>NC_055664.1:17837281-20552281 GCF_017976325.1 Chelmon rostratus | reverse complement strand
GTTTATTCAAACCTAAAACCCTGTGCATCATTTTTTTGTGCCTGCTCTCCCAAAAGTTAGCCTGTAATATTTGGTATCCTTGGAAACTTTGGGATCTCCACTACAATTTAGAATAAAGTTGTGTGGGTTTGAACAATGTTTGGCATGAGTTTGTGCTGTAATGACTGACCGAGCGGAAGGTCATTTGATATACTATACCTTCATATGTTGTTTCTTTCTTCCTCTTTACCCTTCCCATTCCCTCCATCCTCTCCTCCATCCAGCTGCACAGCTCATGTCTCTAAGTCCACATGCTTGTCAGGGACTCTCCGTCTCTGCTGCTCCGCTGTTTCCTCCACCTCTTCCTCCACCCTCAGATCTGTCCCATACGTTACCTTACAGCGCCGGGGCAAGACAGTCCAGCGTGCCTGGAGTTGTCTCTGCACGCAACGGGAGCAACACACTACCTTATAAAGACAGGTATTCACACTTAGCATAAAGCACTACTGCACAGTGTAAAAGTCGACAGACGCCATTGAAATGACACAGTTAAAGTCACAGTTTTGAACTGACGCCATGCCGTGACTACGCACGCTCAGGTCAAGTCACAGCGATGGCTAATGTAGCGTTCATCTCAGCAGCTGCACGGTGAGTTTATGTGATGATGAATCTGCTGTGAGGACACACCCACAGTCACAGGCTTAAACATACGTTGTTTAGGTTTCTTTATTTCTTCCTGCGAGCAAACCTAACGAGCAGCGTTTGGGAGTCCGTTATCTGTTTCCAAGATTCCACGTGTGAAGATCTGATATGAAGAGATAACCAAAGTTTGGCGATAACACACTTTCATCGTAGACTTATTGCTTGGAGAATAGAGTTGAAAGTCTGTATGTAATATATCAGTGTTGCCGTTTGTTTTCTCTCTCTGTCATTGCCCGGAACAGCAGTGATGGAAAACAAACACATCAGCACTTGGCATTCTGAACCCTTAAATTGCCCTCCCTCCATTCCTCCCTCCTTCTTTTTTCTCTTTCATCCTTCTCCCAACAGTACACTCATTCGGGTCTTTCTGGGGTCCCCTGGCTGTAGTACCCATAACTCACCCTGAGACACCAACACCCACACCATGCTCTCACTAACCTTTATAGAGCAGCCAAGACACAGCCAGAGAGGGAGAGACAGGGCAAATACTTTCTCTCTGGGCCTCGGGCTGGAAAACAAGTGGAGGAAGATGGACTGGGGGAGTGGGACCCGGTCCACCCTGGGCACTGGAGACGGAAACCGAAGATAGATGATTTGGGGCACAAAGGGGAGGGAGAGCATTGCCAAGGAAGTGAGGGTTAAGGTTGCACGATGGTGTGATAGAGGCGGAGAAAGAGGCAGAGACGGAGCAGATGTAGAGAGATAGCAATGGCAGAGGGTGCCTGTCTGTCTCCGCAATCGCCTATGTGTCTGTCTGTGGCGGATTTATGTGTTTGTTTGTGTCTTCGTCCTCGACTCTGTCACTTCCGTAATGCATTCCACATTTTGTGCCGTCACCAGCAAGAGTTCGCTGGCATTTCAAAGCGTCTTTTCTCTTCCCTCTTCTCCATAGCCTTGTCAATACACACAGCCTACTGTAACCCCTAATTCTATTGACTTCTATAGAGGCAACATTTTCTTTAAAACACATAGCAATTACAGAAGTATGTGATGCTTTAACTGCACACACAGTCACACTGGGATCTTTTGGTTTGGGGTTATGACTGCAGTTTGAGGCCGTTGCTGGAATTTGGAAATGTGGCCCTGTGTTTGGTCGTATTCAGGTATACTTTGTGCTGTACAATTATGTGGTTTTATTTGTTTTGGTGTAAACAATCTTGTATCGTGAAGATAACACTGTTGGACCGGCTGTTGAACAGATGCCAGTAGCCAGCTGGATGGTAGAGGCCCTGAAAGAATAAACAGAGACACTGAATCCAGTGAGGACTTTCGACTCGTTATAGCAGCCTGCACTCCACACCAGGCTGGACTACCAACCAGGCAAATCAGGCAACAACACCAGAATCCACAAACGCTCCAAGTTCACTGTGTGTCAGTTGGACTTCAGTCATTTCATTAGCTGCACATTTTTCAGAGGATTTGCACCAGCGAAAGAAATAGCCCAGGAAATTCACAGTTTCTCACTTAGAGTTAGATGACAACATCAACACCGCTCTCATATATGTAAGTTGAATATGAAGCTACTGCACATCACAGCCAGGAGAAGGTCACCCTAGCCTACGATAAGCTCTTGAAGTCTGCTTATCGATACCCCTATACCACAACTTGACATTTTTCTGCTTTGGTTTTTATTAAACAAAAAAGATACAACAATGCTAAATAGTGAGCTTTAGAGATTGTAGGCATTTTCTTTCATTTGGGGAGAGCCTGACTAGCTGTTGGCACCTCTATCATGGTGAGCTGGCTGCAGCTTCATATTTTATCGACTATGAGAGTGGTATTGATCTTCTCATCTCACTCTCTGCAAGAAGGAGAGGAATGTGTGTTTCCCGAAATGTCTTCTGATCAAATTAAAAACAATCTGATATGGAAAACGGGGGACCAGATAGCGTTACTCCAAAATACACAGGTCGGGCACATAATGAAGCCTTGTGTGCATGAATAGGAACTTGGAGCGTCCCAACAGCAATCGTTTGCCCTAAGGCCCTGGAACATGTTAATCCGGCCAGGGTTCTCCGGAGAAAAATTCAGCAAATCAGCAAATTTTTCTTGTGAAATTAAGCAGGCCTCTAACATTGCGGTTTCAGATACAACAGATTGCAAAAGCACTCGGAAATTGATCGATGAGAAACTTGTGTGAATCAGTCACAGGAGGTACCAGTAATTGTTGTACATCAGGGAGGCTGACTGCGGTTAGAAGCCACTTACTTTAGGTCCAACTCTGGCTGATCGGTGTGGATGGGCACGGATTTATCAGAGTTACTGAGTGCTGCATAACAAAGGGAGTGTTTGGAGATTGGGTATGCGCTGTATTGTTGTAAATGAGTGTGACTGAGAGGTTAGATACCATATGGCAATGAAGTCATCTGGCCTGGCCCTTCGCTGGAAGCCCCACCCGAGCCCCGGCGAGAGACACAGGGCGCTGAGACCGAAGAGAAAACAATTTTTAATCGATTATGATAACCACCATCTAAATCAAACCCCCTCCACTCTCTTTTTCTCCCCCGCTGCACTCCTCCTCCACTCCTTCACCTCTCCCGCTCTCGTTTATTCCACCCCACCCCAGGGTATTCTGCTTTCTTGGCAGAACACCGGAGCAAGCCACCTGCAAACCCCCACCACCACCCCTTAATCACACATATTCACACACGCATGAACACGCAACACACACACACACACACACGACAACGCAATTCTTTCAATCAGTCAGACACACAAGACAAAACTCACAGACATTGCAACATGCATTATGTGTGTGTGTGTGCACTGTTTCCTCCTGAGAGGCTGTTAACTCTATTCCAAGATGTGGAGTTGTACACGTGTATCGTTTTTATCAGCACATCAGAGCCAGGCTACAAGCTCCTTTTTCTGCAAAGTTTTTCCCTTCCAATGATTCCCTCCATTCAAGCAGACAACCCAGCTGACACGCATTCAGACACACACACACACACACACACACACACACACAAACAAGTGCAGCAGCTACCTCTGACTTGAGAGACGCATCTGAATCTGCCCTCCAGCACATCAGACAATCAAGCTGGGAGACAAAAAGGGATTTTCCATCGTAACTCGCCTCCTTTCTCTCTCCTCTCTTCTATTTGTTCTTCTTTTCCATCTTCTTATCCCTCTCTGCTCCATCCCATTAACTGTGTTTATCTTTTACGCTCCTATTCACATTCACTTTCTGCTTTCTCTACCTCGCACCATTCACTGATGGATGCCTGGATATTTAAACTCAGGCCCTAAGCTGTTGAGTGAGGGCAGTTTTACCATTTACAGCCTGCAGAGACTGTAACCTGATCATGCTAATATCTGTGCCTGCAGGTGTCTGCAGGCAGAAGATCTACGCCGTAAGAAGATGGCCGTTGATTTGATTCTCAACATCCAATCCAAGTTTTACATTACAAACATCAAGAGGACTAAGATATAATTCAGAGTTTTGTCTCAGGGTTCAATAATAATCCAAACTGTGATAAGCACCATGCTACAGCTGCATTAGTCCTCCTCTACTGTTCTTGTGATGAATGTGCCAAATCCCATATGGCCCAAGTTACGGGAATATTACACTTTCCAGGGTTTGAAATGTTTAAATTCCACACTGTCATCTCTTGCAGGACCTGTATCTCTGCCTGATGTACCAGAGGGGCTGCGCTGACAGAAACGGCCGAGACAGCCTCGTAAATGGGTCACGTTGATTTGCCGTGGGTCATGAGAATGAATTGACTCAATTTAGCAAAAGGCGAGGCAGAATGTCAGAGCCGCTCTGCGTAGTGTGCATAGCACAGTGTCGCAGGGCGCAGGGCTGACACGCCTGTGTTTGACTGATTATAAACCAGCGGTCGCTGGGTAGTCTCACTGCTCTCTTTACTGCTTGGGACGGACACATGGGTTAGTGGATGGGCTCATTCAGCGGAGTTATGGCTCATCCTGGCCGGCTGCCCCGTCTGAATGGGCGCCCAGATTAGAGGAGCTGTTTACAAGAGACAGAGGTGCACCTTTATTGTGTTTACTCTTGGTTCATCTGAAGTGTGTGTCCACACACACCTTGGCATGGCTGAGAACTCATCAAGTGAACAGTTTACAGTTAATCCTGGATGGGCGTTTAGCTGTCAGAGCAGGTGACTCTGTGCATGTGCAGTAGCTGCCTCAGGAGGGGAGCTTTTTTCTTGATATGTCCCACATATGATTCTCACTGACTTGACCTGCATGTTCACAATGCATCAAATGAGCATGTGAGAGCTTTCACTTTTGGTGATGAACCTCCAGAGAACTGGCGCCCAACTCTGCTCCTTCACTCTGCATTTTAGCATCTTTCCACTCACTGTTTTGGCTTCATCTTTAACAGCTTTAACGTTTGGCTCCGTCTCACTGCTCTCATCAGCATTGTTTCCATCCAAAGCTCTAATAAACTGACGCAGCACTACCTGCCCTGAACCAAACAGCTGGCAGATAAAGTGAGACTGAAGGTGATTGAGGTGTTGATTGCGGTTTTTGCTTCCACTGCCATTGCTTATATTGATAAAAAAAAAAAAAAAGCAATTCATGCAGGTTTTAATGTTTAATTTATAAAATGTGACTTTTCCAATTGCTTGTTTTCTCCAACAGCACAAAATCAAAATTAAACAAATAAAAGCACCAACATCTCACATTAGAGAAGCTGCAAACTGAATTGTTTTTATACTTTTCCTTAATAAATGACTTAAACTGCTGATAAATGATCAAAATTGTGGATTACCTCTCTGTCAAGTGACTAATCGATTGATGGACTCTGGCATTAATTCAGAGTTCAGCAGAATAAAGCCGAAGCTGTAACTCCACTTTCCAGGTGTGTTTCAGGTCCAGATTTCAAAATCTAGAATCGATTTCCACCATCTCAATCTGGATTTAAGAACACAGCAGGGAAACCAAAGACTCTGCAGACTTACAGTCTGCATCGCCATTTCTCTTCCTTCCTGAACCACAGAGTCAAAGGATTGTTTCATCACTGCCTGCTAACTGTCTTACCCTGTAGATCTGGATCCACACACAGCATGGCCAGAGGGCAGGGACTCTGGGGAGGGAGTCGGTTTCATCACTCACTGTGCTCCTTAGGTCTGCGTCCCACAGGGCAGCGGGGGAATGTAATGAAATGGCTGCAGCTCACATCAGTACGGAGGAGGGTCGTAGCACAAGACAGTACCACAGTGACTCCAACATTCCTACTGAAGCATCTGCTAAGGTCATCCACACTGGGCCCGAGTCCGAGCCCAAGGCTTCCGAGTGGCTCCGGGCTTCGTTCGTGGAAATCTGGAGGAGATTTCCCAGATCGGAAGGCCAGGCCTGGAATCATCTCTCCCAGTTGTTTTTGTTCTGATTGGTCGTCTGTACCAGTGCTGCATGTTCTAATGTGTTACAACCAGTAAGTATGTGAGGATGGATCTGTGATCATGAGTGCTGTTTTAGAAGCTTGGTGCTCGCTCTGTGAACTGGAGCAGTTGCAACCACAGAAAAAACCACATGAGACCAGAAGTAGTGACGCAAGATGCACGCCGGAGCAAAGCCTGGGAAACTGTGTCACTGAAAGTGCAGCAGTGCATCTTACATCCTCTTCAAGTCTGATTGTGCACTGTAAAGAAACACTTGGACATTTACATCCAACGGTGTCAGCAAGTTACAGAGATTTGATGGTGACAGAGTCATCCCTGCATTTGAACAGGTCGTGTCTTTTCTTTTAACTCCCTGGACATTAACCACCATGATATTTTTAAACCATTGTGTACAATATATACAGCTCAGTGCTAGAAGCGTTATAGTGCCTGTCATTAAGTCAATGCAGCAATGACTAATTGTTTTTGAGCCAATAAATCCCCTAACTTGCCTGCAGGATGATGCAATTCTGGACTTTTTATTAAAAACAGGAGGATGCAACCGCAGGAATACTGGAATTTAAGGCAGCTGAATAATTGCTTAATTTGTTTGATGATTCAACTGTAAACCCTGGATTACCAACATTAGTTTACAACTTTTAAAAGAGGATAGGGTGAAGGCCTGTGATTGAGCTATAAAAGTTTGGTTCATACAGTTTGCAGTATATGGTTCATGTGTTCGTCTTATATTGAATTAGACAGGGTGGATTTCTCTGTATGGCCAATGTGAAAGCTCAAAAAAGAAAGCTACCGTAACAGGAAAAAGCATGAGGTGTTTTCCTTGGAAGGAACCACTCACAGTGAGCAAACATTGAAAGTGGAAGTATCTGGAAAAACCACAAAATCTGGTCAATTTTGTCTTATCTGTGATGTCGAGTATGTGCCAGGAGGGTTTTAGGTGTTTTCACAGCTCAGCGGGCACACTGCTGAAGTTCAGCCTCCGTATCGTCACCTGTCACCTAAAGCGCATGATGATCTCACCTTTCAACCTCAAGTTACCGCCTTTACTTGTAACAAGGTGTCTATATGCACATCTGTGTCTCTGCGTAATGTGTTATTTATGACACTGCAGTGCGCTGGTGTGGGCGTGAATGTGTCTGTACTTTAGTTTAGAAATTATAAGAAATTTAAAGAAATAAGTATAAAGTTTGATGTGTGGATTACATATTGTGCAAACAAAGAAAGTCTGAATGAGTTTCACTTACCAGAAGTTGCGTTATGCAATAATACCATGACTTTGTGAGGGCAACGTGAATCAGATGTGCCACTTGAGATGAAGCTCATGTTACCTAAGGGCTTGGGTTGAATAGAATGAAGTATGTAATGAAGCATGAAATTGTTTCAGATGACTTTGTAAAAGTTTCTGGGTTTCATTTAGGTGCATTTAATTATATGTTCATGACTCTAAGAACACTGTCTGCCATGTCTGCAGCCATGAACAGTCCGCCAACACATGTCAGTGTGACGTGTGGACGCTGAGCGTTTAGAAGTTAACGTTGAGGCTGAGGTGAGGGAAAACGCTGAGGGTGGGTTAAACCATGCTGTGAAACACAGTAAGATTTTGGTGAGGCATGGATTGAAAAGATTGTGGTCGCGGAAACCAAAGTATTGTTGAGTTGTGGTTGAGGCAAGTCAACGAATAAAAACTCGGTTAAGATCGGGGGCAACTGCAGGCCCTGGAGCTCTGATGACAGGCTCCTTGCACGGTTATGGTTAGGTGTGATTGTTGGGTTAAAAATGGTCTGGACTATCACATGACTCTCCGGGCACGGCCTGCTGGCGAAGCAGTTTTCTGGGTTTCGTGTTAGTGTTGGGTTCACAAACATTACAATTAAGTGGAAACTTTGTCATGATTTGGAATTTGAACAGCTACCCAGCTTAGTTTTATCTTAATTGTGCACATTCCTCATCTTAAAAATCCTTTTGATCAGGTCTGAAACGCTGGTTTTGCAGTTGGTCAGTCTGCACATCTGAGTTTTTGTGTAATTACGTAATAGTCCAGACCAAAAACAAAATAAAAAAGTTTTGGTTTTTGTTTTACTTTAACTGGAATCAGTAGAAAACCCAGTATGCAACATGAAAAGTGTGTGTGTGTGTGTGTGTGAGGGTTGGTGTGAGAGTGTGTGGTATGTATATCAGTGTGTGAGGGCATGGGTGTGTGTTTGCCTGCGAGAGGCCCAGTGAGTGGGAGAGTCGGGCTCTGCTGGGACTCACAGCTGCTTCATGGTGCTGTTCCAGGAAGAGCTGCTGGACTTGTTAGTGTTTACTGGCAGCCAGTTTGTGTGTCTGTGTGTGTGTGTGCGTGTGTGTGTGTGTATCTTTGCCTGGATGTGTTAGGCTGGGTGTGGGCCCACTCTTGTTAGGCCACTCATGCGCTCCTCCTCAGCTGCCCTCACACTCCGGCCTGGTCTTCCTCTGAAATTCACAGCAAAATTAACCAGCAGTGCTTAGAAATGACAACACTTACAGAGCAGTGGAGGGTGTGGTGGGATTCTGTCTGCCATGTGGCTTAAAAAGTGGGCATTTAGGGTCCCTGGGCAGCCAGCAGAGCAGCACAATACAGAGCTGCCGATTAAACTAGATAATTCCGGCGCCGCCGAAATTTTGACAGTGGCGCGAGGGGGCTGCTGGTGTTATCTATACTGCTGTTTCTCAAGCCTGGTCCTGGAGTACCACTGCCCTGCATGTTTTAGATGTATCCCTGCTCCAGCACACCTGATTCTAATGAATGGCTCGTTATCAGGCCTCAGCAGAGCCCAGTAACGAGCTGAGCATTTGAATCAGGTGTGTTGGAGCACACCTTACATGAAGCATGGAGTATGGGTTTAAATGGAGCAGCAGAGCAGGGCAGCTGGTGCAAAATCCCTCTTTATTTAAATTTGGTGGGGGCTAAACCTTTAAAGTTGAAATCAGAGGCGAGAAGAGACGTTTGTCTATAAAAGGATCCATAAATTATGTGTCTCCTATTCACCGTTTGGAGTTTATGGCAATTTAAAAAAAAATTCAGGTGATTTCTCACTGCCTCTCGAGTTTCACCCACTCTAGGGGCAGAAATTCTGAGCATTTTTTGAGAAACTTTATGGTCTTCAGATGGTCAGGGATCGAAAACCGTAAGAGATATCAAAAAGTGAGCCGAGGTTCATTTTGAGCTGACAAAATTATCTACGTTTTAAAATTTGAATGAAGTCTCTAGGAGAAAGTATGGCAAGGCAGCAGAAACTTGAAAAAGTCTGAAATTTGAGGAAATTTGCGAATTATTAACGAATCCTGTCAGAAATACATAGCTAACCATTACCAGTGCCATATGTTTTGATATATAGTTTGCGAGGGTTTTCTCAAAGCTGCGGGACTAGTCACGTGCCGAAATTCTGGCGGAAGATGAAAAATAAGAAGAGAGAGGCGAGAGATTACAATAATCTCTCGCCTCTATAGCTCTTGAGCTCTTTGAGCTATATAGGCGAGTGGCTCGTGCATTGCCTCGTGCCACTACTGACTCTTTATTGTGAAGCCTTTCCTCAACAGAAAGGTAAACGTGTGGAGTTGCATGAAGATGAGAGGGATTCAGTGTCTTGCTGAAGGACACATCAGCGTTGCAGATGCTTGCCAGTGAAAGAGTTAAACTGCAGTCTCTGAAAAATGCTGTAGATTCATGCACAATATTTTCAAACTAACACACACATGCACTGTTTGATATTTGCTTATTTAGTGTCTCATTTGTGTGAATCCAATTAACAGGATGACAGATATTAACAAATTCTGTAAAGATGTAAATATATACTCAGTTTCCAGTTTACTAGGTCCACTAAGAATAAACTAATGGAGTGTACAACAGTCCTGCAATAAATCCTACCTTCATGAAGGGTATAATGTTTAGTTTTTGTTTAAACTGTTTTATAAAGGTTGTCAGGTGCAATACACTTCAATGGCACCACGAATTACATCCTTCAGAATGATCTTTATGACCTTACTGAAGGGGTGATTGTCTCAAATGAACTGGCCAAAAAATATCACATTTATCTTTGTACTTATCTGTTCTTTGCTCAGTATTTCTAACCAGTTTGCTTTCATTTTCCCTTCGAGCATTTTAAAGGTTGGAAAAGTCATCTTAGTCCACGTGTCTGATCTGAAGCTATATGATGTTTACAAAGTGAAATATTCAATCACCAGTCTCCATGTTTTTTATGGCTGCACCTTACGACCAAATAGAAATAGTCTACATCCCTTGTGTGTCATTTTTCCTCAAAATTCATCTTGACATAGAGTATTTGGTAAATCTGGATTTCCACTAGAATGTGACCTGAAGTTCTGTGGGTTTGAATAGCGTTTGGCTGCACATCTAGCACAATTTTGAGGTACTTATACTTTACTTGAGTATTTTATTATTGTGACCCCTTTGACTTTTACTCCGTTTCAGAGGGAAATTTATTTGACAGCTTCAGGGACTAGTTTTTCTTTATAAATTTGTGTTTTAATGTCTCCTGTTTGGATGTGATATGCGGTGTTTTACTGAAGCCTTTTCATAGCAGATTTCTGCACTTCCAAGCAAAGACAAGTTTCTGTCTTTTGCATGCAAAATGTAAACAATTAATGATTTTCTTCTTCAACAGACAGAAAATTCATTAACAACTACTTTGATGATGGTCAAACTTCTTTTTTATCCCAAAAACATTCAATAGCTTTAAATATCTTAATAATCTTTCATTCATTTTGAACAATTTTGAATTGTATAGTGTTGGTTGGACAAAACAAGTACTGTGAAGGTTTCACTTTGGGCTCTGGGTAATTTTTAATTTCTCATTATTTTTAAAAAACAATTAATCCATCGATTCATCTAGAAAATGATCAGAAGATTTAATCCATTATGAAAATAACCATCGGTAGCCCTAAGCAAAACAGTTATTAATTAGCTTCACTAACTAACTACAACAGTAAAATCCTGTTTTTATATGAATACATTAGTAATAATTACATTACATTACAATATAGAACAGTATAACAGAGTACTTTTACATGCGTTAGTACTTCTATGCAAAGCAGAGGATCCTAATCCTTCCTCCACCGCTGGATTGTACTCAAACAGCAGGTAATCTACTGTAGGTATAAAATGAAAAACATGAAACTACAAACTTGTTCTTTTTCCAAGCCTAATTCTGCCTACAGTATATCACATTGACAGAGACTGAGTAAATATTCCACTGAATATATGTCTGCAGGAGAAGAGTTGTGAATCTATCATGACACTAAGTCCCCTCAGTTACACCACAGCCCCTCATGGGTCTTGTCACACTTTGAAAGGCCAGAGGACCAGACTAAACACTGTGAGACTGGCCTTTCTCCTCACTAAGCTCGGAGGTGTCTGGGCCAGGTGCAGATGGACTCCCCTTGAGCGGTGCAGTGTGTGTGCGTGAGCGTGACTGAGCGCGCCTGCTCTCCTCCAGGTGACGTGCGGGGGGGACGCAACACCTTACAGGACGCGATGTCAGTCCGAAGTCCTACGTGAGTGAGGGGTTTGCCGCTTGGGCTGGCTCTCGTGGAATGGCAAATGCTTCTCGTCACTTATCGTGTGTTTTTTCAGCGGGTTTCATGTTCAGAGGAACTTCCCCTGAAAATCCTCTGCATTGCACAATAACCACAGGACCTGCTCATTCGCTCATGTGCATGTGTGGGTGTTTTTGTGTTTCTATCCTTTGGAAGACTGAATGTCCTCATAAGGATAGTAAAATGAGGAAACTTCACAGTAAGGGCAAGCTTCTGTTCCCCTTGTTGTAAGGTTATAGATCCAGTGTGCAGGATTCAGGACGATCTCTTGACAGATATGCAACATGATGTGTTTTCATGAGTGTAGAATCACCCGACACTAAGCGTCATTGTGTTTTTCTTACCTTAGAATGAGCTATTTATCTACAGGGGGAGTGGGTCCTCTGGGTCCGCCATGTTGCACCGCCATGTTTCTACAGTAGCCCAGAACGAACAAACCAAACACTGGTGCCAGAGAGTGCTGTTCATGTTTTTTCAAGTTTCACACAGCCCATACGTTTTCCTACAGGCTTGGCAGTGGAGGGCGAGCAGTTGGTTGCAGTTGTAAACCTCACCACTAGATGCCACTAAATCCTACACGCTGGTGCTTTAAAGCAATAGCCAGACCTAATTGGAAAGGTTTAGATTAAAATTAGTTTAGGGCATAAAGGATGGGTCCAGTGGCTCTTGTTATCTTTGGTTTTGCCACTATTTCTCTTGGTTATGATAATACTGCTCTCATAAATGTGATTGCTGAGATCTGGGCACACGGCAACGTCACTAAAACGGAGCCCACTGGGACAAGAAACACAACCATACAGATTTTAAACGAACTGACGAGGAACTTATTTCAAAAAGAGAAAGTGAGGGCCAACATCCATTGCTGTTCACAGACTGGTTCAGCCTTGATCTGCTCTACTTACCATACTCGTGGGATCGTTATCAACATTTCAGGTTGACTCATTTTTTGCTTACATGTCCAAATAAAGTGGTTTTGGTCATCTGGCTGCACTGTTGCCTTGTTTACAAGATGAAGGCTCATGTTTCTTGCTTATTCTGACTTAATAGTGTTGATATATTGTGAAAATATGAATTTTAAAATATAAATAAACACTGATTAGAGCTGATTTAAGCTTTAAAATTAAGTTTGAAATAAAGATACAGTTTAGTTGGTCACGGCTAATGTTTGGTATGTAGTGAAGAGGCTTCGAGTTTAGTGTAATAAAATTTAGTGTAGTAATACATAAACATTGGTGTGTGTGTGTGTGTTTATTGGGAGGTATACGAGATCGAGATTACACGGAGATAAGAGCAGCAAAAATGGCCTCAGGAGTCATGCGTGGACTTCGGCGAGGGAAGCGAGAGGAAATGGGTCCAGAGGCCAGACTCAGCTGTGTATATATTCAGCAGGGATCTGAAAGTGGCCGTGTACCCATCCTCCCCTGCCTCCCACCACCCACTCCCTCGTTCCCTCCCTCCCTCCCTCCCTCCTTCGCTCTGTTGGCCAGCGCCACTCAGTGCGTCTCAGGGCAGATTTCTCCCACAGTTGGGAGTGCTGGGTTGTGTGGCGGCCTGTTTATACTGGAGCGTGGACTTCCTAGTGGCAGCCTGCACCTATCTAAACATCCCCCCGGCCGCTGCTCTGTGTTCCCGGCCTTGCACAGCTCCCCCCTCCTCCTCCTCCTTCTCCTCCTCCACCCACCTCATCCCCACCCGGCTCACTCAGCTCTCTCTCACACCCTCTTTCTGCTTTATCACTCCTTCACTGCGGGTCCTCTCGTCATCCCCTCTCGCTCTCTTACTTTCTGACCCTCTCGTTCTTCTTCTCATTTCTTATACACTCCGTCCTCCTTCTTCTCCCTGCTCCATCCGTCTCACTGTGCTCTTCCTTCCATTGCTGCTTTTTCTCATGATTCAGTTTCGCCTGCACTTTCACCCTTGACTTTGTCTTGATGGAGAACAGACAGAAAAAGCAGGATGCAGTGGGTGAAGGAGGAATTCTTCAAAGCATACTTAGTGTATTGTTTGTCCTGCTGTTTTTTTAACTTACTGGTTTGGGTTGTTTTGATTTGTTTTGTCTTATTGCTGATGGTTCGTGATCTGTTTTCATCTTTAATTTTAAGTTGATGTTTTTGCCATGCTGCATGCAGGACAATAAAGCAAGATTTCTTCAGAGAAATATGATGTGTCCTAATACAGCTGAACAACACAGATGCTGAAGTTGCCATGCTACTTTAGCATGTTAGCATGCAAACATTTGTATTCAGTGTTAAACAAAAAGTACAACTGAGGCTGATGGGAATGTCATTAATTTGCATGCATTCACACACAAAGCAGAATATTGCATAAAATGGGATTTTGACGTGATTACTGTGATCATGTGGACAGGTTAAGGGATCACCAAAGTCATTATGATTCATCTTGAGGGGGATGTGAATGCCTGTGCCAAAGTTCATGGCAATCCATCAGATACTAGTGAAGATATTTCTTATACAACCAAAAAAAGTCAAATTACTGGTGGCACTAAAGGAAACACGAGGGGATCAACCCAGTTTGTATCTTATTCTTGCCAATCCATGAAGCTAATTGTAGATATATTCAGCCTTCTGATGGTGCCAGATGAAGAGTCGAACTTCATTTGGGTTCATCCTCTGAGGGCCGTGAACGCCTGTGCAAAATGTAACGCCACTCCATCCAATAGTTGACTGGCCACTGGTTAGTTGTAATCACGTAACAGCTCAGATGTACAGAATGGCCGCTGTCTTTGTCTTATCATGATTACAGTTTTGCTCTCTGTTTCACTCACACGCAGACACAGACACACATGTCAGACATATAACACACCTCCCCTTTGTTTGTTTATTTGTATGATCATCAGCTCCTGTCCAAAATTGCAGCAGCAGGATATCTGGTGTAACACAATAGCGGGGTCTGTTCCCCGGGGAGCTCTCCGCTCTGTGCTGTAGGACCACTGGAGCGTCCAGCTTAGCATTATCGCTTCTGTCCAGGGAACAGCACACTCTCTGCAACACTTGCCTTTAGGCGGGCTGAGAATACTGCATCATGGGGTGTTTATGTGTGTAGACAACTGGTTTCATTCCCACCCCTCTCCACCTTCTGCACTGGCGAGCCCTTATCTCAGTCATGGTTTTACACTGTTGAAGAATGAGCTCTCTCAGGGGATGCCCTCAGCCCGCTTTGGGCTGTTTGGTTGATGTGAGCGGTGGCGATTCAATGACTTGTTCTAGTCAGTCCGAGGTGAAGTATGTTGGACGAGACATGACTGTGGAATCTCTGGGGTCATGTGTGCATGTTCATGTTCGCCCCGGATGAGGAATGTGTGTGTGAAGTGCGGGAGAAGTCGGGAGTGTGAAGTATGGAGGTCCGGCGAGAGCAGGGCCAGAGAAAGCTCCAGTGAAAGCGCGCCCTTGCTGACAGATGAATTGCTCTAATTAGAAATCCATAACATCCTGCCACATGGCCGCCTTATCCCCAGCACACTTCCTGCTCTGGGCCAGGCTGACGACAGCCAGCCCTGCTCCTTCCGTCACTGCGAGCGAGGGAACGAATCGGCGAACGAGTGTGCGTGTGTTCTCCAGCACATGCCCCAGTCTTATCTCTCGGTCCTCCCCTCTCTTGGACACTAAGCGAGCATTTGTGTGTGTTTGTGTGTGTGTGTGTGTGTGTCATCCCAGCCCTTTGTGTCTGGGGTCTTTCTCAGCTGGCTTTCTCTCTGTCTCTATCGCTTCCTCTGTTTTTGCCACTCTCCACCACACTGCTGCTCTATCCGTCTGCCTCCCCCGTCTCCCCCTCTCTCCAATCCTCCCTCCTCCTCCCAGGTGTCTGGATGGGGGGCACGAGCTGAGGGAGTCCAGACACCAGCACAGGGGGAATACAGATGATAAGAGAGGTTGCAGGCCTGGCTCGTCTGCGAGGAGGGCTCTCGCTCTGGCAGGAGCAGCGGTGCCAGCTCGTTGGATACACAGCAGGCCAGGACACAATCTGCTCCGCACATTAAGCAAGACATAACGGAGATCCATGACCCCTCATAAACATTATGCAAAGCTTAATGGCCCAGCTGAATGCTCTGCACTATCTCCAGCCCATAATGAGATGAATAGGCTCTGGAGTAAGCTTAATGGTCCTGTAGCTACTAATCTCTCAGCTAATGAGAGGTTTCACAGCAAGTGTTTCACATAAGACGGTGTTAATCAGTAGGCTCTCACAGGTAAGTGCTTGGGCAAACATAAGGTGCCTTAATGGGGTGTCTAACTTCTGCAATCTGCCAAAGTGGCTTCATTGCACATCTGGGGAACATGAGCACGCGTCTGTAATGCTTAAAGAGGCATGCAACATTACTATTGTGCTAGAAATCCAGTGAGTGTGTTTTACTGACAGAGTAAGAAAACATGGTCTCAGGTCCAGAATCTTAGCGCCGCTGGTATCACCGTTAACTCTCGAGTTGTTCCCTTAATGAGCTGCATTCTCCTTTTGCTTTAGATATTCTGCAGCTACCAACACCTCACTAGCAGCAGTGTGTGTTTATGTGTTTCAATAGTTTGGTTTCCATTAAATGCGACTGAAATTTTAAGCAAATTTCTGAGGCGCCGCATGTCACCCGTGCAACATGTGGATGGAGAAACACGTTCCAGCTTTAGGATGGCATGAACGTAAATCTGGGGTGGTTTAGTTACATAAACCCTTGACTTCCACCCTCTTTTTATTCATATCTTAGGAGGAATGCTTGCTGGTAGAGTGGAGGGATGTAACAGAGAGAGGCAGGTGTCGAATGCAAAAAAAAAGGTTCTTTTTTTTATTTCTGGGTTCTTCATTCAGTTGTCTGCACAAACTGAAAGGGTGCATGACAACGGGTGGCTGGAAACATACCTGCATGGACCTTTCAAGTCAGGCCTACTTTTTAGCTGTTGTCGCTGTGCTGGATCCAGTGAAAGGCTCACATTGTTTTCAGGCTCATCAAACTGTTCAGTGACCTTTTGTGCCATGTGGATACAGACTCTGTCATCTTAGAGGAAAAAGATTAGTTTGAAACTTTCCAAAAGATGGAAGTAATCACTGAGAATGGTATTGTATTTGTTGGCATTTATCGTGCCCTCTGAGGGGAAGAATAGACCAAAACCAGAGCAGGAAAATTCACCCCACCTGCTTTCAATATACCTTTTATCCTTCATTTTACGCTGGCACTTTGCATATTTCAGGGTATAGATAGATTTAAAGATGACACGAAACACTCACGCTAAGCATCTTTTACAGCCCCGTTGAATTTTTTTGTTGAGTGAATTGATTGAATTAAAAAACAAAAATGCACAGACACGCGCACACGCTGATGTAAAATACAGCAGCAGCAGACATGCACATTCACAGAGATGTTCAGGCGCTGCGGTAAAACACACGTTCAGTGTCGCTGTGTAGGATTCGCTGTGGTCTGCGCAGACTGGACTGCTACTATTGTTTTTATCCCTTTTGTCTTTTCAGTGACCCCCCCATACACACTCACACTCGCAAACACATCAGCTTACACACAAACACAACGCTGATGCGTGCGCCCACACACATGCACAAACACATACACACACATACCAGCATGCATGAACTTCTGGCTTCATGTTTAAAGTATGCAGTTTTGTGTGTGTGTGCGTCTGTCAAAAAAAAAAAAGAAAGTGAGGAGGGGGGGCAACAGAGAAGGGAAAAGTGGGACAAGAGAGAGTCAGAGAAAGAGGGAGAGGGAGAGAGAAGTTGAGCCACAGAACAACGCTGCTGCGAGCAGCTGTGGCACTCCCAGATTTCCCCCTGATTGCTTTCAGCTGGTACTTGAACCCTGGGCCTTTTGGGTTTTGGAGGCCAGCCCAGACCCCACAATCCCCCCAGCGCCCCATCCAGCTGCCTGACCCCTCCCTGACCCCGTGCCGAGGATAGGAAAATACGAGCCGTGCCAAGCCAGAGAGACTCTTTTATTTTGCCTGCTGGCATGCTGCCGGTGACCAGGGCTTACATAATGGGAAACATAGCAGGACCCAGGAGAAAGCAGCCCCTGCCCCCCTTTCTCTTTTTCCTCACCGATCGATCCTCCCCTTTCTCCCCCATCTCCCTTTCTCCTCTTCTTCATTTCTTTTCCCACTCTGCTCCCCTCTCGCCCCCACTTGCTCCATCCTCTTCCTTCCCCTGCGCGCTCTGCCTCCCCTCCCGTTCATGATATATCTCTCTGGGCCCACTCGCCTGGGCACATTTATTACAGACGGCCTCGACACAATCCTGAAGCCGAGCCACCAGCAACACAAGCACAGCGCGTGCACACCGACACACTCGAGCGCACGGGCGCACACACATGTGGGCGTGTGTTTGCATACTCTGAAGCATTTACAGCTCGTGTTGTGCGTCCTCGTGTAGAGGGCTTTCACAGAAGACCGTACATGTGGTAATTAAATGTTACCTCCGCATAAGGACATAGAGAACAGCGATACATTATGGCATATAAGAGTAATTTTATGTTTTTAACCACTCGATTTGTGTTTTTACCACTATGTTTTACGACTCCAGTGTGGTTATGTGATGTCTTGAGGTTTTTGTTTTGCTTTATTTTAGCTCAATAAAGCAAATTCCTAACAACCACGCTGAAATGGCAATAAAGTCTTGAATCATGAATGAGTCCGTTCTCTTTAATGCTACATTCAGCATCTGTTGTTTCTAATTCATAATCCACTGCAGCTTCACTTCGGTACAGTGATGTCAAACGCAGGTTCATGGTTGAATCTTCCTTTCACTTTGCTATTGTTTTAGTTGGCAGACACTGGAGATTATAGATCGTGTCTGTTGCCATTTATTCGGTTTAATTTTACGACCCTCTTTATAAGAATTCATTTGGAAATATAAAGCAGGACCAGTAAAAACAAGCACTCGGTGTATTAGCGCTTGGTTTTCTTTTCTGTCTGAACTAAAAATGGAAGAGCGGGGCAGCTTGTCAACCCTCTGAACTGCCAAGTAACCTTTCCACTCATGTTAGCCTCTCAATTTGATAGAGTCCACCGGGAGCCAATTTGGAGGTGATCATAAACCAATTAGTTGTATTGTGTTTTTTTTAGGATGACATCACCAGACCACAGTGCTCCGGTTTAGTGAGGTCTAGACTGGCTTACCACAGCTGAGGCAGACACCACAGAAAATAGGTGGCCTGTGTGTCTGCTGTGTAAAACCCCCAAAGCGAGAGGACTATTACTTCTGTTTTAGCTTGATTCATGCTTCATTGGGAGCTATTAAAGCACAGACGGTTAAACAATGCAACAGCACATGCACACGAGGGAGGCGGGCACTTTTACATAAAGGAGGGATTGCCTGGGCATTATTTTTTCATCACATTATTGTTATTTTTGTATTTTATTATAGTATAAATCTGCCATGATCGCACCAAAGTGATTGCCTAGATCATTGCTAATAAAACCTCCACTGGGGCAAGGAAGCAACTTATCAGTTTGAATTGCCGTTTGTTTTCATGTTAGCCGCTATTCTGAGAGAATATGTTGATTTTAGAGTTACTTAGGTCAGTTTACAATGACCTGAGCAGCTGGCTAAATCTCATGCACGCTTGTTTCCATGTTTATGTCACTATTTTCCATACATGTAGCTCGGCAGTTAACGAGATAGAAAGCAAGGTGATATCCCTATTCTCAGTCCCACCTACTAAGATTGGCGGTCTGAAAAGATCAAAATCAATTGATCAGATGAACAAATATGTGTGCATTCAAGTCCTCTATTGTTGTGCAAAAACAATTAAAAACACATCAACGTGCCGCACCATTGCATTTACAATAGGCTGCACATGGGCACTGAAGCTTATTTTGACATGATACAGTCCTGCTGCCATAAATACAAGCAAGCGCACTAAATCTGCGGCTGAAAACAGTCCGCCACAATCAGACGAAAGCCTTTTTTTGAAAAAAATGACACAATATTTTTGTGAGCTGTTAAAAGTTTTACGTCTTCGGTTGGAAAGAACGGGCCCCGGGGCTGAGCGCCACGGGCCGGCCGGGGGAGTCGGGATGTATTGAGAGTTGAACTAATGCACTGTTGATTTTGGTCTTTTCAAGTCATGTCAATTTTATTTATGCAGCCCTGAATCACAAATCACAATTCGCCTCAAGGGGCTTTACAATCTGTACAGCATACGACACCCTCTGTCCTTAGAGCTCTGATTGGGATGAGGAAAAACTCCCCCTCCACAAAAAAAAAAAGGAAAAGACCTGAGGAAGAGCAACAGAAGAGGGATTCATTGAATTTGGTAACAAAAGTATAGAATATCGCCAGACTGATCCAACAGCTTGATGATCAAAATTCAAGTAGTTAACCAGAATTATCCTGAAGATGCGGTTGGGTAACTTCCAATAAACTCGCCACACATCATCCTCTACTAATTCTTTCCTTTCTTCTCCTCCAGCTCCTCTTCACCTTCCTCTCCATCACTGCCTTCCCACTGTTCATCTCTTTCTTGTGTCTCTCACTTCTTACAACAGATCCTCATTCCTGGGAAGGTCTCAATAGAGCGGGATAAGATTAAGTCATGGACGGCTGTTGAGGGAAAACACTGACCTCTTCTCCTCCCTTTCTCTCCGTCTTTCATTTTTCAGTCTCTCTTTCTTGGCTCTCTTCACCCCTCGGCCTTCCTTTATTCTCACTCTCCCGTGTACCCCCCAGCCTTCCAGATTGTAATAATAGTAATAATGATAATAACAGTGATGGGCCTGGTGACGGTGATGTAAAGAAACATAATATTAGAATAACAAACACACTCACTAACCAATGGCCATCATTTGACCCGTGTGGATGTGAGGGTGTACGTTTGTGTGTGTGCTCTCTCTCAAGCTTCTGAAACTCAGATTTGTGTGTGTGTGTGTGTGAGAGAGAGAGAGAGAGATGAAGAAAAAGAAGAGATAGAGAAAGACAGTGAGGGAGAGGGAGTTTGCTGGCATGCTGTATATACGGTCACTTCCTCTCCAGTTTAAACAGAGCAGGCTGTGCTGGCAACCTCCGCTCCCCACTCCAAATGGTTTGCATCATGTTTAAACCCCCCTGCCACCACCCCTCCCTCTCTTCCCTCTCTCTTTCTCCCTCTCTCTTCCTTTCTCTATAAATCATCAAAATCTCAAACTTTATGTGTTCGAAAAAAAGCGACACCCCTTTGCTTTCTCCATGCAGAAGGGCATAAGAAAAAGCTATAAAACGGTTCTAGGATCTCTTTCCACTTCAAACACCCCCCCTCCTCCTCCTCTTACCTCCCTCCAGCCCTCGGCCGGCCTCTCGTCACCCCTGTGTCCTGGTCATGGTGCTCTCATATCTGGCTGGGTAGACTTCCCTCCTCAAGAACCGACGTGGCTCCACTAAAACACCACATAAGGGGAGCTGGTGGCCTCAGAAGGCAGATTATCTCCACGGAAGAATTTCTATAGCAAGCCCTCCTGGTTGTGAATCATGTTTGTCCCCAGTGGCGACTGCTTAAACGCCCGGGGTGGGACAGAAATGGCCCAATTTTAAGCTCTGATAAGAATCACTGATAGATGAAAAATTCAACTAGCCATGAACAGTCAACTGAAACATGAGCTCACAGGCTGGGCTCAGGAAAAATTGCAGAAATATCAAGAATTTTAAAATAATAGTCTAATAATTAAAGGTCCACTTACTGATAAAGACCATAACATGCTGTGCATTTCTGCGGTTTATCTTGTGATCAAGCAACAAACGATATAACAGTTGCAGCTGTGATAACGTCACTTTTGTGAAACCTTCGTGTGTTGTTTTGGTATCTTTAAACTGACTCAAGCCTTTAAACACATTAATCTGTTCCTCAAACTGGACTTCCTGGATCATATTTCATTTGGTGCTTAAACAACAACCACCTCTGGGCGTGCATCACTTTTTATTGTCCCCTGGAAACAGCTTCCGCTTGCAACCTTTCTGTATATGGTTGTGTTCTCTATTTTTATATTTGGTTTCGACGTTTTCTTGATTTGTTTTCTTCAGCTGCAGTGCATTGAGTTTTCAGGGGTCTCACCGCAGTGTTGATTCAAATGTAACTGTTCTTCCATCAGAGGCACAGATGACAGAAAGGTGCTACTGAAATGTGGGTCTTGTTGATGGGGTGTTAGATGGAGGCTTTTGGTGAATACTCGGGCAAACAAAGCATCTGATTTTGCCACCAGACAAAACTGAAAGGGTTTTTTCTGTTCACATTGACCAAGCAGTTTTGATCGCCTAAACTGAACCATGCCTCAAAGAGAAACTTAATATCCAGAAGAAAAGTGCTGTTTCACTGACCACACCATGAGTACGCTTCTACATCACTGCAGAAGTGAGAGAAACGAGAAGCGAGAACTTCAACCACTGGAGATAAACAAAGCAAGACTTTTGCTGGTGTTACGTTTCTTTTGAACCATTGTGGCGTTCTCATTCTTGGAACGCCTGCATGGGTTCTTTTGGAAGGAAAGTTTGAAACTGTTATTTTGCAATTTACGCACAAAGCTATTTGCATTTGACAATATCACATGTCAGAAGAGTTCTTTCAAAGTAAATTCATTAAATCATCAACTCTTCTCCACCACCTCGGTATATCGGAGAAGACCAGTCAATCGCATTTTGATGGACTTGCAATGCCTTTACTCGTGCTCACACACCGCACTGTGCGCACACTCTCAGATATAGAAGTTCCCCGAGGTTTTTGAAATTAAAACTGAGTAGCGTAACCACAGTTAAGGGCGCCAAAATGTGCGGTTGAGTGCGTGTACTTCTGAGCGCCAAAAGGATAAAATGTTCCTCAACGCAAGTCAGATTCTACTTATCTACTCATTGTCCGTTCAGAGAGCTGATGTGTTGTTTTGCTTCGATTTCTTCCTGATGTGATTTATCTTTTATTGTGTGTTTGTGTGTCCTCACAAAGCGCACACACCTGTGCACATGCGTGCTTGAGTTGGCACCGGCTTAGTCATTAAGCTTGGCTGTCCCTGCGCAGACCCCCTAGCTGTCTACAGTCATAAAGGGGATCTCTCCAAAGCCTGAGGAGACTCTATAAATCAGCCAAAATATTTTGAGCTTCGTCGTGGCCTGCTGGCTGGCACACACACACACATACACACACACCAATACACTGAGAGAGTTGACTACATGGGTGGGCACACATTACTGTCAGCTCCGGAGATGGAGCTGATACAAACAGGCCCTCAGTGCTGCAGATGAATGGAAAGAGAGGCAATGTGGGGACAACCCCCTTTAAACTACTAGACACCCATGCACATGCACATGCACGCACGCACGCACCCACCCCTTGGGCTTTGGCTCACTGCTCTGAGCGGATCATATTTCAACATCTCACCTCGAGATAAGAATGTTTATCAAAGGCTTTAAGTGTTTCTGCTGAACGCAGACCTCACCGTAACACACTTTCTGCAGCTCCTCACAAGCCTCTGATCCGTCACACACGGCATCCACAAAAAAGAAATAATCTATTCGTTTGGAATCGATTCACGCTGATAAATGAGGAGGGGAATTACCATTGTGAGTGCCGGTGCTAGGAGAGGAAGCAGTGCTCATTTCCATTTCAAACAAGCTGCGTTACCCTGCAGCCGTGTCTTCATTGACTGAACAAGTTCCTCACTCAGTAAACTGGACCCGGATCAAAACAAGTCTTTGATTAACACCATCCAAGGCCCAGAACCTCAGCTACTGGGGGCCAAAGAAACCACAGACCAAGAGGACCAGGTGTGTAAGGGAGGGGGTAGGTGTGTGAACATGCACAAGTGCAACAATGTAGGTTCTGGCAGTGAAGGGGAAAAAAGGGATCGTTTTGAGCCAAGAAATCACACACACAGACTTCACTCAAGCACAAATTTTGAGATTTATACAGTTGTAATGTTCACTGTTCACTTTTAGTCAGGCACTCAGGTGAGCACCAGGAGACGACAGTATTCCTCGCTGTCCTCCTTGGTGTCTTCCTGCATGGTACATGATGAAGATGCACCTCCCAGTGCCTGATTGAGCCTCCAATCAGCCGTCTCCACCCAGAGGTCAACGGCTGGCTTCGGGTCAAATGTCTCTGTGCTCATCTTTGATACTGAACTCTTCAGGTTGGTTTTTGTGATGTCCCATGATCCATCCCATTGCAACTTTGCTCTTAACTCCCCACTGATAGTATCCAGGTTCCCCCTTCACAGCAATAGGATGTGTGTGTTTAGCCTCATTAAATGCTCTTTCGCTTGTCAAATAATAGATGATTGAAATTCTTTAAGCCTGTATTAAACACACCTGTTTTATCGGCTGGATGTTGATGCCTACGACGTACGTTCTCATTGTTCAATCATCCTGCAGCATTTCTGCATTCTCCCACCGAAGCATCATCACTTACTCCACAGTAAATACTGCTGTGTGGTGAGCTTCATTTCTGTCACTAATGCTAATAATATCTATATAATATCTTGTTAGAGTCTTGTTATCTTGTGTTTAAATTAACTCACAACTAGCTTGGCTAGTGACTGTTGTGAATAGAGCAGCTGACAACATGGGAAAGACCATGTGACTGCTTGGAAAGACAGCTGACAGGAGGGAAAAGACCCCACAGGTGCTGGTATGGGCTAGCAACCCATGGCAGCAGTGGCAAGCCTTAACCTTGCTACAACCAGACTTAGCTACAACCAATATAAGGAAAATACCCCAAGAGTCAGCGAGAGCAGGGGTGGAAGATGACTCACAGGTGGATTGCATGGTAACGAACAGGATAACGGATATGACTATGCCTTGGATACATGACTCAGTGAGGGATGGGGGCACGGACCCATCTCTTAGGGCCAGAGGTAGCAGTACTCAGGTGACAGGGAAGGCAACTAAGGAGAGCAAAAGTTGTGCAGCAGAGGATAAGAAGCTTCAAGTTTGCCCATGTGGCTGGCAGAAAATAACATCAATCCGAGGCCTTAGAACTCATCAGGGAAGGAGGAAGTGTTTAGCGGTGGAAGGGCAGAGTGGCCGCATCGACCAGTATTTCTTGAGAAGTCAGTCGAATCAGTCGGATGAAGTCCAGCGACAGGTAGAAAACCACAGTTCGCAGGATATCAGTAACACTATCCCTGGAGAGGAGGAGGTACGGAGAGGGGATGCAGTTGGTGTTGAGGGCAACAGGCCAGCCAAGGAGAGAAGCATGGAGCAGAAAGCTAGAGTTAAGTGGCCGAGGGCTAATGATAGCAAAGAGTGGGAGGCAGTTGATAGAGATTTATCAGTCATATTAAGCAGGCTTAGAGGAGATGTAGTGGAGAAATTGGATAAAATTGGAGATGTGATCTACTCCTATGGTCGAGAGAGATTTGGGGTGCTTGTCAAAAGGAAAGGCGAGAGGGTGCAGGTCGGCAAGTCTAGGCGGCAAAGAGAAATAGAGAAGTTAGTAAAGGAAAGGAGGCAGTTAAGAAAGCAGTGGAGGAAGGCGACAGAAGAAGAAAGGGAGGGAATTAAGGTGTTGCAGGAGGAACTGAGAAGCAGGTTAGCAGTACTCAGAAGGGCAGAACACCTTAGGGAGAAGAGAAAGAAGAAGGAACGTGCAAGGTCAGCATTTTTTAGGAACCCCTTTAATTTTGTGAAAGGCTTGTTTAATCAAGAAAAAGGAGGGCAACTTAAGGCAACGAAATCAGAGATTGAACAGTATTTGAAGTCGACGTATTCAGATTCAAAGGAGAATAGGAACATAGGTCTTCCACCTGACATGCCACCATTAGGGGAAGTGGAGCAGGAGATGGATGTGAGCCCACCTAGGTGGAGAGAAGTGGTGGAGGTGGTTAGGCGTGCAAAGGCTTCTTCGGCCCCAGGGCCTAATGGAGTCCCCTACCGTGTCTATAAGAGTGCACCTGGCATCTTAAGGACACTATGGAGATACCTGAGAATAGTTTGGGAGAAACAAAGTATTCCAAGAGCATGGCGCAGGGCAGGAGGTGTCTTCATCCCTAAGGAGAAGGAGTCATCGGACCTTAGCCAGTTTCGGATGATTTCTCTCCTAAATGTTGAGGGAAAGATTTTCTTTAGTATCGTAGCACAGAGGCTGGCTAAATACTTAGAAAGGAATGGTATGATAGATACGACAGTGCAAAAAGCAGGGATACCAGGATTTGCGGGATGCTTAGAGCATACTAGCATGATTTGGCATCAGATTCAGACAGCTAAGAGGGAGAAAAGAGACTTGAATGTTGTATTTTTAGATCTGGCTAATGCGTTTGGGTCAGTGCCACATAACCTTATTTGGAGTTCCTTTGACTACTTTAAAGTGCCGGAGATAGTTGTTAACTTGGTGAAAGCATATTTCCAAGACATCAGACTGTGTGCAAGTATCGCAGAGCTCACAACAGGCTGGCAAAGATTGGAGGTTGGTATTATGGCAGGATGTACAGTGTCCCCGCTAGCTTTCACAATGGCTATGGAGGTAATTATTAGGGCTTCCAAGTGGGTCGTAGGTGGAGAGAGACGGCAGAATGGAATGCGTCTTCCACCAATTAGGGCCTATATGGATGATATGACACTGCTAACTTCAACAGTGCCATGTACAAGGAGGTTGTTAGATAAAGTCAATCAGAATCTCAAGTGGGCTAGTATGAAGATTAAGCCTAGTAAGTCAAGGAGTATTTCAATATACAGAGGGAAAGTAAGTGATAGAAAGTTTGCTATAGATGGTGAGGAAATCCCAACAATTAGGGAGAAATCAGTTAAGAGTCTAGGACGGTGGTACAATGTGGACCTGAATGATGTTGAACAGGTTGTGCAATTTAGAAAGGATGTTGCAGAAGGGCTGGAGAGAATAGATAAATCAGGGCTCCCAGGAAAACTGAGGTTGTGGTGCTTGCAGTTTGGCTTGTATCCTAGGTTAATGTGGCCAATGTCAGTATATGAAGTCCCATTATCTGTAGCAGAGAGAATGGAAAGGCTAGTTAGCTCTTATATTAGAAAATGGTTGGGTGCTCCCAGGTGCTTAAGCAATGTAGCTTTGTATGGGAAAGGAATGCTTCAGCTGCCAGTATCCAGTCTAACAGAGGAGTTTAAATGCACTAAGGTTAGGACAGAACTTTTATTATCTGGGAGTAAGGACATGTTAGTTAGCAATGTGGTTCCGAATCCTTCTGGGGGGAGGAAATGGAACCCAAGGGCAGCAGTGCAGGAGGCAGAGGCAGCTCTTAGGCATGCAGAAATAGTAGGAAATGTTCAATTTGGCCGGGGAGGCTTGGGGCTTGGCCCAGGCAAACCAGTGTGGAATAAAGCAGGTCTAAAGGAGAAAAGAAAGCTTGTAGTGGAACAGGTGCGTAGGCAGGAGGAGTTGTTAAGAGGGGCAAAAGCAGTTGGTCAAGCCAAACAGGGACAATGGTTGAATTGGGAAGGTGTTGAGAAGAGGAAACTTAGTTGGAGGGACCTGTGGAATATGGAGGAAGGCCGTATTAAATTTCTGATAGGGGCGACATACGATGTGTTGCCAACCCCGCAGAACCTAAGTCTCTGGGTACAGGGCGATCAATCGTGCCCACTCTGCTCAGGTACAGCAAGTTTAAAGCACATTTTGTCAGGTTGTAGAATTAGCTTATCACAAGGCCGGTATACATGGCGGCATAATCAGGTGCTGAGAAGCTTAGCCGCAGGCATTGAGGAGAGAAGGAAGCAGGTGAATTCTGGAAGTTCTAGAAAGGAGAGGTTAGATGTGCAGTTTGTTCGAGAGGGGGAGAAAAATAAAGCTGCTAAGTCAGGGAGAAAGCAGGGAGGTGGCTGCCTGGTAGGGGCTGATGATTGGCAAATGCAGGTTGACTTGGGAGGACAGCTAGTTGTGCCCCAGGAAATAGTTTATAGTAATCTGAGGCCAGACATTGTCTTATGGTCCATGAGTAAAAAGACTGTGTATTTTATTGAGTTAACAGTCCCTTGGGAAAATTCAGTGGAGGCAGCTTATGAAAGGAAGAAGACTAAGTATGCAGATTTAAAGACAGAATCTGAGCAGAGGGGATGGAAGACCAGGGTCTGTCCGGTTGAAGTGGGGTGTAGAGGTTTTGTTGCAGGGTCAGCTGTTTCACTGTTGAGGGAGCTGGGAGTGCATGGGCAAAATTTAAGAAAGACAGTGAGGGAGATGTCAGATGAGGCTGCTAGGTCTAGTCAGTGGATATGGATCAGGAGAAATAATAGTAGTTGGGGGGTGAAATAGGGACAGTGGGGGGGCAGGCAGAGGACATGCATGCCTAACCCGGCAAGAGAAGAGGTTAAAGTCTGAACAAGACACCTCTCCTCTGCTCTGCTTTCCCCGCCCCATCTTCTCGCTCTGCCAATAGGAAGAGAACCAGGAAGTTTAGATAAGGTGGGGGTGTGGCCAGCTAGAGTCTCTCTTTGTGACCATGCGGCCTGTTCAGGTGAGTTTGCGTGGTAAGACACAGAGTTGGCTTGTTTTTTGATCTTTTTGGTTGTTTTCCTGTTTTGTCTGCTTCTTGAAGGAAATGTTAGGGTTTGTTTTCCTGCTCTGTTTGCTTTTTGAAGGAAATGGTAGGGTTTGCTGCTTCTTGAAGGAAATGTTAGAAGAGGCTGTTAAATCTAGTCTGTGGTTTAGGCCTCCACCTTCAGCACCTTCTAAATTTTCCACCCCCTACCCGAACAAGGGTCTGTATCCAATCCCTACTTTCATCTTTTGACTCTACCTCTTTATTTTCTATCCCCTACCCGAACCAGGGTTTGTATTCCCACCCCGCTTTTTCTTGGTGCAGTTGGTGAGAGGCAGGGGTAGATGATGGTAGTGTGGCAATCGGCAGTTACATGTGGCATCTAGGCCTGTGGTAGCATTGTAGCAGCTAACAATAGCTAAAGCGGTGAGAGTATGATAGTATCTTAGCAGTTAGTATTGGTAGCTAGCAATTAACATTAACAGTATAGGTGAATCTAGCGTTATTGTCTTCTTCTGTCTCTCTTAGCAGGTAGCGGTTAGCACATAACATTAGCTAAATGGTAGCATCGGAACTGTATTGTCTTCTTCTGTTCTTCCTAGCGGTTAGCAGTAGCATTAGCAATAGTTAAATGGTAGCATCGGTACTGGCCACTACCTGGAGCATCTCTGGGTCAGTTGAACGTGGCGGTGCTGTTTGGATTGTGTAGGAGCAGTGTGAACTGGCACTAGGGGGGGTGACTCTGGGACGCCGGAGTTCACTGCCTAACCTCCTGGAGGTGTAGTGGGACTAAGTAGGCGAAACACTGTTGAAGGGAGGTTTCCACCTGATGACCCCCAGAGACGTGTTAGGAATCACTGCTCTTTGGCAGGTATAGAGGCAGATTAGAGCTCCAAGGTTCTTCACTGAGAATGAATCCTCTTTTTGAGCACAAGTATCTTGTGTTTAAATTAACATATAATGTCACATCCTTTTTATTATTTTTATTTTGTTCCATTTGATCTCCACTTCAGACCTCCTTTTGTCCCTGCCACTTTCTGTCCTTTCATGTACCAACGTTCATTTTTTTTCTTCACTCTTGATGACATTTGTGGTTAGCGGGCTGGTGTAGTCTGACATATTTAGATGGGTGACCTTCACGAATGTGGGAGCATTTCCAGAGAAAGTGGTGACTTGTGAAAGTATTCTAAGCAGGCGGCATAAAAAAACAGCACACACAACATGCACACACCGACACACACACCTCTGTGTATTTTGCAGCAGAGTCATAACACACGCTGTCCTTAAGTCAGAGCCTGTGTTGTGTATCGTCTGCGGTACAACTGTGGTGACAGGCTTCTTATGGCAATTATACCCTTGCTGCAATCGAGTCAATTGACAGTCCTGCTTTAATTAGCCAAATTAAATAGGAGTTTGTGCTCACTTTGCTGACTGATAATTAGAGGCGATGTGTCCAGAAACCACATGCATAAGCCTACTGCATGGTTGACTAAAAATAATAGTAGCATGCGCCATTATTTTACAGTGAGAGATGTTCAGTTTTATGGATGTGGATACCGCAGCAGTGACCGGGTCAAAGGGTTAGCTCGTTATGTGTGTTTAGACACACACATATGCAACCTCTCGTCTGAGGCTTTTCTCTTGAGTGTCTCAGAGCAAAAGGCCCGTCAATAGCATCAGTGTTTGTATCCAAACTTCGGCCAGGGTTAACAGGCTATCAGTCCGCACCGAGTCAGCCCCCTGAAGTAATAGAAAGCAGCTGACCTGAAACCTCAGAGAGCTGCAGGTTGCAGCCTGGTGCTCTGACTAATGACCCCATGTTTTCGTAGCAAGCTGAGTGCCTGGGTGTTACATGTGGCCTCAATAGAACACACAAGCACGCACACATGCACACACACACAGTCAGATGAAAGGAATCTCCTCCTCCATTTAACAGCAAGTGCTATGAACTTTGGAGAGTGCTAAATGTGACCTCAGTCGTCTGCAGTCATTGTGAGATGATGCACTGTGTATACAGTCACTGGCATTTTAAGGTGCAACATACACTCCGGTCTGATGTCAGACAAACATACTAACCAGACATTGGTTTCTTTATAAGTCTATTTTCTTCATTGCCAAATTCTGCATCTGACTTCAGAGGAAGCGTTGATCATTTCATCAGTTCCTCACTCTTTTTATCTCTTACAGTCCAGTGAGTGGTTAGTGATGCTGTGCTTATAAAATTTTCTAAAATGAATGTTTGATTTATCTGAGCTCAGTTTCATAATCTTTGGTCTCATATCCTGAAAGGTTCGCAGAAATACCCGAATCCTACAGTAACAAGTCCACAGTCACGTGGGAGGCTCTGATATTCAGACTAAACAAAACAGACTGATGACTGTTAGGTAGACAAAACTGAAAATCTGACCTGATGATTGTGCGAGAGAAAAAGTCAGGGGCTCACCAGTGTCATTAGGAGCCATCATCTGGGGACCATGATCTGTCTGTGTCAAATTTTGTGCCACCCATTTGGTAGCTGAGATGCTGAGATACTGGAAAGTAGGAAAATGTCACAGGTGGTGCTAGATGATCACCACAGTCATCAGTAGTCATCCTCCGCAGTTATCTGTGCTGAATGTCATGGCAAATCATGCAATCGCTGTTGAGACATTTTACTAAATAACTAAAACATCAACCTGTGAATTAGAGGAAAAACCAGGGAATCACTGATCACATCAGCAGGCTTCATTCTCTGAGGACCATGAACGTCTTTCATGTTAATCCATCCAGTAGTTTTTGAGATGTTTCAATCTGGATGAAAAGTGGTTTTACCGACTGACCGACAGACCCTCCGTCCATCAAACCACGCCGTTAACATGGCTTATGGTAATGTTGATCTCCACATTGTTTAGCAGCTACAGGCTCATCAGCAAAGAAAAGATACCCTCTGAAACACAAGTTGTGGATGTCCTGCCAGGCTACAGTTGGGTCACAGAGGGACTCCTGCAGCCCTCGTCTGGCCTCTCTGTGGCTACAGGTGCTTCACATTAAGGCTCGTAAAACTCAGCGAGAGGGAAAAATTACTGCCACAATTTGTTAGAGAGGGAGGGGGAGGCACTGGGGGTGGGAGGGTGGTGGAACAGCGCTGTATATGGATACAGTATTGACATACGTGACTGTGTTGTGTCTGCTGAACGCTTCAGCATTCCACCCCTGTGCCAGGAAAGGCCATATTGTTTTTGAGTTGAACTCAAGTGTCATTTTCTGAGGAATGATTTAGTGGCGTGTTTGTGCGTGCGTGCGCGTTGCACTCCAGCTGGCACACTCCTCAGCTGATGGTGTGTATGCCATACGTGCTGGGAGGAAGGCTACAGGGTCACAGGGCCACGGGGTCGCTGGGAGTGCACTGCGGAGAGAGGAAACAGGCCTAATCTCAGAAAGGCTGGCAGCTTCCTGTTCGGAGCGGAGGGTACAGAGAGGACACTGTCTTAGCTCTGGATACCCGGTTAGTGAGTTTACTATGTAATTCAATCAGGATTAGTCCACTCACTCACGCCCTCTAATAATAGTGAAAGGGAGGAGGGCAGACTGAGCTTTTAAATCTTTATCTCCTCAAACTGATTTTACATTCAGACGTGGCTCTTTTTTGGCTTCGCCACATGTTGTTATAACTGTGTGTTATAGCTGGGAATAAATTCACTTTCATTACGACACTTCAAAATGCTTTAACACGGTTTTACTGTGTAAGAAATGCACTGCAGCACAGAAAAGATGAAACTGCCAACACCGACCGAACGTTCAATCTTCCCGCTTTCAGGAAAAAGTTTTGAGACAGCCGATTTAAACAAACTTTAAAAAATGATGCATGTTTTTATATAGATCGAACTTACCCATCACAGCTGTGTGTGTGAGAAGACGCTGTTATTACAGTAAACTAGGAACCCTTGTGGTGAGCACGGCTCAGAAAGTACTTCCAGGAATAGAAAGTGAAAGAACAGAAAAGGCAAATGAGCTGCTGATTATTCAGATCAGACTGAGTCCCTCAAAAAACACTGAAGAGGATGAAGAAACAATTAAGATACACAGATTATTGTAATATGTTATCTGGAATCTGGCATCCTTTATATTTCTAAAGGTTTAATATTATTACCGAACCGAAATCAAGAAAAGAAAATGTTTTCTATCTGTGAACAGGCCACTAGCACAATCACAACAACAATCACCTGACCTGTGTGTTCATTTTGTGTGTGTTTGTGGACACACAGGATACGAGGATAAGGGGTCAGGGTTGGGTTGGAGGGGCGGAGGTCAGGGTCAGAGGTGTAGTCCGCTTCTTATCTGCATCAGGACGTGGAGAAAGAGAGAGTCTGCAGCTCTGACTAAACTGGGAGGAGGAAGATTCGACAAGTGAGGGGCAGGAGTCCTGACGATCAGACTGTCACAGGAAGTGGTAGCATGTAAAGTTCGGGCCAGAGAGCATGTTTAAATCTCAGCCTGGAGGTATGTGGGGTTATGTCCTTGGTCGCTCTGGGTAATCCAGTGCTGGATAATGGTTGGGGTACGCAGTGTCATTTAGAGAGGTGAGGGCCAGACAAAACTAGATGGGCTGCAGCACTTTGGACGAGTGTCAAAGACTGAGTGCAACAATGGGTTGCATTCACATGGGACAATTCTGCAAAGCCCTGGATTATGTTCAGTGATGACATCGTTAAATGTTTTTTCATTCATTGTTTTTGAATATCAATGCATGCTGGCAGCATGGTTCGGCATGAAAAACACATTTTATGTCATCATAGTTTTTTTCAAATTAACCTGATGGCACGCAGTTAGTTTTTGTAGGTAGAAAAACGTTCCCAGTGTAAAATGGTGCAGTCTATGAGATGCTTTAAATCCGTTCAGCTCAAGGTCTCCAGGTCTCCAGATCTGATTGGTGGTAGGAGGTCAGGTCATTGCATTGACACCAAACCAGCAGTATACAGATAGTATCAGTGCTTGTTTCAGTGGATCAATACCAAAAACATGGATCCATCACAAATCAAACAACATTCTGAATGCAATTTATACTACTTTGTACTTTTACTCCACCACATTTCAGACGGAAATTATGCACTTTTTATTCCACAACATTTATTCGGCAGCAAAAGTTACTTTTTTTTTTTCTTTTACCTACAAAATATCACTTATAGAATATGATGCATTGCTATTATTTAAAGTTCCTGCACACCACCCCAAGAAAAAATATCTAAATGCAGGACTTTTATTTGTAACATTTTGAACATATTTGCATTGTATTGTATTGTTTTACTTAAATAATCTGAATATGTTTTCCAGCAGTGTGTGCATGCAGCCTCAGTAGTTTATAGAATTTACACAATAAATATTTGCTGTTTACCATTAAAACTGCATGTCATTAATAGAGAACGGTGAAAAGAAATGTTTTTAGGATGCATTCATCACACGGCTGTCCCCTACATCATATTACTGGAGCTACCTTTAAAGATGAGAGGTAGTGGTGATGCCAGCATAACTACAGGTGAAACAGAATTTAGAGGTATTTCCCATCCATAGTAACAGCCTCCTGTGAGGCCGTGAGTTTCACTTGTTGGTTTTACTTCAGCTTTCGGTAGTTTTTGTTGAATTTTCCCAAGGTTTCTTTACATCACTTCGCTTGCATTATGACGTTAATAAAAATCCTCCTTTTCCGTGCAGACTCCAGGCGTCATCTGTTGCGTTGCTCATTGAGATATCTAGATCCAAACTACCACCACCCCCCTGTCGGTGTCGGTGTAAATCCAGTCAATCCAATGACTCAAATACCTGAAATATTGAGGTCGAAAAACCTCAATCATCTTATGATATGTATGTCATCATACCACCCAACCCACTGAGCACGTCGACTCTGCGGGCATGATTGGTATCAGTAAGGAAGCCACTCAGAGCGGACGTGTCGCAGCTTTTGATCTGCTGCACCTCTGCCATTCCTCTATCAGCACTGCTATGTCATGTGATGAGTAGAGTCTTATCTTGCTAACCATAATTGCCGTTTATCAGATCACACAGTCATAACCCTATGACAATCATTTTTCCTCTCACCGTCAAATTCATATGTGGTTTGCATTTATCTGCAGTTAATCACCCAGTTGCAAAGAAAATAAAGTGGCAGTTTCCAGGAGCTTTCGTAGTTGATTTGCTACTCAGAATTTCAGTTCCAGCGCCAAAGGATATCATTCAGCGCTGAAGTGTGTTATTACTGACCCATGTTTTACAAAAGCCACTTCTGTTTTTAAGCAGTGTCTGCAAGAAACAGTAAGTGTCTGCGTTTCCTCCAAGCTCACCACTAAAAACAGATCCGAGTTCTGAGGCGAACCGGCAGTCAGATTTTGGAGAAATCTGTAGTGCATGTACCCAGTGCATGGTAGAGAACTCCTAATGTCTAATAACACATCCTTACTTCTCTTTTTATTGGCCTGTGCAGCTGGTTTTGAGCTTTAGTGGTATAACGTACAGTTCAAGTTCTCTGCAGATGATTACTGGGCTGCATAAAAGCTTGTTGAACGAGGAAATGGGTACCAAATTACCATTATGCGATCTGGGTGGATTACCGTAGCACTCAGTTCATATAAAACAGAGCTAATCTAACACGAGAGCCTCGCAGTCATTGTTTGGGTTCACCTCGATGGCTGACAACATCAAACGCTCAGCAGTGACAGAATGGCTCAGGCCCAAGTAGAGACAAAAAATAAACTCCAGCATGAATAAGCCCAGAGGCAAACAACCGAGGGGAAAATTATCTCTTTACAAATGAGTAACAAGTTTCACAAACTGGCGGGTGTGCGAGCGCTGTCACTTACAGTGATTGAAGTTGCAGTGCACTACAGCGGGGCAGCACTTTGGGTCACGTAATTACAGCATTACCACATAATGAGAGTCATTTGTACTAATCACAGAGGCCACGCTGACTCTGAGAGGAGCCTGTGTAGAACCAGGAGGTCCCACTGGGAAAAGGTGGAGAACAGAGACCTGCAGGTGCACCATTAAAGCAGCAGATTTAAAAAAAAAAAAAAAAAAAATCGCTTTACTCCAGCACACCTATGTCAAAAGTGTCTCAATGTCCTGTCTTTCCTCTCTGCTGCTCTTGCTTTAGCCGATTCATTCCTCTGTTTCTCACTAGCTGTTTGAACTTCTCTGGCCTGCTGAATCTCTCAGACTCTACATTAATTACTAACATCTGATGAGGAGCTGGGTATTTCGCTGGGTCGTCCTTATCAAGAATCAAAAATCCTTTATTGTCATTGAGCATGTCAATGAAATTTGCATTGCAACCCCTGTGTGGTAATAAGAAAGACAAGAAAGATAATAAAATAAAGTAAAGATAAGGGTATAAAATAAAGATGCTGTAAAAATATGCGTAAATGCAATAAAAAAGAAAATATACAAAAAAGAAAATATACTAAAACAATAAAATATACTAAAACAATAAAACAATAAAATATACCAACAGCAGCTGAAAATATACTAAAATGTGTATACTGAGATTCAGCTGCCAATTAGATAAGCGTGTGTGTGCCTAAATGTTAAGTACACAGAAGGTGCAGGTGGAGGTGTAGGTGTAAAAGTGCAGTGTGCAGTGGTTCACAGTTCTCACAGTCTCTCACTCCAGTGGGGGGCTGCTGGGGGTAATAGCTCTGACAGCTCTGGGGAAGAAGCTGTCCCTCAGTGTGTTGGTGGGGGTGCGGATGTTCCTGTACCGCTTTCCTGATAGAAGCGGTACAAACAGTCTGTGGCCCGGATGGCTGGGGTCTGTGGTGATGGATCTTGCCCTCTTCCTGACCCGGCCTGCATATATAGAGTCTAAGTCAGGAAGGGGGCAGCCCACGATGCCCTGTGCAGTTTTAACCACCCGTGCCAGTTGTTTCCTCTCCTGTGCCGTGCAGCTGCCATACCACTATTTCACACTAAGGCAGAGGATGCTTTCAATTGTGGCCCTGTAGAAATTGACGAGCAACCGAGAGGAGAGTCCAGTCTGTTTCAGTTTCCTGAGGAAGAAGAGCCTTTGTTGTGCCTTCTTCACCAGGCGGGAGGTGTTCATGGACCAGGAAAGATCAGATGTGATGTGGAGGCCCAGGAACATGATGTTGTCCACACGCTCCACCACTTCTCCGTCCATAAGGAGGGGGGCGTGATCCGTCTTTCTGGACCTCCTGAAGTCCACAATGACCTCCTTGGTTTTCCCTGTGTTCAGCACCAGGTTGTTGGCTGAACACCACTGGGTTAGCTGGTGTATCTCCTCTCTGTAGTGGGTCTCTGAGATGAGACCCAGTACTGTAGTGTCGTCTGCAAACTTCACGACTGTGTTAGTGGGGTGTATGGCAGCACAGTCATAAATAAACAGGGTAAAGAGGGCCGGGCTGAGCACACAACCCTGTGGCGTGCCCATGCTGAGGACCAGAGGGGATGATGTTGTGTTCCCTATTCTCACCACCTGAGGCCTGTTGGTGAGAAAGTCTCTGATCCAGTGGCACAGGCACGCAGGCAGACCCACTGCGTGTAGCTTCAGCGCCAGCTTGTCTGGGATGATGGTGTTGAAAGCTGAGCTAAAGTCTACAAATAGCATCCTGACGTAGGTGTTGGGCTGCTGCAGGTGGGACAGGGCTGTGTGCAGGGTGATGGAGACAGCATCCTCTGTGGACCGATTCCCTCTGTAGGCGAACTGAAGGCTGTCTAGGTCCGAGGGGATGAAGCCTCTGATGTACCTGAGAATAATCCGCTCAAAGCACTTCATGATTACCGGGGTCAGAGCAACAGGCTGGTTCATCATTCAGGCAGGTGATGGATGTCTTCTCAGGTACCGGGATGATGGTGGAGGACTTGAGGCACTCAGGAACCATGGGGGGGACAGCAGGGACAGATTGAAGACGTCCAGGAACACTCCTGCTAGCTGGTTAGTGCATGTCCTCAAAATCTCAAAGTCTTGCCTGACACCTTATCCGGTCCTGTAGCTCTTTCAGCAGAGAACGCACTGTGCTGTTCAGCCATGGTTTCTGGTTGGAAAACACTGCGATTAGTGCAGAACTGAACAGGACAGATGATGTATATTCCTCTAGGTCTGCCTCTTCTCTGAACACAGTCCAGTCTGTAAGCTCAAAGCAGTCCTGAAGTGATAAGAGGCCTCCTCAGTCCATATCTGTACTGTCCTGGTGGTCGGCTTTGTTCTGCAGGCCAGAGGCTTGTAGGCAGGAATGAGTTTCACTGAGATGTGGTCTGATATGCCCAGGTGTGGAGCTGCTGCAGCCTTGTAAGCAGCAGGGATGTTGCAGTAAACCTGATCCAAAATGTTACTGTCTCTGGTGGGAAACTTTATGTATTTGTGAAATTTGGGAAACACCGCCTTCAGTTCAACATGATTAAAGTCCCCCGCCACAATCACAGCGTGTGTCGTTCATCTGCCCGCTGATTAGGCAGTACAGCTCCTCTAATGCTAACTTAGCATTAGCCTGCGTTTGGATGTAGGCAGCCACATTAACAACGGACGAGAGTTCTCTAACCAGCTTGAACGCTTTTGGTTCTTATGGAAATGCCTCAACAGCTATTGGTTTGATTGCCATGATATTTGGTCCAGATCTGCATGGTGATAAGAGGATAAATCCTAATGATTTGGTCATCCTCCAACTATTTCTTTAGCGCCACCAGCAGGTCAAAGCTTTCCCTTCACCCGACGTACCTCCACATCTACTGGATGGCATAAATTTCTTTAAGGACATTCATGGTTTCTAGACGATGAATCCTATATGATTACCATTTATATGCACATTCATGTCCCCCTCAGGATGAATTACAGTAAATTTGGTGATCCCACCATCATCTGCTCAAAATCTTGCTTTATGATCAAATATTAGCAGAGCTAATGACATTTCCACCAACCACAGTGGCTAAGTAGTGTAAGTTCCTCATTCGTCTCTGAACTAATCATTAGCTAATCACTAGCTAATCACAAGCTACGCTGTAAGACTTGATAAAGAGTTACTCATTAATTGATGGATAACTAGCAAAATGTTGTGTAAAGTGTTAACACTAGCACTAAACTACGGAAATGTCCACGGTAAACATCAAACCTGCTAAACATTAGCATGTATGCAAAGTCACTAGTGTGGCTGTAGACTGATACAGGCTCATGGCAACACCTGCACTATGTGACTGGCTATATTGACATTTAAAATGAGTGATTACAGAGTATGTTCGTGGTGCAACTTTGCAGGCTTGTGATGATTTTCCCATCCACACAAAAGTGCAAGGCCGGCATTTTTAAATCTTTCCACTCTCGAAAACGTTCACAAATCTTGTTGAGTGTGAAAACAGAAAAGAGAGAAAAAGATGTTTTTTTCAGATTTTGCTAGCTTACATTGGACATATTCTCATTCTGCATCCTCACACTCCTCACCCTTACGCACTTCTCTCATCCATTTCTCATGCACTCATCCCATCTCTTCCCTCCTTCGGCCCGAGGCCTGATCCAGAAGAGTAGTTCGGAGCTGGTGGGCAGCAGCAGAGCTTAAGTGTTTCCTGTAGGGCCTGTGGACAGGAGGAACCGCCGCTGGCCCTCAGCCTTCAGGGGTGGAAAGTATGTGTCGTAGGCTGCGCTCCCACCTCCCACCTCCCAGCCTGGGAACGGAAGCTGGGAGCCGCCAGGGAAAACAAGCAGACAATCAGGTAGGGCCTGAGCCGGGAGGGAGAAAGGGAGGATAGGAGAGGGGCGGAGCTGCGAGATTCGTCAGGTCCTCATAGACTCAACTGAAGCTCTAGGAAAAGCATACAGATGTAGTGGGGTTTGGGATGGAGGTTTTGTTTATGTGTTTGTGTGAGCATTTCCTCATCCATCAAAGAAAGTGAAAGGATGTGTGTGTTTTCAGAAGAGCCGGCGCACAGAGTGTGTGTGTGTGTGTGTGTGTGTGTGTGTGTGTGTGTGTGTGTGTGCGTGTGTGTGTGTGTGTCTGCATGCGCATGAAACATAATCCGATATTAAAGTTCACAGGGTGTTTGTACAGTGTGTGTGGGTTAGTGTGGGTGTGTGAGAAAGTCGAGTACTATGCGTGTGTGTGTGTGTGTGAGTGAGTCTGTGGGTGCGTGTGTCCATGCATGCGTTTGTGTGTTGTGTGTTTGGTTAAGGACAGTGGCCAGCAGGGGACAGGGTGGGTTCAGGGCAGGGGAGAGGGGATGCCTAAAGGGAGGAAGACTGTGGTGTTCAGTTTCCACAAGGGGGGTCCTGTCGGCCTGCACGTAACACAGTGCGTGTGCGTGTGTGTGGGTGTGGGTGGGTGGGGGGCATGGAGCTCTCTCTCTCTCTCTCTCTGAGTTGTGTTTCACTGGAAATAAGCAGAGAATGGTATTTTTGAAAGGCTTTCGAGGGGAATTAGAGGCAGGAATTGACGAGGCTGAAAATGTTCTATTGTGTCTGTGCACATTAAAGTTCTGGTCAATCATTTACAGCATATTAAAAATGCCAGAAGAAATGATTCAGTCAACAAATCCAGTCATGACTTTGACCTGCATTCACTTTTGGTTTTACATCACATGGTGATTGTTTTTTTGTTTATTTTTTTTAATAAGCATTCATCATAACAGTCATTTAGTCTGACGCTGAATTTTAAAATATAATTTAATCTGTGACCAAGAGAAAAGACTTTTTTATGAATAAAAAGACCTTTAAACCAGTGGACAGTGAGCAGCCTTTATTCAAAGTAATATTTTATGATGTGTCTGATTGATTTTGTATGTGGAAGTGTTGTCTGTTGCACTTCACTGAGTGATTTAATGTCCTGCTAATGTCTCCATATCAAAGCTGTTCAATAAAGTTTTTTTTACTGGGGCTCAATTTTCCTTCTTGACCTTGGAAACAATGGTTGACGAAGCAGCTTTCGATCATCTCACAGTCTTCCTCAGCAGATGGAGCTTGTCCAGCTGGTGTCTCGTAGATGATGAAATTGAAATTTTTACGAGCAGTTGAAGGACTTAATTTCCATCTCAGTTAGGACTGGAAGGTCGTTCTTGACCTCGGGGAAAAAAAAGCGTTTCTTTTCTTTTCTCCTCTTTCGATTAATTGTGACAGAACTTCTGATGGTTTAAGGCTGAACTTTGACGTCTGTCAGGTAAGAAATTAGTTAATTAGCAAGGAAATGACGCATAGGCCATTTAGCGATCCTGCCAACTTTAATTTATTTGATCCGATCTTTACAAATCGAAATCAAGATTTTGGCGTTATAGTCCCAGTTTCGTACTCAGCTTCACCTTCAAGGACACTCCAAAGTTCTTTCAAGGGCATGCACAGACCTTTTTTTTAAAGGGTGTGTTGCATAAGTAAGTGTCTACAGGTCAAACACTGCCACTCCACACTAATGAGTTTAAAAAACATGTCAGCTCTAGTAACCTTCCACTCTGAGTGCAGACGCTAGGCAGAATACACACTATGGACATGATATCAGGTCACAACAAACACTCCAGCTGTGCAGAATGTGGCAGATGCAGTCCTCCCTTTCTTTTTCTCTGTAACAGAAACTCGCTGCCATTACATTAGTGTGAGGTGGCCCAAAGAGGTTGAGCACGCTTGGGGGCCCTTTATGGCCATAAATCTGTCACCTACTTCCTCCCAGCAGTGATGCTGCTCATAATAAAGCTCTTGTTATCTGGACAGAAATCTGCATTTTTAACTAAAGGCTTGTAAGTGAATCAGTGGTTTATGAGCCAAAACGGAGCGATACGTGGCGATAACTGATACGGGCAGACACAGCTTCACTGTCCCACCTCGGCTCACTTGTTCTACACCTGTTATTGGGAGCGATGATAATCAAGTGAGAAAGTCATGACTGGTTTCGATTATTTGTTCTCTTTGAGCTGTTTTCAGAGCAGAAGTTGGCGAGGTCACTGGATCCGGTGCAACGCTTCGAGTCATGTTACACTGTTTGCTAGCTGCTCTCCTTTTCTTCTTTCGTATAAACTGTGCGGGAACAGATGAATTACATGAAACAATAAACCAATTATACGCTGTTACGGGATCACACAGTTGGTTATGTTGTATTTATTAGCATTTCATTGACTTGTTCTGCCTATATTACATAATTGAGATGATTTACGTTTGCGGCACAACAGACTTGCATGGTTGCCTCTCTGTCTGTGTTTGGTACGTGCTCCATTGACTGTCCCGGGTCACAGTGGGACGCCAGTGATTGAAGCCGAGTTGAGAGAGGGGAGAGATGGAGGGGACGGGGGGGTGTGGACGTGACATCCCCAGCTGGACTGTGACATCACTCCAGCGGGGACAGGAAGTAAGGGAGCTGGGAGTTGGGTAGGGTACAGTAGGTGACATCAGGGCTCTGTCTGGGTCTCTTGGTCTTCCAGCTGGGTAAACTAGACAGAGAGAGACCCCCCGATCCCACCCACTCATCCGGAGACCCTCCATCTCCAGCCTTTGTCTCCAGCCCACCACCCTTTCTTCAACCCTCTACGTTTATGTGCACAGACACTACCTGCCCTCTCTGACTCACATACTTGTAATGCCATGTGTTTCCTCGTGCAGTCTCCCCCTTATCTAACACTCTCTTTTATGTGTGTGTATTTATGTTTGTGTGCGTGTCTGCGCCTCATCCGCTCAATCTGGCCACGCATCTCTGTTGATCAAACAGCCCCCCGCTGGCTCACTCACAGACACACACATAAGCACATGCATTTCTTTCTAAGGACAGCGCTGACCCCCAAAGTGAGGTAAGCACCTGGTATGGGTCTTATAGCCACCAGGAGCCCCCCAAACAAACTGGTTTGGGTTTATCTTTGGTTGCTACAGCAAAATCTAAGTTTATGACAAATAATGGATTTTGGAGACAGTGTTCCAAATCAAATAGATTTCGCTAAGAAAGATGCCAATCAGATGCAGATTTAGAGTAGTTTAATGCATATAATGGATGGAGCAGAGCCCAGATGATGAAGTATGGGATGTGTAAGGGTCTGGAGGGAGAAAGGGTAAGGGTAAAAAGGGTGAGACATGAAAGGATGAAGGGTGAGATCCTGGTCATGGACGGATGGCTGGAGGAGCACAATGATGGACCAGTGTCAGCAGTGGGGGAGCCGTCTCTCAAGGTGGTAACAACATGTTTTCGGGGGTGCTATGTTAAAACAAGTCATGTTAAAATGACAACAAATGAATTAGGTTTGTGCTATAGGAGACAACAACAGTGATAGATGCATTGTTCAATTCTCCTTGAAGTCCCAGGGAGGCTTGGTCCAGCTCTATCTGAGCAGATGTGACACAAAAAATAGCAATTCATTGGCAGCACAGTTAAAGTTTCAAAGCAACAAAAAATATGCAAAAAAAACCTTTTCATTCATATTCATATACAAAAGAACAACAGTGTAAAAAAGGGCATGACACTCGAAATAAAAACCACAAGAAAGAGGGTGACACGATGGTTATGGTTTGTGTTTTGCCCGATTTTATCCTAAATGTCTGTTTGCATTAGAAGGGTTCAGTAGTTGACCAAAGAAATCTTTTTATGTCGAAACCTCAAGCTGAGCTGAATGCACTGAATCATCACTGTCACTGACTGAATGTGCAGTTCTTTGCAGTGGAGCTGTGATGTGCAGTGTGTTGCGTCCTGGTTAAAAGCTACCAAACAGGCCATGAAAGCCAAAGAAACAGTCATGATGTAAAACAATGGCTGCTGTCTATAATCAGTTCTTAGTTCTGAAATGAACAAAACAATTCAAATCAGCAGAACTGACTATTAAAGTGAAAAGTCTTTCTGTCGCAGCGATATGAACACTGATGTGATTGCTTAGTGGTGCTTACACTGGTGTGTGTGTGTGTGTGTGTCAATCAGTGAAATGAATTGAAAAAAACAATATCAACAAACCTCTTTTTCTCATTTTGGAACAGAATCAGCTTGATGTCATTTTTATTCAAACACTTTCATAGAACTCAAAAAGCACACGCGCATGCACACACACACACACACACACACACACTGCTGTTCTGTAAGTTCATTTACGACTACAGAGCGAGAGGGTGAGTGTGAGTGAGCGGGCTGCCAGTCACACTGAGTGGTTGGCCGTTGGTCTGCACATCTCCGCTTTGAATGTGAAACACATGTTAATGTGTGGGTGGGAGTCAAGAGAATAGAGGAGAGGGTATCCATGTCTCAATATGAAAACGCCCTGTCTGTCCATCTGTAGGAACATTTAATAAGACTTGCACACCAGCAGACATTTTTTCCACCCTCGCTCTCTCCATCTCCGCAGCCTCTTGCTCTCATTACCTTTGATCTCCGAGCGCTGATTCTTTTCTATGCAAATTAGGTTCGCTTGAAACTGAGAAAAAAAAAAACAGCGCGTTTCAGTGCAGTTGTGAATGTTTGTGCCTGTGTAGTGTTTTGCTTTTCACCGTACTTTCTGTGTTTGTTTAGGTGCGTAAATGTTTGCGCAATGAGCTCCACTATCTGTCATATGGTGTAAGATCTCTCCAGTGTGCGTACTACGTATGTTCCACCACATGTGTTTGTTTGAGAGACGTGTTTTTCTGGGCTTGAATGTGCAGGAGGGGGCTGAGTGCGTGGCAGCCCCTGGCCTGCCCCCCTCAGTGCTCTGGTGTGTGTCTCAGGGCTCTAAAGTGGGTTTATGATGTCTGGCAGAGTGTAGAGAGTGCAGATGGCAGGAGCGAGAAAGAAAAGGAGGGAGGGAGGGAGGGAGGGAGAGGTGTGTGGTTGCATTAATATGGTCTGCAATTCTCGTTAGCACTAATCAGGGGCTTCCTGTACCAGGAGGAGCATGAGTTCACCTTCCCAAGTACCCCAGCACCACACACACATGCGCACACACAGACACATGCATGCACGCTTTCAGAAAACATAACACACAGCAGTGGAGGCTCACATGCACACACACCTGCGCACTCACCTTCAATCCCGCTGGCTCTCTCCCATCCCTCTCTTCCTACATACTGTAGGTCTATCTCCATGTCTCTGGTTCTGCCCCCACACACTGACCATGCATCCCTCTCTGTTTGTTTGGCTCCTCGTGCTATGAAACTGGCCATAAAATAAGCTGGAAGGAACTGCTAACAACTGAAAGTGGAGCTTTTTCCACTTTCGCGGGGTAACTTACCATATGCTCAGAGTCACGTGAGACCACGGCGAAGAGCTCGCGTTCCCTCAGAAGGGCCGTCGTCCCAACATGAACTCTGAGGGGTCGTGAACTTCAGCTGGATTGCAGAGGAACTGGCACTCAGGGTGGAGATCAACAAAGACGGGCTAGTTGGCATAAAGGTATCGCAGATCACATCCTGGAATGTGGAACACAATGACGCACGCCTGAACGGTAAATCATTTGCTGACATTGGCATATTGCAGAAAAAAAGCACCTAAGCCTGACAGGAACCAAGTCATCTGCATCTGCAGAGTGTGTAATACCATCTGTGACCGTTTAGCAGCTCAGAGCCTGTGTGGCCATGATGGCATGTGGAATCTTTGGGCAATATGTTGACCACAGAAACAATAGAAACAAGATTCCACAATGAAAATGTCATAAGTACCCTCGCCCCTTTTCCTCTGCCTCCTCCCACCCCTTCCTCTCCTTTCTCCCGAGTTTAAAAGAGCCCCGGGGTAAGATAAATTAATGTATTTAAGATGTGGAAATCAGATATTGAAATCTTTGCCCTCGCCATCCTCCCCCCTCTTCCCCTGCTTCTCCGTGAACCCCCAGCCTCCCTTACCCCCCTCCTCTCTGCACTGCTGCTCTCTTTAATAGAGTTTAATAGTGCACAGGGAGACAGTGTGATAGATAGACTGAGAGAAACTGAAGAGATTTGGTTCAAACTCTCTTTTTTTCTTTTAACAGTGTGCATTTTGTGTCAAATCTTTTTTTTTCTTTTACTGTGCCCTGGGCTTTGCAATTGATAGCCTCCTCAAAACTCAACCACCACCACCCTCCTCCTTCTCCTCTTCTTCCCTCCACACCTTCCCACCCCACTGAACCCTGGCCAGCCACAGCTGCCTGACCAGATGTGAAAGAGAAAGAAAGGGAGGAGAAGGAGAGATGGAGGACAGGGAGAGGCCACCTCCTGCGGGGAAAGAGGACTGAAACAGAGCGAGCGGAGCAGGAGGGGATGGAGAAAAGGAGGGAGAGGGAAAGTGCTGGACAGAAAAGAGGAGATATAGAGAATGGGAAAGATGGAATAACATAGCTGTGACCAAGCAGCATATAACATAAATTATTCTTCTTTAGACAGTACCTGGCCTTGTCATTAAAGACCACCTACCCAGACCACACCAAGCCCCAGTGTGGTCATCAAATACACCCAAATCCATTATTTCTGAGGCTTTAACACCTTCAATCATTACTGAAGTCCAAAATAATAACAAGAAAAAGTGACCAGAACAAAACGATCAACAACATTTCGTTGCTCAGGTCAGTGGAGTGCGCATGTATCCAGGCTTCTCCACAGGCAGATCTGATTTATGTAGCAGCTCAGCGCTCTAAGCCCCGAGTCCGCACTCACACCGTACTCCTGGGGGCTGTCTGATTAGAGATGGGGGAGAGAAACCATGCGCTCACACACCCCGCCATTTGGTTCTCATTACACACATGTACGTGCACACACCCAGAACACACTCACACCCTCGCACATGCACACGCACACTCACACACACAGAGGTGCAGATGCGGACTTGTGCAATCTCAAGCATGTAGTGCCATTCCTAATTTACCTGTGCATTGCGAAATTTGGCATCGGCTGTTATAGCATCGGATAAATGGAGGAACAGTAAAATGAAGAAGTGGTAAGGCGAAAAAAATAGAGCAATACTATTTCGAAAGAATGCAACGCACGACTAAAACAATATTTATGATGCATATTTGACTCGATTCCTGATATAAAAGCATAAACAGAGTTCTCCTCCACCTCTGAAGTCTAAAGTTCAAATCCACTTTGAACTTTGAAATCACTCTTTTCTTCATCGCCTTCTTTTCTTTTTCTTTTGCAGCGCTGAGCTCGGTCCAATAAAAGAAACAAAATATGGTAGGCTGAACCGGATTCTCTTCCCCGTTCGTTTGCTTTTGCTGCCTCAGATGGGCAGAAGGTTTGGAAGGCGCCATCGAGCCAGTGGTGTCAACCCGAAACCCGATTTTGTGCATTTAAAAAAAAAAAAAAAAAAAAAAAACCCTGGTACGAGCCGGTACCCCATGCTGTTTAACACAAGTGTTAATATGAGAGGACTGTAAACACTCGGCTGTAATCACAGACCGCGGCATGTGGTCGCTTTGACCGCAATGAGCTGTGGAGATGCATGTGTTAAAGGTAGAAATGAGAGAGCCTGAGGGGCGGAAAGGCTAATTTACAACACAGAATGTTGATTTTAACTGCTGACCAATGTATGGGCGTGTGTGATCCACTAAAGTCTCTGTTGTATTTTGGATCATGCGCCATTTGCAGCATGTCTTTAAAACCTTGTTAAAAATCAGTTCGCCGAGCACCCCTACCGTTATACACACACCGTCTCTCTGCAGGATGACCTGTGGATGCACTCTGCGGATAACCGTGATGTGTCCCTCTCGGAGCTCTCACCTTGCTGCCACAGTCTCAGACGGCACCCAGCTCTGCACTCTTCCGGTCCTCGCTCCCACTCCGACACCTCACCCCGAGTGACATCAGAGTCCAGCAATGGGCGGAAACGCATTACACACATAGCTTCGCCGAGCTGTGCCCCTCACCAGGTCAGGGACGTGACGCCAGAGCCCTGATGGGTAAACCAGATGCACACATAGACAAAAACACACATACATACCAGACTCATGCACATACAATACAAGACAATACATCACAGCTACAGTCTTGCTGAACATGGAGGAAGAAGAGGGAGGACAGATTTTAATCAAATCAATCAAATAAAGAGAATATATGAGAACAGACTCTTTAAAGATGCATCTTCTTCCATATAACATGCACATTATGTATGTTATAGAATTCAGGGTAGTGTACGATCATCTTTAGTGTGATTGCAGACATATTTATAATATTTTTGTATATATGCTGTATTTATTCATTAATTTATTTATTTTATCTTTGGTCATATCTCTTTTTTCAGTCTATCTGTGTAGTTGTGAACATTTTAAAATAAATATTTAACTTGCTTAATTGAGTGTATGTATTGTTAGTACTATCATTAATAGTAATATCAATTTATATGGGGGAGGGGGGATTGGGAGGGAGGAGAGGTGAAGCTGGGAGGGCTGATTGGTGACAAACATTAATTATAATATATAATATTTATCTTGCAGTCATAATGTTTTATTAATATTTTCAATGAAGTACTGTGAAATATTTAAAGTTTTCAAGAAGCAGGTCTTGAGATTTTAGTTTATTAATAGCTTTTTCACTGCCAGCACTGATGAAACACACATCCTCAGGGATTCTGTCAGTACATCTTGCATTGATACGAGAACATCCACGTCTGTTGCTGCTGCTGGTGCCTCCACGACAAAGAATGTGTGTCGTTTATCTAAAGAAACACCTGTTCGGGCGGCCGCCGTCTGCTCGTGGTCCCTGGCGATCAGACTCAAGTGTGAAAAGAACAATGAGGCGGGACGAAGTGGATGAGAGGATTCTGCGGGGGACGTGCTGGAGACAGATCGCGCTCTCTCTCCGAGGGGGTGTCGCTGTCTGACAGGAAGTGTTGGTCCCCGCTGGACGTGTGTGTGTGTCTGTCTGTCTGTGTGGTCAGCACGCACCGGCAGGTCAGGGCTATACAGCCAGCAGGAAATGACCCAAAACATGCACATGAAGATTTAACCCCATGTGTGTCCCTTTCTCATCTGAGGTTCCTCTCTAAACGATAGCTATCATCACTTCTACTGTCAGCCGCAATTTACGTTTAGCGTGCTTGTATGTATAAAATGATCAAATATAAGCACTGAAGCACCTTGAAGCATGAGGAAGGAAAAAGTAGTGTACAGTGGTTTTGTCGGTCTGCGGCTAAATTACGGATTCAGTGAAAGAAAATGATTCAAATCGACGCTAATCGAGTCGTAGCTGCATAATGACGTAACTCTTGGAAATGGATGAAGTAACTAACTGTATACGTGAGCATCCAAATACATGTAAGAATATTTGGAATACTTGAGCGGAGGTGCTCTAAATTTAGCTTCCCCTTGACTTTCCCTCGCCCCCTCCCAGCACTTCTGCCTTCCAATCTGAAACAATGGACCCCCTATGTCACACCCCCACCCCCCCACCCAACACACACACACACGCACACGCACACACGCACACATGCACACACACTCCCCTTGTGCCATTATTGGATGTGCTACCTCTCCCTATTTAGGTGTGTGCATGTGTGTGTGTGCTTGGAGTCCATCTGGCCTCTGGAGTCCCATAAGGAAGAGCAGAATGTTTAGCGGCTCCTGTGCTCACTTTGCAATGTCCCTTCCGTGGCGATAGGGACACTCTGCCTCGGTGGACAGGAAGTGACTCTTGGGGGTGCAGGAATTCTCAGACGGCGGGCCCTGGCTGACGTTATGGGGGCAAAAATATGACACTAGAACCGAGCGTACGGCATTTCTGGACAGGATATCACCGCCTGTCAGCAGACACGTTTACATCAATCTTGTCCAACTGACCTATTAACTCATCGGGTTACATAAGCAGCACTCTGAATGTCCAATGGCACAACTTGTCGCCTTTTGCGTACCTATCTGCGTCTTCATCCTGCTGCCACTCTGTATGGCAGCTTGTCTACAAGTAGCACACAAACAGGAGTTGATGGGGTGATCTAAGGTTCATCCTGTTTTGGTCTGCGGCTGCAACCTTGAAACATGTCATTTTCCTGGAGTGTCTCAGTAAAAACAGATGGTTGTTATCATCAGGGTTTGTGAGGAAGCCTCGCTGGCAGCTCATTAGTTCATCCTCACTTTCCTGCCTTCTCCGCGTCTCGCGACCGATCTCGCAACCAGTTAACATGCATACAACGTTTCTCCTTTAAAGGACTCGTTTTGAATTGTGCTAATTTGAGGTCTTGCAGAGAGTTAGATGAGAAGATTGATACCACTCTCATTGACAAGTGTACTTCCAGCAGCCAGTTAGCTTAGCTTAACACAAACATTGTTAACAGGGCTGACAGCTAGCCTAGATCTGTCCAAAGGTAACATAATCTATGTACAAGCACCTCTAAAGCTTACCAATTAACACAACATATGTTGAGTCAGTACAAAAATCAAGTGTAAAAGTTAAAATTCCCTGTTTTCCAGTCCAACCCGGAGTCTCCGTTGCTTGCCTGGCGTCAGCTCCTGGCCAGCATGTACTGCACATCAGCCCCTCCCCCCAAAAAAAAAAAAAGAAATTGTTGAGCTTCACGTGTGTTGGTAGACAGATTTTGTCAGCTTTGGACAGAGCCAGGCTGTTTCCCCATGTTTCCTGTCTTTATGCTAAGCTAAGCTAAGCAGCTGTTGGCACCAGTGTGATTTTTACTGTGCAGACATGAGGATGGTATCAATCCCCTAACTAACTCTTGACAAAGCGAATCTGTGTATTTCCTGAAATGTTGAACAGTTGCTTTAGGTTCCAGCAAACAGTATCACAAATGCTATTTTGGCTTGTTCCATCTGTTTGATGATGTTTAAACAGAGTGAAATATTCAAACCCAATACTCCATGTTTCTCATGGCTGCACCATCCCATCAAATGTGAACATTTTAGATGTGTACTTGTGCATCATTATATATACATTCTTCCAAAATCCCCCAATATATTTGGTATCTTTGGAAACTTTGGGAGTTCTGTATGTTTGCACCACATGAGTTTGTACAAACTGTCTCCACAGCAAGCCGCTGAATATGAAGTTTTTTTGTAAGAAGGATGCCCTCCTCTGTAACCATCCTCTTCTGTCCCTCTTTCCCACTCATTTTATACTCTCCAGTCACTTCCTCTTTCTCCATGTTCTGCACTCGCTGTACAAATGCGTGTATGTGTGTCTAACGCATGTGTGTCGGTGTCCATCTCGCCGTGGCAGCATTCCAGAAGAACCGAGCCAGCGAGGGGTCTCTGTCTCACATCCCTCTTCAATCAAACACAAACACACACGTCCGGCCAGCCTGGCCCACGCTATCTTTCCCTGCCTCCTAGTGCCAGATGCACACACCCTGCACTCTCCCTCTTCTGCTCTCTCCTCCTCCTCTTCCAGCATTCCTCCTCTGCCTCCTCACTCTCCTCTGCTTGCTCCCCCCGCTCCCCAGCCTCCCCCGCTCCTCCCCTCCGGTTCAGCACCCCTGTGCATCACATTGTCTCCCAGCTCTTCATCTTTCTCCACTTCCTGTGTCCTGCTCCTTGTGCCCCCTACACCCCCTCCTCCTTCCTACCCCGCTTCTCTGGGCTTCTCTCTCTCCTCGCGACGTGACTTTTAGCACAGGCGGTGGGGCCGCTGCCAGTAAACTGGGGCAGAACTGGCCGAAGATGCGCACTCGCTCGCCGTGGTGTCTATGTATAAACTCGACTGTGACATGCACTAGCAGACACCTCGAGACAGACAGAGATGCGGTTCACACCGATTCAGATTTGGTGTCTTCGCTTCTGCAATTAAAGAGAAATTAGTTAACATTGTAAGGAATATTCACTTTCTTACTGAGATACCAAAACCACTCGGGGTGGACACAACTAGCCTGGGTCTGTCTGGAGATCACAAAATCCACCTAACAGCATCTTTAAGTTATTTAATTAAACACGTTACATTCTGTTTGTTTAGCTGAAGTATAAAAATGAGGTGCTGGAAGGTGGATGGACTCTTTTACCTGTAAACAGAGCCAGGCTAGCTGTTTCCCCCTGTTTCCAGTCTTCATGAGAAGCTAAGCTAACCAATCGCTGGCTTTAACTTCATATTTGAAGTACAGACATGAGAGTGGCACAGATCTTCTCATCTTACTCTCAGAACAAGCAGATAAGTGCACTCAGTAGAGTGCAGATCTCTACCAGGCTTACGTTCAAGATGGCTGCAAAGATAACAAGAAAAGGCATTTATTCATCTCAGATTGTGCCTAACTTTAGTGGATGACACATATCAGGTGTGGAATTAATCTGCAGATGCATCCGCTCAAGATGAGACCAGACTTTTCCGTGGTTGTCAGTTTTTGAGCAATGACAAAATCCAAAATGTGACCTGCAACAGACCAGGCAGCCTTGTTTTTAGCCCAGCTGATTGCCTAAATGGCTTTTTCCGACATGAATGAAGCAGTTGCTGATCAGACAGCCAATGAAATAGGTTTTTCAAAAAAATTATGAATCACTGGAGCAGTGAGACACCCTTGAGCATGCAGTCATAAATTTGTTTCATAGATTTGTGTGCCAGATTAGCTGCAGACAGATGCACACATGACTAATATGCCTGGCAGAGATAATGGGTGAAGAGACATAGTAAATGCAGACACGTCTATACTATAGAAGATACTGAGGAGTCACTGAATGGCTCGATGCAAATGAAAATTATGTGAATCATGTGCTGTGGCTTTTAGATCTCAACCCAACTGAACACCTATGGGAGATTTTTTAAGCAATATATTAGCCACCACTCTCAACTACTATCATTAAAACATCAAACAAGGGAATATTATTTGGGGAAATGGTGTTTAATTGCTCCTGTAGTGCTCCAGATACTCTATAAATATAGAAATCTATGCAAGCAATGAAGCTCATGGTGACTCAACACCTTACTTAGACAATTTAAACTGGTTTTTCCTTTCATTTGTCAACTATTTTTAAGCTTAAAGGTTTTTAGTTTCCTTTATTTTGTGTTATTATGAGTCTAATTTGCTTTATATCCATTATGCGACAATGCACGCACCAACTTGCACCAACTCCAGTTGCATTTAGTTTTACTAAATGACCGAAGTTTCTCCACTTCATACCACTAACAATATTTATAGCTGATAGGGGCATTGTGCTCATGACTGAGCTGAGAGATTTTTTTTTTTTTTAATGCGATCGTGGGAATGAAAGAAGAACCAGATTTGCCTTAAGAGAGCAAACGAGAGAAATAAAGAAGGAGGAGGGGAGACAAGCTGCAGCTGGTACAGGAAGTGAGGACGATGCCATTGGAGGGCATGACAGCAATCAGCAGAGTGTTCTCACAGGAGACACCGCAGCTCAGTCCACACACACACATATGCAAACGTGGCACAGTGAAGCCTGGTTGTCCGGACATGTTGTTGTGCTCCTTAAGTGTGCATGTGTGTGTGTGTGTGTGTGTGTGTTTTCGCAAGTGTTATCAGGAGGTTGAAGATGGAGACAGAAGACGTCAGACCATCCCTCTCTGTGTGTTTACGCTCAGTCTAAACAGCAGACCAGCCACTGAGGCTAATGGGGTCCTAATCTACAGCTGGATGACACACACATGTCGTCTTCTGAGCTTCCCAAACAGACCAGTAACCTCTCCGTGCCACATGTGCATTTACAAAACACCCTCACTCTTCCTATAATGTACACTACTTTCTGCTGTTTTCTATTTTATTTACATTACATTCATTTTTCCAAAGCAACTTTTTTCACCCAGCATGGGAACCAACATGGGGTTCAGTGTCTTGCTCAAGGATATTACTGACATGCCGACAGGAGAAGCAAGGATTAAACCAGCGGAGCTTACCGCTTCCTCCTATGTCTTGCTTGTTTTGAGTGTTAAGTAAAAAATAAGACATTTGGGAGGTTTCATGTTTACACATAAATGAACAGATTCACACAGGCAGACAGAGAGATGCACATACAGAAACCACACCCTTGCTTTCTTCTCACCTTTTTAGAGTTTGAGTATCTGCACCCATCTACTGTGCACACACACACACACATATACACAAAGTGAAAGTGATGAAGTGCTTGGTAATTTATTAGCCTTGTCAAACTGAACAGAATATTAATGGGCTGCTTTTAAGTGTGTAACTCCATGCTGGGGTGGTAATGGACACCCTGTTCTTTACAGCTCAGTGACTTTTTCTGCTGCTGTGACACACACACACACACACACACACATTTGTGCCCAGGCTCAGCCTTTGCCTGAGAGCGCGTCGAAACACAAAAGCGTCAAAGCATCAGATCCGGCTGTCTCACCCTCACACTTTGTGTCATACACAGAACACATCTCACTGCCAAAGCTTTCACATGAAGTCACTCTCATTAAATTAAAGGTCACACAACGTCTATAGGCCTGACACACAGCGCCTATGTGTCTCCTTGGGTAACACACACTTTGTGGATCACCTTCTGAACTGCAGTTGTTTTCATGCCAGCTCATTAGTTTTTGAAACATTTTCCCCTCTAGGCCTGAAGCATAAAGGCCGCCTCTACCTTTCCACTAATAGATAAAGATCTCATTATTACCTCTAATGTTTGGGCTGCCTGTATTCATATGTGTGTGTGTGTGTCACCCAGCCAGGCTGGCCGTCAGCCCCTCTCCCCCAAGGCCAGGCAGCTCTGTCCAGGCTTGTCTGGCCGCTGCACTCGTCTGTGCTGAATGTGCAAAACGTATGATGTAAAGTCCCTGTTTGGTTTACCGTGTGTGCTTCTCCCAGTCGCCTCCAGCCACGGCGAATGGCAAATTCATGAACCTCTTATATCACTTTCTGTTATCACCATGTGGGCTGGTATGAAACACCATTTCCAGGAAAGTCTAACTCATACTTGTGGTCAGCTTGTAGGTGTTTTGGGGATCCCGATGCACAGAAGGCTGGGCTGTTTTTGCACTTTTATGCATGGTTCTTCGATATTTTATTTGCATGCGTCTTGCCTGCTGAAGTACAGTATGTGCAGCGACTCAAAGAGTATTTGCATTGTTTGAGCTGAGAGAAACAGGATGGGTGGATTTGTCAGGGCAGGTGCCTACATGTTAGTCAATCTGCAGGAAGGATATTACACTGGCATAGACACACAAACACACACATTGCCCACAATATACACCCTATTTGTCACCCGGGCCCCTTCAGCAGCTGAAGCAATACTTCCGCCTCGTACTTCTCTTGACCCTGCTCTGCTTCTTGCGCTGTCTTCGGAAATTTGAGTTCATCTTTGTGACACAGTCAAACCGCTCAGCACCGTCCTAATTCTCCTGATCACCCATAACAACACATTAAGTCAGCATGTTTAAGCTCCACTTCTGCTCAACTGTTTACTATCATATAAAAAATTGTATAAACCAATAATATATATGATTTAGCTACTCTTTTACAGTTCTGGCTGCCAGTAAAAAGGTGGGGCGACGCTCCCTGCAGTCAGAAGCCCTGACACATTGCATTCATATGAACTTTTATCAGGTATTACAAAGTTCAAGTTTCTACTTTAGCTCAAGTGTTAACACATGAATGATGACATTTGTGCTGTAATTTCCCTTAATTTCACAAGAGTCTTTTGAGTCATTTGCTTTAAAGACATCATTATCTGTGATGATGCAAAAGCGTTGTTTTACAGCGACAAAAATAGAGACGATCCACAAAATCTGCAAACAGCAGCATCTCTCTGAACGTTAGCTAACATTAGCCACCATAAGCTAATGGTTAGACCGGAACATGTGAGGCCGTAGCAGCAAAACTCCTCAGTAATAGAGCCCAAATTTAACTCTGCAGGTTGTTTTGGTTTCCGTCTTGCAAGTAGGGCATCGGCCTCCAAATAAATGTTTATGTTGCTCCCCATCTGCTGGATGTGAAATTGGGCAACTGCTTCCCAGTATATTCAATATAATTTTATACGGTGATAATGTTAATATTGTGTTTTCGGTTTGTTACACTGTCCATAAGTGACCAAAAAAATCAAATTATCAGCTTTAAACTCTTAATAAAAGGAAGGCTATTATTATGCTTTTGAATATGCTGCCAAGTGTATTGCACCTTAGTGCATCTCTTGAAAAGAAAACCTGTAAAACACTTTATTCTGAGTAAAGACCTCGTAAAATCTCATTGTTCTGAAGAAATCCACGGGCAAGTTTTGAGGCTGTTTTTGTCTTCACACCCGCCTCCATCTACAACAGCAGGTGAACTACATGGTATCAGGGCAAAGTAATAACTCTGACACATTACTTAACTATATGCATACTTGGCCGCACAGCTCAGCTGCATTATATCTTCACGTTTTTCAGCTTGTCAAAAAGCAGAACTAGCCATAACACCAGAGTATCACCAGGGAGCAAGGTTGGGAAACGAATTCACAGAAAGGAGGAGAGGGAGAGAGTACCATATGTGGGTGAGAAACATGTTCTCATACAGGCTGTTTTTCTTTTGTTTCAGCTGCACAGCCCCACCTTAAATGAGGACAGGGAGCAAGGGAGCGCACTGGACAGAGGAGGAGAAGGGAGAGGTAAATGGGAATTCATTGAAGAATTGGGCATAATGTGCTCTGGGCAGTCCCCGACCCAGCTGTTTTCCATTCAGTGGGAGTCCAAGCAGTGAAATGTAGCAGGGGTGGGATAGACAGGCAGAGGAGAGGAGGAGGAGGAGGAGAAGAAGGAGGGAGGCTGTAAAACATGGCGTGAGACACAACATGCAGAGGTCATGATGATGGCCGTTTAAGTGGACTGGTGTGTCTGTCTCCCTTTTCTTTCTCTCTCTGTTTTCCTCTTTTTCTAAAGCGCTGTGGACTCATGCATCACACTTATCACGCCAAAACACACTCCCTTTAAAGGAATGAGAGTTGTTTTCAGATGCACGTACGCTTCTATTGATGACATACATCTTTTTACACCTGTTAAATAGTTCACATTGTCTATGATACACATCACTTCCTCTTCGAGGCTCTCAGTATGTGGTTCCTCCTGATCCGACAGTCTATGGCGCATTCTCATCCCAACCTGGATACAATTATACAAAAGGAACATTATCTATCAAAAAATACAGCCATTTGTGTGGGAGCAACACGGCCATGTTCATCTGAGACGCAAAGTAAAAGACTGTGGACACATTCAATAGGTTGAGTACTGGTCAATAATAACTATTGTGTTAATCGTGGAAGTAATCAACCTGCAAACAGCATGCCGAGCTAACCAGAAGCAGATCAAGCCGCACTCTTGAAAGCATTAAGCAGAAAGCAGAAAGGATTATTTGTTTTGCTAATCTGCCTGCTGCATACTGCGGTCGCTGAAAGAGCCCATACAGTCAGTGTCTCACTGTCCTGTCATAAGTCAAGAGCATAATGCAAGTGCAAATTACTTCTATGTCTACAATTAGAACTGAATTACTGTATACATGCCATGGCTAAAGGTCAAATACTCAAAAGTTACTTCTGTTTTTCCTACTTTTTTTAGGTCGAGTTAAAAAGAATTCAAAATGTGCCACTTTTCAACAATAACTCTGTAAAAATCCAGTTGTACTTTCACTTGACAGAGGGAAAAAACAGCTATCACAGTAGCAGGAAACTAAGAAGCCTCATCCTGTCTCATCTTGCTTCTCCAGTCGCTGCTGAATTAACCCAGCTGCACATTGATATAAAATTGTAACTGAAGCTTCTTTTCAAATGTTAAAGGTTGCAACCTTTTGACAGTTTTCAAGCAACTTAGTGTAACATGATTGACGGCTTCTTTTTTACAGCGACGACGTAACACTGAAAGCGGCATCACGAGTCTCCAGGGATCCTCTCTGTGCTTTCTGGAAGTGCAGAGAAGTCGCAGAAGTCTAAAAATAGGAACAAACCTGAAATATGCCATGATTGCTCTTTAATGGAACTGCCACACTTGCCATTTTAGTCATAGTTTCGCACACAAACACAGATATGAACACACACTTCCTGATCTGCTGAGGCAGAGGCACTGGGGTGTGCCTGTGTGTGCAGACATCAGAGTCCCTCAGAGTTTAAAATGACTCTGCTGTCAACACCTTTGCCCTTCTCATGTCCCATCTACTCTACATCTGACGCACCAGGTTACACAAACATCCAGTCTGCTGGAGCACCGCTGATTATCCACCTCATCATGTTTTTACCCAGCTATTCCCATTTAGCGTGGAAAAGGTGTGGAGCCTCTCCCAGCATGCATTGCTCACTGCTCCATCGCTGGGTGAACACAGACAGACACATCACCCAAGCTCGCATTCATGCCTGTGGACATTTTCACCTGACCTGTGTGGGGAAACCTACACGAACACAAGCAGAATATGTGAACTCCACACAGAAAAGTCGACACCAGAGAGGGCAGTAAGGGCTCTGCACGATGATCTGTATGACCCGCCCTGTGTTTGACATTACCAGGCTGAATCAGGGCACCCACTGCCCGACACCGGACACCTCAGACCTTTGCCATTTAATATGTGATGCCTCCGAGTGGCAGAGAGGCAAGGGAGCAGGCCTGCTGCCAGGAGGTCTCATGCTCTCAGTAAGAGCAGTGGGCACTTTTCTGAAAACCGCCCCTGAATTGGAGATTTTAAAGGGAAATTCACATCCACTACATCCTGGATCTTGTTTTCTTTTTTTGGCCACCATCTCTATCAGTTATGATCAAATTGTACTTGGAGCACACTGCAGCTAACCTGACGCGCCAAAGGGTTTGTTACACAGAACCATCTGGGAAGTCGCCCTTGGAAGCTGTTGGGAAAAGGAAAAGCACCTTCAAAAAGCGCTTGGCAGGTGATTACATGAACCGACTGTCCATCACCGTCAATCACTGGCTAAACTCAACCAATCAGATCAGCAGACCATATGATGTTGTAGTTGGACTCTCGCCCAAGCCAAACGGGAGAAGAGTGAAAATATCTTTTCTATGCAGAAAAGCCTTCAGTGTCGTTCTTTGCTCCCCTTTTCATGAAGAAATACTAATAATACTATAGCTAAAATGCTATAGCAGCATCTACACCTCTTTAGGAGCCGCCATGGTTGTTTTTGAGCAGCCTCTTCTCGTCCTACCTAAACCGAGCCGTCACTGCCAATCGTTCCTCATACGATGCTGATTGGTTGGAAATGACTGTGGTTTACAGAATAGTTCACAGATTCATGTTCTGGTTCAGCTTTTACCTCATGTGCTTACTGGGCAGAGCATTTTTCATGTGCAGGGATCATTACCAAACTTTTGTTTTTTGTGTTGTGTTTTGTGTTCAGACCAGCACGTTGATGCATCTGGCAAAAAAGGTCCTCCGGCAAAAAGGTCGAACCGGACACAACTTCTGCTGCATTAGCCAATCAAACGCATGCACGCAAATATTCCTGGTAGTCGACTTTGGCTGTCTGATAAGCCTTTAAACCTGTGAGTCTGTTACTCAAACTGCACTTCCTGGATCGTATTTCATGTCACACCACCAACGCAGCCCCTTGTTCTCAATCTCAACGCCCACTTACCCCGAAATTAAGAGGTTTAGATAATCTGGCTAAAGTTTTGGCGCGTTTACAGCCTGACTGAGCATCTTGTGCTTCTTGCCACGTAGGACTTCACTGCAGTGGCGTCACCATGTTCCAAGATCTCAGCATTAACTTCAGTGAGTACAGTGTTCTCATGATGAAATGATCATTACAAGCTCATTCCCGACCTTGGAAATACTTACTAGCTTGAAAGCTCTGGAAAAAGTTAGTAAGTGGACGTTGAGTTAAGATTTTCTTTGTTAATAATAGATACAGTATGAAGGCCACAACTATGAAGCCAACATGTAATAAACTGGAATTTTTCCTGTAACCGTGCCTGCGTTCCAGGTTCAGGAAGGAGAATGAGCTGAGACATGTGATGAATGTCATGCTGTTCCTTTTGTTTTCACCTACTGTTCAAACGGCACAAAGCGGATGATGCCTTTCATTACACCTGGAGAACACGATCTGTCAGGAAGCACCTCGACTTCATGAATGCTGATGATTTACAGCACCTGAGAGAAGAAATGCTAATTTGTTTAATGTCAAGAGGCGATATGCGGCAAGTTGCTTGCTTGATTCATATCAAACATCTGGAAGGCACTATGATTTCTTACGTGCTGGTGATAATAAGGTGATTTTCACACAGTGGAAAAGGACGTGTGTGTATGTGTGAGAGAGTGTGTGTGAGTGAGTGAGTGAGTGTGTGTGCCTGCCTGGCTGGTTATGCTCCTGCTGACAGAGTAATGGATCTGTTCATTGTTGCATGTGGACTTTGTGTGATGTATGAGATTCATTTGAAATTCTCTGTCTTAAATGAGGCACTCACATGTCTCCATATGGGAGAATATAGACTTGAAGGCGAATGTATTAGAGGAAAATGAACAGAAGTTGCTCATTTTTGTGGTCATCGTTGCTGTGAAATGGTCTCGATCGTGGTCTTTTCTCTCATGTGCTTCTTTTAATGTTAAACCCACATCATGCACAATATATGTGTCAGATTTGGAAGATTTTGAAAGGGGGTAAATCTAGTGTAAAAAAAAAAAAGAAAGAAAATATCAATTAAATCATATCCAAAAAACAGATTTTTAATTACTATTATGTGTAATTATTTGTATTAGAATTATATGGGCAAAATAAAACTGAAAACATTAAATAATTTGACACATTTCCTTGTAAATCCATTATGCAATTCACTTTATTGCCAAGTTGATTTTGAGTATAGTAACAAACAAAAAAAACATGACACAATTCACATTGGCTTTTAAAAAAATAAAAGCCTTATCAACACGATTTTATCAAGACACCATAATTAAATGAAATTATTATAAAAACCCACAATTGAAATTTACACAAAAATTAACTATAAAACATTTGGACATGCAATAAATACATTCATTTCACTAAAGCAAAGTAAGATCAATATTGACAATGAAATGCAAAAATACTGTTTGGTTTATTGTATTGCTTTTTATTGTTTTTATGGTACGAACCACAAAACGAAACACTGGACATTATTGACGTTTGGTGCACGTCTGCTTCATGCCTGCTGAAATAAGATCCTGTCTTCCACTGAAAAAACTCATTTCCATTGTAAATTTGCGATGTATGTATTCGCTCATGTTTTTTTTTTCCATCTATCCGCTGCGACTACTGTCTGCGTGGCAGTCTCTGTTACTGCTGAACCTTCTTATCCATGAACCACAACCAGTCGGGTACAACCACCTCCAAACGTCACAGTGGTCTTAATTACATCGTAATCCATCATTTCTACACATAACCTCTTTCCAAAACCAGAATAGATGTTTTGTGCGTGTGTGTTTTTGTGTACATGCTGTGTGTGTGTGTGTGTGTGTGTGTGTGTGTGTGTGTGTGTGTGTGTGTGTAAGGACCCTGAGGCTCTGTAACATTTTTGGCACAGGTTTTAGTGTGTGTTGGGTGGAAGCCGTCAGTGGAATCACCTTTTCTTTAAAAATGGCTTTTTCTACAAGAAGCGACACTCCAAACAGAGCAGGGCAGCCTAATTAAATCTGACCTAATCTGGAGCAGCAGTCTGCCATCCAGCTGTGTGTGTGTGTGTGTGTGTGTGTGAGAGAGAGAGAGAGAGAGAGAGAGAGACAGGGAGATATATACAATCAAATCTTCTCCCCAAGCGACTTTCACTCGTCCAAATTCCTGCTTGTTTTGTCCTTGCTCTTTGTTTGCCTTTGAATTTAAATCTCTGGAGCAGAAGTTGTACACTGTAAACGAAATGATTCAAGCCAAAGTCCTCTTAGTCTGTCTTGTGTGTGTTCAAGGTAGAGACAGGAACAGAGACCCAAGCCAAACAGATGGAGGACGACACGAGCAGCCAGAACCCCCTTCGCCATTCAACTACAAAGAGCCTACTGTGGGTCGTCCGCTGATTGGGTGATAATTGTTAGGTCTGGAAAAAGGATGACATCTCAGAGGGCACGCTGACATGAATGTTAACATTAAAAATCCTTGACAATGACCCGCAGCGATCAACAATGAAAAGGCAAAAAAAAATTCCATTTCCTCACAAGAAAATGTCCTACACGGGGGAAATGAAACAGAGCAAGCTCACGGAGCGAGGTGGGGGGAAAAGAGGTGAACACACACACAAAGCAACCATCTTTTCTTTGTTATTTACTCGAAGTTATGACTATCAAGCACAAGCCATTTTTCTCTCCGTTTCTGCTTCTTCTCCTCTCGGCTCTTCCCTCTTACTTGTTCTCTCCATCTCAGTGCATGACTTGGCTGGTGCAGCCGAGGTCCGGCTCAATTGTGCAATTTCATACATGTTTACTTTACTGGCATCTTTCTGAGCATATTTTCCCCCCGAACATTTCCCCTCACATTATTCTGCATTTCCTCTACAACGATATGCTGTCTTTAATCTCCCTTTGTAAGCCGTTTCTTGGCCCGAGGATCAGAATACAATAACGATGTCAGACTTTTTTATTTGGCCCGTCATCTGCTGTATTTTAACACATGCCACAAAGTTCATTTTGGAAATTGATCAGGGCTTAAAGAAAAAGAAAGTAGCTCTTCACATAAACATTTAGACAACTGTCTTCTTCAGCATGAAAAACAGCTGGAAGTAAGTGGATCATGGGAGGAGGAGGAGGGAGGCAGCGGGCGCTGTGGGTCAGCGGTTTGTGTTGAGTGTAAGAGGAGAGAAGGGACAGAGAGAGGTGAGGAGGGAAGCTGCGCTTTGAGGTAACAAGGGCGGCGAACAAGTGTGGCCAAGCGCCGCACTGGAGGGAGGAAGAGGAGGAGAGCGAAGGAAGCAAAGTGCCAGAGGAAAGGCAATTGTGGGACTTCTAGGGGATCGTATGAGTAATAAAAAATCACAATACAATGATTTTTCCAGAAAAGTGCAGTCCGGGGAAATAAATCTAAAGCAGCTGCTTGTAATAAAGACTCTTGAAAGTGTCAAATCTCTCCCTTGTACTTCACTCTGCTACACTGTGGGAAAGGCGCTCAGACATGTAGATGGACAGGTGCACTACGTGGACACATCGGAAACACCTACACGCTCACGCACACACACATACATACAAGTTATTGCAGAATCGTCGACGTTTTACTGAAGGCACATCTGTATCGGCTGACTTAAGAGTCAGTTTTTTGGTTTCAACACCAAAATAAGGCTTGATTATTGATATTATTTGGCTCTAGCTTACATTTAAATGAGTCCTCATAAAAAGAAATATGTACACAGGACAATAGTGGCATGTCTGCACTGTGCTCTCATGATTTACCACATAGATAATGGCTTACACAACAAGGCAAAGTCAAAGTTGGTCAGAAGCTTAGCTCGACGAAGCAACCCGTGGAAACTACAAAGATTGCCGCTGAGTTTTGTTTTGAGCATCTGCGATGTCTGCTAAGTGCTTCAGTCCTCTTGGCACACAGCGTGAAATACAATAAATGTCAAACAGCGGTATGATTGCAGATCAGGACTATTCAGCCTGTCAGAGTCACATAGGTGACCCCGGCCTGCCGTCGCTGCTAGAAAGCTTAAAGGCATACTTTGCATTTTTTTACATTAAACCCTAAATCCCTTTTTGGTCTACACAGGGCCACTGGAAGTCATCCAGATCGTTTTTTACTTCTATATTGTTAGTGTTATAAAAGTTACGGGCCTGGGATGCTTGCCATAACAACATTAGATTGGAATGAAATGGCCAAAAAAATAAAATTGCATTAAAAGATCAACACACATCTCATAGCTGGTGGTTTGTCTCACTGCACTCATTTACATTTGCATTTATTTATTTTCATTATATCAATTAATCTGACTAATAAATTGGTTTAAATGCCTAATTTTATTACTTTCAAAACATCTTCATCCAGACCACTTTGGTGGCAGTGAGAGGTTTTTCTGGGTTGGTGTGTCATATAAATAACATTAACAAAGGCATATGGCATAAAACCCCATGGGGTGAGTGGCTACACCAGTTAATTGAAACAAGGCTCTTGTAATTTTACTAATTGAATCAACCACAGAGCAAAAGAAATACTGCCAGTTTTTTTAATTATGATTTGCATTACAGTTTCCAGGCCCCTCACACTGATCAGCCCTGCCCAAATTTTCAAAAATGTTAAAAATATAGACATATGGAGAAAATATTTGAATGAACTCCTCTGACCCAAAGGATGCCAAGATTTTTTTTTATCCACAACATCCTCAAATTGTAACAAAAATGTCTGAATGGCTTCCTCGCCGCGCAGCCCTTGAAAGCCGTATCACGGTGATACTGAGCAGAGGTTTATTCCCAAAGAGCAAAAAGGGGAAGGAAAAGAGAAGATACAGTCTACTTGTTTTCTGAATGGAGAGTTTTAGATGTACGAACAGGCTTTCATACTGAGACAATGGCTCGCGTCCACCCTGCTGCGTTCTCCCTGCTCCTCTCCCTCCCCATTCTCCGTCTCTCTATCTGCCTCTGAGCAGAAACACACGGCACATCCTGCTCAACACGACACACAAGCCAAAAGTTCACTTCCTGCTCCTCAGCTTTTCTCCTTCACACCAGCCCTATTCCCAGGACATGCATTAACAGCCCACCATGCGCTCAAATAGCATGGGGACATACAAACAGACAAGTGAACGCTTCCCGCTTCTATAGATGCACAGTCTTCCCCCCGTTTATTGCACACTTTCATGCAATTAAGCTAATTTCAAACAGTGCCCATCCGGCAGAAATGTTCAGGCATTATCTCTGCTCTTCCCTCCTGCGCAGATTTGGAGTGACAGTGGAAACACTTTGTGTTATTTCAATGGTGTAAGGCAGGGAAAAGGAGGAGACAGATTTTCATTTAAACTAGTGAACGAGAGCGTGCGAGGGCACTGAAATTCCCACGACTGACATCCGCTTGTTCCTACATTTTTAACACGCGTGCACACGTGTGTGGACCAAGGTCTTACTGTTAATAATGTTTTATTTAAGACATTTGTGTCAGAGCTAAAACATAAAGAGTCCCAAAACTTGAAACATCATCCAAAACAAGCCGGCTTCCTGCGTGTTCGTGTGCATGTACGGCCTCATCTGTCTGACTCATCTTCAAGTTCACCGACCCCTGGAGAAAAGGGGTCAAACAATATGAGGCTGCTTTTCACGTGCCCAGGAAAAGCCACTGCTCGTCTGTTTGGGGAAGTACTGATAATGCATCGTGTCTTGTGGAGACATTTCAAAACGCTGCACTTGTCACCTAGACTTTACTGTCCATGTGGTTGAAACCATAGATCAATGCCACAGTGCTCGCTGAAGTGTGGTTCAGAAATTCACAAACAGCCAGTTAAGATACTACCAAAATGACTTTGCCTTATGTTATAACAATGGAATTCATCAGACTGACACAAGCCTCTTCGAGGACAACACCATAAAAAAATGTATACCGCCTAGTAACAATAAAAACAAACAAAAAGTTAATATCACATGTTATCTTTCCACCGTAAGACTGCAACAAGAATGATATAAACACAGAAATAACCACAGGTTTAACACAGGGCCACTGCCCTGCCAGTAAGAAAATAGAAAAAGTAAGTGTGAGCGTGTGTGTGTGTGTAAGTGTGGGTGTCTGTGTTTGACATTGTTATTCGAAGGTTTAGTAAAGCGTAGCGTCCCCATGCTGGGTTCAGTCCTGAGGTAAGCACCAGTTTCACGTGCGCTGCTTTCAGTTAAAATCAAAATAAAGAAAAGTAAGTGACAGAAAACAACATGTTTGATATGATCATATGCTACAGAGAAGAAGCCCTTAAATTACTGTTACATTAAAAAAAAAAAAAGAAAACAATCCCAAAAGTCAGGCACATGTCTCTGTTTTTTTTTGTTTGTTTGTTTGTTTTTTGTTTTTTTTTTTTTAAGCCTTTAAGATTCACTACGTCTATCACAGTGTATTTATGGCTTTAGTCTTCACATTCACCCACTGAGGTTGGCATTGGCACTATAGTGGTCAGACATTTCTAATCTGAATCAAGGACCAGTAAAAGTGGAAAAAGAAAAAAAAAAAGAAAAGGCCAGCATGTTTTTTGGAATAAACACTGAAAGACAAAAATGTGCCGTCTACCCGCAACCTTTAAGTGCTCTTTTGTTTTCAAGCTGGAGGAACTGCTGGTCAGCCAGCACAGAAATATGTCATTCTTTGTTTCCGCATTTGATACCAGCGGGGAAGGGAGGCGAAGCCCGGGAGACATTTGCTGGGCTCGGATATGATGTTAATAAGTGGATCACAGGGGTAAGATGGCAGGCATGAAATGGGACATCATGCCGGCGAGCAGTGCGAATTGTCCAGGAGAAAGTGAGATTTCACAGGGATTACTGAGGCACAGCAGCTGGGGTGTGCTGTTCACCCGCTGGCTTCCAGGGAAGACCCACAAACCCCTTCTTATGTTCATATTGCGGACAGATTAGCAACTCGCTATTTGTGTGTGTGTGTGTGTGTGTGTGTGGAGAGGGGATGTATATGCATGTGGTGTGTGTTTAAGGCAAAGGGCTGAGTGCAGCACTCACTTTGGCCTGTCAACAGTAGCAGGGCTCCCAGACAACTGACTACAGGGGAGGGAGGTCAAATGAGAGGTCGGACAGTGGAGCGGCAACTCGGCATCTGACTACCGCCGCAAGGAAATTAATCATCAGGCTGCTGTGAACGGAGTAATAACTCCTGACAGTAAATGACAGATTTCTGTGTCTGACCTGGTCCGTGCCTCTCTGCTCGGCCGCATCCACAATTGTAAATATTACACAATGTCAGAGGCAACACCCATGCTTCGTCTACGCCGTGAGATGAAGCTGCACTCACCATGAGCAGGGATTAGTGTGTCATCAGTTGGGTATGTGCAATCATGTCCCGGTTATGAGATCACAGGGCTGTGCTTGCTGCATCTCAATAACAACTGAAAGCTAAGGGATGTTAGTCAAAATGCAAAGGAAGCTTTAGCTCAAGAAGGGTTACACGCTGAGTGTAAGGCTGATTAAGCTACCATTACTGTCACATAGTATGAGCCTTTATCCGCACAAATATGCGGGGGAGTGGAGTACTTCAAAAAAAATGTGGAGAAAATAAAGCAGAGGAGACTTTACCAAACGCTGCTTGCTTATAGTTCAGTCATTTCCTTGCGACTTGGGAAGCACGAAGATGATTTGGAGACGCTGGAGAGTGAGATACATAAATTGTCCAGTACCCCAAAAACAAAAAAAGAAAAAAGAAAAAAAAATATCCTCCCATTACTTTAAAGTCCAGAAGAGTTGGCTTATTCATTTGGTAAAAGTTCCGCTCAGGTCTGGACCGAAACCCTGAAACTTGTCCTTATGTGCTTTTTCATTTTTTTGTACACAACCTTTTGTACACAGGTTTAGGGTCAGATTGCAACGTTTCCTTGCAACAGTTTCTCTTTGGATTTCATCATAATACAAAAATAAATAAGACAATTTCATTTTGGTTTTCAATTTGTCACTTTGGCTCAATGGCTGTAATTTTTTTCAATGTTTGTTTGCATACACTGTACATAAATACTGTACTTCTTTGAGTGAGTGTCCCTTGGTCACGGAATAGCACAGAGCTCCTCTATGAAGGAGGACTTTTCAGATACATTAGATGCATAGAAAGGCACTTACAGTCTACACATTTTGGTGTGCATCAACAGACCAATTCCTTTTGGTCTGAGTCTGAGGTGCAGAGGAAATATTGAGTTGAGGTGAATGGCTTTTGAATACTGCAAGTTGTGTGTGCACACAGACCTTTTGGTGATTGCCATTTGCACAGGTCATGTGGTCTTAGCTGGGTGAGTAGCGGTCAATGGTGCGGGCGTCAGAGAGGACCTGTGGGGGAGGGGGGAGAGTTTGGCCCAGGACATCCATCTTGTCGTGGGAGAGGCCCAGGTGCTCGGAGGCCAGTTTGGACAGCGGGTAGAGGCTTTCCATCGCCTTTGCATCAGCTACCATTTGCTGCTGGGCTTGGATGAGAAGCTCATTGGCCTTCTCCTGCTTTAGCCCCAGATGCTCTGCTGCATATTTACTCAGAGGATAGATGCCCTCAGCAAAGTCCAGCTTCAGCTTCCCGTCTGTGGTCAGCCCCCCTGCGGTCCCTCCACTGCTGTGCATCTTCATGTGGCTGATGAGGTTGCGCTGCTGGGCGAACTTTCCTCCGCACACCTGACATTCGTAGGGCTTCTCCCCTGAGTGGATGCGCATGTGCTCGGTGAGGCGGTACTGCCGGGTGAAGCGCATGCCACAGGAATCGCAGGCAAAAGGTTTAAGGCCCAGGTGGCTGCGCATGTGGCGCGTCATGGTGCCGCGCTGCGTGAACTTCTTGCCACAGATGCTGCAGGGGTAAGGCCGGGTCAGCCAGTGGGTCTTCTCATGCTGGCGCAAAGTGGCTGGATCCTTGTAGGACTTGTCGCAGCTGGAACAGCGGTAGGGTCGGATCATCTCCCCGATGCCCCCTGAACTCAGCCCCTGGCTGGACTTGGTCTCCAGGTGCGACAGACTGTTCAAACTGTTGCTGCTGTTCAGGCTCCCATAACCGTTTGTATTACTGCTCATGTTTTTGGTGCTGCTGTTATTGCTGTTTCCCATCTCCCCGCCAGAGTTTCCGTACAGCTCCTCTTCTGTGTGTGTCTCCACATGTGCGTTGAGCTGCTCTGAGCTCGGGAAGCCTTTGTCACAGGGGATGCAGACATACAGATTGTCCCCGAAGCTCTCTGGCTCATAAGGCATGTGGAATCTCCCCATCGATCCAGGAGGGGATGGGCGGCCTTCGCTACTGCCTGTCTCCTCCGTGCCTGACCCGCTCTTGTCATCTGCTCCTTCGCTCTCCTCCCCGGCCTTGTGGTGGTTATGATGCTGGTCGCCATTTTCCCCGCCTTCCTCCTCGTCCTCATCTTCATCCTCATCTTCAGCTGTGTAGGACAGTGGCTCATGTTTGACCCAGCGGTAGATGTTGCCCATTTCTCTGCCTGCCTCTCCACCTTCCGTGGGGGTGTCAGGGCTCGGGGGGCACGGGTAGCGGTCTGTGCCCTGGGAGCCTGAGCGATGCAGGTGGGGGAGGTGCGGGCCAAGAGGCTGGTTGAGATGGGGGAAAGGAGGAGGAGTGAGGGAGCTTGTCTGGTCGGTCGACTCCATTTTTTCGGAGGGGAAGGCCCTTCCATTCGTCCCCTGCATGGGACTGGTGCGACCACTCAGGGTCCCGTCTCGCTCCTCATCATTGTGAGTGTTTGCCAGATGGGAGTGGGAGGGTGTGTGCTGAGATTGGGAGTTGGGGCTTTTCTTGGAGAGATCAAGGCCATAGTTGGGGGAGCAGTTCCTCTCAGCGTGAGCTGAGCGGCCAAGCTGGGCAGGCAGAGCTGGCTGAAGGGGTGGGAACACCTGAGAGCCCTGGGTGGAGGTGGGGGCATACAGCTCCCCAGGGTGAAGGGCTAGCCGATGGGGAACTAGCTCATCTCGTGGTGATGCCTGGGTTGCGTGGCTGTTCAAAATTCCTCCAAGAGGGCAGGACTGAATGACAGGAGTAGAAACCCTATACCTGCCACCACTCCCTAAACCCATACTGTTGGGCCCCATCTTTGGGTAGGGCAGAAATGCAGGACCTGGACGGGGAGGGTATTTGCCATTTCTTTTCAGCTTCTTTTTGCACAAAGCCACTAAGTCAAGCAGCTGAAGGTAGCTCGCTGCTGCCAAGACGGCCCCTAGATTGGGTTCAGTGGGAGAAGTGGGGTCCCCCTCACTAAGGCGGCCTGTGTAGATGTAGTCCAGAATGACCCTGAAGACCCCTGGACTCACCATCTCGTGGTCGAGGTTGATGAGATTGTCATGGACCACCAAAGATTTCAAGTAGAGGCTGCTGGCAGCCAGAATGTTCTTGTGAGCTCTGAAGAGGGCGTTCTGCACCACAATGATAACATCACACAGGAAGCCCTTGGTTCGCTGGCTGTTGAGCTGCAGGAGGAGATCCCTAGCATGACTTGGAACTTCCATGGCACCCAGCATCGTCTTCAGTCCGCCACCTGAAACAACAGATATCTGTAAAACGTCATGCGGCAGTCAGCATTTTGATGCACAAAAGCAAAATGAATCTGCAATTTTATGCACAAGAATGATTATTTTATAAAAGTAATCTAAGAAAAGTTAGGATTTACACATCAGAGTCACAATATATTTGAGAAACCAAAAGGTTTGACAGCCATAAGTTAAGCATCTTTAAAGAAAATTGCAATATGGAAACAAAATTAGCCTTTACATACAGACACTGAGGATTAATATATATATTAATTAATAACAGATTTTCTTTTGAAACACAGCACAACTTTAAATGCATTATCATGCGCACTCATAATTACAGTTTTATTATTTAATTTTGTAGCCTTTTTTGGCAATTAATTTGTAATTCTTCCCTTAATATTCACATAATCATGTTTAATTCATAGATCCTTGATAGGACATGTAGCGAGTGCAGAACCTATGCATGGGAAGTGCACATGAAGGCCACTCAGTCATACTGAACTTTTGCGAAAGGTGAACGGTTGCAGTGGTTTTCTCATTATCAGAAATTCAAGAATACGCATTCACTTCCTCTGCAACGAGCAAAAAGACAGAAAGAATAATCCGCAGATATACATTTTGTAACTGCTGGCTTGCTGATAAAGTATTCCCGAAGTGGTGTGCAGAGTTTTAAACAAAGGGAGGGACGAATACTTCACAAGTATGATGAACTGCAGGTATAAAACTGGGGGCGGGGGGGGGCACATCCAAAAAAAGATCTTTCGGCTCCCCTTTCTGCCCAGTCATATAAGGAACACTGCACGGGATGTAAATCAGCATAACATGGTTCAATACTTCAGGTTGAGATGAGCTCCGGGGATCTAATGCACACACACGTCCGCACACACACATTCACACACACTCAAATATCAACACTAATTGTTCCATTAAGCCTAAAATAAACTACATCGGCTGCACGCATGAACCACCATGTATTGTTCAACCAGTGGCATCTGAGGATAGTTTACTTACAAGATTAAGCGTCTCAAGCTGTCCCTAAGGGCTTAGCCTCACTGATGGGAAACAAGCAACTAAATAAATATCATGTCATCCGTCTGATCATGCTCTTCCTGACACCAGCTCATTCACTTCTTGTTTATTTCATTCAGTGTACACGCTCAACACGGGAATGGGGAAGCATGAATCTAAATTAAAAAAACACCTTGACGAATGAGTTACTGAGGAATTCTGGGGAGTCCAGAACAATAATGGGTCTATTTTCTCCTCTTACAATGCACGGCTGCTAAAACTGTAAAACCCAAGGTCACTCCTTCGTCGAATTTTAGCGGTGTGCTTTTGTGAATGCATGTTCAGTATCAGGCCTATTGGCATCAGAAGGGAATGTCATCAGTGATTAAATGGAAAACAAAAACTCAGAAGAAGTATGAGGTGCAGCTAGTGATCACGCGGAAAATAGCCATCAATATGAAAGACAAACTAAATAATTTCCATAAACAGTATTCATTTGGGATTTTTATTTCAAAAGCTGCTGTCCTCATATCCACACATATGACTTCTATTTCTAATTCTTACTTATTATCTGGTCATAAATATCTAAAAAAAACAATGCATAAAGAGGCAGGTATGGCAGGTTTAGGTGGGTTTACGCTCCATCAAGTCCCCAGTTGTCACCTGAAGTGTTTCCACTTCTGGTTTCTGTCTGGCTTTGATTACTCAACGGTCATATTTTTCTATAAATTTCAACGTCTGTCACATCAAACGTGTTTAGAAATGAGTGTGATATGAGGAATAGTCCAAGTACTTTCCACAACTTTCTGAACCTTTGCAGAGTCTTGTTGCATCAAGGGGCGTTAAGATTACTGTTAGTGGTTACTTGGCCGAGCATGGGGACACGCTGTGTACTCACACACACACATCAGTAATGACTGTTGTCTATATGCGGTCTACAGCGCTGTATATACAAAATCAAGCCTTCTATATATACTGTTTTAGAGCATATAGGACGTTTACGTATATGCTTGCAAATTTTAAAAAAATCTTCTGTGATACAAAAAAAAAGTGTCATGCACAAAGCAGCGTTTCTGTGCACCTGCAACAAGCTGTGCATACGACACACTGTTTTTGCTGTTTTGTCTTGTGGTAACAACAGTGGGTTTCCCATGAACACAAAAAGGATCTCTTTTCTCTCGCTGTGACCTGAATGAGACTTTTCAGAGGCAGCAACTTGCCTTTTAAAATATCTGAGCTCACTCTCTGATCTAGCCCGCTGACAAAAAGCGAACAGTAAAACATGTTTTATAAAACTCTTGATCTGGAGGACACGTGTAAGCTCACTGCATGCTGGTAGGAAGCCATATGATTGCAAAGATATTTAGCCTGAGAACACATCTCAAAGCAAGCCGGCTGCATTTATTGCTCTTGTATACACATTCAAAGCTCTTGCTACAGTTTGTTTTGCTGGTTTGCCATGTTAAACAGGTGAAGTTAAATCATCTTTCCAGGTTGCACAGGCAGCACAGTCGCCTGAGAAAAGGTTACTCGAGTCCCTCTGTGATGTGCATGGCTGTTTTCATCTGATAGGCTTCTTTTTAATGACCCGTCAACACGCTGAGCTAATGATGGTGATGCAGTTAATGACACTGAGTTATTTGCATTAGATTAATATTCGCTGTCCCTGTGTTTTGTCTGTTTTGTCACTTTTGTGGTTTGGGGTGACGCGGGAGACTAAACTTTCTACCTCTACATGCAGCCTCAGTCACATAAACACTCCAGACATCTGCTTAAAACCCTGTGTTGACATTTTATTTTCTTTCATTTCAATTTGCTGCCCATGCTCACGTCGCCTTGTTTATTTTAGAACCCATTTGACCATGTTCACATGTAGTCCATGTTCAATTTATGAGGAAACACTGCAGCACAAAGTCACCTTAAATCTGCAAGAAGATACTTTACTGTAGTTTTAGATTCTTTTAATCCAACTAATAATTTTTTTTTGTCATTTTTGTGACTGGCAAGAGGCAAATACAGGCTGGAGAAGCTTCACATGCATTAAATAACAGAGTGAGTCTCACATCTCAGTTAGAAAAACTGCAGCCTGCAGCGCCGATCGAGTAGTAGCAGCCATAAGGGAATAAGTCGAGTTTTAGTCAGGACAAGAAACACCATGGAGAGTGAAGAAGTCAGTTTCCTGTGTGACTGCTGTATTTGTGCATAGACTTTTATAAATGCTGTCGAGTGTGTGAAAGTAACACAGCCTCTGGACCTCCATGAAAACAGAGGTTTTTAAACAGGAGATCACGCGTAATCGTATTAACCTGACTGTAATGATCAAGATCAGCAACAGGGTTCACTTCTGGATTCCAATAGTTTAAGATCGTGCAGGTTTTGCAGCTGATAAAAACTGCATTTGCATCACTTATTTCTAATTTCTTCTCCAGAGCTCTGACCGAGAGAGGGTGCATTTATGAGAGAATTAAGCCGAATTTGATGCGTGCAGGTTTGGCACGCCGGCGTCGCGGTTCATCCTCCGAAGGGCTCGTTTTGATGTTAATATGCGAGCGCTTCACGTCGCGTTGTGCAAGCCAAGCATGAAGCTGTCTGCTGGCTGTGTGTCGCCGAGAGCTCCGGTCCTCTCCCCGCGCCTCTGAGCTGTTTTACTCTGGTTCAGTAAACCGAATCACGAGTGAATCCATCCTCAGAAACCTTCCCCCCATCAGCGCCAAGAAAAAAGCCCTAAATCACCTCCAGAAACAGGCCGTTTTCAGCCCGTCGTACGTTAAGGTGTATCAGACAGCTGTTTCTTCTTCAAACCTGTCAGCAGCACTGAGAAGCATCTCTTTCTAACATGGGTATAAAATCTCTGGAAGCAGGCATGCATGCACTAAAAATCCCCCCAAATATCCCTGCAGTATTCTCCAGCGTGTGTGTGTTCGCCTGGACTCAGTCCTGACATTATTACACAGTGACAGGCCCATTTAAAAACACCCAGTAGATGCATTATTAACATTCTCAACAGGACGACTGAGGAAGCTGAGCCCGATGCTCCCTGAAGCTTCACATCAAATCTGAGTTCAGAAAACACGTGAAAAAAAATAACTCGGAGCGCAAAAAACTGTAAACTTAATTTAAAAAACATGTTCAAAAATCTGATTTTAAATACTAAAATAGGCAAGTTTCTCCTAATTTTTACTCGAAACTTTTTAGACCATTTTGCAGATTTTCTAAAGCATGACATGTCATCTGAATTCACCGTTACACCAGACTGATCCTGAAGAATTGTACGCATCGACCTGATCTATGTATAATTAATTATTAGAAATAAAATTAATGTTTTTTTAACCGACTCGAATTAAACACAGTAAAAATACATTTAAAAAAAACGACTGAGTGGAGCCTTTCTTGTCGATATCAAAATGATCCAGGGGTAGAAACGAGGTAAAAACTAATTCTACTAAGATTTCAGCGCCTGAATAAAATGCACATTTCCTCTGTGGCAGCATACAGCGCGCAGCTGAGTGAAGGAAAGCCTAAATGTCACCCTTCCCCCTGTTCTTGTCCGGGTGCCTGAGCGCATCAGCTCTTACCTGCATGCCCGATGTCTTCTGCCATCCGATCTAAGTCTCCCTTAATGATCATCTCAGCAGTCTCTAGGAGTCATATCTGACGTTTCAGCTTTGAACTGCCAGCCTCCAAAAAACCATGCCAGTTTTCCGAGCGCGTCTGCCAGCTCTTTTTTTATGATTATTAATTGATATGAATTTCTTGTCGCTCCTTAGGTCCGTCCTCCCACCTACTTCCCTCCCTCTCCCTCCTTTCTGAGTGTGTCTCTCTGCCCCTCCTCTCCCCTCTTTCTCATCCCCTCCTATAAAAAATACGTGCTTAGACCAGCATCAGTTTCCTCCTATTTTTTTTTTCTAGTAATTTCCTTAGCTATTTTTGAGTCGGGGCAATAACGCGCACCGGGATGATAATGGAGCCTCTATGCGCCTTAAGTGTTTTAGCGCCCCGTGTGATGTCAGTCTATAATAAAACTAAAAGGTAAAATCGAGGGCAGGAACTTCAAATGACCCCGACCTGAACTTCTCAACACATCGCCTTAAAGAGACAGGCAGCTATTGTATACATACGCATATGTGCGTATTTATGACCGGGCAGCCCACTTAAACCTTAGAGAGCAGCTTAATGTTGGAAATAACCGCTTACAGCAAGAGTTGTTAGAGCTTTTCATTCCTTCCATGAATTATCCCCCCTGAACGCCACCATCTTTAATTGGAATTTGTCCCTGAAGCCAAAATTAAATCCAATTCCTGTTTTTTTTCTTCTTTTGTGTAATTTGGGGAAATGCATTCACAGCTGTTGGTATTCTGTAATTGTGCACTTTTTTAAAGTAAGTAAAAGCCAATAAACCAGTGAAATGAAGGTGTCTTTCACCCTGCAGACCTCCCCCTGAGAAGAGCTGGAGCCTTGATGCCCCCCCCTGGCTTCACTTAAAGAGCACAATTAGCTAAGTGGAAACTGAAAGGAGCTTTGGCACACACACACACACACATCACAGCCTCTCTCTCTCTCTCTCTCTCTCTCTCTCTCTCTCAGGTAAAACACCTGCTGTGTGACTTTTGAATAAACACCATCACCTGTAAGTGGACATTAAAGTGGACAGCTTTACTGGGTGTGTATTAATAATACACAGAGACACCAAGGCCTGTTTTGGTGGTTACATAATGTACCTGCGTATGTATAAATTTGTTTCTGATGTCACAATATTCTCGTTATAATAATAATGAAAAAATGCAGCTGTATGTTTACAGCCTGCTGTGGACACCGTTTTGTCTTTTTCCTCGCCAGTTTTTCTTTAAATATTTCCCATTTTCTGCAGTAGATCTGAGCACTCAACCTATTCACTATCAAAATAATTTACTAAAACGTTTTATTTAATGTGGCTTTTATCAATTGCGCGTCTATTTCTTACTTTACGCCAACATTTACTTCTAAAAATCCTCCGCTCAAGACTTCCAGTGTCCTGGCTGATTTAATTACGTGAATGTGAAGATTAAAAATGGAAAATATTTTTTTTCAAGTCTATTGTAGCCGCAGTTGCTGTTTGTCAGATGAGCTTTAGGCCGGACGTGCCCGTGTGATCCAGATGCTCAGGCTTTGTCTGTGCTGAAGGCTCCGATAGAAAAAAGACGCATTAAAACCCGGATCAGCTCATTTTTGCGCTCCACTAAATGCTACTCATCATGGCACAGTGTATGACCACAGGTCTGCATGGATGCCATCCGTGCCTCTCTGCCGTATCACAGGCTTACCTCGGACTCATGTCTGGTGCTCTGGCCGTATGTCTGCTCTCCTTTTCGGCATTCCCTCATTAGGACCTCCGCCGTTTTCCCCGAGTCCCGCTCTCTCTCACAACGCCTCTTCCGCGTATATTTGCAGCCCTCTCGCTGCCGGTTTTCCCCTTCTTTCACCCTCCTCCATACACTGAAATTTCTCACGTGTTAACAAGACTATCTGACACTTCAGACTGTGTCGGGGTCCGCTCGGACCAAACCTGCCGGCGGAGACTTTACGCGCACAGCGACACCCAATGGCGCACTCCGCGTCCCATTGGACTGAATCAGGGAGGACGCGCGGAGCGCTGATGCTGGGGGGGAATTAAAAAGTAGCAGAGCTATGGCCTCTAATGTGAGTAGTGTATGGAAAACACACAGTGACCTGTGACACAGTCATATTGATTAGGTGTTAATGTTTAAATAACCTTGGAAATGGTGGGCAACCTTTTAAACTGAGCTCAGGTGAGTTAGCGTTGGTGATGTCCTTTATGTTCACAATAAAATGTCCAGTGTGGAAAGGAATATTCTGATAATAAACTTGAGTAGAAGTGGAAGCACACTATAAAAATACCGTTTGCCAAGAAACAAAGTGTACTTTAAGTACTTTAGGTACTTTTACCCCTGCCAGTGTTCTAATATCATATTATTGGGTCATTATTATTGATGCATTTACAGCAGAGTGACAGCTGGGCTAATGTTAACTACTTTATATACTGCAAGATAGTACAACAATGCATCATATTGAATAGGCCCATTGTATGTTGTGTGTGTAAAGTCGTCATTTCAGAGTAACTTTAGCTGTCAGATAAAGGCAGTGGAGTACAACGTACAATATTTCCCTTTAGAAATGTTGTGGAGGAGAAGTTCAAAGTAGCAGAAAATGTTCAGGTACCTCATGAATGTGGCCCAAGTACAGTATTTGAATACAAGTACTTAATTAGAGTACTTTCAGCTACTGAAAAAGGTGTAACAGTGTTGTAGCCTGACTAAAATGACTGTAAATCAGCTGTACTAGAGAACCTGGTTTGCAAAAGAAAAGACGCCCTTTGGTATCATGTACGTATGCCAGGTTTTTCTCTCTTTTTTGGCTCAAATCATCTCTGACGGCTGGATTGTTTCAATTCATATGATAGAAGCAGTTGAGAAAACATCTCCAGAAAAATGCAGAGTCGTTAAATTGCAGCTAATTGGCTTCGGTGTCTCTAAAAAAAAGCACATTTAGATTCTTTTTGCTCACTGCAGTTAGCAGGAGTCATTCACTTTCAATAAACATTGATTCTAAGGCATATTTCATCCACTTTATTTGGTTGTGTTATGTCAGAGAGGAGTGTCTGTTATTATTCCTTCATCCTGAGGTGTTTGAAAGACCGCAGATTGAACTTGATGAAAGTAATTATTTTACCATCACTGTGGTTGTTAATAGACAGCCAATGTGATCCTTTGAAACGCACACGCACACACACACACACACAAACACGCACACACAAACACGCACACACACAAAGACCTGCTTCTGTTTGTTTTGATCGCAATAGCAGCTGACAATCTGCTCCCTCCTTAAATCATCCAAGTCAAAGGTGCTGGTGTGTCATTGAAGTGATCCGAGGCACCCTGAGAGCCTGGTGGCGTGGAGGAAGGTATTGTCTCTCACTTCCATGTTCCCTCGATGAACTGTTGATAACCTCAGTGACAGAAGTAGGCAGAGCTGTGCAGGAGAATAGATGTGTTGTATCAAGGATGTGACAGTGTGTTTCGATTCATGGATCAAAATAGTTTTTCCACCTAGGAAAGCACATCATGATATCATACATCGCCTGTCAGGTAGATTGCATCTTTAACAAAGCTTGCTTTCTTTCTGTTTTAATTTACACACCTTTAAAAACACTATAACTAAGAACGGTGGTGGTATTTAAACATAAACCTGCATTTTTGTGCTACTTATTTATCTGATTATGAGCTTCATCTATCTTATTGTACTGCACAATTTCTTTATAGAGATAATCAAGGATATTTGAATGTGACGAAATATTTCCTGTGGATAATTGCTTTCAAGATGATGCATATGCAGACTTTAGGTTTGCCTTGAAATTTTCTGTTAGAAAATGCATTTTATAAGGACTCTGAAGGTGATACCTCATTAGAACAATAATCCAACAAATCAGTGAAATCTATAAGGTTTTTGGTGTTATTAGAAATAACTATGCACCTACAATAGTAGTGCAATAACAAGTAGGGCTTCATAGAGGTCAAAGGTGAAAGCATCATAACCAATAAATAAACTTGATGCCAGTGGGATTTACAGTGAGACTTATTGATATGTTGTAAAACCAGCACACAGCCGGAACAGAAAGGGGTTAAAAACAAATAACAAGTATGATACTATAGCTACTAACGTTGCTTAATTTCTGATTCTTTGGGTCCAGCTGTTGTCTTCCCAGACAGACTTTATCTCACTAATCAATCAGCCTCCGGAGGCCGGCGCTGGACATTCAACTTCAGCCTGTCAAAATACAGTTTAACATACCGCAATCTGGAGCGCAGCAAACCTGAAACGCTGAACTTTTAATGAACTGAAAAAGCCTCCAAATTGCTGGTTGTAAGCAATGATTCAATTAAAGCTGCAAAGCTGAGCCCCCAAACAGAGCCCAGGGAGCCCATCCCAAAGACCGTACATGCCTGCTTCCCCAAAGGCCAACACTCAGCGAGGAACCAGAGCCGGAGATAAGGCAGGCTGGACAGCTAAATCCCTTAACAGTCTGCTGTCACCCTCTAAATCACACACCTTTCCCACCATTTCTCCAAGTGTGAGCATGGCAGGTTTTACATGTGACATATATCTTGCAGAAGCTTTGTGGGTTGGATATGGAAACACAATGAGGGGGTGAATACCCTGAATGACTGGAGCCAACTTTTTCAGACATCTGTGAGCAGATATGTTACAGGGTCACCGTGTCTCTAAGGCCCAAACCACCTCGTTTCAATTTAGGTTTTCAGAGAAAACACCTTATTATTGCTCCATGTCTGCCTGCCAGCACAGGGATAGAGCAAGACTGGACAATAGACAGGACAGTCTGGAACAAACCATTTGAGGGTAATGTCCCGCACTTTTCTCAACTCCTCACACAAGGCCTTTTGCTCTCCCTCTCTTCTTTCTTTCATTCTCATCAATCATCCCTCTCTCCTTCCTTCCTTCCTTTCTTTCTTTCTTTCCAGTGGACATGGCCACACATATCTCCAGATGCTTGCTGTGACCGCCCCACCATACCAGACACACCCCCCTCCAGCTCCAGATTCCCCTCACCACCAAAAATTGAACGGTAGGCTCAACATTTACACACAGGCCTCTCTTAATTCATCCTAATGAGCAGTTTTGCGACAGCTTTAGAGCATAGGCGTGCAAGGCATGTCATTTGAATGAGCAGAGCTGTTGTGTGCGTTTGGTCGCTATTCTAGTTTGCCCATCTGCTGGTGATGGACAATTATCGTGCCATGATTAGAGCCAGATCAGAAATACTGGATCTTTTTTCCACAAAGGGAAATATGTATGAATGCAAAATAGTTCTTGGTTTTCAGAACACTCATACCGTACCATGTTTTATTTCCCAAACATTTCTGGCTGTCTTGACTTTAATCAGGATGCCAATTTAGAAGATAAATATGATGACTTTTTTTTAAATTTAAAAATGCATTCTTGCAAGTTTTACATTTTGTGAAACATGGCCATTCACTTTCTCAGAGTTTGATGAGAAGATCAGAACTGCCTCTTTCTCATGTCTGTATGGTAAATATGAAACTACAGCCAGAAAACAGCTAGCTCAGATTAGCATAAACACTGGAAACAGCATATTTACCACTACTAAATATCATATTTACCACTCAGACATAAGAGTGATGTTGATCTTCTCATCAAACTCTCAGCAAGAAATCAAATAAGCTATTCCAACAATAGGTACAACAGGTTGAGTATCCTCATATAACACTGATGAAGGCAGGAGTGGATGCTGTAAACATTCTGGATTTAGCCTAAAGCTAGGGTGGTCCAGGGGAGATATTTTTCCCATTTACAGTTGCTATATGCACGGTTTTTCAAGCCATTTGAGATAATAGATCACGTAAAAATCTGTAGATCAGCATCAATATCTATATTTATAGTCATGAAATCTAAATTTTGGCCATTTATACTCATATTTAAGGAATGTGTACCAATTTATCTTTATATTGAGGCATTTTACTGTGTGTATCACTTCAAATTGTGTGTAATGTCCCAATTAGCACTGAAATCCTTGATTTGGAATTTCATTGGCTATTCGAAGCATCAGTCATCTACAAAATTGTGATTGGTTCAATCGTCACACGGAAGAAGAAAAGTAGAACCTTCTGGTCAACTCAGGCTGTTATTGGTTTATCTGGTTGGTAGGCACATCATGATTAGTCAAGTGAGGTGTCATTTGAGACCTGAGACTCCACAGAGTAACTGAAGCCAAGATAGCGCCTCTCGGAAACGTTTCCAGGAGCTGTAATGGGGCAAAGACAGAAGACAAGCAGAAGAAAAGCACATCGCCTGTTTATTTGAAAGAACAAAACATCTTTCGGTAGATTATTATCATGTTTTGGACTCAGTATTTTCACGGCAGTGGGTCGTCTGAATCTTTGTCAATGTTACCAGACTGTTTTTGTCTGAGTGTTACAGAGAGACGTAATCAGTGATTTGTTGCAATGTTGCATGACTTTTAAAAATGGTTGCTTGTCTTCTGCTGGCACTTAATGTGCCTCCTGCTGTGATTGTATCTTGAAATGGCTTGCATTGATCGATTCACTTAGCTTTCTAACTGTGTAATGTGAGTATAAGTGTAACATTTGTGTCAATAGACGGGAAGAAAGATAAACTAAAATAAATTCTCTGACAGTCCGCGGGCAGGTTACCCAGCAGTCCATGTTAGCGGTTCACGAGCTGGTGCTGATGATCCTGAACCACCTCGTGTGGCTGGCGGCTGAGGTGGGCTCTTCATGACAAATGTTGCTAACTGTTCATAATTTTGTCATGTAATTGGCTGTCAACCTCGCTCACTGACTGTGACACGACTAAATGAAACACGCCACGCACAAGACCCCTCACGACACGACATCGGTGGCGACATTTCCCCCAGTAATAGACCTTCGCTCCATTGATTTCACTGTTAAGTCAGAGAGCCTGAGGGGAAAGTGCTCAAAGTTGAAGGTATATTAAAAACGTAAAAGATTCTGGGCTTTTGGGAAAACATTCAGGGCCTAAGAAGCCGCCGCCCTGCTCCACTGGTGGATGAAGGCGATCACCGAAAACTATTAGGGAATACAGCATCGAATTTTGAAGCTGTGCAACTTGTATAATTTAGATTATATTGAAAGCAGAATCATGTCATATTTAAGACTGAACTGAAACAAAAAGTTTGGCTCTTTTTTTTGGCTGGGGAACTGGAGTCGTGTTTCTGGCCAATGGATGAATCTAAGCCCAATATTCACTCTCCTTTTCGCTGTAGTTTGAGCTCCATCATCTCCCGAGGGAGCTTTTAGCAGGAGACATCCAACTTTGTTCAAAAGATAGTCAACAAGTTTGCCTGCCAAGTGTTTGTTGGTGAGCACATTAGTACACAGTTGGTTGTAGAGCTTTTTGTGTCTGAAAACAGCTGCTCGCTATGTCGAAAAATGGTGCTGTTGAGAGCAGGAAGACTGAACCAAACTGGTAGAGTTGCAGGTGGGAAAACCAAAACAATGAGCTGAAAGATGCTAAAAGCTGAGGAGCCGCAGAGAGCTGATCGCAGCTCAGATACCTGTAACAACATGGAATGAGACGACAAAATGACTCTTTTCGTCATTTTATTAGCGTTGAATCAGTGAGGGTCAAACAATGCGCGCCTCAACCTTATTTACCAGCATGGCCTCGTTAGCTTCGTCCTGCCTATTCTTGCACTGCGCCGTGGTTATATGAGTCTGCTTGAATGTGTGTATCTCTGCAAATATGTGTTTGTGTGCAGACCAGTCCAGTGGGCGTCTGTGCAGCACATGGCTGTCCGATGCATGGTCTCTGCTCCCTGGTCTCTCCTCATTAGCCTCACACAGCGCAGCCGTTCCCCTCTCGCCCCCTCACCCCCCCTCCCTCTCCACCTTCCACTCGCAGCGCACACAAGGGGAAGAGCGAACCTTTTGTTTTCTGTGTCCGACCTGCGCCCCGTTCCAGCCCTCCTCCTTTTCTCTCTTTCTCCTCTCCGCTGACTAAATCTCTTTTCCGGCTTGATACTGCTGAAAACCATATGGTGTGTGACATCATCAGGGCAGGAAGCAGGGAGAGGGGAATGGTAGAGCAGGGGAGAGATTGGCTTGCCAGGTCTCTGTGCAGTGATGTCAGCAGAGAAGCACTCTGGGAGGCCCGTTGGGGGGGTGAAAGCAGAGCAGGTTGGAAATTGTATCTTTTCTTTTTTTTTTTCCAGATTTCACTCCCACCTGGATAATCAGGGGCTGACGGGCTGCAAGCAGAGAGGCAGCGTATACCTTGAAGGGAACCTTGATGTGATTTGTTAACATGTCAGGTCATGAACTGCTTTCCGAGTTTACGTTTGCGCGCAGGTGCTGTGCAACGCCATTCTCCAAAAATGTCAGAAGAGTCTCAGTCGGAGGGATTTCAGATTGTTCCTGTGATGCTAAAAACTTCTGCAGATCATCTAACTGCCTCTTCCTCTTAGTTGCTGGCAGTCTCAATCTGCTCACCAGGCTTTATGTCTGTCAACCTCCCTCCCCCTTTTGTTCTCTGGGTGAACTCTCCAGCTTTGTTGTGAGATCCTGGTCTCCATACCATCACTGCCGACCCATCCAGCTCTCTATCAGCACACACAGACGCACAAAAACACTCGACAAGCTACTCACACAGTCAGCATCTCTCTTCTTCATGCACGAAGACACATGCATTGAAATATCCTCCCCCTGCGACGAGTGGCAGAGCTGGGGAGGGTGCCAGGCAAGGAGGGAAGGTTAGAGGAGAGGAGAGGAGAGGAGAGGAGAGGAGAGGAGAGGAGAGGAGAGGGAGAAGGAGAGGCTGTTGCAGCTGTGGTTTTGGAGTCTGTCTCTGCACCCCCTTGCTGCCCCCTCTCTCCATCTCCTTTCTGGCTCCTCCAGGGACACACGCCTTGGCCAGGCCCCAGGAACCAGGGAGTCAAGACCAGGCTAAGGGGGAGAAAAAGGGGAACAAGAGAGGGAAGGAAGGATATCACAAAAGAAAGAGAAAAACATTGAGCATTGTCAGGCAGCACCTACATAAACAGGAGAATGCATGAGACGTTCCTCAAAGGTTTTCATGGGCAAAACGGCATCACATTTCCGAAAACACTTGAGCCTGTTAAAGTTTGTTTTACTATCTGATACTGGTGCCGTCATCTGGTTTTATGTTGCAAGAAAATCAGTACATGGTTTCTCAGAGTTGAAGTACCTTAACAGCATTTTTCAGATGATGGCATTTTACTGAAGCATTTCTATTTCGCATGAATTAATATTATTAGCCTTAGCATTGTACTGTACTTTTTCTATGCAAGGCATCGCATGGAACCAGCATGTAACTCATGTAACATGTAGCAGGCTGCAGATTCTCCACAGAGAAGCTGTTTAGCCAGTCAGTACGTCAGTATAGGCCAGGTCTTACAGGTCTTTGTTCGAGGATTCATTTTGAACACTTGTACCGTATTCTGCTAAAATAAAAGCATTCACACACCAGACATGAGCCAGAGTGCTAACTGTCTGTATAAATTGTTGCTTTTCCAAAGCCAAGTTCACATTTAAAAAAACAGAAAAACAGACAGAAAATTATGTCAACCCCAATTTTTGTCAGACAAGTCAGTTCTGCTCAGGATCCTCCTCCATTGCTCGCCAAAGGTGGACCATCCTGTGACAGAGGGCAGAGTATGAGCCCTGTGGGTCTCGTAAAACACTCATTGCCTGCAGGTGGCGCAAGAGTCAAAAATACAGAAGCTATGACTTCCTTTGCCTGAAAGTGGTGCATTTGGGGCACTTCTACATCTGCAGGTCTGAATTGTTGGCAGCTCTGCATTGTTTGATTTTTTAAAAATGCGTGTAGACACCAGAAAATCAGAGCGACTTTGAAAGATATTCTGGTTGTCTGTTGACAGATGTGTAAAAATATTTAGATTTTATGACATGTCTCTTTCAGAAAGCCACATGCTTTTTGATTTGCGCACTTAAACAGTATCTCTTCGTGTTGCTGCTCTTTTCTTTTGCCATCAGCAGTCTGTCAGAAGCTTATGCATGATTACTTTTTTAAATACGTAAATTGTGCAAAAGTTTTGCTGTATTAAGAATTTTACTTTAAGTAAAGACTAATTTGCAGTAAAATGTGCTTAAGCATCAAAAACAAAGAGGTGTATGTAAAATTGTGGGTCTTGATGTAAAGATGCTGGCCAGCATCACTGGTACTGGTACAGAATGTGACTGTGAGCAGAAGGTTGAGCACAGAGGGTGTGAGCAACGCTCTCAACTCTCTCAACAATCAAACACTCACTGCCCTGCGAGCAGCTGATTGCAAATTGCTGCACTCAGTATTTTCACCCTCCAGCATCAGAACACTGTAAGTGTACAGAGCATCAAATGGGAAAGAAAGTGATTTCCTCAGAAGGCCGATGAAAAGAAACTGTTTGCATTTCCCGTACTTTTCATCTCTACGTTTGCCGGCTCTATTCCACAATCTGCTGTTACTTCCTGAGGAGGATGAAGAATGATGAGGATGGAAAGAGAAGCAGCACAATTTATAGGCCAGTGGGTGGATGAGCCTAAGAGAAGGCTATAGATGAACACTTGGTCTCCACGTGGCTGCCTTGCCTTTCTTTTGTAATCTTGTCAAAAGCGCTTGTAATAAATTCAGCTTTAATGCGTACAGAGGTGTGATTTTTCATGTCTGGGGGAGCCGTCTGCAGGGGGCTCATCCTTATAAAATTTGAGATAAGCTTATCAGCTCTCCACTCCATCCTTTTATGCATTAACCTACAGCTTTATTGGTCGTCTGCCTCAGCATATGCAGGATGTTTGGGTGCGCCTGTGCATGCTTGAACCCAGAGTGTGATCTGCTCACCCCCACTGCCCTGCAGTCCTGGTTAAGTGTGTGTTTGAGGCATATTCTCTCTCTCCTCTCCCCCACCACTCTCAGTGTTTTATGGGCTGTGTGCTGCGGTGCAGTGACCTCCCTCTCACCCCGGTGCCACCCAGCCGGTGCAGGATTCAGGCGCGCATGGCCCCTGCCAAAACCCCATAGCGCCACATCTGCAATCCATAAACGCCAGCCACTCTCGCTCTCCTACTCCCTCACCCACACCGCCTCAGACTCTCACACTCCTCCATTTCACTCTCTCTCTCTCTCACCCACCAACTTTTTAGTTTAATTTCCAAATTCTATGCATCCCCCTTTTTGCATTCCTCTGACGGCTTCCTCCCACCACTTCTGGTTTTATTCATGCCGAACATCAACTGGCTCTTCCCTTATCTCTCACTCCCTCGCTGCCCCTTTTCTCTCCTTCCGTTTCTTTATCCACATCCAACGGAAAAATCTCTCACCCATTATATCTTCAGTGGGAGCCAACTAAGTGTGGTGGCAGTGAACTGGGAACCGCAAGACATTCCTGATCCAAACAGCACTAAGTCACCAGCGTTCACGTCTTCTGACAGTGGCCTGTGCCAAACACACACTTCACTTATGGGCTGGATTCAGCCTCACCACGTCGCAGTTGGTCCCCAAGCAGCTAAATGTTTATCTGTTTCAAATTGATAGTGTCAGGGAAAAATGCAGCATGCGCATCTAAACTCAGTACCATTTTTGTACATGTGTTGCTTTAAGAGCATTCTCCATCCAGGGGGTATTGAATTCCCCCTCCCGTCGCCATGAACTGTTGGCCAGCAGAACACACAACACCCCTCCCCTCAACCCTAACAAGATGTGTTCAACACATCACTGTAACTGTGCCCTTGCCTTAATACATGTAAAAGAAAAACCCAACAAAGTAGGAAATAAATTGAGTGTTGCCACAAATCTGTCCAGAGCTCCCAGCTTGCCCCCCATGGGCAATAGAGACATTTGTCTTTCTCGATTGTATTATCTTTTTTCTTCAACTTTTTCCACTGTAATCAAATAAAAATGCAGGCAGTGAACTTTTGCTCCCCTTCGTTTCTTGGATCGTGTTCTCCTCTCCATCCCAGAGTCTTCACCTTCTGGTTTCCCAGACATATTGGCATGCCTCTGTGGTGCAGTCCCAACACAGCCCGAGCATGAATCATGTTGCTGCGAGCATGCAAGAGCTCAGTTTTATGATAAATATTGCAATTCATAAGTCAGTGTTTTCCTAAGCTAAGAGAGCACTGGGTCAGGAAAGGACGCAAAGCTGTGGAGAATTTCAGCTTCAGTTTGAGAGCGCCAGAGAGGTTGTGATCTGAGTGTGTGTGTGTGTGTGAGTGTGTTGACGAGAGTAAAGGAGGCTTCAGGTCAGGGCAAGACCACCATGGAGAGACAGCAGTGTGTGTGTGTGTGTGTGGACGGGAGTATACTGCTGGTAGTAAGCAAAGGTCTATAAATACCTCCACTCTTCAATGCTCATACAATTTTAGGCACACAGCTTTTAAATTATTTATGAACAACACTGCACAGAAAGCGTACCAAGAGTGTATTTGGAGAATAATTATTTTTAAAGCTGCTGTCTTGCCCCCACGCTGATAAAATGTTGGTGCTATGCAGCATGAAATAGCTTAAACAGGTAAAAGGTCTTGCATTTTGTGCTTTTTGTTGGTTGAATTCATTGCAAGACTGGTGATTAATTAGGGCTTGGTAGCCTTTCTTTTTTACAGTGATCTTAGGCATGTTTGTGATAAATGATTATATAAATAAATTAACTTGACAGCTGCTATTTGTCGGACTCTCAAAGGCCACAAGTCATTGAGAATTTGTGCTTAGAAGTACAACTTGGGAGTTCTTTTTGCCTGATTAAGGTTCCTCAAATATTCTAAACATTATCTTTATAATGCTTTTGTCCCATTTGGTACATTTTAATGTGGCTGCAGGCTTCGAGCCACATCTGCATGACTTGCCAGTGTAATGTGCTTGGTACATGACTAATGTTAAAACTATTATTGACTTGCCAGTTGCTGTGGTAATGGCCCTCATTATCTATTTAGTCATAAAGTATTCAACACATACACAGCTATTTGTACAACCGCTGTCACTCAAATGTTTTTGAGCTTTTTGAAAGTTGAGAGTTGCTCAACAAAAGCAGTGAGGAAGCTTTATGAATACTTATTCGTCGCTGCCATCTAGTGGCCGGAACAGACTCTGCAGCGAGTTGGAGGCTTCATAGCAAAAGGGAACAAGATGAACAGCGTTTAAACAGAGGATACTTGGGATCAAAATAGTTTTATTTAATGCACATCACACTTTTTCAAAATGTCATGTGATCACACTGATGTAAAGTATGTCTGCTAATACGTGTCCCTCCACTATTCCATGTCCAGGTCATCCATCTCCACAGTGCCCTCTCTCTTGACCCATGGTAAAGGCAGGGGCACGTAGGGGTCGAATGTCCAGCGAGGATAGACTCTCTTGTACAAATTCATCAGGACAGTGTCTTGAGAGCGCAGCTGATTATCAAATACACACTTCATGTGGCCATGTGTTCCTGAAAAAAAATAAAACATGGCAGCCAGAATTCATGGGAGATAACGGCTTTAAGAAGCTGAAGAAGTTTTGTCTGTCACTTTTCTCACCTAAAGCCTCCTTGATGTGGCCTCTCCGACCCCATTTTGTCCGCAGCTCCACTGGCTTGAACCACATGATATCATCTGGCACAGAAACAAACAGTAAACCATGAAGCTTAAAGACTCCAAATTCAAACATGTACTATTCTGTAGACATGGTAAGAAAGGCATGAGACCAGCCTCTCACCTCTGTTAAAGAACATGTAACGAACAACTGCAGAGCGCCGGTTAATTTTGAACGGGTGTCCGCTCAGTACAATCCTCTTCAGCATAACACGCTGAGGGTCACAACTGAGCAGACTGCCTGTAGCCACAAGGTCCTGGATGCCTAGAAAGACACAGAAACAAGAACGCAAGCACAAATACCAGTGCACGATGAGCTTAAGTCCATAATCAAATAAAACAATTAAACAGACAAGAGGAAGGACGGTCAAAAGTTTAAAATCAAGGCAGCCAGACCAATAATGAAATCTACTTTTTTTTTTTAAGTATAGACGGGACTTTTCATCTCACCATCATTCCTTTGTTTAAAGAGCAGGACTCCTGCAGGGGGGAAGGTGATGGGAGCGTACACCGACACCACGGTGGGGGCATCTGGCCTGAGGAAGCGCTCCATCTTGTGCTTGTCAGCTGGAGAAGAGCAGAGCCCAGTTCACTCTCTAATCCAGCAGCTCAATCTGTTTCAGACCACTTGCTTCTACAATCATTCTGCTAATACATTGTTTTGTATACAAGTAACAGCAAATCCTACAGGGCCCCTAAAGTCCCTGGGCTATCACATGTCACCAATCAACCTGTTTACCTGTGGAATGATCCAAACAGGTGTTTTTGGAGCATTCCACAACTTTCCCAGTCTTTTGTTGCTCCTGTCACAACTCGTTTGAAATGTGTTGCTGCATCAGATTCAGAAGAAGCAGATATTTATCTATCTATGAAGTTGTTGAGGTCACACATTAAATATATTGTCTTTGTGCTGCTTTCAATTGAGTGAACGTCAAAAAGGATTAGCAAATGATCACATTTTGTTTTATGTTTTACACAGCGCCCAGACTTTCGTGGAATCGGGGTTGTACTACAATCATCCCATAATGACGGTGTGTCTGTCTAAATCATTAATTCATATGTTATGGGTTATTATCTTGCACAAGATAACTAAAAATGTCACCTTACAGGACTTAAGGAGTCTCTAGAGCACTGTCACATGACCGGAAAACTGAGCAAAACAGTGAACCTGGCGTCTAAGTGACTGAACGCTGCTTTGGAAAAGAGCATCACTAAATAAAGTGACAAATGTTACAATTAAATGTTGAAGCGTTTTTGCACAATGGGCGGTGCTTGGTGAAGAAGTGAATACTTGTGGCTACCCATCAGTTGTTGCTAGTTTTGTTCAAGGCAACGAGGATTTCAAGTTCTCCAAATTGGATCTTAATGTGAAAGCACTGTGTAAATTTACTTTGTCTCTGTCAGCAAATCCAATTGATTTTGCTGCAAACATTTTGCTGCTGGTGTGACTGAGCCCGCAGTATGAAGCAGTTGGTCATTGTTGGCCATCTCTCTGCAGACTGGGTCCTTTACAGATCGCAGTTCTTGTAGTGCATGTATTAGCGCTACTTTTAAAATGATTGTTTCATTTTGAAGAGATTATGGTTGAATTAGCGGTATGATTAGGGGAATGTTTGCTGGATTAACTACCTGATGTGTGCTGAGAGAAGATGGGAGAGGCACGGAACCTTCGAAATCCACAGTGAAACACCAGCTCCTCTTTAGATTTGATTGGCTCTGTGTTGCTGGGGTGTCTCCTCACCAGGAGGTGCATCACTGACATCTGTGCACAGATTATTAAAAAAAAATGATGCAGCCAGAAAAGTCAATAGTACTGTACTGTACTGTCAGAAAACACTTTCAGATGTCAAAGCCGTGGATCATACCTTCTGTTCATGGGGCAAGAGAGACACCAGCATGAGAGGTCTGCCTGACTGCACACTCTCCATCACAGAAAAAGGCACATCGATGATGTGCAGCGTAACATACCAGCCCACCTGAAACAGATCGGCGGCAGAGTCAGTGAAGCCACAAATCTAACATCCATCTACAAATAAAGACGCTCACGCTCTTTTTACCATGGCTCCGTCTTCCTCGGCGGCAGCCTCAGCCAGGATGCGGCGGCGGGTGCGTTCAAAGCTCTGGAACTGGAAGATGCGCGAGTAGTTGAGAGGTAAGTTCTCCATGGGGTCCCAGGGCGAGGAGCGGAAGCTTTTTAGGCCTCTATAGCGCTGGAACCTGAACACAGTGGACAGCAACGGGATCAAATGTGGTGATGATCAAACTGTATGAAGAGAATGATCTCAAAAGTTCTTTTCCTACCAAACTAAATTTACATTGCTTGAATATTTACTCCTCATCCTGCATTGAAGAAGCAGAACTGACCTGATTCTAGCTGCCGTGTCGAGGGGTGTGTCCACCTCGTCAGGGAACATTTCATTGGCTCGAGCCTCACGGTAGCGTTTTAGGCCTTCTTCTTCTGCGGCTTCATCCATGTGCTCATCATAGCGCTGATCTGCTCCGGCTCGCTCTGTGGAGCACACCTCTTCCTCCTCCTCATCCTCCTCTTCTTCCTCTGAGGCACAGCCTGAACCTGGCTCCTGAGCAGACAGGATAAAGTACAATTTGCACCAATATATAGCAGCACTGAGGCCTGTTGATATTAAAGACCTGAACAGAGAATGCCACTGACTAAACACACCTGGATACTTGTGTCAGGTTTTAAGATGAGGCATCACGATGGCCTATACAACCTCCCCAACTGGACCACCTTTTCCTCCCACATTTCCTGTCTGCCTCTTGACTATATGCAACCACCTAAAATGCCCCAAATGTTAAGATAGATAAAATAGCATGGTCACAATTTCAAGCCACAACAGGAATGAAACAACTTAACCAAACAAAAGGAAATCTATTAATTTTCTGAGGGTCAGTTTACCCAAAACACAAGAAATCTGTGTTTTCTCAGTATTTAGCTGTAGTGTATCTACTCCTGCAGAGTTGGATTTGTCCAAGCTTTGTTATATCCACCTCTGAGATTTATGCCACTCTTTACACAAAGGAAGTTAATTCAACTTCATGTGCCTCCAACCCTCTATCCCCTCATACTTGGGGTGGGTGGGAGACAGACATCTCAGTGCTACACTCGAAATATCTCAAATGCAGAAGAACAGGGGTCCGCTCTTCTCTTGCTGTTCTGTATAAGCAATACTACCCTATCACAGAGCAATTTTTATACATATGCACAACTTTTTTTTAGTTCACCAAGGCAGCTTTTTGCCTCCCCAGTTTCTAGATTACAGCCTTAATACTCTACAAACAATGACCTGATGCGCATGTTGGGAACAAGTGCAGTTAAAGAGATTCTTAATATAGAAGTTGTGACTGTTCAATAGTCAAACATAAACAAAACTAACCCAGTCACGATAACAGCAGCGTTTTGAAACGACTTGGACTGTGTGCAGTTTTGTAAGTATGTGTGAATGTGAGAAGGAGTTACTAACTATTGGAATTCCTGGTTCGCACTGATTTAAATGTTGTGCCTTTCTCAGTGTGTTCACAAACAAGCGTCTCCAGTGTTTCCTGACATTTGCTCTTAATATTTCTAGAAATGTGACTTCTACGGGCAGTATATTTGTATGAGGAAACGAATCATCAAAGATGACATGCTATACAGTGCTCCCTTAACTGGCAAATTACAGGCAAAGCCTGCATGAAGGGAAAACAACCAGCATGGGGCTGATTCACAACCTTTCCAACATCCCTGCTGCAGTAATAATAATCATTATCATTTGAAGTACCCTTTTCCCCATTGTTACCCTCTCCTAAATGCGTATTCCTGTGCGCTAACCTTTACATCAAACACATGCTAATAACAATTACAGATCATAATGAACCCATTACATAAGGAGAGTTTCCCTGACTTCTTTTCAAGCAGAGCTGGAAATAAATAAATGGTCGACCCCTCCCTTCGTCCAGACAGGAAGTTCTGTTCACAAGACAGGAAGACAGGAGGCTTCTCTCGGGACTCCTGCTCCAAACACTATTGTTGCGGTGAGCAGCCTGGCACTACAGGCCAGAGACAGACACTGAGAAAACAAACAGTGCCTCTCAGTTACGAGGTGCACTGACCGTGGGTCACGTATGCACCGTTTCAGCCCCGGAAACCACCGACGCTCGCACATCAGAGCTTCTGCACACCGTACACCGTCTGACTGCAGCCACGCTGTTGCCATGACAACAAGAAGGCACTGAACAAACTAAACCTCAAGTATGGCTTTTCAACTGGCACTTTTTGCTGTGATAGGTCAAACCTCGCCGTTGTGAGCTGAGTAGCCCCCAGGATGGACGACCACCGGAGTCAGGTCAAAGTGTGCAGGACCACCTCCAAGCGGGTTGCGTTGGTGCCCAAAAGGGCTTTGTCATCATTCGGCGACGCTTCAGCAACATGTTTAAATAACCTCCACTGCTATTGCCAGACATACCAGATACCTCATCAGTTTCAATCATCCCGTCAATAAGCAGTTAATGCTGTGCAAAATCATAACAGCCTGAAAATCCATGATAAGTAGCTGGCTACCAAGAACTGTTGCACAATGCAATAGCAGCAGCACTGAAGAGGAGGCTGCTTTTATCATCATCAGCTCAAGACAAGCACGTCATCAGTTAAAGACACACCTGCAGGTTGTAATGGAGATGCAAATCCCTGCTGCGCTGGGCGGACGCGCTGTGTCAAACCAAGTTAGCACATGAGTATGAAAAAGGAGTACTCAGGCTGAACTCGGGCAAGTCTGAAACTATTAATTGATATATCAATTAATAAGGACTGAAATGAATTAATATCAGTTTTAATAACTGTGTAATATTTTAAGCAATTATCAAATTATAATGCAAAGCTTCTACAAAATGAGGGTTTCAACATTTTCTCTCATATCACTATAAATTAAATCCATGTCAGTTTTTGTTCTTAGCTCAATTTTGAGCTCAGTTTATGATCACTAGTGTTTTTAGTGTTCAATCACCAGTTATTTGGTCTGGTCTCAATACCACCATTCAGCTGCTGCTCTCAAGCAAGAAGACTGATATTTTAATAAACAACAGAGATGCACACTTTGCCAAAAAAAATAATCGATAATCGCTTCCCTCTGTCATGTGTGTGCCTGTTGGTGCCGTCTGTCAAGACTTCAAACACCCCAAATTACTTTCACTATGTACCTGAGAGTTATTCTCCTCATCCTCTCCGTCCATGGCCTCGTCCAACATGTCATCATCATCGTCATCAGTGCTTTCTTCATCCGTCTCTCCATCCTCCTCCTCGTTTTCATCAACAATCCATGTGGCCTGGTAGTCGGATGTTCCTTTAGGGACCTTCATCACACGTTTGTTCTTCCTGGCCTCTAAACAGCAGAGAGAGACATCAAAGAACAACTTAGAGCCCTGTCTTATTGTGGCAGGTTTAATTGCAGTCTGCTTTGAGCTGTAATCAAGGGAAATGCGGCAAATGCCAACAACATCCTGGCAAATTGGCATCATTGTACAAAGTTTCCTCGATTTCCAGTCAGTGCCAAGGTGACGTCTCTCACAGAAATAATTTGGTGCTAATTCCAAAAACAGGATTGCTGCAAAAAACAAAACTGACAGACTATACTCAACTGTTTAACTAATCAAGTGTGGGGACTCAACCCCTACAACAATATCTTATCCTCATCTTGCCACCTGTGTCATCTCAAAATGCTAATGTGTATCGACTCTGTGCACCTTCAGCTTCCAGCAGCTCTGATTCTGTTGGCCACGTCTGCTCTCCGTCCATGGGGTCCACCTCAGCCTCTGCCTGCAGACTCTCCCTGCAGGACGGGTCTGCTTTCATGAGCACCCGCACTGGAGCCTCATCTTCGACTGCATCCTGCGGGAAACCCAGACGCTGGGGTGAATGGCAAACTCAGCCCACTAACTGCAACTCACACAGCGTGACATTTACATTGCTTATCACAGTGACAGTGGAGGCTTTTACATTCTTGAGTTGTTCCCACCACCCTTTCATTCATTAAACTACAATATGAAAATATAATACTTAAATTTGCTTGCTTGGGTAATTAATTATAATCAAAACCCACTTGCAGAAGCTAACATGACATTTACTGTGATGTTTCGGGTCTCTTCAAGTGAGAAAAACCAATATCTACAACACTGATGTACATATTTGTCACAAGTAATGACAAGAATACAGGATTTGTGGCAAATGGGCTGAAAATTGCAACAAATATGTTGGTATGGTCCTTTAATCCACATACTTAGTACATTATTGTGCAGCCTAGTTTTAATTCGAGCTTTTGAAGAAGCTGAAGCTGAACAGCAGAGAGTAATTTACAGTACTTTCATGTTCGTCATGTTAGTTTATGAAGACTTTATAAGCAATAAATGTAAATAATCACATGCAAGGAAACCTGTTATTTCAGAGAACAGAAACCTTTTGCATTTTGAATTTTAAGAAATTTGATAAATAAAACATAAGGAATGACTTTGTCGTACCATCATGTCGACATCTCCTCCCTTGCCAGGCTTTGCTGGTCTGGCTGTTAAATTGACGGGCAGGGGGTCTGATGGAGCATCAATCTGACTGAGCTGAAAGTCTCCATGACCACTGATGTGCACCAGTCTGTCAACCCGGAGAGGACGGCCACGGACATACCCAGACACACAGAGGGTGCCCAGGCCAGTGGGTCCACCACCGGTCCCCTCAGCAGGTCTGTTGGGCGTAAAAGTGACATTCTGAGCCAAAAGATGGGAACGTCTTGCGCGGAAACCGAGCTTCCTCTGTCTCTGAGTGCCCAGGTGTCTGAGAAGAAGAGTGGCATCCTGCTCCGAATCCAGAGGGAAGAGACGGGTATCAGGAAAACGGATCTCAGTGATCTTTGACAGAGCTCTCCTGGACTCGACCCTCTTCTTCACAGGAAGATCAGACACACCCTGACAGACCAGCGCTGCATGGGGTGAATTCAGGGACAGAAAAACAAAGTGCTCTGAAAACGTACACCAGATTTTTATATACAAAATCTACTGCAATGGCAGTCTATCACAGTGCCAATGGAGGAGTTTAAAAGCTCTAGCAGTGTGCAGGTTTATACCCACCATGGCTGGGGAGGCCCTGGGCAAAGAGGCAGGAGAGACAGTAGTCTCCATAGCTGTCCCAGCCTTCATTAGAGTCCAGCACGAATACAAGGCTATCTGCAATCTTCGCTACATCCAGCAGGGCGTGCATGTCAGCTGTCCAAAGAAACCATCAGAGACGCTTCAGAATGGGACACATCAAAAGGCATAGAGCACAGTGCAAGCTATCAGGAGATTTTACATTACATCCTTTAAATGAATCCACGCCAACATACCCAATCTTTGCATTAAGTGTAAAACATGTGTTTCACTCTCTCTAGGACTACCTTATTGTCCAAGATTCGGCACTAACTTTATGTTTGTTCTTTCTTAGGTTACCAGTGTATAGTTGCCTGCATTACCTGGTGTATATATCTTAGAATCAGACTAACATAAGTAACTTCATGAACAAAATTATTATCTTTTGTTGGCTACACTTTCACTTTGCCTGGCTCTTCAAAAAAACCTTTCAGAGGGAAACATACTGCCATTGAAAAGATCTGGGGCTCTTTTTTTTTTCCTTGTATAATTCCATTGTGTATGTCAGCCCTTATTTTCTTTGACATGGTGTAAAACAGGTGGCTGGCTGCACAGAGTGCAACTAATGGATGCATTCATTAGTCACAACACTGAGGTCTGCAACACAATTCCTGCAAGAATTAACTGCATCTAACTTTAATTTCACTTCCGTTGAGTATCAGTCAATGTCACTTACCCGTGCTGTGGCTTAGAAGGGTGAACCTTTGTTTAAAACGAGGCAAAATCAGCCCAAAACTGTCAGTGATGCCACTGACGCACCGCTCCTGATGTACGACGCCCCCAGCACCCTCCCTACGTAGAAGTGTGGTAACAGCGTCAGGGTCGACGCCAGCATGGAGGGACACCACAGCAACCAAATGAGGGGGGCCGTCCCTGCTGCCTAGACGTCGCTTTTCTGTCAGTACCTGAAAAGACAACAGACATGGAAGCTCAGCTGCACCAATCGGGAATTCAAAGAAGACTATTCTTCATGTGAAATGAAAAATGTACCATGTCTTTCTTATTCCTGCGTAGCTGGTTGGCTTTGTGCCTTCTGTCCATCTTCTTTTGCTCCTTCCTCTGTTTTTTGGTTAGGGTCGTCACTGACACTCTCCCTGAGAGACAGTTCAACACAAAGATGTATTACTATGTATTATGCATTATATGTATTTGCACTATATAAAACACAGATTGCAAAAGAATGTCTCAATTCTTCACCGTATAATGACGCGCAGACCTGCAATTGACAGATTTTGTGCTATGCTTTTCTTCACATCATTATCGCATGAAGCCAAATCATAAAGTTCCATTTGCATTCCGAGTTTAGTTTATAACTGTGTTGTAAGACAACCTTGCAAACAAAGTATAATCTGGCTGCTTAGAAAAGATTTGTTAATACAATATATTCTGCAATCCCATATCACACACTGCCCTGCTGCAAAACATTAATGCATGCAAGCAAACACCAGTGTTGGTTTGCATATATTCTGCTTCTATCAGTCACTGCAAACCCATTATATTACAATGTACCAGTTTTTATGATTTCACATTTGAGCTGATGCTGGGTGTGAACGAGGTAAAACATGCAATGTAACTACAAGTTGTCAATAAAGCTATAAAAGATATATGAACAGTGTGCAAACAAGATATTCACATGGCTTCCGGTAGGCTAGCCATGATTGAGGTCAACAACACAGTATTTTTGCTGCTTTAAACACACATTAGGAGGACAATATAGCAAAAACACCTGTCTGACATGCTCAGTTCACTGGGATCCTCTGTACATAACAGCTATACTCTGATATAACGTTGATGTTTCTATTTTGAGCATGAAACTCAAAAACCTCTATGTGAACAACTATAAAATATTCTTTTGAGCCATACCATCACAACAGCTTCTCAAATGAAAATGTATTATGTTGTTTTATGAAAGTGTCACATAAAATTAAACGGCAGTGCTAATGTACTGGGTGGCATTGAATTTATAGTGTATGTATTTAATCATAAGATGATAAGAAATATATTAAGTTAAGCTGTGAGGTATGAAAACCTCCACAAAATATTTTGACAACATTATCTAACAATGAACTCACTCAGTTTAGCAGTATGACAAGGGATCAGCTGTCCGGTGCTTTAAACTCTCATAGGTGAACGGGAACCGGAGAAATTTAGTTATCAACGCCAAGCGAGCCTTTCTTACGAGGACATGTATAAAAAAGACTTGATAACCATGCTTCACGTTTTCTTCTGACCTGATGCCACCCCTGAATTCATAAGAAAACTCAACACGTGTTTGCAGAGCACAACCACAAGCTATCACAACACAGCTAACACCAGTTGTGGAGGGACACTTCATGTCTGAACACGGCTTACCTTTGTTTTCTCTCTCAATTTCACCTTTCGTCCGGTGCTTGCCATGTTTGTGGCCTTTATTTTTCTGTTTGTATACGCCGGGTCTGTGGCCCTGCTGCTTTTCCCCATTCGCAGCCATTTTCACCATGTGGGAAAGTCAGAAGATTTACTTCCGCACTAGCGCCGGCGTCATGACGGAGGCGTGTCGTCAGACTTTCCGGGGAGTTTTTCCTCTTCAAAATAAAAGCCTGGTTATAAACTTTTTTCAGATTGATTTTCCACAGTAATTAGCGATGTTTAATATTGGATTATATTACTGGATCTAGTGCATACAATTTAAGACAATGATATATATCCTATATATCTGCTTTAGATTAGATTACAATATCCAATAGAGAGTATTAGGTTGCTAAAGTTTTTGTTTCTCCTCTCAATAAAATGCAAACAATTACCGATAAACATTACACATGCAACAAATAATATTGTATGATGCATGAGCTTTGTATGTTTATACCCACAGTTGCAGTTAAATGATTAATCCATCCACTCTTTAATCATCCCCTGATATTTAAACCTACTCTCATCATTTAAAAATGATTCATCCTCTTTCCAATTATCCAGTGCCAGAGTTCACAAGAGTAGGTGGAAAAGATGGAGGCAAGAGAAGAAAATTAAGGAGCCCCCGATGTAATGACCTTGGCCAACACTGGTGCTTGCACCTCCTGCAGTTGTTCATTCAGAGAACAGGTTCCTGCCATACCAGCATCCTTACATTGCTGGGTCCTTTCAGTTTTACCTTCATGCAGTATAAGTAAGCCTGAGAGCATAACATGATCAACAACACCACTGCCGTGACAGCACGACCTGTCTACCTGGTACACCTGTCAACTACCACCTGTAACTACATTATACCATCAATTAATTCATGGCTTTCACCACTTTAGAGAAAAAATAAAAGAATAAATCTAATTCACTCATTTTAAAGTTACTGTAAGTGGCATTTATCTGAACATCTGCAATGCTATGTTTCAACCATTTTATTTAAGTGCCAACATCAACATCATTATCGCCATCAATTTGAATTTTCCATTGAAATGAACATGGTTGTGCTTACTGGTATGTTCCTTTTAGCACTCACTTTCTGAATTATGCTTTTTTTAAATAGTTGTTTCCTCCCAAAAGCTGCTAGAAAGAAATTTCTGCACTGGATGAAAATGAGGGAAAACTCATTTCATTTCAGTTTCTTTTCATACCTTGTCAAGTATGTGCATATATACATTTTTTATTTATAGATTTATGTAATTAGAAGAGCACTCTATGTTTTGCAGTTAAAGCCTTATAGGGCCAACCTTTTCTGCTTTCTGCCTGTTAGGCAGTTTGATCACAGCTATTACAGACTCAAAACAGCCAAATGTATTGCTGTCACCTGTAAGGGCTCTTCTCTTCATGGAACAGCTCCAAGATGAGCAACACACATGCAGCAGCAGTCACATGTGGAACCCTCTGAAGAAGAAGCACGCCAAAGTCACGCAGCCCCCTCCAACCGCATTCAAGCTGATCCAAAAGCCCTCTAGGAGCCAGCTTGAGTCGAACTTTGCCGTTTGTTGGCTTTGCAACAGGCAAGTTATTGTACAGGCTGAGTTACCATGCAGATATTCTTGTAGAGAAAGAGAGAGAGAGAGGGAGAGAGGGAGAGAGAGAGAGAGAGAGAGAGAGGAGAGAGATAGAGAGAAAGAGAGAGAGAGAGAGAGAGAGAGAGAGATGAACTTGAAGGAGAGGCTACAGGGGTTTCCTCTGTACACTGTTACATCATGCACATGCCCAGAGAATGCATTAATAAACAATAGCTGACTATCATGCACTGCCTGAAGCAAAAAATTGCATACTGTTGGTCTGCTGATGAAGGATTCTTAAAATATGATGTAAGCACCATCTATATGCACCGAACTCTCCCCTGGAAATTGTTATTAAATTAATGGAAATTCTATTAAATCTATGTTGCTAATTACCATAAACTATTTAATTTCATTATTTCCCCACCTTAACATCAGTTATGCCTAGTTGTTTGAGATTCTTGCCATGCATTTGGTTCAAATCCTCAAGCACAGTGGAGGGCCTTGAGATGCACTCTTTGGTCTTTCAATAACAAGCCTGCTGCAGAGGATCCCCAGTGCAAGGCACATAGTTTCAGTGAAGCTGCTCAGTAGCCAACACTAGACTAAATGTATTTTTACTGGTGTAGTCCCTGTTGTAGAGCATTAAAGTATAATGTGAGTGTGTGCATGTGTTTTGAATTGTATTGTTACAGGTCAGGGCAGGATGACTGCACTACTTACAGATGCACAATTGTGGCAAACAACGTACATGACTACTTTCATTTGGCTTATTAAAATAGCTTAAGCAGCAATGTTTATGGAAGAGATCAGTTGAAACTGCAAATGTATGCATTCCCCAAATTCTCATTTCTTTCCATTCTTTTCTGTGTGTTTTTGCATGGTGATCCATCAACACTACTACTCGCCAGCCGGAGAATAATTTATTATGTTTTTGATTACCTCTTCTCAGGTGCCACCATCAATCACTTCCCACTTGTTAATGATAAATAAATAGCCAATAAAATGACAATGACATACTTGGCAGACTATCATGAAATTTAAAGTTCATGCTCTCTATATGCCAGAAGAGAAACTTTTACGATTTTGGACACCCTGTGGACTTTACTCTTGTGCCACCTTTTATAGACTCATGACCGTAAGCCTATAAATACTTTACAATTTTCGATCAGCTACCACACCCTAACAATCATAAGCAATTGCACTTTTCAGAGAAGCATTTTCCATTGAGAGGTAATGCATTTTTAGATTTTTATTTTATACCTATCCCATGGTGTAGTCATTTAAGTGAAAAACATTACAACATATGAGGAGATACGGAACCACAAATGAATAATGTTTTGTAAGAGTTGAATTACTCTCCTATATATTATAGGCTGAGTGTTTTTTAATTATGTCTCCGCCTCTGGATGTTTTTGGGTCAGAGAGAGTTTACTGCAACCACACCAGGCAGGGCGGAACTGCTGTTTGCAGTATGTCGAAGGAAGACGGACAGTCAGGCGGAGTTACTGCTTAACTAAACAGCTAAATTGTTAATATGCCTGTGTGCTAGGTTAAGTCCCAAGGTTTTCTAACGACGTCGGGGATATTATCGCGGCTCGTTTCGGAGTGTTTTGGAGGTGTTTGAACTTCCCTCACATTCTCCCCAACGTATTTTCACGAAGGGAGGCGGCGGTGGAGCGCTCGGCAGCCATCTTTGGACCTGCCTGGGAGTGGGATTCGACTGTTCTGGCACCCTAGTTACTTCGAGGGTGGGGATTTTAACCTATAATAATTCACAAATCTGTACGTTATAATCGACTGACAGCGTTAGGAACCACAAGGATTTAGCGTACGAATTTACCGCACCGGGGATGAAACAGGAAGAATACTTTTATAATCCCAAACTGTTTTGAAATACACGACATTCTCTACAGTGCTGAAACCTGGCCTGTCAGGAGAGGGTGAGTTTCAGCTAAGTGGGTAAGCTAACTTAGCAAACATCACATAGGTTAGCTTGCTAATTTAGCAAATTCTGGCAAATGACTCGTAAAGTTGTTTTAATTCCACATCACTCATGTAGTTGCTGAAGTGTTTACGCAATAAAAAGGTCGCGAATAATGCTCGGATGGTTTGATCATATGACACGTAACTTAATGTTAGCTTAGCTCACGTTAAGTTTGGTGTGTAGCTAACATTGCAGTCAACGTTGGCTACTTGGGAGCTCCTGAAACCTCTGAATTTGTTTGCGCACGCTTGAGAGCGGTGTTGGGTCTTTACATTTCATACTTTGTCAATTCGACTTGCTTGTGCGACAGCTGAAACAGCTATTGGAAAGTGACAACTTTCAGAAAATCCCACCAAGTGATCTCTGTAATTCCACTTGTGTTGCAACTCCAGCGAGGTATTACCTAGCCACAGGTGAGTTAGGATGTAACGTAGCAGGTAATGCTGGGCTACTATTTCATCCAAGACAAGATATCTTTACGTTTGTTGTAATGAAATCCATGGTCAGTTAATACCAGAGTAATAGCAATGCTGTCTTTACAAGTGTCTGCCTATCCCCACAGTCAGACTCTATTAGGCCCGATTGCTATCTTACCAATTATTGTACTGTAATGTAGGCCTGTAAATAAACATGCATTGTTTAGCTGATGATAGTTTTTGGCTTTTGCTCTTTGACATGTGTGGTAAAGATAAAGGAAACACTAGTGGTTGATATTATAACGCTATTGTGTGTTTGTTGTGCCATGGAATGGCGTGCCAAAAGGACAAGATTTAACTGGCCGACATTACTGATACTTCTGCATTGTGTACCAATTTCTAAAAACTGATGGCAGTTTGTAAAGATAAATTATCTGAATGATATGAAAGCTTTAAACACTCTCTTTCGCTATGTCTGCAATTGCAGTGCATGTCTGAAAGCATGCCATTGCTGTTAAGTCAAGACAGACAGATAATCACTAGTCAAAGTGCTCACCAGGGCCCCTTCTTACCTCCCTATAGCTGTGTGAACAGGAAATGCAGCGCAGTGAGGACATACATTGGGAATTCCAGCCCTCCAGCTTTGTTGTCCTGTCCTGCTGCATTCTTGTGCATGCGTGTGTGTGTGTGTGTGTGCTAGTCAGAGCAATGATGTTTTATGAAGGTATCAGTTATCATCAGTCACTTTTGCACTCACGTGTCCACAGTTGAAAATGCCCATCATGAGATATGACAACAAGGCTCATTCATGTGCAACAATGTAGTAAAGGACAATGACAATAAAGAGGCACAGTCCCACATGGTAATGAGGCTTTATTTCAGGGCCGTGGCTGCATCTGTGTGGAATAGTGAGTTGTTCAGTGTTGTTGTGAGACAAAAGATGTCTGCTTGAACTGGGGGCTGTTTCTCCCAGGCTGGGAAAGAAGTCTTGTGACTCTAGCGTCAGCTCTGCATCTGTTTGCAGCTAATCATCTGAGCCGCATGGACTCAGTAAACTTTGCTCAGTGATCTTTTACAGTCTACATCTGTATTACAGGAGTGCATTTGTATAACAAAATATTTAAAAGCAGCAAATAGTTAAAAGTTTAAGCCTGAAAGTTTAGTTATGGACCTATGCAATGTTCTGTTCATCAGGATGAGTTCAGCTAAAATGAAAATAACAGACAAATTACAAAAACCTACTTTTTCCCCTCATATTTCTAGTGGTATCTATTCATGCCAATAGTTTTGGTTTTACAGTGTGAGGTTAATGCACACACCCTGCTGTGGATATTTTCAGTATTCCTTTACATTCACAAGAGCACAATTCACAGTAAGTGTTTCAAGTAAGTTGTTGGATTGATTGATTGGAGTACGCAAGACATTTTTGGAAAGGCAAAACATTTTCGTTTTTAATTTTGCAATTATGTCTGCATTGTTTTCCTGTGGATATCTCAAAACTGGGGCAAATAAGAATGAGCAGCATGGCAAAAGCCTCTGTAGATGACTGGGAAGAGGTATTTTTATTTTTATTTTTTGTTTTTTGGATTTTGGTGAACAGACCCTTTAATTATTTGTAGGAAGGTTATATGAACGATGTTTGAGAACATGTGTTTACATGTGTTTACATGTAGTACTTACAGGTTTAACAAGTAGTCCCATCATTGGAATGTTTTGTTTCAGTTCAGGCATCTTTCTCACAGTGAAGCAGTGTGTTGGTACCTTGGTTGCTTTGTTCGAGCTGGAGATTGTCGGCAGCGAGACCGTTCTCTGTATCCTCAGCACATCTGTGTGTCTGCATACCAGTCACTGAAGGTGTGAGGGGAGGTTGTCAGGACACAGCCCACTGATTTCCTCACTGTAGGTGCTGTTACTATGGAAACACAAGACCTATCGCTTGCTGCCTCAGGATTTCTGACCGGGTGGCCATTCTCCACATTTGCACCTGGTATCATGGTTCAGTTCATGTTTTGTGTAGCCTTCCCTTGCTTAGGTTAATAGGCTCATGTGTAGCACATATGAACAGCTGTGATTTTTACACAGATGTTTCACTTACCTATTGTGATTATTATTAGTAGGTAGAGAAGATGTGAAACTTACCCCAAACATCCAAATGAACTTCTTAAACCACTCTTGGAGCACATTGTGCTTCTCTGTTGTACATTCAGTATTAATAATGAAGGCCCGTAATTTTTACTGGAGGTACATGTATCATTAGGTTATACCACTGTGCGGCTGTCGTGTTTGTTTCAGTGTACTTTTTTTTTTTGCTTTTAGCTCTGAACACATATGAGACCACTGACCTGCAGATGAGCCATAGGTGGGGGCTTCCAAGTCGCTGTCGCAGACCCAGATAGTTCCTGGCGGCAGCGGCATTGCCCCCCCACTCCCCATTATGCCCAACAGCAGTCGGGCGGGGAGCCTGAAGGACCCCGAAATTGCCGATCTCTTCTTCAAGGAGGATCCAGAAAAGCTCTTTGCAGATCTGCGTGAGATCGGACATGGCAGCTTTGGTGCTGTGTATTTTGTGAGTTTTACTGTTGCCCATGTAGCCAAAGCCACTAAAAGAAAACTTAAATTATTGGTAAAGCTGTGAAATGAAGATGACAATCACACCAATTTATAATGTTTTTAACATTCAGGCACGTGATGTGCGGACAAATGAGGTGGTGGCCATCAAGAAGATGTCTTACAGTGGAAAACAGTCCACAGAGGTATGCTGGCTTCCACTAACCTATATCATGCTAACAGGCAATTGTCACCACTTTAAGCATGATGTTGTTTCGTTTGTTGTTATAGTCCTCAATTATCACTGTTTTCACAGAAATGGCAAGACATAATCAAAGAGGTGAAATTCCTGCAGAGAATACAACACCCAAACAGCATAGAGTACAAAGGATGCTACCTGCGTGAGCACACTGCCTGGGTAAGACTGTACATGAGAGCCTCAGTGATGATGATTACGAACATGTATTAGCCACTGATTGATAAAGAGAAAAAAAAATCAAATTCACACAGAACACTGTCTATTTCATTGCAGCTGGTAATGGAGTATTGTCTAGGCTCTGCTTCAGATTTGTTAGAAGGTGAGTTGAAAACCTTTAAACTCATGCATGAAGCTGTATGACTACAAGCAGAGAAGGTAATCTTCTCAGTCCTTGTCATTTTTTCTTGATTTGCATCACTATTGAATGTATCCCCTCCAGTTCACAAGAAACCTCTGCAAGAAGTTGAAATAGCTGCAATCACCCATGGTGCTCTTCAAGGGTTGGCTTATCTTCACTCCCACAACATGATTCACCGGTGAGTATTTCAAGTGTTTGGGAGCATGCTGGGCACCAAGTGCTTGTGCTCTCAGGTGTTCTGTCTTCTGTGTGGTGCTGTAATCATTTCCTCTTATGTGTTTCACAGAGATATCAAGGCAGGAAACATCTTGCTGACAGAGCCAGGGCAAGTAAAACTAGCAGATTTTGGTTCTGCCTCCATTGCCTGTCCTGCCAACTCCTTTGTTGGGACTCCATATTGGTACGCTACAAAACACGAACAAAACACTCTCGTAGCACCTTTGCAGATTTTACGTTAAATTGCCTTTAACATATTTTTATCATGCTGAATGTGTTTGTTTTCTCAGGATGGCCCCAGAAGTAATTTTAGCTATGGATGAGGGTCAGTATGATGGAAAGGTGGACATTTGGTCTCTGGGAATAACCTGCATTGAATTAGGTATGGTCACTGTTCTCTATGGTGCAATTCACATCTAAGATTTAGACCTCTATGTTGTTGCATCCACACTCATCTCTTACACTTTTACGAACATATCATAGCCAGCATCTATTTTGCTCACTTAATCAGTCAGTAACGAAATAATGTTGCTCTTTCTTCCTCTCATAATTTCATTGTTCTACGCAACATCCTGACTCCATCCCTGATGTAACCTTGCACTTGTTCTACAGCTGAGAGGAAGCCTCCACTGTTCAATATGAATGCAATGAGTGCCTTATACCACATAGCACAGAACGAGAGCCCCATGCTGCAGTCGAGTGAATGGTGAGTTTACAATGAAATTTAGAAGAGCTGGTATCTTTGTTTCTTAAACAAGCATAATCCATTAAATAAGAAACTGCAATTATCCAATGTACAATATTCTTTTTCCACATTTCATCTCTCAATTTTAGGACGGATTATTTCCGAAACTTTGTAGATTCTTGCCTTCAGAAATTTCCCCAGGATAGGCCGAACTCTGAGGAGCTCTTAAAGGTAAGAATCAGAAAATGGCTATGACAGATGTATTTGATGCTTTACGGTTAATCCCTATAACCACAATAAAAGTCAGGATCTTCATGCTTTTTATGTGTTCTTCCTCCAGCATGCATTTGTCCAGCGTGAGCGACCAGAATCCGTTCTAATAGACCTGATAAATAGGACTAAGGATGCAGTGCGGGAGCTGGACAATCTGCAGTATCGTAAAATGAAGAAGATCTTGTTTCAGGAAGCCCACAATGGCCCCACAACTGAGGCACAAGATGAAGAGGAGGTCTGTCCTGTGACTGTTTAGCTTGCTTCTGTCTCTTTCTCCATTTTTTTCATCTCCAGATTAGGGAGGTTGTATTTTATAGTATTGTATTGTGTGATCTAATGTTATTAGAGGGCATTGTTGTGACTTTACTGTCTGTGTTGTGTGTTATATTTAGGAGCCAGAACACAATGTTGGTCGGACGGGTACAGTGAACAGCGTGGGGAGCAACCAGTCCATACCCAGCATGTCAATCAGTGCCAGTTCCCAAAGCAGCTCTGTCAACAGTCTAACAGATGCAGGCGATGACAAGAGTGAGGTGGACATGGAGGGAGACCACACAGTCATGTCCAACAGCTCTGTGATACACCTCAAACCGGTAAGAATACCAGGTTCCTGTGTGACCTGTAGCCAGGTCTTGTTAAATGGTGTTCACTGTTTCAAATTGATTCTAATAATTCATTATTATGACATGATTCCCAAATAGTCTGGACACTGTGTAAAACATATATAAAACAGAATGTGCTAACTTTCCAATCCTTTTTGATATATACTCAATTAAAAACAGTACAAATGCAATATATTTAATGTGTTATATTATATTAATGTGTAATATTCATTCATTTGAAGTACAACATTAGATATAACTTTGCAGTATCAAGTTCTGCTGTTTACATATTCTGTGCATTTTTGCTTACCTTTCAGGAGGAACAGTCATATAATGAAGAGTCAGAACCTCACACCCGGCCAACTGAGCCACAGTCCCCGCCAACACACACTCCACGGCCCAAACGGAACCGCGAGCACTTTGCTACTATACGCACAGCCTCAGTGGTAATTACACAAAATAACTGCTTGTATACTTACTGGACTTTTTCCTCATCAGTGTCTTGGTCAAAGGCAACATCGTTTGATATTAATATTGTCCTTATGTTTACTGAATACTTTTACTTTAAGGCTAGAAAGCAGTAATAGTGTGTATAATTAAAAGTAGGACAAGCTTGAAACATTTATGATTGCACTTGGATATGTACAATAATTCTGTTTTCCTCATGTTGTCTTCACCTCACTTGTATTTAATACATACAGTAGCCTCACATATATTTAATTTTCACAAAGACTTGTTCTTTCAACCCTCAACATTACAAAGAGAATCTGCGTCTTGTGTTTGCCAGCTCACTCGCCAGATTAAGGAGCATGAGCAGGATTCTGAGTTAAGGGAGCAGATACTGGGCTACAAGCGCATGAGGCGGCAGCACCAGAAACAGCTGATGGCCCTGGAAAACAAGCTGAAGGCTGAGATGGATGAGCACAGACTGCGCCTGGACAAAGAGCTGGAGAACCAGAGGAATAGCTTTGCCCAGGAGATGGAGAAACTGATCAAGAAGCACCAGGCGTCCATGGAGAAAGATGTATGCTTTCAACTCTAGATTCAAGTTCATACAGGATTTACGAAACACTGGCTATTAGTTTTTTTCTTGAACAAACTGTTTGTGCATTCCTCCATCAGGCAAAAACATTTAGCAATGATGAAAAGAAGTTCCAACAACATATTCAGAGTCAGCAGAAGAAAGAGCTCAACAGCTTCCTAGAATCCCAGAAACGGGAGTACAAACTTCGCAAGGAACAACTCAAAGAGGTAGGGGCATCCAGGCCTGCATGTCCTATACATTAGTCTCCAATACTGTGCTTTTCAGTTTACTTTCTGTCAACAAATGGACATCAATCAGTAATATGATGTCTGTTCTACTAGTGACCTGCAATCTCTCTTCCGTTTAGGAGTTGAATGAAAACCAGTCAACACCCAAGAAAGAAAAGCAGGAGTGGTTGTCCAAGCAGAAGGAAAACTTCCAACACTACCAAGCAGAGGAAGAGGCCAACTTACAGCGCAGACAGCGGCAGTATCTGGAGCTGGAATGCCGCAGGTTCAAACGGAGGATCTTGATTGCTCGCCACAATATTGAACAGGACTTGGTGCGAGAGGTAAACACTGTACTCTCCTACATTGTACTGCTGCGTCTCAAATGTTGCAGATATTGATTCAATATAGAGTAGCCTTTATTGTCTCCCGTGGGAAATTAACTAATTAGCAAACTAAAATTGAGTTATCTCTGATGTCTGACAATCTCATCTCCCTGTTGTTTGTCTCTGCATGTGCACATAATTAGGAGCTGAACAAGCGTCAGACCCAGAAGGACTTGGAACATGCCATGCTTCTGCGGCACCATGAGTCCATGCAAGAGCTGGAGTTCCGCCAGCTCAATACCATCCAAAAAACGCGGGCTGAGCTGATCCGCCTGCAGCACCAGACAGAGCTCACCAATCAGCAGGAGTACAACAAGAGGAGGGAGAGGGAACTTCGACGTAAACACGTTATGGAGGTTCGCCAGCAACCCAAGAGCCTCAAGGTGAGAACGCAGCTTGTGAGCATGCATGCACCTTGAAAATTCAGTAGGTACTCTCATTTCAATGATAATAAAAGGTTGGTCTTGGTGCTCGTAGGCTCTGCCTAATGTGCAAATCACTATTTGTCAGGCAGACCTATTCTTTACCTTGAATGAGCTTAGATGTGCTGAAACATTGATCCTTTGGTTCGGCAAACATTTTAAAATAGAAGTGAGAATAGAAGCTGAACTGTGTTTCATTTCATGCGATGAATGGTTTTCAAATTCTACTTATTTCGTCTGAGCCCAAAAATATTTTGGTTGTGCACACTTAAATATAGTAAATAATGCTTGTTTTTGAATATAAAGATATCCCTAATTGTATGATTTCCTCTAGTCCAAAGAGCTACAGATCAAGAAGCAGTTCCAGGACACATGTAAGATCCAGACCAGGCAGTACAAAGCACTGAGGAACCATCTGTTGGAGACCACACCAAAGTCAGAGCACAAGGCTGTCCTTAAACGGCTGAAGCAGGAGCAGCACCGCAAACTTGCCATCTTGGCAGAGCAGTATGACCACTCCATCAATGAGATGCTTTCCACTCAGGCGGTGAGTCTGGCAATGCCAGGAATGTAGAATTCTAAAGTTGTGAAGTTAGACCATGAAGGCACCGCCTTTATAGGATGTGCCCAAATCAGTTATGGCTGTGTATTTATTTTATTTTTGGATGGGTCCTGATTGTGATCTTCTCTCTGTCCTTAGCTACGTCTGGATGAGACTCAGGAGGCCCAGTGCCAAGGCCTACGAATGCAGCTACAGCAGGAGCTGGAGCTTCTCAACGCCTACCAGAGCAAGATCAAGATGCAGACAGATGCCCAGCATGACCGCGAGAGGAAGGACCTGGAGCAGAGGGTGTCACTCCGAAGGGCCCTGCTGGAACAGAAGGTTTTACTCTTTTCATTATTCTCATGGGGGGGATTTACATTGGTCTGACATCATTATTAGTAAGATTTGGTTTTAGAGGTACTTTCAATTTAAAAGCTCAGCACACTCATACAGGTTGTCAGTTATTCTGGTTTATTAGACCTGCTTCGGTTTGCTGGGATTTACGTGGGTTTAGCTGACTCCATGTAGCAATAAACAGGATTTACTGTGGGTGTACTTTGTCCAGCACTAACAGGTGCAGCAAAATTAACTGGGGAGGTTAAGGAAGTAAAAATAAGTGAAAACACCTGTAGATATGTACCATGGGTGTGCTGTGCCTTTAAGAACAGCTGAACGGAGATTTTTTATAGCAGTTTGCATTTTGACTTGTCATAGTAGGAACAGCACAGGTGTAAATAACATGAACAATTTGCTGTTCAAGTGTCCCACTAAGCCATGACAGTGTGACAGTGAGCCCACATGAATAATACCAGGACCCTGAAACTGAAGCAGCCAAATGGAATTCAGCCATCACTTATTTGATTATTTACACCTGTGCTTTTCCTTAACAGAGTGAACAGACGTACAGTGGATGTGAGTTTAAGGAGTTATATCTGTGGTCCATTTAGGAAACAATTTGTGAATAGTACCACTGTCTGATATTAGGTCTAGTCCATACAAAGGCAGAAAAATCCAGTTTTGTACCTTTGTTATGGGTTGGATGGATGCAGTAGAAGAGGCAGCAGTTAAGTCTATCTGCTAACTGTGAAGCACATATATGAACATTGTTATTTACTTATTTTTCTTTTTTATGTAGATTGAGGAGGAGATGATGTCTTTGCAGAATGAGCGCTTGGAGCGAATCCGGAGCTTGCTTGAACGCCAAGCCAGAGAAGTCGAAGCTTTTGACTCGGAAAGTATGCGTCTGGGCTTCAGCAACATGGTGCTATCAAACATCTCCCCAGAGGCCCTCAGCCACAGCTTTCCCGGGGCTTCAGGAAGCTGGAGTCACCATCAGCAACACCCATCTGCGAGCGCTCAAGGGCCACACTGGGGCAGTGGCAATCTGGGCGCAGGGTCGAGTCACCAAGGCGGCCATCACCACTATCACTCCAGTCCGGGAGGGGCACCTATGCAGCATGGCTGGGGGCAGGGCATGCAGGGAGGTGGGGGTCCATCACCATGGGGCCATCCATCAGCAGTCTCCCGCAGCAGTGGAGGTGTACAGAACAGCCCCCAAGCAATGGGGAGGACACCCTCAGGAGGGCGCAGTGAGCAGGGCATGAGCAGGAGTACCAGTGTCACCTCTCAGATATCTAACGGGTCACACCTCTCCTACACATAGATCCCCTGTCAGCCCCGGAGTCAGAGGTTGAGTGTGGTGGAGATGTAGAATCCAACAAACACAGCAGGACAGAGTATTGGCTGCTCTGTCTCTCTCTGCGACACTTGGCCTCCGATTCCCCCGTGTACAGATGTGGATGTGTGATGAAATAAATGTTGCTCAGGTCAAAAGGGCTGGAAGAGATGCAGCCCGTCCTCACGGCAGTTTATCGGCACACATACAGATCCTTAAATTTATGTTACATAAGCAGTTTGAGTGTCAACACATAATACTCCCATTTGTTTTTATTTACAGCTCTCCTTCGGAATTAAAAAAAAAAAATGTTTCGTGCTATTCACAGCCATTGCTCTCATTTTGCACATGAAACACTGTTAAAAAGCCTTTGACGTGGGTTAACTATGTCCTTAGAAATGTGGTATCAAACAATCACGGTCAACCGATTTTCTTATTCAGCACTCCCCCTTCTTCATTCTGCCGATTCATGTTCAGGTAGACACTGGTCGATTCTTTGACGGTGGTTGAAAATGCAGCAGACCTGACTCGAGATGCTTGGCTGTTGTGATACGAGCCTGCTGTAATGGTCATTATGTTAAATTAGATGCTTCTTTATTCAGTAGTTTTTCTTCACCTGAGTTCCAGGTCATCAGCCAAAATGAGACATTACAAATTCAGAGCCAAATAAACTGATATTAACAGGCTTATGCTACAACACTACTATAGTGCCTTTTAACCTTTGATTACAGAAATCAGTCTCAGATGTTTATAGTTTTACATTTTACACTTCACTATCACTTTAAAATTGGTGCCAGTGTATGTTTTGTTCAGTCTATTTTAACACCTGTGATTTTAGTTCCAGAGGTCCCACATACTTTTCTCAGATTATTACATTCACTGTGTATGCAGTAAAGTTGGTTTTAGTCTTATAAATGGTGAGATATAGTATAAAATTACTTGTGTATATTAGTGACTATATCTTTAGGGCTTTAGAATGGTGGTCGCACATGTTGCAGAGAATGTCATTGTACACATTCACAGGAGGAATTGTGAAGGGGAAAAACTAATTTGCCTTCAAAAACAATCCCAGTATTGATCTGTTCATTTTTATTAGTGCCTTTTTAAAACTGCTGCCTTTTCCAAAGCACTTTATACAGCTAAATATGTGTAAGATTAATATTTGACTTCTTTTCGCAAAGCACCTGGTGGATGAGTGTTTTGTCGGTACATATGTCGTTGAGTTGAGGAGTCAAGCTAGCCTGTGCTGTGATTTTTAGGAGCAAGTTCCCAAGTACATACAAGGCCAAATGTATATCAACACACAGTATGTGACTGAACGCATTTCCCCACTTGCTGCAGCTTTTACTGTTGGGGAAACTGTGGCTGTTGTTGGTTATTTCCTCTGTGTGTATGTGCTGAATTTTGATTGAATAGAAGATGTGAGGATGCTGCAGTCTTTTTACATATGGTCCAGCTACAGTTTCCATAAAACAAACTGAACTGAGTTAGCGGAAAAGAGTCCATTGTGTGCAGGCAGATAGCTTTAGGTAATTGTCATGACCATGACAGCAGGCTTGGCACTACAAGGAAAACTACACTTTTAAAATTTTGGGGCCCAGTTAAGTAATAACACTAAAAATTTAAAAGGGGCGAGGTTAGAAATGTTTCACCATCTCATCAGAACCCAAGAACAAGGGTGACTGAATCAAGCACATGCTCGCATGATGTCATTGCTGCATATACATGTAAATGTAAATTGAGTCAATGCACACTCTGTGAAATACAGCCAAATACAAACATAAATGTGGCAAAAAGCACTTAGGTATTCCTTTGATAGCTCTTGCAGCTCCTCTAATAGTATCTGTTTCTGTTCGATCCCTTCTTTCTGATTTGTGGTTGAAATATCATCGGAGAAGTCGGTGCCCTTCTAGTGTTTTATTAGCCTCTGTTCAAGTTAGGCTTTCCATTTCCATACACAGAATTTAAAACACTTTGTTGAAAAGGCCTTTAGAGATGATGATCCAGAGATAGCTAGGATATAAACTCCCCTGAATCACAAAGCTGGAGTTAAGTGTTCATACGTGTATATTTTATTAAAGAAAACATTTAAAGACTAAACTCACATTTTAAGAAAATAATTTTAAAACTAACTTTATTTAACTGACGGACCACACTGATAGCAAACTGTTCACTCTCAAAGTGAAAGTGGTGTTGCGTCGTCTGGACATAGCTCATTGGAAGACGTTCTTGGTTTTGTGTACACAGACAGAATTCCTCATATGCATGTATTTGCTGTCATCTCCTTTGAATGCCATTTATTCGAGTTCGTTCTCCTCCGCTGCACCTTTTGTCCCCGTTCCACTTTGATTCAGAGCCACCTTCTCAGATGCTGGCCCTTTCTGAATGTCAAATTGTGATATGTTTATATCACACTTGAGGACACAAAAAAATGCTGGGGTCTTTTTCTTAAACAGGTGGGATTTTAATTTTCTACATGTATATAATCCTACCTAGAAAGTATGCATTATATGACTTTACATATGGTTTGGTCCCAGAACTCATTCATTTTTTTTAACTCCAAGTACTAGTTGCAGCAACTGTAACACAGCAGGTTTATTCGGAATTTGTTTTCTGGTTTAATTGATATTTGGTAAAGAAAAGGGGAATGTATTTATCATGATCGGAATCTTACCTTAAGTCAAAAGCCAAGGCCAAGAGTTTGAATGTTAGGCCAATCAAACCTCACATACATGCCAACCTTAAGTTTGTATGCACAATTTTTGTTCACTTTTATGTCAGTGTTGTGTGTGAGGGAGTCTGGATATTGTTTTCAATCATTGTCAGTCGTAAGACCTTTCCACCACCTGGATTTTATTTTATATTTTAAGTTTTTTTTTTTTTAAGCTTAAACTTTGATGTCAAATTTTGTCCTACTGACTGAAAGCATGTGGGATACTGAGTGAGAATCGGCAACAGAAAATGGTGATCCTTTCTATGGTCAAACACTGTGCCATACCTGAGTTGCCAAGACCAGATACCACTGCATTGTCTCATCTCCATGGTTTTTCATTGGACTGAGGGCATGAAATGTATGAAACAAAAAAGCAAGTTGGTTCTGGTCTAGTGGCCAAAGTAAAAAGGCTTGAAAAGATGATGTGGTGACAGGCAAATTATGAAAAGAGATAGCATTTCTTTGAAGATGTCAGTATTCTTCTTTGGCACATTACCACTACAACTCATAACCTGTATTAAACTGTATAGATGGTGGAACATGTTATTGAATGTCAGAGAGATTATGAAGATACTACATAAGAGATGGTAAAGTACTAAAAGTGGATTTAAATTGTGTAAAAAGATTCATGAAACAGAATAAAAATAGGATCAAATTTACTATTTTGTTTGTATTATATTTACCATTGTGTTGGCAGAGGGATATTGAACAGAAATCAGCTGTAATAAAGTAATTTTAGTATAACTTGTCCTGTGTTTTTTATTTATTCATTAATTTTTGTAAGTGTACAACTTTAGATTGCTATAGTATGGCACTTTTAAGAGCACTTTGCCATACACGATATGATATGGATGCTGCTTTAAGATTGTAGAAAAGGCCTGTGAAGGGCCTCTGAGAATCCTTCTGAATCCGTCAGCCAGCGTTGTAATTGGTCCCAGAACCGGAAGTAAATGCAAAGTGATATGTGACGAGCATTGTAAACAGAAGTGAATGTTTAGCTAGCCTGGAAAGGGAATGCCGTCTCAACAGCTTTTGAATTGAGTGAGTACACAGTCTTATAACACTAATCAATAATAATTTTCTACCTTTGTGCTGGCCCCGTTAACAATAGGGATGTGTGACAAATGTCATTTTAGCTGTTACAAAGTTAACTAGCTTTTCCCGTTTGTTTGCGACTCTAGTGCAACTTCATCGTTCTACATATGAAATATTTGCATTGACGAAGTACTAACGTTAAGACGTAATCATGAGCTAGCTAATGTTAAAGTCAAATGTAATGATTATCTTAATTAGCTACACAAACACTGCGAAACGACTAGCTCTTAGTTAACGTTAGCTGGCTGGTTGGCACAGTTTGTAGCTCCACTTTAGCTGCTAAGCTAGCAAGCTAGCCATCGTTATTATGTCTGTTAGACTAAATAGGTTCCCTGCAACAACAACTGTGTATCAATGACTGTAACGATAAACAAATTTAAGTAGCATTAACGTCGCTATGTGTGATATTACGCTAGATAAACTAGTCATGTATTGTAGAAGCCATAGTGGGCGACAGTTAACATTCGCTGAAATGCTTTGGATACCGATTTGCTAACTTGTATCAGCCAAGTAAAAAGTGGAAAAAATGTGAGTTAAGGCATTGTGTAGGCAATATCAAAGTTTTCAGTGTAGTTTTTAATCTAATCTTCAATTCAAGATTTTAGTTATAGTTTGGTAGTGATGCTCAGCGGACAGCCAACTGATCAAATATCTGTTGTAAATATCACGTTTTACATACTGTGTATATGCTACTAACATACTACACTTTCCTTTCTAGATTTACATTGTTGTGTCCGACTCCGGAACTTTATGTACTTAAGTACAGCATAATAATATAGCAGTATTTAATATGACGTACTGTACATGTATTCACATGTTAGTCAGTAATGCAGTCATGAATGATGATGATGATGAATGAAATGTATACTGTGCAAGCGAGTAATGTAAGAAAAAAAAAAGTAATCATTGCATGGTGACTTGCAATTTGTTGATTGGCAGTAAAACTAGATTTTAATCACAGTATGTCCTTTTTTATGTATATGCGTCTATAAAATGTTTTCTAATGCACAGGTAAGTAAAATGTCATGCAAAGGAAAGTAGTGAGGTTTAGCACACGGTCAGCACCAAGGTTATTGCAAACAGCAATATTTTGGTCAAAGACCCATGTCCCAACTCAGCATGAAACAACGTGATTTACATGATTTCCCAAAATAGTTTAATGCAACCATCTTATCGGCCAACCCTTATTTAAGGAAGATGAATAATACAGAAAAAGTCAGAGGACAGGTGAATACTTGCTATAGCCACAGCATACAAAGGATATTAATTCCACAAGGCATCACTTCTTTCTGCTGTATGTTTTGTGTTTTCACAGAGCATCAGGATGTTGTGTGAAGTCCTGCTGTCATCATTATGGTTCCTGTTCGTTATCTTCTGGGTCGAGACAATAAGTATTTGGCTGTTTCTGTCCATGTTCTACCAGGACCGAGCGTTTTACCACTGGGGAGATGGGTAAGAGATGTGTTTCCGTGGTCAAATTTTCTATGCGCATCGTATATTCATAATAGGTTGTTCATCATCACACAAAAAAGAAAAACATACTCACCCTAAAATTACACATATAGTCATTCTCAAATGTATTTTTTACCATTACTTACTTTCAAAATTTGGAAATTATGTATTGTTTTTGCAGCTTCTTACTCTGTTCTAGTTTTGTAATTATATTATATATACCTCCACCTTTCATAACCAGCTTTAGGCTCAGTGAAGCCAAGTACACCAAATAGAGCCAAATTAAGTTGAACTTTCTTTTTTGGTGGAGGCCCCAATTTTGTTTTCCACACCAACACTTCTTTGTCAACTAACTTGGATGTAGATGGGGAGAAGAGAAGATGGCATCACATTCATTCACAGTTAAAACATGGACTCTATTTTCTTGATAGGACCCAAACTTCGACCTTAAGAGTCCTCAAGCCCCTCTTGATCCGATGAATGGAAAACCACATAAGACCTAAATGGCAATGTCCATTATGGAATTGGTGTCTTGGTTCATGTGATAGTGAGCTTTTTTTTTTTTTTTAATGGAACCATTCTCTTCATGTTGCAGAGTATTTGCAGATGATCCTGGACAGATGATATACATGTTGAGCAGGTAAGAACTTATCCTGATTAATTGAGTATATAACGGTTTGAAATTATGAGCTGTGTGTATGTGGGTGCAAAGTTTAATCTCTTGTCTCTCTCCACAGAGTGGATACCCGTATGCAGACAGAGATGCAGACCTGAGATGGGAAAAGATCAAGAACGCCACTGAAAGGACTCTCAGTCGAGGGCTGCTGCAGTTATGTGACTGAAGAACGTATGATGAAAAGCAGTAGCTGTTTTTCTTTTGCACTGACTGCCTCACACACTGTTGTGCACAGTCCTTGTTAACATAGGTAAATGTAGGCCACTAAGAGGTGGTGGAGAGTCGCAGCATGGGTGAAGCTGTAACAGAGATGTAGAGGGAGGTCCTCAATGATTCATTTGTGTCACACCCACGAATATAACATTTATAGCTTCACTTAAAGATTTTGGGGAAGCAGAATGAATGTAGCAGAAAGCCAGCTTGGTTCATGAAATGGGGTGTATCATTATTTTATTTCTTTGAACTCCATTTTCGAAGCTTGCACTGAGATGGTGTTTTGGTCATGCTGCAGTTCTATGCGACCACAGTTGTTGCTGTCAGCAGCGATATTTGTGTTTTAAATATATTGCAGTTCTAACTAAAACGTATGAATGTCATTAACATTGTTTTTATTTTTTGATGTATGTTTGATGCCACAACTGTTAACAAGGAGCTAATTTTGAATCTTGGAGGTGGTGTATCCATGTACTTGGGTTCAGATATAACTGAACACAATAGATAACCTGCAACTTCCACCTGACCTGGCTGTGTTGCATTCCTGCTGCAAGGCAGCAACGGGACCCGATCACAGCCATTCCAGACAATGCTTGTGATTCCACTAGAAGCGGCTCTACGCTCTACTCCATGGAGAATACACACTTCTCTATTTTTGACAGAAGCTTCGTCAAGCTGCACAGAGCAGATCAAGTCAAACAGGAAGTCAGACACAGGAACAGTATAGAGAATCTGCTCCGTTTTCAAAATACAACACCTTGTCCAGACTCCTAATTGTTTATCAACGGACACCATTCAATTATCTAGACGACTTATGACTTGAAATCTGAGCAAATCAGGCAGGCAAAACACTGAAAAAGTGTTTCCACTGAGGTGAAATGAAATCTCTGGGGAAGAGCTTATCATTTGATCATGGAGTTTATATTTTTCACACTAACAACCGTCACCTTCAGTAGAGAAACTGGCTACAGGCACATTATTTGAGCTTGAAGGTTCATTATTAAGGTTAATTACTATTTGCTTCATGAGAAATTTCCAGAGTTTTCAGCCACATCTTGTGGGCTTTACCAGCACATGTAATTGCTCAGTTGTCATGTATCATCAGACACTATTGTTTCCCCTCTGTTAATTAAAGGGTTTACTTTTAGACAAAAGCCGCACATGGTGTTGGTCTCTTTTTACAACTGAGACAAAGAATGTCAGTGATGTTTTGTCTGAAAATGCTGAATAAATTGAGGTATTTTTTAAGTGCAAGTTTTCGCTGATTACAGACACCTTACACGCCAGGGCTGTAGGGGTCGCTCACATCATTCGAAGTCCTACGCACTGTCAATCATGAAACGCTACCGGGTCATTAAATTATCTTGTCGGGGTAAATAAAAATGCAGTACACATTTTGATTGAAGTCAGGCTTAATATTTCTATGTAGTTTTAATTGGTGCAAGAGGTTTGTTTGCCATCAGGCTTATTTGTGTTTATTATCTGTGCAAACAAAGAACTTTGCTTTGGGTTGTAAGCAGTTTGTCATAAACATGGCTCCAACGATTCAGACACAAGCTCAGCGGGAAGACGGCCATAGGTAAGTTAAAATGCTTTTTCAACTTTATTAATCCAGCTGGTTGTCTTCATTGACAATTAATGTTAACTCCTATGCTTTCGAGTTAATGTGTAAAGAGGTACGAGTCGTCAACATTAGTTTATGAGGTTGCTCACATGTCATGTGGGCAAAATGCAACGTTAGCCAACAACGATAGTTAGCTAGCTAAGCTTAACGTTAGATAAACTTCAGATAACCTTGCTGCTAAGGTGTCTTGATATTGACTTTATTATTTAGCGTTAAAACAAATGACTGAGATAAGTAAATTGGGTCTTTCCAGTCAGTCGCAGTAGCTTAAACATTTGGTAACGTTGCGCTAAACGTAGTGTAAGCTAGCCAAGTTTAACCAGACCATATGCTAACAATAACGTACCTGTGATACAATTATGGCAGAAGAGTAGTGTTGGATTGCATTACATTATATACCTGGCATAGCTTTAGGTATTACCAGCGAGTTCTTACAAATAAAACATGTAAAACTCTTTGTGGCAGTATCTTTCTACTAAAACACTGAGATAATGACAATTATTTAGAGATTTAATTTGCGGTTTTCAGAGTTGAATTCAGTCAGTAAATGCAGAGCACATCTACATATAGGGATGTATGGATGCAATACTGACATCGGATATCGGTCTATATCGATTCAAATTCAATCCAACTGATTTGGTATCGATGACAATGGGGCCGATGTATTCAATTTTAGGGCTGCAACTAGAGAGTATCTCCATTGCCGATTAATCTGCGGTGGTGGTGGTGGTTCAGTGCATCCGTATTTATAAACTAGAAATAAGTTATTTCTTCAGAGATTTCCTCTATGAAAATTGTAAACAGCATATCTACCCATCCAAGCATAATTTAAAAGAAAGTTAAACAGAGCAGTGAATAAAGCAGTAGTACGTTATTCATAATCTGTCACTGAAGCATTTATGTTACACTATTGCATGAGTTTATGAGCAATGTTGACAAATCTAACAACTGTCTGTTTTCTCTTCAAGTAGGCCGTCCTCACACAGAACTGTTCCAGAGAGGTAAGTACACTTAGCGCTATTAACTATTTACTGTTCTGTGCAGGAATCTGGAGTGTGCTTCTTAAAAAGCAGTAGTAGGGTATTTAAAAGTGTCTGGTAACCCAAACTGTGTATGTCCTGTACTTTTTTTGCCCGTGACAGGTCAGGTGTAGTCTGTCGAGTGAAGTATTGCAACAGCCTGCCTGACATCCCCTTTGACCCCAAATTCATCACATATCCATTTGATCAGCACAGGTAAACAACCAACACCTCCATCCATGAAGCACATGCTGATGAACATGGGCAGAGCTTGACATTTATTTATTAATTTTTTTTTTTTTTTGGTGGCAGGTTTGTACAATATAAAGCCACTTCTCTCGAGAAGCAGCACAAGCATGAGCTCCTGACTGAGCCAGACCTCGGGGTCACCATTGATCTCATCAACCCAGACACCTACCGCATAGACCCCAGTAGTAAGTCTCCAGTTGTGCCATCCTATTTTTGTATAGACTGCTTTCCTTTATCAAATTCCTGTTTAGACTGAACCAATCTTTTAAATTTTCAGTCCTGTTGGACCCAGCTGATGAAAAACTGCTGGAAGAGGACATCCAGGCTCCATCCAGTTCAAAGAGGTAGGGCTGCTAAACAAGCAGCTTCATGTTGGAGATTCATGTGGCAAGTTTTTTTGTTTAAACAATTTCCTCCTCCTCCCTATAAGGTCACAGCAGCATGCAAAAGTGGTCCCGTGGATGAGAAAGACAGAATATATTTCCACAGAGTTTAACAGATATGGCGTTTCCAATGAGAAAGTGGAAGTCAAGTAAGTTGGCCAGAGTAAATGTGTTTACTCACTACCTAAGAGTAGAAGATGTATGAATTTTTTTTTGTGTGTGTGATCAAAATATGTTTTGTGTTTAGGATTGGTGTATCTGTCAAACAGCAATTTACAGAAGAAGAAATCTACAAGGACAGAGACAGCCAGATTTCTGCTATTGAGAAGACATTTGAGGATGCACAGAAGTCGGTCAGTGAGCATGTGACTCGTCTGCCCAAATCTTTGTTGTTAAACATCCTTTATATTTCAGGCAACTTGAGAGTGAAATGGCATGGTAGTTTGAACACACTGTAGTTATGTAGAAGACTCCATGGGAGTGCAGTTTTGGGCATTATGGGGGTATTGGGATCAATAAAACAAAATCTTTTCAGCTATTGCTGTGAAGCTGCTCAGTCCACTAGGAGACAAATGATCGGCTGCTAATCAGCACATTAACCCAAAATGCAAACGTGTTCTTGCTGGTTGTTTGTAGTTAGGTAATTGAAAAATGAGTGATGGTTTGTAAATATGATGTTGTTTCTGTCCAGATTACGCAGCACTACAGTAAACCCAGAGTTACTCCTGTGGAGGTGCTACCTGTGTTCCCCGACTTCAAGGTGAGCTATAATTTCAGTCTTCACTCAATGTCTAATGACTTTTCGGGTCTCTGTGGATGCTTTAAAATGACATGCCACAGACCCTGTAGCTGGAGAAGTGCAGGGAAGGGAAAAGATTGCAATTGCAAATTTACAGGCAAAATTAAAAACAAATCTCTTGTTGCTTTGCCATTTTTAAGTTACTTTCACTAACAAATGATTTAGATAATCATATTTTGGATCTGTTCTTTCCCCAGATGTGGATCAACCCATGCGCTCAGGTCATCTTTGACTCTGATCCTGCACCTAAAGACATATCAGGACCAGCGGGAGTGGAAATGATGTCTCAGGCCATGATCAGGTATCTTCAAAGTATCTGTTGTGCGATGTGTTTTTCAACAGTAGCATTTTTGCATAAATACTAATTTATACATTTCGGGTCTCTTCAATACAGAGGTATGATGGATGAGGAAGGAAATCAGTTTGTGGCCTACTTCCTGCCCAATGAGGAAACACTTCGCAAACGCAAGAGAGACTGCGATGAGGGGATGGATTATATGCCTGAGGATCTGTAAGTAAAATGTTACATCAAGAAAATTGTGGATCTTTTTTGCTGCAGTTAAGAATCATCTTGTTATTTTGCTTTGCTCTGTCTGACAGGAAGTAATAATACATTTTATTTTCTGTGTCTCAGGTATGATTACAAGATTGCCAGAGAGTACAACTGGAATGTCAAGAACAAAGCCAGCAAGGGTTATGAGGAGAACTACTTCTTCATCTTCAGAGATGGAGATGGTGTTTACTACAACGAGCTTGAGACGAGGTAAGCGATTGATCAGAGGAGAGACTTGTAACTCAAAGGAAGGAAAAGGAGACATGGTTTTTACAAGATTATTATAAATAGTGTGTTTTATGTCATGTGTCAGTTGTTATGCTTTTGAAAGGTTGGTGTAATTCGTACCTCATCACGATATATGGGGCCTTCATGGGAAAGTGCTAGTCCTTGTCCTCTGACAACCTTTCTTCTGTCCGGCAGGGTGCGTCTGAGCAAGAGGAGAGCCAAGGCTGGAGCACAGTCGACCACAAACGCTGTGCTGGTGTGTAAGCACAGAGACATGAACGAGAAGGAGCTCGAAGCCCAGGTTAGATTACTTGTTACGTTTATCTTTTTCTTGATGTTATACACAACACCTTTTTTTTTTGTTTTTTTTTTTTTACAAATTTCCTTTAGGTATTTGCACATTTTTGAACCACTTATTGGACAGTTGGAAGGAGAATTTTGGATGAAGATTAGTGACTGAATCATTATTTTCCTATGTAACCAGAAGAGATTTTTATCAATGCCTTATGTTTATTAAAATACACACAAGTTTAGGAATTCATTAAAGATGTAATCGATAAAATTCAGTTGGTTCTTTCACTGTATGTGCTGCGCTGCTTTCTTGCATGGCTCAATGAATCCAAGCTAACGACAGCAGCTGTTGTAGCATTATTTTTATCATCTTATAGTTTGGATTCTTAGTGGTAGTACAATGCTGACTGATTTCCTTTCATTGTGGTTCTCAGGAAGCGCGTAAGGCTCAGCTGGAGAACCATGAGCCAGAAGATGAAGAGGAAGACATGGACATGGATAAGGACATACAGGACTCTGGTCTGTTTTCTTTTATTCACATCTCTTTACCAATTTGGCTACTTGCTGCGCTGTCGTAATAGCGTGTCGGCTAAATCATTTACTATTTGGCAGGTTTGCTTTTTAATCAGTTTCTATTTCTGTCTGTGATGTTTGAATTGTTTTCTCCAGGTGATGATAAAGAGAAGGGCAGCGGCAGTGAGGCAGAGAACTCTGGTAGCGAATCTGAGCGGGAAGATGACGACCGCGAACAAAGGGGAGAAGACGACGATGAGGATGAGGAAAGAGGGAAGCGGAGGAGGAAGGCAAGCGGCAGCGGAAGTGAGAGCGGCGAGGAGAGGACCAGAGAAATGCGAGATGAGGAAGAGATCTTCGGCAGCGACGACGACAGCGACGACAACGAGCCCAAGAACTCAGGCAGGAGCAGCGGGGAGGACGGCAGTGGGAGCGAGGATGAAGGAGGGCACAGAGGAGGCAGCAGGAGTCGCAGTGCCTCTCCAGCACACAGCGACCGCAGCAGTGAGCACTCAGAGAGAGCTCAGAGTGGAAGTGGAAGTGAGAGGGGCTCAGATTCCAGTGATGCCAGTGACAGTGAATAAGATGTGTGGTCCATACTGCAAGGTGATGGCCATCTATCCTATCTGTATGTTCAGCTACCCTTTCAGTGACCCCGATCTTAGCTCAGTCTGGGGCTGTAGTGTCTTGATGATTGCAAGTCTCAAAAGAAATTTTGTGTGAGAGATGCTGGATTTGGACCGGGGACATCTCTCTTCTGTTCAGTTTTTATTTTTTGGATATTTAACTTGTACACCAGTAGCTATTTGTATACCATACGTCTGTTCTTGTCTGTCAGATATTCAGCACAGGATCATGTAAAAATGTCTTTATTCTCTCAGCTTTCGACATGTCATTGTGTTACGGCTTCAAACGATAATTAAATGCAGGTAACATTTTGTAAGAAACTGAGTGGTCAACGGTTGTTTTGTTTTTTTTTTTTTCCCTATTTAAGGGATTTAGTTAACTTTTAAGTAATCCCATACATGTAACATCTTATTTTTAGAAGGTGGAATGTCTGTGCTCTATTTGAAAATAATTAAATGATTTGTTTCGTTGATGCTCAGTTCAGACTATTGTTGGAAATAATAGGGGTTTGCTCATGTCTAAAATGACTGATTTCAATACAGAACTGACACTTGATTTCATACAGTAAATCATTTAATAGCAGTAGAAAGCAAAACTGAAAATTCAAATCAAACAGCGTGTATTACAAAGAAAAAGAGTGACAGTATTCATGATACACATTCAGTGAAAAAGTCCCAGCTGGCCCTTCAGCCATTCTTCTGTCAAATCATCAGCGTTTCTTGTTTCAAAGACCTAACAGAGTGCAGCAGAGAATGTCGCATTCAAAATATGAATAACATGAAAATTTAAAGAAGCTCTGAGATATTAATTCATCTACACTCAAACTACTTGTTAATAAATTGTGGGGTCGAAGAATCAAAACAACAAGTGACATCTAAAAGTGCAACTCTGATTTCAAAATGCAAAGAAGCTGTGTAAAGCAAAACAATGTGATTTTTTCTAATCATTTTTGCCCCAATTGCAAACAGTAAGAAAACAACATAGTTGATATTTTACCTGTGCAACTTCACTGATGTTTGTACATAAATGCTTATTCTGAATTGGATTTCAGCGACATGTTTCAAACAAGTTAGGACAGGAGCAACATTCCACAGGTAAGCATGATTCTATAAATAATATTACTACATGGGCTCAGGAACACGTAGTAAAACTATTGTCTGTAAACACAGTTAATTTGCAAATGATTGCATTCCATTGTTATTTATGTTTTACATGGCGTCCCAACTTTTTTGGAATATGCTGCTTAGGTCTAAAAGTTGCCAATCATCTTGAAAATTATAATTAAGGTCTAGATTCAATGATGGTCCAATTTTTAATGCCTGAAAGTTGCATCTGTATGTATCTGGCACAGTTACCATTTAAGGCCCATCTCTAAACAAATAAATATAAATGTTTATTATTCTTCAATAAAGCACTGGCATTCCATTAAATATGGGTCATAATTTTGAGATCATTACCTTTGTAAGCTCTGCGTCTTGGACCAGTTTAGTCTTGCTGCCTGCATACATCATCATTTGCTCCGGCTTACATCCTGTTAACATGAAATTAACATTTTTCCAAGGGATTCTGAAATTTCACCAATCGAACATACTTCTGCGACCTCGTTCCTGCAGCACATTTCAATAACATGAGCAGATTTCCGTTAATGTGGTCGTTAAGTCAGAACAACAGTCTGAGGAGGAAGAAAGGTTTTGATTGAAGATTCTCTACTTACCCATTGGACTGGAGAATATGAAACACAGAGGGTAAGACACCCTCCCATCAGCATGGGCATATTTGTAACTGTAGACAATGAACGTGCATCACTGTCAAGGAAGACATTGTTTTTTAACCATAACAGAGGTTTTGCAAATATACTTGAGTTTGCTAAATTCACTAGACAGTCAGGATATCTGGGTTGTCTCTCTGGAAGTTCTTCTCTCAGTTCATCCAGTGAGATGTCCTAAAAGACAAAGCTGAGTCTAAGTGACTTTGAACAAAACAAAACAAAACAAAAAAGCAATTACATAAAGTACTTAATTGTTCTTGCCTCGTATTCCGCCTCCAGGATAATCAGATGTTTCTCCATGTCTATTTTCACTATGAAATAGAAATCATTGTTTAGGCTTGTCAAGATATGCAAGTAACTCTACTATCCATCATTAGTGTGTGATACTTACTCAGTATGGCAGCATTGTTGGTCTCTTTTCGAAATCTAAACTTTTTCAGTTTAGCTTTCAGACTTTCATCCGTTTCACACACAACCAGGGAGCTTGACTGCAAAAATGGCGTAAAGAAAATCACTTAAATTGTGTCATTGTTAGAAATTGTATAGTATTTCCTGATGCTCCTGATAAAGTTAAGTGGAGAAATAGAAAGAAAGAGAGAGGGTGAGAGACATCGGCTCGATCTGCTCTGATGCTGAGGTCTCTTTCCACCCTGCATGGTTGAATTAAACATCCAAAACACAATTCTGACATATTGAGGGCAGGAAACGTTGTTTGCTGCAACACGCAAGAAAGTAGTTTCCTGTGTGAGTGATCGCGGGGGATGGTCGACTTGTGTCGCAATGGCAAAGTAAAAGAAACATAGACACATATTGACACAAATGCGTGTGAGTGACAGTTCATCAAATCCAGTCAGTTTCAACAGAAAAGCAACATCTTTCGAGCGATTGCATCAGTTTCACCTACCATTCTCAAAGGATCTTTTCCTGTCTTCCTGTCTTCTGGGTGACACTGCCTTGCTGAAACAGGTTTGGCTATGAGCTACTCTCAGACTGTCAAGATCTTGCTTCAGATGGCAAGCTACAGCATGCGTTAGTTCTGCTTCCTGTTTTCAGCAACGCAACATGAATCCAGTGTGCAAACACACCATCTTTGAATGTACTTGTAATGTATGATGGGAAAAATACACATATAGAACTGTTCGCTTTAGTTTGAAAGAAGAGACTTTAACTTTAATAGATCCAAACTGTTTAAAGTTAAAAAAGATCAGGTTTATATTTTGTTGAATATTGTCAGTGTTTTACTTCTTATCACCATACAGCGATGGACATAAAATACAAAGATCACAAAACGGCCATCAAATCCTTTAGAATAACACTGAACTTAAAAATAAGAGTAAATAAATATACGCAATAAAATGTAGACTACTTAGGCATCAAAACTAAAATGTATCCATCCAGAGAGGGTTGTAAAGTGGATCAGGTTATGATCGTGGCAGGTATATACTGTGTGATGCGTTTTGGGTCACTTCCCTGTCTGCTTCAAACTGAACTGTCATGCAGAAAAGAAGTCTGGAGCTGGGGGGACAGGTTTGTTCTCCTCGTGCATAACATTACATTGGGAGCAGTTGTTATACTGCTCTCTACTGGTGGGAAGTTTAGGCATGTTGCAGCTCTGACCCCACCCCGATCAGTGATGTTACAACAGGTCATTTGCCATTTTCCTTTGTGTGTGCGCTGTGATGTGTTTTGCCATTGAGAGCAAATCAGTGCTGCGAAAACCGATTGTGACCAGAAGAGACGATGCTTTCAACACACTCAGACCAATGCAACAGCAGTTTTCTGTTCTGCTGTCTGGTGTCTATGAAGCCTCAACAACATCTTCTGTATGGAGGATCTTTATTTTTAATCCTGAAATTCTCTCATAATTCTCATATAATTTCAAACTATGTCTAAGATATGTTTGAAATTACGTTGTTGTTTACTCTGGTGTTGTGAAACATTCAACAAATTACGAAATGATCAGTAAATAAACTGACATAAATGTTAATAATCTGTTGAGCATGTAAATCATTTTCTGTGTGGGGTGGCTGTTGCTCATGTGGTTAGCAATTAATTGTAGAGTTGGTGGTCCAATCCCCTTGGCCTTGAGTAAGACAATGAACCTAGACATTTAACTCGTCTAGCTTCTCAAAAGTAAAGATTTGCTGCCCTATATATTTTGAAATTATAATTTCCAATACATTATTATTATTATTATTATTATTATTATTATCACTAACAATAAACCAAGCTACTCACCACAGAAAACCTAAATATCATAACATATGTAAATGTATGACAATTGCCTTCTGATTATCGTGGTTTTCATTTATTCCATGTCAACATGTGCATGTTGCCTTCTTTTACTACATATTGAAGACATGTTTACTTCTTAGGGTGGGAGCCTTTTTATTTACCAGACTGTGGGCGGAACGAAACGCTACGTACCGTCCAGACGTATGACGTAAACGTACGTCTTACGTTAACTCAAAATCGAAGTAGATTTCTCCAGGCGTACACTCTTTATTTTCAGCATTGCAATAAACATTTTGTACATACATTCTTTAACATGGTATGTTTGAAACTACGGGAGCTTGCCGCTGTAAAGGAATATCCTTAAGGAATACCTCGTACGGGACCTAAATCTACGCTTCTTTCAGCTAAGCTAACGTTATTGCATCTATTAGCAAAACTTGCTAGCTAAGAAGCTAGCGCTAGCATTTCTGTTAGCTACCCCTACTCTACCGTCGAGCTAGCTATGTATTAGCACTTTAGCCTAGCTCGCTATCCAGTGACAACTGACAAAGGTAAACAACAACCCTTTTGAGTCCGTTTATTGTAAATCGCAACTCGCATAACTTTATCTAGTCAAGTAGCTACAACCTGCTGTCGTTTAAAACTGCGTTTAACCTCCCTGTTTGCACCGCTAAGATCGTAGTAACATTACGAAACGGAGGAAAGGGGCAGCGACAGCGTCAACGAAAAACAATACAATTTCTGAATCACTCATTATTAACTAGGCCGACGAAGCTAGTGATGGGGGAAACGAAGCTTTCTGAAGCACCGAATCTCTATGAAGCAATTGTGTTGAAAATGGTTCACTGTTTCAAAGCATTTGATATAGTCAAAAATGGCGACATCTGCTGGCCAAGCCGTTGATCTTGTATTTGTATGGATGGATTAAATCTGAGACCGTGACGAGACAGACATGATACAAGTGGCCCTACTGCTGTCATTATTTTTATTTTGTTCAGCAAAGCTTGTATTGTAAGAATCGGACACTTCAAATGGAGTGAACAGCTAAATAGTGGCAGGTTGACAGGAACATCCCATAGTCGAAACCAGCACGACACCTCTGTGATGAGGCCTCGTTTGGTGTGGTCCCGTGATTTTTGGCGTGTTGAGGCGATGTATCGAAACGTATCGCTGCGATACTTCTGCTTCGAACGGTCTATTTTGTGTCCAGTGGTCTGCGTCGAGTTTAACATCACTGAACCAAGCTAACTGTGGCTAACCGCTATCTAATGCTTAGACTGATTCAACTTAATAAACCTCGCAGGGATAATCACAGCATCAGCCTGCTGACCAGAGCATATACCTTGGGTTGGTCTTTAATCAAAATTATAGCGAACACTGTTACAGGTGGTACCGGTTGCAGTGGCTGGTTGGCCGTTGGTAGTTTTGGCATGTAACGTTACTGTTGCTGTTGCCTGATGATGTTTGCGTTTTACTTTTCTTCAGAAATTAATGTGTCACAAATTAGCTTTTGTAAATACAGGGCACTGGTGACAGCCCTTATTCCTTGGACAGAAGCCTATTTCCGTAGTATACGTTAAGTTACTGACCTGGACTCTTATCTTGAGGATAATGGCCTTGGCACTCCTTTTGTGAATGACTTACACTTTTATCGTTATGATATGGCTATTTCAGTTTATTAGTGAAAGCTTACCTCTAACAACGCCGTCACAGTCAAAGTCAGTTGGAGTTTTCCAGGAGTTTATTTGCAAGATTTGTTTGGATATTTCTCATATCTCATGTTGCTTTGATTGTTTCATAGACCATTATGAAACTATGCAAAAGTTCTAAAACTCTGATTTGACGTCATGTTTCTTATCACTACCATTGTTTGCATGAAAGGTTTAAGCACTGTGTTTGTCCTGCGTGTGTCATAAACGCTTCTTTATATATTATGCTATGTATCTTCACTGTCAATTTTCCCCTCACTGAAGCTGAAGAGCCACTTGCATCGTGAAAATCATGACTCTTGTTTTGTGGCTTTGGGGCAGAAAAATGTATGTGCCCTAATATAAACAAGAATGTCAAATATCACAGGATGGACATATTCCATTACCAAGTATGGAGGCTGAATAGATGGACTCAGTCTGTCAAAGCTTGTATGGTTGTTTATATAGAAAAGTGTAGTTGGTGACTGAGATTTTTCCCTGTTTATGTCTTGATTTACTAGGGCACGGATGATGTGATCCTGAACATGCCAGAGTGAAAAAACGCCTTTCCTGTTTGTGTCATTACCAACTACAATTGACGCAGAATTTCAGCCTCACTTCATAAGACATCTTCCTAATACTCCACACGGTGACCCTGTCTGCAGTTCCTTGTGCACCTGAACCATGTGAGGGCCCCTCGGTCCAGTCTGAGGGGATCCCAAGACTGTTGCAAATACGACCCCGCTGTGCGGGGTTAGACTGATCCTGTCTGTGTCTAAGAAGCAGTCTTTTCAGTGCCCCCTTCCCCATCCGCACATTCCTGTTCTCCTTATCAAGGAGACACGCCATGATGTTCCGAGACCAGGTAGGTATCCTCACAGATTGGTTCAAGGGCTGGAATGAGTGTGAACAGACGGTGGCACTGTTGTCCCTCCTGAAGAGGGTGTCCCGCACCCAGGCTCGCTTCTTACACATCTGCCTTGAACACTGGCTGGCAGACTGCACAGAGATCCACATCCTAGAAGCTGAGGCCAACAATGCAGGTAGCTGAGAGTTTTTTGAGTTTTTATTATATATTATCCATCATCTTTGATTATCGAACACGATTAGTTCTATCTCTTCCCAAAATTGGAGGCATATGTTAAACCAGTAGTGAAAGATGAATCCCTGGTGAAATTGTCCTTTTTTCCCTTTGTCATTAGCAATTGTCAGCCAGTGGCATCAGGAGCCAAAAGAGAAGGTTGTGTCCTTGCTGCTGTCCCATCTGCCTCTGCTGCAGCCACGCAACAGCGAGGCCAAATGTGAGTACATGAAGCTGCTTCAGAAGGTGTTGAGTCACACTATTGAAAGTAGCCTGTTTGTGGAAGAAAGCAGACAGCTGCTGTCCTACGCCCTCATCCACCCTGCCACCACACTGGATGACCGCACCGCTCTGGCCATGTGGCTAAACCACCTAGAGGAGCACCTATCTAGTGGCTATGCACCCCGGGCCCCATCTAGCCCCTACCACCCACGCCAGGGCTCAGATGAATGGCCCAGCTCTGCTGAGGCTCTGGACCCTGGCCACGCATGGCACGACAAGTCCCCTTCATCCACCACATCTCCGGCAGGCCAGAATGGACACATGCCATTCCCAGGCGGGATGTCTTCTCCCATTAACAGCAATAACACAGGTAATGGTTGTCATTTAAAGAAATTTTTTGGTAGGGGTATATGGAACATTTGCAGACATATCCACCACATTATGCAAACAGTATGCAATTTGTTTTAAGTCTCAGAGTGTTGTTAACATTTATTTAATTTCTTTTATAGGAATTACAAAAAATATCCGTTGTGCCTCATATATTAATTGTTTTCCCTTGCCAGGTTTGGGTGGCCAGATGCAGCCCAGCCCTTTGAAGAAGTCCATGTCGGTTATTCCTTCCAGTCCCCAGGCTTGTGGCTCTGAGTGGATTAGCCAGGATGATGCAGGGGGCCGGCAGAACTTCATTTCAACGGACCATGCACCCCTTTCCCCCCAGAGCAGCGTAGCCTCCTCTGGCAGTGAGCAGACAGAAGACCAGGGCTCTAGTCGCAACACGTTCCAGGAGGATGGCAGTGGCATGAAAGGTCAGAGTTCGTTACCCAACTAAGTCAAGGTTGCTCTCGGCATTTGGCTCTGGTAAAAGCCGCACGCAGCCAACAGCTGTGGTGATATAAGCTAAAATGTAACGTTACTTTTTTGTGTCTTGGTGTTTATGTGTTTTAGATGTTCCCGCATGGTTGAAGAGTCTCCGCCTTCATAAATATGCATCACTTTTCTCCCAGATGACCTATGAAGAGATGATGATTCTCACAGAGCAGCACCTGGAGTCACAGGTTTTTAAGCCTCCCTTTTACACACACTCTGCCAGGCTTTGATTATTCCACCCTCCTTATCAATTGTGAACATTACTGTCCTCAGACCTGATGATACATCAACTCTCAATGAGGCATGAAATTAAGCAATGCACCCCACAGTTAATATCGAGGCAGTCACACATACAAATGGAGCGATTTTGCCTCTGCCCCTTGGCTTTAATGAAACAAATGGTGATTAGGTTTGTTATTTAGTAACTGTATAAATTGCCCAGTGTTCCCACAACAAATGACTCGCCTACTCCTCATGACTTGTTACTTTCATTCTCTTCTTTGTAGAACGTCACCAAAGGAGCACGGCATAAGATCGCCTTGAGTATCCAGAAACTGAGAGAGAGGCAGAGTGTGCTCAAGTCTTTAGAAAAGGTAATTCAAATGGAATGATGCCGTTCTGGGCATGATTTTTTAAAAAAGGCGGCAACAGTGTTTTTTGCATTCATCCTCAAAAATGCACTCCAGTATGAACTCGTTGATGATCATGTGACACTTTATTTCCTTCGAGAAATTCCTGTTCTGCATTTTGGCACAGAAACAGACACAGGGAGGACCGACGGGGATTTTGTGTCTTCTTCTTAGATATTTTAATAGGGCAAATGTTTGCTGTCCCAAAGGCTTAAATCCAGATCTGGAGCTCACAACGTCACGCTTAAACCTAAAGCATACCTCTGAGTAGCTTATACTGCATATGACACCGATGTTGTCATCTCATGGCAGGATATTTTGGAAGGAGGAAACCTGCGTAACGCCCTCCAAGAGCTGCAACAGATCATCATCACACCCATCAAGGCTTACAGCCCACCCAGTGCAGCGCAGACTGCCCTGGACACAGCCTCCGCCCCGGACACAGCCAACCCCCCTTCAGAAGCCACAAAAACAGGAGTAGACAAAGAGCCGGCCTCAGAGGGCTTCCAGTCCCACAACCCACCTCCCTGTGATGGGGACTCCCCAGCCACACCTATCTCAGACGGCGACATTGCTGGACAGTTCACCCGTGTTATGGGTAAAGGTGAGAGTAAGATGTTCTTTCTAGATTGAAATTGATTACACACAGATTGTAGACTGCATTGGTAGTTATGTTATTTGTCCTTATAGGAAGTGCTCTTAAAATATTGCTCACACATACATAAGACACAATCAGCAGAACATCAAAATACCATAGCTATAAAGGCATTCCGTGTCCATGCCAGCATTCAACATAAAACAAAGATACTTAATACATATCCACAAATACCCCTCAGATCCAAATTTCCTTTATGGGCATGACCATGTAAACGCTGGCTTTTTTCTTTGTTTCAGTGTGCACCCAGCTGCTGGTGTCAAGGCCAGATGAAGAGAATATCAGCTGTTACCTTCAGCTTATTGAGAAGTGTCTGACACATGAGGTGAGAACCTTAAGATTCAGTTTTTTCATTTGCTGAACCCATTTGTGCGCAGTACAAAAATTAATGCCATGTAAGTGTTGAAAATTGAAAATACAATATAGAACCTTATAATCATCTATTTTGTTTCTCTCAAAATAAGCAGTAAAACTTGCCTTTTCCTTAAAAAAAAAATCACAAAGCATCTGCTGAAACCTTGTTAATGCTCTTTGAAAATCTGGTGCCTTTTTTCTCCTGCTGTCTCTTTCTATGTGTCAGGCTTTCTCAGAAACTCACAAGAAAAGGCTGGTCTCCTGGAAGCAGCAGGTCCTCAAACTGCTCCGCCTGTTCCCTCGGAAAGCTATGCTGGACATGCCTGTGTACCGACAGAAAGGGTGAGACTGTGCGCGCCTTCTTTTACCTTTGATCTCCCTCTTTAGCAGGGAAGATGTCACACCCGCTGAATGTTACATTCTGCCTGCACTCAACCCTGCTGTCGAACTTTTACTTTGATTCTCTTTCACTTCGCCTTTCTCTTGCACTCGCACTTCCTCGTTCAAATGATAACTACCACTTCATAGGAAGTCGCTTCAGCAGTTGAACATGCAGTTTCCTGAACCTGGATTGATTTCTGACATGTGTTTGTTTTGTTTGTGTTTCTTTTTTTCCAGCTGGACCTATGGGTCCAACTCCCTCCCCACAGCAGGCTCTGTGAGTGGAGGTGTAGCGCGGCGGGGCCAAAGGCAGTTCCAGATGACCCCTCGTGGACTCCAGACTGGGCGCATGGGTCTTCTGAGTCCCAGCGGGATCGGGGGAGCATCTCCACGCCACACACTCACTAGTCCTGCGCTGGCAGGCCAGGGTAGACAAGTGAGTATCCCTGTCATTGGATGAGCATTTTAACACCAGTTTATGACATGCGTAGCTTTCTTTTTGATCATTTGAGTTGAAGGAAAATTGTTTTTGCTAAAATATGACTACACAGCTTAAAGTATTTATTTAGGATAGTTTAGCCTAACTTCATATTTTTAGTCTCAAGAATTTTCTTCAGTTACTCCAATTACTATGTCTGAAATATTGACCCGCTTTATGACATGCCCAAGGAGTCATCATACATTTTAGTAAACATTTCTTCTGAGAGTAAAACAAGTGAAAAAAACAGATGTTGACAGGAGTTTAATCAGTGCACACAAGACAGTACAAGGGGTTAGTTAGGGGCATCATATTTTGATATGAATTGATCATTATCATAGCTTGAAGAGTTTCTGTTTAATGACTTAGCTGAGAGATAAGCAAACCATGTCATCCTTCCAGGATGAGTGGCATTTGCATAATGAGAATTTGTGTTTTCCTCTACAGAACCTGTGGTTTGCCAACCCCGGGGGCAGTAACAGCATGCCAAGTCAGAGTCGCAGCTCTGTGCAGCGAACCCACTCGCTCCCTGTCCACACTTCCCCACAAACCATGCTCATGTTCCAGCAGCAAGGTATTGCACGAGGTCAAGCCTCTTTTATTCTTCATTAACGAGGCTGTATGCACTCACTTACAGTCTATCTCCTTATTTACCTTTTCGTTCGCTTTATTTTTTGCCAAACTCTAACTACTCCTGCCAGTCTTGCCTCACTTAATCGCCTGCTTACATTTTACCACACCACCATTAACTACACATTACTTATCCAGAGCTCCTATCATTTTAAAGTAAAGTGGCTCATTTTTAAGGTAAACTGAAAATGGTTAAATGAATAGAGATTACTCCATTTATAGAAAAATGGCAAATTTGACTTTTTGTTAAAAAAAAAAGTGGCCATTTGGTCAGATGCCAAAACCGAGAGCTGCTCTCCCTCTGTGCCAAGGACAAAATAATAAGACAGCTTAGCGGCATGTTGCAGTAAACAATCTGTCACCTCTTGCAATATACATAACCTTTTGGTTGCCTTGTTGCGAGTACCAGATGTCACACAGTAGCACTGCAAATTCATCTGTAATGGTCCTGTCATTTTTCAAAAGAGTCATCATGGGATGTTTCCATAAGTGAGCATTCTGTGTGAAAGCCAAATTTTCATAATATAAACAGATGAATGGCCCCACTGATGTTTCAGTTTCCATGTCTGTATTATATCAAAAACCAAACGCATGAATAACGCACTACCTCTTGTTTGAAAGTGTGTGAACAATATGATTGAATTGTTTTACTGATCTTGTTCGGTTGATGCTATATATGCTGTTCAAATCATCCTTGCAGTGACAGTGACAGCTAATGGTGGGGGAAAACAATGGCATAATGCAGCCACAGGACTGTCTCTGATAGGATTATATTTTGTTTATTGCACCTATCACTGCAAACAGTGTTTCAGTTACTAGAACTGACAAACCTAGCACCCACGCGGAACACCACCAACACCATGTCAGCTAGGTGTTTGGTTTTTTGTTTTAAAGATTTTTTTTTTTTTTTTTGCCATTTTTGACTTTATTGGACAGGGCAGTATATAAACAAGGGTGAGCAAAAGGGGGGTGTGACATGCAACGTGCATGTGACACCCCTTGCCTTTTGTATTAACTTAAATAATACCCACAATACTTTGCTGTCTCTCTTAACTTTTGATGTACACTTAGTGTCTTACATGAACGGGTTTTTAAAATAGAATTACAACAAATATTTCATAGTTATATGGATTTTAGTAAATCTATCATAGACCTCCACTACAAATTCTTTTGTAAAATGTAACTGCCGAGTTTAGGATTACAGAACTATGTTACATTTTCCAGGATTTCTGGAACAGATCATTGTCAACCAAGCAACTGTTTGACTGTCTGCTTGCATGTACAGAGAGCACATAAAAGTAGAGCAGAAAACAGGCAGACACTGGAACGAGTTCACTTAAATGATTTCCAGTAATTTCTCTTTTTTATTAAAAGGTGTGTTTGTCAATAAAGAGACAAAACAAAAAAATTACAACAGAGTATAACCGTATATTCTTCTGGGCACTCCACGTGATCCAACTAAAGCTGTCTATCTCGTTACTGCACAGTAGCTGAGAATAAAGATCAGTCAAGCATCAAACTTCACACCCAAATGGTCATTGCATACTTTCAAGCTCACTCACACTCTGTCCTTCCTCAGGCCAGTGTTGTTATATATTGTGTCTGCATCCACTTGAGATAGACGATGATGATGTGAGTGTGATCACATTCTGGTTAGTAAGTGAAATGTATGCTGAACACAAAATACACACTTAACTTTAGCCATGCAATGAGGGAAGAGGATTGTAGAGGTGATGTGGTACCTCACCTCATGCATCAGATAGCATCACATCACAAATTAGCACTCGGCCTTGAGTTTGACTGCATCTGACACATTTATTTTAAGGAAATGTGTGAACAGCGCAGCAAGTTTTTGATGTGATGAAAACAGTTGGGTTCTGCACAAATGTTACCAAAAGCCTAGTCATTTAATGTAAAAAAAAATATTAAAATGATTTTAATAGCATAAGCCCCCATGAGTTCTCCACACTCCACACAGGAATATTTATCTGTTGTGTTTTTTCTCATTCTGACGGTGATTTTTACGGCTGATGATGACATTTTTTTTAGGCATTTTGATGCTATACATCAAATTTCCATTACAACAAGCAGCACAAGTGAAAATGAAACCATTTCAAACTAATTGCACCTTCACCCATAAAATTCAAAATGAAGGTTAACATACCCTAAAGTTCTATTATTATCATTGCCTGGATTGGAAAACTGGGTGCCAGCTTGATTGGTCAAACTCTATTTGACATTAACGACAGGCAGTCAGGATAATAGCTTAACATCCACCAATGTTTCCACTTACAGTTAATTGGTTCAAATAATATGGTTACTGTGTACTCTGAACTACCTGTCCAAACTATGTACAGTGTTGCTTGTAGTTTTTGCAGTGTGTCGGCACCATTGGCTCCAGTTGGATTTGAGGCAGATTAAACATGTTGAATCTTGTTGTGTTTGTTTGGCTACAAACAGAACTACTCTGTGCATTTAATGTAAATCACCTGGTCCTTAGAGTATTATCTGGGCAAAGAGTTATCGCTTTAACATAATGACAGTTTTTCTTTAGCACATATAAACTGTGTATTTCCACTTATATATATCATACTCAGGTCCTGATAATGGCAGCTGTTCATTTCAAAGTAAAATTGGCACACTAATTCTCTTTGGACATCATCTATTTAGAGATCAATACACATGCTTTATGCTTTTTGTAAGTTTAGAGTGTGATAAAAAAACTTAATGGCAATCCTGAAGATAATATCAACCTTAATCTTCCTGTGAACTGAGACTGTTTTTACTCATTCCAACAGAATGCCAAGTTCCAGGCGCTGACCTGGAGATCAACCCCACGCTGGAGTCACTGTGCCTCAGTATGACAGAGCATGCCTTAGGGGGTAAGTGTCCTCAGCAACCCAGTACTAAATAGGCCACTGGCTGGCAAACCTGACACAACTACCAACCAGACAACAACACCTTATTTTATATTAAAACTATGCAATGAGAGAGAGAGAAAGAGAGAGGATTGTATGAACAGTCTGTATACATTGGGAAAAGCAATAAGTACTAATTTGTTCACACACAACTTCCTCTTGCAGGGAGAGAAAGACAGAAACACCTCTGTGCATCAAATGTTGTACTTGTATGACAAAGTTTGCATCATCATATCAAACAAGTATAAGGCTTAGAAGCTCTGTATTATTTACTGTGTTCCTAATATTCTGTGATGTAAGACGGTATCTCCTCTGCATGAACTGTTTTGTGACTTAGATGGAATTACAACTATTTTCCTTCCTTTCTGAGAGACAAAAGGTTACTGATGTCAGTGTGTATGGTCTAAAAGTGTTCTCTAGACTTACGTTTACATACACAGCCATGGCAAAGTAATGGTGAGGATATCATATATACTTTCATGAACTTGTGGAAGGACCTGCAACTTATCCAGAAATATATATGATAAATTAAAGATATGCTACATTTGATGGCTGGCATACCATAAAAATGCACAAAAGGCCTGTCATCAATGTCAGAAACCATGGACACATTTTTAAAAGGCACCAGTAACTTTTGCTGACCCTAGGAAAGGTGGAAAGTGAGTAGAACTCTTCAATAGTGAACTACGCCTGTTAAGAATGAAATGTGACTGGTGCAATGTATATTATGATAGCAAATGTCTTGAAACACATTTATTTCCAATCTCCTCCTCAGATGGAACAGACCGGACATCAACAATATGAAAAGAAGAAAGGAAAAATACACTTCAGTCGAGGCCTGTTAAGTTCCTCATCACCCAGCACAAAGATATACGTATGCTTAAGAAAACCAGGCAAAGCAGTCACTACAAAATGACAAAAAAACTGTGTATATGTTCTCTAATATTTTTGTACTTTATTATATACAACTAAGTTTATTAAAAATGGAATACAGATGATTATTATATTGCAGGACAGAGGGAAAAAAAAAGCAAACTGCTCCATGTCACCTGCAGGACTGTGACATGATGTGCAGAGGCTCAGTTTGCTGTGGGCTGAGAGAAAAACAGTGGATTGGTGCTGTCTTAAAGGGGTTCTTCCCTGTGAGTTACTCTTCTTTTCCTCCTGCCTTGGAGCAAGGCTTCCTTCCGGAACACACTGACAGCCACAGCCCCTGCACCACACAGTGTGTCGATTCAGAAAATTCCCAGCCAGAAGTAAGGCACTTTCGTTCAATTATCTCTGATATTAGCCACTAAACTGTAATTGGCCCTAGAATTAATTTACTGAGATTCCACTTGTAGACAGGTGTTGATATTCACATATAAATACATTTCCTAGCCAACCTTGTTCTATTACAGTGCTAGGGGGGCTTAAGTTGGTTGAAACTTAGACAGCTTTCCTGGATTCTTTTTATCCTCCACAGAATGTTTTTTTTTTTTTTTTTTTTTTTTACTTTTTGGCGAAGGCTGGAAAGGGAGGAGCAAAAGGATTGAGGAAAAGCTTGTAATTCAACCATAGGCACACCTTTTGTCTTGGTTCTTTTTCCCCAAACACTTTTAAGCAGAGTAGAAGTGACTGTCCTCCTCTAAACGTCTACAAAGCCAAAGAGAAGGGTTGTGCGATTGTTAGTTTGAGAAGGATATTTGTAGTGAAATGCAACAGAATGGTATAATGTTTTTTTTTTTTTTTAAAAAGAACAGCAGTTTGAAGAATTTATGCCAGCTGCAATTTGTCTCTGTTATTTTATGCCCTACTACATAAATGATGATGAATCTCATTTTGTGCCGAGGAATCCCCAGAGGGGTGAATAAGGGCTGGTGAGGTTTGTACTCTGCGAGAGCTGATCTGATATTGAATTGATAAAAGTGAGGAGGGTAGAGTGTTTTCAATTTACACTCTAATGCTGGGTGAGAAAACTAAATGAAACCCATCTCAACCCTCTGGCCCCCTTATGATTGGCTTTGGAAAATGAAGCGTGATCTCGTAATAAATTCTTCAGATCGCAGCGCCTCACCCTCGCAGTGCCCTCTTCCTCAAACGGCCAACGTGATGATTTGATGAATCATACTTTTCAAGGTGCTTGACGATGTCCATACTTTCTGTTTGTGTCTCAGTGTGTTTCAGCCTCAGAACCCTAACATTATCATGTGGTATCAGTGTTGAATCAAAAACTGTCTTATACGGCCTCTGTCTTTGAATGTGGCAGAGCGGAGGTGCATGTATGTGTAATATGGTCTTAACTTTAGATCACTTTTGGTTGCATCATAAGGCAGGGATAACCATTCACCTTTTATTTCAGCAGAGCCATAGGAGGTCTGTCTAGTAAAGATGGTTATTTACAGATATCTTTTCCAATTGTATTTTTTACTCCCCCCTTGATATTGATAACTTATGCTTATTTTCTATAATCGCATGTTTTGCCACACTAATACAGCACTGTTGTAGATAGAGGACATGATGGCTGATGGTGCCCAGAGTCACCAACAGCTAGAGAGCAGAAATCTTGCAACTAATGTTGTATGTTTATATCGCCTAAATGTCACTGTTTACATCTCTCTGGGATAACGCCCAATTCATGTTGTGTGATGTCATGAATACTCCATTGTCTCACTGTGTAACACATTAAAGAACTGACGCCTTCTCGCACATGAGCTGGCTGGGTAGAGCCTGAAAACAAAAGCCTTCTACCCCCTAATCCATTGACTCCCTATGAGTAGATTTTTCAAGTGGTAACTGTATGAGGCATGTAAACGCCTGCTTTTCTAGTCATGCAGTGACGAGAGAGAATAGCTTTTCTGGCCTTGTGATTGAATTGTAAGCTGTCATGTCCTGATAAACTGTTCATGTGGTGCCTGAAATGCACAGCTCCAGCATCCTCAATATGTTGATTTAATGGTCGTGAGTAGTATTCTAGTCATGGATTTCTTCAGAGCAGGCTCTTGGATTGATCTGACTTACTAAAAACATCACACTCATGCCCGCAACGGACTTCTGTGAGTTCACAATGCTGACAACTTTAAGGCTCGGCTATCTCATTTTTAACTATTCACTGTAATGTATATCAAATGTGTTATGTTACAAATGGCTCAGATTTTCCTTTTCATAGCCTCTGTAGCTTTGGACAGCCAACGTGTGACTGCAATTAGACACTGAGGTACAATGCAGCAGATTTCTGCAAGCGTCTGTGCATAGTGGGGATGCAGCAGGGGATGACAATGCTTATCTGAGCCACCAGTGATGTGATTACGAGTAAACTGAACACTAATAACAGGCCAAGGAATATGTTTACTCCATGTTTACGTTCCAGTGGTGCATGAAATGAGTTGGGAAATGCACTTCAAAAGTTCAGCCTTGTGTGTTTTCACATACCGAGCATTCACTAGGAGGTACAGAGCCTGTGTCGTAAGGAGACTTCTACCAAGTGGTCCTGAGATCATTAATGTCCCAGCCAGGCTTAAGTTTTGAATTAATGCAGCCAGCTGTAGGCTACATGGCGAATATATGTCTTGTACAATTTATATTTAATTCTGATGACTCCCCAGACATTTTCTAATATTTTCTGAACCTTTTGCATCCCATGCTTACTCTCTACTTTTTTACTGCCACTCATATGTGTGAATGGTCTGAAGTGCAGCATCCATCGGATCATTGACAGTCCAAATAAAGAGGTTCAGTTCTTTTGCAACTTCACTTGTGGTTTGTGTTTGTTTACTTTGATATGCACATTACACGCTTTTTAGCAGGTGAAAACAGTCCGCTTTTTTTTATTGCTCTCATTTGTCATGTTACAGACGTCATTATATGTTCCGACGTTGCCGAAGAAATTAGCTACTCCAATTACTTTTTACTTCCGGGTTGCACGGTTTCAGCAGTTCATTTGTCAAGCTAATATGAGCTAGCCGCCTTTTTGTTACCGACATTAGTTTATCCAAGAAGAAACAGAAGCTCTTTCGTCGGAAAACTTTTTAAACAATTGCTTAGGTATGATCACATTTCGTGTTATGGTTGAGAAAGCTAGATATAAGTTGCCATACATACAACTTGTCTTTTCCTCCAACAGTAAAGAGTACCCAAGTTAGCATATAGCTAGCTGCCCTGCTAACCTAGCCTATCTACTTAACAGCTGCTTGCTAACGATTTTAGCTTGCTAGCTAACGTTAACGTTATCGCCTCATATGTTACCTTGTAAAGGGATGGCCGAGTCGTCGATTTGCCTGAATAATTTGTCTACTTGCAAGTACGTAAGGCTAGCTAACGTTAACTTAATTTTTAGTGGGAAAAAGTTAGGACATTTCTTTTTGAAACCGACCATCCACTTTCTCTCGATAATAGTTGACGTGATTTGAGAGAGGACAGAGTCCCATCCTTAAGACGTAGCGTTCATGATCTTCTTCGGGATTGAAAGAGGCTTTTGGCTGACACAACAGCTGGGTTGAAACAAAGAAAACTTCAGCCGACTAGCGCTGTAGTCTTGTGAACTTTTAAGTTTTTTTTCCTCGCAGCCAGAACCGCAAGCTAACTAACTGGTTTGTGGTTCGTCCTTACGAGTTTGTCACCGGTTTACGGCAACTTCAGTAATACATTTGAGGATTTTACGTAACTTTAATAAAGTTAGAATATGCTTCAAACCGTAGGAAATCAGATCAAAGTGCGTCATAGCTGATAGTTTAGGAAGAGTATTTTTTGGTAAACATGATTTCTGTTGACCTGTGACCGTTTACCAGTTATGTGTGTAGAAAACAGGTTTTACTTTGTTATAAGAATGGATTCTGGTATCAACTGTGCTGAAAGATTAGATTAAACTTCCGCTTTGGCAATGATTAGTCAAACTGGAAGTTAGGCCTGTACTGGATGTGTTGTTTGCTTCCTTCACTTCCCCAATATGCCTTGAATTCAAAGTACACTCGTGCATGAACTCATCTTATAGACACTCAAAATACCTAAACATTAGAAACACCTCTCCATATAACACGATACAATTCATCAACACCACAAACGGCCTCCAAAATTAGCAAATTATTATTAAGTCGAATCAACTCAAGCTGAATTGATCTGTCATATCAGCCAGTTTTAAAGTAAAAAAGGACAACTTGAACAGGGTCCAGCTTTTCAATTGTGAATCATTCCTGTCTTTTTTTCTAATCTACAATGTTAAACTGGATATATTTAGGTTTTGGATGGCAACTTGAGCTTAGGGAAATTCTGATGTGCATTGTCCCTTATGTTCTGGATCTAAAGATCAGTGTGTTAATTGAGAAGATAATCTGCAGTTGCAGCTCTAAAATGAACACCCCTCTAAACAAAAACTTAGTTTTATGACTTTCATTCAGGTAGGATTTTGTGCAGAGCTGTTGTGTTAGTTTGCATCAGTTTTACAATTGAGTGTATATCACCACTTTCAGCGAACTGGCCGCCCACCCAGAGCCTGGTTCTGCTTGAGGTTTCTGCCTGCTAAAAGTTTTTCCTTGCCACTCTCACCAAGTGCTTGCTCATGAGGAAACCGTTGGGTCTCTGTAGATAAAGAGTTTGGTCTGTACCTGCTCTATATGGAAAGTGTAATGAGACAACTTTGGTTGTGATTTGGCGATATATGAATAAAACTGAATTGAATTAATATATCAGTATGTTTTATTTCAAGAACTTATTTACAGTCTTAATTTGTTTTGCAGGTTCTTTTAACTCTTGGTGGCTACGATGCACGGACAACGATGATGACATCTCAAACGAGGGATGTGGATGGGAAACTTCCAACCAAAAGCTAACTGCAATTACAAGTCATCCCTCCGCGCTCTCTGGAGTGCCGCAACCATTTCTGTTTCACTAGCTAGTTCATCATGTCATTACCAAAGGAGTCTGGGAACCGAGGGAAAGATCGAGAGAGGGGGGCTCGTCCCAAGGTGAGACAGAGCCGGTCAGAGGAGAGAAGAGATGCAGGCAGCGGACGGAAAGGTGGAAAGGTGAAGAAAAAAGGCCTCGCCTCTCATGAACCAGCAGCTGAGAGGCCTGTCAGTGATGGCTTTGAGTATGGTGAGCTGTTGAGTGACCTCGAGACCAGGGACCAGTCTTCCTCCTCTCCACTGAGGGAGAGTTGGAGATGGCAGGGTTTGGAAGCCGCTGCCTCATTACTAGGACAAGAACGGGCGACAGCCAGGCCTGGGCTGGGAACAGTTAGCTCTGCTACAGAGTTGTCTGCGCCCAGCGAAGGTGAGGGCCGAGGGTCAAGCAGCAGTCGCACTCTCCGGCAAAAAATCCAAGATGCAATGGGGCAGTGTTTCCCAATAAAGACACACACTGCGGCAGCACCAGCACCAACTCCACAGGCCCTTTCATCATCAGTCGCCTGTGCCTCCTCAAGGCGAAAGATCCATCTCAGCGAGTTGATGTTGGATGACTGCCCTTTCCCTGTAGGATCAGAGCTGGCTCAGAAGTGGTATCTCATTAAGCAACACACGGCGCCCATTACCCAGCCACCCATGCTTGATTCTGCAGTGGTATGCAGTGCCCCTACTTCAGCCATGGCCCCTGTAGTGGAGGATGTAGATGACAGGTTGCGAGAGCGCAGGCGCATCAGCATTGAACAGGGTGTTGAGCCACCACCCAATGCAGAGATCCACACGTTTGAGGTGACGGCACAAATTAACCCTCTCTACAAGCATGGCCCTAAGCTGGCTCATGGTATGAATGAGTTAGCCGGGTCTGACAGAGCCTCTGTTCATCAGCAACAGCAGCTTCTTCTCCAAAGACAGCAGCAGCAGCACCAGCTCCTACTACAGAGCTGTTTGGACACTTTGGATGAGGTGGTGGCCTCTGCCTCGGCCTCGGCCTCTGCTTCTGCCTCTGTCCACACCTCTGATACTCTTTCCGATCCTCTGGTTGACCCAGAGGTCACAGCGACCAGCATGCCCTCCAGGGCCATACTTCCTCAGACTGAGCATCACAAATCTCACGATGGCTACCGCATTCACACTCAGATTGATTACATTCACTGTTTAGTTCCAGACCTGCTGCAGATCACCAACCTCCCGTGTTACTGGGGAGTCATGGACCGCTATGAGGCAGAGACACTGCTGGAGGGAAAGCCCGAAGGCACCTTTCTCCTACGTGACTCTGCCCAGGAAGACTACCTCTTCTCTGTTAGCTTCCGCCGCTACGGCCGCTCACTACATGCGCGCATTGAACAGTGGAACCACAATTTTAGCTTTGACGTGCACGACCCCAGTGTCTTCCATGCTCCCACTGTTACGGGATTGCTGGAGCACTAGAAGGACCCCAACTCCTGCATGTTCTTCGAGCCTCTGCTATCCAACCCTATCCACCGCACACAGCCCTTCACCCTGCAACACATCTGCAGAGCAGCCATAAGCAGCTGCACTACCTATGATGGCATTAACATGCTTCCCATTCCAAATGCTTTGAAAAAGCACCTGAAAGAATACCACTATAAGCAGAGAGTACGTGTACGAAGAATGGACACTTGGTGGGAATGAAGAACAAAACTTTATTGACTAAAAGAAACTACTAAAAGCATATTTATCACTTATCTCTTACTAGAACTGAACTGAACAATAAGTCTTGTTGTTCACTCTATCTGGCTGTATTAACCTACACTGCACTATACTTATTTATTTTATTCCTGCTGTACATGTCTTAACAATTGTGCTAAACTACACTGATGAGACAATATGTAATCTCACCGATCTTGTACACTCAAAGTTCTTTATGCTCAAATTAAACAAACTTATTTCGATCTGTGGTGTACAGGGAACTAATCTCACACATCATCTGTGTTTTCAAGTGAGACTAAATCAGTTTAATTGTCTGATGATAGGGGTAAGTGTCCTAGTGTGAATCGAGATGATTATAATGGAGTTGTTCATCAGTGACGTGCTGAGAAGGTGGAACACATGCTGAGAAGGTTTCCTTTTTGCGACAGAGGTGTGGAAGTGCAGCACTGTTTTCGTCTTCCATCGTCTTTGGTTTCTCCTGTGACATTATTATGCATGCAGCCAGTGTCAACACACTTCATTAGTTTTGAAGGAAAGGATCAAATGTGGCCTTCGTGAACTTGACAGCAGCTGTATTATCAGAGTGCAAATAATGAAGCCCAGATATTAATGGACCTTATTTTGCTCAATATCTGCCTGTTGTGCTGTCCACTTCTAAATTTAGTCTTCCTGAGTCTAGAGGTTTGGTCTTTCTTTCAATCTTACTTGGTAGTTAATTTTGGTGTGAAGACCCACATCCTTAAAGAAAGAAAAAAGGATCTTATTGATATACAGTACTTCGGGTTGTGCAAAGAGGATGGGTGTCTACACACCAATCATCCATTCCAGCAGTTCAATGACAAAATTAGCATATTGAATTAGCACTGATGAATCTTAATCAACAAAAAGAACTATGAGAGTTTTTTTTTTGTTTTTTTTTCTGGAGCCTGACATTAAGTCAGTTACAGACAAAAATATACAAGTGCGGAAAAGCTCTGCAAAGAGGAATCAGTCCAAAGCAAAAAACCTAAACCACTGAGCTGAGTCAAAGCTCCAAATACAGAACAGTATGTGCAGACAGATACATGTGAAGACTCGCATTTCACTGTCTCACCAATAGATGGCAAATTCTTGGGTTGTATCTGTTATGTTGAGGTACAGGGATAAAAATATGCATTCTGTTTTATATTAAAAGACCAAAATGTAGAATTAGACAGAATAATGAATAAAGTTACTGCGACACGGCTGCTAAAATACTGTAATGTCTTAAATGGCAGACAAGAAACATCTGCATGTTTGAATGTTCAAATAAAATGAATGACTGCCACATAATTCAAAAGCAACACAAAGACAGTGAGAAGCATTCAGTGCTAGACAGATTTTCGTTCACCTGATTATCAAGTACTTATTCAAAGATTAATTGCAAAATGTGCCTATGCGTGGAGTCATTTACTGCTGTGTGTGAACAGCATTTTGTATTGAAATACACAAGAGGGACCACACTGCTAATTGTTGTACGCACTAAGTAATAATCACAAAAGACAGCCATACCAGTGTTAATGGGAAAGCATGGCGAATGGATCCCAGAATATCCTCTGAACCTCTGCCATGCTGTTTTCTCCTTGAGATGGGCGATTCGATATGCAGGATGCAAATCATCCATGACAGGCACTCATCCACTAATGAAGCTGCTATAATTTGAATAGCAGTTCCAAGGTGGCATCAAAGTCTGCATTCAAAGTCAGGACCTTTGACCTTTTACCTCTGTGTACTTCATTAAGTCACTATGGAAACTAAACTATAAAATAAGATTTACCGTGTTGGAAGACGTGACCTGCCATGCATACTGAAAGTGTTGGCTACACTGTGGACCCTCTGCTCAGGCAATTTCAGCCGCTTGACAGCTCAAGGCTTTTGTCTTGTATTTCCCAGCACTGCAACGCTCTGCAATCTGGTATCCCTGGTAGACAAGATCCAATAATAATGTGCTTTTTGTGTCTGAACCACATGTCTAGCAGGAGCAATTGTTTCCCATAATTTCCTAAAAATGATGATAATAATCATCTGTAATTCATAGGAAGGTATAATTTGGTACTAATTATTTGTATAGCTGGTACACTTAATTCTGGTGTAACATAGAGAGTCTTAGAGCACAGCAGATCAGCTGAAAATGCAAAAACATGCCTGTAAACATGACAACTATTTACAGGCAAGTATACAACTCAACATATGAGCCCAATTACACAATTCCAAAAAAGCTGGGATGCTGTGGAATGCAGAAATAAAACAGGATGTGATTTGCTAATCCTTTTTGACATATACTTAATTGAAAACAGTACAAAGACAATATATTTAATGTTTGACCACATCAACTTCATTCAATTTTGTAAATATCTGCTTATTCTGAATTTGATGCAGCAACATGTTTCAAGCAAGTTGTGACAGGAGCAACAAAAGACTTGTGGAACGCTCCAAAAACACCTGTTTGGATCATTCCACAGGTAAACAGGTTGGGTGGTAACAGGTGATAGTATCATGATTGGGTTTGAAAGGAGCATCCTGGAAAGGCTCAGTCGTTCACAAGCGAGGATGGAGCGAGGTTCAACACTTTGTGAACACATCATTGTATAAAGGATGTTACTACATGAGCTCAGGAACACTTTGTAAAACTGTTACAAACTAAACACAGTTTGTTTGCTAATGATTTACATTTTTACACAGCGTCCCAACTTTTTCGTAATTGGAGTTGTAAATTAATAATGAATTTTTAGTTGTGTTTGAATAGAGCAGTTTCTTCCCGTAAATTCCACTACCAATCATCAGCTGCTTATAAACTCAACACAACTGCTTAAACTCATATTTTAGTTACTACACCTTCCCTGCAGCACTAAATTACATACCTCTCTCCAGGAGAAGACCTCACTAGGAATTTAGACACTTGTAAAATTAACTGTCACCAATTCAATCTACAATTATATAGCCAATTAATGCACATGTGAGCTATGTGTTTATTTTAATAAAACAGCCCAGGCAGATTCTTGTCTTGTATTGCAGTGTTTCCGTCAGTGCAAAATGCTGTGTAACATCAGGCACAGCAGGTGGCTGTAAAGAGCTTCAGTGTGCTTCACACTGGCTGCTCTCAGGCCTGTGTGTTCTCTGTGTGTGGTGTGTCGAGATGGTGGAATTGAGTGCGGCTGCTGCAGCTGGCTGCACCGTGGCGCTCATCATGCAGGTATTACAGATCCTGGGGGAAAAAGAGGACTCTTCTTTGCCTGGATCATTGGGCCCAGAGGGACTGCAAGCTCAAGCAAAGGAGAAAGCTGATTGGCTACACATACTTAGTGTGTTTGTGCCTGTTTGGACCTCTTTTTTCCCTTCCCTCCATTGAGGGAAGAGATTTTCCTCTGAGCCTAATCTCTACAGTTGAGCATCATGGGGGTGGAGAATAAGCTTGGAATGTTTATAACACCTGGGGACAATTACTTTCCCAAATAATCTGCCGGTCATTATCTAACAAATGCCCTAAAGGGCTCGCCTTGGCACAAATTGTCTTATTTGAGGCTGAAAAGGTGCACAACGACTGACTCTTCGGTCTACGCTTCAGGCTGCGGTATGTAGACCCATATAGACTGTGAACTCAACAACCATGAGATGCAGTATGTATCTGTATCTAGGCCATTAATTCAGGGGAGGGCGTATCAAACTGATTTCAAATCCTTGCAAGATGCATACAGGCAGACATGATTCTTCTTATCCGCCCAGAGAGGAGGAATACATTTCTGTGACAGAGGAAACACGGCAGCTGAGAGTTATTTTTGGTCAGTAAACGTATCCGGCTGCATTTCAACCTTGAACATGAATCGGAACATTCTTGCCTATTTCGAGTCACACCTTTTCAAGCAGGGCACTTCTTGTCAGAACCGAGTAAGTAATTCCTGAGTTATTAAAGTTTCAGTTCTTAAAAGTCTCACAATCCCCCCCCCCCAGGAGGTACATTGTCACACAGTGACACGCTTCCGTTTGATGTTTGTTTCCCTGGAAGCAAGCCTTTGACAGCACAATATTTCCTTTCCCTCCTATTTAAAATCCAAATGCACCCCTGTTCTCTCCGACATGCAGGAACTCATACGAGGCCCTTGCCACAGAAAAGCATCAGTATTCTAATTTGGAGCCGCTCGTGTTCTTCCCAAGCAATCTCTTGCTGCCTCTGTTTTTCACTCTCCTCTGCACTGACAGGTTGCTGATGGAATAATGGGGTGCTGGGCATGCTACAACTAAGCCAACAGATTGATGTGCATGCAGTGTAAATGACACACAACAACCATATCCTGTACTTTAAGCCACCAAGTCATCAAGCAACAGCCTGGAAATAATGCATGGGCATGCCGTGGACAGATGATTATGTTTGGTTGTATATGAAGCCTTGCATATTAACGTATCTCATATCCTGCAATTTGACATCAAAATGTTGTAATGCGTGTCATAATGTGGTTGCACAAATGGGATTGTAATGGAACTACAGATAGCACAGATATAATCATAGATAACCATTGTTTGTTTTGAAAGGAATTATTATTTATAATAAGCCTCTACGATGACTGCTGAAACGGCCCATGCATCATCGATAAAAGGTAGGGGAAAATATATAATTGCATAAATGATAAATTCAATTGCATAACTCCTGCTCTCTGTGACTAATTGTGCTGTTGTACAACAGTTGCATTGACCAGTGTGTTGCAATGAAAAAGTACAAATGAGAAAGGAGCGTGCAGGCCTTGCCAGCTAGTTACTGTAAGAGTCATTCCTCACAATGGGCGCCTTTTAGACCCAGTGACATTTTCAGGCATTCATTTTCCATCCTTTTAACATTCTGTTACACAGTGGACACATTTAATTTGCAGGGAAACATGATGGTGGAGCACAACATCTAAATCATCCGGACTCTGAGCAAATCACACAAACCACGCCTTACGTCAGCATCATGCAGAAGTGCCTTTACTCTGCCATGGTATGCTGTAAAACAGCATTTGTTTGGTAACATGCCTTTTCTACTTCATTAAGGTATTTTAGCTAACTGTAAGCCTTTTTTCACAGCAGACATTTTGACTTGTCATAGCAGGAAAAGCACAGGTGTGACTAATACCACTGACGATGGCTCTGTTCTTTTCAAGTGTCCCAACAAACCGAACCAACCGCCACGGTCTGACAGTGATCCAGCATGCATAACAGGACAGGAACTCCGTAGGCACAGATGTCTGGACCAGCTATGCGACGGAGGACAAAAGAGATTTTCCCCTGGTTTGAGTAGCATTTGCTGAAAGTTTGTTCATCCCTGAGGTGTGATGGACTGGATTGTCAGATAAATGCCACACTTTTATAGCCGTGCACCGCGGAGAACACAAGAAGACAACGCTAATGCCTCCCAAAGCTGCACAGCACATAATGGACAATTTATATAATGAGACGCTGAGGAAGGTGTCCTATATGATGAGATGAATAGATGCCCACTCAGATCCTCCTGACCCCCTCTGGCAGTATGTGTGAAGGATTCAGAGGACAAAGTAAGTAATTCTTTTGAAATTATATATTGCATTGCTCTGCTGCTCTGAGCATTGGCTTGGCAGTATGCTGGCTTTATTCTCTTGTTTATTGAGAGTACTGTGTGTGTGTGTGTGTGTGTGTGTGTGGCATTAGCAGCCATTTGGTTTGTTGATCAGCATTAGAGTTGTGGTTATTGATTGTTGAACGTGGTCACATTTTGGATTGTGTTCCGCTGTGTGGGTTCGGGATTGTTGTTTGGAATGAATCTGGGTTGTTGACAGCAAATCTGCCTGATACTTGAGTACACTTGTGTGCCTTTGCCTTTGTGATTACCTTTTGTTTACTAGACTGCTACAATATATGATCAGAAAATGTGTCAAATCAAGCTCTCTTAGCATCTTCAAAGCTGCACTGCCATCCAAATATGCACAAAATGCTCTGTTACATACACTAAGACACACTTCTCATTTGTAAAATAACAGTAGTGGCAGATATGGTGACATGCAGCACACATGACTGCCTCAAAAACACATCCTTAATGTCCAACCTGTGAGGCACCTCAATATGAGTGGTGCATGAGTGACACATGTTGGGAAATGAGCTTGACCAGCTGCAGGGCAGAGGGGAGGGCCTAATAATGCACCTCCTGCCTCAAAGCGAAACATTCTGCAATCATATTGCAGCCTAATGGCTGACAGGTCTAGCGTGTCACTTTGTTTTTCTTTCGGTGATTGATGTTTTTGCGTATTGCACATGTCACTCAATGGCGTGGATAGTTTCTTACACCTCTGTGCTCCCCTTGATGTATTTCTGAGGCTTATTCAGGCAAACCTGGGGGAAAAAAATGCATCCCAGCTTGATGAGGAAATTGATTTAAGAGACAAATTTGCTGTCAGCTACCCTCAATTTCATTAAAGTGAAAAAAGACGCACAGGCAGAGTATGGCTCAGTAAGAGTTTGAAGATGGACACCAGACCCAGACACTTAGATCTTCTTCTTCTACACTGAAACAGCTACATTTACAAACCACAATATGGACATGATCTGTTTCATTGCATTTGTGGAGTTGCATGTGGTGCATAAACCATAGTAGAATGAGAAATCACTTGTCTGGGTAGTTACAGCATGGATGTTGTGCTGCTATGATGGCAGGATGTCATGATTCTTTTATTTTAAAGACCAAATGAGCAGGAATCCCACCCCACTCTGAAATACTAATCCACCTTGCTGAGAGGCAGAGGTGATTCTGGAGTTTTTGATCTATATAAGCCTTTTTCTCTGAAGATGGTTTTGACAGGAAAAATACAGGTGTGAATAATAAAAGTAATGACTGCTGATTTTTCATGGAGCTGCTTTGATTCTGGGGTCCTGCTATTGCGCATGCTGTCACACAATTGGCTTACTGGAAAACTTGAATATAACAGAACGGAGCCATTGTTATTAATAACACCTGTGCTTTACCTATAAGGACAGGTCAAAATGTCTGCTGTGCAGAAAGCCTGTTGTCAAATAGGTCTGGCCATTACTGTCAACTGAAGTGACAACACATCAGCATTCAAAGGCTCTGGATACCCACAGAGATGTTTGCAACTACCCTGGCTGAGTAGCCCTCTATTCAGGTGGACGCTGGGTGGGAATTATGTCATGCTACCTCACTCTATAGCCTAATAATAACTTTAATTGTATAAATTGGTCCCTCCCTCCATCTCCCTCAAGAATGAGGGAGATGTCAAGCAATCACAGCGTGAGCACGCCCACACGGTCCTGGGGTGTGAGGGGGCGGGAGCAAGGAGATGTATAGGTTTCAGGGAGATATATCGGCAGAAATGGAATATCATACTTACAATTATATTTTCACTAGTGTGTAATCACCTTGTGTGGGGTCCACCATGTTACACCCCCATCCACTACCATTTTTGCGTATCTAGCTGCCACCATAGGGGAAGGTGAGGCGTGGAGTGTTCATTTGGTTGCAGTCTGCAACCTCGCCCCTAGGTGCCGCTAAATACTGAACCCTGGTCTTGTAAAAATAATCATTTTTATCTGTGATGACACTGAAAAGTGCTCAGATTTTACCAGCAAGTACAGTAGTAGATAGCAGAATACCTCTGAAAACTAGAAACTATAAAACTGCGGTACAGCAGGTGAAAAATTAGCTTGCATTTTATAGCTCTGTTGGTCTGCATTGCATCACACTTTCACAGGTGCAAAGTGAAAGCTGTGAATGTAAATATGTCACTGATTGAGCACCAAAACACCAACCAGCTGTAGAACAAATCAACTAAGGACTTGAGTAATAGACTCAACCAGGTGAATTGAGGAAATGGAAATAGAGCCCAGACAAAACAAATGACGTTATGGTAATGGTTGTGTGTGTGTGTGTGGCCACATGAAGACTGCAGCATAATATTTCAGGACAGAAACTGAGGAATACAATAAAAAAAAGTTCAATGGCCACTCATATAAAAAAAGGATAATGAACTGTGACAACAGACTGCTTCAGAGGAAGCTCTGTGGGAGACAGGTTCAGCAACGTTTTTTGTAAATGTTGGAATTACAAATAGATCAATAATATGGGATCTTAGAGCACATGCAGGCTTGTAGGGGTGCAGCGTATTATCTGCTATATGTATGCCTCAGCAAGGCAATGCTCTGATTTATATTTCAGGTGTATCTGCATTGTGTGCAGTATTTAATCGGAAGCTGGTGTAGAGTCCGCAGGATTCGGTTAATTTAATCAATTTCATCGTTTCTAGTCAGCCTGTCAGCCATGTTTTAACCAAATTGCACACTTGATTCGCAGACAGCAGCGAATATGGCAATAAAATCTAAATGAAGTTTTGGAGTTGTTGAATTTTCAGATGCTTCTTGAGGTCACAGTGGAAGTTGATTTTTTTTTTTTTTTTCCCTGGCTACATTTACCGTGTGAAGTGAAGGGTCAGGTCATCGTCCAGGAGGACACTGGGACAGAATATGGACAGAAATGCACCCATTTAGTTTCACTGTTTACTAGCCAGAAAACAGCCTGTTATTCTATCCTACATTAAATACCAACATGGGTACCAAATACCATCTGGATACCAAAGTAGATCACATAAATCTGTAAGTGTGAAGCACATAAGTGAAGGCAGGAGAGTTGTGACACCTCAGCATCTTTCCTCCTTATCTTTTCTTATGTCTTCATAGTGTGGCCTCACTAAAAATTCACAGGTTTCAGAGCAGGGTTTTAAGTACGCTTTAGAATAACAAAAGAGGCAGTTTGTTTGTAGCTAGAGCACATGTTTTACAGATGTTTTACTGCCCCTTCATTGGATTTATCGGTATCCTGGGCCTCTAAAGCAAAAAAAAAGGGTTCAACACAGACTTGAACAGTGCTGCATAATGGTTTGTGTATACGAAGCTTCTTAATTAGAGGGAATGTTGGGGCTATTTTTGGCCCTGAGGTAACATCATAAAGGTGAACTTTTGGTAGCTACTATACTGAGCATATGCAGAAGAATACAATATTAAATGATGTGGTTATTACTGAAATGTAGAAAAAGCTAAATTGAAAAAACAAATGGGGGCAAAAAGCTGAACTGGGCCAATTCAGTTTTTTGTTGAGGAAGCTTAATTTTAGCACGAATAAAATACTCCCAGAAGTCATAAATAGAATAACATGTGCAGCATAATAAGGAAATGGCACTAGATCTTTGCTTTTTAATGCCAGTTTTCTATTTTAGATCGTGCTCTGCTTTGCACAGAATTGGAAAATAGCTAATGCCTTATTTGTGGGCGGCCGTGGCTGCAATGCAGCAATTTGTGATTCCTTGGCATAATAAAATTTTAGAAACTGCACATTAGGCAATGCCAAGAGGGGTGGAGACACGATTGCACAGTGGCTCTGCAGAGTAGGTGTGGCAAAGCAAAGAAGATCACATTATGGCTTGGCGTGATGACACGTATCTGGCACGCTGTGTGTCCCATCCAGCTGCCAAGCTCTTGCTCCTGTGGTCTGGCAGGACCAGTGGCAACAAATGTTCTTGGCAAAAAGGATGTACTATTGTGTTTTACCTATTAGGTGAACAAGGAAGAGAATTGTGCAATTATGTAGGCCATTATGGATATGAGTAGGTGTGGTGTAGCATGGCTATCGCAGCTCTGCTTTTCAGCTCCACGGTGAAAAGCAGCGATCTATCAAAGTGCTCAATATTGCCAGTGTGAACATTTTCTATAGATTATTTCCCTCAGCTCCATGCTCCTGTGTATGCACAAGTTTGTTTGTTTCTTTTTCAGATACGTAGAAAATATCAGCTCCATCTCAAGACACCAGCTTCCACATTAGTATTCAAACACTATCATCTGGATCATGAGCAAGCTACAAGCTACCATATAGCATTTAAACGCTCCACCTCGACCCCGCACGATGCCTTAAAGGATAACACCTGAATGCTCCAAATTCTAGCGCGTGGGGTTCACATCAGCTGTTTGCAGAAGGTGTTTTGTTGCATTTGATTTGATCTTTTTTGTAGCAGTGATGATGTTGAGCCCCACAGTGCACCTGTGCTGTAGCCTGTAGTGTTTGCCATTCTGTGTCTGAATACATCCATAACATTTTTTGTATTAATAACTCATCCCCTGCTGCCTGGTATGCCAGACTAAGAGGTTTCTCTCTTCAAAGACGGCTGAGAAATCGTCCCTAGAAACGTCTCGCGGTAATAGTGTCCCAGTCTGCTGCTTCACAGCTTATGTTTAGTAAACATAAGTATTTGAGTGTAAATATTAACTGCTGAATAAACTACTTCCTACTGGCTCAGATATTCGCCAGAAGTCTTGTTCAGTCATAGCTTAAATTGACCTGACACAGTGTAGCTGAAGGGTTGCCAGTGACTGACTGCCTCATGTCAAATCAATGAGGGAACAATGACAGTCCATGTCCATTCAGTCCAATGTCTAATGACATGTCCCTGTGAGATGTACAAGTAAAACAGAGGACTAGGTTTATTTTATGAACAGGGATTGTTTTGTTCCATTACATGTTATAGTAATACTATAATAATAATAATAATGTTGAATTACTTTTCTAATAAAAGCAACACCACTGTGTCGAAGGATTTTTCTGTCGGCAATCAGCTGTACCCAAAGGTAGAACAACATGTTTAGCAGTATTTATTTTGGGGTCAGAGAAGTAAGAAACATAACAAATATATTAAAATGAGTAATTATAAACTTGAGTCATGAAAGTGAGTTTATCCAAAAACACAGTTGTGATGGAAAGAAAATGGAGCAAAGACTGAAGACGGTGTTGCCTGCTCAGTGGCTTCCCAAGAGAAAATGTGCCCACTGTCTACTTATTAAAATCCATACTGAAAGATTTCAAACACAAGCCGCTCTGAGAAATCCTCCACCGGCTAAGAGGAGTGGAGATCCGTTCGCTTGTTCTAGCAAACCGTAACGAGACACACTGCTGCACACTGTGTGCTGGGCATCCTGCCCCCGAGCCAGGAAATAAAGCAAAGTCAGCGTATTGTGTGCCTCGCAAGGATCTACAAACAACTGCCAACAAATGATGTGCTGGACCTGTTTTTCTCATGTTTGACATGGAAAGCAAAAGAGCATTTCTGTGAGGACAGATATGATGGTTTGTGGCATTCTAGGGCTTAAAATTAGGCGATAGAGTGAGTTCTCACCAGCAATCTTTGATTGAAGGACAAAAATACAGATTCACAAAAACATGAAAGTACCTCTCCTGACAAATGTCTGCTTTGTAGGCGCGCTGTTGATGCCAGTTGTTCAGTGCTGAAATTGTGGGACAAACAGGTCATACATACTAAAAAAGTATGCTGAGCCATTACTAATGTTATAAGAATGACAACAAAGACCTTGGCTTGTGCGTCAGGCAAGAAGATGCAGTTGTGCAGTGTATTGATGTGTGTGTCGATGGGGATAAATGAGATGCAGACATGCCTGACAGAGAATAAGAAAGAAGAGTTTTCCTTTAATGTAATGCATTACGGTGGAACACACTTCGTTGCATTGAAAACAGAAAACACTTGTTTGAAGATCATTTATTTTATGTGATATTTTCATGCATTTATCAAACGGCGGCGTGACATCAGACACATGTTTTTTATTAATACTGTGATATTGATTTCAGCTGCATTACTCTGTTCCACTTCCGCCTTCTTCAGTCTTTCAGTTTATTAAACTTTTGTGTGTGTGCGTGTGTGTGAGTGAGAGTGTGTTTTTTGTTCACTTTGGTATATCAAAGCTGAAAGGCAGTTGTTGGCTGAATTAAACAAGTCGTGTGGAATTATGTAGGATACTGCAGCCTTAGTTTATCCTTTGATCTGGATTCATGAGATAAGAGTGACAGGATACGTGGCTGTCTATTGCAAAAAGCGCAGCAGCAGACCTTCCGGCACGATTCACCTAATTTGGACAGAGAGTGAGGATGTTTGGTGAAAGCATCCAAGGAGGGTTGAACCAAGGGTAACTGGACTTTGTAGGTTTCGCCTCTCATCCAAAGGGCTTCTCCAGTTCTAACTGACAGGTGGGGAGTCCCAGGTATTTAACCTCTGTGGGGTCATTACGAAGGTAATTGATACCACTTGGGTCACTAGTGCTCCTGACTGTGTTGCGGCAGTTGTTAGTTGTTGGAAGCACCCGAGGCCAAGCGTGAACGGCAGTCACTGAAGTTGTCCCATGAGGCCAGCTGTGAAATAAATGTCCTTGGAAGGGATGAAAGGACAGCGATGTGGGTGGGGGATAAGTGGTGTTGTCCTCCTCTGTCGAGGAATGTTTTCTCTAAATTTACATGAAACTGGTGCAGTATTGAGCGAGAGCGCTGCAGACTGCAGCAACAAAATGGGCTGCAATGTAATCTCGCTGTGTGTTTGCACACCGTCAATGTAGTATGTCCACTAAAAGTGCTTGTTTTGGCTTCAGTGGTAAGATTTGGTTAAAGATTAAGATTTTTTTTATAAACACTCTTTACAGAAACAGTAATTTTATCATTGTAAAATACACGTCAATCAAAGTTGACACACGCAAAATAAAACTCACCAGACTGTCTTGGTTCATCCTTACACTGTTCCAACAATCATCACCAACTCTGGTTTGCTTGAAATAAACAATTAATTCACTGAATCGGGAGAAGCAGCGTGGGGAAAAACAGCGAGTAGAGGCAGAATATTTCCACATCTAACTGGGGGAATTATTTTCACTGGACATCATGACTGCAGAGACTTAAGTATGCCTGATTTCAAGAGATTTTCGCAGAAAAAAACAATAATTACCAGATAACAGAAACCCTTCTCCCAGTCAGCCACGATGAAGTGAAGGTGGTCGTGTTGTAGCTTTTGTCTGTCCAGCAGTCGGTGGTCAGAGCTAGCCTGTCTGCCCTGCCTGGTTTGACTTTAAGCTCATCTTTCTTCTGTTTGGTCACAGAGGCTCTTGATAACATATTTTGGGCTTGAGGTAGAGAACTAGCTCTTTGAATCCTTCACCCTCTGCCACACTGATTGGCAGCATATGGGTCCCAATCAATTGCACACCAACTGTGTGATGGCCTAAGTGCGTCATACTGTGACGTCTTCACAGACAGTTTGTTGAAAGCATCATTGTTGTCCTGATTAGTTGCAATCCAGCGCTGAAATTCAAAGGAATTTGATCTTATCTTTGTTTTTTGCAGAGCATACAGTTAGCTTGTCTGCTGAGCTGCTGAGTTTAATACCAGGCGGCATTATGTTGTTTTTTTGTCTCAGCAGAAACCAAAATGGTGTGCTTACAGAGGCTGAAAGCTGCAAAGTGGGGGTGTACACTCAGTGGCCATTTTATTAGGTACACCTGTACAATCTAATAAAATCCAATATAACAGCCCTGCCTTAACGTCTATCCCTCCGAAGCTCATGATGCTCAATTTTGGCGACATTGTCGGAAATGTGCAAATTCAATCATATGTTTATTATTCAGGTCATAGTTAAAGGTGGTGTTGTGCTGGACTACATTATGCTCAGAGATATTTATAATTGTTTTTCTTTCTCATTTGCATACATGAGCGTATTAGAAACCCCTCTGAATATAATGCAGTCCAGGACAACACGGCCAGGACTGCTCAGGACTAGCTACCTTTTCACATAACTCTGAGTTACTTGATTCAGTGTCAGTGTAGATAACAGCTGACTCATCGACTGTCCCAGTGAGTTAACACTGGATGCTATGCGGTTTCTGTTTGAGTTTCAAACTACAGATAATTACAGGGGCAGACTGTTTTCAGATAAATGGTAACAGTTAATGGGATAGTGTCAGCGTGACTCAATATTTAGCGGCCTGAGGGCAGGCGTGGTGCTTATCTCTGACCTCTTTTGTGCGGAATTTGCATGTTGTAGTGTCCCAGCAACACCGTTATCTGCCGGACTTGATTAGAAGTGCTCCATCGGGGTTCAACATTAATCATAGCCCAATGGCATGTTGCTGCAAATAGTTAGTCTGTGGCCACCAAATGTCCCACGTAGATGGGCCCCTGCGGACACCAAATTTTGTCAAGCATCTTGAGAACGAGACTGTGCCTCTCATTGAGATTGCTTGACTAAATGAAGGTTCAAGAGAAATCCCCATGCGAGCCTCGCCAACACAACATTACAGTTCCACAAACATCCTGAGTCATTTGTGCCTTTTAGTTTAACACCCTGCGAAAAACCGTGAACAGCTCTTGTTGCTGGCTCGCTGCTGATACGTGGGGACTACTGAAGAATGAGTTCAGCAAACCTACTCAAACTGCTAATGTGATCCTTGTGGAAGAACCAGAAACACAAGAGGCAGAGCATGAAAAAATGAAAGAACATGGAGGTATGTATTGTAGGTTTTCTACGGCTTTTTGTAACGTTTTTATTGCAGACGTGAGTGACTCATGCACAATGCTGGGAGGGAGCTGGAGAGAGTGAGTATGAGGCAGAGGTACTGAAACTCGGTATTAAACGGGCCCTCGGGATAAATTATTTTGGAGCGTATTGATAAGCTCGGACGTGACCGGTTCTTTTATCAGCACTTTTTAACGTTTTGGTGTAGGTCATTACCACTCGGCAGCACCTCTGCTCTCTCTGTCGGCGCTGAGCTCCTCCATCTACGCTCGTTGCTGCATGTGCAATGAAATATTCAAGAACAAAAAGCCAGGACGCTATCATGCACCTGTTCAACAAGCATGAACATGTGAACATGCAGAAAAGCAATCAATCTGCTCTGCCTTGCCAACGTAGTTGCTGGCTGCGACGACGCAGCCCCTCCCCCCTCTGCCAGCAGTGCCTGCAGGCAGTGATTCCCATCAGCAGAGGGAGGAGGACGGAGGACAGGAGGATCGACTGATACTGACTGATCTCTGTATTCTTCAGCCTGTATAAACTTCACTCAGTATTGCAATGTCAGGGATATCATTTATGTCACTGACATTTTAGATTTGTTTCCACTGAGAAATATCAGGGTATCATTATGTCTGAGTGATTATCTCTTATGTTTCAGCCACACGGTGGACTTACTGCGTCTTGCAACAGATATACTAGGTTTTAGTGAGGAGGTAACAATTAAGCCAGAAGGGAAAATGAATGTTAAATGACACTCCGGGCTTGATTGGAGTTTGTGCTCATTTCCTGCATATCTCACACCAGCTTACAGTTTCTGTGTTATTGTGTTATGAAAAATTTGGCACTTTATCACATTTTTTTTAATCTACTTTTTCACTATACATCTAAAAATGATGGTTTTCACAGTTTGTTGCCAAGCTTAGTTTTACACCGGTCTCCTGCTGCTGGTTTATCACTGACAGGAGGTACAGGTCCTAGCTTAAGTGGAAGAAATCAGCCTGAGGTGTAATAATGAATAAAAAAAGACCGAAACTGAAGAATGGGATAATATGTCAATTTTTAAAGGAATGATTAAGAGCACAAAAGCAAATTCCCCATGGTATAAACATCATTACATCTCTTTAAATAATTGTGTGTGTGTGTGTGGATGTGTATTACTCATGTTGTGGGGACATTCATTTCACAAATATCACATTTTGGGGAGCCGCAGTTCTTATGAGCACAAAAACACAAGTCCCTGTAACACAAATCATTAAATTGCAGGGTGAAGGTTAGTTTTAGAGTTACGGTTCAGCAAGTAGTAGCTACTGTATCACTACTGAAGTGTTGGAGACACGTGTGTGTGTGTGTGTGTGTGTGTGTGGTGTCGCAACACCCCAACTATCCTTAATGTGATGACAATTTACAGACTGATTACATCTGGTGAAAAACCTTGTGATGCATGAACCCGGCTCTCAGTTTATCTGATAAGATTAAATTTTAACCAGCAGCTTCATTTCTGTATCTGCGAGCTCTTGATTTGCATCTGCCTTTGAAATCCATCCTTTAATGACAATATTCTGCCGTTCAGGACAAGAAAATCCACGGAGCTGCACTGTTAAGCTGCTCTGCTGTGAGAATGCATTGTGTTATGGGTGAAATACATGAAGAAATGTGTTTTTCTCACATCTAGCCAAACACTGTGTTAGTCCATACAGTTGGCACTGGACAGCTGCTGTTGTGTCACAATGTATGAAATTGTCGGGGTAAATGAACGGAACAAGTAACCGGCAATTTCTGAATTAGACACCAACCCAACACCACACTCTGTTGTGACAAACCAGAAACATTATGTGTTGTTGGTCAGCAGTTTCCAATGATAATGATATGTAACTGTCATGCAGTAGAAAATTGTGTAGCCAGGAGACAATGACAGTCTCATTAAAATGGGGCTTTAATTAATGATCTTGTCTGTGTATTATTACAAGTGTCAGGATGTGCATGAGCGCAACCCCTGCATATTCCCACATTGTCAACATGACAATACTCCCTAATGGCTATCTTTGCTTATGATCTGGAAATGAAGACAGTGTTTAATTCATCAGGAGGAGTAGTTAAACTTGGAAGCTGTCGCAGAGTCCAATTGTCCCTGCAGAAATGCTGACAGAGTGCCTCAGGGTCTGGTCACTTTCTTTATAATAGACGGCGGAGAAGATTTGGTTTCTGCTGCAGTCACCAGGCAGCTGCAATCAGGAGTGCGGCTCTCTCACGCTCTTGGCCAGTAATTAGAAACAGGGAGGATGGAGGGAAGCGCTTGCATTTAACCTTCACATCCCCTTGTTTTATTAGAAGGGAGTTTCCTCATCCTATTTCAGTAATCCTACTGCGCAACCTATGTTTTGCTTATGCAGTTTCCCCATTGTTGTCCAGGTCCTCCTTATAAACATAAAAATATATTTGCTCTCATAGCTTATTTGTTATTTTTGGCGGTATGACATTGCTAATGTTTACAGGTTTGGACTTGAGCATTTGTGCCTTTTTAAAATAAGACTTATTCCACTTACACTTTGCTTATCGAAAGAATTTGTAGTTTGGGATAATGAGTTGCGAGGTGTTTGCTCCTTATCCACACCACAGCTAATTTTGTATGCCAACTGGGACGCTTGGCTTGCTGCCCTTGACGGCGTGCACCGAGGGAATCCCAAATTCCATTCGTAAAAGCACAGGAAGCTGTGACCTCTTTTCAAAGACTATGAATCATCCTGTTATCTCCATCTCTTCAGCGGCAGGGACTCTCATTCCAACGTATCACTGTCGAGTCAGGGCTTGGTAAATGAAGTGGGACGGCAGTAGTAATGACATTGCAATGGCATCCTCAGTCAGATATGCAAACAGTATTACACACTAAACCCAAGAGAAAGTTGATGCAGGAGGGAGCTGAAGTCATACAAAAGGTAGGACGATAGAAAGATCTGTTCAGTAACTCTCTCTTCGGCAGTGCAGTCCCAGGCGCGGGTAATGAAGCGCAGGCAGTCATTAGCATGCATGTGTCTATGTGTGTCTAGTCAAATTACCTCTTGGCCTTGCTGCTGAGACGCAAAACAACCAGCCCTTCAAGTCAGCTGATTAAATGCAGCAAATCCCTGCTTTCGCTGATTTTCTTTTAATTGGTGATGAAACCTCAAGGTTCCTTTTGGATTCCCATTCAATGTGCACTATTTTCAACCTCACCAGGGATCTTGTGTATGGAGAGACTCTGGGGCTTAAATGGAAATGGAAAAATGGCAAGACAGTTGCAACTAAAAAAAGGTAAACGGTTTTTAGGGCAGCAGTTCACTTACATTCATTTGAGTTAGCATATCCTCACTGCAGCCTCATGCAGGGATTTGACTGTTTCACTTTGATCGGTTTTATTCTTTCTGGCATGCACATTAGGTCTGTATCTGTCGCCCACATTCCTCTGGATGGAATATTATTTAGACCACCGCATGTCTCTGAATTAGCAAACAGTTACTGGCAAAATTAGTTATTTTAGGCATGGGTTGCAGCGTTTGTCCAAACATTCGTTTTTTCTTTCTTCTTTTTTTTTTTCATTATAACATTAATCCTGTTGTCCAATTATTCAGGTGAGTGAGTCCTCACAAACATTGGGGACATCTGATTGATAAAAGGAGGCATTTGTGCTCCTCATTCTAATCTGTTTGCAGGAACAGAATGAGTTTCAAAGGTCACTTCCCTTCCTCAGACAGACATAATGGATATGTGACGTCTGTCTCTGGTTTTGTGGCTATAGAACCAGAAAATATACAAGTATCACAAGTCATATCACCACCCCTTTAAGTAAGGCGCAGTAGCAATTTATGTTTGATAGTTTTAGTGTGGAATAGTTGCAGTGGGGATGTGGGAGATACCTAAATTTTAACTTTATTACCCAGAGAGAATGAATAGCGGTCACCTTTTTTTTTCACTGTCCTTACAAAAGCAGAGAATTACACATCAGCGTCACAGCAGAAAATTCATGGTTGGAAATGTGTCACCAGCAAGCCATTTGCAGTTGTAAATAATTGTGTTCATACATGCACTCAAGGGAAGGACACCGTAAATCACAGGCAGTGTTCACATGTGGCATAAAGCCAAATTGAATTCTTCAGCAAAAAATAGGTTTAAGCTGGCCCTCTGCCAAAACACTAAGTAAATCTTGCTTGTGCCAAATTACAATGTTATCTGAGCTGGATTTGATATGGCTTATGCTGTGTAAAGATGGCTAATAATGGCTGTTATAGATGAATTAGAAGGTTCTGGATTAAGAGGGTGCTGAGTAATGTACTGTAAAATCTACAATATCACTTGTGTGCTAGCCTCTCTCTTTTTTCCCCCCGCAGAACGGTTAGGTTAGATTTTCGACTGTTAATGACTGTGACATTTCTAAATGTCTTGTAAAATAGGGCACATTGCCTGTCTTTGAAAGGGGAGATGGGACACCTGGTGGTCCAGAGCTGGCCAGGGGCCCAAGAGATGGGGAAAAGGCTAACCTTTTAAAATGGAATGAGATTAGGTCATTCATCCTTGTCTCAGAATTTCCATTGTACCGTTTTGTGCAGAGAAGAGGTGAAATCACAGCAATGTGAGAGCCCCTCGCACAAAACCTAAACCCTTAAATTAGGATTCAAGTTGCCCATCTGCAAAATAGCACACATATAGACACATGCTGTGTGGCCGAATATTGGAAAGACTTGCATAATAATTTCCCATGGCATGGTGCCCTTTGCTAGCATGCCTTTGGTCCAGCCATCCACAGTGCAAGGTCAATCATTATCTCAGTTTGCATATTGATTCTGTGAAGTCACTGTATGGAGAAACATATCTATCTGGAAGGCATTTTGGACTTTCCTTCAAGTCAGATTACAGTTCTATACGGGATGTTGCATGCATGTCTTGCCCACTTTGCTAATCCCTTAGAATCAGTATTTGCAGTGATCAGTATTCTCTAGAAATGCATATCCGTAGTATTTAAGTTCATAACTACACTGTGCTCAAATAAACCCGCCAGTACAGAACTAGACTACAAATTTGTGATATTTTCATTTTTTGTAGTCCTGGCTTGCATTTAATCCCGGCACATGACTCTTGGCGACTGCTGGAATAATTATCATTGGACTAAATATCCGACAGGCACTATGAAGTCACCAATGAGCTAATTATAGTATATATAATGAACTTTCTTAATTCAGCATTTTTCTTCACAAGCTTTGCGGATGAAGAGAAAAATAGCAGATATAACAGCACAGATAACAAATAAAGATGCCAAATAAAAGGGATGAAATGAAAGAAAAGAAAGTAAGTTTTAAGAGAGGATTTTAAAGATGCTAATGTTGAAGCCTGTCTTATTTCAATAGGCTCTCAGAACAGCCAGCCACATAGGGAGTCAATAAACCTTTTATGTAATTCGGATCGAGGCCATATAAAGCTGCACCAGTTGGAGTTGGAGAAGGGAGCTCTTATACTGGCACAAAGTGTGTTAGAGTAGTCCAGGCATGAAAAAATAAAAGCATGGATAACTGCAAATCAGCGGGAGACGGAAATGATCTGATTTTGAAATTTTTGCATGCTGACAGAAGCAAGACGACGTTCTTAATATGAGCCTCAAACCAGGACTCTGTATCAAAGATTACTCCCAGATTTGTAGTAGCCGGCTTTATGTTTTTATCCAGTGAACCAAGCTTATAGTGAAGCAGGCTGGTGGAATGTGTTTGACCGCAGACCTCAGATTTCTTACCGTTCAGTTTTGAAAAGTTTTATATCACTGAGGCGAGAAAGGAAATTATTCAAACTGCTGGAGCTGCTTGATTTCAGAGGAACATAAAGCTGTGCGTCATCTGCATAACTGCAATGGAAGACTCCATTGTTCTGGATGATCTGGATAAGAGGAAGCATGGATCTGAAGGGCAAGGATGGACAAGTGAAAAGGTTCTACTGACACAGAACAAAGCAGTTCCCTTTTAGAGCGACCCAGGTTTATAGACGAGGATGGCGTGATCAATAGTGTCAAACTCAACGCTCCAATCTATAAGCCACGGGGACCATGCTATCAGGTCTATCAGCTGTTAAAAGTAGGTCACTGGGGACCCTCACGAGGCACTTCTCTGTGCTATGGCAAGCTCTGGAACCTGACTGAAATCTCTTTAAGATATTGTTATTCTGCAAAAAAGTGATGAATTCGAATGAAATGACTAACGAGGCAGACTAATCTGTGTGGGACTTAAAACATTTCCTCAACAATAATATCAGCATGCAACACAGATGCTTAATGATCCTTTTTAACAATCATTTTTCATGTAAGTGCACTTGTTGCTCATTAATGACATGTTGCTCATTATGGATATTCAGGTTGTAGCGTCTAGAGTTCTGAATCAGCTGCTGCTGCGGGAATGAATGGCCATTTTATTTCACATCATCATTACATATTAATGCTTTTCTGCTTCGGTGGAATCTTCTGAGAAGTAGTAATACAGAGTTTGATAACCATGGTGAGAAAGAACCAAATATATAAAATTATGTATAATTTCAATGATAAGCTCACTTAAAACTTAATTTTAACCCGGAATGTTGCCTTTATTTTCTGAGTTGCATTAAAAGGGTACGTTTTGTAAATACTCTACTCAAATAGTCCAAGCTGCAGTTTTAATGCGTTCAAGATGTAAATGCTAAAGAGAAAAACAGTGTTTGATTCCCAAACTTTGTACTTTTGGGAGAACCAAAACAGCTTCAGGGAGTCAGAGCCCTGGTGTACATCGGTGAGTCAGAGGCATCAGAGCCTCCAGTCTTAGACTTCATGTCGTTCCCATTTAATGTTTTCATTAAAGTGATTACACACAGAACCCTTTATAAAATTTGTGTCATTGTTGTAGCAAATTTAACTCGCTGCCCCCGGGCAATCAACTGGGTGATGCTAACCTTCGGTGTGACAAAGATAAATCTCCGGCTTGGGAGATTTTTTCATGAGGACACCACCATCCTGAACTACAATAAACTGATTTGTCGTGCTCCAGTTGTGCGCAAATAGTTAAACAATAATGCTGTTCTTCTCCGTGGTGCACATCCTCGACCTCCTTTCTCCACTGTCTGTGCACTTTCACTTCACAGCCTGCTGCTAATGCCCACGGCTGGAAGATCAAATGCTGTGTGCAGCTTTGGACCAGTCCAGTCAGCAAGGAAGTTCTGAGACACTGTGAAACTCTGTAATGTGATCTTTATAATCACCACTTTTCTCAGTTTCAGGGTGCTATAATCAAAGTAGTTCTGGCCTCAGTCTCCTCCTTGCCTTGTGTGATGTTGTGAGGGTGTGATTTTTACTTGGCAGAGGAATTTTTATTTATTTGTTTTTTTTTTTTTTGGACATACCGTGTTTGTGTGATTCTACCCTGAAATAAAGTTCAGCCAACATTTTTTTTTTTTTTTTTTACATTTAGTAATTGGGTTCTTCGTGCAAAATGGGTTTTTAATTAACAAGGGAACTAATGAAAGAGATTTGAGCTATTCACAGACTGACAGACACTAGCAATCAAATTTATTTTCTAATAGTTAAAGTTGGTGATTAACGGGCAACAGCTAGGCAGAATCAAAGAAGTGGAAAAGGGAAGTAAAGTGTACCTCTGGGAGCAACTTTTCTTCAAACACTCAAAGTTTTTTTTATAGTTAGAAAAGCCAGCAATCACCCATATCAAGCATCTTGTAAGGTAAGCAGCTTGCTGACTAACACGCTGTGCCACTTTGCTTTGATGTGAATCACTTGAAAACAGGAGGTAGACAGCTACCACATAATTTGACCTACAGGTAACACTTGGATGCCCTGATTCAATGTATTGTCTCTTTTTTGTTAGAGTCACAACAAAGTAATTACAGCATGATGGCCAATGAACAACAAAGCAGCGTTTGACTGGATGCTAATGGGCTGCGAGTGAATCCATGATGATGAATGGCCTTTAGCTCTTAAATAAACAAAAATATCTGAAGAAGCAGGTTTTTATTATTTGAATTATGTTGCGCCGTAATCACTTAAAATGTGTTTGTACTTTTTTTTTTTTTTTTTTGTCTCTGAACGTTTTGCAAAAACAACTATTATCAATTCTTCTACATAACTGCAGGAGGCTCATTACTGTGGATGTCAACACCACATTTTTTTTTTTAAACAAATGCATGAATTCATTTCACCGTAATTGCTGTCGCATTATTAGCAGTGTAGACATTAGCAAAAGAAATTATGAATGGCCTTTAACTATCCACGCAGCCTGAATCCCATGTGGTAAGTCAGCTGGCAGTGTGATTTAGTTCCATGTATAAATGCATGAGGAATTCGGATTTCATTGTGCATTTCAGTCTAAAATGTGTCAGATGCACTTAATTGAATAATTACCTCTATTATACACTGCACGCCAAAATTAAAGTAGGCAATAAAAAATGATTGTGCTAAGTCGGATGTCTGTAATCTATTTTAATAATTGCTTGGCTATGCTGATTCCTAGATATGTGGTTACAACCGATGCAACCTGACTGTGAAATAAACCTTGCCTGTCAAGTTTCCCATTACTACCCTCACCCTTTAAAACTTGCTATGGATACAGGACAAGGAAGAATGGTAGCTTTTGGTAGCAGCATCTGCAGGGCCTGATAAGCTTAGTCTAGGTGGTGTTAGTGAATCAAGACCCTTGACTATCTCCATAAGCCGTGTTGCAGTGGCCGGCTCCTAGATTTGTCTCTGGATAAGCTCTGGCCCACACATCATTTACAGCTTTCAGGAAGGGATAACCAAAAGGATAAAGAAAGAAAATCAGTTATGATCCACATTTTATGGGTCACCACACCTTGACAGTGAGATCACACACCTCCCCCTTCGTTCAGCTGCTTTGTATCCCACTTCAAAATGTGGCACGCAGTCGAAGGCTCTCGCCGCTGCAGCTGCAGCTTGCCCTCCGGCAGGTGTGAGGACGGTACAGTGGAAGATTTTCCGAGACCTCAGATGCTGGTTTGTTGACAACGTGACACAGGGTTGTGCATGGGGAGTCTGGCACAGACAGCTGTGGACTCAAACATGAATAAGCAACTGCTGCTTGTGGCGGAAGTTTTGATTGATGCTAAAATTGACCCATGACTTTATTATAGGTAGCATCTTTTCACAGTCGGTGCCATTAAAAAGCAAAAGTGAACTGATAAATCAAATTTAAATTCCATTCATACATTAGATTAAAAAACTGTGTTCAGTGCCAATGCTTTCTCCAGGAAGTGCTACGTTGTTGTTCCACGGAGTTGCAGGAGGGTGGTCGGGGTCAGTAGTGGGTGCATAAAGCAGATAAATTTGACAAAGGACACTGGGTTTGCATCCTGCCTCCTTAGGTTGAGGCTGCTGAAACACGTTTTTGAAGGAAAAAAGGAAAGATTGCTTGGTTAAGGTTTTAGTTAAAGGTTGTGGTTTGGTTAAATACAAGAAGTAAACATGTCCTGTGTTGTGTATCAGTTGAGCCCATGAAATATGTACCATTTTTAAATGGCCTCTAAAAAGCTGGAGTCACATCCAACAGCTAATGAAAACCAATTAAAACATTTCACCCTTTTGAATAGGTCGGCTGAAAATGCCCCTGCTGTGTGTGTGCTTTCACGCTTCCTACTGTTTCTTGCTCAGGGACCACAGTTGAAAACGAACAGGAAGCTGACACCAGCACGGGTAATGTTGATCAGCGTGTAATGTCCTCATGAAAATAGTCACAATAAGCCTCAAATTTAAACTGTGCATGCAACTTTAATTATAAGAAACCGTATTCATGATGAACCAGAGGCAAAGTGCTCATTGTGTGTGGGAAAAACAGCGCTGCCACTGAATTCTTATTTTACCGTGGCCTGCAGGATACACCTGACATTTGAAAAGGTTGAGCTGCAGATGACGCCTTAGAACAAGTTAAGAGAAAGACCTGAAAGTCAAATACAGGCTTTTCTCCAAACTTTCAACATGAAAAAGGGATAAATCTTCCTTCCATTTTTTTTTTTTCGTGTTGTTTCCATCATGCCACACAGCTTAAAGTAAGTTTTATCTTCTTTCTTCATTGAGACGTTTGTCGTGTGAGATGGAAAAGTTTGTGTCTAGAAAACAATAAGTCTGAGGCATCGGTGGAAATTGGAAAACAGCAGAGTCGCTCTGCTCCGTATTGCAGCTATATCAGGCATAACCACAGAGTTACCAGTTTACTGTTCACATTGCTGATACGAATTTCATTTTCTTTTATATAGGCACACAGTTTTTTTTTTTTTAGAAATCAAGGACTTTTTGATAGAGGTGCTCCATTTAGTGTCGGCAAAGAGTTGAATAACAATGCTATTACCTGCCATAAACGGCCACATTCACAGAGATCAAAAAGTGCATGCTTTGTGTTGTGTGCTCAGGGTGCAATTTCTCCAGCAGAGTGATGCTGAACAATGGCTGCGTGTGTGTGTGTGGGTGTGTGGTGGGTGTGTGCATGTGTGTGCTAATGGGAAGCTAAATCGCGGTGCCTTGTCTTCATCACTGCCCTGTGAATTACCTCGGTGCACGGTAGCTTTGGAGAGGCTTTTCCGCTGTCCAATAAGGCTCCTTGACTGCATGCTGTCTCGTGCAATCGCTCCTTTCCATAAGCTCTCCTACTGAATTTCAGGTAAACATTTGGCACATTTGTTTCTGTTTGTTTTCTTTCTTTTCGGAGGTGTTCTTTGCAGACCGGACCGCTTGAGCATCTGCTCTAAAGAGGAGCAGAGCCGACTGTAAGAGGTTTAACAGATGTTATTAGTGTTTCATCACAAAGGCATGAATGAATATTCATCTGCATATTTTTACAGTTATTAATAAATTACAGCAGCAGTCACCATAGGCATTACTTTCGGTAATAATCAGGCTAATGTTGGACATCCTTTTTCTGCATCTTTGGCCTTGTTTTGTTAACATGAATGTGGGTTTAATGATCCCTCTGTGAATGTTGTCATAGATGCCATTTCTATTGTTCCTTACAACATGCACATCGTGTGCCTCGCTACCTCCCTACCTAACATTTTTACTCATTTTCACCACACACAGTGCTAGCATCCCATCATCCCATCACTCAAAAAAGAGTATTAGTTGGCAGTACAAAGTATGTAAGAGTCATACTTCACATCAGTTGCTTGGAGGAGACATGCTCTTAACTACTCACTAAAGCTGTTTGCTGTCATATTCTGGTTTTATTATTATAGTACAGCTGGATTGATAGAACAATAATGAATAGACTGTCAGGGATAATGTGCAACAAATTGGCTCATATTCTATAAGGTATACCAGGTCGTGCACAATCCATTTCAGATAAATGTTACTCATAAATGAAGCGTGGAGACAGAAAAATCATTTGAAAATTTTTTTATTTTTCCCGTGTGTGATTTGTTATGCATTAGGTGGTGACCTGAACGGACATTCAAGACTAAATAACCTTGTTCGTAGTTACACCGTGGATGTCTGTATGAAGTGATGCAATTGTTCACACGGCTCAGCAACACCTGAAAATGATAACCATCGCTCAGCCTGTCTATTCCGGCTGTGGAGAGGGAAAGAACAAACCACACTGCGTTTTTCTCTAAATACCGATCGAGCGTGATCAGGAAGGATGGGAAGAACTCATTTTGCCACGCCTGATAAACATGTAAATACATGAAAACTTCTCAAGTGGCATCGTTAAACTTAAGATTTTCGGGACACATTTGTTCTGCGGGGATGGATTTTGACCCCTCTGATTCAGCGGGTGAAGCAGGAAGCCTCTGTAAGGAGGCAGATCTGATGAAACCAGAGATGGGAGCGAGGGGAGGGGTAGGACGAGGCTCTTTGATCTCCATCCACTTGAATGAGTGCTGGCGTAAATTGCCGCATCCACTATCAGCAGTGAAAATCAAATGAGATCTACAAAGCACGGGCCTAGTTCGGCTGATGTGCTCTGACTGTTGGCAGGGTCCAGTGAGATATAATTAACGTCGTTGTAGTGGGACAAGACAGATAAGACTGACAGATAGGATGCAGAAATGAGATAGCTGATTGTTTATGTCCCTCTCATACTTTTTATTTTCTCTTTTTCAACTCACACCCTGCATGCTGGCAATGGGAGGTGTGTGTATGTGTGTGTGAGTGTGAGCGTGTTTTACAGGAAGTTAGCGGCAGATAGCAAATAGCATGAACAAACAGGCGGTGTGCTGGGTAGGCCAGCAGTCTGGCAGCAGGTTTCGCTGCATCACTGTCAAACCATCACTATAAAACATCACCAAACACTTTAAGGATTTGGGGCTGACACACACTAGCCTGGAGCACACAGCCACAGATGTATTATTCTCACAGCAGTAATATTCCTGCGAGAGATCCACAACGTGGGCTGCCACGAAAACCCTTTTTTTGGTCAAAGACGCAGCTCAATCAATCTCAGCAATCGCCTCTCCCTGACGCTGAGACCACAGTCCCTCTGGCTGAAATTTGGTTTGGGATTTTCCGCCTACCCGCGTACATTCTGCACATCAATAAGACAATGTTGCAGGCTCCAAGTATTTATTCACTGCACAATTTATTATTGTGTGAGGCAGTAATGCTCTTTTCCAATGAAAAACATCTCTCTCGATATGCTGTCGAGCATTCAAGGAACCTCTTGAAGATTAAACCGGTGACGCTCGTTGTTCTTTGAGTTCTTTTGGGTGACACATGAATGCTGGAACCACAAAGCTGAATTTAAAAAATGCATTCGATGAAACTGCATAGAATCAGCGTCCTTACCTAGAAAATACCTTTTAAACCATCTTGTTTGTTTTCATTTGTTCCTGTCTGGTTGGACATAATAGAGCTTTTTAATTGCACTCCAAGCACCGCTGACCCGTTGGTTTTTAAAGATTCATCAGATTTTAAAGCACCGCTGCTAGGATGTATCACTGTGAGCGGGTCCTTGATGTGGCCGAACAACGTTTCAGCAACAAATGAACGACGTCTGTGTCCTGCCGGTCGTGGAAACAGTTTCACAGTGTCTGGTCCTGCATTGAAATTCCAGTCCTGTAAAAGACACAAACATGGAGTGGAAAGATAACAAGCTCACTCCTAATCTCCCTAAATGTGTTTGAGGCAGGTGTTTCCTGTAAAAAAAAAAAAAAAAAAAAAAGAGGACAGCGCAACAAGATCAAAGCACATTGCTTCATAAATTCTGTCATCTCATTCTGCACTTAGACTAAAATGACCTAAAAGCTGTTTGCCGACCAGAACTGTTTGAAAATACAAATACAGATGTGCTTGCTGTTTGAAACTGCGGTCAGTGTCGACACCAACAAGGCCATCGGTTTCATTTTAGCTTCGGGCTGATGGGACGGCTGCACTAGCCATTTACTACTAGATGCACTTAATGGATAATACAGTGTAGCATCTGGAAACATTTAGAGCTGCAAAAGCAAAAGTTGCTCTCAAGAACTCATCCTTGCCTTGAGAAAGGTCAGCGGATAAATAAATGTGATGTTAAAAGAAGTGGCTCTAAATTGTTTTCATCAGAAGATACAGGGCCACCATGGAAACAGAATTGAGTGCGTTGTTTTCAGTGGGTGACACCTTAATCTGCTGCAACCGCAGATCTTCTATTTTGGGAGGGATAGAGGGCTCGCTCTGCACAGGTTTCCTTCCTCGCTGTTCAGCATGAGACATCTGAGAGTGCCTGTCCTGTCTAGACTGGATATATAACATCTTTGATCAAAAAAGGGGGAAAAGACAGGATACCAATATTCCTCTGGCCCATTTAAATCCTGAATTAATCTCACCATGAATCAAGTCCAGTAGGGAGAAGATTTTTAGCTGTAATAGTAAACTGATGCTTTTTTTTTTTTTTTTTTTTTTTTTTTTTTGCCCGTTTGGGATTGGACTCAGTTGTGATGTTGTTAAAGCAAGAATCCAAAGCCTTTAACTCATATTTGTCTGTTCACATCATTTAACCCAAGAAAAGTGGGGCTGTGCAGCCCAGCGTCCAAAAAAGTTAATCTTCTGCGAAGTTTTTATCTCGGAAAGTAAATATCATACTACGGCTTTTATTCAAAACAGTCCAACATTGTCCCATGGACATTGCGCCTTTCAAACACTGCCTCTGTAATGAGAAATAGATTTGATTTCACGCGGCAAAAATTACTCTGGTGTCGAGAGGAAATTCATGTGCAACACGCTGCTTTTTCCCCAACAAACGAAATTAAATCAGTTCCTTTTTGCGTTCCACAATTGGCATCCCAAAAGCAAACATGATGTTGTTCTGTCTTGTGGAGGCAATGCATTGATGGCGATGGTTTTTAAAATTCAGGTCATATCCCTGCAGACGACATCTGAAATGGGTGACCATATGATCCTGTCTGCACTGATTACATGCAGCATTGTTAAGTGATTACTTTGCCTAATAAGTTGTGTAAAGAGAAGAGAGACATATCTGTAGCAGAGTCATCTCTATCCCTCCTGATGGAGACATCAACACAGCTGTCGGTTTTTACAGCTCTTGTTGCAGCTATCAGTGCTTATTTGCACGTTGTTTATGAAGCTGTAAACTGATTTGACAGGAGGCAAGAGGTGTGTATCTGTCTCTGTCTTTTTGCCTGTGTGTATGTATGCGCGCGCAGAGCAGTGTGCAGAATTATGTATGAGTGTTACAGTGACTGGTTGTGGGATCACAGGATTAAATACCCATTGTTAGTCACAGATTTGACACCAGGTTTTTGTCCAATTAGGTGTTCAGTTTTTGGAATGTCTGCAGTCTGTCCTGACTGTTTTAATTTAGCAAAGCATGCAGGCAGCAGCAGAGACGAAGTAGGTGAATAAAACATTTTTACTGCCAATTTCTTCAATAAAAGAATTTGACGATAAAGAATAACATGGTGAAAGGGTCTCAGATTAATAGTCCAGTGATGGCCAGGAGTTAATGATTGTCTGTATGCACGTTTAACCAGTTGTGTTGCATGCATAGCAACAACAAGGCAGCTTCTTTCAATAATGGCTAACAAGCAGTTGTAATTCAAAGGTTATTTTTTTTTATTAACTATTCACACAATTACGGAGACAAATTGCCTTTTGAAGTTGCATTAATAGTCCAATCATGGCCGACTCCCATCTCCAGCTGGAAGCCTGTTTAGGTGTTGAATGACTTTTAATTTCATAACCATCTATTAACGAGGGAACAAAAGGTATGACGTTGCTGAGAAAATGTGGCCACATAAATTAGACTAAAAATCTAGTTGCAGTGAATCTCTCACCTGCAGTATTTGTTGTTTGTGTGTGTGAACAAATTTTTCGGGCTCCTTTTTCCACCGTTTCTAGCCCCTCTGTGCAGCAGAGATGAGAACAAAGATGTTTTTCTTGTCTTAGTACGTTGTAATTGAAATGAGACGATGTGTTACTCTATTTTTAACTTGAGTTTGTTGTAAAAAGAAACAAAAACCCTAAAATATAGTAAAAGTGTTGTTTTGAGGAGAAGCATTGTGGTGTTTCAGTGCAGTGATGGACTTTTAAGGTGGATTAGCAGTATTCATGGCCATTTTAGTTATTTAGGGCTTGAAATAACTCATTGTGCTCTAAGTCAAGAGTTATTAGAGGAGTGATTAGAATTGATGATAGAGATTCTCAACATCTGTAAACATTGCATGAAGAATTTCTATCATGCTATTTCTTCATGATGAGCTTCAGTAATTACAGTAATTAGTAGAGCTCATATTGAACTCTGTCTATCACCTCTTCATTCACAGACGAGCAACTTAGTCCATCAAAGACAAACCACTGAAAGCCTCTCAAGATGCAGCAAACAAGCAAGGCATAAAAGTGAGCTGAGCTGATTGAGTTCAAAATTTTATTCCTCCCAAAGATGAAAGATTCCTCTTTCCATTCAAGTAAAAGGAAAAGCGCCTGCCCCTTCCCAAATTCTGTCACTCCACCGTGCTCCGTTCCATTTAACGCACACAGTTCACAAACGCAGCGCTCGCTTTTAGACGAAATTAACGCTACAGCTTGATTTGATAAATGCTTGTGTGCAGCAGAAAGCATCTGATTCTCCTCATCTACGGGAAATATCCAGAATGGGTGAACAGAGGTGACAGCTTAGCCAGCTTGTTTACCAGGCAGATGGAAATGCTGTTTTCTATTTATGCTGGGCATGACACACCAACCCCCTGAAGCAACTTAGAGAGTGGGAAAGGGAGGGGGCAGAGGATACGCAGTTGTTTGACAGTGATTATTCTGTCTTAAGTAGTGGGGTGTTAGCATTAGAACAGTTCCGCTGCAGCTGTTTAGGCCTCTCTCTCTCACACACAACTACACTGTCCTTAGTTATGAGGGGAAGTCCTGACATGCACAGAATCCCTTTTGACAAATTGAGGCCACTGGGAAATAAAATTGCAGTGGTGGGTGCAGCGCTGTGACATACAGCAGTGAACCAAGTGCCTGGACTGCTAACAGTTTTTGTGACCTCACACTGAAGTCCACTCTAGCATCCTTTCAGCGTGTCCCCTCGCCCCACTTCATCCCTGCCCTGCCTCCCTCCAGGCCCTGGATTAGGATCGTTGTGAGTCAAGGAGCTCCTCAAGACCTGCCAGAGTTTTTTCACAAATTGACACCAGGACCCTGCCAGGGGACGTGAGGTCCGGGCAGCCAACTTTTAACCGATACGCCGCACTGTGGTAATTGGTCATGACAGCTCATCGTGAATCAGGGAAAACTAGCATCTGAAATCACGCGTGTGTACAGTAATTATTGCCAGCGCAGCCAGTGTGTGACACATGTGCCTTATGGGCAGCTGGGTAATACAGTGAGAGGACTGTCCTTCAGTTTTAGAAAGCTGCTCAAGACCCTGGTGGTGGTGGTGGTGAGCATCTGCCTCACTGAAGTCTCCTTGAGCAAGAGAATTAAACTCCGACCCTGCAGCCTGGCCTCTCCGGAGCAAAAAAGAGAAGTTCGAAAACAGCCATGAATGAAGTGTCACATTCTCACTGCAGTTCCCGCTGAACGAGATGCCATAGATTTGCCTTCTTTGCCAAAATGAAATTCTTTTTTTCCCCCTTGAGTACAGCAGCGGTATTCAATAAAAAACAGGAGGGGCGACCCTGGGTGGTGCAGCAGAGAAATCTGCAGGCTTATCGTGGCCCACATAGCTGAGTAAAGCTGAAAATACTAAGCTTAGCCTCTATCATACAATTACAGATCATTAGCATTTCCAGACAGGTGTGCACGTGTGCACGGGAGCCTGTTTGCATGTCGCTCCTGTGTGAGGGGCGGTGATGGCAGGGCTGGTCCTCCATCTTTAAGTGGAAGGTTACAGGAGGGAAACTGGTGTGCACACGCTGCACAGGTTCACCGCGATAGCCTGTGGGGCCTGACAGCGTGGTGTTGCCTCTCGCAGGGTGAAAAGTTGTGACGGTACTGGAAACAGCCGCGAATGAAATTGAATTAAAAGAAAAAAGGAAACGTGATGGGTGTTGATGAGAAAAGGAGCACTTTCGGTAGGGGCAGAGGAATCTTCTGTCAGGGGATCTGATACTGTGAACACACATCTGTTTATACAGACATTCATACCGATGAGAAAAAATGATTTAACTCAATAACAAATTGTTTCCCCCCACTGACCGCGATACCCACCATCGGGCTTATAAGACAGACAAAAGAAATGACACTTATTTCATGAAGCATCGTGGGGCAGAAAAGGCGACACTGCCATTAATAGAAAATAAATTCATCCATGGGCTTTCAGATCGAACACACGAGGGCCCACTGTGAAATCCTCCTTCTCAAAAATGGGCATCAACACTTTTCCAGCATATTAAAAGCAGAGAGTGATCCCGTTCTTCTTTCACGAGCAGCATTTTGTTAGAAGCAGTGTTTTATTGGTGCTAATGGTGGTGCAGCTTATGCTCTTATGTTTTTGTCCAACTGCATTTTAGGCTGTGTGATATTGATTTGGTGTGGAGCTTAAGATCACTGGCAGATGGCCATTTTCTCGTCATTCTTTCATATACTGAGACAATGACTGAGTCAGTGTGCCACTGTCCATCATTTCTAATTTCATACGCGGAGATGGGCTGTTGCCAGGATCGTAGCCTAGACCAGCCAAACCTTTCCAACCACAGAAAGTGACATCATACGGACGCACGGTCATATGCGCACAATTTGTAAAAATCACATTTTAGCAGTTTTTTAACCAGGTTTAGCTGAGAAATGTGTCCAGGAGATTCTCCACAGCCTGCATAGTTATCAAAATGCCACTGGATTGAGGGCCGCACAGGAAAAAGCCATGAACTCGTAGGATTTGCGATTGAACATTAAATTCCTTGAGCACTAAATTCACCTCTTTGCAGATAAGGCAGATATGTTTATACGTCCCCCAAGGTCTGACTAAGTAAGAGTTGATCCATTTATCTGTTTTTCCTTTTTTCCATGGAGGCTTTTTCATCTCAATGATGACAGAACGTAATCCCCGTGACGCTCACCAAGTGCCACCAGTTGCCATGCAACCTGTAGCTTTCTACAAGTTGTCATGCCCAACCCCACAGGACTGTATGAACAGTTAAGAAGTGCTCAATAACACATCAGGTAATGCACAGAGACACTGATGTTTTTTTTCTATACAGTTTTTATAGTTTTCTTCTTGACAGAAGTTTCTTCTGATTACAAACTTTCCAAAATTACCCCAACATTTGACCAGTTGGCAAGGAGCCATAAGGTATGCATGCACTGACCAGATCTTCTTTGGCTTATTAATGACGCCCCCTCAAAATCTGCCCAGTTGTCACATGTTCTGAACATGCAGTGATCACACTCTATATCATATTCCTGAGCACATGGTCGTTCACTCGCAGCACATATATGCCCCCCATCCTGTCTTCATCCTTTACAGAATGTGTTTTTCACCTTGCCTCAGTCAGTGGGGCCTCTTTCCCAGGCAATGCGCGCATTCACAGGTGTGCCACATGACGACATTAGATCATGAACATTTGAAATGACTCCACGATCTGCCTTCGCAGAGAGATCGCTCATTCTTGTTGTGCTGCAGTGCACATTCAGTTCTATGGCTCATACATGCAACCAAACATTAAATCACACTAGCAAACACCAGGTAGGAGGAGCCGGTCCTCAAAGGAATCCAACATCTGTAACACAGAACTGGTTCCGATTTTCAAAAACCAACACAGTGCTAGCAAGTTATTTGCAAAGATTTCAAAGATAAGGTCCAGACACTGGATGGCAAGACGACAAATATTTTAAGCACCTCTAAAGAAAGCACCAGAAATATTATTAAGACAGTCAAACAGGGAGAGGATCCGCATGAGTGCATCAGCTGCATCCATACAGCCAGAGGCTACAAGTCCAAAACAAACAGCTGTAATGAAGGCATGTGAGAAAGGCTCTCTGTATGACAGGACAAGTGCTGGAAAGAGAACCGATGCAGTGACATGAAAAAGAACTGTGATAACATCGTGGATCCTTTTTCAATAGACGACCGGCTGTGCAGACGCCTTTCTACTGCAGCTGGGTACCATCTGCATGGCTGAAATTCCTCTTTTAAAATGTATTTTATATACAGTGTATTTGTAATTGCAGGTATGTTCATTTCTAATCAACACACTAAGTTCGGTAATGCTGGGTGAGGTTTACCCCCACACAATTTATATATTCAGAATGCAGAGGTGGGGACAAAAGTGTCAATGCTTTTCTTTTTTTTCTTTTTCCTCCCAACGCCTGGATCATAATTAATGTAACACTAGTGTATTGAAACTGAATAACTTTCACATTCACATAGGCTAATTTCATCTGTTGGAGGGGGCGGTTGCCGACTGTGATTAACCCAAACATCTGTGCTTTCGCTGTCAGCGAAAATGTGAAAAACTGCAGTGTTGGCGACGTCTCTCCTCCATAGCACGAAAATAAGTTAGTTGCTTCATGCTAAGTTATGACTCTAACTTTCCTGATGTCTTTACTTTTACATTTTCTTTCCACAAGCATGAGATAAGTACTAACAACACACGCCCTCTCTCGCAACCACACACACACACACACACACACACGCTCTGATTTCCAGCTGCACTGTGATCTAGAGCAATCCCATCAGCGCAGCACCACAGGCTTTGCAGGATGTGGGATTGTCAAGCCAAAACAACAGCATTAGTATAATATTTAGTATCATTACGGGTACTTTACTTCTTGAAATATGCAATGAAAAAGTAACCTTGTTTCTGTAAATTACAGGCCACTGCGAGCTGCCTGACACCTGTTGATGTTGTTTTTATTCTTTTGTCAGCAGCGAAGCACAAATCTGTCACTTAAACAATAGCAACCGATTGTCTCTGCAGAGCAGGAAGTAATAGACTCTTCTGCCTGCTTCTCTTATCCTAATTCTCAGACAGACCAGAGTGGTAAACACAAATATGCTATGTGCAATTCACTTCTTTCACATTGCATTGTTTCTGACTTCCTTTCAAACGGTTACATCACGAAAGCGTTTCAAACTGCCAGTGCATGAATTTACGACCAAAACGTATTTTCTGCCAGGAAACATTTTTCAGCATCTCACTCCGCGTGGGCGGACAACTGAACAAGACACTTAAGGGGCTACTGCTGCCGTAAGACTGCGCACAGGTTTACCTTCTTCACCGCTGAGCGTGTACCGTCGCTGTTATCAGCTGTGAAGAGAAAGCTGACCTGCAGGCAGGGGTGTGCAGCGGGAGGAGCGCCAGCAGATGCTGCACTGAAACTCGAGTCATGATTGAAAGATGACAAGAGGCAACGTCAGCTTTCAACCCCTCATCGCCGCTCGTGACCAGTTCTGCCAAAAAGTGACCTTTTCTGCAAGAATAAACACAATTTAGCAGACATTTGTGTTTTTTAGGCTCCTCTTGCAACCCTTTTTGAGGGTGAGAGCCACACTGTGTCTTGGAAACCAATGATTTAGCCTATCCAGTGACAGAAAATAGTGAAAAACAGCCCTCCCAAAAGCCAAATGTCATATCATCACATTGCTTGATTTGTCCATCCGATGGTCCAAAACTGAAATACACTTAATTTGGGTCAATATAAAAGAGAGCTAAGCAACAAATTCTCATATTTGAGAAGCAATGGGTATTTGGCACAACTGCCTGGTGAATCACTCAAACAATTAACTGATGAACAGACATTTAACAAAAAACTTTGATAGTTGACCAATCAGCCCTAGACAACGACCAGCAGTTAGTAGTTCAGTACATGTTACGCACACATGTAATAACCATTTTCTTCACCTGCAGCGCCCGATGTTCTTCATCCTCAGGCTAGAGTTGATTGGCAGGGGTAGCCCAGACAGACAAAAAAAAAAAAAAAAGAAGAAAAAAACTCTTCCCAGTCAATTCAGGCCAACATTTGATTTAGTGAAGTTAAAATGGCAGCGAGTGAAGCAGGACTCCGAGTGAGGAAGATTCTCTCAGGACATCCTTATCATCTGTTCTTTCATTTGTCCAAGGCGAGGTTTTGAGACCCGGAAATTCAGGGGATTAATGTCCGCTGTGATAACCGACAGGATGTGCCGTTGGACTTGAAGCTGCAATCCACAGGGCTGCTGAACCATGACGCCCTTGCAGAGCATTTCATTTATATTTTAGGAATGAAATAAAAGGAAATGGCCAAACCACATGAATGATAAATGAAAGGACAAGGATAATGAAAAAAAAAAAACATTCAGTGTAATTTTAAATGCTGACCGTGTGGGTAAAGTAAAAACTGGGAGCGGAGGAGCAAGGAAAGCTAACCTTAGTCTCACTGCAAAAGCTGAGGCACTTGATTCATCAGAGACGGGGTCAGGCCGCCCTCATCACCACCAGGTGGGTTTCATTAAGTTGTCATCCCCGGCTGCGGCGAGCGCTTGTGTGCCCATCGCTCTCCCTGGTGCTGAAATTCTCACACTGGTTCACTGCGTTCGCAGGGGTTTGCAGTGGAAATCTGTCTTACATGTTCGCCACGTGTTCTCTCGCCACGTGCACGTGTCACCTAGTTAAATGCTGGCTTACATTTGTGTATTGCTGCTGCATGCTGGGTACTGGTTGATTAGTTAGTTAATTATTATTATTAGCTTAAGATCATCTTAGAATATATGACAGTACAACACATACAACACATAGACACAAGACTAAAAGCAAAGGTGCGTAAACTCTCACTGTATATGTAATTTTATACCTCAATAGTAAATCTATGCTACATTACTGGATGAAATGACCAAGATAAGGAAACTTCATTTGTTTAGCACCTCTCAAACACAATTCATTGTACTTTATATAATGCAATATGCATTCAGACATTTTATAAACACACAAAAAAAGGAAATAAAATCAATTAAACTTGGAAATCAGTTAAAAAAAATGCTAATATTAAATAAAAGCATTGTTTAATCGTTTAAATTGTACACTTAAAAGATAAGATGCCCCAAATTCAATAAAGGAAATAAGAGTGCAGCAGAGGAACAATTTTTTTTTATTTAGAGTTGAAAGTAGTTTGAATTAGGGCACGTTTAAGACCAGACAGGAATATCTGCTTCCATCACATGAGGGGAAAGAAATCCTGAGAGTCTAACATGACGAGAAGCTCATTGGTTTACAGCGTCAGCCACAATGCCATTATAAACCTGACGATGTTCAAAGGAGCTCCAGCACAGCGTAAAGGTGCGGTAACACCTGCGACATCTGACACATTTTCTTCTCTCAGATAAACGAGGGTCTCGAACTTGAAGCTATGCGCAGCCCGCAGGTGGTATGAGCGACGTTTAAAGCGAATCTACTCTGCCGTCTGGTGTCATGGTTTTTCTCTTCGACCTCTTACCATGTTCAGTATCTCTGCGTTTCAGGTCTTTACAAAGTTAAATAGATGATTCCTTCCAGATGTCAGTGATGTCTTTCTGACCTTTTCAAATAACTCACAGAGGTGATGTGAGCGCTACCTTGAGCGTCAGCTGCTAACTAAAATGATTACAAGATGTGGTGCAGCAGGGACTGAGTGGCCAAACAATGTTCCTGGATAATATAGAGTTGAGTGTATAGTAGATTGCAGCAACTTTCCAGCATGATGGGGCCATCCTTGTAAACATTATTTTTTATTCATGAATTAGTGGTGGATCCTTGCATGCACAATAACCTCATATTTGCCAGACATAGGAAAAGGACTGCACAGAGGAAGAAAAGATAACAGGCGGCACTGAAATACAGATTTTGTGGCTCAGAGACACTGCTAATGGAAATTTTATGCTTCCGTCGGACCCTTTACGGAAGAGGAATAAATTTACAGCTGTGGTGCTGTGTAAAAATGAACGGTGAACCGATGATTGAAGCAATTAGTGCCATTTAATTTAATTGTCCACATATTCCTGTTTAATTGTCTCGCTCATGCATATCAATCCATTGGGTCTAAGAAAAGAAATATGTTTTTATAAACGGTGAACGTCACTGGAGCCTTGTAGAAATTGCGATGAACTTCCTGTAATTAGCAGAACAGCACGTAGGACTGTCTGAACTGAGCTCCAGCTACACAGGGTCATGGTCACACAGATGTGACATTTTTTAGACATTCACACAGAAATGTGGCTCTTGTGGACAGAAATAGTGTTTTCCTCGAACCAAAAACCATGCTCTTCATTTGACGTTTTTCGCCATGGCACTACTCAAAACATCCCTTGTTTGCATGGTGCGAAGTCATTAAAACCTAACCTGTCACCACGCAGGCGCTTCATACCCACGAGTGTGTGCGGCTCACTGTTCATAGCACGGTTCATGAAGAGGCACTTGGCAAGAAGCGGTGGCTTATTTCTGGAGTCCACAGGGGCCATAGCTGTGATACCACAGTGACATCATGTGATAAACTGAACCGCATCGTCATAACAAGTCTGTGCACATGCTTGTTTTGTTTATGGGATCCCCTCCGCGGCGCCCAGGAACAATGACAACGGCGTCGCGGCGATGCATTGAGGTTTGCCGTCACCAATCACGCTGCCCAGGCTGCTGATTACATCCGCAATAATCAATGTGAAGTCCTAAATTGAAAAGAAGAATTTTTCATTTTCTCAGTCCGTGAGGGATCTTTAGCCATAACACACTCACCGACCAAATGATCAGATGAGAGATTTTAGTTGTCAGGACTTACAATTACATTTTTAAGCAGCAGTAAATCAAGTGCGTTGATGTTTGCGGTTGCGGCTACCTATTGGAAAGAGATCAGGATGAAATATTGGTATTGCTCCTCTGGGCTGGGAAGATGCTTGTTTCAGCATGTTTGTGCATGTCACCCTTCCCACCACAGCCCCAATTAATGCTGCCTTGACAAATCTCCCCCAGAGTGGGAATCATATTTTCAAGCGCTTGAAGGGCATTCGCTCGCCGTGGCCCTCACGGTGACCCAGCTCCGGCTCGCATTTACAACCTTTTCACATCGCAGGACACAAATAATCCACTCTGTATTCACAGACTGACCCGAGGATGTCATTTATCTCCTTGCTGCGCTCCATCTGTCACACATTTTACTCATGGAAAATATACTCTGTATGTGTGTATATATATATACGGGCTGTGCAGTGCAACATATATGTCGCAGTTGCCAGAAAATCTGTCTTTGCAATGAATAAAATTACCACAGTGGCACACGATGATACAGTTTTAAATGTGTTTAAATCTGTTTGTGTGAAGTGAAGGTTTGTGTGTGAGGTAAATGGATGATGCATCGCTCTTCTACTTGGTACTTCTTCCTCTTTTAGTTGTGATGGCAAACCATCTTACAGGTGCATTACCGCCACCTGGTAGTCTACCGTGTGTGACACTACCTCCCACAGTTCCTGGGGAACTGGGGAACCATTTTAGCCGCGCCTTCTAATGCCTGTTGAGGAAGGAGGTCTGCCCACAACAAACTCATCAAACTCGCCATATTTTCAAGAGACTGTCAAGCGTTTGGGTTTGTTGCAAATGCAGAACATGTATTTATGTTACAGGGTATTTGGTTAAATTAAAAAAAGCGGGTTTTCATCCCAAAATACGTAAGATAATGTATTACGTAAGATAATGTATTATCAGGGCCCGAGGGGCTCGAGCGGATTTTAGGACTCAAATGCAGGAAACAAATCACCATGGAGGATCACGCTCTGAGGCGATATTTATTACAAAAGGTCTTTTGTTCATGAACAAGGCAAAAACAAAATGTGGTTTACAAAGTACAAACAAAAGGCGCTCGGCTAATCGAAGTACAACAAAAGACGCAAGGTTTCAAAAAGGCAAATAACAAAAGGTGCAAGGTTTCCAAAAAATACAGAACTTAGGAAGCAAGACCAAACAAGGCACTTAACTGGTTGGTAAAGTTTTCTCAGCAAAGCTGGACATGACATGGACGTTTGACAGGGTACACAAGACAAAGGGAGACGCGGACTATATATATACACACATGAGGTAACAGTGAAAAGATGGAAGTCAGGGGTCTGAAACGAGAGGAGAGTTAGGGTTTCACAATAAAACAGGAAGTGTATGACAAGACCAGACGCCGGTAAACAAAACAGATCTGACGAGACATGACATGTATGTAATGATCGTAGCGTTATTCTTTATGTAATATTTTAAAGATTTACTCCATGTAATTAGTTTCAAACTATGCTTTCTTCTGTAACTGCATGGAAAATGGCTGCCATGGTGAAATAATAGAAAGTAGTAAAAATGTGTGTCTTTGTGTTTTTTTATTTGACACAGAGGCTAAGTTAGCTTAGCTTAGTATGAGGACAAACATCATCAAATAAAAGGAAAACTTGATGTGACATATCAAATTCAGCATATTACTGTTCGGGTCAGAACCAGCAGCAGAGACGCGTCATCTGCTGTATGTATTTCTGAGCGAGTTGAGCTGGATGTCATGAGAAAATGAACGGGTGTTTTCAAGTTATCTACCAAAACCAAAACCCCATACAAGACCGCAAGCAAGAAACAAAGAACTTAATATGATGTCTGCTGTGGCCAGTGACTGTTAAAGAACAAAGACCTCGGGCAGATGTATTGCGTTGTATGTGTTATGTGGACGCTTTGCATTGCTAGAGGCGTTACGTCCCTGGAATTTACCATTATGGGCAAATAAAGACAATGTTTGTGTGAAATTATTTCTTGTTAAGGTTTGGCTGGTGGCCTGTATGCAGCATTAATGTCCTTTGCCAGTCACGAGCCTGTTTGAACTGCACCGCTTGTGGTTGTTTTTACCTCTGTAGCAGCGGGGCTATGTGCAAAAAAAAGTTAACATACAGCCCCTATTGTGTGACATATTTTAATCAGTACATGAGAGGTCAGCTTAACATGCAAAGATGGAGATTTTAACAGTATAAAAAAAAACTTACTGGTAAAATAAAGCTTTACCTAATTTACTGATGTAAGATGCAGATGTCCTTCACCAATTAAATAGTCACTTCTTACTACTTTGTATGCACTCTTGTATTACATAATGTTGTTTTCTCTTTCAATTAGGCAATGCTCAGCAACATCCAAATGATAATTACTCCTGTCCTCTGTTGTGTTGAACTTATAAACAATCTTGGCTTATTAGACAGTCACAGAAACCTCCACGTGTAAAGGTATTTACATGAAATATCATGATAAATCTGCTTTCCACCCCAAAGTAAACCAAATGGATGTGAGCAAAAAGACTCATCAGCCCAAACCGGCTGCGTCGTCGTTGTCACTGCCGTCTTTCAGGATAGCTTTCAGTGAGGATGCAGTTGTTTTTGTTTTATTTTTGGAGGAGTTATTTGTAAATCAGTGGGCAAAGATTAAATACTTCCCTCTACCCTCTCAGCGTTGGATATTGTTACCGATGAGCGTGAACATCCTGCTATAGCCTGAGCCATTTTTAAAAACCCACAGACCTAAAAATATGGCTGCATGTCTCCTCACATTTCCTATATTTTGACAGTTGCTACAGACTTTTCACTGTTCGCTCTGTGCACATGAGCGCGCCGCCGTCGCAGGCATGTAAGTGAACGCTACAAAGCCTTTGACCCGTGCTGATCAGCCGGCCATGTGAGCCACTTTTCATGTTCAAATCCTCTCTTTCCGTGGCAAATTTGCCTTCCCGCATAATATCTGGACCATGCTGACCTGTGACTTGAGAAGAACTGGGATGCCAGATGAAAGTGCACATGAAGCGGGCGAGAAAGGCTGAATCATTGTTCTTCACAGCAATTCAAACACAAGCATGTTGAGTTTTTGTTTACGGATTTACATTGACACCGAAATAAATGTTTTAATTGCGTCTAACTGGAGTGAAATGTTAGAAAAGACACGTTTCATATCCTTAATTATGCACTCTGCCAGTGTGATTGACAGAGAGGCTACAATTAAAACGCATTCATGCACACTCCTTAGGTAGTAAGCCATGTCCTCCAGAGTCATGCTTCAAAAGACTTTTTACGTCACAACACTTCTGACTGACAGCAGCACGTTTTTATCTCTCTTCTTTGGCTGCGAGCTCTTTGATTACATGTTCAGGAAAAGCCAAAACATATCACATTGCTGTATTCTGATAGAGCTGACATAAAACCACGAGAACGCTTTCCAGCAAAACATTAGTTTGGCTTGAAAGGCCTATTAGTCAATTAAAAATCTTATTTCCAGGCAGACATTTTTATGAGAAAATGCGACACGTGATCGCCAGATAGTCTTCTTTCTTCTAGTTATGGAGAGAGATGAATTAATTCTTTTGTGGCCAGACAACAAGCAGCAAATAATCTATGAAAGGAGACGCAGTGCTGTCCTGACTCAGGGAAGATGCAAGTAAAATGAAATATTGCACGTGATCATCGCTGTGCTAACGATGAGCTGCCAAAGCGAATATACATTGTTCCATTTAATTCAGGACTGCTGCACGTCGGGGAGTTAATAGCATCATTTGAATTACATTTTGTCATCTCCTATCACAATGCCCCAAAAGGTCAAAAATGGTACTCAAAGTCGCCTTTGAGCCTAATCTCAAATCTCCTTAGTTATGTGGTAGTATGAAATGTAAATTAAATTAGTTACATTATAATCCCATACTCCCATGGAGAATAATTGAGATTGAGACCTTCCTCTGAAAAAGAGCAGATCTACAGTGACACCCTGTGCAGAAGCTTTGTAGTCCTGTAGTGACCTATCATTGGTGGTAAAGGGGGATAAATAGACTAGTCATGACCCATATGTAGGGCAATGCAGAAAGAGGATGGAACTAAACCCTCGTTTCCTGCTGAAAATGATGGTGCAGCTGCACGCAAATGAAAACACTGAGGCTGCCAAGCACACTCTTCAACTTTCAAGGTGATACCTGATTCTTTGTATCAGCAGGAAACTGTTGCCAAGGGAACTGAATTACTTGACTGTTGATAAAGAATGTCAGGCAATCAAGAGGGAGCTGGAGGCGCTGAAGCACACTCTGATAGGGCGGCACCTCCACCTCTTCTCTGAACAAGGATGTGGGAAACCTGACAAACCATCAGCTTTTCCATGGCTACTGGTCAGACTCATCACAATCAGCACAGCACCGCTGTTGTTTGTCTAAATGTCTCAATCCGAGTGAGACGGCTGCTGCAGACGCAATGTAAAGCAAAGGCATTCATAATGACAGTTATTACCTGACAAAAATAGACCTCGGAAGGTCACCTGCAAGGCAGAGACAGTTTTACAGAGAGAAGCAGCTAACAAATGTCAGTGTGCCATTCACTGAAGACCTCAACTGGATATCCAGTTATGCCAAAGATCTATAGCCTGACATTTTCTGCTGCATGTTGGCTGCACAGTTTCTGGGGTGGGCTGTCAAATCTGCACACCTAGGCCCTTGTCTTTATGTAACATACCTAATTCGATGCTGCTTGTTTCAAGTAGGAACTCTCACATCCACTCAGTGGTCAAGTGACGGTGATCTGGCTCACAAATATTATGTTTTAAACTTTGTCTTTTATGCTTTACAAAGCACAAAACCATTCATATGCTGTTTCCTGCATAAACTACAATGCTGAACTACTGCTAATGAATTAATGGTACGGGCACTGTAAATAGCCTCAGAGGTGATGTGTGGGCACAGCCAGAGGGCATGGCTGGTGGCTCCTCTGGACCAATCATTGAGGAGGTTGACTATTGCATCACTTCAGCTGTTACTTCAGAAGGATGCTTCCAAAGAAAGTAGCCCTCTTGCAGCACAAGCTAAAGGGTGAAATTAGCAAACATGTGGGATAATCGCTCAACTTGCACTTCTTCTTTGCTATTTCTCACAAGTGGTGGAGCAGGAATACATGATCCATGAACTGGTGATGGAGGGTGATTTAATAGAGGGGATGTGCACATGCACTGTGCACATACTGGATACTGTTTTCCTGACCACCAATGTCCAACTAAATGTAAAGCTCTGTATTAACTCACACATTTGGCAGCGGTCTGGCATTAAAATAATGGTCGGATCAAGACATTCAGTCTAATTTAAGTATAAATCAAGGCTGTAGTGTAATTTATACGCACATCCATGAAACACTTTGATGATCCTGTGATAGTCTCAGTCATGCATAAATAATTCCCTTTCTACTTTAAAGTTTGATTGATCCCACCTCTTTTCTTTAAATCTAGATGTACACGATATAATGTCAGTGCAATCATGCATATTTAAGTGATGTTTAGCGACATCAGGCAAACCCTCCCACCCTTTTAGGCTTCCGTCATGCTGCGGCAGTCGCATCCATATTAAAAGGTTCGTCTTTTTGTTCTTGTAAAACGTACATTTTATTGAGGTAATGAGCTGGAGAGAAATATTCACCGCAGAACTTCTGAAATGTACGATCAAAAGATAGCCAGCCTTTAAACGGTGGGAAATAAATGAACCATAGGCATACATGTGCATACAGTTAATTTAAGTTAAAAGTAATGGTAAAGTTTATTATGTCTCTTTTCCTGAAAGGGACTCAAAAGGTGAAAATGATTATGGATAAATTGGATTTACCATCATTACTCAATAACTGGAATGCGCTGATTTTCTGGAGAAACCCTCTTTTCTCTTTCTTGTTTGAGTGCTCTGCTCTGAGGTCTGAAAAGTGATAGAAGCAGAGTGTGAGAGCTGCATACTCATCTGAATCACGCTCAGTTCATAAAACTGTAAGCCGCAAATTGGAAATAATTATGCTCCACTTACCACAGAATCACCTCTCTGAAGAGTCTTACAAGCTAAAATGTTTGAATAACAGCTGAAGACAGAACATTTTCTTTTCGTATTTGTTTATATAATTGAAATAACTAACGAAAATGATAACGTTAGCGTCAGCGAATGCCCGGGAACACACCCTGCTCTCATTCCGCAGCGTTCGGATGACATGAGAGCAGCAGTTAAGGTAATACCGGAGAATCATGAAAAGCAACTCTTAAGGATTTTTGGCTTGTTGTTCCATGAAATCCAAATGATGCGGAGCCATATTTCTGGGATTCTTGGCAGGACTGATGCAGAAAAATCCATCTGTAACAAAAGACAAAAGCCAATTTAGCACCAAATCAGAATCCACCCAATTAATAACCTTGACTAAATTACAGTGGCTCAGATTCGGATTCACGCAGAGCTTCATTTGGATCAAAATGAAGGTTCAGAACTTTTTTAACTGCGCAGGTATTAAGTGCTGGAACAAATAGATGCTTCTGTGTCTAATGGGGAATTTTTAATAGCTCTAGCATTACAATGGATCCTGTTTTAGTGAACTAATCAAACACGGCTTTTTACTGCACATCGTCAGGCTTCTCAGGAATTGTTGAGACCGTGTTGTCGTATCTGTTTTCCACATGCAGAGCCTACCTTTCCCATCATGGTGGTACAGAACGTATTGAGCCGTGATCCGGACAGATCCCCCTCTGACCTCCGTCTGTGGCACAGCATCCTTAAATGATGTAGCTGTTACTCTCCACTCCTTCCTGTTCGTCCTGGAAGAGTTGGATGGAGTTGAGGTCACATGTGATCGCTGTTCGTCCGTGTATTAATCTTTTTCCTGTCGTTTGAGAATTAAAAAAGGACAATTATCCTCTAAATAACCGTACCCACACATTAAGTACAGATTATGCAGCATTTTCATCATGTTTCCACTCTGAATACGCAGATATTTTTACCCATGTGTTGGCATTTGTTTCAGTTTCCTTGGCTGTCATTTACTTCCTACGAAAGAGGACTCATGTACAATTAATTTTCTATCGTCCTACCCTGCTAGAAGGCTCCCATTGTGTTTATTTGGCTACAATGACGTCCAACTGACTTCACTCATTTGTTTGACAGCTGAAATAAATATAGTTTCACTCTCAGATTTCTACTTGGCCTCATGATAAGCCAGAAATAAGCTGTATTTTTCTGTTTTGACAGACTTTTGAAGATTAACTACTTAGTTAAAAATGATTTCCCCGTTGGTCAAACATTGTCATTTCCTTCTGAAGGAGTAGGGAGGAATAAATATCCTATCCCACTTTTCACATCACTGAGTTTTGCCAACCTTTGCTAATTATTTGCATACTTTTTTGCCTCCCCTCAGTGGCCTCACATAAAATTTCCATCTTCGCATCTCATATCGATTGAGAAGAACAAGCTGTCAGAGCACCTGTTTCCAGCTGAAAGTTGGATGGGGCTCAGCTGCTCAGCATCCTCTCTCCGCTGCAGCAAACCTCAAATTCATTTCAACTGGGAATACGGCTAGTAAACACGAGACATCCGTTTTCGAGATGAAGTTGTTGCAAAGAAGGAGAGAAATTTGGTTGTGGGGGGAAAAGGCCTCACACGTTTCAAGCCTAATTGCGGCTTGTTTTCTGTCGGATTGTCAGGGTGATCATTTTTTACAGAGGAAGACTTTGGCATTTTGGCTTATTTGCTGTCTTGACAAGGGATAGATGAGAAGAGCAATGCCACTCTCATATCTGTAAACATGACGCTACTGCATGGAAATGGTTAGCTTAGCATAAAGGCTGGAATCAAGGTGGAACAGCTTGCCTTGCTCTGTCCAGTGCTAACAAAAGTTGTAGAGGTGCTGGTAGGTAGATTTTATTTTATACCTGCTTTCCTGCTTATGCTAAGCTAAGCTAACCCTGCATAGCTTCATAATGATAGATATGAGAGTGGTGTCATTCTTCTCATCTGCGTGTCTGTGAGGATTCTCAGTCCCGGTTATCCGGTCTAGTTGAATCTACTCCGACAGCAGGACTTGGTTGTAGATACTCTCTCCTCCCTCCACCTCTAGCTGACTGGTGGAGAGTCTCAGCTGCTTATCGGCTCCTTTTAGAATAGTTGGGGCTGCCTGAGGCCAAGTGTAAACCACAGTCGACGAAGTTGTGCATGTATGCATGTCTGTATGAGCATTTATGTATGTATGTATTATTGAAAGAGGACTTTAAAGTAGATTGATTTACAAAGATGGCTGCATTGAATTTTCAGTTTACTGCAGAGTAAGCATATGTGATGCCACTCCTGGTCATACATTTTCTCATCTTCTCACACTGTCATGCATCGTACAATTTTTGCCGAGTAACTGAATCGCTGTGAGTACAGTTTGGTCAGTGACTAAATAAGGTAGCAATTGGAATCTTGTATTGGATTTGACACTGTTTTATTCACACTGCCCATAGCTGCTGGAGAAAACTGAGAAATCACTTAACTCGAGGGGTCGAGAATGAGGAGAAGTCCGAATCGAACGAAGACAATTTATACCCTACCTGCCTTCCCGATGACTCCAGTCCTGGCCGCTCTCCAGCAACTGGTCCTAATCACTCACCAACTCTGAAACCCGCTGACTTGTTCTGCGTTGATCGCTTGAAGTGGAAGTGGCTGCTGCCAGGAGCCGTCCACGTTTCCAAGACTGAACAAATTGGTTAGCAAGGGAGTGAGTTTGTAATTATTGCAGTATCAGATAAAAAGTTGCTTGACTCAGACATGACTCATATAATTGAATTCTTCAAACTGAACAAAAAAACTAACAAGTGGGGCACACTGGGTCACGTTGTTATTGCTTTATCTAATGGGCTTGTTCTGGGAAATTAGCAAAAAATAACACTACTTAGAAAAGAATGTACTGAAAGTTACGCTGTTTGTTAGCTTGATTGAAGACCATTAACGATCAGACAGTACAGCGGCATTTTGCACCTAAATGGAGCAACATCACGCAGCAATATAATTATGAATGTGACAAGAACATCGTCTAAAACATTAGATTTAATTTCAACATGTCAAGGTGTTGCAGAGTTTAATATGTGCAGAGCATACGAGGACTGGCAGAGCTGTTAAACCGTCTCTTCATTTCCCTCTGCCTCTGTCACTCACACAGATACTCTACAGGCACACTTGACAGCCTGTATCCTCTGTTTCCCTTTCAGATTTTCCCCATTTCAGCCCATGAGCTCTCTCTCTCGTGTTGTTTGAAGTAAACACCTTTTGTGGCAGCAATATTCCACCCATGGTAAGAATTTAGAAAGGGTTCCTCAGTTCTTCAAGATAAGATGTGGAATTGATGATTGCGCTGCGTGAGTCAGACCTTGAGCCAGTAGGCTTGCTGCATATGAAGGTCTCTCCTGCAGATCTGAGGTCTGGGAGTAACATCAATAGGCTCGCGGCACGAAGAGAACAAAGTGTGACGGTGTGCAGTTTTACTGTGATATGATGAATTTTTCATTAAGTGAACCTGTGCTTGATGCAGAGGCAAATTATGGATAAATGTTGGGTAAAAACATTCAAAGCTCTTTAAGCTGATACAGCACTCGGACAAGATTATAAATTGCTCGATTCAAAGAATATTTCAGTGTTATGGAAAAAACCCAACTAGAAAAGACTAAATAATCCTTGAAACAGACTTTTTATCTTACTCCTCTGTCCAACCCTGTCTCCTAGAAACTGTTTATATGCTACCAACTTACAACAGCAAATACACTTTGAAGGATACATAACAAGATTCAAGATTCAAGATTCAAGAGTCTTTATTGTCATTGCACATGTCAATGAAATTTTCATTGCAACCCCCATGTTAGATGGTAAGAAAGATAAGACTAGAAAGAGTGAATAAAATTAAGATAACTACAATAAAATAAAATAAACCAACATGCAATAAAAAAAAATATTCGTGAAGCAATTAAAAATATAACAGAATGAAAATATACTTAGGCAATAAAATATACTAAACAATAAACAATAAAATATGGAAGTGAAATGTGCAAACAGAATAAAATATACAAGCAGAATAAAATATAAAATATACACAGTGAAATGTTCCGACAGAATAAAATATGCCAATGAAACTGAAATGTGCTGATATACTAAAATGTATATAATTATAGTATATGTGTGTACATAAAAGTCAAGTACACAGAAGGTGCAGGTGGAGGTAGAGGTGTAGGTGTAGGTGTAAAGTGCGGTGTGCAGTGTTCACAGTTCACACAGTCTCTCACTGCAGTGAGGGGCTGCTGGGGGTGATAGCTCTAACAGCTCTGGGGAAGAAGCTGTCCCTCAGTCTGTTAGTGGTGGTGCGGATGTTCCTGTACCGCTTTCCTGATGGAAGAGGTACAAACAGTCTGTGGCCCGGGTGGCTGGGGTCCGTGGCGATGGATCTCGCCCTCTTTCTGACCCGACCTTCATATATAGAGTCTAGGTCAGGGAGGGGGCAGCCCACGATGCCCTGTGCAGTTTTAACCACCCGTGCCAGTTGTTTCCTCTCCTGTGCCGTGCAGCTGCCATACCACACTGTCACACTGAGGCAGAGGATGCTTTCAATTGTGGCCCTGTAGAAGTTAACGAGCAACCGAGAGGAGAGTCCAGCCCGTTTCAGCTTCCTGAGGAAGAAGAGTCTTTGTTGTGCCTTCTTCACCAGGCGGGAGGTGTTCATGGACCAGGAGAGGTCAGATGTGATGTGGAGGCCCAGGAACCTGATGTTGTCCACACGCTCCACCACTTCTCCGTCCATGAGGAGGGGGGCGTGATCCGTCTTCCTGGACCTCCTGAAGTCCACAATGACCTCCTTGGTTTTCCCTGTGTTCAGCACCAGGTTGTTGGCTGAACACCACTGGGTGAGCTGGTGTATCTCCCCTCTGTAGTGGGTCTCGTTGTTATCTGAGATGAGACCCACTACTGTAGTGTCATCCGCAAAATTTTAACGCCGAGACAAGTCCTCCAAATTAAACAGCAAAGTGCATTGTTTGTCCCTGCTTTCCAGAACGGCTCATTGAAGCACTTCCTGCTCTGACGCACCCCACCACAGGACGATTTGTCACATGCTTTCAAAACCACTCAAAAATGAAACAGTTTTGTGGTCTGGCACACCTATGGTTAAGGCTTTGTTCAGTTTCCTCTGTTATAAAAAAGACTTGGCTTGGTCTGGGCTGAAATCAAAAGTGTGTGTGGTTGTTCTGAACAGCCGCACTCCAAAGGGGGTAAAAAGCTGGCCGTCATAGAGAGAGAGGGAGATACAATACCGTTAAAACACGGGGATGAATTTTTCTTAAACAGTCTCTCCTGGAGGGCATTCGTAGTGATGCACTCATTGTTCACATGAACGGCGACAGCAGTAGTTGTGTAATGGCTGACAAAAGAGAGCTACAGAGGAAGAATGGCAAAGGGAGCATGGTGTGATGTTGGTGTGAATGTCCAGCTATCAGTTTTGGAGAGTGGCAGAAATGGCTGGACGCAGCCTCACCAATCTGATCTGGGAGCAGGTTTCTGAAGCCGCTGGACCATCCGACAGGCACTTTTGGCTGAGTATGCTGCCGCCTTTTAGGTTAGAGAAACACAGCGTGGGTTAAAATGACAATTTTGTTAAGGTGACAGTAATTCTGTTGTCAACCTAAAGTGGCTGAGGTTAGGGAATAATCATGGTCATGCGCATATGAATACATGAATGGAAACAGCTATTTTCATTTCCTATTGCTGACAGACTGCAGTGCAGAGGTGAACAGCTCTAATTTTCACTTCTATATGATGTGACACATCGTTCCAATTTGAGTTTTTGCAGGGTCTATGTAAGTGCAAGAACACTTCACCTCCTGGACTGACGAAAAAAAAAAAAAACATGCCACTTCGCGATCACGAAAACATGTTAGGCAGAAGTGTTGTTATATCCAGGAGACGGGGATGCTTCTGGCACGCCGCCCTCCCTCCTGCCTTCAAGAAGTCATTAGAATGTTTCTGGACATACAGAACAGTCACGTTACCGTCACGGCGTGTGCAGAGATGTCACGCTGTCTCGCTCGTCATTGCAAGAGTTAATTGCTCAAAAGAGTCCCTGTGCAGTTAAACCAAAGCAGGATTAAACGCCAATTGATCTTCCCCCTCAAGCTTTACACTGACATCCTTTACCAGTGAATGTATACTGTAAAGGCACTAACAAGCATGAGTCCTTACCGCGATTCATGCTCTCTTTTAGCTGCAGAGTTTGGCTGGTGTTTTCTCTGAACGCAGCCCAATAAGAAATTAATCTGTCAGGAGTAACTGAAACTCAGCATCTTCAGTTTAAAAAAAGTGGTAACAGTGGCAGCCGTGCAGGGTCTTTCTTGGGCTGTTTCAACACCCCCAGCCTCTCTGTAACGCCATATACAAACGTGGACCTGGTTTAAGAAGTGATGAGTGTTCCCTGTGGTGTTCATTTAAAAGATGTCACACTGCTGGACATGTGCATTGGGCAAGATCAGCCCATTCAGATGGGTCGCAGCCTGTCTGCATCTTACCCAGCAATGCAGTTGCTTCACATTTCTTCTCCTTGTATATTAACATGGAGCATATTTTGCATGTAACACCATCGACAGCCGAGCTGACAGCAGGAAGACAATCTTCAAAAAGAGCTTATTTTTTCCCATCTCACTCTGGTCTTGTGATCCCCTCGCAGAGATTGTTTTGAGCTCCGACGATATTGGTCAGGGAGAGCAGCCTCGGTAGCTTTATCCACAGTTGGTGCTGCATAACAGTAGCTATTGAATATTGAATGATCAGCCCCTGGGGAAATTAATGGTGTATCACAGCAAATGGGCTCTATCACAAGTGTGGTTGAAACGACAGTGGCAGGAAAGAGGAGGAAAAAAAAGGGAGCCGTGGGCCAAAATGCTGAGCGCACTTAGCATTATCTAGTGAAGTTGCGGAGCTGCGGGTGCCCAAGGCTCGGCTCCTCCTCCCTCGCTCTTCCTGTGTACGCTCTTGACTCCTGTGTGGAAAGAGCAACAGCAGCTGTTTAACCTGCAGCACTATTGTCCAACTGAGGGATTTGCGGATAAAGGGCCGTTGATGCAGAGCAGACACCGCAGTCAGCCTGTGAACACACCGCATTTGCTCTTCCAGCGTGAAATGGCGCCGAAGCAGCTGCTCGCAAACTTACATTTAGCGTTGCTAGCAAGATTCCCAAACAAAAGCGTGCACTGTGAGAAAGAAGAGTGAGCTTGAAACCAATAATATTTAACAAGGTTTCCTGTGTTGAGAGCTGTTTTTTTTTTTTTTTTAAATTGTGGATACAGTACACAGAGAAGCCTGAACAGGCTGCCTCCCTGTTGGACAGCTGTACTAATGGAAACCTGCATAGTCTCAATTATAGCCAAGTCCCAGATCCACTCTAAGTGCCAGGTGGAAACAAGGCGCTGTGTATTTACAATTTCATTTCACTACTGAGACTTAACAGGAAAACACAGGAGGAGGACTGGGTGTGGAGCCTGAAGGCAAACAGCGTGCCATAGGAGACCAAATTAGAAAAAAATACATTAAAATCAAGTCAAATGATTGTTAGAACACAGTCATGTGCACACGCTGTGGCACTGTAGGTTGTGTTCATGGCTTTAAGAAGCACACAGTGAGAAAGAAAACTTCAAAGAAAAAGTTCTCAAGGGCAACGCCATATCTTATTCTTATCTCATTCATTTTCCATGGGATATGCGTGTCTCTCACAGCAGAGCAGGGGACACAAGAATGACCTGCGATGCAAAAAGGTTGTTGCTGTGGGTCAGGATGTCTACCTGCTCTGGATCTGTGGAGGAGAGGTTTTAATTTACAGATGCACATCATCACATACATACAGAAAAGCAATGCAACAGATATATTGGGCATCTAAGTGAAGCTAATTTGCAGCCACCACCTGGTTGGTGTTTGCTAACGAGGGAAACGAGCTTTCAAGCACCAACAGGCCCACAGCAACGGGCGAGAAGTGGCAAAGTTAGTTCAGTGTTTGAGTTTAGGCTTCCTCTTGAACAACTTCCACCATGCCCACAGTACTCAATGCAAAAGGCACAAGATCACACCCGGTGATCGCTGTTATTGCTCAACAGTGAGCTGCTGTTTAATATTGGGTTGCACCATTGAACACAAGTAATGCATAAATCAGCGGCTGCCCCGGGGGTTGACTCACCCTCCGCCCCGGAGTGTTCCCCTGTGATTCAGGCTGCTTTGACATTCACCCGCCTGCCCTCATGGGCGAAGTAACAGACCAGTAGCTCTAACCTTTACTCAACCAGTGATTTAGCCTGCCTGTCTGCACTGATAACACACACTATCAGAGTCGGCCTGAGAAGAGGAGATGAGGGTTGCTCTGTGGCACTGCTGTGCACAGGTAGGGCCTTTAGTCACCGCCACCCATCCACTGTGTGTCAGCCGGCATCCTCCTTTTATCTCAGCCTTGGTAGCCTCTATTCCGTACGCCCACTGAACCTTAACAGTCATCCATTCTACAGCACAGAACCGTGGCGTGGAGCCTTGAATCTCACCTACATGAACCCACACAATGGCAGCCCCCAGATCCATCTAGTCAGATGTCCTTTCACTGACTCTTAAGCTCAATTCAATTCATTTTGCGGGGGACTTCGCTCTGATTGGATGCTGGTATTTTGTTTAGATTACATCATGACTTACAGAAGAAATACATATACAGACATATACGTACATTCACAACAGCTGTGACTCTAGCAACAATGTCACTTCGATAGCTCACTAATATCTGTAATAATTACCTTCCACAGTTGAGCACTGTAAGAGGAAAAAAGTTTCATATTAGAGACCTTGAGACAGAACAGCGGTGGATAACACTTGTTAGCAGCAGTGCTGTAGTTGAGTTTGCAATAATATCCTATATATAGCTAATTTAAATGTCATACATTATGAAAGGAATTACATATTGTGCATATTTCTAATATGCCAATAAATGAAGCTTTAGCAAACGTTCAGTCAGAAACTCTTTTCTTTAGCACGCTTCGGCCTGTAGCCATCCTGCATTCACTCCTCTCATGCACGCTCACTCGTTATCTCTTTGCTGTCAGTGTCAGAGGCTATCAATTGAGGTATCAGCTGTTCTCCCCAGCAGGTCATATCCATCCAATAGCGTGGCAACACACCTTTACTGTGATCATCTTGCTGCCGTCTGTGGGAATACGATTCTGCACGATGCACGCCCCTCCGCCTCTTCATCTCCACCCAGTCTTGACATGTTAGTTGGACGCAAGTGAGCTGGTAAATTCAGCAACGGCAGTACGAGCTTCGGGATACGACCACATTGATTTTCAATTAACAGTCACAATTCATGTGACAAGGGACGAGTCTTAATTTTTCATGTAAAACATCAGATATAAATATTCATTCAACCCATATGGCATCAATGATTCTCTTTGAGTTCCTTTACAAATGAGCATTGGCAAAGTCTACTCGGTGCCTTCTGTCGCAGTTCCCGATGACAGGCCCTTTTATAGAACAATCAGCGCCGAATAATGTGCTGCTGAGAGTTGTGTATTCAGCGCAAAAAGGTGTTTAACTGAGAGTTTATGCAGACTTTTTTCACCTTTTTCTCCTGCTGGCAGGTGCTCTCTGAATCTGTGCCTTGAGTGATTGTGTTTGTCAGGACGGTGGTCTGTTTGCCCAGCGCTGGAGAGCGAGATTGGGGAGTGAGAATTGCCACCCAGGCCGGGCAGCTGCGGCGCTCTGCTGATTGCCACTTCCTCTTGTGTGATTTTGAATGGAGTTTCGCAGGTTTAAGAAGTCTACGCCCACTGCATGTCTGGAGCTCATCCTGCTGCACTGTCAATCAAAGCTGTGCCCACCTCGCGTCACTATGCCAACGCTTTAACTGCTAAACTAGCCTTGTTGCAAGTGCAACCTAGACTGAGCCCTTGATCTGCACACTAAGATGCTGCTGCCGCTCTCACTCGTCGTCTGACTGAAGGGCCTTGATAGGAGGAAAAGAACAGTGTTTCTGCACAGTGGTCCAGATAAAGAACACAACACAATGCTGTTTGTGTGTGTGTGTGTGTGTGTGTGTGTGTGTGTGCAATCATACTGTGCCGCTCTTGCAATTGGAGTAACAAATTGTCTCCCTTGTAATCAGCCTCTCTTTGCCTGCTGTTCTCATCAAAATTCTTTTGAGTGTACTGTTGCCATGGTACCTTGAAAAATCTGCCGCTGTGATTTTTTTTCCTTTTTCTTCCTGAGATAGCAATTCTCATTTTTCTGTCTGCTTACCTAACAGACAAAACCACTTTGGATCATTTTTAGGCAAAATTAGTACATAATGTAAAAATAGATTGTTTGGGGGGGGGGAGGGGGGGGGGGGGGGGGGGGGGGATACACTGAGGGAATAAAAGAAATAACGTTCTGCCGAGCACCTTCTGTTGGATTTTGTTGAATTATTTCTGTTTGAATGCATACACAAAGAAATATGGGGTCTGAAATTGCTCTCGGCAGGACTGTGGAAACTCTATCAGGGTAGTGAAGTCATGGTCACCTCATGATGTGTTAAATCTGGTATATACAGAACAAACATTACAGGTTTTATATAGAAATTAACTTGGAACTTCTAACTTTAAACATGCTTTCCTCGGGCTGGACCAGATATTCTTTACCTGCCTGACGTCCGGAAAACCTGTCTGAACCATCTGAATCAAATTTGAGAAATACTGACTTCATGTGTTTGGCTAAGGATAAGATAATTGATCAATTACAAATGAATACCTAATTATACAAGTGTATTAATACGATTAATACCTGGAGTGAAAGTCATATTTCAAAGCTGCACTAGCCAATATTTTTGTACTTCCCTCAGCTCTATGAGCAGTTTAGTGTCTTTCAGCTCATTGTTCTGGTTTTGCGCTACCTGCCCAGCATCAAACGGCAGACAGAACATCAGCAACTGACCCGTGAACACAGTGCAGCATTTAGCATCTTAAAAGTCAGACATTTCCCTCAAGAGTTTGTGGAGGCCAGTGGAGCTAAAAGGAGATTGCATTGGTCTGAATGATGAATGCTGATGAGCAAACAGGCAGCTGTTTAACACATTTGCCATAACAGCATTTGAGGTGACACTGTCAGTGTTTTCACCTTGTTCTGACTCCCCCAGTTGGCGGAAAAAATCAATGAATGCAGCTTTTTAATATATAGAAATAAAATACCGTTGTGACACTGTTGAGATTATTATCCTGAAATTCACAAGTGATAGCGACACACAGCTGGTGCCAATCTCTCTGTTCTCTCAAGAGATTGCGATCCTACCAAAGTGTGCATATTGTTGTTAAATCTCAGTGAAATGTGTGTTTTTTTCTGTTTTTTTTTTATGTATAAGTTTACTTTTATGAATTCTTGCCTGCTGTCAGCAGTCAGTAAGAACTGACATGCATCTTTATGTTCAAAGGGCAAAAACACGTCTGTCACAAACTTGCAGCTCTTCCGAAGTTCAACATCAAAATTCCCGCTGCTCTTGAAGGCACGACTTTGATGTCACTCACTCTTCATCTGGGTCACATGATAATTGGCAGTCAACAATATTCAGCAATATCCAAAATGCCTACAGCCTTAATTGATCATACACAAGAAATAGAGAACACTTTTCTGACTTAAAGATTGAAGGCATGCAGAGATTCATCAACAAAGCAACAGATGTGATGGGTGATTTCATGCTCCCGTGGAAACAGAGTGCTCTTTGAAATCCTGAATTACGGCAGGAGCTCCATTAAGAGAGAAGATGTCAAAAAATCGTGTAGAAAGCCACTTTAAAGAGGCCAGACATCCCGTGTCTGCTTTTTCTTTTATTGCCATTGAGAAGGTGTCTCATGGTCTAGGAGGAGGTGATTTAAATTTCATTAGAAAAGAAAAAGAGAGACCTTTTGAGTCTCTCCTTTTTAAAAGTCTACACCCACAACGAATAAATGGGGGACCTGATATTTAAACATATCCTCTAGCTGTTTTAATATAGTACAGTGTCACATCCTTAATTACACTTGGTGATATCATTTTTAATGTTTTTAAATACTGGCCTCTAAGTAGCTATTTTAGACGCCCGTCAGAATTAACTATATATGTTGTCTTATGACACTGGTTTAAGCTTTTGCAGCTAAAGCACGTTGGTCTGCACACCCCAAGATTTGTATTTTCTTCCGAAAGCCAGCAGGGGTTGTTTCACACCTTCAGGCGCGGAGACAAACTCAGCGGTTCGCTTGTGAGACGGCCTGTGTCTATCTTTAAGATTTCCCATACAAGGACACACTGAAGAGCCCTTAAAGCTCAATACCTGAAGTCAAAGTCGAGGCAGCACTTGTGTTATTTAGCAGAGCGCAGGTCAAGGCTGCGATACAGTGCCTATCAAACACTAAAGCATGACTGTACCTACTATGAGGTACGAGTGGAATGATGCATAACCTTTGTGTCATTTGTGACACAGGTTCCATTAAAGTGACCCATCTTTTATGTTTAGCCAACAGCTACAGCGGTTTGTGGTGATATATGTGGAATTGAACCGTTACTAAGTGGAAGAATGCTCTTCTTTTGAGTTTTCGTTTTCTTTTGATTAAGCCGTGTTGAATCAAAGAGGCGCACACACATATGCGTACCGTATGAACCCCATACAGGCTGACCTCTGCTGAAACACTCAGCTTCCTACGTGTACCTGTTGGGGAAAAAAAAGCAACGCTGATCAGTCAATTAGGGAGCCTTATCGTGGAAATCACATTTACAGTGCTTCCGCATCTGATGCTAAGATGCAGAGTGTAAAGCACATTAAGGGGAACTTTTGCAACGTGAGAGAGAGCGCTAATGTGCGCGGCGATTTAAGGGTGTAAACAAGACTGCTCTAATCCACTATAGAGCGCTGTATACACCGTAATGATGCTGCTGTTCCTGAAGACGGCATTTTATTGTCTCTGTCACTGCACTAATTCTAATCCCAATTCAAAGTGCGCACACATGCGAGACCATTCGCTGACACAAATTGATGGAGCGTCACATTATGGGTCCTTTGGGCTCAGCCAGGGAGAAGAAATTGGGAATTTCACTGCCCTTAATGGAAACTGATCTGAGCAATTTGTTGAAACAGCGACAAGGGCAACTGTGTTGTGTCAAAAATGGCATTTGTGATGTGTGGACGCATACAAAGACTGCGCACACCTGAACCAAAGTTGAGCAACCTCAGTGCGTAATGTGTTCCAGATCATTAAGCACACCCTCTGAGGGTATCAGTGGCTGGGTGGTGTGTTATGGATCTGAGTGCTGACCTCCCTCTTATATTTTGCACTTTAGCGAATGGCGAGTTTCCTTATTAGAGTGGATGGATCACGCTGACCTAATCTGCTCTCATGCTTTCAAAGACTAGTGTGCAGTAATTTCATCGGTTTGGCGAGTTATGACGGTTAAAACGGACAATCTCTCAATATCACACTAATCAATCACTTCTCCAGTGCATTACTTTGAAAGGGAGCTTCCCCCCACGGACTGCGGCCCGATATAAATAGCAGATTGGCTTCCTTCATGACTCTTTTTCAATTTCCATCAGTATTCGCTGCATGCGTCCTATGCGCTCACCCACCACATGAACAAACATGCTCATTCAGAGCACCAATATAATGAAACTAAAGTTCTGCAGCACTTTCTGCGGCACAATGAAGTGCTGGAGGATCAGCGTCTGTTCAGAAAGCACAAAACTAGTTTAAGGGGGCATTTGAATCTGAATTCACCTGGTTTCATACCTTTTAAAAGTACCTGTGGTGAATATTTGTTGAGCTACAGTTAACTCGCAGTAGACAGAGTTATTGGCTTTGGGAAAAGGAAGCGTGATTTGCAAGTGCATGAGTCTCCCCAAATGAGTTTGTGTCACATCTCATGGATCCATTTAAAATCCCCTGGAGGTGCTCCACCCATTATGAACTGGCCTTTAATTACAACAGGCTGCTGGTGTACAAAGAGTTGCTTATCAGATAATTGCGACACCTGCCATGTTGCAGCAGTGAACACACAGATGATGTGAAACTTACGGCTGCAGTGGCAAGATGATGTATTTATTGTAAAACAATATAAAAATGACAAAATCCTGCAAAGATTTGCTGTTATTCTGATTTTCTTTTTTTAAGCACATAAAGTGTGTCTGTAGTACTCTTTAATGAGCACTAACCTTTTTATTTATGGTACTTTTATTTCTTACCATTCCAACATTATTATAGTCTTATATTTGAGACCTGTTATGTGTGATATCTTCATTGCATCTTCAATTTTCTCATATGATGAGCTACTTTTTCTGGCTAATTAATTCAGCTCACAGCAGGCGTATTACCTTTAAATCAACTGTACATTAAAGGTGAAGTCAGACTTTCCTGACTCTCCCTGCATGTCTCGGGTCTCCAATATCCGCCCTTTTATATAAAGTGCAATGCAAATCAGTGCAATATGTGTGATGCTCCTGCAGTTGAATCAGGTTTGACGGGATTTGTCAAGTTCAACGGAGTTCCTTTTCTCTGCACGCGTCCTGTGGCCTCCATGCTAGGCAGACAGAACACCCGGGGGTGAATATGCACAAAAAACAAACAAAAAAAAAGACGTGTTATCCTCTTCTTAGAGGCATATTGCACAGACTGATGAAGGATGGGCTGTCTCTGGCTTTCTTCAGCAACTCTGAGAGGATTACCCATTGTTTTCTTTATGGTGGGAGGATATTCATGTTTATTTCTCTACATGCTGGATATCCCGTTTCCATTGATCCGGGCCAAGAGGAGTGCTCTTGTCCCACAGCAGAGTGAAGCATGGAGCTGCTGTCTGATGCGTGTGGGTGTTCAAGTTATTTGTGCTTCTGCTTTATCATGGTGGACACTGAAGATTGAGAGGGACGAGGGAATAAAAGGGTATTTATTACGGACTGAACACAAAGCAGTAAACGCGTCTGACGCCTTCAGGGGCGTGAGTGTGATTTTTGAAAGCGCAGCAATGACCCAACACCCCACCTCCATCCGCCTCCCTCCCCACACCCTTGCAGCATCTCGTGCTGGACCGTGAGCCACCAGCCCATCCCGGAGTATCACAAACACCTCACAGCGCCTCCTCTCCCCGCATGAACCCACCGAACAATTTCCCCCCCCTCTCCTCCTCTTCGCCACAGAAAGAGAAACTCTCAGTTCGCCGTGGATATGCTTTAAATGCAGCCCAAATGACATCACATTGCTGCAGTGCTGCACTGGCCGTGAAAGGTGTCAGTCGTTTCCTCTGATGGCAAGAATTTGTCCGCCGGCCACTTGGCTCTGCTCTGCTTCAGACATCATGGCGTGACAACATGTATTCATTTATATCGGGCTCTTATTACGCAGACGGACGCCTGCACGGGGAGTAGAGGCGCATTTCCAGGCGGCTTGTTCTCCAGGACGCAGCAAGGTTTCTTGCCACATCCCGCCCGGAGAGATATCGACCGCATTGCTTTGCTGAAGGAGCGGACAGACCAATTCATGTATGAAAACTAATTGCGCGCATGGGTACGCATAGTATTAGAGAAGAAAGGGGAGGAAAAAAAACCTCACAGCGGTGTCAGTGCATGGGTGGGATTCCTTCATTGCGCTTCAGATAGAGGAAGTTATGACAACAAATGGCTTCAGTAATGGCAAACAACTGCGTGTGAAACAGGCGTGATAACTGCGCTGTGGTGCTGTAATTACTGGGAACCGGTGACGGAGGAGAGTTTTCGACCTTCGTGATTTTTTGAAGCTTGAATTTGACGCCAACCTTCAATCGTCAGAGGCTTTTTTCCCCCCCTTCTTCTTCTAAGAGCGCAACCCATCACTTCGAGAGGAGCTCCGGACTGCAGCTTTCCGTCCTGACACCGTCTGCACTGCTATTCACAACAAGCGTGGGGTTTATTAAATTTAATCCGCCGTGTTCCCGTTACAAACCCGTACGCGAGGAGGGGGGGGGGGGGACTCGATACGACCGCGTCCTGACGCTTTAACCCCTTTGAACGCGCCTCGGACGCGAGCCTCGGACTCTCCTGAGCTCTGGGATTTTGGGATTTCGGCTTTGCGTTTTCTGCCTTTACGCCTCGATCGGATCGTACTGGGATTTAAGGTGGGGTTTTGTCCCGACGCAGGTAACCCGGAGGTAGCCCCAGCGTCTCCGGTTGATGACACTTCAGCGGCAGATTGTCGCTCATCACGTCCGCTGGATTTGGATGGACACAAACCTTTTGCCAGCCCGATGACAAGGGTTTACGCGTGAATTTGGAATAAAGGGACTCCCGCTACCAGCTGAGATTTATCCCGTGAGACAAGGGAATCATGTGCAGCAGCACCAACCTTTCGGCATCTGCTTTATTAGTCCTACTTTTGGTAAGTCACTTAGACTTGGTGAGAAATGTGCAATGGACTTTGCACTTCTGATGCATGTGTGACACATCTGTGCCACTGAGAAGCTGAACAGGCTCCAAATATGTGATGTGCTGCATTGATAATGCAAACAACTAAATGTAGAACAACAGGCCTGAAACATGATCTATCTATCTATCTATCTATCTATCTATCTATCTATCTATCTATCTATCTATCTATCTATCTATCTATCTATCTATCTATCTATCTATCTATCTATCTATCTATCTTTCTTTCTAAGCAGCAAGCTCTCTGTTTCTCTGTCTTGCTTGCATAATGTGAATATCTTTGCTCTACTTTAAAGGCAGCCATTCTCAGTAGTCTCCGAGATAACATGATGTCTGTCTAGCAGAGATGTGTTCAGGCTTCTTGAGATATTCAATCCTCACGTGGTGGAGCAGTTATTGACAGTGTTAGTTCTGTTTGAGTCCAACGGTCCCCCCTCAAAAAACAGCCCCGTCATTGGCAGCTGTGCTGTGGCTCCCGAGCTGTGCAATGGAGATGCTTAAGCCGTGACACATGAGTTGAATTCCCAGAGACTGGAGTGCATGTGGAAATAGCCCGGGCGTGTCTGCATCAGCACGACGCAGAGACCAAGACTTTTCAGAAATTAGCAGCAGCACTGATTCCTCCCATCCGGGCAACGTTGCACTGGCTCCTGAGGCGGCACACAGTTTGACTGATGAGGAAAACTTAATAGTGTCCCTTTTTTGGTTGAGTTTAAAAGCATGCAGGAAGATGATGCATTTGTTTTATGGTGAGTGGAGGCCTCAGCAGCGTATGTGCACCGTGAGTTAGGGGGCTGCACGGCACCTTTGTTTCTGACAATCAGCTAAGCATGTTTAGAGATGATAAAGAGACACAGAAGCACTGATGCAGCATGATAACGACCTCATGGGCGCCGTGAGTGAATGCAGGCAATTATGTTTGCAGCTGGAATTTTTAGCCCCGCTCATCATTTTCCAGTTACTCAATAAGCTCAGCCTCCTCAGGTTCAAATCAGCGTTTGCAGGAAGTTTGTTACACTCCAGCTATTCTAATTTTGGCGGGCAGGGTCAGAGGGGTCAGTGTCTGGTCTTTGGAAATATCTGTTCATCACCCGCAGGACATCGGCAACAACAGATGGGAGACGTGAGGGTCCAGAATGCCTCCGTGGAGGTAGCGGGGCCGTAAATCTATTAGATTGAGCTGGGGTTAGATGTCAATATGCTCACACTAAAGTCAAGTGAACATCCCTCATATAGCCCTGCTTTATCCGCATAATACCTTCCAAGACATCCCCCTGGGGAAGATGTAGGCATTGGCCAGCCAAGTTGCTACATCAGGGCGTGCAGTGAGTGTTGCTGCAGCTTGCAGTGCTATTGGAAAACGGTGACTACCAGCTGCATCTACTGTATACACCCTCCTTTACGCTTAGTGAGCCTTAGGACTGCACGTATGTTCCTACATGGCAGAGCACGACCTCGTTGCAGCTGTCTGCTGAAATCACACAAAATGATAAATGCAAGTGGTCACAGGGTCTTGGCATTGTTCCATATTCTGACAGATGCCTCTTATGTCTAAGAGAAATTAAAAAAAAAAAAAAAAGCATACTGTCCACGTCACATTAAGCTTTTATGCTTGAAAAAAAAAACAAGCTCAAGCAGCTAGCTCAGGGGCTTGGCTCACTGCTATTGTGAAGTGTTTCAGTAAAGGCTGAACCCTGTGTGTGTGACTGGCTGAGCGAATAGAGCAAATTGAAATTATGTTTGGTTAAAGCTGTGCATCATACAGGTTTTAACATAAGGGACTTGAAAAGACTCCTAAAAACAGAGGTTAATGAGGTCTTTTCTTAGGAGGGCTGATACCCTTGAGCCTTATTGGATTTGTAATTTGAATTAGCAGTGCATGCAGCAGTGCTCTTATGTATTTAGATGTCTGTTTTTATGAGCTGTGTGTGTTGCAAGTGGTGATTATCAGGTCTTTGGCTTGTCAGTGTGTTGCAGGATGTTACAGCAGAAGCTCAGAGCGCTTGCTGTCATGTGTTTGCCTAATGAAATCAGGCAGGATGGTCATTATCATTATCATGCATTATTGCCAACACTTCCATGTTTAGCAATTCTACTGCAGGCGGCCGACGACTGCAGAACAAATTCATATCTCAGCAGGTAATGCATAAAAAGAAAGTGACAATGGCATGTGTGCCGAGATGTCTGCTTTCTAGGTTGCTGTATACGAACCGTGGGGTGAGATTAATGGGGTCTCTCTTCCTTGCCATTCTGTTGCATTGTGTTACAGCAGCTGCTCGTGGTGCTGGTGTCATGTGTTAGCATTATGAAATCGGGACCAGTAGAAGGTTATCAGCCACTGCAGGAATGAGAGAATAACTGCAAGCACAAGCTATTGATCTGTATTTGGAAGGATAAAAGACTTCATAACAGATTGTATAAACCTGTTTTTGTTCTCTATGCAAGCCAGATTGAAATAGCCGTTGACAGTGAGCCATGCATGCAGACTGACATTTGCAAGATGCGCTTATTTGATCCAAAGATTACTTTTTCATGTCATTCTAAGATAATCAAAATGTCAAAAAGGTATACAGTAGGTGACTTTTGGCCTGCATTATTTTCCTGTAGACATTCATGTTCAGCATCACAGCACCACACAGAAATGTGTGCAGGTTTGGAGGTGCAGAGATAGGATTTTAAGGCCAGCATTAAGGAAAAGGAGCTTGTTGAAACTGAGAGAGGCCAATGTTCTTATTCTGTGAATGAATTTTCATTTCCACTTTTAAATCTTAGACTGCCTTTGCATTCATGCATTTGTCTGGAAATAAACAACAAAGAATCAGAAGACATTATCATGCAAATGGTAACAGACTTAACAGAAGTGATGTCAGTAAATGCTCTGCAATTTTTCTAAATCCTGGACTCTGCACGCACAACCAGTCAAGATAGGAGAAAGTAAGTACCAATTAAGTTGTTATCAGTCGACAGAATGAGATGGATGTTTCTCCCAAGGCAAGTCAAGTTATTTAGTGCCCAAGATGCATGAAAAAAACTGAGAAATAGCGTAATTACAACTAGCCAAAAAGATCAAAGGGGTAGCCACCAAAGCACTGAAGCAATTAAAGTCGAGCTACCCTTGGAATTTATTTTCTAAGGTTAGTGAGTTAAAAAGTGACAGAAGAAAGCAGTGATGCACCCCTAGCACTGAACACAGGAGGAAACACAGGTAAATAACGTGCAGGCCTCAAGAGGCATAAAACATTTTCCAACTTTGCTGCATCATGAATTTCAATGGCAGCAAAAGGCAAGAGCACTAAAATATTACACTAAAAGGTTACTGCAGTAATATTTTACAGTCCTAAACACAACTATTGATCACTTATGTGATATATTTGATACAGTGCGTATAGATTACCCAGTTCAGAGAGGGCCTCTTCTCACTCATCAGTAACAATTACATAACAATGGTTGTGGTGTTGGTGCATGTGTTTTTTGCAGCATGTTGGGCATGATGTTGCCTCACAGCAAGAGTGCTTCGGGTTTGAATGCATTAATTAGCTCCGATTGCTTGTGTTGCATGTGTGAGAGAAAACCAGACTGTGATAAAGCCACACACAGTCCAAAGACGTGCATGCTATGTGGAAAGGAAGCTTTATGGTGTCTGTTTGAAGGCATTAGCCCTGTGTTACACTTGTGACAAGTCCAGAGTACCTTGTAGCTCACTCGTTGCATGCTGGGTAGGCTGTCACCCCCTGCGACAACACGGGACAAACAGTGCTGAAAACGGACGAATGAGCTCAGTTATTTGCTGTAAGTGACTTGCACTGTTGCTTATGTCACTAGAAACACCTGTTTGCAAACGTTCAGTCAATAAATAGCGATGAAACCAACTGTCCACAACTGCAACCAAAGCAAAGCGGCGGAAAACTAACCAAAACCTTCCAAAAATATAATTGAAAGTGCAGAAACTGGAGCAGATAAACAATTTTTGCTCTTGGTCTTGGTTTTGTATGTGTGGAGAACATTGGTGTTCTGACAACGTAACCACTGGAAATTGCTGCATGGCTCCTTTTATCTCTGAGGCTTTTAGCCCCTCACATCTGAGCAGCACATCTGAAAAAGGAAAACTGTCATTTATTGTCACAGATCATGAACGTGCGCTTGGAGCATTGCCTGTTAACCATGGCAGCTCTGTTGTTTGTTCCTGACAATGACTGATGAAACGGGTGAGCACAAGGAGTGCTGCTGCTTAAAGACTGACCTGCTCGGCGCCACATGATGAGTGTCTCATGTAAAATGGAGCAATAGGCTGTGACCAGAATGCACAATGGGAGCTTGGTGTAGGGGGCTACCGGCGGAAGCTGTGGCGAGGCCTTTACAGAGACTGGCAGTCTGAAGGAGGGATAAAGATTCACATAAAGGATGGAGGTTACAGAGCTAAGTCTTTTAAGAATACCATGCAGGATGTGGTATGATATTGAACACCCAGCTGAGCCCAGTGGTAAGCAGCTGTCATAATCCAAACATACCAAACATACCATATTCAACCTAAATTTAAAGCCTAGAATCCTGACACTAAAATTCAGTTGGGAAAACCTGTAGAGCATATGGCATTAAAACTGCAGAGGAGCAACACATTGTGCACCCATGACATCTATTGCATGGTACCAGCCATTCCTTCTGTTGACTCGGATGGGAATACTATTGGTGGCATCTGTCTCCCTCAAGAGCCACAGTCGTGCAGACGTCCCGCCACTGTGGCAGCTTGAACTGTTGTTCCTCACACTGTATGTCAGAGCCTTTAAGTGGACATTTAAATAAAGCGATGTGATATCGTTATGTAAACAAGAAACAATGGCTGAGTGGAGCACAATAGCAAACTTCCAGGGATGCCTTAAACTACAGCTTCTATTCTTCTACTGTTTACCTGAAGGTGACATTGATTCAGATCATGCTTTCAGTAGCTGTATCTGGTCATATTGATCAATACCTTCTGCCAGAACAGCATTTCCCTCTGGTTCTCTTGAGGAAGCCAATTAAGAGAGCTACATGCTCTCATACAGAATTTGAAATGCACACAAACACTACCTTCCCCACAGTCTCATTAAATAATGCATAAGAACAATATATTATTGTGCAGCGCTTCCTTCCACAGGTCTTGCTTGTCCTATTAAGACTTTCATATGTGAACTGAGAAGCATCGGACAAAATGTAGTGCTTTTATTCCACTGTTCATTCTCGACTGAGGCGTTAGGAAAAGGATGGTGCCCGCATGAATTACTCCTGCTGAACATGCCACAGTGATGAGAGATCATTCTGTCCTTATATATTGATTTGTTTGTCAGAAACTTGTATGGGGCGCTCTTCATCACACTGCGCCAGCCTCATTGGAGATGTCTAACTCTGCTGCCTATTAAAGGCCGGAAGACTGCAGAAGCATTAACTATTCTAGTGAAGTGAATGGGAAAGAGCCTCAACCTTCACATTCTGTTTTCTCTGTTTGGTTGAACGTCTGGCTTTAATAGAGACGCATGCATAATCTAGCACCCACAGTGCAAAAACAAAAAGTCTGTGAATATCTTGTCACTGACCATATTTTTATCTGTTGTTGTTCCAGGAAAGTTATAGGAGCTGGATATATTTCAGTTATCCCGTTTAAAGTTGTGCATGTCTTTTGTTTTATAGTATTTGAATTGTAGGTGGAGTTCTGACAGATTCACAATCAGACGTACTCGCTTCTTGCTTTTGTAGATGATAAACAGTAATGGAAAAATTCAACGCACCTTGATTAAATCTCTCCCAGTAGTCTCCCTATGTCTGTGAAGAGAATTGCATCTGGGCTACACAGAGGAGCACTGCTGCATTGATACTAGCCTAAATAGGCTTGATCATCATAAAAATTCACATCTTAAGGGACCTCAAAGACACAGCAGCAGCAGAATAGCCATGCAATTGGCCCAAATCCATGAAATAAGTTCTACTTCAGTGCAGGCTTTGGTGCATGTGATATTTGATATTTATCAAATATGCACACCAGACAGAGACTGATAATTTACCGCCTGGGGCTTTTTTTTTTTGAAACAAAGACAACCGTGTCAGTGTAAAGCTACAGATTATTTCTGTTCAAATGTTTGACACCTTTGAGAGCGCTATCACTCTGGAATACTGAGCTCCTCAGAGTAGCTCAGGTATAGCTGAGAATAGTCTCTGTAGAAATTATTGATCGACGTTTTCTTAGAATAACGCATGTAAAATGTCATTATGGTCACTGCAGGTACAATGCATGTGTTACACACAATGTTTGGATTTCCTCCCCTGATGTTAATGTGAAATTAAGAAAAATTGTTTGTTTTTCATGAGGAGTTTGTGCTCCGTAGTGTATTTGGCTGTGCTTTTCTTCAGTCAGCAGTATAACACATCGATCAGTGTATTATTACACATGAGCAGGACGACACTTGAGATATCTTGCTGACAAAGAGCTGGCTCAGAAAATCTTTCCCTCAGATCAACGTCTATTGGATGTTTCTAAGCTTGTTTCTAAATTGTTCACTAATGTTTGGCTATTAATAACAGGACCTGTTACTGATGTACTGTTTCCAGCAGTGAGTTAATTTCTGTAATATTTCATTTTGGTGATATTTATGGGCTTGCTTCTTTTTGGGATTGATTTTTGTATCCCTGGATTGCGCCCGGTAACTCCTGTGTGTACACACACTGACTGGCTGTTTAGTAGGCTGTATAAATCCTGCACAACATGAAATTTTCATGTGTTGCCTGCATTCAGTGGGTGACCACAGTGTGTATAGCATACATTAGCATAATGTAAGCTGCATGATAGAGCCGTAGCTTCTTTTCAGGGTGAGTCAGCACCCATTCGCAGTCCTTTCAATGGATGTATCAATGTAAAGTCCATCTATGGCTCCATCCATCCGTCTAATGTGTGTATCTATCCATCCATCCATCCATCCATACTTTTGTTGCTGCTCCAGTTTGTTTGTGCATTGCATTGTAGAAGAATACTGCACATCTGCAGCAATTTTAGTGTTTAGTTGCTTCATTTTTTCACATTCCCAGAGTGAAGACATTACATACAGTGTAGTAAAATTAGGGATTTCACTTTTTTGTCCTTTATTTTTGCAAAACGGATTTAATAATTTTTTATTGTCCCTAATAATCCCTCCAAATGCCCCAAAATATGCATCTGTCCCTGGTGTCACTGCCTCTTAAACCTACTCTTTTTTGCTGATTTTCTGGGCTCGCTGGCTAATTTGTGCATATTAGCAGAGCCTGCTTCAGCCAGTGATGGGCTCAACCAAGGAGAAAGTTGACATAAAAACATCTATAAGACAAATGTTAAATGGCGTGCAGCGATTAAAACCCAGGCGTTACACTGTTTTTTCCAGACAGAGAGCAGTGACACTGCTGAAAATATGAAGAAAGAAAAAAAAAACATACTGAGTGCCTTAAAGAGGATTTCTGTCAAAACCTTTTGGAAGATGCTCTTGTCCTTTAGGGGGGCACTGACAATATCCCAAAAACTATCTTTATTTCTTTTGGAGCAGAGCCTCGTGTGAAGGGGCTCGAGTGCACGCAATACTGCCAAGTCACAATGCAGCTTCAGCAAAATATAGGCTATAATAGACTGTAATGGCACAACCTCTGTACCTCACATGTACACAAAGCTTGTGGAAAATTTGATACAGAGGACAATGCAGCAGAAAGTACTATTTTATCATTCAGTGCAAGGAAACAATGTGTGCACTTTGATCAGCATTTTCTCCAATAAACACAGTCTCTTATCTTGCAGTAAGTGAAGTGTGTCTGCCTGTTGACTGGAAATCTATCAGTTATGGTCAGTTGAGAGCCGGGATGATCAGGTCGCTGCCAAGTGTCTTCGGTTGATGCTGTTGTCTTAATTAGGAAAAGTGAGCAGTGCTTCAAGTCGCTCTGGATAAGCCTGTCTGCCAAATGCATAAATGTAAATGCTAATGCGTGGGTTGTGAATTTTTAAAAGAAATGAGGGTCTTCCTCCATTAAACACGCGCAAGTGCCTGCCATTGCAAAGGTAATACACCACCCAGTAGACTGCAATCTTAAAAGTGGAAATTTCTCTCTGGAGTCCAATTAACCCACAGCACTGTTTTTGCTTTTTTTTCTAAACTGCCCATTTTCTAAACTGGCATGCTTATATAAGAGGGATCAGCCGAAGGACGAGTGGTTTAGCATGCCATGCTCTTGACTGATTCTTTTGTGATGTAGAGATTCATCTGTAAGGGCCTGCACTGAGGGCAGGTCGGTGACACTGACTTCCACGAGATATGAACTGGCAAAACAAAAGCGATCCTGTCTCAAACGCTGCTGCTGAAAGAAAAAACGAGCGGTGGCGTAACGGCCTCAGCCCTCAGCGAACCTGTCTGTCAAGAAGCATTGAGACATGCCAACCAAACTCAAGTCAGAGAAAACAGAGCCCGGTAGAAGGTCAGCTGTACATCATGTTCATGTGAGCGGTGCTGAGATGTGGAATGATATGAAGGCTTTATGGTGTGATACCAACATCAATATCCTCTGTAGCAAACTAGCAAACAAACGCGTCCAGCTATGTAAAGTGGTAATCTCATTAAAGAGTGATTGTCTTCCAACAGGGAATAGCTGCGTGCTTTCGGTCTTTCGGAGCCATCCATGCTTACAGTTATTGATGATGCACTTTGACGGGCTTCAGCAAGATCAGGTCATTAGATCGGTCTGACAAAGTATCTCTATCGAGAGGCTTGATAGATGCCGATTGGATGTGGTCGTTGTGATCTGGGCGTCTATTGACTAAAAGGGCCTCATTTATGGTGGCCGGGATTAGTCATGTAGGACATTCATAAAGCGTGTCAGCCCCCTCCTGGATATTTGGGTGGATGGATGGTTGAAGACTCCGGGCTCAGTCTGCAGAGCTTCATGTATCATTCAACTTAGCGGAGGTGGAAAGCATGTTTACTGATTTACTGTAGAGGTACTGGTACTTGACCTCTGGTTTGGCATTCTGCATGAATGTATATTAAACCACATTTCAAAGGCAAATATTGAACTTGCTGTGAGCTACATTTGTCTGACAGCTGTTGGTGCAAACCATTAAAATGGACACTCTTAAATCAGCTCTGTTGAGAGTCAGAGTCAGTACTTTTACTCATGATGCTTCAGTACATTTTACTGCTTCATTTAACATGTACTGTCACTGAGGTAAATTAATTAATACAGGGAGGTTTCATGTCGATCAAATCTTTCCATATTGCTTAGTAGGGCTGCAACTAATGATTCTTTTCATTGATACTGATTATTGTTTCGACTATTTGATCAATTGTTCTGTCTGCAAAAGGTGAGAAAATATTGAAAAACGTCCATCAGATTTTCCCAGACTGAAATCATCAGATGTCTTGTTTTTTTCTTCCAATCAGAAGTCCAAAACTCAAAGGTTACTCAATTTAATATGATACAAAACAGAACAGAACAGCTAATTCTCACATTTTAGAAGCGAGAACCAGAGATCGTATGAGATTGATGCTAAAAGCACGAGACTTAAACTAATTGTTTAAGTGAATTGATCATTAAAACAGTTGCTGTGATGTTCAGTTTATTATCACACACATGCAGCAAGTCCTCCCATTTGAGAAGCTGCAACAAGTTGATGTAAAAATAATGAATTGATCAAAATAATTGATGTCCTGTTGAACTAAGTGTCTCTACACTTAAATATTAACTCTACCAGTGGAACAGAGCAAAATTTAAAATGGACTGTGGTACTTATCTTGAGATGGATATAATAGTATGTAGTAAGTGTCATTTATTGCTATAAAAGCAGATTCCTCTGTCATATTTATATATATATATATATTCAGTGTGTCCAGTGTCTCATTTTTCACCAAATTATTTATAACAACTAACTTAAGAAGCTGTCATTTCAAACATTAGTGAACTGCCTCTTTAGTTTTCATAGCTTTGGGAAATTCTTACTCACGTACACAAATCTTACCGAAAGTGTCCAAGACCACACAGCAGAGATGATGTGACGTTAATTTAGAGAACACATTGCTGTCAGTCTCTCTAATTATTAATCCTCCTAACCAGAGGCAGCTTAGATTTGTCTGGATTTTCATGCTCGAGCTCAGCAGCGAGGCGAGATTTGAATCTCATACACAACAATTATTGACTAAGCTTGGCCTCTGTCACCTTACATTTCTCTAATAAAGCGGCCATAAATTAAATGGAGCCTTTATCTAATTGGCAAAATGTTAATATGACAAACAGCGAGATATAAAACTTAAAACAATTGCCCCCTGCTCGTGCCTCATCCTTTGTTTGTTTTGCTGGATGATCGGGTGCTGCTTTGTGCACGCGTGTCTCAGAGGAAATAAAGCTCCGGTTCAGGATGAAACGGAGATAACGTCTTAGAAATCCTCTAACTGAAAGAGCGCATGGCATTAGCTCAGTAATGGCAGATGGATACCTCTTTGATCCACGGTTGGGGAGGAGAAGTCGATTGAGTGACTGCGATAAGACATTCAGCAGTTAAGCGCTTCCATTGTATCCTGACTGTATTTAGACTACACAGGCATTTTAATAACAGTAACATTTAAATAGGGGACTGCATACATGCATGCATACAGCACATATATTTCTCTACTATCCTTTGAATATGGCATAATTATGTAAAAGCGCTTTGAAGTCTGAATCACATGTACCATCATTATCACTGGATGGATTAACTTTGTTAATTTAATAGTGCATGACAACCTTAAGTGTCAAAGTCAGTCATGACATTAAAGAATTCCTTATAAATGTACTCAAGCTGTTCCGTACAAAACTTTGGGTTCGGTTTCCGACTTCCTTCGGCCGGTACGCCCTGTGACCTAATCTACTTATGTCGACGTACTCGCGCTTGCAGAACAGAAATTCAGGTTTCAACTGGAAAGTTTTGGCAGTGCAACAGTTGCCATTGACAGAAAAAGCACTCAAGAACAAAGACGACATTAATTTGTCCAGTGGAGTGGCAGAGGATGCGGTCGATGTCCTCAAAGCCCCGAAAACTCTACAACACAACATTGATGAGGTCTGAAACTACACCTCCAGGATCCATGGAACCAAATGATGGAGCCGGTCCGACGGGGAGAAGAATTAAGGGGGACGGCAAAACAGATACTCGGACCCTGAACCTTGAGTTTTCCTCAACAAATGGGCAGCACCCCATTCATGGTTCAGGACCTTCAATCACAAGGATGGATAGCACCTGCCATGAGAGACAGTACGAGCCCCTCACCTCAGAGAGCCTCCAGTGTAGAGCAAGTACGGTTTATTTATCAAGCTTATAACTTTTAAATATACAGTTTAAAAATACATATTGCTGCAACAATGATGCCTGGACTATCTTTAAATTTCCCTCTGTGTCATTTAATACTGCAGGATGGAGCCACAGAAAATAGCGCTTTGCCCCAGTTTATGAGTGAACAAGTGGCATCATATCTGGCAAAGGAAAGCATTTCCCCGGATTACAACCCACTCGCGTGGTGCAAGACTCGTGAGTCAAGGTAACCTCATATTGCAATGTTAGCAGAATGCTACCTTGCTGTACCAGCTCCTTGTGTCCCCAGTGAGAGGGTGTTTTCAGGGGGTGGGGACATTGTCAGTGCAGCAGATCCGTCCTCTCCTCAGACAATGTGGACAAACAGATTTTTCTGAAAACAAACCTAAAGCTTGAAAGGATTCTTGGTTGGCTTTGTTTGAACTGGATGTTTAAAGCTTAAATTTCACCACTGGATTTAATGGTCATCTTTTAAATGTACTCTCTTTAAAATAAAGGTTGAATGAAAAAAATAAATGGTTTATTTGACATTTCTGCATTAAAATGTCTAAAAACAGCTTCACCTATGCTATAGATTTTGTTAAGTTGTGTGCTGACATTATCCCAAACGTTGTTTAAAGGTGTATTTGGTCGTCTGTCACGTGACTGAATGTAATATGGATAAAATGACCTCACGTTTCTGCCTGAGTCATGTCGTTTGGATTTACATCTGCAATGGTGGTTGTTTAACAACGAAGACAACAATTCCCATGATCCCATGCTACTTCACGACATCATCGAACTAAGCCTTTTTTTCTAATTGTTGTCATTGAGGCCCCAAGCAGCAGAAATTACGTATTTACGTAGTTTTTTTTTCTTATTGACAATAATACACCAGCATTGTGAGTGTTTTAACTTGTACAGTAAGAATTGTAATTTAAAATAAACAGTCACAAAGATGTTATTTTCTGCGTTTCTTGTGTTTCCTTTGCCATACCAAACCTAGGGGACAGACTGAAGCATGGATTTTGTGCATTGTTCCACCCCTTGGTCTTTATAGCTGCGAAAGTCTTTGAATTTTGACATGTCTGTAATTTTTAGACGAGACAGCTGAGCAAGCGAGACACTTGGCAGCTGGCTGTCACTTGAGTAGCTTTGGGGAAGAGACTTCATCGTATTAGACAGTGAAATCCGTTGTGCATTTTACGCTCTTCAATGATGTCTCCTGTGATCATTACACATAGCCACGAGAAATTCAATTTTAAATCATACATTTAAAAAATCATTGGGATTAAAATGCCAATATTATCCTGCGTCTCCTAAAGCTTTGTGAAATGCATGGAGACAAATTTCGCTGGAAATATTTAAGGAAAAGAAATGAGGATATTTTGCCTCACTAGTGTTTCGCTTTGCTGCAAAAAACACGAACGCTGTCTGACTGCAATAATGAGGAATGATGGCGCTTTGAGTAGACCTCCTTCCTGAGACTCCCTCATCACTACAGGCAGTGTTTGAATTTCACTCATGTGGCATTGTGGCTCAAGCTCTTTGGTTTTCTTCCCTTTGTAGGCTTGTTGATAAGACACATCACTGTTATTTGCTGCATTGCCATGGCAGCAAACATCCCTCTAACCTGTTAGGTGGTGCCGTTTGCGGCGTCCTGGTGGCTCGGCGGGATGAAGTGCGATCTTGATGTGCTGCGTTTGAATCCGGCAGTGATTTGTTCCATGTCACTCAGAATGAAAACCAGAAAAATGGCCTTTAAAAATGTTAGAGATTGAAAACACGGGAGGCGTTTTGTGCATGATTTCTCAGAAACGCCGCGATTCTCTGTGCTCTATCTAAACCTGTCACAGATGCTTGTAAATTTTGTCTGTTAAAGAATATGTAGCCCTGCCTTTAAAAGCAGGTTATGTGTTGGCAAGCAGTGGAACTTTAAATCAACTGTCCCTTTCAATTACAAGTGCAATAAAGAGACCGTAAGATGTAAAACAAGCTGTATCCAAAGCAGATGCACCTCCGTGTTTGACTTGAGGGGCAGTGTTTCTCTCAGCATGGCTCTGGTCTAATCAGTGGCCTAACATATGGCTGATGAGCCCACAGCTCTATCATTCTGGTCCAGGCACACTTGATAGACTCCAAATGATTTGGCTCCAGGTGAAATACTTTTTGTGTGATAGAGACGGGCCGATGACCACGCGGTCTGCAGGATACAAACAGTTGTCGCGGTCACTATGATGTCCTTGTATTTCTGCATTATTTTTATTGCCTGGACTCTTATAAAGTATAAGAGTGCAAAATTAAAGATTTTACGGCTTACCCAACAACTCTGAGCAGTCTTTTTCATTTTTCTGAAATAGAAAACTTAACTGTGATTACTCCAGGAGCTGGTGAAAATTTAGATCGCACTGTTCTTTGAGGTAATTCGATATTCAATACAAATTAAATGGTTGTTTAAGCCTTCTAACTTGGCAGTCCTCTGAGACTGCAGGTAGAATTTAAATGTGTAAATAGTTTTTGGCTGTTGAATTAGGGCTTGGCAATAGTTGCACAGTAGTGGAAGATGCAGTTGCAATTTATATTGTGAAATTATATCCTTAATCATTTTGACCCCATACAAATATGAGGTAAGGAGTGTGTGCAGAGCCAAAAAGGTAAATGACACAAAGGTGCACAGCCATGTTTGTGGCCAGTTGAGCCATGCTATGTTGGGGTATTTCAGTGCTTAAATGAAGACTTTGACCTGCTGGTGGTGCTCAATGAAAAGTCAAAGGAGCACTTAATTTATTAGGATTCGATAAGTACATTAAAAAATCCTCTGCGATGTAAGGTTTGCAGGCGCATACATCCTATACCTTGGGATGCAGCTAAAGAGATAGATCACGCTACTCGAGAGTCCGTCTCGCCAGGCTTCAAGTTATGCACCTGTGGCCAAACTGCTGTCATCCGGACCAGTCAGCGTCCAGTGAGGAGCTACCGGCAGCTATAGGCATGGTTTAGGTGTGACGACAGTGGTGGCTGAAGCCAACATTGAAGCCTTTTCTTGACGGAAAAGATGTTTTCACTCTTTGCCCGACTGGCTTCTGCAGGAGCTTCGATCTCCTACCGCGTCGTACGGTTCGTTGATCTGATTTGCGGAAGTTAGCCCGTGATAGATGATGATAGACAGGCCGTTCATCCAATCACCCGCTGAGTAGTTTTTGAAAGTGCCTGACCTTTTCCTAGCAGTTTCCACGGATGACTTCCCAAGTGGTTCTGTGTAACAAACCGTGTGGCACGTCAGGGTGACACATAACACAAAACTGCGGCTGTGAGTGTCGGAAAAGTTTCAGTGTTGTGTTGGAAAGTTGTTTTTGCATCTGGAGTCTTATCATTTAATTCAGTTCGTACATTATTACCTTCAGCTGCTTTCAGGAGTTGTCTGGAGCTCATCACATTGCCGTGTCCTGAATCACAGACATGCTACATAGAAAGGCAGTGCTGATTTTTCTCCTTAGTATTTTACATACAATTTGCATATAATGTGACTGACAACATCATAATTTAGAAGTACTGTACATGTGGTACCTTGCAGGTACTCACCTTCCGTATCTTTAGTCATTATTTATAGAAACTGCCCACCCCATTATAATGCAAGTACTTCCCCTACTAAAGCCTATCCTATTATTATTCAAATAATTATTTTCACAGTAATATGTTTGACTTGGAGTTTGTCATTGTTAGGAACTCTCTGTTAATCATGATGGATCAGATTACTGAGGAATCGTAGATAATTATGTTTACTTTGCGCAACAGTGATCCTCGCAGGTGATCCAATTGTACCTCATAAATGAGTTTTTCGGTAATGTGCTGATAACCAGAATGAAGTTATAAGTTGTCAGCGGGCGGATGAAGTGCCTCTGCAGGCAATTTACATACATGTGAAAATCGACGCAGACGTGAAAGAGGGAGGATTCGGCAGCGTATGGAGCGTTGATGTAATGAAGCATCGATGTTGATGGTATGCAAATATAATACCTCTGTTATTCTGGGATCTCAGATGCAAATTAATTTCAGCAGATACGCACGGTTTTCATCATCTGTTTATTTATCTGTTATCATCTGAAATGCTTGTATGGTGGCGCCATGTTTTGCATGAAATATATTCACAGATATACAGTGCTTGCTCCTTACAGTGGACTGCTATACGTCATATTTACCAATATCACTTAGCAGTCCACTTAGCTACTTATTTACATAATACTAGTAGTCAGGAAATGGATAATTGGTTTTCAATCTTGACAAACTGCAGATTCTCTCTCGAACATAAAGCCCAGAATGTTTCCATTTCTGGTGACAGTGAGCAACATAACAAAAAGCACCATGAAAGAGGCTTTTGACTTTGAAGCAGCGAAATTAAAACGACATAAGCACACGGGAAAGCCATATTAAGATGAATAACAATTAACAGTATGAGTCAGCTTTCAAAACTCCCGGGACAAAACCTTGCCTCGAATTAGAAAACATGAGAGAAATTACAGCCCCGGCTGATTTACGGTTTTAATTTAGAATATCAAGATATCATATCTGCGCCACAGTTTGAGCTTACTAAGCCACGCCAGAAGCGAAGGGTTGTGCATGACAAAGGCCTGATGCAAGACTACCTTTCAGAGTCAAAATCATAGAAGAGAGCAGCATTGCACAACTTGCCGTTGTTGCTCCTGTCCCATCTTCTTTGAAATGTATTGCTGGCATCATATTCAGAAGAAGCATCTGTTTGCAAAAATCTATTCAGTTGATGAAATGAAACTTTTCACAAAAACACTGCACTTTGTGCTGTTTTTAATTGAGTGCATGTCCAGAAAGATTGGCATCACATGCTGTTTTAATGTTGTACAGTGTCCCAAATGTTTTAGAATCGGGGTTTCGGGTAATTAACAGTTTCCATATGTTACAGTGCAGAATTCATGATTTTAGGTGCTCATCCCTGGCAGTGTTCCCTGAGACGAAGGCTGTCCATGAATAATTAGCTCAGTTTGAGCTTACTCGTTAAGAAGCTTAGAAGTGCTATGAGCTAAAGTATAAGCCGGCTTAGCGAGGTAAGTCTTGTACACCAACGATTGACCACATGTTCTCGCGGTGCACAGATATATATTTTCAGCGCCTTTAATAGCCGGTTTGCTGGGGCCCGATCACCCTGGGATTAAGGTGTTTTTTTGAACCTGAAATCATAAAGACGTAAAGGTGCCACTGGAAATATTAGAGCGCACGAAGGGCTGAGCTGTCGCCCCCGGCCACTGCAGAGACTCCCAGCACCACAGCCTGTGAATGCTGGAAAGGATCATGATAGGAGCAATGGTTGGGATTGATGTGGAATCAAGCTGCCGCGTGGTAACACTGGCACCCATCGCTAAATGAAGCCTTTATGATAGCTTTCCACTCGTTTGGCCTGCACCACTTATGAGAAATTAATAAGCGAGTGACCCTCAATGTCAGTCTGTCTAAGCAGTGATGACAATGGCAGTAGGATAAGAAATGTATAATGGACTTGTAGTCCCTGTTGCCTTTTAAAGACATCCAGATTTTCCAAGCCATTACCTTTGAGAGATGAGCAACCAGTAAAGAGTGAAATATCCTGTTTGAGCAGTGTTTCACACCAGCATTGACTCACACAGAAGGGGACCTTGTTTTTGTCAGTAAATCAACATGGCCTGTGAGTCTTCTGGCTGCACACAAGGGGGAATCATTGGCAGGTCCCATCCTTCAGGCCTGCCTTTGTCCTCTGTGTAGTAGACTGTTTCCAATGGTTACTGGGACTGTCACAAACCTGGAAGCTGCTGCGGTAGAGGTTCAGTTTCCATCGATAAGAACCTCTACAAGCGTGATCGCAAAAGTAATTCGACACGCATTTTTCTATTAAACAGCACAAGAATAGTAAACATTTCTATTTCCAGGATATAGAGAATTAAGACTTTACCACCATTAGAGCAAATGGTGCATATCACTACAATGTACTGCATATAGTAACCAGCTAAGTGCCAATAAATGTACCCTTTTGTAATTCAGGCAGAGATTTCTTCACCCACCATTTCCCCTTGAGATCTTTTTTAGAATTACAATAAAGCTCGATCTGTGCGTCCGATTCAAAAGTAGTTCCTATAGCACAAAAAACTCTCAAGCCCACTTTTAATGTCAGAACTGTGAGGGAATATAAAGGGGGGGTCATCTTGTGTGCTTGAGACACTTCACAGTAAAGCAGAGAAGGGGATCTGTGGGTCATTTCGCAAGGACTGAACTCAAAGGACGCACAGTACCACTCGTATTCATTTAACACACTAAACTTATTACAGTGCATTTTAAGGTGCAGAATATCTGATCTAATATCAATATATCTAATATGGAATATCTAATATCATCACCAAATGCTGGTTAACAAGTACTCTAGTGTCTTCTTCGGCCCAGATCCTCTTAAGTAGATGTTAAGAAAGTGTTTAAATGTGTTTAATTATTGATGTTTAACTTGTTTGCTTTCTGTTTTAACTATGTTAAGCGACCCTGAAATGGGCCCCGGCAAATGAGTCCACAGCTGGCAAATGTATTTGTCCTACATGTGGTGCGCGTTCTCTCAGCTCACACTGAGGCTAAAGTAAAAGCACATGTTTTCAGCACGCTGTCTCACCCGAGAATGAAAACGCATCTAAAGGAGGAATGACGCAGATGTTGCTGTCATTTCTGCATGCATCTAAATTTGGAGCAGGGCCATGTAATCCCAGTTTAGAAACATGCACTACAGATTCAGATTCAGGGAAAAAGGGGGTTTGGACTGAATCTTCCATCTTGGACACTAATTTGACAGCTGTTTCATAAATTTTGTCATAATAGGACAATAACGTGAGAAATCCTTTGTGCTGAGCTTTGACGCTCTCCGAATCTACTGTTGTGTTAATCCACTGTATTCCTGTTGAACATTTGCCAGTATAATACCCCAAACAATCAGGAGAATGTCATTTATTTATAGAGGAAATGTTGCTCCTATTTATGTGGATGCCGTGCATATTCTTACGGTAGAAAGCAGAAATGCAGACAGCTGTGATGCAGGTGTGCAGCTACGGGGCAGGCTCTGACTAACATGATCAGATTTAACAGATTTCCTGTATCTGGTTGCTGCAAAACTGGCCAAATTTAACTCTTAGTTGTCTTGCTTAATTCCAATACACAACATTTGAGATGTGGAGACGCAAGGAGGCACATTTTCAAGCCCAGTGTTGCAGTTCACTGCTCTGCAGCTCGCCCCGGCTATTGGCATATAGTCACACTGTATCCATTATTAATCACACGGTTTTCAAGGACGACGTCTGTGCAAATTAGTATGCAGAGAGCACGGAGATCACTTACCAGCAGTGACTTCAAAATTAAGTATTAAGAACAGAATTCTGGCCTTTCTTTTTGTATGCCGGGATCGTATCTTTCTGCTGCACAAAATGGCCATGGGGATTTAGCTGGACAATTTCAAGCTTTACAGTGTTTGCAGGGAAATGCAAAAAGATAATGCTTTAACGTTTATTTTTTTACCTTAATCGTTCGTTCTTATCTTGTTTTCTGAATAGGGCTCTGCAAAAAAAAAAAAGAGGGGAGCTTCGCTGAACCCCTCTCTGAACTCTTTTCTTTACATTGTACATTGTGTTATCATCACTGCTAACAGAGCAAATCTCCTTAAGAATTTAGTTTGATTTAAGTTTCCATTAAGATTACATTTTTTTTTCAGAAACAGTAAGTAGAGCTTGGAAAAAGTGGTTGACAAAACAGTCTTAACACAAGATCCATTGAGTTGCTGTTCTGGACCTTTCAGTCACATCAAATGATCTTCATCAGCAGATGAAGTTTGCTTGGTTGTTGTGGAATTGTAGATGATCCTCTAATTACTAGAAAAGGAAGGATTTAGGATTTTAATGTAGCCTCTAGCCATAGCTGTCAGTGCCGCGTTGCATTGTGGGATATTTGTGCACATACTGCATACAGAAATAATATGCACCTCACATACTATTTAGTTTAGTTTATCTCACATACTGTCGTATGTTGGTGTGGCATGTTAACATCGGGCCCTGTGAGTAATTTCATTTGAGGCTTTATATTCTCTGTTGTGTGGCATTGATTTTTTTTTATATATACGTCATTGGTGTCCATGGGTTCCTGGTCCTGCTCATATGAGAGGGTGGCTGCTCATAAGCCCGTATTCACTTGTATTCAGAGTAGGAAATGAAAAGCTTCTATCGCGGTAAAAAAAAACACTTTATAGAGGGCACAGGTTCACAGATAAAGTTTCTGTAAAAATTCCTCATTGAAATACAGAAAGCTATTATAGTAAGTTATTAAATTATTGTGTGGATGACTCAAGTCTAACTAAAGGTCTTCTTTCATGTAGTGAACTGGTTGAAAGGCAAGGCCTTGTCAGTGCACACTTCGTGGCTGACATTCAGCTAATGAATCGTCATGCTGTAATATATTCATCCCCCTGCTGTTCCTGAGAACAGGTTGGATTCGGATATGGAGGGATTCATCACTTTGCTACCGTCTCCACTCTTTCAGCGTATCAGTGGTTGAACAACGCGTGTGAGCGGGGAACGGTCATGCAGCAGCTCGGAGGCACTGGCCTTAAAATTGTGCCACTTTTCCATCAACGGCAGCGTGACATGGCCGCCTTTCTCGGCGAAGGCGAGGAGTCAGTTGACCGGCAGGCAGAAAGGGATTTGGGGAGTTCAAGGAAGTGAAAGTAGTTGTCTGAAGTTCCTTTTCCACTGGAACCGCATCCTACTCAAAACCTATTGTGGCACTTAAAGGCAGCAATGGAGCCTTAAGGAATTGTGCAAGAACAACAACATGTAATGGTGGATCCTTTTCTCTGCCTTGAATTACTCTGCCAAACCTTGATTGCCTTCAGAGGATGGAAAGGGACTCTCGCAGCACTGTGACCTCTCACCCGTGAATGCAGTGCACTTTACCGACTCTGGTGGTTTAAAGACTTTAAGGATCTCGCTGTGCGAATAGGAAATGTCCTTTTACTTTGGACGTCGGTGCAGCTTAGGACGAGAAAAGTCAAAAATGCAGCTTGTTACACGTCATTAGTCTAAATATAATCGAGCAAATACTGCGTGGTAGCTGGAGAAAACTACCATCTGCCACCTGATGTGTGTTGTGTGTCTCATAAAGGAGATGCAATGCGAAGAGAGAAAATCCCAGTGCCAGCTCACAGTCAGCCACTGACTGAGATGCCTTTGAACTTGAGATTCAAAATAGATTTTCTTAAAGTTGCCTTAATTGGTTGGAGCTGCCACCCTATTACCACTGCCCCAACTCCTCTATGACTTTTTCCCAACATGCTCTCATTAAATTTGAATGTGCGATGGGCGGGTTTCAGTCCAGGAGGAAACATCACGGCTTCCCTCAGTTGCTCTGTTGTGACACATATCCCCCCCCGTCTTACTCCCCTGGTGACATTGGCTCGCGTCCTCATTGTCTCTCACATTCAATCGTGCAACCGCAGACACCGTCAACTAAATACCTATGATGTGTGAACGCCACCAGAGCTGGCATCCCTCCGCTGAGCTGATTTTAGCGATAACAGGATTTGCCGTACAGATGACTTGATCCCTCGAGGCGGATGGTATCGTTAGGGCCTCAAGTGCAAGACACTTAACCTGGCCAGTTAATCACTCGTGCTAATGATGTCTGCTGCGAGTCCATATGCTGTACATCAGGGGCCAACAATGAACAGCTTTCATCTGAGCCACAGATTCATGTGTACTGTATAATTATGGTATGTGTGTTGTCAGTTCATTTTTGTTACTTGTAGTCGATGAGCTGCACGTTTGACTGATGATGTGATCGTATTCTTAAAATACAATCATATAATACAATAAGAACAGCTACTAAATTAACTTCATGATGAGATTATTTTGTCAGCTGCTATCCTAAGGTAAAGAATGGACTTTTATAAGATCAATGATATCCTCTATTGCTCCTGGATTAGGCTCTAGAATAGTTTTAGGTGCAGTGTTTCTTGCACTGGGATTTCTCCTGTTTGTAATTCCTCGCAGAGACAGATAAAACATTAAAGGGTGATTCCAGCAATACATACTGCACTCGCATAATGTTAGAGGAGACTATGTATAACAAAGCTGTCAAAATCAATGCGGCCAAGGTCGAGACAGATCCTTACCATAATGCATCCAATAACATCTTTTCATCGTCACTACACTGTCTGATAAACACTCACATTTTTTTAAACACCGCACCTCTGGTTGATAAAGCATGTTTGTAGTTTCCAAGCTGAAAATGACAGGACTTAATTGAAGGCTTAATTTTCTCAGTATCTTTCTCTCCTCCACGGCAGCAACTGTTTTTCAATTTAAATTTTTCAATTTATTTTGACACGTAAAGAGCGCCCCCATTAAATGAGTCGTTCTTGCTTTCAAGAACAGTCTTTAGTTTCTTTTGTCTGTCATTTGTTTCAGTGACAGATCCGATATTAAATTAGATCATGTATTTCAGAATTTCGAATATTTATTCTAAAAACGCTGCCTGATGGATTCTCAACTTTCTTGCTGAAACATGGCTCGTGTTACAGATTGTTATTAATTTCAGGTTATGAAGATTTACCCTCATGTAAACCCGATGAATCCTTTACATTCTATTGGATTTCTGCAAAGGAATTTAAAGGAATTCAACAGTGTGTCACTAATTAATACAGAACTTATTCTCCTAGTCCAATTAAGCCTGCACACCAAGTCAGTTACCATCAAAGGGTAAAGTTACCACATTTTATATGCATGTTCAAACAGTGCTGATGGTAAATATAGTCAGTTGAAGCAATAAATTCCTCAGTGCATGCAATGTTTACAGAGAAAGCTTAGTTCTCTTGCTGTAAAACCTTAGCCAGGGTGTGTGCCAAATGCCGTTCGCTAATGCCCAATCTGTTAACGCGAAGATGTCGAAGGTACAAGCGAGGCACCCCGGTTGCTATGTTGTTGGCTGCAAAAACCAACACAAAAGTCTCCTTCTGCTCCCTCCTCCTGAGTATGTCAAGAACCAGCTTTATTTTTGATGGAAATGTGGTGGAAATGTCCCCACAACGACTGGAAAGCTGCAATGTGTGTGCAGATTTTACCAGTTACGGTACGAGCTCAAGGATGGATCGACACCAGCTGTCCGTGACGTGGAACCTGTAATTCCTGCCACGTTTTTAGCCTGTTGAACTTGATGTTAGCATGTTGTGTAGCTAATGTGTCTAGCTTCTGTCCTCCCACAGGCTGGGGCGGCGTTGGACTAATGTTGTAATAGTGAGGGAATATGAAATCATTTGAAACCCGCTCAGTAACAAGAGCAGTAGGTTTGATGCCAGCTACTGTTTGTTCATGTTGTTTTTTTTGTGGATATTTATACTGCAGCCCTAGCTCAGCTAGGGTTAGCTTTGTTGTGCTAGCTGTTGTGTTCTTGGCAGTATGTGTGTGTGTGTGTGTGTGTGTGTGTGTGGTGCTGCTGTATGTAAATGTAATCGTAGACTTGTCCTGAAAGTAACGCTATAACTACATATGAAACAGAAATGGTCAAAATGCACAAACCCATTTGCTTGCTTTGCATTGCTGTGTAACTTTGATTAGATCCCAACACCCAATGCATCCTGGGACATGTAGTTACTTCATTCTCCCAGCTGACATTGGGTTGTGCTCAGGTTTTCTGTGGCAGGTGGTGGTTTTTTAAAATTGCTTGTTACAATTCACTCAGTGTACTTACATGTATATACTCACACTTACACCTACACATAAAAAAATGTGTTTCGTCGTGTCCCTCCCACACTGTGAAACACTTTTTAGTAGTCTATGACTTGTGTGCTGCTCTTTTTTACAGCGTTCACAAAGACCACCGCAGTTGTGTCGTGCCATACTGCTCGCAGTTGGTAGAAGATTTCCAGCAGTGCAATACGATGCCACCAGGCCTTAACTGTGGAGGACTGGCTCAGCCCCATGCAGCAGCGTAAGCTCACATGGCAGTGCCTTTCAAATTACCATTAAAGACAAAAACAGGAGTGTGCAACATAATGTCAGTTATTATGGAGCACAGCCGCTCAATGCAAAAAAATAAAATAAATAAAAAATCAGAAAATTAGTCCAATTTGCCACTGCATTTGTTCAGTCATTAGGTTGTTTAGCCTGTCTGTTAATGCTGCTTAATGCCTGATTGAGTGTAACGGTAAAGGAGTCGACCATTTGAAAGGTTTTTGCGAGTAAAACAGAGCACAACAACCTATGAGGTTTTTATTGGATAACAGTAATTTGCTGATGAGATGCTGAAGGTTAAAAATCCACACACTGTGAGCCACCTACTGAAGGTGCTGTTGATCAAGACAGTGCAAAGAGAGACCACAGACACTGAATATGTATCAGCTGTAAGGGTGCTTTTGTGTAGCTGCCCTTCCTACAGAGAGGAGCAAGAGTAAAAGAATACCTCCATAAATCTATGGAGTGATGTAACAATCTGTTGTTTAATCAATTATCCGATCGGCTCAAATATTATACAACAACAATTAAATTAATCTTTAGCCTTAAATCTTAAATTAGTAGCATTCTAAAGACTCATAGATCAATCCTTCCACGACAAGGATTTAGTTTTTTGACATTACTGGACTCAGATATTTGTACTTAATTGCAATTTATTTATATTGTCAAATGCATTGTAATAATAATTTATATATAGCTATTTAATTGTATTTTTCTTTTGTAATTGTATATTATTTTACTTATTTGATTCAGGTTTTTCCCTTCTTCCTGTCTTTCGTACTGCGGTAACATTTGTTATATAAGAGGAAACAGGTAAGCTACTTCTGCACTGAACCTCTGGTGGATGCTGTGCCTAACAGTCAGGAAAAGAGTCCAGAGGTCAAAAACAGGAAACATATTAAACATTAAATTAACATTAAACAGCATAAACATATGAGTATTTTGTGTTTGTAACATGACAGTGCAGGGGAAGAGCATATCCTGCAAGCGTAGAAGACTTTCCTGGAAGAATAAATACTGAAAAGGCATTGAAACCACCAGTACCACACTGTGGTATATAGTATATAAAACAGAGGCCTTACTGAATTGCCATAATGTGAAATATAGCCATTGTTCTCACAAATACCAGTTTGTCGCGTTTAAACATTTATCACTGAAAATGCATTCAGCAGTCCGCCATTTGTCTTCTCTGATGGCCTTATTGAAAATTTGTTTTTCATTCTATCTGCCGCCTGCAAAAGTTCTTCTTTGTATAGAGAGCCCTCGCTAATAGCATTTTTTTTTTCTGTATACGCAGAGCATAGCCCAACTGCAAGCCACAAAATTGGATTGTAGCAGCAGTAATTCCTTTGAAGTGCAAGGACTTTAGAGATCAGCTGTGACTTGTTGGTTTGATGGATGCGGGTCTCTGTACATGTTAAGGGGGCCCCAGATGTAGCCGTCGTTCAGTGTATGATATAGTTGCATCATTTGTTGCAATTGTTGTTGTACAAACCTTACATACTATAGGGCTCAATTTGCATCTACTCTCCTTGCCATTAAGGGTTCAGCTGCATTATAATGGTATTCATTGGCAATAACTGTGTGATTTCATGTTTTTTGATGCATTATCACATTAAAGACACTTGTGGGAACAATCGGGTGCTGTTAGGAGGGGTGTTAATGACATAAAAGCTTTATCATGTTCAGTAGAATAAAGCCTGGTTGCAGTATAATGCGCTGCTCCTGACCTATTTGGACACTATAATGACGTCCCAGTGGAACTGAGAGTACAGTATAAAATGACTTAACACGGTGAAATGCCTGGGCATTATGGCGGCCTGTAGAACAAGGAACATATCATGAAAAGTTAATTAAAAATTGAGCTTTCTGATAATTAACTTGTGGCTCCTGACACACAAGGTTGATGGATTCTTCCTTAAGGTGCCATAAACTTTGTGATCACACTGAATGTAGTGTAATATGTGTTTTAAGTTTTATGGAGAGCTGGGCAGTGCTGTCTTTAAAACAATGCTTTTTGATGCAATGCAGCACCTTGCATTATATAACTTTAATAATAAATAAGTGTTTCTACAATACTCCTATAAAAAAGAATGAAATCAGTGTCGCGTCGTCCTTTATCTTGAGAACGGTGTCAGCACAAGTAAGACTTGATATATTTCATATGCGATCATGTGCTGTCCTGTCCAGCGTTGCTATGTCCAGCCTTACAGCGGTATTCAATTTTCTTGTCACTGTAAATCCACTCTGCCTGAAACGCCTTTGGCATCATCACTCTGCGTGCACGTTTTTACCTCTCTATCTTTTTCACGCTGCTGCATCTTTCCCGTCTGTCTCCTTTTGTGAAGCGCCGGGTTTTTGCTTGTTCCTCATTCACGTTGTGGCTCTTTGTCCCAGCCTGTTATATCACCTGTACTCTGAAAAGTTTAACTGGGAAGAAACTAAACATCAACCTCCCAGTGTTTTTCTGGGTCAAGTGCAAAACGAAATACAGTAGGACTAGTCAGGGATGCACCAGCACTGGTTTCTATGGTAACTGCAGGGCTGTATTTAGTGCAGTTGTTTCACTGCGCCTGGTTCTCTGTTTTCAACCGGGCGATGAGGGAAGAGTGACGACCGTTCCCAAGGGGGCTAAGCAGAAAGTGGGGCAGCATCTCCCATCATCGTCAAACAAAATCTTTCAGCTTGAGAGGGGATCATCATGTCAAGAAATCCTTACCTTGTTCCAGAAAGAGGTGTTGCTGACAGAAGGCACATACAATCAAATGTATAACAGCCACAGTCAAAGATGTAACAGACGTCACTTAACTTCCATCCTTTCAAGTCAGCATCGATTCTGCTGTGCACTGCAGGGAATAAATGACTGAAAACTTGAACGTTGTCTGCAGGTGTAGTAAACATAAACTGCTGCTGCTGCTGTGGTTAATACATAAATATTAACAGTCAATGAATAAGATCCTTCTGAACAGTGGATGCATACTACAGAAGGGTCTGCCACTTTGAAGGACAAAATGTTTAATAATGCAAACAGATAGAAATGAAGGCTAACATAGCAAGTGGTCATGCAGTGAGTTCACATTTATTTGTGCAAAATGTCATTTAGGGGGTTGTTCATTTGGCATTAATCTGCAATTTATATAGACTCTCTGTGTCATCCAGATAATAAAGAATCAGATCTAGTCTTTACTCTTACACCTGTATTTTTGATGTGCTCAGATCAGATCTCTCTCCTCCAGAGCAAAACCTGTGCGGGAGTAATCTAAGGTGGCCCCAGACTCCCTTCAAACATCATGGAGTTGTTTGTGCTTTGTGAAATGTTGTCTACGCTGTATTCTTGGTTATTTATTCCCTCTTGTAAATTTGGCAAATGTAATACATCAAGTTACTGCTTTATTTTCTTTGTTAACAGCACGTCAGCTGCAGCACAGATGTTACATGAGGAGAATCTGTCAAAAAACCTTTAGATATATTATACTCATATCTTGCAGTTTGAGATTGAGTATAGTCTGTGTGTCTGGCTGTGTCTCTGTATTTATGACAATTCGTGGACTCGACAAAGGCTGTTTTTGCATGAAAATAAGTGAAAAGTGATCATCTCTCATTAAACAAAGTAATTTATCCCTACATTAACCAAAATAACTTGTCCTAAACTTAATCAAAATATTTTAATGAAACATTTAGTGTAGACATGTTTTTCTTAGTGAAGAATCACACTCAGTTGTAAAGGATATGTTAACAGAGGACTTGTGATTGTTGTGCATTTTTTGCAAACAATGCATTTTCAGGGTCGCTGATCCAAAATTGCATCAAGCACAAAACAAGACCCAGCAATAAAGAGGTCTGCCCTTCTGCAAGACCACCAACGCTAGCCTCTGACAGATCCTCTCAGGGGTCAAGACCGCGCTGACCCAGGGGCGCTACACATGGCGGGATAACCAGGTCCTGAGGAAGCTGGCTGAAATATCCAACAATCAACCCAGCTGACAAACACATCTTCCGCTCCATCAGGCCTGGACCAGGCGCAGCATTTCACAAGGCTCATCAAGACTCCTTTCTGCAGGCAGGGAATGAAACATGAGGGTCGACCTCGGTACTGCTGCCAAGACCGGTCTTCTCATCACCGCAAGATGTTAAAATATTCAGAGCTGGCAGCTGAGTGCAGGCTTGACCACCATCATCTGCCCAGTGCAAGTAGGCTGTCAGGGCTTCATCATCACATCAACACTTTGGGACTGGGTGTACCTCGGGTGAAGCTACAATGAAAGACCTTGCGGAGGAGGTGCAAAAGGGCAGCTGTTGGCTGTGAGTGAGGCGGAAGGACAGGGACTGGGGTTCGTCAAACAAGGAAGGAAGCTGAAAGGGGTGTGAGCGAGACAGGTGTGTCTGGGGTTAAAGGTGTGAAACAACAATGAGTTAATGACCTTGCATCTGACTCCAGCAGGTAGGAACATCCACCTGTGCAGTCCAACCTATGCAAGCGACTGGGTCTTCAAAATGATGTAGTCCTACATAAATGAATGATGTGCAGCACATCTGGCCAGATGTTTCAGATGTTTTCCAAACCACTACACGCAGCAGTTCCCATTTAATATTGCATGGGCCTGTTGCTCATGAGAAACATGCGACTTGGAACAAAACTCACTGGTTTCAAAACACAAACACATTTTGGTGCCAGGTGACAGCAAGATATGAGGAAACGAGTGAAGAAAGTTCAAAGCAGGAGCACTCTGGGATGTAGTATTTAAATGAGGCTGGAGTGATGGCACGAGGGAAGGTCTGCAGCTGGTGTCTCTGTGTGTGTGTGTGTGTGTGTGTGTGTGTGACAGTATTTCACTTTCTAGACTTTGCTTCCAGCAACTCATTTTAGTTTCAAGAGATCCGCGACAGGCCTGCACCCGCCATAGACACACTGGTGTGTTAACTTTTTGAAAACAAAATTATTAATTTAGCATTAAATAAACTAGTCACGGGAATATATTCAGTATTATTGTGGTGTGACATTTTATAGCGACAACTCCAATTACAAAATAAATACAAATAAAAACAGAGTGCTGTGATTTTCCTTTTCAACCTAAATTCAACTGAAGATATTTAATGTTCAAACTGATAATCTTTATTGTTTTTTGTAAATATTTTGTAAATTCGGATCTTCATGCCTGCAACACATTCGAAAAAACAGGTGGGACAGCACCATGCTTATCACTGTGTTACATCACCTTTGCTTTTAACAACACTCAATGACAATAACTGTTGAATTCTTTCCCTTCCTTGCTTGATGTACAATTTCAGTAGCTCCTACCATACCATCACCGATGCTGGCCCTTGAACTCAACGCAGTCTGGACGGTCCTTTTCCTCTATAGCACAGAACATGATGTCCATGTTTCCAAAAACCAGACCACAGAGCACTCTTCCATTTTGCTTCAGTCCATCTAAGATGAACTCAGGCTCTCAGGAGTCGGCGGCATTTCCGGATGTTGTTGATTTATTGCTTTCGCTTTTCTTAGAGTCTTAACTTGCATTTGTAGAAGCAGCGACCAATGTGTTTACTGGCAATGGTTTTCCGAAATGTTCCCGAGCCCATGTAGTAATATCCCTCATACAATCATGTTGGTCTTTAATGCAGTGCTCACGGGCATTCAGTGTCGGATTCTCTCAATCTTTTGATATCACAGACTGTAGACGGTGAAAACCTGAAATTCTTTACAAATGAGCGTTGACAAACGTTGTTCTTAAACCCTCAGACTATTTGCTCAAGCAGTTTTTCCCAAATTGTTTAACCTCGCTCCATCCTTGCTTGTGAACGACTGAGCCTTTCCCTTACCTGTGGAATGATCCAAACAGGTGCTTTTGGAGAAGTACACAACTTTCCCAGTCTTTAGATGCTCCTGTCCCAACTTGTTTGTAATGTGTAAAAAAATTCAGAACAAGCAGATATTTTTAAAAAATCAATGAAGCTGAAACAAACATTAGATATGTTGTCTTTGTGCTGTACTCAGTTAAATATAGGTGGAAAAGCATTTGCAAGTCATTGCACTGTGTTTTTGTTTATGCATTACACAACTTCTTTGGAATCTGGGTTGTAAGTCGAACTCTCACCCTAAACTTGTGTGATAATTCTGGTATTCACCAGTTTTCTTTTCGCGTTTCTTCATAACCTCTGAGCCTTTGTGAACATTTTGTTGCACAGTGCACGCAACTGCAAAGCGCTGCAGTTCTCATACTGATATTTTTTATTTGCACCTTAATTTGAGCAGCAAGTGAATTAATGGATGAATCAAGGTTTGTGCCCCATAAATGGAAAAAACAAACAAAATCACAGAATGTGAAACGTACTATGAATAATGCAAAATGGAGGTATGAGGAGGGAAATGAGCCAAATAAACGTACAAACATATGGAACAAAGTGTTAATGGAGGGGAAATGTTGCAAACACTTGTTTTGCTTTGGGAAAAACAACCGTTCAGAATGCGTGAATTTCGTCTTCCTCACGATAAACATAAACTGAGGGTTTTCTGTGACTTTAGAGGAGCAAAGAGAATTGGCAGTGTCTCTGAGAGCTATGTTAAAGAGCACAGCATGAGTGTCGCATATAAAAATATACTCAACCCCCTTGACTTTTTGTCTTCTATTCTCTGCCTCACTTGATTTCCCAAAAGCAACCAGTTGGGATTTTTCAGTCAGAGGCCAACATCAAGTAGCATTTCTATTAAATTAGAAAGTGAAAAATGTGTAAAGCCTATAAAATACTACACAATGAACATGTTAATGTCATGGGAAGTTGTATAGAATTATATTTTCCTTTCGAAATCGTTCACTGCTGCCGTGATGATGTTAATGTAGTTTCCCTGCTCCATTCATTGACTCGTGGCAGTGTGCCACGCCTGAATTTTCAATAATCCACCAGTCCTCTTGGGAACAATATTGCTGCATTTATCATTATTTGCCGGATCATTCTGTCACACAAATGGCATAGTCAATGACATTGTTTCCTGTTTTCTGCTCTCAATGCCAGCTTAGCATTTCCTGCATGTGCTTCACAATAAATTTGTCAAAGTGCAGCAGGACGCCAACTCAGAACGCTGCCAGCGAGGTCTGCTGATGTTCAATTGAGACAATTACAGCTCTGACAAACCAGAGTGGATCAGAAGACAATGGGGACTGATGCTATCTTAAGAGCAATGATGAAGTTTTAGCAGCTGGATTAAAAACAAACAAACACTGTGAAAGAGGAGTATGTCCCGTGGACATTGGGAGGGCAGGCCTTTGCTCACTGCAGCTCACTGCTGTTTGTAAGATCATATCTGCACATAAAACCAAAAATCCTGCATTAGCAGCTGTGTCTGTGACATGGCACAATGCAAAAATATAACTGATTGAAGTGAAGATCCTCAGCAGGTGATTACAGCAGCTCTTTACGTGCAGAAAATCAATGTTGTTGTTGTTTTTTCAGTCATTATTATCGTGCTTTGCACAGGGGATGTCTGCTCTTCAATGATTGTTAAATTAAATGGTTCCTGTCGTTACATTAACCGACAGAATTTCATTAATTTCACTTTGAATTCAACTCAGACATCTAAACTACGATCTGCATGAGTTAACTGTCGTCTACTCGATCTTGGTGTATATTCTGCAGAACAGGAGCACTTTTTTCAGTATGGAAGACAAAAACATTTCTTATTGGGAATATTGTGCTAACAACAGCCAAAGGACAAAGCGTGAAAAACGATAACAAATGTTGAAAAACCTTTGCCAACACTGGCGCTGTTCAGAACAAGTGAACCAAGGGCATGAATGCATTTCGAAATCGTAATCTAATCACAAACACACAGCGTCAACAGAGACAGCTGCACAGTTGCAAAACAAGTGATTGTGATACACATTTCATCCCATGCTGACGTCCAGCCTGGGAGAGTGGTCATTTAACGGTCTTTACAATTTCAGCGTTCATATGAGATTAATATTATATTACAGACAACGGTTCCAAGATTAAAAATGCAGCCTGTCGTCCAAGATTCTGTCACAGCGGCCTTCTCCGTCTTGTGCGATTTACTGTGTCTGGACGTGCATGTCGATTCTGGGAGCATGACAGACCGCTCTTCCTCGTTTCTGGCTAATGTACATTCCTGCCTCTGTTTTCCTGTTATTTATGTTTGCGCTGCGTAGCCCATCACTATGAATCTGTGTTTTTGTGCAGCGTATGCAGCGCGGGGACGTAACAAAGTACAATTACATTTCGGTACCTGTATTGAGAACAAGCTGTTGCATTTTATTGCACTTTCCACTTGCTGTCCACTATATTAAATTGACGGCTACACTTACTTTGAAGATCAAGACTGTAGTTACAGTATATACATTGATAAAAATCAGCTAGATTTGCAAGCACAACATTCAAATACTTCTTACATGTTAATGCATCAGAAATAAAAAAAAACCTGCTATATTTTATATAATGTAATAATAGAACCCAAAAAGGGGCTATTTTCCTGCAAAGCATATATTTTTACTTATGATACTTAAAGCAAATTTTTCCAGATCGTACCTCTGTACTTTTACTTACTTAACTTACTTAAAAAGTATTTTGCATTGCATTATTATTGCAAAGTAAAGGATCTGATCTTATATACACGTCAACATTTCTTGCAGAACGTTGTACGGATTTTTCCCGTTTTTCCATCAGAGTTGTAGATAAGACAAGGATATTCCTGGAGACGGTGTTTGATTTATAATGAGCAGATTTGTAGAGGAGTAATCTACTTTTGATGTGCTCGGGGCCGAGGCGGGAGCTGTATGGCTGCAAATAAAACCACCTCCAGACTACAGAGCCGTCATTAATCAGACCCTTGGCTGGCATTCCAGCGCCTGCTGTTGCGTTCCCTTCAGACCACGTAGTTGGATATTTGTTGATTGTCTGTAGCCGCTCCTCTCCCATCCTCTTCCTCCCCGTCATTAATTAAAAGCATGTAGAGAATTTCGACTCACAGCTCTCTCTGAGAAATATGTAGACTAATTTTCCCATCGGGCTGTTTTCGACTCATCTCTTTTTGTTCCGGAAGCTGCCTTTCTCTGTCAGCGACGAGAGCCAACACGCCACAACATAGTCGCTTCTTTCAGTTTGACTCTGTGACAACATGACTACTTCTTGCAGGATAGCAAAAAAACGGGTCTATTTAAGTGATGATTAAGGGACTAATTTGCCTTGATGTGGTCATTGTTTAATCTGCATTCAACACACATAGTCATCACTGGGGTTGCAGCCACTAAGCTTATGGGAAGTGTGACTTACTATGCTGAAATGAGCAGCATCTGACTGTGACAGTGTTAGACAAGGGATGGCATGGTGTCATTTTCAAAATAACACTGTCACAAGAAGGGAGCGGTTAAGTGGCTACTGCTGAAGTATGCAGATTACTCCCAACATTCAACTGTTTTTGTGGAAGAAAACAGAAAGCACTGCAGCAGAGACCAGACAGGTTGCACTGTATGGAGACAACCTTAAACCAAACAGGAGTGATTCCTGGAATAAAAGTCTTCAATCTTTTCATGTTTCCTGCGAACATGGCGCCGTATTCACCTCTGCCAAAGATGCGGTTTGCTTTCATAAGACAATTGAAAGAACTGCCTGTCAGAAGAGTGCTCCATTAGTGCTACACCCACACTGCTCTTCTCCCAGACTCGCAAGGTGTATCATTTATGGCTTCTGCAATTGTTTGCATATGCAGCAGCTCCACTGGAATCTGCGGCAGAATTGTCAAAGATGATTGTTTCATTCCCCGTCGTCCCGGGCGTTTCAGCGCCACTGTCGGGAGTGCGGCGGAGAATCTTGATTCCACGGCAGACAGATGCCAACTTTCATCCCTTTTTAGTTTCCTTCAGAGAGGCACCAACGTTGGCTGAGAACATAAATTCAAAGTGAGCCTGAAAGTCAATCTCGTGGGAATTTGACCGGCAGAATATCCAAGACACATATGCACCTTTTGATCAATCCTATGGGTTTATACTAGAATTGACGCCTTCCTTCTAATTAATGAGGCTTCACTTGCGATTTCATGAAAAGTGATCTGGTATGTTTTTTCTTAAGTAACTTAATTGATTTTATTAAGCATGAGGAGTTTTTTTTTCTATATATTTTAAGCTACATTTCACACAGAAGCTGTGTTGAGAACATTCGGCATTCTTCCTGGCTGTGTAGGTGCAATACTGTTGTGGGTGGAGATGTGCGTGCCCTCAGGTTGAGCGTTAAAATCATCAAACAAAACATGCAATATACTCAAAGCTGGCCATTCTCCCAAAGTTTGGAGGGCATTGTGTGAAAAGATGTTTACGGTCTGGTGAAACCGCTCAGATTTCAAGGGAATGCTCGAGATTTATTAAGTATTGAGTCCATTCAAACTACAGTCATTTATCAGGCATGAAAACTTACTGCAGCAGCAGCAGCGGCGGCAGCAACCTGGCTGTGGAATAAATAAAACAACAAACTCACCCAGGATGCTGTTCAGGTCAACGTACAGGTCAGACAACGGTATGGTTTCAGAGTTCTGCATCGCCCGCATGTTTTATTTGACTTTACTTCTTCATCCGACCGGACTCTCTGTCCCTTAACACACATGGCGGTTTAATGTAAAAAGGTTTTCAGGGTGAATTCTCGGCCCGAGGCGCTCTAGACAGAGTTGGAAATAACTTCAGCGGGCAGCCATCATAATTTATAAACTGAAGCCAGTTCTTTTTACATTAGGTCTGCTTGAGTAGGCTGAGGTGAACTGCAAGTGTCACTCAAGCACATTCGGTGAGTTGAGCAAACACGGACAAGCCTTAATTTGAGGTTTTGATAAGAGTAATTTCAGGATCCCTCTCCTATGAATATGATAAATGCATTGTGATATTAACACTGTATTTAGTTGATTTGTGGAGTAGAGCACCTGGTCAAATATACTTAATAATAATAATTTGCCGTTTATATCATTTTTTTATGTTGATTCAGTCTCTCCGGTGTTGTAAGTCTGCGTGCTTTCATTTGAAGACAAAATGTCTTTCTACGTGTTGTGGCAGTGTGTGACTTTGTGTCGATATTTTCCTGGCCTCACTTGTTTGCATGCAGGTTACTGAGGGCTTGATTTGATGATTAATGATCACTCACATGCTATCACATCAGTCAAAGCTGGCTCATCTGGAGCCGCTGTAATTGCAACAAGTCGAGGCTCATTTGAAGTTCACCCCGTCTATAAACTCATTCTCAGGCATGGTTTTACATTGGAGCCGATCACTCTGTCGCCATATAAATAAAACAAAAAAAGATTCAGGAGACAATTTGTCGTTAGATGTTGCCAAGATTCGCACAATCAAAGCAGCAATTTGGAGTCCTTGGCTGTATTTCCTGAGTTTTAAGATAAGATGCGTTCCTTGTGGCTTTGAATTAATTCCTCCTCAGTTCTCCAAAACACTCCTGCAGCGTAACCCGTCTTCCAAAGATTTGGATGTGTAATTCTCACACATGATCCTGGCGTGTTTGTGAGAGGGCACATTAAATGGTTTCCATTTGTTAAAGTGCTCCTCTGCTTCTATAAGCCGTCTGGACAAAAACGGATAATATGCAGATAATGCAATGAGCCGGCCGTAAGGTTGACATCACCTATCACCTGTACAGTGACTAACTGGCTCCGTTAGGATACACAACAATTTGAAGTGGCTAACAGGAGTGAAAGAGGAGTGGAGCCCTGACACTCATTTTCTTCCTACATTATTGTGAGTCTGGAGTATATGTACTATAGATAGTAGTGTTCTGTATGATTATGTTGAACCTTGATTCATTCAGCTCCTTTCGCTGTCACTTATTGTCGGAAAGTGAGCGACACAATCGTGAAATGACCTTTACTGCTTCCATTTCTGGTTTTGAGGACACAGTAGCAAATCCAGCATGTGTGCTTTGAAACCTCTCTTTGTTGTATTCTTGCACAACTAGTCAAGTTGATAAAATTGCAGCAATAATACCCATTTTTTAATCCTACTTATGCCTATTTTTACAGAATACCGTTGCGCTCTGTAGATTTGCTTGAATATCTAAACATTTCAATGCTGTTTGCAAGCGGCTGCACAATGTATGTTATATCAAGTAAGTCGCAGTGGGATTTTCCAGCCATTGCTGAACTCCATGTGTTCATGTTAACTGTAGATTGTAAGCTTTAGGGCTCAGCCAGTGTCTCTGTTGATTATTTCAACTCTGATGCTCAGGTCAGGCAGCTTAAGGCCTGCTCAGGCCTCTCACTCTCACTGGTTCTGCACATACTGTAGCAGCGATGGACTAATTGAGCATTTAAAGGGCCATTAATACATGTTTTAGTCCATTTAGAATAAATCATATTGACTTGAATTACTGCCAGCCACTTGTCTTTCCAACCAATTCTGTTTCATATCTTTCAAAACAGTATAAAACTAATTTACATATAATTAAAACTTTGCTGAGCTCGGTAAGTTATCACTTGAACAACATGTGTGTGTCTTTGCACCATCCGATGGCATATTTTGCACATCGTCTTAGAGCTTTGTCTTAGCTTTTGAGATGTCCAAATTTCTTCCATGATGTTGTGTGACCTTTTTTTCTCAGCTTTGGAGGAAAACACGTTAACTGTCATTGTACACATTGTATGGTTAATGAAAGAATTGGCTGATCTGAAAAGTCTCTTTGTGCTGTGCATTCATGTGCTCGTCGGGAAACTGCAACCTGAGACCTGAGAGTTGGCTGCCTAACGTCTTTTAAATATGAAACGCTGCCATTGCTACGCTTTTCAAAACACTCCCAGTCATATCTTCTGAAATCTTGTGAAAAAAAAAAGGGTTTGAAGTTATCAAGTCTCGGATGTGGAACCAATGTGTTGGGAATTCCTTCAAATTAAAAAATATAAGAGTGTGAATACTGTGACTCCTCAAACCTTGTCCCAACAATCAGTAGCCAAGAGCTCCTCTAAGCAGCTGCCTAGAACTCTGCAAAATAAAATGAAAAGGCAAATCAAACCCTTCCGTCTGACTGCAAAAGACCCTCAGCAAGATTTGGCAGACTCTGGAGAGGTGGCGCACTGTTCTACTGTGCGGCGGCAAGAATGGATTAAATGAAATGCCGGCAGAATCTGGCATGTAAAATATTACAATGAAAAGAGATATCTTCTACAATGATACTAAACACACATCAAAATGCACTATGGACTACCTGAAGAGACTCAAGCTGAAGGTTTTGCCATGGCCCTCACAGTCCCCTGATCTAAACATCATCAAAAATCTGTGGATAGACCTCAAAAGAGCAGCACCAGAGTGAATCTCACAGAACCAGAAGCCTTTTGAAGGAAAAATCGGCAAAAATCCCCCCAAACAAGAACTGAAAGAATCCTGGCTGGCTACAAAAAGCCTTTACAAGCGGTGAAACTTGCCAAAGGGGGAGTTACTAAGGACTGACCATCGAGCTGCTTTGCTTCGGACCCTTTTCCAATTTTGTTATTTTAAAACTGTAAAAAATGGAAATAAGAAAATAATCTCACTCGAAATATTCAAGAAATGTGTCGTCTTTAAGTTTAGGCAGTTTGGAATCAGGTCACCTTTTACTCACTTTGTCATAGTAACAAAAATTTTGACCTTGGATACCAAAACTTATATAAAAGTATACACACACACACACACACATACTTTACAGAGCCCATATTTAACTTTTCAGATTCAGCATTCCTTGCTTGAAGTGATAAACCTGGTAATATAAAGGTTTTACCCGACTATTCCCCTGAGCACTGAGTGCTGTTTGAGCCGAGTGAAAGCAACGAAGCGTTCTTTTACTTGACTATAAGTGCACAGTGTCTCTGGAGGCCTAAATCAATGAAGAGAGGAGCTTGCTCTTTCTCCTTCATTGAGAGTGAAACAGCTGAGAACAATGACCTCAACGAAGTCACTTACAAAATTCAAAGATGTGACTTGAAACGTTATAGAAATATGTGGATGTGTAGTCCGACTGTAAACTGAGTGGTAATGTATGTATCTCTACCTCAAGCCTTTCCGGTGGAGATTATATGTGCACAGCTCTGTGTCACAGATCACTCCACGAGCATTTCTTTATCACAGTTTAAATAATGATGACGAAGCTGCTCTGCAAAGTTTGGATGTGAGCAGAATGATAAAAACCTGAGGAAAAAGGACTGTCATGAAACTAAAAAAACAAATGCATTCTTCCCATGCAGATGTCTGTTTGGACGCAGGAAACTGACAGATTAGATTAGGCCCATTCTCGCTCACTAATTATCATCGCTGGTCATGGTAGGATGATAATTGTCAGCACAACAACGTCCATATGTTTGGATATTTTACCTCAGACATGCTTTTCAACTTGATTTGGAGTACTGGCTGTAACGTGTATATGTTTGGCTCTCAATCAGCTCTGCGGTCTGTTTTAAAAATAACCCAAAAGTCAATATCATACTGCAGTGTGCATTCAAAAGGCGATGTATCGAGGGCCGCACTGAACTGTGGATTAGGCCTCGGCGACACAGGTCCTGGTAAACTCCTCCCGTCCGGGTTATCAGTCTCTGACAGCCCGCTGCTCTCTGATCGCTGCTGCCGTCACGGGAGCATGCATCACACACTTGTCAAAGCGCCTCTCCTCCATCCACCCCCTTTCCGCTAAAAGTCAACACCACGGTCTCACCACACATATATTTACGTGCTCACGGGCACTCTTACAAGACGCGCGTGCGCTCGTGCAGTACACATATACAGACACCGTTCCCATTATGGTGACAAATCCTGCCTGAGCTGGCTCCCGTCTGTGAGTCATGGCGTGGCGTGTTGTACGAGTCAAACTCCCCCGTCATCTGCCTTTCACAGATGGATCTGCGGGGTGTCCAAGGGCCTCGCCTGGTGGCCGCGATGGCAGCACGGTTCGGATTCGAGCCTCCCGTGATCCGGATGGAGAACAGACCCATATTTCCCAAGCTTTGAGGTCTAAGGGGGCAGCCCACCAAAAAGGGGGTCAGGTTAATCATCACTGCTTGACTGGGTTTAATCCATTAAACCATGAGTTCACCCTACATAGCTTGGTTGGCGGAATCTCTACACTGATCCCATTTTCTCTGTATACATATCCGTTCTTTCACCCTGGCTCCTATTTGCCCCCGTAATGGGATTAACTCCAGTGACACCAATCTGAAATCTAGCTTTAAACTCTGCGGGGTGAGTCTTATTTCACTGGTTATTCCCAGAAGGGATAAGACATGGTTTAGGTTACATAATTAGATTCCTCCCTCCAACCTAGATGTAAATGATGACAAATCAATGATAAATAGCTCGGCGTACGCCGGCCCGGTCAAGATGCCTCCAGCAACATCAAAAGTAACATTCGACAAACAATGTTAATCAATGTGTCTGGTAGAATATGTAGAGGGCGCTGTCATAAATAATGGATGCTGCCAAACACAGCTCCAGATCTCTGCAACCTGACGCTGCCTCCATGGCTTTGGGCCTATGCGAATGCTTCGTCCAGCTATTACTTGATCAGTCCAGATCAAATAGGTTTCCTCCACGCCTACACTTCAAAGACAATACACCGTCCGTTATTATTGTTGAACCCACCAATAACTTCTGAAACGCAGCTATTAAGCAAGCTTATTATCAAGCGCTTTCCCACTTCATAATAAAATCAACGTGGAACAATTGACCTTGGCGGAACAAAAACGCTTTCATCCCTCTCTGCCTCGTTCTCGTGGTGCAACAAGACATTAGAAAGCCTTTCATTGCTCTGTCTCTCATTGCTCCCAGAGCCATTAACAATCAGCAATAATTGTTTTTTTGTTTTTTTTGCTCAGCACCCTCATCTCTTGCTCTCAGTGGTCAAAGGCAGCAGAAAACATGGCCATCTTTTTTTGGATTCATCAAGCTAAAATGTGCAGAAAAGCATGTGTTAGCGAATGTGGGGAGTCAGTGAACTGTTAGTAACCACATTTGACCTCATTTGTGTGAATGTGCCGGGAGGTTTGTCATGAGGCTTTAAAGATGTTTGGTTTTTTTTTCGTCTTTCTTAGAAGGAGCTATGATTTATTTGTCTTCTCACTGTGGCTTAAATTGATTCATTCGCTGCACTGCATGCACATATAAATGTGTCACATACTCCGCTGGCTGGAGTTAAATTCTGACGTTTGGCTGGACTTGATCTGACTGATAAAACGCATTCATACTGTATTGTCATTTAATTTTAGTCACCATTCCCTTATGCTAGCTCCAAATTTGTATGAGTAGAAGAAGCAGCACTAAAGGTGTCGACAGCGTAGCTAAATTGAGAGATAATCCGTCGCAAGGTTATGTCAGTCTTACATTGCGACAAGACGCCTCTATTTGAAATGAAGGTAGGAGTCTTTTGCTTGAGCGGACAGAGCACACAGTTCAGCCGTGGCTTGCTATTAGTCCGTCGTCTCAGAACTGTGTGGAATGCATTATCGAGATGTAATGCTCATTGGCTGAGTATTAATGAACGCAGTCGTGTGTTCGCATGCAAAAGGGTCATCTCGGACATTCTGCAAACAAACCAAGTGTTTCATGTCCTTTTAATGCTTTGCACCTGAGTTATGTGTCTTTTAGCTCGTGTGCGAAGCTGTAAATGATGGGGGACCAGACTCCCTGTCGTTTTATGTGTCTTCACATTGACTTTCACCCTTTGTTGCGTATTTAACTTTGTCCGTGCTTCCAAACTGTGGAATCCCGAAGATATTTTGGAGGAGGGCGCCTTGTTAAAGGAGCAGTAATCTATCTCAATTAGAGAAACTTCCAGCTATTCTTTAATCTTGCAATGTCGTCATGTCTCTGCACCTCTATTTAATATTTGATTCTCCTTTCTTTGAATTTACTAGTCATCATAAAAAATGTCTTTTGACGCTAGGAAATCACCTAAAAACTAGCACCACCTTCTCAAAAAGCACCATTCATAAAGGGTTTGGAAAGTTGTAGCTTCTTTATCGGTAGTTAATAAATCCTTTACTTATGCTTGATAGATCAGCTGTAAATCATCTACGGGAGCAACGTTTGGGTTTGCCAGCTTGATAAATGTAAGTCATTAATAAAAAGTAATAAACCACCAATTCTGCAGATATGAACATTAAAACAAATCATGAATGAAGGGATATGAGTTTCTGACTTTTTAATAAGCAACAACAGCAGTCATAAAAGTGAAGTTGCTGATGAAGGCTATAGAATAGTGTAGCTTTACATGTAAAGAAATAATAAAAAGCAGTGCCAAGGTGCTGTATTTATTTTCACACTATAAGTGAGCGCTCTGCGCAGGTGAGCCGACTCCACCTGCACTCGGGGGCAAGATAGCTTGATTGACATTTCTTAGCAAACAGTGTGTTTGACTGCGGACCAGTTCCCCCGGCCTCTCGCCGCCCCTCCTCACAGTCTGCTGATCTGCTGAGAGCATTTGGCCCGTAATGTCATTTACTCTTGCAGACACATGCTCATGTTTCTCTTCCTTTTCCTTCAGCCTCCCTCCATCTCTACGAGGCGCACCTTGTATTATCGTGTCCTGAACTGGACCCGTCTTTACATTTTATGGAGGATTTTATCATGACATGGAAGAATTTGAGACAGTTCAAATCTGTATTGACCCCTCAAAGAAAACCCTACATAGACGTGTGGCAGGAAGTCTGTTTATACACACAGTACCCTAGAAACAGGATTATTATGAAAAAAAAACAAATTGGTTATTGTATTTTCACGAACCTTTCTAAAAAACAGTAAACATTGAGCGTTGTGTGGCCTTTCCGTCAGCGCATTTCCAGTTTATCTTAATGGAAATCATCTCGCAGTGAAGACCAGGAGAGGCTTGAGCTGCATATTGCAGCACAGCATAAGACGAATAGCAAAGAATAACACATGCATACAGTAGAGAGGAGAGAATTCCAGCAGCTTTAGATATTATAACATCAGCAAACAGAGCCTCTGTCAGCCTTGTATACTCATCATGTTCACCAGCACAGTCCTTATCAGTGATGCCTTTTTATCCCAATCACTTTGAACCTGATTCATGTTCGTGGCACATCGACAGTGACATGTGAAAAAGGTCCACGGTGAGGCGCAAAATGGATTGGGCGTCCATGGTGGCTAATTCTGATTCAGGGAATTGAGAGAGCTGTGTTAAGGATGTTAGGCATTAAAGAGTTGTCTTTTTCATGGGATTATCTGCGAAGGAGGAAGTCAGTATTCAGACGGAGCTGACTGGCACGGCAAGATCAGCTTCCATCCAAGTAGAACACTTCTTCAGGCATGCAAAACATGCAGACTTAAGTCACATAATCCCTTTCAATATCAGCGCGGATGTCAATACGCTGACATGAATGGGGAGGATACATCAGTTTTGCAGGCTTGCTGTTGTTTCCGATCACGGCGTTCGCAGTGGTGGCTGTCAGGTTGTTATTATTAGCAACCGCAGTGATATAAATGTTACTGTAGATCCACTGACACCATGACGACAAAACATATTTAAACCGTCGGTGAAATGCCGGCCTGTCTCATAAAATATTGCCGAGAGGATTCCGGGATGTGTTTTACTCTTTGCACCCCAACGTTGTGGCATTTATGGGGCCTGCGGATATTGAAGTAAATAATTGGACACACAAAGCTAACGCTCGAGCACATCTCAGGGGCTAAGCAAACAACGGCACTCTGCACATTCGGTGCCCGGGTTCAAATGAGACTGTAACTGTGGATCATAACAGGGCTTTTCTGGCGCTTTGTGGAAGCGCTGTTCTGTCAGCGTGACTAAGCAAGGCTGTCCAAGCCCAGCTGACCATGACTGTCTGGGAGAGCGATGAAAACAATCGCCTTTCAAAACAAGCGGTTTCAGGCAAATTGTTGACGTTACACATTCAGATGTTGCTAAATGTTGAAAATGGCTTTGTTTTTGCTGCTTTATCCTCCTGCCAAGCATTTGAAAGCCTGCACTCAACATATTGGAAATGGCATTCAGTGTATTTCAGGATATTCTTATTATAGCTTGTCAATATTAGCTGCTGCAGCTTCTTCATGGAGCTCATTAAAGTTTCAGTGTATCTCCTCTTACCTTACTTTATCATGGCCTTTGCATTCTGCTGTAGAATCCAGACACTCATAAAGATTTCATTGATCAGTTGAAGATTTTAAATTTTTCAATGGAATTTGAATGAGAACATGGGGCGTCTGAATATGGAAGTCATGCATGTATTTGCCTTTGTCCACCCATTTTGTGGGCTTGCTTATTTCTGAAGTTTAATCCATAAACAGTACCTTGTGGTGTGCATGGGGTGAAAGCCAGAAAAACACCCTGTCAGGGTTGGCTTCGGTTCAAAACTCCTGTGCTCTACTGCAATTATTGACTTTTAAATTAGCTTAAACTGAAGCGGTAAACAGAAAACTCACTGTAATCACAATTTGAATTAGAGGAGCCACTGTAGATTTCAACAGAATTTCCTTCAATGTTATGAGCGGAAATTGAAATGTGTTTAGCTTTTATGTGAGCGAAATGCTCCACTATATCGTTACAAATGAACTATAATAGAAAAGGAAGTTAAAAATCAAGCTGTATTTTAGGATGACTGCTGTGCGCGTCTTCATGCTTTAATATGAAGGCATGTTTTCATTTTATTCTGCCCATTCCGTTATAATTTGCTATTTGGACATGGTTTGCTGTGTTTCATACATTTTGGAAATTGAAGCACTATATCAACTTGCACATTATTAGCTGATAATAAGGAGTGGGCTCATAAATGACACATTTGGGTTCAGAATTATCCTGAAAATACTTCCTCTCCAGCATGCTTAAAAAGAAAATAACTCTTTTCTCTTTCCATTTTCAGTGACAGCGCTATAAGCTATTTCTCATCAGTCTTTCATTCCTGATTTGTGTTCAGACTTTTTTTGTCCCCTAGCTGAAAAATAAATGGCTAACTTAATCAGTGCATTGTCTGCCTGTATGTAGCAGGGTTCAAACTGGAGTTGTGTATCATGGCTTCCTGGTGGCGAGGGGCGGGAAAGCAGCCGATTGGGGAAGCCATAGCCTTGACTTCTCTTTTTGCTTCTTTATGTATTGAAACCTTGTCAGTAACAAAAAGATATGCAGCTCTTTTTCCATGCAGGTGTAAATGCACAATGCTAGCTCTAGCTTTTGTGCATATGCCTTTTGTGCTAACTCTGCGGCTCAGATCAAGCTTGATTGCGCCAAGTTTGGTGAAGGGACAAGGGTTTCTTCAAACAGCTGTTTTGACTCGTTGGTGCCAAGGAGACGCAATTAAAAAAGAAAAAAAAAAACTCCTTTAAAAGGTGCCACATGCAGGCCGAGGTTGTGTCTATGCAGATCATGGGGTGCAGCCTTTTCTTACCCATTTTGGCACAAGATTGTGAATGCATTTCCTCAGAGCGCTTCTAGATTCAAAAGCAAGCGCCAGCAGAATTTTTCATGACTTTAGTTGGTCAAGACAAACACACACACGGAGAGACAAACCCTTTCATGAATGTTTACTTTTCCCCCCTTTCAGTTGTATAAATATTTATCATCTAGTACATTAAAATTAAGTTCTCTTGAGATATTCATCCAAAGTTTAATTTAATTAAATTAAGTATATAATTTGTAATTATAATGGGTTTAATTAAGGGCTGATTTTTGCCCATAATGGCCCCTTAATTACACGAGAAGGTTTCTAGAGATAGCTGCAGGTGATGTGATAATGTAAGGTGAGAGATGTAACCTCATGGAAAAACACTGTTCATTGTTTTGCAGTCTACACAGCATTCATATTCATATTTCATATTCTTCTTTGCTCTTCTTCTCATTGATGGGTGAATGGGTAGTCAAATTAGTAGAATTAGTTTTGGGTTTTGCAGTTGTGTTTTATGCAGCTAGTTCCTGGTTGGTAAGCAAGCACACAGACTCCAAATATAGTGTCCTGAGCTCCATCAAAGGTCAGCTGATTAGTTAAAATGTGCACGTGTAAACATGCGATGAGATTAGCTGAATGCAATATTGGTTCAGGCATGAAAACAGAAGAAGCGAACACACATTTTATTATGTATAGGTTTCATTGTTTTGTAAATAACCACATGCACACTTGCACTGAAAGAATGCTGAATTTTGGTGTCTCCTTTAACACAAATTAAATTTAAACAGGGACATGATGTACCCGTGGAAGAATATTTGGAGCGCTGTTTAATCGTATTTGGGGTGCTGTATATTTGTGCTTTGGGCCTTGGCACCTCTTGCACAGGAAGGTTTACTCAAAGGAAGAAGAAGCCAGACTGGATTCTCCTCGCAGCCCATTAGGCAACAGTCTGCTGCTCTTAAAGCGGGATGAACGCGGCTGACATGATGTGCCATTACAGAAGCTTATCCCAATCCAACCTGCTGTACATTTCTTCATCCCTTTTGGTGAAAGTGAGTAAACCAGGGTTGGAATTGTGCAATATCGGCAACCCAGATGCTCAGTCTGGTGCAAGAGACTCTGGAAGGGAGGCTGTACACCGGAATTTTAAATGTGTTGGACACACCCGTGTCTGATTGCAACGTTTGTTTGCAATCATGCTCAAATTTGCACCCAGTTCACACAAATAAAACCTCATTGTTAGTTGTTTTTTTCAGCAAACTGAGCAATTGTCAAAGTCTTGTTTTGAATATCAATACTAGCATCAACGGGATCTACAGTGTATATGTATAAAAAAAAGAAAACAGCACCGCTTTTTGGATCAGATCACGCTTTGGGCACATGAACACTATTCTTAGTGCACGCACTATTTGCTCCTCTGCTGCTGTTGTGTGCATGCATACATGCATGTATCACCTTGTTAGTCATGCATATTCACACAATGAACATTTTTGCTACTTATCATTGAAAGCCTGTGCTGAAACATGCATGTTAAAACACTGATTTGTGTTTTAACAGTAGAGCTAAAGGAAACGCGCAAATCATTTGGTGCAGAAGTAAATCAATAGTAGCCTGTTTCACCTCATAAATCATGACAAGTGACGAGGGAAACAGAGTCAGAACTGCTGTGGTGCGAACGTCGTACATCGCTCTGTGAAAGTAGACAGCCTGTGAAAGTTGCTGCGTTGAAGCAAACCAGTCCTCCTTGCGCACTGTCTTTCATACCTACTGATTATTTATGTGGTACTTGTAAATGTGCTGAGCGTGGCTAAGTGTATAAATAGCAGTATGGACATCATCAGAGGCTTCTGCTCACAAGGGGGAAAGGGGAGGGGAAAGAGCTTACTACCACAGCATCAGATCATGAGCAACAGAGACGATCCTCCCTGACTCATCAAGAACGGAGGGAAGCTCTGATCCCTTGCATGCTCGTAGTCTGCATGTTTGAGGCTCGTGGGTAACCCTGCTGACCTCTGCGGCCACTGGTGCACAACTTTGTGTTGTGCTTATTGCATAATTATTCATTATTCAATTACTGCGTTCCTCTTGGTTCGCTGACTTATATATGTGGGACAAGGTTTAGGATAACATAGACTTGCAAATTGTACTGCGTTTTTTTATTATTATTAAAAATAGCTGCATAACCAGAGTAATTAGTAGAGCGTATATTATTTGATTTGATTCTCTCAGGCAACTTGTATTATTGCTCAGTGTCACCGTGGTCACTGTCTGCACCACGGCAAGAGTTCCTTCTTAACCACGGAGTCACAACACCCTAGTCATGGTAAATGTTGTAGTAAAAGATCAGCACAATTTTCTCTTCATCATTTTACACCTCCGCCACCACCATTAGCTCTGTGTACTCGTGTGGTCCGGCTCTCTGCAGTGCAGCCCACAGTACAGGCCTCTGCTTTGCCTTGGGTTGTATGCCTTTGTCTGGAGCTCTCTCATCTCTGGAGGTCACATTGGCCACCCTGGAGGTACTGGTAATGGTCAGTGCGCCAACTGTGTGGGCAGTCTAAGTGAACCATATGCTGTCTGTTAAATCGCACTCAGTGGAGGCACCGGCGTAACACGGCTGTTTGGTATCTGATGAAAATGACAACATGCGCAACAGACGCGAGCACTGCGGCCAAGCAGGTATTTCTCGCGTCCCCTCGCGCCGCTTCGTTTCATTGTTTCCAACAGGCAGAATAACCCTGCCTCACTCATGCTCTGGAGGCTCATCCAGCTGGTTAAGTTCAACATGGCCTGTGCGTCTTCATTTAATTTTATTGAAGGTTTTATAATAGTAATGTGGGTCCCGGCCTCAAAATGTTTATTTTAGCCTTGTGGCAAGTCAGGCAGAGTAATGTGGATGTGCTGTGTGCAGAGCATTTTCACACATGGTGCAGACACTGCTATACAGAGGCCCTGTAGCAGGTTCCTTTTCACTCTTCATTAAGAATTCTGGATGGTGTTTGGACTGAGAGGCGATAATGTTTCTATGGACACTGGCGGTCTGGTCACACACCAAAGACTAACACGTACTGCAAAGTACAGGAAATGGCATGTTTCAGTTTTCAGTGTGAAAATATTTTAGTTCTATCTGCAAAACTACTTCAAAGTCAGTGCAGAAAATGTCAAATAAAGCATCCATTTTGTCACTATGTGGAGAACTAATCCAAGCTTACAGTTATCCAAATGCCTGCCTCAGCCTGTGTACTGAGGCTCTGAAGTCCTGAAACACTGAACAAATAGCTGTTTGTCCTTGAGGATGGCCACAAATGAGAAAGCCGGGCTGCTGCATTGATTTAGAAAAACGGCAAAAAAGCAAAGCAGCACCCTGACAGCTGCAGCTCCACTATCTGATGAGTCATCAATCATGTATAAATCATCAGCCCTGCATGCTAATTATATATACGACTGTATGTGTGTCGATGTGGGTGAATCTGAAGCTGTGATATTGTCATAGATGTGAAACTGCTGGTGGATTTATTGATTTGTCAGTTGGCAGGACGTGAGTTGGCAACTTTAAGTCCTTTTTCCAAGCAAATGTATCAAAAATTTTCTGGCTCCTGCCTCTCAAATGTGAGGATTTGATGCTGTTCTTTGTTATATCGACGGATCGATCCAATATCTTTGGATTTTTATCAGATGAGACAAGAAATTGGAACATTTTTCAGCTTTTTTTCAGACATTTTATTGGCCAAAACAAATATTCGTTAATCTAGAAAATAACAGGCAGATTGGAAATAAAAGTAACCATTAGTTACAGCCCTTTATTTTTGCTAACTATGCTGGTTCCCCTTCAAAACCTGCAAGTCCTCTGTTTTAGAAATCCTGTAGCATTAGCAGAAATGAAGACGCGGCTGCAGGCGGCGCATGAGCCTAATAACATTTGATGTTTGAAGGATGTTTTGAAGCAAAGCTGCTTTTGTTTTGGAGTGCGCAGCCTTTCCCCTCTCCTCCGCAACATCCCACCACAAACCATGTTTTTAATTAGAAAAGTAACAGCAACTGAAATGCAGAGCAGAAAATCCACTCTCAAGCCTAATCACTGTCACTGAACTGAAGTCCGTGTGCGCGCGGTGTGCGCGTTTGATGTGTGTGCGTGGGAGTTTGATGAATAGATGGAGGAGCAGTTAGCATGCAGTCACAATATGTAGTATCACAGCTAAAGCGGCGTGAATAGCTGTGGCGATGTTTGCCGTTGGAGTGTGTGTGCAGCGTGCTCTAATCAATTCCTCAGTGGTTGGATGCTTCAGGGAACATGAACATAGGATGGACGTCTCGGCGAAGTGCGCCATGCGTGAAATTGTACTCCTCACATCGCTGTCTTTGGTCAGTCGGAAAGCTGGCTGTTGGACTTTACATAATGGCATTTTGACAGTGAAGGACTCAAACTGCGTTAAAAACTTAAACAAAATAGCCCGACTGAACGATATGTCACCGATTCCTTAATAACACTTGAAAGAGTTGAGATTTAGCTGAATGTCAATACCTACATGCTGTGGGAGAAGCAAATATGACACTAAAGAAAACGAAGAGGCATGTGTCTTTTGGATGTAATTGATGGCTACTGAGCAACCTTTGAAGGTTGCTCTCAATGTCAGGGTCTTTTGTGGAGGCTTGTCGTGTTTACACTTAGCCGAAGTGAGAGTTCGGCTTGGTAAATATGTCGCGCTTGGACAAACACCCTGTGTTGCTTTGGCTGGGCCTGATAAAAAGGACTGCTGAGATCCTAATCAAGATTGCTGCTTTTGCAATTAAATCTGACAGTGGAGAATCAGAGCTATTCTTCTGTTGCCGTCGTTCCTGAAAAGGGGGGGAATAAAAGTGGAAAGTGGTCCCTTTTTCTTCATCTACAGAAGCTTCAATTAACTGTGATAGCTCCATGTGCGCCTTTAGCTGCGCATTGGGGAGAGGGAGAAGAAGAAACTGTGGCCTGCATGAATTGTTTTAACCTATATACAGTACTGCAGCAGAAGATGCCTCGTGCACTAATGCCATTAAAACATACAGTACCAGTCAGACGTTTGGACACATCTTCTCATTCAACGGTTTTTCCATTATTTTCTGCATTGCACATCAATACTGAAGACATCAGAACAATGAAATAACACGCATGGAATTATGCAGTAAACAGTAGACAAAGCAAAATGTGTTTTTTATTGTAGATTCTTCAAAGTAGCCACCTTTTGCTTTGATGACAGCTTTGCACGCTGTTGGCAGCCTCTCAACCCGCTTCAGGTGGCAGTCACATTCAATGCCTTTCAATTAACAGGTGAGCCTTGTCAAAACTTCATTAGTGGAATTGTGAGGCCATCAGTTGTGTTGTGCAGAGGTGGTGTTGGTATATAGTAAACAGCTCTATTCAGCATGCTGTAGTAACCCATATTATGACAAGAGCTGTTCAGCTAATTAAACGACAGTCCATCATTACTTTAAGGGAAGGGAACATTCTCGCCTGCGTTTGGGCCTCTTGTTCACATGCAAACATATCTCACATACTGAGATATTTAAAAAAAACAAACAAACATGTGGGCTAGATATGTGTGGTCAAGGCCTAAGACTTGAAGGTCAGTCAATCGAACCATCAAAAGCGGTGATGATGACCAATTAACGGCACCTCAGATTAGAGCACACGCAAATGCTTCAAGGAATTCAAGCAGCAGACACAACATCAAGTGTTCGGGGGAGACTGTGTGAATCAGGCCTTCATGGTTGGATTGCTGCTGCTGCTGCTGCAAAAAAGCAGCACAGAGGGAGACCAACAAGGAGAGAGAATTGCTTGGGCCAAAAAACAGAAGGAAAAGGCATTTTTGGTTCCAGCCACCATGCCTTTATGGGATGCACACGGGTGAACAGAGTATCAGTATCTCCATGTGTGTCTCCCGCCGTGAAGCATGGGGGAGGTGACGGTGTGGGGGTACTTCGATGGTGACACTGTGGCCAATTTATTCAAGTCGCCCTGTATGGCTCTGAAAGGGCTGTTTGACCAAGAAGGAGAGTGATGGAGGGCTGCATCACATGACCTGACCTCCACAATCAGACCTTAACCCAGATGAGATGGTTTGGATCGCAGAATGAAGGGGAAGCAGCTAACAAGTGCTCAGCATGTATGGGAACTCCTTTAAGACAACTGCCCCATGAAGCTGGTTCATAATAGTCATGATATGAAAGTCATGATAAAGCTTACCTTAGCTCGAGATGTGCTAACGACAGCAAAATTGGCGCTTGCTGCTAGATATAAGAGACCTGCTTTTGTCTACTTCTGTTTGTGATAGACGGGGTTAGCCGCTCGTCTGAAGCGTAGATCATCTTCAGAGAAGGTGCAGGTAAAACTGTGTTTCCGCTTGAATTTCCCCTGTTTTAAATTTCATCTGGCAGAGAGGCTCCGGGCTGAAAGTGAATAGTCCACCGCCACAGAAATATCAAATCATTGGTATTGAGTCTGGGATGAAATCAAAGATTGACCTATAAATTAAACCTTTTTTATGATTGTGACACTATTACAACTGGTGCCATATGCCCACCCCCCCCCCCCCCCAATGTTATTTGTGCTTGCACATTAAGGTGTGACCGTTTATTTCTCTCCGCAGACTGCTTTGAAGCGAACCCTGTGAGGAGGATCCAGAACGGCACACTATTCTGGTGAGTTCCCAAATTGAAATTAAAACCCTCTTCGTATTTGCATAATATACCAGCACACATAACCCCAAAGACTGTGAACATGAGCAGAAAGGGATGAGGTGGAGGGATAGAAAGGAAAGGTTTTGATGAGGGTATGCTGAAAAAACAGATGTTTCTTTGCTCTGACTCCATCGATCACTCAGTTTTCACTCCACAGGGTCAGCGTGTTTGACTCACCCTGCATGCATATTCTCCCTGCATTAAACACTCAGGCAAACCCTGCAGTTTTACCAGTTTTCTTTCCTTATTCCCCCTCATATATTAACTCAAACGGAGACACAGAGGAATGCAAAGAAAAAAAAAACCCCAAAACACAGCATCTCCTTCTTTTCCTCCCTTCTCTGTCACATGCAGATTTAACCACATGTTCGCATCCAGAGAGAGAGGGCGAGCGAGACGCTGCAGAGTGACACTGTTAGCTATCCTCTCACATAGGCAGGGTTGGGCTGGCGCCACGGCTGTTTGCCTCATAGCCTGCACAATGGGAGTCGGCTCCATTATCAGAGCTGCTGCTTCGCCACCCTGCAGCAAACCCAGCATCCTCTGCTCCTGCAGATTTAATTTCTTATCTCAATAGGGAAAACAGCCCCTCTGATGAACAGCAGAAAACACCCTGGGCTGCTGTGAACAAGGATTGAGAATATATACAATAGATGGTTTGATAATCTTATGAACGGGCGCAGCTGATATTCCTCATAGGAATTTTCGGTTCGTCATAGATGTTCGAGGGTATTTGCTTTATATTGTAAATAATGATTCATGGAAGGGAAGGTCTTTTCACCACTGATCCAGCGGTGAAGCAATTATTTATGGGGCTACTGTCAAGGACATATCATATAAGGCTTAAACAGGATCCATAGCAGGTGAATGTATAGTGTTCTGCTGTTGTTTTGTGCATCACATTCCAGGACAAAGTCGTCTCTGAGAGAGATAAAAGCAGCTCTTCAGCTGCTGTACTCTCACGTGACATAAACTCGGCATGAACTGGCGCCACACGTGTGCTCCTCGTGTTGGAAGTCTTACTGGAGCTTGTTGTCACCTTTGGAGAATTGAGTAGCTGGATGTCCTTAACGACACGTTTGCGTGAATGACTTCGCGCCGTGATGTTACTTCGGGAGTTTATCCCCTGTTGTCTCTGCCGTTTGCTTTTTTTTTTGACAACCTGCAAGATTTCTTTGTTTCGCTATTCAGCAAGAAGTCAGCGATGGAGCTGAAGGATCTGACTTGTGGCTTACCCAGCCCTCTGCTAACAGCTTCATCAATGTCACAGAAAGCCACTACAGTGGTAATTGTGTGTCAGCTTTCCCAGGCTCTAAAACAGAAGTTATAAAGTGGGGACAAAGAAGTTATGTAACTTGATATACCCTGGCTAAGTTAGCGTTCTTGTGTTTTACAGTAATCACCAGGTAGGGCTGCACCCACTGATAGCAGTGCTATCTTTTTGGTGGTCTGACACGTCAAGAGTAATTTATTACGATCATTAAAGTTTCAAGATCTTCTCTGCCTGTAAGGCTCTGCAGTTCCTTGATGGATGTTACTTTAAACATCCTTTTCTGTAAAGCACTTCAAGCACAAACATTGTTTTTTTTTATCTTGGATATAATAAATACTCACAGCTGGTGTAGTAAAAATTCATTTGCAGTGCAACATTGCATGCGCTGTATGTGTGCTCGTGCTGCACTGCGCAGACACCCTATCAAAGCATGTATGAGAGACATCAACATACGGCAGGCATGGCTGCTAAACGCTGCTGATATCGAGCCTGATCCTTTTCAGGTGGCTGGGGTTTACATAATGTGGTACTCTGAGAGGACATTGATTTTTCTTGCTTTGAACTGGCAGTCCTGCAGGATGCTTTTCTGCACTGGGGGGGAGTCTGGCTTCAGCACTGCACGGGGAAGCAGAAACCGGCTATATCAGCTCAAAGGGTAATTGTGAAGAAATAGATAGTAGGTAATCCAGTGAATAATAAAACTTTTAAAGGCAAAACCACTGGCTTAGGGTTCTTCCACCAAGAAATACATTATGTCCTTATGTTTAAAGTAAAATGAGCAAAAATATTATCAGGAGGGACAGGTTGGGTTGAATATCTGGTTCTTCAGATTCTTCTTAAATGCAAGTTGATGAAGTGGTCATGAGATTATTAATTATCCCCTCTGAGGAGGTGATTGTGGTCTCTTGTTGGAATCCGAGTACAAAGAATGAGACATTATTACATGTGAGGTCCAAGTGCTTTTATTAGTTTTCCCCCTAAAAGCTGTTTTATAGAGAAAGACTTCACAGGAAAGAGCTGCTACAGTTTCACGTCTCTCTGCAGTCCGATTCATGCATTTGTTGTTGTCTTGATGTCCATATTGGTGCGAATCTGTCTGCTTACTGGAAGTAGTTTTTAACGAGAATAAACATTTGCAAACATTGTGAGACTTTGTTACCACGAAGGCACACGGCAAGTGTTTGAACGCTGGATGTGAAGGTTGAAAAGGGACCAAGCAGCAGCGCAAAGAGACCTGTTGAGGATCGTGATAGCGTGAAAACGCTTTGCGATCTCTTTATGTGGAGGGAAAAAAGTATAAAGGAAGAAAAAAGTGAGTCCTCGCAGATGCACTGATAATCGTCTTGAAACGCATTTTGGTTAGATTTCTTCCTGCTCAAACTACAAACACATAAAGAGAAATGTTGTTTTTTTTGTCAGTTTTTTTCAATTCAGCAGTCAAAACAAATCAGGTTTACCTGTGTGCGACCCTTAATCACTGACGCTGCTCGCTGACAGCCAGGATATGAACACAGTAAACAAAAAGTTAAAATGCATTCGATGGAAACAGCAAAAATATATAAGCAAGTAAATACTGAAATATCATGTGATTTAAGTAGCACTGACATTTCGGGATGCTGTTAAAATGCTTATTTAACAGTTCTTCTTCCATTAAGTCTGACAAAGGCTTCATAAGCATTACCTCAGGTTGTAAATCTACCCAGACTGAAATACATCGAAAATAATGCTTAATATAATAATGAATCAGCCCTAAGCAAGGTATTCCATAAATGACTGATTATAAGCAGCTATGCAGGGGATACGTTTGTGTATCTGTCACCTAAACATTTATTTCTTTTTATTAAAACTGTGAGACATTTGAGTCCCCTCAGTCTGCTGCAGCTGAGACGCATGTTCTCAAGCAAATTATGTTTTTCTCGTGTTGTCTTACAGCAGGCAAAAGCAATTGATATAAGTCTAATATCTTGTGAAATTGCAGAGCTCTTGGATTAACCATTTTTCACCACGAGAGCGCATTCAGCACGCTGCAAGCATCAGCACGCCAAAGTATAGATTTTTGACTCGTTTTGAAATTAGACTCTCTTCATGCAAATAGCTGTTTTGATGTCTTTTGTTGGCATCTGCTGCTTTTCTCAGGGCGCTATAATTAAACAGGAGGAGGCCGCAACCCTCCTTTATTCTATGTCAGTTTGAGAAATGGCTGTTGCAGAAACGCACTGTGTCAAAGCGATGCGAGCCGAACAACAGCGAGATTTCACACGCAATGCAATCCTTTTTTTTTTCTTCTTGTTTTAGGAGCGTGCGTATGTGAGGTTTCGTGAATTAATCTTCATTACGGCGACAGCGTCGATGTCTGAAAATGCACCAAAAATCAGTTTGTGGAAAATTTGTGCAACAGTATCGCATCATGTTTTGTATTTATCACAGTTAAGTATCAGTTAACAGCCTGAAAATCAGAATTTGTGAGGACAAATTCCTTGTTGCTCTGCAGCTGATAAACCTGCCGAGCTGCTTTGATCCCTTGGTAATGGCTTAAGTCACGACATCCCCAATTACAGATAAACACATTAGGAAATGGGGGTTAATCGTCAATTTAACATAGTTAAAGTACCTTGAGCTTCTTTCAATTGTTCCCTGACGTTTTGGGAGCAACACTCCATCAAAAGACAAATAATCTTTTGGATTTATGGAAAAAATTAGTGTTTTTTTTATTCACTCTCCACGTGTCACCACCCAGGTTTACACCCACGACACATCCCCTGATCTGACAACATCCTCAGGATGATGCTCGTATATCATCATTAAAGAGCACTGACTCGGGCACTTTGTCAGAGTTTGCAGTCCACTGAAAAGGTACAAAGGGGGGCAGAAAATAGATCTCTTTGATGAACATCAGATTATGATGGAGAGGTGAGCAAACTTTTCTCCCATTCGCTGCCCACACGTGCGGTGCAGCAAGACCTCAAAGAGCACAAAGACGAGCTGCGAGAAGGGCGTAATCCTCATGGATCTTTGTTAAAAACTACAATGAAAAGTAAATATCTCCTCTCAAATTTAAGTTAATATATAAACCACAAAAGATCAAATAAATATGCAAATTTATTATCACTATTATATTTACATGTATTTTGTCTTTGTAGTATTGTACACTAAGTATTTTTAGGCGCATACATTTACATTCCAAAGACAGGCTTTTTCTTTAAGAGTCTTATGTGTCTGTATTATCAGAGGATCAGCAGCCTCTTTCAGCCCGCTTGTTATAATGTGACATGTGAAAATCCCACTGATTCTGCTTCGGCTGCAGTCTGCATTTGCTCAGTTTTAGTTGGCCCACCTCTGACGGAGGTGTCTCCAGAATTAGAAACCTTACTGACAGCAGCTCTCAGGTGAGATAACATGCAGGGTTTTACTGTAATAAACCTGAAATTGTTATAAAATAAATAAATAATATATAAAAAAGAGGCCATTAGAATCCAATATTCAGCTTGGAGTGTTAAGAACAATGAGCATTTACAGTGTAGTGAAGGCAAAGCTACTATCTATATATGTTTATTTCACTAAAAAAAAATATGTGTTTGCATCTATCTATACATTAGATTCATTATACTGGGATTTGTGGGCCGGACCAACACCCACATTCAATGTCTGCTTGCAACCCCTCGTCACCAATTATGCCTTAGTATGAGCACGAGCGGTGAGTTAAGTCCAAAGAGGCATTCCTTTCCTCGCAAATGGTTTCATTTGAAGGATTTTCCGAGGTCTAAAGAGGTATCCATTTTTTCACAGAAAAAGGCAAACATTTGAAAAAAGATTAGCATAATGTTGTGAGTCCTCTTTATTCTGTGAGTTTTCCTTCTGGTTTTCAAGTGGAAACAAACAAATGTCACTTCATAAAGTGGATTCAGAGGCGGTTTGCATCTGTTCAGTGTACGGCCCAACTGATGCTGGGTTTTTGAGGTCATGCTGATATTCATATTTGGGGTTTTAAAGAAAATCTGGTCGCGATTGGCTGCACTTGTGTCACTGTTTCTTAGTCACCACAGACCTAGTTTCATATTTCGGTTCTACAATTTCTTCTCATTTCTCAGTCGACATACAAACCAGTGAATACATACACACCCATATGTATCGGTATATCAATATATCTGCAATCAGCTTATATCAGCTGATTTATCTGTCCAGCTCCAGTTCTGGGCCTGTTTTCTGTTCATATCTGAATAATGTATTCATATTCAGTTCATTTAAAACAATACATCATTAGATTGCTTGTTTTATGATATTTGGGGATGTTCGCTATTTCTAATGACTTTTCCCGTTCACACAAGAGTAGTGATTTTTCATCTGTTATGCTATAATGTGACAGTCTGCTCATCCTGTTTGACATATACTCAATTAAAACAGTGTAAAGACAATATATTTGATGTTTTACCTCATCATCTTCATTGATTTTTGTAAATATCTGCTTATTCTGAATTTGATGCATCAACACGTTTCCAATAAGTTGTGACAGGAGCAACTAAAGACTGGGAAAGTTGTGGAACGCTCAAAGAACACCTGTTTGGATCATTCCACAGGTAAACAGGTTGCTTGGTAACAGGTGATAGAATCATGATTGGGTATAAAAGGAGCATCCTGGAAAGGCTCAGTCGTTCACAAGCAAGGATGGAGTGAGGTTCACTACTAATCGGATAAAATTGGTTAAAGGAGATTAATACATGGGCTCAGGAACACTTTGTAAAGCTGTTGTTGGTGAACACAGTTCATTTGGAAATTTTGCATTCTGGGGTTTTTTCTTGTTTTTACACAGCGGCCCAGCTTTTTTGGAATCAGGCTTGTATATACCAGGAATAACACTCATTAGTTAAAATCAGCGCGATGTAAATGTGTCCGATTTTGGCAAAAAAAAAAAGGCTAATTATGAACTGCGGTGCCTGGGCAGTTTGATGTTATACATTAAAAGGAACAAACAAGATATCCAAAAAAAAAAAAAAAAAAACAAAGCCCAGAGGAAACAACATCAAAGCACATATGGGAGAACACAGAAAAAATCTAATCCAACCATTACAGAAGAGACACACAAGCACATACAACAGACAAAATACTAAACATCACAAAGCGATACAAAACTGTGGTATCTGTGACTGACGTGACAGTCACAATAATGATACATAAAGGCACTTGTTTGTGTCAGTGCTGTTAATGGATACTTCGTCTGTGTTTCTTTCTTTCTCTTTACTGTCGAACAGCGACGACTCGGGCAGTAATTTGAGTTTGCAGCCGCTGACACGATATCTCAGATTAAGATCAAAACCGCAGTGAAATGTGATATGTTCCCGTACACAGCGGGAGATGTGGCAACAGAACAAAAATCCCTGCTTACATGCTGCACGAAGCAGTTTTTCTTACCTTATATGCTTTAAATTGTATTTTTTTAATAGCATGTTGCAGCCGCTGCAGCAGAGATAATAATGTAAATGTGCTGGTTGAGTTTTCGGTATGAAAAGGCAAACAGCCTCTCGGTTTGATGCCTCAGAAAAGTGGCATGTTTAACGGTTCACGCTGTGAGTTTCTCTGGAGAATTGTGTCAGTGAGACCTGGCATCTCCTGAGACAGACCTAGCGGGACGTCCCAGGCTGCGCGAAGATGAGAGTTGCTCGATTAAGAGCGAGCTGAAATGCAGCTTTATGCTCTCTGATCCAAACACCACACGGTCGCTTTTTTAATTTTTCCCGTTTTTTTTTTTTTCACTTTGCCTCAGGATGCACAAACAGCTGCATCAATTACAGCTGCATGTCAGCGGTTTGATGGATCAAATGAAATAAATCTAATGTGGGTGAAAATGTCGAGTACAAACATGACAAGGTGAGACAAAGCTTAACAGCGATTCATAACAGACACCGTGTTCCCTTTGTTTGAAATAAACCTCCCCTGATTGTGCAGCAAAACAAGGAGAGCCATAAATTATTCAGGTGCTCCCCGATGGCCGCCCAGTTACAGCCGCTCACTTGCATTTGACTGGACGTGGTCTTCTGCCGTGCTCCTCGGTGATCCGCCTGTTTTAAAATGGCAGCAAAATACATGTGACCTCGGTGTAGGCCTGCCTTCACTCTAATGCTTAATTTATTCATTACCCTCCGCCTGCACAGGGTGTGCGCTGCAAAGCCCGTAATCATAAATAGTGTAGATTAGAATATAAAAATGAATGTGAAGGGGAAGGAACACAGGGGATTATTACAGATATATGTAAATAACAAGGTGAAATATGACTCCTTCTTCATCACAGTGTGAACAAAAGGAAGAGGTGAGAGAGGAATAACAGAATGCAGTGGTCATAGATAATAACCCCATTTGCGGTATTGTAGCCCATGAAGGACATCTCTCTCCAGACAGCACAGCATGTCATTTTTCTACTCTGCTGTTCCTTCATTCATGCTGATGTGAGGTTTGCTGTAGTGACTGCCAGGAAAAAAAGGAAGACGGTTGAATGCCCTTCTCTGTGAGGCATTTCTTAGGGTTTTAACGCTTACATCTCCGCGACTAGCTGTCCACACAGCTTGAGGGCTCAGTCAATTTCTGCAGATGTACGGTCGTGACACCGGAAAATGGCGTACGACAATGAATTCTTGCAGGATATCAGGCTGCCTCCGCAGATTGTGACACTCGCTGCAGATGTAAGCTTGAGTTATAATCCTGAACATGTCTATGAAAGCCAACACTCTTCTTTGATGCTATTCATGGTGGCCATTTTTTTCAGAAACAGCCATTCATTGCATTTGCATTCAGTAATTCCCTCTCGATGCAGTTGTTCCTATCATTAGTGGCGCCGTCAAATGATTATAGGAAAACAATACATGCATGTTTTCCAGCCAGGCTGTACCTCCGGGAAGATCAAAGTCAACTTTATTGACAATTTCGCCATATACACAGGACATGCAGAGGGATCGAAATACTGGCTCTACATCAATGAAGGTAAAACAGAAAAACAAGTGTTTAATAAATAAATACATGGGTGCAAAACAAGTAAAAAGCACTATGAAATACAAAAAGTTAAGTTAAAAAGTCAGGATCAATAACTACCATACATACGGTGAGGCCATAGTTCTTGTTCCAGCAGTTACAGTTTGTGTTTAAGTGAAAAAGCCCTCTAGTGGTCGTTTTAATGTTAATGGAAGCAAAGCGGGGAAGAGCAGTGAAGTTGTTATAAAGCAAGAAACTCTCAGGGCTGCAGCATGAGTATAAAACGTCCGTTGCCACCTCTAAAAACAACCACAAGCAGTGCAGTTCATCACGTAAACAGGCTTGTGTCTGGCAAAGGGCATTAATGTTGCCTTCAGGGCGCCATCCAAACCTTAACGAGAAAGTTTTCAGACCAGGCACGTAACACCTCTTGCTATACAATATGCTTCAAATGCGCTGTACAGATCCCAGTACAGTGTCACAGTATAAACCTGTGAAGTGTTTTTGTCCTCTCATTAGTGATTTGCACAAACATGGGAAGGGTGTGCAGCTAAAAACTGGAATCGAACGGTTTTCTTTATTTTCATCCTGGAAAACAGCCAACTGACCAAATCCCTCATTAAAGCAAAGTGAGTTTGTTTGGCTGCACCGTAAACAGACACACCAGCCGCTCTTCTGGTGCATTAACGACTAAGTTGCTCATCGAGTGTTTGCTACAGTGTTAAAACGCACTTGCTGTTACCACGGTGACCACAGGTGTCGCAAAATCAACCAGGCACTAAATCTTAGGGATTACACTTTTAAAGTCTGAACATACTTTTAAAACTTCTGCTGTTTACAAATCTTAGAAAAATGCGGCGCAGTGCATCCTCTGTGACAAATCTCTTTTTAAATACAATCTTTTTTTTTTAATTCACCCGTCTTCACCCGAATTGAAACATTATAGCAACTCAGTAAGAGAGACTTAAGAATATTATCAATAATGAAACAAAAACTTAATCCCCCTCCTGCTCTAAACCTTATGTGTTGCAGTATAAGTCATTTAGTCGTTCACGTGTCGTGCACTTGAGAGCCTCTCAGTGTATACACCGTTCACAGGCAGAGTGCAGGTTGGGGAATCGTTTCTTAATGTCTGTTATCTATGTAATCGTTCTCTGAGTGCATGCAGTCATCAAGGGACTTACAGACACAAATTGAGGTCAACTCCGCTCACTTTTAACAGAGACGCTACCCAAATAAATGGATCAATAACTCCTATAATCACTTTCCCACTTTGATTCTGTCTGAAAATTCTTTCTCCTGAATCCAAAATGAGAAAACACGTCCCTGTGTGAAGATTGGAGCGGGATAATGAGTAAATATCGTGTCATTATTCATGCCGAAACCTGCTTTTAAGCCACTGTACAGCGAAACTGAAATGACCTCAAGTCCGCGTGTTAATCAGCGTTGTCTTTCTTAACAACACATTTGTCAACAAAACTTGACACGAGATTACGAGTGGAGTTTCTTTGTCACAGTCAGAGATCATTAGTCATGCACCATTGCCCGTATTCGGATGTGCATGTCATCATGAAGCACAGAACCGGGTTTCAGCATCAGGGTGGCGCTCTGATTAAATCCCCAGCCTGTGTTTGCTCCCCTGTGTCCTCTCCTTTTGGCACATAAATTGCAGGGAGCTGACCTTTCATCAGATATGCACGGAAAAACGCGAGTGTTTAAGCTTCGAGAACCAGACATGTTAACTTCAATTAATCAAGCGAATGCCATTACAGCAGGTGACATGCACGAGGCGGTTCACTGCACCATCCACATATTTTACTCATCATCACTCCGAGGCATTGCTTTCTGACTTTTCTCCCAGTGGACGGGGCTGATCGTCGGGCTCTGTTTCGCAGTCACGCACTAGTCTGCAGCACTGCAAGTCTATGTGTGGGCTTCCCCGCTAGCATGGCATTATATAGCAGCTTCAAGAGGGGCGCTGTTTTTAAAAACATTTGACAGCAATGAATGAGTAAGTGAGGTTTTTATTATTCTCTCATGCATACAACTGTTCCCACACAGCATTGGCTTACAAGACACCACAAACCCACATAAGCCAGATGCAGAAAGTCAGAGTCAGATTGTCATACATCATCTAAATCAGTGGCAAAAGCATGAAATAATGTAATTCGAGATGAGAGATTACAATGAGACTACATTCTTTATGAGTAGTCTCGAATATTTCAGGACTTGGTCGAGCATTTAAGGAAGATTTAAACTCTTAAATGATCGTAGCATGTACAGCACAAAAGAAAATGGGATTCACTTTCCAATTAAACCAAATCGCACACCTCCCACAACATCTTTTCCTCCTGAATGTTTATGAAGCTGCAAACTTCAATGGCTGGAGGAAGAATAGCAGCTCCCAAACTGCAAAAATGAAGGACTTCTAGATAAGTGGGATGTTACATATGATTTAGCGCCTAATGTCTGTTTAAGATGCACAGCATTACCTTTAACATCTTCCCTTAAACTTGAATAAGCTGCAGCTTAACCGAGGGGTTTAAAGTAGTGTTCAGTCAATGTAAGAGTAAGATGCAAGCAAATGTATACAGACGTTTGTTGTGGTAATTCTTTGTGGAAGAAAAGTGGCAAGGTGATACATAATCTGCAAAAACATGCAGCCCACTGAAAATTGGTTGTAAACAGTTTTGATTATTAATTATTTATTTAAGAAGAAAAAAAAGTTAAACGTCCTCTTGTGTCATTTTTCAAACATGAAGATTTTCTGCTTTTTTGTGTCATTGTAACTTGAATGTTTTGGGTTTTTTTGTCTGTCAAACAAAACAAGACATTTGAAGATATCAGTTTAGGCTCTCTGAAATGTTGTTTGTTGTTGAAATGTGTATTTTTCACATTTTTTTTACATTTTATAGACCAAAGAAAAAAACAGTTAACAGTACAAATTGTGGCTGGACAGTTTCGCCTAATATTTATATTACAGCATAATTTGAAGCAATAAGCAATAGCAATCATTTGAATTAGAGGTATTTTAAGAACATTTTTTGTGCAAAACTGCAATAATAAACAAAGCAAAAATACAATAAAGTCAAGCTGCAGGTTTCATTCCCCCAACCAAGTCAAACGCAATCAAACTTTCCAACTGCAAAATTAGGTCAAAGCAAGTAACTCGTTCTCAGTTTTGCAGGAACTGATATGACTGCATCTGCATCATTCAGAATAACTTGTCTGCAGAATCTCAGTGTGCATGCTAACATCAAAACATACATGAAGTACGAAAAGGAAAAGTACTCATTATGGTGAATGGTCCATTTCAGAATAATATATATCACAGGATTCTAGTAATTACTGCATTAATGTGTTCATCATCACTTTATTGTTGCAGCTGGTAAAGGTGGAGCTCATTTTAGTTACTTTAACTACTTTTGAATAAATAATTTCAATCTGCAAAGTAACTAAAGATAAGAAATTTTAGGGCAGTAAAAAGTACAGTATTTTGCCTCTGAAATGTCGATATAGCATAAAATGCTTAAATAAAGTACAAATACCTCAAAATTGTACAGTACTTGAGTAAATGTACACATTCCATCACTGATAGTGTCAGGGTTAATTGATAGGACAGGTTAATTGATAATGAAAATAACATGATGTGTTACTGTTTTGGACACAAATTAAACCACCCTCGTTCACCCAGTCACACACGCGCTCACACACTGATGGCGGCGGAGCTACTATGCAAGGCTTGAGGTCCTTGCTCTGGGATACTTGGATTGGATTGTGTCGCATGGATTGAACAGCCTTAATCAATAATCCATTCTGCCTCATGCTACAGCCAAGCCCAAATACAGCATAAATAATACGATACAATCATTAACACAATCAATGCGAGTCAATAAAATAGTCAGAAAGTGTTATTTAAGGAAATTAATTAAGACGAGGTCAAATAAGAAGGTCAGGATAAAGTAGAAGCTAATTGTGTACAACATGCCTGTCTGAAATTTTTAGAGATATTTTAAATGGTGTTGATAATTTTTAAACCCTAGCTCCTCCACTAAGTTTCATAATCGGGGAGCCTTGAGGGGAAAAATCACAAATCGGTAGCACAACTAAGGAACCCCCACTACAAATTCACCAAATTAAGGTTAATATGATCCTGGCTCTTACTTGGCCTGACTTCAGATACCCAACTTGTGCTAATAGACGTGGTGATGAAAATGAGATTAAATAAAAGCATGGATAATTCTCTCAAGGTTGGGAAAGTCCATATTTTTATCAGTACTTTCACTGGAGGAAGCAATAGGGAACAGCCCTTACATCCTCATCTCAGAAAAAGATCTGAGCAAGAAAAGCCGCCAGATCCTGACGCACAGACGAAACAGGAGTTTCTAGAAAGGCTGCAGATTTTCTGTTCCTTTGTTGAATCAGATTAATACAGCCGAGTGGGTGGAATTCAGCAAACCTAGATTCATTATCATTAACACGCAGGAAGTTTGGGGAGAGTACTTTATATCTGCAAGCCAATCATTAAGGTGAACCGGCTGGTGTAATTTGACAGGGGATTCAGTCCTAATAATTTCATTACTGACTGAATATGAACGTCTTTCTTATTGCGAACATTTTTAAACATGATATCAATGGTTTTTAAAGGCTGGAACTAGTGGGTGTGCACTGGGGGAATAGATACCGTGTTTGCAAATGAATAACCGAGTTGGATCATCCGATATCATTACCATGCAGAGGCAGAGTAGATTTAAATAGAGCGGAAATCAGTGTGGCCTGAAAAATATGAGAAAGAGTCAGAGGTTGGAGGTAATGACCTTTCATTCATTTACACTAGTTTAATAGATTAATCATACTGTTGGCAACGTTTTTGAACATTTGTAATTGGCTTTCTTTAGGAATTAAAAAAATAAAATCAAAACTTCCTGAAAACTTTCAAGCTTTTGTGCTGATAAAGAGCAGTTAATTGAGGCCTTCCTCAATTAACTGCTGTTTAGCAGCACCTAAACTCAATTCATGGGAAAACACCAAACATGAAATCAGGATTGAGATGTTGCACCACCTCCAGCAGCAGCAGGAAATGATCAGCACGTCATGTCTGGACCGTTTGAAGGCCAATAACTGTGTGACATAAACCCTTTTTCAAGACTTTCAAGCAGGATGACCTGGTCTGTGGTGTCAGCTGCCTCACTGAGATCAAAAAGGGTTCAAACGGAGCAATCACAAGCACAAACAGCAACGAGGGGAGCTCTGGGAAACCCGTGCATGTGCCGTGGAACATCTTAAAGCCCAGCTTTTGCTGCTCTGTGCATTATTATTCCTAGAAGGCAGCAGTTTGGGGAGTCTCTTTTTTCCAAATCCCCGGAGAAATACACAGTTTGTATGAAAAACGGCTGTATTGTCAGCTGCAGCACACTGCACATCTTGAGGTTTTGAAGAAGATTTAGTCCAGGTTATTAAATACTGACTGCACCCCAAGGTGGAGAAGATCTCCAAAGTTACATACATTTAAGAAAGACATATTTTCCCATTGCACGATAGAATCTCTGAAGGCCTGGCAGAGAGCGATTGACATTTCACAGCCTAAGCTCTGGATATTATTCATGGAAATACAGAGCATATTTTGAGAGGCCGATTTTAACGTTTTATAGAGTCCCAGTATCTCACCAGAGGTGACTTGCTCCACTCCATACGACTCCATATCCATTATAGATGGCTGGCTCAGCCAAGCCAGCGGTATACATATGTTTACAACTGTCAAATGCACCAAGAGGACTCACTGAGAGTCATGAAAAAACAGCTATCCATCTGAGCCGGATGGATCCCGAAGACCTTGTTGTAACATTATCTCCCAAGTACATCAATAATACATACAGAGATAAATGTGCCCAACTGCATGGACTCAAAAACATGGCAACCAGCGTCGGGCATGCATTATGATAAAGGACTGGTGGAAATTGACTTTCAATTCTGTCTTTTCCAAATGTGCACACTTAATGTGAATTATTGTGTTTTAAAGAGAAGCATATTGAACATTTACTGATGAAAATCCACATCCTGATTTTAGTGGATTAACACTGAGTTAACAGTAGTGTGCTGTCTGCTCCAGAGGTTGGACACGACAGCGAAACAGAAATTAAGATTACTGTGAAATAAACTGCTGAATTCTTAATTAACTTCCCTCTTCACCCTTATTTATGTTTTAGTGTGAAAGCTCCCTTTGATTGTGCAGTTCAGGGACCGTACAGGGCAGCCAGGTGTTATGAGTGTTTCACTTTTAAGCACAAAGCTTCAGATGTGATTAATAGTTGATGTGCTGAGGCTGGTGGTTCTCAGTTTTTGTTTTAGGAAACTGGGGAGTTTTTTTCCACTTCTAAGACGCTCAGTGAGACTTTGTAGTAACCTCCTAGAAGTTTTTTATTTTTATCTTAAGTTCTGTGTCAACAACTCACACGGCAAAATGTGCTCATGTATTTGTGAGGAAGCAAGGAAGTTGGGCACAAGAGACACAGTGCAAATTAAGGGTTTTCTTTTTTCTTTCTTTTTTTTTCTTTCTCTATCTTGTGAACAGTTTCACAACTGCATTCATGGGATTCAGCCTGGATTATGCTCACAGGTAGCATTTTGTTCAGTGAGGTAGCACATTTTGTCAGTTGTTGGGGGAGTGCAATGCGTCGGAGTCAGGGGTTTGCATCCCCGTGTGTGGTTAGATTTGGGCACCAGAAGCACTTCAGGTTCCAGACAGATTGGGGTTTCAGTTGAATAGTGAGAAGGTAAACACGCTGTCTCTTGTGCTTAAAGTCATTGCTGCCTTTTTGAACCCAGAACGCGATCTTTCCCTCGCCCTAACCAAGTGCCATGACTGCCCAAACATAAACAGGAAAGGAGGTAAATCACGCTTTAGTTGCTGCAAGAACAAATTAGACGTGTAGTCAGGTTTTGCAGATGCATTAATCGACTTGCCAGATATGCCAATTAGCATCGTTCTCCTCATTATGCTCATGAAAACGTTATCTAAGCGGTAGCAATATGTTTCCTTCAGAACATATTTGCCAATATGTGCTTTATACATGTAATTTCTGGGAGACAGAGTTGCACCAGGAGACAAGGGGTGAAACTTTTTTAGTTGACTGGCGCAGCGGAGCATGCATTACATTAGACTTAAGTGAAGAGATTAACATTAACATTAGTTGCAACTAGTGTGAATGCTAAGCTATGCTAGCTGCTCTGTGAGGCTGCTCTTGAGGCTGAGCTAAATGCTAATGCTAGCATGCGAACATGGTTAAAACGACAGTGATAACATGGTGATGATTAGCAGGTATGATACGTATCAGCTGAGGCTGATGGGAATGTCTTTAGTTTTGCAGGTTTAAAACATTTTTGAACTGATGTTAAGATAAGATAAGATAAGATAAGATACGATGGCACTAGAGATAAAGTCAGACGATCATGCATTAAGTTAAAGCTCATGCTTTGAGCTCCCCCTGTGACTCCAGACGAGTTGGTTCTGACCGAATACTTTCTGTTTGCTTTAGTAATGTCAGGATACAGGAAACACACAGGACAGAAGCTAAAGCAGGCAGGAAGAACTAATAACTAGTGATAAATGCAGTCAGTGTGATGTATGAAACAGTGTGCCACTGTTTAACATGTAAATCATAGTGATTTATTTGTGAATGACAAAGTACAGGTGAAATGAAATGGTCTGCAGAAGCACAACTCAAACTCTGCCCCTAACGTGATTGAACCTTCGGTGCTCTTATGCTGCTGCTTAATTCATTTCATCTGCGTTATAGGAAAGACAATGAGACCAATGAAATGAATGAAATTTTTGGGATTCGGCAGCAGTGAAATGAGAGCCAGCTGAGGAAATCAGATAAGCTCTTCATATTTCTCCTTTGACATATTGGAAACAATCTTATCAAACCTCTCCCCCCGTTTGGTCTCTTCATCTCGAGTCTCGCCTTGACAGACAAATCCTGTTACAGTTACCAATAAATTCAGGAATGAAACACAAATTACAGAAGCCCAAGTGTTTACCAGAGAGAATTGGGATGCTTTCACAAGGGGAAGGAAATGAAGAGCAGTTGTTTTGTTTTTTTTTAACCCGTTTTGTTGCTGCGCCGCCACCTCCACAACCTGTCAAAGTGACAGCTCTGGTGACACGCGGGCCCAACTCTGACATTATTTGCAGGCGGTAAATAAGGAGAAATATGTGGCTAGCCAGTATGATTCATCGTTAGTTCCAGGTCTTGTTTACGGACAAGTTGTCACATTCATTTAGCAAATTACGCTCGTGCTTGGGGCTCTGTAAAACGTTTTTTCCCTCCCGCTTTATTGAGTGAGAGGGGATAGTAAAAATAATGAAACCTCCTGTTTTTTCTCTCCTCAGCCTTCAAAATTGTTGACTCGGAGTCAGGGCACGAAATTAGCGCCAGCCGGCGTCCAAATGCTGGTAAAATATGCAAGTGGCTTCACTCACCAGCCAAAAAAAACCCCCCAATGCTAATCTACTGAGTGGCTGGTGAAATTTAAATGTCACTAGCCATTTGGCCGGTGGACAAAAAAGTTCATTTTGCGCCCTGCTCAGAACCCCCTTTAGAATCATTGATCTCTATGTAGGGATTATACAACGAAGGAACGATTACTTTATTGCAGCTTTTTTTTGGGATTCAGTTATATTGTATAAAATTTCAACCAGCTAAAGGCAGCGCTATGACTCTTTCACAACCCTGCTTAGAGGCTTGTATGTAACAGCATAGTATGCTAATACTCGTCGTACTAAGCCCTTGTAATCTTCATGCTTGGATTTGTGAACAGAGGACCATGTCTTTATCGCACACTGTAAATGCTGATGGCGTAATATAGCCGTGTGGAAAAAGTTGCTAGAATTCAGCTCAGTTTTGAAACGATGGTAAAGAGCAAAATGCTGCACACAGTCACGTGCAGTGCACTAAATATGACTGAATGATTGCAAAATGAACAGCTACGGATTAAAGTAAGATTCATATGTAAACCCCTTCTTCTATGATGCGTTCTCCCGGAGACTACAGACCATATGCTTATGTAGCAGTCAGTGAACCATGAAATCACACGGTTTTCATGAAGCTGATTTGCATTTTCTCAGGTTAAAGCTCAATGGGGCAGGAGAGGTAGTTGTAAAACCTTCATTTAGTATATCAGACCTGTCTTTTCTTATTATAGCGGCACAGGATGATCAAAGTGTCACTATTACTGACTGTGATGGCGCATGCTAATGGCATGAGACGTGCAGACAGCAATACCACATTGGGCTGTTTTTAAACAGTCACAGGGTGATCTAAATTTGTACCATTCTTCATCACGAGCTGTGAATATTCAGGTCCAGAACGCAGCGCAACAAAAACAATCGTTCGATGAATTATTGTTTTAGGTTTTAATAAGAGCTGCTTGAGCAGTGGGACTCCATATGAATCCCATGTTTACCTCGTGATGTTTTGTCCTGTTGATGTGACACGAACATGTCAGGCTGCCAAAAACGTCCATGAACTGCGCCCTGCAGTCTGATGACGGTGCCAAAACCTGCACACACTGCGTTAAAGATTTACAAACCCGCCTGTGGAAGGATTACATACGAAATTGGTGGAACCGCATTGCAAAAATGGGAATTAGGAAAATGTGAACTCTAATCCAAGTGAGCAATTTGTTCTTAGGGGAAAATATATCTTGATTTTTTTTTTTTTTTTTCAGCAAACACTGAGACACTGATTTATCACAGGAGGGGTGAGGATGTGAAAGTATCCCCTGGTATAACACACTAGCTTTTATAGCTGCATCATGTACATAACAAGAAGGCCTAAAGGTGAAGATCATGTGACATAGGTAAAGTAAAGTAAGTGGACCTTAAGTTCAGGTTAAAATTCTAAGAATTAACTTGATGTCTTACTTTGCAATTTGTCTCTGAAAGGAGCAAAAAGGACTTCTGATGCACTTCACACTCTTGCTTTTTAATTCGTGGCACCACACACAAATGCCCACACTCTCAAAGGCAAAATTAACTTTATTATTCATATCGACTCCCTGCAATCTTAGATTAAATGATTCATCACTCGCCAGTTGCTTTGGATTAATAACATATTAGGATGTTTGATGTTTAGTAAGCTATGACCTACTATGAGGTTTTACAAGATTTTGGCTGATCGTATCATAAAAACATGTCCAGTTCTTACCCGAAGTATTCTAATTTAACTGGAGCCAAATTGATATCGAAGATCTTTCACAGAGCAAAAACAAGCTCGCAAGTGGAGCATCAGGAAAGAAGTTTGTTGTATAAGCATTTATATACTGCTTATAAATAAATAAATTCTATATTATATCCTTACATTTTTAATGTATTTTGATTCTTGAATGTTCGACCTCTAAGAAATTTGCTGTTTTAGACCCCAAAAATTAATTGATTAACTGAAAAAAAAAACAATTAGCAGATTAATCGATAATGTAAATAATCACTAGCTGGCCAGTTGCATTGTGGTTGAACTGCATTAGAGAGTTCACGGTGCAAAGAGACCACTTCCACATCTGGATTGGGGGATCTTATCGTAATATGAGCAAAATCCAATTGCTTGTTCAGATCTGTAACTCGACCCGTGTCGATGTGACTGGATGAAGTCTGATGTGAGCCTTCAGCTAATGCATTACAGCGGACCTCAACATGTGATCCAGCAGCCTTGTCTAATGGAGTCATAATGCATAGTAATACATGATACATGCATGGGCTCAGGAACAAAACACAGTTTGCAAAAGGTGGTTTTATTGGGGTTTTACACCGAATCTGAACTTTTTAAGATCACGGTTGTACAACAAGTTCTAATTATCTCTGAAAATGGGTTTTTTGATCCCAACCTGCTCCTGCAGTTGCAGACCTTCTTTTGGTAACTTTGCCCTCTAGCAGCACCGAATTCATGAGTATTGATTGGCTGAAGAACACACATACACACACTATTCATCTTTCCTTGACCTCTAATGCCAAAGGTTTGTAAAAGCTAATAAAAAGCTAAGTATTCAATCAAACTGCTCCTGCGAGCAATTTTCCTTGAAACTGTTTTTGTCTCATTGCAAGTAAAGAGCTCAGCTTTGGTTTGAGCCGGGCCAGTGGGAGCGGAGCGCTCATCAGAGTCTGAAGGTGGTTTTAGATTGGTGGAAGCGGCTCAGACAAGAACAGCTGCTCTTCCTCAATAATCACCGCACATTTGTGGGTTGGTCCCCAGCTGATTCCTGGAATTCTGCATCCACTGAATAAACTGCATGTATGTGATGTGATGCAAAGCATTAGGTCCACAGTTAGTGACATATTTTCAATATGGTCACAGTTTCAGGGCATTGCTGTTCACACACCCCTATTAGATAGGTGTAATTAGGCTAAGCAATGAATACATACAGCACTATGATTGATACATTGCTGTGGAGCCTGTATGATCCAGTGTGTGAGTCACGCCATTAATCAAAGTGCTGACATGAAGAGTAAATTACTGTAAAGCCAGGGGAAAAGAGGAATGGTCTGACGGCATTCGGTTTCTTAGATCTGCTGAGGTTGAGTTTGACCTCACAGTTATGACAGCTATCAGGCTACTCTACACCTCCGAACAGCATCGCTGTCCTCCCGAACGAGTGGCTCTGTCAGTCCGCTGCTGAGTCATGATGACATTGAGAATGTCCTTTAATAAGCGTGTTACAGCTGCGGCTGCTTTATAGCATGTCTTCATCACAGGCGCCATGATCACTGCAGTGAAGGAAGGGAGGCCCTTGCTGAAAATTTTAATTCTAACCAAAACCTTTACTCCAATTGGGCAATTTAAAAATAATTAAAGCCTGTAATAAATACACAAACACCTCCTCACATGCCCACTGTGGTATTAATTTCCCATAATTCTGCCATCTATTAAATGCTTGGGGTCCTCGCTTATCGGCTGGTAAGCTCAGGAATTGCCATCGCCTCTGTCGATATCTGCGGAGCGGAGCACAAAGAAAGGCGACCATATCCAGTATGAATGCATTTACTCAGATCTATAATTGATTGAAGCTCCAAGGCTTGTTTTTGTCTCCCTAGATGGTCAGCAGGATGTGATGTAATGAGATGCCTGAAGGTTTTTTTTTTTCTTTTGCTGCTTTTGCAGAGCTGATATCTAAGAAGGAAAAATCCCCCTTCTGTTTCAGCCAGTAGAAAGATAATTCTGACATTGTCTTCTAAATGTGTAAACTGTAATCTTGTGTGCCTAGACAACAGGTATAAAATAACAACTGTATTATATTCCAATCTTTAGATAAATCAATATTGCTCTGGTCTGCTTTTCCTTATGCTTGCTGTAGACTGAGTTTTCAAAGATAAACATAATTTAGAAATAGCATTCCCCTGCCTCCACTATTGCCTAGCAAGCTAGCTGTCATATATGGACAGGTAATGCTTTCACTGCATGTACATTTGTGACTATTTACAACCTAAGACTCAGCCCATGAAACACATATTGCTGCTAGTGTTGCTCATATTTCAGTGAGCATGTGATGAATTTCAAGGTTAAGGCTGTTTTTTGAGAAAAAGATGGCCAAAAAAAAAAGATGTTTAATCGTTCCTGCAACCGGAGCGGTATTTCATTTTCCTGTATGCCACACACATCAAGTCCTTTCCGTGTGAATTGACAGACAGGAGATAACCGTAGCGAGGTAAAAAGTCTCAGCTGCTGCTGTTGTCATCCCGGAGTATTTTAAGTAACAAAGCTGGCAGCGCAGCAGGATGAGTGTCTCCCTAACAACTGTCTTTGTCTTGCCCTGATAGGAGGGAATCACCGTGATGGATAATGACTTGACGGAGTATGTCCTTTGGCCAAAGTTGCTCGGCACTGAGGAAATTTTTGTTCCTTCTTTTCGCTTCATGTAAGGGCCTGGAGAGAAAAGGAGAGAGAAACAGAGAGGTGAGATTGTGTGGCTGCGAGAGCAAAATGGAGCAGGGAAGTGGAGTGTTTGATACAGTGAAGGGGAGCCATGTTGGAGATTAAGTGAGGCCGACTTGTCCTGGGCTGACACCGGACTTATCACACTGGGCCAGGTGATGATTTGATGCTTGGAAACCAAGATAAAACCGAAAAATCAGCTGTTAGACCATTGTGGACGGCTGAAGGACTTTATGTTCGAAGCACATTTACAACTTTATGCACCTCCCAGTGGTTGCTCAGTGTCACATTGCAGTCACACCGCTTCCCTGTCAAACTGGCTGTTGGAGTGGGCAGCAGCGCCGCCATACACACGAGTGGAAGCAGTTAATATGCATGGCATGATAGACTGTGAAATGATAGACTGTGAAACTCATGACACCTACACTCTTACTTTGTTTCTCGCCTTCATTTCTTAAACTCTTGACATGACAGCACTGACTCAAGCGCGAGATGAATTAAAAAGGACTGGAATGACTTATCAAAAAAGCAAAAGCTTGCGTCATAAATACTTCATTGGCTGGATGAATAGCTGAAGGTGACAAGCCTAAAGTCCCCCTCTGAATACAAATTGATGTACAGTAGAGCTGGAAGAGGAACCTGAGTGGAGAATTGTGTCTTTTAATGCATGAAGGCTCTCTGCAGACAAATGCGAGCGATATGGTAATCTCTCTTGGGTTGCGTGCTCCTGTTCTGCAGGCAGAGCTGCGACTTGTCATGTAGCTTGTTTTGAATTTTAGGGACAAGTGAGAAACTGAAGGCTTGTGACCTTGACAGTCTCCTCTCTCCTGTTTGAGGGGGGAGGGAAAAAAAAGTAAGAATGGAAGAAAAATTTTGCTGTAAAAATAGCCCCTTAAGTGAGTAAGGAACCCTTATCCTCATCCGTCTTTATGAAATATGTGCGAATAATGGCAATAGCTGTATGTTAAGGCATGCGGTAATTATTCCGACGCATAAATCACCTTATTTTCTCAGTCAAAAATCTCATCACGAGCAGAGAAGACTCGCCCGTTCTTTGTTTTGCGCAGATAAATTCCACAGCTGTGTCAAAATATGATAAATTTTTCATTATGCTCCCCTTTACACTTTGTTCTCCTTTAGCTACAATGATGCAGTGAAATATTAATGACAGGACACACATTCATAGTCATGGTATCTCCAACTCTGTTTTTCTGGTGCCTCTCCTGCTGCTTATGCTTCTTTCCTGTTGTTTCATAATCAGATCAGCGTTCATATCGCACCCAAAGCTGCCAAGTGGAAAAAGGAGCAAGCTCAGTCAATGAGATTATGAATGTATGACTGCTTCTCTTGTGTGCTGAGGAATGTTGCCTCCTTCAGAATAGTGTCTAGACGTGAATGACAAACATCCCAAAATGGCTCTAACACGTCCTAATTCCAACAAAATGGCTAAACACGCCTCTCGTCCTCCAGGTGGTGTTTCGCTGTGACGCCGGTGGGAGTCGCCTGCCTCAGCTCTGACTCTCTGACCGCCAGCTGATCGGGATGCTGATATGAAACCCGCGATGGAGAACAGGGCTTGATATCTGGTGAGATTGTCGTGTTTTCCGAGTCACTGCATACTGACTGTGAGCAGTTGCAGCTCCACCTTTAGCTGGGGCAGCTCTGCTGTAACTACGCCGAAACTGTTGTGCTAGCAGTGGTGCATCAGCAGATTGAAGCTGCAGCACTATGTAGATACCTCTGGGGATTTATTTCAGAAAAGACTACGGAAACTACAGGTGCGGAGCAGAACTGGGTCAAATTTGCAGATGCTCTTTCGTTCTTGCAGCAGCAGCATTTGTTGTACACAGTTTAAACAGCCATATGGGTGGAGTTTGCAAATCAGACTCAGCTTTATAGGCCAGGTATGTTTAGGCAGGCTCAGGTTTCCAGCACCTCTCAATGTTCTCAGTGTTCACAGTGCAGAGAACACTACGTTTACTGTGCATCGAAACAACCTAAACAGAGATCAGCAAACATGAAACTATGGCTATTATGTACAGACAAGTAGGTATGAGAAATGCATGCTGTATATAAACAACAAATGGACGACAACATACAGTGCAGGGTTACAAACAGTGTGTGGGAGTGTGCAGCATAAATATTGCATGACTAATGTAGTAAGTAACTTTATATGCCTACATTAGGTGCTTTATGGACAGTATATACAGTCTGCATAGATTTACGTTTGACAGTAATGGATAATATGTACATGTTGTTGCACAATCTGTATATAAGCCTGTCATGTACATTATTTGTAAGAATAGTAAATGTTTTGATTTTACAGGCTTAATGTACCCGACAGCACGCGTCTGATTTTGCTGTTCAAGAGGGCGAAAGGAAACTGTGTCGGTTTGGTTTTAGAAGTGCAGCAACACAAAGACGTGAGAGGTTCTTCAGCCCTCCCAAAAAAAGCATTTTCTGTATACGTTTATGTCACTGCAACAATTAATTACTGTATGTAATACAGGCTACAATGTTTTCCAGAATAATGGTTGTTTCACAACAACAATGAACAACCTTTTATCCTCCAAACTTGGAGAGGAGGTAGTAGTCCTTTTTCCAGCCTTAAGCAGTGCCTGCAATCTTTCTCTCAGACTGCATACAGCCCCCACAACCTCAAACAATAAGGTAGAGGAACATATATTTAGCCTGAGAGGCAAAACACGGGGCAAATAAAGCCACCAGGCACCTGCTCGACTGCTCACTGCTGTTTGTTTAAACTTATTGCTTTGAACCTGTCGCCATTTTTATCATCTGTTCTGTTTTCTCATCTTAAATTTGACTACTGGACAGTAAGAACTGACTGTCCAGAGAGATTTAAGTAATGAAAACCTCCATTCGCAGTGCAAATTCTGCCCTTGTGTGCATGTCTGCTTTGGTGCGCTGACCTCTGTATCACCTGCCAGAGGGCTGATGTTGGAACAGGTTATGTCCAGGGTGTGAGGTGTGATTTTACCTGCCCATTTCCCTGAATTAGGAGGCGTACAAGCACTGGAGGTTGGGCAGATTGGCACCAATGATCTTCTCTGCAGACCCAACTGTCTAGTGTATACTTCTAAAGTACTAAACATAAAGTAAAAGGCAAAGCCTGGCATCAAGCACCTTTTGACTGGCCTAAATATGCATTATATTTCCAATTATTTGACCCATGTGTGGTACAAAAAGGTCCAATCTGGAGTCGTAGTGTAATTCACTGCATCTCTAACTAACCTGAAACGAGCCATAAAATGCTGTTGAGAACGCTGCAGCAGTACATAAACTCAGTTTCATGTTTCAATCATACATTATATAGCATGAAACCATTAATTAAAACCTGCTACACGAGAGGATAGAGTTAATGATCTGTGCTGCATCTTCAGAGGGCAGTCAGCCGAGAATAATTGTGTGCATCTGAAGTGCAGTAGGTCCCTGTATCCCCTTAACATCTGTCTGCTGTACTCAGCGTAGGTTTGCATCCTGAAAATGTCATTGCACCACATCTAGGCGCTATATCTGATCCAGCCTGCTGCCAGTAAGAGTACTTTGCTGAGGGCTTAGTTTTAGGAAGAGGTCTGAGCAGTTCCCCTGGGGGAGTTCAGTGAGCGGGGGGTGGGTGGGGAGGTGAGCTTATTTTGCCTACCTCTGACCCGTCAGAACCCCTGTGGTTTCTGCGGTCAGGAGGGCATCACACAGTGCTGAGAACAAAGAAATATGATGGCTCCCACTTGTCCTCCTCTAGTTCAAAGGGAATGGCAGGGCAATGCTAATTAGCCATCTTGTGTTACGGAATTGAACATAACCGCTGTTCCCTTCAGTGTTCCCCCTCCCCCTCGTCGCCTAACAAGCAGCATCTACAACAGCCCTGCACCCTGCATAACTCTGCATATTTTGTGCACCGTGAGACATCCTGTTCTGTGTCTGTCCTGAAAAAGAAAATAATTCCCGTCTTTAGATTAATCCTTTTTGAGAGAATTGAATTCACACTTCCCTGTCAAGCAAAAGCAATTTGCGCCCATATGTATTCTTTGGACATCTTCGCCCAGCTGTTCTTTCGAGTGTAGTTTAATCCTGGTTGTCAAGTTTGAGGGCGATAAGAGGCGGAACAACAGGATTCCCCACCAGTTCATCTCTGCTTGTGCAAAATGATGGTTCTACAACGGAGAAAACTGTGCTCTGTAAGTAGATAGTGAATGCAGGTCTTTAATCAGGGATCGACGGGAGAGTGAGGAGGAGGTCAAGTTATTACCCTCACATATTCAAAATTCCAGTGGCGGCAGTGTGCATATGCGCCTCCCCTCCCCTGCCTTGTATTCTGTGGTCTGCCTGTCTTGTCAAAGTAATCTGAGTCTTGCAGTCAGTGTTTCCTGGAATACCAAGTATTGAAGGCAGTGACAGGCAGCATTGAGTAGCAGCTCAGGGTATTCTTGAGGTTTGCAGCACGCTGCCGTGTTAAGCCATCATCTGTACCTGATTCCTGTTACCACAGCTCTAATCATCCGCAGAAATTAAGATATCCACCCCGCGTCATCCGCGTCCCAGAATAACAAGGGCCCTGTGGATTTGAAGCGGTGCAGCTGAAGCGGTTTCAAACAATGGCGGAGGAAAATATGGCAAAATCAAACACACCTGCGTGCGTGCGTGCGTGCGTGCGTGCGTGCGTGCGTGCGTGCGAGCACAAGTCAGATACAATAGATGCGTAGCTCCAGGGGAGGTGTGCTCAGCGTCTTGGTGCTGTCTCTCTCTTTCTCTCTCACAGTCAAATATCTTTTTGTTCGTGCAGATGCACTCAGGGTTGGCAAACACATTGAAAACTGAGTCACTTAAACAGCCTCATCTTGACACACAGCTGACTCACAGTCTATTGATTTCTTCACACATCATACTCTTTTGTACTGTTTGTTGTTATGTATATGTACAGGAGGGAGGGCATTGTTTGAACTCATCCGAAGCACATACGCTTGTCTCGGAGCAGCGTTATGCAATTAAAAATTCAGAGCCATGGTTAATGACGTGTGGAGGTGCAACCTTATTGCATTTATCCTTAGTAGTTACCAGAAACACGACGGAGTTTAAGAATCCATTTACAGTAATGGCCAAGAATAGCACAAACAGTGTTTGTGTGCAGAAGCAAGCCTGTCTCCCCGAGCGGCAAAACAGAGAACCTCTCATCTGTGTTGTCATGCAAGTGTAAAGCCCGGAGCTCATTCATTCAAAATAAAAGGTGCATTACATTTTGATGCAACTTTTGCTGCACTGCTTGAATTCAAAGAGGCAAGCTTTTAACCTAAAAAGGCATCCGTAACCACGGAAAAGTTTTCTACTCACAGTTTATAAATTCGTCATTTCATTTCGCGGAGATCATCCCGAATCACAGAGCAGGACAAAGTCGTCTGTCTTGTTCGCGGCGATCGGAGACAGACGTTACTGGACTTATTAAGAGTTCTGTGATACAGACAGAAGTGTGCTCAGGCATGAGGAAAACCTATTTAGATAGTGAAAATAAATTATTTTTTCCCCTGAGGAAACACAGACTTACAACATACCTCAACTAGGCTAAAGCTAATTATGCTGCGCCGTGTATGTTGTATGAATATTCTATTATGGTGCTTTTTTTAAGAGACTCGAAGCTTTTCTCTTAAGGTGCTAAAATAAATTATCACTGAATTTGATTATAGTCTTTTATGCAAATACAAAAGGATGTTTATTTAAAGGGCTATTTCTGTATATCAGATCAATGCCTTTACCACCTGCTGTGCCGGGACATGAACAGAAACACACCTGCTGTGCTCCCCTTACCCCTCTTTCATTGTAAATGTGAACGTCTGAACATTTTTCCTCAAGTCTCCACATTCTGCTCTGTAGGTGTTTCACGGTATAACATGGCCGGTATCCATTTCAGTATCTGTGCATCGGTCGGAACGAGGCCGTGACAGGAGCCCCCTTCCTTTCATATCATTTACCAAACACAGCGTATGGGAGTAGGCCGCGTGATAGTGGCAGACGAGTAGCTGGTTATGAGCCACAGCTCCTCCATTGTCTAGCATGCTGGAGAAAGAGTGGGAGCCCCTAAAGAGGCCTGGCAGAGTCTCTGCTTCCATCTGCCTGCATGCCTCGCCATGGAGCCCAGCTCACACCACTTGAGATTATACTCACGTCCAAGCTGTTACTGTAATTTGCATTGGCTCATAGGCAGAGGAGAGTGAGGAGGAGGAGGAGCTGCGGATGAGGCAGGGATGTTATAAGTGGTCCTGGCAGCACAATGAGCTTGCTTGGGTGTAGTATTATGGACAAGTGGCGTGGACAGAGCTATATTAAAGTGCAATAATGGCACTGAGCAAGTTGCCCTGCTGTCCAAGATTATAGTCTGTCTTAGGGCGGGGAGTGAATTATAGAAATGTAGTGTTTGAAACTATCCCAGTCATACTCGGTATTGGTATCGCATGCTTTATGGCTGCATTACTCTCAGTTCATTCCCAGAAGCCGTCTCCAGCAGCATATGAAAACTATTAGTCAGAGTACATGAAGCAAATAAGAAACTAATTCCAAACGCCGATGCTTTTTGTTATGTATTCCACCAATTAGCGAGTGATATGTTCATTTCTCTCGCAATTCATTTAGATGAAAGGTCACGCACCTGGAGAACGCCCACGCAAACACAGAGAAAATAAGCAGTCTCCGGAAGAAAGGGCCAGGGCCGAGGATCAAACCGAGAGACAAAAATAGACGAGCTGCTGCGCTGCCCTCCCTGTTTCAGATCACACATCAAGCCCGGGATGTGATCAGAAAATCGTCTTCGAGCGTTCATTCAAATCCAAGGCAGCGGTTTCATTTGCAAACCATTCTTCTGAAGCGTGCAGGCGTCTGCATCGAACGTGGCAGCAGCGCCCATTTGGGAGACGTGGAATGTAGAAATTGCTCGATGTCGGATTTTGAATTAAATTCACGTTTTCCCCAATAAAAGGGAACAACACCAAAAAAACACTTTCACCTCAATCCCACCAAATGTTCTCTGATGTCCTCATTTTTCAGGCTTAATTTGTTCCTAACTTGATAGCTTTTGGACTGCAATTTGGTTCAGCGGCTAATTTATCAAATTTACTAATTAACTACAGACAGACAATAAAGAGCAATTTCTGATAATGCCACCTCCATCAAATAGGTTGGGAACTAATTATTTATGGTACAGCCACAAGCACAAGGACTCATAATGAACTTCTTCTCGCTGGAGGTGAAGTCACTACATGTGCAGTATTTAATGTTTCCTGTGCATCAACGTCGACCAGCGCAATTATTTCAGTCAATAGATCGCAACCTTTTTTGTTGTATTTTATTTACAGCCAATAAATTTCCAAGGTTAAAAAAACTGTGACGCGAAGGCAGCAGCTAGAGTATGTGAAGACGAGGCTGCAGGTTCAAGTTGTAATCATTTTTATTTCCTTTGGCAAGCTTGTAAGACATCAAAAATTCTACACAGCAGTTTATCAACGCTGACTTTCCATTATAGAGAACGTAAAATGAAAAAAAAAATGAATGTAGATAAAAATAATAATTATATGTCTGACGAGATGGCTAAATATGCCTTTCAGTTTCAAATAACAGGCCTGACAGGTTCGTGACGAGGGACTCACGAAGTGTGGCGTGAGCTTGTCTGCAGCCTAAACATTTCATTCACATAATTGCTAATTATACAGCTATGTCATGGATTTTATGCGTTGCCCTGATTTCCCCAAATAGCTATAATTGGAGGCACAAATGACAAATAATGATTGAATTCGCTCAAGAATATCAGACTTTTTAATCGTGCCGTCTGTTTGAACGTGGCAGGTATTGCTTGTAGAGAGAAAATGCAGACATGGGTCATAATTAATTTCTTTCAACACATCCACACACAAACAATTAATTGTTATCATGCATGTTGTGCGGACCCATTTGTTTAATTAAGCTAATTCTTGGCATTTTGGAGGATGGGCAAACTTAAATGATAAAAGGAAAATCTCCGCAGGGTAGTAGGGCAGTTTAAGGGTTATTTGAGTTATTTCAGCTTTGCATATTTCCCATGCATGTGGCTCTATGGATCATGCTAACTCTGCACCAGCCACCTCTGTTGTAGAGATTTGGGAAAAGGAGCATTTGTGCAAAACATCACATATCGGGGCAAGCTGCACAAACCTCCCACATCTTTCCAAATAGACATGAATCATTTCAAATGCTCATCTCTGAGGCCGACTACAATTAAACACAGAAAGTAGAAGCCTGGAACGTCCATTATGCATAGCTGCATAGGCATCTACTTAAGGCCACAATAGTCACATTCATGGTAAATGCTGCAGGCTGAAATGATCCTTTGAGGATTACATTTAAAGAGTTCATAAGAAAAGACCAGCATGATGCCAGTTCTTCATGGTGCAGCCCAAACAAAAACTGAAACAAGATCAGGATGATACAAAACATGCAAATGAAGAAATGCACATATGCAAATGCTAATCCAGTACTGACAGTGTTATAAAAGCAACTAGTGCACTGAATTCAGGGTTTTTTTGGTATGTTTGTTTTTTGGTTTGTTTTTGGAAGAGTCACAGTAAACAACCAAAGGGACATAATGACTGGCTCTTGGTGATGAAATGATGTTGTGGGAAACAGCCAGTGTGCACTTTAATTCACTTCATTGTCTTGGTACAAAGCCAATTGTAGATAAATCCACACCTTATGTGTATTTACTGCCCCACTGCCACCGTGCATGCATTGACATTGCAAGGTGCTTTATGTGAAGCGGAGACAGGATTAGTGAAGCTCAGACGGCCTGCAGTATATATGAATATAATACCCACAATATATGTTTGACAAAAGTTCTGCCTAAACCTGCTTTACACAGGCTTTCCTATGAAGTGTGTCAAATTGAAGCTCTATTATTTGTGTGCGCTGAGTGAATCACATGCAGTTATAGCTGTCTGTTCTGAGGTTGTAACACACACTCATGAGCATTACAGCCTCGAGTGAATTGGGGCCACTGTCTTCTATATCAATTAGAGCTGTGTGAGTTTCTCATTACTTCATCCCGTTTTCACAATAAATGTATTTACGCGGATCCCATTAGTAATAAATCTCAATTGTTTTTGCTATATAAATGATAGAGTAGTTGTAAAGGAGAAGGTAGACGTTGGATATTTACTTTGTATTTGACTCAAGGAACAAAATGACGAATGGGACCATCTGCCTTTAGTAGGATATGGTTGGTTGGGTAGCAGCACAGTGCACTAGTTTAAGAGGACTAAGAATTAGCCATGCTAGCAGCTCAGTGAGGCTGCAATTAGCCACTGTGGTGCTATGAGCTAAATGCTAACATCGTCACACGCTTGTATGCTCACAATGACAATGCTAACATGCTGATGTTTAGCAGGTATAATGTTTACCATGTTCATCATCTTTGTTTAGCATGTTAATTAGCACTGAACACCAAGTACAGCACAGGCTGATGGGAGTGTTGTTAGATAGATAGATAGATAGATAGATAGATAGATAGATAGATATACTTTATTTATCCCAAGCAGGGAAATTGCAGAAGTTCTGCAGGTATTTGGTCACAAAGCAACATATTGCTAAATGAAAAGTCACACAAAAGTTATTACGCAGTTTCATTGCAATCCATCCAATAGTTTTCACTCGAAGTCATAAATGTCGACCTCATGGTGGCGCTAGACATAAAGTCCCAATTTTGTCCCAATCCAACGTGTAAATGAGATATTTCACTGGATACATGAAAGATTGATATCAGTACCTAATTTCATGGCAATCCATCCAATAGTTGTTGAGACGATTCAATTTCAGTCAATCTCAGTAGCTTTGTCGTCCATGGAAAAAACTCAATTTGTCTATCATACTGTGTGTGTGTGTGTGTGTGTGTGTGTGTGTGTTGGAAGAAAATCCAAAATCTTTGCCTCATTGAAATTGATTTAAAGGAATTCATTGTTTGTGATTCTGTTGTGTGATTAACAGATGGTGGACATTGTTTGCTTCAGACACGGTTCCTTTGTTATGGAACAAGCCGGTTAGTAATCCAGCTTTAATACATGACAAAAGCTCATATTAATGATAGATCAGTGGCTGCCTTGTAGAAGTGAATGCAGTGCATTTCAACAGGGAAAGGTTCAAAAAGTTCAGCCGTTTGATACATTTTCTCTCCGCAGTGTAAATCGGCTCTTCACTGTAGTCTACTGAGGCAGCGGAGTACATAACAGGCATACATAATGCCCTGCAAGGGTACATACAGAGCGGGATCAATACAGTATAGGAACCTTTGGAGGAGGATTTGAAACTAAGTCTGGATTCCTCTGCATCGCTGTAGCGCAAAGTGGCACCGCAAGGCACCAATTCAGAGCGTATATTCAGCTCGTTTGCACAGAGCGAGCAGGGCATGGAGCCGCTATGCTAAGGGACGAGACGACAAGATTAAAATAAAACAGCAAGTCGGTGAATAAATAGATATGTGTCGAGGACAAACAATGAGGAAATAACAAAACTGTCATCACATGGGAAGGCAAGCAGACGCAACATATAGACAAGACAATCATGCTGGGCTTGTAAGTCGCCAATACTTGTAGCTGGATTTCAAAATAACTAAGCCCTGAAATAGAAATCCCATAAGCTGCGTGTCACTCAGAATCACTGTCTGTCTTCGTATTGTTTGCTTGCAGCTCCCGCTTTTATCGCGCCTTGTTTGTCTGTGCTTTTCTTTTTTATTTTGGACAAATATGTCGCGTGTACTTCGGCAGTCTCTGGGAAGGTGTCAGTGAAGCTGCTACGTGAAGGAAAGAGCAGCAGCCACGCTGCGTGTTGTTGAGATGTTTCAATTAAAGATGCACAGTCAGCGTGTTTGAGTCGGTAAAGAAAATATGTGTCGTGTTTTATGCTTCATTTGCTGGTTGTTCATATCATTCAGTGACGGGAAGTAGGTTTACTGAAGTACTGTACTTGCTTCAAGCTAAAAGAGCTTCATGCTGCTTTTGTGCTCCACTGTGAGCAACATTATCAGATCCCTCTGTACGTCCTGCACATATGGTGTTGACAATAAAGTTGACTTCGACTAAATTTTTGTGGGAAATTATACACTTATATATATTAAATTATGTACTATATAATGAGCTTATGAAATACAATGTTCATACAATAAATTCAAGCATCTTACATGTTGCAGCATCAATAATGATAATAATCCAGTAGAATAATGTGTAATAATCTAACACTGACAGAGCTGCATTAGTCCCAATAATAGTTTCATTTTTAAGTGGTATTTTGAATTCTGGACTTTTACTTGAGTATTTGTATTTTGTGGCATTCCTACTTTTAATTTAGTCAAAGATCTTCATACTTCCACCATTGATATTATTAAACACCAAACAGTAAAGTTCATCTTTATCATACTTCCTGTCTGAGCCCTACAGTGTGAATAAAGTGTGAACTTCAAAAGGCCACCTTCACCTCTGAGTGTGAACCTCTGCAAAAACTCTCGCAGCAGATCTAAAAGAGGCAAGTGGCCATTGTAAATGGAGGGCAGCGCATTGTCCTATTTATTCTATTAATCATGACTGCTAGCAGATGGAATCCAATCAGAGGGGGTTTTTTAGCTCAGTTGTGGAGGCAATTTGTGCATCAAGTGGATTGACTGGGACAACACCATGTCTAATAATTCTATTATGCATCAAATGGTGCTTGTGATTAATGAGGCTGTTTTAGTGAATAATTCAGTGGATGTACAGTAATCAGGAAAGACTCAGTGCAGAAATGTTGCATGTGTGGCTGTGAGACTTAAAAAGCGGGAAACAATCACTTCACGCAGAAAAAAGCCCTCTCTTGTCCTTCATGTAAATCAGCTCCCCTATGATTGTTTGAGTGCTCTGATGTATGGAGCGTTACGTCATACGATTGTTTGTGAAGAACGTCTGATGGAAAGATTGGAATTAGAAGAATGGTGAGATCAGGAGGCAGACAATGAAAATCAATCAATTATTTTAATCATTTGATGAAGCCAAAATGCTTTATGTGAATACCTTCTGGTTTTCTTTATCTTCTGTGATGGTAAATTGGGTGTTTTTAGGACTAATGTTCACGCAAAACAAACAATACAAATACTTAAGGCTCTGAAAAATTATTATTTTTCACTTTTTTAATACTTTATAGATGGAACAATCGATTGATTGATTGAGAAAGTTCATCAGCAGGTGAATTGCAGTAAATTTGCTCAGCCTCTCTGAGACTGTGTAGCAGTTGTTGCTGGTACGTCCTCCAGTTCTTTCCATGTTATTTCCTTTTTGTTCGAACACTTGTTACTCACCAGTTAGCAGCTGACATTCAAGGCTGCGTGTTTGAGAAGTAGTTTGTTGTTTAAACTTTAGAAAGTCTTATTTTTAAAAACATATTGCAGTAATTTGTAGCTGCAGCAGCAGCAGCAGCTATTTAGGGTTGCTTATGTCTGGGGGAGGGTTTTCAAATTAAAAAGAACAGGTAGAGCAGCACATAAAGGCTAACAATCAATCAGCTAAGTGTTCAATCAACAAGTGACGTGCGCGACGATACTTACGCAGCACAAATGCAACCCTAATGTTCTCAGTGTTGCTTAGGGAAGCTCGTACAATTACATTTTATGGAGCCACAATAGTTTGTGCTCCTCAGTTCTTCTTCTTTGAAAGTTTTAAATGGGACGTAATTGAGAAGACCGGCTTCGCATGCCGACATAATTATAATATGCAAATGCGTCTCCTGTTTACGACGATACCCCCCATCCCCCTTGATGAGATGCGACCAGAAATCCCCGGGGCGGCGGAGCCTCGGTTCAGGCGTCCACTGGCGGAGACGGAGCTGACTCCAATGAACTCGGCCTGTCAATAATTATGCCAGCATCCTGACAAGAGTCGCACAAGGGCAGCAAGCAGTTCACTGCCTGCGCCGTCTAATTGGCGTTTACGGTTCCCTGACAATGTCATGTCCAGAAAGTATCCTCGCAGCGCTCCGGCTCTGAGCAGATGTTTTTCTGAGTAAAGGACACTCTCTGGCATTGTTTGTATTCAGTCACTGTCGTCAATGTCACATTCAAAGTATACTTTAGCTTCAGCTGCTTTGACTGCAATCCAGGGCTGCCACTAATGATCACTTGTTATCACTAAACTGCTGATTATTTTTTTATTTATTAATTAACCAGTGATTGTTTGCTCTTTAAAATGCCATGCAGTCATGAAAACGGCCATCATAATTTTCCGGAACCTTAGCTAGCATATTCACATTGCTTGTTTTGTCAAAATATTCAGTTCACTGCCATAGATGACGAAAAAACACCAACAGAAAATACCTCTCTACCGTCCACCTTAAAGACTCAATGCCAGAAATCTAATCATGTCTAATAATACATGATAAAATAAATAAAAAGGTAAGAAACCTGTTGCTGATTTGATTTTAGCAGCTAAAACAAGTGAATTTTGTTGCTTTAATAAAAAACTCAATGAAATTAATTTAGTTTACTATCATATAAAACAAGAAAGGTGATGAGTTCTCACAGCTGGAATAAGATAATATTCCACATTTATGCAAAAAAAGAAACAAAAAAGACCAATCAATTATCCAAATAGCTGCGGATTAATTTTCTGTTAGTCATCTAATCGTTTCAGCTCTACTGTAATCTCACATGACTGCAGGTTTTAATAGCCAGAGGAGGCTCGGTGGAAAGCTGCCCTCTAAAAGGAAGCTACTGTAACCATGTTATCATGTCAGGATTACATCAGGTGAGGCATATTTCATTGTGAGTGACTGTGAGGTGGCAGGTAATAGCACATTCCTGTCCATTTCAATGGTGGTAGCCGACATTCATGTACATTATTCTCACTGAGGACAAAACTGGGGTGTTTCTTACGTGGCACTCCTGTGATTTATCAGATCTGCTGCGTTATCTCGAGTGGCTGTTGAATTTGCGAAGCCCCGACTTCTCTCTGCTTATTTAATTACGAGAATATCCTGGAGAATTCACGGGTGCCCTAATTAAACACGACGTGGGTGTAGCTGAGAAGGTGAAAAAGCTTTTTTCAAGTTTAGAATAGACTGACTTCTGATTTCATGACTTCATCTCAGTCGCGAAGGTGCGTTATCATCCTCGCACCTGCTCGTCCTCTTTAATGTGCAACATGGATGCTTGCGGACGCGGCGGCGGGAAGGTGTTCCACAGTCAGAAATAGCACGAGCTGTTTGAGACGCCATCTCTCAGCTTTCGTTTGATTCCTCCTGCATTGTTTATGATGCTCTCTAAGCTCTCTCTTTGAGTAGCTGATTATTTAAGAAATTGCACTTACTTGCAGTCCTCGCCTTTGTGTCCTCTTTCAACGGAGCTCTATTGTAAATTCGTGAACCGTAAGAGCATTTTTAAGAGGGGTTTTATCTTTTGTTCGTGTTTTCTGTCAGTGTGTTTGAGAGAACACGCTCTCATACCAGCACACCTGACCCTGAAGACTAAGTTAATTTATTCTCCTTTGTTTTCTCCTCTTGGGCTCTTTCTGCGTTCTGTCTTTGTTCAGTGTTAATGTGCAGGTACAGTACAAGGATGTGAAGCTATAGGTGTCTGTATATATTCTCTGGTGTGTGTGTGTGTGAGGGGGCGGCTGTGTGTGTTTTCATGTCTTCACGTGTACGTGCCTTATGCAGAATTGCGCTTGTGTGTAAATACAATATATCCTCTTTTGTTTGATGAAGGATAACATTTAATGATAGTTTTGTTGTTCAGGATCTGGATCACAATGATCCAGCTGATTTTTGTGATCCGCTGTATTCAGCCCGATCCATTTAATTTCATTAGTCAGTATTGATTAATTCATCCAGTACTTTTTTAAATGGATGAATCAAAATTTGTTATTTTATTTCTCTTAATTGCATTTTTAGCACAGGTTTATAAGCACACAAACACAGTGTACTTAAGCTCGGGGCCTGTGAGTTTTCCCCCATGAAAACCAAACCCACCAACGCAACTAGTCGTGCCGACAGCCCACCCACTGCCCACCAACCGCACCCTGAGTTCAAAAAACCAAGCAAACATACAGAAACCAATATTAAAAAGGGGAGAGAAAAAGGAAGGGGAGAATAAACAGTGGGGGAGCTCAGCTGTCCTCAGGCTCAGGCAGAGTCGTCAGTCACTCATGCCATCCTGAAAGGGTCTCCCAAACCCCCCAAATATACAAAAAATACAAAAACATCATCGTGAAAAACTGGAACCAAAAATCAGCATTTCCTCTTGATAACTGACTTAACTGGTGATCAAAATAGTTTCCAGTCATGCGACTGACTGATTGATTGACCGCTCCATTTGCCATCACTGCAGTTTGATCCAGTGCGACGATCACCACGCAGCCAGACACGAGGCAGAAACATTTCCAACCTTCGTTCAAGGTAAATGTTCAGTTAAGGTCTGAATGGGCACAATGGCTCAGATAACTCCCACACAGCCGGTTAAAGGACGGCTCCTCCCTCAAAGCCACGAATTCAGCATACGACTGCGTGCATGGATAAAACAAACCTACAGAAACACACACAGTCACTTCAAAGCATCAAAATGCACGAGTAGAAATAAGTATGTTCACTTCAGACTGAAGGGACCGCTCACCTAAAGCAGGTATCTGACCTCAGTATGAAATCGTCTTCACTGTCAGCCAGCAGCACGCCCTCCCTCTCCTCCGGCTGCCACCGCCACGGAAAAAGCGGCTTGTTATCTCCCACAACCTCCAGCATTTAAATTAACTTCTTTTTTTTGTATTATTCCTGCTTGTTTTCCCTCCCACTCAAACACACCTCTAATACAGATGAGAGTCATCACGCATTAGGGTCCGCAGGGAGAGCTACTTGGCTCTCAAATATATCTGAAATGTCTCTTCTAAGTCTGACATGAATTTTAAGCTTTTTTGTGGAAGCAAAATAAAAAGAATAAATAAATAAATAAAAACTCGATGTTTCGCAGATGTTCAGTGTTAAGTAGAAATAAATATATTTGTGAATTAATGAGATTTATTGTTTCTACAATTTTCTGTTCTGCAAAAGGATTCTCAGGATTTTTCAGACCCTTGCAAGGCGTTAACTCTGACTGGAAGACAGTAATAATAGATAGCTAATAGACGAATGTATTAAAAATATATATTTATTTTAGACATATTTGTCAATAAACAGGGCGTGCCATTTCAACAATGCTCGTTCTTGATCACTTGCTGAACATTTGATCCAGATTCCACATTTTCACACTTTCATATGCTGCTCAGATCTCATATTCAGGCTTTTTTTTTCTGCAGGCCTGCAGGCCTTTTTAACCATTCAGAGTAATTCAGCCTTTTCCAGCCAACGGCAACAAATGTCAGAGGAAGCTCGATGGATTTTAGGCTGTGGGATGGATCCAAATTTAGAAAACTTGTACATCGTGTTGAATGTCAGGTTCGCTCCTGGAGGGCTTCAGGCGGGTCCACATCTTCAAATTCTAACAAATTATAATGCTAATCTCACTATGTGCAGACGCAAACAGGGATTTATTTAAATTAGAATTAGCAAATACAAATTGGAGTTAATAAAGTTGTAGCTGCACTGTGCAGCTGGTTTCTAAAGACTCAAATGGTATGCAGATTTTTGACAGCTCCGTATGTGTATAGGCATACATGCATGCATGAACATATATGTTTGAGTATCATAGGTAGAATTGTTTGCATGGGTGTATGTAAATGTGTTTATTTTCTTATTCATTTCCTGAATGTGTCAGAATGTGAATGCAAGCTCAATTAGAAATGCATGTGTCTAATCCATCTCAGTAATCCCCTGCGAGAGGCTGTGCGCCTGCATGACTGGACACAAAAACAAACCTCCAGCTCACCTTGTGGCCCCCCCCTTGTTGTCTACATATCGATTCGGCGGCCGCCACTAATATGAAGCAATAAACCAGAAATAGAAATGAGAGGCGGAGCTGCCCTTTTCTTTTAATTCCACTTGGCCATTCCACTCCTCAGCGCCGATTGAGATTGACGCCGTGCGTTTCGGGCAGCTCAACATCATCTTAATGCAATTCAAAGACCTACATTCTACTGCAGAGTTGCTGTGGCAACAAAGTCCCTCCCCTCCTCCCTGAGATGCTGAAAGATCAATAGAGTATCCTCGACGGTGTGGCAGGAAATGCTCTGGCACAGATGGTCCTCAGAGAAACCATGAGCTTTGTGGCCTAGTTAGCATCGGAAAACTAACACAATCAAGCAAGGTCACTATTATATTGAAATTTCTAAACATGTGCCACAATATTAGATTCAATCTGGGCCAAAGACTTGCACTGTTGAAAGTCTCTCACTGGACTGCGGCTCTTACATACTTAACAGGAAGTGTGCACTGCTGTAGCTTACTTGATTGTTTTAGCTTTCCCAGCGTCTTTAAAAAAGGAAATCTGGGGAATTAATTTAGACAAGGCAGATGCACTGAGCTGCCAACAATAAAGGAGCATTGTTGAATAAATAAACTCTGTCTGAGGGGGTTTGGAAATTTCTCTCTCACAGTGTTCCACCTATTGCGTATGTTTTCAGATGGAAATGGTTTATCGTGTATGTTCTTTGTTGAATAAATTGCAAAGGAGAAATGTTTTTGTCGATTTCAAACAGTTAAGGTGGTTCTGTTTCAGAGATGGAGATTATAGCAAAGCCTGAACAAAAAGGGAGGAAACAAGCAGCGGTCTGGGTTCAGTGTCTTCCTTAAATATTGTTGAATAGTCTACTGACATATAGCATAAAGTAGTAGTCATACAGCCGTCAGTGTTTACTAAAGTCTATCAACGAGCTTTAAGCTTTAAGCTTTAAGAAACTATCCCACTGGTGCTTCAAGCTGTTCCACTTCCCTCAGAAAATGACATCAGACAGACCCAGATTTTAATGAGAGCTCTGATTGGACAACAGTATTTCATACTTAACGAGGTGCCCTCTTGTCTGTCAGATAGTAGCCAGCCAGCAGTGTGTGCGTGCGTGCGTGTGTGTGTGTGCGTGCATGAGAGCACAAAAGCAGAAGCATCTGGGAATTTTCACTGCTGGCTGGCAAATGCAGAGCAGGTTGATGTGAAATGTCAGCGGTGCGCTCGCAATTTCTCACTTCTCTCACTATCTTGAACACGTATAACAACTCTTATCAGACCCAAATTTGTTTTGTTGACGACATGGTTTCGAAAAAACGGAGTGTTTGTGCCAAGCATACGAAAAAGTTCAAGCCTGAGAGAAAGAGGAAGAGAGCTTGGCTTGTGCTTTATTTCTGTTATGAACTTTGATGTGATATTTGAAATATTCCAGGTTTTTGTTTTTGTTTTTATAAAAATTTAATTCAGGACTGTTGCCGCTCTGAGAATGAGATGTTTTTGCTTCGGGCCCAATGGGGGACAGAATCGCTGGTGTTAAAGACGTCAGCACCACCTCAACGTGGTGGAAAAAGCCCAGACAACGTGGCTGTAAAGCATCAAAAAACGGTGAAAACCAGAGGCAATTTGTGTTGCAAATCCACAGCCAGCTTTTTCCTGTATGAATTAAAGTGATAACGCTGGACTTCTAAAAAAAGAAGACATGCGGTTGAGTGACACGCTGGATATGTTCGGGATCAGAACTGTCACCCTGTGGGGTTGGATGGGGTGGTGGGCTGTAGCAACCCTTGTGTCATTCTCTAAACCTAGACAAGAAAAGTCAGTTGTCATCTCTTTACTTTATCGGCGTTAACAGCCTCTCTCATCAGCGGCGAAGCTTAAGGCATAAGCAATCAAGCCGGATGCCAAAGAGGGTAATAGCACTGACAATGTAGCATCAGCACATCGCCGTTTGTGCTCCACTGAGGTCTCTTATGGTTATTATAGCAAAGGATCACTTTTTACTCCTGTCACCACAGGCGTGTTCTGTCCAAGGCTGAAATCAATACCTCTAAATGGGAATCAGAGAATCAGAACATCCCCAACGCTCCCATAGGACGGACTCGAAAAACAAGGCGCATTCCCGCCGTTTTCACCTTTACTTTTTGTTGCCGTGATTTACATGACAGGTTTCTGTCTAATTTTGCGGTACATCTGCGGCGCGCGGGGCGGGCAGAGAGCATGAAAAGGTCATGAAAATCCTTGAGCGCTGTTGACAAGTGCCCTTTGCTACCTTTAATTCTTCATCCCGACGTGGAAACTCACAGCTAGAAAAACACACAAGCCTTGCATTATGATGGAAATGTACATGGCATGTGGTTACCTAATATAGGAAAACTGTCTTGATCATTCAAGAAATTACATGGTTCAGTGGTGATGCAGCCGTGGCAGCACAAAAACATTCTATTATTTCCATTAAAAGGCTACAGAGGCACGAGCTCCCGAGTGTTGGTGCAGCCTTTCATCATCCCAGGTGCCATTATTTCAGAAAAGCTCCATTTCATTTTGTGATTGATACCTTGCTGGCAGTCTCAGCAATCTTGTTCAGACTCTGGATTTTTTGCAGCAGGCTCTCATAAAGGCTATGATGCTATTTATTAATTCAAAGATCTCTATTTTTTGACTCAGCATCTCTCTTATTTCATTTCTGTCTGTCTCATGTACAGGACCTGGAAACCGATCAACAATGGACCGGCTGGTTGTGTGCGTGCTGCTGTGTGCCGCTCTGGTGAAGGGCTACAGCTGCCCCGGCCGCTGCATCTGCCAGCACCTCTCCCCCACCCTGACCCTGCTCTGCGCTAAGACCGGTCTGTTGTTTGTGCCCCCCACCATCGACCGCAAGACCGTCGAGCTGCGACTCACCGACAACTTCATCACCATCATCCGCAGGAAAGACTTTTTCAACATGACCAGTTTGGTCCACCTCACCTTGTCCCGCAACACCATCAGCCAGATCACCCCCCACGCCTTTGTCGGCCTGCGATCCTTGCGCGCGCTCCACATGGACGGAAACCGCCTCAGCGTGATAAAGACCGACCACTTTAAGGGCCTCATCAACCTGCGGCACCTCATCCTCGGGAACAACCAGATCCACCAGGTGGCCGCCACCTCCTTTGATGAGTTTGTTTCCACCATAGAGGACTTAGATCTTTCCAATAACAACCTGCGCAGCCTTCCCTGGGAAGCCATAGCCAGAATGACCAACATTAACACGCTCACGCTAGACCACAACCTGATTGACCACATCGGAGCGGGGACTTTTACGCTGCTCACCAAGCTGGTCCGCCTGGACATGACCTCCAACAGGCTGCAGAAGCTTCCGCCGGACAGCCTGTTCCAGCACGCACAGGTGCTGTCCGACGCCAAGGGCTCCAGCTCCTCCACTCTGGCTGTGAGCTTTGGTGGAAACCCTCTTCACTGTAACTGTGAGCTGCTGTGGCTCCGCAGGCTGACCAGAGAGGATGATCTGGAGACGTGCGCCTCGCCAGAACACCTCATGGACAAGTATTTCTGGTCCATCCAAGAGGAGGAGTTTATCTGTGAGCCCCCGCTAATCACCAAACATCTTTCCACGAAGCCCTTTGTGATGGAAGGGCAGGGTGTGACTCTTAAATGCAAAGCCGTGGGCGATCCAGACCCAGACATTCACTGGCGGTCGCCAGACGGCAAGCTGGTGCATAATAACTCCCGCACCATCCTGTATGATAATGGCACCCTTGATATTCTCATCACCACGCTGAAGGACAGCGGGGCATTTAATTGTGTGGCGTCCAATGCCGCAGGCATCGCCACAGCTGCTGTTGAGATCAACATGATCCCCTTACCCTTGTTTGTTAACAACACAGGCCACATGCGTGAGGACCCCGGCCTCTCAGACATCACCACCTCCTCCAAATCTGGCAATGACACCAAGGGCTACGACAAGCAGGACAGGAGGGTGATGGTCACCGAGCTGACCTCCTCTTCTGCCGTGATCCGTTGGCCATCTGAGCGCCACATCCCCGGCATCAGGATGTACCAGATTCAGTACAACAGCACGGCAGATGATACTTTGGTGTACAGGTGAGTTATGGTGGAGAGGGTGGCTGGATGGAGGGAGGGGAGGGTGGTAGAGCTGGGACATGAGGAAAGGTGAGACATCTGGAACTACCATCTGCTGAATGACACAGCGGTACATACAGTAATGGCAGATTGGCACGTCCCAAAGATGCAAAATGATTAAGTATGTCCGAAAATAAGCAGAACGCCTGCAGTGCAATCTAGGGGCTTTACTGAGGAAGAATATTTTCTATAAATTAAAATGTATTGCAATATGCATGAAAAGTACATTACACTTATATGATACAGATTCAGTAAACAATTTTCAGTCTGTGATATTTGCAATCAGCTGAATAGACTGTGGTGTCCAGCTCTCTGAAGGACTAAAGGGCCTTTTCAGCATCATTAAAACATAATGTGACTATAAACAATATCAGGAGGGCCAACTACTTCACTGCATGTAACTGTTTGTATCATTAGCAAGTGTCTGGATTAATTGGTTGAAACACACAGTGTGATTAGATGTGGTTGTCTCATGATAGGCTTGGTCACAGTGGCGGAGGAAGAAACCAGATAATTTACTTACTGTAGGGAAACTGCCACCGGCACACGATGGAAATGCAGTTCCCAACCCGAGTGTCAGGCTCCTTTCAAAGTGTCACAAAATGAATCTGCGGGGTCATGAGCTGATTAATGGAAGGGCTTTATTTGCGAAATATTGGATATTTTGACCTTTTTGGGCCTGAAACAGTTGTTTAAATGGAATCATGGGAGAAGTTCAGAGTGAAAAATGTCTATTAACTCACATATATGTATCTGAAACATGACAACAGGCCCCAACTACACCTAACAATGCATTTCATTTGATAAGATTATCATATTTTTAATGTAAAGCATGGATCTAAGAAAAGCAACAAGTAGCTACAGCTGTCAGATTAAAATGTAAAATATTTCCCCATCAGAAGATTCAAGTGTAAAGTAGTTTGGAAATAATCAAATAAAGTACAAGCACCTCAAAATTACTTTAAAACTTGAGTAAATACTTAACTTAGAAGTAAAAATTACTCATTATTCAAAATGGGCCCCTTTTCACACTGTTTTATTATTATGTGATCATTATTATTGAACCATTAACAGCAGTATTGGTGGAGCATATTGTATTATTTATATTATTAACATATATAATCTTATTTTACAATATGGCTTGTAAACTAGTTGGAGTATTATGTCTCATACAATGAAAATACATTATTATTATAATTATTATTACTATTATTACTACTGTACAGCACTCGAGTTATTTTCCACCACTGCTTGGTTGCAAAAAAGAGGAACACTGCACAAACACAAAGTCTCTATACTGCATAAGTTCAGTTGCGGTGTGTAATATAAAATGCAGATACAGAGAAAAATGGCAAAATCAATACGCCTGTGCTACAATTAAAAACTGCTCATGGTTGTTCAAACTGAGCTCACTCTTTTTCAAAACAGCCAGTGAAAACATTTGCAAACCTCATGAAATGCAGTTTTAAATACGAGTTTAATGTGTTTCTTCTGCATTATGTGACGCACATGAACTGAATGTGGTGCACCGAGAAGTACTTCAGGATTTATGTATTCATGGAGCGAGTTAATAATAGTGGTCGACTTTTTCTTTTTTTTCATAGATTTTACCAGATATAATGAGTCGCTCTCCTGTATAATTTTCTCATCCAGTTTAGGCATGGAGCTGAGTGTTGTTTTGTCTTTAGGTGGTACATTATTACCTACAAATGATAACCATCAAAGCCCCCCTTTAGGGAAAAGGAACAAGCTTCTAATTATATTAACGCCAATGTTGACCTGAAGACAATGCCTTCCTCCGTTGTATTTAGAGTCGGGTAATCTACCAGTTGCCAACAAAATGTGACCTTAGGTATTCACACATCAAAATTGCCTTCGCATCATGTGTCACTTGTCCTGCAGCCTGCAGCTGTTGTGGCATATTCTTCAGACAGCGAACCTCCTCCGCCTTGTTTATCACCTTGCAGTTTACCCGCGCTGTCATTTCATACACAAACCCAGTGGAGCAACTTCTCGCCGCTGTTTTGTAATATAACATATTCTCTCATAAGTCAACTTTAATGAATGTTGTGCTTTTTATGTTTGTCTACCAGAATGAGTGATACTTAATGCCAGAGCTGCGATGGCCCTGTTGTCTTTTTGTTGTGTGGAACTGACACCTTTGTGTGATTTAATACACCTTATGCAAATCAGTAAATGTGGGCGTTGTAATTCCGATGATTAATCGTCAACATCTTCACCGCCGCGCTGTGTTTCTTTTCTCTGCAGAATGATCCCATCTACCAGCAAGAACTTCTTAATCAATGATCTGGCCGCAGGCCGGGAGTACGACCTTTGCGTCCTGGCGGTTTACGACGACGGCATCACATCATTAACGGCCACACGTGTGGTCGGCTGTGTGCAGTTCCACACGGCCAGTGAGGTCAGCCAGTGCCGCTTCATGCACAGCCAGTTCCTGGGAGGCACTATGATCATCATTATTGGTGGTATAATTGTTGCTTCAGTGCTGGTTTTCATTATCATCCTGATGATCCGTTACAAGGCCTACAGCAGCCCGGAGGACAGCAAGACCAAGGTCAGCTCCAGCATGCACTCCCAGACCAATGGCAGCCAGCAGCGGCTCCAGCGCTCCGCCTCCAAGCAGCCGTCTGACGAGGGCCAGCGCGAAGCCCAGGCGCCCAAAGAGTGCATGGCGCTGGTGCTGAGGGTGGACAGTGAGAAGAGGGAAGATCCAGCAGCCACCACTGCCATCCTGGAGGTGGAGCTGCCTCCCCTGACTGGAGACAAGATGAAGAGAAGAACCAGCCTGGATGCGCAGCGCTCTGGCCCCCCATCTGAGGACACGCAGACGGACAGTAGCCTGACGGGCTCCACCATGTCCCTGTGTCTCATAGGCCCCAACGCTGGCAGCAAGGAGGCTCCCAGGCTCAAGGACAAGAAAAGTGCCCTAGCCAACATGGGATTGCTCCCTAATGAGCTGGCACGAACTAGGCACAGATTCTCTTTCGACGGAGGGGATTACTCCATTTTTCAGAGTCACAGTTACCCACGCAGAGCGAGGACGAGGTGGCACAAGTCCACCAACCAGCTCAACATGGAGTCGTCGCCGCTCGCCAACAGGAGAGTTACGTTCAGCAGCACTGAGTGGATGCTTGAGAGCACAGTCTGAGGAAAAGCGGTGTAGCCGGGGGGAGAAAAAAAAACAAACAAGCAAACCGCTCAGCCACACGCAAACATGCACATGTAAAAACACAAGTGTGTCTACATGCCATACAACACACACTTTTTCCTTTGCGCACAGCAAATGATAAACACAAGCACATTTACTTAGACATGCAAACTTTCTGTGAGTTGCTGGAGAAGAACACAGTCTCCCTTCATCCTGCCTCCCCATCATACTCCCACAGAGGTTTGTTGGCCATGTCCTTTCTTTATGCAGCGGTGCCTTATTCTAAAAAAAAAAAATGTACGAATGGAGGATGCTGCTCACTGTAGTCATAAACCTTCCTCTCTGTCATTGCCTCCCTCCCCGATGACGGGGAAGCATCTCTTTGGATTTTTTAATTTTCATCTCTTTCCGTGACATGCCAAGGGAGTGTGGCATTTGGATGTGACTGTTTAATTGTTTAAAAAAGAAAAACGAGAAAAAAAAAAACTTCATCATAACTGTAAAGTGAAACAGCCAGGTATCCTGTTATGTCAATCATGTTTTGGGTTCTTTCAAAAAAAAACAACAAAAAAAAAACTTTTGCACAGAAGACACGAGATACAAGGACAAGTATCACCACCAGTCTATACAATAATAGTAATGAAAAAAGAACAGGATTTTACACGTGCCGATTTCTAATGCTAGCATAGAGAGGATGGACCTGGAAACCAAGCGCGGATTCCTCTTTGATGGTCGGACTGTATGATGTTAAATAGGTATTGTTCCAGATGTAACTGTATATTAATCGGTTCTGTATCTGGCTGGTCTAGATAAAAAGACGACAAACAAGACATATATAAGTATATTAAAACATTGGTGTATGTGTACTAACTATGTAAGTAAGTAAGTCATATGTCACATGACTTTTTACAAAGCATTTGGGTGTTGGCTGCAAGTTTTTACATTAAAAACCTGTGTCATTACACCTCTCCCTATTTAGTATGTCAAAGTTTGGACCATTTATCCCCTCTTGAAGGGTATTAAATTTTTTGTGTGGGTTAACTGTATCCGTGGCCTCTTCTTCTTGTGCTTTAGGAGGAGCAGTATGTGTCCGCTGCAGGGAGGGACGCATGCATTGACATGATAAATATTTGATTCCCGGGTACTATTTATAAGGCTTCTGTGAATGCCGCACAGCGCACACGGAGCAGAGCGGGGTGTGGGACGTGATAACTGGATGTGATGCTGAATTCAAATGCGGCCAGCTGTTTGTCACAAGGGTGTAAGATCTGTTGCTCCCACTAGGGGGAGACAAGACAAAGGGCTGTGACGTGCCCATTGAGCTGCAGGCTGCAGTGAGGATGCTATGATAACCTTTGTTAGCAGAAAGCCTGCTTTTAAGGTTCAGCTTCATCTCAAGCAGCACTCTATGTAAACAGCTAATAAATGGTTTATAACATATTATAATGCAGTTGTAAGCAGAGATGAAGACATTTAAATAAATACTTTATAATAAAAAATTACAAATATATGAAGACTTTTGTGTAATCACAACTGTGTTTTGTGTAAATCATCAATGGCATATACACCATTGATGAGGCGTTAAGAGGTCATAGTTGTTGATAAATCAGTCATTAACATTATAATGTGTTATAAACTATTGTTTTCATTCTGCATATCAGTGCTTAAGACAGGGGTGAAATATGGTGTCACCAAACAAGGCGTGACAGCGGGGAAAGATTCGATCGGGCTGGATGAGGGATATTTGCACGCTGCTACAGAAACCACCCTCTCCCTCTGATTACAGCTACTTAGGACATGCTGAGATGAAACGGAGCTGCGTGGACAGCAAAGAGATAAAACGTGGAGCAGAGAGAGATAAGTCACGCTGCAGCTCTTCAATCCTCCTCAGTGATGGAGAGGATTGAGTCGAAGAACAGGGTCATCCCGTCCTTTTCCCTCAATGCACTTTTCAGCCAAAAGCATTTTGCGCAGCCTGAATTAGTTTTTTCTTTATTCCAGCTAGAAGAGGAGTTAACTGCAGAGTTTAAAAGCTCAGCTGTCAATGTGTGGTGCACACATTTTTCAACCTGTGTCCATGTCCTCATTAACTACTGATGGTTTCCAGTCTGGAAATGCGCCGCTGACCATTTCTCACAGCAGGAGAAGTATTTCTGTCTGCTGCTATCTGTGACCATTATTCAACACGGAATCTGCTTAGGCAGGATGAGGCTGAGACTTCACCCGGTCTTCAAAATTGGCCGGAGCAGCCAAACTAGCAAACACTGGGAGTGGAGCGAAGCGTGTTGCGTCTCATCAGCAGTTCTGAGTGACTGCAAAAAAAAAAAAAAAAGTGCCTTGACTAGATGAGAGCGAGGTTTTTTTTCCCCCCACTGAAGATCCCATTTTATGTTTAATGCATAGTAATGCGTGTTTGAAAAGTCCAATTTGAACATGGTTCAGTTGGTAAAGTCTTATCCTTGCCAACCATGCGGTCTGCTCGACAAGATTGCAAACCATTTTCCAAATGTGCTGAAACTCAAGACGCTGATGCAAAATTTACAGCAGCTTTTTCTGTGATTGATAGATGCTATCGTCCTGAATGGATCCTTGTGCTGCCTATTTTCCAGTAGCCTCGTAACTGCATGAGATGTTTGGATCTCTTTCTGATTTTCACACACTTCACCTTTAAAGAATTTACTTGTAAATTCTGGTATCTCTTTGTATCAGCAAATATTGTGTGTCTCCTGAAAATGGAGTAAGTAGACACTTCACATACAGTTTCTGTAGCAAAGTGTTGACGCAGGTGCAAAAAGCCAAAATGATACTGTAAAACGCGGATGTTTACCATGCTAACCATCTTAATTTGGCATGTAAGCGTGCTAACATCAACTGGCACTAAACACAGGTTATTTGGCCCAATCAATCACAGTTCATCATGGACATCTGGACAAAATTTCATGGCAATCCATCCAATGTTTGTTGAGCCATTTCACCCAAAAGCATGTGCCAACCTCATGGTGGCGCTAGACGAAAAGTCAGAGGATCCATGAGTGTCTGGACCAAATTTCCTGCCTGTCCATCCAGTAGATCCTGCATTGATGAATGGATTTTTGAAAGGCTGCAGTTTGAGGTGCACATAACACATTTCATCATTCAAAATGAGGCTCGAACCGAATTGCTGTTTATACTTATTTTATGGATATGTTGTCTAAACGAGACATATTCAAGTGTAAAACAAAACATATTTTGGATTTTTGCACTCTTTCCAAATTCTTATTAACCTTGACAATATGTTCAAAAATCTGTGTCAATAATGATTTGACCAGCCGAATTTTGTTTGCTTTTTTCCATTTCCAAGATTTGGGCGGTTGCAGCCAAGCTCGACACAGCCAACTCTCTGCTGCTTAGAGAGAACACTTAGCCTATTGACACAGACTCAGCAAAGTGCTTCGGGCTTTTCCAGTATACACACACACACACGCACACACACTTTCAAAATGGTTTACCAACACTTCCTTCAGCATCCGATTATCTAAAAATACCCAGTTGACTCAGGCCTACTTGTTACCAGGCTGATTTTGGCTTTGTTCGAAAAATGTTGAATACAAATGTAGGAGGAAACTGACCAGCAGCACAGAACGTGATGTGAATATGGTTTGAATGGTGCAGTTAACTTTTAGAATTTTCACATTCAGGGCTGTTTTTCATGTTACTGAATCATTTTCTCAGCCTCAAATTCACCCAAAGCACTACAGCACAAGTTGCGGGGGACGGAAACCTGCAGCTCCTCAGTACAGAGCTGAACTTCGGGTGGTAGAGCAGTCAAAGAGCATTTCTGCAAACTAATTCACTTTGATCATGATTAGCAGCTTATTAAGGTATCCTGCATCATAATCAGACTGCATGTTGAAACTGGGACAGGACTGCGCCGAGGTCTTTGATCCATGGCGCCCAGTGGAGAGAGAGCCGTCCTGTGTTTTTCTTTACAAACCGCGTGACTAATCAAAAAACATAAAAATAAAATAAAACCCACCATCTCAAATGGGATATTTCATCTGACAGAGGTTATTTCCAAGTATTAAAGTATGAATTATTAAGTCACTTATCTAGATTTACACTGCTACCTCATTATTTGACTGCATTTGACCCTGAACATGTGAATGTTATTGAAACAGATGGGTGGAGACTGTGGTTCTTACATTTATAGCAAGAAATGATCAGGAATCAGTTGAAATCTGATCTTTGACACATAGTAAAACATACAACCGCGATTCCGACAAAGTTGGGCCACTGCGTAAAACATAAATAAGACAGAATGTGATCATTTGCAAATCCTTTTTGACATACACCCAATTGAAAACAGCACAAAGACAATTTATTTAATGTTTCGCCTCATCAACTTCATAGATTTTTGTAAATATCTGCTTATTCTGAATTTGATGCAGCAACACGTTTCAAACAAGTTGTGACAGGAGCAACAAAAGACTGGGAAAGTTGTGGAACGCTCCAAAAACACCTGTTTGGATCATTCCACAGGTAAACAGGTTGATTGGTGACAGGTGATAGTATCATGATTGAATATGAAAAGAGCGTCCTGGAAAGGCTCGGTCCTTTGAGGAGCATGAGCTCGGGAACACTCAGTGAAACTGTCGTCTGTAAACAGTTTGCAAAAGGCTGCATTTTGTTTATATTTGGGTTTTAAACAGGGATCCAACTTTTTTGGAATTGGGGTTGTATGTAACTATTTCTGTTCAAGCATGAGGCTGCTGATATTCATTATTCTTTGTTTATACATGTCACCCAGACACATTGATGTGTTTCTAATCATTTTGGCACAGAGTAATAAGGAACTGTATGAAAATAATTTCACCCTCCTCTGGTTACTATTCTTTGATCTTAGGTAAAACTGCAGCACCATCTCCACATGTCAAAATAATATAAGCTTTAAATTGGTGCAATTTGTCTCATCGTGTAGTCCAGTTCAAAACTTAATGTCTTAATGGAACTTCTATTGTGTGCCATTAATAAAGCCCTAACACACTGCACATTAGTGAAACATGTAAAAATTGACTTTTTTATGTGAATTCACTGTATTGTAAAGGGAAAAAATCCAAGTCAGACTACCTTCAGCAAAAGGAAAATTATAATTTCAGTAATGATGTAATGACCTCCTTTTTCCACCAATACTTTTTGTACAGTCTCTCAGCTACACCAGGCTTTTTGCCACATAGATAATACTTGTTATTCTGATACATTCGCCGTTGGTTTTGGTCTTTCAGTGGGATTTGTTGACAATAAGAAAAACACAGTATCATCAGAGTTATTGTTTAAAAAAAACAATTTTAAAATAAGAAATATTTCTAAAAATAGAATTGTTTCTCACCAATGACAACGTGCTGCATACAAATATTAAAATTTACAAAACTAAGAAAAAAAAATGAATAAAAGCAAATGCACATTTCATCATAACTGCTGGGGAGAGCTGTATAATTAATGTCTTTTCTTCCTCTTAAATAAAACGTACTAGAAAAAGCAGCGGTCGACTCAGGACAGGTCTCCTCGTGAGGCAGACAGTCTGAGGCGAGAGTCGAATCAATGAGCCTGCAGCCAACAGAATTCTTCATGAGGCAGGTGGTGCATACCCCAGCATCCCTCTCCACGCTGTCTGTTCTGCCGTGCAGCGTGCTTCTGCAGAGGTGGGTGAGGTATCGCTGCACACGGCGCCCACAGAGAGGATCAACGGGCGCATGTTTGTTGATGTCTAACAAAGCGCGATACAGAACGGCCCTGCAGAGAAAAGCCCTCTGCGAAGTTGAGGCGAACAAAGGAATCATTTGTAGCTTTCTTGGTCGTTACCTGAGCTGTGGGTCTGATCGTGTCTGTACATCTTAGTCTCCAGAACTATCGCGTGAGCTCTCCTCACCTGCTGCTTTCCAGTTTTTCCTCCTCTTCTTCTTTGACTTCGACCATGAGTCTGAGTCTCTGTGGGAGTCCTGCTTTCGCTTTTTGCGACTGTGAGTCCGTCTCTCCTTTTCTTCTTCGTCGTTACTGTCCCCTGAGCTGCTGTCCTCGTCTCTCCCCCTGGTTTTGGCTTTTTTCTTGTTTTTATGTCGACTTTTAGTCCTCTTCCTCCTCTGCTTGTCTTTGATAGCACCGCTGTCATCACTGCTGCTCGAGCTCTCTGTTCTTTTACGCCTGTCCTCCTCATCTTTCTTCTTCTTCTTCTTTTTCTTCTTTCTTTTTTTGGATTGTTTCGCTAAGCTTGCCTCGGTGTCGGACTTAGATTTTTTCAATTTGTGGCGCCCGATCTTCTTTGTGGCACTACTTTTTTCCCTGCAGAAAAACCAAATTCAACAAATTCAATGTTAGCTAGAAAGAGCATGGCAGGATTTTAGGTAGGACATAATGCCTTAGAGAGGCAATCCAGCAATTTTACACATCAATATCAGTTTACTCATCATAAGGGGAACTACTTAGCTCATGAAAACATTTAATAATCTCTTTTGGGGATCATATAGGATTAAACTACATCTAACACTTTCATTAAATTTGATTTTAATTTCATCGAATGATGAAAACTGGCTGATGTGAGGTGTTCATATTTGTCGGATATAATGCTGCATTCAGAAAAATTGATGTGAGTGCTATTCATAAATTGGAAACTGGGTGTGAACATGGCAAACAAGATGCTAAAGATGCTATTAAATTGCAATTATGGGAAAGGTAAGATTCAGATTTTTTTGGAGCTGGAGTCTATGGATTAAAAGCCAGGATATCTCAACCTCTTCAGCATCAAACCCCCAACTTTATGGAAGTATAGTACTAAGTCTCCATAGTACCCTTTCAAAATCTGAGTTTCACATATAGCTCAAATCTAATCTCTTGTTTTTTTGAGGCATTTTGCTTACCCGTCACTTTCAAACTCCTCTGGATAAAGCTCCTTGAAGCCACTATGTCCCCACCTGTGATGTGAACACAAGATGAAGATGAAAATTTGTCATTCTTGTCGAACTCCCCTCCATTTACATTACAGTGACGATTACTGTGCACTGTCTCTGATAAATAAACCAGGAAACCAATTCACTTACTTGTTTTTACCTTTCAGAAATTAGCAACTGTGAGATATTCCCAAAATGTGCAAAAATGTAAAACATAGATGAAGATTTAGTCATGTACTGTACCTGTCAGGGTCATTGGACTCGAAGTCATACAGTTTGCGAGTCCAGTATCGAGCCTCTCTGTCATCATGTTCGGAAACTCTGCTTTGACTCAGCTCCCTGGGTTGATCTGGCACTCGATCACAGTGCATTCGCCCCCTGCAACACAACCATCATGAATAAACAAAACAGAAACACACAGTAACTCTCTGAACTGAGAGCTACATCGTTAAACATAGTCCCAAATTAGCTTTGGTGTCACTTGTGTTCAGGTGTGTCAGATTAAACTGGGACTGTTCCTACCTCACTCTCTCCGTACCGGACAAGTGATTGTGGTGGGACATTTGGACCTCCCAGCCGCGCATTTTCCACATCTCCATCTCCTCCTGGATCTGCAGTGTGTCAGCAAACGTAAGTAACTTAAAGGCTGCCCAGTCACACACGCACAAACTAACACTCTCAACCTCATGCATACATTTACAGAGGTTATATATGTTCCTTAAGACTTGTGGGTAAAGAAAAAAACCTGCGAATTGGTTTGTGAAGCATTCAGTTTGTGAATCTGCCCACAGCTGGCAAATATCAGTATCACAAATGTACATTAACCTACATCTCAGCTCAATTATATTATTTATTATTATTACTAATCATTTTAATAATTAAAATAGACATAGTTTAACTGCTCCTTAAGCATAAATGCTTAACAATACCGAGTTCTAGCCTCTCAAATTTGAGCATTTGCTGCATTTCTTTGACATTTGATAGAACAATTAATCTGACAATATGATTATCAGATTAAGCAGTAATGAAAATAATAGTCGCAGCTCTATGAGTGATTTTTAAGTGTTGATCAGAATTAGAGTGCTTCAGTTTTCAGGCTATCATAAAGGGAGGTTATACTTGGGGGGGAAATACGTTTTTTCCTGTTTTCTATGGGGAAACAGGAGGACATTATCTTGTTTCTCACCAAAGACTACACTCAGTTGCCAGTTTATATAATAATTTAGTCTGCCCCTTTTTCTATATCAGTGACGGCAGACAGAATACGTGCAACAACAGCACCATCCCTCTATAAAAAAAAAAATGAACATTATAACCTTGTTGAAGACAGGATTTATTGCAGGATTGTTGTATTGAGCTGCATTACTTTTGGCTGGGTGTACTTATTTGGCTGGCCACGGAGCGTGTTTCCCCATTTGTCGGCAAACACGTGAACCCAAACGCACCTTGTTGTGGGCATCTGTGTGTCGGATTACATTCCTCAGTAATGTCTTCCCCAAAGGCTGTTTGGACATGATGACACCTGATATGACACAAATGTAAGTCACCGACAGACAAACGCGATCGTTGGTTAGGAATCAGAGAGATAAGAGGAATGATAAGTGCAAATATACGATAACTGTAATTACATGTACACACATCATCACCTGTTAGCCTAGCTCGCTAGCTAACACTATTCAGCAAGAATAACCTGCTTCAGAACTACTCCTTACAGGTTGTTCAGATAAAAAATAGGCTACTACTACCACCACTACACCTTCACCATCTTTTGGTAAATGTGTACAAACTGTACCTTTGTAAAACGAGTAGTATTCAAGAGGGACAAAACACGGCTCACAGCCTTTACCGGTACTTCCGGTTTATTGAACGGCGTAACGTTGTCGCGCATTCTACGTCAACGGATGTAACTGAACTGTGATTGGTCAAATGGTCCGTCAATCATCGTGGTAGACGCTTGATACGTTCAAGGTTGTATGTATTCAACTGTGCATGTTTTTAACAGCAAAATAACTGCCACTTTTTAATTTTTAACAGAATTAACGTTTCATAGCAAAATTAGATAATATTGACTTTTACACTTGATTTTTCTTAAACTCTACTAAAAACGACTAAAAATCTACAGCCAATAAGCAATATTTTATACCAACATTGCATCAAATGGCTCACAATAATGGGAAATGGATGCTAGTGCTGAAGGTCTCAATAACATGAGCTCATTGTTTAGATTAGCTGGAACAAGGGGACAAGGACATCATGGACAAGATGTTGCTCGTTTCTACTGGATGTGTAAGTACCCAATTTTTTGCTGATAAATTGGTGCCTGTTTTACAGCTTTTAACAGCAATAGCAGAGTGCAGAAATACTCGGTTACAAGTCACGCATTAAACATTTGACATAAAAAATTTATTTGCATCAAAATATATTAAAGTACTCAAAGAAAAATTACTAATTTTCCAGGACTAAGATTATTGATGCAGTCATGCCTATTTCACTTTAATGTTGCAGCAGGTAAATGTAGGCCTGATTTAAAGCTGCAGTGTGCGACTTGGACATACAAATAAACATCTGTTGCATTCCAGCCAAACAAGCATAATGCTGATGAAGCCTATCACTGGCAGGTGAATCGCGCTGTATTCCACAGTGTGTCAGACTTTATAAATCTGGTGTTTGTCGTGACTTTCCCACGCTGGCACACCTGTAGTGATGTGTTTTACGTCAGACAGCACAGATTGGTTTGCCAGACCGGAAGGCGGGAGCGGTGTTAGCCACAGCGGACTACAGTGACTAGCCTATGGCGCTATAAGCAAGTAGATCGTATTTATGTATTTCCACTCACTGCCAGCAGGGGGAGACAAATGTTCTACGCTGCAGGTTTAACGTATTTCTATACATTTTCTATGTTATCACGTTATTTACTGCTGGCTAGCTTGTGAATCCCCTCCAAAGGAACAGTAATGTCTAATTTATATATTAATATTATCATTTATATGTTGATCATATTTTGATAATATTAATCTGAACGAGCAAAGTAATTTGTAACTAAAGTTATCAAACATGTAGCATAGCAAAAAGTAAAATAATCGCCTCTAAATTGAAATGGTTTACGTTACGTTATTATATTGAATTGTACTCAAGTACAGTAATTGAGTAAATGTTACATTAACTGTTACTTTCCACCACTAGAAATAGCTCCAGTGAGACCAAAATGTCTCATTTTCAGTTTCTGAATGCGTTAATTCCACAAGATACATGGAAATGTAAATAAATCCTCTGTAAATACAACAGTTTTTGAGTTGTTTTGAAGTGTTATGATAGATCTAGATCTTGCTGTTTCCCCTGTAACTATAAATACAAATATCAGTAAAATTAAATAAAAGAAACTGCACAATAAGAATATGCAAAGTCACGCTATATTTTCTCCCTGGGTGCTGTGTCTGTGCTTTGTGCCAAACTTAGCGAGACATTTTCTGGCGCTATTTATATCTGATCCAAATACAAACAAGCTACAGCCCAGTTCCACTAATGTAAGTTCCTCAGAGGGGTGCTAGTTCCTGCATACAGTCAGTCCCTGCTGCAAGATCAGCCATCCGGGTTATGATGATCAAAGTACTCTGTAAACGATGTACGGCAGTTCTATTAACTAATATATCCACACACGTGCAGCATGCTGATAAATGGATCACTTTGTAATAACTAATTAGGCTCAAGTCTATTTAGAATACCCTGGTGATTATGCAAGCCAATATAAAGGCACACCATGATGAAGGTACGTGATGATCAGTTAAGTGGGAGCCTAATTAGTGGTTTTAATAAGTAGTCTATGTGGTTGCACGTGTGAAGCTGCTCCATAATACCAGACTAAGAAGATGATTGTGTGCTCCCAATATTATCTGGTGGGAATAAAAGTTGAATCTTATTTTATGTATCCTATATTTGACCTAATTGCCTGACAGCTTTATGCCTTTATGCATCTCTTATATAGCAGATGAAGAATGTTGGAAATTGAGTTGTGTGCTACTACTAAGTACTTTGAAGCTGCTGCTCAACTGCGTAAGTAGGCTACACTGATTTCACTGGATTGAGCTGGTTGAGCCTTAACATCGCACTGACAAACAGACTTTTTTTAATGAAAAGCCAGACCTTGTTGGATTTAGTTTGTTTCTCCTCATCCATGTATCATTTTTTTTAAAAGATGATTGATGCTTAGGCCTTTCATGTTCTGACAGCAATCACTGTGGACACAAAGCACAGACGAGTGATAAACAAGTGCTGTAGAAAATGTCTTCTTTTTTTAGGGAAAATGTGTCTTTTTTTAGTTATTTTCTCTCAGAATAGATCATTGGTTCAAGCTTCAGTGAAGCAGGGCTTTTAGGCTTTGTTCACACAGGTCCAACCTGATTTGAAGCAGTTGTGTCAGAGTAGTTTTATGTACAACTTTTGAGGCTTTGAGCACTCATTTGTTGAAGCGAGTCAACATTTGACAAGAAGCGTGACAATTCACGTAGAACGACTGTTAAAATAGCAGAAGAGTCCATTTATCTGTGATGGAAAGTAAATAACTACATTTACCACATTTACTACAACTACATTTATCATTATATATATTATTAGAACATTTGATAGAATATGACGCATTGATTGATTGATTGATTGATTGATTGATTGATTGAAGGTTTTGAATGCAGGATTTTGGCTTGCAATGAAGCATTTTTATACTGCTGCATTGCTACTTGTCCTAAAGAAACAATATCTGAATATTTCTTCCACCACTGCTGTTTATTACCATTGGAGGTAATTCATTTTTTCACTCACATTTGTTTTTTGCTTGTCAGTAAGAAGTTAGTAAAAAGGTTGAAGTGAAGTGAAAAAGCTGTGAACAGATCCAAGTATCCAGTCCAAGTGGACCCAGGATTTCTTAATTGAATAAAACAAAGTCTTTACCCAACTTTTCCAATTATGTTCTGCTATCTGTGCGGCTCTCTTGATGATTGCCAGATCATTTCAGAGCGAAATAGTTTATTTCACTATGGCTGTGATTTAATTGACAATGGCTGGTTTATGGTGAGAGAGACTGACGTCATCCTCTGCAGTGTTACCTCCCCGACAATAAACCTAAGCAGCCACAGACTTCTTTTCTGAATTATATTTGACAACAAAAATAGATGCTATTCTCAGGGACGCAATCTTATCAGTCCGCAGTGCTTCGTGCGTATCTGTTCGAAGGTCACTGAAATGAAAAGGATGAGTAACCCTTGCTTCATAGCAGGCACAATAATAATTTCCAATCAGAATCCATGGCGATCATGCAAACAATCTGTTCTATTTTAGCTACTCATTTGATTTACAAATTGGCCGACTGCATGCTGTCCCTGAGGCGAACCGGCTTTCTTCTCACCTCCTGACTCCCTGGTGGTAGAATGACTTTCCAACCACGCTCTCAGCGGCAAAGTCACTCCGTACACACCATCCATGCTTGAATAGAATATTTTCTGTTTAAGAAACACTTTGTTTCCCAGAGTCCCTCGGTCACATTTTGGTCTGCCAAATCTTCATCATCTGTCTGTTCTGAACCCGAGTTTGTCCTTGTCTTTTTAATAGTGGCGCAAAAGCAGGATTCAAAGGAATTAGTGCACAACGGAACAGTAGCAACTTTGGAAAGCTGTTTCAGGACAGTTTTTTTAACAGGAAACTACTGAGTTTTTAAACTGGTATTCCCACTCTTCCAGCAGCTCCTTTTGTCCAGTATCAAAATCCTTCCATCAGATGGGAGGACGTGCATCACCTTGATTTACTTGCCTGGAAAAACTTTTTTGTCTTAACCTGCACAGATAAAAGCATAGCAAAACTTTCCTGCATGTTCTGATTTAAAGTTTTGCAAATTTGGGCCAAATGTATTACAAAAACAGGCTACTGGGCAGTGAAAGTATAAAATATTTAATCCTGCAGTGTGGAACAAGTGTCTCCCCCTCCTGGCAATGAGAGTAATGACACAAACACTGTTGAGGTGCTTGTGACGCTATTTGCTCCTCCATGCTCCTAAGCTGTCTTCCAAATCACACACTTTTCTTTCTTAATTACAAACTGCGTACTGGCGCATGCAGTATGCATACAGTTGAGACACGTCTTTGTAATAACATTGCAGCTTGAACGCTGACCCTCTTGCTCATACATGTGTCCCAGTCCATAGTGCAAAATATGTAGCAAAAAGAAAAGATGTGCGATTTGGACAGGCGCCAAGATACATGTGACGTCTCTTCCGCTGTGCAGAGGATTGTGGGTCAGAGTAGCCAGAAAAGTGTGCTGGCTCACATTCTGAAAGCGACAGAATACTGTTTGAGCTATGCATAGGGACATGCTAAACATTTTTCTGGCATACTAGGTAGTCTGGTAATATACATATTGGAGCACAGCACTAGTTGCAACCTACTCCTTTGCCGCAGTTGCCCCGCCCTTCAGCTCTGGCAAACCAATCATTGCTGAGAAAGACAGCTTAATCAGCATTGCGTTAACTCATTTGAAAGGCTTGAATATAATGGATGTTCATTTATGTGTCAACGTCCCGCACTCCAGCTTTTAACACCTGAGGCAGTAAAACCTGTCAAGTGTCTCTATCTGACATCTGGGTCCTCAGTGTGAGCCTGATGTGAACAATAATGTTGATTTATGTGACCATTATGTAGCCTATAGGTACTGATTAATGCTGTGATAACATTAAAAAAATGTCTAAATGTATAATTAACACTTAACGAAATTCTGGTATAGTTTTTAAAAGTCAGTAATAGTTGTTTATTGTATTCTTGACCGCCTTATTTTTACTTTGTAGGAATATGACCCCTGTAGATAGACCAGATTTTTTTAAATTATTCTGATCATGAATTATTATTAGTGTCCACAGTGTGACTTATTTCAAGTTTCTATCAAAATATGACTCTCATGTGAGGAGTATTACTGATTACCATTAATGTTGTTATAATATTGAAAACGTCAGGATTTGAATTCACACTTAAGAAAATTCAACGATACTTATTCCATGGTAATAACTGCAATATCAATATAATAATCATATTTTTTTGACCATTATATTGTGACACTAAACAAGCTTTTAATACTTATTACTTTTGCAGATTATTAACATAAAATATGACCAACAAATAAATTCTGATGTGTCATCACAGATAAAACTAACCAGCAGTATAAAAAGTAGTCAAATTAGCCCTGTGTTTACCAGCTACAACATTAAAGTGATGCTTACACAATAATTATAGTTAGAATTTGTGCAATATTGTGAAATGAGCCTTTCTAATGGATACTTTTTGTACTTTATGTACATGTTGATGCCAATACTTTTGCAGCTTTACTGCAGTAAAGTGCGATGCTGCATCAGTCTGCTGGCCTGCACACCCTCTCATGGCTCTGCGTTACCCCCCGATAGTAAAGCAGCACATTGGAGCTGGTGTAGATGGTGCTCATACTGAATTTAAGACACTGTCATTTTGTTCCAGGCAGAGCAGCAAGCAGCCACGTGGAGACCCATTTCACATTCTTGCTGATGACACCAGCAACATTTCGAGCAGCTTAATGACAGAGTGCGCCGCCAAAACGCCTTTCAGCAGGGTGCTTAACAGTGGAGGCACATGTCACAGAAAACCTTTTGTTTCTGTTTGCCTGCTGCTCAAATTAAAAATCTGTCACTTTTTACATTTTGGTTTAGTCTGATGCCTCTTCTGTTGCAGGGCTTTTCCCTGCAGAACTCATGTTATTTTAAAGGCTTCCTGTCACATTCGCAGTGGAAATGATGTTCACGGCCTACAGCCCACAACAGCGAACAACGTGAAAATGTTTGCATTCCATAAATACCATTTTCTGTTTGTTTATTTCCAACTAACCACACACTTCCTCAGGCTCTGTAAATGTATCATTAACCTCTCACATGTTTCGGCTTGTGCGGTGTGTTGCTGTGATTTCTCTTTGTCTTCTTCAGTCTATACGCTGCTTCTTGTTTTAGCCGCAGTGACATACAGTACTCAAAAAGCTGAGGAAGAGAAGGAGAAAAATCTCCCTCCTCCTCCTCCTCCTCCTCGTGAAAGGAGAGAGCAGTGTAGAAAGGAGGGAGGAGGAACGAGGGAGAGGGGGGAGGGTAAACACACCCAAACAGAGCCATGTCTGACATCCCTGCTTGCTGAAAGAAGGAAGGGACGATACAAAGCCAGTGCGACCGAGCAGAAGGGAGCGAGGGGAAGGAGGGAGGGAGGGCCGAGGGAGTAAATGCAAAACGGGCGAAAAAGATGCACAAGAGCTGCATCAGTTCTTGTCGGCAAGGAACAAAAAACATTGTGTTCGTGAATGGGAGCGGGTGAGCTCAGGCACAAGGCGAGTGCAATGAGAAACCAGGCAGACTCCAGCCGCTGGTGTTGCTGAGCACCAATCCTCTCTCGCTCTGTCTGTGTCTGTCTCTGCCAGCGAGGACTGAGCCCGGGTATGATTTAGGGGAGGGGTTCAGGGCTTTTGATTAGGATTTTGGAGCTTTATGTTTCAGGAGTATGCTGCTGGAGAGGATTTGAACATGCTGTTATTTCTGATTGAACACAGTGTGCGACGTGGAGACTCCTCTGGTTGCTGCTTTCAGGGCTGTTCCCCTCCCTCCTGCCTCTGGTTGTGTTTGGGCTATGGTCCTGACTGAGAAGCAGAGCATCACCCAGATGCAGGGCTGCGGCTGTTTGGGAGGTTAAGCCTATAAACACCAGCATGGGAGCCAAACAGATGAAATGGTAAGAGCTGTTATTTATGAGCATTTTAACGCTATGTCTATCCAGGCTGCTTTGCATCAGCGCATCAGGAGCAGAGACACATCAGGCCGGAATTCAGGAGACTGCTGTATATACATGAATCAGTATGATCAGGGTGTGTGTCAGGGTTAGAAATGCATTTCATCACAGTAACATGACTTTGATACCCTGACTGTGCAGGTTATTGTTCTGTGTTTACAGTGCAGTGGATGTGGGTGTGTCCCTGTGTGTGTGTGTGTGTGTCAGCTAAGCTGCCATTGCCTAGCAACCACAGTCTACCGCCTCTTCCATCTCATGATTTGGATGCCGATTTTCTATTTAAAGTTTTATTAGAATGATAAATACAAGATGTTTATTTTTGTGTGTTATACAGTTAAATAAGGCTCACTTCTGGGCTGTGAGGATATTTTTAAAAGCCATCATCTGTTCCTAGATTTGGTACAGTAACCAACAAACAAACAAACTTTAGGCTGCTCTCAAACTAATCCTTTAAAACGAACTTCTAAATAAAAGCCTACAGACTGGATGAAGTTTAGAGTTTTCATGCTGATCACCGCTGATGGATTCTTAAGTAAAAGTACCAAATTATAATGTAAAAAAATATTCCATCACAAGTAAAATCTGCATTCAAATCTTACTTAAGCAATAGTACAGAAGTATTAAGTGATTTATGTAACATTATTAAATTTTTAACACTGGTGCATCAATGTGTAAGCAGCCTTTTAGAAACAGAGATAGTCTTAAACACTTTATATACAGTTTGGCAGTTCACAACCCGAGATCAGCCCTCTCTAAAGGGTCACATAAAGGTCTGAGGCGTTCTGAGATAATGGGAGAGAAAAGAAGAAAAAAGCAAAGTTGCTGCTGCATAAATGCGTATTAATTTTTAGGACTTCTCTCTAATCTTTGATATTTTGAGAAATGTTGGATAATTTAACCTGAACTCTACCTTTCTAGTACTCAAAAATGTATTGCAGTGAAACCATCTGAGAAGTTTAGAGGGTAAATCTCTCTTTAGTGGAAATGCTAACAATCCAAAGACATCTGCAACATGACAAGCAGCCCGGAGCTGTTTTCACTGGAAGCACTTGCTTAATCTTGTAGTATCACATGTTTTTTAATGTAAAATCTTAATTTGAAAACTAACCAGTAAATCCAGCTGTCAGAGCAATGCAGTGGTGTAAAAAGTAAAAAATCTTGCTGTGAAAACTAGTGAAGTAGCAGTGTATGTATAATGTGTAGCATAACATAGAAATACTCCCTCAAAATTGCACGGAAGTACAGTACTGGAGTAAATGTACTTAGTAACTTTCCACCACTGCTGATCAAATGACGTTAATCTGAAGCTCATCTCTTGCAAATCCCAGCATTTAATCTTTGGCTTAACCCGTATGTTTCAAATCTGTGTGCATGTTTTGTGTTCTTTCGGTGCAACAGATCAGCATCTAAAAAATGAATTTGTTCATTGAGCGGCTGCAGCCTGAGACAATGATAGAAGGCATCTCCTAAATGTCATCATCTGCAGTGACACGATTAGTTGGAGGCAGCTGCTTTGATCCCCTGCAGAAACACTCAGGGATAATCACAGCAGCATCTGATAAGACGCGCACTTCATGTCTTTTATGGGACCCGGCGCAATTACTCTCTCTGAGGAGCTGGGCGGACCAAATCATCCAAAGTCAGTGTGGGGAGGTCGCCACACGTTTTTCATGTGACTGAACTCTCCTAAAGGTTTAGTTTATTTCTTAGTAGTTCTTAGTTTATACTTTTCTTTTAGCCACGCTAACAGCAGGATGGTAATGTTGGTTGGTTCACCACTTTGATCCAGACTCAAATATCTCAGCAGCTATTAAATATTGCCCTGAGATGTAGCCTGCACATATCTATACTGCACAGATGATTAATCGTAATGACTGATGATGACGATCCTCAGACTTTACCTTAGCGCCGCCTTGAGGCTGCCATTCCTGCTTTTGACTGAACTCCTCTTCTTATGGCAGTTTGCACACACATTCACGATAAACTGAAATAACTTTGGTGAACCCTGAACTTTTCGTGTTGCAGTCCAATACTTTGCTTAATGACCAAATACCTGCAAAACATTCCCATCACCCTTAGCTATACCTCAGGGCTAATTCACAGATGTTACCATGCTAACTTGCTAAAGTAACTGGTGAACATGGTAAACATTATAGATTAGATTAGATCAGACTTTATTGATCTCACAATGGAGAAAATCAATCATACAGAAGCTCTTTGGAACACACAAGGGTGGGGGGGGGGTGCAAACAGCAAATGGAGGTGCAAATAAGAACAATAAGGAACAATAAGATGCAAAATAAGAACAATAAGGGTGCTGATAATAAGAACAATAGGAAAAACAAGAACAAGGTGCAAATAAGCAACAACGGAGCAAAAGAATAACAGTAAAAAATAAAAAAAAACAAAACTGTAAGAGTTTAAGTGACCTTTTTCCTGCAGTAGTGGATCTGGATGTTTATAATCAGATAAGAACAAATAAGAACAAACTGAGCAAAAAATGTGCAACTGTAAAAGTTTAAACTTTTGCGACCGAGCAGAAGGGAGCGAGGGGAAGGAGGGAGGGAGGGCCGAGGGAACAAATGCATAAAGATGCACAAGAGCTGCATCAGTGACTTTTGCCCTGCAGTAGTGGATTTGGATGTTTTTAATCAGAGAAGAATAGAGGTTATTGCATATAATAGATATACATTGGACTGTACAGTCTGACATCGGAGGAATATATACCAGCTAGACATCAGCATGTCAGCATTTAGAGGTGAGTCAGTTTGAGCTTTGGGAACAGCTGATTGACGTTTTATTGGCCATACTAATCGATCAATTGAGAAAGTAATCAACAGTGAATATAATCGTCAGGTGCTGCCCTGTTAGCATTGTCATTTGAAGCATTTAGCATGCTGTGATTAGCATTTAGCTCAGTGTTGTGCCTAAGTACAGCGTCACAAAGCCACAATCATGACTTGTTTGGTGTGACAGACAGAATTCAGGAGCACATTCTTATAAATCGTCGCACAATTAATCCATAAAGAGGCTGTGACCTCAGAAGTGACAGATAATACAAATCTTTCTGTTTGCTGTCTGTTGTGATTTTTGCTCAAGCTGAGTAATGCTATTAGATAAGCAGAAAATCTCATTGACTACAATCTAAATCTTGCTGCATATGTATGGGGAGAATGTGCTTAACTCTGCAAATACAATCCCTCGGGACATTCTTTGGTTTGTAAACAGTTTTAGTCCACAGTTATTTTTTTTTTCCTTCTGTTTTTTGGCCTCAGGAGCAGGGTGAAGAACTGTGAGGCTTTTCTCCCTCCCTTCTCTGGTATAGAGTTTAGATCTGTTTCTGCAGACGTACGCCCGTTTTCCCATGCAGACACAGAGGGAAAAAGAAGGAATTCCCTGTTAAAGGACCATGCATAATGCCATAGGTCACAGGTCACACTAGCTGTATCCCATTTCTACAAACACAGAAGAGTGAAGATGACAGCCGGCCTGCACCCCAGGCTGCTGGAGATCCTCTCAGAGAGCACAAATGCATATTCATACAAGCTGCACAAAAAACCAGCCATTCAGAAACCATACCGGGATTATGTTTTGAAATTATGGCCAAAGGGGGAGCAAACTATGAAAGGAATTTCCTGTGGGAACGATGAGTTGCACGCATTCCTGCTCCCACTGTGTGTTTTGTGTCCAGGTTTCAATCAGTGGTGTGTTTTCACTCATTTTGTTATTTGTTAAATAGCCTGTGATACTCTGTATTCCTATGGGCACTACGTGTTTAAAACGGATATGGCTTAAAATATTTAGCCCAGATGGGATTAATTCACATTTCTGTGCTCCTTGGGGAGTTATTTAAGTGTATATGTCTATTTTATGTCGCTAGGTTTATTTATTGCCATTCATTTGGCAGGAGACGCAAACACACTCATTCCTGCCTGTGCCCACCATCTGTTCCAGTCTCAGCTCAGCCAGCCCTGCTCACTCTCCCAAAGAGGAGTATGTTATCACCCAGTCCACTGACACCCCTAAAGAAGAGGCAGTCCATGATCAGTCTGAGGACCAGGGGGAACCTCGGGATGACAAATCTGAGCTGACAGAGAAGAAATCTGTCACAGGTTGGTTGGCTGCACATCAACTCTTGTAGAGCAAGTTGCGATGCAAAGAATCCCTGCAAAAAAAAAAAAAAAAAAAAGAGCTCCCTTCTCTCATGTTTGCTGTGCCTCTCTTCCTTTCAGAGGAGGTGTCTCTGTGTGGATTGTGTCCCTCCCTCGGGCACGATGGGCAGGAGGAAGAGAAGTCGTGGGAGGAGCAGCTGGATGCCCACCAGGAGCAGCTGGAGAAGGAGATGCAGGAGGCCAGGAGGATGGTGTTCCGCCTACAGGTAAGTCCTGGTGATAAAACACTTCAAAAACAAACTGCACCACTGCTATGAACACATGGACAGAGGGCACACAGGCTGCAGATGCTCCAGAGGAAGGCAGCAGCTCAAATATAGCATGCAGTCGCCTGGTTCCACAGAGTTCCAGATGTTGTTCAGCAATTTAAATATTAGTAAAAAGATTTAAAAAAATATTGATTCAAATAACGAAGTGAAAACAAAAAGGCGATATTTATTATTTAGCACCTGATTCACTCTAGAATTTATAGCTCCGTTGAAACATCCCTGTTGAAGTTGCAGTTCAGTTCCTTGGGCTCCATCAAGGCCCTTGAGGATCAGCAGACCTAAGCAGACCTCTATTAGCCCAATTTAATTTGACACTATGCTCACACTTAATATTTAGATACTCATATTCATTATTTATAGCAGTTGTTTATTAGCATGCATATTAGTAGCATAGTGGCTCTTTTTTAGTCATTATAAAGCACTTATTTACTATCGATAAGCTGTGATTAGTAGGTCGTTGAGGAAAAACAGTATGCTACTAATATGCATGCTGATAAGTATTAGTGACACTATTGATAATTTCTCCAAGAGCTGATCAGACTGACAATCTAACCTCTGTTCTTCCACTTAAAATCAATATGCAGATGGTTCAGTATTAAAGGATAACTTTCGTTTTTTACAACCTGGACTTTATTTGTAGCATTAAATACGACCATTTAGACACCCAGACAACTGTGGTGGCATTTGGAGTCGTTTTGAAGAAATTAGCCACAGAAGAGCGGCGCGTATATCCGTATAATGCGAGTAATTGGGGCACCCGTGCGTAGCCTCTATATACGCATAATCTGCTGCGAAACCTGTTCATATTCCAATATTTTGTTATGATATGCTGGCGCTATTCCCCTCTGAGCCCGTGGTGGCATGTTATCAACATTCAGTGTCTCTAGACAACTACTTCTGACGTGGATGACGTCATTTTCGAGCGCCGCGCGCTGCGAGCAACCAGCTACAACACGGCTAACTCTGCGGCGGTCGGCTAGTTTAGCTGTAGTTTGCGACTGTTATTTTTCACAAAATGGATGAATATTTTTCCGAATCTGAGGTGGTGGACGATGACTTTGTTTACGATGGACGTCCTTACCGCTCTTCTGTGGCTAATTTCTTCAAAACGACTCCAAATGCCACCACAGTTGTCTGGGTGTCTAAATGGTCGTATTTAATGCTACAAATAAAGTCCAGGTTGTAAAAAACGAAAGTTATCCTTTAATACATTTATGCAAAGTCATGTCAGTAATAGTAATGATTGATCCAGATGCCTCTAATGCAGTGAGAATCTAAGATATTGCATTCACTTAATAATATACAGTATTTTTGACGTTTAATATTTGCAAAATACTGCAAAATACAGAATTAATCAGTGGAAAGTACTAACTTACACTCGCACATGGTGCATTTATTACAAAAACATTACCATAAACTTTACTGTAAATAGTGGTGATGCTGCTTACAGGTAAAATGTATGTTAATATATGTAAGTCTAGATAAAGATATATGGTGATTTTATTACTGTATATATTCAATATATTTGCCATATTTTCTTCATGCAGTATATATCTAAATATGAAGAAATAAGTCATTATAATATATTGGAGTAATTCCATGTATTCAACTATATTTTGCCATGTTGGTGGTGCAGCTACAAGTCAACACAAATTACACAAGTAACCCCTCCTGTCCACTTCACAGCCCATGCTGTCAGTGCGTACATGTCCAAAACTAAAGCAACATTTATGCTTCTGTCTTTCCATTTGTCTTTTCCGGCATCCAAAGTGGTTAACACATGCTTGTGATTTTTTTGGAGCTGGTTCCCGACCTCTGACATTAGTAAATATTCAGTAGTTATTGAAAAGAGGTAATTAATATTTTAACAAGCTAATGAATAATGCAATATGTAGATGTGTACTGTATATGTTTGTGCTATTTTCAATTTGATTTAAATTTGATGCAGCTCAATTCAGTTTAATTCACTGGCTTTATTTGCTGAAATGGGAAACTTGTTTTGTGGCTGAGTATTAAAATCCCAAACTGCTATATTTACACACGCAAATACATAAAATAAATCTGCCTTCTCTGGCATGTATATTTAATATGACTGTTTTCAGGCTCTCACACTGCGTGTCCTTGTGTGTGTTTTTGTCCTCAGGCTTTGCTGCTCCACGGCTCCCTCCCCGAGGAGGACCAGGACGGATCTGTGAGCTTCGGAGATAACCGGGCCAACGCTGAACAGCAGCTGGTACAGTGCCCTCTCTCTGCTAACTCGAGAAAACAGCACTTGCTCGCCACTCTGTGTGAAGTGTCGGTGTCAGCCCTTCTGTTGTGGTGATGTCTGCCGCCATCGCTCCGCTCGAGTGTGGCTACTGTAGAGCGCAATTGAATCTCTGATCTGCTAGCCTGCTGTCATACGTTCTGACATTTTTCCATTCTCTAATTACGCTGCTCGCCCTCTCTCTTTGAAGGTCCTAATCCGCAGTCGTCTGGACCAAAGCACAGAGGAAGCCCTTGATCTCAAGGTACAGTAAGGAAATGTAATTAGGTTTAATTTAGATGAGCTGCCTTACAAGCAAAGAGTCCTTTTCTCTAAATGTCTCTGTTCATTTGTGTGACTCTCAGAGGGAACTCATGAGACACAAACAGGAGGCACGCCACCTTCAGGCCATCAAGGTAAACCTCTTACTCTAATTTTGTTTATTGTGTGTGAATTAAAAGGGATTAAAGGATATAATTCAATCTGTTTCAAAGTCACGACTCTAGTTTCTATCGCACACAATCTGTATTCTTTCATTCCTTTGTAAAGATACTGAAGTTTAGAGGTGCGTGCATGCTGTCGACGAGACAGGTGGATCTGTATTCAGGTCTTTTTCTGGATGCTTCTTTGATCTCCCCCTCTTGCTCATTAGGATGCTCTGCAGCAGCGACTGGCAGTGCAGGAGGACGCTGTGCTGCAGCTCAAGCAGGAGCTACTGAGGTGCAACATGGCCAAAGATCAGCTGGAAGGGGAAAATGTGAGACAAGCGATGATTTCCATTTGACATGATAAAATATTTGACCTTCTTGACCGGCGTGGATGCAGCTTTACGTGAGAGCAATGTAGCACTCGTGTGTCATGTCATGCTGATACTGTATACCTGTTTGCAGGCAGAGCTTAAACACAAGTTGAGTGAACGGAGCAAATTACTCGCTGAATATGAGGTAACGTCTTTTATTAATTATACTTAAGTGCATTCGTTGGACACATACATGTATACACAGACTTATGTCATCCATCTTTCTTGCCTCAAAAGCAGCAACTTGGGAGGAAGGACAGGATACTGCAGCAGCAGCAGCAGAAGCTCGATGAAGCTCAATATAAAGCACATGAAGTCAGCCTCGGACGGGTAGGGATCATGATTTGTTTCAAGTATTTCAACAATACGTTTGGATGTGCAACCCCGATCCCAAAAGAGTTGGGATGCTGTGTTTACTGACAATGGTTTTACGAAGTGTTCCGAGCCCATGTAGCGATATCCTTTATACAATCATGTGTTTCACAAACGACTGAGCCTTTCAACGATGCTGCTTTCATACCCAGTCATGATACTATCACCTGTTGCCAATCAAACTCTTTAAGGTAAAAGTACATTTTAATAAGAGATTTAAAGGACAAGTCTGGTGGTAGAAGAGATCTCAACTAGCAACGTGTTGCTCAGTTCCTCAGTTCTTTCCAATGACCCCACCCTCTCAGTGGTGCTCTGCTCAACGCCCATTGGTTCCTACTCAACTTGTAATCTTAGAAAAGGGGTCACAAAGGCCCTGTAATTTTCTAAAACAGCTGGTCACTGCAGTTTTTAACAAAAATTTACTCAAACAAGAGTAAGTAGTGCGCTAGTTAAGGACTACTTTGGATTAATTCACATTTGCGTGTGTGTGTGTGTGTGTGTGTGTGTGGGATTGACGCAATAAACCACAGAGCCTATGTTTATCATAATGAGGAACCATGTCATTCAGTCGCTCATTGATGTGTTTAGAATAGTCTTTGGACGACAATTGATGCTTGTACCATGGAGGAATAAGCGAGGTCAGGCTTTGGCTCCGCAGGTCTGATCATGGCTGTTAATACAACATAATTATAGAATATCAGCAGCCTCGTCCTCTAAATGATGAAAACCACCCTGCCTTATTTACGTATTTACATGTATTGTTTTGCATTTTGCAGCCATTTCGGGGTGAAAGCGGTGGTTACAGTAACTCAGTGGCTTCGACATCTCCTACAGCGTTCCAGCACAGCGCACCGGTACGTATTCTCTTTCATTTGAGTTTTTAATAAATACTATCAATCGCTTTTTATTGTTTTGACTTCGATGGCTTGTCGTGGTGGGAAAAGAAACAAAGATTGTGCATGACAAAGATGAAAAATACAAACAGTAAATCACAATTATGAGAAAATACGTCAAAATGTTGACTTGGTCAAAATTAAGGGATGAATTCAAATTATGACCTAGTAGGTCAGAATTATGAGATAAATGGGTCAAAATTTCGACTTGGGGTGCTAAGTCACAATTATTAGATATAAATTAAAAATGATGAGATACTACACCAAAACTGTGATGTACGGGGACAGAATTATGAAATAGTACGTCAGAATTATGACATAAATCAAGATAATGAGTATGTTCAAATTTTGATTTAGGCCAGAACGCCGTAATTGGTAGATGCACAGCAAAAACTGAGAGATCCTTTATCAGAATTATCAGGAATGAGGTCAAAATTGTGACATTAAGTCAAACCTTTGACTTACTAATTCAAATTTATGTACTATGCTGAGTATTATAATTAGTGAGTCATATTTTCGACTTAGTATCTCATAATTTTGACTTACTTATCATGACAACTTTTTATGCATTTCTTTCGTTTCTTGGTGGGAGTGGGCTTCCATGCCTCTTGCATTAGTATGAAAAACAAAACTACTATTTTCGGAAACTGTCTGAGTATCAAGACTTAATTTTTCACAAGGGGGAAGAGCTGCAGCTGGTCAGGGAGGCACTACGTAGTTTGAGGGACAGCTTTTCTGGCCACGACCCCCAACATCACACCCTGGACACCCTGGAGCAGGGTGTGTCCAGTCTCATGGACCGATTACACTCTTTGGACACCCAGCGCAGACAGGACAGAGGGGTACACGTGCACTCTCACACACACACAGTTTCACAGTAGCAACACATCTGTCACCTGGTGAATGATGAGTCAACAGCAAACGGCGTTCGACTGTTTACCATGAGTAATTGCTCCTTCTTCTAGGAGGAATTCAGATCACCGGGACGCAGAGCAAACTCGACAGACCGTGACTCCTGGCCACCGAGCTCAAGTGAGACAAACAGAATCTTTGTTTTGTTCAGGGTTTGTCATCCTCTGGAACATCTCAAACTCTGCCTGTTAAATCAGACTGTGCTGTTCAATTACGCTGCTGTATGTGGAGGGGGCATTATCGTCTGTGAGGCCAGAGCCATTTTATACCCTGGTTGTGAAAAACAGTCTGCTGTTTTTGTAATTATTTCCAGAAATGGCCCACTCACACAGCAGCCCTGGATTGGACACCGCCGTCTCCACTAAAGTGCTCTACTTCACCGATCGCTCCCTCACTCCGTTTCTGATTAACATCCCAAAAAGGTGAAAATAAAAACACTTTATGGTGGGTTTATATAACAGCGTTATTGTTTGTTCCCCCACTGTAGTGTGCATGATTTTTAAGCAAATTGCTGTTTGGGTTAGAGCTGCGCACTGAGGACACATGGCTTAATTCAAGCACAACCACAGCTGCGTATAGAATGTCGGTATCTGCGCTGGTTAAATGTTTATCCTAGACGAGCTTAATGTCTGTGTGGGTGTCTGTGAGCATAGATCATGACCGACAGTGTGCTCTTGCAGGCTGGGTGAGGTGACACTGCGAGACTTCAAGGCTGCTGTGGACAGACAAGGCAGTTTCAGATACCACTTCAAGGCCCTCGACCCAGAGTTCGGCACAGTGAAAGAGGAGGTAGGCGTGGGAGTAAAATTACAGGCCCTGCTTCTTTTCACATCAGCTCCAGCAGGCAAATATGAAATGTCAGTTATAGAGTAAGATATTCTAATAATAGCCGTGGCGGTGCTATACTTCAAAACACTGCAGGACTGATTTCCATCCAAGGGAATCTGATTACACAGAGTAGGCATTTGCACTTTCTATCCTATTTATGCATTGTGTGAGTGTTTCTTGGATATGTAAATGCCACATGTTGGCTGTGCAGGTGTTCCAGGACGGAGCAGTCGTGCCCGGCTGGGAAGGGAAGATTGTTGCGTGGGTGGAGGAGGACCACGGAGAGAGGAGGTAGAGCTGAAAAACCAGAGATCACCACTACAAACCTCAGTTGTTCCCACTGGACCAGGATTCCACTGAAAATACTTGTGATGCCATAATAGAGAAAAGTTATAAATCGATTAACTGGGACCAGCAGATACAATGCCATTTCGATATAAACCATGTTTTGAAAGCGAATGTTTCATACGGAGAACTTGAATTGACATTAGGGTACCAGCTTTTTTTTTTTTTTTCAAGGAATTAATATTAGACACTGTTTGCAGCTGATAAATTAACATACGGGACTACAGATTAAAGGTCAGTAATGTGATACTTGAAACTGAACTGAATTATAAAAGAAAGTCAACGTGATTTACAATAACTAACATGTTACAAGCTGTGCTCTGAAAAGCTGTACTCACTGCATAATATGCAAACCTTAAAAGTGTTTACTGACATTTTTCACATGTTCCAGATTGCCAAATAGTGATGTTGTTGTTCTGCATCAATTTTGATGTTTTAATAAACATGAATTATTGCATGGATCATTTTGTTATCAATTATTGGTATGGTAATGACACTGTACACCAGCTCCTAGCCATTACACACCTCCACTCATACACCCCCACATTAATAAACAAACCACACAGATGGTCATTAAAGTCAATTAATTTTTTTTTTTGGATTAAGAATTACATTTGCTGCTGCAGGTGAACCCACACAGCAGCATATTTGTTTCAGTAAAACATCCTTTTGGGAAAGGATCTGTTTACAGGGGAACTGGTTGTTAGCTGAAGTTTTGAGTCCCTGCATAGTACAATGTGTTCACACAGCATTTCAGATTGCATGGCAGGAATTTAGTTTGCTTTGGTTATTTACTTTGAGGTATTCTCAGTGTCAGGAGTTCCTTCAGCCCATTTCCAGCAGGACTGATCACCTCTGTGCATATTTGTTTCTTCATTCAGGGTCAGAAAACATCTACTCTCAAAGTAAGCCTTCGCTTCTTCTTGTTAAAGATGGCAGATGCAGTGTCTTCATTTACAGTTTTTGGAAATTCCAAAAGTAAATAGTACACATCCTCCACTTCCAGTAAGACATCGTCCTGCAGAGAAAAATAAGATTCCCCGTAAGACTCAAAAAAAGTAGAAAGGGGCCAATTATGTATTTTTTATGACATCCAACTACGCACCAACACACACTGGATTCTAAAGTGGTTCATTATAACTGTTCAAAGGAGTGTGTAACCGCTAACCTTGGAGATTCTCAGCTGGCAGTCTGACATGAAGCAAACCTTTGGCAGCTCCACTGTCAGCTCCATGCTGTGAGGAACTCCTGCTGTATCAGTCTTCACCTCAAGCTGGTACTCTGGCTTCTGAGGCTGCACAAATGTGGTGGAGATAACCTGGATCAAATCCTTCTTTTTGTGCTCCGCAGGTCTACAGATAATTTGGGCTGTGTCCTCGTCTTGTTTCTCTGAGCGTAGAGAGGAGATCTGCTGCAGGAGGGCGGCTGGGGTCTGACTGTCTGTAAAAATGAACACTGTAGATTACTAGAAACAGTGGTAGAAGGTGAAAGATGATACACCCACAGCAGCAAAAGAAAATAGCTCCAACATAAAGGGCATGTAGCAGCTTGTCGGGGTATAAGACTTATTACTCTACCTGTGTCTGGCTGTTTGGAGGTGTTGGGCCTCTGCTGAAAACCAAGGCGGCGGTACAAGTCATCTGGGCTACTTTTTGGGCTGCAGCTGACGACAGTGTACTGCTGAGATACCCTCATCCCATGCTGCTGCTGGACAAAGCTCAGGGCCAGCATATAGACCTCTGTTTTGTCTTCCTCGTTGTCCTGTAGCACTGCAGGGTTTAATGCCACATCCAACACTGTGTACCAACCTGCGCAGGAACAACAACAATTTATTAACTGTCTTGTTTACATGATGTAACACAAAGGCCAATTCTGTCGCTCGTGATGCAGCACAGCTTTGTCTTTTACCTTGACCTTCATTTGTGTCTGTTTCCAGTTTTCCTGCACACACAGGTAAAGGCCTGCTGGGATCCTGAGGTGCAGGCACGCGTTTCCAGCTGCAAATGTTGATGTACAGTGACCCTTTCTTGGGCTCCTGTTGAGGACACAGATGTACCATCTGTCAAAAAAGAAAGTCAAAGCACACCCTATCTCTGACCTATAAATGGAAACAGGTGTGGCTGCTTAAGTATTTGTAGCAAAAGTCAGACATTTTGTATTAAGGGGTAGACAACTGACAACAATATTAATAATCCATTATTTCAGTAAATGTATAAGCAAACATTTCAGCCTCTCAAAAATGAATATTTTCTGGGTATGTTCAGGTTTTAAACACAGAGGACAGAGCCAGACATTTAGAGATGTTACAATGGTCTTTGGGAGCTTGTGATGGTCTTTTTTCACGATTTGCTTACATTTTACTGACTAAATGAATAAATCAAGAAAATATTTTGCAAATTAATTAAGAATTTAAATTATATTTAGATGTAGCTGAGGAGACTGACGGGTAGACAATACTCCAATCAAAAGCAGAGTTTTGTCACAGTGGACGTCTGCGCTTCATAAAAAAAAAAAAAGGGGGGGGGGCAGCTTAGTTTTAACGTCATCAGTAATGGCTGCGTTTCATTTTCGTACCAATGACACGAACTGACTCTGTGACCCGCCAGACTCTGTGTCTAAATCACCTGCTTTTTATTTTGTTGCGAGCAACACGGTGCCTTCACTGTCTTTTGAGTCACAGATTTTTAAGTATGTCTCTCGTTTGGGTCACAACATGTGAAGGGTCACACATTTTGGTACAACACCTATGTTGAACCTACTTACCTGAATGGGACGGCGCCATCTTTGATGACACGCACCTGTGTTTCCCACGTTTACAGGTAAAGTAAAATGTTTGTAATGGAAAACGTTTATGCGGGCTTGATAGCTAAGCAAAGTTAACTAGTTACCACTTATAAAGCCGCTGCCACCGGCGTACTTAACTTACCACTATTTCAGTACACAAACAAGAGTCGACCTCAGGTGGCGCATTGAATTCTGCTCCATCCTTCATCTGTTTCTCAATGAAGGTGCGGTACGCTGCAGGGTCATTTTGAGAAAGATCATCCAGCATGGACCAAACCTGGTTGACCTGCCTTAAAACATCCTCTGTACTGCCAGTGGGGAACATCTTAGGGTGACTGTCGTTCCTTGGCGTTAGCTAGCAAACACTAGCTGCTAGCTAGTTAGCTCGGTTAACTTAAAGCTGTCTGAGAAGAAAACTATGATAACTAGAGAAATGCTGAAGCTTGTGGGTTTAAGTTAGAAAACCAGCTAGTCCAACGTTACAGCGTTGCCGTTGAAAGAGGCTCTAAATATTCCGAAATATAGAGCAATATCACGCAAACATAAACTAGTCAATTTCTGTCTAATTGTACCAACAACTAACGCTATCTTAGCTTATGTTGTCAGTTGCTATGGAAACTAGATGAGGGGGGGGGGGGGCGTTACACAGATGCCACCTGGCAGTGAAAACCAGAGCTGCAGTTCAATTATCACACTGGACAGTTTAATAAGGGGCATAATTTATCTCCAGTACATGAAAAATATAACGTAAAAATGCATTTGATGTCTCCAGTCAGTCTTTATGTGTACAGTATTTAACAGACATTTAAAGTAAAAATAATAACTATAATTTCCAAATGTCTCAAACAGTAATATCAGTAGCATCCTCTGCTTGTGCTCCATGAACCCTCCTCAGTAGCTCTGCAAAGAGAAACAGTTATTATTAGCAATGTAAAAACTTTACTTTCTATATATATATATATACACACACACACACACACACACTTTATTTTCAAATGTGCAGTTTCCTGTTGCTGATAATGTAAGAATCGTGATAATGGCTTATTTCTGCTGTTTTGTGGCATTTACCATTCACCGTTCTAAGTAAAAGCCCTGCATTCAAAAAGTGACTTAAGCAGAATAACAGAAGCACTATCAGGAAAATGTACAATCAAAAGTCAAACTACTCATGAGCCAGCTGAATGACCACTGTCAGTGTTTTATTATTGGATTATCTTTAGTATTGATGCATTATTTGCTGTGTATGCAGCATCTTACTGTTAGTCAAGTTGCAGTCATTTCATACTTCACATACTGTTTCATGCTCTAGTTTAGAGCTGCAATCATTTGTTGAAGGGAAATTTATCTGTTTCATAGTCTGTCATTCATTTTTTAAGCCAAGATGCCAAACGCTTGCTGGTTCCTGCTTTTCAGGAAAGGAAAGAAGGATTTGTTACTTTTTCTTTCTCTCAGATGATAGAATACTGAATATCTCGCCTTGAGTTCTGGGAAATTGGCTTTTTTTTCTTCTCCATTTTCTTGGCAATGAATATTTGATTAATCAATAAAATGAATAATCAGCAAATTAATAGAGAATGAAATAGAAGTTAGTTGTCAGTAATAGTAGTTCCTACTCTAGTCTAGGTGTTCACATGTATGTAATATCCTGACACGTTTTCTACAGTCGATCTAAAAAGTCTGCTACCTCAATCATGTCGTAGATCCAGCCCAAGAATTCAGCCACTTTGGTGTAAACTCCAGGATGGTTGGGTTCAGCGCAGCCTGTCCCCCAGCTGACAACCCCCACCAGCCTCCACACATTTTCATCCTGGCAAACCAAAGGACCCCCGCTGTCCCCCTGGAGAGGTAGACACAAACACTGCTCAACACTGACTCACCTAGCCTTCATTATGCCCGCATTTCACCGTAAACAAATCACAGGGTTGAGAATAAATCTTTAAAACGCCTCTGCACGGTACTGTTAAAAACATGCACCTGACCTGACATGCATCCACTTTTCCCTCGGTATATCCAGCACAAAGCATCCGCGGTGTGATCTCGCCTTTGTACATGCAGGAGCTGTTGCATTTCTTTGTGCTTATTATCGGAACTGGCGCCTCTTTCAGGGTGTCGGGTGAGTGAACTGAGAGAGAAGACACACATTTAACGCTGCTCTGTCAATGCACCTGGCACACTCTGTCATCACGTGTGAATTAGACTTGCAGCAGATGTAAATTTGTTTTAGAGCAGTGCAGTAGGCATCTTACCACCCTCAGGCTGTGTGTATCCCCATCCTGATATCCAGCACTGTGTGCCTCCAGGAAGATCGTGGTCGTACTGAGGCAAGCAGACAGGTCTGATTGTATCTAGTTAAAGGCGGAAAAAAAGAAATGACATTACAATTCTGACAAATTAGGACAGAATACTTTGGATTAAATTATGATTTTTCAGACAAACATACGCTACATTTTTTTAAATCTCTGTTGAGGTTTTACCTTATAATGGGCTCCCTCAAGTTTACCTGAACTCTGAATACGGTTGACTTCGCAAGCCATTAATTAGGCCCCTTAAGTCCCCCCTTCACTCAAAACTGTGTTTTTGCTTATTGCTACTTCATTTGGTTGTTTGACCTTCACTGTGCAGAGTGATGATACCAGAGGGCTTTTTTCACGTTCATCAGCTAAAGCTAAATTTTTTTTTTGAACTTGTGTTGAACTTGTGTAACGACTTGTGTCTGTATGATGTGGTTGCTGAGAGGGATTTAGTGCTCTGGTTATAAAAAGATGATGATGCCACTTTTGTGGTGATCTTATGAAGGATGATTTGCTGAAACATGTCAGCATAAGATAGTAAAACGGTAAACTGAGGTCATATGGATTTTTTTGTGTGTGGGTATGTGTGTGTTTTTGGAGAGCTGCTATCTTGCAAGGAGGCTCCCTGACTGACCCGAGAAATTCAGCGGGGTCCGCAGTTTCATCAGGGCTATATCACTGTCGTGGCTCCTGTGGTTGTAGTTCTTGTTGTAGATGATCTTCTCCACAGCGTATCCTGTGTGCTGAGCCATTTTAGCCGAGCTGCGGGTGACAATACCGGCATAGACCACCCAGCTGGATACCTGAGGTAGCCTGTAGCTGACATTTTAGATAAGAAAAGAAAAGGCAGATACTGATAATAGAGAACTGTCATGAGTCCAGTGTGGTGCAGCTGTTAATGACTGATAATTCTCCGTCATGGGGTCTGTAACCCCGGACCTTTAGTGCTGGTAAGGTCAGCGTTCTTACTTGTGCACACAATGAGCAGCTGTGACTACCCATTGACTGGTGATGATGGAGCCTCCGCAGGTGTGGCGGTTGCTGTAGTAGAGGCTGACCTGCCAGGGCCACCTGCCCAGCGTGGCCTCCACTCCCCCGATTATCCTGGGCAGCTTCGCTCGTGTCCCACACTCTACACAGAGATCCATTCATCAAAAAAGGAGTTGGACTGTTCAGAAAGAGCTGCAGCGAGTGGCATCATTCCCTCTGTGTGCCACCGATGTGAAGCTTTTTCTGAAGAATTATTTAGAAACTACAGGGCTTGGTGTTTGGTGCAAAGTCAAGCAAAAGTTTGCTCACCAAAACATTGCAGAGCGATAACCTTCCCTGTGATACAGCTCCCCCTAAATGAAAATAAATTGGGTAACTAATGATGCATAATTAATGTGTTCATAGCCACAATTTTCTCTGCATCATTATGAGCATGATGTCCTCAGACAAATTGCTTTACCTGAGTTGCCACATATTTTCCAGATTGCTCTTGTGTTCTGAGGTAATTTGTATAAAGCCATCACTGTAGTTTGGCCCAATATCCGTTAGATTCACTCCTTTATGCTCGGTCAGTCTGGTAAGAGAACATATGCAAAATAGATGGGAGTGAGTATTAAGATAATTCAGACTCATAAGGTGTGAAGCATGATTGCAGATGAGGTATCAGGAGATCATAAATAAGATGAGCCTTCAACCTCGGCAAAGCAGGCGAAGATTAAACTATGAGTTAGGGAGCGAGTGCTCCAGTCTCAGTCACAGTTAAAGCTGAGGTGGTGTGCGATCCTGTGGTGCAAACCTAAGGTAACCCAGCTGTCTGCAGACCAGTGTTCCCAGTGAAGAGTTCCACCTCTCGTAGCACACAGGCAGCCAGGTGGGGAGCTTCCCCAGCTGGATCTCCAGGAGGGAGTTCTCTGGGCTGATTCTGTAAAACACTGAACCTGATTGATTGAAAATCCCTCCAGAGACAAGCTCTCAGTCAGCAGTAATGAATGAGCCTCTTCTATGAGTGGGAAATGATTAGGAAAAACACAAGTATCTATGCTAATGTAGTCGATACAAACAGATCATTATGTGTGATGTTTTCATGGATGTCAATGGGCATCTCTCAAGAGTGAACAAAAGGCAACAAGAAGCAGCTGTTGAATGATAATTTTGCAACTGTTCAACTAAAAATCACTTCAGAGCTGAACCATGACCCAGTGTGATGAATCCCATAACAATGTGCAACCACACAATCCTTCACTGTTTGCTTATTCATAAAACAGTGAGACAAACACCAGAGACAGGAGGAAACACAGACCTTTCCTGGGGTCAGAGATAGACGTGTCCTCTGTCACATTGCAGAAAGGCGTCTCCTTTGTGTCCCCGAGCCCCACTGGACTCTGGGAGTAGGACGGCCTCAGCAGAAGCTTGACTGTATGTAGATAAAATATACAGTAGTTAATCAGTGTTTTAATTAGCCAGTGAGTTAGGCAGCAAAAACGTCTTCGTTTTCACTAAATGTTTCAGATTACCTGAATTTGTACCCAGACGAGACAAACTGTCTCGTAGAGAAATAAGATTTTAGTGGATGTAATCACATATTTTAATCTTTTCCTTTTCAGCTAGGAAAAAAACTAAAAACTAAACAGTCCATAGTATTGATCAAGCAATTCAAGTAAATAAATAGTTGGAGGGCCCCTTTAATCAATTATCTATGTCAGTCCTTTTTAAAATAGTCTGATGAACCATCATCAGTGCATTTTTTTTATGTTAAAGCTATAGAATCAGTTTTGCTGTTATGAGAAGCAAAGTTATGAATTACTCTAAATCCTGTAACAGGTTTATTGTTGTAAAATGGAAATAATCAATCCATTACAGATTTAAACAACTTTCAGTACTACATAGCACTGACAGACCGATAATCTGGCCAGGTCAATGCATTGGCCACTATCACCTTATGGCAGGTATCTCAGTATCAACGTATATGTCGACTGATTAGTTACAAGCAATTGCAGAAATGACAAAAATATGTTTAAGATCATTTTGAAACAGTGTCACTGTTACATAGTTTGTCCACCAGAGAGCAGTGAGAAGTTTATTTTTAAACTGTAAACTGTCCTGCTGTTTGTATCATGGTCAGAATTACTTAAAAACCTAATTTTAGAGGATGTGTTTATGTTAAACAAAATATTGAATTAATATTCAATTAGAGCTGCAACAATTAGTCAATCAATTAATTAGTTAGTCAGAAGAAAGTTATTCTGCAGCGACTTTGAATCAATCATTTAAGTAATATATTTATCGAGCTCTGTTGTGTAGAGTAGCAGTGGCTGTAGCTAGGCAACTTTCACATTTGTTCCCTTTTCCTGGTTACTGTGAGGCTAATTTAGCGATTCTCTCTCAACACAATGACTCACCTAGAAACCAGACACCTACGGCTAAGCCTCCCAGGAGTCCAACTGCACACACTGCTGCCAGCAGCCTCACCAGTCTGTGAGCTAAGGCAACAATTATGACTGGAGTTAATGCCTTTTGATCTCCGATATGAGCTGAGAAGATTTATTAAATGTCAGCTGTTACATGTATAGCACATTGACACGCAGCTGTGAGACAAAGAGACATTTTTACAAGAAAGCACCGCTTTACTTCTTATCACTACAATGTAGATGGTTTGATTCAGTGCAAAGTCTTATGTAGGCTTGCTCTTTACATTTAGAGCAGTGTGTTTTATGTTTGATGGCTGTCAGGTGTTGCAGCACCGGAGCTTACCATAGGCTGTAGAATGAATCCCTTTTAACCAGCCCTGCACTCCTTTGGTCTCTGCGACTCCTGCTGTTTTCTCTGAATGAAAAGGATGGCCGACAGCCGCCGGGTTCTCAATCACTGATAATCTGTCTCCATCAAGACTCTATAAAAAGTATAGTTGGCACATCAGACCTCATTTTCAGGCTGCTCCTGTTTGATAAAATGTTGGCAAGTTTGCTTACTTGCAACAACTACCTGCTGACCATCTGCATCCTCAGCAACTGTGCACCTGTCAGGCCTTGTCACATTTAATTAGGAGCACAGTAATCCTGGACATTCACCACCACTGCCCAGTCCAGATGTATGGAGTCAGAGGTGTAGGTGTGTACAGGTGTGTGTGCCATTTATCTCCTCAGTGTGCGAGGTGTAATGAGCAAGCTGAAGCCTTGGCTTGTCTCTTTTGTGTCTCGTGCAACACATTTAATTAATTTAAAACGTGTTAAAACACTTTTCCTGCTCCCGTGCTCAAAAAAGTTTTATCACTCTGGAGCGTCTGTGTTAAGGAGCAGCTGCTTCTATAAGCAACATATTGAGAGTATTACAGTAATTATAATAAAGCTTTCCGTCGACGTGAGATGCAGACTAGTATTATACAATTGCAGAACAAAATCCATCCAAATAAATGCCATAACATCTGCTCTCTTGTGTTACTGTAGCACTTCAGTGTAGCTAAACATGTAATTTTGGATTTTGAATTAGCATGAGTTGCATTTAGTGCAAGAGCACTTTGGAAATTCACTGCAGCTGTACAGCACAGGTCACAAGATGCACATCGGTTATAAAAAAAAAAGAAAAGAAACATAAGTGAACATGACAGAAACAAGTCTGGCACAAGTATGAAGTGAATAGCACATGTGTAAACACCAGCTGTTTCTGTAGAGCGTGAAGGTGACAATATGAGAGAGGTGTTGTTAGACAGATGGAGCAAGGTGTAGCGAATATTTAGTCCCCCTTTTCCTACCATGTTTTCCTTGCATACGGTCCTGAGGAAAAGGCAGCGGTGTCATCTGCAGGCCTGCGCTGGAGGTAGAGAGGTCCGTCCCGCTCACAGTTGATGCACCATTTGCCATTTAACAGAATGCAACTCTGGACTTTCCCTTTACAAAGAGACAATGAGGTCAGCAGCGGTGCAGAGAATGAGGCTGTTGTTTGTCCAGGGGGGTCATGGGGCCTGTGGAAGCAAGCTGAACCAGGTCTTTGTAGGGGGGAGCATCTCCAGAGATACCTCCTCGTTGACTATTGATAGGACACCGGCGGTTGCTAGGTAACACTTTTTACCTGTGCCAAAAGATTGTCCATTTTCACCCAAGGCATGTTATTACCTGACAGCTTGTAGCTTCTGAGAAAAGGTCATTATTGCAGATTGTTGAAAAGTCTCATATCATGTCAATCCCCCGTCATTTGGAATCCAAAGCTATCATCTCCCGACACTCCAGAACAAAATGAAGTGTGTTCTGTCCGCCCGCTGACAGATGAGACTTTCTCCTCTCTCCTCACTCTTTAAACAAGCTCACAGATAGACTGCTTTTGTCAATAATTTGTTTCTGTGTTTCAAATATCTCCTGGGTTTCAAGTACAGTAGAAAAGGTGACTTGAGTGGCCTCAAAACGGGAATCTTTAACTCTGAAAATCGTAAGAATAATTATGAACTGACATAAGGAAGGCGTGTTCTTTGAAAATGGTGAGAAATTGTTTGAGGGGGATTAAAGTCTGTTTCTTCTCATAAGACGTATTGGATTTTTAGCAAAAACAGAATTACTAATTAGATCCTTGCCGTTAAAGGAACATTGGATGTACCTTCCATATGTGTGGCGTGGGATTAACCTGAGTCCAGGTGAAGGGAGCTACTGCCAGGAAGAAAATTCCTCCTCGTCTGACTGTCGAGGTCGAATCCAAGGAATGGCTCTGATCTATTTGGTTCATCTAACAGGTGTCATATGGACTTATTTGGAAATCAAACACAGAGTAATGAGCATCGCCGCAGTGACGTGAATTGCATGTGATGGAGCAACAGCTGAAATTCGTATCGCCGGGGTTGTGAGGTTAATGGAGTTTGACGATATTAGCATTGTGCTGAATTGTTCTCCTGCAGAGGCAAACAGAGGAGAAGGAGAACAGAGCTGCTGTTTGCTAATTTTCACAGGGATTTGATGTCTCCCTCTTCTGGTGAAATTTGTTTTCTCAGACAGCCGAGTAAACAGTGATTTACAGAGCTGCCATTCACTTCATTCCCTTTGTTAGAGATCATTTCAGGAAGTTGACTAAAGCTATTTTCATTCAGGGATATGCAGAAAATAGTTATTTATCCTTCATGTAACTAATGCAAGGCAATATACTGTTATGTACAGAGGAGTGAAAATATGGATTGTTTGCCATCACACATTTGGTACACATGTCGGTACTTTACAGTCAGTTGTAAGTTTACAAGATAAGCCTACCTGTCTACCTGTGGTGCTGTGTAATTGTTTTGTGTTATGTTTCGTGCTGAGACAAATAATCGATTATTCAATCAGCCCATCCACAGATATCCACTGGCAACACTTTTGATAATGTTTATCAAGCAAACTTCCTGAATGTTTTCTTTCCAGCTTTTAAAGTAATAGGATGTGCCGCTGTTCTCTGCCTTGTATCACTGCTTCTGACACATCTTCATTAAGCATAATGTTATAAGGAACAACCACAGAACTATCTAGGCCAGTAAACTATCACTAAAGTAAATGTACTGTGGCTTAATGAGTAACTGACTACACTCTGGCTTCTGTTCATCTTTTGATCGTGAGTAAATCCCTCCATCGTGACCACAACAATAGCAGGCACAGGGGGGTGTCACAGGCCTCCCGGTGAGGACTGCATTCATTCATTTATTCATGTGCCACAGTCCAAGGCTCCACTGTGAGGAGACTGGCTGCAGCCCAGTTTGGAGCTGGATCTCTCCCTGAGATTTGATCAGCTCTGCTCTTATCTCAGCCATTAGTATGTGCGCCTCTCTCAGTCCAAACCTTGAACATCAGATCCGGTCTCTCGGCCCCCGCTCGGAAATCCCACAGTAGGTTCTGACTGAACTGAAGAGAGGCAAGCTTCTTTTTTAGGTTTTGGACAGTGTTTGCCTGAACAGCTTTTTGCCAAAGTCCAGCCCACCAAGGCATTTAAAGCTGATTCACTGATGTGTGGGCCGTCATGAGAGTTGTGCCATTTGATGCTGTTGGCCGTGGCCTCTCGGCAGAGATGGCCATTAAAGGCTGGCGTACCCACAGATGCAGGGCAGAGTGGAGCATGTTATCCAAATGCTGTGGTTCCCCCTTTCTTTTTTGTCTGATGTAGCACCACAGCCCTATCCGATGAGTTAGAGCACTCCATCGTTAACACCACCTTCTCCAAATGTGTTAATTTGGATGAATCTTTAAATTGAATCTTATTTAAATTAATTTGGAGAAATAAAGTTAGATGAAAAGACCCATACCACTCTCATATCTGTCCATTAGATGTGAAGCTACTGTCAGCAGCCACTTAGCTTTGCTTAATAGCTAACCAGGCTCTCTCCAAAGACAACAAAACCCACCTACCAGCACCTCTAAGGCTCACTAATAAACTTGTTTGTTTATTGTGTACAAAAATGGGTGAAAATGACAAATTTGTGGTTTTTGTGGTGTTGGTAGGTGAATTATTTCACTGCTGGACAGAGCCAGGCTAGCTGTCTCCCCTGTTTGCAGCCTTTATGCTCTGCCAAGCTAACAACTGCTGGGTCCAGCTTCATATTCAATGCACAGATGAACTAATTCTTCATCCTGGATTTGTCTATGCTTAGGCTTAGTTTTTTTTTTTTTTTTTACTTCAGTGGGTTTGATAAAGTTTGCATTCATACTACCTGAACATTTCAACAATCTATCCCTTGCGTTTGGAAATCTTTTTCAACGTCTCTGCTCACATGTTAATGAGTTTTCAAGGACTCTCAATCGCAGCGTGTGGCGTTCAGGTGTTAAACTGACTCACGTCGGTGAGAAGTGTTTCCTGTGCAGTTGGCCTGTCATAGCTGGAAGCTTGGTGGTTATTGTGACAATAGGCATGCTATACTCACACAATTTGTAGACATACTTTTGTGCTTTTTTGATAGCTGCACAAGTATCCCTACAGTACCTTTGGTAGAAAGTCACCTAGTTTATTAGGTGTTTAGTGTCCTAATTTTAACAAAGGCTCACCCAACCAAGAAATTGAAAGAGAAACACTTATCATTACACAATTGATGGGTCTTTTTTGATATAACCGACTATCAGCAAGTGTTAAATTGAAGTTATTAATCATTTCTGATGCTGTTAAAGGTTTGGTTGCATCAGTCACGATTGCCAACAAAGCAAGTCTTTATTTTCACACAAAAGCCCCAAATGCCTCTCTTTTTGTTTGGAGATTTTAATTCAAATTGCAGAATCTAAATTGGCAAACTAAGTGTTACTTGTCCAATTTTGAAAATAGGACAGAAGAGCTTGCCAGATCTAATAAAACGCTACGATTGAAAGTTGAGTAGTATGCTGTTGCTCAGTTGTTTTGTCTGTGACCCCATGACGCTTTGGAGGATATAAACAAGTATAATGCTGCCATGGATTCAGTGAGTTGTGTGCTGTGTGCAACTTTAGCCCCAAACGAGCCCACCAATCGCTGGATTACTTTGATACTGATGAAAGCTTACAAACGTGGTGATTTTCTGTCAAATTCTGGAGTTATAAGGAGCATTTTTCACATTTCTAAGCGGATTTATGGATGTTTATTTGCTGTGAATATAAACATGAACATGGTAATGATATCCTCTGAAAGTTCAAGTCACACTAAATCTAAAATTATGCGTATCATGTCTGTGTTCAGATTTAATCCTCCAGCCGCAGACAAACCATATGGCTGGGGATAAAATGCTTATTTTCTACCTAGAAGCTAAACTCCTCCGTTATGTGAATATGCCGTACCTCAGATTTATATGATCCAGGTTGTTGGCTCAGCATGTGTGCAGTGTCATGACACAATCATGTGTTCAAGAAGGAAAGCACACTGTATACTGTCCAGGTCATGATACAGCACACGGTGAGGCCAGAAAGCACTAATCTGCGCCCCCTGTATCTCAACATGTGTACACACACACACACACACACACACACACACACACACACACACACACACACACACACACACACACACACGCACAGATGCACTATGACACACTGCCAGGCTCTCCCCTCTGTGCTCCAATAATTGTATTTCTCTGCTGGCTGCCAGTGAGCTCTGCCTTCTGTGGAGCAGTAAATCCTCCGTGCTTGAGCCCTGCAGTCTGGCCTGGGTGTTAGCTGTGGTAGCATACTGCCCTCTTGTGGTAGACTCAAAGACCTCCATTTAAGACCTTCTGAATATAACCCTGCAGTTGAAGTCCAAGTAAAAGATGGATTCACTTTTTATGCTCATATTCAGCAACACAAAATATTCATAAATAAAAAGACATTATGTTGAATGTATTGCAGCCACTGTTGGAGGTCACAGTTGACGAAGAAGTGGGGCAGAAATGTGAGGAAAACAGTCAGACACTGTTATATAGAGCACCTGGGCAATTTGTGGCTTTTATCGTCTAAGTCTTTGTCAACTATTTTAATTTGGATGTGTCAGTGTGCAGCATATTGTAATTACCCAACAATGCATTTATGACAGGCCTGAGCATGAGTATGGCCTCATCATAGCCACTAAATGGTATGCAGTTGTGTCTATATTGAAAGTGGCAGGATGAATAAATAGCTGTCATGTATGTGTTTGTGTCTTGTCTTGTAGAGGCTAATGATAGTGAGGGTGGGTAAGAGCAGAGCTGCTCCCCACCAGATGGTGGGTAATGTGGTTTGCTTTAGCTGCCCACCACGCTCACTCTAATTAAACAGAGGAGATTACATTAACACTGGCTCCCACTCAATCTGCTCCTCCACTGAGCATGGCCATGCACCGACGGCTGGGTTGGAGATCAGAGGTGGAGGGGTCACAGGGGTGACTGTCATTTTCGGCAGAGTCAGAATTACATTTTTGCTTCAAAGCTAAATTAATTTCTTCGTGAGGAAATGAAGGCCAGGGAAGGTGAGAAAGAAATGCTTTAGAAACAGATTATTGGATCCACTAGAAAACTAGAACACTCAACCCCCATCTGCTGTGGTTATGAATTCAGTGACAGAAACATATGACACTGAATCTACTGTAAAGCTTCCAGACAGAACTGATGGACCTGGGAGATCTTGTATATTGTTCTAAAGCAATTGATTAATTTAACAGTTAACAATAAAGGAATTATAAATATTCATATATTCATAATATTCATATTCATTCAATTTAATTGGAAGATATGAAGAGATTATATCATTAAAAAATTACAAATGAATATATCAGACTAACTATATCACCTGAAACCTCTAAATAGATAGCACATGGTGTAAATTAATTTGACCAACTGTTTTTTAAGGAAATTAATCAGGGTCATCTCTTCTGAAATTGCACTTTTATTCACTAAAATATTTGTTTTCCATTTGCCAGCATCAGTGTTCGACTCTCTGGTTCTGTTCACATGTGGCATTAACAAGCTTCTTGGTTGATCCGATCACAAAGTGGATAGCTTTAGGTGTGTCAGTTCACACCTGACATTAGAATGCGCCTCCACGTGCGTCTCGTGCGACCACTTGTGACATATGCGTACATCATTTCCGTTGGCAAGAACCAAATGCCTTTTTTTAACTGACGAGAGGCAGCAATGCACTCCCCGTGCCAAGTGTGCCGGAAATTAAACAAGGAAATTTGCAAAGACCAAAACAACGGCCCAAATGGAAATCAGACAGCGTGTGTACTTCATCCACAAGAATCCATTTTGCCTGCTGTTGTGGGTTCTTCTTGTAGTTTCACACTTTAGTATGACACGTTCATGAGTACGTACTTCTGCTTGCGCAGGGGATGTCAGTTGAGTAGGCCGTCCTTCAGTGTGGCCTAGGACACGTTCTAGGCCACACTGATCAGATCACCTCTGAATGTGGTCTGAGCAATCACTCAGTGCATCCTCAATGCATCTTGGGTGCATTCACACTGGTACTTAGAGTTGTTCATTTTGATCGGATCACCCAAGACTCTGAGTCCTTGTGGTGTCCAACCTTTGCTTATATGTTGTCATGATGCTGAATTAGCTGATGGTGCAGGCAGCTATAACTCTGAAGCTGTCAATGATTACACTACATTTAAATATATAGAAATAAACATATCAAATTGTTAAAAAAAAACATTTATCGTGAAAATTAATATTCAGTCATGAAAATAAGGCGCCACTACCACAGCAGCTGGTCTTGCGTGGGCCAGGGCTGCTGCACTGAATACACTGCATGGCGAACAGGATTCACACAACCAGACTTTCCATTATCCACTAATTACCGCTTTTTTTTTACCATGAAAATCTGTTGAGGTCAGACATCTTTAAAGCTCTGTGTTCATGATGTCCAGTGTAAATAATTCCTGAGTTAGATGTTAGTTTCTTGCTCTGCATACCGTTTTCACTGCTACTTGCCTGATGTCGCCTTCTCTCTTGCTCGTCTCCCGATTTGGTGAATTAAGGGTTTATTTCAGCCAAACCAGGATTGGTGGTGATTGTTGGAACAGTGACAAATGAACCAAGAAGGTTTTGGTGAGTTTAATTTTGTTTCTGTTGAGTTTGAATCAAGTGGGTTTTACGATGATAAAATTACTGTTTCTGCGAATGGAGTCTGGTGGCTTTGGCGACAGCGATATAGAGTCTGTTTCTGGTTAAACAAAAACAATCTCACTCTAAAAGGTATCTCAGCAGGGACTGTTTCCATAATGTTGTCAGACTGTGGCAAAAACCAGCACTTTTAGTGGACGTACATTGATGGTGCACAAACATACAGAGAGATTACATTGCTTCATGGCTGCAGGCGGCAGTGCTGTGGCTCAATACAGAACCAGCTTCAAAAGTTGTTGTCTCCACTCGTCACAGACCCAAAAACATGGGAAGGTAGGGTCCATAAACGCAGGCAGCATTTGGCCAGAATTTCTATCATTTGTCCAGGACACTGAAATCTTCTAGGCCACCAAACAGAAACTCTGCTCACATCGTCACTTCCACTGATTGAAATTTAAATGTAGGTCAAGTTGAAACGGGCAAATAATTCAACTGCATGGTTTAGGACATTATTTTATTTGTTTATTTTGTAATGTGTAGGTATGTAGATCTTTTAAAAGACTGCATATACCCATACAAGCAGTATGTCTCTTGTATTGGTTTTCCCTCTTGGACATAATGTGCATAAATCAATATTTGAATGGTTCAAACCCATCTACTACTATTATTATTATTATTATTATTATTATTATTATTATTATTTAGAAAGAATAAGTAAACACATTTTTGGCCAATTTTGACAGCCCAGGGTTGAAGTGAATGATGTCTTGTGAGTTCGCCCTGCCAACAAGGTCAGGAGTTTGCTGCCCTTCATCTTCCACCACTTGTTGCTTATGTCAGGGGTTCCCAACCTTTTTGGGTTGTGACCTGTGCAAATCAACTTGCGAACCCTTGTCAATAGTTTCGTATGTCTATGGGTTGTGAGCTCTACAAGTGAACAGCGATTTTTCCCGTTTAGGTTTTTTAATGTTTATAATTTTAGAAATCAGAAGGGGAAAAATGTCCATATTTCACCAGAAAAACAGATATAAGCAGATATAAATACATATATTGTTTTCTCGTTAAACATCTTGCGACCCCTCAGACAAACATATTGACCACGTGGGGAGGTCCTGAAGCCACAGGTTGGATATGTTGCTCTGCTGCATAAACAAGAAAGTGTTTAAGATCTGCCAAATGACCTGGTCAGTTTACAGAATTTTCTTTTGGGTATCAGCAATATTTGAGATTTTTTTTCTAATAGCATTTACACATATATTCACAGTGTTTACGCTGTGGTTCAGTGGACATGAGTTTAGCAGGAAGAAGTGAATGGAGTCATATACTGTTAACTATCCTGATTACAGAACTGAGTGAGCTGTAAAATCACAGAGCAGTGGAAAATGAGAGTGTGCGATCATTGAAGAGAGAAACTAAACACTGCAGGCTGGAATTTAGCTGACAGGATTGAAGTCGTATAACTAGAAAATAGATTGAACAATAAAACAGTCACAGTGTACTTGGAGGCTGCTTTATGGTAAAATGAAGGAGATGGGAAAGGAAACTAAAGCAACACTGCACTAGCACTGAATCCTGTTAAATCCCAAAGACATTAGGCGAACATAAAAACCCATCGTCAAAGAAACGTACAGTAAATGCTGACAGTACCTGTAATTAAGAGCTCTCACTTTTACTATGCTGTACAGGGAGCAGAGGCAGACCTGATATACTGGTTCTTAGCTCCTTCCACATCTGGAATAAAAGACCGAGCCAGCTGTGGCTCTGGCAGAGAGCTATCAGAGGTCAGCACAGAGCCTGGAGTGACTCCAGCTGTTTACGAGTTGCCCAGATGACACATAAACTCTATAAACAGCTTGAGACTGTGAAGGTTTGTGGCAGGAGCCAATAAACGGTTAAGCGGGATCAGCAGCATTGTCCACGTCTGGATGATGGCCGGCGTACAGCATCGCTGTAAAAGTGAAATGTTCAGGTTGAATTCGGACCACAGAAGCTGTAGAGAGAGGAGATCGTACACCAGTGATGTGTACCCCAGGGGTGCTTTGTACATGCAAAAACTAATGTTAGAAATTACAATTTTAAAAAACACACCCACATATTGAGTCAGCTTTATCACTGAACACCAAGTGATTGATATTGCATGGACTGTTAGCTAATAAGCATTTGAAATAGCTAGCTAAAAGTATTGGATAAACAATAAATAGTTAGCCCACAGTAATGGATGAGCAGTTGTGAGCTAGAAGTAATGGATAAACAGCTGAAATTGTTTGCTTAAGTAATGGATAAACAGTTAAACTGTTAGCTAAAATGAGATAATCCTTTATTAATCCCACAGGGTGGAAATCTGCAGTGTTTTGCTGGAAAGGGGATTGTGCAATAGAAAGAGGTATCAGTAAAAAACAATGGTACATAAGTAAACAGTATAATAAGTTAATAAGTGCAATGATGGACAGATAAACGGTCAAAATAGAGAAAAGTAATGGTTAAATGATTATCCATTACTTTAGTACGACTGCAAGACCAGGCCAATCTCAACATTGATAGTTCAGCTGTATGAAGAAGATATCCTAAAACTATCCACTTTTCTATAATCAGTTGTGTTAAAGAACATGCACTTTGAAATGAGTTCATATGAACACATTTGGAACATGTATGGTGTAGATGAAGGGGGAGTTCCTCAGTTAGGGGCTGTGGGGGACAAACAAGGCCGGAGAACTCTGCCATACTGAGTCCCACCGTTGAATCCAGACAGCAGAAACAGTAGGCAAATGAGACTAGATGCATAAAATAGTAACTTGTTTTATTCTTTTTTTAACCATGCCACCGAACACTGACGCATACAGAGTTGTGCCTGAATCCACACTGAGAAAACACTTTCACACACTGTGTTACAAAGCTGTAATGAAGAGGGATTTTACTGCACACATGGCAAGAAGAACAACCCTGATTGGATACCAGTTCGAGCTTTGATCTGGCCCTGAGGTAGACAGACATTGACATATTCTAAACAATGCTAATCACATCCTTCTAGGACACATCAAATAAAAGGACATCTGCATTATCACAACATAGAAAGATCAAAGAAAAAACCCTTTTCAAACAAAAGTGCTCTATTTCTTTTGGTCCACCAAGGAAATCCAGTTATAGTGCATGTTCATGTAGAATAGATACAGTGAATGTGTGTTTTCATGGCACTGAGTGCTGTTGGCTACTTAAGAAGGCATTGGTAATGCCCACAGACGCCAAGTTTTGCTATACACACTGTTTTCATCCAAAGATCTCAGCCCATTGTGACTTTGAAGGGAACAATTTGATGCAAGTTCCAAGCAAGTTTTGATGTTAGAAGTACACGCTTGTCTCAGTTTATCAGCCACTATCACAGTATGTTGCTTCCAGTTGCAATGTTCAGACAAAGTGGATCTACATGGCAGTCTATCTTTAATTAAGTAACAATAAACAAACACCCAGGAACAACTACCAATAGCACAGACCCATGTACTCAAGCACATCAATGCTCTACTTATAAAAGAGGCACAAGGGGGGGATCTTAATCAAATCAGAGACTTATAAAACACACACATAAAGATGTTTCTCAAATCATACCAAATGTAAACAGATAGCAAATTACTGTAATACAAAAATACAACATGTTTAAATCTATAAGGCCTGTGTTAGGCTCACATAAGGGAATAACATACCATGACAGTTTGTACATTACAGCTACACTATAACTGACAATAACCTGCTCATAGTGATTCAATGTCAGAATTTTCTTTTCAGGTTTAGTAAAAAAAAACAAAACCCAACAACTTCTTTTCATGTTTTCTTCAGTTTTCTCTTAGAAAATTCTGATTCTGTGATTTTTATAAGACATCTATATATAGTTAATGATAAAAAACTACACATAAAAGCCATGTTGCGGCTGTTCGCATTTTTTACACACTGTTTGACCATTTAAAGTATGATGTCTTTGTTAGAAAATTAAAACTACTACTGGATGAATGGTTTGCAGTAGGTTTAAAACAAACGGTGAAAAGTGAGGAGAGGTAGAGCTGACTCTACTAGAAATCATCCCAAGAGACGCCGACTGTGTGATGAAAACCAGCACATATTTGGTAACAAATAAACAACATATAAATAGCAAAACCTATTACATTGCGAGAGAAACTCAAATTGTAAGCCAGCTACCTCGAAACAATAACACCCACTGCAAGAAAGACAAGGCAATTAAAGAGATCAAGCTTATGAGGTCAAAACGTGGCAGCCATTCAAGTAAAACATGCAGAAAATAAACAACTCCAAAATAAAAATCCAACAGCAGAAAAAAACAAACAAACAAAAAAAACGGAGAAGTCACAGGAATTTAGGAGAAAATGTCGCAAAGTTCAGCCAATCGAGCCTTCGTGGAATTATTTTCAACATCTACTGCACAATCATAGAAGATGACTCAGGTTTGACTGATGGTTCAGCAGTCAATCAAAAAAAGCTCCTGCTACACACACAGGTCAGCAGTCGCAGCCGTTGTGGCATTGATTTCAACCACAGCGGAGCCATTAGAGATACAGTTATTATCGAAACCGCGTGTGTGTCTGTGTATGTTTGTGTTCACTAGGGCTGAAACAATAAGTCGCCGGGAAGCAAGCCGTCAATCGAGCAGTTTGATGATCAAGTTACTGTTTAAGTCGTTTTTCGGGGTGAAAATGTCAAATATTCCTGGTTTCCTCTTGCTTCTCAAAATGCTAGAATTTGCTGCTTTTCTGTTTTATATCATTATAAACTGAATCTCTTTGGACTGGACTGTTGGTCGGACCAAACTGGTCATCTGAAGCGGTCGCCGCGACGATTTTCAGAAGGGAAGATTTATCACTTAGTGGTAAAAATAATCTAATTGATGACGAAGTTAATCATTAGTAGCAGCCCTAGTGTAATGTGTACACACATTTGTATTCGTGCTTGCATGTCTCTGATGTGAGGTAAAAACCTTGTATCTCCCACAATGGCAACTTCCCACGATGCGTTTTTCAGTTTATCCAAAAAGAGTCTGATTTAGTTTTTTTTTTTTTAAACCCAGAGAGAAACATGTAATCTTTCAGCATGAAAAAAACAGCAACACTGGAGCTACGAGGTTTTCACCCAGCAGTGACTGTGCGTGTGTGTGTCAGACTGTGCGTGTGTGTGTCAGACTGTGCGTGGGGTCCAAGTCCTGCTCAGACATAACAGACATACAAGTAAGTCTTTTCTATCCTCCAGTCCGCCGGCACGTCCTCCGGTTTGTGGCCCTTCATGTGCTTCTGCATGGCGGCCAGGCTCGGGCAGAAGTCCTGGCAGATGGTGCACTGGTACGGAGACGCTCCGTTGTGAGTGCGCAGGTGCTTGATCATAGCCGAGTAGTCTCTGGACCGTTGGTGACACAGCTTACACTCGAATGGCTTCTCACCTGAAAAATTCAACAATAGAGCATTAACCTTGTAGACCCGGAGTCAGAGGTCCGCCAGGTGAAACGGGATTCACCCCGATTTCAGTCCACTGTACTTGTTGTGGTATTGTGTGTTGTTTGTGTGTTTGTGCTCTGGGAGTATATCGGTTTGCCTTCAGTTTGATATTAGATATTGGCCAGTCAGCGTCATCCACTGCAAATACGACTGAGGTTTGACCTCAGCAAGGAATCAGATAGCAGTCTGTAAAATGTAACCTGAAATAAAATGCAGACTTGCATTTCAGTGATTTAATGCAATGGTTTGATAGTTGTTTTTTTTTATATAAAGCAATTAAATATAAAGGCTCTCAGTAAGTTTCCTCTTCCATAAAATGGCTTTAAAAGCTGCTAAAGCATCAAAATTTAGTGGTTAGGATTTACTGGACATCTCAATTTTAATAAAATCTTTAATGATCTTTATCATTAATACTGTTATTACACTTAAAAAATTATACATTTATGTAAGACACACAACAGTCCCATGAAAAGACCAAAGCCAGAAATGCACTACTCTGACTATAGTCCACTGCCCTGTCTGGAGCATTCAGCTTCAAGTCAGTTTGTTCCATGAGAGGACGTAAATCTTAAAAAACAGGTCATAAATAGATAGTTGCAATTTTAAAAAAAGTTTTTATCAAATGTTACTCAAACAGGAGACAAAAAAAGATCTGCAGGGCACGATGTTACCTGTCTGAGCTCTCACCTGTATGGACACGGTAGTGTGTTTCTAGCTGGTGCTTGAGGCTGAACCGCTTCCCGCAGCCGTTGCACTCGTAAGGCTTCTCTCCTGTGTGGATGCGTTTATGGCCCCTCAGCGTGCCGTCGTCTCTGAAGCAGCTCCCGCAGAATTCACACTCAAACGGGTGATCGCCTGAAAGCACGGTCGTGTCACAACAGCAGCAGCCACAACACCAACACAGCCCATTATCATGAGATCGCATTAATGGGCAACTTTATCCTTGGCACGACAGGGTATGGTGCATATGTAGCCGCATAGGTCAAATAGTCACAGAGCCCTTTGTGCACATGCATATCGAGCAGGGAAATGATGTGCTTTCAGACGTGGCTAATGTTATGACATGAGGACACTCCTCTTGGCTGTCTGCTAATAGCTAATAAAAGTCCTCCAGGCATGTGCTGCTCTGTTCTCTATACTGTAGTTAATCTATTTCTCTCCTAGGCTGAGGGTTTGACTCATCTCCAATGACCTATGTGCCTCATTATCTCAGTGTCCACAGCAACAGCCAAGTCAGAGGATACATTGCTCTCCTCATTACAGGCCGATTCTCCCCAATCCCCCACCCCACTGTGGAGCAGATGACATTTACAAAATGTTACTTCCAAGCAGAATGGCATACAAACAAGATACGCTGCCATGGCCAAAACTCCCTTCACTTCTGTCTCTTCACATCAATTATGTATTTCTCCTGTCTAGACATCAAGCAGTCGTGACAGCTGGGAGTGTTATTTAAGGTAAAAGAAGAAAGGGGGACATCTTTTCAGTAAATATCTCTCCGTCTCCTGCGGCACTAAGACTCACCCTCGGTAGAACACACAGACAAGTCATTTCCATTTGCTTTTCCTTCAATATTTATTTGGGTTTCCTCTATCATTTTGGGTGAACCACAGTAGAACTGACAGCCGTGAATTGCAGAAGCCCAAAGGCTGTCTAAGAACCCAAAATATAAACAGGATGAAATTGCCCAAAATATGCACCGGCCATAACGGTACAGTGCTGTCATCAGAGAGGTGAGTCATCTTATGGAGAAGGGAAAAAGAGGATGGGAGAGGATGCATGCAAATTGTGTGAAACCTTAAAGCCAGCGACCTAAGGAAATTAACCCATATACAAAAATAAATAAAGCCGTCTGTGTCTCTTTTCCAACATATGCATGCGTTTGGCACCTTGTGTTTATGTATTGTGACAGGAGATAACCACAGATAGCGATGATGGCGCAACCGATCCGTCTCTTACCTGTGTGCGAGCGCAAGTGTCTTTTGAGGGTAGTGTGGCTGGGGAAGGGGCGCTCACAGTGGCTACAGATGTAGCTGTGCATGCCTGCATGGACCTCCATGTGCTGCTGCAGGGCCTTCTGGGTCTGGAAGCGCTTTGCACACAGCAGACAGAACACCGCCATGTCAGTCCCTGGAGAACGCACAAGACACAGACACAGTTATTTCAGTACCATACACAGACAGGGCCTTAAGTGGGGAAACTGGGTCACTTCAACTTTGTGTGAGTCCTCTGAGGGAAAAGCTTCTTTCAAAGAGCAAGTGCCTCTACCTAAACTAACTCCCCTAAAAGCCCAGAGGCACTTTCAACTGTGAGTCTTTATACGTTCTATTTTAAACCATGAAAGTCATTGTTTTCTTTAAGAGTTTCCCACACAATGCACAGCATGCCAATCACACAATCAATGGCTCCTTCCTGGTGTGTTAGATGTGTAATTATTCTCTTCATTCCCCATCAGGAGTCAGCTCCAGCCTGTGAAGTCCTCTGTCTCTGTGCTCAAAGAGTGGCTGATAGTAGCTCCACCCTAAATGATGCCTACACTATGCGCTCTGTGCAGAATGTTGAGTAGTGATATCAAGCCATTAAAGGCAGGACTGCAGGAAAAAACACAATCCAGTTTAATCCTGTGTGTGACCTGGCATCTCTTCGGGGCTGCTTTCCTGTTGCACGGAGTGTGGAGAGGAATACAGATAGGGAGACACTGGCAGGGTAGCTCAAGTCAAAATGGCTATGTGAAGAAGATCCATTGGCTGTCATACAGTCAACACTTGATCTACAGGCTGCATACGCCAGCACTCAAATCCGTTCTGGCATTCACACATATGCAAATTCATATGTGTGGTAAGACTGAGGGACTGGCTAATCAGCAGCATTGGACATAACACTGCATGTCCTGGAGAGTGAGGCTTTAATGTGAGATTATGAGGTCCTTATTTCTCTGTCTGTTCAGGTTGCAGATCATTTACAATGCTAGCAGGTCCCATTGCTCCTGACTCAGATTCAATCAGACATCTCCAGCGGAGGATCATTAGTAAACAGAGGACTGTGCCAGCACTTCATTGGAATTCAAGTGGGGTTGCTGTGTCGCATTTAAAATGCAGTCTGATGAGGTCCACTAAATCAAATCATTTGTTACTGTTATTGAAGTGCCTTGAGGCAACTGGCAATTAAATTGGAATTAACGCAGGGAAAGGGATACAGCACACTCATACTAAGAGGGAAGAGTGTCAGACACTTGCTTTAGGTACTATCAAGTTAACAGACAAGCCTGTTCAAAGTAGAAAGAAAAAGAAACAAATCAAGCAAATTCACATTTTCAGGGATAAATCAGAAACATTCACTGTGTATTGTTTACTAAGCCACGTATCACACTTTGCTCAAACAAAGCAAGACGCCTTTTTAGACTTCACATTTCACGGACAAGTACAATTTGGCAACGAGGCACACAGCCTCTTCTTTGAAATTATAGTGCTCCTTTTTGAACCTAGTTTTGAAAATTTTCCCCTAAAGCAGCGCTAATGGAACTGATCATTCGTAATCATTAACAGAAAGAAGACAGGATGAAAGACATTCCCTGATCTTAACAATCCTGCAGGGAGGCGATCCGGTGTAATGAACTGCACCTGTTCAGAGGCTTCAGCCTGTGGACTTTTGCACAAAGGGCACACAATGAGGTTCAGGCCCTCATTGACCAAGCCCATTAGTCATAGGCTCCTCACGCAACTCCTACAATCCCTGTCTTTATACTGTCGCCTAATGACCAAGGCCCTTTCTCACCCACGGATCACAATATTTTAGTTGAAGACAAAAGACCCTCCATTCTCAACGCCTCTGCGCCCTCCCCACTCCCCTTATCCGCTGACCATACAGGAAATCCTTTCACCGTCTGACCGGCTTCACTTTCTGCCTGAGTCATACCTAACTAAAGCCAGATCGCTATGCAGTGCAACAGTGGAGTCTGGATAATGATCTATCTAAAGACAATTTCAGAGGCACAAAATGCAGTCTCTGCATGACCTGTGGTGTGGAGCCTTCATCCACTTTAACCAGTTTCTCTCGTAATATTTGCTGCAGCCAGCAGGGGGAGTGCTTTCTGTTCCAATGTGTCCAGGTTAGTTCAGCTGCAGGCAGAGCCCTCAACCAACTGAATAACATATTATCCACCTTGTAGATACTTCAAAGCTACTTAAATCAATCCTCTCGCCACTCTCTCTTTATTAACTATCATATATTGCAAATGCTTGTTTCAATGCAGCCTGCGTACTTTGTTCTGTCTGCTCTGAAAGTTTTAACATCCCAGTTTCTTTGTGGAGGTAAAGCCTTACTCCCTGACACACTCGCAGGCTCTTACAGATGTATATCCTGATCCTTCTGTCACCAACAATACTGAAACTTGAGTAAAGAAATATGACAAATATTCTGTCACAAGAAGCTCACTCTTGATCTCAGGTTGACACACGGTGACAACAGCTCAGCAGTCGTTTTCGGTTTCATTCTACGCAGCCGACGCTGAAAATAAAAATAACAAATAATATCTTGAAGTGTAAACAAGAACCTTCGGAGGCAGGGAAGTGTTTGTACGTGTTAGTGGTGGCATTTCGCCTTGCTGCGCTCTGTTAACTTTTCAAACAAAAAGGATTTGCAGTTGTAGAGTTTTCCAGTAAGCTTTGGTAATAAGTGCAGAGGAGCTTCTTTATGAGACAATAAGCCCTAAAGTTGGCTGTCATTGCCCCCTGCTCTCTCACCCTTAACCAGACAATAGGCCTGGGATTTGGGTTTTAAGGCAGTGGATGACCCCTGACCCTTGGTCCTCAATGGGGTAAATACCATGTAATCAATGGTATTCCTCAAAGGCTGGCGAGTTGACTGAGCATTGTGTTTAGAGGGAGGGAGCCTTAACAGTGGGAATAATGATTTACTTTCAAGCAATTCTGCTATGAGGCAGAAAATATAAACATTTACTGTGTGCATTACATTTCTGAGCTGCTTGTCTAATGTACAATTAGGTTGGTAATTGAAGCCGGTTCAGGGTTGTTATGCTATTTCAGCATATCTCCATGTGTATACTCATGTGATTAAACATGGTCTGCCTTCATACATCTGCCACTTATTCAGTCCAACCGAGGTGGGAGCCAGCCACGCTCTCACGCTGCCTAAGAAACAAAACCATGTGTCTAGGCAACCAGATAGGATCATGGTCCTTGTTGGGGTGAAGTGTTCAAGCTAATCCCTTCATTCACAAATAAGCGCAGCCTGTTTCTTTTCAAGCGGCAAACAAAAGTTTTCCCACCCTGAGAATCTGGGAGTAAACCCACTGCAAATTGAACAAGAGATTGTATTGAGAGACGATGGCAAATCTGTATAATTTCTTCTGTGTTATTCTTAACTTCAGTGTCCAATTAAACTGATTGATTTTTGAATAATTTGTCTTTTATATTCGCTGAAATAAATGAAAACAAAACATTTAATTTTAACAGTAATTTGGCAAATACTTGGCATTAGGTAACATTTTCTGTTAAGGTACACATATTCACCATTAACTAGTTGCTTATTAGCATGCATTTTAGCAGCATATCGGCCCTTTATTACTCATAATAAAGCACTATCAGCACATCTTATTCTGCATGGCCATATTTACAGCTACTACGCCATTAACTTCTAACTTTTTCCTCTAATAACCTTATAATTAGTATCATCAGACAGTAAGTAAGGAAGCTCTTGTACATGAATTATGACCTAACCTAACCCTAACTCTGAGAAGGCATTAATAAGTGATAAGTGATGACTAATAAAGAACAAATATGCTACAAACTTGCATGCTAATAAGCAACTAGTAAATGCTGAATTTGAGTATCTTAATAAGCTTAAATAACCATGCATTATTTTAATAAATGCTTCCAGTAGTTGATCTCTTAAGGTACTTGTTTTGGTAGAGAGCTGAACAAATCTGCTGGTGCTATCAAAAGTGCAAGGATTTTCACAATTTAGAATACTACATCCCGGTTGATCCTGTCCGCCAGCTAGCGTATGCATCGTAAAGATGCTGTAAACTATGTTTTAAAGCCCTGCTCAGTGTACATACTTTGTGCTCTCTATCTACCCGCTCACTGATATGACTCTGTTAAATAGGGCCATGCAGGCTATATTATGTGCCGGACCTCACATGACCCTGTGCATTCATGCTACCGTAAGTGTTCATGCAGACAGCTCCCTGTAGATGTGGCAGCTCCAGAAGTACACACACACACAAACGCTACAGTACCTTAAACAACCCCGGGCGCTCATCAGTAGACTGCTAATCTACCCGAGTGAGGAACAACCGACTTAATAATTAATGCAACAAGAGATACGTTGCTCGTGTTTAACCACCATTCCATGGATCGGTTCATTGAGGTCACACACTGTTTCATTCGCCTCGATTCCTAGAATGTTGACAATATTTTCTCTATCCACTATATTTCACTCTACTTGAAATGACAGGGCATCCTGGGGCTTTGTGTATCATGACAGTCAGTGCAAATAAATACTGGGGGCACAGTGGCCAAACAGAGCACAGTTCAATTCAGTTTAAGGCTTGTATGAATTACAACAGAGTATTAACAGGCGGGTGCAGTATGATGACGGACACGCAATTAGGCGAGCTAAAAGGTCTGCATCATGAGGGCTGCATTATACAGCCTGAGCTGTATCTGAATGGACTACAGGACTGTTTAATTAGGGCTCAGACAGAAGGTAATATTATTCACTTGATGAAGCAGCCTGTAATGTGTGGAAACAGCAGCAGTGCAGCTGCTTTGAGTACACAAAGGCAGCACTCTTATGGCCTTTGCCTTGAAGGCAAGGTGGCAAAATGGTCGGCCAGCATGGTTTGAAGCAAATACAGTCGATTTCTGTGCGTGCTGTAGATAAGCTACCATCCTGGGTTTTCCAAAATTGAAAGCTCGGTGCCCCAGAGCCTTGACTTGCTCTGATGAAACAAACCCCTTTGTTGTGAGAGCAATTCGGAGACAGTTCCATTCTTTTATTTTGGGCACTGACAAGTAGGTCAGAGGAGACTATGACAGTGCTGTGGTGAGGAGTAAACAGCAGCACATGATGTTGTTTTCCTCTCAGTCCTGGCATCTAACACCAGCAGCAATCCTCTTGCCCTCAGGAAGTCCTCACATACCCCCTACCCCCTTCCCTTCCCACAGTCCACTCCGCCCCCAACCCCCCTTCCCCCCACCCCCCTCTTTGATCTCTAACTTCAGCAACCCACGGCCATTCACCTCTGACATATCAAAATGGTGAGAGGGACTTTCACTGTAGCCAGTGTTGCCAAATTGCTTCAGAGTAAGGTCCCCCAAAAGTAGTATTATTTCCCCTGCAGAGGAGGTGGACAGCAGTGTTGCAGCTGCTGAGGTCTGACAAGTGTTAATCTGCTAAGAGGAAACTCATTTGGCTCACTGGTTATGCCACATGGCAAATTAAAGCCGCGACTGCGTGATCAGCACTGAAAGATCCAGTGTTTTTAGGAGGAATAAAAAGCAGGTTGTAAATCTTTGTACCGAGTTGGAGCTATGTCATAGTTTCCTCACATAACCTCAACCCAGCTGATTAAATTACCTGTAACTCATGTCAGTGTCTGCTCTGAGAGCTACAATAAGTGTCAGTAAAAAGGGTCATGCGTCACAGCAGACCGAGCTGAGATCACGACAAAATGAGAGAGTAATGCCCTCCCGTACCCTGCTCCGCATGCACTGCCAGGCTGAAACCGAGCCCTGGATGTTTACAACTTGGGGAGATGAGGGTAGAAACTTCTGGGCATCGTTAACACCCCCTCCATGTCCACATTCATTAAGTATTCATACTGTGTGTGCCACCTGGAGTTACAGTTACATGCCAATGCTCCTGAGAGGGTTATCACCTTTCTCTGACAGTAGCAGAAAAGGTGTGGATTCAGACACTGTCAGGTATATACGCCGTCTGACAACAATACAGCTTTTTTTCACAGTCCAACACGTGTTGTTAAATCTTTCTCTCTCCAAGCTAACGGGGTAGTATTCAAGAGCAAAGTGCCACTTCACTACAAGGCATACTTTATAAAGGCTTTTTAGGTTGTCAATAATGATTTTATCAATGGCAATTATCTAGCTTCAATGCTATAAAGAGCAGCGTTGAGCTGAGTTATAACACAGAACTCAGGTTGTGGGTTTATATTAACAGATTGTTATTTAACTGGTGTTTATCTGGAATTATTATTACGAAGTGGAAAACTGGGTCATAGGTTTGTCCACTTTAAAGTAGGGCCGCAACTATCCATTATTTTATTTCATCTTATTTTTTTGATCAATCGATTAATGGTTTGGCCCGACAAATCTGAACAATGTCTGTCATAGTTTCCCAGAGCCCAAAGTTTAGTTTTTTAAAGTTTACTTCAAAAATCCAAAGATATTCATGAGGCTGGAAGCACAGCAGTAGTTTCAGATTCATTTTCAGTTGATCGACTGATTAATTGCCTTATAGTTTCGGCTACATCAAAATAAACTGACCAGCCTTAATCTATGAATGATACTGTAAATCATTAAAGGTTTTATTTGACGCATTATTACGCATTTCGAAGCTTTCTCTCAAAAGGTGTCAGGGATCAATTCAGCAGAGTTCCTCCTGATTAGTCAAAGAGCTAAAAATACAAAGTGTTGGCAGAGAATATACACCAACCAAAAAATGTTAAACTGACACACAACCTGGCAACTGCAAAATGTCCTTATCTTTCCCAGTTTTTATGCATTTAGTATTTCTATTATTATTCATATTGGATATAGTTTTTTTTCTTGCTCGTGTGTTGCGAGTTGGCATTTGTTTTACATATTTTAAGATTGAAATTGAATGAAATGAAATTCCACCCCTGGGATAATAAAGCTAAAGTTGATAAATTAATTACTTATTAACCATCAGTGAGGTTGCTGCTTACAACCCCTTATAAGTCTAATAACACCACTCTTGTTAATAGTAATACAAATGCTAATTGACTGACTCTTGAATCGTGCTGATTTTCTTTGCCCTTCTCTCTATTTTATAGATTCTATTTAGTAGGTTATAAACTTAATTTTACTTGTTTTATATATTGTCGTCCTCTTGCTATGAAACACCTACATGTTTATGTAACTTGCATATGTTTAGAAATGTGCCACATGAGTAAAGTTTGCAAGGTTGTTCCAAACTATGTTACCATTCAATTTTTTTTTTCTTTCGAAAAACCCCACATTTTTAAGAAAGAATTAGATCCATCCTGATGTCAACTGTTAACACCAGGCATTCACTGGACAAGAAAAGGTTATAATGCAAACATTTTCTCATTGCAAAACAAAAGGTGTTCATCTCGTTGTTCAGTGTAAGTGTAAATAATTCCACAGGCGCTCTCAGGCAGGAGGTCAGGATAGTATGTCTGTGAAACTGTAATGCTGGCGTTGTGAAGCCACGGCTGTGGCAAAGTGGCATGCAGTGGGTCTGGATGCCAAGAGATATTAGTGGGTGATATGTGAGAGGGCCTCCCACCTCCCTGTTGATAAATTATGGAGCATCATGACAGGAACAGTTTAACCCAGCCAGCATGACAGGCAAGTTTAGAGCCATGATCACAAGTACTGTAGTCACGGCTTACTCGACAGCTCAATGCATGCTGCCCAGGTTAAACATAATGTGTGTGTGTGTGTGTGTGTGTGTGTGTGTGGAGGGCGTGTTAGTGCATGCACACGTTTGTAAAGTACCTGTGTGTGTTTGCCTGTGGGCTTCCAGAGCATCCTCTGAGGAGAATGTTGCTCCACACTGATCACACACCAGCGCCTCTGCAGGAGCTGTAGATAAAATCAAATTTATAAGAAGGTATCTTGATCAGACATTAACAGGTGTGTTTGTAATTGCAGAATAAGTCAGTTAATTTAGCGGTTAAAGAGAACTGTGGCGAAAGCGACAAGAGTGGAACAAAGGCGCCCCGTTTCAAAAGTCACCAAGAGCCTCGCTTGTCAGACGCTTGCTCTTTTCAGGTGTTAACACAAGGAAGCAAATGCGCAGAGTACAATGGAGCAGAGGAAAGCGCCATAAAAACACAACTCAGGACAAACAAAAGCACCAGACAGGGTGCAACGGCCCTTCTTCTTGACAAAAAAGAGCCGAGCTGAAGAGTTTTATTTACCGTGCCCTGTTATCAGTCTCTGAACAGTGAGCAGACTGTCTGCCTGAGAGGCCACAGAAGGACTGGGTGTTCTCTCTACAGCAGACGCTTCCCGCCTACGGCACATCCCTTTATCAAAAAAAAAAAAAAACAGTTCAGAGTCAACACCCCAAATCCCATCGCATACACTGTAACTACAGTTCCCAGTTCACCTTTGGAATGCCCTTGTCTATTGTGATGAAGACATGAAAGAGACAAGTATGCATACTGCTTGCAGAAATGTTCAATCCTCGTTCTGCACTCACCTCACACCTGCACAGACAGGCACATAGGACAGATATGCACACACACATTCTGTCTGTCTCTCTCTCACACACACACACACACACACACACAGCTGTTTGGATGTGGGTTGGCTCTCACAGAGATGTAAATCGGTTGCAGATCCATACTGGCCCAGGGCTCATTCACTGATCTATTTTCTGCTCAGCTGGCTTTAAATGAAGTTAAAATGACTCATTAAAACACCCACAAGCTTTGGGAACTCTGAGCGCTACAGCCTAAATGTGGTCCTCTTTCAACTCTTACGATGCCTCTATACACAGACACTGTGCCACTGTTCCCATTGCTGCATACAAATAACAAAAAAGCCCCAATCTGTTCATTTCTAAAAACAACAGTTTTTGAAAACAAACTGTGACTGTTTTGGAACTGTGCATTTTGTTACACGGAGCAAAAATAAAACTTGGTAGAGAGTAGTCTTATATAGTAGTAACACAAGAGCAATGTTGTAGATCCTGATGTTGTGTGACGCTGTCCAGTGTGGTGTGTTGTGTTGTGTGAGATTGTGTGATAAGGGAAGAAGAGAACATAGTGCATTGTCTTGTGCAGTCAAAGGCACGGAGTGTGCTCTCATCCATAAACCATCAAACTGTCTCCAGACGCGGCTGCAATCGTCCTCCATCAAAACACTTTGTCTGGCATACCAAAATAAGAGCCAGCATCGAGCTGAATACCAAATCAGCCCATTAGAGCAGTGGAGCACTCGCTCCTTAGCAACCAGTGGGATCTAAGGCTGCTATACCGAAATACACAGTGACAAAGAAATGAGATCCACATCTTTTTTTTTTTTTTTTGTAGTATTATGGGTTGACACATTGGGATGGGGAGAGTTTATGCAAAAAATTCAAATTAGGTTAAAGGTGCCGCCGTGGTGGATGTCAGTGCGAATTGAAAATCAAAGCATGTTGTCGGGGTCTGGGAGCAGTGCAAGACAATACGCGTGTTAAGGGTTATGTGGAGGGTACAGAGGAGGAAAAAGGGACGAGTCAGGTGAAGTTTAAAGACGCAGATTCTCTCTCATCTGTCAGCAGTATGTCATTCCAGAACAATCCTCCAAGAGAAGGCGGAGAGGACAGGGACCTCGCCTTGTCTATACACATACACCAACTGAGGTTTCTGTTTTAGTTTCATTTTTAGTCCCTGATCTCCCCCCTTTCAAACCCCCCCTCCTCCCTCCCCCTCTGCTCCTCTTTCTCTATTTTGGATAAAGTAGCTGGGAGAGCAGTCAGGTCTGATTAAGTCTGCATTTGGGTACAGTGTGTTCCTGGACACACATCTGCGAGCGAGCCATCACACACGCTTCGGAACACTGGCAGAACACCCAGGCCTGCCGGCAGCTGATGATGTCATCACTCAGAAGGGGCAGAGCTGGCGAGCTGCCAGACTCTCCGAAAAAACACAGAAAGGATTCAAACGGAGAGAGGGAGAGAGAGAGAGACGGAGAGGAGAGGGAGGGAGATGTACACAGACCTAAGCATGGAAAAGAAAGCATGATCCAAGTATTCGGAGCAGCACTAACCGGGAGGAGGAGGAGGAGGAGGAAGGGGAGGAAGGGGGTTGTAGTATGAACAGGTGCATTTGAAAGGCCGCACTATCAAGAGGCTTCATAAGCACTGAATACTCTGAGATGAGAGTGTGAGAGTTACTAAGTACCTGTATGAGACAGCATGTGCATCCGCAGCCGCATGCTGTCCTGGAAGTGTTTGCCACAGTATTCACAGCCGTGGCCCTTCTCCTCATTATGCAGCCTCCTGTGGAAAGACAAACACTAATGTGAGCATGTTAACAGAGATGAGAACACAGCGAAAATACGCACTTGTGATAATAAAAGTATCTAGTTTCTGCGCTTTTTTTTTTTTTTTTTCCCCCTCTCTCTGTAAGGTCTCCCAAACCCAGAAGCATCATTGTCCCAGTAACAAGAGGAGCATGTTTTAATTCCGGCAAGAATCCCTCACTGAATGCAACATCATTAGTGTAAGAGGCCCTTGGAGTTGTGAATCACGACGCATGAATGCTAGAAGAACACAGACAATAGGATATCTGGCTAATTTCAGAGTGCAGACATACGCGTGCCTCCACCCGCCAGCATTGCAAGACACTGGGCACGCACGCACAAATGCACACACCGAGTACGTGCGCGCAAACTCACATCCCAACGCAACACGCACACACACTTCTCCTGCAATGAAAAGGAGAAAAGAAGATGATTCGCTGAAGCTCTGCCGGCAGCAAAACCTATCATATCATATCACACACATCCAAGCATGCAAGGCATCTGTACTGTTATCCTTATATCACCCCGCGAACAGCAGAGAAAATGGCCTCAGACGAGTCCACGATGAAACACACTCAGTGGTCAAAACAAATCCTCAGACGGAACTTAACACATGTGAAATCTACATTAATATATTAAGGAAAAAGAGTGATTCTGGAGCTCGGGAGCACTGAGTTTTTGCCTTTTTAACCGTAAGAAAGGAAGATTTGACCGACTTTTGAAGATGATAATTTACTTGAGAGTTCATGTGAGACTGAAAAAAGCTTTTCTTTAGTGTATCCTGATGGCCCTGCAGTCTGAGGTGTCAGCCATGTAACCGTGATGTGTATATTTCCTTTCTTCTCTCCACACAGCCTATTTAATAAAGGGGAAAAATATGGCACGTCCTGGTGGCTCAGGGGTTTAAGGTGATCACCATGTAATCACAAAGTTTGAGTCCAGCTACAGATGTTTGCTGCATTTCATTCCCCAGTGCTCTCCCCTCATTTCCTGCCTCTACCAAAAGACAATAATTAAGACGTTTTCAAATATTTTAAAAGGCAAAAATGCCATAATAATATAATAGTATAATTTTAATTCCTAAAATGGATACAAGGACAATAATACAATTTTTAAGAGCATTAAGTGCAATTTAAGAATATCGAAAGCATGAGATTTATTCGAACATGCAATATAATTTTAGTTAGTTTTATTGGCAGATGTTTCAGTCACTCTTTATATTAACACACAAATATTCAGCATTAACTAGTCGCTTATTATGCATAGTAGTTGCATATTGGCACTTTATTAGTCATTATAAAGCACCTATTAATGCCTTATTCTGGTGATTAAGGTTATTAAGACAACAAGTTCATTACTTATTATCAATAAGTAGTAATTTGGAGGTTATTTAGAGAAAACTCTTAGATAACAGCCTGGCAGTTGTGGAATATGGTCTTGCGCAATAAGGCACTAATAAGTGCTTTATAATGAGCCAGTATGCTACTAATATGCATGCTAATAAGCAGCTAGTTAATGGTGAATATATGTTCTTTAATATAGAGGTTTCAATAATCTTTAAAATTACCTGAACTGTAGTTTGGATTTTATGTGCTGACATAACATTAAAACTACAAATATAAAAAAATTTTTCACAGTATATTTTTAATTTTACAACTCTATTTTTTGTATTCTAAACCAAATCGGTCAAATTTCTGTCGGATTTCATACTGAAATCGTGCCAGGAGATTCTTCTGTAACAACACTACAAAATGTCAATCTGCAGACCAGGTGTATGCTCAGTGACCTGGTTACAGACCTGCAGCAACTTCACTACATCCTCAAGCAGCGCCACCAATGCAAGTCCCTCAACCTGCGGACATCCGCCTGTCTCCATGAGTAAGAAATCACTAAATATCCCACAGGATGCTCCGTTTCACCGGGCGGTTTCAACAAAACTCTGGAGTGGCACGAGGCTGAAATGTCAGCCACAGGCGCAGATAGAGAAAGACTGTGATCCTAATCAGGAGTTGGCTGCATATTGGGACTTTTGGCTCACAGACTGTCTTGTTTCTAATGATTAGTGATGAGTCAAACACTGCCAAGCACGCACAGCTCTAAACATCTGCAATCAAGCTAATGAGAGTTGTCACTGAGCTAGTCTAACTTTTTGTGTACAATGACAAAATCTGAACTGACAGGCTCGTAAATAAAGGAGAGACGAACGGAAAAAAAACAACGGAGCGGGTTGTGAAACAGAAGTTATCCGTCATCTAGCTGAAGCGTCCAGCCTGGTCCCTGCTGAGAGGCTCCTCTCCGCTGATGCAAAGGAATGCACATCAAAAGGACTGGGAGACAGCCTGTTGTGTGAGGCACGCTTCTGCACAAATAATCAAACAGAATTTAGAAAATCAGGCTTTGTAAATACCGCCGTTATGCGACACCAAGGCCTCTTTATATCAAATCCCTCACAAAGACCCGATTCAAACCTTCCCGAGACGTCTCACTGTTAAGACACGAGTGCAGGTGTCCCTGAGAATAAATTAACATATTTGCCGTTGCTCCTTCCAGCTTTTAACTCTCGTAGTATTTTAACATGATGGAGGGGCGGGAGATCCTTAAGACCAAGCATTGAGTTCAAGAGACACATGTCCACCGCTTCTCCTCACAGCGTAATCAGCTGCTTGGCTTATATTCATCAGACCACACGTGCGCACATATACACGTTTGTCAGTAAAATGCTGCGTAGAGAGTGTAGAAGTGTTTTTTCAGCAAAATGGCACCAAAACTATGCCCTCTTTCTTTAGTGATTATTAAATTTTGGACCCCCAGTGATTAACATTTTCATTTTGTTTAATTTTCCATCATTTGAGATACTGAAATACGTTTAAATTACTTTAACGCTGCAGGAAAGTGTAAAAAATGTGTGTCGATGGATCTTGTGCGCGCGTTACCTGTGCTGCTCCATGGCCTGCCTGCTGTGCAGCTGAAGCCCGCACTCGCCACAACACTGCTGGCCTTGAGCCTGGCCCTCGTGTCTCATCCCAGCAGCAAACTGGCCCAGCCTGCTGAGCAGCTCCCTGTGCAGCAAGCCCTGGTGCAGCAGGCCGCTGTAGGCCCTCGGGTCCAGCGGCACGCCCAGGGACGGGGCCACTGAAACGGACACTGGCAGCATCCCCTCCCCCGTGTGGTTGGAGGGCACAGAGTATATGGAGGCCAGATGTTTCTCAGCGATCCCGGGGAAACAGTCAACAGAGTTCCCCACCATTTGTCCTCCGTCTTCCGGGCCTGTGTGCAGCTCTCGAGCGCTGGTGATCACGCTGCCTCTCAGGGGCGTCCCCGGGCCCTCGTCTCTGGGCTGGTCTGACATGCAGCTTCCCTCCCCGGTGCTGGAGGACCTGCCCTCGCAACCGTTGGCATCATCCACCTGTATGTTCTCTGATTTTATACTTCTGGCGGGATCCAGGGATGAGGCCTGGCATAGCTCTGCGCTGTGGTGCTGAGGCTGCTGGGAACTCTCCATGTCGTCCTCCGTGTCCATCTTGGGGCTCGATTCAGGAGCCGCCTCGGGCTCTGGACCAGGAGAGCTCCTCTCCGTCATGTGGTACAGCGCCAGGTGGTGTAGCGCAGTGGGAGTGGTGCGGTTGGGTCCATCCTGTATGGAATGCTTCTTGGACATCAACATGTGCCTCCAGTGCCTGGCCCGGCTATGGTCACTGTGGTCTCCGGAGCTGTGATTCCTCACCGCCACCTCCTCGCTCTGCTCCGCCTGGATGGTCTCCAGCACCTTGAGGCACTGCTCCTCCAGGTACTCGATCTCCAGGATCTCAGCGGCGTACAGCAGGTCATCCAGGTCCTCGGCTGTGGCCTGGAGCGAGGCGGTGTAGGCGTACTCCAGGATCTGCTGGAAGGTCTTGGGGGACAGGAAGTCCAGGGCGTAGCGCAGGCTGCTGCGGTGGAACAAGATCTCGAACATTTTGCTGGTGCACGCCAGGATGGTGCGGTGCGCCGGGAACTCCTGGCCGTCCACCGTGATGATGACATCACACAAGGTGCCGGTCAGACGCATCTGATTGGCCCGCTGCAGAAGCGTGCTGGGGTGAGTGGGATTGTGGAGCTGTAGCACACCCATGTTTGTCAGACCCGTATCCACTCGGACCTTTGCTGAGCCCACGCATGAGGTGTGGCTGTCCTGCCTGCTTCACTTGCCTTCAGCTGGTTGTAGGTCTGCGGTTTGGGTGGAGGGGGGAGGGTAGAGGATCATTAGTGCCTGTCTGGCTCACAATGTGATATAAAAGGCAGTTAATTATACACCAGTGTCCACTCCATGGTCAGTCTGGAGGAATATTTAAAAAATAATATACATCAAAAAAACATCATCTTAAATATATTCTGAGAATATAGCCCCCTCTTGATCTCTTCAGGGGTTTTGTTTCATGCACTAAACATGTTTATTTATTTTAATTAAGAACCAAAGACAGACAACAGGTCGATAAGCGCAAAGCAACAGTTTCCATTGCAGGTGATTAGTCTGAGGTCTCTCTGAGAGCGGTCACGTCGCTGTAATAACGTCTGCATACTGAGAGGTGACGGTTCAATTCATCAAGCTTCTCACACACGCACACACACACACACACACACACACACACACTCACACTCCCTCACACTCGTGCCCTCAACAGGTAGGCCTGCTATTAAACGCCTTGAAGGGCTGATTAGTCCATATAGGCGGCGCACGTGCATGATCAGATGCGTTAAAGCCAATTAAACGGCTCCGCTAAAAAAATCCCCAAATAAGTTACAGAACAGTCAAATTGACGAAATCGTGAAGAGGACGCGCGACCCTGGCACGGATGCACGCTCCCCCACTTCATTTAAACACCTAAATGACAACGCGAGTGATGCCACGGCTCGCTGTGGTGATTAGTGCCGTCGGACCACTCAGCAGCACCTCGGCTGATGCTGACAGGCTGCATCCTCAACTAACCGCAACATCAGAGCGCATCAGGTGCACACGCACACGTCCACCTTTATTATCCGAACACGTTGCGACAAATGAGCGCTCTCTGCGCTGTCTGCTCGGTGTTTGAGGGGGGGGGGGGGGGGGGGCGAGTGCCGTCGGAAAATAAAAGACCCAATTTATCCAAAAATAGTCCACTGATGTCTGTGTGAACTGGACACTCTGCGATGCAGCCTGAGCTTAATCAAGTTTGCAAAATCCTGAATCAGGCTGCGGCCAAACTTGGGTCCATTTCCACATGTGTGCCGTGAAACGAAATGATAACAACCCGCCGCAAACTGCCCTTCTCTATAATATTAATTGTTGAAATGAGTCTGAGGCTGAAAAGTAGTTAACCGCAGCGGAACCTGCGGACTAAAATCAGCGGCAGAGATGATAAAAGTGGCGGCTGTCACAGTTGTTCTTACCTCTGTCTCCTATCGTCCTCCGCTGATTATCCAGGCAACATCATGGTTACACATTTCACAGTACCCGCTCCAAACTCAGTCCTGCTCCAAGTAAGCAAATCATCACCCAGCCGCGACGGTCAAAGCGGCGGGGGAAATACGGGACTTCCGGGTAGGACTTTCAAAATAAAATCTTCGGAACCACGTGTTGAAATGCGCGTTTGGGGGGGGGGCGCTTATAAAGTGGAGTATTGTTAAAAATAGCAAGAAACAAACCATGAAATTAACTGATTGATTAAAAGAGGAGATGCACAGTTAATCAATAATTATGCTGCAACCAAACATATAAATTAAGAGTATTTTTTAAAATTATTGTGGCTTGCGGGATCTCGATTTGACAGTGACATTAGGGACTATTAAATTAAAGTAAAGATAGACTTTGGAGTCAGAATGGTGTTGGTCAATAATGTTAGTGTTACACAATATTTTTATGTAGCTCTAAATGCCTATCGTGTTGGAAATAACAGGATTTAAAACTTTTGGTGCATTGCATATGTTTAGTCCACATGTAGTTATTTAAAATGCATTATATGTTTAAGGTGTGTGGATGTGGATCTTTCTTGGTGGAGTTTTTTTTTTTGCCTCACGACAAATTTCTGTCAAACCTTATTTTAAATATGTTGCATTGTTTATTAACTGAGTGCATTTACTCAGTTTTGAGATACTTCTATACAATAGTTACACTTGAGTACACCCATATTATGGAACTTTGCACGTTTATTCCACTGCTTTTATTTATCAGCCGTAGTTATTAGTTACTTAGCTGATATGATGACCATGTGATAGGAAATGTGCTGTATATAAATTAAATTACAGGACATAAATTGAAATTAGCTCCATGTAAATTTTCTTCACGTGTTGCTGTATCACATGTTGCAATACATTAATAATGTAGACTGGAGTACCATTTGTCTGTCTTGGCACTGATTTGTTTTTCTTTTACTTTGAAGGGTCCAACACCAAATTTCCTGTATCATCACGGCTGCCTGCCGCTGACTTGACTGGCTGCAAATCATCAGCGGGGAGACGTCACGGATCTGAATGATCGCCCTCTGCTCCGCGTCTCTCCGTCAAGGCTGCAATCAGAGACATCTACAGGGCATCTGAACCAGCCACGGCCTGCCAGGTTAGGACCAGTTTGTTGTCCTCAAATCAGAAGCAGAAACTGGTTAACGCAGCGGACAGAAAGATCAAATCAGTATTTAAGAGGTCAGACTCGGACAAAAATGAAATTAGGTAAGAGGGGGCAGTAGGTGAAACAGGATGCCACGCCGGGTCAGTGCTGGCCGCTTTGTGTTGTTGACACTCTGTTGACACAGCACCGGTTTGCGGGTTCATGTCACATTAGAGGTACTGATGGGAGGAATGCCACAGCTGAAAATATCAAGACCTCACTGGTACACAGTATTTTGACATCCCAGCCTGGAAGTATCAACTTTACTCCTGCACAAACATGCATTATGTAACACGTGTTTATTCCCCCTCCTATCTTTTTGGACAAGTAACCCGAGGAATTTCCAGCCCCGACATAACCTGTTTGCTCTGTAACCTTTCTGTAAATAGCCCTGTGTGTCCATGACATGGCGAAAACAAGAGGGAATACAAAAGTAGGTCTATACTGACATCTACTGTCCAAATGAAGTCACTACAAGCTGTGATTTTAACAAGACGTGGTTTCTTTTAACCAAAAAAAAAAAAAAAAAAAAGTAATTGATACTAATGACAAAATGGGCCAGGACAAAATTAGATTCGGAAACCATTTTTTATTTTGTAAATGGGTTAGCACTCAGACTGTACACAACAGATATTTTCTGAGTTTGACCCAATAAAACCAAAAGGAGCATCCAGAGATGAGGGAGCAAGGTGGTCTCGCAACAGCAGTGAAGTACAAGGTGAATAAAGCTTGTTTTGTTTTTTTGTTCTTAGGAACTTCAGTCTTCTCTTGACATTGCGTCTATTGGGTAAATCTTTTTTTAAAAAAAGTCTCATCTCCTGTTTCAGGTGGACCACCTTGCTTCCTGCCAGTGGCATCCTCATCTTGTCAAGCAGTCGCTCTTGGTGAGTGATTTTTGTACAAAAAGACAAAAAACTAAAAAAAAAAATAAAGAAATTCAAAGACCACATTACAGAACACTTGAATAACAACTGGGGAAGGTAAATAAAAACTATGTGTAGTAATGCCAGAACAAGCCCCAAAGGTACGACTCATTAAACCAATATGAGCATTATTTTCCCCAAACAAACATGGGCACGTCTATCGGCCTTGTAGTTATACGCTATGAATTCATGCCGAGGTTCAAAACACCTTCCTTCACTTTAGCTGGCAATATATAGTGCTGTGACCAGAGACGGACAGTTTTATACACTACACGTGTTATAATGACCACATTAGTCCATTTATCATACTTTTCTTCTAATAATACAATATATTAAATAAAAAGAATAGGCTCTCACGACAAAGCTATGCAGATTATCATAGAAACTGATGACAAGACAATCTATTGACACACAGGCACAGTGCACAAGCTTGCAGGCAGGAAATGGAAAATAAATCTTTGTAGTTTTTAAATAGTACAAAAATGCTTTTTTTATTCATTTTTTGCTCCAAAAGCACAACTCAAAGAATGAAGCCAGACCTTCAATCTGCTTTAATGTGAGGAAGAAACAATAGCGGTCATTGTTGTTGCCCCCTTCCAAACAAATACGTGGCGTATATTTAGCGCAACATCATAAGATATTCGCTTGATTCGCGGTTCTTCAACCCTTGGCTGAGAATCAGCAGTTCCGCTGGCATTTTTTTCCCCCTAATCTTTCTGTGATTGTGTTCAATGAGTTGCCTTTTTTAATCAAATACCCTTTATTAACGGATATTTGGGACTAACACTGTGGTGAAGCAGTGGCAGATTGAATACATCTGATCACAAAACGGGCCAAATCTGATCTGATCGTGCACGCCGTCGACGTGTGATTCTCTGTCGGTCTCTTTCCCCCTGCAGCTGGCTGTGGGTATATCCTGTATTTTTATAACCATGACAAATCAGGCTATAATCCAAACGTTGAAGTCGGGCCTATGTTTAATCAATGCCAGCGTATCTGTGAGCGATGACACATCCCTGTAACGGACAAAGTGAAACCATAAACCTTGAAAACTTTACAACCACTTGCAGGTCAGACATGCAGAATGAGCTATTTAATGAGACTAGCCCACAAATGAAAAGTCCAAACTAAAACAATGCAAACAGTTTCACATTTGAACAGCTGAACATGAAAATAAGAAAAATAATTTCTATATATAGTCAGGTTTTTTTTTTTTTAAACATTTCTCATAATTCAGTACTTGTGTGCGATTGCAATTCAAACTATAAGCACAATAGAAAGTAGAATCTAATTTCATACATTTACCAAGCAATCGTTATTACAATAAGAGATTATTCTTAATCCTCCTGACTGGTTAAATAAAATAACAATAAAAAAATAAAATTAATCTCTTATGACCTAAAGATAAACTCCTTGGGTGTAGCAGTAAACATTTCATGAATGGAACCGGAAATGAAGCGCAGTCAAAGTGCGCTCTAACCAATTGACGCCTGTGTGTTGTTTTAAATATGTAGTTAAGGGCACTGGAAATCAAAACTCCTGCAGTGTTTCTCGCACGACGCTGCTGCAAAAATGTTTTGGATCGGGCTGGGGTTTCCCCGGCCCATCATGCTTTGCTCTCGGTGGTATTTGTCTGTATGACACTGTTGTGTTCCGCAGTGATCTCCGTCAGGGTGTTCGATAACTCTGCCTCCTCCAGTTTGCCTTTCTCGTCAGAGAAAATCTTCCTGCAATGGGAGAAAAAACGAGAGGGTGCAAATTGAGAAATCTGGCCGTCTCTGGCGAGAACACAGAAAATTCTCAGTGAACAAACACTTTAGTTGAACACAGCTTGAACCATTTATTCTCAATGATGTCTTCACCCAATATGTAAGAAGACACTGTGTGGACTCAGAGGTCTTTTTACATATTTCTTCACCACCTCGACAACAGTCAAATCAAATTTAACAAACAGAGAATGACAAACTCATAGCTCATCCAGTAGCCTTCCAGTTCTAAAACAATCTGTTTCGCAAATGTAATCAATTAATCAGTTTAGCTCTACATCAAACAGACTGTGATGGCACACTAAATGAGGGCTTGTGGTGTTTGATGTCCGTGTCGTCTTAAAGCAGTGCAACACAGGATCTAGATCCTGCCTGCAGCTCCTCTCCTCTTGTCTGCGGCTCAGAGCAGGAAAACACCGTCGTCTAGCCTCTGTTCTCTTGGGCAGAGCTGCACAGTTGGTGAGGATTTAGGCAACATTCGGAGGCACACTTACTGCCTGAGACAAAACATTTTGTCATGAAGACGAAGCCCCTTTCAGACATGGAACACGTAACTAACTGGCTCCGTCTCTCCGCTGCAGTTACTGTTTTGTCATTCAGACGTGGATAGGTGCTGCGGCTTTATTCAGACGTGACAGGGCTGTTCTGCAAAAAGCCACAACGCTTGTGCGATATTGCCATCTGGTGCACGAGAGGGAGTAGTGGCACTGCTGAGTTGGAAAGCAGTGATGTCAACAGGCTGCATCACAGATAGATTTTAAAACATATTTTTCTGCTTGAGTCCTTATTAATGACCATCGTGAGCGAGGGGGGTGCTCGTTAAATGTTCTCAATTCCATCATTTATTAGCGAATTCTCTCTAGTTTCCAATGTCAGCGTGTCAAGTTGGGACTCTTGTTTAATTAGCCTGCTATTTGTTCAGGCTGTGTTTGCTGGATATTCCTATTTTTATCCATGCAGCTGGACACGAGTGAAAGTCAAACATAGGAAGGGAGACTGCAGGTCTGATTAGCGTTGTTCTGAGAGGGGTTTTTCAATTCTAACTCTTTGTAACACACAACAGGGAGAAAAATTCTCCTCTTAAACTATGTAAAACTTCAGTGTTTCCTGGTTTAGTTAACAGATAACTGATACATGTGTTACGCGCCTGTAACTGCTCGCTCTGTATTTAATAGTGCATCTGCAGATTTTAAGGCCGGGTTATGCTTGAACAGAAGTAGTTTGTGTGACATTAGAGGGTAAAAGTGTCTATACCTGTTCTGAACAGCCATACTCAAAGGAGGGGTGGAAAACCGGCCCTCATAGAGAGGCGTGAGCACACTTTGGGTCTCTCCTAGGAGGCAGTTTATAGTGATGCACACGTTTGTTAAGTGTGCATCACTATAAGTTCAAACCCTACTGACTTCCTCACCTCTGCACACCCGGCCAATCAGTGCACAGAGTGGGTATAGTCCGACGTAGCGATATTGTCGCTGTGACTTTTCCGCTCAGACTTGCTGAATTTACCATCACTATTATGAAACAGGCTGCATGTCTGAAAGAGGCTTAACTATTCTTGAGGTGAATGTTGCAAAACTGGAGACCCCACAATGGTTTCACGCAAGCATAAACCACAGAACCATCATATCACTCCACTGTCACGATCCACAACATCTCACTAATAATCGTCCCAATGTCATTACCACAGTTTACCATTACAATATTTCATATTGTGTGATCAATGGCAAGATGCGGTGGTGAATGAATGGGCATACAAGTCACACACTCGCGCGCACACACACGCACGCACACACAAACATACAGATAAACCTCTAGAGGGAGCCGTACTCATCGTTGACAGGAGGAGCGGTCTTGGCCAGAGTCTCTGATGCCTCCAGAACTGGGCCTGAGGGGGGGAGGTCTGCTCCGTCTCCATTGGGCAGAGAGGGGGCAGAGGGTGGGCTCTCTAAGCTAATAAGGTCTGTGGGGGGCAGGAAGGGTCTTTCTGTCCCGTTTGTCAGCTCTAACTCTAAATTTGCACTTTTGGCCCCCACGTGTGGGGTTAGTAAGTCGTACGTGTCTGACCGCGATGTGAGGAGATCATTTGAGATCAGCGCCTCAAGACCGGCGGGGGCCGCAGCAGAAGTGATGTGACTGACAGGTAAAGGAGAGGGGACATTTGCAACTAGAGGAGCAGATTCTTCAGCATCCTGGACTTTAAGAGCACCGTAGATCACTGAAGGAGAGCTATTTGCAGCGTCTTTGGCAGTGGGGATGTTATCATCAGTCTGGTCAGCTGGTTTATTAATCGTGTCGAAGGCAGTAAGGCTACACCCGCGGGGATCTGGGGCCGTTGGATTCGAATCAGGGGCGGGTTTTGGAGGGGCAGTGGTTGCTAGAGTGGAGGCAGTTTGTGCTGGCGTCTCAGTTTCTAAGGCTACGGCGTGTGGCAGTACAGGAAGCTTGGTCACCGGTGGGCTTGGCGCAGGTTTCTTGGTGTTGAGAGCGGGAGAGGACGATGGGGAAGACGCAGCCAGTGGAGATACAGGGGGGCTACCTTTAGCATTCAGAGCGGCGAGTTTAGGAGAGTGTCTACGCTTCGGTGGTATCGGTGTCCCAGATTTTTGAGCTCTAGTCCATTCAGGGGTACTCGGAGGAGTGGTCTTTTTCTCCGGTTCTTCCGGGGTGTTACTTCCTCTTTGTTCTACTAACGGGGCCATTTTAGCTTCGACTGCGGAGGTGGAGATGGGGGGAGTCGGCGGGGCGGTGTTCGACTCCGGAGTCGGGGCCGGGGCCAGGACAGGGGTGGGTGAGGGGTCTGATGGGTCGTTGGCGGGGGTAGACAGGCTACAAGTGAGGGTAGTGGTCTCGCTAGAGGGGCTGTCCTGAGCGGGGTCAATTGTTGCAGTGGCTGTGTCAGAGTTGGTGGCTACGGAGGAGAGGGTGTCCAGTGCCAGAGCAGCAGTGTAAGCCGCCAGCCTGAGAGAGCAGGGAGAGAACAGAGACACACAGACTAGACACCAGGGTGACTGTGACAGAGGAAGGGTGGCCCGGACGAGAGCATGCAGAGGGATTAGTCGGCTTCAGAAATTCACACAAACATAGACAAAGCAACTAAAAACAGCAACTATTAAGCCTAGTGAGAAAAAGAAACAAAGAAAAAGAGGGCGTCATGCTGTGAGTGGACATTAAAGGATACATCCCATACACACACCAACATGGAGTACACTGACTAGGACTAATGTACTAAAAAAAAAAACACCAGTCTTCCTGCAGAACACTACAGCACCACGCAGGACCACCTATAAGGGTTAAACAGTACCAGTGACAATCTCATACTGTGTAATCTAATTTTCCAGCCTGCTGATATGAGAGATGGGCTTGCTGAGGTTGTCAAATGGCTTCATATGAGTTGACCACACTCAAGAGGACCAAAGCCTTTCTGTGTCTTTAACTGGTATTGCTTCAACCTTGATACAATGAGACAGAAAACCTCCAAAGGCTGGAGAAGAAACACAAAGTGCAGTAATCCCTCTGAAAGGGGATAAAAACAGAAAAGCAACACAGTTCAGTGGACTCCACTCAAGAATGACCTGAACTTTTCAGTTATATCAAGGGTCAAATTTTGTCCTGTTGAATAAGAAGTATTCTTTGAAGTGGAGTGCAGTTTACAACGGCTAAAAAGACTTGAGCGGTAAAAAGGCCGTGTGCTGTATGTCGGTTTTCACTCACTCTGGCTCTGTGAGAGGTGTGGTTTCGTTGGGCTCTGTCGGTCCTGCCGCGTTATGATTGGCTGTGCACTCGTCCTCCGTTCTGACTTCCACTATTGGCTCTTTGGACTCATCTTTCCTGTGGGGCAGAGAGACAAATGTCTTGGTGAAATGGATTATCTCGCAGAACACTTGTGTGTGCCACAGTGAGCAGAAAGAAAAGGTGTCAGAAGGGCAGCAGACAGTGATAATGTGAACACAGTCTCAATACTGGAGTCAGCTGATGTGTGAAGAAGTACATGTAGCTGTCTTTTACACACTGTTTGCACCTGGTGTTAAAATGGGATCTGTATCTATATACGTTACCCGGATCATAAATGATCTGATCCAGTTTTTGTGTTTACACTTTGGATGTGTTCTCAATGTCCCCATTGAGATTGAACCTCTGTCCTCCAGAGCAAAACCTGTATGTGAATAAATTGAGGTGACGGCGATTTAGCCTCAGACTCCCATAGAAACTTTTTTTTTTGGACTTGTTGAGTTAGTGGAAACTTTCTAAACGTTGTCTACAACAAATTCTTAATTATTTGTCCCCTCTTGTAAATTCAGCACATGTACTACATTAAGTTATTGTGTCAGTTTGTCCTGGTGTGTTTTAGTGATAAATGTATTAGAGATATATTAAATGCCTTGTTAACAGCAGATCGGCTGCACAGATGAATGCAGTGCACATCATCGCACGCTCAGTTATTTCTTACTGTGTGTCATGTAACTTCCAGAATAGACGAATAGTCAGTTGTTAGAGGAATGTCTCGTTCAGCTTTCTCACTTCCTCGCTCTCTAAATTTGAACAAAAACCTCTTTTTTATCTCTGCTAAAACAATATCTGAATGAATGTCATGTTGTGTACGGAAGCCAGCACGTTGTACAGATTGCATTTACACCTATCTAACACAATGTGAGCCAGACTACCTCCAGATGTGGTCGGACAGATTGGATCACATTCTGATTTACAGCTTGCATTAACATGTTTTTCCTTATCCAGATAAGGCGTCCAGATACAGATCACATTTTAATACCTTGTGAAATCGGTAGCATGAAATGTGGCACAAATCAATACACAGAGCAACCTCCCACTCAGATTGATCCAGAGCTGCCTTATTGTGTACATGAGAGTATTTGTTCAATGCTCCACTTAAACCGAGCATCCTTCATACTTTCACTGAAGGAGAAATCCACTCTCAAAACTTCATCTCATTTATGGACCCATTTTATTGATTTGTGTATTTTTCCTGTTCCTGTAGATAATGACTAAGTGGACCATAATGCACTGCTGTCACAAGACGCTGATTTTTCTCAAGAGGCACAATGCTCTGTTTTTCTTAATGGAAACCTTTCCCCAGTTATCTCTTCCCTCATCAGCCTAAACATTAAACCTTCAGCTAAAATTGTTTATCATCTTCAAAGTCAGTCCTTGAATGGCCTTGTGGGCAATGTAGTGTGTCATTAATTTAAGAACAAGTACAGTAGATGAAGGCGAAATGTAAACAACAAAAGGATGAATGACAACAATTTAGATCTAGAAAAATAATGTCTGGAAGAGATTTAACATAACTGATTGATCACTAACAATGCAAGAGCGAGTTTGTTTTTTACTTCAAGTGATTTTCTACCAAAGTCTACCTAAATTCATCTACATTTAGTCATTCCTCTTCAGAACTAGAAATATTTTAACGTGCATTCATTGATTTTCCTGATCCAGATCGCAGGGTAATGCCAGCTGTAAACATGTACAATAGTCTCCTTCCTAAAAGCTCACCACCATCTCCTCAGGGAAACAGTGTACAGTGTGTTTATCAGAGCCTGTTGACTGAAAACAGCTGAACTAGAAACACCAGTGATGACAGCAGCAAGGCTGAAACAAGACTAAAAACAAACCAGTCATCAAAAAGTTGCTAAAAAGCTCCGCAGAGATAGGTTTCTCAATCCAAGTGCCATCTTACACATCGTCAACTGATCCATTATTAATATCAAAATACTGATTAGAGCAGGGGTCACCAACCTTTTTGAAACTAAGAGCTACTTCAAGGGCACTGAGTAATGCAAAGGGCTACCACTTTGATAATACACTTCTGAAATAACAAAGTTACACAGTGTACCTTTAATTTTATATTATTATTAATGATATTCTATGTGAAGACACTGATCGCAGATGATCCATCACAATAGTTATTCAGAATGATTAAACAAGGTAGGAAACAGATACATTTCAATATGCAATATCCAATTGTTTCATTTTCAAATGATCACTTCCACAACATTTTGCAGGAAATCTTTTTCAATTTTTACTAGCCACTAACAGTTTTAGCTTTTGTGACATGTACTGAAGTGTCTCTCCACGTTGTGCCGTTTAGCCGTCGCCACAGTCGCACCGCAAATGAGACACACACAGTTTTCTTTCACGTTAGTAAAAAAGAACTCTTCCTCCCATTCACTGTGAAAATGATAAGTTTTCTTCCTTTTTTCTGCCATGTTTTTGTGGGTAGAAAAGGCGTTCGTCTCCTCATCTTGCAGCGCTCACGAGCTCATCTCAGCAAAGCTGGTTTGTCATGCGCACTAGACCGACCTCCGACCCAGACTACGTCAGAGTTCGTATATTAAACTTTTTTTATGATATACATTTTTTTTACGTTTTTATGTATTCGTTTTTAAATTTACATCACTGTAAATGTAATTCAAAAAGAATAGCAACACAATTAAATACAATTTTAGACAGAGCTAATTCGTGATCAGTGCTATTTTTAGAACTGGCTTACGGGCGACTGATGTGGATGCTGCGGGCGACCTGGTGCCCACGGGCACCGGGTTGGTGACCCCTCGATTAGAGCAACTTTAACAGCATCTGTGCTGCCAGTTTGTTTTTACTGGAAAATGTATTTTAAACAGTTTAATCTACATTCTGTTGGTTTGTGTTAAAAGCGTCAGACAGAGGAGATGCACTGGCTGACTTTGTTCCCCTTCACCCGCTGCCATAGACGCTGTGGGCTCTTGTAAGGACACAGTTCTGTCCCCTGTTTACATGCTCACCTCTGTGTATAAAAGACAGACAGAGGGGGCAGCTTTGAATGCATATATGAAGAGTTTCGAAAAGAAAATTGGGTCCTAAAATATAATTAAACCTTAATTTTAATCTGGCCAAGGGTCATCGTTTGAAAGATTGTTGAACTGCATGTAACTGTTGTCACTAGTACTCACATGAAGGCTGCCTTGCCCTCCTCCAAGTTGTGCCCTTTGGTCCCTGTGGCGGATTTGCCGCAGAGGCACATGATGAGGCCGCATTTGTTGACAAAGTAACAGGTGACGTCCACAGCCAGCAGCAGGAGCACAAATACTACAATAAGGATCCCTGCCCAGAGCATGATGCCCATGGAGAGCGCTGCCTCATCACCCAAATCTGCCAGACAAGAGACAAGAGAGGGAGAGTGCTGAACAACTGTAGCGTGACACAGCTTGATAGAAACAGCCATGAACGATTGAATAAAGTGCTGCTATGCTACTGTAAGCACAAACAGTTCCATAAAACAGAAACAACTCACCTGTTACAAGCACTGATATGTTCTAGTTGTCTCAGCGTGAGTTTAGCTGCAGTGTGAGGCGTTTGTGTGGACTGCTGTGTCACTCAATTATTTGTACAGCTTCATTTTAAATATGAGGGCGTGTTGAGGAATTTGTAAGCAAATGGCTGCCCTTAAAAAGACATTAAAAAAAATGTAAATGTATATCTTCAACCCATTTATTTGGTATTAGAAAGACGAGCAAACCAAAGCTTACACTGCGTTGCTAGTTACTTAGAAATTTTGTGGACAAAATGGACATGAGGCTTTTCCAAATATCACAAAAGGCTGTGATGTAGCTTCACTGTTTGTGTGAAGTCCAATTTAATAACAGCTGAAGACTGCAGAAAAATATCCTGTTTCTAGATAAATGTGACTCTTAACATACAAATGATTAACAGGTAATCAAGATCTGCTAGAGAATCAAATGCAGCAGTAAAGCACCCTCCAATACAAATGTAGAAAAACAGGTGTTTTTGCGTGATATTTGATACACATTGCATGCATGAGAAATATGTGAACATTTGTCTTACTAAGCACAAAAATAACAGTTTCCTTTATGATAATTCTGTATACAACTTGTCAAAGTGTGCCAATATTATTATTACAAACAGTTTTCAGTTAGGCGGTTCTGTTTTCAATAATGTAAACGTTAATGTTACAAACCTTTACAGTGCATCTGCATAATTTTGTAAGCGATTAAAGAATATAATACAGTGTTTATGTAAACGGACAGGCCCAGCACTCAGCCTTTATTCTGTTCTAAGTGCTATTTTTTAATATAACCTCATTTCAATTCCACTATTGTTCATTACTGTAAACTGGCATTCCTCTCTGTTGTCTAGTACTGATGACTAGCTGTGCTAATGCTGAGCAGAGTGAATCTGTAGGAGGCGGAGGATTTCCACTGCCTTTGGTTCAACACGTCTGTCTGGTCTGTTCTGAAGCTACACGGCACCCTTTTCTCGCCCATAACAGAGACACATCTGCCATGGAGAAAGTCTGTTTTAAGGAGTGAAAGCGTCCAGAGAGACAGCCAGGCCAGAGAAAGGCAAGCTCTCCTCTACAGTTATGGTGTGAATTCCCCACAAAACTATGAGAGCAGGAGTACAGTGATGAGGGACAAGATGAGTGATACCAAAGTGCATGTCACAGATGAACAGCCCTGAGTGGCTGAGGGAGGGGGGCAGCACAACCCCGAACACACCAAAATGCACACAGGTCGGGACGAAAATGTTCACGTGGTCCACCACACCAATGTCCGGGACCAGGCAAGAGAGCAGGAACATTGAGAGAGGGGATAAAGACAGAAAGGGAGAGGAGAAAAAAGGAAGAGGAGGGGGGAAATGAAGGGAAACAAAGAGGAAAAAAAGAGAAGGGTGGGGAAAACAGAAGAGGAGAGAAAGTGAAAATGTGTCAGGTCTGAAAACCAAAAGTGAAAAAAAAAAGGAAAAGAAACCGATTTCTTATATTGAGGGAGGAAAAAATACAGCAACACATCAAAGCAAAAAGCACAGCACAAAGGGGAAAACTACACCGTGTTGGCTCGATGGTGACTCAGTGGTGGGTGAGAGGGAGATGTTTTAGATTGGAAAATGAATTAGAAAAGAAGCGAGAGAAGACATAATGGTCTGCTGGGATGTTTCAGCGAAGCGCTCTGCAGTGTCTAGCACCTAAAGGGAATCTGACGAGCTGTTTGGTTTTCGTACGGTTCGTAAAAAACCTTCAGCTGCAGTTAAGACCTCGAGGTACAAGTTAATCAGTGGTTATTGAGGGTCAATTTAAAGGCTGCTTTCGCACAGGGACAAACTATCCACTTTAGCTGCTATTTTAACAGTAAACACAGCTAAAGACAAACTACAGCCATTCACAGGAAATCATTTCGTCCTCTGTGGAAAGAGCCTGTCCCAGTTCTGTGAGCGCAAACTCAAGCTCATTTAGCAAGGGCTGTCAAAACTTTAAAGTGAGAAAATTCAGCCGGAAAATCATTTCTGGCTCGCTGCCGTCCAGGAAATCTATTTTTTTCCTGTAGATTTATTTAGTTGTCATTCACCTTTCAGAGCTAGAGAGTTAAAAATAGAACGTGACGTTGTGGTTTCGAGCTTTGAGTTTGGCTCCTCACTTCTCTGGCTGTTTAGTTCCAGCTTAGTGTGAGTGAACCTGAGGGAGGGAGGGTACCTGGGATGGCCTCTGGTTCTGTGGACGTCCTGAAGGACATGGTTGCTGGCTGGGACTTGCCCTTCTGATTCTCTGCCACCACATAGACATTATACTCTGTGTCCCACTCCAGCCCGCTGAGAACCACGTACTCGCTGTCGCTGGGCTGCCGGATTTCTGGCTTCCAGTCTGAAGCCTGTAGCTACGTACACACACAGAGATAGACAGTACATGCATTTAAGGCTGCAACTAATGATTCTTTTAATTAGCAGTATTCACACGTGAGAGGCTAGGGCTACAGAGTTCTTGGTATATTGCTTAAAAAATTACTTAAATGATCAACAAGTTATGAAAGAAGTTGCCTTAGTAGACACAGACGAATCATTTCAGCTCTAACTGTCGTACTCACTGGTTTATAACGGACGAGATAATGTAAAATGGGTGAGCCGCCGTCGTCCTGCTTGATCCAGCTCACTTTGAGGGAGTTGCCTTTGGGTTGAAGTGTCCCTTCCAGTTTAGGAGGATTGGGATTCCCTACAGGCACACGAGAGCAAGATGGAGGTTACTGAGAGGCTCGTTTCAAAGATGCAGAAAACAACAGGGTTATTTTACGGGGGAAGGTCCTGTCAGTCCACCAGTGCATTTAAAATTAGAGAGCAAAAAACCCCGAAAAACCTTGATTAGAATTAAAGGCTTAAGTTTCAAACTGGCTCTTTGTTTTTGTCCTTTTAAGTCACTTGCCCTTCCTTAATCACTCGCCTCAAGATGGTATGTCTCAAGTCAGACTAATTACCGAATGACACACAGCTACGTGTTTATCTGATTCAGGCTGAGATGCTGAGTGACATTCAATCGGCATGAAACTGCTGACTGACATCCCCCAGTGTCATACGAGGCTTCAGGGAAAAGAGCTAATTCTCTTTGGCTGAAATGTTTATGTTGCATTTCACAGCATAATAATTTTGTCTGCCTGTAAAAATGACCACATGCTGAAATGTTTGTGCAGTATAACTTATAACCTCGTAATGCACTAAACTACGTTTTCCCGTCCTCAAACACATTAGACTCATTTCCATAACCAATGTTAGACACCTAAACGACACACAGTGATGAGGTAGAAACGAATCAGATGGCAACTGTAAGACATCGATTCATCTATCTAACCGCTTTCTTCCCTTCCTTGTATCCATCACACATCCGCCACTGTTCTGACCTGTGGAGTTCCTCAAGGGTCAATCCTGGACCCTGTCTTATTCTCCAATTAGAGCACATTACCCTTCAATCTGGCAGCGTCTCTTATCATTTGTGGATGATTTCCAACTTCATGTGTCCATGAAACCCATTGGGAACTTTCAGATTTGGCTACTTTTCATTAATGAGTTCAGTGTCTGGATATCTCCTAGTTTCCTGCAATTAAATTACAAAAAACTCCTGGTCTTTGCCACAAATCAGACTTTTCTTTAACTTCACAGCACTCACTGTAGGCTTCTAACTACGTTTTCAGAAACCTATGGGTCATTTTTTTATTCCCAATCGAACTTTGAGAAACATTTGAAGTCAGTTATTCAGTCCTGTTATTTCTTAATTAAGAAACACTTCGCTGCTTCTCCTCTCCGACAGCTTGGGGAAATCATTCATTGTATTCTGTCCTCCTTGTCCTCCTCTTGATTATTATAATGCACTGTATTCTTGTTTAAGCCAAGAAGCTGTTGCACGTCTACGATTAGTTTGAAATTCTGCTCATGATTAGACCTACAGTAAGTGCTGGCTTCAGTACACTGGCTTTCTGGCTTTCGGTTACTTGTAAGGTGTTTCCGCTGGGCTCCACTGGTCCTGGTTGTTTCTCACTCAAAGCTGAAGACTTGTTGTGACCAAAGTCTTGCTGCCCTGACTCTCAGTTTTTGGAAAAGCCTCCTCTGGGGGTCAGATCAGCAAACTCACTGTTTAAACTGTATAAACTGTTTTAAACCTAAATTCAAGACCTCTTTATTCTCAAACGCATTTGATGCTTCCTTGCCCTGACTTGTTCTTTTCTTTGACATGTTTTCCTCTCATTTCAATAAATCTCTCATAAGATTTATTGAAATTATTTAAGTGCTTCTTTTTTGGAACTGTAAAGTACTTTCTAGTCTTTCTGTCTTAGAAAAGTGCTGAATAAAGGAAATATCACTTACTAATTTACTGACAAGAAGGTGCATAACAGTAAGTGTTGGTGCTAGTAATATTTCTTGCATTCAAACCCTGGTTAAATTAGTCCAAGTTAGTTGATTTAGCCTTTAAAGCATGAAAATCAGGCTGAGGTTAAACATGTTAAACAATATGGAGGATACAATGCACAGGGTGGCGACTGCTCTCAGCATGAATACTAAACACTCTTGATTAAGAACCAGAGCAAACACAAAAGCAGCAGTTTTTTGCAGGTAGGTGGGGTAGACATCGATTATGATTCTCCTGTGATTAGAGGAAACTGGGTTTATTACACACTTGATTTATAGTAACACATCCTGTAGGGAGGAGAGGTAGCATCCCTCCAGGAGGTGGGCTATCAATACTATCCGAGTGATGCAGATATTAAACACTCTTGACTGTTATGTATTACTGCGAAGACAGCTCTGGCTCTCTCTCATTTATCCTGCTGAGGCAAATGTCTACATGACTGATTAAAAGGATCGAGGTAGACATACATTACATGACTGCACAGAAGCAATTAATGTGTTGTTTAACTGGGGAATTCTCCAGTTAAAGTTATTTTCTTTCAGAAATCTGCAAGGTTACCTTCTGCATAGTGGAGGAGGATCATCAGACCCATACAAGCCAATTAACAGTCACACGAAATGACGTGAGAGGCAGAAAGAGGGAGACGGACATGAAAGACAGAACAGTCGACAAAACAGATACAGGTAGAGGACAAAAAAAATGACATGGAATCACAACAAAGCTTTTCATACTAATAAGCACAACAACTGAGCACAGGAAATCCTCTGTTTGGGTGTCTCAATGTGAAAAGTGCAGTAGACGTCCAAAAGCTTTATCCTCTTCACTTTACAGACTTTATCATTTCTAAGGTAACTAATTAATCGATGCTGACAGGCCTAATCCAAATGTAAACATTCCCAAATTACACCAAATAGCTGGAGTCTGAGGGGAAATGTGTAGCATTTGAAATGCAGAGATTTGGCATTAATTCATAAAATACCATCATTAAGTCAGTTAATTCACAAGCTACAAATCAAAATGATATTCATACTTGGGTAACTCTGCTGTCAACTCAAGGAATGAGGGTGAAGTGAAATCTACAGGTAACGAACACAGAGCAGTCTGCATTGATGATCAGGCCACACAAGGTCACAGTTTGTAGAAAAAATACACGCTTTGAAGTTAACACAAATGCAGCTAATCAGCAGGGATGATGGGGTTATCCTGTAGGGATAGAAACAGCTACAGCGGTAACAGCTAATCATCTATTATCCTCACTACAGAACAAACCTGTGTCTTCAGAGAAAAAATGAAAAATGCCGTCTAGGGACATAAAAGAGAAGATATCAGGCAATCAGAATCAGTTGTCTGCACAAATGACTACCTGAATCTCTGTAATAGCACTTCACTGAAGAGTTTAGCAAGACTCATTTCTGGCAGACTGCACAAGGAAAGCAAAAGGAAACGAAACATTTTATTTAATAATTGCCACAAGGTTAGATTGAGACGGAGGCAGCACACATGAAACTGAACCACTGCCGTACGACACCGCTCCAAAGCCTGCGTGACGTGAAAATTGTTTTTTCAGTATATATTTAATGGAAATATTCCAGCAAATGTACCGTAGTTATTCCAATTAGTCTTTCATTATTAACTGGATGGATATCAGACAATAAACTGGCATTACAAAATGGTAACAAAACATGTGGATTTGGCCGGCTGTCGTAAGTCCGTAGTAACAAAAATGTTAAATCAATAAATTATGCAGGTTGTGATAATAAAACTGCCACTGACTTATCGATTTTGCCTTGACACTCATTTTCATCACATTCATGACATTGTTACAGTATGTAATGGATCCGTCTAACAGGTTAATAACAACAGAGAGACAGGGAAGACAAAACAAAGCTGAACTGGGTAAGGTAATGCTCTAGAAGCATATTAATGAATAACTATGTTAACTGCTAACTATGCTGTTATGATTAAGTGGATTGGTGAAATGGGATTAAAACTATAACAGAAAGGATGTTTTTATCAGCCTTTTTCCAATTTAAATCTGATAACAGCATTTTAAACCGCCTAACATGTGGCAGGTGGACATGAAAATGAGAGCTGAGTAAAAAGAGATGCAGCACTTACTTTTGTAAGTGTAGCCTGATGGATACAACAGACAGATGAGCAAACGGATGAGAAATACATGATTAAAATGATAAAATTAGGATGTGGGGAGATGATCAGTATGCAGACAACATTGAATCATGTCCAAAAATGAAAATAGGATCAATTATGAGTCAGCAGGCACATTCAGTGTGAAGCCAACAGGGAGAAGCGGCTTCTCCTTCCAAAAACATGCATCCCCAACCAACAGAGGGGGCTAACAACTAAAAAATGGGTTCAAGATTCACTCCAAGGCAGGTTTTTAAAGAACCAAGGAACAACTCTGTTTCATGGTTTAATTCATGGTTCACATGCTCATAATGAGAACAATATACTGTGAAACTGTGCATTTTAAACGAATGTGTGAGCGGATCCAAGTGTGACCCATGTGATGAAATCAAAGAGCAGTTTCTCGTGGAAAATAGCAAGATTGTTTTAAACCAATCAGACTAACCGACGTGAAAGTTTGCTGAATTCTTATATTTCAAGGTTCCTTAATGGAAAAAACTAAATAAACAAGACAAGCAGGTCAGCGAGTCAGTTCCTGTTGTCAGTTTTACTCCTTGACAAACTTGGAAGAGGACAGACGGGGCTGAAAAGACACTGTTGGAAGCTTTTGTGTCGCTGTCCAAACAGCCTCAATGCTGACTTGTGTGTTGCTGTGCGGCAGCGGACACACTCTTCTCTTCGTCCAGTTTTTATAGATCAGTAATGGATGGACAGGCACTTCTGGTAATATGTTTGTGAAGACAAAGGTCAAGAAGGAAAGATGAAAGCTCTACAGTATGCTGTAAAGTGTGCAACATGTGCCACTTACGGACAGGCTCCGTCTTGAAGAACTCAGCGGGGCTCCTTTCACCTTCACCCTTCCCGTTGATGGCTGACAACTTCACTTCGTAGCTGGTCTCTGGCTTCAGGTCTGTGATAGTCACCTCGCTGATAGAGCCTGGTACAACAGATCAGAGGCAGTGCAATCCCCGTTGAGAACACCTTGATCATTTTGATTAGGGGTAAAACAAACACGGCCCCTGTTCAAACAATACATGCATAATTAATTCTGTCACGAGTAAACACTGATTAGCTAAATTCTCGTTTCATTCCGACAATGTTTAAACAACAGATAAATCTATTTAGAGACGGTCTAAAAGGTCTAAACCCAGAGATACACAGAAACAGAAATCATTGACGGCTGTGTTGAAGCCACCATCCTGCAGTGTTAAACCTACATGTATAGATTAGGATTACCTTCTACATATCTTTAGTCTTGCCTATTCCGTCATAAAGTAACATCGCTATTATCTTTCATTCATTGTGTAAAACCATATAACAAAAGTGCTATATGAAAATTGGTAATTGGTGGTATCGGCACACTTGATGATCCTTTTTAAGATCATTACTCCGTCAACATCAGAGTGAATGGCTGATATGATTTAAATCAATCATGTTATTAATGTGGATATTTTGACCATATGGACCTCCATAAAATAAACATGCAAAGTCCCATACAATCATACATACATACATAATAACACATATAATATTAAACAATCAGAATGTCTAATCTAATATTATGCATTACATGAAACAAAGGCACATAAAACAGAACCTAACATAACTAATTTTGTTAGCTTTTAACTGTAATTTGCTTGAAATCACATTTCCCACAAACTGTTCTTGTTTTGACTGGTGTTCTTACCGTCTTCATAGACCCTCTGCACCCAGCTGCCCCTGCCCTGAGTCCTCCACTCTGCTCTGTATTTCAGGACCGGAACACCTCCAGTGGATTCAGGCTCCTCAAACTGGATCTGTGCTGTGGTGGAGAAGGGTCTCACCTCACTGATGGATGGAGCTGATGGCACCTCTGGTAACGGTAGGAAATGCAGCGTGATTACAACAAAAACCATAAGATTGCAGCACAGCGACGCTGTCAGACTCATTGTTCCGTTACACTAACAGACTGAGCTCGCAGCTCCTCGCAGATCCAGAATTCAAAAAAAAAAAAAAAAAATCTAAAAGCTGCTTCAGCTTTGAGAGAAATCTATGATTTGTGACATGAATTCAGTTTCTCAGCAGCTGCACGCTCTTGACATCATTTCAGAAAAGGCAGGAAAAACATCAAAATGCTCCTCTGCTACAAGTACAATCCCAACTCAGTCTTCAATGATGATAATTGCCCAGAAAGGACCAGAAAATAGTGAGCTGCTTGTTTTGATTCTGGTGAAGCTTTAAGATGGAAAAAGAAAGACTTCAGGCTACGCTCAACTTATGTTTCAATATAATGTAATATTGAAATATTAAGATTCAAGTTTATTGATCAAAACAGCCAAGTGATGGTTCACCCACCACTGCGCTTTCTATTTTAATACTCATTTTCTACTCGTATACAGAATATCACGGTTTTCGATACAGCTCACTAAGCGGCACGTTCCATTTGGATATTCTGAATTCGGCCTTATTCCGAATGGAGCATTTTCTCGGTTTTAGCAGCATTCTGGACATATATATACAGCACAGCCACAATAAGCATCTCAGTTGGGGTTTTTACTGCCGGCTGTCACACACATTTTGACCTTATAAACAATATAGCATCAGCTTTCTGTAAATGGGAATATTCATTTTCATTAGTGATGTAAATAGCTCAGTAGGTGTATTGTTTTTTAGGAATGAGGGCAAAAAGTGAATACTCTGCACGTAAAGATCATCAATGAAAACATTTAAACTGTTGAAGCCACTGAGAATGGTCATATATACTTGTGGCTGTTCGGACTTCACACTCTGGCGTGAGCACAGTTCTGTATTGCATCACTTTCATCTTCGAAATGAAAAGGCACACTGTGATTACTCTGGTCGCCCATACTCCGCTCTGAGGGAAGAATGTGGTCTTTTCAATTCATTTACTTCAGATTGTGGCTTAAGAGCGACATTATCTCTCTGCTCTCTGTTCCATTTGTCTAATGTGCTGGTGAACATACAGTCTGTGGTATCAGCTGGCGGTGAAGTGTTGCTACTTTGACAGATTGTCTTTTAATTCATAATAGACACCTACTAAAGCCTTAGACGTGCACAATAATACATACTGTTTTACATTTCAAGTGAAATCCTCTGAGCTGGTGAATTTTCTAAACAACCAGAGGGAAGCTATGTAAATTATCTGATGCTGATTCCATTTCCTTCTCAGCTAAATGTTTCATCCATCGAAACGAGCGCTGCATGCTGTAATCTCACATTGTGGTAGATGTTTTGGTCTAACGTGGTTTGAACATGGGTGAAAAATCTGTTCTGAAGCCTGGAGCCAGGCACATTCCTCACAATTTAATTTGTGCGCTACAATGACATTTACCGGAACTACTGATTATTTATTATCCCAACAATGAATGTTCCGAGCATTTATAGAAAATGTGCACCCTACACGAGAAGTGTTCCTGTCATCAACCATCCTCAGCCACAAGTAACAGCAAAGCACTATGAATCACAACTGACCGGCCTGGATGAGGAGGAACTCCTTGGACTCTGTACCCATCTCATTTGAAGCAGTGCAGTTATAGCTTCCGAAGTCATTTTCAGACTCGGGGGTTATCTGGAGGAAGGGAGGGGGGAAAAAAAGAAGTAAATATATGAAGGGCAGTATACCAAAAAAACAAACGTGTGTGTCAAACACTCTGAAGGTGACCTTTTTGTTTGTCCATTAGAGTAGCCTATTTTTATTTGTTGCTGTGAGCTTTCCTGCTGCTGAATTATTCATTAGATTTTTTTTTCCCCACAATGGAGCTGAAAGAAAACCCTTCACTTCAAGTCTATGCTCATGAAATCTTGATGACAAAAGGGACATGTGTGCACGCGTGTGTGTGTGTGTGTGTGTTTATTTTATGGACTGTAAATCCTGGTTTGACGCGCATGTGTGAGTGTGCACCTGGAGGTAGCTGGATGATGGCGTTCTGAAGATCTTAATGTTGGTGGTGTTTGAGTTGGGGAGCTGCAGTCCGTCTCTCAGCCACACAATAGACACATCGCTGGGATGAGCTTTGACCTCACAGCTGATATTGACAGCATTGCCCTCCCAGGTATACACTGCCACTGCACCATGGATCTTAGGGGCATCTGGTGAAAAAAAAAACATTACATACAAAACATTTTCAGTTTTGTGCTTTTAACAGTTCTCAGAAATAGTGCTCTGTACTTAAAAGTGAGTTGTTGAGCTTTATATGTTTAGGAAAAGCTTATTTTACTCAGTGAAAAAGGTGAACACTAGTAACACTGAAGGAAATACTTACAGCGAACCTCCAGATATGCCAGCTGATCATCCTCTCCGATGGCACTGCGTGCTGTGCAGAGGTACTGACCAGCGTCTGTGTACTTGACATACTTGAGAGTAAGGGAGGACACACGAGCATCGCTCCTCACCACTACATTTCCATCCAGACTCTAAATGAGAGCAGAAAATAGCTTAGTTTAGCAAAAAACAAACCATTCTCATCAGTGAGTTTCCACAGCCATATCTGCACATTTACATTATCAGAGCACATTTCTGCAAATACGTGTGACCTGAAGAAGAAGAGAAAAAAAAGCTTGTCTTTAATGAGCAGAGCAGACGTTACATTAATGAAAAAAGCAGCACGCTGCTCTGTGAAGATGTGGAAACATAAGGGCACAGTTGACAGTACAGGGGAGCTTATCAATAATTGATGACAGAAGGCACCAGAAACCATCTAGAGCTTTTCACACGGGGGGCTTAGCAACTTGTGAAATACGCTGATGCGTGACGCCAGACTGCAGAGCATTACCTTACATGCCAAGCTTGCACTTTCATCTTGAAGACAGTTAGGGCTTAGTGTCAATGCACACAATCTTTTTTTTTTTAGTAAAATAACATTTTGAGTTAATCACTTGTGATGATTTGTGATCTGGTGGGTTGCAAAGCTCTCTGAGAGCACATTCAGCACATGCCCCAGTTTGAGTGATGACAGGCAGATGCCAAGTCACGCAGCATTTGAAACCAGGGATATAACAACAGACAGCTGGCTAATGAGATGTGTAAATGACCTTCCTGCTCTAGAGATACCTGGTTTCATTAACTCAATACGCAGAGTTACAACATCCGACCATAAGTGGCTTCATGACCTTCAGGGTCAACAACTCCTGTATTGTTGTGGTTGCTGCTGTCATGTGACACTAAACTGTGGGTGTACTGTTCGAGACAGTCCACATTTATCCTTTTGAGGGAACCATTTCCAAACCAGGATATTACTATTTAAAACTTAAAATATAATATGGAAATTCAAAATAAAAATACATTTTACATTACTAAAGATTTGGGTGAAGCTCAACAATTTATTAAAGCTGCTAATGGTATAATAAATGTCTTCTATATTATTTTCCTCTGTACTCAGTAGATCTCAAACTCAGCAAGTCTCAAACCAATTCAAATGGTGCAGTTTATTTTATGGATTTGGGGCATATAAGTGTTTAATTTTGTACCCTTTTATACAGCAAGCTTTGGTGTTTCCTGTTACAAGGTGCTGCAGAACTGAGTATCTATACCCTCCCTATTGGTTGCTTTCATGGCTTTGATCCAAGCTGCAGGCAAAACAATGGCATGGATGCTTTTACACATATTGAATTAGGGCCCAGTCTGGGCAGCCATGTAAGAGAAACCCTCGTTAGTTTGTATTCAAATTCAATAGACAAAGCATGTCTGGGGCATTCATTATGCATAGCGGGTAGCAGGACCAGGGAGACACTTACATAACACTCTACCCTTTTATTCTGACCCCTGTGCAGAAAGCATCCTGTGGTACTGCTTCTGACTCCTGCGTCTGTGCAACATGCCGCACCATGTACAACCACGTTAGTCACTACGGCTCAATATTGAGTCCTTTTTTATTTCGTGCGCCTGCTTTTTTAGAGGATGTAGCGTCAGAATTTCACCAAAGCCAGAACAACACATGCACATTTTCTCTGGGGCTACAGCCACACACTGAACACCAAAATTAATATACACCAGGGGGGAAAAGTGTTCACTGTCATTTAATATTGTGATTCATTAATGTTTAAAAAAAATTGATTGTTCAGTGTGAATACATAATGCACCACAGTGGTTGTCTGATCATTATTGTCATTATTTTTTGACTTTACTCCCTTTAAGAAACAGATACAAAAACATTTTACATGTCCGTGTGTGTGTCTAGTATAAAATAGAAGTGGGAAGGAAATAAAGGATCTCAGATAGACGCTCCTCTGATAAATCAAACCAAAATGACAGCAGAGCTCCCCAACAGCTTCTTCACCTTTACCAGCAGAAGAGAGACGCTGCTGGAACATTAGAGCATAACATTGAATTGAATTCACTGAGGACATGTTACACTCATGTCTCACCAAATCTTAACCGGCCCAGCATACAAATGCACCTTCCCCTGAATGTACCTTCCCTTCCGCTGCCTTCTCAAATGAACACTCAGCTGCCTACGCATTTGCAACAAACATGCTCAGCATGCTCATACTCCTCCTCCTCTGTGCGGTTTGTAATGGGATATCTTGCAGACACACTGATCAATTCAGACTGCAGGTAGACTTCAAAAACCATATAATTATGTCAGAAAGTGAAAATTACTGTTGCTTGATCCATTGATATGAACCAGTGCACTCACAACCTGAAAGCACAAATGATGAAATTTGAGAAACAGTTAACTAATATATGGTTCATAAGTTAAAGTAGCATGACATAACCGTTTTTAAGCCGTGTGTGCTTGTTTTAGAGAAAAGTAGCACTTGCTTTGGATTATCTTTATCCGTCTTGAAAAACAGAGCAGCTTAGGTAACTGGGATACATTTTATACTGTTTGGGCTTTTGGGGGCAGCTGATCACTCATCCAAATGTCCAAAATAATACCTTTTAGCCTCACTTTCTAGGCAAAAGTATATAGCAAGCCTAAACAAAAATGTCCAATGCTACTTACTTTACAGCTTTTTACTGCTGATGCACAAAACTGTAAGTGCCACCATGTGTAACTCACAGTTTTACACAAACCCAGTAATTACTGTCAGCATGTGCATGGTATTTCTCACCGCCTGAAGTGAGGAGTGTCTGATAAGGTTATTCATTCGAGACGGTTGTAATCACAGGTGTTATTCATGAATGCATGTCAGATGTCAATATTTAGTGGTTGTGGGAAAACAGTGAATGTGAAAAATACCCATTCTAAAAACTATCAGAGATTGGAGTCAAAGGAAAAGACCAATTTGCTTGATGTGCAGAGCTCCCTGCAGTTTAAAAATAAAATAGAAAGGCTATTTGGGGAACCAAATGGTCTAAAAATACGTATTAATTTCCTGTCAAATGCTCTAAAAGTATACATAACAATGGCAACCCTCCTATCTGATCCTGCGACTGAAACGGTGACGGGCTGATCACCCATACCATCTCATTATCGTGAGAGCACAACTTTCTGTTCATCTGAAAGCCGAAAAGATGAATCTGTACTAGTTCCGCCCTCTAATACGGTGCGCTCAGCACTAATACTGGAGATTACAACATGGTATTTCTCACCAATTTTCTCACATATGTAAAACACATATTCAGTGGTGCAGTAAGTTGCAGAAAAGCTTATGTGGGCAGCTCTTTCTTTTGCCAATTTTCACTTTCTTTCAGGAACAGTCCCTGGCTCTGATGCTTTGGGCTGCTGCACAAAGACGTCTTTCATTTTCTCTTGCATACATATTCATTCATCTTCGGTCCAATAAATTAGAACTATAGATAACTACAGCATGTCAAAAATACACGTTGAAGTTCTAATCAAGAATCGGCTGTGGACTGAGAGAGATTAGGAGCCGTGGGTGGGAGGACAGACACCTCAGCAGGTTGACAAACTGCATGTTACAGAATTAGCATAACATTTAGAAATTATCAAGTAGTTTATATTTGGGCAGGCAATGGTCTCGTATTGACTTACAGTATGTTCTCACAGGCTAGGTAAAAAGTCTGATCAAAGAAATAAAATAATAAAACAGGCTAAAGTAGGCTCCAAACAAGTAAAAAGAAAGACTTGCACTGGCTGCTCCTCAGGGTTTATACTCTCCCTGACCCTCATTTGATCAGAAATTTTGATCTGCATCCATCCAGAATTGTATTAGACTTCCCTGACATGAAAGATGGATGGGTTGTAGGAAAAAGTCATGCATTTAGAATACCTTATGTTGCTCGGGCCGAGTCCATGATGCCTGTAGAGGACAGAGACACAACAACAAACAAAAGGCAGAGTAATTCTTAGAAGGTAATCCTTATCCAGGCAAAGCTGGGATGCTGCACATTGCATGCACGTACATCGACAGTCCCTGAGCTGAATGTCTTGTGTTTTGCTAAACGGCTGCAGATACAATAAGAGGTATGCTTTGGCTTTCCCTTCCGGAGAAGCCTTATAATGTGACAATAGGAGGCTTCTTTTAAAGGTGTATTTCTGGGGGACTGTTATGGTTATTTACTTTACTGCACACTGGAACAACACTGCTTCTAGCCCCAAAAGGAGTCAGTCTATTGGCATCATGATGGTGTAAATGCTTACAGATAAGTAGCTTATTGGTTAATTGGGAAGAGGTGACTCCATTACAGCGCAACAACAGAGATATGTCGGCCTGTTTGGCAAAAGTAGTGCAGCAATTATCGGCTTGCAATCCATTTTTGAGGCTTAAAGCAGTAATGAGAATATAAAACCCAATGAAACTGAACTTACTCCAGCACTGTTCTGCCTGTCCTATATCAGGCAACAACATTAAGTACCCAAGTCGTGAAGTCATTGAACAACACTTGCCGTGTTGCTCAATAAGCAATGGGGTTTAAAAGAAGCAATTTTGCTGCAGCTGTTCCTGCACCCCATGTGAGACCTGGAAATAAATCTTTGCCTACAGGTGGTCTGTATTACATTGAGTCATTTTGCAAATTAGATGTTCTGCTTTGAATGTTAACACGACTTGTGCTGCAGTCTCAAATGAAGTAGGGTTTTCCACCATTGTTATGCTTTGATTGTATTCCAAGGATAAAATAGACAAGAATGTGATTTGCATAACTTCAGAACTCTTGTTTCATTCTTTAAAAAAAGATATGATAGTACCTCTCCCTGTCAGGACATTTAGAAATCTAGAGGCACGGTAGCTTTAAAAATGTTAATTTCTGTATTCTAAGAATGGAAATGCTACAGATTCACCAACAGTCCTGTCATTATTAGCCTAAGTTACTGTCAAATGTTATCATTAATTGCCTCTCCATACCATCATGTAGTGATCAGATTCTCATATTGAAACGTGGTAGTGTAGTTCTCATGTCTAATTAATTAAGTTATATTTCAAATAATTGTACATACTGCATATTTTTAAAAATAATCTAGGAAATAGTATTATAGTATGTTGCTAGCAAAACACTAAAAGCAACATCTGACTGAAATTCTGACTGGAATCACCATGAGGCTGACATTTTATCATGTTATTTAAAAAAAATCACATAATTATATCAAGATAAATAAGTGATTATCATAATCATGTTGGTCACATCTCCCTCCTTTCTGAATATAGAATAATTTAACATCATGACAGATAAAATCAAACATCTGCATGACAAACAAATACTTTGAACTGTACTAGACAGCATGTCAAGTCAAATCATAATGACACTGAAAAGCCCAACTCGACGAAACAAAAAAAAGCTATTTGGAAAGCATGCTCTATGGATTTCATGATGCTGAGGAGAAAATGTTAAGCATGACAATGAGATGTGATGGCCCACATAGTGAAGAAGTGTTGAAGCGTAACAAGCAAAATGATCAACAGCTATTTCATCAGGTGCAACAGCAAGAAAATGTCAAGTAAATGAAAGCCATCTGCTGGAATATTTGTAGGTCAAAGCAGTAAATCAAACCATCAATTATTTCACATCTAAAATTGCCCCTTTATTATCCTCTTATAATCAATGCAGGTGGATTATAACTAACAAAGAACGCATGTTTAAATTCAGGGACCCTACATCACTCACCAGTCTGATTCACCATTTAATGACAACCAGAAGAATGAGGAAGGCAAAAAGAAGAGACGGTGAAACACTTACTGGATAAATCATATGCAAAGCTTACTGCAAAGTAATTTCACTCTGTTCTTAAGAGCTTTGTAAGTCGTCCACTGTCACAGCAAAACACACGGTGCAGCGTACATCATTACAAACAGCAGTCGGCTGCATATCACTGCAGCGCTGAGTCCAATTAAAACAGGCAACCTAATAGTCTGGAACATCACCACCTCAGCCACACGCTCATCTGCAGCGCTGCTTCTGCGCTGAGTGAGCTGACAGGTATCGCAGTCAATATCTGTGACAGGTGTTTGTTTAAGACAAAAGGGACGATGAACAGCAGCAGATGTGAGCGTGCGAAACGGAAGGCGCCAAAAACACAATCACCTCCCTGAGTGAACACGCAGAACAATGTGGTGCGGCATCCCTTGGGACTTATCATTTTTCCAGCCCATTGTTACTTCCTTCCATAGAGAATTATCCTTGCTCTTTATTCCGACATGAATTGTAATGTCAGCATGAAGAGGGCGACGCAGAGAGAGAGCGAGCGACATACTGACACGAATACACTGAACACATAAATGTACAGAGCCCTGGCAGTGCTTCATTCACTGGGTGACGCCTGACTGAAAGCGCTGATTATGCATATTGTCATCGTCCTGTGTCATTAACTGCTGAGCCTCAGAACCTCTGCCAGAACATCGCAGAAAACTGACGAAGAAACCCTTACATCACCTCACTACTGAGCTAGCAGGCATGCTGTTGTAAATGAGAAGCCTTTTGTGTTTTGAGAAAACAATGCTCTCTCTGCATCGGCACGCCAACGCTTAAAGCGTTCCTGTTTTAGACGCTCTGCCTAAACTGCTGCCACACAACGTTGGTTGGGTATTTTCTTTGAGCATCTAATTCTTTATTAAATGATCATGAGTTTCTTTTCCCAGGTCTTAAATTTCTAATCTGGATGTTGGACAGAGCAGGCCCCAAAAGCAAATCCACGTCCCGAAACTTGAATTTTCGTTACAAAAACACAGATTAGAGACATAAAATGGCATCACCCAATCAACTCCAAACTTTAATGTGCTTTTAAGTTTTATAATTAGTCCTATTTCGCTTCGACTTCAGTTTAAAATAGTTCCAGATAATTACGGCTTGGAAACTCTGTGCATCAAGCAGAATGTTTAATGTGTATTCAAATAAGCAAAACATTCATTATGTAGATAATGTACAAAGCATGGATAAATACTTCATTTACATTTTCAGTTATTAAACAGACACACTTATCTGGAGCGACTCACAGCGAATGCATTCAAAGGACTGAAACAACCGAATACCGCACGTGAAGTTGATGGAAGTTTGAAAATAAATACATAAACACTTAACTTTAATAGCCTTATACACAAAAACAAAACTATCCCCGGATAAGTACCAATTTGAATTTGAAACATAACTCTAAGCAGGCATACACCCACGACTGTACAAGGTTTTTTTTTTAAACATACCACTGCTCTTCTTTTGTACGATACAGTAATCTCCCTCAATCCTCACATTGTGCACCCCTTTACTCACAGTTATCAGGCAACGCTTTTGTCTGCTGACACTGAAAATCGTGTGTAGGAGGTTATTCAGAATGAATTTGTTTCTCCCTGTGTTAACCTTTTAAAACCCAAGATCACAATACAAAGGAAACAGATTTAAACAAAGTCATGCAAGATTTCCTTCAGCATCAAACCGACAATGAGCAGCTAATCTTTCACGTGATAGCAGCTGTGATTTCTTACATGCACAAGTCCTGGTCTTTCTCCTCAAAGATTATGTCGTCACTCAATATGTTGAGCTTCAGAGGCCGTCTCCTCCAGCTGCTGCATCATGTTCACACATGAAGACATTGTACTTATACCCTTAAACCTTGCCTCTCTATTCCCTTTAACGTGTGTAACAGTAACTTAGTGACGAGGCTGAAAATGATATCAAGTGTAAATGTTAGCTCAAAGGAACCCTGTGGAGTTTTTGACCATTGATTTTGTTGTCGCGTGCCTGAACACACACACGGGTGATGCGGGCGACGTCTTACACTTTCAGTGTCACGCTGTTCCTCCGATCTGCAGGCGGCAAACGTGGATGTAAGCAAAGCAGGTTTCAAACTTCGGCTTTGCAAATATTTTGTGAGGAGGGAAACACCTTCATCCCATTTGTTAGACCTCAAGGATACAAACAATGTATTTTGGTGATTACCACAAAATGTAAACAGAAACTTTGTTTATATTTAGTTTTTTAGGGTTGTTTGAGGCTTCATTCTAATTCTAAAGTTGGAAGTTTGGAGTCGCCTGCCACAAAAGCTTATTTCACTTCAGTCAGATGGCTGAGAGGACTACTCTATATATCTGAATGGGCTTTCATACTTTTAGGTTGTGGAAAGCCCTCTTGACAAATAGATGTTATTTTGTATGAAGGGTTTGCAAAAAAAAAAAAGTAATGTCATGTACGCAGAGAACAAAATGCTGTCCAATGGCTCAACCAGGAGGAGGAAGCACAGACGGAGACAAAGACACCTCTGTGCAATAAGAAATCACCAGTCAGTGGTAAAAGAAACTGGGAATTCTGCATAAAATCTGTGCAGATTTAAATAGGAACAGGTGCCTGTTTCAGTGTCAAGTGTACAATAATGCCTGGGATTAACAAGTGTGTTGCTTTAGCAAAGCTATTCTCAAAACTTGAACAGGGAAGGTTAGTTTAGTCAGGTCAGCGGAACAGACTATGGACTGATCACAGTTTTAACTTATTCAATCTAACCACAGAGTAGACCACACAGGGCCCCCCCCCCAAGAAAAAAAAAAAAACGCGTTCCCATAATGTTTAGAGTTTTGTTGCAGTTCCATAATGATGCTGGACTGGAAAACAAATTAAAAATAATTTGGGGGGAAAAATGGCTTCAATAGTAACCTTCTCCCCTGTCATACAACACTGTGGGGACATCAACTAAATGGACATTTTAATCATCAGTCATTATATAACAGAGAATCAGAAATTCTTTTGGGGCCAAAACTGCTTCAGATGTAAATAATACACTTGGTGTCTAAATGATACTGTTTTTAGCTTTGTTAAAACAGCCACTATTAAAGGAAAGAAGAAAAAAAACAGGCGATTCCAAATTTTTAATTGGTATCATTAACATTAACAAATGCTTTCTGATGCTTCATTTCTGAAGCTTTGTACAGTATTGAACCATGAAAAGATGGTATTGTCAAAGTGAAATTTTTGTAAAACTTTTGACTATTACACTGAATAATTCTCTTCTCTTATACCACTGCATTTCCTGTCTAACAATGAACAAAGCACCACGGATACGTGTGATAAAGTACTGTATGGGAATAAAACCAAATCTTTTTATGATCAGAGGATTCTGCATAAAAAAAGTCCATGTACTATATGCACAGTACTGTTCAAACAAGAAATGAAAGCAGCTGACCAACTACGAAGCCCAAGAACTGAACAACACATTTAAATATACTGCTAATTAATTCCATCAACTCATCACCGCCACACATCTAAGACGGCACAGTACGGATCTGTACTGGTTCTCTGACCAAAACAAAACTCTCACATCAAGACATTAATGAGAAAGTCCTTCATTTGACATCCTTTTAAGTTTAAAATTGGAACAGTAAATTAACAGCTGCATTTTTGATTTTTTTTTTATTCTTATTTTCACCATGTCCACCCCAAACGAATGTTGTTTCAATTGTCACACCCATCCTGGATGAAATACAGCTGTTATGATGATTACACATAGCATGACAGACGGACATCAGATGAACAAACAGAACGAGACAATTAAACAATTAGCAGCCGTTTCCTCACGCGTTCATTAGAGCCCCAACAGGGAAATGATTTCCCCTACTGATAACGAGAACTATAAAGGAATATCTAAGAAATCTGCTTCTACTCTTTTTGTACTCTACAGTCATTCAGTAAGGCTGCTAATCATTTCTTTGACAGCCGTGAAGAGATGCCACAGATCACAAAGCATACTGCAGACTAAGGTGCAAAACGCGCTGCCACCACAGCACAGCTGTGCGTCACATGACATGTGTCACATGACATGCCATGGTGCAGGGGGGACCACACGATGCAGGAAATGGGTGGGTATTGCATATTGTAGTTTTCTTCTTAATAACAAAAAGTCTCTGTGTGTGTGTGTCTGTGTGTGTGTGTGTGTGCCTCTGCACCCACTTGCAGAGTCAGTCCTCACACCTACAGTATAGCTGGCCAGGCAGTGTCTTTTATGACCTATAATGGTGAGACTCGGGCATACAGCTCTGAGCGTGACTGCAGCCCTCTGATGAGTCTCTCCTCATCCATTATGACAGCTGCAAGACCACAAAAGAAGGCAATCTGTCACTGACAGGAAGTCGGGGTACCGCAGATGGGAGATGTGTTCTGCAGAAAGCGCTGCTTCTCAGGGGACACTGGATGATACGACTGAGGTGTAAACTGTTGCTGGGCTGCGAGTCCATGTCTGCCAGTGTTTCCTGCCACTGTGGCTGTGTGGGTTTGCAAAAAAAATAAATAAAAAATAGACCTGTCGTGACGTGCGTCATATGGTGGTAGCGGGTTTTGCACTCGACATGATGCTCCACTCAAAACCTGAAAAGTCAGTATCAAACACTCAGCCCTGTATGCTTGACAGGTGGCTGTGAAAAGTTTATACCTCCATTTTCGTGGAACACAGTGGCTGTAGCCTGCTTGAAACCATGTCAGTTACAGTGGATTTCAATAGTGATCAGTTTTCACAGTTGGAAAAATGCCCATTAAACCTCTCCTTGCAGCATAATCCACATCTCCAGTGGCCACCTCCATGATCAGTCCCACACTCACGTTCTCATTTTTGTCTGCAGGAGGTGAGTGTTTGATGCTCAAAAGATTTTAAGTGGAACACTTTTACCCTCGGTTTTCAAGTGATACCAACGTAAATGTTAGACAATCTACAGAACTATGGAGATGACAGACAGACTGAGCTGGGCTTGAATCCAGGCAACCTCATGCTGTGATGGAAAGTTTGAAATGATCAGACGACAGCGACACAGAAATGGCGTTTCCCTTTTAGAACGTTATTAACCAAATCTTCATCTGATCTCGTGGGATAAGCTCTACACGCTTTCTATCACAAGATCAGTGAAGTTTGCAGGCTATATTTGGGAAGCATGCAGCAGTCCAATCAATTTCATGAACTCTGATGAGATCATTCCTTGGGGTTTTCAAGAAACAGCTGGGAAATTTTCAATGAAAAGGGGATTATTTTACTTCAGTTGGGGGTTTTGTCAAATCTGGAGGCATATTTTGCAACACTACTCCAGTACATTTCTGTGCCACATGGATTTCATACCTGATAGATCCTGTTTAGATGTGCCTGTAGGAAGAAAATGTAGTGCATGTAATGGACTGGCTCCAGAATTCCTCCATGAACTACAGTATCTCTCTGAAGCATTTTCCCCCTCATTACCTCTCAACTGTAGCAAGACACCAAGACCTTGAAGAATGAGGCCATGTGGGCAATAGATGTACGAGAATACCAATCAGGTATTCATTGCTTTTGATGGTTTGCACATGTAATATTGCAGAGGACATTACCAAGAGGACACAGTATTAAGGATGTAATGGTAAGCAAGAGGTTGGCTTTTAACCAATGCAGTGCCAAAACAAATGTTTAAAGATGATGGCAGAATATCCAGACATAAACCTTAGAAATGATAGCATTTTATTCTAAAACTTTTCAATCACCAGCATGAGCAGAGTAATGATAACAGTGATTGAAAATGCTAAACAAACACTTGATCATTCAAGTGCTCGTTCTAGCAAACACTGTACAATAAGAAGCAGACAAAGTTTAATTACTGCCTCAAATTGCGTGCTTATTTTGGGAATGTTATAATTGGGTTTCTGATGCAGATTTTCTTGACATTTGGGAAAACTCCAGTCAAATCTGAGTGTACTCCACTTTACTGGCTGAGTTTCACCGAGCTAATTACATGAAGTCCGCTGGGCCATCTTGAAGGAGCTGCTAATTTAGGGGAAATAATCAGTGGTACATAAACCTTGTTGAGGGTGTTTTGCCATGAAGCTGCAGAATTCCCCCCAGCTGCACATGATCAATATACCTCCTGAATTTAGGTTAAAGGTATTCAATTCCTCTCCTTGAGACACCGGCGTCCTGCAGGTTTGTGTTCCTCCCTGGTGGTTATTAGTCATTGTGTCCCAATTCCACATCACAGAGTAATGCATTATAAAGTCGACTCACGAAGTTAGAGTTAAAGAAATGTACTTCTTCATTTTGTACATATAGGAGCTGTGAGAGACTCAGTCAAAGTGTAACTTAAGAAATATACCACTTTTCTCATAGATTTATTCCTATATTAATTATTTCCTGTGCTGTTGCCAGAGACAATAAATAAGTTATATAAATAACTTTTTTTTGCATCCGCCAAGTAGTTTTAGTATGTCATTTTCCCAGTGTGTACTATTTAGTAAAACAGGGGAGAATGTGTAATATCCAACTGGAACACGAAAAAACGAAAATGTCTCTCTACTTTGCACCAGGTGTGGTTCATTAACTCCAGGAGGATAATTGCTCACAGGACACTCGCCCTTTAATACCTAGTATTTAGATATTTAACTTATACTGTCATCCATATCGCCTTTATTATTTTACCTGCTCTCCTTCAGTGAAGACACGCTCACCGTAGCTCCAGTTGATGGTAGGAGTTGGATCTCCCGATGCCTCGCACGTCAGAGTTACCTGCTCCTCCATCTCTGAAGTGCTCTGGTTTACGATGTACGTGATCTTAGGTTTGACTGTAAACACAAAAACAAAGTCATCACAGCCACTCGAACATAACAAGGCGGCCAGGTGGTTTGGTAGCACGAGCACAATAAGTACGAGAGCAACTCTGTGGATTTGGGATGAGTTCAAAGGGAGGATGAGGATCAGTAGCTTGACAGGTGAGTGGGATTCTTATGGCAGCAGAACTGTATTTAAGCTTTTCCAGTCCCAGCAGCAGCAGCAAAGTTGTGATAACCATGTGTGCAGCCAAACTTCATTCATGTAATAATTTATTTAGCCTATCTCAAAGGAGCCGGTCTTCATTTTTGTTTACATTTGAGAGAACTGTCACGTTACAGTACACCTAAGCTAACCTGAAAGCGCAGCAGGGTGCCGACACCGTGACATGAGCAGAGCGAATTGAAGTGCTACCTCTGAAGCGTGAGGTTGAGCATTAATCTGTGCTTTCATATTTTTCATTCCACTCCATGAAGGGTGAACGCATGGATCAACCAATGCATTTGCTAAATGGGAGCCTATTCAAATAAACAAAGGAACAGCTGCACCGTCATTTTTTTTATTTCTGAATTAAAAGTGTTTGAACATGCAGCAATTTGGATTCACTGTTGGGGGTATCACAAACTGATGGGCAGGCTCGGGATCAATGTTTCACATCGCTTATGTTAACCCTGATCCATTTTCTGATCCACTCTTCTTATTAAAACCAGTTTCTAGGATACAGCATTGCGAATGGTCGGACCCGAGAAGGGCACAAACAAACCAATAGTCCAACGCTAACAGCAACCGCACTGACGATGTGTGTCAGCGGGTGAAGTGAACGGAGCCGCTTTGAGTATTTCACAGGTGCATGAAGCCTCTGAAAAGCCTCGGCTGCTGTCTAACAACTGCATTTAAACGTCAGTGTTTTGTTCATGCTGGAGAGAAAGAGACGAAAGAAAGAAATCCTGCCTAAACCTTGCTGCCACTGCAGCTCCACGCTGACACTCACACAGACTTTTCTCCAAAGACACCGATGCTTATTTTCAGCGTTCAAAGAATCTGCTCTACCAATTTCAATGCAGCCCTATTCAAAGGCTCTGAAAATCAGTTTTCTCAATCAGACTTTGAGATCACATGAACTCAAAATCTTCTACAGATAGCGCACTTAGTTATTTCACATCATGTCTGCATTTGTCTTTTTTTGTCTGTACTCTCCTCACTGGTTTGAAGTGGGTGAGGTCAGTCAGGTGGAGAAAAGTGTTGTTACATATTTCTGAGCACCATACTGCCAGCACTGTCAATCAAACTGATCAAAACGCAGCCACACAATCCTGATGAAGCTGGGTTCCGAGTGTTAAACTGTTGATTAATAATACCTAAAGCCTCATTCAGACAGCACTCCCCAGTAATTGAACACATTGTTCCAGATGGCATTTTGACTATTGGGACATTAACAGAACATTACAGGATGCAGTCTGTAGTAGAGCGATGGATATTCTGCAGGATAAAGCCAAAATAGAAAGCCAAAAGCCTCCTCAGGGGTGGAGGGAGAGACGTGACACGCTCCCTCTCAGAATCATTATCTCTATCTCTATACTTTTTTATACTGCATTGAAAGTTAAATGTGTAAAATTGTAAACAAATATAGGCAGAAAAACACAGGACATAGAGGTGACAGCAGTACCTGCAGCAGCTGACACTTCATGACCTTTCTCTTTGATCATATTGGTTCCCTAACAGGCCTGTACGTTTGAGTTTGCACGTTTCAGATGAGCAAAAGCATTTTTAACTTACTCCATTTTCACACAGATGTCAAATTTCATACCGAGCTGATTAAAAAAAAACACAAAAACGAGCAGAGGGGCAAACTGTTCATCATGATTCACTTTAAAAGGTAAGAACATCACTCTGGACAGGATTTAAATTAAAATAGGACCAGTGAGTTCCCTGAAAGACAGTAGGCAATTGTGGCTTCAGTTATTACTGGAGCTTCGATGGGGGTGAAAAAATTGCCACATATGCACTGTGGACAGGATTAAAGTCACTGACGAGTGCAGGCAATGTTAAAATCTCCCCACTTCCTCTTGAGAAATAAATACAGAAAGTATCTTAAGACTTTTCTTCTTAACACAGTACTTAATTGTTGCTTGATTAGTGAATGTTATAGAGAAACATTTTCAGGGGCTTTAAGGCTGCGCTGTGCTGCTGTAATATGTAAGAAAATATAAGTATCTAATCAGACTTGGTATCTTGGTACTCAATATTCAAGAACTACATCGAGGCAGCTTTCATATGCAGAAGTGGGAGACTGTAAGGAAATGCATGATTGTGGCTTTTCCCACATTGATGTACGGAGACCGAAGCTTGGTGAGTGTGAGAAAATCTTCAAAATAATGAGGTAAATCTTGCTAAATTGCAATGTGCTTTGAAAGCTGTCTTCAGTAATTTAATGGTAATTGTTTACCCGGTGAGCTGTAAAGAATCAGGCCCTGGCCACCTCTGTTGTTCAGGAAAAAAAAAACTGCAGCAGCCAAGTCATTGTAAATTTAATTGACAGAAAGACTGCATGAACTGATATTGTGATTGAAATTATGGTCGTTCTTACGTGACAAAATGAACACAACAACCTAGGGAGCAAAAGTGAAGGAAAAAAGAAAAAAAGATTTCAAAGAGTTCAGCTGAGCTCATCCCACTTGGCCAGCTCTGTAAATCTGTAAGATTCAGCCTTATATGAAACAACCCCAACCCACACTGAGACGACACCTCATCTTATATCCCTTGGAAAACAGACACATAACCATACTATTGTTCTTCTCCCCTCCTACACACTCGTATACCTCCGTTCCACACACTGTAAACAATTTATATTGTCACTTTAGTACATATATGTGTATGCATACAAAACATTCTGCCTTACCAAACACTCTCAGACTGAGCTCCTGCTCACTTTCCCCTGCCTTGTTCTTGGCAATGCAGGTGTACTCTCCCTCATCCAGCTTGGCCACATCCATTATTGTCATTTCTGAACCATCTTCATTAAAGCTGTACTTCTCTCCTGCCTCCAGAACCACTTCGTTCCTGTGGAAAACATGAGTGTTGAACATTATATCCATCCATCCAAATCGGTTTCAATCGTTATTCTCATTCTGCGGCATGTTACAAGGTTTTCTCTAAAAAGATAACTGTTTGCTACCCTTAGGTCTATAGAAAATAAGCAGTGCTTTTTCTACATCCTTGAATGACCAAGGGAAAAAGATCAAGCAATAAAGTAGAAGCGCAGCGATGAAAAAGAAGAGGGGAAAGCTCAACATGTCAGAGCAGAAAGTCTTTTCAGAAAATGAGGGCGATGATGTTTTTCTTCTTCAAGCCTTCTGACATTCGGTGTTAAAACTCAATTTGAACGAAAATGGCTCACATATTTTCATTTTGTCGTCGTACAGTGTATATTGTCAGTCACCATTGGCAGCCATGTAGAGGAGATAATGTTCTCTGGCCTCTGACTGTCTGTTATCGCTCACAATACAACTTTCAACAAGTTGCAGGTGCCGTCTAACTGCGGAAGTATGAAAAAATTATTCCAAGGTCGACAAAATACAAAAAAACCCAAGGCCATCAGTAGCTCCTGGGCTGCTTGCACCCCCCTAATCTATGCTGTCTACTCAGCTAACTGCTGTCTTGGAAACAAGATGAACAGGAACAGTTTAACAAAGCAGGAGCCTATCAATGTAGTAATGACTGTATTCAGATACACTGAATAATGTAGCTATTGATGACACCCCGGTCTTCAGGTTTCACTGTTTACATGCACCTCTGATACCCTGTGATTAAGTATCCTGTTGCAATGAATAAACCGGTCTGTAGAATATCCTTAATATCCCAGAGTGTGTGGTGGCCACTTTGGCCTCCAGTTTGATAGAATAACCACCCATGAAAGCCAAGCAGCAAGCACGCCTCATCCCTTTTATTTTGACAAGCTCTGGACAGGATGTTCAGTCCAAAAAAGCCACAATTTACTGGAGAAGCAGCAGAATGCTTACCTCTGACAGCAAACTGAGCAGGCAGGGTATAATGTCTTATGCATTCGGTTTCAGTAAAAGCCTTATCCTTATATAATATCATATATGATAATGTATGATATATAATAGTGTGAAAAATGTTATATAATAATATAAAAAATGCAAAGCCAGCTATCATTTACTGATGGTGGGTAAAATTTTCCTGCCGTCCTGCTGTGCTATAGAAATTAATAACCTTCATAACACAAAAAATACAATAGGCTATAATGAATTTCACACTTAATTCTCATTTCCTATGCAGGAGGACAGTGATTCTGTGAAATGAGACACTTTAGAAACTACTGCAAATACTACCATTGGTAAATCTAAACATGTATTAGAAACATTTCCTCATTTTTAAGATGATATCAGATCATATGTTGCTGGCACTTGTACAACCCACACAGCTTGCTATTTCTAATTAACCCCATTTCTTTAATCTGCTGCGGTCGGCTTTTTACAGTGTGGACATAATGATACATTGACCAAGATGGCGGTGCAGCCGCTATGCGAGGCTCAGCATCTCTCCAGATAACTTTAATCTAATCTAATCTAATCTGATCTAATCTAATCTAAACTACTGACGTTATGTGCCAACAAACAGTCGGCGCTACACTAAATTTCAGCACATTAGCAGTGAGGTTCTATGGATGGCAATGTTGGTCTGTCTGTCTGTTGGTCAGTCCATCACTTTGGTACAGTCTGAAATATCTTAACTATTGGATGGACTGCTGTGAAAGTTTGAATTGCATTGACTTTGGTGACTTTTACTCTAGTGCCACCAGCTAGTTGACATTTTGGTACAGAATAAAATGTCTTGATGACTACTGGAAGAACTGCTATGAAATTGAGTACAGACATCCATGCTCCCTCAGGATGAGCTGTAAAAACTTGGGGGATCCTTTAACTTTTTATCTTGCACCATCATCAAGTCAAAATTTCAATTTGTCCAATACTTTGGTTTATGAACAAAAATCTCCAAAACTAATGACACTGCCATCAACCTCAGATGTACTTTAAATTTTGAGCTAATGAGCAAATGGTAAACCTCAGCATGTTTGCACTGGCATCATGAGCACGGTGACATTAGCATTTATCTTAAAGCACAACTGTGCCAAAGTGTAGCCTCACAGAACCTCTAGCATGGCTAGTGTTGTTCTATAAACAATCACTCATGTCAAAAGAATAATTTAACAGGCGATGAGAGTCGTTGTGTTTAGTCTGGTCTAACTACAAGTCAATTCTAAAAACTAACAGACACAGTCCAAATTATTAGGGTGATGTGTTGACATATGACAAGTGCTGCTGCAAATGTTGAAAGCATTTGTCTCCCCAGCTGCAAGCAGAGTTTTACCTTGTCCAAGTCACCATGGGTTCAGGATAGCCATCAACAGCACAAGTCAACATGGCAGGCTGCCCGACATCTGCTGTGGCATTCACCTCTGACTGCCATACTCTGATGGTCGGGAGCACTGAGACACAGAGAAATAGATAAATAATGTAATAGAGAGAAAAATAAATTGGTAGATAGATACATACATAGGTAGATGTCACACAGACAGATAGGAGGAGGGAAAGCAGAGACAGATGCTGTGACAAATTCAGAACATTTATTTTAAGCTCACTCATTTGCTAGGCTCAGAAGTTGCAGGAAACAGACTTCATTAGCATAGAATATCTTTGATACACGGTTGCCCTGGGCAACTGTTTCCATATTGATGCTGGGCCTGGTCGCCTCTAAGGAGCTACGGCTTATTTAAGCGTCATGGGACACCTGCCGCACAAAAACATGCACACAGGAACAAAAAGCGAAGAGGAAATCCTGCTAACCGTTCACAACGACCTTGATGACCCGCAGATCAATCTCGCCACGGGCCATGAGGCGACCCTCGCAGGTATATGAGCCCTCATCTGTCTTCTTTATGCCACGGATTTGAAGGTGATTGTTGCTCAGTACCTTAAACCGAACTGAAAGGAAGCAGAGGATAAATGCATTCTCAGGTGTGTTATACATTTGACAAGTTTAAATTAGGCACAAGTCACTCACTTTAAGTGTTTGATGAAAAAGAGCTGCTGTCGTGCTACCAGGAGGCTTGCATAGTGATGTATTGAAACTCCATATATACACACATATGTAGTTGCCTGAATAAGTCAGCCATGGCAGAGATTCACTTTGATGTATCTGGCTGACAACTTATCAACACTTTAACACTGGTGTCTGGTTTAGTCGGTAAGATCTCTGCAGTGTTATTACAAACTTGACTTTAAATTTATGCATTTTCTTCAAGCTCCATTACTCCAAGGGATATGCAATATTTTTGTCTGTCTGGGGGATACTGCTACATAAAAAAACAACTGACAATACAACAGATTATGTGTAATTTCCACTGTGTCAAATTCAGCGAGCATGCCCAACACTCCTTCCGCCTGCACCAGAATAAGAGGAATATGGCCAAAAGCCCATAAGAACCCCCTCAGTTTGAGATGAAATGTGACCCAAATAAATTTAATCACATAGTAATTCGAAATACTATTACAACCCACACAAGAGCTTGTGTTATTATTTTTCCAGAGCAATACCAACAATACCATACACATTATGATATTGCTCAGTGTCAGGGGTGAAGAACAGAGAATCAATTGTATTTTCAAATTCAAAACCAAATTAATTTTTTCCTTTCAAAGCACAGGATAAACCCTGGTGGCCACAAAAGCGGGGCGTCAACAACTTCTAGTGTCTAACACTGGGAAACCACTGTGCCTGCGGTTGTGTTTCGACTATGTGCTCTTGTATTATGCAGTAGTTTATGTTCATTACATTTAGAATAAATTAGTCGCATTTTCAGTTTTAGTTTGCTGGAAGATATGCTTTATGCTGGTTGTCGTAAGTGTTTTTACTTAAATGTTAACTCTACAAAACTGCAATACTAATATTCTGACGTCAGTCTTGTTCATGTCCAGCCCATATTACATCAAATAATAAATACTAATAAATACTGCCTTGATCTATGTCAGTATATCAGTTTTCACTTTGGGAAGCAATACAACAAGGAACACAAAATATTTAGTAATAGCAGATTTTTTTTTTTCTTTCTAATAAGATGGACCTCAGGGGGATTTTATGCAAACAATTGTGCGAACTAGACCATGCAAATTGAATACAAATATTTAAAACTATTCATATTCATTAGTTAATGTTTGTCAAAGACATGCAGTTGAATGAAACACTCACAACAAGGAATATTAAGAATGTGCTGAGATGACAGGATAAAATCAAGCCAAACAGAAATATGCTCCGTGCTGTTCAGAGAACTCTTACCATCTTTTTCCATCTGTATTTTTGCTCCCTTGTACTTCCAGAGGACAGTGGGTGGAGGCGAACTGATGACATCACAAACAATATTGGCATTGTCTCCTTCAGTAAACTCTTGGGGCGAGGGGGCGTTTGTGAAGGTGATTCTTTCTGGAATATAACATGCAAAACACGTCTTTACTCATTGGTATTAAAGTATGAATCTCATCAAAACTCCATCTCCTTCACTTAGTTTGTCTGTTGGGAAGGCATATATTTGTATTCAGTATTGCAGATAGACATTTGTTAAGCATTCTTTTTCATTACTGTTCCACACACAACAAGATATCTTCAATATTAAGCTAGCAATTTCTTTTCAATTCCCTCCAATTTTCTTGTAAAAAGATGGCTACGCTGAAAGAGAAATGGCAATTTTACCAATCAACACTTTTATACATTAAAAAAAAGATCAAATTCTGAGCCCCACCAACATCATTGTAACTACAGTAAAAAGGACCATCTTTTCTTCAAACTTCCTTTATCAGGCAGTGCTTTCTATTACCCTGAGCTTCTCATCACTCTAAACAGGCTCCCAGGACTTACTGTTTTTCAAGTTATCAGAGCTAAAGCGTTTCTAAAACTAACAAACTGGTTAATGGAATTTGCCAGGAGCTCTGCAGGGCAGGAGTGAAGCCCTAACGCTACCTTACAGTCTAGACTCAGGGCAGACGTTACAGAATTGCCTCGACTTCCCGGCTCTGAAACTACACCATTTGAACATGCAAAGACATTTTTAGCTATGCTGTGCAGCTCATTTCTTGAATCTAGCGCTGAATGTTAAAATTTAAACACAAACACACAAAATATAACACTGTAAAAAAAATAATAAACTGCAGCTATAGCACTCATTGCCTGCAGGGGGCACCAGTGTGGAAATTGTAGCAGCTGTTACTTTCTTTGGCTGCAGGGGGTGACATTGCATTACACTGACAAAAGTGCTGCTGTAGATGGCAGAAGTCGGCTTGTATATAGCTGCTAAAATGGCACTAGCTTACCTTATGCGATTACCTGTGTGAGTTTGTGAGTTTACAAGCCAGTTCCACGAGGTGCATCACATAAATGAACAGTTTAATTTCCCTTCTTAAAACACAATTTTCTTAAGATTTAATCAAGAAGAACACTTATCTTAACCAACTGCAAACAGAAAAATGGAACTACTTTGCGTCGGACACTGTATATTGATTTTGATATGCCATGTCTACATGGGTGAACACTTCTAATAATACGCTAACATAGTAACTGAAACAACAGGAAAAGTTGTGTTCGGCAAAGGATTTCATCTCTGATGGACATTTGCTGATGCTTGGCATTCATGGAAAATAAAAGCCATTACTCACAAGAACTGCACAACAGACAGGATCATTAAGCAGCCCTCTAATGGTCTTCCGACCGTTTATTGAACTGATGAAAAATCCATCCTCACTTGAAAGGAAAAAGAGTAATGTGTTGCCCTTGAGCAGTCAATAAAATACTGTGAGTTCAATAAACAGGATTTTTTTCCTCTGTGCTCATACGACTCAATAATTTGGAGAGTGGGGAAATACTTACGGAAGATTTTCACTTTGATGGTTGACTCCCCTTGCTGGTCACCATTGGTAGCGACACACCTGTACGTCCCCGCATTTTCAGTCCCAGCTTTATACAGTGTGAGGGTGGAGGATGACTCATCATTACGGGTTACTGTTATGTCTGGTCTGTTCGGTTCTATCCTGTCCCCATTTGGTCCAAACCAGTCTATCTGCTTGGCAACACCTACAACTGAGAGCACAGTAAAGAGCAGTGTGTTAGGAACAAGTGATGTAAAATGTATGCATTCCACGTCAGTGAAGTTCACCAGAGCCCACAGACTGAATATTGTAGGTTGTTCCTACGCCTGCATGGGTTGAGGCTTGTGGTTTCTGCATTTTAGCTGTTTGAAACAACAAATATATTCTAAAAATAAAATGACAAAATGTCAGAAAATAAGAAACTCTAAAGTTTTTCTTCAATAATCATATCATGTTTTGCCCAGAACAGATGCGTAGAGCAACAGGAAACACAGGACTTTAAAGGGGGTTGTCATGATTAGATTGATAACCAGGACATTTCAGCCATATGGATACATTTATGCGTCCTAGCCTCCTAAATCACCAGGATCATCATTTTACAATAAAATCCCAATAAGTAGAAAGCATGGATGTGAAGTAAATATTAGCAGACTGTTATTATTTGTGAGTGCAATGCCAACATTTGAACAAATAACTCTTATTTTTATGAGAATGTAAACAGAAAACACAGACCTCTGTCTCTGCTGACATCATTCTCTTTTCAGCCACTTTAGGTCATATCTTTAGAGGAATGTAAAACATATAAGACGGTTAAAGTTACCTTCACACATGAAGAACTTGGACTCTCCAAGACTAATCTCACCCTGGCTTGGTGTGATCTGTACTTCCAGTGAAGCTGCAACAGGAAACAGAAAGCATACAATATAACACCAGAAACTTGTTAACGTCATTAATGAAGCACTGCTAAGTACTTCAATTACTGTTAATTAATTACTGGAAAGAGTATTAAGTGACATTTGGAACTTCATCATATATCTTTTGTCCAACAGGACTGAGAACCCAACTGCAGTTGCACCTGCAGTTTTAAAGTCACAAGCAGAATTATATTTCTATTTGATTATTTAATACCCAGTGGAGGATGGCATGATACAAAGTCAGTTAATTTTTATGATTTTGTTTTATTTTAGTTAATAGCTGCTACAAGTATCAAATGTTCAACTTTAAACACACAATCAAAGTTAACGGCAATTACAACGATAATGAGAAACTTGAGGTGCGACTCTTATTTTCTGCAGGTAGTGACACCCAAATACAGTGTGTGCACATACGTACATCTGTACTTTTTCTGTAACTGAACTGTGGAAACTAATGAACATACACATCAAGAAATCGACTGTGCCAGTTTTGGCTCTAGCCGCCTTATTACCAAAAACACGGACATTTCCTGTTCCTCTTTTGCCTGCAGTCTTCCTGTCCTTACAAGAGATATAGCATCGAGCCAACGCTGCAATTATTCAGTTAACATTCTGCAGTTGTGAGAACCAATGCGCTGCTGCCAACATACCTTCAGAGAAATTATATTTAAGATGCTTTAAAAACTTCGTCTGTCTAGAGAGATAAACGCAGCGAGTAGCTCAGAGCACTTAATGAAAGACCAGATGAAAAAGACAGATTCCTGTTATTTGACAGACAGGAGTATGGCCTGAAACACTTTGTGCTTAATTAGAACAAAGCTTCCCTTGTTTCCTGCTGAATCTCCCGAGGGAGTAGTCAGGGGTTCCTGTGGTTGACTAAGAAGTGTGACTAAATGGGCCCAAGTCCAGCTCCATATTACACATGAGCAAGACTGTGTGAATGTGTATGTACCACCATCAGTGTGCAAGCGCACACTGGAGGTCAGGGCGAAAGTGGGCACGCAGTGTTGTGAAGGGACACAAAGAAACAAGATGGTGACGTCTGCTGAAGATGAACTGGAGCGAATAGGCTCAATGCTTTTTGTAAAGCCAACACATGGAGGGAACAGGTAATGACTGATTTTGGTCACACCTTTTTCAACTAAAAAGTGACATTCCCTCAAATGTTGAAACAATAATTCAACCGTTGAATCATAGCACTGTGAAAGGTTCAATGATGATGGCAAATCCTTTTCTTATATTCTGTCCTTTCATGTTTGTTTATTCTAGCGGATCAGAGCTATAAAATTTATGAGATGAGAACTACTTACACATTGTCATTCATTTTACTCAGAGTTTAATCAGAATCTAAATTAGATTTTTAATTGCAAGTCATGTCTACTTCCTTCTTTTGGGTTCACCTGATAAACTGTAAATAAACCTCTCTAAATGTGTCGGAGATTAGCAATTACTGGGCTCATATACTGGCCACTAAAAGTGATAGTACTAGTATTTATAACTAAGGACAAATAGCTAGCAATGACAAGCGTGTTTTACAAAAAAAAAAGAGAAAATGACTTAATTGATTGATCAAATTTAAAATGCTTCGACTAATGGTCATACAGTTACCCAATCAGAGAAAGCTAAGTAAGCTGCAAATATTGACATTAGAGGAGCTGGAACCAGTGAATGTTTGGGATTTTCACCTAGAAAGCGACTACAACTGTTCAATTATTGATTATATTTCTCTCAATCTACTAATCTACTGATCACTTTAGCTCTTAACCCGTCAACATCTCAGGAAAACATACAAGGTCGTAATTACTGATACTGAAAAGGCTAAATGTGACCAAACTGAAAAGAAAAGAATTATCAGAACAAGGAGAAAATGAAAGGAGGACTATATATTTAAATTTAAATCCACCAAACAATGTTTTCTCCATCTTCCAGAGATTGATATTAAGTAGGCGTGTGGAGTATGATCTGTCATCCCATCAGAGCAGCAGTGTTAACTAGAAACTGAATACGTTCTATGAAAATCACTGTAGTTTGCAGTCTCTGCTGTCAGATTATCCTCGTTTTTGTCAAATAACAGAAGCACAAAGCACAGTTCACTATAACTGATTGCATGCATGACAGTTGTTTGAAGGTTTTATTTTTAAATGAGCCAAATTATTTAATTTTGTCACCAGGATTTGATGTTCAAAGTGAGGAAAGATGAAAACCAGGCATCAAAACCCCACTCATTTTATTTTCATATGAACTACTGAATGAAACAATGTTATGCTAATTTCATGGATAAGGATTTTGTTTTAATTGGACACAGGAAATAAGTACGGGTAGTGTTCATTTAGTCAAACTAACAAGCAACTCATTTGCAGAGGAGGCATGGTGATGATGATGATTATTCAAGTCAAGTGAAGTTCATTTGTAAAGCCCATTATCACATTCAATGTCTGAAAGCGCTTTACATCCACATTGAGGAAAAATCCTCGAAACATGCGAGGCACATAAAAAAAGGAATGGAAGGTGGTAACAGAAACACAAAATGCAACAATTAGACCACAGTTCAACAGCAGCAATACAATAAGTTCAACACTAATGTGATCTTGAATGTGATTTTAAAAACTCCAGTCGAGTAGAAGTTAAATGCAGGTCGAATTAAGTAAGCCATGAACAGATCCAGGATCAACTCTTCATATTTTTCAGTTCCAAGGTGCCAGATAGGTGGAGTGGCAATTACGAAGAAAGGTGAAATGTGGGGCAGATGAGTCAGGGTGGAGTAGTGCTAAGCATACTGACTGACAGAGCTGAGTTATCTGCATTTTATCTCATCCTGGAGTATAAAAGCTCAAGCTCATTCCCTTTGACGCTTATGATGGGAAGATCCGTAGACAGTGCAGTCAGAAAGACGGGTAAGATCAGGATTTACTGCAGCTTCTGTAACATGACCGAAAATACAGAGGCTGCAGAATCATGCAAAAATATACTGACCACTAAACACAGCATTGTGTCTGAGGAGCAAATTAAATGCAAAAAGAAACTATTTTGATGGCAAATAACACTTCGCATATATTACACACTTACTGTAGTTGCCAGCTTATTGTGTACACCTTGCTAAAACTAACGCAGTCTTAAAAAAGCAGCACTGCAACAAATCCCACCTACCAACCCATTTATATCAATAAAGGCAGACTTAAAATTATTAATACCTCTCAAAATTACACAATTCAATTCAACAGCACAGCAAACTACAGCCTCCAAAATGACCATAACGTTGAATCAACACCTCTCTAAAACAGCTTCAACAAAGCTGAACATTATAACCTTCATGAAAGTATGATTTATTATAGGACTGTTTTATTAGACTGCATTAGCTTTAGCTGGGTGTACCTCATAAAATGAGTCCACAGTGTGCTGGCTAAATAATGGAGGAGCAGGTACTATAAATTCATGACTGATCAAAAACCTTCATCTAACTGGATCAGCTGTGTGTACTGAATTAATGTCAAAAAGTCAGAAAGCAGCGAGCCAGATCGTAAAACCTGTCAGTGTACTTCACAACACTGCCTTTCCTATATTAAAACCAACAATGCAAAACCATTCTCATATCCCTCCTCCAAGCAAGATGACATTCAGAGGGATGAAGGTTCCACAGGGATTTCCCATCACATGATCCACCTCCTTCTTCACTGTCTCTCACTAAGTGTTTTTCTCCTTATTCAGTAGAATATTAATAATAAAATAATAAAACAAGAGCAACGCACCTGCACAGTCTGGGAGTTTTCCAAAATAAACTATTCTGTAGCCCAGGCACTAATTGGTTCTCTCTGATCGAAGGCAGAGCCGTGGCTCCTCTACGCAGATAGTTATGAACAAGACAGGGTAATTGCTCTCCAACCAACAGCTCACTTTTCATGTATTTAAGAGGCTAACAAGCGACTGTAGCTCAAGCCCAGTTAAAGGGCAAAAAGGGGGAAGCCAAATTACAAGAAGCAACTGTGTGTCATAGAAATTCTATCTGCATGTGAATCCCCGGAGACCGATCCATTTAAGTAGGCTGAGACTGCATGGGGTCTCCACATCATAGACGTTAATGGAGCATGGACTGTAGATAAGAGAATACAATAATTGAGAAGAAGGAGAATCATCTATTAAGTACTTTAAGTCTTAATTCATTAGAAGTTATTTGGCGTTATTAATTTTTCAAATTAAATTTTGCCTGTAGCACAAATTTCAAACATAGTTTTCTGATGAGCGTAATATTTTTTTAGTCCCAAATGTAAGAATGCTAGCAGCATGTATCTAGGGACGGCAAGCCTGTTGTCATAATGCATTACTTTCTGCAGAAGTGTCATTTCTGATAGAACCATGTTGCCAAAATCAAACATTTTCAATTCCTACGCTTAAGTTTTCAAAAAGAATAACGCAGAGTTATGCTAAAGTATAAATAAGTCAATTCCAAAACATATTTGCATGAGAAAAACACACCCGTTTTCAAATTTCATACATAATGTACTGATGCTTAAAAGCTGAAGATTCAAATGCTAAGTATATTTCTAAGATTTGTTCTTGCTGTTAAACTGCAGTTATTTCAGTGAACCGCTAATCACTGAGCGCAAGCTCTTAAACCTACTGTAAACTCACCTTATGCCTTAAGTCCATGTTCCTTAAAAACGTATGACTGTTTATTAAAACTAGAACAAGGACTTAGAACTGAGTAGAAAGGAAGATGGCCCTGAGAGCATTAGAAGTTGCTATGTACCACTAATTGGCAAACCAAACCCCAGGCTTATAAAACCTGCACACAAACAGGAGTAACGTGTCCAAACCAAAGTTTCCTGGTTGTTAAAGCCCTCAACACCAGCCTGGTTGAGAGACCAACAGATTAGATAAGAGTGACCTAGTTCTGGGTAAAAAACGGTAAACCTGCCTGCAGTTAAACTTGACATTTTATATTAAAATGCCTCTTCAGTCTTCAGCTTTTCATCCTAAAATTCTGCTTATACAAAAACTGAACCACGATGAAAAAATTCACTCCCCTCCCCATCAAAATCAACCTCTATCAAACCACCCAAAAAGCAATAAATGAAACCGGGAACGTGACGTTAGACTGCAAAGGCCGCCTGCAGGAATCTGAGAGACATTGACAAAAGACCAAGTGGAATTTTCCATCAACAAACTAATGTGAGGAGACTGACCACAAACAGTCAGAGACGAGGTATGGCTTTACCTCTAAGTAGCTTTAGATTCCATCTCACATGAATCATTTCATTCTTCAGATTGAAGAGGAAAGACATGCTGACATAAACCAAGGAGGACAATTAGATTTAATAATCTCTGCCTTCGAGACATCGCCATTTATGGATGCTGAATATGGTTGGAACTCCGAGATCAGCTGCCAACAAATGGATGAGGAATGCCGGTCTGTCCCAAAATCTGAGCAGCAAATTAAGTCTTATTTACAATCGCACCATGTGTTCAACTTGACAGATGACATATGAGCAGAGAATCATGGTCTGCCTAAGTTTTACCACAAAACTGAGACAAATGCCAAGAAAACGGCAGCAGTAAATCTAGTTGTTGGTCTATTTTCCTGCCTGTAAAGAGGAAAACATAAGGGAAATTTGAATTGAATAGCAGTTCATTTGTGATATAGCATTTACGGTAGCTGTGGACAATGTCATACTTGGATGCAGGCTGATGCAGCCTATAGGAAACAGCTTGCAGTGTCAATAATTCATGTCTCTGTAGGTCATCGGCGAAGCCTCAGTGTTCGTCGTCTTGGAGCAATCTCATTAAATTCTCTGCAACATGGAGTAAAAATACTACAATGGTAACATATTATTAATTAGAGAGTTTACGTCTCTGCTGCTTCTTAATGCAGGTCACAGCATGATGCAGCAAAATGTGAAGTATTTTGTGCCGTTTATTTGGATTACTTATTATTACTTATTATTCTTCTTTATTCTGCAATTCAAACTACGGTAGTCTCTGTGCTTCAGGTCATGTTCATGAATTTTTCAGCACAGCAATGAGATTATACTACTTACTTACATACCACTGCATACACATGTGCTTGCACGTGTATTGGTGTGTTAATGTCTCTCTGTGTAGCGATGGTGGTGGAAGGGGGTTATTTCATGAATGGAAATGATGTATATTGATGTCCTTGGGCAGTAATCAGTGGTTGCAGTTGGAGATCCTTAAATAGCCCCATGTAGCCTCAACCCATCTGCTCTAGCTTGGGTTGTATCGTAAATGTAAGTTCCCCACGGGAATTCACTGACTTTTCTACATTATGTTGGAAGCAACTGATAAGACGTGAAGAGCAACAACACCACGTAAATGAGAATTTATGCAGAGCTCGGCCTCTGTCCTTTAGCTTCTGTCGCTACCTTAAAACAACACCTCGGGTGCTATTGCCTGTGCTATGCTATTGGATGTTGTAGTAAGCCTCGAACCAAGCCATGACTCGCTTCACTTGCCGTGCAGGATTATGCTCATTATCTATTCTGCCAGCATTAAACACACACACACACACACACACACACAAGCATTTAAACTTTAAGCCTGCCAAATTGACAGTCACACTTATAAACCTCTGCTTAAGTAGGCCCCATCTGTAATCTAAAATAAACAAAAAATCTGATCTGTCCTTCAAATAAAAGGTTCGCTAGGCACTAGGACTGGGAATCGCTGACTAACTCCTGACATATATTTATAATTTGCCTATGGTAATGCCAGTATATATTACACAGCAGTTTCTGCTGTATGTGACTTGTCACATCAAATATATATCTCCAATATCTGTATAACCAAACAGAAGAAAATAACCAGCCAAAATATATTCTGTCCATGGCAGGAACCTAAGCCACACTTATTATATACTATTTATTTAGTGCATTAAACACTTTCCGTTTCATACAGTTTTATGGCCTGCTGAGATGAAAAAGTGTGTGCCAAAATGAATGAGGACTAAGCATGCACACGCACGCAAACACACACACAGCAACATGAACCGATGTGCAACTGCTTCAATGTCAAACAGCCTTTACTGGTGGTGTCTGAACTGCCTGAAAGAAAATCAGTTTAGACTCCAAATGTCTGTAGGAATGAAGTGCCTCTGCATCAGTAATGGTGCCAGTGTGTTTATGATGTACTGCAAGAGACTGACTCACAGTATATCACAATGTTATTTGTCTCACACACTCTAGCCAAGAAAAACTGCCAATAACTCCCCCACTTAGACCAATTTATTGTGTTGATTTATTATCACAAACACAAACATATTTGTCACTGTGGCAAGCTTACACCAACTTTGCCTATTACAATATCTAAGCTATAATAAAAAGCACATTGAAATGTACATAAAAAATGTAAGTTTTTCTTACAACAGAGACACATGCACGTAATTCAGGTGCTTTGGCTCATACAAGTCTTACACAAATCTCACATTGATTCTCCATGAACAGTAAAACGATTTCCGTACACACTAGAAATGAACAAATAAAACATTTAATTTAAAACAAACACGACACTGAGTTCCCAGTCTTGAAGGGACAATGCACACCCAAGGTGGTCGTATTCAGGACTCACTACTTTTAAGAAACAAGTATTTGCTTGCTGCTCATGCCTCTCAACCACAGTTATACTCACTTCTACCAGTTGCTATGGAAACGTGTTTCCCAGCTCCCCTCTCCCTATATTTTGACATCACCTCTCTCTGTCTCTCCCTCTCAGTCTCTCGCCCTCTCCCTCCCTCCCTCTCTAGCTCTCTCTCCCTTTCTCTCTCCCTCTCATGGCCATCTGATTGGATGCAGCAGTACAACCTCTGAGGAGTGACTATTTACATTGAAGAGGTTGTCAAAACACAGTTCACAACCTCAACCAATCACGATGATTGCCTTCAGCGGCGAAGCCATTGGTGGTATGATGCTCCAACGTCTGCACCAGCCATCCCCATATTGTACATACATAAAAACTACAACTTAAACCCTGTGTGCAATGTTGTTCAGTGAAACCACGTGATGCTTAAAGAGCACATTTTAACAATTCATTTGACACTCAGCTGGTGCTTCCCTTATTATAGCCGCAAGCTGAGGCATCAATATCTGCCAGGCTTTAAACACTTGGGGCATTTCATCTGTGCGTTGCTTTTCAAACATGATAAGACTGCACAACAGATGGCCGGAAGCTCCCAGTAAATCTCTGTGCATTTGGTTCAAAAGAAATGGTAATGTGCCAAACCAAAAGGAACAACTAGTACAGAGAAACTGTCTTTATATCTATTTCAATCTACTGTATTTTAGTCCAAATTATACTTGTAAAATCTTAATCTTAATCCCAAATCTCCTTTCCGTGGCATCTTCACCATAAAAAGAGGCTTACAGTGTAATTCATATGTACTTACAGTAAATCCTTTTTTTTAAGTTATAGATCATTAATTATATCTGAAAATTGACATTCTGCACTACCAGTAAGCAGACAACAGGATTGGTTTCGTGGCAGCAGAATGTTACATGTTAAAAAACGAGGGTGTAAAATATCACTTCAAATACTGATGTAATGGTCATATTTATGGGTTACATAATAGGGCAGCACACATTAGAATAAGAGGTCGAGGCAGCAGAAGCTGAGCTGCCACAGTGGAGATGATTCAGAATCCTATCTGTTGTTGAAAAGTGGCCGTTTGAAAGGTGTTTGGCTGTGATATTGAAGTATCATAAAACATGTCATATTTTATGCCGTATTACATTCATCATTTTGTCATAAGCCAAAAGGGGCGCTTTAGTCCCTTGCAGTGTAGTTTGATGTGCATCATTATAAGAAGGGATTTAAAAAAGAAGAAGAAAAATTCTGGAACAAAATGTTCCTCATTTAAATGCATCTAAACACATCCTTCGAAACATTACTATTTTGAGATATAAGTATATAAATAGAACTTATACATTCAATTGTAACCCATATCAACACCTGCCTGCCATCTTTTTTTATCTTATAAACTGGAATCTGTAACCGTCGTCATGTTGAGATATGACAAAAAAAAGAGCAGACTACAAACTCTGCTAAACTGCCAAGACGAGCGGTGAAAAGTGGGTCCTTTAAAAAGCAATTTGATAAAACGTCCAAAGAATCATCACAATGCAGAGTTCAAGGAGTTTGCAACAAATTGTGGGAAAGCGGGAGAAAAAGTCCAGGGACAACCCACGGGTTACAGCTAACAACAACTAACTAACAACTATTTTGGTAATCGGTTTGAAAAATTTTCTAAAAAAAAAAAAAAAACGTACAAGTCTTTGATCCCATTTTCTTAACTTGTCTATGATAGGAAACTGAATATCTTTGTGTTGTGGACAAAACAAGACATCTGAAGTCGTCATCTTGGACTTTGGAAAACACCGATCGACATTTTTCACCATTTTCTGTCATTTTATAGACCGGACAACTAATCAATTAATCAAGAAAATAATCCACTGATTAATCAACATTGAAAATAATTGTCAGTTGCACCTAGGGGTGGGCGATATGGCCTGAACTCATTTGTCTGTGTCTGATCATTCTCACTGACTGGAAATATCAAATAAATATTTGGACATATGCACAATATCAACAAAAGAGTGAAAAGCAATATACAGCGAGCAGGAAAGAGCACGAAGCAGCAACACCCAATGCAATGTCATCAACACCCCCACACGCTAGCTGTGTAGCAGAGTAGCAGTACGTACACTGTCAGCAACGGGAAAGTTCCAACAGTGGAAACGTGACTGCCAAATCTCTATGGGTGGACACATTTCTACCATCGCAGGGTATATACCATTATACTACCCAACCCTAGTTGCAGCCCGACCGCAGGTGTCAAAAACAAGACGTTCTTGACCACCTGTTTTCAGTTGTCGATAATACATTTTGCCGTCTTCTCAATGTACTGGAGCCGAGGAAGGGATTCCCAGCTGTAACAAATCACAGGTCTCGACCCCAGTAACAAAAAATGGCTGTTAAATTGAATGAGCCACTACGAAACTTGATATAAATACATTAAACCCAAACATGGTGTTACACATCTCTGTTAGCTTCGCTCTGAGCAGACTTGATTGATTTTGTCAACAAGGACAGTTGTGACTGAACAAACAATGCAGACTAGAGGTGAAATGATTACTCGACCACTCGAGTCGATCAACAGAAAATGTATCTGCTACTATCTTAATACTTGATTGCTTGTTTTCCTTGTCTTACATGATAGCACAATGAATGTCTGCGCGTCGGACAAAGCAAGCAAATTGAATATGTCACTGCTTCCATTGAGAAATTGTGGAGGGATCTTTCTCACTACTTTCTTACATTTTACAGACAAAAAATTTATCAATTAACCAATAAATTAACAGTCAGATGAATCAACAATGAAAATAATCACTAGCCCTAACGCGGGTCTTAAAAGCAGAGTTCAGAGGACAGGTCCTCGGGTAGCGACAGTTTCAGAGAAAACACTGTGGTTTGTTTTCTGTAGAATAGTGGTCATCTGATTTAGGGAGATTCTTCACAACCTGAGAATTTAATCATGATGTGTGAGTTCAATGTGCATCAATTGGGTCTGTTGCAAAACAAAACTGCATTTGCAAGCTAAATTCAGATTTTCCAGTCCAAGCAGTTGCACATGAATGCACCATTCTCCCAGACTTGGCAGCCTCAACTGCAATTCTATGGACTGAAAAGAAAAGTTCAAAACACACATGCAATTTTGGGGGGTGATAAATCTATTTGGTTGAGTCTCTCAAATACATTATGTAAATGTGAAACACTGCCATGGCACCATAACATCTTTTAAGTAACATCATGACTCAAACTGAAGCCAAAATCTGAATTGAAGTGAACTCCTCCTAATGCGTACATGCCTCTGTGAGCTACATTCCTCTTCCTCTCTTTCCTGAAGATAATCTGTGACTCAATGAGCTACAGTGCACTCCACTTCAGCGGCCAACAGAATTTGCCCTCATTCAGGCAATTTAGTGCGAGTGCCCCTCAGCATCTGCCTCAGCTGTGCAACCACACAACAAAAGCCCAGGGAGACGGAGAGTGTCTGTGGTCCATCATGCCATGCTGTGTTCTCCTGTAATGAGTCAGTATTTAGAAGGCTGAAAATGCAGACATTGTGCTGGCAGGGACACTTAAAATATAGGGGAGATAAAGCTTCCGGAAGATTACAAGAAAGAGATTAATTGTGGCTTATTAAATAATTCTGACAATTCTGTGAACACAAACTGAAACTACCACAGTCCAGGATAAACATGTTTGTCACCGACGACAAACAGATAATAATTACGCCAAAAATCCTGGTTTGATTTTGATCCAGCTCAGGACTCCAGTAGAGCTGTACAACCTGTGCAAGGACTGAGAGAGAGCAGTCTGTCATCATGTCTAAAAAAGACATGCATAATCAGTGAAATGAAAAAGATTCTTCGAGGCTGAATTCTCAGGACCGTGCATGGATTTTTATTTTCGACTTGAATCCTGTGTGGCAGCAACATACAATAATAGGGAGTCTGTGTGGCATGAACAATGACTGAAATGGTAACATCTCTGTGAACACAATGAATCACCACAGTCTGTCGCAAAATAACACTCTTTCTTCCCGATTAATCATAACAGTGGTTCTCCAGTGGCTTCCCTGTTAGTGCTAGTCACGACACGCTCCCATGAAAAAGCCCACAAAGCAACTGCCTTCTTGCTACGAGCGAGAAAGCCATTAAGGTTTAGCGATACATGACACGCTAATGCTGCGCAGAGCCGGGCAGAATTTCATGCATCTCTAATAATTACTGTAATGACAAAGAGGCAAAAAAGGGGGACAGGGAGGGCAGGAGGGCAGGAGGGAGGGAGCCACAATGACCACTCAGCCACAAGCTGCCTGGGACTACACAGAACCCCGAAGCCTGGCACATGCACACAGCTCTCTCTGTGTGTCCATTCAGAGGGCAGACAAGCTGGGACGAGCCGGATAAGCCTGCCTGTGACTCCACCAGGAAGAGGATCAATAAGAGGGAATGCACCATTTCAGATACAGCCAGACAGAGCCAGGGGCAGGGCAGAGAGGCAGAGCAGCACTTGAGTACTCATTATGTTGTGTAGGATGACACAGTGTGAGCCACTTCTGGAGTTGTCTATGAATGGAGGAAGACGATGCAGACCCATCAGAGATTAGGCCAGACGGAACAGTAATTGGATTAAACCACTAATGAAAATAAAAACTGGCATGAGCGCGTCTCCGTCAAGGTTACAGAGCTGACGGATAATTGCGTGAACACGCTGATAGCAGGCAGAGAAACTGGTCGCCAGAAGCCCAAACCTATCCTATGACCGGAGAAGTGTTGAACAATGTTCACCATGGCCATCTCTTTTTCTTTCGCTCGCTGGCATGGAAGCAGTTGGCGGCTGCAGCTGAGCACTTGGACATCGTCCACCAGCAGTCAATCACATACTGATGTCCCGCCTCCCATGCTAACAGAGTCTGAAATGAACACCTGCCAAGTATCAAATGCCAGTAAAATTTGCCTTTGCCAGTAAATAAACAAGGGTCACCCACCACAGTGGCCAACATGATGATGCCTCAGCTGGTCTTTTCCTGTCCACAGATTTTGTCCCTGCTGACCACTATACACTCTCTCTAACCGTAAGCCAATCGAATCAAATCAAAACAGTGGCTGTGCATCAAACAGGTTTCTGATAAGCTGCCTCTTCTTCTGGCTCCATAAGAAACTGCTGTTATTTCCCACTTGGCCGAATGGCTTGCTAGTCTAACACTGGTTTAAAGACAGCCACGTACAAATAGCCGGTACAACGAATAGATCCATTGTAGAACTGAGTGACCAAGTTTGAAATCAAAGCCTCTATCTCCTCATCTCTTCACTGAATTTTTCACAATGTTCCAGACTTAATGCAGAACATGAAACGGCACTAAAAATGAGCATGTCTGTGTTACAGCTCAGAGTCTCATCGAGCAGGCGGCTCGTAAAACAATAGAAACAGCAATACTCTTACCTGCAGTCTGAGAACTACTGTAGAAAGAAACTGACTTTTTTACAAATAGTGTGATAATGACGAACATTTATACAATTTTTGATGCTCATTATTGTATTGATATCAATATGCTCAATAAGTAAAAGACAAAATTATACATTTCAGGCTTTTCTGAAAACTTTTTTTTTCTTGTTTTGTAGATTTAAAATTAGTCAGTGAAGCACAAAACAACACAGACCCTACTACTTCAATCAATTGCAATTTCAAAAACGCCAAACAACATCAAAATAACTCAATGTTAATTACAAACAAGTGGCCATGCTTCCTGCAAGATACAGCACAATAATTTGACCTCACAGACTGCATTTCTGCTCCAGTTTCTGCCTCTTAGAGAATCTATATGCACAGGATCTCTTTCAATCTAACTAACCAGACAACTGCCATCATCAAATGCCTTCAGTTCAATTCATCTTTCTGATCTGTACGTGCAGTGCATCTCCCTGCTGGAAAATCGGCCTCTTGCCATCCATATCAGACTAAAACCCTTGGATTGTAACAAAAGAGTCATCTATGCTTCATTAAGAAGCTCATTTGTTTTATCCTATTTAACGTTATACTTTAAAAGTCCCCATGGAGAAATTTGTTCCCTCATTGTTACTCATCCTACCTATTTAGGAGTGTGGAATAGCCACAGTGCAGTGCGTGGGGACTAAATGCAGTTCAGTGGCCAGCGCCTTGGTCAAGGGTAATAGCAGTGTGCAATAACTAATGTGCATGTCTTTTGGGTTGGAATCCAGAGCACCCAGAGGAAATCCATGCAAACACACGGAGAACATAAAAACTCTACAGTGTTTATTATGAGGCAGCAGTGCCAGCCACATTCACATAAAGAAAACACTTGAGTATGCAGGTGATTGCAGTAGAGTAGCTTGAAACAAGCTTTGAGAGCTTAAAAAAATTATTCAATTTAAAACTTCTGTTTATATCGTCTAAATGTACTACTTTAGCAGCATATTGCTATAAATGTTTGTGCTCAGCCTCATACTTTAAATTGTCATCTTCAGACTCTTTGCACTAAAAACTTTCAATGAAGAATGTCAGATTTCTTTGACAGTCGGGAAATGCTTCTCTAGCCCTCCAGACAAGGGCATGCTTGGTACTCCGGTTTGTTTGTGTTGTTCAAGGCCATCGCTGATGTCCCTCATTAATCCATGCCACATCTAATTGTGCTAAGCCATAACAGCAGGCCATTTGCATTCTTAAGCAACAGCGCCATGCTCTGCCACAATTTTTCCAGTTGCCTTTGACTAATTGGAGGTGCTTCTGACAGGCTAGATGGGTATAGGTAACATTAGTCAAGCTTTTTAGACAAACATGTGCTGGTTCAGTTGTAACCTGTGGAATGTATCAATAACAAAGTTGCCCTATTCAGATTGACACTTGTGGAAGACATGAGAGAGTATCAGACATCTTTAAAGAGCAACCAGTATTGTCAGGTTTTCAATAAGCCTTTCCCAACATGCACTGACAAAAGGTCCTGGGCAGGTGCAAGTCTATCAATGGGCTTGCACAGTCAGATGCACATACGTATGCCAAATTTAGAGTTTCTGGATTGTGCAGAGAGAAAGCACAGCACCCAACGGAAACCCAGTCAGGTGGGTTACGACAGTGTTGAAAACATTCTATGCGGTGAACATAAGGTTTAGGCAGAAGGGCAGTTAAGTTCAGTCAACCTTAAGAAGAATGCTGTCCTTGTTATCTTTCAGTCAGCCAAATGTTGTGATTCAATCGGTTAGCACTTCTGGTGAGACAAGAAATTCATACTCTGATTAGACAAGCAATGACTCATGACCAACCTGTTACTACACCTGCTAGGCAAATCTGTTCACATCTATACGTTTCATGTAAGGTGTTCCTTTCTCTACAAATCCACTGCACATTCAAGAAATATTAAGCATCAAAATGCAATGCACATGATTGCACCACATGCTGTTGAAAAAACAACAAACACAATCTTTTTCACTCGCAAAACACTTGGTTTTAGTTTCAAAAGCAGTAATTGGGAAGCTGGATCCCACATTCCCTTCATGTTCTTGCTATAGCTGTCAGTACAAAAGAGCAAGGAAAGCCCAAGGTTGTGCTTTGCATTCCCAGAGACAGACTTACTAGGCGTGGTCTGTCTTCACAACGGCTCCACTGAGGGCGACAGATGGCACAGAGGCACCTTATGACACAACATGAGCTTCCAGACACACACACCTTGTTGGCCAATCAGAAGCTGGACTGTAAAAATAGACACTGGGACAAGGCTAGCCTCCAGAGAGTTGGCTACTTTATTCCTCGGGGCTAAGAATCGCCAGAGACATCTGCAGAGAGGGAAGACTATCGCCATTAATCTTGGGACTGAAAAACAAAGCTGTGATGAATTAGAGTGGGGTACTGCCTTTTTCTGATTTTATGGCTGCTCAATAAACATGTAATAGGACGTGCCAATTTCAGTTAAGTGGCCTGAAATAATTTCATTACCAGTGGTACATAGATTTAAGGGTCATATTTATTGTCAGGTATTTGTTATTGATGGTTATTGATGGGTCTCATTTGTTTGACCTTGAGATAATAACAACCAGTCGAGCCAACTCATTACTACAGATTCACCTGCCTTAAAATTCATTAAATTCAGTCTGAGGTAGATCCAAGGCATTATACACTGCACGTTTGAGCTGCAGTTCGTTTAATGTTCTGTTACAAATCCTGTGAGCTCCACTGCTGGAATAAATTTGTCAGGGGCAAAAAAAAAAAAAAAAAAAAACCTGGGGAATTCATAAGTCTGAAATTCAAGTCATCTGAGAAAGTCGATTTCAGGCATTTGAGAAATTCCCATTTTGATACTGGGAGAATGAACTCTGAGGGGAAATGCATTAAGTTTAAGTTGATACCAAAAGGAACAAATGGATACCCCAATAGTGGACAGTTCATTACACAGAGACTAAATGACTAAATGCAATAAGGACATTAATGACATTTATCAAAACGCAGACTGAATGTCTGGGTACTCAAGTTTCATCTCCCATCTAGATTTGAATTTGCCTTATTTGCCAGCAACATGACAGCTGACATTTTTAAGATAAAACAATGTGGAACTTGTATCACCTATACTTTCAGTTCCTACTTGAATATATGTTTTCACAAAGGGACACAGGAACTTCGACAAAAAGCAAGACCTAAAAAGTCACAGGAAATTGAGAATCAGTCCGCATGAAAAAATCATTTTGACCTTGACATGATAGAATGGCTCCTGGCATTAACATCTTTACACAATCATCTATTAACACAACTGCAAGTCCAACAATTATTTCAAAACCTACTCATATTCAATCAAGCCAGAAGATTCCATTGGTGGCGTCTCCTCCAGGAGTACAACACTACACTTGCTGGTACTACAACTTGGAAAGCTAGTGGCTACTCTTTTTTTCATGCTTACCGATGTGTATGTGGATGGTATTCTGCAGGTATTAGTCTACTGATGGCAACAGAGACACACAGTCACAGACTATAAAAGGTGCACGTAAATAGATCACTTGAGAAGACCTTAGCCCAATTATTCAGTGTAGGTAAACACAGCATGCATTTCACCTCTATGCTCTTGCCACTTGTTTAGAACAACAATACTCCTCTGGTTATTTGAACAAGATCTCTTTGAGACACGAGCAAACTAATCATAGTGGCAGCTCCAAGATGAAACCCTCCGATCAATATGTCCCATGTTGCAAAATAATTTCAACAGTCAGTCAATTTTCTAATTAATTTCTTTGAGAAAATTCATTTGAAGACACGGTTGTATATTTTGTACAACACATTAGAATGTCGTGATTTGGACAGATACTCCAGTCCAACTGAAACTGAAATGCTTGTTTTCTATAACCATTGCTAAGTTCAATTAATGGTCTTCATTTAGGAACACAAATTAAGACTAAAACAGTAATGTCTGATCTAATGAGGGCACTCTGTTAGAATATATACAGTACCTATAGGTGTTGGACTTGTTCTTTCTATATGGAGAATGCATACTACATTTACATGTAGGCAATCACAACATTTATTTCAGCCAGTGGATGGTCCAACATATACGTTGTGTGTAGAGTCCATACATTGAGCACTAATCCCCATAATTCTTAAGGAACATCCACCATATTGGTACAGGGAATCCATACCTCCTAATGCATGTAAGTCTATCAAGGCACAATCAATCCACAGTCAAAATCATAACTCGCTGAATTTTCTATTGATTTTGCTCTGATTTTGGTTTGTCACAAATGTCAGACATGTATTTATGATACAGGATACTTGTTTAAATTTAAAAAAGGGTGCTTTCATACCAAAATACATTACCTAGTGTAGCTAGGAACAGTTCACAAAGATTAACTTACCCTACATAAGACTCAACTTCTTCTATTTTACATTTAAGTCACAAATATATATATATATATATACAGTGTATCAGCAGGGTTGTGCAAAGTTGTAACACTTGTACATTGTGATACACTAATTTTATAGCTGTGACTTCAGGAAAATTGTTTAAACAAGAGAGATGAACAATATAAATTTACCTCTAATCTCATATTAATGTATAAAAAGACCATGATTGATTCATCTTTTTTTCTTTATCTGACATCAGATAGCGTAGCTTAGTATCAGAACATTTGTGTTAAGTCAAACTTGGTCTAACTTTTTGTGATATATATATTAAATTCAACACATATACCATAGTTAAATATTGCAAAATGACTTTGAACCTGTGAAGTGTTATCCCAGTTGCTTGGTTTTGGCATTTCTTGTGTTAGGGTATCCGAAAGCAGCACAAATGTCTGGCATTTTCTACTATTTGAATGGGTCAGAACTCTGCTGTAATATCTTGGCGGCAGAGATGCATCATCTCATGTCTCTATCTCTCTATCTCAGGGGCGACTGTGGCTCAGGAGGTAGCGTGATCATCCACTTATCAGAGGGTCTGTGGTTCGATCCCTGGCGCTGCAATCTGCACAAAGTATTGAAGTATCCTGGCTACCGCTTTCAGTGGTCTCTAAGTCTAGAAAAGAACAATATCAATACAGTCCATTTACCATATCTATGAGCAAGATGAGCAGTGAAGCACGCCTTTCATGGTATCAACCAAAACCATAACCCCAAACAAGATCACAAGGAAAAAAACAAATTAAGAAACAAATGAAACACTTCCAAATGAAAGTAAGGGCGAAACACCTAATTAAATAGGATTTCCTTTGGCTAACGTTTGACAAGGAACAGCAGCACTAGTTCTGTTAGTGATGCAGGGAGGCTCCAGAAATTATTGGAGACGACGACCCCGATATAATGAGTCTTTTAATTAAGTGACGCCTGCTCACAGACCCTAGTTGTGGCCAATGACTTGAATCTGTTGCAGCCTGTTAAAGAACAAAGAAATCTTGTTGATTCTAGTAATTAGTTGTACATCATTTGCAATGTTTAACTATCACTAATAAGAGACCAAAAATACTTCAGATACGGCATGATCAACATGAATTTAATATAAATGATCCTGAATGATAGCTCATTTGAAGCATAATATATGGACGGTTTCTATAGCAAGAGGTGTTATATCCCAGGAATTTACCATCATGGGCATCTGAAAACATTTCTCGTTAAGGTTTGGATGGTGCCCTGTACGCAACATTAATGTCCTTTGATAGACACAAGCCTGTCAAAGTGATGAACTGCACTACTTGTGGTTTTTAGAGATGATGACATATGATTAATATTAAAGCTACTATTTGTGCCCTATGCTATAAAACTCTCAACCCCTGTAGCACCAGTGCTATGTGCTAAATGTACAGACACCGTGTCGGGCTACGATTCCAATAATGTTTTGATTAATTGTTCAGCCACACCAGCTATACAGGCATATACAACAGAAAGACTTCCTCATGGATGTGCAGACATGTCCAGACAACCAACAGTGCAAGAAAACATAGTGCATATGGAGTCTGTTAGATAGGAATCAAATACACAATCTTGGATAGTTAAAGTATTGCAACATTACACAGGAAGTCAGTCCCAGACAAAAACTGGCATTTGTGGACGTTAATATATATCTGACTCAGCCTTCCCATTATATCAATATACAAGAAACACATTTTCCAATATGGCACTGTAAGACAGACAAACGATATTGAGCACCACAACAACTGATGTCAAACACCCTTAATGCTAGAGCATGGTGGCTTCCATCCACTAGTCAAACAGTGCACTGACCCTGTTCAGTCAAAATGTGTTTTAACTGTGCGGAGCTGTAGCCACTCAGGCAGAGAGAGCGGCCATGTGCTGTCATAAGGCAGAGAACAGCCCTTCACATTTCCCCTCTCGCCACTAATGGTGGTTGTTGTGAAGCAATCTCCAGTGGGAGTATGCAAGTCACCAGTATGCCATTGAGAATACAGGAGATGATTACTGTTTGCGAACAGTGTGCATGCAGTACCTACATTTTTAGATAGAAACGCACCGTGTGTCTAATAATGTTAATGAAGAAAAGACTAGATACCAAATATAAGATGTGAAGAATATGCTCTAAGCATCATGAAAGCCTACCATGGTTTGGGTGAGTTATTCAAAACTACTAGTTTACCGCATTGTGAGCATTTTGACCACAACCATGAGCACAAATCTTCTTGAGCTGCTTCCAATTGCTGCTTTGGAATAATGAATAAATGATACCTACAATGAAGTTAACAGTGAAGGTAACTGCAGTGGTTCTCATTGGTGGTTCTTCCAGATGTTGCGCAGCCATATCAAGCATTTTAAGGATGCATAGATACCCTCTGTCTATACTGAACTAGTCACTATGAGTGGTGATGCGAGATAGTTTCATTTGCTTCAGAGGGCCTGTCATCTGCCTTTGCACTCTATGACATCCATGGAAAAGATACACAATGGGGTTCATGACACATCCGGCTTCTGCTGGCAAAGAGAGCAAGACGGCTTTCAGGCAGTGGAAGTCAGTGTGTCATACTGAGAGGAAATCCTTCAGGGAGGAATGTGAGAGACAGACAAGATGCCAAACATACAGTGTAGACAAAAAAAAGTTAGACTCAAAACGATGACACAGTATTATATGGAAAAGTTTTGTGCGATATTGAATTTTCATTCTGCTCTTTTTTAGGAAAACCAGTAAAAGTCTTGGGTTGACAAAGTGGTATGCTGAGTTTAAAATACAACCATTACGACCTTGCAAGTCTTCTCTTGTCCTTCCTCCCCTTTTACCTTCTCAAGCATTGCACACTATCTTAACTAGGAACAGCTATTGTTAAGATGTTAGTAGTCAGTATTTAAAGCATTTAAAAGACCAAAAGTATTTAATTAAAACCTGGCTATTCAATTAAATAAACTATCTAGAGGTGAGCAGTTTTTTAATCACTTTTACCTGCATTAAGCAGTTCAGTACAAGCAAATTGGGTTCATGATATTTAGCAGTTCCATAAAAAAATAATCATAATCACAGACAAACACTCTAATCTATGAGTCATCATCTCAGTGAGCCAAACAAAGTACATGGAGGTTTGCACATATGGAAGTAAAATGTGAAGAAATAGAAGAAATAGGAATAAATATGAAATATGAATTTCACCAGTTGACGGGGCAAAGATTTGGGAAAGAATTTTTAAAAAGTCCATTCAAACTTTCTAGTGTAATCAAGTTTTTTTTTTTTAATACTAAAGAATTTTCTTCTTTTTTTTTTTTGCAAACTTCTTAGCCCTGTGCTAACCCTACTCTTTGCCTGTGGAGAGCTGCAGATAGACATGTGCACTGATGTTTTTCAACGGTAGGGCATAATGCACTGGAGGTTTACACCTCCGCTGGACAGGCACCCCAACCAACCCAGATGAAAACCCTCCCCAGCTTTCCACCTGCAAACATGCAGCTGTGTTTGATGGGATGCACAAACAAGCTGGAGCACAACCCAAGTACTTTAGTATATCTCTTAAGTTGGGCCTTAGGGATGTTTTAAGGCTGTTTGAGTTTATACTTCACTGTCACATCTGTCAGTTATTGTAGCCAAACTGGGCAAAACATTTGTAACTGGGGTGTGTTAACCATGCAGTGTGACAGCCTGGGAGATCCATCGATCAAAGCAAAGACACCCTTTTAAGTCATTATATCACACAGAGTGAGTCAGCAACCCTGCAGAGAAACTTCATCTTTGGATCAATACCTAAAGCATGTTGCCAAAGGTGAGACTTGAGCAGTAAAGATAGTACATCATGCCAACATCACCAAACCTTGTGCCTTGATATCTATCCATGAACATCACACACAGTAAAGGTGACAAGTCAACCCTTGTCAGAGATCCAGTGCCACAGTGACAAAGTGACTGTTTGACTTTGTGCAAACAGGGTACCCTTTATACCACAGGTAAAACCGTCATAAGCTTTTCCCTCAATAATCTGTCCAACTGACCAACTGTTCCACACAAAGGTGAATGTGAGGTTTAACAACAGGTTGCAGTTACCTCCCAGCAAGTTCGTATAGGGTTTCAACAGGTACTAAACAGTGCAATTACACAATAGCCAGAAAACACCCCGACAATGGGGACGTGGTGGTGTACCAGACCAGGCACACTGTTCACAAGCCTTGAGCATTTCAGAACAAGTCACATCCACTGCTGGCATTAGCACTGAGGAGTTAACTGTAGTACTCCAGTGACCTCTGACTCAGAGATGGACTCTAATCCCCTCCAATCCTCTAGCTACATCCTCTGTCCGGTGGGTGTGTCTGCTGGGTTCAGGAATTCCAAGTGCTGCGTTTAACTCTCAGTGATATCGCCTGTTAATGTTAGCGATCCAGTGCCCTCAATGAAAACATCTTCAAATTATCCTTTATAGCCTCTCGAAATTCCTTCCACATACAGGCTTCAGTGGTTACTTCTGATTGGTTGGGGTGTATGAAAAGAGATGTGGTCTGTGGTAGATAATGTGAATCTCTGTGTGTGCTACGCCCTCCTCGTGAAGCTACACTCTGTCGGGGGGGGGGGACTTGTCGTGACTCCATGTGTATTAGAGGGAATACATGACTAAATACAATCCAGTTAGCAGCTACGTACACCTCAGTTTGAAGGGAACTGGCTGGCAAAACAGACATGCAAAAAATATTAATGTCACAGTGCCATCTGTCACAAATCCATACACGACAGAAATATTTCTCCATGGACTGCAGAAGCAATTGTCATTAAGGGATGGTGTGATGTCCATTCCATTATGCATTCATTATTCATTGGGTCAATCACCACAAGCCTGCGTGTGCTGTCCAGATAAAAAAGGTCAAAATAGAGGTCAAGATCTCAGATTGCACCGTGTCTGAATTATCACCCTGGTATGATCCTCAAATTTTAATGAGTAAAAACTCTTAACAGCTGATTATTATCACTGCCAATTCCTGAGAACAGCAGTTTAGAAAGCTAAAGGAATTAATCAAAAAAATAAACTTAACTGGTCACTGTTTGACTTGCTAACTGCAGCAATAATGATCAATTACACAATGCAAAAAGCTCTGAAAATATTTCTAAATATTTCATGTTTAACATACTATACCAAATGATCCAAGCACTTGTATTCACAGGAGCTACACAGTTTTGCTGCAAAATTAAAAGAGGTGCCATGTTGCCATGTAGGTTTCTTTCTATCTTTGGACTTTTCTATTACATAATTTTAGATTACTCTGCTTGAATGAGGATGAAATGAGGTTAACTCCCATCCCCAGTGCTATCACTTTCTCATTTTTTTTCCTTTTCCTTCTAGTCCTCTAAAAATCCTAACACTGAGATATGTACCCATAAAATATCATCAACCTAAGAATAATGTGACACTTAGTGTAAGTGATCCCTGTAGCTGTAGGCTAACAAATTTATAAAAAAGGTGATTATATTAGTTTTTGTGCATAGCCATTTTTTATGAATAATGAGTCTTTCAATAAATAGTTTGCAGTTTGTATGCAAAGTGAGAGGGTCATCAGTGCAGGATTACATATAAAATACTCAAAGTGCACTGCTTTCCACTGCTTTGCATTACATCAGACAACCCTTTTCACGTGTAAAACTGTTGAAAGGGTTAAAATATACTTGAGAGACTATTAAAACACTTCTGCAGGCTGCCCAAGTATAGCCTATCTGTGGGAATCACTGACATCATTTCAAAGTGGATCCTGCACATTGAATGGATCACAGCTATAGCTGCTAATGCTCCCCTGGAGATAGTGCCTTCCTTGTGTGATCTAATTAGAGATTAAAAATAACAGCTTTTTTTGCTGAATGACTGTCATTTTACTACTTTAATAATTGATTTTTTTTTCTTTTCAGAATAATATCAATGCATGTCATGAATGTGTGAATAGGTATCTCTAAGTTGCCAGGCAATGACTAAGCCTGCAGAGAAGTATAATGTTTGAGAGGGTGACACACTATGGTAACTGCATAAAAAGAAAGCCTGCGGCATGGCAATCCAAATTTTCCCTGCTCTGTGCATGGTGATGTATCCTATAGTGTTTCAATAATGAATGCACCATGATGTGCATGGATGCATGAGAACACACACACTGCTTCCTTTCACACAACATAAAAGAAGTTGAGAGCTAAATCCTTGCCAGCAGCATATTGCTTTATTACAGTAAGATGACACATGGACTCATTTTGTAAAATCAGACATACTGTAAGCTTGCTTTTAGGAGTTTGAGTTCTGAAGACTCATCTTTATTTCTTGTAAATTGGTACACAGTTCCTTTCAGCATCGACAGTGGCATGATTATAAGCTCATTTCCTCTTTCAGGGACTACATGGGTCACAGACAGGGCTGTGATGTCTTATTTTTGGGTCACAGGAGACCTGTCTTTCCCTGTGCCTCCCAAATAAGACAAGTAAGACACACTAGAAAGGCAGAAAGGGGAGCCAGGAGGTGCTCTCAGTTCATAACAGCCTAAGCAAAACGGGAAATCAGTCTTTATTTGCAAGTGAATAGCCCAGAGAGAAAAGGTGGTACATTTTGCACAGTGTGCCCAGCATTTACATAGCTGAAGGTGACTGGTCAGGGAAAATGAGAATAAAAAAGAAAACAGCCATGTGGAAATGGCTCTAAGTTGTTTTCACCATTGTCAAGAGGAGACTGTAGCTGAACTAGAGACTAAATGTTAAAATTTTTGAATCAAAGACAAACTCAGTTGTTTACAGATATTTATAAAATCTCCTGCTTAAAGCATTACTTACGTGTACAATCAGTGTGTCAAGTAGTCTCACCTATACCTAGCAGATAACTGATACTTTGATAAAGCATCCTGTCATAGGTTCCTTTTGTCCCACAGAGGAAATGCTTCAAACAGGAGAGAAGACATATAATGCCTAAAGGTTTGCTAATCTAGGGTTACATGTCCACAGGGATCCTGTGCTCACAGTGTTGGCCTCTTTTCTTCTTCTTTTTATTTGATGAATGACAAGGACACACTGTTCTAATTTCCTGATCTTAGCATGATCAGACTGTGATATGAAGTTAGCAGGATTGCAAAAAGCGATGTATCCAGTAGATATACAACATTTTTTTCTTACAGGTCTCTCTGTTCAGTGCTGCCTCTGACCTGCTTCATACTCTTAAATGAAGCCTGATTAATATTAATCCCTAATGCAAAACCGTAAGTATGCTACCACCACAGAGGCTAATCACTGAAAAATCATCCACTAAACCCACAGCCTGTGCCTCTTCTGTGAGCAAACCCTAAGGAAAGGATGTTTATGTTCCTCCCACAGTGCTTCACGGGGTCACGTGCATGTGTAATGTCATCTTTTTAGCGTCCTTAGGCAATGCATCTCCTCTCAACTCTGTCAGACCTGGATCTGTCTGATCTACTCTCCATCACAAAAGAGTCAAGTAGTCCTAGCTGGAACACAGCCTCTCTCTTGCTTCTGCTTCCTAATACTGGACAAAAACCTTAGCATGTGTGAGATTAAAAAAAAAAAAAAAAAGATGTGCAAGAGATGTGGGAGCTTTAAAGCTCCGCAGTCTGATTTATAGAGAATGAGTATTTCACCGACTGTTTCACGGTTAAGATAACATATGAGTTTGTTGAAAATTACTAGTCTGAATAGATAGAATAGCTAAAACAAGCACGGCTGACAGTTGTTTCCCAGAAATTGTCTCCCAATACAGCAGTTGTCTTTTTCCATCCTCAGCTCCATTCTGAAACAAATTCTGGTTCAATAAACATCCTCTAAAGCTTAGCAGTGGCCTGTCAGTGGATACTCTGCTCTTGGCAGGTTTAGTTATTTGATAAGGCAAAACAAAAATCACAGAAAATGGTGGTGAAAAGATACATTAGGCCTTTACCTGCTTTGGCTGGATCTCCCTAATGGACCTTTCTTCAAATGTGCATGTGTCTGTCTGACTTTAATACCATTTTGCAGAGTACTGCTTGACACTCAAAGTAGAAGTCCGCAAATGCACTTGACAGCACCATCACCGCTGCTGCTCAGATAAGAGATTACAGCTGGTTCCCACAACAAAACACTTGCTTTCTGTAGTGGTTTTAATCAAATGCTAAAAGGTTTTGCATTACTAGTCTAATATAGCACACTTTAGCAGCCACATGGCATTCCAAGCCGTGATCATGCGTAGTGTTGACAGGATGAACGATTGACCAAAACTTTAACTGACAATAATGTTGATAATTATCCATTTGAGCCATTTATAAAGCACTAATGCCAAATATTTGCTGCCTTCAGCTTGCTTTTTGCTGGTAGTTGTCAAAAAAAGAAATGTGAAGAATCTGACTCGTGCAAAGCGGGATGATGGGCAGGCATTTTTCCCAATTTTCAGTCATTTTTAGAGACTAAATGATTAATGAACTAATTGGAAAAAAAACAGACTTATCGTCAATCAAAATAAGAATTAAGAGCAGCTCTTAAAATATGCATTTCCACTGCGGCCTCTCTGGAAGGTACGACCTCACTGAACTGACACATTATTGGTCTCATTAGGTAAGGGACATATTGTAAAGGTCTCTGCACTTAATCAAGCTTTGTAATTGTGTACTGAAGAAACTGAAGAGAATGCGTCATTTTTTACATGGCTTGCAGTTTCTTGTTTTGAGGGAGGGTAATCTATGTTGGTGGACCGCCCAAATAAATTCTAAATATGGGAATCATTGCTGGCAGTACACGATGTGCACACACTATTCTGAAATAATCATTTTATCAAGTTGGAGCTGCTGGACTGGCAGCCATTGCTTTTGGCAATGTTGATTTCCATCCTCGTGAAGCTAAGTCAGACGTAAAGAAGTCTGGAGCTCTTGTAAGTCGCGCCTGCAGTCACAGCCACGCTTCCATCTTGCTTTGTAAATGGAGCAGCATGGAGCTACGCCATCATTCCCACGTGATCTGACTGATGATGTAACACAGGCTAGTGAAACAATCCTGATGTAAACTAGAGAGCCACATTTTGCAGTTCAAGAGAGCCATATGGTGAGATGCAGAGTTGCAGTTCATTCATCAACCTCACTGGTAGAGGACATTTGGAACTCACTGCTTATCTTGCCCAGTTTTGCTTCTTTTCTCTCACTCTGATTTCTGGAGGCCATATTTCATTTCCTGTCAGAAATGCAGCCTTAAAATGCTTCCTCATTCCAGATATCAGCTTGAGGAAGATGAATTAATAATTATGTCAAGAGGCTCAACAGGCCCATAGAGTATGTCGGCAGAGCCAGAGAGGAAAGGCAAAACAAAGATGGTTAATCCTTCCCCAATCTCACTTCAGTCATAAATACTGCAACTATCCTAAATAATTATCTATGGAAAGATCGCAGTTTTCTTTGGTTTATATTCACCTACAAAAGTCACATTTACGAAAGTACTATTTCTCACATTTGTGCAGAGCATTGCAAACACTACAAATGCATACTCAATGAAGGAAGACAAAACAAACATTTTCATTTAAGCTTCAGTGATGGTGCACGAGTGATTACTTTATCAAAAGGTAGTCTACCTTATGCAAGATCAGAATGGGGATGATAGACTCAACAACACAAGAGTCATGCAGTCTTGCCTGTCTTATATCCACATTCAAGGTAACTGTATCACGGTCAACATTGTCCACTTTCTGTTTCATACACATAACTGTACATTTAAGGCAATGCTTGGCAGGTTATCACATATGATTCAAACCAAAATCAAACCTCAAATTCCTTACTTCTTTCCTTATTAGAATATGTAGAGTTAAATCATTTGGGCTGATATGTTAACAAGAATTTGTAAACTGCAGACAAGCTGATGAGAAACAAGAAACTGGTGCACAGAAATGTCTGATAAGTAAATATTTCCAACTACAAAATGTCCCATTCAGTAGATACATGGTAACAATTGTTGGTAAAAAAATTAAAACATCAAAAAGTATGGATGGTTAAATTATAACACTGGTTAATAACTGCATTAACAAGATCCTTCAATTGGAGTCTCTCTAGTCACATATCTCGAGTCCACAGTCTTACAGCTTCAGATGTTCCACAAAGATTAAGTCCACAAAGGCTTCTCTCTCAAATACAACAGAGAATTTTCAGAGGCCGTGGATGCTCAATTTATTCTCTATTATTTTTTAGATCTCATCTAATCCTTCCATTAAATGAGTAGGTTTTGTCACGACAGTCACAAGCAGCCCATCATTTCTGAGGCTGTATTACACCACGATGTGTTCAAGTGTAACTGTAAGATACGTAAGAGATTATCCTGAACAAACGTGTGAAATTCATTAGAATATGCCAACATTAAATTATAGGCACAAGAAATGACTGAATCCAATCATTAGGGTCTTTTCATTTCTACATGTAACGTTCCAATAAACCCAGGGGAGATTGCATTACCATTACAATGCAGTGAGGGCTCCACTCCCTCTGCGTTTCCCTCTCCTGCCCGAGGAACACCCCTGCACATATTGGATTGTACATGAAGGATTAAAAGGCTATCCCACGAAAACCCTGATCCTGAGTGTAGCTGAGAGTACTACTCCAGCCATAAGCGCCTCACATGTCGAATTACTGATTTTAATCACAAAAAAGAAATTGGCGTGCAAAGGCTATTAAAAATGTAATTTGACACAAAACTCCCTCAATTAGACTTACATAACGACACATTTTACCAACTTAGAGGATCTCATTTCAAAGCCTTTATCCTAACATCAGATTACATAACAGATGATTCAGAGTAGAAGTTGTGCTTGCTATGCATCAATGTGCCAGGGAGACCAAATAAACCGACACCGTCCACGGGTTGCCCTGCGTGCAATCAAGCATCCACTGTCAGAAACCCCTCCTCAATGCCATCACACCTGTGTGCGCTGACAGGTGCGTTTGACTGTGCCACGTGTTTCATCCTGCACAATGTACCTTTAAAACTGGGGAACCGTGACTCAACCCAGCGGGGGGGTGTGTGTGTGTGTGTGTGTGTGTACATATACAGTGAGTCCAGCATCACTCCCCATCAACAACAAAACACGTCCCATCCAGGCTGAGACCAACGGCCAGCACGACCACAAATGGAGGAAAAAATAAACCCACAAACCAAATTTCCATCCACAAAACATCCACAGTCAATACTTACACCATTTAAAAAGCCTCTTCGTCTAGAGCATCATGTTTAATTTAATGTAGAACAACGCTAAGTCAGCCCACAGGCTGGTCACGCAAAGAGCATCGTTGTGTAGCCTACTGAGTGTGTGTGTCTGTGTGTCTCTGTGTGTGTGTGTGTGTGTGTGTCCAGAGAAAATGGTACACAAACACATTAGCAGCAAGCTGCCTTTACTTAAAAAACAGATCACCGAGCTCGCCAGTAAGCTAATTAGCAGCAGGCGCAGTACCGTTACCGCTGCACCTGCCAAGCAGCGCGCCTGCGGGCGGAGGGAGAGCGGCGACCGGGAGGCGAGTGGATGCCTTCGGTCCTTAGCACTATTAAATGGTAGGAATTGGACATTCCAAGGAAAACAGAACCATTTCTAGTTCAAAATCGTGTCGTAGTGCTGAGTATGAGGGTCTTACCTGTACAGCTCACAAAAAGCAAGGCTAGAAAAATATCCCTTAACTGGACCATCGCAACTCCCGAGTAAGGTGAACGTTAAACGGCAAAGCTAACGTGTAATCTCCGCTCGGTCCCTACAGCGTCGCCCTCGGGTTTCGTGCCTATTTCAGCAACTGCTCATCCTAATCTATATATTTCTGAGCTGGTGGGTGAAGAATGTCAGCAGCGGCGTCGTTGACGACAAGCAGCGGCCAGAGATTATCACTGATGAGCGCCAGTGCCCCGTTCAAAGTCTGACTGACAAGCGGAGCCTTCGCACACACACGGATTAATCCGCACAGGCGGAATGAGAGAGCTCCTGTTAAGTAGTGCGCGGGTCTCAAAGGAAAGCAGCGTCACAGGGAACCCCCCCCCCCCCCCATAATAATCGTGATGTTGAAAACAAATGAATTAAATACGGTTTGTATAATGGTATTACATGTGATTAGTATATCTGTTTGAAAGAACCAGACAAAAGAGGTATTGTAGAATGAAGGAATTAACCTTAAAGCTCAAAAGAGATATTCATTTAGAGCTTTTCTGCGACAAAAATATATTTCTGATAGATATACAGTGTATGTACAAAGGCATGTATACTTGTATACATGCATTTATACATACATATACATATATACATACTTGTATATGTATATACATATATATTGTGTGCGTATATAACACGCTGAGTTTACGACCTGCTTCCAAGCTGTTGAACCATCACAACAGTATATATATTTATGTGTATTAACTGTCTACATCCTGTTCTTAGATGTCCATAACTGGTTTTCTTTAAGCATATACATTGACCAGTGCACAACCTGTATACATTACAGTTCATTCATCCAGTCTAACACAGCATTATATTTTATATGATATCATATTTTATTACGTTTTCCACATGTAGTGATTGAGGAAGTACTCAGATCTTTTACTTCAGTAAAAGGAGCTCCAGCACAGTGTAGAAATACTATGTTACAGGTAAAAGTTCTGCATTCAAAATCTTACTTTCTCTTATTATTTTGTCAATGCATTCATGTGTATTTAATGTCACACCTGGTAAAGATGGAGCTTATTTTTCCACCACATACTGGGTGTTGCTCGGTACCTTATTTAACTATTATATTTATCCATACTAATACATCATAATTAATATGTTCCTAATGTTTTGTATTGTTAATATGAACCTGAAAAGTAACTACAGGTCTCAAATAAATGTAGTGGAGTAGAAGTATAAAGTAGCAGAAAATGTAAATACTCAAATAAAGGACTTTAAAGTTGTAGCTTTATGCCCTGAATAAACTTTTTGGGTTTCCATAGAGCTGAAGCAATTAGTGAGTTAATCAATTCGTCATTTCTAGTTTGTGCATGTGCAGTTTCTTTGTAACTATAAAATGGAAACTCATGAAAACCCCCACATTCCCACAAACAACTGGGCGTGACCCCTGTGTTCCGGATGACAACTCTATTAATAAATGCTATTCACTGTAAAAAAAAAAACATTTTACAGCCATGAATGGTACCAGTTAGATATATTTTTTAGATGTGTTAGTATCTTAATTATCTATCTACCTATCTATCTATCTATCTATCTATCTATCTATCTATCTATCTATCTATCTATCTATCTATATATATTGCATAATTTGATTTGTAAAGCACCTCAAAAGAGTCTCAGAGTCAGTTCACAGATGAACTGTAACACGGTTTAATCTGCAGTTCATAATGAAATGCTGTCAAAGAGTCCAACATTATGTTTGAAATACAGCATGTAAAACTTGAAAAATGCACAAACAAAAACCACGGTCATCGCCTCTCCATGCTTTTGAAAAGCACTGCTGTGAGTCAAATCACTCCCCCTGACCCCCTCAACCCCATTAATGACTGAAGAGAGCCTTGTGCAATGCACTTTTATTTAGGCTGCAAAGTGAATGGTACCTGAGAGAACGCAGATGCAAGGGAGGAGAATGTTGTTTGCTTGCACAGCAGGGGGGGACCGTAACATTTGGCACCCTGAGAGGGCGGTTTGCCTTTGATTTGCACTGTTGGCTAGCAAAGAGAGGCAATGGGCCAAAATTTAATAAACTCAAATCAATCTGTGGACTGGCTAAAAATGTATTGTGGTCAAATCTTGCACATTTTCTGCAACCGATCCGTCTACAGCGATTCCCCCCAAACATACCACCACAGGGAGTGTAGCTGGAAAAATGTTCACAGACACTCTTTTCCTCTCTCCGTCTTTTAAACAATCATCTACTAAGAAGTGACTGCAGGAAGCAGGAGGGAGAAGGGGGGAAGAGAGGTAGACAGGGTGGGTTTAGGGCACTCTGGAGGGGGTAAAGAAGGTTCGACTGGCTTTTGTGCCTCAGCATCACAGATAGGAAAAGTATGACTCAGCTGATGACTCATACATATAAATGCTCTCCAAAACATAGTGTAGTGTTTTATTCAGTGTGCACTGAAGTTTAAAAGCTGATGTAGCTTGTTTTTATTTTTAGGCTTGCTCGTGTTGTTGTTAGTGTAGCCACTCACTAACATTTGAATTTCCAAGAAATGTTCAAGTGGTTTCATTTAAAGGGTGAAAATTAGGGTGTAACCGTATAAATCCTTTTGCACAAGTAATTATTTATGATTATTAGATCTCACAGGTCCCGTCAGCCAAATTTCTGGTGCTAATTCATAAGAGGCTTAACTGGAGTCGTCGTTTTCAATTGGAAAAACGGCTAAATCAAATCATCTGAAAAAAATCTGTCCAGCAGTTTAACAAAGTTGTGTTTTTAACATTATGGTACAGTCTCATTTCTATTAATCTCATCTTTTGTGTAGCAGTATAGATGGACTGCCTTATGCTCTGATATTCTTCATAAAAACTAGTTTTGCAATAAACAAATTGTACTAATGTATCCTCCTTGATCCGTCAGCTCCATTTTTCTGAAACTGAATATGCTGTCCATTTGCTCTTTCCTCGTGCTCGTTCATCGGCTCAGATCACCCAGAATCTCTTTCTAAACTTTGCCAAGATGTGTTTGGCTTCATTTCTCATGTTCAATCACGCACAATAATAATAGTACTAGCAGAAGCAGTAGTAGCCTATGCGTGCTGATAAATTTAATCTCTGTTTGTTTCATTCTCCTCCGTCTACAGAGAAGCATAGGAGTGAGTATGCAGTCGTTTTAAAAAACATGTACCACACTCTGAAGCTTCAAACATTCATTTCATTACCCACCAGGCTGCCTGAAGTTATTTTGTGCTCTCCAGCTCTCTGTTTCTCTCTGTGCAGCATATCTCGCCCTCTTTCTCCTGCCTCCTCTCATCCTCTTTCACCCATAAGAGCCATGACCACACATGCATACTCTCTTGGGCACACGCCTACATGCATACATACACGTGCAGCACATCATTTAGATCTACTTTGTCAGTGCTGATTACTACTGAGTATTTTTTTCTATTAATTATTACTTCAAACTCTATCGTTCTATCATCTGATGGCCATACTGTTAGCATTTTTTCCTGCAGAGGATACATGTGAACATCCTCCACTGTAGGACATTTTAAAATAGCTTCACTTACCTCCTCCACCGCTGTAACAGAAGGTAACATACAGTGCTGGTATGAACATTGGTTTCCAGGTCGTGGGAGAAAAGTGGAGGTCAGTTGTGCAGAGGTGGGGGTCGAGGGGGGAAATGTGTACTGCATCTCAGTGGATTTCAGTGTGACTAACAAAGAAAAACAGGAAAGCCATAATGACTGGTTAGCTTTGTTTGGAGAAGATCCTCTCCCTCTCACCGACTCCTGCAGTGTATATCACATAATCAATGTCAAATCAGGCGAAAGAAAATCAAACAAAACCTCACTGTGGTCTTATTTCAGCAGACTGGTGGAAACGCAGCCTGCATAATGGCCTGGCAAAACAGCAGATTTGAATCTATTGCTGCATAGCAACATACAGAACAGTATTTCCTTTCAAGAAACAAAAGCCTGTGCAACCCAGATTCCTAAAGAGTTGGGTTGCTGTGTAAAACATAAATAAAACATAATGTGATCATTTGCTAATAATCTTTGACATATATTCAATTGAAAGCAGTACAAAGACAATATATTTAATGTTTTAACTCATCAGATTCTTTGATTTTTGTAAATATCTGCTTATTCTGAATTTGATGCAGCAACATGTTTCAAACAAGTTGGCACAGGAGCCACAAAAGACTGGAAAAGCTGTGGAATACTCCAAAAACACCTGTTTGGATCATTCCACAGGTAAACAGGTTGATTGGTAACAGGTGATAGTATCATGATTGGGTATGAAAAGGGCTTCCTGGAAAGGCTCAGTCGTTCACAAGCGAGGATAGAGCGAGGTTCACCACTTTGTGAACACATGATTGGATAAGGGAGATTTACTCCATGGACTCTTCGTACCACTGTTGTCGATTAACACTGTTGGTTTGCAAATGATTGCATTCTGTTTTTAGCTATGTTTTACACAGTGTCTTTGCGTTTTTTCAAAGTTGCCTACCATAATTCAAAAGTCACAAGCAGAGGCAGAAAGTGTCAACATTAATGGTGACTCTAATTCAATGTTCCGCGGTCGAGATGAATGACTCGCTGAAAAGCTTTGGGAAAGCTTGGAGCGCGGCTCTGTCGTTCAGTATCACCTTTAATGCATAAAGACTGAGCTTCCATCTCAGGACTAAAAGGCCCGTATCAGTTTGCTTGAGTGGGAGACGGTGTTGTCAGACAGTGGATTCATTGTCCTGAGAGTCTGTCCTGCAAGGCACACAGGGCTCCTTTGTGGACCGCAGATATTAATCTGCGTAGGCAGAGATCTGGAGGAGTCTGACTAAGCTCACATACAACCACACACATCAGTACACACAGAGACACACACAGACTCAGCCATATGCATATTCATTATGTAACAGCAGAAAGAGAGGATGCAGTGTCCAATACAGCTTCCCCCATTATAAGGATTTCATTCTTTTGAGATGATTTACACAATACATTCAGACTGCAAGCTTGTCGTCACTGCTGTAGACATAAGGTGTCACTGCGAGATGTCATTGTAATGCTCATCATCACCAAGTACAAAGAGGGCTTAGTTCCACTGATTCAGTTCAGTGTTTGACTGCCAGACCAGTGACAACACTTTACCTCTGCCTCATCAGCATAACCAGGAATGCAAGACAAATGTTCTCTGACCACGCAGAGTCAACTGAGTCACACAAAGAATTCACTTAAATTACAAGTAAATTCCTCAAATGAAAACTGTCTAAACTGTGAGTCCCTCATTTGACATTGTTAACACTTTAGCTGCTTAAATATTGAAAATGTTCTTCTGCTGGAGCCAAAGTGACGCAAGCCAAACACAGCTTTAGGACTTGCTGGGTGAAGTAATGCGATCCAAATACAAGAAAGACCACAAACTGCAGAAGCATCACAAATGAAACACCTTTCTCTCACACAATTAAGCCATGTGTGCTTCATAGATCCATGCATTCCATCGCGTTAGATTATACAAGGGTTATTTTCTCCACCTTCTGTCTGCAATATATCCTAAAACAAATGGAAGTGAAAAGATTTGAAAGGATCTTAGTACTTCCAGTTTTTAAAGCTCTGTTTAAATCAAATTAACAGCTGCATGGCAGTAGAGTCGACAGAGATGAAACTAACCAAAGAGATGTATCTGTGAAGACATCTTGGATATCTGCTGCCACCTAGGGATATAAAACTATTGCAGCATGGAAATGGAGCCTTAGACAAGATGGCAACACATCCTGAGGAAGTCCTTTACATGTAATGTCGTCTTGCTGACATGTGGGGGCAGCATATCTCTACTTTGAATGGCATCCTCACAGCAGACTCACCTCCTGCTTTTATAATTAACGCATGGACAGTGTACAAACGCACTTATGAGCTAATGAGAACTAATGTTGATCACTTTTCCACTGTCAAAGCGGTGTAATTTGGAAAATAGAATATTAGAGATTTTCATCATGTGCCCATGGTGTCTGGCCCCAACCTGCCTGTCTCATTCTGACCCAACACTCCAGCTAGAGGGGAGCTTTATCACGCAGGCAAACGCAACAACATGAAATTCATTGAATTTGGTGTGGTTGGTGTTTTGTTTTGTTTTTTTTCCTATTTCTCATGTTGTTTGTAGGCAAATGTTTCCTCTTGGTTATATTTAAAATCTCACCCTCACAGCTCAGGAATCTGCATAATTTTTTTTTTTTCCCAGGGTTTATTTTGTGATATTTTCGCACTATTTTTCACACATCGTTCTCACTGTGCAGACACATTTAACCAGTTCTGAACAGGCATCAGTGGAGGCTGTTTGCATTCGCTGGTGCTCTATCAAATAATAGTCGTCTAATCCCAGTCTTAAGGCAGTTTGAAACAGGCTTTCAAAGATGGATTTCCATTACATTTTTCTATATCACTTATGTCCATCTCTTACTTTTTAATTACTTATTTTGGCTGAATCCAATCCAAACTGGTGAAAACAATAAAACAAACTACTCGACACTGTATTTGTGTTGAATGTAGCATTTTCAATTATATTTGATAACTGTATCAGTAAATGAAAATTCACTCTATTTTTAGTACCTCAGTAGTCATGTGATATGCTCTAAAAACAGCCTTCATCATGTCATCACCATCATCTTGCGCAACCACCATGCCTTATTTGCATACCACATAATAATAGATACCCGAAATATAGCTCAATTACAATCTGATAATGACATGAAATGAGTTCAACACAGGTGGCAAAGCGCTGGCTCGTGTTCCAAATCCACCAAAAACACAAGCAAACAGCATCCCCTCCAAATGCACTCGTCAATATTTATAAAGGGTATTAACAATTAGGGTAACAGACTCATTTTAAGACTTTCGCTGCACTCGAACATCCTATAAACCGAGCTGAGCACGGACCGGCTTCTGTAATGTGCAGTGACAGTTCGCATCAGATCCTCGGTCTTTCAAGAAGCCTGTCACTTTGGATTTCACCAAGATGTATGACAAGCCTCTAACATACTCAAACCTCATTCCAAACCCTGGGCTATGCAGAACACTGCTCTCAGTCATCACGCTGCCTTCAAGACGCTCTCTTCTCTACTGAAACACCAAAGAACGTTCACGTCAAAAGATGAGAGATGCATGAAATGTGCTATTGATCAAAAGGTTAATCTTTTACATGTACAGTATGAGATCAACGAAGTGAATACACAAACTCTGAGTATACCTCAAGAGGTTGCAGGAAATACAGCATAGTAGAAGTGCAATTTGATTTAAACTAAAATAGGTCATCCCTGCGTATAAGTGATACACCTTAACAGCAATGTGTTATTTTCACTGAATGTGTTACCACCTACTTTGGGACTATTGGTGTTATTAGGTGCCCAAGAAAAAGAGCTGGGCTCAGCATGTTTGTTCACTCAGTCCTCAACAGGTTTTTTTCAATGTGCGGCGTTTATGTGAATGATGTTATGGCCTCGAGTTCAGCGGGGCTGTTATCCTGCACGCCAACCTGGAAGTTAACTCTGCCATGGTTCATTGGCTGCGGCCTCTGCTATAACTTCAGTGGGGTTTTGAATGTGCCCTCAGATTGATGCTGAAAATAAGGTGTGTGTAAAACACAGGCAGGCACCAGTTCAAACACAACAAAGACGCTTTTGTGTCGCCAACACTCAAAGCAAAGCAATGGCCCTGCGCGAGCAAATCTTAATCTGAAAGAGCAAAATTAGAAAATATACAAATTTGGAGTTCTGCACAAGAGAATCTATTTCAATTGAGTTAAGTCCACTTTTAAAAGGTCACAGGATTTCATCGATACAGAATCATTATGTAGTGATTCTTTGTTGAATTTCAAAGACAGCTATTTACAGCTTGCGTTATTGGGATGAGCTTCAAAATTGAGCATTTGCTTGTCTTAAAGGAATAGTTTGATATTTATTTGCTTTCTGTATGGCAAATACGCAGCTATGCCCAGTAGATAGTTAGCTTAGCTTAGCACAAAGATTGGAAACAGGAGGAAACAACAGGCCTTGCTCAGTCCGGTTAAAACGGCGGACTTTATTACTGCTGAACATTGATAGGCTAGCTGCTTCTCTCCATTTCCGGTCTTCGTGCTAAGCTATGCAAGCTGTCTCCTGGTTGCAACCTTGGGTTTAGCTGACAGATGTGAGAGTGATATTAATCTCCTCATCTAGCTCCCAACCAGACAGCGAATCAGCATATTTCCCGAAATGTCAAATATTTGCTTTAAAGTGTATCTCTTTCAAGACATGTTAACCAAATTTCATTCAGACCCTAATTTTCTTTCAACTGAGGGAAATCACGACTCCCGAATGTTAATAAATCCGGATTTGAAGACTCGGAACTGGACTGCTCATTAGCTTGGAGGCTGCTAAATGAAAAGACGTAGCTGACGGAGACACACGAGTTTAATGCTGTGTTCAGTGACTGTACTCAGTGACTGCAGCCAGCCACCCACTCCTCCACCAAAGCAGCTATAAATTGTAACCATATGTATATCAGCACAATGTACATGTCTGCACAGCAACAAATAGTGTCGTAGCATACTGCACAATTTGTCATTTATGTATCATCCATAACTAAACTCTTTTAAAAGACATACTATGTGTTTTTATTATCGCTGGAAAAGATGCCATTTAATCATATCTAGACCCTGGAAGAATGTATCTGCTCAGTAGGACTCTGTTTGTTTTTCTTTATATCTCAGAAGCAATATTCTTCATGCACTAATACAATATTGAATTACTCTAACTCAGAGTCTAACAGGAGCTAAGGGCAGAGTGGTACCTTTGGCATTACTCTCATTTTGAGGTACCTTATGGACTTCAAACAGAATAAGATGGACTTTGAAGGGGAGGTGTTCATTTTTCCCCCTTTTCACTTCTATTGATTGCGTGAAAAAAGATAAGAACAAAGAAGTTTTGCCTGTTGCTCATTTCCTTTGACCCCATTCACAATCCGCAGCCTCTCAATCATTTCTTGTTTTTGCTTTTCATCTAAATGTAAGCTGAGGACCCGAACAACTTTACCCCCGCACCTTAATCTGAGGTCAGAGATGTTACATGTTTTTTGTTCAGTATCCAATCGACAACATATCTCAACAACACCCTCTGAATGTTACTGAATCATTTTCAACGTTTAAAACCCGACGCAGGAAAACAACCAGTGAAAAAAGTGGGCAATGTGGTGTTTATGTGATAAAAAGCGTGAAGTCTTTTGATGGAGATTCGACTTGAATTGGTTGATATATAGCAGTCCCATCAATTTTCAACCTATCTAAGAACCATTTGAAAATCATGAAAGCATATGTTATCTTTGAAGTGATTCCATAAATTTTTCATGCCATTCTTCATTACACCCTCTATCATGTGGCGAGAGGGTAGTGGATAGAGAATGTCTTTACAACATTATTTCTTTTGCACTTTGAAGTGGTCATGTTATATTTTATTCCACTAAGTGTCACTTGGGATAAGCTCATAACCATCAATTGATTTCTAAATTCCACTTCAACCTCATGTGTCATGTGTGTGTTTCAGGGCTATATTTGAGTGTCATGCTGGTTCAGGGTTAGATTCTTTATGCTTTTATTGTCAGCAAAATTGTTTTTCTGTGTTTGAAGGAGAAAAGAAACATGGCATGCTGGCAGCTTTGTGATCCTGTCCTTTTTTTTTTCTTTTTTACTTAAATGCTAACATGACATTAGTAATATGCAAACAGTGACAATACTAACATGCTGATGTTTAGCATCTTAGCATGCTAATTCTTGCTAATTAGCACTAACCTTTTGCAGGTAATTGTGACCTCACCTCAAAGTTATAACAAAGACATGAATGTCTGAACCAAACTTTATGGAAAATCCATGCAAAAGATATTGAGACATTTCATTCAAACCCACTAATTGAAGAGTCAGGGGATCAACAAAGTTTGTAGGATTCATCCTCACGAATATCTGCAGAAGTTTTCATGGCAATCCATCGAATAGTTGTTGAGATATTTTGGTCTTGTAAATGGACTGTATTTTATATATAGTGCTTTTCTAATCTGAGGACAACTCAAAGCACTTTTATAACACAAGCCTGCATTCACACAATGGTAGCTCGGTCACCTGCTAATTATGAGCATTAACACACCAATGGACAGCAGCAGGAGCAAGTTTGAGGTTCAGATCTCTCCCAAGGATACTTAGACATGCAGGCTGCCGAGGCCGGGGATCGAACCGCCAACCTTCTAATAAGTGGACGTCGACTCTGCCTGACCCACAGTCGCCATACAGTGGCATCAGCAGACTGTGAAAGATAGTCCCTGTGTCTCCCAAAAAAAATTTTTGTGCACAACCAATTTTTTTCTTAACACAGTAAAAAACATCTCTTATCAAGAATGGTGGGTAGCTGGAGAGGGAAATTTCCAGCAGACGAAATACCAGCATCTAGCTTTAATAAAAAAAAAGCTATTAATGCTTCATCATATGATTTGGTATTATAGGTGTGAGGGTACGCCACATATTGTGCCAATTGCGTACATATGAACATTCATGACGACATCTACCTCCGACAAGATGAATGTCTTTGTGTATCCCCGACAGCCTGACCTTAGTTAAGTGAGAGCGCAGACAAATCTTACACTGTATGAGCTCGTGCCAGGCACACAAAGAAAAGGAGTGAACCTGACGCAAACACTCGACCCAGTCCTCCTCTGCTATTTCGAGATATAACTCATCCTCCAACGGTGTTTCAATCCCGTGCAGCAAGATAGGGTTTAATAGAGTAAGTGGATGAGACCATGCAAAAGAGAGATCGTGCCCTTCAGAGTGGGGTCAAAAAGTGGTCAACACTGGTAGCTGCTGGTACATTAGAGAAATTAGGGACAGCATTTAAAACTACAAAGCTGTAAGTACCTGAACAAATTACATTTGGGAAGACTAAACTTCTTTGAAAGTTGTTGGAAAAGTATAATTAAGTTATCACTGCATACCATGCCAAGAAGAAAATATTTCATCCATTAAAGGAGAAATTAGATTGCTTGGAAACAGGGGGAACAGTCAGCGTGGCTCTGTGCAAAGGTAACAAAACCAGAGCGCCATTACCTCTAAAGCTCCCTAATTAACACGCCATCCGGCGCGTATTGTGCAGAATCCTTAGGTTGCATTTCCAATGTGACAAGAGCATGGTCTGAGATCGTGAAGTTTTTCATGTGGTTTTGAGGGCCCTGCGTGTTACAGTGACACCCTCCTGGTTCACTGTTGTGTGCTATCTGTCTTCATACCCATTTTACACTGCAAAAATGTCCTCCTGTCATGGTTCTGCTCATTTTTGACAGAGAACAAACAGGGATGCAAATGCTGTGCGCTAATTAATTGCACTGTCTGATGACTCAGCTGTCCGCTTGGATCCACCTGGCCCATTAACTCTCAATTCAGGCAGCGGATTTTTCACACCATTTCCACAATTAAAAACGTCAGGACATATACTTCTCAATTCATTCTGCTGACATTTCTTGAAATTGATTGCCCTCATTAAACTGTTAAATTGCATTTTTTAAAAATCAAAAAAATGAAATGACCCCTGCAACAGCTAGTCAATACTGAGCTCTTTTACTAAGCTCATTTGATGATGCCGTGGATTGAAATTAGTCCTCATCAATTCCATCCTTGCCTCTAATTTCTGCTTGAGCTCAGACAGCGTTCATATGCATGTCGCTTCTGCCTAATTCAATTCATCACAAGAGGAAAAGACAGAACTATCATATTGGGTGCTATCTGCCAGATAGTTACATTTTAGTCTTGGTTAATACACAACAGAACAGAGACTGACATGAAATACGTCAAGTGAAAAATAGCCCAGCTGAAGGGGCTAAATTTAGCCGTTGCATAGTTTTGTGCAGCCCATCACTCACTCAAGTGTCTCTGTTTTTTCAAGGAAAGAAAAGGCCAACCTGATTGTACAGGCAACCTTTGCAAGGTTACGTGAGCTGTCATGTTAAGGGCCACATCACTTAGAAAATGTCCACTTAAAATTGCTTTCTTGTAACAAATCATATAAGTTCAGTAAACATGCACGGTATCATATCAGATTCTCACAGAGGCTGTGTGATCACACACACTCCTGTTATAAATAGAAGGACAACTAAAACAACTGCCCTGATCGTCGCCCTTTACCTGGGCAGCAACTCCTACAGCTCATTGCCATAGTCAGAGTTTACATCTGAGACTTCTACACTCATGACTAATTAGAGTTGCAGAGTTAAGCATCTGTTTGTCTCAAAGACAAATACAAAATAGTCAGAGATTGTCTATCAAGCTGGAGGGAATGTATTCCGCTGGCTGCATTGAAAGAAAACATACAGACGGCTAATCTCCCAAGTTGCATCTGTGGCTACAACATTGAGCCACAGTCAAACTCATCTTATATGACGTATAACTTCATTTAAAAGCTTCATTTTCAGGTTAATTTAAGGTAATGCTCCATATTTTATATCTCTGTGTGAAAACTGCTGAAGGTGTAGAAAACAACTGTCATGTTTATTTCTGCAAAAAGTGGAACAGAGGGATAAACAGTATGTGTAGGTGTTTCATTTCGGGTAACAACACTCCATTTCATTATACCGTCACAATGTGGCAGCGGCTGTTTTCAGATACTTGTCACCACTGGGGTAAAAACTCACTAACCCAGCCACAGCCATAATGCACTGTTGCTCACTAACTTAGTACCAATGCAAGCAAGGAAATTATGCAGTTCCCATAATACTTTGGGGTATAAATGGGAAGTTTAACATTGCTGTGGATTCAGTGTGTTAACCTGAGTACAGCAGTAGCCTTATTATTATTATTTTTTATCCATCATCTGTTTACATTTTGCCAAATGGGTGCCAGTAAAAGTATGCTAGATTAGCAATTAGCAGTTCCTGTTTCAGTGTACCCATTGATGCACAGACAGCGGTCACTGGATTATTCCCAGTGGACATAGAAGACAATGATATCCGCGAAAGGTGTAAGTCACACTGAATCTTAAAATGTGTGCATCATGTCTGTGTGCTCAGATTTGACTGAATTATGACAGTATTTTTTACATTAATTGCAGCAATCGGGCATTAAGGGTTGATAATGGTTGAAATTGATCTCCTGTGTGAAGTGCATGTCTGAAAAGTTGTCAAAGTAGCCTGTGAATCAGGGGGTGTTTCCATCAGCTACTGCTATGTGAGTATATGCAAGAGAATTTGGAGCATTACATAACAGAGTGAGCGCAAGTAAATCTGATACATGGTGACATTTCAGAGCTGCTCCTCCCATAAGATGTCATCTGTGTTTTTTTAATTTATGCATCTTACAGTAGGAGTCTTGTTCCCAGAGCATCAAATTCCAACACTTTGTCACGCCTTTTGCGTCTCATACAGACACACAAGGTGCCTAACCAAGTAGTTTTTTTTTTACCTAAATTCTTGTTTTATTTGTATCACGCTACATAACAATTTCCAAACATACAGGAAATTAATCCCACAATGGTGGAGCTCTTTATCACATATGGCTGTGCAAAGTCCTTTACCTTCAGCTAAGTCAAGTGAACATTAAGTAGCATAAACAAACATAAGGCAGCTTCTTATTTTCTGCAAATATTTAGCCAACAACCCCAGGACTTGGCTTGCTATGAGTCATTTTTAGTATTTAGGTCCTTCTGTTTAGAATAAAAGACCACAACAAATAGAACATAAACACACACTTAAACTCCCTAATTGTCTTTGTTATGCTTATGCATGAGTGGTTATCAGTGCCCAGAGCCAGACAATATGACTCGCAGCGCTATGCAAGCAAAGACTTCTCGTTCATAAATTTTATGATTAATGCAGACTGTGTTGTAATCTGGGAAAGCATCCTGGCATGAAGGATGAGGATTATATATTTTTCATCTCAGAAACTAATTGAAAAGGGCCATGATGGTGCTGTTATCACTCATGTCCCCAGCTGAGTTATAGCCGGGGTGAGATATGACTGACAGAAAAAAGGGAGACTTAATGAACAGCGTGTCACTGTTAAATAGGCAGGTGCTGGACTGTAGACCTGGACATGTTTTAATACAGATTTCTGATATTAGTCAGTATTCAGCCATTCAGATAAAGTGATAATACCTGGAGTCTGTTGCAAGCACCTTTGTAATGGATGAATGAGCAGGCAAAGTCATTATTTTGCTATAATACATGAAACATAATTGCAGCACAAGGAAATGGATCCTGTCCTGTTCCTATTTTCAACTATTTTTCTTTGTCACCCCTTAAAAGAATAGTTTGATATTTTGGGAAATACGCTTATTCTATTATACGATGAGAAGATTGATACAACTGTCATGATCACACAGTAAATATGAAACAGTCAGCTTGTTTTAGCATTTTTTACACTTCAGCTTTTGTATGGATTAAACAAGATACAGCGTGTTAATTAGTGAGCTTTAGGGGCAGGTTTAATCACCTTTAAAGCCAGGCTAGCTGTTTCCCCCTCTTTCCAGTCGTTGTGCTAAGCTAAGCTAGAAGGCTGGCTGGCCGTGGTTCCAAATTACCAGTACAGGCATTACAGGGTGGTATCAGTTTTCTCATCTAGCTCTCTCCAAGAAAGCAAATAAATATATTTCTGAAAATGTGAAAGCATTCCTTTGAACTAAAGCAATGTGCACTTGTGATTCACTACACTTTAAGGCCTTAGTATGGACATGAGTCTTGCGAAGTTTAATCAAAAAAGGGATTTTTTCCTCCATTCTTTCATTCAAAGGATTTCTCAAGGCCTGAAGGGGTATGTGGTATTTCTCAAGAAAAAAAAATGGAAAAAGTCAAGAAAAGTCAGAATAAAATAAATAAATAAACAATGCTGCGTAACAGAAATTCTTATTGTCTTTATTCTCTGCTTGTTACCCATCAGATTTGTCTTGGGACCGATCCCCATGTTTAGGAAGCACAGATATAACACAGCTGTGCTGGTCTGGTTGAATGAAGCAGTGGAAAGTATCCCATGTAACTCTGCCCATTCAGCGCAGCCGGAGTTGTGAAGTAATTTGGAGCATCTTTGAGCACAGTGTAGGGATGAAAGATACTTTAGAGAGCCTGAGAGCTTTTGTAGTGTGTCTCCTGAGGAATGCAAACCATTTCAGAATAATAATGTGGGATTTGTGACTATCAGTTTTGCAAAGTGTAGTCTGGCGTTGTGGATATTCTGTGAAACTGACTGCACATAAACCCACTTAGGCCTGAATCTCTAACATTGATACTTACAGATACTTATAGTGACTAACACAAAGCAGTATTTAAAGGCAGATGTTAAATAATTGACTTATCAATCATCCATGAACCAAGACAGATGAGTATATGTTTCAGCAGAGAATAAAATGGGTGTGCTGCCTTCATCATTTTTTCTCACAGTGACCTGTTATTTCACACAGAGGAAATATAAAGCAGAATACATCCCCAGCTGAACGTTCATTGATGGCGTGTGAGCTATAGTGATGGGTTTTATTAAGTTCCACTGAAGAGGGAAGAGCATATTTAATTAAATTCCATTTTCTCACTTAGAGTAGATTAGAACAGGTTAGCTCATTTTCTCGTTGTCAGATTCAGAGGCGTGAACCTTATGGGCAAATTGATGGTTGAATAATATCAGCAGCAAAGCTTGACAAGAAAGATGCCGGTTTCTGTAGATGTAAAAACAGTGTCGTTTTCAGACGTGCTGGCCATGTGATGTGATGGATGGCAATGCTGTTCTGTTGACTGGTCCAAAACCTGGGTCCAGCAGCAGCTGTTGGATGGACGTTAATGGTTCCCAGATGATTAATCATCCTGACATGGGGATCTCCTTACCTTATCTCTAGCGCCACCATGAGGCTGGCATTTGTGGTTCTATGTGAAGCACATCAACAACCATGAGATGGATTGCTGTAGATTAGACTTTCAGCCTTTCATCTAGCAGTGTTATTACCCAGTGTCTCATACATGTGCAGCAGCATTGTTAGACACTTTGTTTCATGACCAAAAACCCGAAAAACTAGCGTTATTCCCACCAGTCTCAGCTGCTTTGCATTTTGCACTCGTTAGCAAATGTTAGCATGCTAACAGGCGAAACTAAGATGCCGAACAGGGTAGACATTACTGTATACGTGCTTAAGATCAGCATGTTAGCACTGTTGCATGTTAGCATGCAGCTCAAAGTACTGCTGTGCATAGAGCCTCACAGAGCTGCTAGCATGCATGTAGACTCTTTCTACACTGTTTGACAATGTCACATATTCTGTATGTGCTCATATCATGCTCTTATTGAGTGGTATGCATAAGATAAGATAAGATAAGATAAGATATTTTGCTTCTTACACTTTTTCCTGTAATACAGCAGTTAATTGGTGCTGTTCTTATTAAGTAAAGGTCTGTGGTTGTCACACTGTATGGCTATTAGTCACCAATATAAACCAGTCATTTCCTTTTTTTAATACGGCAGCAGTATTCATACATATTTTAATAGGTGGACTTGTGATGATGGTGACTTATCATGATCTTTACCAGAACATACTGAAGGAGTGTATCTTCGCACTTCATCAGTATGAATCCACTTTAGCGTCTGGTCAGTCCTGCCCATGTGAAAAGTGCTATTACACTTCTTTATCTCACAGTTTAATCTGCCGTTGGACATCCAGGTGGAAGGCAGCAAAGCAAAGGTCAGGTGGAGGCGGTATCTGGAGGCCAGTCGGAGGATGAGGGCAGGGCGGAGAACTGAGCGTGCCTCGCTATGACAATGCTGATGGCCTCTCCTTATGTTTGCTCCAGTTTTTTTTTTTCTTCTCAAGGAAATGTTTTGGGAAATACTCATGAGCACAGAAAAACAACAATTAAGTATTTAGGAGGTTGGAGACTAAAAATCTGCACAGAATAATTTTGAGCAATAAAACAACAACAACAAAAAAAGGATTTTGTCAAAGACTTGAAACCCCTTCCCCTCCTTTTCTACTGTAGTTATATTTAACAAACTGAGCTGCAAAGATTGTTTTTCTATTCAAATTGGATGAAACTGTTGCAGTCCCCAGATTTATGGATGCTTTTTGTACCATTCGTGTCAACACAGATGAGCAGGGTAGTTTTTTTTGCCTGTTATAGCGAGATGCTGGAACACAGATAAAAAAGAATGGGAGACGTTTGCTTAAAGTTTGACCTCAATTTCTTTATTTTTGATTTTTCTTTCATTCATTTTTGTAAACAATTGCATTGGAGTTTTGTTGTTGTTGTTGTTAAGCCCCAATCATTAGGTTTTGTCATAGAATTAGATTAATAGTTATATTTGCACAACTTTTGCAGTATCAAGCAGCCGAATAACAGTTAAGTAAATATATTAATATTGTGCAATGCAGCTGGTTCATTCAGCTAATTACAGATACATTACATCATAATTTTAGATTAATTGACTTTCACAGTGTGTTCCTGTACGCCTCTACACTCACATATACATTGTTTGACTGTGTGTGTGTCTGAGAGAGATATTCTTCAGAGGTTTAAATATGATATTTATTATGTCTTCATTACAGCACCATGATATGTGGATGTCTGCCAGGGGATTAAGACCAAAGGACTGAGTTTTGGGAATACTGAAAATGTGCGAACACAATTTTAAGATGGTTAATTAGCGTGTGCTCAGTCAACACCGGGGCACTACATGTGATGTTATCCTGACAGGCCTCACGAGCGTTCGTTTTACCGACATGACAAACATTATGAGGCCAACATACCAGGACAGTGCATGCTGCTAATGAACTATTTTGATAATTAGGGTCACTGTGTAAACACAAGCCATCAGTCTCCCCTGCTTGTGATTTGAATAATTCAGTGTGCAAATTAGTTAATGAAACCAATTGCATTGACTCGTCCTACTCTATCTCTTTTCAAATGTGGCCTCTTTTAATATACAACGATTGGCTGTCTGGCTCATTGCACAGTGTGTAGCATTGTGCTTTTGGTATTGGTAGCTTATTGTGGGTCGTCATGATCCAGTTCTCCTGCACAGAGGCCCTACAGAACTCGGTCTGCATGGTGAATATTTGCTCACGCATACGTACAAATCAGGATGAGCCCATTCACCTGGGGGAGTACGCACAGTACACAGCATGAAATGGCAACATCAACACTGCTCTTCTGTCTAAGGGGGGTGACTCATTCACTACATTTTGCTGCTCGTACTTTGGGGTGGCTGCTGTATCCTCTTTGCTTACAGTATGCGTCACTGCCTCTTTGCAGTGCACTACGGGCCAAATGACACGCCAGCCTGCTGTGCTCTGCCTATGGAGAGACGACCGTAGTGCAATGACTATTCTTTTAGGACTCCCTATTTGGGGCTTTACATCAAGGACAGCAAAGCGGCATGGCAGCAGCTCTTCCATGTGTCACTGCTCTGTTTAAAATGTTAAAATGAGTGCGAAAACAGCATCTGAGGTGGTGCAGTGTTGGGGAATGAATGTCTTTCATTTAAACGCCCTCATTATCTTTAACTATAGCTCGCACTGTCCACTTGCATTAGCTGATACTGTAAAAGCATGATCAGTGAGTTTAATTGAAGAGACATCACCTCGAGTTGAATAGGTTTCATCTTGACTGGACACTCTGGATAAATGAGTCTGTGCATGTTGTCAAAATATCATTTATCTGAAATGTTTGATTTGAAAAATTATACTGTACTGAGAATAGAACTCCCACTAAAAGTCTGTTCTTGGTGGAGACGGAGACGAGTCCTGTGATTAGAAAACTACCGTTTATGGTGCAGCACTCCTGAGCTGTGAAAGGCATTGATTGGTAGGACACAAAGGCTGCGTTTTGAGCATCTCTAGAAATGAACACAATGCAAAATGAGCAGTAGTTTTCTCAGTGGCCTTGAGCTCTTAATTGTAAACCACATAACTAAGATGTGGCACGAATCTGGCACAGACTTTTCTTGCCGTTTCTCTCGCTGTCTTCACGTGTTTTCGTTGCTCTTGACTCACCCATCCAACTTAAGAAATAAAAGGAAAAATCCTTCCAAAATACACTCGTGTCAGTTTAATTTAGATTTAAAAGGGTTAAATCAGTTTCAAGCACTTGGAGAAGTGCTGGCATTCACTCTTGCTCTTAATTCAGTCTTTGTGCAGCAGGGATTTGAACATTTTGAAGATCAGGGCCTCGTCTTAAATATCCTAAGGAATTATTTCATTTTATCCAAGGTCACCCGAAACTACCTTCAGCCACAGCACATATCTTCATAACTGAAAGTGCTTCTTTTTTTTTTAATCTTTCTTTATATTTTTCTTCTTGCTATATTGCTGTTATGCACTGAAACACCAAGACAAATTCCTCATAATCTGATTCTGATTCTGGTCCCAAAAAAACTTCTATTAGTCATAAAAAGTTCTGACAAAACACTGCTCTGCTATAAATGTGTTTATATTCAGATTTATTGACAAGCATGATAATGTCACTGACCTGTTGTTGCATTAGAAATCCCTCAGTATTGCCTCACTTACACTAATTTACAGGCACAGTGAACAATATTGATCAGTGTGACAGCGGCAGAAACTAAATAAACCAGCAAGCTAATAATGCAATATTTTATCAATGTGATTTTATCAAAGCTTATATTTATTCTGTTGGCATCTTGGAAAGAGGACGTACCTGTTTGTGACTGCAGCACTGGACTGCATATCTGATGTTCTCATTAAGAATTAAAACTCCATGCCTAGCATGGGGAATAAAATCACAACACTTAATTATGAACATTGTTATAATATAAAAACATTATTGTTCAACACACCTCCGGATATGTCCTGATAATAAATGATGATAGTTCAGGTAAATTACAGCGGCTCTACTGTAGAGAGTAAGGAAATAGACGTTTTCAGATTTTTGACGATGAGTAGCTTTGCTAAATTTGAAATTTGAACAAAAAATGTAATGACACTGAAGTCTGTGAACCTGAGTCCTTTATACAGGACGAAAGAGAGAGAAAGAGAGAGCGGGAGGGAGAGGGAAATACAAATATGAGACCCAATTAAGCCTGGCTAAAACACTGCTTTTCACACCTGAAGAAATCCTGTCTGTTTTCATAAAGACCCTCATACTGCAGTTCCCACTCATTTATTAAATAAGGGAACTTTTTAAACACAGGGGAGGAAAGTAATCTGTAATGCCTAGACTGTTGCTCGATGAGCTGTGTCCTCCACACAAAGGAACGGGTTTAAAAAGTGAATAACAGTGGCATTAAAGCATGGGATGGATTCTTGAAATTGGATTATTTGTTTGCTTATTTGGCTTATTCATGGCAGCACGGTTCGATTCCCGGCATGGCCGGGCCTTTGTGCGTGCAGCACACGTTCCTTTGTGGTTGCCTGAATTTCCTCTGGCCGGGCTCTGGGTTCCCTCACTATCAAAACATGTATCTTAGGTCACTTCTCCTGTCAGTGCCCTTAACCGAGGCACCGGCTTAGAGCTGGAGCTGGTCTGCGGGCGCCTCACAGTGGCTGCCCACTGCTCATCAGGGATGGGTTAAAATGCAAAAGAACAAATTTCAGTATGTTCTGCTAATGTAACTGCATGCAGCAATAAAGAAATTGTGCAGATAAGGACAGTTACACAGGAAATGCAACATAGGGCATCTAGCTGCAGCTAATTTGTCATAAATCAAAAGATTGTGCACATGTGAAAAAGCATGTGTGTAGATAGATGGATAAATGGATAGATAGATGGATAGATGGATGGATAGATGGATAGATAGATGGATAGATGGATGGATAGATGGATAGATAGATGGATAGATGGATCACTTTATTAATCCCCATAGTGAAATGAACAGGTATAGATACAATGAAACCAGGTAAATACACAAAGACAACAGATTACACTAAGCTGAACAAGCAGAAAGACTTGTGAACACATAGGGAGGGTTATTGAATGATCGTCTGGTTATAAATAAGGTACACAACGATAAAATGTAAAAACAAGTTCTCTAAAATGAAAAATATATGCTAATTTCAACAAAATATCAAGCACGATAGAGCCTATAATTCTGGCTCCCTTAAAGGCATGCTCAGCATAACAGAGACCGCGCAAGACATTGTTGTGTAGTATTATCATAACAATGAAAATTTACATACAAATTAGGACACTATAAAGCCCACTTAACAGTTTACAGGCCACTAACTATCTAATTAAGCCATCAAATGAAAGATGAAACAATAACTCATACTCCTGCTTTCGTAAGGCCTACTCAGCAGAATGTGAAAAAAAAACCTCTGATTCATAAATTGTTTTTACTAAAAAGAGGATACAGGGATCGTCTTTTTAGACCTGTTATCCTTAGTTTAGGACCCATGAGTGCAAATGCTCCATCACCTTTGTCTTTAGGGCAGGGAGATATTCCGGGGGGCTTTCTGGATCTGAGAGTTCAATTATAGCTGTAATGTAATCTGGGGTCAAACAGTCATGGCTTCAATAGCAGTCAGTGAAATCTATACAAAATCAACGACAAGCCAGTGGAGCAGATAGAACGATAGGATCTCTCTCGTCAGTTACAGCCTGAAAGCCTTTTGTTTCTTTACAGTAAATCAAAGCTGCTCTCTCAGTTGAGGAATATTTTTAATTGTTTTGAGTCGGCTCGCCAAGAGGTTTGACTCTACTAGTATCTGCTGTGTCTAGTCAACCAGCTCTAGAAATCAGGTTGACAGATATTAACCTCTCCCTGTTTTCCAATGCATTTGCAGCTTAAAAAAAATATTAAGGAGTTATTGGATGTTCCTAAGCCATATTATTGTCTCTTTGATTTCAGTAATTGAAAAATGAAATTATTTTGATGTGTGAAAGCATAGTCTAGAGACTAATTTGCGTTTCCAATAGGATTACAGATGATTGCTACATGCACTGTCAAGGTTAAAGCATTTTATTGGATTTTCTGAGGTTTGATTCCTGCTCGGTCGGTCTTTGGTGTGTATTTTGCAGAGTAATCACTGGAACTGAACAGCACAGACCTTGGGAAAACATTGGCTTAGTTTGTTTTGAATAGTGGAAAAACAGCATATAATGAACTTGCTTTTTGCTTTGTTGCTGAGATTTAAGTGTCTGACAAGATGAACTAATGCCCACACAAGCAGATCGAGAGTCAGGCTGCTGATCTTAAATCTCAGGGCAGGTTTAGCTCCTGAACAGCAGCTCTGGAATTTGCCTCAGGGTGACTGCTGCTGACATGGGCTCCAACCCACATGCACCGTAGGTCTTCAGAATGAAATGGCCTCTATAAAAAACACTTGTCCCACAAACCAATATGGCATACGCGTCTAATCATTCATCTGGATTTTAGAAGATACATGCTGTGTTTATGGGATTTTTCTGCCTAATTAATATGCAAATATGTCCTAATCCTTATGCGATTTAGTGCTACGTATTTGGAGGAAGTGCCGTAATGTCCTCAAACTGACTGAATCAGATAAAAAATGTTCGTATCTGTTTTGGCGCTTTGAAGCACCATGCAGTCTATGTTTTCAACATCGTGCCCCAGGTTAAAATTCTGGGGTTTTGCTGCAGGCTTTGATGGCTAAACATGGTATTATGTGAAAAAATGGTTCCATATAGGTTTATTAATGTGGTGCTACTACTGATATTTTCTTATTGATTTCACTCTCAGTCTGATGTGGAAAATTATAGGCATGGTGTTCTTCTTTAGAGCAGGTAGCCACCAGCCGTTTGGCTCCCAGCAGGTGTAGTCATGGACAGTTTAATGCTAATGACCCTGTCCCTATTATGCTGTTCAGTCTACTGTATATTAGACAGGTATTTTCAGCCAGGCTTTCCAGCTGTGCTAATAATTCCAGTAATGCATACCCAGCTATACAGCCGCAGTTGCTATGCCAGTACATAACCGCAGAGCTTTTATGTATGTTTCTTTCATTCGCATGCTTTTGTGCTGGTTTGAAGAAAGTATACAAAACATGTTTTGGTAATGTTTTGATAAAAGGGGGGAGGTTGTTCTCCATTGTGATCGCGAGTGTGTCTCTACTACCCATAATCATGACAAATTCATTGATCAAATAGACGCAATGGATAAGCAGTTAGATAAACAGTTCAAATGGCTAAAAGTATTGGATAAATGGTCAAAATACTTTACAATGGATAAACAGTTGAACTAGTTAGCTAAAAGCAATGGTTAGCTCAAAGGAAATGGCTGAAATAGATAGTCAATAGTAATGGATAAGCAATAGAACTGTGCAATTTTAATGGATAAACGGCTGGAATAATGAATAAATGGTTGAAGCAATTAACAATGAATTCAGCTGATCACATCTGGACAGGATCAGTGCTGCTGAGTTGATCGGAGTGCGCGCGGTCTGCGGGGTGCATCAGACAGATAAGATGCTCTATATGTGTAGGATTAGATGGACCACTTGAAGCAGACAGAAAGGTGGAAGTGGGTCAATGCTGTCCTTTCAAGCTCTGAAAAGGGTTGAAGTGGCCGAAAAATGCAGAGTGCCACTCTGAGTCTTTCAGAGTTCAGATTTATATGAATGGGAGGACTGGAACAATATTTCTCCTCCACAGGTATTGATAAAGGACCACTCTGGCCAGCTTTACACACTACACCCTGAATAAATTTATTACCATTAAGCCTCCGTGAGGTGCCATGTGACTCATGATTTATTACATTCACCTACTATACTGTATGTCTGTGGTCTGTGGGTGCAAAATTGCCTGTGCAGGCATTGGCTAATGAAGGTGTAGCATGTGTCTGACCAGAAAGTATTTACGTGTTTGATGTGAATGATGGAGATCACCACTGCATGCCATTTACAGACATTTATTGAAAACACTGAATGAACAGACACACAGAATACAGTATGTGTTTGTGCAGGTCTGTTTGCTTTCTTTAGCAAACAAGTGAGCCGAACTGACCGCGAAACACCCTCAAATGCTTATTTATTAATAGCAAATGATCAACTCAATGGAACTAAATTATTAAATGATCAAAAAATAAGAAAATATTCCAAAGCATCAAGACACAATTCTCTTGCTTTTAGCAAATGCAGGATTTCCTTTGTGAAAAACATATATAAATGCAATTTACAGGCAGTTACTGCATGTATGTAAGTGTGACAAAAAGAGGCAGGAAACCCACTGAGTGCACATGTTTCATCCCTCCAAGGCATAAAGAATTGATGACCTGTGGTGATATATTTGGAATATCATTTCCTGTAATAATTTGCTACGGGGGAAAGAGACGGAAATGTGCAGTGGTACTGTTGTACTTTATAAATGCTGTTGTGCTAAAATAAGTTTAAAAAAAGTGAACGTGGCTTCGGGGGATATATGGACAGGGCTTAAAGGGAGGCTTGCGAACACACACACATTTCCACACACACAATTACTGTTCATTATTCTGCCCTGGTTTCTGTCCGGCTACTGTACACTACATACCGCACACACGTGAAAACATGTACATATTATGTGTGGCAAATGGAGTTTTACATACCCCCGCATGCTCACTGATGTGGTCCCAGCATGAGAAAATCTACATTTCATTTCAATAAGCCTTGTTCTTGCTCAGCCATTGGGGGTCACTTACAAGGGTCTGATTCAATTATTCTTCCGTTCACAACAGGAGGAAAACATTTTCATGGTGAACGGTTTGCTTAAATAGATTACCATCTCAAATAATTCAATTTCCGTTAATTTGATTGATTTCATACCAAAAGAGAGGAGGGGGGGGGTCTTAATTTAAAACCATTGCATTTCTAATCAAACATTAAGTGAGAAAGAGGCCTGGGCGAAAATCTTTTATTTCCGTTTTCCGCACTAATTTGAAGATAAAATGCTGATGGCTCCCCAGTTAAATGGCACCACCAGTATTCGGTGTGTGAACAGCTCACATGCTAAACAAACTACTGTTTGCGAGCTGCATGGCCACTCCTCGCGGATTGAGCGCGCATAAGCACAAACTCCCATACACTGACACACTGAGAATCTATGACTGGGCATTACTACAGAGGATCCAGATGAAGCAGTTCAGTCATCTGATCCATTCCCATCCATTATTCATCCCGCTCGGGGAGACAGAGACGCTGGGCTTCTCTTCTCAGAGAGACCCAGGAACCCCATCTATTCTCATGAGCAAAGGAAATGCCATGCAGTATAGTGGAGTGAATCACCAGGGAGTGGAAACAAAAGTTGGGAGTGTGAGTGCACGAGAACTGGAATTAAGCGTACACTGGAAATCAAATTACTAGAGATAAAAGTTACAAACGTGGAAAAACGGGAATACAAAATGTGGAAATATAACTTATTGAGCATACCGCATCTCCACCAGGTGCTCACTGATGTCCAGCAATGCTGCTGGAAAATAAAGCAGCCTGGCCGGTGCTGTGAGGAGAAAACACCTTGTGGAGACATTGTGTGAGTGGCAGGCAGAACTGGCAAGCTGCCACAGATAATAACATCTGAAATAAATTTGATGTGTGGAATTCAATCTGTAGTGATAGGGACGGCTGCAGCATTAGAGTGAAGCTCTAAATGCTATCTACTCATCCATGGAATGAGGACTGACACGCAGGCTCAGAGAATAGATTGTGCAATTAGCAGCCTTTGTGCTGTTTTGACACAATGAAAAAGGGAAATGAGATTCAACGTTGTCATGCACGGTTCTCTGTGGCTCTATGATTCCCATAAGATATTCCAAATATACTTCTTCAGGTGAGAATAAGTTTGCGGCTTTGTGTGTGTGTGTGTGTGTGTGTGTGTGTGTGTGTGTGTGTGTGTGTGTGTGTGTGGGGTTGGGGGTGGGTGTGTTGAAACATTACCAGATATAATAAAGCACACACAGCGAGAGGAAGAGGGAGTTCAGTTGGTCACACTTATTAATAATCTCTAGTATTTCATTTCCATTCAAGCAGTGTGATTTCAAAATGTGAAACTCTGATGTGATCCCCCCCCCCAAGTCGTGAGGAGCATGCCACCTCTCCAGCACCAAGTGTCAACTGCAATTATAAGATGCAATACACCATTCAAAGGAAAGGGGGCGCTCTTTGAGTAGGCATTGAACAGAAAAGGCTTGAGAGACGGAGTTTCGCCAAACTTTACAGACTATTCCTTTAATTAAAGAGCTTTGCATGAGCTCTAGCCTCAGTGAAAACATTTTAATCAGCATGTTGCAGTTTGGCCTCAATTATTTTGCAAAAAAGTCGCACAAATGTGTGTTATTCCAAAAGAAAAAGCATAATTTCTTCATGCACAGATGCTCTGACTGTTGCACATAATAAACATAAACTAAATGCCGTATTAGCTCAGTATTATTTGTGCTTGGGCGCAGCCAGTTGCGTATAAGTTTGTCTCAGACGCATGAACAGACCATAACCGTAAAAGAAAATGACTATAATATTCCTGTAAATGTCTGTGGTTCTCGGTGGTTTCTTCTGGTTACCTCGCCGTGCTCTATTGTTTTTTACACTTCCCATGGTACCACCGTGATATTCCCTCAATACTCCTGCTGGGATTTCCAGCGTGTCTTTCAGGTTCAGTTGCATTCGCGGCCAGTATCACAGTTTTCTTATTTATTTATTTCAAAATCTCCCAATGCATCACTGTAATGCTCTTATGTTATTTTATAGGCCTAGATGTCATTGCAACATAATGCAGCCCAATATGATAGCAGGCTCCCTGCTTGAGCCCTCCCTCCGCCTCTCATGTGTCTACATTTTCATCCCATGGCCGTCTCTAGGTGATTTAGCGCCGCCAGTCTCAAGCAGGTGTCCAACATGGCGATCACGGGGAGCGGATCTCTCGCTATTTCTCTCTCTGTTTTCGTGATTTCGGCGGCGTTTCTTCCCAAAGGTGAGTTTTTCGGGGCGCCTCGTGTGCGTGTGTGCGTCTGCGGCGCAGAATTGCCACTTCCACGGCTGAAGCCGGAGGAGGACCGGGGAGAAGTTGTGGTGCGTTTGCGCGCTCGATGCGCACAGGCTTCCCCTGAAATCTCAGCATCACTTTCTGTCGCTCTGACTCCAGAATATCCGCGATGTTTCTGGAGAGCGTTGCGCTACTTGTCTCTCAATTTTACCGCTGATTGATAGGGTGTTGTCCTGGGTTGTTGCAGCCTATTGCTTCAGAGGACTGCTGTAAAAAGTATTGTTAGTGCTGCACTATTGCATAGGCGGAGAGAAAGTGTCACCAGTGGTAATTGAGTGAAATGGTCGTACAGTGTTTAGAGCTATAGGGCAAGTTGAAGGCATTGCTCAGTGAGATGTGTCTCTTTATTATCTGCTGGGACCGATTCTCCGGCCCCGAGAGGACGCGGCTCACACGCACTTGTATCCTTTTAGTCATACCGCATAAACCTCCGTGGTCCCAACTCATCCCACTGTCTTCAAATCTCTCAAGTCTGCGCTTCAGGTGCGCTTTGGAGAAAAACACGCATTGCAGCTCTCGCCTCGCACGGTGTCCTCTGGCCTCACAACTGCAGCTCCTGACACCGGCGTGCGCGCGTTCCAGCCCGCAGTCTTCATTCCTCCTGCTGTCAGTGGAGGCTGGAGATGAAAATCTGCCTGTCGGGCATTACAGCGTGAACAAGGGGCGCCTGAGACGTGCACGACCATTGCAGTCCCCAGTCCGATCATTTCCCCGTTATTCCACCGCGGTTGCATCAGAGTTGCATGCGTCAGTGTTTTTTTTTTTTTTTTTTTTTTCCTGGAAAACGCATCCGCTGACAATACTGACGCGTGTGAAGCGGTTAAAATGTCAGTTTGCAGCCGCTTGAAATCCCTCCCAGCTGCTCGGATGGACATGTTGTTGTGCTGTCAGTCCCCCGGCTTGTTGAAATTGCGAGCAACAGTTGCGATGACAGGTTAACACTCGGAGTCACTTCTTAGCGGTTTGATTCCTATTACAGATGGTGCCATTAGTGGCTGCTAACTGTACAATAGTGGTATCTGCATCACCCATCAACAGGTCTGCAGAAACTCATCAAAGCGTGTGTGTGTGTGTGTGTGTGTGTGTGTTGAGATTGACAACCTGCTCTTCAAAAGGAGGTTAGGCTACTAGTAACAGGGATTGTCTCCTCCTCTGTTTTCTTTTCTTTTACAGCTCACTGCTTATGAGGCTTCCATTTCACAGTTGTTGAATTTATTATGGTTTGCGCTGAATAGCAGTTGAATGACATTTACAGCATTGTCTAGCGGCTCCTTGTCACAATAATTTAATTAACCTCTCAGTTAAATAAAATCGTGCATCATGAATGCGCAATAACCTCGAGCTCGGTACGCCGAAGGTTGCAGCGTCAGGGAGCTGATGCTGTCTCTTGGTTCAGGTTAAAAAAAAAAAACCAAGCCTGAGTTGCTCTGATTGACCTCAGGCTTTCCATTTGTTTGATTGTCTTTGTGCCAGCTGCTGGGAGCAAAACAGGGCTCAAGCTCTTGCTTTGTGAAGTGCTGACAGTCTGCTTTTTGACAGCTTCTGGTTTTTCTTTGTTAATAATCCAGAATCAGTGGATTTCAACTTTCCCTGCATCTGCTGGGAGGAAAATTATCCCGCCGGCTGCATTGCTGCTGGCTATAATAGGTGTTGGGTTTATTATAAAGATAAGGAAAGAGAGCTAATTAAAGGAAGGCAGAGAAAGAGAGAGAGAGAGGGAGCTGATCCCGGACATCATAACAGAAAGTTGTTCCCACTGTATACAGAGTGACTCATGAAGCTAAAGAGCTGCCTCGGCTGAGCATCCTGTTATGAAACGCTGAGATTTTGCATTTTAACAAAGAATCTGTTTAGCGGTATTTCTCCCCGTGCGTCTCCCGGGGCTCGGCCTGTTGTAGCATATCAGATGGTCGAATTTCAGAAGGTTGCATAATCCCGCTTATTGCCAGCTTAAAGTCATTCGTCAGGGCTGAGTGATGGTGAAGTGGATCAATAGGAGCTGTCATGAAGCCTCAGGGCGCCGCTGAAGGACGGGATCACCAGGAAACAAAAGGAAACATACAGCTGTTCCGGTGCTCGTCGTTGCCAGTTGGCACGTGACGCGATGAGTAATAGAAGATGTCCGTCTCCTGCTGCTTATGGCGGGTTTGGCTTCAAAGCAGATAGTGCTGAAATCTGCTAGCAGCGTGCTGTTCAATCTGTGTTGACTTACAGTGTGTGTGTGTGTGTGTGTGTGTGTGTGTGTGTGTGTGTTCTGGAGGTTGAAAGTGTTTTATTTCCTCGTGTTTTCACACCACTGTCGATCTCCCTGGGTCAGTGGTGCACACCGGGGCCGACAGGAAGTACATTCACACCTGTGCATGCATACTTCTGTTGTGTGCTGAAGATAAGGTCATCAGAGGAACCAAGGCCACTGATAGTAGAAGTATTTAGACCTTAGCTGGAGTATAAGTACCAATACAGCAGTGTAAAAACATAATAAAACAGCAAAATATACTTAATGTATAAGTACTACTATTTTTTATGCATTGACAGTATGTGTGAGAAGTGTTTTAATGTTATTTTGGTGAAGATGGGGCTAAATTAGCTGCTTCATATAGTCGCTAATTATATCTATAACAATGCAGCATTTCTTTACTAGTCAGTCATTGGTTTTGTGTGCAAAATGTTATTCTGCAAAGTAAGTAGTAACTGCAGCCATCAAATACATGTAAAAAGTAAAATATTTAGCTCTCAAATGTAGCGAAGTAGAAGAATAAAGTGACATAAAACAGAAATATTCAAGTGCAAATACATCAAAATTGTACTAAAGTACAGCAATTGAGTAAATGTAGTAAGTTACAGCACACCCCACCACCCACTAATGACTCTTTTCATTATAGATTAATCTGCCGATTGCTTTCTGTGTGAACTGATTCGTCGTCTGATAGCAGAATGTCAAAAAACAATAAAGCGTTCCTTAGAGTGGAGCTTGTTTTTCCTGATCAGCAGTTCGCTGCCACGCGAGATAACGAAAAGCAGCAAATCCTCACAAGCGAGAGGCTGAAACCAGCGAATGTTTGGCATTTTTTGCTTGAAAAATGACTCAAACAATTGATCGGCTGTTTCAGCTGCACTCAGAACCACACGCAGCACATCAGTGCCATCTCTGTAGCAAACTGAAGTGGCCTTCTCTTTCTGCTCTCTGTATGAAAAAGCACTTAAACAGGACCGTGTTTCAGGATACATTTAATACCGCACTTAATGGCCCATTGATATGTGCCCGCTTGTGAAGTATTTCATTGCCTGTACATTGAAAGCACCACAGTACATCATTTGTAAGAATAATAAACTCTTCTATTTAAAGAAATAGAATTTATTGCTCATTAAATTTACATTAAACTCTGCCTAATAAGCGTCAGTCTAATTGCTAGATAATGCATGGCACTACTTTGTGCGGTGGCAGCTAATCATGCTGCTGAAAAGGGAGGGGCTGGCAGAGAATTGGCAGCTGATGCATGGGAGGAATTTGGCCACTGGTATCAGATGTAGCAGAGTAAGTGATGTGGGCCTTGCTGTTATCTTTTCGCTCAGGACATCACACCTCCAGGCCGTGTTTTCTGCTCTTGAGGTTTGCTGCCGCGTGTCTTTGTGAAGGCACGGGGTCTCACCTTTAAATCGAATGTATTTAAACCATTATTACCTTGTCGGAGCCTGGCAGTATGTGAATATGCGTCCGCGATCAAACTTCACGCTCGCTTTGAGATCGCGTGTACAATGGATCTGACAGACGAGGGTCCTTGCGGCTCGGAGTGAATAGGCAGATTTCATTTCGGTTTGTCCTTCCAAGTCGGAGGTTGCGGCAAGTCAGCCTGTTTACATTCAAAGAAGTTGGTTCTGGAGGTCAAAGTCGGGATTAAAAAAAAAACCTGCAAATCTCTTTCAGTCCTTATATTCTTTTCAGCTTCTGAAAGAGTCCAATCTCTCCTTAAAAACATCACCTTGGGTGCTGGGTACAAGGGTTTTTGCCCACGTACTTTATAGTGGGACCTTCAAGTAAATACCGTATCTGGTTGTTTTGCCAAGGTCACCGGAGTGCCGCGGTAGCCGTACTATCACTGTGAGTCATGTAATAAATATATAAAGAAAAAAAAAACTGGGGACATTTTTATGTGAGGGACTTGGACTGCAGTGTCAAACTGAATGACAAACTGAGGACGATCAAAAATCTGTCTGTCTGTCTGTCTGCGTTGAAATGTAGTAAACAGTCAATTAGGAGACACAGACAGATGACAGGTCCTTTCATGATTGTGGGGACAGAAGCTTCCATTCATGGCTGTGCTGTGGTAATGAGGAGGAGAGCTGATGTCTCCCCTTATGAATATGACATTGTTCTCTGTGTTCCCTGGATCTGAGAGACCTCGCTCTATTGGCTGCGATGCTTGGGCAGTGACAATCAGGTCCACAATGGAAAAAAAAAACAAAAAACAAAAAAAAAAAACAAGGAAATGCAATGTTTTTGTTTTTAAAAGGGCGCGGAGTGCACATTAGCATGGGTGATGGAGCAATTACAAGGCGCCATTAAGGCCGAGGAGCCGTCAAAGCACAGTACTTTCTAAATGAGGAACTCCATTGGGAAGATATCCTCCATAACCTGCACTATACCATAATTCACGCAAAGATTGATACAAATGAGGATCCAGTTTAGCATAGATGACTAAAAGCTGCCTCTCCTTCCCCCTCGATGTGTTTCCTGCAGTGGTGTTGGGCGAGGTTTTGCAGATCATTCACCATCTGACCATTCATCTGTCTCTCACACATAACAACACAGAAGCCAGTAATTGTGCTTTTACTCAGGCTGGATGAGATTCAAATATTGATACCTTTAAACCTTCCCTAAATTTTACTGCACTGCGCTGTATTGCCAAATAAATCTGACATAAAGTTATACAGGCACTGGAGGGAGACTCCATCTGCGGTGTGCCATCAGTGCGGCGTGGTCCCCTGCCACGTTACGATTTCTCTGAGCATTTTCATGAATGTGCAATAAGACACTTGATAGCAAACCGGTGCCCAGAGGATAAACCCTAATGACTTTGGTGATTCTGTCACTGTTCCTCGAGTGCCACGGTGAGTTTGACATTTTTCGTCTCTAGTGAAATCTCGACAGCTATTGGGCGGGCTGCAATGATATTTGGTGCACGTGTGTTCCCCTCAGGATGAATTGAAATAACTTTGGTGATCCCTTTACTTTTTAACTTTCATTTGTCCTCAGCTGTACTTTGTGTTTTGTGCTAATTAGCAAATGTTAGCATGCTAACAAGTACGTGAGTGCCATGTCATACTGTTCATGATAATACCAGTATAATCTTTATCATGTTAAATTCATATTCGATAATGGCAGTATTCTGACTTGTTGACGTAATGATGTCATACTGTTACACACATTGTCAACAACATAATTAGCGCAAAAATACCTGGTAACAAAAATTGTCTTGTTTACTTGTTGACGTGAATTTTTCTACAGTGTCTTTTCATTATTTATGAGTGAACAACAGGCATTTTATGTATGTCCATCTTTACTTTATTTTGTAGTACAAACTCAGTGATGCTAATAAATTGTGTCTCTTTCTAGCTGTGATTGTCAGGGACAACAGGAGCATATTTTTCTACTTTCAAGAGCTTGTTGTTTGCTATAGTGATTAATCATAGTGCGTTATTGATCTGGCATGTCCTGTATCTATAGTCAGGTTTCTCTATGATCAGATTTTCGTTACATTTAACTCAAACTTAACTCAGAATTGCACTGATTGGGCTCTGCAGCCTTTTTTCACTTGTTGTGTTTCAGCAGAAGTTGGGAATGCATCCTACATGATCAAAAATGAACACTGATCGGCCCAAAGGGGAGCTGCGCATAATTAGTGCACTCATCCATGTGTCATATGCAATATCTGAGCCACCAATAATCTGGTGTTCAACAACATTTGATAATATATTTCATCAGAGCATTACAGTGTTCAAGATTACAGTTTGCACCAAAGGGCAACCACAATTACAGCCTGAAAGTAGTGATGTGATCTGTTACTCACTGTTGCCTTGTTTTTCTTACACATAATGGACCGTCTGAGAAACTGTCCTGTCTTCAGTTCAGTCACAGCTAAAGAGAAATCTGCCGAAAAGAGAACCTTGAGAGTGGATGAGTCTCAGACCAGAACTCACAGCATTACCACTAAATAACCGGTGATCAATGCGGAGGAGAAAGGACTCTTTCTGAGAGAGAAGACTGAATCGCTAATCAATAAATTCAGTTATCGAGCTCCCACTAATCCACTGCCTGAATTGGAATGAAAAAGCATCCTGTGCTCTAACTGCAGCTGCTCAGTGTTTGGCTTTGTGTTTGACCAATGAGAAGGTGTGTCATCACGTAGTTTCTCGTTTCGGTCACCTTTAGAGATATTGAGTCCAGGGGCTGTTTGGGCCTTGGCCAGCACATGCCCCCTTTGGACCAGTCCTATCCGCTGCGTCCACTGTGGTTTGACGGCAGGCCGCTCACTTCTGTGGAAGGCTGAAGTGGAGAGCTTTTCTCTGTTGGGCAGAGCTCAGTCGCTGCCTTGCATCTCAGACAACAACATCTCTGGGCTTGTTTGGGCAGATCTGAGCCTGATAAAATAACCACTGTGTACCCGAGTCCCCCATAAGCAGCTGCACACAGGTGGAAGCATCGCAACGCCACTGGAGAAAATCAAAAATACATATACTCCGCACAAGTGAGTGCCGACAGAATGCAAACACTACACTCATCAATAAATCTTACATTGCTAATAGAAATGCAAGTGCTGCTGATGCTGTACTTTACTCTGAGATAAGAGTGAAAATGTAATACAATTATATAAATAATTCTGCCACATTCTTGCTTATACACAGTGAATATTAGGACAGGTGCCTTGCTTTCTTAACAGCATCCCCTGGAATCAGTCCCTCCCTTTCTTGTTGGAGTGCTGTTTGCAAATGCATTTATGCAGACTGAATGAAATATTATTCCCTTACACAGCAGGATAGAGCCAGACTTGGGGACAACATTAGAATAGCCCAGTCCTTCCAAGTTTCTGTGTTTCCATTCAGCCATTCAGTGCCTCCATTGCACCCTAATGTTTCTCTAATTTTATTTGAGCAATACACTCTGGGATGCCAGCTGGAAAGAACAAAGTCTTAAAGAAATAACATTAAATACACGAAAGGAGCAGAAGAATAGAGCCTCCCATATAATCTATTCAGGCAGTAGCCTTGAAATAAATTCTATCCGTCTCACAAAAATGTCCGGACAACTCTGCAAAACCCAAAGATCCTCAGTTTACAATCACATAAAACAGAGAAAAGCAGCAAATCCTCACAACTGAGAAGCTTGAAACAGAGAATGTTTGCCGCCTGAAAAATGTCTTAAATGATAAATTGATTGTCAACATTTTTGGCAATGATTGTTGTTGCTTGACTAATCGGTTAATCAGCTAATCATTTCAGCACTACTGCTGCTTTAGGTGTTTATGTGCTTGATTTTGTGGTCTGTTTCGAGGTTTTACTTTTTGGTGGTGCTGTGTCTGACTGCATTGCATTGAGAAGTGTTTCGAATTCATTTCTATGTATGGAGAAGCACATATGTGAGAAACCCAGTGTGACAACAGCACGAACTGCAGAGTCAGAAACGACAATATCAAAGGAATAGCTCAACTTTTTTTAAACACGTCCTCCTAACCTCCTACCTAAGCGACAGAACAGGTTGTTCAGTGAGTCCTAAAATCAGTGCCAGGGACAGGCGTGCTGGACCTTGGTCATCATGTGATTAACGTTGGGAAATGGCAGTTCTGGATCTGTTCAAAGGTAAAAAAACAACACACTTCGGTTTTTGAATGTATTGAACAGATTACTAACATAATGTGTTACATGGCGAGGTACAAAGATGCTGGAAGGCGGAGTTTGTTGCTTTCAGACTGAGTAAGGCTAGCTGAGTTAGCCAGCTGCTGGGTATAGCTTCATATGTTCAGATTCCAAGTGTATTTCCCAAAATGTTGAAATATTCCTTTAAGTAATTCAGGAAGTACATTTAGTATATTTATTACAGTATTGTTTTGGATCTGTGGGATTACAGACTCCTGGAATGCAGTATGGTTTTAGAAACACTGGCATTTTACATCTTCATGCACTCTAGGTAGTACCTAATATACTAAGTGGACTGCCTGGGAGATAATTTGGCAGGGAGGTGCGTGCATTCTCCAACACTCAGTTTTTTGAAGTTGCACTTGGCAATATCGTAGTAGTAGCAGTCTTTAGTTAGACGAAGAATGTAAAAGAAGCGATCCGCGATAGAGGATTTACAGTCGATGCAGAACTTCCTCTCAAGGTGAACCATCAGAACATTTTGATGCTGTTTACACAGAGGAGAGCTGTTGTCTGACAGGTTGCTGCCGCCTGCCTTGGGGGCATCATGCTCTTGAGTTATCAGCGTGACAATAGACCCATCTTAATTACTCTCAGATAAAGCACTATAATCTGTCATTGTCAGGCCGATCAAGACTGCGCAAACCAAGCACTAAGACTCATTCACCCAAACCAGAAGCCTATTGATTACTTCTCATACTTGAGTCATTGCACTGCGGAGAGACATGGGAGGCAATAGAGCTAATGGAAAGGGGAAGCTCAAAGTCACATTGTTTACATCTGAGATGACAGGTAAATGTATTTGAAAGGAAATATGGGCTTGGTCCATTGGCTCCCAAATAGCAGTCTGTCTGCAGCTAACATGGAAAGTGAACCCCGAGCTGCCAGACGATCAACTGCCCTGCAGTTCAGATGTGGGGCTTGCAGCACGGCAGCTTTTATATTTCTAAATCAAATGTCTGTGCTTAGCAGAACTGAACATTTTGATTTGCTGCAACCAATATCGATTGATTAAATGTTAGCGAACACACACCCTCCATCAGTATGTTTCTATCAAAGCTGACACATGGGTGGGCTGTTGGAGGGGGCACATTGTAGATGCATGGATTGCCTCATCTTTTCAAGATTCTTCCTTCATCCATACTACTATGCTGAATGCTGTTTTCAGCACAGTGTGCTAATGTTTATAGCAGGCTATTTCTGCGGTTCGTATGCAAGACATCAACATAATTAAATATAAGAATGCAACCACACGATGCTTCTGCTGTCACACGTTGAATTTTAGGATTGAGGTTTTTCTTTGTTTTGTCCCAGTAGCCGTTTCACACAGTTTTCATTATCTTTTGAGAATTACCTTGCTGGAGAATAGTGTCCATTGACAACGTCCTCCAAAATCAAGGGTTTCTTCAGTGTTAATACCGACACTTTTTCAATATTTTTTTACAACACAGTATTTGATGTACAATTTATATTCACATCTCTGAGTAGAGCAGTTTGAGTCATAGATGGAGAATCTGTATTTGTGTGTGTTTCACATCGAATCACAAGTAGAAGTTGTTTATAATTGAATCACTGATTATGCTTTAAAAGTCAAAAAGGTGGACGAACAGTTGCGACAAAAGCCCCCAAAACATTTAAAGAAATCTAATTGCAAACTTTGTATTTCCACTTATTCATTTAACCAATTATTCATATTTAGGTGTTGTTTTTGTTCCAGTTGTGCAGGGGTTGGTTCCCCCCTTTCTCTTTTCTGTTTTCCCAGTTGGGTCTAATAGTTGAAGTTTGTTGAGTCTCCCTTAATGAGCTATGGGCCTTAATGGAGTCAACAGTGCAAGTTTTTTCTTTATCATTATGTGCTGATGTTTGTTTTGTTTTGCTTCTGCTTTACGGCACTTTACAGCTTCCCTATTAAAAGTCTCATAAACTTATACTGTACAAAATAGTTCTGCTGCTGAGAGTACTCACTGCAGATGGATCTCGGCGTCAGACCTTCATTAATGCTATTCATTTGTCAAGATAAGCCGATTCCACTTGTCAGATTTTCACTCAGAGTTAATTCTTTCATCTGTCCTTTGTTCTTTGTTCCACCAGTGTACCAATTCTGGAAAAAATAGAAGAGCAGTTATGTCTGCATATATAAATATACTCAAAAGTGTACTATTTTTGATGCTGCTTTGTGAAGATGCTCTGAAGTTTTATGGCTTTTTGTGAGAGGCTGCACCCGTTGACTCTACTTCTTGCCAATTATGACAAATTATCTTCCTTTTGCTTAACTTCCGAGAAACCCACTCATAACATTTTTGAAAATTTGACAAGCAAACAGACAGAGCCAGGCAAAGAGATAAGTGCCATCCAGCCGCACAGCCGTGTTCAACGTTTAGTGTCAAGAAAACTGGAGATAAGCACCAATCACGAGCGCCAGGACAGCTCAATGACAGAATAACAAAGTGGCACCTCCGGCCACTCGGGCACACTTCCAGCAACTCAAGTGAAAGCTCTTGAGCAAGGGGGACCTTTGTCTTTGGGGAAGGCTTTGTAGCTTGCACGCCAAAATCCTTGCTTGTGCACAGAAGCTGAAAGAACAACCAAAGTTCACCCCTCACATAGACTTTTAGTTCTCCGTGCTCTTTTCTGCAACCAGATCTCATTTAGTTTTGACAGTCCATGATGCTCACATAAATTTAATTGGTCATAAAGTCTGCGCCCGTTCTAAAACTGGGTTTCAATTGGTTTTCTTCTATCCTTCGAGGTAGAACACATGCCAGCACTCATTAGCACAGAGCTACTGGTTACAAAAAGACATTCGACGCCCATCTTCTCCGGCTTCTTGCTTTTAACGTGCCTTGATGTTACAGCACAGTAACGATGCAGCTTCAGGAGGAGGGAGTTTACCGTAACTAGTGAAATGTATGGACACCGCAGCTCAGCGCTGAACCTTTGTGCGCTGACACTGAACTTTGCTCTGTTCACCGCATTCTCTCTGAACCATTTATGGATTTTTCTCTTGTAAGCTTCAGTGTTGATCATATAAAGAAGGGCACCCTCTCTTGTGAGTGCTGTCAGTCCATTTGATGGTAAGTGCAGTTGTTGCATGTGTCACGACACCGTTTCCTTGTATGAACTCCGAGGGCTCTGTTTTCGTGTGGGCGCATGACCTGAAGCACTTTCTCAAGGCGCAGAGGTTGTTTCATTCGCAGTTTGGCAGTAGTGGTTTAGTTGCGTCTAGTTTGGTGCTTGGTCCTTAATAATTTAAACAAAAAACAGAGAGGCTTCAAAAACTGGACTACATTTTTGTGCAAATTATTTGGACCTATAAAAAAACAGCCTTAAAGAGTGATATAAACTGTCAGTTTGAATTTGCTGGCTTCATATTTGCGCTCGCAACTCCTTCACTTCCTGGCCGAGTTTCCTGTTGGGAGAAACTCCCCCAAACTCTCCACCAAACCGTTCATCACGGTGGGCTTTTAAAACAAAATTGAGCTGATGTGATTTAGCCCGACTGTTTCCAGCTTCCAGCACCCTCACTGATAATGTGTGATAGTAATTTCAGCCTGTCTCCATGTGCACCACGTGCCTGCGGTCATCGGAATTAGTTTCAAATGATGCTTAATCCTGATTGGTGCATTGAAGTACGTGAAATCACCTTTTTCCAACTGAGCCCCGCCCACTTCGAATCAATAAGAAATGCACAGAAAAAACCCAAATACAGAATTCTTCTAACTTTGGTAGAAGATTTTGTGCCAATTGAAGCTTTAATGGTTATTTAAATCTAATGTTGGTAACTTGATTTGTAAATGGACAAGCAGAGGCAGGTGTTATTTTGCACCTTCAGGAAGCTGTCAAAATCAATAAAACAACACTGTAAAGTGGTTCACTTTTGTCTCTCGATGAATTTACATGAATTTTCAAATATAGTGGAAACGTCTCAGGGAAATATATGAGCAAAATATCACTCTGTGGCGCAAACTCACCAAATGAAAAGTTTTGTTTTGTTAGCATAAGTCAAACTTAGCTCTGGATGGAAAACCTCAGAGGAAGACAGAGCCGCTCTAGTCTAAAAACAGATATCAATAAATGTAAACAGCGCTGGCCTAGGGATGTCATTAAAAAGAATAGCATGTCTAGACCTCATAAAACCAAAACATATTGTTATTTCGAAGCAGCAGGAGTTATTGCCTGTGAGCACTAAGATGACATCCATCAATTTGGGGTTTTATTGGAAAATGCTGATAGGCTGCTAGGGAGATGTAAATGATTTACTTAGCATAAAGTTTTGCTTGAATAGGCAGGGAGATAGTGTAGTTAGCGAGGGCAGGGAAGTATAAGTGTGACAAAGGCGGTGTTGAAGCAAAAGCTGATTTCCCAAGCCTGAGAGAATCGCAATCTGTGCATGAATAAATAGGCTGGACCTGCGCAGTGTGGATTATTCTGGTTCAAATATCAGTAGACTTAAGGGTTGTCAAATGGCATACATGTGTAATAGGGCCGCTGTACATGATTTCATTTTGTCACTTCTACCCAAATGTCATATCTTGGAAGGCTTACGCTGATTGTTTCTCACTATGTGCACAAATTGCTGTTTTGTTCCCTCTGCCTTTTTGTGTTCTACGTTCAGGCCAATTTAAGCGAGCCCCTTCACATTTTAAAATCCTTTTCACTGAATTCCTAATGATATGATGGCAAATGAAAACTTTGCAATGAAGACAGTTCAGACAATAAGATCGCTGCGCACAGACAAATCACTATTAACTTCATTACTGCCTGTCAGTGCAATGTGACAATATGCAATATGCGGTGCGACAGAAATCTGAATGAATGAAATTAACATGAGAAACAATTTCGATTTGGCGCATGGAACTTTGGAAATTTCCACGCCAGTTTTTATTTTATTTTTTTTGAAACCCTACAGCTTGAAGGTACAGAGCATTTGCATGAAGTTGTGTATCACTTTGACATGTTGGCCTCATCTTTCAGGAAATCTCAAATCTACATTTATTCAAATGTGTTCGGCGCGGTGAGGGTTGGCACTGCATAATCCATCAAAATGTTCCATTTGAAGAGAGGGCCTGGAATTATTTGAATCATCAGAAAGCAGCCTTGCTTGTGGTGAAGCGGCAGATATTAGAGGAGAGCTGTTGAAAGTTTTCACACAGGGAACACAAAAGTCTGAAAATCTATTGATATATATGGCATGAAATCACCTCGCAGATGAACTGAGGCGTTTTCTCTCCACCTGACCTTGTCTGTCCCTTTTGTGTTTCTAGCAGCAAAATACAGTAAATAATGTATTTTATGTCAGGTGTAGTTGTGAAATGAAAGAGGGCTTTGGTCATTATAAGGAGTAAAGAATGTTTTTTTTCGAATGATTGGTATGGGTGTGTCGGACCATATTGTTCAGGATGATGTTAGTGAAATTTGTAATATTAATTAAATTCATATGTGATTAATTGCAATATGCTGTTTTTTTGACTTAAGACTTTACACTTAAGATCAGATCAGATGTACTGGTTGAGTATGAGAAGAGCCAAAAACTTTTCTACTTTTTTGTCGTTTCATCAAGAATATAATTATCACAGAAATACCCTTAAATATCGTAACATTAGGGCCACATCGTACACCCTGTTTCTAAGTATTTGCTTTGCACATACGTCCTCGCGTGTGAGATCCTTTTCACCTTTGTTGCTGTAAACGGGGCGTTTCCGCTGCATAAAAGCGTGTTAACCTCGTCTCCACACTAATAATTAAACCATTAAGCCATTAAATCATTTCACATTCTAAGTGAAAGGCAGGAATTGCTTGCAGCGAAGAGGTGACGTGTTTTCACAGTTATCTAATGCGTAGAAACGCCTAAATTTCCCCTCCCGCTCATGCAGCGGGCGCTCATTCCATAAACTTTTCTTTTTGTTGCACAGAGATTTTATTTTTTGCCTTAACTTCCGTCTTCGATCTGTGTTTTTGGTGGTGTTATTGCAGTTTGCTTGCAGTAAAGGGAGCAACTTTCAAAACTAGTATTGCTAAGGCTAAAATATCTCGAACTCTGCTGGTTTGCACACAGCAGACAGGAAAGCTCATCATTTTCTTTCCTTTTGATTTTACATATAAATGTGGCCATGAAGGTAAAGATGGCCATGCTCATATTTGTCTTTTAACTTCACTTGTGTAGTACTTTAATATTTAGGTTTTTAATCAGTTAAAGAGGTAGTTTAAATTCCCCAGTTGTACCATAACAGGTGAAAATTTCACGTGTCCACTCTCCGTTTGTCACAGTGAGAAAGTATGCGAGATGAGTGTTGAAGAGAACAAAGGCGTTTTTTCAGACTTCGCTCAAGGTTGCAGTTCAGTCCAACATATTATGTGAGGCTTTCATTCACACACATCTCAACCCTGCACTAAATGCGTATGGGGGAGCTGGGACGCTGTGTTTTTTTTCTCCTCTTTGTCCAATCTCAAGGTTGGAATGTGTGGTGAGGGACTCCTGTGTAAAAAATGAATTAAGCAGAATTTTGTTGCGCTTCAGTTAAGGTCAAAACTGTACCCTTAATCTCTGTCACACCGCCGTGGCGCTCTATTGATCAAAGTGGAATTTTGTTGATTACATACAACCGCAGTGGCTTCGACACAGAAGCGATTACCAATTATTATCTGTGTACCGACGCCACAAGACAGTTCTTCAGTTCTGTGTTTTGATTATCAGCTGACACATAGGATTGAATAAGCATCCTCTCACCAAATCGAACCAGACTTAATCAAGCAGACCAAACATTTTGTTTAGTTTCGTCTTTGACATCCAACATTCTGTCAAGTCAATTTGCTTAAAGGACAACACTTTATCCTTAGTAAGGATAAGGAAAAAAAAATAGCATTTTGGATGCTTAGTGCTTTCTAGCTGAAAGTTAGATGATTGAAACCACTCTCACCCCTGGAGATAGTTAGCTTAGCATAAAGGGAGAGAGAAGCAGTAAGCCTGGCTATACCCAGAATTAAATGAAATATACCTACCAGCACCTTGAATGCTCACTAATTAACAGTTTTAACATTTGTTTAATCTGTACAAAAACAAAGTGTACACATTAGGATTTTTAGCGGCCTTTGTGCTAAGATAACCTTCTCCTGGCTCTAGGGCCTTTAAAATCACAACTTCCTGTTTTTATCATTACCGAAACAAGATATATCACGTGAATTAAGCTTAAGAGGTGCAGCCAGGTATTTCTTAACCTTTGGTCAGAACCAGGCTAGCTGTTTCCACCAGCTTCCAGTCTTTATGCTAAGCTAAACGCTCTCCTGTCTTAGGTGCATTTCCTTAAATATCAAACTATTCTTTTAACAGAAAGAAGGGAAACCTCAGGAAGAGAGGAAGGCAGGTATGAAATAGATGCCGTGTATGCAGAGAAGACAAAAATAACAATAGTAAATTGACAACAAATGGAAACCAAATGACAGTATTTGGTAAATAAGGTGCAACCAGATGAGGGATGTCAGAGCACTCATCTGCGGTTCAACATGTGGAACCGCACACTTTTATCTTATAGCTCTTCATCTTTGTCACCTTTTTGTCAGGAGCAGGAAGAAAGTTAACAAACAACAAATACGAACAGATCTATTTTGACACATTTATTTTAGTCCTTTATGTGTGCTGCTGCAGAATGAGGAGACGTTTGCTGTCTCTTTGACTTGATAACTTGTTGATTAGCGGCACAGGTAGATGAAAAGAGCACAGGGGGAACTTTCACGGTTACCTGGATGACACATTGAGCCCATGGCTGATGAACTGTTGAATGACAGCTGCCAGCCCCCCGGGGAAGCATCTGCCTGTCAGCATGCATTGTAAGTGTAAGTGACATTATTAGGAAAATGCTGTCACCTTGTGCTCATGTAACGTCTAAAGTTTGAAATTATAGATTCACTGTAAACAAACTATTAGTGCGACGGGTGACATGTTTTGTCCGGTGATTATGTATAATTATGTTTAATAATTCCCTCGACGCACAAGCAGACAAACCAACTGCATGTTTGTTTTTGTCTGCAGCCATCGCTCTTTGCGGTGAGTAGGTCACCTCCGAATATTCATCACCCTCTTGTGTCATCAACACGGACGCAATTTGCAGCAAAACATCACACTCTTCTCTCCACGGCCGTGCATCGCTAACCCGGCCCAGCTCGGCCATCGGGTGTCCACAATGGCATAATTATGGAGTATTAAACTGTCACAATGACATATCAGTCAGAGAAGAAATGCAAAATGCCAGCGAGGCCTACTTGGTTTACCCTCGCTCTTGTCAGAATGGCCTGAAAAATGGAGGTTTGTTTGCTGCTGGATCATAATTACGATTGGTATTTATGAGACCCATCAAGCCTTCAGTCAAGAGGACGCCGCATCTGAAGGTGACTCTGGGATGCATCCCATCAGGCCGCGGACACAGTGAAACAAGGCTTTCAAACAAGCTGTCTCCTCTCACCAGGCCTTTTAAATCATCATCATCCTAGCCAGCTGTATGATCGTTCGCATGATATATCACCTGTTAGAGCTGCGGCGTACGCGCCGCCACCAGCAGACAGTGACAATGAGTCTGGCAGCGGGCCGCAGTCGTTTTGATGCTTCCGTTTGCCGTTATTAAGCTATCGCTTCCACGCTGTTGTGTTAAGCGTCACTTAAACTGCCAGCTAGGTTCAGGGGATGTTTCGTCATGCCCTTTTTTGTCCTACTTGTTGTTTCAGCGATGTGGCCAGTCGAATTTTCCGTGGCTTCAATCAGCTTGAAGCAGCTTGTTAGACGGAGGATTCTGACAGCGCTTTGATTCTGCTGTCCGTCCAAATGTCGTCCAGCCAGAGCTCTGCTGTCGACATTTATACAGGCCGAGTAAACTGGCTTGTGGTCATATTTAAGTTAAAGGAAAAATCCAAGCCGGGCCTTGTTTGGGTAGAAGTGGCTACAGTTCCTATTGTGGGCACATTACAAGCTCAATGTTAGACATGGATGCTGCTGGACAGGCTGTACCACAGAATCCAGCCTTCAGACATTTGTCTTGTATTTCTTTTGGAGTCAGACTGGACTCGCTTGATCTTCATTTTAAACCATCAGGGACCAGTGAAATCAAGTAAGATGATGAAGGTGTGCTGGGTCTGGCCAAAACCTCACATTATCTTTTGAAGACAATGGAGTAGAAGTGCTGCTCTGTCTTTGTGGTGATCACATGCAAGTGCTCCTTGGATGCTTCAGGTGTACTTCAAGTGCTGGCTCCAGAGTACTCCCATGAGAGAAAAATTGTATTTTAATACGTGGGACTACTGATGGTTAAGATGATTTTGTAGTCAATATGTGCTTGTAGTCAAACAGAAAATTGTGGACCAGGTTTTTTATCATGTGTACACAAAGAAAGAATTGGGTCTACCTCGACTCTGTCTCCTTTTTAATTATTGAGATTTACCCCTGCTCTCGTCTCCTCTCTCTCTCTCCCCTTCACTTCCTTCTCTCCCCTCCCCTTCCCCTTCTTTCTCCTTTCTATCGGTGGTGTCTCATTCTTTGTTTTTGACCAATAGGCTTGCACATTGATAGAGAACCAGCCTTCCCCTCAGCTCTTTAGCACAACACAATATAGGCGTGGAGGCTGCTGCTGACAGTGTCCCCAGTGAAGACCTGTGTTGGTCAATTTAAATACATACTGCCTTATAAAATAAAGGCATTTCAATTTTGCACCAATCCTGCAGTGAACCTCATCATTTCTGAGGGAGACTCACATTTTACATTTTTTATGGGGACTATATTGCAGCCATGCAATGAGCCCCTCACAAGATGGAAAAGATATTCTCTTTTATTGAATTTTCAGTGGAATCATGTTGTGAAGATCTTTAATTATTCTGCAAATTTAGTGATTCTGAGCAGGCGTTTTTTGTTACCCATGTGAAATGTTTGTATAACAGTGGAACACAGCTTTTCTACCTTTGTCACATGTAACATTTGGTGTGCACTCACATTTGTTTACACTTGCAGATCTAAGTTGTTTAGATGATATGATTGAACTGGTCTGATCGCCTGTATGATTGTGTCATGTGCTTCTTTCTAAAGCTGAGTTCAGCAGTTTCATCGTGTCTGCATAGCTTTGGCTGCTAATTGCATGAGAACCAGTAGGATCTGATGACCATGTTATATATGGTTAATATTTCAGAAATGTGCCTGAAATGTTATTAAAACATTCAGACTTTGTTTTAAAGGAAAATTCTGGAGATATTATATGTATTTGTTACACTCATCGAATCCTACAAAAAGAAGAACGCTAACCATCAAACTGCCTGATATACTGGAACTTCTTCCTCTTTGTCACAGAGCTCCATTGTTGTTCAAAAACCATTAAAAACACATCAGTCACACTGTTGCCCTTGGTGACATGTTCCTTCATCGCATTGAACATGGGAGCTGTAGATTATTATGAGTCAAAGTACATCATCCTGCAGCTGTAGATACTGGAGCACCCACTGTGTGTTCATCCGCAGTTGAAAATAGTCCCCAACAACTGAACTATTTACTCTGGTTTGCTGAAATAGACAATGGGCAGCAGTTTAAGGACATTACTAATCAAAAATTATTTGTTAAACAAATGAAACTATACATTTGTGACTGTATGTCTTCTGTAGGGATGGCTGGTCTTCAGGCTCAGAGTCACAGACAGGGTAGGAAAGTATTGAATGACTGAATAATACATGGTCCTCATGGGAGTTTTTTCTTAGAACAAAAACAAAGAATATTGCCAGCCTGAGGCCCGCCGTGTCTCCGTCGCCCCCACCCCACCCCACCTCAAATCCCGACTGACATACTGTTTTTTGGAGGGGGTAAGGGGCTGGCTGACCTGCAGTAGCATGACATACCAAACCATTTTCTGCATTATAGGAGGGGAGGGTGAGTAAGATTTCTTTTCATAAAGAGACTGACTCAAAAATAGTCTACTAGATAAACTTTATATAGTGTTTTCTGGCCCTCCCTTGACCCGTAGCCTGACCCAGCTTTCCCCTGGTGTCAGCAGCCCCGGCCAGTCTTATCCTTTGAGAGGATATTCAGATTAATCACAATCCCTTGTCGTCCTGACACGGAGTATAACGGCACGAATAAACCCACTGACAGAGTATTTGTTTCTTCCTGAGGTGCTGACTAAAGAAATCACATCCTGCCAGTTGAAAACAAAGGAAGAAAGGTATCGTTGCCAGCCTCTAACGCTGGCAACAGAAATGATGCTCGCAGTAGTAACAGAGGATCCCGATTGTAACAGTAAAGGACAGCGAGATGCCAGACTTTTTTTTTTATGTCTTTGTTAAAAACAACACATTGTTTCTCATATTTCAAGTGTGAATTTAAAGCAGTTTGTTCCGAGATAAGTTATGGCATGAATATGATCAGCGACTACCAGGACAGCAGGGTCGCCATTGTTTCCTTCACCCCGCTCCTTTGTTTCCCTCCTCGCTCCTCTTCATGTGCCACCGCCACTTATTACACATAGAGGGCAGGTGTGTGTCTGGCCTCAGCTGGGCATTATCCCGGCCCAGATTGTCCTTGGACCCCCATGTCTGTCTCGTAACCTTGGCTGCGGCCTGCCCCGAACGTCGCCGGCCATTCTTAAAACTTCCCCGGCTATTGATTAATCCACTTCGGTCTGATTCAGATATGATTAAAGGCAAAGCATCAAAGCATTTTATGGAGGTAATTACTCACTCATTAGCCATATGTTTGACAAGTATGCCCTCCTGGCATTGGAAGCCTCTCCATTAATCACAAACAGAGATCTGACAAAAGGAGGTGATGAAATGATGAAACACATATCTTGACTGAGAATCAGTAAGATTATGTTATTGATGGATTACAGAGCGAGCTGTCATAAAATAGCACAGCCTTTGCTTGATGTATGACTGCCGAGAATATATTTTGGGTCATCTTTGCTGCCACCATATTTCTTCCCAGACCATGTTGCAGCCATCATTATCAGTCTGACCTGCTCGGGGAGTTTTTCTCCCCATTCAAACACCCAGATGTCAACACATACAGCTTGTTATAACTGAAACAATCTAAACAAATGATCTCACCGGCCACCTGAACATGTTTTCCTTCCACCGTAATATGAAGATGTAACCCCCGCGGTGCCCCCCCCCCCCCCCTCCAAAGCAGCCACCCACTCTCCGTCTCCTGTCTTCCTGGGCGATCTCCCCAGGCTGCGAGGACACGACAGGACAGGGGAGGATAAATTACAGCCACAGAGCCCCGGCTATCTCTCATGCTTTCATTTGCACCAGCAATTAATCAGCCATCACTGGAGAGCTCTTGCATGTCAGGCTGAGGATTTTATTAGGGATGTCCTTTATGGGCCTTAATGAGACTTATGTCTTCCTTGAGTATTTCATTTGCTGCACATAGCCTGGCTGCTTGTAACCTTGAGGTGAGGAGCTTTTTTTTTTTTTTTTTTCCACAACAGTAAAGCTTGGCAGGGCTTTGTTACTCACCTCTCAATGATCTCGCCTTGATTCGCTCTTTCATCCGCTGCCTCCCTCGCCGTTACAAATCCTCCTGTCTTGCAGTCATCTAATTTTAGACGCAATTAGGCCTGATTTGTTTTGTTTATTCTGACATTCCTCCTCACTCCACTTTTGAAACGCAGCGCTAAGTGAGTTATTGAATGAGGCAAATCACCTCCCGTTTCGTGAAATGCAGAAGTAGACAGTTATGCATCTCAATGACTACTCCATCATGATTAAAATAAAATGTGTAGGGCATGATCAGTCAAATACGACACACGGGCTGACAGGCTGCTTGTTATTTTTATGATCACTGGTACATTTACAGAGCTTTAAGGCTCTGAAAACCTTTTTTCTCACAGCTAAAGGACAGATTTCTGCATGAACACACTATTTTCTGCCAAAGCTGGAGCGCTTTTTGTTATTTCACATGAGAGAGTTAATGTTTTCTCTCTGCTCGCCTAGCAGGTTTGTGGCGGGCGGGGCTAAATTGGAAAAAGGTTGTGTCACCTATGCCCTTGCTCCAATCAGGATTTAGGAACGGGTGAACAGTTTGTCAGGCCACTGTCAATCAAATCTGACGGGACCACACTCTGAGCTTTTTTTAAATGTTAAACTCTTGTTAAATAATACATAAGGGTGTTTTTTCAGTACTTCAACTTTAATTCTTCCTCATTTCGTCACGGATATTCGATGTTATAGATATTTAAAACTTTTCAGCGGCTTAAACACCAGATTTTCTGAAATGCCCGACAATCTTTGAAAAACCCAGAGGATCCCTTAACACTTAACTGCTGTTCTGACGGGATTTCCAGATTCCTCAACGACCATCTGGATAAAGTAAAAACTACTTTTTTTTAACTCATTTCCCATGTTGCACCTTTCTCCTAATCTAAACAAAGATGGCAGCCAGAAATGCTATATTTTCTTACACCGTTTGTATAACATGAACCACAATTGACATATACTGGTGTTTCTTTCAGATATTTTAGATTTTTAAAGGAAAGGCAAGAACATGTGTCTTTTAGGCCGCATGGATTAGTAAATTCAGCCACATATTGAGAAACGGTTTAAAAATCTCTTATTTTTTGCCTAATATTTTTTCATCCAGGTGGTTTAAAGGATTTTGGAAATTTCTGCAGATCTGCAGGAAGTGTTTCAAAATGACCATCTGGGTTTTTATAAGATCTACAGGTATTTATTGTCAGAAAATTGGACTCTTAGCTGTGTGATTTCAATATGATGGTCACACATGAGAGGCACAAAGTGGGGCTATTAGCAGTGTAGCCAAAAAGCAGATTTAGCGCCGCTGGTATTTCTCTGTGGAACAAATATATTTTGGATAAATCCCTCTTTCTCTTTACTTACAAACCAGTGCTAACTGGCAGAATGACTCTATTTTCTGAGTAAAAGCAACAAATGAAAAATCTTCCGCCCCCTTTGGCTATTTTCTCCTTTTATCATTGTGCAGCTGAAGCTGACTGCACTGTTTTGTGTGTGCCCAAACAGCACCAGCTACAATCACAGTGAAAATACTCTGGAGTGGGCGTCACCCGGTTAACCCATAACCACAGAGTCAGCCAGTAAGAGGATATGGAGGCCATCTGGTAGCATTTTTACAGTATGGTGTGGCAGTTTGCCCATGTGTGCTACAGGAAGGGTCGTATGACGGTCATGAAGGAGAGAGTCTCTGGAATTCTCCAAGGACGCAGACATGAATATTCGCAGTGCACTTTTCTGGGTCAGACGTAAGCTCGAGCAAAGTACTCGACCTGATCACATCTGTCACCGGGCTGTGCAGCGTGAATGATCAAACTGCACGACCTTTAAAAACTTAAATGATACCTTCGCAGTTCTTCAGGCTGCATTTGTAATATGTGATGAAACCATTTTTCGAGGGGGAGGTTTTTAAATTACAGTGACTGTCCCCTTTTTTTTTTTTTTTCAAAGGCACCATATGTTAATAAGTAGGACATTTTACTGGGCTGCTACAAAGTTTGGAACGGATTAGAGGGAATGAGCAGAAACTAGGAACTGAATGGCATTATCACAGAAATGACAGAAAAAAACAAGAACGTATGCACTGCACATAAGTGCAATTTTACTTCAGCATTTCCATTTTATGCAACTTTATATTTGTACTTCACTACGTTTCCGAGGGAGATGTGATTTTTATGACTTATTTTGAAATGTAACACCTGCACTGTCGATCAGGAAAAAAAAGAAAGAAGAGGGATCATCCAAAATGTATTGTGGCTTTCTTGAGAAATAAAGCAAAAAAGAAAATAGAGACAACACAATTCTGAGAGAAAGTACAAAAGCATAACTCCCACATGGAAATCAATATCAATGTGCTTCCACCTCATCCTTTCACTTTCGTATTTATAAAAGAAATATACAGGCCCCACATGAGGAAATATTTCTCTGTCTTGTTATACATCCTATGCATCACCAAGTCCTTTAAGGCAGGCTCGCCGTGTGTTTTCCAGTTCCTGAGAATAATTTGTCCATTCGTTGTTGCCATCTGGGCCCAATCCTTCAGTGCGCAGCTAACATTATTGTATTTTTCACTTCACTACATTTATCTGACAGCCGTAGTCGCTAGTAACATCGCACGTTAAGGTTTTATTCACAAAAGTTACTGCATCATCCGCCTCTAAAATACGATGATTTGTTATGGACTAAACTGCCACATAGTAGAATCTCCACCTCAACCAGCTCCAGCGTTAAAGTGCTTATTTCATGTCCATGCACCGGTTTTAATAATCCAATGATGCAACAAATACAGGCTTCTTAAAAACCGTTCAATACTAGTTTTCATTCTTTTTGTGCCTGACTGCAGTTGCCTGAAATACTGTGCATACTACAAATGAAGGGATGCATAAATGCGCCACATGCTTAATTTTATGAATATAGTGATAAGGAGGAGTTTCAATTCAGTCCGACTTCCCACACAAAGACCCGCACACACGCACGAGTCAGTTTCTCGCTGACCGCACATCGACGGCCAGCTGTACTCCCTGTTTGACAGCCAGGTGGTTCAGACTTTGGAGAGCAGCAGCTTCAGTTAATTAAGGTTACCCATTTGGATCTTGTCAATGGCTAATGTGCAGATAAAAAAAGAGTCAAAAACTGTTTCTTACTTCAGCAGCTTTAGCATTGTTTTGTTTTTGTTTGTTTTTTTGTTGTTTTTTTTTTGTCTTCCCTAATGGCTTGGACCTGTCAAATGCAACAGGACTGAACAGTGAACACAGCCCAGTCTTCAGATGCATAGATGGATGAAGTTTACTCTGAGAACTGCAGTAGCCGAAAATCAATATTGAACTTAGACAAGCTATTTACAGTACCTTGATAATGTTTGACAGAGGCTGATCCAGCTTTCAGTGTGGGTTAGTATGAGAAAATCAATGGCCAAAGCAATTCATCTGGAGAATACTAAAGCTGCAACTATTGGTTGATTATTCCTGTATCTGATTGACAGAAAAATAATTAGCAGCTATTTTCATAATCAAATAATTCTTCATTCATTTTTAAGGAAAAATGTTCTGGTTCCAGCTTCTCGAATGTGGGGATTTGGTGCTTTTCTTTGCCATATATGACAGTATACTGAATACCTCTGAGTGTTGGACTGTTGGTAGAATAAAACTATTCCAAAACATCTCCTTGGGCCGTGGGAAATCATAAAAGGTATTTCATTTGACTTTTTATCATCAGATAATCGATAATGAAAAGAATTGTTAGTTGCTGCTGATCAAAACAACATTTAAATTCAAAATGAGTCCATCTAAACATTTATTTAGCCTTTATAAGCAGTATATAAACAACTCATAAATGGTTTAGAAGACACTATGAAGCAGTTGTAAACAGATATTGGGTTTATTAATTAGTTTGTCATTATAATTCCTCCTGACTGACAATATAATACAATATAACAATATAATGCTGCAGAGATGTAATCATATGAAGGAATGTTGATGTACATTAATAGACACTTAAGGATGTCCCAATATGTGGTTACAGCTATATTATAGTGCGTTATAGATCAAATAATGTCTACACACTGCTTCTAAGTGCTAAATGGGGGTTAACATATGCAAAGTATTACCATTTTTATACATTTTAATATTTATGAATAGGATTTTCTCCTTCAATATGCTTTCATGGTACTTAACATAAGAAAATATACAGCTCCGCAGATAGAGAATTGACATGGACAATTCTCTCCATAGGACGAAACCACAGAATATAATCACATTATTAAATCTTTCATATTAAATCTGGAGCTGCACTGTAGAGGAGCAGAGTGACTTTGTGAACTCATGGAAGAATTTCTATTCTCACACAAGCCCGATAGTCTGTGATATTTATTGTTATGAACCAGTTAAAATATACCCTTACCTCTGGAGATTCCTCCTAGATGCCCTCACACTCAGACTATATTTCACAATTAATTATCTGTGGAGAAGTGCCGTGTTTATGCTGTCTGGCTTGAGGAGAACACAAATCATAAACATGTAAATACATGCATTAATAGGCCGGCACCCAGTAGAAGTCTGTGGAGGAAACTTAAACAGCTGAGAATCAAATGGTGATTTTGACAAACTGGGACTGTGAGCTTTTTGCCTGTGCAAAACTGGCAGAAAATGCATTGCATTTTTAACCCAATTAATTTGTAGTTTGAGGTGTGACAGCGGTAAGAAGCACAAGTGGAGGAGCAGAATAATCAAATGACTCCCTCCCTGGGATTTAATAAACCAGAAAGTGCTAATTTCACCTTTGATTGCGTGCGGTATTTAATGCCTAAAGAAGGCATATCTAACTTCTCATCATGTGCCCAGTGTGCCTACTGTTTTGTGCTGCATGCATTATACTGCGCAGTGCCCTTGGCAGTAGAGAACAAACGAGAGACTGAGGAAGAGAACACGGTGACCCACAATGTGTAGACGCTGATCTTTAATAAACAAAGACAGGAAATCTCTGCAAATATTTCTCTTCTAAATGCGAGCAAAGACCAAAGCTCTTAAATGTTTAATAGTTTAGTGATAAATGGGGGCCACGTCACAAGGGTTCACCTGTGGACCATTTGTTACTGCCTGTAGCTTGTACTGTAGGTCTTCTTTGGTAAAATATTTTAAGGTGTTTAGAACATCAGCTAATACTCCCACGTCATTTTTCAGGCAACATTATAATGCACCTCCTTTTTAGTAGGACTGAGGCTCATGTGAAGATGACTGTTTCTGACCTTACTTGCATAACACAGTGAAACGTCTGCAGTGAGGGGAGCAGCCACGCACCTTTTTTAACATGTGAAAATGTGCAAATCTGAGCCAGATGTTCGACTTGGGTGTTTTTAGTTCCAATACCTCGACTTTAAAGCAAAACTGTGCGGTTAGAAAGTAGAAAAGGGCAGACCCAGGAATAGGCCTGCATGATGATCTCCATCCTCAAGTGGTTAACGTTGTGAAATGGTTACAGTTTGCTCAGGTTCAAGCAATGAAACCAATTTGTTAGGGAACGGTCAAGGGTTAAAATAAGTGTGTTACTGGTACGTACATGACGTAACTGGAGCACATTATGTAACCAAATATGAGTCAACATTGACTTTTGGTTTCACAAGGGACGTGAACAGCAGTCTGCTGGATGACAGTGTTTGTTTGACCCCTTCATCCACCCTAGCTTCCTCCACATGTGGCCTTTCTTGCTCTTTATGCTACGTCACCTGACTTCCTCTTTTGCTCTTGTCATAATCACTACAACCTCTAGAGGTCACTGCCTAAGAATACATGTAAATATGGGTCGCAACATCCTTTTTGTATTAATGACCTACAGTATATGGGCGTTTTTCTGCAGAGGATTGGCTGAGTTTGCTAGCTAGCAGTTGCTAACAGTAGCCACCACACACTACTGGTCTTACCAGACAACGTAAGGCTGCAGCAGCAAAAGCAATGGGTGCATGAAATTGAGGAAGGGTGCGTTTGTTTTTTGTTTGAGCACCACTTTTTCTTTGGGAGAAGAAATTTTGTTGTGTCTTTCTTCAAAAGTTGCGTAGCATTGCTTTAAACTACGGCTGCAACCAGCAATTAAATGTGCTGATTATTCTCTCAAGTAATTCCATAAATCATTTGGTGTATGAAATGTAAAAACAAATCATCCATCACAGCTTTTCAAATTGCTTATTTGGTCAGTTCAATACCGAAAGACAACCGAATTACTATGCGACGAAGAAAAGCCCACATTCGAGAAACTGCAAACTGCAGATGTTTCGCGTTTTTGCTTGAAAAAATAACTGATATGATTAATTGATTGTCAAAATAATTGTCAATTATAGACTTGGTCTCCTAATCGCTGGAGCTCTACTTCAAACTTCCTTCCCATGAAGTGACAGTAAGTAGCCAATAGTCTCGCTGCTGCATTCAACATTGAACACAGAGTCAGCGTTGCACCAAACAAACACGTCTGCACAGAGATTTCTTTACACGACGAGGATCTTTTCATTCATGGCTCAAAAACCTCTGAGCCGTCACTCAACTTGTAAAAGGAATTTCATCTTAACTAACAGAGACATTCATATAAAACTGAACCTCGCAGTGCCTTACAAGATTCAGGGGGCAAATAAAGGAGGCAGACTGAGTGACTTTTCAGCGCAGCCACCCACCAGCTGCCGGAACATAAATAGTAATGTATCATTATGGCTGCGCTGAGGGAAAACACCCTGTGTTTTAGTTCTTTGCGGAGGTCATGTGGCAATCGGTGGGTGTGTTCATGCAGCTCTCGCTTAGAAAAACAGGCTAAATTAGACCTTTATGGAGCAGCCACGTAGCCCCTCTGAATCTCTCACTGGCAGTTATGGAGATTTTTGTTTTTACTCCTTTTCCTTTTACTTTAAGGCAACAGTGTTTTCACTGCCATTGATTGCACTGACACTGAATGCTGATGGAACTGACCCCGAAATAAATTAGATTTGTCTACTTCTTATTTATGTCCCATAAATATCACGCCAGAGATTTTTTTGTTTAAATGAGGTGATGGTAGTGGGGGTAAAAAAAAAAAAAGATCAATGACTCTTTCTGTTTTGCTGCACATACTCGGCTGCAGGTTTGTCTGGAATGAGCTCCGTGGCAGATGACTCGGTGGTGTGCCCCCACATGATGCAATGCACCGCAAGTCCATATTTCTTTGAACTTGGGCTTTTCATGGCAGTCGACCAAATATTTCTCTCTTTTTTTTTTTGTTATTGTTTTGTTGCCTTTCTGTTGTACCGAAGTTTAGCAGTTGCCACAAATATTCTGTTTGTAGATAAAAGCATTATTGTCTTCCTTTCGCCAATGCTTTTCTAATTTGGATTTGTATGATTTTTTGATATGAGGATGGGATTAAGTCCGATATAAGTGCAGAGAATTGTAATGCAGTCGGAGAGAACACAGTATATTGTTATGCTATCTCACTTTAATGCTTTAATCTTAAAATCTAGGCAGCGAATGCCATGAGAGGTGAACACTGATGATACAATTTGACAGCGCAAAGAGACAAAGTCATCTTTAAAAAAAAAAAAAAAAGGAGATTGCATGTGTGGTGGTAAGGGGATTACGGTTTGTTTGTTTCCTCTTTGAATATATAACTTTAGGATGTGGAATCAGCTCCACCACATCTGAATGATTGCGTAATAAGCTTTCTTTTCGAAGAATTGTTCTTTTTTTGGTTCATCATTTCTCAAGCACAGTTGATCACCAGTATGTCCTATTTCTTTACAGCTTTTTTTTTGGCCCGTGTATTTCTGACATAGAAATATTTGGCTGCCATGTTGCCTGACAGAGTGCTGATGAATTCCTGGAATGAGTTCCATGAAGTGGCCTGTTTTCCCCAAGTGAGAGCAACTGCTAAATATGCATGGCTGAAAAAGTAAATGAAGCAGGCTTCTGAGGAAATGTTCATGTTCGTGAGGGACTTACGTATGATTTACTAGTCTGTTTTATTTGGTAGTTTCAATTTTGATGAAGCAGTCATCTCGCCTCTGTCGAGTTGTCTCTAGGTGTGCACCTTTCACAAAATGGAAGCTGCTTTGCCTGCGTGTCAAGTTTTATCTTACCTGACTTTGGATGTGTTAAAGTATAGATTTATCTATTGATGAGGCTGTTCCGGGTGGTCAGAGCAGATGGGATGCGGGCAGTGTTTTGTCTGTGTTTCTCCGACAGGGCGAGTTGTAAGTGATTTTTCTCTTTGACCCTTTGATTTTTCAAAGGCAGTTGGATTTAATGTCTTATCTTTCTCCTTCTTAGCAATTCTTTAAATCATGACTGTTGTCCACCACAGTTTTGCTCATGCAGCTAATAAATTCTGCAATGAGCATATCAGCATCTATAGTGAGCATTTCATCTCTCTGCAGCTTTCTGTTTAAACCGATGCCAACCTTCAGCAGCTCCGCAGCGTGCTGAGATTTCGAAGACAACTGCTAGCTTTTTTTGTTGATATAGTTTTGTGTTAATGATCTGGATAAACTGATGATAAAGACAAAAGATTCAAAAGCTGCATGGGCTAAACTCTTTCCCACCCCTGCAGAAATCCAGGTTCACTCTCTGGCAGCTTAGTTCTCTGATCCAAGGTCCACAATTGTCAGTGTTTGGGGGTAGAAGGTCTTGAAATGAACATGGTTATAAATGAGGAACAAGAGGAACACCTGCCTGAATCCAACGTGCACAAAAAGAGTTGTTCCTACATGAACCCAAAGACAGCCGGATCCAGTCTTAAAGAACCCACAGATAAGTAGACCTGATCCAAAATTTGAGGCAAACAGACCTGAAGAGAGCAAGAACAGCAACACGGTTTCAGATACTCCAGCGGGATGTCTTTCAGGACAGTAATGTCATTCAGAACTATTGAATGAATGACGTATAGTGCGTATAGATAGTCATGATCCTCAGCGCATGAATCCCATTGACTTTGATGATTCCGACTTTTCCTCTGGAGCCACCAGCAGGTCGATTTGGTACAGGTATTCTTTTGCACCATCAGTGCAAAATGTCAGTTTGTTCAACACTTTTAGCTCCGCTTTCTGCCCAAATACATGCAAAACTAACGACATTCCCATTAGCTCAGCCCTCAGCTGTACTTTATGCTCAGTGCCAATCATAGACAGTATAAAACGTGGACACGTTCTCTGTGGCGTCACCCGTAGGTTCCTGACGAGCCATTGTGAACCTCGGTGACAGCGGCTCCAGCCTTCACCGGTGGAGCGCAGACGAGTCGAATGACGTCTGGTTGCTGAAACGCACCGACTAGCTGTCACTCAGAGCAGCCATGCCCATAATGATGCATAAATTTAAAGCTTAATATAGTTTAAATGAAGCATTATACAAATATTCACCCCCGATATGGTTGTCATGAACAGGGAAATTAGCAATAGGGACCAAAACTGCTTTTTGTATCAGGATATAAATGTGTTTATTTCCGCTGTAAAATTTGAACATTCTAATGTGGGGGTCTATGGGGATTGACTCACTTTTGGAGCCAGCCTCAAGTGGTCTTTAGAGGAACTGCAGTTTTTGGCACTTCAGGTTGGCTTCATTTTTTAGCCCCAGAGGTTGCCGCTTTGTGCTAATTGATGAATGTTAGCACTGTCCTTGTCATTGTGACCATGCTAGCATTCTAATGTTGGCATTTAGCTCACAAATCACGTGGAATTTTGCGAGATTAAGTTCCTCTTTTTTGCGTCACCATCGCGACCAGTTGCTTTTCTGTACAGAGCTAAAAAAAACAGCCATAATGCATTAATGCTATGGACTTTTATGTCCAACCCTGCAGTGCCTGCTGTACCTGTCTGTGGGCAAATGCCTGTAATTCGTCACTGTCTCGAATTTTTCAGGACGTCTGGTCACCCCGCTTTAGAAAGATAACACTCTGACACTCCACAGTCCCAAAACCACAGTGGCTCGGCGTTGTTGATGAGATAAAGCACACAAAGTTTTATACAAAGCTTTTCATTCACACTTGAAGCTGCAGTTCACAGCTGTCAGAGGTATAGACATACTTCAAACAGCCATATTTTTTTGACATTTTCACTGTTAAAGAATACTCAGAAGAACTAAAGATGAATTCACACTCACATCACACCTTTTCCATCATGCTGAGCATCTACCATTATTTCAAGTGTGTTTATTGTCGTTCATCTTACACATAGTACACAGCTGAACTAAATAAAGTCCAGTAAAATAGGAATTCCAGTTAGCAAATGGCTCCTCGGGAGACACTGAGAATAAAGCAGCCCGTTTTATTTCAGCAGCACATGCTGCTAATCTATAGACACAGCTGCTTGTTCAATTTAACATGAAGATATGAGTATATACCTGACCCATGAGTCGTAAGCCATGCTGATGAATTCTTTAGGGATCAAACCCCTAGCCTTTTGCTAACAGCATTTTTTTAATAAACATAAAGATCAGGCGTGCATCTAACGATTAGTCGTTATTTGTATCATCTGACGATTATTTTCCCGATTAATCAGTGTCAGAAAACAGTGAAAATGCCCGTCACTGCTTCCCAGGCCCTGAGGTGATGTCTTCAGATGTACTGTTGTGTATGATAAGTAGGTTAAAACCCCAAAGGATTCATCTTATTGTTATAAAAGAGTGTGACAACCAGCAAATATTCACATTGAGGGCCTGGCAAACCTGAATTTTTTTGCATTTTTTACTTGATAGATTACTTACGCTATATATCTGTTGTCTAAATTGCTGCAGATTCATTTTGCCAGTTGAACTGTCAATTAATTGGCTAATCGATTCAGCTCTAACTCACACACCTGTTCCACTGATGTTTTGATGTTTTTCGGGAACTGGTACAGCTGACACTCAGATTTTTGAACATTATTTATTATTTAAGGTGTAATAAATAACAAATACTGACCATGACTGGGCCTGAAGTCACTCCTTATTCATAACATATTGCCCAATATTTTGTCTGAATGTCTGAATTTTGTTCTCTTTTTCGTTCCCTGAAAAACTCCAAAACAACCCCACAACACAATGTGCCACATTTCACACATACAAATATTACATGCATGCAGCTGTTAACTGTTTACTTAAGTTTCAGCTCACTAAACAGTAAAAACCACTAAATGTACTTTTTATAACACAGAGGAAGAAGTGAATTTGTGAATGAGAGAGTGAGTTTGACTGTGTGTAAGATCTCTGAGCCGCATTCAAGACCTGATTAAGATTAACTGACTTCTGATTATAAAAGACGTGGATTCCTAGTGATTCTTGTTCCTGAATTTATGCCGATGCTTCCCAAATGATACCACAGTAATTGTGTGAAGTCAAGGTTCCACTTCCAAAACACGCCGTATGAATATTCATCAGGCAATTTTTTAAAACATAAAAATTAATTTTTAGAAGCAGATGTCTAAAGACGAATCCCAGCCAACCCTTGACAGGCCTTTTTCACTGCAGGCATTTTGACGTGTTACTGTGTGAAAAGCACAGGTGTAAATAATGTTATTAACGAAGGCTGAATTCCATTTAGCTGCTCCAGTTTCAGGGTCCTGGTGTTGTGCGTGCTGGCTTTCTGTCACGCTGTCACGGCTCACAGGGACATTTGAATAGAACAGAGCCACCGTTAATGTTAGCGGTAACACCTGTGCCCTCCCTGTTAGGTCTGCTGTGAAAAAAAAACAACAACAACAAAAAACGGAACAATTATGCAAAAATATCAACATGGGACTGAGGCTACCTTTTTATTAAAATCATTGTCATTTTTGCTGCAAAAACCCTCATATCTACATTTTTCAAGCATTTGTAAGAAACAGATTTTTTTATGTCATTTATTTTGAAAACATTGCACAAGTAAAACATAAGGAAAACCTGATATTTACATCAAGTTTAGGATGCAGGGTGTTTTTATGAGTCATTTTAGCAATGTATGTTTAAAGTGGCTCTATTAGAGCAATATATATATATATATATGCATATATACACACACACTACGTTTCCAAGTGTTGAAAAGCTCACGCTGTGACAGATTTGAGCAAAATGTGTTATCATTCATTTACACATGAAAACTGTGAACCACAATATCTCCACATCCGAATTTTGTCATGTAATACAGAGGGTGAGAGTGATGTTGAAATACTGCCCATTCCTACATTCAAACGTGCTCTCTATCTGACCGCTCTCATTTCATCTTATTGATTGTAGGACACTGTTTTCTGTTTATTTCCGGCAGTCCGAGACACCGGTTGATGTTGACTAGAACAGACTCTCCCGTGGCTTTAAGCTCGCCTCACCCTGAATCATCTCATCTGATATTCTCCCTATTCCTTTTCCCCTGGATTATGAATAAAATAATCATTGTTTGCTCAATGAAATTTCTACCCCACTACCCCTCTGCTGATGATTATCTTGTTTAAAGTATATCAGCTGGAAAATATACTCTGTAATTTGAATGCCAATGATTCCAGCAAATATGTTTGGGGGAGGAACATAATATTGTGAGCTCTTATTGCTTTTTTATCTTTGGAAATGCCTTCGCGGTTTCCATTCAGAGGCTCAAGATTGTATGAAATGCGCAATTAGACAATCCTTGCACCTGTGAATATGACCTTTATAGTGTGAGAATAGACTTTGACAGTTTGCTTGTCTGATCATTGTTTTCTGATAAACTAGAATTACCTCCTTGCGGTTGTTTGCCTCCACCAACCAGTCAAATCGCAGTTTACATCCATCTCCGTCCAGACTCATATAACATCTTTACAATCTATTGAAGGAATATGATGCAATTTATTAAGTGTATTTTTTTTAGCCGAATGGAAGTTATGTCTATATTGACATGTATGATTCCAGTGAGAAGCATGCTGTCTTCACTTAGAGAAGGTTTTTCCAGAGGAGCACAGAGGACTGATGCTTCATCCTATGGTGCAGCAACAATCACTTGAGGCTCAATATCAGCAGAACCAATGAGCCTGTGGTGGACTGCAGTGCTTCAAATATGGATGCTGCTGCAAAGAATCTGCAAATTGCAGAGGATCCATACAGTCAGCACAGTTTCAAGGTGGACGCCCAAGATTAGTGTCACCAATTCAGTATCTGACCAAATGTGGAACATGGTCACAGCCTCCCCTTCTGTTAATGGACAGAAAAGAGGTTTTGCAGAACGTTATGATGTCGCAGTGAAGTTGACCTTTGACCTTTTGGATATAACACTTCATCACTTGATCATTTTATCCTGTGACACATTTGAGTGAAAATGTGTCATAATGATGAATTCTCTAGTGTTCCGTGTGGTCACTTTGACCTTTGACCGCCGAGTTCATCCTTGACTCCAAGTGGACGTTTGTGAGTGTGATGAAATCCCCTCGAGGTGGTCCTGACAGGTCACATGGACGGACGGACGGACGGACAACCCGAAAACGTAATGCCTCCTGTCACGGCTTCCGCTGACATGGAGGCACAACAAAAGTGTGTATGTGAGAGAGTGTGAATTAGTGTGTTTGTGTGTGTGTGTGTATCGCATGTGTGGGAGATTGCCGGTTAGCCTCACTCCACTTCAGCATTGGCTTGTAGCTCTCTTTGCTCTACCAGAGGCTTTAATGAAGATGGCCAAGTGAAGGTTAGTCACCCCTCTCTTCAGAGCTCACAAAAGCTTTTGCCGGCCATTATGTTCCTCGAGGGCTCTGTTTTGTAAACACGTATTGCTCTGCGTGCGTGCGTGTGTGTGTGTGTGTGTGTGTGTGTGCGTATGGCGATACGTGCGTGGGGAGGGCTTTTGGTTGAGGTGGGCGGCTGGGGTCAGTGGATGTGTGAATTCAGTAACTGTCAGGTTTCAGACTCCAGCCTCTCCTGCTAATGCTCTGCCATCTGGCTGTGACGCAGGACTGAGGCGTCGAACTCTTTTCAAAGTGTTTTCTGGAGTTTTCCGGACAGTGGGAGAGCGACAGAAAAACACCACTATCATCTGCGAATGCTCTCTAACTGTAAGTGCTCCTTTTTGCCTCCATGCAGCTCCTCGCCCATTAACGGCGGGGCCGTTAAAACGCTCAGCAAAACGCCCCAGCAAGTCTAGCACTCCCATCAGCAAGGTTTGGACTGCTATCTCCCCTGAAGGATAATTAAGTAGTATTAATATTCAATTGTGATCACTTTAAGGCAATCTAGCGTCCGCGTCGGTGCTGCAAAGATATGCGCTAACTACAGTGCTGCGTCTGCTGTAGGATTTGAAATGAATAATCTATCTCTGCCTCTGCTGGCTTGAGTTTCTGGAGTGAGTTAGACAGATGGTTATAGCTTGGATTTCAAAGTGATGGAGTAAAACTAACGTTGCCTGCCTTCGCCAGCTCTACTTCTTTCATCCCAGTGAGTTGCACTTAACGAAAGCAGTCCCTTGTTGCTTAAATGAAAGTGCACAACAAAGCGAATCTGCTGACTGTCACTACTCAGCACATCAGCCTGCTTGGGTGCCATAACGTACTGAGCCTGTGCAAAGTGAAGCAGCTTTCTGCACTCGACTGCTTCTTCCTTCAGGCTGGCGGAGCCCAGAGTCCTGAGAGGTAAATGGATGAATGGAGGCTTTATGGAGATGAGGAAGTGTAATGGTACTCTCTTCTCAATCCCGGCGGCTGGAACAGTATTTCTCTGTGTCTTTTATCAGAGACATGAAAGGGGGACAATAAGCCTCTCTCCTATCAACAATATGGTGTCATTTGAAGCAGATTATCCTTCTGTTGAAGTAGACAGAAATAAAAGACTAGGAGACAATGGACAGAGTTTGGAGCCAAGGTTTCTCCTCCCATGAGGAAATCCTCCGCTCCGCTTTGTCTTGTTTCCAAAATCTAATCTGCCAAAATGCCCAGTCATTGTCATGTGTGGAAACATTTCACACTCCTTATAGAAATGCCATATTTAAAGTTTTTTTAGGGGCACGTGAGGAGTTAAGGGATATTTGTCCTCAATCTCAATGAGTCTTAAATGGCTTTCTCATATCCCACTAATTTTATCCCGGTGCCCACTGATGCTTCTGCGGTTTTGCTCACACATCGTTTTGTTGCAATAATGCAGGGTAGATAATGCTGTACCTTAAGACTAAAGACACTTTAAATTGGAGCAGCAGTTGTCTAAAGCGGTGACACCGACACCCATGAACTAATGAACAGATTCATCCTCTAGCTTTCTCTCAAATCTGACCTAATTTACCATCACACAATGAAAATAAATATATATATATATATATATATATATATAAAATGGTCATTTAAATCAGTTTATATTAATGTGTGTTTTATATTTGTCAGCACAGTTTGTGCCAAGATTGCAGCTGCATGTTTTAGGGGTTTTCTCCATTATTAGGAAAACATTGCTTCAGTTATTAAGAAAAAGCACTAAAAACCGTCTCATATAAACTGAGAAATTCAGAGGGATATACGGGACACTTGCACAGTTAATTTAGACTGCCATTTTTGGTGTAGGTGATTGGACTGAACAGACTCTGACGTCTACTAAAGGGGCGGTGCAGTGGCGAAACCCATGTGACACAGATACAGGAAATGACTCTTAAGTGCACCTTTCTTTCTTTCTTTGCTCCAGACCAAACGAACTGAACATGAACTACAGGTGTGAAAGTGCGCTCAGTCTTGTTATCACAGTGCATATTCCTTTTAGTGAATTTTAGTCAGGAGAGGACATCTTTGCCAACAATAGAACAGGACGATTTAACTCCAGTTTAAAAACATCGCTGCAGATTGCACTTCACTCAAACACCGCTCGCAAATCTTCAACCGGCTGAACCCTCAAATGAAAGCAAACTCCAAAGGCTCATCTGAACATAATCCCAGAACGACCTGCCTGCACGCAGTTTACACTGAGTTCTGTTTTCCTTCAGGTCAAATATAAAGTTCACCCATCCATCACCCCCCTCGTCTTCTTCTCCTCCCTAAAATCAGCTGTACAGAGGCTCTCAGGACCTCGTCCATCACAGCTTTAAAACAAGCCTCAGGCTTTTAAAAGGTGTTGCTTCTTCGCTGTCCAAATTGAGACTGAATACTGCAGAGTGGCACAGTTTAGCACTTTACACCATTATTTATCCCCCTGTACACTCTCCAGCTTGAACACTGCTGCCTGTGAACTACATGATCGACACAGCATGTGTTTTATTGTCTTTTGCTCTGCTGAATTTGACTGGTGTTACCTTGTTTGATGGTTTTGTTTGATGGCAAACAGTAAATGGCGACAGAGCCGACCACATCTGATGAGTTAAGTATCAGTCAACCGTCCAGTTTGTCCATTTCTGACTCTATTAGTTTTTCTCCCGTTTCTGAAAACAGCAACAAATTCAATCACAGACAAAATCCAATCCAATCCAACTTTATTTATAAAGCACTTTAAAAAACAAATCTTTTTATTTACTCCTTTTAATGCTTTTTTAATTAGGTCATTAGTTTAAACCCTTGTGTTTTGTTGGCATTGACCCACTCTTGTGCTCTTTTTCTTTAAATATGTTTATTTTCTCACCGTATTTAAAGCTACTGTATATAAAAGTATTTGCTAAAAGGTACAAAACATGGAAAGCATTTTTAGTATGGTAAACAAGGAAATAACAGGGTTGATTGATATGATGGTATATATCTTGCAATGGTAGGGATGTGTCCACTGGTAGAGGTTTGGCGATAGAGCTGTCCCCTAGTGTCTCTGCTATATAAAATCATGGCGGGATTCTAACAAGATCTTGCGAATCCAGCTCCCTCATAAGGTCACATGATCTGGGCAGCAGGACCGCTTACCAGAGCAACAGTTGGTGGTGGTAAAGCACCTCTAAGCCGGTTTGCAAACCGCCGCAGAAGAAGAGAGCGACAAGAAAACACGGAGGAGGACAGGGACTGTAAACACGGAGCAGGTGGCATTTTGAAGGAACGTTAGTTTTACAGTTTGGACTCTTTTGTTTTTAACTCGAGCGTTTGTCTCATGTAAGGCAGTTGCTTTTGTTTTAATGGAAGCTTTTCTTTCATTTGGATGGTTATTTGAAACCATTTCTTAACTGAATTCACAGAACAATTACTGCATCATGACATATATGGTGCTGCAGGTATAGAACTACATATACCATGACGGCAGATTTTGGACATATCCCCCTAAATAATAACTTACACAGACTCTGTTTGAACAATCTTATATTCCTTTTGCCTTCAAAAAAGTCATTCACAGACAGAAATGTACAGTCTCTTATCCTACACGGTGACATTACTGATATGAAACCCTTTTAACAGAATTCAATATAGACTTATTTGTGATTCGGGAGGGATTTTACAGTGTAAAAACACCAATCACAGATACAGAACATGTGAGCATGCACTGAATTTTACCACGTTTTACAGCAGGGGTCTCTGAAACAGACGTAATGTGTTATTTTCTGTCATCAGTCCAATATCACACTTAAAATCATTTGTCATTAAACGACAAATTATTCATTAAGCAATCAAGGGCATGAAACAATGTTCAGTGCGTCATTTTTTAGAGGACCCCAAAAAAGAGCATCAGGGTGAAGGAAAACTCAGGAAAATTGCGTTTTTTAAAGAATTTTCTGTGGCCTTGATGCGATGAAATGCTGTGATGCTTGAAGGATGACAGTGATTATAATCAAACTTATAAGTTCTGTGCCGTCGAGGGGGATGCGTGCGTGAGGAAAAGGGTTTTTTTTTATGTGTATAAACTTGTGTGAGGGAGAGAGAGAGAGAGAGAGAGAGAGAGAAAGAGAGAGAGAGAGAGAGAGATGCAGACAGCAGAGAACAAATTATTGGGATCAAGCCAGATGCTTCAGGTCTCCATAGAAACTCCCCACACTTCACACTCTTCTCTATTTTTCCTCCATTTTTTTATTTATTTTGTTGTCAGCAGTTCCAGAATAACTTAATTAAAGCCAAGGCAGGCTAGCATGCTGTGTGAGATGACAGGAGGCCTGAGATGATTTGTGATGGATTACTGCATTTTATCTTCCCTTTATTTACCCCGTTGAAACGCACTGAAGCCTGCTATAATGCCAAATGAATGTGTGATAAACAGTGTTTTTGTGTTTGCTCAGAATGATTTAACAAACAAGTCTTTGCAAATATGGATGAGACTTTTTTTTTCCCCCTCCCTTCCCTTACTTTATACATAATCCATGTTTTTGTTTTGAACTGGTGTCCTGCTGTCTGTGCAGATAAAAGTGGTGGCAGCAGCAGTGGGTACCTGTAAAAAGCTCCACTGCAGAGCTCCAGTGATAAACACAACTCTTAATTGGACATCATGGGGGGAGTAAAAGCACATCATCTTTACTTGAACTGATTAACTAGCAAAGTTTGTTTTTCTGTTTATTTTCTGTTTATGTAACGTCATCCCAATAATGGCGTGCGATGCAAGGTCACTGAGATTTCTGGATGCACAAATTAGCATCAGTGATAAATTCAAAGCTGGGCGTGATTTAACGCTTGAAGGGTTTTAAAAACAGGTACAGAATAGCCGTATACATTTTAATCCTTCAAGGTTAGGTGCTCCAGGCAGAAAATATGTTTTTTTTTCTCCCCTCCTACACATCTGTCAGAAATCCAAAATATAGACCTAGTTTCAGTCTGTCTGCCATGAAAAAAAACGTTAACTTCGACTGATATCAAATACCGACTGAGCTGTCACACGCTGTCAATCAACCTACTGTATCAAGAGCTCTGTCAGTCAGAGCTGAGAAGTTTTTATTTGCTATTTCAGGGCTAAACTATTGAACATGTCTTGGATTTTTTCGCAATTGAAGCTTCAAAAATGAAGTTTAGAGTGGATGCACTCTAGTCTCCTCTCATTCTGTGATTGTTGCTCCAAGTCAGAATAATACTCCCACTGTTGCTTTTCTTTAATGGCTGCTGAGCTCTGAGGCAGTCGAGGGGAAAGTCTCTGCAGGCTCGGAGTTTGATAATCTGAACCTATGAGGGGCGCTGGGACGGTTAACTGGGGTGGACGTGTGTTCCAAAACATTGTTTTTGTCTGAGGTAATGTAGTATACAGAGCTGCCACTACCTCCGAATTGCACTTAAGACAGTGTAACTGGGCTTCGGCTTTGTGGTTTTCTCTTCCTACTAATGGACTGTCCTCAGCCAGGGGTGCTATCCATCACATGCACTACCTGAAGTCTGGGGCCTCTATAAAGATTAGGACCGTTAAGAGAAGATGGATGGCCCTTGTCTCCGCCAAGCATCATCCCCAAATGCCTAAATTAAATCTAGAAATTCTCATGGGGAGTTTAGATTAGCCTAGTAATAGCAGGCATGAGGCAGGGCTAGCCTCGCGCCCGCCATCATTGCAGTGTCATATCCTGAAATATTTATGAAAATTGTGAACGTCGCCTTAAAGAGCCGTTTTAAGGCTGGTTGAAGAGGACTTTAGAGGCGGGAGAAAGCCTCACCTTGGTTAAATTCCCAGTGGGACTTTGTAGTGTGAGACATGCCCTCAACAGGCAGAGAGAGAGTGGACGAGCTAACTGGCTCTTTCCTCACTCCCTCCCCTCCCCTCCCCTCCCCTCCCTCCCTCCCTCCTTTCTGTCTTTCTTTTTTTTTTGCCTGTGGGAATTAGTCAAAGAGCGAAACAATCGTTAAAGAAGTCCATATTAGATTGACCTTTGTTTCTCAGCTTACACCTCCTTTGGTCTTTTAAAAGGTTTGTTGGTCCTGTGGCCTTTTAAAGCCAGTGGTTATGGATTTGTTTCCTCTCATTGAGATGGTTGACTGAGGTGGCATGGTTTTAATTCGCCGTTGGAAGCCCTTTAAAATACATGCACACCCAGTTTCATAGGCACAAAGCTTCCCCCGCTTTGTGGCAGTATTTCAGTCTCATGTGTTGACACTGTTAGGCCTTATTACCACCACTAGGGGCCGATACTGTGAATGAACGAATGAGTCTCCATAAGCTAGTCAACAAGTTATTCCCCTTTTGAATGCTAACTGTTGCATACATTTTTAGTGTCTTGTTCCTGGAGGCTACAGCTAATATAACAGAATATTCTACAGTATTTATGTAAATCATCAGCATTGGCTGGATAATAGTGAACAAAGTGCACGTCTTTCATCCTCTTGTTTCCTTTCCTCTTAAATGTAGTTATTTAATGATTAAAATTCAAGATGAGACGGGGATATTTTCCCACACTTTTTTCCAATTAACTATTTTTTGACTGCAGTTGCACTCACTAATGGACGGGTTTCAATTTAACAGCGTGTGTAGGTTTGGAAATAATTCAGTCAAGAAGTGGATGTAGGTGTGATGACATTATTTAGTCTGTGAGTTTAAAGACAGTAGTGGACCATTTAACTTCCAAAGCTTCATTAAGTGCTGTTTTACAAAGCTGCAGAGGTTCCATAATAATTAAATATTCATGTGCAGCCTTATCTATTTCTGTTCTTATATTTTAGGTTTTTTATTAACGCAAACATTAAACACTAAATGTTTTGCTTTGTCTCCCAAATGGTCAAAGACAAGTCTCAAGTCCAGTGCTCTGCTTTATATACGTGCAGTATACTGCAACGTCCGCAATAAAAGCCACCGTTTGAGTCATTGCAAAGCCTCAAATAATAGCTGCAACAAAAAGGTGGAATTACTGAAATGGCTCAAATGGTCAATTCAGCATGATGTCCATTTCCACAGCAGTAATTCCATCAGCACAACTGCAGTCTTGTCCTCCCTTCTTAAACAGAAACACTGCTTTCATTCACTAATCATTATTTCCAGGGTCTTCTACTGTGGACATACACTCAACACTTCCTGCAGATGCTTCAAATTAAAAGCCTGCTGGGGACCATGTGAAATAAATGTGTTTAATAATGAAATACAACACAAAGCTCACCATACGCTGATGAAAATTATAGTCAAGGACATAAAAGCAATATGTAATATATTTAGAAAAAGAAAACATTCTAAAATGATAAATGATGATTATAAAAACAGTATATCCTAAATCCTTATTCCCTTTGAGGCAATGAGAGGCTTGTGTGAAAAATGTGAATGTGAAAAACATTGAAGGTATCTTAACAGTGATAGAAAAAACAGCAAAATGGAAGAGATTGGAAATAGTTAATGACGGATTATTGATTAATCTGACATTTTTTTCCTCCATTAATTAGTCATTTGGTTAATGAAATGTGTGGAAATAAAAGAAAATTGTTACACAATCACAATTTCTGAAAGACTTGGATGACGTTCAACCAACAGTCCGAAACTCAAAGATATTCAGTTTACATACATATAATGCACACACACACGCACACACACACACATGCACTCAGACACACACACACACACACACACGCATGCACACACAGATAAGCAGAGTATTTGACATTTATGACAGAAGAAGTGGCTCGAATGAGACCACAGGTAAACATAGAGGACGTTCTGGATTTCAAATAAGTACAAAGACCATCAACATCAAATTAAAAAGGGAGAAAATCATAAAACAGGGCAGATTCTTTTAACATCCTTATATAACAAGAGGAATGAGAAATAATCACCAGACAACTCAAATGCAGGCCTGCAGTCGAGGTGGATAAAAGTCGCCATGTTGAAAAAGAGCAGCCAACACTGATATAGTGCCACTCAGTTTCTGCACAGTCACAGTGCCGAATTGTGCTGAGTACGACCATATGCTGCTCAGATTTGCTTCCTATTTAAGAGAATTTGTTTTCACTTTAACCCAGTCAGAACCCTGCCGTTGGATAGTCTGCAGTTATTTATTAAATGGCTGAGAGCGAACACTGCAGGCACTGTGGTCAATTGATATAGTCATGCTTTCTGTAAAAAACCTATTATGTGGACATTTCAAGGAAACACAGGGCCCCTTCAGAATGCTTTTTCTGATTATTATTTTGACTGCCAGCATGTTCGATAGCGTGTCTCCTATTAAATACAGTACTCCAGCTCTTGCTCCGTACTCGACCCAGGGGAGAGTCGCTGCCAGTCATTTTCAGTTTGAAGTGTAATGAACTGCCACCAATCTTTCCTCTGCAGCTTCTACTCTAACATTCAAATCTAGCATCGAGAATCTCACGCTGCTGCTGCTGCTGCTGCAGTCGGTGGTAAGTGTCTCTCCTCCCCTTATGTCAATGTATCATGAAAGGTTTTTATAATCCTCCCCCCTCCTGCTTGCAGTGTAAAGCCCCGTGTGTATCATGTGTGAGTGCTGCAAGGGTGGGAAAGAGTAGCTTTTCTCATTTCCTCTGACTGTTTTGGAAGTGAATCACATTAGCACAGTGACAGGGAGTACGCCTAGACCATAAACCATCTCGCTTTGCCTCTGTCCAAATGAGAGATGTGTCTGCTCGACACTGCAGGTGCTTGCACGAGCTGAATGATGCGGCGAGAATATTAAAAAAATTACTCTCTCTGGCGTTTTCTTTTTAGACCACCCTCGCCACTGCACCTCGCTCTCGGGTGGCCCGCGTGCAGCTTATCAGATTCAGAAGCTCCGTTGCAGCACCGGGCACTTTGTTTCATGGCGGCTGGACTATCAGGCTGCTGTGCATCAACTCTTCGGGATGGGAGACACTGTTGAGCTGGGCACTGCCAGTTGTGGGTAGCAGGCCAAGATGTGTCAGGGGAACAGACTGTTATTATCTGAGATGAAAATCCATGCTATCCTGACAGCTACAATTAGTGTCAGCTGGGGTATTGAGTCTTTAAAAAGGACTCCTGGCCTTTTGGCTCCCAGCCTGTCTGGCTATAGATGTCTCTAATGAGTCATTAGCCGCATGGCCTCTCCTCTCATGAGTCCACCCCATAATGGCACACCTTTCATCTATTTTACAGAGAGGATGTCGTTGGTCATTAGTACAGCTCTGAAGTCCTATTACCTTTACGTCAATGATGAATGAATAGAATGCGGCTGCCAAGAACAATATCTCTTCGTATCCTGTGGTCAGCCATGACTCTTTTTTAATTCAATTTCTCCTCCACCATTAAGTGTAATTGATAATTGATGTGGTCTAACTTCATTGTCAGAAGATGTTGAATTTTTCAACTGAAGCCGCATGGCGACTTGTCGTTTGCTGCGCGCTTACAGGAGGTGCGTCTCGCTTTCTTCAGTTTGCTGTCGCAGATGATGACTTGGCGCCGATGTGATCTGCAGGGCGCTGCAGCTCCTGGGAAGGAACCTTCTAAAATAATGAAGCTGCTTCAGTGGTTTAAAATGCTGCTCAGCGCCCAAACACGGTGCCATCTTGCCCACGCCACTCAGCATTGCCTCCGCGCCCTTGTCTCTCGGTGAAATTATGCAGCTTTGGATTGTTATTTTCTCTTCATGACTTTGTTTTTTGACACAGGAGCAAATTGTAAGTGTGTGCTGTGGATTGGCAACCCTGGGCGAGCTCAAAGTCTTCAGTTCAGAACTGAGGGCAGTATCGATAGGGTTCAGAGACTTGTTTTGCATAACACTGCCTGAGGAAAAATACAAACAAGCGCCTTTTTTTTTTCCACTTCAATCGAATGCAGCTCCTCGCCAGAGTGTCAGTTTATCCAGACTCCAGATCTGCACATATGGCTCCACTCACACACTTACATATTGTATTAGTTAAATATTACACGTGTATTTTTAAATACAGCATAAACATAACTCAGCTAGAGGTGCCAAATAGAGTGATGAAGTAATTGCTTTAGGCTTTGGATTAATTATTTAATCACTTGATTTATTGTTAATCAGTGGTATTAGCAGACAAACGAATAGTCATTCAGTGTTTCGCATAAATTATCTGCAGATAATAACATCAGTATGATAAAAGCAGATGTACACAACTGGATGTGTTTTCAAGAACAAGCTGGTCTGCTGAACTTAATCCGGTGTTCATTTATTGATCGACGAGCTATAAAAAGTCGAGTAAATCCTCAGTTATTAAGACCTCGACTTCAGTAAAACTGTTTTAATTGACACGTCCTAAACTAAATGAACGGATGGATAAAACAGTCTAATATGTTGTATTGTATAGATTTTCAAGAAAACATTTATGGAAGGTTAAAATAACCAGATGAGAATTCTTTTTCTATGGAAAATACTTTCCACCTGGAAAATAAGAAAAAAGAAATATGAAAATGTGTGCATAATAAAAAGAAAGGTACTCTGAGAAAGTCAAAATCGTGATTCACAAAGTCAAAAATATTAGCAAGTCAAGTGTTTGACTGCACATCTCATAATTTTAACTGAAGTCATAAATGTGACTCATCTCATTTTGTTATCTCTCACATTCTCTTATAATCTCACGCTGACATACTATGAGGGTTTTTATTTGTATAATGCAAAACTTTATCATCCAGTTTTTTGTCTTCTTTTTCTTTTTTCGGGCAGGGACGAGCTTCCACAATTTAAAGATGAAAAGAAGTGTATTGTATTTCATCACATTGATGCAAATCAAATAAAGCTGCTCATGGAGTTGCAGCATGTCCCAATACAACCACAGATATTAAAGTGAAAGCTATAAACAGTATCGTAAAATCTCTTATGGTAGACATATTTATATTGACCAGTTGTGTTATATATATTGTGATATCCACCAACTATATAAGCTCCCATTAGTATGTGATCCTGAGTCTGCTGCAGATAACCTCTCTCTATCTGCACTTGTGTAACTTTGTGAAAGCTGCGGCCTTGGCCGTCAGCTCAGCTCCCCGTTGCAAATTCATGGCTCACAGCTCTTTGTGAAGCTGGAAACAATCTTTGCACTTAACACCGCTCAAGGCTGGAAAATTAAGACTCAGTGTTTCTCTCTGGGTGTTGCATGAAGGCCACAGAACAACAGCGACAGAGCTGCTCCGTGAAGTGTTGACAGCAGTAAAACTGTGGTTGGAAGCACTGGAATGAGCACCGGAGTTGAGATAATTTACTGCTAAATGTACAGTAAGGTTTTCTAGAGGAAATCACCGGATAGATATCTCATTATTTCTGGGTAAATAGAAAGTGAAAAGCTGGCTCGCTCTGAAGATCGGCTGTGTGTTTTTCAGGGCTCGCAGAAAGCCGATTTTAATTCTATTGAGTGGGCAGTGGCCGCCTCCCCCACCGAGGGAGACCCACTCAGCTGGACAGCCTTGAACTCCTCCTAGCCATTGACCCGCCGATGCATTTTGACTGGTTATCAGTAGCAGTCTAGACAGTGTGCTTTGGCCTCATGTCACCCAGGCTTTGTGTGGGCTCGTCTGTCTGCGTGAGTTGATCTCTGTCCTGCTGTATTGGCTGTCACAGGTCGGCCAATTTAAACAAAAGGGAAAAAAAGCTACGCCTCTGAAGCACCTGGGGTACACAGTCCAGTAGAAAGGAGGCCTTTTTAATGAGTGACCCAGATCAGCCCTACTGGGTACCAGGCCAACTTGACATAGTTCAAAGTTAACATTTTACTGTTATTTTCATACAAAGAGTGTGTAACATGCTGTATATATTTCTGTTGTTTAGCATTAATAAGCTGTATATAAACAACTTATGAATAGTTTATAACAGTACTGTACTGAAGCACAATTTTTATTACATACTTGAATATTACTATTATTTACTTCTACTCCACTGGAAGTGATTATGCATATGCATTGTTGGGGGGAGGAGGATCACTTAGGGAGGGGGCAACAATTGTATCAGGGCGGCCTTGCCCCGCTGGACCCCCCTTAGCGCCACCTCTGGCCAAACTAAATTCCTGAACATATATTGAACCTCTGTGATGGCTGGAACTGCTTTTCTTTGGTGAGGCGCCTGATGTCACCTAGTAGAGATGTTGATGATGACGATGATGATGATGATGCTACTCGCAGCTGGTTTCTACAGGTTTGGGTCAGTCAGTCTTGAGCAGAACCGAGTCTAACCAAGAGTCAGTTTTGAAAAGAGCTGCTCACAGCAGCAGGTTGTTGCTTTGCAGCTCATTGATTTCGTGCTGGAGGTTTTCAGGCACCTCAGCTGGTTCAAACATTGGCAGATATGTTGAATTCTTGCTGTTTACGTTTCATGTCCCGAAACCTCTCGTCAAATGTCCGAAAGAGTTTTCACACTCGCCAGCGTATTCAGATGTCACAGCGGGCTTTTGTTGCTGCAGAGTAGGAACAAGCTCGGTGTTTCCTCTTTCCAGTTGCCACAGCTTTAATTTCTCTTCAGATGATTTCACATTTGAGAGCGGAGAGCTGAGAAGCTGCTGGAGCTCAAGGTTCAGCTCTGAGAGGTTCTTGGTAATGTCCGCCAATGAAGGCCGAATCACACACACGCTAGCTGTCCCTGAGTTCCCATGTCAGGTTTGCCTTCATCTCGAGCTTCAGTACTTTTACTTCAGTACATTTTTGAATGCAGGGCTTTTACTATTGACAGGAAATTTCTACACTGCGGTATTGCCACTTTAACTGAAGCATAAATAATGTAGTTGCAAGCATATTGGAACATTTGTAAGTGTGTATTAATATATTTGTCACTATAACTCTGCATGTGAATGATGCAGCTGGTGATTGACAATAAAATAACAATACGTTTATATAACGTAGCTGTAAAAACTCCTTGTATATGCATCTATATATTGCTAATACATGCTAGTTGTATTCTGTGTGTCTCTGTGTGTGTGTGTGTGTGTGTGTGTGTGTGTGAGTGTGTGAGTGTGTGTGGGTTAAAGTAAAATGTCACCACTCATGTCAATGTCTTGAATAATTTATGGCTTCAGATGTTCAAATCCTGTTTCACGTCATTTTTTTTTTTGTCTGTCTCTTAAACATAACGACCACTTGTGCTTTCTTAGTTTATTTTTTCCCTTCTACAGAATGTCAACAGCAGGTACTTGATTGATCAAGTTCCCATTCACTGAGGTCCTCCACACACGACATGCATCTCCATTCATTTTCTCTCAGTAGTCGTGCAGCATCTTTCCTCCTATTGTTCATTAGCCTTGTTTGTGTGCCTGCTTGGCTCGGCGCAGGGGTTGTGAGGCCCCTGGACTTAAATGGGGTACAAATAAGCAGAAAAATGGATAAGAGAGTGTGAAGAATCGAGCTGTGTGATGTAACATCCGGCACTGGAAGACATCCTTGTCTTTTGATCGAGCCGAGTGAAAAACACTTCACACAGGGCTGTGGACTGAATGCGGGGCTCAATCCCTCTCGGGCTGAAGCTCAGAATCCCCACAACCCGCTTTTTACATTTTCATCCCTCTGCTTGGCTGCGATATGGTAGTTTCTTCTCTGTGAATATTCAGAAGAATAAGATAGCAGACCCACAGTCTTTGCCATTATGTTTGTTATTAATTTCCATTATATTTTTTACTGTGATCTCGATAAACTCCAGTCCTTCCCTGAGAAACACAAGTGTATCAGCCTCAGTGACTGCCTGTATTTAGACACATTAGAAAACGCTGAGCACCAGAATATGTGGGATAATCTCCCCTCTCTCCATTTCAATTGAAGCTGGAGAGGGTTAAAACTCTGTGGCAGTACACTGTGCAGGGGAGAGATTGGCTAATCTGTGAAAGCGAGTCCGCTGCTCACTAGAATATTATGCTCGCTGATTTAATGTCCTCTCTGTCTTTTTCTCCTAGGTAAGCACTTTCTCGCTGCTGTGTCGGGGATGGGGGTCGGGTCGCTAGCCGCGGTGGCTGCCGACGAGGGCTGGGATGACTGATTGAGGTGATGTACTGCAGTGTGTCCGCTCACAACAGAATAGCCGGTAGCGTTGATTCCTCAACACACTGACAAGCGAGGACTCCGGGCCCTGGAAATATAAAGCTCTGAGAGGAGCTACACTGCTCACACGCAGCAAAGGAGTTTATCCAGTGAGATTTCTGGAAGGAAAATTCCACTTTCACACAACCTGGGTCTTATTTTCTTTCTTTTCTCACTCGTTCTTACTGGTAATAATAATTTACCAAGGTAATTGTTGAGATCTTGTAATGCGGCACTAAAACGAAGTCCAACGGGGCAAAGTGCATGAGCCATCAGTTAATCAGACAGGTTCTAATCAAAAACCCCAGGATAGCCAAACTGATTTGGAAGAGGAAATGGATGATGGGAAAATCAGTACAGAAATTGTGCACTGTAAACGTCCATCACAGCTTCACCTTCAGCTCCTGAGTCCCCATGGGGAACTTTGTCTTGCAGTCAGGTCGAAGAAAGAACTCACTTACACTTGGAAATGAGACAAAATAAAAGGGAAATAAATAAGTAAAACATGCTTCTATTTTATTGTAGTTTTTTTGTGCACACAACCTACATTTGTGGGTATGCTCACCTTAAAGCTGCTATAATGAGTATAAACATATTAACAATGGGTCATCTGACTTTATGATGTGAAAAGAGTCACCTGTAGTGACAAATCCACAGAGCATTTTAGCTTCTTGCAGCTCATTGGTTTGGCTTTACAGTCTGCAGCTTTAAAGGTGTAAGTTCACTCTCACTGCTTTTATATGCGTCGTTTTCATTAGACAACCGAACATAGTGGAGCATTTAGCAGCAGAAGGGCCTGATATTTCCCTCAGGGGTTAGTGGAGGCCAGAAACAGAGCTAAAAGAGGAGTGAATATTGGGCTTAGATCTATCAGGTGGACGCAAACACAACTCTTAGTGTATGCTACTGTTCATTCAACGTGATCCGTGTCTGCTGGGCGTGTAAGTACACAACACCATGCCAAGTTAAAAGGTGACTGTATGCCAGTGATGTGTTTACAGTTTCCACATACATTTTTTGGGATCGGCACGAGGGATGAGCACATTTTTGGGTGCTCTCACCTGCAAATATGTTCTACCTCTGAGTAAGTGGTTGAGATAAGATGGATAAACCTGTTTACTGTCTGATCGTCTGACTGCTCATGCTTTCTTTCTATTGGCCGTCATTGCTGTGATGCCGTGTTGTTCCCAGACCTCAGTAGTAACTTATCTGAGTACAGCTGTATCATGATAACTGAAATGATGGGCACAACTTTGAAAAATCGAGACCTGGGTTGTTCAAAACCACAAGAGATTTTGTTAAAACTGAGTCAAATATCAATCAAATATGAATCAAGACTTTGAATGAAATGCTCTGTTGGCTTTTGCAAAGTTTTTCAATCAAGTTCTGGTAAAATGCTGCTCACAGCGGGTTATAGGCCTTAAACAGCAGTTAATATTGCAGTAACCCTGCAGTATTGACACCGAGATAGAACTACTTCCACATCAGTGCAGCAGTCAGGTTGTGGTGTGGTCCGCTGAGCCTCCATTATGCATGAGGCCTGACCACCCTTCACCAGCTGTCACCGAGCTGACCACTGAATCCCATCTGGACCCTGAGGGACGTAACCGTGGTCCATCAGGGAGGCTGTAAGATGAGCCCACTGACACGGAAACTCCCAGCCCAGATCCCACTTACTTCAGCCCTGCCTCTCCCCTCGGTCAATAGCCCCTGCCTCCACCTCCCTCTGAGGTTGGGTTTCTCTCATTCCTAGGTTCAAAGGTTGGCTGCTGCTCTGATCTAGAGGCAGGAAAGCCATTTTTCTCTCTCTAGGCGCTGGTTGTTTCTAGCCCGAGTTGATATGAGGTTGAAGCACATCCCGGGAATTAAATGCTCCATCGCATATTATTATGGAAACAATGGTTTGGACTTTCATCTTTCTACATGTAATAATAATAAAGTCATTCAGCTTTGCGTGAAATTGTGTAAAAACGTATAAAACATTTAAGCAAACATACATATTTAAATGTGGCAAAAAGAAAAATCTCAATGTATCATGAAACAGGACAGATTAATAAGAATGAAAATGTAAATGTAAATGTAAAACATGCAGACATCTCATCTTGCTTTGTCTTAACAGTTTATTTAATGCTGTAGTGTTTGTGTGGATCAAACGCTTAGAAAGCCAAAAAAGCTTTATGTTTGTTCCATACTGCTACACGTGACATCAGCTAAAACACATTTTCAGACAGTCTCACCTGCGAGCTATTCATTGTGTTGCACTCAGATGTTAGAGATGATGAAAAGTAGCAGAAATAGTTGGAAACATAGAAATAGGGGCTCTTTTCACCTCCGCACAGCCAGACAATTACTACATTAAGTGTGTGTGTTTGGAAAGCTACAGAAATGCTTGGACGCTGCCTCCCTCACATCCTACAAAAAGGTGTGGGGTTGGAAAGGTGTCGGAGGAGGGGGTTTCCGAAAGTTGTTAGACCATCTTACGAAAACTTTTCAAGAAGCAGACCGGCAGCTTAATGTTTAAATCATTGTCTGTGATGACATCCAAGCGTTTTACTCAGTTTCGCTCTGTTTTGCCGTTGTTTTGAGCTTTAAGTCTAAGAAGTGTGTCTCTTTTGAATCATGATCAAGAACTGTGTTATGGGTTCTCTCTGCATTAAATTTAAAATAGTTATTGCACATCCAAATCGTAATTTTTTGAGGCCGCTGTTCAATTATTTAGATTTTTAAGGTCATCTTTGCTAGTGATTTATACAGTTGTTCCATCCACATATCTATGAACTGATGCAGTTTCTGTACTCGATATTTGTCATGCTTTACTCATTACATACAGCTAAAACATTGTTTTTATTAAGGAGAGGTCTTACTGTAGATCAGGTTATTGGACACATCGATAGTATAAAAGCTTGGTTCAAGACCAGTTATGTCTAAAACAGTTAACAGCCCCTCTGCCCTGTCTGTATTGATGATGTCATGGCTCTGATAATCACCGTCTGCGTTTGCAAGTACAGTACCGTCTATTCAGCATGTCTAAAAGTGGCCCTTTGGAGCAGATGGTGCTGGAGGCAGGAGACCAACCCTTCTCTCACCTCAATCTGGACAGCAAGGCTCATCACTCCCAGCCTGGATTGGGATGGAAAAGAGTTTGCTCCAGGCGAAACAAGAGGCAGCAACCTTGTGGAACGGGCAATAGTGAAACCACGGTTTATTAGTGGATATGCAAAAAATGATTATCTCTGTGTTGGCTGCGGGTCCAGGATAGTTGTTATTTGAGACGAGGTAAAGTGCTTCCCTCCTGAATCTTTTTTTCAGGGTGCCATATGCCAGATGAGACACCCATCTAACGTCCTCAGGAAGTCCATAGATTAGTGTTAATAAGCACATACCATACTGCAAATACACATTACACACAGCCTGTCATCACTGAAACGTCTTATGAATAATCCTTATCAGACAGCCTTTGTGTTCTAACATCTGATTAAGGAAAATTGAAGGGACTCCTTTATCCCTGCTGCACTGCAGCTGTGCAGCTAATTAGAAATGTGACAACTTCCTCCCCAAAAAAAATTATCTCAATTACATTTTGAACATTTAGCACCATAGAAGTTGTTGCAATATATTCCTGATTTAGTAGCGCTTTACTTGATCATCTACATTTTATGTAACGCCATGCTTTATTTCAGTGCATTTCAGCGCTGTTGTACTCCATGCACTTTTATCTGAAGGCTGTGTTGTCCTGCCAGTAACCAGTAACTTTGCAGGATAAGATTTTACATGCGGAACGTTTGATGAGCTCATAAAGTTTGATGCATTGTTAGAGTTTAAACCAGCCAGCAGTATATGGAGTGGTGAGGCTTTCTATCAGCGGTCTGAGCTCTGCCCCTGTTTTAGATGCAGAGTTAGTGCTCGGCTCGATGTAGATTCTGCATGTCAGCATATTTTGTAGAAGTTAGAGGCAAGAACTGTCAAATGAAGGCTTAAGGAAAGCCAAACAGCTTTTATTTTAGAAAGGAAGCTAATATTATTCTCTAAACGTAAAATGACCGTTTTACAGTACAACTGAACAAGTTAGTGACAAAAAAGGGTTAAAGTTGAAATAATTTAAAGGGTCTTTCTTGCAGAGATTTTTTTAAAACGTCGCCAATCTCATAATGTTAAGAAATACTGTGAAAAAGTCCAAATCTAAACCTGTATTATTATCACCCATGACCTTCCCCAGATATAACAGAAAGGTTTTTATACATAGATAAACACGTCCTCAAAAGCATAACTCTCTTGGTGCAGGTAGTCAACACACTGAACTTCCAGCATGATCTTAATAATTACAAGTTTGAGCGCAGCGGTGCGGCGTTAGATATGAGATATGCGCCACGCCCATGGTGCTGTGAGGTTTACGGCGTCATCTCTCTTATTATACTAAATTAATGGCTCTGACAGAGATCATACGGTATGCAGACAGTCTATGACTGGCTTCAGCTATGTTATGTACACATTACAGAATGTGAGTATGTTTTCCACATCTGATGAACCCTATCCTCATTAAAATGTTTACCCATTTTTGTATAGACAAATCCTGAGCCTGCCTCTGTGGTTATAGTAGAGGTTCAAGTGAATGGTGGCGCTTTCAGGCTGGTTCTCTTAGATTGAATAGTAGAAATAACATTAAAGCAGTCTGTGTACTTTGCAGTGTGTATATCTATTAGAGTTTGTCTGAGAAAGTGACACATCTGAACATGAACTAGCATCATAACGCATCCACATTTGTCTTACTTTGTCAAGTCAGAGATGCCATCGTATTTATCAAACAGACTAACTTCAATTAACCTACACTACTCGTGGCGTGAGAGCTGTAGGTTCCCATCAAGTGAGAGAATATGTTTCATGTCTGCCAGCTATTGAATCTGAATCTCATTCATAATTTTGTTTCTAATATTAAAGGTCACATTAGCATTTGTGTTGATAAGCAGTTGGTATGCAGGGCCTATAGCTCTCGCGTCTCTGCAGTTGTTGCTGGGTAGATCAAAGCTGGGTTGTTGCTGTGTCGGATTGTAAATTATAGCAAAATATAAGATTTAATACTGTAATAATACAGATATAAGTAAAAGCTGTGCGTAGAGGCCTGTATTATTCATTTAAAGGTCAACTTCACAACCACATTACATATCTGTGATCGGGAAATTAATTTAAACTCAGTTTCACAGGTCCAGTAGATTTTTGTCAAAGTCAGAAAATGTGTCAGTCCTTGTTAATAACTGTAGCCAAATCATGCATTTATTGAGTGCAGTGAGTCATTATAGGCATGTGGCTGCTATAAAATCAAAGTTTTCAGATGTACAGATACATTGTAAATAAATCATGAACTTAAATACCTTTTGAAAACTCGGGTTCATGCCAAGAAGCCTGTTTTTTTTTTTTTTTAGAATGCATCAAACCTTTTCCTGGTATCTCAGGGTGAGTGGTGAGTTAATGCATCGGGATGAAACATCCATCCATCCATTCATCCATTTTATGTACGCTTATCCTGTCCAGGGTTGCAGGAGGCCCGAGCATAGCCCAGCATACATTAGGTGAGAGGCGGTGTACACCCCTGACAGTCCATCACAGGGCTTAAACACAGAATATAAACAGATGATTATGTTTTATTTATTTCATTATTTATTTGTAAGGGATCATATACAATGTTGAACCGACATTCCTCTATTTGATGTATTGCACCAGAGTTCATTTGTAAATTTTTTTTAGCAGCAGTCTCTGAGGCCACAGCAAAACTGTTTATACTAGGTCTGCCCTCTAAACGTCAATGATTCGAAACATCAGTCAAGATGCTGCGTTTCGGGCTGTGTTAGTGTACACAGAGCAACGTAGGATGGCACGCTTTTTATGTCTCTGTGTGGAATTGGGATGTCTTCTCATGACAGATGATGAACAAAGGCATTAAAGCACTAGTCTTATGGGCAACATGAGACTCATGTTGGCTCTTATAAGAGTTTAGTGTGGGGCGGCCTCTCTGCAGATGCACTGGGTAAGTGTAAGTGGGTGGAGGAGTGAATGTTGAATTTTCATAATTGTAGGTAAGGACCACTGAAGAAAAAGTGATGCTATTTGGCGTTTATAAGAACAAAAAAGTATCTACAGTTGTATAGATTAAAAAAAAGCAGGACCCACAAGCGCCTGACAAATGCAAATTTACATACAATATGTAAAATACTGACGCCCCCGCACAAAAAATCTTCAGTTAAATCTGGTGACTCAGAGTTGATTTAGAAAATGCTCATCCAGATGCAGTCCTAGTATATACAACAGCAGAACAGTGTATCACAATCACACCATGTAATTAAGAAGCGTATGTTAGACAACTTAGAAACAAGGACAATGTCTGGGCAATTTAAAGTCTCCTATTCATGTCTTTCGGTTTGTCAGAGGAAACCTTTGTGTGAGATGACAGTGAGAGCCGACCGCAAAGAAATAATAACCAATACATTAAATAACACACCAGTAGATTGACAGCTTAAAGTGGTTCTGCACGTCCTCCTTGCTACTCCACGTTTTTCCGCTATGCCAGTTAGCATTTTATATGAGCAAGTGTGTCGTGCAGCTCTGGTTTTACTGCAAAAATGTCTCTGTGTCTTTTGTCGAATGTGGGCGTTGGCGCTCAAGAATTATGTGCCTGTAGCGTACGCATGTGTGTTTGTGTGCATGTAAGCTCTGTCAGTGCGCAGAGTATCTGTGTTTTGTTCATAAATCCATTTTCGTTGGTTGTCAGCACTAACGCTACTGTCAGCAGCAGTTGATGGAGCTCCGCTCTGCTGTAAGACTCTCTGATCTATCAGCTGTGACGTAATGCTCTCCTCAATCACCAGCCCTGGGAACAGTAAATCAGAGTGCTGCTGCTCTGCATGGTGCTAATGTTGCCTCCCTGCTCTCTGCTCAACCACTGAGCTCATCTACAGTCCAAACAGCAAGAGAACACCGGGATGACTGCTGGAGATTTTAATCACCACTAATGGCCTCACTTATCAAGATCATATTAAGGCATTTACAGTCAAAAACTGATCAGGATGATCAGCATATTACGCGCAACAAAAAATAGCTTTAATTTCTAAAAATTATTTTGGTTTCTTAATAACTGTTGTTGACAAAGGCAAGGCTGGACTAAAGGAAAAGATGACGTAGCGGATGTAGCCGTAACTAGCGCAGGCTAATTGAGAGAAGAGGCGTTCAGGCGTTTTCTGATCTGATGCCTCTGTTGGCAGGACTACATCCATTGTCTTTGCCTTCCAAAACCATCACAAATCACCACAAAATCAGTTTTCTCATTTGGTTGAGGCACAAAAAAGAAAAAAAAACATTTTGAACATTAATGAAGTTAGTACTTCATTAAGGCTCATGACCTCCGTCGTCGTTGTTAAAACAATAATCACTTGGTGTTGTGATCAAAAAGATTTTGTCATGTGAACATAACATGTAGTGCTTTTGGCCGTTTGACTAATGCTGTTGTTTTTCTCGGGCGGAGCGTCTCTGTTGAACTGTGTAAGCAGCTGAGCCATCAGCGAGACGTAGTGGAGGGCGCGATAAATCCTAGAGGCAGCAAAGTTATCAATTAAATCATGGATGAGGAGGCAAAACCTGGAGAACTGATAATTCCTGTCTCCTTCAGGGACTGGCAGAGTTTGACAACCAAAAGCAAAACTAAGATCTGTTTGCCCATTGGTTCAGAGACATTGGTCCAATTTGGAGAACCAATCAGCTACCACAAGGATAGTTATTTTCCTATCAGAAGGGGACAGACAGGTAACAAACAGAGATGTGTGAACATAGATGAGATCTGAAGAGTGTCTCCACTGGAGGACTCGAAACCAGACTGAACAAGGAATGAATGGGTAGTTGGGAGGATTACTGATGGGGTGAAGATTACAATTTTGTCTGTTTTTTTTTTTCCGCAAAGCACATGATCTTCTCAGTGTGATAGCGGTCACAGTTAGGAGGCAGGGAGGGTGATGCTGGGTGATGCCGGCCATGGAGCAGAACTGGCAAGACACAGGCTTAGTATTCCGGGACCAAGGCTGATAAAAGAACTGCATGAGGACGGAGAAGAATATCCATCTGGCTTGACAAGAATTCAATTAAGCATGCTGGATGCTGCATCCTTTTATGATCTATCCACATTTATTAAACGGTTTTTCATCTTCCTCCATGCAGTGTCTCCACTCCAAGCGGCTCTCGTTTGCCATTGTCATGGCAGCTGGTGGTAGAACTTAAGACAAGGCTGGAGTTTCTCATATATGGGTTAGTGCTCAGCCGCCAAGGAACGATAAAAAATAAGACACTCACATCCAGTGCCCAGTAGTATGAGTGCTGGATCAAAGAAATATGTACCAGAGTGAGAAGTCTGAGGAAGAGTGTTTTCTTAAAACGTCACCAGCATTATAATCCTGCTAGCGGATCTTTTTTTTCCAACTCAATTAGTGCTCAGCCTCAACAGCAATAGAAAGTGATTCGTTGGAGTGGATTTGTATAGGCTCTGAGGTCGATCAATGCCTGAACTCAAGCAACACTTTGCCCTAGAAGTCCAGGTGAATAATGTGGAGCAAGAAGTGAGTCTGTGGGGAGAAAGTCCCATAGAAGGTTTGAATAACTTAAAAAATGCTGCCGCTGCTGCTGCGACCTGGACGGGATCCATCTGAAGGTGTCAGTATGCTTTCAGAAGAAGTGCTTTACACATCGTTGAGCAGCGTCTGAAACTCCTTCCTGCCACCACTAAGGATGTGCATTGGAAAGTAGCTGAGGTTATAAATGAAATAAATAAATATGTAAACTTTCTTTACGTCCGAACGGGGGGGAAGAATTTTTGTAACTCACAGAAACATACGATCCGACCAGCGCACCCACTTCACACAGCAATAGGAGAAAATATGCAGCTTTCTGAACTCCTTTTCTCATTTCTTCACACAGTGAGTACTTCTGTCACTTTTCGAGTGCAACACGAGGAACGCCTTTGAGGAGAGACTCTGCAAAAGTGTGCCATTATCGCCATTTGAACACATGCCATGTTTTGCCCGTCTCTTTGACAGCAGGCATTTCACCCCCCCTCCGTGTGTGGCCATTTGGAAACCGTATACACACTTGTACCTTAATACGTAATTGGGCGTCACTTTGTGTGAACTAATTTCTAGCATACCCCTAAACATGCAAAAAATAGAGCGTGATGAGTGTAGCACAAGGAATGGGCCGGCGGAGGCAGAGAATGAGAAGTGACTGGAGAGCAGTGGCTTCAATAAGCAGAGATTTACAGTTGTGCTAATGGGCAGCAGCCAAAACAGCAGAGAGCTGGATGTATGGCTGCAATTCACTCGGTCCCTTAGTGAGATAGGATGCAGAGAGAGGTTTAGCCACAGTCTTCACTTGTCTGAGTTGATTTATCATGTTGCCTTTCTCTTGTCAACATATGACCATTTGCAGTGTATAAATTATCACTCCTCCATCATACGAGCTGAAGTGTGCTGTACAAGCCACAAACCACAAATTTGCTGTTTTTTTATCTTGAGACCAGAAGAAAATTGTACAGTTCAGCAGCACCACACACTGTTTTTAGTGTCTTTTAAATCTTTAAACAGCTACACAGTTCACTTAAGGACTCCCTCAGAACATCACATTATATTGCCAGGAAACACAACAGAGAAATATCCGATTTCAAGCCGTTTCATATTGTACCATAGCACCCCGCACCGCGCCCCATGGTCAGCACGTGTTAGCTGATCTGTAACACAGAAGCTCCGGAGCAAAGTTAATGCTATCAACCGTGATTCTGAGGTAAAAAGCTTTATCAACATTTCCTCAGGGCAGCAAGGTCAGATGCATCTTCACAATCCAAAAGATAAATGGATCAGGTTTCCACGCCACATGCAGTTCAGGGTCCAGTCTGCCAGCAGCCACATAAACATAGGCTTTCGGCCTTAAACACAGGGTGCTCGGTCTAGTGAGGCTTGTCAAAACACAAAATGTCCCCAAGCTAAAGGAGAGGTTTGACGTGATCGATGGACACTGGAGGGGACATTACCGTGGATTCACTCGAGTGACCCGCAGATTTTCTCTGCCCCTTGCTTTGTGGGAGAAATTCAGCGTGTTTATGTTGAGATTTGAGAATCAGCGATTGTGGGATTAGATTAAATTGCCACCCCTGGTCGCTCTGGTTGTGAAGGAAGCACTAGTTCAGCACAGGTGTTTACAGAGTGAGGACGATGGTCCACGTGACTGTGCACAAATTTACACATCAAAGTGTGATTTTAAATGGGATACCGTATACAGTGTGGGTTCATTTTCCTGCTGTGGATCTAAAAGAATATTGGCAAGTGAATACCCCTCATGTGTCTGTATCCATTTGACTTGTTGTTATTGCAACAGGTGTTACCCGCAGATAAAATGTGGAGTGAGAAATATGATTTTCGGTTGAAGGATAGACATTTCTTATCTCAGATAACCACTTTACCTCTGTCATAACCTGCCTCTTCCTCTGAGCTCAGCTATGTGTGTGTGTTTGTGTGTGTGTGTGTGTGTACATGTGTGCATTTTTATGTGCTGTAGTCGCTCCAATATGTACGTTTACATAAATACTGTAAAGTGGGTGCGGGTTTTCAGCTCTGATTGAAAATCGGTTTTAAATCCAATGAAAGTCCAACTGAACTCATTCAATTTCCTTCACCTTTTGTGTCAGGAAATATAATTAATGATGACATTTCAGCTATTATACATAATTTTCCATTTTTCAAAACAGCCATGGCAGCGGTTGACATGTGAGTGCTGCCATTTCTACAATTCACTCCATCGTCCATCAGGATGCTCTGCTGACTGGAGCATGTCATTGTCTGTAGAGCCTATGAGTGTTTATACAAGCAAGGTTGCCAAACGTTGCATACCTGTTAAGTATGGGATCTGAAATCTGTGGCCAGCGAGACAAAATGATGAGCATTGTGCAACCAATCAAAGAGTAATTTAAGGGGCCTGTATAATTTTTGGGGTTATGTTATATAACCGCCAACATTTGCTTGTTTTAACCATAACTATACCTGAAAGATTGTAATACGCTAGCCTGCAGTGTTTGATGTGAGAATGGTTCAGCCTGCAAGATGTTTTTTTTTCCTCTTTTTCTACAAACTCTAATGGTTATGTACCAAAAGTGATTTAAAATGTAAATGTTTAAAGCCTTCAACATTTTGGAGGATCCATTTGTGGTGTAAAGTTTGCACTCCGCTCAGAAAGTGGAAGTTAGCAAGCTAGGCTAACCAGAGCTTCCCCTCAGAAGGTAAAAGCTAATTAGCCTAGCTTGCACAGGTTAATTGTCATTGGATGTTTTTGTTTATGCTAGTTACATCTGCTCAGTCATTGCAGCTCTCGTACAGTCAGTGTCACATTATAGAAGGGGGGGGGGCTCACTAGCGTCAGCTGTAGGCTTAAACCCATCAGTGGTCATAAGAGTAAGCCTAAGAAGTCAAAACAAGTCAAAACACAAAGGATATACAGTGCTGGCACACAGTTTGACTTTCAAAGTTTATATTTTGTATGAATAAGTTTGGATGATATATTCTTTTGTGTTTCATAGTGACTCGTTTATGTATTCTTGAACCGTCCCTGTGCTTTTTTTTTTTTTTTTTTTTAACACCGGCTGTTGCCACCAATTGTTTGGATTCACAACTTTTCTGCGAACAGGTTAGCTTTCCAATCCCTCAGTGCTGCAAGCCACTGAGGCCTGGAAGAGATTTGCTCCTGAAATCTCAAAATCAAGTGAGAGAGCAAAACAGAACATGAAGACGAAGTAACCTCTCAGCAAGATATTTGGAGAGGCATGATCCTACAGGCTGGTCTGCTGGTGCTACTTATAGAAATATTGGCACGGCTCCTCTCTGTTTATAAAGCTGGCGGGCCGGGCGCATGGGGTGGAGACTGTGGCGATCTCTGATATTTGGCAAAGTCAACAGTGGTAACAGGAGGATACTTCATCATAGTCACCGTCACTGTCAGGTACCTGAGACCTTGCCAGCTTTTTCAATTTCTCCTGGTCTCATAGCAATTTGCCAAGCGGAGAAATAGCAGTTGAGTTGCAATCTGTGCCTAATTTTATTTGTATAACACAGTGAGTGACCTAAATAGGGCTGAAGGACACCCACAGAGATATAAGCAATAATACAGTCTGAGGTGCTATCTCGCTCGGCTGCCACTGGAGAAATGTCTCTTAGTAGCTTTGAGGAGGTCACCAGATGGCATGAAAGTCACCAGCCTCTACCCCTGACAAACCGGGAGCCTATTTAGTGTGGATTGTGTACTTTCTGGTGCAAAACGTTGGCAAGTGCAAGCCAGTACTACATGGCTAGATACCACGAGGGGTCAGTGAGAAATGGGTTTTCTTTTGTAATTCTGGTGTTTACTGATGTGGTTTTAATATTTTTCCCGATTGGGTGGCACCTCAGACTGATGCTACAGTACACACGGTAATTCAGTCACGGTGACAGCGTGTCAGGATAAGTGCGGTTCACTCGGAGCATGTCAAACAGCAGCATTGGGCTAATGGATGTGTCCCCGTGGGTTGTTTCACTATCAACAGGAGAGTGGCTAAAGTCCTGCCATTCACAAACCTTGCAGCTGATAACGTGGGGACGGAAAGCAGACAGTGCCACAGTTCACCTGTCACTCCGGCTCCTGTTCCAAATGGCTGCTGTTGATTTAACTGATTGGAGACAGGCCCACTTAAACAAAACAGAGTGCGGGCATCCCGCTGAGAGTGTTACAGAGACAAAACACGTTGGTATAACCGGCCTCTTGTTTACTCTAACATGGCAGACGTGACCTTTCGTGAGCATTCCAAATAACCAGGGGGACTCTGACAGAGAGTAAGTTGGGCTTAGGAGGGAGAGTTCCTGCTGACATTACCGGCCATCTGCTTTAACTGCTCGACTGGGAGACCAGCGCAGAGGCAGGTACTTAAAACGGTGCAAGTAGCTTTATTCATTTTTAATCATGTGGGCTAAAATAAAAAGATATTAAACTTTTCTAGTTATTCCTGTTGGACTAATTTTTTCGCTTAATTTGTCTGGTGTCTACACACATCCTCCATGTGCAAATTTGCAGCCACGTTTGCTGATTAATCAGCATTTCTCAGTTAATCTGAGTTTAAACTATATTGGTAACACAGATTCAAAGGTTGGATTCACGCAAACTGCTCACTGACCTCCATGGTATCTACAGTAACCATGTAGTTTGGCTTTATTTGAGCAGACTTAGACCAGGGCTGAAACTCACACTTACATCCTCACACACATCCAGTTTACTATCAGACAAAGAAAAGAAGCAAATCACCACATGTTAGAAACTGGAACCAGGAAGTGCTTAATGGTTTAATATTCTGCCGGCTGACTAGTCGATTAACAGATTTATGATTGCTGCTCTACGTCCAGCTATTTATTCTTTATTTATTATTTTTAGATCCATAATTTGACCCATAGCTCATTATTAAAGCTGAAATCCAGCATTTATTTTTAGAAAATTATGAACTGCATGATGGTGAAACACTAAAAGCACCAAACAGTATTTAACAGGCTTGGAAACACTCTCCATCCCCCGCTATTGATAAATGTTCAGCACGTTTCCCAGTCTAACTTCACAATGCCAGTAAATTATACAACCGTAACTCACTGCTCACCAACAAAAACAAAAATACAGTTTTGTAAAATTCGACAGGCAGCTGTTCTGTAATCTTTACTGTAGCCTGAATGTGAGGAAAGTAACAGATTGCAGCTTTAAGATGTGTTTTTACGACTGCATTGGATTTCCTGGAAATTTAATTGCACACATTTTCAGTGCTGTGTTAAGCTTTCCTTTATAGATGGGCACAGCTAACTCGCATTGTTTTGTGTTTTGTGACTCTGTGTCTTTTATGGCTGTGTGTAATCAGACTGCTGTCCTTCTCTGGATTAATAATGGCTGTGATTTCACAAGGTGCTACTGTATCAGCGTGGCCGTGTTCCAAGATGTCATTTGGCCAGAGAGCATGAACCAGCAGCAGAATGAATGGCTGCATATCCCATTACCCCCAGTGCTGGGTTTGCATTTTGTCCTCTCCCTTGGAGCTAAACTGAAGGGTATTTCTGGAAAAAAAAAAAAAAAAAAAAAAAGAGCAGAAGGAAACTGTGTTAGATTTCATCCCCCAACATGCTGCTGGTTTACACCTCGCTTTATCTTTAAATGAGAATGAAAGCTTGTGAAATACTGGTTATTGCTGGTTGGATAGCTGGCAGCAGGAATAATGTAATGACATGTTAAGATTCAGAGCGAAGAGTTCAGGCCAGCAGGATAGCAGAGTGACCTCTGCCCAGCTAAGTGATGGTCTCAGCTCGGCTCCATCTGCCCATTGTGTTTGCCCTTGGCAACCCAACATAGTTGCTGGTGTTGGTGAGTTAATGAGGACTGTGGAAAGGTTAAGTAAACAGGAGGGGCCAGCCTAACAGGAAAATTACTTCTGCCATCATCACAGACCGTAGCTGAGCAGAGCTCAGGCTGCTCTCATCATTATGTCATTCATCAGCTCTGATTTTAATGATGCGTGGGTGATATTGAACTGGTTACAGATTACAGCAGCATGCCAGTAGCACATATTGGCGCCCCTGGCTGCTAAAATGTTTTCAGTTCTAATTCGAATCCACTTTACCAAGGAAAGCAAAGAAGTACAGCCGCACTATCTTGCTCTCTTTCGAAGAATATACCGTGAAGCAGAGTGAGGGGAAAGTGGCCGTTTTCAGCCATCCCTCATGGCTGTGAACTGCTCCTTGGAGCTTCTCCTCAGGACGAACACAGCCTGCCGACTCCCTACATACCATGATGGATGACGGGATTGTTATTCAGCATTCCTAGGCTCCGCTCTGCTGCCAAGCTGCTGTCTTCTCCGATGGCCATTGTTCTCCGGTCGGCTGGAAGAGTCACCTTTATCCGATTGAAATAAATGAGATATACTCAAACTGAGACATTAATTACAAAGTTTATCTCCCGGCTAAAGTACACTAATAAAGGACTCTAATAAGGCATCCATCATAGCTAGACTCTGTGGATGTGGCTAAGGGCACTGGCCAGAGGTCACTGGGTTTGATGAATGGCAGTCACGTATGATTCAACAAAAGATATTACAGATCACCCCCTTCACACACTAATATTAGAATTACGCAAACATGCAAACACACTGCACGCATGCTTCCTGATGCCCTTCGACACACATCTCGCTGAATGTATTTGTACATGCAGATTCCTCCCATGCATCCCAGCGAAACAACATGATTATTAATGTTTTGTGTGTTTTGCGCTATGCAGAGAAAAACACATTTTTCTAGCTTCCAGTCAGAGCGTTCATGGTTCAGAGATCCAGTCCTGAACTTCGTGATGCCGCCAAACTCACTTCCAGCCAATAGCAGAGCTGGGTGTGTTCATCCACAGTATGCTTACTTGTCAAAGCAGAAAACCTGCACAACAACTGTAAGTACTATTTTTGTGTGCTTGCCCGCAGACAATTATGACAAATGTGCAGTCTGCACTGCCGGGACTGGCTGCTGCAGGCCAGGCCAGAAATTGGTCCTGCTGGCTGGAAGATAAACTCAACGAAAGTCGTTCACAATTGATTAAGCTTTTCTGTGACCTAACCCTTTGGCATAGGACGACCCTTAAACATCAGTTATTGTTGACTTAAACACCTTATTTCAACTGTAAATTCTATCACAAGTCATTTTTGTGCACATGATCCATTACTGTCAGCGACTGACTTTGAGCTATGCCATCTTCAGCCACTTGTGACCAAACAAGATGGCGGAAAGATTTCTCATTTGTCTTCTTTTGCCTCCTGTGTTGAATCGTCTCAGTCCCGAAGGTGGACCTTTCAAAGGTTAGAGGCTGTAGTGGTACAAGATCTCTGCTTCCTGCCTGATGATGCATTCAGTTCCTTGAGCCTTAGAGGGACTGAATACATTTGGTCATTGTACGTGTAGCGCAAAGTGCTCCTTTAAACAATTTCCGATGGCTGTTATTTGTGTGCTCGCGCCTCATGCAAAGAATAACACAGAAGTGGTGATTATACTCCATATTCAAGACAGACTCGTGTTCAGTGCCTCTAAACAACTGTTTCTGCAGGTGTTAGAGTGGGACCTCACACACTTGGATCACAGGCGAAGTTCAAGGTGATTACAAGTGTATTTCACAGGAGAGAGCACTGCTTGTACCAAACAAAAAAAAAGCAAATTTCTCCAAAATATCCATGGAACTGTTTTAACGAATAGTGGGTTGTCAGTTCTGGAGCGCGTTTTATTTTTATGATTTCAGTGTCTCATTATATACAGCTAAAGTAAAGATGTTTTTCAAAATACATATAAATGCTGTGAAAAGAACTCTTTTTATGCTAAGTCTTCAAAAGCCTTTTTTTTTCTTGTACAGAGAGGCAAATTGTCCATGCAGTGCAATTTTAGTGACCATATTGTGGCTTTTGGCAGCGACTCAGAATGACTGTCTGACATCTCCACTGCTGCTCTGCTCTGCTCTGCTAAGATTGCACCAGCTGTCTCCCGTTTGCTTTCTAATGTCTTCTTTGTTAACATTTTATCAGCCGTCTGATAACGGCGTAACTGGAGGGCAGGCTCCCTCCAGCACTGGACTACAATGGTCTAGCAAGAGGATGCTTAGCAAAGATCTACTGCATGCATGGGTCAAAGTAAAACAGTTTGGAGACAAGGAAATGCTCATTTTGGTTGGCTGTCAGCACAAATATTCTCCTCTGTGTCTAATACAGTAAACTGATACTACATGAAGAGACACATGACAGAAAGACATGGGGCATGAACTGTTAATAAGAAACACAAGGCGATCCTTAAAGCAAAACGCTCGCCTTTTAAACTCGAAGCAGGTGTCGTCATGCATGTCGTGCATCAAGAAAACATAAAAGCTCATTCAGCACTGAAAGAAAATGACCGGCATACTCAAGTGTGCGAGTTACAATATGCAAAATAGCAGCTTCCCCTCATATGCAAAACAGCCCTTTTACTCCTTAAGATCTATTATTCACTTTCTTGCTTGCATATCCAATTACTAAATGAGCTTTGCCTCATTCCAACAACTCTTAGGAAAAAGAAAAAAAAAATTCTTGTGGAAAAAAACACGATGGTAGCAATTAGTAACACCAGAGGGTAACATGGCTTGTCTTCTTTTTGCTCTCACATTGTCTCCCTTTGGTGTCATTAATCACTGAATCTGTGGACTGTGATCTGCACTGAATCGTTCAGTTAAATTTCTGCAGAGCAATACTGTATTTGCACACAAATGTCCTGTACAGGTGACTGCCTCTTGCACAGGGAATTGAGCCCGGTGCCTCCTGTGACAAACAGTTGCCAGTTAAGGCCTACAGTATGTTTCAGGCAGAGAATCAGACAAGATGAACTGCCTGTATCATAATGAGCTCCTGCTGTTTAGTTGCACATGATGTATGCTGTGGTCGGTGGCTTTAGAGTGAAAATAATGTTACAGGAGCTTGTTCCTTCCTTCCTCTCTCTGCAGCAGAAGTTCACCCCTGCAGGCTGACCAAAGCTCCGTGGTTTTCCCAGGGCAAGCTGTCTTGCTCCTGCCTCTGCGGCTCATCTGTCATTGGCCAGACCTAAAGCTGCTGGATCTTTGCCTGAAGACTTTTAAAACTCTCTGGCGAGAGGTCATACATTGAATTAGAAAGGCAGTGGGGGAAAATATCTTGGTGCTGGAGCAAAAGCAAGTATTAAACTGCATTTCTGTGGCAGCAGTGCCTCAAGCCTCGCTCGCCCTGTCAGTCTGGACGTGGTCATGTGAGGTTGTAGTTTATTTCCAGGGAAAATATATTTAAATATCAGGGTTGAGTTCAATCTTTAGTTGACCTCTCAAATTTGGTATTGATTTTGTGTTTTTTTTTCCACAGTCTTTTCATTTTTTCACAGCTGTATTGTGTTTCTATACATATGAACTGTCTGTGTGTGCTGCTCAGTGGTGGAGACAGTATTCAGATCCTTTACTCAAAGATGCCCTGCAGGGCTACATGTGTTTGCATTCAGTGTTTCTCACCAACACGCATCTTTGAGCTTTTTCAAATCTGTATTTTAAATCCAGCATTGTTAACATCCATATTTCCCTGCTCATAGTCTTCTTCTTCCCTGTATTTGCTCATGTGTTGCTGCATATCTTGTGTTGTCACAGCTACCTGGTGGTCAGTGGAATAGTTTGTAATGTATATGCGATGAGGACCTAAATGGCCAGCAATTGTATCAGGGTGGCATTGGCTCTCCTGTGATCCCCTTGGCGGTGCCCCTGGCCATTTTAATTATTGACATATCACACTAACCTCTGCGTTTACTGAAACTGCTTTGTTTTGTCGAGGCATGTGATGTCAGATGATGATGCTGGTGTTACTCACAGCTGGTTTTCCAGGTTTGGGTCAATCACAATCACTCTTGAGCAGAACCGAAGCTTTGCAAGACTCACGTTTGAAAATGGCTTCTCGCAGTAGGTTGTTGCTTTGCAGCTCTGTGATTTAATGTTGTAGGTTGTCAGGCACATCAGCTGGTTCCACATTAAACAGCGTAGCAAATATGCTACATTTCTTTTGTTTCTCTTTCCAGTTGCGTTTGTCACAGCTTTAATTTCACTTCAAATTATTGCACATTTAAAAGCAGAGAGAAGCTGCTGGAGCTTGAGGGTCAGCTTTGAAAGGTTCCTGGTAATGTCCACCATGAAGGCGAAATCACACAGATGCTTGCGATCACTGAGTTTCCACAGGTCAGGTTTGGCTTCAACTCCATGAATTATTCCAGACAAACTGACAATTTGAAGCAATTGTTCTTTATCCGGTGCTGGAAGCTGTGCAGCAGCCTCTACGTGCGTATTGTGTTCAGGAGCCGCTCGGAAAAATGTGTTAGTCTGCTATTTTAAGTAATTTTCTTTATTGCAGAGAAAACACGACTTAAGTAATTGCTTTTTCATATAGCTGTCAAATAAATGTAGTGTAAAAAGTAGATATTTCCCTTCTAAATTGTAGTGATTTATCAAAGGGTGGAAAGCAATTAATTAAGAATAAATCCACAAATACAGTGATTGAGTAAATGTACTTAGTTACATTTCACCACTGCCTTTTTGTTCAGTGTCTGGAACTAACGACAGCATGTCAGCCACCATCAGGCAAAATACTTCTTGGCAAGTAATTAAGCTCTCTAATAAATGTAGTGGTGTAAATACACTCATGTGAAGTACAGGTACCTGAAATTTATACACAGCACTTGAGTAAATGTATGTATAGTAGTCACATTCCACCCACAGCCAAACAGGAAACAGTTTAACAGTCTGCAAAGTCAATGATGTTCAAAATGGCAAACCAGAATAATAAAGTACTCTGGAAAACTAACAAGCAAGTGAAATGTGGGAAAGCACATGCCTGCTCCCCAGAAGCGTCTCTCCACTTCAAGTGTTGAAGTGTTTGTCATTCAGCTTAATAAGGTGGCCTCAACAGGGAAAACCACACCGGCAACCTCAGCATGGAGAGCCGGGGGTTGGGGTTGTGGAGGGTTTCTGACTTCGTTTTGCACATTGGCAGTAAATAGATTTGCATAGGGCTGTACATGAGTGGAGTGGTGGGAATCGGTTTTGCCACAAAAGCTCTCTGCAGAAGTTACGCGTACTTCCTCTGTGTGCATCTACAAACAGGCAAGGCTTCTACCAGATTTGCTTCATTATAGAGAATGAACGTGTTCGGTTTCACATGCATCCTCCTGAAGTGAACAGAAAATGCGTTTCAGATCCTCTTTTTGCAGTGCAACAAATACGTAAGACACAAAAACAGGCACACATGGAAACCCATTTTCACCATGTTAAGAAAACATGATATGATGAAAATAAGCATAGTCATGCAAAGTAAAAATGGTGATGTACTTAGATAGAGGTACAATGTCAAAGTTCCGATTCATTAAGTTAAAATAATGTGATAATATGTCAGAAATTCTGACTAAATAACTCAAAATTATGAGATATAACATGAAAAATTAGTATTTAGCTTGTCATAATTCCTCTTTTCATTTGTTTTTCTTTTCCTTGGTGGAAATGACTTTCCATAGAAACAAGAGCAAAGTATCAAATAAAGGCAGAAAAGCTACAAGTATAAAACTGTAATTAAAACAAATGATGAAAAGAAGACGTAGAAACAGGTACAGATACACCGCAGAGAAAACTACTCCGTTACAGTCACGGCCTTACATATTGTTTCATTTAATTATTCATCTTAATCACTGAATTGTACATATTTTTGAATAAATAATTTAAAAGCGGCTGAGAATTAATACGTAAAACTACTGTAAGGCCATTTATTATTAAAGCAGCACCCCAATTATTATTAAGGCAACGAAATGGAGGTCAGTAAAGTTCATGGTTCAAACTTTCAGCTCTGTTGACTGAACCTGAAGTTCATCCTGTGGAATCGCCTGCAGGAAAACTTTCAACTTTAGAAATTAATTTCTCTCACTGAGTTCAAAGCCTCAGTTAGGGCTGTATAAGATGAATCCTGTGGGACTTATTGTTTTGCATAAGTTGTTATCTTGCAGGCTGTGGCACTGCTCTCTCATCTCTCTCTCTGCCTGCCTCTGTGTTTTTAGGACTATGAGATTGTTTTCGTAATATGATAATGCATTGTTTGTCTGAAACTTCATATGTGTCGCCCTCTTGCCCACATCTGGCTCACAAAAATGATTTTGGATCTCATAAGAGAATAAATTAAAGGATGTAAAAAAAATAATAATTAAAAAATCCCTCCCAGTAACAGTTCAGAGAGGCTCTAAGTGCCAAACTTCACCAAATGGCCTGTCTAGCAGTTAACACTGCCAGCCTTTTGTTTCATGCTCCACAAATCATAGAGAGCGTTAAGATGCTGTGAACTGCAAAGGAAAAGGAGATAGCAAGGTGATGTTAATCGGGAAATTTGCTACAGTCTAATATAAGTGACAAACTATAGATAGCCAAAAGTATGTCGACCCCTGAACAAAGAAACATTATGTGAGTGTTGAACATCTCATTCTGCAACCATTGGCATTAATAAGCTGCTATTACAGCCTCTACTCTTCTTGGAAGGCTTTCCACAAGACTGTGGCCAGGTTCCACGATCTGCAGGGATCAGTGCCACCCTACAACAAGCACCTCATCCCAAATGCTTTGTGCAGGCCATTCAAGTTCTTCCACACCAATTTATTTGTCTTTTTTTGTGCACAGGGGCTTTGTTGAAACAGGAATGGTCAAACTGTCGCCACAAAGTATGAACACAGTATTATTATGGTTATATGCCGTAGCATTAATAGAGTACACTGCAGATTGAGCAGTTCTCTCTTATAACATTGCCTGACTTGTGATGAACTGCTTGAAAAAAGATCATAATCATTGCAACAGAAGATATATTGTGTCTTTCATTCAATGCATTCTTCTTCCTTGCCAAACATGGCGCATGCATTACCCACAATGCAACTCTAACTGCCAGAGATTTTGCCAGAGATTCGAGTGTGTTATGCTAGCAGCAGCTAATGTAGCCTCGAGCTGCTAGCCTCAAGCAGAGATGGGAAGTGGGCTGCAGACGTCTTGTAACCTCACTTCTTTGTAACTCCACACCCCCAAATTTATTAAAATCGCAGTCTTTAGCCCCAACTCGAGCCCCGAGTTGCTGAGTCTAATCACGAAAACAGCCCCACAACAAAAATTAGTGTCCGCATAATTATGGCCACATAGTGTCGGTTTAATGTCCAGACTTTTATGTTGCGTAGTGCTTTTTCATTTAGAATATCCGTCTTAATAGTATAACCTACTATACATGCTTTTTATGGCATCATATTGAAATAAATGACTGAAGCAAGATTAATATGAAAAGCAGTGTAAAGCTGCAACATGGAACAATCAAAATGATGTAAATAACCAACACATGCTGCATACAGTCGCACTTGATGTCACTAGACACAGTCAGTTCATTACAGCATCACAGAGACAATTACATTTTCTTTACAGTTCACTGCAGCTGCCATCTTTGTTGTGTAGTGTCACTTTTTTTATTTCAAGCTCTTTGCTCTTCTGCTTCTACAGCTGACATCAGGTCAGTTCAGTAATGAGTAATTTTACATTCATCCATAACAACGTAGATGTTGTTTTATAAATGTATATTTGGTAACTTTTTTTAAGGGTCTGTGATGTCGTCTTCTTCTTGTTATTATTGCTATTGGGTTTTATTTTTGGATTATTTTTAATTGTCTGATTTCATTTGCCTCATTGCAGTTGTGAAATGTCTTAATCCTTGAAATCCTTAAGCTTGAAGCTTGTAGAAATAATCTATTATTATTACTATTAGCATTATTATCATTAATTCAAAGGACAATGGAGACAAAGTTAGACTTTAGGTAGTTTAGTTAGTTGTGTTGCGCTATTAATTTTCAGACTGCATGTAAGTAAATATTCATTAAATATTCATTTATTGTTGGAAACTTTCTTTATGTATGTTGCATCAACTACAAGGGTGTTTTTAGTCATTCGTAGCTGTTAATTGGAATCACTGGTCTACTATTTATTTTCATTTAATTATACAATTTAATAATGAGTCTACTATGTCACACTTTTGGTCTTAGGATAAAAGTTGCATCTTGTGGCTGCAGCATCCTAATGGTGGCAATTTCAACAGTGAGATTATCTGTCACCCAATGCAGGCTAAGTTTAATCCATTTTTTGGCGTTTTGTGGGAGGTGGAGGATGACAGGAAAGAAAAAGAGAGAGAGGGGGGGGGGGGTGACATGCAGAAATGGTCCTCTGCTAGCTTTCTAAACCCAGAATGCCTCAGACTCTGTGGCCAGCAGGACGCCCTGCGAGCAGCCGTTCTCACGTTTGATGAGTAATACATGTGAAAGTGACTTTTTGACATGACAAATAGCATGCGGCGAAATTCAAATAGCATTACAATCATGTGGAAGTAGTTCATACTGGAGATGTTGACAAGACAAATGTTTGTTCATTGGGTTGTAATAATCTGTAATCAGAGCACAGCAAATGCGTTTTCCATCAGACTGTTTTGTAGTGCAGATAGATTTGAAAAATTGCCTTAGGACTGTGATCAAACACTGGATTCACATCATCTCAAACAGCCAGTATTAGAACATTTTGTAAACAGTGTTTATCTGTAATCGCTGTCTTTTTTTCTGACATAGTAAAAAGAAAAAGACATCGTCTTACCTTTTTTTTCCTTGAGTGGAGGTTGGCATTTAGAGTGGAGATGAGTCAGTGCTACGTTTTATACAAATACTGTTGACATTAGAAATCAGACCTTTGGGGAGTAAGTAGTTCCTCAAATAGCCGCAGAGATGGGCAGTGTTTCCCCAGAGTGAAGGTGTGTCCTACTTTGCACAGGAGTGAAAGAGGCAATTTGAATGCCTTGGTGTGCAATGCAGTCTGTGCTTCTGAGAGTTGGAACGAGGCGAATAAAGTGCTCAGTCGAGGAATTTGTTTGGAATTTGAAAAAAAGGCAGAAACAAAACCAAAGTTATATTAAAAGTCACATGTTTTATTTTTGCCCAGCAATATATTTGGAAGACTTTGTGAGAAATTACCTTTTTTTTTTCTTATTTTAATCTTTTTAGTGCCAGTGAATAAACCCAATGTAGATCTACTCCCAAAGGCTTTAAGTATTAAGAACACATAAAGATTTATTGGCAACATTAGTGCAAGCATGTGCATTTACGGTGGTTTTACTCATAAAAGTCTGTGTGTGTGTGAACACGTAAAGGACAAGTGTGTGTGCAAGTTTTAGTCCCTTAGCAACAAATCATTTGCACATAACAAAGCATCACAGACTTTCAGAATATTTGCTTCCTTTGATTTCCACTCAGTTCTGCACGGTATGAAAATCAGTGAGCAGTTCACTTGAGCTGTGTCCATCTATCACAGTGAACTTAAGTTAATGTTACATTATCATTGTGTGGTAATGTTGCGCTGCATTACCTCTGAACAATAACGCAACTTTGACAAAATAGCATTAAATGGAAATCAATGACTGCCTGGAACAGTTGTAAAATCTGTTCATTTCTAAATCAAAGCAGCATGTTTTTGCAAAATGGTGCTGTGAAGTGAAGTAAATGGAATTAATTTGCTAAAATGTTCAAAACCAATGGTGCAGGGTTTTGTTAAATATTGACATAGTAAACATCTCCTCTCTGGTGCTTCAAGCCAGCATTGACTTTTTTAATATTTAGTTTTCATAATGTTTCTTTGTTCAGGGGTCCACATGCTTTTGGCCAGAGGACAAATCATAGTAAACATTGTTGATCAGGAACATTTTGCAGCTTTTAAAATGGTTTAATGAATGTTGATAAAACATAAACCTGGTGGCATTAGGCTTCTTTACAAATGTACTTAGTTTTTCAAATTGGTGTTTTAGTTGTATGTAAATGACAGCATTGATATACTGCAGGGGAACTTTTACAGGTTTTTTTTATTTATAAGTGCATAAACATTTTAATGAATCCCAGACTCCTACACAAAACAGTGTGTCCATTATTTTAACTTCTGACTCAAGGCCAAGAGATGTTTTTTTTTTTTTTTTTTTTCAGGTGCAGTATGCTAATACCTTTGATTTTTTTTGGTGGCAGATTTCATGCATAAACTAAGGCTGGGGGCGAATGGCGATACAGCAAAAAAAAAACAACAGATTTTTTTCTGCAAAACTGACTGAAGTTACTGAACACAGGTTTTGTTTGCACACTAACTTGTAAAATCTAAAATGAATAGGGTTCCTTGAATTATGTGGTGCATATTTATAAATCAGTAATTTTATTTCAACAAGTTTTCTTTTTAACCTCAATTAAAGTTCAGCCTTCCATGATGATATTAAGACTCCATCCTCTGTGATAATTGAGGTGATACAGAATTTGCACACCGGTACTGGGATCAGAGTCAGCACGCGTATACAAAGAAATAATCCTCACAGTCAAGGTGGCGTAAGTGTTTAATGCTTGTGAAACAGAGTATATATGTGTTGGAGACATTTATTGTAAAAGTTGCAGATTAAATGATGATTTATCCAAAGTATAATTGCATCTGTCATTCATGTGTTTCAGTCATATTGAGAAACAGGATAAAGGTACAAGAATTTAGAAGTTTTTATGTATTTGTTAAAGTTTCATCTGATGTAAGTTTAATAAATCAACACTCATCTGAAAGAGTAAAAGTTAAATCATTAAAAATTGTTATTTTAGCATCAGCCTCAAAACTCATCATGCAATATCATACTACTCTACGATGACAGCTTCTTAGCCGTTAGCAGCATGGTCTTACGTCTGGCAATGTCAGTCTGTCGGTTGTTTTCCTCTAGCGCCATCATGAGGCCGATACTTGTGACTTTGAGTGGCAGCTGCTGGATGGATTGCCAGTTCGGATGTTATGTTCCCTTTAGGATGAATTGCAATAACTTCGGTGATATCACTTTTCATCTAGCGCCCCCATCTGGTCAATATTTAGATTTGTTACATTTTTTTGTTTTGCGACCAAATACGACTGTACCTGCAAAACTTCTGACACTCCCATCAGCAGCACTTTGTGTTTAGCACTGATTAGCAAATGCTAAGCTATGTTATGCTAACATGCAAAACTAAGAAGGCTAACATGGAAAAGATAATACCTGCATGTCAGCATTGCCATTGTGAGCATGATAGCATGGTGATGTTAACATTTAGCTCAAACGTCCAGTAGTCAACACTTTAAAGTGGCACAACCAGTGGTAGACAACAAGTAACTACATTTACCACAGTAGTGTACAAGTACAAGTATAATCGTGAGCTACTATTCTTTACTTATACTGTACTGTACTGTAATTTACTATTACTGTGCTTCTATATTAATTTGACAGTTTCCAGGCAGAATTTAAAGGCCTTTAATTAGCAGGTATAACACAATGTTATCACAGTATACTAAATTACCCAGCAGTATATAAAATATTAAGTCTTATGTTAAAATTAGCTCCACCTCATCCTGCAGCATCATTAAAATGCTGCTTACTTTTGATACCTTACTGAATTTTGAATGTTGCAGCTGAGAGTTGGTCTGTCGTACAACTGAAGAACAAGAAGTTAAATTTAGCATCACCGCATCCTTAAAAATAGATGCATAATGAAAGTCAGAGTTTCGGCAAAAAGCAGAAGACTTGAACTTTACCTCATGTCATTTATTTATACAGCAACACGGACCTTGTTGCCTGCATACCATTTCTAGTGAGAAGAGAGTACATTACATTAATCTGACTAATGAGCTATCACATTGAATAAATAAATCTACAAGAACAATAATGTATTTTAATAAGAAATGCTAAAGGCCACTCGGATGAAAAATTACCTCTCAAAAGTCTTAGCCTATAGAATAAATCTGACTTCCCTGTTTTGTTGACACGTGGGGACCATGTGAAGTTGATTTTAATAATTGATCACCACAAAGTGCTGGGAGAGAGCTTTGCTGATAAGCAAAAGAATAGGTTTTTGTGTTTGAATCACAACATCCCATCGATCCTCTTTGAATAACGCTTAGTAGAAGAGTCACAGACTTAGAGATTATTTATGGATCCCTCTTGACCTTAGCATTTCCCAGGGAGATTGTTTTTAAGGCTATGAAATTGACTGCCAAATCTGCACACATACAATGGATAAATCTGAAGTGACAGCAATAATCAGAGTGGAGAGATTAGCAGTTTTCAGCATTGTTTTTTTTTGTCCTACAAAGACATACATCATCATCAGCAACAACTGAGCAGGAGCAGCCTCACCTGCTGGGAGGTCGCTTTTAGCCTGTGTGTTTTTGAGACACCATTCTCATTTGTCACCTTTGATCCATCAACAATTTGCTTAAAACAGAGACAGCACTGGAATATTTTGAAGATAGGTGTTTTGCGTCAGTATTATACCTGGTACTGCTGACGCTGGGGACTCCCTAAAAGTTGGTATTTCACCCAGACTAGCTTGTTTTCAGGACGGCGGTGAATCTTGTTTTGGCGTAAGGTCTCCTGTCGAGTTAATCTCAAAGCAAAGACGAGGTTGATAAACAGCTTTGCGGTTTTGCAAGCTTATCCAAAAATTGTCAAGATGACCCAATGCGAGCCAACAAGACTCGGCCACAGAGTCTTCTGTGACGCAGGACCTCAGACGCCGCCCTCGGGTGAAATACTGGGTTTTTTGGGCGTCCTGTCACCTCTCTGCACAGGTTGAAAATGAAGTGTTACATTTTGGTGCAATCTGCTCACAGCCTGAGGCAATTTTATGAGCTTTTTAAAAAATAAATCAAATGTATTAAATTAATTAAACTAAAAGCATTCAAGTGTTTTCACTTTGAGCGACCTTTCATGGATTCCCAAATATTCTTGTTCTTTATCTGGACCACAAAGGAACTTAACTTGTTGTTCTTGTTCTTTAATTTTCTTTTGCTCACCTCAATTGTCTGCTCGCGCAATCTGCTGATTTTTGGGTCGAAGTGAAGATGCCCGGAAACTAAATGGTTTAAAGATTTGTTTTATAGAGTGGACTCTATCTCCCCGCTGTGCCAAACTAATACGCTGCAGTTTGAGAGAGCAATCAAATGGAAATGGAAATTTGAGCAGCTTAAAGATGAAGCTCATTTTTCCCTTAAGAGCTTGTGAGTGTTCTGCCAAAATGTGTGATTCTCTTTCTCGCTGCGACTGTACTGAGGCCATACTGTCTGATGTTCACAGCCTCCTTCTGTTATACATTGTTTACACTGTTACTGCGCTTGATGCCTGAGATTATTTTACAGAACAATAGCGCCAGTGTTTCTTTGGTGTTTATTCAAAATGACACAACCGTCACTTAATAACACTTTCCAATATGTTATCCTGTACAAAAGCTTTAAAGTTTTTATCTTTATTAACATTTAATAAGTAATTCATCTAACATTTTTTGATCGGGTACATGTGCATGCAACTGATCATTCACTGAAACAGCCATTTGTCCAATGAGTGAGGGGTGGATTCAATGGTGTGTTTAATGTGAGCTGCCTGTAAACTACCTACAACAGTAACCAAGCTTTACTGGCAAAGGCAAGATCTTAGCAAACTACGTTATACTGAAGAAAGAAAAATATCTGTTCAGGACTGGAACATCCGCTTTGTGGGAGCTAAGATAATATTATATCAGAGTTTAGAGGAACAGTAGTCTTTGTCCTGCTCTGTATTTGGTTTGGGGATGCTTGCACTCCAGCAACAGCCAAACCTTGGGATTTATATGGTTGTCTTTTCCAAAATCATTGGTTAAGCTTTCCTCTCGTGCATGACACGTTTGCAGTTTACAGTGATAATGGTGGCAGATTTACTCTCGAAACTCGCAGTAAGTCTCCACATGAAGGGTCTCTGATTTCACAGCGAGGTAAACAAAAGCAGCCTCCTTATTTCTAACACTCATGCAGATTAGATCAGCTGTAGCAAGTAACACTAAGCCTAAAACTTTGTGAGCTGGTTGAAAACTCCTTCTCCAGACTTTTATGTTTCCGGCTGATTGGTTCTAAAATGAAAAAGCCAAAAGACTGAGACTAAAACTTAACATGTCCCTGATAATAAGTCATCAGATGATGATCCATTTAGAAGACATAACGTAACATCATTTGTGTATTTCAGGGCTGAGCTGGTTAGTCCTAGTCCTAAATCTAGAAGAGCTGCACAATGAACTCATTTCATCCACTGTCAAATTAGCGGAGGGCTAAGATGAAAGTTAGCTGGCTGGTGTGCATTCATCCAGGTCATAAGTCTTTTTGGCTTCATGCGCCACCTAAGCAACTTTCACAGGAATGAATGGAGTCGCACCTCCAACGCTGGATCCACTTGCAGTTATACGTCTGTGCAAACATTAGCTTACACTCGCTAGCTACAACTAAGAGAATGTGCTAGTCTTCATTCCATCGGACAAAATCTGAATCCGTAATCTGAATTTTGATGGTAAATCTGCCAGCACCTTTGCATCACATAAAAAAGACAAAATGAACATAAAAGGATTAATGTCATGTATTAATGGAAAAATTAGATGGATAATAAACCCCACTTGATTTTAAAAATACTGCCTTGGTGAGCAACAATTTGAGACTTAATAGGCGATAGCTCAGACTGAAAAGGATTTTTTTATAACCTGGCAACCCATTATTTATTATTATTGATGGTTACCTGATCTGTAGGGCATGAATCACTTATCAGCCATTAATACCGCCTGTGATTAGTGCTTGTAAACATTTTAAAAAGAGCCTGTCTGAGTGTGATAGCCATCATTTTCTTCCTATCGTCTGATAGTATAACATATCGTATAGTTTCCTGTTTCAAAAGAGCATGTCACCCTTTACTGTGACCACAAAGACTTAAACGCTCGTTTGTGCAGCATCAAAGATTCAGCGCTGTTTTCTGAAACTTTTAAAAAACTTTTACCTTCTCTTCCGTGGTTAAAAAAAAGAGAGAGAGAAGCCTTTGAAGGTACAGTTCCTTCCTCTCTTTATTTAGAAGTAGAGGTAGTTTCTCTTTTTAAAGTTACACCTTTCAACACAACTGACTGAGGCAACAAATTCAAAGAATGTGGAGGCAGAGACAAAGAGCCAAAGTGATGAAAGAATGAGACACAGAGAAGAACGGCAGAAAAAGAGAGGCGGATGCCAGCTAACAGGATAGTTGTCGCTATGAAACAGCTGCTGATGTGTAATGACACTGATTTATTCACGAGATAATCCTCGTATACGTGTAGATCCTTCTTCTTGGCATGCTGAATCAATACAGACAAAGTAGCTACAACTACGAAATACGTATCTGTACGTGAGAAATTCCTGCAGCTGTACATCTTGTTGTGTGTTCAGTGGAATATTAATGAATCACTCATTTCCGGCATGTATCTGTACGTCGAAGCGGGGCGTGTGTGACCGGTGTGAATGTTAATATGCAGTTGTGGGGACCAAGTATTAGCAGTGGATTACAGGTGACTAGCAGGCTTTTGAATCTCTTTCCTGTGATACCCTTTGAATGTGTTCACTCCCTTTGAAGTGATGTCAGTTTTAAAATATCTCAACCCTTTTATGTTTAACCATGGGTGTTTGCGTTCAAGGATTCTTCTTCTTTTTTTTTTTTTTTTTTAGAGGGAGGAGATGAAAGCATCACAACAGTCAGCATCCATCAAAGAGCGAAGAAGTCTGGGAAAAGTCCTGCACATAACGAAGCATGACTTGTTAAAACACAACATGAGGCTGTTGTTGTGTCTGCGCGGGGTGATTAGGGTGCAGCAGCGGGTTAAAGAGTTGAATGACAGGCGGATCCTGACGGGGCTCACTCACTGCTCTGTCACTGAATTTGATCGACTGATTGTGTGTTTTGCAGCAGTAATGAGCTTTACAGTATGTGCATAATGTGCCAGGAGCCGATTCGTATGCTGGATGAGCTGGCTAATTGTTCACAGTGCATATTCCCCACAGTCCCATGGCTCTTCTGATTTGGATTCATTTAGCCTACATTTTACCTCATTATACAGGCTTGCATTATTGCCAGGTTCTATGTGAGGTATTATGCATTGTTGAAATTGACTCAGGTAATTGAATTTAACAAATCAACTGAAGTACCCTTCACCTCTTTCACACAAAACCGAGTGCGAAGGTGCAAATTTAAGATGATCGGTTTTGAAAGGTGAACTGTATTTGAGAGTTTTCTGCTGCAAGATGAGTAAAATTGGCTTGAACTGCCACAGACAAAAATCCTCTCGTCATTTCATTTTGCCGCTCTCGACAACAAGCTGCGAGGATTCCTTTGCTAATTTCCTCACGGTGCAACAAAAGGAGGAAGAAATCCCAAGTTGAACTTGCCAGTGAACTTCTCTCCTTCAACCTTGTACACAAATCAAATGTGAGGAGCAGTTGTGGGGCCATTTTTTTTTTATTTCAAGGAGTAAAGCTGGCTCACAACTAAGAGCAGTAAGGCTAGGAAGAGGATGTAGAGCTGCAGTTCAGTAGGTCTGTAAGCCGAGGGATGAAAATGTTCTCTGATGCTGATCCTGCGGTTGCTCTGGATCCCAAACAGCAGCACAGAAAACTGACAAAACTGGGTATTTACTCTGGCATTCCAGTGGCAGTCTCTCGTCTGCCCAAAACAAACAGTACCCTATGCATAGCCCCGATCTTCCTGGAAAACATGCTCTCACCAGTTTATTTTGTGTTTAGGCAAAAAAATTCCCTCAAACGCCATTTTTCTGGTCATCAAAGCTCCAACGGTCTGTGCCGCTGTATTAGCAGGGCGGTTGAAGACGAGTTGAAATAGCTTGCATTTAAATATGAAGAGAGGCAGGCAGCTCCTGAGTAGTGAGTCATGACTGCTCGGGAGTTTCCACCTCTGTGACTGTGCAGACATATTCTGTTAAGATTTCCCTGAAATTTTTCTTGTTAATCATCATATTCGATTAATCTCTCGCAGCGTGACTGTGCGACTGGAAGTCCATGCATGTGTGTGTTCCCGCTCTGCAGCTTGGCAACTATCACTGTGTGGGAAATGCACCCCTGAGGGTAGTACCCCACAAAGCAAGTAATGGCACTGAGCATGCAGATAGAGGACTATTTTAGACTGAGAGGCGTCTCTAATCTTATGAGGTGTCAGCAGTGTTGTGCCATAGATTAGCCGACTCCTTCCCTTTATTTCCTCTATGATCATCATCTCTTCTGTGTGCATCGCCTCCTCTGGCAAGGACTGCTGTGCAACATCCTCCATTCATATTTTATTATTATTAGCAGTAGCCATAGTAATAGCAGCTGGATTACTGTTTTTGTTTGTAGGCAGTATCAGGAGCATGGTGTTAGTGTTGTCTGGACAGTGGCAGGTAAAATCATGAGCACCAGATTGCAGTGCATGTTAGCACATGATATCAAACCTCAATACTTCTTTTTTACCCTTACTGAAATGTGTGTGCGAGTTTTGAAAACTGTTAAATACTGAAGGCCAGCAATGAAAGGCTGGCCCGATTAATAGTCTGCTCTACTCATTCATTATTTTAATTTAAATTCAGTTTTCACTAATTTTAGTCTTCCTTTAGAGAAAGTTCATGTTTTTCATATTAATAGTAAAGCATTCAACATTTTGCAATTGGCACTGTAACTCAGGTATCATACTGTGTGTGCACTAGTATTCAAACAGAGCCCAGTCCACAATTAGGACTGGGATCTGTACAATACTTAAGTACAAATACTCGACTCGCTTATTTCCGTTTTATTTGACTTTGCATTTCTACTAAATTTCAGGTAGATGCAATTTTGTAGGTGTGGCCCCGCTACATTTATCTGAAAGTTAGAATTAGTTGCTCTGCAGATTACGATTTTAAACACCTAAAAGAACATTAAGAAAATGATGCATTGCTAAAAATTAAATTAAATTAATTTAAAACAACAAACATAAAATTGGCTTCATCTCATATACATTGCATTGCTGTTTCTCCATCCACCCATTAGTAATAAAATCAATAGTATAACTCTAACAGGGGCCACTCTGCATAATGAGTTTTACTGTTGATGCATACATGAATACTGAATGTGTGACTATTGCTTATTTTTTTTGCCTTTACTCAAACACCAGAAAACATGAAAAACTGCTTCAGCGTGTGTTTGAATTTATTTTGTGTGTGTTGAAAGATGTTCTTAATGCACGCAGGCAGTTGACACAGTGACAGATATACATCTACTCCGTCAGAGGTGAGAAGTGGATGCAGAGATAAGCGAATGTTGTGCGATGTGATCATATTAGCATGTTTGCAGACTTGATGGCACAGGCGCAGCGTGTTGAAGCATGGATATGCATATTGCACATGCAATAAGCTCCTGTGAATATGTGCGGGTCTGTTGGACTCTCGTTTCCTTGGCGTGCGCTTGATCGGTGAGGAGTCTTTGATGTTGTGCTGCAAGATCTGACGCTCTGATCTGGAGCATGACAGACATGACATTATGGGAGACTACATCAGGAGATTTGGTGTATGCAATGTAATGTTCCTGTTGGAATCCACACAACATCATGTTATCTCTGTCCTCATATTCTCAACCTACCTTCAAAACAAATCGACTCATTCCCATTAGAATAAGCTGCAAACATTACCTTCAAATTGACAGTACAATGCATGCTAATGGTGTCGGAGCTGTGGTCGCACAGTGTATCCCCAAAGTAGTTACAGAGGTGTCGTGGCTGTTTTTGAGGAAGATGTGGAAAAGCCATTACAACTTAAACTGTGCAAATTGCTGCAACCAAATGTGGCCACCCTAAGTCATGCGGGTGGTTCGCTAACAACGAAGTCAAACTCGCCTGAAATAGAAACACAGCCGAACGCGGCTCTGCATATAAATTTGTGTATACTTGCTGCCGCATTATATTGTTCATTTGTTTACGCTCGGTGCCGGTGGGGGCACATGAAGATTAAAGAGGTAACTTTAACCTATGGAAGCTGGAAACAGCGGTGGCGGAAGAAAATCAGAGAACAAGAGCAACAGGGACCTTGGTGAAAAGGCGACAAAGGCAGCAGAGGGAATGAGGATGTAGAAACTATTTGATTGATCATAAAGGTGCAGATGTTCCCCTAACAAGCTTTAGCAAACTGAGCCTCCAAAGGACGCCTTTTGAAAATGGTGACCAATAGTTGTTAACCCACAGATATGTACATACAAAGGCAACACAGCCAACATAGATACAGTATTTTAAGGACACTTTTAAACTTGGGAGTTGGTTAGCAAAGTAAGTTTTTGTCAAAGCCAGCGGGTCTCTGCACAGGATGGAGGCTGAGGCCAGTTTTCCTGCTGGTTCTGGTCTTTGCAGCTGTAGCCTGAAAGCATCAGCTCACGCAAATTTAAAAAAGTGGTCTTTCTAATTTATCCCTGGTGGTTTTTAAGCCATTAAGTTAGTTGTAGTATTATTTGCCAAACGCACGAAATGGAAGTGAATGGAAGTTTGTGGTGGTCACAGTGATGAAATATTTTTTCTAAAACTGATAAATCTGAACTAATTGTGCAGAAAAAGTAGTTCCTCAGAAATGCATTTCTGGAGTAAACAGGGCAGACTTTCTAGTCAGAGACTCTGATTTAGATTTTTTGATAGACTCTGATTGATAGATTTTTTTTTCAGCTATGTTTTGTCCCCATGTTACATCAGTATTGGATGCTCACAATTTATGTTTAGTGCCAACATACAGTCCGCTGCCTTTATTGTGATTATAAGGCTTTCCTGAATGGCATGTACAGCGTATTAGACATAAAACTCATGCAGACGACCGGAGTTGTCATCGTGCACAACTTTACCCATGTGTTGTGGCTACCTATCCTTTCCTAACCTCCCGCCGCTGACCCTGATTGTCCGCAGATTCTTCTCAGCGGGTCTTGTACATGATATCTACCGTAGAAGCAGTAAGTGAAACAAATGAACTTGGAAAAGCTTGTTTGCTTTCGACTCACTACTTCTACAGATGTTTTCTCCCTTTGATCGCACGGGTTTGTGCTTGTTTCCGCCCACATTCAACAAACATACAATCACAGGGAGTGGAGGCTAAATTGTCCATTGGTGCAAATGCATGCGGGGACCCCAGCCAGCCTCACAGTCGCTGAGGCTAATTGGAATCCAAATATAGAATAATAAACCTGCGCTTTGCCCACACTGTTGGTCGTCATGGTTATACCTCCTCAGGGACGAGTCTGACTGGTGTCGGCAGTCAGACTCGAGTCTGACTGCCGACACCAGTCAGACTCATAGCAGCGCTGCTTCTTTTTCTCGATGTGTTTGAGTTTGCATGTGTGTTTCTGGCCTGTCAGTGCGGCACATCAGCAGTCGTAACAGGCGGTCCCTGTGGAGGGCAGACTGACAGGTAGGTAATGATCAAAGAGGCCGTTTCCTGTGTTTCATGTTGGGCTCAGAGAGAGATACATCTGTACTGCCGGCGCCTCTTCTTTTTCACGGGCTCGGCTTGCAGATAGCACTCACTCATCTCTGGTGCACACATGCATGCACACAGGCGCGAGCGCCGACTTTTAGTCGTTTTCAGGCTCCTCGCATTAACAGCTGCTAACACATTTCTCACATTCAGCCTCACTCTCCGATCGTGCTGCACTCCCTCCCATCTAATAAATCGTTGAACTCTTTCCGCCCGCACGCCGACTCGCAGTCATCTCAAACTGTCATCTGAACTGTATCTCACATCCATAAAATATTAAGCTGAAGGGGAAACACAGGCAAAGCCACCCAGTCTGTCTCCAATTTGACACCCCCCCCTCCACCACCAAGTAAGCAGGACTATCTCTCTGACTCAGGTGCCAGGCCACTCACAGATATCTTGCCCTCCATCTTGTGTCCACAGTCGCCATCGGCTGCGTGGATGGGTTCGTACTCCCGCTGCTGCTGCTCTGTTCAGCCAGTTTCTGTTTAATCAATTGAAGCAATTCAGATTGTGTTTGAGAGAGGCCAAATCTCATCTCAGGTTTGTTGTTGTTGGAAATGAAGTGCATCCTTGAGGATGGGTGTAAAAACAGCTCCACTTTATCTGGAAGATTAAAACTTCAGGGTCACGGTAATCTGTCTTAATGAAACTGTCAAGTAATCTGAGAATCTGTAAACTCGGTGGTGTCGTGCTGGAGTTTTGGGCACTTGCTTGTGTGTGTATTTTACCAGGCTGAATTTATACATGATTTTCAAATTACTGATTGGCAGACTAGAGGGTTATGTGATTGCTATGAGAGGTAAATTAACCAGCAATTAACCAATGTTAAGGTAATTACATAGCCAATCAAATTAACTACTCAAAGCAGGTAGGGGAAGCATGAAGAGCTGATTTAATCATCTATAAGAACTACTCCTTTATGCACTCTTAGGTTTGATCTCTTAGCCCTCTTAATGTTGCCGGAGCAGATGTTTTATTTATTTATTTATTCATTTCATTTGTACAGTAGACTGTATTTATTTGCACCATTCACAGCTTTGTACCACCGTCCTTGGCAGTTGTAGGCCAAGACTCAATAGGCCTTTTGTTGATACAGACTTCATTTCGTGATCCACTCCAACATCAACCTCAGCCCACAAGTGTACGATTGAATGGACAGGTATTGATCCGTGCTGAAAAACACGGTGGCGGTTAAGCAAAAAAAAAAAAAAAAGTAATTCAAACTTCGCTGAACCTTTGTCACTTTCTGAATTGACTTGAAAGTAGGTCACGTAGATGCAGAATCACGCTTAATTGCACATGAAAAACACGTAATACATATGTCCTTTAACCTAGTCGAGTTTTATTCAAGCTGGACAAATCTGCTCCACACTGTCCGACAGTATCTTACATACATATATATTCTCTATCAGCTTGGTCCAGCTCTTCATTGAAACTCCTCACGCTGAGTAAAATAGCTGCCATCCACCATTTATCAGGTGGGAATATTTTACCTGTTTACCTGATGGCATTATTCAGCCTAACATATCTGATTTCACTGAAAGCTTTTGGATCTTCTCCAGAATGTGAAATAATGTTTTGATGTTTCGAACAATGTTTGCGTGAGTTTGTATTGACTGTGCTGCTGGCGGGACTGAAGGGTTATATAGTTTGAAAACCCCTCTGTACTTTCATCATTGGCTGGAGATGTATCTGGTTGACCTCCTTCCATTTACAGTGGATGTTTTCCAGAAATAAAAATCGTTGCACAAAAAAAAGGAGTCTGCGCCAGGCTAATTACTTGCAGTTTGGGTTTGACCTTAGTTTTTCTCTGTTGCCTCAAAACAGTTTTACAAGTTCATTGTATGTCACACTGTGTGAGAGGGGTCTTGGTCACAATCTGTGGCAGAATGTAGCATATCTATGGAGAGATTAGACCCAGGACGGTCACGAATGGGTGTTTTAGTCCACACACAGGTACCAAGCAATTTGAACACGTTTACAAATGCACACATCACAGCTTGGATAATTATTAGTATTTCACGTGCAGATTTTTTACTTCAGCTTCACAAATCTGACAATTTTTGCTTTCAAAAAGCTTCCTGTCTACACAAATGTCTAAAAATATTTGTGACGTTCTTTTGTATTTATTTGCAGATTGTTATATGTGTGTGCACGAGTCGCCTGACACACTCAAATCAGGTTACATTTGCGTGTGGAGTTTTGAGACTCTTCATCATCCGGCTCCACATAAACCCACAAGTGCATGCTGCGTTTAAGTGCAAGTGGAAAACTTGGACGTCTGGGCTTTCAGTGAATTTGTGTATAACAGCCATGTCCAAACTATTCCATAAAGGGCCGTGTGGCTGCAGGTTTTCGTTCCAACCAAGGAGGAGCGCACCAGACTGGACTCATTTAATCAGCTGATCTCACTTTTCAGCTGATAACTAAGAGATCCCTTGATGTTGATTGGTTGGCCTGGTGTGCTCCTCCTTGGTTGGAACGAAAACCTGCAGCCACACGGCCCTTTATGGAATAGTTTGGACATGCCTGGTGTATAATATCAAAGAAGACCAAAAAAGTGGAGGAGGAGGGGATTGTGAAGCTAAGAAGTGAGGAAAAAAAGCCAACAAGCAATACAAGTTTTGTTCTTTTAGGGGTAGCATTATGCTAGCTCACCTCTGTGTTCTGAGTCATTATTAATAATATTCTGACGTTGGTTGGTTTGTAAATGTGGCAGGTGGCAACAGTCACATCAGAGTTTTGACACAGCTTGTCTTTGGTTGAGCAAACTCTAAATCAGTTGTCTCAGTACAACCACCATTTTTGATTGACAACCAAAGATTTCACTAGATTCGTTGCCGTTCACTGTTTTATGTAATCGTGAACTAATTTTGGACTGTTTGTTGGACAAAATAGGACACTTGAAGATTTCGCCTTGAAATTATAACAAGCAACTCTGCTGTTTATACACGAAATGATGAATCATTCAAGAAAATAATTGAATTAATACGTTGCAGCCTTGAGACTTACATTTTGTAGTGAAAACTGAGCTGCAGTTTAATAAGACACTCAAAGTGGTTTATTATCACAGGTTTATTTTTTGTTTGACCAGTATCTATAGTCTAATTTACATTTGCTTAAAGCTGCAGTAGGACTGTCGCCCACGTCCTCAGTCCTCCTCTTCCAGCTTACAAACACCAGTGAACTCAGAGCTGACCCTCTTTTTACACACCCAAGGCTGGCAGCTGATCCCTCTGAAAACCAACAGGGTCTCTGAAAAGGGGGGAAGGGAGATGCGTTGCTGGCAAGCATGAAAAGCTTCAAATGATTGATAGCCATTTGTTTTGCCTGCTTAATACAACATAAACTCTCCAGCGATTCATCACCAGAGTGAGGGTTTTTCCACGGTGCCTCTGCAAAGCCCACTAAAAATAATTCATTTTCTGCAAGCTACGAGCCAGGCACTAATGTTAAATATTCATGCGGGTCCAGTCTAAATGATGTGGCCATTGGCACACAGTTAGAGCACACTCTGTGGAAGGGAGGAAATGTCAAGCTGTGAATAAATGAAAGCAGTGAAGCCGTATATTACCCTGCCATTGTGAATTTACTATAGTTGCCATTTTGTACGGCCACTTCAAATAGATCTCTTTTATAATCAATACGCTCAGTAAAACATGGAGCATATTGCCACGTTGCCAATAATCTGGACTGGTCGTGTTTGCTCATCCTTTATTCACTGTTTGTATTTGTTGCCTAATTTGTGCCTCATGAATGTTAACAGAGGACTTTGTGCTATTTCTGTAGTAACAGTCGCCGTGCGCAGTGAAACGGACTATCAAAGCGAGTAAGTTGACTCTCTTCAAACCTGTCGATGCACCGCGAGCTCCTCTTGCCACACTCGATCAATATGGCTTGTGCCTATGCAGCTGTTATGGTTTGATTCGTATTGATTGCCACATCAGTCAGCTGCATTCATTTCTGAGATGTTTTCGCTGCGCGGCGCCCTGATACGGAGGAGATGTTGTCATGGCTGCACAGAAATTGTTTTGAGACGTTATAGGTCATCTTCTGTCATGATATCAGTAAGCACAGCGGAGGGAAAAGGGCAAAATATAATAGAACTTACTGGGTTGAGTATCCATTTAGAGGAACTCAAATAGAGAGCATAATGTCCGCTGTGCATCATTCGGGTGGAATGGGCAATGTTAAATGGCCTCATATTGACAGACACACTCTACTAGTATTCATTTTTATCACTCACACACACACACACACACACACACACGTCCCCCACTCACATTTACACACACATCTCCTCCTGCAGTCTCTGACTAATGAGGCCTAGGGCTGGAGATGGTTCCATCAAGGAACTTCCCCCTCTTTCTTTCTCTCTCTCTCTAACACACACACACACACACACACACACACACACACTCGCGCGCTTCTCTCCTCTCTCAAACATGCACCTGATTGATAGCAGTGATTTGACTGAGAAAAGGGAAATGGGAAATTGAAAAATGGTGGAAGAAGATTGGAAACAACGCGCTGATTATAAACTCTGTGAGGAAACAAAAGGCCTTCCCTCTGCCTTTTCTCTTAGCGCCGAGGTAGCAGGTGTGTGTCTGACAGGTGCCTGATTGAGGCGCACAAAAGACATTACAACTGCAAACAAATGGACGTGTTTAGCGTCCCCGGATGCGGTTAACGTTTTGGGCTGATAGATGTGATTATGAGTATATGAGCAGAGGCAGCCAGAGAATGGGCACAGGTGTTAGGGAGAGTGGAGCAGAGAGAGGAGCCATGTTATTGTTGCGATGATAATAATCCATCTATACAATTAATGGTATGTCATCGCCAAGGTCATCAGCCTTGGGGGATGTATTTAATATGTCTCATATTGTAATAATAGAGCCTCTCTCTCTGCTGGGGACAGATACACAGGAGGCGTGAGACCACACAGATTTATCATCATGGAAAAAAAAAAAACCACAAAGCGTGACTGTAAAAATGAAAACAACAATCACTGCGTTCTAAATCCTCCGATTTACAAAATAACCTCAATTACCTCAATGCCATCGCCATTTATTTTGGTCTTTTTATGTTTATGTTCTCATATTTCAGGATGAAAAAAAACAAAACAATAGCACCTTTATAACAGTGAAATAAATTACCCGCTGCCTCTTACAGCTTTGTGTATTCCATAAATGAGGGAGCATCTTGGCCGAGGTCCCGGCGGTTTAATATTCTCTGAGAGCTTCCAGACAGTGAGTGGTGGTGCAGCAGCTGTCTCTTGACCCTGCCGGACCCCCACTTACCCCTCTGACCACCTCCTTTCCACTGGGCAGGCTGTGGCGATGACAAGCCTGTCAGAAGCGTCTCCTAATGTCCTAATTACCCCTCACGCACACACACGCACACACAGAAATGCTTGTGCAGAGAAACGCACATTCATAGTGAGTAAGCAGATATGCTGGCTGACAGGCTAGAAAGCACACACACACACAATCACACACACGCCATTTCTTCTGTGAACACTGCTCATGTGGGTTTTCCTGGCAAGAGACCATACTATAGGTGAGGCATTACAGCGTCTCCAGAATAGCAAAAATCCCTCCCTCAAGACTCTTTGAGGGGCTTTGATTCGTATCGTTCTGCGCGTGTTTTGATCCGGGCAGGGCTGTGTGTTGAATCAGAGCTTCGGTTTCTCTCCTGTGGTAACAAACGCAGGCGCTCCTGCCGCAACTTTCTTTTAAAAACTGAAACCGAGGGGCTGAAAAGAGGCTCCGCAGTGCCTGCCGCCTCTGAGGGGGGAACAAAAAAAAAAAAAAAAAAAACACACACACACACACAAAAAGATGCAGCGTCACCCAAAATAGACAAACTGAATGAGATGTGATGTGTCACTTTGCCAGAGGTTAAGCTTCGCCTCGGCTTTAAGCGAGGATCTGTCTCTGCTGCATGGTTTTTCGGGTGCAGAGCACACCGTCGCTGCTGCACTTAAGTCCATGCTCAGTCAACCAGGCTTGTTAACATAACAGAGTGAATGATTGTGCCTGGTAGGAAAAAGGAAATCATTGTACCTCCCAGCGAATGCAGTTGCTTGGTGATTTATAGACCTCTGAAGTTGCTGCATTTGTCACAATCAGCATGACTTAACAGTGTGTTGCTATAATGCTCTTCCTGCCTCATATCATGTTGATTTGAGACGTCCTGCCAAGCAGACCGGCCTTGTTTTATAATGTCGAATTAACTCCTGATAGATGTGTCAATGTGATATGAAGCCACTGCTGCCTTTTTTTAATTCCGCTTTTTGTTTTATTTGTGTAACGGGGAGAGCTCGGTGTCTGTCATGTGAGGCTGCGTGGAGCAGCAGTCTGCCGTCTACAGTAGTCAGAAATGTGTTAGCGCTCCCTTTTTTCTTGACACGGATGTGAGAGCCGAACACTACCTGAGCTGTCATTAAAGCGGCTGGTTGCTGTTTGCACCTTTTTTCTTTCTTTTTTTTGTTTTTTTGGCAGCTGCAGAGACTTTTCATGTGTGTTGTGAGTGACAGGACCCAGTCACGTACACCAATGAGATTCAGCACCTTTTTTTTTTGTTTTCAAAGACATTGCTGATGCTTAATTTTGGGCTTTTATTCATAAGACCATCATCTATTGTTATTTATGTGCAATTTTAGATGCCCATAGCACTTTGTAAAGAGGAGGCAGGGCACCAAATTCAATATATCTGCTTTTTATCTGCCAGCATTTCTGAAGGATTATCCCTTAATCTCTCAGAGTAAAAGCTGTCTTCAGTTACACGTGTCCTCCTGGCTTTTCATGAGTACAACACAAACATTCAGGCCATAGATTGGACATTTACAAAGCATATCTCATTAACAGTCAGCAATTAACCTCCTCTGTGGGGGATATTCGCAAAATCTCCTTTTTATTACAGATTGTCGAGCAGGAACATACTCTGCATCTCCCGTAAACCTACCTGATTAATATGTTTCAGTCGACTCTGGGGAGAATTAATCTGAGTATTCCCTTTAGTGTTGCAGGTGAATGTTTTCTGATATCTCACTGACAGGTTGGCCTGGATTAAGCCGTACCTGACAGCTCATAATGAAAGAAGGCTGTAAATAAAATGCAGCTAAATTACTGAATAATGCACAAAGCAAAGAGCAATTTTGAATTATCATAAAACCAAGCCCTCACAGGCATAAATGCATCATCTGTTAAATAAAAGCAACCATTAAAAAGCATGAAAATTAGTTCTTCACTTTGGGAATTGAGGTTCAAAAAACGGTACCAGCTCAAGGTCCACTTACTCGCTTTTTCCAGGGCTTTCAATTGTATAATGCAGACTGCATTGGTGAATGGATTTTATTCAGCTGGAGATGGATCTGAGCTCTGTCGCTGTTTCATCCGCATCATTTTTAGGATATCAGTGTCATCTTAAAGATAGCTAATCCCAACTCAAGGTCCATCTGTTAGCGCTCTCCCGCGCTTTCACCTGTACGATTCTATCTTCATCTGCAAATGGAGTACAACTGCAAGAAATGCTGATTTCTAGTAGTGATTAATCTGATGATTGTTTTCTTTGTTATAAATTATTAATATAATTGATTTCTTCACACATAAACAATCGATTATCAGAATTGCTGCCAATCAAGCTGTCATGGAGGTGAATATGTTGATATGTCACCATGTGATATAGTTCCAGTTCACATGCAAAGTAAAGCGTCTGCATATATTTGTAGGCAACATGCAGTATTTAATGTGGATTTGAAAATGAATGACAACAATGACTGGCATGAGGTGATGGACACTGTTTTTCCTTTTTGCGAGGAAAGCTGCAACTCTTTGATCAGTTTCTTTTGTGAAAATCCTGACCTCAAAAGTCGCTCGTGTTTATCGGGTCCACTCTGCAGGGGCTCGCTTCTCCATCGGATTTCCTTGAAGAGGAAAAGTTTGAAGCCCACCTCTGATCCTTCTAATTAAATGAAAACACAGTGGGCTGCACACAGTGAGAAAGCATCGCTCCACACACACACACGCACACACATGAGCGAAGGTAACCAATGTAGATACCTATGAGGAACTACACAGAGTTCCAGCACCTGACTCTGTTGTGTCCTCTTATGCAGTGCAATCACACACTAGGCTGACATGCAAAACGCTGCAGATCATGAGCATAAATAAGCAAGGGAATGTTTTACCTGAAAGGAAGAACATTAATTCAAAGGCATCACACTAGTACTGAGAAGAAATGTTGCCTCATTAGTGTTACCCCACTGCTCTTACTGAGCAGCAGCGATACAGAGAGAGACAGAGAGACAGAGAGAGAGAGAGAGAGGCTATGTGCCACTCTTACCACACAGACATCCAGTCTCCTGAGATCTGAGTTTGCCTCAGTGACTAAAAAATAGTGCAGATTATTATGGATTCATTGGGTTGGCAATGGGTTGAACACAGATGCCTGAATACCAGAGCACTTAGCGCCTCACTTCTTATAGAAAACATAATGCGGTGCAAGAATATGCCCTTTCAAATGTCAACAACGGGCATGTTTCCAGCAGGAAATGCAGCATCGCGGCGGGTGGAAATCAGGAAATGTTCGACTTTTCTGTTTCCGAACATGACGCCGCTCGCTGAGGAGGATGAGATTCGGATGAAAAGGAGACGAGGTGAGGAGACAAGGACAGACATTATTTGGAGGACGCTTTGGCCTGCCCGCTCTCATCCCGCGTGATTGACAGATTGGTGCAACGGCTGCACTCGCGCGAATGCCATCACGCGCATTTCCCCCAGAAATCTGTCTGTCAGCACTGTCTAAGCGGAGCGACAGCCATGACATCTAATCACAGTCGAGCTGGCACCTCATAACTTCTACCTAATGTGCTGCAGGTACAGAGGAGAGAAGGGGAGCACGGCAGGCACATCACAACGCTATTTATAGCCCCTTCAGAGGCCACCAGCAGGAAGTGGATCATACTGAAGGGTTAGGGAAGGTGTCACCACGCTATATCACAAGTCTCTCTGTTTAGATATAGGTCTCTGTAGACAAGATTAAACACGGAGATGCCCCACTGCTACGGTGATGCATTTTTCTGGGTTACACTCTTGACAAAGTAACATAAAACGAGGCCAGATATACTACACGTACAAGATGATAATGAGTCATTTACATAATGTTGCTACAACATTATAATTACCTGGCAATTAAAGCAGCTCAAAAGTCTCATTATGGGCTGTCCTGAGGGCTGGTTGGACTGGGACGCATACGGTGTGCTCATTCAAGCTGGAGTTTGAGTCTGGCTATCAACCTCTATCACTCCAGTCTCTTTTTGTTCAAATCACTTTCAGCCGAGGCAGAATTGCCCCAGAAGCCTCATTATGTGGAATTATCGCCTAATAAAGATAAAGTTTTGACTGACACTCGGAAGTTTTAAAGACGCAGAGGCTCCAGATATCCTAGCGGGCTCCTGGACAGTGTTCAGAATTTGTTTCCCATCGTGTGTGATTTGTCACTCACACGTCTTTGTCCTGAGGGAATTGCTGACACATTGAAAATGCACAAAGGAGTATAACAAGGACATGTGTCATACCTTACACCCTTATTACGCCGGCAATGACAAGTGAGACAGGCAGTCACTTCAGCATACTGTACGCTCGGCACTGCAGCTCACATAGCTCACAGCCCGAGTGAAGAAGCTCCAAAGCCTGTGTGAAATGTCAATATAAGATGGTGTGTGAAATATAAAAATGTAGATGTGCAGCAGAGGGCAGGGGGGGAGGTGTGTGTGTGAAGGGGGAGGTTGGGAGGAGTGTGTGTGGGGGAGGGGGGGGGGTTGTTTATGAATAGCAGACAATGAATGATGGAAGCTCTCCCGAGGGTGCAGGCCCTGAGCACCGCTGCGGGGACTTGGGAACGCGCCAGTCTCCCATGCCCTGTGAGATGCCAGTTTGGGTGGGCACCGTTCCGAATGGGTGCTCTCCTCTCCAGGCTGCAGCGCGGGTCCTGGGGGAGCGTCTCCAGGCAGTGGCTGCTCCACAGCGTGGGGCTGGCTGGAATCTCAATCAGGGACATGAAGAGGGTGGAGGCGGGGGACAAAGTCCACACATTCCCTCTGTTCCCCGACAATTCCCAACAAATGAATGAAGAGAGGAAAATGGCTCATTATGCCGGGATGGTAGACACCTGTGGAAAAATAGAATGACTGGACTGTAAAAATGGCTCATTATGTTGCCTTTTGTATTCCTCTTAATTGGTAGAAAATTACACATATAGCATATGGAGCTTAAATTTAATGAATTTTAACACCCATATTTAGAAATTATGAACACATTTTTTTTGTTATAAGTGGAATATGGCTCTCTGCTTGCATCCTGTCTGCTCACAACCTGTCTGTTTTCTTCTCTTCTCTCGTCCTCGTCTGCGCTGCAACAGGAGCTGCTGAAAGCGTGACAGGTACTCTTTCTCTTTGCTACCTGCTGTTCATTTGGAAGTGCTTGCGTCTGTCTGTGTCTGTTGATTGGCTGTCCAAAGCAGTCTGTTCATCTGTGCATATTTACATGAATGGCTGGTTATGTTGGTGTTTTTCTTTTCAGGAAGGAGGAGAGAGCCGATCCACTCTTTTTTTATTATTATTTTCAGTTCTTGAATCAACACTTCGCCACATGCAATGGCAGATTTCAATTTCTGCCCGGGCCACTCAGTTGCCACTTTAGTTTGTCTGAGTTCTGTGATGCTAGAAAGTGCACTTTACCTATTTTAACTAGACTAACAGCAAAAATAAACCTGTCGTAGCCATCATTCATGATTAAAACAAGACAAGTTTGCAGCCTCTTAGCAGCTTTTAGGCTGTACTCAGGCACAACTGTGCTTTGAACTGAATGCTAACATCAGTATGCTAAGATGATCACTATTTAACAGGTGTAATGTTTGCTGTTTTCACCTTCTTCATTTAGCATGAGCATGCTAACGTTATCAATAGCACTGGACAAATAAATACACAGAAATGAATATCTGAACAATATTTCATGGCAATCCATCAAGTAGTTGTTGAGGTATTGGATTCTGGACCAAAGTGGTGAACCGACTGGTGGACCATGTCAACATGGCAAAAAATGTCTCCACAATTATTCTTATTTGGAATCATTAATAACTGTAATATGTCTGTAAACAGTAAAATCAAACATCGTTTACAACACACACTGTCTGAACATGAGTGCGGCTGTCTCCTCCTTTCTTGTACTAACCCTTCAGTTCTTTATGTGTTTTTCTTTCCTAACATCATGTGAGGTTACTGTGAATTACTGAAAGTGCTTCTCTGATTTTACCTGTTATTTCTAAAACCAAACTGGGGCAAAATTGAAAAGAAAACACATTACTTGTGTTGGTACCTTCTTCTAATACATGATGAATTTTAAAACACATGCTCATCTTTCTTGTTCCTTGTTGCTAAGCCCAAAATACTGAAACTGTGATTTTTGCACTTTGAAATATTCCCCAAATATGTTTTTACTTTATTACATGAGGAGTTTGTCAGGTACTTCCCTCTGTATCTGATAAATGTGAACTTGAAACGGGCAGTGGTGGAATGTAACAAAGTACATATGATCAAGTACTCTATTTAAGTACAAATTCGAGGTAATAGATCAACCACGTATCTTCAAATTTGGTGACTTTGAATGTCCGTTTTTGTGATAAACTGAAGGATTAAGTGTTCCTTTATGGGTTCAGAAAATTCTTTTTTAGAAAGTTTTGCATTTTTTAGAGATATGTGGTTTTTGCAGGATAGCAATGCTGCAAACACAGAATATGATGCACTGCTGTAGATTAAACTACCCAAACAGTAAATGAAATAAATAGAACAACCATAAACATCTACAGCAGTAAAATACAACATGCACTTAAATATAATGGTAATATTAATCCAAAAACATCTAATTTTTACTTTACTTTTAATACTTAAAAGTAATTTTGCTGATATTACTTACATACTTTTACTTGAGGTTTAAATGCAGGATTTTTACATGCAATAGAGTATTTACACAGTGTGGTATTAGTACTCTGAAAGAAGTATAGGATCTGAATACTTCTGAACATCTAAAAGGGAACAGTTGTGGGAGGCAGATACCACTTACTAATATGTGTTTATGAGTTGTAGCTAATGCTTTATAAATGGTTAATGAACCGTTTACCGTTGCTTTATAGATCAGTTATAAGTCATCAATAAAAACATTTGGCTGGTGCTCATCCTTTCTGCTTGGAAATAAATGGTTGTTAATTAATGGAGCCCTGCAACAGAAGTGAACAAGGCTTAAAACTGATTTTTAAACCTCTATTTAAAAAAAAGCCATCACTAAAGCTTGTTACGATATATAAACCCTTCATAAAGGATGCCTGATTAGAAAGTGGTACCCGATTGTTACCGTGTATCAATCATTTCATTTATATTGGAAAAAGGACGCATACCTTTCTGTGTCGAACAGGCTGATTTTCAAGTCGTGTTGTAGCATCATTATACAAACGATTACACTGAGGTTCAATGTGAGCTTGTCTTTGGGGGAAAAAAAAGGATGGTCAAATTAGTGGATATGAAATTTTTTGAAATCTTCCCATGCACAGGTTCTCGCAGAAATGGCACTGAGCTAATTACACCCCGAGACAGAAGCCGTCTTACTTGTGTGAACATCCTTAAAACAGCATTTCATCATGAGGATCAGGGTTTAATGACTGAGCAGGATGAAGACGCGCGGCGGTGAGACGACAGCATCAGAGAAGGAGAGGGAGAAACTTTTATTGTTAATGACTGTCTATAGTCCTGGTTGTTCCTTGAAAGGACACGACTGCTGCAGACAGCGGTGACTCAAGGGAGAGGAATTGGGGGCTGGCTGTCCTGCTTTTTGCTACCCCTTTCATGTCTTTTGATGTGAAAACAAGAGAGGAAAGTTCAAAGAGAGAGCCAACTTCATTCAAAGGTGCCCGTCTCTGAACTTCTGCTGGAGGAGCCGGTCTGCTAATATTTCTTGATTTCGTCAACTTTTGTTCAAATTGGTCGGGGTAGGTGCTGTTTTGCATTTTGAGTGCGGCTGATGAGCCGAGCCTCCGAGCCAGACACTTGATGCCAGATTGTACATCCCCTCAGAGAGCGCGCAGACTTCTGAAGGTCTGTATTTCCCTCTGACTGTTTCATTCAGTATGTTGTGATGCAGGAACAGGAGGGCAGCCATGTGTAGAGATACAGGCACTTTACTCTTCCAGACAGCTGCTGGAATGAGTATGAATTTATCAGCCAGTCATCTGTGCCATGCCTCTGCCCACTCCCCCTCCATCCCCACCCACCACCCAGAATTAATGACTGCCTCTCCTCATTTGCACCCAATCATGACCAGGATGCTGAGGCAATTGAAAATGTTTACTCCAATTGCAAAACCCTTCCATGTTCCACAAAGTGGCCTGTTTTCACTTTGATGGGATTGCTAATCACAGCGATGTTATTTATGTGTGTTTTGAATTGGAGATGAGCCTAGGCTGGGATATTGGAGGGGGACCAACCTTGCTTGGGGCGGCTAAACCTTATGGAGAATTTATCTATTGCATTCCCTTTCTCTCAGTCCAACAGATTGGGAGCAGAATAACCTTGCTTTGAGGCTGCTCTATGTTGCTGTTTTGACTGCCAAATATATTACTTTTACAGCGATGAAATAAAATAGACATCAAAACACTTCACATTGCTTTCGCCTCGTCTTCTGCAGCACTTAGTGCATGTACGGAGGAGCTCCAGCGCACTTGATGTCATTACAGACTTTCACATTTCAACTCTCCACATGAAGATTATTTTGATTTGATGCTCATGCTTATCTGTCTCCTTATTTTTTTTTTTTTCATTTAGCAAGGAGGAAGCTAATCGCTCACTCCACTCATTCCTTGATTCATTCACTAATTCAGTGGTTCCCAACCCAGTGGGCCATGTTGCTGCTATACAGGGCTCAGAGGAAATGATGCGATTCAGGAGAAAAAAATATTAATTATTTTTATAAATACAAGCATTAAAAGCCATTATTGAATGTGTTCATTAAACACGGTCTTGTGATGTTCATGTCCTCATCGCTCCCTGTAAGGCCCACAAGAACAGAACACTAACTGATAGCAGATTATCGGGACGAGCCTTTCCTGATTTTTCCGTTCATTGCCAATATTTCCTGCAAATTCAGGAAATATTGTGCTCTATATGCGGAGTCAGAGTAGTGGCTGGCTTGCATGCATGTGACTGGACCTGCAATTCAGTTTTTCATTAAACATAACCATGGTGTTTCTCTGACGTTAACCAAGCATTTTGGTTAACCACAGCTTAAATCAGTATGGGACATTTTAGGAAATATGCATATTGGTGTTTTTTTTTGCTGAGAGTTCGATGAGAGCATGCCACTTTCAAGTCTGTGCAGTAAACACATTGAGCCAGCAGCTGGTTAGCTTAGCTTATCTGGGCACAAAGAGTGGAAGCAGGGGGAAACAGCTGGCCTGGCTCTGTCCAAAGCAGCTCTAAATGTCATTATATTGTAATGTTATTAACAAACTTTATATCCTATCCTATCCCCAAGAAATAGATTAGTGTTTTAACCAAGCCATTTGTACAATCTTTCCCAAACCTTAACCAAACTCTAGATGCCATCAACAGGTCTTGTAGGAAGCAACAAAAAACGTTGGCATTGGACGTATTCTGAGGTTTTGCAGAATTATCCAGCGTCTGCCTTCTTGTCTGGGTTTAGTTTGTAAGGGCAAAATGCCCCTTCAGCCCAGCCCTCCCTCTCCAATTACATTGTCATTGTGTACCTGCATTTATCTCTGCACTCCCTTGTCCATACACTCACGCTCTTACTGTTGGTCTGCCCCTGGTGGCTGTTAGGGGGTACTGCCTCATAAACGCTAAACCACAATCATGAAGCATCACTATCTGCTCTCCTGTTTAATTTGGTTCATGTCTGTGCACTTTAATTCAATTATGTCAATGCACATTAACAAGTAGTAAATATAAACTGCATTAAAAAGCTATCTTGGATTAATTACCAAGCTATAATGAGCTGCAGTGTGTACTTTTCAGGCATAATCTGTGTCTGTTTTTACCTATTACCGTCCTTTTGTCCTGAACCTGATCCCTGGCAGCGGAGTGGAATGAAATGGGTAGTTCATTGCATCAGACAGGTCTGAGGAGCTTTTTCTCCACAGGAGGTTAATTTCTTATTGCTTGCCGCATACACAGAGTTCATTTTGAATCATGTTAGTTTGGCTGTCTATTCCCATTATCACTATCTGAAAATGCAGGTGTTTTTTTCTCCTCCACTTTGTAAATGTCAGAATGCAATAGAGGTGTCTGACAACTCGGGCATGCAAATGTGCTTTTGATGTTTTCTTGGGGCCGTGGCTGAGAGTGTTGTTCCTCCGCTGGTGTGAATCTGAGGCTTTTAAACGTATTCTCCATACCCCTTATGCTTTTTTGGCTCCTGCCGGATAAATATAGCACAAGGTGACTTTTGATTCTCTTCCTCTTTCTCTTGGAAGACGGGGAGGGGGGTGCGAAACAAAGCCAGGCTTTTTGTGTGGGGGTTTTGATGTGAGGTGTAAGTTTCGATGACAAGGTCCAGGGTCTGTCTGTGGCAACAATGCCAGAGTACAGAGAGTGACTCAGATGCTTACAGCACTTTTATTCCTAGAGATACAGAACAGAACAGCTGAGCACACTGAGCGCACATTGGTCACATGGAACCTCAGATGGAGGGCTCTGATAAAGCTCAGCCATAAACAGCATCCAGCCCGGCTCGTCTCCCTCTCTCTCTCTCTGTTTAACTCCCCCTCTCCTCCTCCCGTCCTCCACCCTGCCCATATCTACTACTTGCCACTTTCTTACACTCTTTCTTTGTCTCTTTTTCTTCATACCCTCTCCTCTCTTCCTACCTTCGTGGGCAGCAGAGCTTACAGCCCATCTGGCACTGACTCACAGGGCCCACTCTGAGCTGGGGGAGATCAATAGTGACAAACATTGCACATGGCTCTGATATTAAAAGGATTAGACATGGCTGCAAACAGACAATCTACGCGGCCTATTCACATATCTTTACACTGCGCATGTGTTTACATACTGTTCCTGTTGTATGAAGCATAAATATTTGATCGGCTGTAAATTCCCCCGTCTCCATCTGAATTGTAATTTTTCCCGTTTGTATTTTCTGCCTGTGTCGGGAAGTTGAAGGTCAGAACCTGGCGACTGACAACGTGTCTGTGATCGAGGGGGAAATGGCCACCATCAGCTGCAGAGTGAAGAACAACGACGACTCCGTCATCCAGCTGCTCAACCCCAACAGACAGACCATCTACTTCAAAGACGTGAGGCGTAAGTGTCGAATGCAATGTCAGCCATGCAGCCGCATGAAGTGAGCATGAAGTATGCAAACATGATGGTTTTCCCACCACAAAAGGAAAATTCAGAAGATGCGACACCGCAAAGATATGAAACGTGAATTAAACCTCTTCCTCATTGAACTTGAACGTGCTGTGGCTATATGCATTAGCGCTTTCACACTTTCAAAAAAATCAAGTTTTAACAAAATTCAAACAGAATTTTAACTGCAGTTTAAATATTTATTTTACTACCAGTGCTACATTTATGCATGCGTAATTTCAAAAATGCAACAAAAATAATTGGGGTTTCTTTACTGTACGTTCAAATTTTCAAAGCTTTACTTACTAAAATCAGGTCCAAAATCACTTAAATTGTCTAAACCGGATCCAAACGTGTGACCAGAATTCATTTGCTGTTTAAAATCCAATTGGTGGTTTGCAGAGCATGTTCTTCATGTCCTCCAATCCACCGCGCCTTTTCTCCATTTCAGAGTTTGTTCTAATTTCACTACATCTGTGAGACTGTGTTGCACAAGCAGAGCTGCTACATCTGCTTTTTTTTTTTCCCCTGAGGAGTGTGTTTTTGTTTCAGTTTCACATTTCAGGGCATCCCGTACTAAAGGAATCTCTCATGTTTTGACATTCGAGTGAAGGTAACAGATATCACAACAAAACCACCTCCAGCTTTAGGTTAGATTGTCGGTGAGAACGTGATTCCATCTGTCCTTGACTTTTTGGCTCTTTTACAAAAGTCATTAAGTGCAGAATGCAGCAAGATTAATATGAGATAATACACAGTGCTACCATAATGGGAATACTTCTGTGTCCTTGTCACTGTTCGATTTTACGATAATCTCTTAGATTAGGGTATTGAACATTATGATTATGCATGAGCATATGGGCTACTTCTACTTGGAGCTGAGTTTTTGTCTCTGCTTTTTTACTTGTTTGTATCTGGGATCTGAGCCAAGATTCAAGGTGAACGAGAAACACCCTTCATTTCAGTCTATATTGCATCCCAGCTGTTATTTCACAAGTCTAGGTAGCGAGACGCGTGTTCCATTTCCTCACTTGCTAAGAGCATCAAGGGAGTTTGAGTACACATCTTCGTCATATTTGTACAAAATACCCAAAGCTGCCTGAGAAGAATGGATTCGTATACGGCGCAGGTCATGTTGTGCTGTACAACTTGAAAATATTTATTCTGACACCAAGGAGTGCATAGAGACTGTGATCGTGTCAAATTTTAAGAGCAACAATGAATAATTAGCTGTTAAATCCGCTCTGAACTGTTAAGGAAATCTTTCCACAATGTTAAGACAACCTTTTTCTCCTCATTCTTTATTAATCTGCTCCACATGGGCCTCTAAACACCTAATTTTCTCTGCTTTAGTCAGTGCAGCTCCATTGTCAACAACAAAACGCTAAAGGTTTTTGTTTATCTGCAATTAGATCTGAATATATGTCGCATTTCAGACAGGTGGCTGAAGTGCTACAGGGCTGTATTTGTTGTGCTCCTCGTAATGGGGTCTGGCGAACCCCATGGTAGCGCTATTCTAGGCTCTGCTCCTAAAGGACTCCTGGTTCTGCAGGGACCCCCCCTCACTCAGCGGCATTGTTACCTGTCAACGGGGCCGCTCGACACAGTGGCAGATCTTTGTATACAAGGAAGTAAACAGCGGCGACATAGAGACACACGAGGAGCTACAAGAGCAGCAGCTACGAGCGAAGCGGCAGCCACAGACACGCACACAAATAACAAAATAATAACAGCTTTTACAGTACGAGTGAAGGCCAAATAAACAAATCTCTATTGCAACAAATAAAGATGAATTATGTCATAGGTTTAGAGGCTGAGCCAGCCTTGTTGCAATGAGCCATTTATTCTGTCAGATATATGTGAAATGACATGCAATTTGGCAGAGTTGTCATCTGAAATGGGAAAGATGAGCTTTTATCAGCACAGGTGGACCTCTATGGATGGTGATGCAACATCACACCATTATTTATTCGCTGCATCTTTCCACAGGAGTTGTCTGGCTTTGTGTTGCAAAGGTTTAATGTTTAAAGTGATCCCCTGTCCAAAGACTTTCCTTTTAGCATCAAATATGTACTCCCTGTAGGTTTAAAAGCACCTGGAAACCTGTCTTCTCATCTGAAGTGTTTCCCTATATCATGTACATCTATAACATCGAAGTTAAAGTTTGGATAAGAAACAGCTTTACATGTTAGTTATTTAAAGATTAACCCTCAGCTAGTCTGCTTCTTTATGGCTGTGTTTGCGTTGTGTCAGCAAATTTGATTGCAAGTGGTGCTGCAATGCATACAAACAACCCCATAACTGTCATCACATGCCACGCATGTCCCAATCATTTACTTGGTTGCATTTGAAGTCGGAAACTAGCCCGCGGCTCGTCAAACCAGGAAGAAAAGCAAGGACAGCAAGCAAATACAGAAATCTCTCATGTAATATAACCAAAACTGTTTGAAATTTCTAACAGTTGCATAGTGCTGAACCCAATATGAGCTTTAAAAATGTCACTGCAAAAAGCACCTTTGTGAATAAAGTAAAAAGTAGTAGAATTTGTTGGTAACCAGTAGCCACACAGAGCAACATTATTATTCATCTGGAGACCTGTTTCTGGCCATCTGATAATATTCACTCTTGTTTAGCTCTGTTTTTGGTCTCCACCAACTCCTGAGGGAAACTTTTAAATCTTAAGCTCTCTTTTCATATGAACTCCGGACTCTGGAATCGGGATCAGGTCTGGACTTTGCCTTTTTTGGTTCAGTGAAGTTAGAGCGTGCAGGAGCAGTCTGTAAAGATGACTGTTTGTCAATGATCATCACGACATGTATTTAGATGTATCTGCAATTTCAACAAAAGAAGGCAACATAAAGGCGAGCAGAAACATGTGCGAAGCAGCTACACTCATCAACACGTCCACTCCCTCGCTGTGACGCAATGACCAGACAACGACCTGGTCTATTCACACGTGGGCTCCATCAGACATTACACAGACTTTGAACTCGGGGATCGGCAGGGCAGCCGAACGTCCAGCTTAACTGACTCGGACATTTGTGTTCACACGTACAGCTTGTCTGGAAAAGTTCAGGGTAGCAGTGCATGTGTGAATACAGCTTTAAGCTGCTAAATCTCAGCTACGTCCCACAGATAGTCGCTCACTCCGTGACACAGTGAGCCAAAGCAGCGAAGTTACCACCAAAAAAACAGGACAAGACTTCATGAATAGTCCTGTGACTGTATCTGCTGTGTAGTGTAAAAATGAAAAGGAGGGCATTACCACATTACGAGCTCATATCAGCTACTTGACTTAGAGAAAATTAATCAAGCACAGTTTTATCGATCCATTAATCATCTTCCTGTTTTTTAAGCAAAAACCACCAAAGATTAACTGGCTTCAGCTTCTCGGATGTGAATATTTAGTGGTTTTGTTGGTTTTTTATAAGAGTAAACTGAAAATCTGTGGGTTTTGGGCGGGTGGTCTGACAAAACAAGTTTAAATATGTCAGCTAGGGCCCTGAGAAACTGTGAGAGGCTATTTTATTTGATGAACTGAGGAAATAATCAGCAGATTAATCTCTAATTAAAATATCTAATAATAGTTGTCGCCCTAATATGTGGACATATTGTGGTGAAAATATGTCTAAACATTGACTAATAAATACTGGATACCGTACGCTCTCTGTGGTCTTATGTAAGCAGTCAGCTGGTTATGAAACTGCCTCATATAAACTATATTCAGCGTCTCAGAAGTGAAGGGTTTCCCTCCCTAGCAGGTGCTTTGCCTCTCAAAGTGCATCAGTGTCATTGTTTCCCTTTGAGGAGAGACTTCCAAAGAGCTCTCAAATTATATCGGGGGATGAGGTTTCATGTTGACACTGCCCCGAGACCTTGGGTAATGATCACGATGCTAAGTGTAGAGCCTGAAGGGAATAACAAACTCCCCGCGCTTTAAACAGGGCCTGAATAGAGTTCGTTAGCTTGACAGATGCAGAGAGGACTTGATAAAGAAGGCAGGTCAAAACATCAAAAGGGCTCCCAATCAAATCAACCAGAGCTGTTTATGTAAAAGAGTGCTCAGGGATGAGGGCTGACCCAAATGAAAAGCAGAGTAAAAACTCTCAGGGAGATTGCTAACCCAGTTTGACGACATTAAAAGAAAATTAAGTCAATCTATACCTGCATTAGTATACAGATTCTTGGCTACTCTTGATTTGTGAGTTTCAGGCTTCCCACCCTCTCTGCGCCTGAGCTGTGATTTAATTCATTATGTATGTTTGAATGCCTCTCATTTTTTTGGAATATGTGAGTTTGATGCATCCATCCATGACCAGCAGCAGCCCTTTTTAAGAGTTCCCAGCTTGTTAGGAGTCCTCATGAGCACTCTTCACACTTTCCTGTCTGTGCGAGTGCTCTGTGGACTGTAAAGCTGCTTTATAAATCAACTTGTATGAATCATTTTGAAACTCACTTTTCTTTTACTCAATTAAGGAGAGAGCCCGCGAAAGGGCAGCACTCTCTCCCCTCTGCTCCCCTCCTGTCTCCGTCTCATTTTCTCCTCACCTCCTCTCCTTTGTCTTCCTCCATCCGCTCTCTCGTTCTCGCCCCTCTCCCCTTCCCGCCCCTCCGTGTCTCACGTTTGTGTCCCTGTACTCTGTATCCTCACTGTCTCTGTCTCACATGTATCCCCACAGCTCTGAAGGACAGCCGGTTCCAGCTGGTGAATTTCTCTGACAACGAACTGCGGGTGTCTCTGTCCAATGTGTCACTCTCCGATGAGGGACGCTATGTGTGCCAGCTCTACACAGATCCTCCTCAGGAAGCCTACGCAGACATCACTGTCCTGGGTAGGTGTGAGGGTGCATGTGTGAACCTCGCACACATGTCACACCCCTCCTCACACATGCACACACACACACGCTTTTATTGTATTTCGCTCTGTTATAGATAGCGAATATGAAATAATAGTAATCTTTGATCCTTTTATCTTTACTGAAACAAAATGTCAGCCAATTAGGGTCTCGCGGAGCTCCACAGCATAACGAAAAGGAGCAGATGCTGAAACTGATGGCTCAGACCACGTTGGTTTTGGCAGCTGTGTTGACTCTGTGAATCCCGGTGAATGTTGACTTGGCTGCTCCAAACGATTCCCTATTGAGAGTCAGCTGTGCCACACTTTGATGCTTTGGAGTGAAATTACTCTAGTTAAGCTTTATTATACATGCAGACATCCTGGGGGATTGAAAGGAATTAAAAGCACTTTAAAGTAATTACTCTAGTTGTACAATTGAAACCTAGCTGCAGTATTTCTGAACCAAGGGTTGCATTGAAGAGTCCTTGAAATAAACACCCCGCTGACTTTTTGCTTTCAAGTAACTGGAGTTCAGCAAGTTGCTGCGATGACTAATGCGAGGGGCAAGGGACCCATCCTATTTTTCGTGTATCCATGTAACTATAGGGTGTAATCACTATACTTATGTAAGTTTGGAAAATATTTTTCAGGGTGTAGGGGCACAAAACATGCTTAAGGAATGCACAACTAATGCATGACTCATGATGATTTAATGCATGGATTACTGGATGTATCCTGGATGACTTCCTTTAGCTTACTTATAAGAAATGATTAAGTGGCTTTGAGTTTTGATCAGTAGTCTGTTGGTCACTTTAACCTGACCCGCCAGATGGTTTGTTACACAGAAACATCTCAGAAGTCATCCACGGAAACTGCTTGGAAAAGGGCAGGCATTTTCAAAAAGTACTTGGCAGATGATTGGATGGACCATCTGTCTATCAACGTCTATCGCAAGCTAACTTCGACCGATTGGTTCAATAAATCACATGACGCAGCCGAAGCCAGTCGAAAAACGCCTTCGGTGCTGTTCTTTGCTCTTCTTTCAATGAAGAAATACAGTTCTGATATAACTGATGCTACAGCAGCATCTGCGTATTCGTCCAGACAATCAGCGCCCTGTGAGCAACGGCTGTGAGCCACAGCCATGTTTAGGTTTGATGATAGCACATTTAAAAACAACGGTTGCCTCGAAGCTTTATTAAAGGTACAGTCGCACATGCACAAATGCCAAAGTAGCAAATTTCACCAAAGCTAAACTCATGTGTGATCGTATCCTAGCCTTGGAGGGTGGGAGTGGATGCACCTGGTTTAAGAGTAACTACCTGCAGGAGGCGCTCTAAGAAGAAAGTGGACACGCCCGCCATGACGCAGGAATCATTTCATTAGTCAGCACCACACCTGGCATTCTATTGGTTGGGGAATTTTGACAGGGTTATTGCAGAAAGAACTGGAGCGCAGTGGAGAAACCTGAGAGCAGACATTTCGCTGGCGGACACACAGGCAGCCGAGTGCGAGGAGACGGGCTGAAGCCGTGCAGCCAGACAACATATCTGAGTGCGAGCATGCAGCCTGAGCAGAAGCAGAGCAAATCTAAGCTCAAGCAGGGGCTATTTGAGTGGGAGGGCAGGGTTTTGAGGGAAAGCATTACAAAATCTGAACGTGAAATCGATGAGTCATGCTCTCAAATTGAAAGACCACGCTCTTGAATAAAGACTGGGAAAAAGGCCTAAACTAATTAGCAAATTATATTCTTGTATTATTCACTTTTTACTCATTTGCAGAAAGTGAGGATGCACAGGTGCTGTTCTGCTGATCAAACACAGGGCCTGAAAAAAGCTTTATGTAACCTGGATTCCTCATATTCTGGTGCCACATAGATGAATGCATGAAGTAACTGTGAGTTATTAATTGATCTATTCTGTGTCACGAGCACACAGTGCAGGATTTTCCTAAAAAGTGACATTTAGACTAAAGACATTCCGCTCAATCATCACTTATGGCGATGTATTTATCTGTGCTATTATTAAGTGTTTGTGTATAAATGTTGCCATGCTGGTGTCTTTCTGACCATCGTTGCTGCGGTTCAGTCCCACCAGGCAGCCCAATCATCGAGAGCCGCGAGGATGTGGTCAGCGAGGGGAACGAGACGGAGCTCACCTGCACAGCCATGGGCAGCAAGCCAGCTGCCTCCATCAGATGGATGAAGGGGGAGGAAGAACTGACAGGTCAGTAGAATAACAGCCTCCCCCAGTTTGCCTCACATGCTCGAGGCCTGTCCACTTCCCTACAAGTCCTGGTGTCGAGAGGCGCTTCCTTTGTGTAACGAAACGTAGTTGGGCTCTCAAACATAAATGTGCGCTGTACTCATTAAAGCATGTTACTGACATGTATGGGAAGTACATCCCGGGGGATAATCATGGCTGGCACATGCAGCAGGAGGAGAGCGGTGCATCCTACCTCTCTCTGTACTCCTGAGCTGCTTGCTCGCAGCAGCGTGCAGCGATTGAACTGTGCATTCACATCTGCAGGAGCTGCAATCCAGGCTCATGTTATGTTTCACGTGCATTTTTACAAAACAGTTGCCTCGTCTGAAGGCACGTTTGAAGGTAGTTTTCATTTCAGAGACGCTTGTTCAGATTTAAAATAGCTTAAATGTTTAATTTAGTTGATGCCGGTGGAATTGTGTGTTTTTAAAATGAGGCGAGTCAAATGTTTTCTATTTACTTTAAACCATCTATAGGCGGTAAACATGGTTATGAACTCATATCTGGGCATTTGATCTTCCTCTCAGTGCCTTCGGCCGGCTGCAGACTGCTGCAGAGAGGTTTATATATATATCTGGTGTGGTGGAAAAATCCTTATTACCTCTCAGTTATGATTAGGGGTCATCAATTATTCATCACATACTTATTGTACAGCAAGGAGGGATATTCATTTTAGTCATATCGTATTTACACAGAGTGGATATCTCTGGGCTTGTTGTCAAATTATATATGTATTAGAATGGAGAGGATTCATTTGGCTTGTTGAGAGATGAAATATTTAGACAAGAGCGAATCTGAAGCTAAATGCCATCTGTGCCGCCAGTGTTCCCTACAGGAGTCGAAGTCAATTTCTGTTCATGAGTTGTTGAGTGTTGTGTAGGGGAGGGAGAGACAACAGGATGGTTGGATCAGCGAAATGCCACTGACATGCTGAGCGAGGCTAATCCATAGTGGCAGTGGATACATAAAGAGAGTCAGAGAGTCTTGTCCTCCTGTACCCCAGGAAACACAAATCACTACTCATTATGGACGTGCTAAACAATTCATTAGCTCCCGCACGTATTGAGATTAAAAGGGTTTTGTAGAATCTCTGTGATCGTGTTCGTCTTGCGTCTGTGTGCCTTAAAAACAGTCGTAATGGCACGGAGGAAATCTGATGGCTAATTCAAACACGCTCACAAACTGGCCGAATGGGTTTCGCAACCATTTATCATGTTGGCAGGTCGGGGACTGACGGGCTCTGGCCTGACAGAGACTCAGCACACAAGGTGGCAAAAATGCTTGTTAGCATAAACGACAGCTGCAATATTATTTAAATGTAGTGGAGCCCGACGCTCGGCTGCTACTGCTGCTACAGGACAGGAGGAGATCAGACAGATGGATTCAGATTGTGTGTTGTGAAGTTTGTATGCTATTACGTGGGACTGCATGCAGGAGATTTCATCAGGAAGTTAGAGGACCTTGTGTTTTAAAAACTCAATTAGAAATATTAAGCTTTAATTTGCTGGCAAACAGTTTAAAATTCCACGCTTTTTCTACACACATTTTTAAAAATGCACTCCAGCTGCTGTCTCAGATTCAGCTTTGAAAGATCGTGGGTGATGACAACAATTAATATTCAGTAAAAAATAATTTCAGGAATCTCTTAAAAGACCAAATAAAAACCTTATTCACTTTTTTACTCTGATTTTTATGTGTTTTAATATCCAAGCAAAATGATAAGAGCTTGAACATAGTTTAAGTCTTGACCTTGGGGGCTTATATCTGTACATAAATATTCTTAACTCAAGTCACACATTTTCCTGAGCTTTTGACACTATCCCAAACTCTTCTTCAGCGAACAGAACTATAAGTGAATGTTAATTTTAGAGCATTTGATTGTATTATAATAGCTGCTTTTGCAACAAAGTCATATTGGTTCCACTTTTCTAATAAGGCACCTTTCATAACATATATGAATAGTTAATGAATCAATTACTAAAGCTTTAAACATGAGCCAATAATAAGAAAAACTTTTAGGTTGCCAGGTTGTGGGAAATCCGCCTCCAGCATGATACGCTAATTCTTTAATTCATCACAACCAGGCACCAACGTTGTTCTTAATAATACTTTTCATCTTGCTCTGTAAAGGATTAATAAATGCTTTATTAACTTTTAATAAAGCCATTGATTACAGTGTGTAAACCCTCTATGAAAGGTGCTTCGTCAATTACAATTCGCTTTTCCAATGACCCAACTGTATGTTTACTGATACATGCAGGTGCAGTGTGTGGAGCGAGTTTAGCATCTGTATAATCTTAATTGTCGCTTGCTTGGCTAATGGTTAAATGAGCGCTACGCCGCCGCTGTCGAAGCCACGCTCAAAGAGCTTGATGAGTGGCTGCTTTGCAGCGTGTTGGCAGGCGTAAGACTCGGGTTGGAAACTGACTGAAAGAAAATGTCACCCTGAGAAGAGGCCATGCTTGATTGCACTGGGATTGATCAGTGGTTGATGCTCACAAGAGCGTTTGATTTGACATCTCTGCTGCAACACTCAAATCGCCTCTGCATTCAAATTGGAGTCCTTCCACGACCTGATCCACAGTTGTTTTCCTCACCCGGGTTTGGATGACACTGATAATTGACAAGCGTTGGTTAGTCCGTACAATGATAATAGCTCTGTCTGTATGAGACTGATCTTCAAAACATGACTCAGAACTTTCAGAAGTTTGCCGACTGTTTTTCATTGTCAAATTACTTTGTAAGAAGAATCATGACCAAAAATAATTGATACTAGAAGTCAAATTAAGGACTTTTTTTTCATGAAAGCGCTAAGAGGACTGCAAGCAACTAGCTGCTGCAAGCTGTTTACTTGACCTTGAAATGTGTTTCGCTTGTCCATGTGGTATTTTGCATAATGCGGAGGTCGAATGAGAGGCACGACATCATGGGACTTTTGTGCAGACGAGGTAGTTCAAGAAGGGATGGTGCTTTTTTGGTGAAAGCTGCCTCTTTGACATCGCATAGAAGCGACCCTGTTTTTTTGCACAACATCAGCAGCAGCGAACTGAAGTTGCCATCGAGGGGAGTGCAGTCATGTCACAAGGAACTTAACAAAACCTAATGTGCGTCATGAAATTTTAATTTTTACTTTCACTGTGCAAATTTGAGCAACTGTACATTATGCAGGGGGCAACATTTCAGCAGCTCCACACAGTTTTGAACATCACACTCTTCTGCCCTCACTCGGCTCGGCTCCTTTTTAGTTTTCACTGGAAGATACTGTGAAACTGTGAACGGTAGACTGCTCAAATGTGTCTTGTGTGGGGCTTGGGCCTTCCCATAATCCTCCCTGCTGTCTTAACAAGACTAAATATTTAAGTCTTAAACTTGTTAAATTTCCTAACCTGCTCTAGAAAAAATGTGCATAAAATTCCTGCAGATGCTAAAAAACTCCGAAGGAAATGGAGCACTGATGTATTCTTGCACAGACGCTATCTAAGTGGACCCCGAAATATTTCTAGGAAGTGACTTACCGTGTGTCATGGCCACGCATGGCAACGCAACTATCCATACTAGTATTGCTATAATGATTTCAATGTTTCGTCCGACCACATTTGCTCCCTGCCATCTTTTCCTGAGCCGTTTTAGTAATGCAGCACTGTGATTAGTATGAGACAATTATTGTGACTAGCTGAGAGGATAATGACTCATCATCACACCCCTCCAATTCATACTCCACTTCACCCAACTCTTTGGAAACGCCCTCGCTGACCTTACAAACGCGACCTCGTCTTTGTGATTGCGCGATGACAATGGCGCTCTTTAACGTGAAAAACCTGTTGTTGTGTGGCGAGGAGCGCGGCGGCATTGTTCTGTGAGTGTTACTGCTGATCGTGGCACTTTAACTAAAGATGGCTGGGATTAACTAATTCGCTGTGTGTCACGTTAATGCTTGCAGAGCTTTTTAGAGCCAAGTCAAATCACTTCGATGTAGATTGTGGTTAAAAGCTCACAGGGGGGGAAAGGAGTGTATAACATTTTGCATTTTTCATGCCTTTAAAAGGTTACTGTTCTGCAGCTGTACATCCTGTAATGTCTTTACTCATATTGGGTTTGCACGTATTTAAGTGTTAACTGATGAACTGTTTGTTTGTCAGTCAGCACTGTTTCTCATCTGATTCGTTCTGCAGCAAAATAGCTAAATTATCACTGTTTCTAAAAGAGAGACATTTATTTTCTAAGCTTTCTCATCGCACTCTCACTCTTTTAATCTGTGCTGTTATTATCATTATGTTACCATCATTACTTACTCTTCGCTAGCGGTGAGTGTGCTTTTCAAACAGCCTGTTCTCTCGCCGCAGTTGGCAGAGTGGTCAAATTTAATGCCCTCAAGCGCACTGACCACTTACCAATCCCAGTACTTTAAATTTTATGTAGGCAGGTCTTGGGTGGGTGGGTGTGTGTTACACGGGGTTAATATCCATCAAGAGGCCACATATGTGTGTATTGGTGATCATCAACTGTGGAACAACAGTGTTTTGCCCTCCCTGAGTCCAGCCAAGTTCCCCTGTGACAAGGCTGAAATGGAAGTGTGCTGCAGGTCAGAGTGGGGCTGTAATTATTTCTTCACTTCATTAAGTGCGAGTAAACCATCACACTCAGCACTGCAGCTAATGCGATGCCCCTGTGGCATTGTAATGCTCTCTAAATGAATGCCCCTCTGACAGCCTAGGGCCTTGTGGGCAGCAGATTACTGCAGGGTTAGCCCCAACAATGCTCAACCCTCAAGCTGCAGAAGCATTCATTATCAGGCTTATATGACCCAGCCACTCCTCGCTGCTCTCGACAGAATCGAAGGCCCCGGGCCCGTCTGAATCCGCTACAGTCTTGTTCGGGCACCATATCGGCGAATCATAAATTAAATGTAAATGGCATTTGAAAGCACTCCACTCTGACAGGTGATGTGCACTTAATATCTCTGACTCATTACGGCCACTGCGGGTTGGAGCTGCTTCAGGATTTGACATATGTTTTTGAGTTATTAACTTTTTTTCTCCGCTCGTGTCCGGGATGTTTTTCTAGGTGAGGCTACAGTTGAGGAGACGTATGACAGGATGTTTACTGTCACCAGCCGGGTAAGATTTTCTGTCACCAAAGAGGATGATGGAGTGCCAGTGGACTGCATCATTGACCACCCAGCTGCAAAGGACCTCCTGGCTCAAAGACACTTGGAAGTGCTATGTGAGTGACCCCAAGCCATACTTTTGAAGCCTAGACAAGACCAAGGCCCCATAGACACTGAAATATTAGACTACAGGCAACATTTTTTGTACATAATAAGTGCATTGTTGAAAAAAGTACCTGTATTAAATTAATACACCAACAAGGATCTATGTGGTTAAGTGTACAATGCAAAATATAAGAGTTTATTCAGGTGTTTTTGCCTTAAAGGTATATTTTAACTTACTTACACTCATGTTCAGCAGTTTGGAGTCACCTGTTAGATTGAATGTTTTCTTTTTCCCCCTCAGGAATGAGGATTTCAATCAGTGTTGGGCAAAATGTAATGCATTACATGTGTTCCTTTCATTGAAAGTAATAAGCTGCTTAACCGTATTAGTCTGTGTAGAGTACTGCATTACAGACCAAAAAATACTACTATTACATTTTGCTATATATTATATTACAGATTGTGATAATGATGCAATCACTAATATAGCCTCAGTATAACCTGGTCTTTAGAGCAATGTTAACTTACCTTATGATTGTTTTCAACAGGAATTTTTCTGACAGGCTTTATCAGATGTGTTTTTCCTACTCGCGTGTCTCACGCAGCAGACTCTGTGCAGGATCATGTTTCAGCTGTGTCTCACAGGCATTACCCTGACCTGCAGCGTCTATTTACACTATTTTTTTTCGACTACGTTCATAATCGCAAGGTTGATGCACAACAAAAAGGCACTGAATAAATATATTCAACTAAATCTTGCTACCTGGACAGAGACAGTCACACCCACACACACACAAACACACACACATGCACATACAACACTGACAGCTGCTGATGCGATATAATAATTGTAGTAAAATCACCAAACTCCCGCATCAATTTGTTATATTACTTTGTGACTGCAATATAATACAGTTATATGTTACTTTTGTAATGCATTACCCAAAACTGATTTCAAAAGATAGATACAGTACAATGAAATAACCATATATATTAATCACATTTGGCCCCAAAATAAGAATAATTGCATGATCAAAACTTCCATTTAGTTAATGTCCCCACGGTGTTGCATGCACTCAAATGCACTTCGATTTTGAATTTGTTTTTTAGTCCAGAAAAGCGTAAGTGACCACAGATCATTATTGAACCAAATGTCACAACTGGGCTCTGAATATTTAGGAACCTGTTTTTTTCTTTTGGCCCTCTTCAGACTACTCAGTGTGTGATCCAATCCCAGTTGTGCTAGCCATAGACTGACCTTCCATTTCTCTTTTAAAGTTTTAATTCCAGCTTGTTATAGGCTTTTTTGTGCACTTGAAACCTGTTCCAATTTAAATCTGCATAGATTTTGATGCTAAGCTGCAGTCTCTTTCACTAATGACTGGTGATCTCTTATATTCTAAATCAACTGTTGCTCAAAGCTATGTTTGTCTCATTCTGCCCTCTCATTTGACCCTCTGGTTGAGCCACTGTACAGCGTTTTGTTCTCCAGGTACAAAACATTATTTTGTTGCAAACCCTCCATGCAAAATAACATCTATTTGTAAAGAGGCCTTTCTACAATGTAAAAGCCTGAAAGACCATTCAGTAACACAGAGTAGTCCTCTCAGCCGTCTGACTGAACTGAATCAAGCTTTTGTGGCAGGTGATTCCAAACTTTTGATTAGTCGAGCATTTTCCATAAATGTGGCTTTTGTGACTCACAGGTCAGGCTAACTTTGCACCTCCATTGTAGAGATTCAGGGGAAAAACAACATTGATGATGTGAATCATTTGAAATGCTCTTCTCCGAAGGTAAACACGGAGAATAGCCACCTGGAATGGCCTTTACGGTTAACTGCATGGGGATCTACATCCTCCATTTCCCAAAAAAACTCCCATAGAAGTGGCAAACGGAGCACGCTTGTGACTCCACCCAGCTTCGATGTGGATGCACAATGTGTGTACAAGCGGCATTTGCCTAGGTGGAGTTACTCTTTAAGACGCTCAGGTGAAATGTGTCCCAGGTAGACTCACAGTGTATCCTCTGACCATCAGATCATAGCTGCACTGTATGTTTATCGCTGCCTGTTATCGAGGGATCGCGCAGTATCCTAGTCTCAGCCTACTGGTGCTTTGACCCACGAGATACAGTCACCACAAGGGAGAAAAAAGAAAACTTTTATTCTGGTGTCAAATGATGTTTAGATGTTCTTGAAATGGTGCATTTATTGAGGAGGTAATACAGGCTGCCTTACACTGTTAGACGTCAAAGAAAGGTTAAGGTACCCTTTTGTAGTCTGTGTAGAATATTAATTTTTTTCCCGGTAGACAACAGTTTTGTCTGACCTTTCAAGGAAAAAGAGAAAGCTTGACTGGAACCGCTTGACATTTTGGTAATCTTTGGCTAGCATTGATAAGAAGAAAAAAAAAAATCATTTTGCTGTAAGGTACTGTAGACTGACTGAATGTCTACTGAGCACATAAGATAATCATTTCATCCTGCTCTGTGTTTCACTCCTGGCGGTTTTGCTCTCACTTAGAAGTCTGTTTCTCTCAGCGCTCCATCTTAGAGAGTCCAATAATCATTACACCTTTGCTTTGAAAAAGGTGGTTTTGTTATCACGTATGACACTGGGAATGCTCATGTGTTTTCAGATAAACCAGAGGTGAAGATTGTGGTGACGTATCCGGAAGGGTTAACAAGAGAGGGTGACAATCTAGATCTGACATGTATCGCAGAGGGGAAGCCACAGTGAGTATTCAAACAGATGGACGCACTTCAGCACCTCAAAACACCCTGAAATATCTGTTTCAGTCTCTAATTTCCACTGCATGACCCTTTTCTAGCAGTCCGAGCACCCCCTTAACCTTTGCATTTCAGTGTACCATTTAAATGTTACCAGTTGTTAGCATGCTGAATAAAACACATCATTAGACGAGGCCTGCCGATGGCCCTCCTCAGACAATCTCAGATTTGACCTTCATTTCAGATTTCGAGCATGGATAGACAGCGCCTGAGTGATGTGTGTGGTATTTATGCTCTCCAGTCCCCATCAGATCAACTGGCTGAGGGTAGACGAGGATGTGCCACCTCACGCTGTGGTCACTGGCTCTGACCTCTACATCGAGAACCTCAACAAGTCCTACAACGGCACCTACCGCTGCGTGGCGTCTAATGCTGTGGGAGAGGCCTATGACGACTACATCCTCTATGTATATGGTAGGTATTGCGCTTCGTTGCACTTGACCTTTTAAAGCCTCCATCACTCTTTTACAGCAAGATTCAAGTCTGCATTGCTCATATAGGAAGGTTTATAGACTTAACTGCCTACAGTGGCTTTGGCAGGAGAACGTATTGGAACTATAAGGATTTGGTGCAGCATTTGTGCAACAAACAGAGTCACATTTCAAACGTATATGGATGTAAGCCATTATTGAGAGGAACAGAGAGCTTAAAATCACAGAAGGTGGCTGCAGTTGACAAATCCACCGAGCTCAGAATTTGGGTTTGGTATTTGAGCTGCAGCTGTACTATTAATGCATGATGAGTTGACTCATACAGAGTGTTGACTGTTGACTTTGGACTGGCATGTTAGAACCCAGGAAGTGAGGTTTTACATGGTAGATTTATATACTTGAAGCATCAGATTGCGCAAAGAAAATGAATCAGGTGGCTCTATTGCTATATGCTGCACTGTACGGCCCTACAGCAGATCTGTATGTTTGTATCCTGTGAATATCTGCCCCACAAATTCACTTGTTTTCAGCTCAGCTTGTACGATTAAAGAATGTGTTTCCTGTTTTGGTGTGATGTCCTGGCCTGGTTTGATGACCTTTTCCAATGCCATTCTGTGGAACAGTTTACCCTTGATTGTCAGGCCTTCCCTATCCATAGCCACTTTAAAAAGAACACCACTGAGTGTTGCACTCCTTTGACACTGTCAGACCTCCGATGGACGACTGAAAACAAAAAAACAATCAAAACAGATACAAGAGAACCTTGACTGCTGACAGCTCAGTCGGAGCTAGTAGCGGCTAATGTAGCCTCCAGCTGCTAGACCCAAGCAGAGATGAGGAGTGGGCTCCAGAGGTCTGGTAGGCTCACCTCTCACCCTAAATTCTTTATGACTCTACACCCCCAGATTTTTTTATTTTCAAACTCGTCTTCAGCCCCCCCAAAAAAACGCTGACTCAAGTGACATCACCTGAGGCAATTTGTCAGATTTTACGTATTTCCCTCTGGAGCCACAAAAGGCTTATACAAAGTTTTTCACTCATGCTGTTGTACTCCCCAAGGCTCAGTTTGACTGTATGATTGCTGTGTTTTGAATTCCTTCATGAAGATACTTTGGTCAAAAATTGTTTTATGAAAAAACTGACTTGAGGTCAGAGATGAGAGCTCACTCAACTTTACCAGCTGATTTGCGGCCACTGGAAACACCAATGGACTGTGCTTGCGGTGGTTTGTGCAAGATTGCCCTACGAGTTTACAAACCACAGCGTTGATCTCATGCAGCATTTACAATCTGCTCAGTATTCATTTATTGGCCGGATTGGAATCATGACATCACATCCTTATTCAGGGTCAAGTACAGGGCAGTTTTGTTGGATGGATGTGTAATGTGGCTGGAAAAAGACTAATTTGCTTTCTTGGCAAGAGTCAGATGAGAAGATTGATATCACTCTCATGCCTTTAGGGTAAATATAAAGCTAGAACCAGCAGCCGGTTAGCTTATCTTAGCATGAAGAATTTAAATGGGGGGAAAAAAAGATCTGTCTACAAGCACATCTAGAGCTCAATAATTAACATGTCATATCAACGCTTTGTTCTGTTATTAGAGGTGCATTATGGTCTGTATGCTAAGCTAAGCTAAGAGGCAGCTGGCTGTAGCTTTATATTTAGCAGAGGGATATGAGAGTGGTGTTAATCTTATTTTCTAACTCTTGACATAAAAGCCAATAAATCTCTAAAAAAAAATAAAACAAATTTTTAACAAAAAAAAAAAAAAAAACATGGAAAGACTGTTGACTACACTATTGGCTTTGACTTTTAGGTCCAGAAATTCAACTTCATATATCTAGAATAAAGATGGGCTTTGGTCCTGTTGACTTAAATCTAAGTGGGTGGAATTTCAATGTGCTCTGCAGCCAACCAGTAAAGGGCAATCGAGGGACCATCTCTCCCAGGACCTGACTTTAAATGCAGCGGGCAGTTTGTTCCCCTTGGTTTGAACCACTCTTCACTGGTGCTTCAGCACTTGTGTTTTTATTTTCAACGCATCACAATCCAGAATACAACAGTTAATAGTACACAAAATGAAGCCAAAAGCATAAGATATAGAACATATGCTTAAAAAATAAAATTGAAAAAAAGCGAAGCAGAAAGGACGCGGTTGCCAGTGAATTCGCTTGGCTGCAATTACACATGCAGGTAATCTGAAAAAGTTTTTTGCAAACAGCTCGACTGTTTAAAGGTGCACCGGGCATCTTTGCACCTGAATCCCCAAGGCGGAACAGCGGGAGGTAACTGTTTGAAGTTTTGAAAAGGAGAAGGACTTCATCATGTAGAAATCATGTAATGTGACGTCAGTGAGGTACACACTCCTCGGACCTTAATTTCCTATTTTTGGTGGCTGGCAGGGGTGATGAGGACGAGGGGGAAATAAATTTGCAGCAGGTGCAGCCATTGTTGGGGAGTTTAGCTTTCTCTCCTTGGAGCGCTTGCTCCCTGCTGCTTAGAAGAGGATTTTGTATTTCGCTCCCAAGTTTCAATTTGTTTCTGCCTGTGTGCCAAGAACATCGCCTGCCAGTGACCATACCCAAAAGCACAAATAAGGGTGGATCCTCTCTATTGAATCTCAAGTAATATGTATAAAACATTTCTTAAAATTTTGACTGTTGTGTCATTTCGGTGCTAAAATAGATGCATTTTTACCAAGAAATCTTAACCCGGTGCAGGTTAAGTCATAGTTGCTTTCAAGATTTTGTGTTAAATAAATGTCAGTGTGAGGAAAAGTAACATTTCTAGATGTCAGGTTAAATTAGGGCTTGACTGTCCATCAAACTAACTGTCTGAAATATTTATATATTGGCAAATCCACAATGCATGAACTGAGGCTCTCCGAGTCCCACTCCACTCAAAATCTGTGTTTTGCTTATTGTTCCGTCACTCAGATGTTTGACCTTCACCGCGCAGGATGATGTATGTGCAGAGTTTGACACTGGAAAGCCGTTTTCACATTCACCTGCTGAAGAGGGAAAGTTTCTCTGTGCTCACCTTCAGTCTGGGTTTTAGACGTGCACGTGCACGCATGATGACACTACTAAACAGGATGTGCTGTGGAAACTTGATGCCTCTGGTGCACATGCTGTGTACGCTGTCTGAAAATAGACAATGAATTAGGAGATGGGAACATTTTTATATTCACAGATAAGGATTCTTTTTAATGAGTGAGAGTTGATGTAATTTAAAGAATTTAACTCTTTAAACATGACTGAAGAGGATCGTTAGGATGTGATAAATTAGTGCATCACAACTAAATATTGTTTAAACGAAACAGTCTGATTTGTTAGTACACCTTCGAAACATTATCACACCAGAAAGAGACAGAACAGCTCCGTCTGGCTATGGTGCAACAGCACATCATTACATCAGATTCATCACAAATTGATGCAGATTGTTAGATTTGGCCACTAAAACCAACGCTCATGCTTGAAACTAACATGTGCACCAAGCTGTCATTGAAAATGGGCTCGTTGTGGATTGCGCGAGCGAGCCGATTGCAGGTCTCAGAATGGTCATATTGTTTTGATTATCACTCAGTCTGCTTGTTTAGGTCGAGTTGACAGGCATGAACTGCGTGTCAAAAAAACAGCAATGTAACATATATTTGTTGTCGGCCGCCTGGCAAATGTTTATGACAGTTGCTGAAAATATGCATTTGTGAGAATAAATGCATTTGTCATGGTTTTAACGTCAACGCCATTTCACCAATTGTGTGGCTAGCGGTGAAGGGGATTTTAATGGAGGGACGAGGTCTGGGGCCGAGACGTCAGAAGACCTGTCAGAGTCAGCCGAAATTAAAGGAGGAAAAACCGGGAGCGCGGTGGGTGCAGGGCTAATGCAGCCTTTCCACTGGATTTCTGCACATGCAAACTTTAAAAACGGGTGAAATCCCTGCCTCCTTAATGGTTTAGCGGATGTTGGTGTTTTGAGTTTGCAGGAAGAATAACTATGGGGGCCGGGGGGGTGTAGGAATGTCTGATAAACTGGGCTTCAAACACAGTCGGACCTCACTAATCCAAATCTCTCAGGCACTCAGAGAAGCAGTGCTATTCCAGCTATTCCAGCACGTGGTTAATGAAACACATACAGATTTTCGCATCATCTTATGTTTGATGTTCAGCAGTTCTGTAGATGGGCTGATGTTCACAGAAAAGCGTCTTATTGCACCAACTGACTCGTGTGACTTTGCCACTGTGACATAGGTTCCCTGTGACTCTCACAACTCTGCAGCGCCATGGTTATTCATCATCGCGCTCTGCCAGGCAGATGATGACATCTGCTTGTTCCCAATGGGCCCATAATGATCACTCCCAAACAAAAGGACAGCATATGCCGGCAAATAGCTCACTCAAGGCAGACTTATTCAAGCTATCGCGACTAAATTCTTAATTGTTGTGTAAAGATTCCTTTAAAAGCGCGATTTACCATGCTTTCTCCCAGAACGTGTTTTTTAATGAACAAGGTGGGGAAAGTGTGCTTGTTATTCCCAAACACAGATCCTTTATAATATTCAAATAAACGAGAAAATCACCTGCAGGCACATCAGAACCGATGATCAATGTGTGTGTCTACTACTGTTGAATTCATGTATCATGTCATGCTGCACCCATTAACACTTGCATGAACGAGTGAAAAGCAATGGGAGGCACATGTTCTCTGCCTCAGAAAAAAAACAACTCTCCCGTCTGCCTACAGTACATTTGCAATCAATTTTTGTGCCGCTGGCCATGATGTCTTCAATTAGTAACTTCCTATCCACATATTTTACCAATTTCCATTAAGCACCGCTCCTGTGGTGTACGAGCTTTGGAAGCTGGAAGACTTCAGCTGGCTATAATGACACACAGGAGATTGGAAAAAGGTGCTCATAACCACGTATAATTATGTCTGCAACTCCCACTCCTCTTTTCTGGAGGATTTAATGCCAGGCAAAATCATGTTGTGGTCCATGTGAGGGTTTGTTGTCCCAGACTAATCATGCTTGCTACAGTGGCTTAATTAGAGTGTTTCCGCAACATAGATGGGTCTTAGCATGATAACCTTGTGCTATTTTTGTGTGGCTTCTCAGCAGCAACGTGCAATCACAAACTGATGCACTAATCGTGTCCCACCCACTGACTTCAATTTCATATTTCTCTCCAAAATTAGTGTTTTCTTCTCTTATCTGGCCTTATACTGTTTTGTTTTGTAATTTATGAGCTTTTGCTCCAGTTATAACCATCACACACCTGTCAAAAAATGCCTTTTGTTTCACCAACTGCATGCAACAAATAGCTTTATTTTAATGAGTTTTGTTTTTTTTTCTGATAAATATTTGCTTATGAGCATTATTGATAGAGCCAAGATGGATTGTCCATCAATTCTTCTTTCCTCCTGCTGCCACCCTCCGCCGCTGCTAGTCCTTCGGGGTCTTCCTATTTCAAAAAGACTAATGACCTTTCACTGTGCGACAGCCCGGACAGGCGTGAGGCCGATGTAAATCCACGTCAAATCAAGTCCTATTGTGGCTCTTGCATTGTATGTGGCCGGTCGAAAAGGCTGAGAAAGAGGCTTTGTCAGGTTGTTCTCCACGCGGGTGTGTCTGCAGCAGGCTGTGAATTGTGCCCCCTGGCAGGTGTGTGGTGTGGGAGAGAGCTGGCCAGAGTGGGGCCTTTCTCTCTCAGAGGTTACCTGGTGCTATAACTCACACATACTGCCTGTTGGCAGGAGAACACTGCTGCCTTTTACTGCCACGGTTTAGCCCACAGTTGACTTTTTGACCTATAAATCTTCCGTGGACAAGAAGTCAAAGCTTCACAAGCCAACGGGAATTTGGGGTTTATGAGGGTTTTGACATAACATGAGCAGACAGGACTCCTGAGTCTCGCTGTTCTTATGAAAGGCTGTTGTGAAACTGTCCTTGTGAATCACACTTATTTTATAAAAATGTGCAACATAGCGAGGAGCAACTTTTAACACATCAGCTGGTAGATTCCTTTTTCATAATATAAGCCATAATAACCTCTTTTACAGACGTTACCCCATGTTTCTAAAACAACACCTGGACAAAACTTCATGTAAAAGTTACTTTCTAAGCAAGAAAAAGAAATAGACCCCCCCCTCCAAAAAAAAATAAAGGAAAAAAACAAACAAAAATCTCTTCCCTGCTGTCGTGTTGGCAGGCAGGTTTAAGCAGGCATAGATAAACAGACAAACATCCTACACTGTTTCACTTTATGGTTAAATTTTCTCATATCAAATTCCTCACTGGTACAAATGCTCCCTGAAAATATGGCCCCTCCAAAATACACTCATATTTCAGCCCTCATAATGCTGAGCCCAGAGTCATCCAGCCTGGAAATTGCCCATGGAGAATTCTTGTTCGCCTGGATATTATATGTGCCACATCCTATCCCGGCCTTTGTGAAGACCCTCTTCCCTGAATGGCCAATTTCCCTCTTCCAGACACTGACATTTCAGCTATCAGACTGCCTTCGGTCACAGGGAAAGAAATCTAGCCCACCCCCTCTTCAAATACTGTCAGAGGAGAATCTTTTCCTGATACCCTGATACCCCCCTACCACCATCAGCACCACCTTCACCATACACTCTATCCCCGGCGGCAACATTATGCTGTCCTTGATGTTTTATCATTAGTTGGGGAGTGTGTGGTCCCCCACTGCTGTCTTTTGATGGAGTGCAGACAGTAAAGGCATGGAGACAGCCAGCCAATTTCCCCTGCTGCGACTCTCCCACAGCAAGGGGTCGTGCTATCTTTCCCCTGCACCAGAGCCAGGCATATATTCCCCTGATGAGGAAGCTTTCAGCCCTCCTTAGTACCACTGCATACCTGAATTGCCCTCTATTTTGTCTTTCTGATTATTTTGTTTTGGGGGTTAGTGACAGGCCTAATCAGTACAGTGTGGGGCGGAGGATGCTGCTCTGGGCTCTGCTGTGCTGCAGCGGGAGACCACCAGAGTGGTTTAATTTGCAGTTTGACTTAATTATTGAGACTGTGGAAAAAGAGCAATACCTTTCCATGATTGCCAGACATTATTATTCACAGTTAATTAGAAAATGCATCAAAAAAAAAAAAATAATAATGTAATATAATGCAGACCCTGCACAGTGAATTATGAGCGTCATTTTCTTAGTTTCTCAGCCACATTAGGGGGTGTGGCTCCGGGGACGGTCTGTCCAGACTGAAGTAACTAAACAACTGTTGGATGGATGACCATGACAGTTTGCACAGACATTAATGGTTCTCAGAAGAAAAGGCTAATGACTTGGCCTTTCCTCTAGCGCCATGTAGAGGTTGACATTTTTGGTTTTTAGTGTAATATCTGATCAACTATTGAATGGATCCCAGCCACTTTGATCCCTTGACTTCACTTCCACAGCAGGTCAAAGTTTTCACTGCACACAGCTTTGCACCAACATTCATGGTTCCCTGATGATAAATCCTAAAGACTTTGGTGACCCACTGATTTCCACTAGCGCCACCTAGAGGCTGACATTTCTGGTATTGCATTCAATATCTCCTCAACTATTTGATGACATGTGATACACACATTCATGTCCTCCTCAGGATGAACTTTAGTCACTTGGTGATCCTTTAACTTTCCCTGTAGCGCCATTTTCAGGTCAAAATAGTTTAGTTTAGTTTGTGATACATTATTACCAACAAAATTAATGATTTACCAACTAAATACTCTCATCAGCTAATTAGTTAGCATGCTAACACGCTAAGTTCACATAGTGACAATGGCAAACATTATATCTGCTAATCATCAGCATGTTAGCATTGTCACTATGAGCATGTTAGCATGCTGATGTTAGCATTTAGCTCAAAGCACCACTGTGCTAGCATGGGCTCTTATAGATGAACTCACCACAGGAGCTAAAACATGTGCATGTCATGATTTTTCTAGCACAGCTTATCATCTTCAATGACTTCTGTCTATTTCTTTACTCTTGTCTTCCTTTATTTCTTACACATGTTCTTTATTTTTTTTACTCTTTTCATCTAGATGCTCCCACTACTAGCCCCACACCCACCACCAACCCAGTCAACACGCAAGGTACTGTATGCCCCCACTACTGTCCCTCTCAGCAATCGTGTGTGTGTGTGTGCGTGTGTGTGTGAGCCTGCATGCACGTGTGATCAGGTGATCGGGGAGAGAAATAACGAGGGCTTGTACCTAAGGCTAAGAGAGACCGTGGATGGCCAGTTTTAATCAGATAGTGCTGCTGATAGGTGACATTGAGGACAGGAAGCGCCGGGCTGTCAGAGACACCTGTCATAGTCCTTTCCAGTCACATGTCTGATCTGAGAAAACGTAGACACTCTGCTTTGCTGTTCTGCTATCTTATCAGCATCTGCAGCTATATCTCAACCGGCCCATCCATCATATTATAATGCCCTTTACATCTCCCCTACAAATGCCAGTCACATTTCGTCTTTGCGAGGCTGAAAAACATCAATAACTATTTTCTCAAAGACATATGAAATGAATGAAAGGCAGTTCATTGCGGTGTTTATAGCAGAGCAACCTTTTGCCATCTTCTGCACACAATGTTTTATACTTTGATTTAGCTCCATTGCGAAAATTTATTTCAATATTAACCTTTTTTATTTAAAAAAAAACATAAAAAATCGCTATTATTTCAAAAGCACTGCTAAAGCTAGACAGATGGCGAGGCAACCTTGGGAGTTGACATTTGGATATGCCAGAATGTGACATTTCAATACAAAAACTATCCTTAAAGAATAGATCGGTTTATCAATAGTTGGTTTAGAGATACGGCAATTTTGGCCCCTTTGTCATGACAATACTGCAATTCATACCGTCATAGAAATGTGGAGTGGCAATATACACATAATAAGTTTGAAACTCAGCGTGAGGCGGCATCAAAAGCTCCAACATTCTAATGTGGCAGCTTTCAGATATTGTTCATTTATACATTTATTTGATTTGACAATTGTTTTTGCAGTAGTTTGATTGTGCATTATGTATTTGTTTATTAAGTATGAATTTTCACATTAATGGCAGTGACTCTAGTTTGCGAGGTCTTCTGGGTTTTTATTTTAAACCTCTGCTTACTATGACAGAGCTCTTCTCCGTCGCATGTTTTTAAATTACTTCCCCATGTTTGAAACTTCTACTTCAAACCTGCTTTTATCTCTTTCACTGAAGTTATCAGCAGCATGCCAGCGATCGCTCTGCATGGACACAGCCTCACTTCAGCTCCCTCGCTCTGCCTCAGTCCAAACAGGAAGTTGCTTTTTGCAGAAGTGTGCATTACTCTGCATTTTTCCCCCCCTGAGCTCTTCTGCTTCCACCGATGCAACCGTCTCCATGCTTTCTGCTGAAACATTCCAGTAATTTCCAAAAGACAGGCTTGAAAGAGGATTTACCGTGATTTATGCAGTACATGCTGGGAGGATGTAATTGAGCTTTCTTGCAGTTCACTACTCTTCTAAATACCCTGTCACAGGGGCAATGGTAAGCTGGCTTGCGGTAGATTGCTTTGCACTACCTTAATCAGCATAACAGCACAGTATAGCAGTTTCCTCTCGCCAATAAGGAAGTATACAGTGTGATTTCTTATTCGTTCGTTGTAAGTGTGACTTGGCAAGGCCACTCGCAGCACCAGCTGCGATTTCCTGTTGTAATCATGGGCCACTGAACCACTACTGTATATGATCCTGATTTTAAAGGTCCAATCACTAAATTTTTTTGGTGCATAAATTTCAGTTATCGTCACACACGGATTGAGTTGAAGGTCTTGATTTTAAAATAAATAAAGAAATTGACTCATCATAGCTAAAAATTGGTCACACATCACAGACGTAAGCAAGAAAATCATGAATAATCAGGTAGTGCACATGTACGCATCCTCCTATGTGCTGTGTTAGTTTTCATGGCTTTAATGGATGGCTATGTGCTTAAATCTGGTTGTAATTCACTGTCCCTTTGTTTATTTATGTATTAATTTATCTTTGATTTGTCTGGACCTTGTTTACATTATTGTGTAATGTTCAATTGGACATTTTAACAGAACAATTGGGATAAACTGGAATAAACAGTAGATTTAGTTGTTGTCTAGTATGTTTCAAATTTCCCTTTTTTATGCCTGGATCAAACATTGTGCCTTTAAAACGTTGTTTTTTCTGCTATATTTTGATAGCTCCACTACTTTACAGTGTACTTACGACTGAGATGAACTGATTGAATGATGAAGATTTGGAGTGGCTGTCATTCACTAATCCACATAAGCAGCAGGTGTTAGTATGTAAGAAAACATGCAAGGGGGTTTCTGAACCATGTTAGCCCTCTCCCTCCTGGTTTTGTGGTTAGTAATAGATGGATTTAATTTGCAAAATGCTATGACTTCACTTGCTAGATTTTCGTTTCTGTTTATTTTTTCCCCTTCTTGTTGTAGCCTTGCAAACCAAAGCCTCAGTTCAAAGCCTAAGCATGGTTTTGTGCAGTGGGGGAGCAAATGGCGCGTTAAAGCACAGCGTCTCACAGTTGTTTGTCTTCTATGCTGTTTCATGTTGGGAAAGTTTCACAAGAGTTCATATTGTCAGGTCTTTCAGTGTCTTAAAAGATGCAGAGAGAGAGAGTTTGTGTGTGCGCAGACCTCATGGGAAAGATAAGTCACCCTTTCAGAGGAACATTTCTTTCATGTGTTTGAAAGTTTTCAGACCTTGTTTTTCTCTGTGTGTTTTTATTGCGTATTTACACTAAAACAAAAAAGCTTTTAGTTGACATCCTGCATCAAGAAACAGTTGACAGACATGTGTGACCTTCTTTCGTACGATTTAGACATATCACACTAAAAGCAGGAGTGTGAATCCAGCGCGTCCTGACCAGAAAAACGGCCGCGTAGGTCTTCTTTACAAGTAGGTTATTGCTTTCATTGTTAGGCAGCGACCTTCAGTGGGCATGGTAATAATGACGGGAACAAAGGCGGAAGTCATATTAAGAAGGCTTCACGTTAACCACATGATGATGAAGGTCCGGTACGCCTGTTGCTGGTACTGTCCAGTGGTCATATATGTCGTTGAGAGAGACATTTGCAATCGACCTGTTCAGTCATTCAGGTCTGAGGACGTCTTGTATGAATGAAGCAGAACATTCTTCAAGATGGAAAGTAGACCACAGGAAAAAAAAAAAAAAAAAAAAAAGCACTCCTCAATTTCCTTGTCGGCGGTTGTATATCTTTTGGGGAGAGGGTAGAATTTACCCAGAATCCCCAGCTCTGAAGGAATAAAGGGAGTCTGTGGCGGTAATGCTCCAGCTCGTCAGATGCTCAGAGATGATCCAAGGCAGGGACATCAGATCCTGGCTAAGCCTTCAGTAACCCCCCATCTCCCCCCGGCTTGTCGAGAGGAGCCAGAGGAAAGACACGGAACAAGGCATTATGTTGTAGACTTGATTAAAAAGGCCCTATGTTTCTGCAGATCTGCAGTCCAGGCTAAATTGTAGTTTAGCATGCTACGGTTGGACCTGTGCTGGACGGTGTAAATATAAAAGTCCGGAGCTAAACATTAAAGAGGCTTTGGGGTGTGATGAGTTAAAGGGAGTTTTCTGAGGTCAACAGCTCTCTGCTTTATGGATAGTACAAGCAGTAAATTAACTGCCAATATGAGCTTTGCAAGCAAACATTACACTATACATGAACCTGAGTGTAGTCTCTATATGGCACCCTTTGGACTTGAAAATAACCATAGCATATTTTTTATTGCTTGCTTTGCTTAGCCGTCAGGGATTTGTAGATCCTCGTGATTTTAACATGTGCACACAGTACATACATGACTTCAGGGTTATTCCCTCATCTTTGTTCTGACAAACTCTTTTCTTTTTTTTTTCCAAGTGAGTAAATCATGCGATTTCTCGCCAGATGGTATTTTAGGAATCCATTTCTGGCAGGTTTTCATACTTGTTTTGTTTGCTGTTTCCTCCCTCGGCGCTGGTACATGTTAGGTGTTGGCAGGTTTCCACTGCTGTTGAGTCTTGGGATTCAAGCCTTAACTCCGTGCACACTGTTGACTTCAACAAAGACTGTTATGAGTGGATTTAGTATTCAACATAATTAGCCATTAAACATTTACCAGCGCTGTTTTAACTCTCACATGTATCATTCCTCTTTGAAGTATTTCATTGGAAAAATTAAAGAATCATTTAGAAATGGTAATTAGTTTTTTTCCTCGCATTTGTTTACTCTGATTCCCAGTCGAAACTGTATTTTTTTTTTTTGACCTGCAGGTTTTTTTTTTTCTCTTTCCTTTAAACAGTTATTAAAGAAAGAAAATATTGTAATGGTCCATTTTAATTGGTCTCCAGGGAATAGGTTAGTAATGCCAGCCCACCCTGAAGTTAAAAGAGTGTTTCACTGCAGTAATATTGTTTTTTTCATGGAGCAGTTGTAAATGATTATGAGAGCTCCACTTAGCACATTAGGGTTTTGAGATTGAATGTTGTGTGCCAATGAACTCACACTGTGTCCTCATTTTCGGCTGATGAGGTGTACTTTTGTGGCGCGTTACTCCGGGCTACTTTAGGGGGTGAACAGTGATTTCTATTATTTCCTCAACCTTTTCCCTTGCCTTGATCTCCACTTGCGGGGGGAGAACACGTTGAAGTGGAAGATGGGTGCGACCAGCTTTTGTGCGCGGAGAATTTTGCCAATCTCAAAAGACACAATATACTGCCATGGAGGAGTTCAAGTTCACTGCTAACAATTTCCATTCATTTACGAGTTTATTAGTTGTAGCCAGACCTTCACTTGTATTTCAGCACCTCCGTTAAATGTCACAGCTGTATTTGTACATCTTCAAATCATTGTTTGGGTTATTACAAAGGACTCTGGGAATCTATTTAGCCGAGCACTGGCACTGGAATTCAAGTGAGGCCTATATTGTGCTCTGTTGATGGCCTGTTACAACAGCAATGCGAAAATGATTTGGTGGAGATTGTCCATGTGTGCTCATCTCATTATGTGCATCTCGAACGGCAACTAATACAAGAGACACGCATGTTGGCAGAACAAAACAGCTATCGACGGACCTAAAGTTGAATCTGCAGCGATTGTCCTGCCACTGTCCAGGAAAGGGTTACTGTGAGAGTCTATTCAGAAGTGAAGGCTTTTGCACTCTCAATGTAAGAGAGTCATTGTTTCAATTATACCCATGTAATTACATCTATGAATTGTGTTGGTGCGCGTGTCTGGGGTTGTGGGGGTGTTAGCGCACGTGTGATATGCCTCCTTATGTGAGCAGAAAACTATTAAAAGAGAAGAAAGATGGCAAAACTGAAATTCTCCTCCATGTAATCAGCCCGGTGACATGCTCGCAGCTCTGATCTCCACGCCGACAGATGCTCTGTTGCTGACCAGAGCGGCAATTAGTCATTCCAGCACAGAGACGGAAAGGTGTGACTGTAAAGCATGCGGTGCTGCGGAGTTCAGCGGAGCAGATTTCGACGCCGCGCGGACACAGGCATCAGTTGCAAATCCTCTTTATTCCCCCATAAATCCCCACGGCTGTGCACATCCTGTCAGGACGCCGGTGTGGGCATGTCAGCACTCCTCGATCGAGCCGCGAGCAGAGCTGCGCGGGCGGTATGGACACCGGCCACATTACAGACATAATCAAATTCTACTTATTTCAAGTGTGGGCCACAAAGGCTGCTGTAATAACACCGTCTGACATTTGGAGCTTTTTTTTCTATTCTAAGCACCTTGTAGTATTATGAATGCATGTTTATCGAACGTGGATCTCCTGAGGGGATCACACTCCTGATCCTGATCCCGGTGTGTGTTAGAGTACTGAATGACAAGCTAATCTACACAGGAAGAGGGAGGAATGATCGCACTGACAATGCGACACTTTCTAAAGAAAATCTGCTCTGGTTGAGGTCGGAGATCAGGCTCACCCTCTTTTTCACTCTGTTAGCCAAATGCGGAAGGTGGACAAAATAACAAGAACACATGCTACAGCATCCAGCAGCCCATGAGGTGTTGATTCAACTAAACCTGGCGTTTGTGCTGCCGGTGCTGTGGTCATATCATAGGATGTTTCTGTCCTTATGAGCATGTGGCAGATTTGGGGGCAGCTGTAGCTCAGTAAGTAGAAGGATGTCCAATAATTTCAGGGTTGGGGGTTCGATTCGCTGCTCCTGCTGTCCATGAACTGGTGCCAGCGTGTTTGAATGAGAGTCCATTCCAGCAGTACTATGTGACTTTGCATTTTCTTATCACAAGATCCTTCATTGGGTTTCTCCAAAGCTTTTTCCTCATCTGGCCTTCTTCAGCGAATGGAATTTGCTCTGTTGTCATGGAGATGGGGTGGTAGTTATCAGGTGACCCAGGTGTAAAATTGAAGTCATGTGATAAATTAGAAAATGGTCAATACTGAGGCATTAGAGACTGAGATGTCCTGACTTTTAGTCCCTTATGTGGGTCAAGCTCCAAAACCGCTGGATAATCCCGTGAATCAGCCAATAGCATCTGTTTGTTAGACCCTCCCTGCCTGATAAAGACCCCCCATCTTTCACGCTCTATACATCCTGTTGGCAACACACGCTTTCTGTTAAAAAGCTCTAAAGCCGAGATAACACCAATGATATCGTCAGGGGTTATTTCACTGAAAAAAATCTTGCCACAGCAACACAATACACGAAACAGCTGTTTTCACTGCTCATGACGACTCACTTTTACTGTACGTTTAGATTGTCTTATAATATGCTTTAGACCTCTGCATGGCAACACATTATGTCCCGTATCTCGTAATCTTCTTACAATGTAATGCAGGCTGCAGCAACACCGCAGACTGAGTGAAAACGAGCACAACAGTAATGCTGATTAAATTTGAGATCATGTTTTTATGGCCCTCCCCTGTAATAAACACAGAGGTGGCAAACAGAAAACCAGTGTTCAGCAGTGTGCTTAATATAGGCAACATGACACGCAACCAACCATAACTGGTGATACTGTAGGTGTTATGGGATTTTTAATCTCTCTGACATTCTTGTGATAGAGTCTCGATTCTTACTCTGGGCGAATTTTTCCACCTGTTCAATAAAACCCTCCCTCGCTGTGCAGAGGCGGCCGAGACCCTGCATGTTTCCTCGCGGATGTGTCAAGCGGAAGACAGTGGGGAGCAAGGTGAGGGCAGGAAGGCGTGGGAGGTGGGGGGGGGGGGGGGGGGGGGTGAGACAGGACTACGCACAGGCCATTTAGTGGGTGAATGTTCATTAGCATGGAGCATGGGCCGTTCCCTCTCCTCGGGGGGAATGAGCAGCGCTATCTGACATCCCCGATACAGTAAACAAGCAGCACCTTGCACATCCCTGCTTCACACACGCCGACGCACAAGACCGGCTTGCTCCGTGAAGACGAGTCCACTTTAAGGGAGCGCTCAACTGCATCAAAAACTTTTCTCATTAATTAGGTTCATTGCAGCTCCTCTTGCAAGATGTCCTCGCGCTAACCGAACGCAGCCAGGGCGAGGCGCTGTTCGTAGGGTTGAGATGTGAATGTGTCACACGTCTCAGACCCCTCAACTCGACTTATTACGCCCTCACAGTGTTGAGAAATTCTGCACCCTCCGCTCGTCTTTTATCAAAATCATTCAAGTTCAGAGCATGACTAGTGAGATTGATGGAAAATTGAGCTGCTCTCTCATGCAGCAAAGAACAGTGCAGCCATTCCCTCGCCTGCCACTCCTCCATCAGTCCAAATGTGCACAGATATAGACTATTGATAAACGCCTCTGAACTATTCTGAGACTGGAAATTTAAAGGCTTCGAATTTCGCCTTGTTCTTCTGTGGTGCACGGATAAATCTGGCTAAATGCTCGACAGTGATACTCTCTGACACCTGAGGCAGCCACGTATTTCTCTGCATGGGGACACCGGGTGCCAATTTATCTCCAGACTTGTGTCTATTTCTGATGATTGAGCTCTATAACTTCCAGAAATGGCCTCTTAAATCACAATGTATTTTACAGTGTGTGAACTCTCGCTGAAATTGCAGACAGTGTCGACTGTTTCATGGTGAAATAACTGTCTGAAAACATTTTTCACCATTGCTCACTCAAGCTGCTCGGGCAGCCACTTTAGCTATATGAAGCACTAAAAACCGTCATATAATGAGCTGAGTTCAACAGTATAATATCACAAATGCATGATTTAGAACTAGACATCAGACTTTATTTTAAATATATTCTAGTAATTAATAATGTTTTGTTTTGTTTTTTAATTAAAGAAATATTTCAACATTTTTGCAAATTCACTTTCTTGCCAACACTTGGATGAGAAGATCAATACCACTCTCATGTCTGTATTGTAAATGTGACGCTACAGCCCACAGCTGGCTATCTTAGCTTAGCATAAAGACTGGAAACAAGGAAGTCATAGCACCTGGTCGAGAAATAGTCTGACACATAATCCCTTTAAAATCACAATGTGTTGTTTTTACACCTGGGTTTTAGACAGATTACACAAGTTTGTTTGTGCACTTTGGGTGCTGATGGTGGGATTTGTGTTAACTTAGGGCAGAGCCAGGCTAGCTGTTTCCCCATGTTTCCAGTCTTTCTGCTAAACTAAGCTAACAGACAGGAGAGCGGTATTGATCTTCTCATTTAACTCTCTGCAAGAAAGCCAGTGATGGCTTGATTCCGCTGGGCACGGCTCCATGACGCCAGGTCTGTTTTGTTCTTCCTCCACATGGCTCCAGGAGTGTTTCAGGAGGCATTTTGTCTGCCCAAATTTGTTGACTTATTCAGATTTGGTTAATTTGGTCCTTTTTCCTTGGCTGTTTTTATGATTGGGATGGTGTGTTGGCGTTTTATTTTGAAAATTAACCAAATTCTAAATCAATCCTGTGTCCGACTTCCTGCCCAGCTCGGTCTGCTCTGTGCGGCTTCACGCCACTTCTGTCAGAAATAGAGTCGGCCCATCTTTCAAGGAGAACAGAGAGCTGCTGCTGGGACGCCTCTGAAACAAGCGTCTGGTGGAATCACAAGCATTGTCCAGAATCAGCTCTGGTGGCCGCGTTGCAGCCGTGCAAAATGGAATCAAACCGAAAGCATATTTCCCAAAAAATGTTCAACTATTCCTTTAAATGTAATATGCAAACAGATTTCGTAGACTTAAATGGGTTTTGAATTTGGATTGTTTCATGGACAATGGAACAAAATACTGTCCATAAAGCTGGAAAGAAAATGAGTGAGGAAGAAGTGAACAAATTAAACATTTTAATTAGTAAAAAGCCTCACTCTGGGTATTATAAAGCTGAGCTATTGTGGTTTGCAGGATTTGTCAGTAAGTAAGATTTACATGGTTTAATAGCATATTTATGGGATGTTTAGTTCCAAATTGTGAACTGTTTACCATCCTCCGTGGACCACCTTGTGCCATCATATCGTCTCATTTTTATTGGTAAACAACATCAGCTGGCAGTTTTCTCAACAGCCTTTTCAAGTGTTTCCTCTGCGGCTGGGTCATGCTAAAATGCTTTGAGAGAAAACAAACCAATTTAGTTTATTTTGGCAGCTTAATGATTTAATGGCCATAGCCCTCCAGTGTGGTCCACGTCTGTCTGAAGGTATTAGCTTTGTGACTGGCTGAGAAGGTTTGCTGATCATGAAATTATTTACGGTTATTGTCCTGTTTTCAGACTCCAGAGCCGGCGAGGGGGCACCACAGAAAATTGACCACGCTGTCATCGGAGGAGTGGTTGCTGTGGTGATGTTTGCCATCCTCTGTGCGCTCATTGTTCTTGGTCGATACTTTGCACGACACAAAGGTAAAGCACCGCCGCTGCAATCACACTTGATCATGAACCCATCTTAGGGTTCAAGTGTTTTTTTGGGGGGGTTTGTTTGTGTGTGTTGCAAGTGAAGAGCAATGGGATTGAAGTGCACAGGAGGATGAGGAGGAGGCGTGCTGCTAATTTGTCTGTACGCTTTTGCAGGAACTTACTTCACGCATGAAGCCAAAGGGGCGGACGACGCGGCCGACGCAGACACGGCCATCATCAACGCGGAGGGGGGACACAACAACACAGACGAGAAGAAGGAGTACTATATTTAAACTGGACAGGCCAGGAGAGACGGGTGGGGATGCTGGTGGTGTGGGTGCTGTAGGAGCATTATGTCTAACTCCGATTGGTTACGAGAAGGCTTGGGGGCAGAGAGGGCGAGATTTAAAGAGGAGAAGAAGAAAGTGGAAAGTAGGACTGGCATGGCCAAGTGGTAAGAAGAGGCGTTGCTGAGTCTCCTATCCGACCCTTCCTGGACTGCTGGGGCTTATTCTGTACAGTTCAATTATTTTACAGACAATTTTGTGCCTTGTTCTATTTCTTTTGTTTATTTTGTTGTTTTGTTTCCCCCTTCACACGCTTGTTGGATTGGATTTTTTTTTGTCCCCATGTACTCCACCTGATCCTTTGTTGCTTTTGGCTTTCGGAGGAGATTAAATGGGCCTGGTGTTTGTCTATGTGTGCTGTGGCTAGCTTTTAGCTCATGTACCCAGATCTGAGGAGCCAGCTCATCTAAGCTTTTTTTTTTTCTTTTTTCTTTTTTTTTTTGTGGAACTGTAACACAGTGTCAACACTTTTCTCCCTGCTGGGTCAAAGTCCAACAGTCCCCTGTAAATTCACCACATTTCCCCCACACGTGCAGCTCTAATTGGTTTCGACATATTTCGTTCACCCCTTTTGAGGTCGGTTCACCGTGTTGATTATTAATGTAACAATTGTGAGTAATTGCGCTCATTATGGAATGTATTTGTTCCTGAAAGTGAAGTAGGAGTTAAGCATCATTTCACACCAAACCACAGAGTACAACTGGTCCCTCGTTGGAGAAAAACATCTGACGATTAGTAGATGTGAGGTCAGTTTCGTATTTGATTAGGGTATTGTGGAGTGCAGTCTAAGACATCCTGACAGCTGTAATGTGTCATGATATAGAGTTAAAGTTTCCTTCTTTTTTCAAACTCTGTATCAGGCTTCTCTGGACAACAGTAAACCAACAGCGGATAACATTTACAGTTATCTGCTGTCTTTCTTTTTTTGTGGTCATTAGCGTTTGACTTAGAAACAAATCTTAAAGGAATTGTTTGACATCTTAGGAAATACGCTCACGCACCCGAGTGTCATTTTTACACTGATAAAACTTGTTAATGAGTGAACTTTAGAGGCGCTCGTAGGTGGATTTGTTACCTCTGGTCAGAGCCAGGCTAGCTGTTTCCCCCCGTTTCCAGTCTTCGTGCTAAGCTAAGCCAACTGTCTGCTGGCATGCAGACATCAGAGTGGCATAAATTGTCTCATTTAACTCAAGCAAATAAGTGCATTTGCCAAATTGTCAAACTACACCTTTAAAAACGTCGCCTGTATTTAGAACGATTTTAGCCACTATTTTGCGCGAGATCTTCTCGTTTTAATCATCCGTGGGATGGATGGACCAAAAACATGGCAGAAAACGTTGCTCGAGTACAAAAGCCAAAAGACTTCATGTCTGTTGGTTTGAGGGCCAGACTTTACTTTGAGTGTACAAACTCTGCAGTACCTAAAAGAGCAACTGGTCCTGCTGCATCGATCATATGTTCACGTCATTAAAATGTATTATTTTTTAGATTTTGTACAACCTGCTTTGTGCGCTTTTGGTTTACACATGAAATTCTTCACATTTCCATACCACCCACATGGTCGACCCTGGACCAAATATGGTAATTACGTGAGTGTGCATATGTACAGTGAATATTACTTGTATACAGCAAAGGCTGAAAGTCCACTGTGCAGAGTGCTCCTCTCTAAATATGAGATTTTTTTTTTTAATCTGATGATATGGTGTGACCATTTAACTGGAAATGTTACAGGGACATTGGTTATTTCACTTTCCAAGGTTTTTTCTTTATATTTAATTGTGCTGTGTTGAAGGGAAGAAAGAATGTTCCACTTTCAGTGGTAAAGTTTGTGTAAGGCATCAAGGTATGTCCATGTGAATAACTGTAGCAAGTGAAAAATGCATTTCAGTGCTTATTTCCTGGCTTAGAAATCCTTGCTACACACACTTTTTTGCCCTTGCCCATACACGAGTAAGAAGACATTCAATCACTGCAAACATGAATCAGTTATATTTCCTTGCTGTCTGTACAGACATTTTACGTTTGGGCTGTCTTTGATAACTTGTAAGGGCTCTCGCCCTTACAAGTTATCAAAGATTTGCGTAGCGCTTTAGACTTGGTTTGGGAAAGATCGTCCTGCAGCCTCAAACCTTCACAGAGGAGCCGTCCACTGTTACAAATTTATTTATGTTTTCACCAACTCGAATCAGAAGACCCTAAGCTCGCTGACAGAGTCGCAGTGTGCACGCCACGCATGCTTCATGCCTCTCGCTCTGTCACGGCTATAAGAGCAAAACCTGTTTGGCAATTAGTGAGTGATTTCATTGTTTTGCCTGAGTAAGAAAAAAAAAGCTGTAAATGTATTATGAAAAAGGATAACCACTGCCTTAAACCCACCTCTTGATACTTATCATTATAAAGGAAAAGACTGAAGGACTTAATTTAGTGCCTTCTTTGATTTTGAGGCATATGATTAGTATCCTACAGTATCCTCATGTACACTCTAACAGTATATCTTGTATATTTCTGTCCTTTCTAACGTACAGGGCCAATCCTGATACCCGTTGCCTGCATTCACACACCATAGACTTGCATCACGATTAGGACCTGGAGCATAAAAAAAGATGGAATGAGTTTTCGACGTTGATTGAAAAAAAAAGAAAAAAGAAAAGTATTTCTTTGTTTATCAGGGTGGTGTGGCAGCTTCCACTGACTAGAATGTCGTATGCCAGGATGTAGTATTTATTGTCTTAATTAGTGATCGCAAAACAATTTTAATTTGGTCATAATTATTTTCTCTGCTTCACTTCATTTGTTATTTCTTTGGATATCTTCAAGGACAAGGCTCAGTAGTAATGTCAGAGAGGAATGCAGCACTAAAAGCTATAATAAGCTACAATAAAAGTACGTTTTTCTGGGTTTTGGTGTCATGGAAACCGTTCCGTGCATGACAATTTCTATTTTGAGGTTTGATATTTGTCTTAAACGGTTCTAAAGTGACTGCTGCTTTTAATTGAGAGGCATAAAAAGATTGTCAGAGGTGTCATTCTTATCCAACTTTTTTTTATTTCAATACTTGATATTTAGTATGTTTGTTTTCACTCTCTCAGGTTCATGAGTGTTAATAGTTCTGTTTTTTGCATCTCAGGTAGAATGCAAATTTAAGGCCCCAAGTATATACTGTAGTACCACAGCTATTCAAGAAGTGAAGAAATCACAAGATGTACATGTTTCTTCTCATTTGTACATGTTTATGTGTTCTTAATATGGTGCACTGTTACAGTGAACGTTAAATATTATTTTGCATAGACCTAGTTCACAAAGAAAAAACTAGATTTGTTAAGCAGACAAAAATTATGTACAGTCAGTGTTAACAAAATCACAATGATGTTCATGAAACTTCTTCTCCTTCTTCTTCTTCTTCTTCTTCCTCCACCGTAACACTTTGCTTATACTGTATCGGTTATTTAGTAATTATAGGATGTGACCACAGACAGTCAATCAAGCATCTGTTTGCATTCAGGCGATCCATGCCTACATTTCATATGAAAAGATGGTGTACTTACTGTGACATGAAGTTTTCTGAATGATCTGTAACATGTCTTGGATATTTGGATGAAACTCATGTTTAAAGCCTGGGGTGGTGGGGTTGGGGGCGGGGTTGGGTGGGGTGGGGTGGTTTTATTACCCCGAAATGGTCGTTTTTGTTGTTGAATCCTAAATTTCCCTCTGTACCCAGGTGACATTTTTCTTTTGTGTAGTGAAGAGGATGTTTCTCATATGACCATGCATATTTTGTATTGGTTCACACCAACATTTTTACAAAAGAAAAAAAAAATCAGAGTACTTGTCTTAATAAAAAGATATCAATGTTTAAAGTGTCGTGCTGTTGTGACTTGATCAACAAAAAACGTCACTTTGTAGTCCCGTCCTGCACGGAGACACAGACGGCAAAACTCATTAGCTTGTATTTGTTGTCATATTCACTCCGCCTGTTCAGTGTGCTGAATACATTAGCCGGAGCGAACCTGTTCACTTCATCCTGAGCCGCTGATACTTGTCAAACTCCCAAAGAAGAAACATCTTGAGTCGAGGGGAAAAAATACTGTTGCAGACATAGATTCGATGTGGGTGAGCGGCAGCGGCGGCGGCGGCAATCTGAGCTCCCATCAGTGACTGACACATGCGCTGTGGTGCAGATAGAGGCGAGGAAAGCTTTAAATGACACGATGAGTGACACCGAGAGGCTCCGGGGCCCCTGTTAAGGTTTCCGGCTGAACACGTGGATGTTAGTGATTCGACAAATTGATAGGCGTTTTCAGGAACAAGACCTAGTTCATAACCATAAGCAGTCATTCTGTCATCGTCATTCTGTCAGCGCCACCATTTCCCATTACCTTAAGTGATCCATCCCAGGTAAAGGTCAATAACATTATTCAAACTTTAATGGGAATAGTTTAGCCTTAGAAACCAGCCACTTTTCTCCCTTACTCATACAATCATTGAAATATAATGCCTCCCTCGAGGAACATTCAATACCTGCCTATTGATTTTTTTTTAAAACTTAACAAATCGTAGGATTTTCTCTCTATTTCTTAATGATTTGGACGATAAAGCGTCTGAATTAAAAGCAGGTACGGGCACTTGCTGCTCGGCTGTGCCAGCTGTCAGCGCATCATGAGTGCACGAATGTAGAAGGGTGATGTTTCAGTTAGACGCCACTAATCCCATTTAAATGTTCAGTTTTAATTTGGAATGACATGTTTAAGTGTAATTAGCACAATGGGGAAATTGAGAGTGAACGAATGTCTGAGCATGGCTTGTTTAGTTGGCTAATTGATTGATTGAGATTGATGGCATGTAGGACTTGGCTTGGCTGAGGTATAATTAAATGATGTGGGAATAAATAGTCGGTGAACAAAGGAAAATGCAACAGGCTGTGTCTGCACACTTACTATATCTCTCCCTCTATGTCGCTCCTGGTTAGCACAAACACTTTGGGTCGTATAAAGCTTATTTACGTATTTATTGGCTGATTTAGTTGTTAACAAGAGGACAAATCCCTCTAGCATGGCGATTTGTAAACTACATTTTTAGTCCTTACAGCTCAAGGGCTTTTTGTGCCGCTATTAATTTCTTCAGCATATTTATACCATTTTATATATAAGGTTAAAAAAGGCTCTACCTGGCATTAAAAATTCATGATGGCTGCTAACAGAGAAATGGTCTGTACAGTGTTTTTACAATCACCCCACAGAGGTTCAATTTTGCAAAACTCTGCACACACAAAAATTGTGCTCTGTACTTTGGCCCCACAGCAAACAAATGGTAGATCTTTATCACATTAACGGACACAGTATCACAACATTGTATGTGTTTATAACTGAATTTTAATCAACATTATATCAAGCAAACACTGCTGTCAAACAGTTTTTCAGATGGATCCCCTTTACTAACTCCACTGTGTTCATGTGAACTTCTTTCAAACCACTGTTTACACCAACACTATTGATTACATGAAAGTGGATATTGTTGTGATAATTAAAGCATTTGCATTTGAACTTCTACCACAAGCTGGACGTACCAATCATTTCATTCATTGCTGGCTAATAATTTCTATCGCTTCAAGCTATTTCGCCATTTATTTATTACCTTTAGCTAATTATTCCAGCTATTCATCCTGTTTATACTGCCCTCACAGAAATAAATACTCCAGGAGGTAGATGGGAAGCACTAATGCAGAGAAATTACTTAAAAACACTTGTGTTTCATTTACATAATGAATATGCTCTGTTACTGTAAATATAGATGATACAGAATGACTCTACGCTTCAGTAAATCCTGCAGCCGCACGCAGCATTTTACTGCATCGGTTTAGTTCTGCAACCACAAGTTTCACAAGTCACCCTGAAGTTTTCCAACACTTTCCATCTGTCATACTGTGATGCTGGGAAGCGTATGACTTTACAGTGAACCACAATTTGCACTAATGTTACGGTCAGTGCATTGCAGCAATTTTGCAGCAAGCAAAACAAAGTACGGTAAGTTGCATGGATTTTTCCTCCTATCTGCCACTGTCATGCAATTATGCTGCAATGATGCTCAGCTGAGAAACGTGGAAATCAGGACAAACACTTGCTATCACACGTTGATCATGAGCACTTGTGCTAGCATGAGGTGACTGAGCATGCGATTTAGTGCGCTTTGGAAGGACAGCAAAGTATGTTTAAAGGTAAGAATGCAGCGAGTCAGTTTAAAGGTTTGCACATGGTGAAAACTGAGCCAAAGCAAATGGAAAACGCTGTAAGAGATGCTCACACGCGGGGACAAAGCCTGCAAACTAATCCCAATCCGACAAACTCAAACCGTGCTGAGCTAAAGCCAAAACACCATCTGACTTCTTTTGGATCTTCAAAGTGTCTTCTATATATAACTATTAATGTTGGAGGGTGGGGAGATGCTAAGTCGTTTTCCATGAAACAGATGAGCTGGCTGTTTCAAACAATGATGAAGGACAAGCACCTGAAGCCTGTGATAACCACAACACAATTATCTCCGACTGCTACAGTATGACCCAGAGAAATCTGCATTAATTAAATCACACACAACCAGCCTCTTAATCCGGTTTGAAAGTGTCAGGGAGAAGAGACGCGTGTTTGTGAGGTGATTAACTCCTAAACCTGAAAGATGCTGTGAACAGCACTATGGGCTCTAATGTCAGCGATGTTGCCGCTTGATGTTTAATACTCTGATACTTAATCAGAGATTGATGTTTACCAGAGGGCGGAAATGTGCTGGATGTTGATGTGGAAGTTTTTAGGTGCGATTAATCAGAAAAAGCTCTGAAAAAAAGTAGACTCGTCTTACCCTTCTCTACCCAAAACAAAAAAAGGTTAAGTGTTTAAGAGAGGAAATCTGTAATTATCTGATGAGCGTAAGCTTCAAGCTGCATCCTCTGAAGTTCCCTCAACCAGATCTCAAGGTGACTCCTCTCTGCAGACGCAAAAAAGACAAGTTTTCTTTTGCCAAATGGATGTTCCGCTTCATAGCCACCACCCAGATACAATAAGCAAGGCAAACATTTCCCAATCTTCTCCTCTTATCTCCTACTCTGCCACGTCTGCATGCAATCTTTCTATCATATTTAGCATTGTTGATGCATAATTAATTTTCATTTAAAGTAGATTTTTAATTTAAAACACCCAGATAGCTGTTCGTGATTGTCTTTTTGAGATAGCCGTAAAAATGCTATTGTTGCATTACAAGTTTATTTAGTCATCCAGCTTCCGTCTGATACACTGCGACGCCTCAATGGATGTTTTCTCACTTATGTTTTGTGAGCGTGTTTCTGTTGTGTGCATATAAAAGCGTTCTATTTTTGTGGGACAGGCTGTTACAGTCTTAAAAAAATGTCTGTACACAGCCTTGAAGTCAGTCACAGTGAGTCGGTTAGTTGCTGCAGGAACATTGCCACCTCAATAATTTATCACTCTGAGTCTATTTTCACTTATTAAATTAATCAGTTAGGTAATTAAAAGTTACATGTTTTAATTAAATTGGCATTGAATTCAAACGCAGGGAAAGAAGGGCATCATGGGATGAAGTTCATCAGCTTGAATGAGCTTGAACTTAATTTCAGTTCCATTTAGGAAGATGTGGATAAGTTAAAAAAAAAAAATTATCTGTTTTGTGCTCTGTAACCACTGCAGTCGGTCTCTGTTGAAAGAAGAGTTGGAGATAGTAACACAATGCACCGCCTGACAAAGACAGAGCAGTGAGTGCACAGCAGTCAGCTGATTAAAAGAAAAGGTCTGAAGGCTCTTGGCCAAACTGTATATCACATATAAGTAGTACAAAACCGTATAATAATTAAGAATAATTCTGACAGATCTGGCAGAAAACCTTGAAAACACTTAGATAATTATACGTGATAATTATAGTTATAATTATAATAAATTAGACTAATGGTCTTTGTTTAGACGATGTAAAGGAGCAGGAAAACCACGTGTTCTTCTTCAGCTCTTGCCCATTTGCATTGAGGAGCCAGTTTAATCATTTATCTTGAATTAAATATTCTAAAATATGAATTTTAAAAGGTAGTTCAGCCATATGAAATCACATTAACCCCACTGCAAGCAGAGGCTACACAGCTAAGCTAGGTTGCTAGCTTTTAGCTAGTTAGCTTTTGGCAGGACTAGTTCCTTTGCTTACTGCCATTATGATTTAAGACTTAGCTACAGCATCATTTATGTGGTATAACAAAACGAAGTAACTATTAAAAATGTGACGTGGTAGAAGTGTGTCTTCAAAACATTAAAGCAAGCATTAAAATATGTGATTTAAAGATTAATCATGTGAAATCAACTGAATTCCACTGGAGTCTGAGGCTACTCCGCTAAGCTAGGCTACTATTTTTTAGCTAGGACTAGTTAGTTTTCCTCTTTCCTATGTGGTGATGTAAGATTTGGCTACCTCGTTATTTACGCTGCGCAATTACTCAATTTCTCCAACAACTTATTTTGGAGAATCAAGATTGTTCCATCAATTCTATGAAACAGGAGAAAATGAGTAAGTTTTAGCTAATGTTTATCTCACCAGCTAGCCTAAACTAGCTGGAGTGCACACACTGCAGCTTCGTTTTATTTTTCATGCTTTGTTTGTTTGTTTTTCTTTGGCCATTTTTTAGCCTCAAATGACACATTTCTAATTTTAATGGCTAGGTAAGATGTCAAAAGTCTAGTTGCTGTGTTTTGGCTTTGTAGGCCAGCACAGATTAAGAAAGAGCGGATTTAGAGGTTTACAGACAAATACAGAGAAATGTTTGGTATCCATTTCATTTGTTCAGCTGTGCAAAGGATTCAGTTTCTGCTTGGTAAAACAATGCTGAGCAGAGCTGTTTGTCTGTGCGGTCATCTCTCCACAGCTACACAGAGTTTACGCTCACACAGCGGTTCAGACTGCACACATGCAGACCGAGAGAAACCACAACGAGGAGAGGAAAGCCGTCATCTAGAGCGTAATTCCTGTGCTATCACCGGGTATTCATTTTAAGACATGAAAGCCTGAGCCTGAGATGTAGTAAGTACCCGGTGTTGGCGCACTCTTACCATGTCATTGTGATGTGAACAAAAGAAAACTCAGCGGGTGAAACAAGAAAAATGTGTACAGAAAAGAACAAAAGAGACAAGTTAATGGAAACAAGATGGAACGCACTTTTCTACAATGGTTAATTAGTATTTTGAGGAATAGTAGTAGTACTAAGAATATTGTTTTATTCATGGAATTTTATTTTAGGCCTTGAGTGATTATAACAAATGTGAGGAGGAACAGCGTTCTCCAATTATGTTGATAATTACCTTTAAACACATCGTTAGGTCTTTCAAGACAGTCACTTCCTGTTCCACACGCTTATAAGGTTTGTTTTGCTCTTAAGGTTTTTTTTTTGTGGGAATTTGCTGCATTTCTGTTTGAGGCTGATCCCCGTTTGCATTATTTGCTTCTAATTAATAGCAAAAGAGATTTGTTATTGAAGCTCAGTGAACCGTCTGTTGACTTCTATTAGAGCGTTAACGCGTTAGACGAAGGCTGGAGAACGAGCTCACCACAAACTTTATTTTTATCATTCAAATTATGAAGAAAATGAAACATAAGCAACACAAGGGGGGCGTAATGTAATTAGTTTACTTTTAACCATATGATCTGTTGATGTGCATGCAAAGCACTTGCAGCTGACACCTTAAAAAAGCTGGGGGTTTTTTGGAAAACATTTTCCACCTCCACCCTAAAGCATATATGATTTGGTCCAATTTAAAAAGGGCATGTCAGAAAGATAAATTATAACAGAGCATGCTTTGTTTCCTTAAAAAAAAAATTAAATTGAGGTCTTAAATGCATAAATTAAATACTTGTGAAATTAGAGAAGGTGGAGCCCGAAGCAAGCGAGGCTCCCTGTTCTGGTCGGTTAAATGACTGCATGGATGTAATTTCTTTCTTGCTCAGTTAGAAGTTTCCATTCTGTCGTATTATTTTCATACCCTGACTATCATGTGTGGGTGCGATTTTACCAGTCTGACCACCACCAGCGAGCATTAAGTGTAACCATCTGATGGTTACACTTAATGCTCGCTGATTCGGACGTGTTTTTAAATGACAGAACCCACTCTCTGTCACCTGTTGACTGCCTTTTGTTCAGATTTCCTCATTAGTAACGCCTTATGGGTTTAAATTTTGCAAGATTCAAAATCATCGAACTGTACTCAGCACCGTTGAGGTCTGTCACAAAATAACAGATGTATCATTTACATGTAAATGCCCCCAAATGGACTGACATGGATGAAGCTTATTCAACTGGTGGCTACCTTTTGAGCCAACTGTAATACCTGGGATAATTACATTCTGTTTCCCGGGCTATTATTCATCAGTTAAAGGTAAAGAGCATTATATGCAACACAAACTGAGCTTTGCATTGTATGGGCCGGCAGCGCATGCTCGTCGAGTTGCTTGCATGTGAATGTCAAATTAAAAAAAAACAAAGAAACAAAAAAAAAAAAAACGGAGCCCTAATAGGCGGCCATTACTGCAAGTGAGGAGCCGTTGTGTAAACCTGAGGTCTAATCGCTTATTCAATCACTGAGCATTGCGTCCCCGCTCTCCTCCACTGCTCCCACTAAAAAGCAGCTGATTTTGTATTTCAAAAACCATGGATACACTTGAATAAAATATATATTTCTGCCCATAGCCAGGGCCTAATTGGTTATCTGAAGTACTAACAAGGTTCTCTTGGTTGCCGTAATTAAATTAGAAGCCATTGTCATGTTAACTAGGTAATTAAGTCAGCCATAGATGATCTTTCTTTCTCTTATCAGTGGCAACACTACATCTTACAAACACATTCTGGAGGGATACAAGCCATGAAACATACTGGTGACTCTGGCACAGAAGGCAGCGGCTTCTCCTAACTCCATGATCAGTGAGCTGTTGAGAAGATAACAGGAACGTGCCTAAAAGTAGAAACTGCCGTCTACTTGTTTAGCGCTTGTGAAACTCATCTCCTAACCATCAACGCCGAGGACAATGTGGCAGGGAGCCAGCATGGCAGAGTGCGGATCAGACTTTTCCTCTGTCACGCCAGCAAGAAAAGCACCAACAAAAAAAAATAATATAAAACATGGATGCTTTAGCTTGTAATAAGCTGCGGCGCTGCTCTATGTGCTCACCAAAACATCTATTTTAAGGCACAATTTCAGGCCATCACGCAGTGCCATCTATACACCCTGGCAGCATTTTAAAAGAAAATACTTCTTAATACATATTCACAAGTGGGGGGGAAAAAAATCAACCCATATTTAGACTGATATGACTTCCAAAATAAGCCCCAGCAGGATTCATATCTTTTCAAGGGAAGTTTTTAGAAGTCGAGCCTTCCACTGCACCATTTTACTATTTAAATATGCTCTGCACTTCACAGTCAAGATCCATCAAAGAAACAACAAGGAAGTGTACATTCATAAAGTTCCAATAATGTTTTGTAATGGAACATTACACTGCAATGAACAACCAAAAATGGTTCTTTATGGAGCCACTAAAGTGCCGTGAACCAGAGACACACAGCTCCTGCCATGTGCTGTATCACTAATGGATCTGCAGACTGCAGCCCCGGTAAGAACCATTAAGGATTAAATTGTTCCTCCAGAATGTAAAGGGTCTATAATACACAATTTTGTTCAATCCCAAAGAGTCATCTCCTCAAGTGTGCAGGGCAACTGTTACCCGGCAGATCACCTGCCCCTGGAGAGGTGACAGTCCTTTCACCTTGCAGCTGCTGGTGTTTGGCACCACACGTCTCACACATCCCGTCCCCGCATCTGGACGACTCCAGATGTTCCTGAATAATTTCTCACACAGGTGAAAGTTCCTTCCCCTCGCAGCTGAACCTCAACTTGCGGGACATTTCTTCCAATTCAGACACATCAAGACATGCGCGTGCAATTCCTGCTCAGATATGTCTTCGCTGCAGTGAGGGGAGGTGGAAACGTAGAGGGAGGTGCAATGGAAAGCCCTTTTCTTCCCCCCTTTTCATTTCATTTGCCCCCCGCTGAAAAATAAGACTTTAACCTGATCCTGAAAGGTAGCATGTCTCAAATGCATGACAATGTCCAAAAAGCAGATGGCTTATCAGGGCAACAATTCTTTTTCTGAAACGCTGAATAATACATGCATATCTTGCTGTGATCCAGCGAATTCAATAGCCTATAGAAAAGGATTGCTCTCAACGTAAACCATTTTGCAAGAGGCCGTTCTCTTTCCTCAGGTCCAGTCTCCCATAAATAATTTGCCTTCAACCTTCACATGCATAAAAATTGCAACTTGTTGGTTATGAGAGAGAACAGTGAGGATGCACTTTGAATGCCAATGTGGCGATGAATAAACAATGGCTCGCTGCTCCAGGAGCAATGCAGAGCTGCCAGGAGACATTGCTTTGAGTCCACAGGCTCTCTTAATGGTCTTTGCCACAGACCAAGCCTTTCAGTCAGCTGTGAATGGGAGGCTGTTTTGATCTGAGGGGGAACACTTTAATAATTTCTAACAAAGCAACAATTCCCAAGGCACTTTGGACAACCTTGGCCGATTCCCTCTGATTATCCTCCAGCCACTCAACTCACTTTAAAGGGTGACTGAATGGGCTTTCCACAGCAACAAGCTCATGTGAGGAATAGCCTCATATTCGTTTTCAGAGCATGTAATCTACAGCTGAGGTCACTACTCTAGTCAACCGGAGGGATCCGAATAAATGTTTCCACATCAAATCGAGGTAGTTCTTATAATAGCCTCCGCTGAAACTTCAAAAGCAATGCGAGCAATAAAACAGTCAGGATCCTCTGCAGTGTTTCTGAACAGATATGAGGTGTTTTAGAAGCAAATCAAAGATCTCCCCACAATGCAACTGGAGCCTTGTCGTTTCTGCAGTACTACAGTGCCACCTGGTGGTGAGCAGAGGCCTCCATGGGACTGCAAGTGCTCCAACACATGTAGCTCCCGACCTGGTGGTCAGCTCACAAGATGAGAAATGATTGATGAACAGTTATTTGACTTGTTTTCAGATTTTTGCCTAATTTGATTTTCTTTTTCCTGTGGTGTACCCGATAATTTGACCTCTTAAGGCCTCCAAGATATTAAAATCAATCTGAGAAGGAAAAATCACTCACTAGCCTCTTCATGTATTAGCTTACATCAGGGAACACAGAAACACCCACTTTCTTTAAAAGATAATAAACTGGCAATGTTTTAAGCCAGGAGATCAATTAAAAACACTTACCGTTGTACTGAAGGTTGTTCCAGAATCCAAAAAGACTCTTCAAACCATTTGAGGATAAAAAGTTGCACCTCTGGTTTCAAATCAAAGATGGCCGCCATGTCGTCTACCTGGGTAGGAAACAGAATCGCAGCTTGGGAAATGGGTAAAAGTCGTTTTTTATTGTGTAAGAGAATATTTTTTTCATCCAGATTGTTTAGATTCTAAAGGTGTTTTGAAAATACTGCAATTATGTATTTTTAAATGACCAAAATTCGACGTTTAATTAATCTTAATCTTTTAGAGAAACACCCACTTTATCGCCGCCCCAGGTGTGAAGTTAGAAAGACGAGTGCTTACCGGACCTCTGTAGCCCGCTCCTCTAATGGCTCCAGGCTGCATTAGCTGCTATTAGCATAACACACCAAAATTTCTGACCATTTGTTGTGGTGCATTGTGGGTATTGTAGGCCCTAGACGTAATTAAAACCAAACAAACATAATTTTGGAGTTTTCCTTTGGGTGAGGGTTGACACCTTAAAACGACTGCAAAATATGTACATCTCCAATTCTTTCTCCTAAAATATACACATGACAAAAGAGTTACAAACTATGATCACTGATATATCTTTATTTTATTTAAGACTCTCACTAAAATAATGCATTTGACATGTCTTAACAGAATATCCTCATCTACATGTTTGGATTTGAAATAGCATCTTTAATGAATAAAACAACATCATAATTCATGTAAAACACCACGTTGTTAAAAGTTCCCTAAAAGAGGAGAGAAATTTTCATTGTTGTGACAAAACCACAATGCCATACAAAATACACTTTTTCACCTAACTGAATGAGCTAATTTGCATTGACTGCATGTCTAGCATATTTCGCCACGGTAGCTTTGACCTTAACAGAACTCATCATTGTTATTTTAAGGTTGCATTATACAATGTGTAATAAAGAAAAAAAAGCAAAACATCAGAAACCACGAGGTTATCTTCCATTTAAACCCCCAAAAGTGCTAATTTAGTATTTAACGATGATTCAAAGCAAGCCGTTTCTTACAGAAAAAAATATATACTGTATATCAAGAGGCTTCATGTACACCACGTTAAGACAATGTGTTTCATACAGTTATCCTCAAAAGTGCTTGTTGGAGTCTCAGCAGACTAGAATAAAAAACAAGATGTACAGTACATTGGCCACATGTTAGCAGTGTGTTATTTATACAAATATAATACACTTAAAATGAATGTTATTTTTACACATTCCTATACTGAAATCATATTAATAAAACCAGTTACTTTATTTTTCCATCTCTTGTTGTTTAGACGTTAAATAAAATATATGAGCCATCATTTTTTTTCAAACATGCCTCTCTGTTACTTTCAAATCTCTAAATTTAAGACAGTGTCTGCATACGATTCACTTGTTCCCTTTGAGCTCCCTCAAAAGCCATCGCAAAATATGAAACTACCAGCGATGGCGACAGAATGATCCCCAGCAGCAACCTCACTTCACACTTTTTAGCAGCTCCTGAAGGTTAAAACAAACACACTTTCAACGCAACAGTCTGTTGGTCTGGCAGAGGATAAAGTGCTGTTCTCCTTTGGCCCCGATTTGGAATCAGATAAAACCAGTAGTCAGAATCACTCGTAGACCCCGGCCTCTGATCTCAGTGCAGCATGATAAAAAGCCTCGTGACCCAGAGCCTTGGACAGCAGTCTGTGCCCGCGGGGGGACATGCAGCCCTGGCCAGGCAAATATCCTGCCACAGCTTTACCGGATCTTGTGGGTTTAGGTTTGGGCGCCGCGTAATACCCCTCCATGTGGTCATATTGTGTGGGCCTGACTTTAGTGCTCTGAGTCCTTCTGTTGGGCTGAGTGGAAAAGGATCCCAGATGTTCAAGATCCTGGGGGGATTTGGCGTGGTGATGATAGTGGTGACGATTTTCTCTGGTGCTCTGCGACCTGCCAGATCTCCTGAGGATGCTGGGTTTCACAATACCAGAGTAGCTGTTGACGGCGTTGGTCATCATTGACCGATCGGGGTCGTGACCTCGTGTATGGCTTCTGTTATTGTGCTCGACGTTCTTGACGTTGGGACAGCCCCTCTCAGGAAGCGAGGGGACTTTGCGAAGCGGCGGCTGCTGCTTGATCTGAATGCGCCTGGATGGTCCCGGCTCTGCACTCGACCTGTGGCCATACTGCTGCCTGAGGACCTCGGGGTCGGCCTGTTGAGACCTCACGGTAGTTGGGGATGTAGCTACCACAACATTTAGATTTTCTGTCCTGTTGGTGGAGAGGAGGCAGGCGTTTCCAGGGTCGGACTTGCTTCTTGTGTGCATTATGTCTCTGCTTCCTGTGTCAGTCGGCGAGACGGGGCTCTCGTAAGGAGACGCAGCTGGACATGTATTTTTACGTCTGGATTTACTCTCCTGCTTGACTGGTTGATATACGACTCTTTCAAAAACTTCTGCATCTCTGGCCTCGTAAACAACGGTGTCCCTGCTCTGTATGTAAAGCTCCCTGTTCACAGGAGTGACGCGGCGTGGAGAGTAGTTGTAGTAATCTGACTGTCCGCTCTCCCTTGTGGAACGCATGGTGTAGGACTGACTGTGTCGGATACCACTTTGCCGGCAGGGCTCTGCATAATAGTGGGAGGCGTCTGCTGGGCTCATATCAGAATAGGGGCTGTAGCGATAGTCAGCATGTGTGTTCTCAAACTGCGGCCGAACGGAGTGGATGCCGGTCTGAATCAGCCTCTGATAGGGCGCTTCCTGGCTCGACGTTTGCTCGACATAAAACATGGTGTCAGGGGGCAGGACTTCTGTCTCTGCCAGCTCGTAGTGACTAATCTGAGGGGCATGGAAGGAGCGAGCCCTCCGGATGGCCGGGTGCCCGACCATTCTATCTTCTGACCTCTGCCATGGGCTTTGCTGCCTGTGGCAGCCACTGATAAGGTGCTCATCTCTATGGTAACGTCTGTACTGAGGTGACAAAGGGTGCCTTAACCCTAAAGTGCTGTATCGGCTTTCCGAGGACTGTCTGTACATGCTCTTCGGCCCCACGAGACGATGTGGCAGAGCATCGGGCCGAGGGCAGTAAGGCGCAGGCATTCGTCCTGTTTGAATCGGCCGATGATGATAATGATGATGATGATTGCTGTAGACGTCCTCAACCAGGCCTACAGGCCTGTCCTCCTCTGGGCTGTAGTGATGGGCTGAGGAGGGCTGTAGTGGACGTGGAAGGACCTCCTCGACTGAGGCAGGCATGGAGGTCTCTGCCAGGACAGCGCGGAAATTAAATACATTGATAGAGTCGGTGTTCACATACACAGGAGAAGCAGAGGGGCTCTGAGTGGAGCACACTGGTTGGGTGGGTGTTGACACGCCAACGCTCTGATAAGTGGGTTCTGCTTGTGTGACATCTCTAAGCTCGTTTTCCTCTCTGCGGTCCCTCCTCTCGGCGCTGCCCTCATCCAAACTCCCTGACCCGAGCGGGCTGACATTAGGTGTGAAATTGCACATGCTTTCCTGTCCGTCGGTGACCTGCGACGGCTCCGAGGCGAGGTGTGCAGGAAGGAAATGAGGATGAGGGCAGCACTGGCTCTCCACAGGGCTGTGCACTGATGTTTGCCACTGGGAAACAGGGGAGACGGGAGGGCCGCAGTACTCCTGGGGATACACTTTAAGATCGAGAACAGAGGGCCGAGGCAGTCTGTCCTGGGCGTGAGGAGCCTCCTGTCTCTGGAGAGGGTGCGATGGGACGTTGTTTCTTCTCTGGGAGCCGCTGCTGGCCTTCTGGGCGGATTCAGCCAGAGCCAGAGCCAACTTTCGGGCAGCACTCGTCAAGGGAGGGTGAGGAGGGAGAACAGACACTGAACTCATAAGTCTATCTGTTCCTGGGGAGGGATAAGACAAACAACGCTACAGTATGACAGGACAAACAAAGCTATGGTAAGACATGATGGGACAAGACACAAAAGCTTTCATAAGAAACTACAGAATGCATTATTATTTAAATAGGTACTAACTATAGTAAATGTTATGTAAGACTTTAAAGAGGAGTGGTACTGACCTGAATCAGGCAGGTTCTGCGCAGACTGACTGAGGTCAGTCAGGGCTGATGCTTGGCTCGCTGTGCTGAGTGGGCTGCAGTGTTGGTAGGGCGCTTTCTGCACCTTTCCATCTGCCAACAGAGCTTCACACTTCTCCACAGGGGGACAGGAAGACGGAGGAGGTGGAGGAGAGGCAGATGCATTCTGAACATCTGCTTGTGTCTTAAAAGACTTCTTCCTGAGTTTAGGAGAGAGCGGCTTAGACGTAACCTTCTTCCCACCGAGAAGCGGGCTGATATCTGGAGACTGAGAGCAGCTAATGTTGTTGTTAGGAGAGGAGATGGGCTCTGATTCACTGGAACACCCTGCGCTCTTCCTCCATTTACTCCCGTCCTTGTTGCGCTGCAGCCCAGGCGTTGCTGAGGGTGGGCTGCACTGAAAAGACATGGGGTCAAAGTCCAAAGTAGAGATGCCTACAGCGGGCGGACAAAGATCGAGATCGTCCTCCTGGTGTGGAGGTGAAATACACGCTGCAGTGCGCACACGCTCAGCACCGTTGTGACTCTCATTCTGTGGGTGGCTTCGGTGGTCGTCTTTACTTCTGGTGTTGCGTAGGTCGTCTCTACAGACAGAAGAAATGGCCCCACTGGTCGAACGAGGCCTGCGGGGGTGGTAACTCGGAGGTTCCCCTGGGATGGTACGAAAACACATGCATATTTAGACCAAGTCTTCAAAAATCAAGACAATTTAAAAGACCGGGAGCCAGTTCAGTGCTCAAAATGTACGATTTTAATACATAATTACCTTCCACATTGTGCAAAGAGGTGAGAGATTCCTCACTTTTGGTAGAGCGCAATGTGCCACTATCTCCTCTTCCACCTGCAAGTGTGAAAATTGTTTGACACAATAAAATGAACCCCCACCACTTGTAAAATAACAACTTTCAAACACATTGAACTGGCAGGATTAGTTGAAGATTAGTTCAGGAAAGTTCGTAAAGAGAAGCTTTGAAAGTCACAGAGGCTTCGTGTTTTCTGGATGTGTAACAGCAGCAGTGATCTGACCTGGCAGTGCAATGCTCTTTATCTCGTTAGGCTCGCTGGGGTGTCGCTTCAGTTTACGTTTGGACACAGACTGGGACTTGCCCAGGTGGAAAAAGGAGAGCCAGTTCCCCACAGGAGACTTCTTAGCTTTAGCTGGAGGCCGCTTGTTGCTACAACACAGAAACAAATCATCTTCAACACCCGTCTAACAGAGGTGGCAGTTACCTGACACAAGCAGGAACAGATAAAAATGACAGAAACAAAACATCAAAAACTAAAAAAACAGACTCCTTTCATTAGATTTAAACTGATTCATAGTTTAGCGGATTCAAGAAGAGCAGCAAATCCTCACATGTGACACATTTTAATACAACCCTGATTCCCAAAAAGTTGGGACACTGTAACGTAAGAGCAGAATGCAACTTACCATTTGATTAATGACTCTTTCAGCACTACAGAATGTGACTAACCTCTCCATCGGGAGCTCGATGACTGTGTGGAACTTGCCGAGCAGAGCTCCGGGTCCCTCCCCGACCTCGATGTAGTCACTGTGGGTGAGGCAGGGGGTGGTGGCCGGGGAGCCCAGCTGTGCCTGAGTGCGAGCCTGGGCCTCCTCCAGAGACAGTAACTTTGTGGATGGGGAGCAGACCAGCAGGGACTTAGGCCTGGATAAGGTGTTGTTACCTAAAAGTGAGGCATTTTGAGTGTGTCAGAAATGCAGGTAACCTCAGAATGGATGCCACATGTCATTTTGCTTCTGTTTGGACCTACCTGTGCTTTCCCGTATGATGGCATTGAGTTTAGGGCTGAAGAGAGCCTCAGTGTTGTTGAGGATGAACTCCACCACCACCGACTGGATACGCACCTCCATGAACGCCGCTGTGCCGCTAAAACAGGCCGACTCGATCTGTCTGGACCTGAAACACAGTTACAGCACAGCACAACCTATTTCACAGGGCCACTGAGACATGCCCCAGTTCACTGTCACAGAAACACTACAAGGAAACAGCATTTTTGGCGTTAATGGTGCCAGTTTAACAGTCTGCATGGAGCCATACATTTAGAATGACAGTTCAAAAGTCACCTGAGGAGGTTAGGTGCCCAGACAATAGCCAGGTTTTTAGTGTGCATGTTAGTGGTGGAGCTGAAGGTGGCCAGGTGAGAGAGATGTCTCATTAGGTACTCGAGAGTCCTGCAGATAAACAAAGGCAAATTCAAAAATATTACGTTTTAGACACTAAAAAAAGTTATCCAGGGTCACAGGAGTAGAGTACAGGTACAGTATAGATGACCCAACCTCCTTGTTACTAGCAGGCTGAGTCAGAAATGTCACAGAACAGGTGAGGATTATGTCACTTTGCATAGACGTTATTAAGAAAAGCCTATGCAAAGCAAGATTGTTATGCTGTACTCGTAAGTGATCAGATCGCCATTTTTGGAACATATTAAAAGCAGAGTTTCACGTCTGAGGGCAGGATTTTCTATGTGGTTGAGATGTAAGAAAAAACGATCAAATCTGGCATTGCAGCACTGACAGTTCGAGGTGTTTTGATGCAAAAATCAAACAATTCCACTTCAGTCCACCAGGGTGCAACATCGAGCTTTGAACCTGACCTGTAATGTGGAGGCGGCAGCTGCTGGATGACATTGTGGATTTTGACCAGCCTCTCCTCATCTGTGGCCGCGGACACGGCCTCCTGTGAAGACAGGGGATAAAGCGTCACGTCACTGAGTGGGTTGATAATCACAGCAGAGGGAGTCGCCTTAACTTCTCTCCTTCCCCCCTCTTTTATATTCAGAGCAGCCAGTGTTTGGACTCACTTAATCTGCTATTCGGTTTTAGCGTGCACATCCCCTGCTGTTCCTAGAAAGCTCAGTGCAATGCAATGACCCCGTTTCGAGCAGCACTTAAAAATGAGCCGAACATTTAAATTTTACATTGTTTCTCCGGCTCTTTGATTATCACTGAGTAACAGAACATTTGTCCTCTGCAGCCTTTTCTCTTCAGCATGCTTAACAGCTATGCCAGTTTCCATTCCCCTATTTATCTCCAGCATAATTCCCTGCCCCAGTTCCACCGCTCTGGTCCTTACTGAGAATCTGTCGTAGAGCTGGTACGTGAGCAGCGGGTTGGGCAGCTCTCTGAAGTACAGCTTGCAGAGGGAGCCCACCGAGTGGATATCCTGTCTGAAGACGTCTCTGGTCAGGTCTGGGATCTGTTCTGAGTCAAACTCGTGCCTACATGACAGAAAGAAGAAGATATAGATATAGAACAGAGTGGGAGTCATCCTACTGCCCATCTGTCGGCATGAAAAAACAAAGAGGACATTTTAACACTGTAAGCTACTTTTAATGAGATTTCTTTTCAAATCCTCTGGCTTACGTCGCTAATACTGCTCAAAGCGGCCAAATCTGTAAAATATTCAATGCAAACGAATAAAGCATGGTTGCCATCTATTCCCCATCTTTAACGTTATTCCTCCTCAAACTAAAAAATACAATATAATTAACAGTTTAGAAGAGAAAGAAGGTCCTTCAGTATCCTTAATGCCTATAAACTGTGAGATCATCAACAAGTCAACAAGCATTTCTAATTCCCCTGAAACATTGAGATGTGATGTACAACGGTCAACAAGTTTTTCATGTGAGAAAATCCCTTTTGATTGGCTGCCAACACCCCATCAGATTATGCGCCTTCCACTTTATCTACTAATGGCGGTTCGGTTCTTGAATTCCTCCTGGCAAGCATGAAATAGATGAGAAAATCATTACAGCCATTCAGAGCTGCACAGCTTGAATCAAATTGTATTTGATGGATTTCAGAAGATGCAGCTCAAGAAGCAACACTTGAAGAGCAGCATCCATCATGTTGATAGTGAGCTCTGTGTATTTCCAATTACTGCTTCATAATCAGTGCTTGCTAGTGGATCAGGTCAGTCCATAATGCCACACAGAAACTTGTGAGTGTTGAGTTCTCCAGCAAGTGGTCTGACATGCAAACACTCATTTGCAGCCCTGCACTCGTCAGGCTGTTGTTTAACAAGATAACACCCTGTATCAGACATGATTTGGGGTTCAAATTCTCATCAATATAACAAACAAAATGAGAACAAACCTCAGTTTCTGGATGTTGGAGGAGATCCCGGACAGTCTGTAGATTCCGTCCACGACTCCATGTTTCTCTATGAAGTCGGCACAGCTCTTAACAACCTGCGGGACTACAGGAGACAGTAGAGCGTCATGAGAGACAGCTGAGGCATGAAGCTGCTGTTCAAAAGGCTGCAGCAGAAGATGTAGTGCTCCGAGATCGCTGCACTTTCATTGAGCTACTACGTTTTAGCAAGGAAAGTTTCTCTGATCTGGAACATCAAGATACGTCATGTGTAATCTCTACTATTTCAGTTCTGCTCATATCATGAATGGTATGAATATCGAATCAGTCTATATTAGCAGCTCCTAACCAAGAGGTTGCAAGATAAGTCTGAGGGGTAATCATTAACAGCATAAAAAAAACACTTCTCCTGCACAAAATTACTAATTTTCTGCATTTTTCTCAATTGTTCTCAAAAGTTTTACCTTTTAAGGCCTCTAACAATCACCCCAAATCAAATAATCTGACTATAGCTCATTACCTGCAGCTTAGCCAGGGTTTCAGGTGAAGTTAGTATTTTGTGCACACAAGTTAAACACATCATCATCATCATCATCATTTGGGACTCCAGGTGCACCGTTGAATCCAGATTTGTTTAATTTACTGATGTCTTAAAATGGTCTAATTTGAACATAAATTGGTCTAAAAACTACTGGAATTACCCTATAAAATACCAAAAGGACACAACCTCACTGTATGGTAGCTCCAGCCCTGCTTTGACGCACACAACCTGAGACAATGTGTCAGTAAACAATACGTGGTGCCCATGTAGCTTTAATCCAATACTCTGCATAAACTGGCATTTCATGAGATAAACGGTTAAAAAAATGCGAGCTTTGCCTCTGTCACACCACAGGCATTTCAACACGTCTGAGAAAACAGAAATAAAGACACAGTTCCTGGCAAATCTACAAGGAATCTGCGCAGCAGCACATCCTGCTGGCAAACATAAAATAGTCATTCACACCACCGACTCACTTCACATCAAACAGCACCGCTACGTATCACAAATCCACTATACAGGCAGCAGATTCACTGGGTAATCCCCGCTTGGGGTATTTATAATATTAGAATGTGAATCATTTCAGTGCGAACTGCCAGCAGGTAAGAATTACAGGATGGAAAATAAGTGAAGAAAAACCAAGACGCCGTTGTAGGAATAATTTACCCTCATGTCCTGAGTTGTGGAGATGTTCTCCCAGGTCACAGCCAAACACTCGCTCTCTGAGGATGCCGCGCTGCCGCAGCTTCTGAGGTGGCGGGCGAGACTTCATGAAGGTCCGCAGGAATGTTACCAGCTTCCCGTGCTTCTTACACACTGATTAAGATCACACACACACACACACACACACACACACACACACACACACACACACACATATAACAGCCGCTTTAAATCAATCTGTCTCACATCCCGGGAGCAAGTATTAAATAAATGATCAAACAGGAGGACAGACAGACTCTGAACAGTACCTGGCTTCGGCACCGAGCTTTGAACACTGGGGGGAATCTTGTCGTTTATCAGCTCGACACAGTCGCAGGGGAAGAAACCGACCTGCGAGTCAACAGAAGAGGATGAGCGGCGTGAAGAGGAACACATAGATGGTGACAACACTTGTAAGTTCAAAGGACCAGCTGGGGGGGGGGGGGGGGGGGGGTTGGTGCTGGGTGGGGGTGCAGAAATAGGTCAGTAAGCATGAGGGTACAAGCTGCCTCAGGCTGAAAATAGCGTTTTTGCATTATTGTGCAAAGCGTCTTAGGGTGTCACTCATATGCAGTGACATGTGTGATTCACAAGCACATATGAAACCAAGCAATGTAATTTGTATGATGAACCTTTTACTTAAAAACACAGTGAAATAAAAAATCTTTAAATATCTCATCCTGTGTCCCTGTGATGACTTTATACATATTTTTGCGCTTTTTATATCAAAATCCCTCTTTTTCTCCCTTTTCCTGTTACATACAAAGAATAAAATGTAATTTTGGGCTGCTAGCGAACTCCATCACATCACACCACACCACAGCAGAGCTACAGTTTATCTTAAAAGGAGGAATGTGTTTGGATTTCAGCCGGCAAAAACTTCCAAAGAACGTGTTTGAGGCCTCATTCATCCATTCCAGCCTCCTCCTCCTCCACCTCCTGGTCTAACAACACGAGCCCCAACAGTCCTCCTCAGCTCCGTTTCTCACCACACAATGAACACAGAGCTACCGTCCACCTGATATGACCACAACAACAGCAGATTCACCTGAAAGCCATGCTTCCCTCTCCACCAGCCTGTGTCCTCTTTAGGAGGCATGTCGATGACTGACACGATGTCTCCCACCTGGATCACAGAGGTGAGTGATGATCATTAAAGAAGCATTGAGATGGGATCGGAAATGTGTTTCTCTTAAGTCTTAAGCGATAGAGGTCACCTCGAAGGTCAGCTCGTCTGCGGCCTGGGCCGTGTAGCGCTTGGTGACGTGGGCAGCAGCGATGGCAGGGACGTTGATTGATGATTCCTCAGAAACCAGCAGGTGGTTCCCCTTGTTGTCGATCTGGAAAAGGATAGAATGACATTAGTGACACCCCGACATTTGAAGAAATACATTTCGGCCACGTTGTTGTTGTGCTGGCCAAGAGTAGCGCAAAAGACTGGAGAAGCAGAGAGAAGCATTCTCGTCATTTGAAGTGATAGAGGGAGACAATGCACAATAATTGGTATTTTCCACATGAGCAGCAATAAAATTTGTTACAGCAGTGTGGTTTTATTAGCATTTCTCCTGGTATTGACTGTAGGCTTGTCTAGCCAATGCTTCAGCCAATCATATAATTACCTTGTGTTGGATTTCGAATCCAGAAAAAAAAAGAGGCAACACAAACGTGTATTTAAGCCTCCTCCCACGTGAGTATTAAAAACTAAAGCAAAAAATAACACACCAAAACCCCACAACATTTAATTTTCATAATTCAGAGCATTAGCACACCCACAGCATCTCCAGCTGCAGAGTGGCACTGCGCATGCCTCAGTGCTGTGCACAAACGTGGCACCGCTGTGAGGGAGCTGGCTGTTCATCCAGAAACAGATTTAAAACACAAAGCTGTTCCTGAAGCACGAAGTCTTTTCTCCAGTTTCTGTGTGACTGCAGCTGCTCCTTTCACGTTAATAGCGAAGATTAAATATGAAGGAAGGAACAGCTGATAAGAAGATACCTCCATCCATGTCAGTACTGGACCGCAGTTGATCTTGTTGTCAGCAATGGCGGAGAAGCGGGACAGGTAGGTGGCCAACATCTTGGTTACCGTCTGAATGGAGACACAAGATTGCCAAGGTTTAGTGAAGTCTTCTAACTAACATAGAACAGATAAATCCAAGGTGTTAATGAAGCTTCATCCCTAATCTGTGAGTAACTTATATCACAGACAATGATGGAGTTGTAGCTCTCTGGTACCTCAACAGTGTCCTTTAATGTGTCGTATCTTGGCAGCTCGGTGAGCTGCGAGTAACGGCGGTCATAGATACACAAGTGTAGGTGTTTGTCCAGCACCCGGAAGTCTTCGTAGGACCTCCTCACCAGCCAGTTCCGACCCTGACATAGAGAAAAAGAAAAAAAAGGAGAAGCAAGAGTGAGGAAAAAGTTACAGATATTACACCATGCAGGCTATTTTCTGAGTGGAAATGAGTGACGTTACCTGGCAAGTGATCTGGACCAGAAAGACCAGCTCTTTGGAGTCCAGACCAGCCTTGGGTCCTTCGCTCTGCCCCTCTGCGAACGCCAACTGCGAGGGAGGAGACCCAGAAAAAAGAGAGACAGAGGAGCTAAAATTGTGAGGGCCCACATTTTAAATAATGGATGCATGTAATACAACAGCCTCACTGTATGTGACCTGGTGTACAAGAAGAACATCATGTCCAGGTCTGTTTTTCCATTAAATAGTAAAACCGCTTTTAGACCATCAAGTGGTGGGTTTGAGCGTAGAAACCTTCACCTCTCGAGTAACAAAGACCTACGGATTTATTTTTTTTAAGGATTTTCTCAAGTATTCTCACAAGTTAAAGTTTATTTTGGAGATAAGTCCAGCATACGTGCTCTGCCAGAGATGTGAGTCACATTCTCACTTCACCATAAATCCTGCAGTATGAAATGTATAATACATAAGTTGATATGAGCGCTTGAAGGCGGCGTGGTACTCCTCCTCAGCAGTATTCTATATGCCCCAAAACTGAGAAGATCAAAGCCTCGCAGGAGTTTGGGAATACATTGACAGCCATTACTGTAGAAGAGACTTCAAAGGCCTGGAAGCCTGGAAGTTCTGGTTATTTATAACTGTTAGCAACTCATCCACATACACTGTTACACAACACGCAGCGACCTAGTTACTCCTCAACAGTAAGACGGCAAATCGGGCTGACAAGGAACGCCGATTGAGAAATTTGTTCTTGAATAAGTCATGATGGAAGAGCTCTTATTCACTGCAAGGATTTGTTTGAAATAATAGCCCGAACTAAGCATCTGAATTAAGTACAAATGGGGGGGCAGGAGGCTAAAGGCATGATGGGAAGCAGGATCGTACAGAGAACGAAAACCAAGACTCTTTCGTGGCGAAGCGCAAAATAAAAACCCCACAAATTTTAAATTATGAAACAAAACAGCAGAAATCTGAAAGTTGTCACTGAAGGCACGCTTGAGCATCACTTCCTCTATGATGCTCACGCCGCTCTCTCCAAAACAAAACACGCACACACAGCTCAGACTTGAACCTTCTGCACAGAAACGCCTGCATTACGTTACTTCCTGACAAAAAAACATGGCACCAGAAGCTCAAACTGATACACAATCATCCACACGTGCAGGTTACCTGCCGCTAAAGCCTCTCAGATATCCATCCGCAGCTGGAGGAAGTGGCTCTTTCTTTGTGTGCAGCCGTAGTCCTGGACCCCAGTGAGCTCCTCCAACAAGCCAAGTCTTGGCTGAAGGCAGCAGAGTTTTAATGCTGCTCCTTGCTCGCCTGTGTGCCGTCCCCTGCCGCCTAACGTAAAATACTCATTCACTTAGGGTCGCCACACGCTCGCTGTTCTATTCAAAGCAGAAAATATGAAAAGAGGATGCTTCCCACTGTGCATCTTACCCCATTTCCTGCAAGCCCCTTTCCATCTCTTCCCCCTCCTCCCTCTCCTGTACCCTGCCTCCGTCGCCCTCCCCCTCCCCCTCTCTCTCAACCACTCTCCTTTCTGCAGTGACAAAAGGGGGTTTGGCAGTAAATGGGCTCAACCGGCACACACACAGATGCACAAGCTCATCCGTCATACAGAGGCAAAGCTGCACAAGATAGATAGACGACCCTTCTTCATTTCAAAACAATTCTCATTCATTCCGGTCTCGAGGCGAGACTGGAGCTAATCTGGAGAGGAATCAGTCGGGCGGGCTGCAGACAGAGGCAGTCTGCTGTCCTTGTGCTACTCTGCGATTAGGATACATGAGACCTGATCAGCACCCCTCCTCCTTCCTGCCGCCGCTGTCTGCGAATACAGAGACGGCGGGCAAATGCATCATGGGAGATACAACGAGAGCAAAGACTCATCTCTCAGATTAAGTCGAGAAATTAATCAAAAATAACAAGCAGAAGTAAAAATAAACATAGCAGATTGCATGCAGCTGTATGTTTGTGTATGTGTGTGCAGACGGTGTGCACAGCTTTCAGTGTCCGTGCCCCCCCCACAGACTCATGTTTCTCTTCCAGCTCAGCTCGGGCTTTTCTTCTCCCTGTGGACCTTTTCAAGGTCACCCAGACCGTTGTGCTGCTTCATTTGCCTCCACTCTACTGATGGAGCCGCCACAGTCACGGCAACCACGCCGGGTCATTTACCCAGCAGAACAAGTGCATCCTGGGATTTAAGCCCCCGTCTAGCCTGCCTCACTGTAGTCCATTAACGCTACATGTAGGGTTTCAGCCCTACAGCATGCATGCACTGCTCATGCACCCTTTTGTGTAGCTTCATTGGCAGCTTCTGGTTGTGAAGAGACGACTGCTGCACTCTGCTGGCAAGAAAGCTGAACTGCATGGAGGTGGAAGAGCCACTTACTGCGAATACACTCTTACTTAAACATTGAAAAAATGTCTATAAGTCCAAATTTTTAGTTTGCTGGTGAGAATCTAAGTTTACTACAGTTTATGAAAACACGCCGAACAGTCTACAGTCATGCTAGTGGCACTGCAGAGCTATACCTTGGAACAGTGAGCTAAATGCTACTGTCAGCATGCTAACATACTCAAAATGACACTGCTAATGTTTATCAGGTATAATGTTTATTACGTCCACCTTCCTAGTTTAGCTTGTTAGCATGCTGACAATTGCTAATTAGCACTAAACATAAAGTACAGCTGAGGCTGATGGGAATGTCATTAGTCTGGTGGATATTTGAAAAAAGTAAAACTGCAATGCATCCATACGGTTACAATATCTCTGAACCACCAATGTCAGGCTCATGGTGGCACTAAAGGAGTCAGAGGATCATCAGACCCATTTGGGATCATCCTCTGGAGCCTGTGGGAACGTCTGCACAAAACGAATCATGGAAATCTACCCATTAGCTGTCGAGGTATTTCAGTCTGCACCAAAGTGGACTAACTGACACGCAGACAGCGCGGCACTGCCATCCAAAGAGCTGTACCGCATGCATTGGTTAAAGATCCCCCCAAAATTACACCATATCCTCACAACCTTTTTTTGTTTTGTCAGAACAGATTCTCACTTTCAAAATGAGTCATCTCGTACAATTCCTGGTGGGACCCAGCTGTCCATCCAGGAAACGTCTGTTCCTCATTGACTCGCTGGTTGACATCACATGCTTAAGTCCAACTAATAAGGTGGGATCACATGTTTACAGAGATCAGATGAGTCTGACATTAATATACTGTAATGCAGCGGATTAGCACACTGCTGGAATCCGATCACGGCTTTAACGGGAATGCGACTAATAAAATCTGGAATAGTGAAATGATTTATGCATGGCGGCGTATTATTCTGGACAAATTAATATTTTGCAGCTCCTCCTGATAAAATGACACATTAACAACTCTAATGTGACATTTCAGGAAAAAGAAGGAAATGCAAGAATGAGGGCGGGACTCTCTGCAAAGGACAAATAAGGGTATTGATTGGACTGCCACATCGCATTTCAAGACTGATGCATTTATGGAGAAATTCATCAAAAAGGGCCACTGAACTTGAGCCAAAGACACAGTTGCTAAACATAGCAACTCTCTGCTGCAGAACACACAGAGTGCGTATTTTAGGCCTCACCTGAACGTTGCCAAAGTCAACAGTCTCATAGTGGAAATGGGCGCACTCTGCCAACCTGGGGAAGTGACCTCTGGGGAACGTCAGCCTTAAAATAAAAACACAGCACAACAACACTTCATCTGTATTGAACACACTGGCATCATAAGAGAGAGAAAAGCAACAGAGAGCAAAGATGTGAAAGGAAAGAGAGATTAGGCTTATGCGTGAGGGAACAGGGTTAGAGAAAGAGCAGGCTGGCTCGTTTGTCTGTCCCGCGCCCATCATTTTACAGGCCCTCTTTTCACTGGCCTGGATAAGAGGCCTGCTTTACAGCCTATAATAGCAGCAGCGCTGTCACGGGGAGCACCTACTTCTTCATGTTCTTGACCTTCATGCTAGCCGTGCTGACGCAGGAGCGCAGGAGGGGCTCGGCTGGGTGCTCCGTGATTTCGTCGCTCCTCACCTGCCAGACGGAGAGCGCACATATCAATACGCGTCAGTCAGTCACAGGAGGACTGATGGGGTGGCAGGCTGATAGACGATTACACCCATCAACAGCAATCACGCTGAACACCATTAAACAGTGTTTTGCAACAAAAGACACATAGAAGTCTGGTACAAGAATGAAATAAAGTATCACGCTTATGTCACGTTATAACAATGTTATGATAGTGTTATACTTATGTTATGTTTTGGTAATGTCATGCAATGTAAAGGTATGTTATGCTAACGTTACTCCATCTAATGTTACTGTACTGCTATGCTTTGCTATATTTATCTATGTTATGCTACTTTTATGTTATGCTTTGCTTATATTAATGTGCAATTCAAAGCTACGTTGCGCTATTTCATGCTGTTTAATGCTAATGTTATATTATGTTATACTAGGCTATGTTAAGCCATGCTATGTTATTTTATAGTGGCTGTCAGGAAGGGACAGAGCAGACTCTATTTCTTGAAGAAGATGTTGCAGATCTTTCAACAGTCTGTTGTTGCATGTGCAGTTTTTCTTTGCAGCCATCTGCTGTGGCAGCGACATCAGAATGACACTAAGAAAGTGAATAAGCTGATAAAGAGGGCTGGCTCTGTGCTGGGGGCTTCTCTGGAGCCCCCGGAGTTGGTTGTTGAGAGAAGGATGTTGCGCAAACTGTTCAACATAATGGACAACACTTCATATCCGCCGCATGAGCTACTAATCAGACAGAAGAGTGTTTTCAGTTGGAGGTTTCTTCAACTCCGCTGTAGTAAGGACTGCAACAGGAAGTCATTTTTACCCACTGCAATAACATTTTACAATGACTCCCCTCTGTGCAAGCAGAGGAGACTTATCATCCGTCTATCGTACCGTAAATCCATTCTTATTCAATTTATATACTTTATTTGTATTTTATTTCTTTTTTTGTCTATCTCGTACAGTAGTTTTTATGCACATGTGTATTATATTTTTAAAAAAGTGCTTTTTCTTACCTACCTCATGTCAGCTTAGTGTAACATATCTGTGTTTTGTGATGTGAATTGCTGCTGCAACGCTGCAATTTCCCTTAGGGGATCAATAAAGTACTCTATCCGTCTATTGATCTATCATATGCTAATAGCATCTTAAGCTACTGTTATGCTGTTATGTATGTTTTATAATGGTAATGTTTGTGTCTTCTACTGTTTTGTCTGTTTGGTCCAGTTTGCAGTTGGATTAGCTGGAACTGCAATTACAGTGCAACTGAAAACCTGAAGATGTTTTGGCCCTCATCAAAGAGCTCTAGATCGTAAAAACAGGAGGGTAATTCCCACCTCGCAGGTGATGATGGAAAGGTGGAGCTGTTACATAAAACTGGAGTAACCAGATGTAAACTGAACACCTTTCATTCCCAACCTGCAGGTGAGACATCCTCTGATGCACTGTGACTAATGTACTGATGACTGCATGTGACCTCGGTGACATCATGCTCTGGTGACATCATGGTGTGAATCACTTACAAAACCAGTGCAGCCTCACGGAAGGAGGCCGGCATGTCTGCTAGTGTGTTTTTTTTATTTAAGTGTTTGTGTGTGTGTAGGCGTGTACCATGGCAGTGGATGTCTCCTGTGGCTGTTTCTCTTCTGGAGGATTATTGTTGCTGGCTTGAGGTAAGGCATCGTCTTTGTCCAGGTCAGTGTGTGGTAGCAAACCTCTGCAGAAACAGACAGGCCATCACGCACAAGAATTAAAACGCAAGACAGGTGGCATGTCGTGACGCTAACACCCATGCAGTCCGGGGGTTTTCCTATCAGAGTTGTAATTTTTTACAAATACACCAGAGGGAGCAAGTGAGGGAGATGAATGTGGATTGGGCTCAAATCATGACATTGCACCAGCATGGCCCAAAAAACATAATGTGCCAGGCCCGTGGTGTTTGAATGTCTAATAGGAAATGTATTAATAAAAAACATGCAAAAATAATCATGTTCTCCAATCACACTTAGACAGGAACAAATTCTTGATGCAGATGAAAATTTGTAGCATCTCACAGTTTGATGGGGTCAACAAAAAGCCACGGCGTCTTTTGTGTGTGCTCAGGAAAGCAAATCTCGCCTATTCAGAGAGCCATAAAGGCAGTCCTCCCACGAGGGAGTGCTCCACAAAACCTTCGCTGGAAATGTGACTCAATGTATTCGGGAGTGGAGGGTGAGGTTCATTCAGCTCAACTTTTATGAGCAACAAAGAGAGGAGAGAGACAGGCCTTGGATCTGTCACAGTGATTCAGCGTGATGAGATCAGGGCAAGAACACTGACACACACACAGTGTCATGTATGTGATCCACAGTGACAGAACTAATGACATTCAGAGCGTTTAAATTCACAGAAAATGCAGTGAGCTTTGGCGCTGATGGAGCTTTAGCATTACACTGCATTTATTCACGGGGCATCTCATTACTGCTCTCACTACGCATCCATATGGCTTTACGCTATTCCCATCAGCTGACATGAAGCGCAGAAAAGAGAGTAACTCACCCCTCAAGGACGTCACTACTTCCTGGTTCACCCCGGGGTCCTGAGGCAGCGTTCTCAATCACCGCGGCAACCACACATCCAGCCTCCATGATGCCGCCTGACTGCAACAGCCTGCTGTGGAGAAAACGTGAGTGGGAGGGGAAGGAAGAGGGGGTGGGCGGCAGAGGAGAGGACAGGAGGAAGAGTCCAATGAAATGAAGGCGCCAGACGTCGACCCACTTGAGGCTGCAGCGTGCGCGACTCTCAAGGCTACGATCCACAGAGCCCAGACTGTAATCTGCGATGACATCATGCTACAGCGCTCGGAGCCACTTCAGTGATAATGCATGTCAGGCTGAGGATCCGCGGGATGGTTTTCATGAGAATATCAGCTCCTTTAATAGCACAGCAGCCCTGACAGGTTTTAGCCGGAGACAAAAACACACTCATATCTTCCTCAAGGAAATGTCAAGATTGTCATAGCAGCGTCAGCGAGTGTCCTTGGATAACATTTGCAGGTTTAGAGATGTTATTTTTGAACATTCTGGATAATGTTACCTTTGCTTCTCTTTTTCATTATATGAACAAACATTTGCATTAGATTTGCACATGAATTAAGCGCTTTAAGACTCCACCCTGAGATAAAAATCAAACCCTATCACATAAACCCATTGAAGCTCATATGTTGTTCACCAAACACGCAGTCAGTTCACACCTCTTGGCCAATTCCTACTTTCTCCTGAACTATTCAAGTTCATGCTGTCACCTCTTTTCAGCAAAAGCAAAAAAATGTCCCTCATGTATCCCCATAGAAATTGAATACTGTAAAACTGGGTCAGAAAATCCAGCTTAATCAATTTATCATATAAATAAATGGGCTCTAAATAAGTGGTTAATCAATTTAATGTATCATATAAATTACTGAACCATTTAAATCTAATATCAGCTAAGATGGGCCCGACATTATAACTTAATCTTTTGTCCCACTCTTATACAGGGACCCTTGGCCAGGGTCTGAAACTGAGCTGGTCACATGGTGCCCATCCATCCATTATCTATACCCGCTTATCCTCATCCAGGCACAGGGAGCACACGCTAACTCCAGCTGGCGAAGTCAAACCCAGAATCTCCTTGCTGAGAGGAAACGGTGCTAACAACTTCATAACCGGGCCCAGTAGGTAGTACTGCTGTGTACTATTGGTCTGTGGCTGTTTTTCATGGTTTGGATTTGGCCCCTTTGTTCCCATTTTTGTGTTAGTTTACTTAAATCCATATGGCCCTTCTTCTTTTTTTATGAATAGACTTCTAATTGTGCCTTGACCATATTCAGTCAACGGCCCCATCACTCTCACACTTTCACCAGACTCCCTACTTACTACTCCCCTCTTTATTTACTGTAAACTAACAGGAGGAATGCAGGAATGTCCCGACGAAGCAAAACTGGACTCTTCCTGATGTTCCTCTACAATATTCCCATAACCAGTTTCCAGATGTATGAAGGTGCTTAGCGTTAAACAATGCCTTAAGGCATCTGGGAACAAAAACAGGCCTCTCCAAACACCTCCGAGCCAAGCTGACTATGCTTAATTAAAACCAAAAAACATTTCAGTTAATTGAAATAATAATAAAACTTAAACAATTACAGAAAACTAAAATTATTACAAAACTAATGAAAATCTACAGGACAAGCCTTTAGTTTTACTAAATTTGGTCAAATTTGACAGCACAACAAGCACGAAGAGGCATTGCTGAATATGTTTCTATAGATTTATATAGATATATGAGTCAACTGCCTTCACAAAGTGTTGTATTTGCATTGTACAGGCCCCATATTATGATTACAAAAAATAAAATTAATACTGAAACTAATAAAAACTAAACTAATTAATACTAACTAAAGTTTTAAGCAATAAAGATTTAACTACAACGAGCAAGCCTGAAAACTAATTACACTGAAATGAAAACAAAAATTTAAAACAAAGTAAATAAAAAAAAACTACTGAAAAAAACTACAGTAACTCAGCTCGGCGGTCCGGCCACAGCATTTAAAAAAGTCCCTCCAATTAACAGGAGGCAGTTTTACCTCCTCCCTAAGCAGGTCTGCTAATCAACATAACGAGCAGCTTCATCAGGCCCGAGCGCTGCTGTAGCAGCAGTTTCCCACCAGCCCCTCTGGCCCGCAGCCTCACCGAGTTGCTGTTGACTGACTTCCACCAAACCTCATGACTCAGCAGAACGCGAGCATGCAGACAGGAATACAGGCCAGATCGGCTCCCCGCTATCCACATCTCATACTGTATCTCCCCTCTAATAGACACCATAACCTTGCCAGAGGAGAGCCAAAGCATTACACAGGCAGGCAGCAAATTAATTTACTGTTGAGAAGTGTTGCGTCAAGTACTGTTGCACAGAGGCCACTTGGGGAAAAAGTGTTTGGAAAGTCATGTGAATGACCCGTGTGTCACCCAAATTATGCAGAATTGGAAGCACGAGGAGTACTTGTAATACAATTAGTGCCTTTTAGTAGGTTGCATTAAAAAGGAACAGCAGAGAACAGGAACAAAGTGTGCTGCGCAGCCATGAAGACGTCCACCTCGTTTATTATACTCGGCCTTAGCGGTGCTAATGGACGGCGGAGATTCCTCGCGGCTGCATGCATTCCATGATTAAAAATGTCGCTTCGTACGCGGCACAATGCCTGACCTTGCTGATTGTGCCACATCAGACAGCGAGCCTTTTCAAGTGTAGGAACATTTTGTACTTCACATTGCAGAAGAGGCTGGTTGGCCGGGTCCTTTAAAGCCGCTTAAAGCTTTTGTTTTCTCCTGCGAGAGAAGTCAACACATGAGCGAGGGAGTGTTCTTATGGCAAGAACCGCAACACATGAAAAGCAGACTATTTTGGAAATGGCCCAAATAGATTGAGCTATAAAAAGACAGGGCTGTCATAACTTAAAAAAAATAATAATAAGATTCAGATTTTAGGAGGTGATCTTGCTCTGTGTCGTTGTCCCTAGCAGAGATGAATGGGAGGAAACACACGGACACTTTCTGCAGCATCACAGGCCAGAAACAAGCGAACGACGTCAAACCAGGTGGCACAAACTCTCTGACACCGGGTTACTGCTCGAAGCCTCGGAATCAACGCCGCCCACACGCTGCTGTGAATCAGGCAGAAATCATCTATCCACTGTTTGTCCATCAGTCAAGCAAAAGCATTCTGGACGCAACAATCCAAAACCCTCTCTCTGTCAGATGTTCTGAGGAGAGCGGAGAAGCACGGAGGGATGCTGCCCTGCTAGCCGATGGCCTACATGGCGCTCGCAGTGAAAATAGGCCAGCCTACACAATCTCGCACGCTGTTTATGAACTCGGTATCGGCAAGCGTGCTGACATGAAGAACGGCTGCCTACATATCTGCAGCTACAGAACACACAGCAGATGCGTCTGAGTGAGTCACACTTCTTCACGTGTGAGAGGACGGAGGCTGAGGAGAGGAGAGGGACAGTGAAAGCTGCCATTTCACCTGACACCAGCGCACACGTTAACGCTAATGTTGCTCATATGGCTGTACAGGTGATGAAGGGGTGAGTGATAAGAAGGCTGTTTGTCATTAGCTCTGTTAGCTGTTCTCTTCTATAACACAGCCGCAAATACGAGAACGTGGAGGGAGAGATTCGGAAATTCTTGAAATTCCAACCGATGGAGAATTTGGTTGCAATCTAAAGCAGAAGCAATTTTAACATTAGCATTTAAAACCCCTGCAGGCAGCTTGCAGTCTTTTTTATGCAACAGCATGCCAAAAAAGTACTTATATCAACTGCAGAAACAAGCTTAAAGCATTTGAAACATACTTATGTACACATGAATCTTAAGTTGTGGGGTATGGCGATACTTATCGTGCAAGGATAGAAAAATATGTCTCACTCTTTACACCAATATTTTCCATCATTTGGACGACAGTTTCTGTTCTTTCAGGCGGCACAGGCAGGAAATCTGCATGAAGGCGACAGAAACAAACATGGAGGAGAGTGAAGGACTCCGACCAGCCAAGACGAAGCCAGGAGCTCGTACCTAAAAGAGGGGCGACTTGTATTAAATCAAATATGAGGATATAATTCAAAAAGTAATAGGAAATGAGCTTTATTTGTGTTTATTTTATATGAACTATGTATTCATTGTGCTGTATTGTGAGATGTATCACTATAAAGTGACCTACATCGGAATATGAGCTCTTGGTCACATCTCACAGCCTTACATTATCATTCATTTACTCTCCATCACCCCCTGAGGGAAAATCTGACTCGTGCTCCACTTTGCTCACCAGCTAGCCGCTGACCGTGTCCGCCTGCTGTTTATTGGTGGGAAGGCAGCGTAGAGTCAGTGTTAAGAGCTTTTAGCTGACAGCTTCACCTGAAGACAATGCAGATGAGAGCTGGGAGAAAGTCGCAGGCCGGCAAACCGAAACAATGAGCTACAGAGTCCCGTAGAGTTAATGGCAACTGCAGAATCGACTGCTAATTCTCACTATGAGCGACGCAGCGACACAAAGAAAAGTGATCAGTTATCAGTAAAAAGGAACAATAGCAGCAGATTTAGTTGCACCTTTAACATGTCTCGATTTTGACGCCTCTGCCTCAGATGATGCGACAGGACCGTGTTGTTAACGAGGGGGAAAGTTGGTTTCATGCTCTCATCCGGAGCCCTGGAATGCACTCAACGCCAGCGAGAGACGCAGTGGAGAAAGGCCTGCCGTTGCCATGGCAACCTCTCTCCCCCATCCACCGTGACTTGATGCTCCTCCAGACTGAGGATGAGGCAACACGAGGAGGGAAAACGAAGCCTCGGAGAAACCTCTGACCACAAGCTTTGCCACGTCATCACCACCATCACCATCACCATCATCACCATCACCATCAGCAGCAGCAGCAGCAGCAGCAGCAGCAGCAGCAGCAGCAGCAGCAGCAGCAGCAAGTGAGGCAATGACATCGTTGCTCCTCCACCTTGCAGGATTCAGACACCGCCTTATGTGCTGCTGCTCTCTCAGCCAGCCACAATGCAGAACATTTTTTTTTAATCAACTTTCCTGGAGCTTTGTCACTCATTTCACTTGGCGAGGGTGGAGGAGGAGGAGGAGGAGGAGGAGGAGGAGGAGGAGGTGGTGATCATATGATCCCCTAATCTTCTTGAAATCTACCCGAGTGAGATTAACTTTATTTCATCTCACACTGAGTCGGTGTCACAGCTCAATCTTTGTCCTGCAACCTTCAGAGTCGCAGTGATCCCAGATGAAGGGCAGAGAGCGGGGTGAACAGCAGGGCGATTAAGTTGTAGACAACAAAGACCCAAATATTTAATCAACAAGCCGATCTGTCGGCTAAGCCTTACAGTGAAGAACAGGCCTTTCTGCTTTTAGCACAAATTTACTTCTCTAAAACAGACAAATGATGGTAAAAAGAAAATCAAGAATTTACTGAGCGGGACAAACATTTTAGGAGCATAACATGATTCTGGAGGATGCAGGTGTGCCATGATGCCATTGGCTGGGCAGTCCCAGAAGATCACGGTTACCTGCTCAGTCCAACACAACATCCCTGCGACAATTACTGCCTCTGTAAAGCTCCTGTTCAGCTATATGAAAGATGTTGACTCAACTGTGTAGCAACCATCTTTCAGGCTGTGACTGTGTTGTAACACTGGACTCCATTACATCATAAAATGGAAACGTCTGTCCCTACACACTCCAACACACACACACAAGTACTGTAAATATTGCAGACAGAGGATTCACAATATCATGGGGCTGAATTTCCTAAAGGCTGAGATGAGGTCATCAAATCACTTGTTTTGTCTGACAAACAATCCGAAACCCAAATATTCAGTTTATTATCACATACGATGAAGAAAAGCAGTAAAAATCTCATAACTGATCAGCTGCAACCAGTCAATCAATATCAAAAATCCAACATGTACCAATTATTTTGTCCTCAACACACAAACGAGTTTTGTTTAAACGCTTCACAACATGTTGTTGGACGACAATTTTCCTGATCGGTTTCTCTGTAGATTATTTTCTTGATTCGCTGATTTGTGATTCGTTCAATAACAAAGCAGAATATAGTGAAAAATGCCAAGATGATGACTGCGCTTGTCCTAACAACAGCCCAGAAACTAAGGGCTGGAAATGCTCACAATCAAGAAGCTGGAACTAAAAGATGTTCAGTTGTTTTGACGGGAAAATGAAAAATAATAGATTCAAAAATAGTGCCTGATTAATATTTGTTTCTGACGACTAAATGATTAATTGCATCAGATCAATCAACAACACACATACATACCCTGTAGATTGTGGGCACAGGCTTTATAACAGGTTGGCGAATGATTAGTGTCATTACTGATCGATCTGCTCGTTATTTCCTCGATTAATCGTCAAAATCATTGACATCACTGATCGATTAATTGACAAATAAATGAATAAAACGACAGCACAGCAAGGACCACAGACTTAAATCAACAGCTCTTAGAGAGCTCGAATGTGTGAAATTGTGGGATAAAAACCAAACCAATGTGTGGCTTTTTGGCTGTAGCGCTGTACTGCAACAGATCTCGCCGGTCTGTGTCATTCTCTGTCCACCCACCGCTTCACAGAGAGAGAAACGGCCCCAAAAATCCCCCCCGACAGATAAACTCACGTTTGTTTTCAAAAGCCGGGATGCAAACAAGCACACATCACCAGTCCTCTGCACCGCCTCGACTGGGGAGCACTGGGAAAAGTTCACCAGCGGTGGACTCTGACCTGTTGGGCCTGACGGATCACCGGTCAGCTGCGCCCACACACACACGCGCACACACACACGCGGTCATTTCTCAGCTTCAGTGATGATCGACTGAAGCAAACGACCAGGTGTTAATGGTGACAGCGTGCAGTTATGTCTGCAGGCTACAGCAGGCGGTGGTTGGTGGCGATCTCCGCTCGAGCTGCCTACCTGTAACCGTGCACGTCGCTCCGCTCCGCCGCCTCCTCTACGCCGCACCGCGCTGAGCTTCTCGACGCGGAAACATGCTGCCAGCATCGCACTGCAGAAACGCCGATCCCGGACGCGCACACGGGCTACAGCCGGCCGCCTGAGGTAGGTGAGTTTAGGGTGAACGCTGAGCTCGGGTGCGACATCGCGGAGGCAGTGTGGGAGTCATCCCGGCGCGAGGCGACTGTCTGACTGCCTGCCGAGAATCTGCGCTCGCCACCGGGAGCGCGCACTACTGATCTCGTGCCCGCGCCTTGAATATACCTTCGCCCCAGGGGTTCCCAGACCTTTCCAATGTCACGGAGCCGAATATGGGGTAGGCGTGAGAGTGCGCATGGAGCCCCTCTTCGGTAATATGCAGCAGCCCGAGGAGCCCCATCTGGCAAGTTGTGCGGTGTTAGGTAATGCTTGGTACAGAATTACATAACCATCTAGTGTAGGTGGGGTGGCAAGAGTGAGAGGAGTGAAACTTGGTGTGCAAATCACTCCATCCTCATATATCATCTTATTGTGCTTGTCCACTGAAAGAGATAATGTGAAGTTTAGCTTTTCCTCTTTATGCTTGGGACACTTTGCATGATCCTGTTCAGCCCCTGCAACAGCCTGAACCTGCAGCAATCAAAGAATTAACAGATTAATCGATTGATAGAATGAATCTACGACTATTTATGCATCTCACTTCATCAACATCATCAACATCTGCAGCTTTTTAAAGCATTAGTTTGACATTTCGGGAGGACAGGCCTGCTCTAGCTCTTCTGTCTGTTTGTTAAAGGCAGGAAACAGCTATATTTTTTATATTTATCAAAAAGCTGGAGATGGAGAAAGCTGTCCTGGCTCTGTCCAAAGCCAAGATCTCTAACCAACACCTTGCTTGTTTTTGACTTGTTCAGAAACCATTAAAATTAGAGGTAACACTAATCTCTGCAGGTCGCAACCAGCTGAGAAGTTTCTGCTCCCAGCAATGAAATCGTATCAATCAATATTATTTGTCACAGGTAATCTTATAGGACAGGCCCGCAATCACAGTGTAATGTCAATAACGCTTTGTATATATTGTTTATTTAATTTTTTTTAACTCATTGAGTAAATGTTTAAACCGGAGTCAGATTCCTTGTATGTGCACACATAAAATAAAGCTAATTCTGATTCTGATTGTGATAATGTAGCGTACCTGTAGTACGGCACATGACCCTCATAACGCATCAACCTGTTTTCACAGTCAGGTTTTGTTTATTGGAGGGTTTTAGAGGTGCTGTTAGGTGGATTTAGTTACTTTTGGACATAGCCAGGCCAGCTCTTACCCTGTTTCCAGTCTGAATGTGAAACTGGAATCAATCTTCTCATATAGCTCTTAGCAAGGAACCTAATAAACCTATTTCTGAAGAAATATGAAAAATAGCTATTATATTAAGTGTGTGAATGTACATTTTGATGGCTATGTTTTACTATTTAATAGTATCTTATAGACTAAACAATTAACTGATTAAAAAAAAATGCATTTGACAATATATAAATAATAACGTCTCACCTCAAACATATCATGACTGGTGAAAAATACAAAAATAATTAAACTTTTTTTTTCAAAGAATCTGCAGATAAAGTTGCATTTATGAGACTAGGCCTCTATTTGTATCCTCTGTTTGTCCGGTGGATTACCAGGCCTTTTATTTTCCTCAGGTGTATGCAGATGGCTGCTCATTTGTTTGTTTCCCAGCCTGGGGGAATTTGAACAAAAGCACAAAGGTCACTCTGACAGACCTCATCCTCTTTCAAGTTATTTGTTTTCCTTGTTCTGGCTCAGCCGCCACACAGTTCATTCCTTAACATTTGGGTGGAGACGGCGGCGCTGTGGTCTAAATATTAATCGCTGAATAACAAGCATGCATTTCGAGACAGCCTTTGACCTTCCTTGGGTAATTTTTTAATATTCAAATTAAGTTGCATTTGTCACATTGATCGAAGATTTAACTTCAGTGATCTTTTTGGAGGAAAAAAAGAATTTGAAACCCGGCACTTTAACTCCTGCTCTGCTGCCTTTGTGTCCTAGAATAAAAAAATTCAACAACCCTGACCTGATTAAGCCGCTCCTGTCCCCACGCTATCCTCCCCACTCTCTGCCCAACACTTACACCCTGTGTCCAGCACATGAACTACACCTTCTTCCTCACAGATATGATCAGATGCGCTACAAGCGACAAAACCACAGGAAAAATTAAGCCTCTTTTGATTTTTTTATTATATCAAAATACAAAAATTTGAGAGGAAAATTTCGTATGGGACTAAGCATTTGAAATGATATGGTGACATGAATACAACACTGCTTTCATATTCTCACAGACATGCCATAGATGGAGCATAGATCATGTGCTAGGCCCATGTCTACGTCATGATGAGCCACCAGGAGTGAGCCTGTGCATTTTCCCTATAAAGGCTTTTGATGGCGTCTGTCACTATAAATCCAGGCCGTGTTGGTAACAGGCCAGAGGGTTTTAAAATCATAGTTCGTTCAGGTTTCTGTTTACTCAATAAAGAAACGAGATCCATGGCAGTTGAACATGAAGAGTGAGTAAGACATGATCTCAGACGATACAGAAATTCACTGGACAGCAGTGGCAAACGAGAGAAAAGTAATACAAATATTATACATAAGGCTTTGGTACAGCACCATACAGTATGAGTTAATTGCTCACAAAAAGTCAAGTGAAGCGTAATACCTGATGTAGTGACAGAACAGAATGACAAATCTAAAAACTGACCAAAAAAAAAAAAAAAAGAGAGAAACATCAGGTTATCATTTTAAAACAGAGAAAAGTAAAAAATGTTTTTGCTTTGAAATATTTACATATGAACATCGTTTTGAATACAACTTAAAGAATGGAGACAAATTATGTACAAAAAAAAAAGATAAACAACACATAATACAGAATGTAAACATGTGATGTACAGCACAGAGTTCAGTGGATGGAAATGAAAATGAAATGTAAATTTTCTTCCTTTTTAAGCACTACTTGGTTTGCTTGAGTATGAGCATTAGCTAAAACAGTCAACGATGTAGTGCTTATTGTAGCCTACGATAATAATACATTCTAGTTTCTCAGTGCTGGTACACATGAAAAAACAGAGAATATAGAAAATACTACATATTTCTATTTTCCGTCCAATAACAACCAGCTCGGATGTCCATGAATGATTGCTAAATAGGCGTTTTTTTTGTATTGTCTCTACATGCAAGATTAATACAATAAAAAATCAAATCGGTTTCTAAGTATCATCCTACCAGCACCTAGTGATGCACTAAAAGCTGTAAGCAGAAAAAGTTGAAAAAAAAAACCCAAACAAACGTTAAAAAATAAAAAAAATTGAGCTAACAGTACGTCCAAAGCAGCCCTCTTAAACACTGTACATGTTTCTGTTGAATATGCAAAAAAGAGCCCGGAAGACGACATCCATTCTTTAAACCCATGGAGAGGATGTATGAGCTTCCCCAAGACCTTTCTACCAGGACAATCGGCATATAAATGCAAACGTGGTCTGATGACTACTCATGGCTATACTGTACAGTACTAGTAGGAATTCTGCCGTCAAAACGGCGGCGAGATGACGTGAGACGCTCGCGCCCCTGCAGTAGTGTGCTTGAAAAACAGTGCTGTTAACCGAAGATGGCGGACCTACAGGAAGTGTGTAGAAAAAGATCCCCTCGTGACCTGACGATGCTCTCAGATTTCCCTCCCGTGTGTCCTGTGGCGTGTACTACTCTAAATCAGGTTATGTTTCTCCTTTTAGGCTGGGTTAATATTGTCAATATCATCACAAATATACTTTAGAGAGGGTACCTTGGAAGCACAGACAGACATTGCAAACACACTATAGAAAACAGGTCATCTTTGAGTTCATTTGAATGTCACAAGTCTCTATTATTTGAGGTTATACTACTATTTTCCAGTATTGTCTATCACTGTCATCACACCATGATACTGTTATGATAAGGACCTACAGTGTCTACCGGAGCTAGTTTAGTCGCTCGCACACACAGGGCCGAAAGAGTTGCTTGTGGAAACAGAAAACGGAAAAATCTTTAGACCTCTATTCTACAGCACCACAAAGTTAAACATAGCACCAAGTCGTAATGTTCAAAGCAACTATGCCCTAACACACTTTTCTTTATCAAACTAATGTAAACACAATTTCCTCCACAGCACGTTTTGTACATGACTATAGCATGTCTGTGACTCTTAGAAAAAACGTTTCCTTCAGTTTTATTTGCTTTGGACACCTGAAGGCGAAGGATCTGGAGTGAATCTACATGTGTGCTCATGAACGGGCAAAATACAGTGTTACTTTGTTCCAGAAATATTGTTATAGAGGGCAACACACTTCTGCTTCTAAAGCTTTTTCCAGTGGGCATTCACGTACTATACATCAGAGAAAATACTACTTAACTTGTGCAGCCAGCGGGCTATGGCAAGAATACATTGTACGGTATTAACATTAAGGTTTCTTTTCTTCTCAGATAAAATAATGTCTGCTAAAGTATGACAAATGAGGCACCTTAAAATGTTTTAGAAACATTATCCACTTAAAGCCGTACTGTAAGCAAATACTTTTATATATAATCTAATTTTCTTGGGATCCTTCCCGTCTTTTCATACATCCTCGTACAAGAACGTCTTCCTGTAAAACACGGTTTGATTTATCTTTACAAATACAATACATACCATGTACAGTACATAACAAATATAGATTTTTTTTTTCCCCCTCGTATCTTACATGAAACCAATTTGTTAAAGTAGAATACGCACTCCGGCGCTCGCTTTCAGGCAACCGTCACTTTCTCACTCAAAGAGTTTGGAGATTTCGGAGAGCAGACATTGAGTCGATTCATTCATGTGGATATTTGTCGGAAAAAACCTCTGATTTCTTGGCGGCGGGTGGGGATATATCTGATGCGTCTGTGAGCTGTTGAACTCGCGAAAGGAAACCGGTTCTTTTTGCAGCCGTCAGAACAAAGGGAGCTTGGCTCAGAGCACACAGAGAAGTAAAACAATTTGGACTTAAAGTGCCGGCCGCTCGCCTCACCGGTCGCAGCCGCACTGCACACAACGTAATGGGTCATTCAATGTACTGTGACATCGGGACATTCATTTCCTGTACAGCAAAACATACATTCATTATCGGTTAGTGTCGAAAAATTAACAAACGTACAGAGAAGTAGCTAGCAAGTAATATACAATTGTTAAACAGTCAGGGTGGCCATTGTTTGAATATTTCCCATTGCTTGTTAACAGCTTCACAAATCATTCACCTCTAAACAGCTGCTGTTAAACATTAACATCCTTACTCTACTGGTTTGTCCTCTCTGCATGAAAACTCATGTACAGTGCTTCTGTACTTTTCCACTCAAGTTATATTTATTGATTTATTTGCCTTTTTTGATTCTAAAATTCAGTTGGTTTTTTTATCGGTATGGGTATTCTGGTTCTGTCCTATTATCGGATATACACAGTTGAAGCAGGTACCCATTTAAAATATAAATGTAAAAAACAAACAAAAAAAAAAAACAAAACAAGAGTTATGCATCCTGTAGCGTTTTTTCTCATGTGTCCTTGGCAGAGAAAGTAAAAACACACATAACGCTGGAGTCCCTCACTCCCGCAGAAGAGACAAATATGAAAGGCGAAGGAAAAGGCAGTTTATGTTAGAAAAAAACGAGAGAAAAAGGCAAAAAACGGCACCTCCAGACGTGCCACATGTCACAAATGATTCCTTAACAATGAAACACATACTACAGTACACTTCACAAGTCATCACCGTTCTTCTAAACCCTACAAGTCCAACCTCTGTTGAGCGTGTAGTCCAAATTATTTCGAGAGTTCTCATGAAGGCTTTGATCTTTATCTTAATACGGTGCTGAACGATGAGTGTAAACACACTGAGCCGTCGAGCACGAAAATCAACACAGTCCTCTAATGGTTGGCATCGGATCTGAAATCAAAATAAACACAATATGCCAGCTATTACTGAGAATAAAAAGCTTCTAAATTAGATAAGGTTAGGCCATATTATCCATTTGAATGAGTGTGGTGTGTGATATAAACCTTTTTATCCATACGTTTCATATGTAAAAAGGTCAAGTACGTACAGTATACCACAAGAATTACAGCAACTCTGCGTTTACTCTGAGGTATATTTTGTGGTAAGAACCCTGTGTTTAAATACTGACACTATTTGTATTGTAGGAAAGGTAGACTCATGTCCCTGTCCGAGGACGCACCAGGCTTCACAGTACACTGTATCACTGAAAAACCGAAAGATATGGACCCCTCAATGACCAGTGAGTGAAAAATCTTTAACGTGTTGTGACATACTCAACCAACACATTGTTATTACTGTAGGAGGAAGCTTAATTCCCTTGTTTTACTATTTATATACATTATATATTTTCAGAGCATTTTCAAGTGAAATTCCTCAGAGACAAGTAGTGGTGACAACTCAGAAAAGCCATTGTTCTTGTCTTCAGATAAGGTCTCCAGCCCCGGGGGATTCAGCTGGGTGTTTTCCCCGCTCCCCAAACACCGATGGACTTTTAGAGATTATAAGAAATGTATTAGCTTGATACAGGGAGCAGGGAGGGCTGAGGTTGGGCTTTTTTTTTCAGGGGAGGTCAGTTTAGTCGAGTCCAATGGCTTGGTGGGCACACGGGTCAGCGTAGAGTCCCATAGTTTGGGCCCTCGGAGTCTGCACTGGCCAGAATGCCTGTCTGGTCCTCCTCAGACTGCCTGCGGTGCAGGAAGGAGGTCAAATAGAGATAGGGGTTCTTCTTGTTTTGCCTTTTCCTCTTTCTGTGGAGGCTGAGATCCTCTCCCTCTTGGGGTGTCTGAGATTGCTGCTGGGTCTGAGAGGGACACGCACCTGACAGGGAGGCAGAGAGAAAGCACAGGAGTAACGCACCACCCCACATACTTTAAGGCGGATCTCTTCTTTCTCTGACCGTCAGACCCACCTGTTCTCCTTCCGGAGGTTGTGTTGTTGTTGTTGTTGGCAGCCACTCCCTTGGCTTTAGTAATACAGTGGTGTAGCAGTGCTGGTAAGCTCTCAGACCCGGCAGGATCACTAGACGCACCTAGAGGTTCCCTGAGAAGAGGAGAGACAGCACAGCACACATCGGCCCGCATTAATCCAACAGTCACGCCCGGCCCCGTCTCAGATGTGAAAAGACAGAACTTCGCATTGCTACTTCCAGTAGGTGCTATCGTATGATCTGATGAGCTCTTGTACTTCTACTGAGAGCCCTCTCACTAAGATGATGACTTTCCACTTTCTATCTGCAGTGATGGATGATAAAAGTTAGACACAAAGAAAGAAAGAAAGCAAGAGAGAGGAAGAGAAAGAGAAAAAGAATAGTTGACTTAAGGTGGCAGTGGATTTGGTGAATTTATTGGCTTTTAAGTTTCTTCTAAAACAATCACTGCATTAAAGACCCAGTGCAGGATTTATAGGGATTATGCTAATACTGACCACATATTTATCCTTAAAGGCTAAATTGATACAAAGTCACTGCGTACTCTCATTTTAGGTCCCATAATTGTAAAATCAGGGACATGCTGTGGTCTTAGCAGCAGTCCTAAAAATAAATGGGAACAAACACATTTCAGGTTTAGACAGTAATTGTAGTTACTGTGCTCACTCAGGTTTGGGTCTTTAAATAGTGACTGCTTCAGAAATGCGGCAATATTGGTCTCTTTTCTGTATAAAACTCATAAAATGAAAATAATTTCTGGAACTGTAAAATTACAGTTCCTGTATCAATAAAGCCTTATTATAGATTCTCTTTTAAAGTCTCCCAATAGCTCTATTTTCAGTGTACAGTAAATGCATGTGTGTGTGTGTGTGTGTGTGTGTGTGTGTGTGTGTGTGTGAAGGTGTGTTTTAAGACAGAAATTAAACAGCTCTTTTGAACCTTGAAGAACTATTTTCATTTCATGAGTGATACATTAGCCTGAGAACCAGACGAATCTGCGAGCTCATGTTTCACTGCTCTGGCAGATGCGTCCGGTTCTCCCTCCCGTTCAGACAGATTTCCAGCCAGCCTGGCCCGGCTCGGGCCAATCACAACTGTTTATCTAATATGGGGCAGGTTTGATACGAGGGCTGGACAGAGGAGCGCAGTTGAGGCATTTTCGTAAACAACCAAGATGGCTGCCACTGATGTGGGACATTCTGTTGAATCTAATAAGGTGTAAGGTGTTTTCTCTATAAAAGTAGAACAAACAACTGCACTTCAAGCTTTTCTTGATGAGAAAGACGTATCTGCCGTACTTCTGACAGGATTTGGTAATGGAGGGAACGGATCGGGGAAGCAATCAAACTGGGAATGACTGCCTTGCAGCTCGCAGTCCCCATTGAGGCAGAATCCACAGCGCATGTTTGTTTGGTAGCCATGGCTGCTGAACAGCAGGTGGCGACACATGTTGGCGTCAATGGTTTTCAAAGAAAACCTTACGGAAATTGTCGCGGATGAAGTTCACGTAACGTGCAATGTCATGCCAAAATCATGCCAAACGTCTGTGCATCATGTTGAACTAGAAGCCACATGAATTTGATGTTGCAACTAGCTACCTAGCCTAATACCCTGCCGTTAGTTACCGAAGCTAGCTTGCTAATAGTTGCCATGTCACACGTTTCATTGTCCGATTGGTCTTGGATCTATCCAATTGCATCCAGGGGCGTTTTGGACTACGCCCACTGATAACGTCCCTTGGAAATCGAAAATGAACTGAGAGGCTCCAGACTAATTCGCATTTGCAAAGTGGTCTGGCGATGTCAGGCTAGTGATACATGCTACGTTTAATGAAAAACAATCAATGTTCAATCAGTGAAAAAAAGAAATCATGTTAAAGTGTCTTCTCTGTCACAGTACAGAGTCTGTCTTAGGTGTAGTTTTACCTCATACCGAATATTCTGGTTTTGTCTCATAGAAAGATGCAATAAAATGAAATTAAGTCCAGACAACCTCACAAACTCTAAGGATTTAAGTTCAGGTTCATGAGGCTCAGTGTCTTTGCCTTTCAAAGAGCTGAATACAAACAGCTTCAAAACCTCACTGAATGCTTCATTGAGTCAAGTTGTTGTGCCAAACATGTAATGTTTCAAAAGGCATAGGAACACAAAGCTTTAGAGATGCTGTCCATCACTTGTCACTGTGGAGAGAGAGATTGAGAGCCATTAGCAGAGAGGGGGAGACACATCTGAGAATTGCAACAGTCCTGGACAGATAGAGAACATTTCCATTATCACATAAACTGTGTGCAGAGGCCACAGCGTGTTAAAATATAGTACATTTCCATAGACATGAACACTGTACAGCACACTTTCATAAACATGAACACTGCGTACAGAGGCTTCACCATGCTGACGGGAGGAGATGGCAGGAAGAGGAAATGGCCGTTAAAGAACAAGTCACATGACAGGAAGAGGAAATGGCCATTAAAAACAGTCACATGACAGAAAAACGAAAGCACTTAGGACAACAAATGTGACAAAGAATTTAGTTTGAGAATTGTTGTTATTTGTTTGGTCGTAGAGAAAAGTTTAGAGAATGCATGCATGGCATTTTGCACATGGAACAAAACTTTAAAGGGGAATACTCCAGTCTATCATTCATGTGCGTCCTCTATTGATTCAAGGCTTTTTTTGTGCAGGGAAACATGTCTGTATTGAAACAATCAAAAGACAAAAATGCTTCTCCACAGTCCAAAACCGCTCCTCCTGCTTGCTCACAAGCCTAATTACTGCAGCCTACGCCACAGCAGGCTTACTCTGCCTTGGAAGTGTATTGACAAATGTGTCCTGCAGTCATTATTACCATTAGCTGTACTTCACTTGAATCCAGCACAGAGGCACAACCCAAAGCGATTCCCCTTTAAAGGAGAGAGTGATTAGAGCCCTCCCCCTGCTGACCCCTCCCCTCTCAGACATGGGTCCGACCCTTACCTATTGCGGCGTAGGGGACCGGGTCACAACGCTGCCCAGATAGCTGAGATCAATCAAAAACAAATCACGTAAGACCCTTACCCTCTATAAAGCAGCAGCCCTATAAGCTACCTTCCCTTAAAGGCCAGTGACAGTGCAGGAGCAAGTCTCTGCTTCATGGCTTTAGCTACTGTATGATTGTAGCCTCTAGGGTTGTGAGGTGGGTGTGAGGGGGCGCAGGAATGTGCACAATAAAGAAATACTACGGGGCATAAAGGTATATGAGTCTCAGCTATGTTCTTCTGTGGGTGTAAGCATAAAACTTACTGCTTTATGTCTCACAATCTGTATATAAGGGCACTGATCTATCAGATTGTTGTGGGAGAAAAATCCCTTTATTAGCATCCTTTATTAATGGTTGATAAATCACTTTCTAACGCTTTATAACACTATTATGAGCCATAATAACTACTTTTGCGTTGCCGGGTTGTGGCTGGTTTTTATCCTCCTCCAGCAGGATAAATGATTTGTCCTGAATTTATCCGACAGGTCGACCTCTGAGCTTCTAGAAAAGCGCTGCAGAACCTTTGGACATAAACATTTTGATTATTGTTATTTACAGCAGACTACCCTCTATCAGATACTGTACAGATGACTCACTAACTTTCACTGTTGGATTATTAGACAGTGTTAATATATGATTAACATTTATAACTGTTGACCTGATGGTTATTAATGACTGATTTTTCACAACCTGGCAACCCAAAAGCTGATCTTCTTAACTGGGTGATAACTGTTGAATGAAGGCTTAGTAAACAGTTTATTAACCATTAATAAAGTCCTTAGTTACAGCTTACAAATGCTTTATAAAGGGTGAATTATAAGAAGGTGGCACCGTTTTCTTTGAATGTAATATGGTGCAATGAATGTAATGTAAATGTTCATCAAATATACAGTTAATCATTAAAGTTGAGCATGAAAATAACTTTTGCTAATATAACTTTTTCACTTTCATACTTCGTTCAGGATTAAATTTGGTCAAATTTATGTCCAGCTGTGAAAATAGTTCACTTCAATGTTCAGAATGGAGGACAGAAAAAAGCAGTTTTAAAAACAATAAACTTGAGGTTTTCTGTAGCCTGGGTTTCATCTAAATGTCCCTATAGTCATTATGGGCTTCAATTTGCATTACGACCAATAGTTTATAAGATTAAATATGTGCTATCAAATAATGAAGACAATAAAACATTATCTTAGTCAAATTGAGCTTTCACATGCCATCAGGTTTAGGTAAATGTCATTTTTATGAACTGATAACAATGTGTGCTAAATGCAATTACATGCCCTCTGCATATTAATGTACAATATGCATCTTAAGTATGCCTAAATGGAGACATCAAAGTAAAACTGTGGATAAATACTGAGGAAATTTGGAATAGAGTGCAGGCAAGGAGACGAGTCTCCCCTTTAAATAAATATGTGACTATTCTCTACTGGAATGGAGCACCTACCCTGAGGCTGATATCTGGAGCTGAGAGGGCTCTGAGGGTAGCATCTCCTCCTCTGTCCTTCTCTGGGATGGCCTCTGCCCGAAAACATCCCTGCCCTCCAGAGGGGGAGAGGGGGACTGGGAGGGGTAACTGGCTGCAGTGGAGGCATAGGACATGTGGGCGTGGTAACTGGGGCTGGGTTGCCTGGCGCCCTGAGTGGGAGAGGTGGTCAGGGAGGACCTCCGGGAGAAACTGACAGTGGCTGAGGGCTGCAGGGTGATCTCAGGCATCTCCAGAGACCGAGAGGTGCGGAGGATGCTGGGCCGCGGAGGGGGCCGCACTAGAATATCTGGGGAACCTGGCTGGGTGCTAAGAGGGCTTTGGGAGAGTGGAGAGAGGCGGGAGGGCTGGAGTACTAGCGGGGGTAGGCTGGGGTCTGCCCGGCGCCCTGCCCTCGGGCTGAGCCAGGACTGAGGGCTACTACTGGGGGCTGTGCTTGGGCTCCCTGCACGGGCTGCCGGGTCAGGGTAAGGCAACACTGGTACACCCACACCGTGGGCCGTGTGTCTGAGCTGGCCGAGACTCTGGGCCTGTTGCATAGCTAAACGCCTAACCGGAGGACCCAGGGGCCTGTCTCTGCCTGGGGGAGCCACAGGAACCTCCAGCTGCAGGAGTCCAGGGCTTGTTGGATCCTTTAGGGGAGGGAGGTGCAGGCGACTGGGGGGTAGAGAGTGAGGAGGGTATGGGGGTGGATCAGGGAGGTCTTGGGGATGATGTAAGGGATGGTGAGGTGGGTATATGAACCGTGGACCCTCTAGACCCAGGAAGGGTAACTCATGAGGCTGCCAGCTTTCAGGTGAGCGAGGAGGAGGGCTGTGTGTGTGAGACAGAGAATGGCCAGAGGCAGTGTACTGATGGTGCTCCATCTCTCCACTCTCCTCGGGGATGGAGGGGTAACCAAAGGGCCCCTCTGCGGTGCCTGGGGGGGAGGACAGAGCGGAGCTACGCGGGCTGATGTCAGGCATGTAGAATGGTGGTGGAATCCCTGATTCACCGCGGCTGCCTAGATACCCATAGAATGGGCCCTGGGGAAAGCCCCTGTAGCGGGAGGCGGGGGCCTGCCCTGAGGCGTGAAGTGCACTGCCCTCTGCAAAGCTCATACCTTCCATGGCCCTGTGTAGGCGGGGGCTGTAGGTGGGGGGCTGCGTTGACTCCAGGCTGGAGGACGTTGGGGAGAGCTGGGGCCGCAGCGTGGGCATGATGGGCGGCAGAGGCCCAGGGTCAAAATCATTCTCCTCATCAGACTGCCGGAACTCAGGGTACATGTCAGACTCCTCTGCGAAGGGGAAGCCATGGATGCGGCGGGGTGGTGGGCTGCTCTCCATGACGAAGCGGCCATCAGGGCCGCGGCTTATCAGCTCAATAGGCGTGGTGACTTCTGCCTCATACTTGGACACGCTGTATTTCTTGCTGGCTATGGCACGCTTGGTTTTCTTGTAGAAGGAGAGCTCTTTGTCTTTTTCTCTCTGAGGGCTGGGCAGCTTCCTGACGTACAGGCCTGGACCGTGGGATCCCTCTGAAGAAAGAGAGCGGGGTCGAGATGGAGGGGAACTCTCTGGACTTATCTTCCCCGACGATAACCTGATGAAAAACGCAGACACGAGGCGCTGGTTTAATTTCACACATGCCAGATAAAACCCGAACGTAAGGTGCATGAAGTATTTCAAAACAAAAGGAAAATCTCTGATGCTGTAAATGAATAGGCATGAACGCAATTTCATTCTTCAACTAAACACATGACACAATACAAAGCCAAAGCACTCCATCAAGGCAGCCATAATGAACTACATTATGATAATGACCAGTATATGGCGGCGGCAGCATCCTGATAGCTAATGAACCAAGCCAGGATGACGGGATGAGAGGAGAACCAACGACGCAACCATGACAACCGCATCACAGATCTATTGATTCTACATCTTCTCGAGAGTACGTGAGGCCAATTTCCATATGCTGCACCAAATGGTGATGTGAGGAAAGCAGATGACATCTAACCAGGCCTCATTTGCCCACACCAGGAGCAGCGTTGTCGACATTTACGCGGTCACTGAATGCATCAGGTAGAAAGACATTATTAAGAGTGCATATAGACAGTACTGAACTGTACATGCAGCTGAGCTAATGCACGTTAATCCCTGTATGCGTGGAAGTCTGTGCATGCAAAAAAGGCCAGCGGTGGGCTTCACTACAACAAATAGTCATTGTCAGTTAATAATTTCTATGCAATGCATCAACCATGCAGCCAAGCCAGTGCAGTGCAGCACACTCTGTATTTTGGTGCAGGCAGGCACTCACAGGGGGCTGGCGGGCGGGGGCAAGAAACTGCTCCTGGCAGGCTCGTCCCAGCAGGGCTCTACCCCTGGCAAGGGGGTGAGAGGAGGCCTGCGATGGGAGACAAACGACATGGGCCTGGTTCATCTTTGACTACGCCACTTGCAGGAAGGACTAAGGGTGAACTCCCTGATCTGCCTGGACCACTTCGTTATCTGATACTGACCATTAACCTAAAGTCTCAGGCAAGCAAACATTTATTCTGGAATGGGATTTACACAGATTATTGTCACAAATGAGCTTCTTTTGAGATTGAAATGCAGTCATACATGTACACAAGGTTTACAGACAGACAGACAAATACACACATGTAGCTGATACTGTACATTAAATGTGCAGCTAAACAAAAAACAGCATTATTTAACACTTAGAATCATGCAGAAAGCAGACGGCGTTCGAGGTTAAAGAATACAGATGGATCAAAAATCAATAGACATACTGCAGCTTGGGCACTCTGGGTAATGTGCTTAAAATGCTGACTCCACTGCTTTGAACTTTCCTTAATCTGCCCATGATCCGCTAGAGGCTGCTACTGTACATGTTCCTCCACACCCTTCAAGAAGCCTGAACATACAATCTTTTTTTATCATCCACCTGGGCTTCTTCTTCTTCTGCATGCTGATTCATTTTGGAAGCTCTGCTAACAAGGCTGTAAAAAGATTGTGTGTGTCCAGTTGCCAGCTGCATCTGTTTGTAGGTTGTACTGTTATTTATAGTAAAGTGTACGCCTTGTCACAGCGCGCATAGGTGGAGACATTTTTGTGGAAGGTGCATTAGGAGATGCATAGCGATAGCCACCTCTGGCGGACTGCAGGGGCTCCGGTGTTGGCGTTACTTACGGTGACTCAATGCTTTTCCTGAAGTGTGTCACCGACAAGGGAGGATCTGAGAGGACAAAAACATTTACATTCAGCATCTCCTCTGTTGAACACTACGACAAGAAGTCAGGCACATAGATGGATTATGAGACATGGAAAAGCCCCCCTTCACACATTCTACATAGGAGCACGCAGACTGAAGTGACAAAAAGCAACTACAACATGGCCTTTACACTCCTGCGTTTGTAGTTGTTCTTTGTGGTCAGTTTGCAGCGTTTTGTGATCATTCTGTGTCTTTTGTAGTTGTTTTGTGTCTCTGTGGCTGTTCTGTGTCTCTCTGTAGTTGTTGCTGCTGCGCCATAGGTCCATTCAGTAATCCATCCATGGTCAGCCATGGTCAATATTTATTACGTGTAAATTAAGTAGAAAGGGAGACTGACCTGGTTTGCGCTTGAGTTTGCGACGATGTTGCTTATTGACAAAGCAAGCTGCTAGAGTGCTGAACAGTACTGCCGCTGCCAGAAAACAGATAGTTGCCACAACGCCCGCCACCACAGGCCGCGCCAGCCCCTCATCAGGCAGCTCCGCAGGGGGGAAGGGATCTGATGGAGCAGACAAGAGGGTGAAGTGGAGAGATTAGTGACAAATCTATTCACAAGGGCCAAGCATTTCTGTGTGTACTTGTACACATGCAATGCTTCTTTGTGAAGAAATGGACCTGTGCTCGACACTCCCACCACGTTGCTGCTCTCACTGATCAGGTCATCCATGACGGCCATCACTCGAAACTCATACCAGGACTCCTGTCAGAGCGACACAATGAACACACTCTTCTTGAGACTGTCTCACAGCACTGTGTGTTAACAAAGCACTCTCTGATTTTGTAATAAGAGAATGCTGGTTTGCAGTCTAATTGTTGTCCAAATTACCTTCTTAATTATTAAAATACACTGAAATGCCAAGTGGGTAAAAATGAGTTAAGTTATTTTAATTGAGGTCAAATTGCATTTGATAAAAATGTGGACTATATAAAAGTGGAATAATCGAGAAATGGATTCCATTAATAAACTTTCCAGTCAATTATTTCTCCAACTTAGCTCCCTGCCAGACCTCACACAGCCATGTTCCTGTACCAAAACGTGGATGTAACTGACCTGAACGAGGTCTCGGGCTATGAGCTCAGTCTCGGTGGACGGGATCAGGTCATCCAGAACCTCCCACCTCTCCCCGAGGCGGAACTCCATGATATATCGGTCGATGGGTGAGGAGTGGTTGGCTGGAGGGAGCCATGTGAGGAGAACACCGTGCTGCGTGCGATTGGCTGTGAGGCACCGTGGTGGAGTAAGAAGCACCAGTGGTTCTGGGGTACCCAGAGGAGAGCCTGTGGACCAGAAATGTTACATACAGTAACATACTCATGCTAAGCGGTTAAGTTGAGGGATCATCAAAGTTATTGCAATTCATCCTGAGGGGAACATCAAATAATTGTCACTTAAAACCACAAATGTGAACCTCATGTTGGCATTATATGACAAGTCAGGTGATCACCAAAGTCATTAAATTACATCCCCTGGACACCATGAATGTGTCACAGGTTGGTGAAAATTTCGACCTGCTTGTGGTGCTACAGGAGAGGTCAGGGGATCAAAGGTCCGTAGGTCTCATCCTCTAGGGATCATAAATGACAGATTTCATGCCAATCCATCCTATAATGTTGAAATACTTCAGTCTGGACCAAAGCAGTGGACGACAGAACAAAATGGGCCTACTGCTAGCGTGCCTAAAACCTGACTAGTCTGTAAACAGGAATGTGTCATATAAATATGCATATAAATGGTGTTTCGAGTCTGAAGTGTCTCACTCTACAATCCAACTGCCTAAACAAAGACGTAATGTGTGGTGCACCATTTTCTGTTCAAAAAAAGTTTTCCTAATTACCCACAAATAAAAATAGCCCCACTTCGACATAAACAGATATGATGCCCACGGGCAGGCACACAGAAATACACTCGTATGTTGTACAATTTTACCCAAAAACAAAAATAGAAAGTCTGACATGATCAAACCAAAACTCTTCAGTGTCATATCATGAGAGACCGACACTCATCCATCAGCCGTGTGGTAACACAGTAAATCAAAATAGCACCATAACAATACAGTAGATTTTGCTTGGCTTTCAGATTCAAGAAGAGATATCAACACAACTCTGATTTCAAAAAAAGTCTGGATGCTCTGTGAAAGACGAATAAAACACAAAGTGATAATCTGCTCATCCTTTTTGGTACATTCGCAATTGAGAACAGTACAAAGGCAATATATTTAATGTTTAAATAAATTGTTTTAAATTTAAATATTTTTTGTAAATATATGATTATTCTGAATTGGATGCAGCAACATGTTTCAGACAAGTTGAGACAGGAGCAACAAAAGACCTGGAAAGCTGTGGAACGCTCCAAAAACACCTGTTTGGAACGTTCCACAGGTAAACAGGCTCATTGAAAACAGGTGATAGTATCATGATTGGGTATGAAAGGAGCATTTTGGAAAGGCTCAGTTGCTCACAAGTGTTCACGTGTAAACACATGACTGTATTAATGCTCAGGAACACTTTGGAACACTGTTGTTGGTAAAAAATAACAGCTCGTTTGCAAATGAAAGTCGTGTGATTTACTAGTTTAACCGAAGTCTATCATCCTTTCTGATGAACCTAACATGCATGTTATTGCACATACTTCAAATACCAAAAAAACAACTGTGTATGACAGAGCAAAGCATAAACCAAAGCCCTGACTGTCCACTGCCATTCATCGACTGGCTGCTGTCTGAGTGTGTGAACTAGGTCAGAACTTTGCAAGCCTCATTTAACCTTTGTTGAATGAAGGTAAACTTTCCAACACACAGTTTGTTGGCAACGTGTAGCAGAATGTGGGTTTACGCTGTATGAAACAAAGCCAGCACTGTGAGCAAGTTACTGTCATCATGTCTTTGAGTTTATGCTTTGTTAACCACAAGTTCTCAGGTTGTTTTTACTGCTTCTATTGATTTTAAAGACTCACGTTTCACATGAAAGAGAGTTTTGATAATGGAGTTCTTCCCAGTTTAGGGTCACCTAATCCATCCATGTCCATATTTAAGGACATGTGTGACACGTGTGTGACACAAACACTTTTTTTTACTAAGCGCCAGAGTTAGATTACATGTATATGTGCTGTCCCTGAGTCTGACTCAATGCACACACACAGAGGACTTAGTCTGTGCATTGATCTGTGCAAAACCCTCTCCCTTTGGTATTGGTTGAATTGAAACACAGAAGAATCTAAAGGATGTAAATACACTTCAAAACATGAATTTCAGCTCAACTGAACGACTAACCACTCACTAACACACCGCTTTTAAACACAGGTGGGGCTAATAACATAATGACTGTGGTGTTGTGCATGATGGTTTACTGGAACACCTAAATGGAACAGTGCCATCATTAATGTCATTAGTTACATCCACGTCTCTCCTGTTACGACAGTTCAAATATTTGCAATAAGAATTATCTATTGTTCAGTGCACTGAAACGTATATCAGCTGGTCCCATCTCTGCACATGTGCACATTTTAATCATTTCCTGACCTTTGTTTTTATCACGAGGCCTCAAATTCTCATGGCCATGCATTAAATGGCAGATAAAATCTTGTTTTTTTTTAGTCATACTGTAGCATCATTAAAACGATTTGGTGGCTTTCATGTTCAATATTTGGGGCTTTCTTCTTTTAAATCCTGACAGGAGAGCACAAATGGGCTTAACTGGGAAGTCCTTGATTTATGAGCAGTTTTAATCACCAGGAGTGTATTATGGAGGTGGATGGAATTAAAGCTCTGTGCTAAAAGACGATGCTTGAAAATGAGAATCTGGTCCAAACGTACCGCTTTCTTTGATGTGGATGATAAAGACATACATACATTCAAGGGCTTAGATTCGTATATACAATCTACTTCCTTCCGCTTTACATGTTTTTTATGTGACAAAAATCATTTAATTATAATATATATATTGGATTAATAAAAAAATAGAATTTATGATGACAATGGATGACAATTACACTTTCCATATCAATGGGTGTGTAACCAAAAAAATAAAAAATAAACATCAATGCACTAATCCTACTTAAAGGTGGGGTGAGTCATTCCAGAGAAAGATTTTTGATATTGGCCTCTCTCCTTCTTCACAATGCGATTACACGTTAGCATGCCAGATAATCGCTGAATTTCAAATTCAGTGGATATCAACAGCCTTTCTCCAGAATGACTCACCCCACCTTTAAAATCATGTTTCCTTTAGAGATGATACACAATCTTGTATCGCATTTGCACTATAAGGAACTCTGTGCTTTACTTATTGCCCATTTTTTGATTGATGTTCTGTTACTATCAAATGCCTTTTTAGGAGAACTTTAACCGTACCTGACTAAAATGCACATTAACTTATACTTCTTTTACATCCAAACATACATGCAAAGGAGGTGGCGGCACTTTTTCTGCCATGAAAAGTGTCTGTAGGTGTTCTTTTCAGACTCAATCCAGTGCCAACAAGCTGTATTTGGCCTGTGAGGCAAAACCCAGGGCCTATTAAGAAAACGAGAGCGTAGCCCTTACTGCTCCCCTTGTTGTAAGGTTGACCGAGATGACAATACCTCACATCTGGATTTTGGCAGCTGGACAATCAGAATAATGTTTAGAGAGATTTCAGTAAATAATTGATTATTTGAAAATGAATAATGTATACATTTAAAGGTCATGAGAAGGCTGTATCCTCCATATCATGCCTGATGATATTCTAAAAGTCACAAATAATACAACTCTGTGGGTTCACTCTGAAGTCAAGAAGCAGCAAACATGGATGGGAAAACATTTGATTAAGTACCCACCTGCAGTGTTGACTGTCACAACTTCGCTGAATGGGCCTGTGCCCAGTTTGTTTTGTGCCAACACACTGAACTGGTACTCCGTCCCAGGCTCTAGTCCTGGCACCACCAACCAAGTCTGAGCACCAGAAACTGGCATCGAATGCCAGTCGTGAGGACCGAAGTCTGTTCTCTTTGACCTAACAACACAAATGAGACAGAAAAACAGAAAAATTATACATAATTTCAGGGTAAACCTGAATAATGTTGCATTAGTCACAAGACAGCATTGTTCAGTGGGTGGATGCTGAAAATGCTCAGTTAATCTAAAGCTTTTGTAGTTAATGGATTTTAGAAGCATTTTTGTTATATTTGTAACAGAAATCAATAAATAAAATGCTCCGGTATCTGTGATTGTTGCAGGCCTGAACTAAACTTATCCCATGTTTGCACTGTACAAACCAGGACGGCCCTGAGGTCGTCTGAGTCTTTGATTGGCCCAAAGTGCAGAACAAAAACTTCTGGTGAGGCAGCTTTTAGCTTTTATTCTTATTAGCAGCGCTTTTTATTAGAAATTTTTATGGCTGTTATTCATTTTATTGTATTTATGTTTTAAATTTTTTTAAATTCATTTATTTAACTTCTTATTGTTTATTAATCTATTTTACTGGTTTTATTATTTTTTTTATTTCATTGAATATGTGCATTAGACTGTTTATATTTGTACTCTCTATTATCAGCTTGTCTGCCATCTTTAAGGCACTTTGAATTGGACTAACCTTTATGAGAGAAGCTACACAAACAACATTTTATTGATTGAATTTTAACACTGCTTGAATGATCCACCTGGGAAATACAGTCACTTTAGTCTTACTCTTAAATTCAGTTTATTTGAATCTGCATTAGAGATGTACCTGAATCCAAATGCATTATTCAGGAAAGCACAAATAACAGAATGGAAACAGATGTTGTTGTTGTATGTTTCTTCAAACTGATTCACGTAATTGCGATTGGAAAAAGTTCACATCTGCCTTAATTAACCACTGATTTAATGCACCACCCTGCAACCATGCAAAGTGACACAAATCACAAACACACCCAAGATGGTGCATGACCAGGAGGTGCAGGCTGGGTCTGCTAAAATGCTCATGATGGCCACTTCAGCTACACTGCTTATGAACTTCTTCCTTCAGTGAGGATGGTGAGGACTTTCTGCTGTTTCTGTCCCGACTGCAGAGCCTCATTCAACTCAAAATGTTTGGATAGTGGGACAGAGAGGCTGAGAGGACTGGTTATAGTGGGACAGAGAGGCTGGGAGACTGGTTACAGTGGGACAGAGAGGTTGAGAAGACTGGTTACAGTGGGACAGAGAGGCTGAGAGAACTGGTTACAGTGGGACAGAGAGGCTGAGAGGACTGGTTTCAGTGGGACAGAGAGGTTGAGAGGACTGGTTTCAGTGGGACAGAGATGTTGAGAGGACTGGTTATTGTTGAGGACTTCACATTGCACAAAGCTCACAGACTGACATTCAGACAGGTGAGTACATCACTGCGTTGCCCAGCAACCTGGCGTTTTGTGTGCGTGCTATGTGGCGTGTAAAGGCTGTGAGACTCTCTTGGCTTTAATATGTGTGTTTGTGGCTGTGGAGTTTATATTGCACCTATATAGCAGTGAGGCTATACAGAAGAAGGCTGTTATATATTTAGAGCTGATAATCAGCGACATGCACAGGCTGCATCTATTACTCTTTCCATCTCCACACGTTTCCCCAGCCAGCCGACATGTGAACGCAGCACTGCTGGAATTTGAGATTATTCCCGTCAACTGAAGGCTATTTTATCTTTAATGTAAATATTGTAGTTTCTCCTTGGAGCTATAAAACATTTTGTTTCAGTTTCTGATTGTTCAATGTTCCCCAGTTAAACGGAGAGAGAGAGGTGAAAAGAACAGTGTAAAGATGTGGAAATATATTTCATAATCAATTATTAGCCAATATTAAATCAATTTGATGCTTTGAAGGAACAACAACTGTATTGCTTGCTGTATTAGCTTTTGTTATAAAATCTACTTCTGGTCCTCTACCTGTAATTTTATTGGTTGAACAGATACAGATAATAACATCTCTGTGCACCTCTAATTTGCATATTTTCCATATTGTAAACTGTAATTATAAGCAGGTATGAGCATGAATGTAAACCAGTTCTTTTGTGTATTTTATCCATTAGAGCGATGACCTTCTTTCAGCTATCGCTGCAGTCATTTAAACAACAAGTCACTGATATTTAAACACTTCACTCCGCTGGGCTATAATGTGGAATGCATTTAGCATATAATTATCTCTCACCAAGGTAATTACAGAGCTTTGACTCACACTTTTACCGTTTCAGCTCCTGTGAAACATTATCACACATGAGCAAAGTCAGAGGTGTCTCTTTTCTCATTTTTAAAGTGAGACCAAGACAAATAATTTACTCACATGCATTGAAAATGTAAAAAACGTTCTCTGTTCTGATTACTTTCCTCTCATTACTTTCCCAACACACACCAAGAATTATGCACATGCACATCTACGGAACACCCCGAGAAATACGCCGTGAAAACAATTCTGCCGCGAGCTTCTGATTGAATCTCATATTCTATCATCATCAGTGAGAGAGGGGAGAAAACAAACAAACGACCCTGCTCATACTGTGCGTCAAGCCCGGCCGATAACCTGCAGGTAGAGTTTCCACATCTGCAGACTGATGCCATTGATTGGAAGTTAAGTAAGAGCACTTACACTGGACCGTACCACACAGAGAACGTCTGTTCGAAGCCGCCATCATAACCTGGTTCCCAGGACACATTAGCAGAGGTTGTTGAGGGCAATACATGGATATTGCCAGGAGCGTGTGGGCTGGTGCCTGAGTGGTTCAGAGAGGCAGAGACAGACAGAGGGAATACATTTAAAAAGCACAAGTACTAATTTACTCATCAGATATAAAACTACTTACAATTATCGTTTAATATCACTTGCAGTAATGAAACTAGAGATGCGCTCTTAACATGCATAGAATATTAACATTCTATTCACATAACTGGTAATCTTAAGTCAGATTTAAGTCATATAATGCAACACAAGTACAACGAAGAGCATTTTGTTGGTGTTTTCACCCCCGAAATGCCGTTTGCTGCATCATGCGCCTGCTCTTGGTGGACAGTGTTATGTCATCTGAGGTGGCGACCAGTGTAAGGTCAAGTTCAAGAGCGGCAGCGCTGTCTGCAGCTCTGCTCATCCCACCCACGTAACAGCTGTGCCGCGTGGCCCGGAGCCAGCTACCTCTTGCTGGGATAAAAGAGAGACCTGAGCGTGGTCTGAGGAGCACAGCTGTCTCCGCTGCCCTGTGACACCTGTCAGCTGAGGGCCGGTCACACGGAGGCAGGCTGAGCGCTGCCAGCTGTGCGGCTGTATAACGACTCCACAGACACTGGGGCAATGGACTACTGGGGCAGTGACTCACTCACGTTCGAAAGACCGGCAGACTTAAAGAAACAGTTCAACACTCTGAGGACATATCTGTGCGCTTACGCCGATGCTACAGCCAGAAGACAGTCAGCTTGATGGAATTAAACAAATTATGCGTCCTGAGCCGAACACATCTGGCCTGATGCGTTTTCTACCCTTTTTGCTCGCCACCAAAGTGCAACTGTATACACATTCATTCATCACGATCTACGTATGTCACATGCATGCATGGACATTTACATGTTAAATTACAACACAGACGTGACTTTGATTCTGTATTTTCACTGCGATACTTAAGCCTTTACTGCATGAACTGGAGTCGTGGATCATGTTATGCTGTTGTGAAGGATGGACATATGGTCCTGGATTAGTTGACAGCAGTGAGGTCGGTTTTGAACCCGCAGCGCTCAGTGTACAGCGAGAAGCTAAGGGTGTCCGACTCATGACAAGCCATATCATCCTTGTGATGCTTCGGGTGAAGAAATGGCTAAGGTAAACACTGTTTTTTAACGGCTGTTGCTTCCATATTTAGCGCACAGGTGTGAGAGTGAACCTGCTCGTCTAACTCTGAGCAAGAAAGCAAATAAGCAGATTTCCCAAAAATGTCGAACTATTCCTTCAAACACATTAAAAGTCAGTGTTGGAGCTTTAACACTTAAGTCACAAGTAGTGCTATTTCCTGTGCAGAAATGTAATAAAACGGGTCTTATTTAGCAAGGATACATCAATCATCACATATGGATATTTTACACAATTTGCATCATAATAATCGAATGTGGACATGGCTATCCTGACAGTTCAGTGAGGCCGTTTTACAACTTTGTTCAAGGCATTTATCGACTGAAAATGGCTGCTATCACTGCTACAAAGACATCGCCACAACTTAAGCAAGCAAAGACACTGTAGTTATAAAGGCTACTTTATGTTTACACACACATAATTTAACTAACTACTGCAGTCTTCATGCATCTGGACTCTCACAGCCCTGTTTAAACGTCACAACCGTGCTTGCCTTCCGTGCTCGCTTACAAAGGCTGCAGCGACAGTGGTTCGGCCGACGGGTGGATATACCACACTGTAGTTACACATTCAGCCTTTAAATCAAGCTATTACAGATTAGATCTCATGAAATTTTAATGACGCCCAAGGGGAAATGGGGTGGAGGCAAGGTGTTTGAGCGATGACGGTCTTCTTCCTGCGACTCACTCAAACCGCACAGAAAAGCGGGATCACAGTGAAGTCAATGGTCTGTTGAAGTAAAACTGAGCTGGTGAGCTGACAGCACTGTGCAGACTGTTTGTACCGATGACTAGGATACGCGTGCTGGCAGTGATGCTTGTGACCACGTTGGTGGCTACACACTCCCATTCTCCATGGTCCTCCTTGCTGAGGGACAGAAACTGTAAGCTGCCACTGGGTAGGATGTTGTGCTTACTCTTGCTTGGCTTCCCCACCTTCAGTGCACACAGAAATGACAGCAGTTAAGAGGTGCGAACACATATTTCAGCACATAGCAAGTGCAGAAGATAATTTATTTGTTATTTGTTGGTGTGCTGCACCTTTCTCCAGGTGATGGTTGGTATATCAGGGTCTCCAGAAGCAGCACAGGGGATAACTAGCTCTCTCCCAGCCTCCTGACGGTACTCCCCCCCAGGCCTCACATTAAAGTAAGGGGGATCCTGCACAAACACACAAACAGCAGACCGTCACAGGTGCATCGGTCCACGCTGAAACATGCAGAAACTGAAGCAAACATGCGATGTACCTTTAGCACCAAAGTGGCAGGGGGGGACATGCCCATGGTACCCAGGGCGTTGTAAGGCACACAGGTGTAGGTGCCCAGGGAGTCTTCTGTGGCCTCCGCCACCCGGATACTTCCATCTGGCATCAGGCTCCAACCGGGGTACTACAAGACAAAGGGGGGCATCTGAAATGCTTGATTTTCCTGAAACCTCCCATCTAAACGTTTTTGGACTGCACAAGAAAACACAAATCCCACAAATGCAGATCAGAACAGAGAGAAACTGTATCTCTGTGGAGAATTACTGCATACTTTAAACAAGACGGGATTGATGCTGAAAAAGGTAACAAAACTGTAACAGTAATCATTTATTTACTGCTGTAAGATGCTGTATTATCAAATATTTCTGGACAACTGATCAATATCTCTGAATAAGCACAGGACAGTTTCAATTATCATTATGTGCTGTAACTGATTTTAACAAAACAAGAACTGTCACACTGAAAGCAAAGCACAGCGGTGGAAGCAGTATGCAGATCATTTACTTTAGTTAAAGTTCCAGTACTTTAATGCAAAAATACTCCAAAAAATCCTGCTTAGGTGAAAGAAGTGTTATCAGCAAAATGTATTTAAAGCATCAGAAGTAAAAGCGCTTGTTCTGCAGAAAAATGGCCCCTGTGAGCGATATGTTATTATATGTTGTGAGATACTGGTGCATTGATGTAAGCAGGATTTTACTGTTGATGGTCGAAATCCACTGGTTCCCAACCTGTTTGCTCTAACCTTTATTTTTTTGTCATATATTAGATCAATTAGCCTGTTTGGGCCTTAAACACTTATTTAACCCCTTAACGCCGATTGTCGCGAATTCGCATCATACAGCTTTAATCTGAATCGCGCATGCATTCCTCTAATGCCGGTTTGTGCATATTCAACACACACCTAGGAACCTTTTGCAAGCACTGGTTTCTCGTCGGACCGGTCAAAGTGAAAACTACATCCGTTGTGTTGTTGTTACAATGTAATGGTTGTCAGCCAATTTTGTGGCTGTTTTGATGAAATAAATGAATTTTGAATGGCTTTTATGATGCACATTTATGAATTTGGAAAAAAAAAGTATTTTTATTGCATTTAAGCATTAACGGCAATTGTCACTAATTTGCATCATACCTAAATTTATATCTATTGTATGTGCTACAGAAAAATTAACAAACTCCTCTTAATTTAGAATCAATTTGAAAGCAAAAACACAAAGAATTAATTTTTTAATATAATTCTAATTAAATTCAGGTGTCGAGGAGTTAAATGAAACCATCTGAGACGTTCAGATCAGAAATATGTCTTTGGTGGAACTGCTAACAGCTCATAGACGTCTGAAACGTGACGAGTTCCTGTAAGAGGTCGGCAGCCCAAAAACTTGTGAACATCTGGATTAATAATGCATAATATTAGACAAGGTTATACATTTATGGAAAATTCTGCTCTGAAAAGTAAACAGTTGTCAGATAAATGTGGTTGACTGGAAAGCAGAAAATTTCCCACCTGAAATGTAACAGAGTGGGAAATGCAAACATAGGAAAACACAAAAATGTATTTATATCTGCTTACAACTACATCATGTTGTTCTATAAACCATATAATAAATAGGGGAAGTTAGCAAAGGATGTAAATTTTACATGTAAAAGCAGTAAAAGTAGTGTAGCACAGAAAGAGGAGGCAGACTGACCTTCTCCACTCTGAGAGGATAGCCGTCTTTCTCCCACTTCACTGATGTCACAGGTGGGTTGGCGTCCACCGGGCAGCGGATGATGCCTGGCAGTTTCCGTGGGACGTAGATGACCGGGGGCATGTTGATCACTCGAGCAGGGTCTGGACGGAAGGGACAGATCGGTGTTAGGGATGCTGGCAGCACAATCCAGTCAAATGTTTGATATAACCGACTGTGTAAGGAGAATTTCACAGCAGAATATGCACATGTGGTGTGTTAAAGACAGGGCATGTGTTCTTTAGGCGCGTCAGAGAAGGAAATCACTCCTAACTGGCCAGAAATCCTCAGTGTGACACACATATATACCGCACATCTTATTTACATTAATTTTTCCATCTCTGTTATTATGTGAATCCACTTTGAGCGGCATTTCTTGTATGAAAGGTGCTATACAAATAAAGTTTATGACATATATACTAGAATTAAAATACTAGCTGGGCGGTAACATGTGACAGATGTGTTCATGTCTTCTCAGCCTAGTCGTGGTGTATCGTGGCTGAAAGAGGAAGTAGTGGAGGAGAAGATCAGGCTACAGGCAGGCGGAGGGTTTTCTACATCATGTCTGTGTGACTGTGCAGTTTCTGTGAGATGCATTATCACGGGCTGGGAAAGGATGTGGTGTGGCTGGGGCTGAGTCAAATGGCATACGGTTTGAATTTACATATAGACTACATTTACTCTTTAAGCCAGGTGAGTGGCCTCCCAATATTTACTCAGAGTCTAAATGGCGTTTTTGTAAATATTAATATGAGTTTTTACGCATTTTGTCATCATATTTTTGTATTTATATTCTTGGTACATACGAAAGTGGGGCTATTTTTGCATTTCCTGCACAGAATTTCTACTTTTGCGGCTCTGAGTGTCGTACAGCAGCGAGGAGTCATCGTTCTCTTTGCTGAGAGTAAGTGTAGGACTTAATAAATTACCCTCAAGTCCTGCTCTGAGTATTTTTAGTCCGAGGTTAACTTTCTGCACGATCCCTCGAGAGTGACTCAGAGATATTTGATAAGTGCAGGCCCAGGACTATGTTTTGCATGAAGCATCCAGGACACTGGTTTAATTATGGTCTGTTGTATTTGAGGCCAGTGATGAAATCTGTGCCTGCGGGGTTGTGAATCCCCGAGCTCTCTCTCATACTGTAGCGCAGTAATCAATGACCAGCAGCAACTTGGGAGCAAATTAGCTCAACACACAAGGGCTGGCGATGAAACGTCAGATGGCCGGGAGTGGCGTTTCGCTCTCATCGGTCAGAGCCGATGAACAGGAAGGTCACCGTTTCATTTTTAGGCGGAGCCAGATTCAAAAGAGACCAGGAAAGATGGAGTCTGAGGACGAGCCCGTCTCCATCTTTGTGCACAGGAATGAGGCTGGGGTCGGAATAGACGACAATTGTGTCATTAAGATCCACTGAGAATGTGAAAATGGCCACAGAGGCTCGGCGGGCTCCCTCTCTGTCACGCCTGACCTTGAAATTCAAGAAGGTTACGTTGCATTACAGCGGTAGAGCAGCGCTGCCAAATAATACAGCAGCCTCCAACACAAGCAGCCTCCATACTGCTGCTGCTGTTCTCCTCGCGCAGCTCGCTGTACCGTCTCCCCGCCCCTCCCCCTCCACTTTGTTGCCACGGTAACACTCACACTGAACAGTCAGGTAGGCCGATGCCGAGGGCGAGATGCCGAGGCTGTTGCTCGGACTGCAGGTGTATTTCCCAGCATCCTCCGGCTTGACCCGGAAGATGATAAGGGTGCCGTCGATGAGAATGCGCACTCGGAGCTTCAGATCGCTGCAAGAACACACAGATGTTTTGTCACACACCCACAGACACACCAACAGGACGGGGCAGACGTCTGTTTTTTTTCCCCAAGACTTGGGCTGGATTACATCGAGATGCCATAAGAGAGCAGCAGAGAGTCAAACAGCAGTTCAGCTCTGTGAGAGGGACCCAAAGAACGCAGAGCACAGAGCAAGAGATTCAAATAAATCTGCTAATTGCCATAATCGCCAAATGGTACAGCCTTCATGTTTTTCCCCTTGACACCATTTATAATTAAACACAGTCATGATGGAGCTGCTCTCGTTGCCCACACAGTGAAATAATTCAACATTTTTAGCATGAAACAGAATTGGAGCTCAAACTGAATATGTCTTTAAATAAAACAGTTTCTAACACAAACCCCTTATATATAGAGCTTATATGTTGTAGCTAATGGCTTCATTAATGCTTAGTCAATCATTTACTGAAGGCTTACAGATCAGTTGTAGGACATTAAGAAGGAAAACGTTTGATTGTTTGAAGCATCCGACCACAAAATCCATTAACCATGAGCTGATTAAGCATTTATTAATAATATGTAGAACTAACTAATAGAGCTGTGGTTCCTATTGATGGCTTATTACTGATCTGTACAGGATGAGTGACAAGATGAAATAAGCCTTTGGTTTGTTTTTACTCATTTGGGATGGTTTTTTTTTTGGTGCCTTTGTCATGTAAAGCATCAATGAGTATCTTAATAGTCCCTCTCTATATAAAATGTATTATTGTTAGCATAAGATATGATTATAAGACTATATTGGTGAATGTGGGAAAATCTAATATATTAGAGCAGCATTGAGAGGAATAAAAAGGAAAGAAAAAATAAATTATAGACAGTTTACCTTACAAGCCACACACCATATATATATATATATATATATATATATATATATAAAACTATACTTTAATCTATATAAGTGAACTATAGAAGCAATGATGTGTCAATATATGTATATATATATAAATGTAATACCTATATAGGTATAAACAATGAATATTATATAGATATCGTCTATTAAAATACAAATATAATGTTATATGTAATATATATTTGCAGTGCAGACATTACACAGTGTTAATACAATGCTATGAAACATACAATAGAAATGGCAGCAAATGCCATGATATAATAATGTAAGAATACAATGAGTGATATCATTCAATGTAAAATAAAAAGTCAGATATGTTACTACTTCTTAAACTGCTGCTCCCATAGTGATAACTATGAAATAACCTTTTTAAAATTTCATGCAGTTGTCTCCTGCAAAAAGAGCAAGAGACTGACGCCATGAAAGCTGAAATTAGACCGTACACTTCAACGCATTTCCTCAGACGCTTGTTTTCGCTGCAAGTGAAACTCCCATTCACTTGCTCTTCCTTCCCACTTGTTCTGTCTGTCACTCTCTGGCTGTAAAACCCTCTCAGGCTCTAAAGACCTGCTCTGGGGAGCCCGCAGAGGTCCTGGCTACGCTTCAGATCATCACGGCATGAGAGGCACATGATGACACAAGGCCTGAGTCATGTGATATTGTCATCAGAGCGCACTAACTCGCCTGGCACTGTCCAGACAGACCCCCGCCAGGCTCGCTCTTACTGCCTCTCGGGCCGCATTAGGACAGGGCACCGGCACACACACACATATATATATAGAGAGAGAGACACACACACGCACTCAAAGAGACACTCAATGTCACTCGCATCACAGAAGCTTTGTGCAGCCTGTGTGGTGGCGGGGGCCTTCAAGTCTAAACCTCACGCAAGTCCTTAACTATGATGTTTCCCTGCGGAGACTCACTGCAGCTACAGTACAGAAGTGAACTTGATCATAACTTTACTTCTTGAAGTAGACGTTATCCTCTTCCCAGTACCAGGTGTAGGTCAGGTTGCCCGGATACGCCTCCGCTTGGCAGGTGAAGAGTGCATTCTGGGATATGTTTACGGTGACGTTTTCTGGTGGAGAGACGATGTATGGAGGCCCTGAGAGAAAGAGAAGGGGGAGTAAGCTGTGAACACCGACCCGACATATTGTCATCTTTATGTTGATTTGATGAATCAGTTAGCAAGCTTTACACATCCAGCAGACACATAGTGGCGTTAACTTTCATTCAGAGTCATGTTTCCAAAGTCCAATATTCCCTCTCTTTTTAGGAAATACATGGCTCCCTAGCTGCTAAACACTCCACTATGTTCACCAGCTGTGTCTGTCTGCTGTTTGGTGCTGGTTTGGAGGAGGGTTTTAGAGCCTTTTCTATGAAAACAGCAGAGAGGGTGAACCAAAACAGTACAGCTGTGAGCTGTAAAAACCAAAACAATGAGCTGAAAGGCACTAAAGAGCTCTATGAAGCTGAGTGACCACTTTTACATCAGTCATTTGATCATTTATTATAACTGTTATATATACATTTGCAGTCCTTATGCAGTCCTACTCTGCTTCTGCTATAGGGGTGACGACATGTTTTCCAGGATCAGTGTGAGAAAGAGCACACACTATGTACTATTTACGATATATCACCACAGTCTGATGTAACATACAGCGAGCAGGCAGCTGTTGTAACCTTAATAGTAGGCAGCTTTGGAGCGTTTGCATGTTTCACATCATAACCTTTTCATCCGAGTTTAGGTTTGCTCTTAACTCTCAATAAAACAGCAGAAGCCGTGAAAGGTAAGCTGTCTTTTATGAGTGGGCCCAGATACGAGCCTCCTGGTTGTTTTCCTCTCAGCGTGCACAGCTTTATGCATCAGGTGGGACTACTGACGGCGCTGTGCGGGTGTCTCACATAACAATTAAAAACAGATCACGGGAGTGAGAATCATGACTCCTCAGATATCTGCTTGTTATTGCTCTGAGTCCTAATCATACTCCGCGTTTTAGTTCACGGCGCTTTTCGTGCCAATATTCAACCAAACCCGACTCCAGTGCAAGCATTTTAATTCTGCTGTTTTCTTATTAAACCTGACTGAAAGTGTTTCATACACAGAAAAGGTTTTATGAGCTGAAAGGTAGCGCTGCAGTGTGCATGCGCAGTCCGGTATGTAGCCTCCATCACACATCCTGCTCACATTATTCTGGATATTCATATGGCAGAGGTAAACGAGGTTACTGCAGGGGCTGAGATTCAAACCTCAACCTCACACACGACAGGTGAGAACTCTGAGAATAGGTGGACAAAATAACAGGAACATCGTACAACATAGTGTAATCTAATCAAGTAGCCCGACAAAGAACCACTTTTATGGGTTCAATTTTTTAGACTTTCTAACTTCATGGAGAAAGAACTGACATATTAGCCAGTGTCCATAAACACACGATCCTTCCCCACAGATAATCATCAGTGGTTAGCACTGTCGCCTGGGCTCGAACCCACCGGCCAGCTGGGGCCTTTCACTGTGGAGTTTTCATGCGTCTGCACGGTTTCCTCCGGGTGCTTCGGCTTCCTCTGACGGTGCAATGACATGCAAGTTAACTGGCAACTCTAAACTGTCCGTAGGTGTGAATGTGAGTGTGAATGGCTGTTTGTCACTATGTGTCAATCCTGTGATTGACTGGCGACCTGTCCAGGGTGTCGGCTGGGATCGGCTCCAGCGCCCCCGTGACCCACTGAAGGATAGGTGGTTTTAGATAATGAAAGGATATTTAGATCATCGATTAATGGTCTGAGTCATGTTTCTAGACAGAATGCCAACAGCTGGCATCAGCTTCTAGAATATGAGAATTTTCTGCTTTTCTCTTTTTTTAATCTCATTTTAAACTGATTATCTTTGGGTTTTGGACTGTTGATTAGATTGATTTTACAATGTCTCCTCGGCCTCTGCACAGATGCAATGGCAGTTTTCACCACTTCATTTCTTTATACAGTACATATCACACTATGACACCCAAGGTAATATAATCCAGTCATAATGGACATCATTTGGTTCTCGATGCAAACTCTGTCTCAATACTGTAAGTTTATTCTCACAATATCACAACTTTTTCTTCATAATATTACTTTTTTTTTCTCTTTCTTGGAAAATTTTGACTTAATTTTGGAAATTTTCTAAGTTTTTTCCTCGCAATAATTTGACTTTAATCTTGAGATTTTTTTTTTTATCAGTACTTATTGCACGCTGTGGTACAATAAAGGTATTCTTCTGATTGATTTACAACATTGCATCATAGTTTGCACTACACTACACTATACACTATTTGGAAATATTAAGTGATAACTGAAACAAGGATTGGTCACATCACCGAAAACCTCTCAACAAAAAAAAGGTCCATTTTACCTGCAGGGCTCTTGTATCGTCTGCTTTAGACTGGACTGTGAATGCACAGGTAGTTTTGTCCTGTGTTGCCTCTCACACGGAAAGCAAGAAGTCCACAATTGAACTACCACTGCTGCAGTGTGCATTGTATTAGTGGGTCCACTGGAGGACTGCAGACTTAATGAAGTTGCATCACATGCACCACTGGTTAGACTATTCGCTAGGTTACAACACAATGATTTTTTAATGTATGTTTTCAGTCAGTGTGCATGTACATTTACTATACTGGGAACAAAGAGGAGAGTAATTGCTCTGCTCTGTTTGCACCAACAGAAGTCAGGCTTTAAAATAGACCCAACGCTGACTCCACCATAAAAGCACGATGCTCAGTTTCACGTTAAATACACACTGTTAACTCCTCCCAGCCCTGCAGTATCAGGAGACTTAGAGAACTGGAGGCTGGCATCACAGTCATCTATCTGATCTGTGTCGAGCAGAGAGCCTAGTTAATGGACCGGAGACAGGCTGTGACGTTCTTGCAGACAGATCCTGTTGTACACACATGGCTGTGCACAAGAGCACACACACACACACACACACATGCACACACAGAGGCCCCAGACTGAGATATTGACTGACTGATACAGACTCAGAAGGTGTGTTACATACATCAGCACACCAGAGAGTTGCATGGCTTTGCTCTTAAATGCTACTACAGTAAAGGCTTTCAAGTATAAATAATGAAACTTTACTGCTTTAGTGATGCAAGTGCGATGTTTGGCCGCAAGGTAAGCGGTTTTATTTTCATTTTAAAATCTGGTGCAAATGCATTTCTCAACAACACATTAATAAACTCTTCGATGTAGGGGTCTTGCAGCTATAGTCTACAGTGTTTTTAATTTATGGATACAGTACCTTGAACCAGCAGACGGGTAGTGTGGAGCACCTCTCCCTGGTCACTGTAGGCTCGGCATGTGTACGCCCCTCTGTCATCTCTCGTGATGCCAAGGATGGTAAGACTGCCATCATGTACCTGTGGTTGCATGCAGGACAAACAGATCAGCGTCCAGCCTCTGACACAAAACTTCAGATAATGCGATGAACACGAGTGCTGCGAGTCATGTTGCAGGTGGTGAAAGACAGCAGTGGAGGAAATATTCAGATTAGAGGTGCAATGACGGAAAATTGAAAATCAGCTACAATTTTCGTATTGAATAATTGTTTGTTATTTTCTAAGCAAAAAGGTCCAAACTGCACCGGTTCCAGCTGCTTAAATGTGATTATTTGCTAGATTTCTCAGTCCTTTATGATAGCAAATTGAATACTTTTGAGTTTGGTCCGACGTAATAAGCAACATGAAGACGTCACCTTAAACTCTGGGCATTTCACTGTTTTCTGACTTTTTATAGGCTATAAACGAATAATTAATTAACAGATTATCAATGATGATGAAAAGTCTTGTTAGTTGCAGCCACAAACTCAGATCCTGTCATGTAAAAATACTCCATCACAACTAAACGCTGTTGTTACTTCGTAAAAGTACATCAGAATTATTAGCAAAATATACTCAAAGTATAAAAGTAAAAGTACTTCACGCAGAAAAATGGCCCCTGTGAGTGTCATTCTATTACATATCGCTCCATTAGATCAGTCTTCCTGATGTATTCGTGTGTAAGCATTATTTTACTGTTGGATTCGGTCCAGGTGAAGCTGGTTTTACAGGCCTGATTATTTTCATCATCATTATTAATAAGCTGATAATGTGATTAATAGATTAAATGTCTGATGTCAGAAAATAGTGAGAAATGATCATCAAAAGAGCCCAAAGCCACATCTTCCAACTGTTTTGTCCAACCAGCAGACCAAGTACAAGTACTTTCAATTTGTACTGAAGGACAGTATTATAGTAAAAGATATAACACTCCCACTGTTGAAGTAAGTTTGTGTCTAGTCTAAAGAAAGTACATCAAACACTTGAAAGCCATGAATGTGTCATGCTTTAATTAACTCCAGGTCTGAATCCTGCATGTGGTAACCTTGGAAACGTCCAGCTCCATGTTGCTGCGTGTCCCCGTGCGCAGCCGCTGATGAGAACCAATAAGTGGTGAAGAAACACATTAACCAAACCTAATAGAAACACCCTCATAAATTATGCAACAGGTTGCGAGAGGCTCTGTCCATTCAAGTCACACACAGCTGTAGTCTGTCCATTCATGCAGCTGAGGGGGGAATCTGCTACGCCTGCAGAATTATTCCCATTCATCTGTCTTTCAAATGTTTTATAGCCGGGAGATGCGACGAGAAGATCAACCCGAGCAACATTTCACTTCTGTCAGTGTGTTGGCAAACTGAATCATCATCGCTCAGATTGTCTATCACAAGATAACACTTCGTCCATCACTGCTGTAACGTACGACGCGCGTGGCCTGCTGAGAGCTGGAAGTGTAAACTAAACATTGCCGCGTGTGAAGCATCGATTTTAATGCTTGGGAATCAATTTGTATTGATCAAAAAAGTAGATTAACAGTCGTTTGGCGTGTTTGCTGTTCCTGTTCAGCCACCTTCAGGTACCAGTGACTTTTACTGCTGTCATTTGAGGCCTTAAAATGACCCAGATTTCATATGTTTTATTGCTGTTGACAAAGAGAAGCAAAGCAAAGAGCATTTTGGCCACAGTTGGCTCACAGGCTAGCAAGTAGCCTAGCTTTCTCATTAGCCAGCACAAATAAATAAGCAACCTGCACTTTCTCCAGCAATGTGGCGCCTTTCCATTAACTTTGAATGCAATCACGCCTCCTTTAGCATTCACCTCACGTTCTGTCTGAATCCTGGAATTGCATGCGCTGAATCTATCAAAATTAAATCAAATCACTTGTTGGATCAAATCACTGCACTCCTACACCACAGGCAGCACATGCAGTCGTGATTGCAGCAAAACTTCCAAGACAGCAAACTTAGCAGGATCTGATTATATGTAATGGCCATCAGTCCATTGCAATACTTTCTGTGCCACAGCTGCACTCGATCCAAGGTGAGGGGGAGAAGATTAAAGGAGGAGGAGGAGGAGGAAGTCGGCAGCGGATGAGCAGGGGGGGAAAGGGGACAGAAGAAAGAAGGAGCGGTAGATAAGGTGAGGCGTGAGATGAAGGCAGAATCTCAATTCCTGTCACTTCGCTGACACATCCAGAGAGACTGATGTTGTGTTCAGGAACAGCGGGAGGTTGCTGTTGTTTTCCTGCTTGCGTTTTTGTGCCTGTGATTTGAGTGCACTTTGGGGAAGACCCTTATAATCCCGTCAAGGTTTCTCTCCTCTCCTGCACAACTGTTTTGTTCAGCATCTTTGTTTCATGCAAATAAATAAAGTAATAAAGTAAAGTAAAGAGAGGAGGAGGAGGAGGAATCCTCCTCCTCTCTAACCCTGTCTGTCACATTCCTGCCTTTCTCCATGACGTCTCCATGGATCTGAGCATGTGGGTGAGCAAATACACCCTCGTGCTCGCTCACACACACACACACAAATACACGAATACACACTCAGCTCTCTTCTCACTGCAAGTAGGATCTTTCCCAAGTTTGAAGTTTTGTGCTTGAATATCAACTCGAAACAGCCAAATGGATGAAGAAAGCTGCTAAATGAACTGCTTTTTAATATTTTTCAGCGTACTGTACAACAGGAAGTACAGCGTTCGGCTCTCACCAGCGATTCTCATTTTTAGTGTAACATTCATATTAGGGCTAATGTAATATTGATGCGGAAGAGGGAGATTAATAATGCATCAGAATGTTGTCTAATCATTTACGGAGGGAACGGTGTTAAAAAGAGGCGACGGGACGGAGAGACGCTGGAGCATAGAGGGTGAAGTGAAAGAGAAAGAGGGAAAGACCCCTAAAGGACGCTCCTGCAACAGCAGGACTGCAGCATCAGTGACACATGAGAACGTGAGGGCGTGCAGGAAAAGGAAGGAGGCACCCACCTTTCAGAAAGTTTCAAAAACAATTACAAGCAGTATAAAAGATGTCCTTCAACGCTCCTGTACTTGTTACACATAATCAACAACCTGTTATGTTAAAAGCATTCCCGCAGTTCGTAATGAGCCGCTGTGATTTAATTTTCTGTTTACCTTGACCTCCCTCGTCTACTTCAAATTCCTACTTTTGCGAGACTGACTCCTGACAGTCACCGGAGCACAGACGTTGCATTCGAGAGCCCCCTTCAGCTTCACGTGTAGGTGGAGAGAGCACTCCTGTGATAGTTGAGCGAGAGCAAGAAAGCAAGAGAGCAAGAGTCTCTCCACTTGAGAAAGAGTGACATTTGCCCCTTTTTGCTCAAGATCATGAGGCGGCGATGCATCATCCATCGTCTGCTGAAGCGTTGGGTGTTTGTGAGTCATCCGCAACGGAGCGGCGCGCTAAATGTCTGTGATTCTGTGCAACCAACGCCACAAACCTGATGTTTATTGTCGACGGTTTATGTAGCTGAGACGTTTCCTGCTATCAAACGGCACCGAGGCTGTGCCAGAAATAATCTTGTCATGACATCAGACTGTCTTACTTTTGGGAGTTGATCCATGGGAATAAAAATCATGCATAAACAGACAACAAAGGGGGATGTGAGCCGTGCTGCCAGTGGCTGTTTTTAAAATTGTTTAAGTGATTCAAGGTGGAGTTTGTTTGTTTTGTTTATGCTGAGACGCAGGAAGAGCCTGACTGACAGTCGTGCTGCTACTAACACTGACTGCCATTATTAATCAAATAAATTAACTGTTTTGTTGTCAACTAAAACCACAGATTCAATATGTTTTAAATGCATAAAAATGCTATAATTCAGAATGTGCTCTTACCTGTGCCTGAGCACCACAAACAGCACAGACTCAAGCATGCCAGCAGAGGTTTTAGCTCAGAAAATGTGGTTTTTTGCAGCACAACAACAGAGCAAACTGATATTAGCCTCAGTGAGACACAGACCATAACATACTTCCAGTACAGATGGACTCAGTGGATGACACCATCTGTGCGCAAACCCTGCTTCTATATTTGTCCACAATCATAAATCAGAATAACGCCCATTACTCATCACCATTCTTACCGAGTACTTTGTGTTGGTTGCGAGCTCCTCCCCCTCCCTCAGCCAGCTGATCATTGGTTTTGGATTTCCCTGGGCAGAGCAGCTAAGCAGAGTGCTTCCCCCTTCCTTCGCCTCCACATATTGTGGCGGCGTCGCTGTAAATGAAGGTGGGGCTGTGGAGAAAGTGAGAACAGAAATCCTTAAAACACTCCCAACCTTTACATTAAACAATAATCATTCAGCTGCATCTAATCGACATATCACTTTTTTCATCATGTATTTTGTCACACTCTTCTGGTATTCTGGCTGTGGGTCTATTCAAAATAATAATAATCTTTATTCGTTTTGCACCTTTCATACAGGAATTGCAGCTCAGAGTGCTTTACAGCAAGGAAATCACATGCACCCAGTTAGTGCTTCACATAGAAAAGACAGAATGGACATAAAAACATCAATGTGCAATAAGACGGAGTATGAAACCTGCTTGATAATGATAGTAAACGCAAAAAATCAAGAAAAACACAACGACTTAAAAGAAGTGCATCAGTGCATAAACACGAGGAGAAGCCCACAAGTTTCAGGCCTGTATCAGGAAGTCATAGCTAGTTAAAAGGCTAAAGTCAAAAGGTACGTTTTTTAGCTTTCTTGTAAAAACATTTAGTGAGCTGCCTTCCCTGGAAGATACAGGTGGTGTGTTCCAGAGCTTTGGGGTGTGTTTGACAAAATAACTGATGACTCAAAGATGGTGTCCGTTCGCATAAAAAACGCACATAAAAAATAGCTTTTATTGGCTCCAGGAAGGTTGAAGAAATATAAAAACCTCCATAGTTTAAAAATGTAAAATTACAGACTGGTGGTCTATGAGGAAAATGCTTTTTGCGTGACAGTTTTGTTGTTGTTGTTGTTGTAGTACCGACATTGGCCAGTAGGATATATTCAGCTCTTAACACATCCACGATTCTGGCCCACTCCCAGCACATGTGGAACAATTAGAAACGCTGGAAGAAGAGCAGTCTGCTCTGATAACAGGTGACGCCACACTGTTCTGAATCTGCCAGACACCAGAAAACCTACAGAAGCCACTTAGCAACATGGCTGCATTTTCACCTGATGTTTCTGAGCTTCACTAACAGCCACAGGGGAGCTGTTCACCACCTACTGCAGGCCAATAAACTGTAGTTTCCTCAGCCAGCTGCTCTCAGTGTTTCAACATAATATTTTGATTATAAATAGTGGCAGCGTGTTTAGTTAAAGAGAAAAAGGCACCGCTATACAAGTGGGTCACTGCTTGCCGCTGGGAGTGCTGCCATGCTTCAGACTGCACACAAGCACCTGGCATGGAGTAAACAAATCGCCCAATTAGCACATTTAGACATCTGCCTGTCCATACACTGCCCTCTCACTCTCTGACACTCGTTACTGTATATGACACAGCAATGGAGCGATTAATGGAGACTTTGATAAAATGCATGACTGCTTTGTGAAGCTCTTGCTCATGTGGCTGATGGGTCAACAGCTCCATTAAACGGATCATGACGCATCATTTTAGTTATAGAGGGGAAACCTCGTGCAGAGTTTGTGCTCTTATCTTTAGATATACTGCATTGATTCTCGTTGATTTTATTATCCGACTAATCCTAATTACTCAATTAGGTGCATGGATGGAATGCAAATCCATGCACATTTACTACTTGTAAAGATATTTTACTTGATTATTTCCATTTTCTGCTGATTTACACTTCAATTCAGAGCTAAATGTTGCACTTTTGTCAGCTTTAGTTACTAATTACCCTTCAGTTTATAGAGTCCCCCCAATGGAAATCAATTTTTATCCTTGTTAGCATGTCCATATGGTGTTTTTTATCTGCTACAGGACATATCAGTAGCAACACCTTGCCTGGGTATTCCCACCTTGGAACTGCAGTGGACCAATGACAGTCTCACAAACACAGATTCAGAGAGTCAGGGCTTCATCATAACATAGTTAAGAAACCAGTTGCGGGGTGGTTCCATCCATTTATCCCGAGGACACAGCCAGTATGAGCCAACATGTTGGTCAACCAAGTTTATTTTTCTTTTTATCTGTCGACTGTTAATGTTAGCACTAACCTGCCAAGTTACATGATGATTAATGTCATTTTACATGGTTTGGGGGTGTTAATGAAGTTATGGCAAAGGCTACTCAGATCAGTTTGTCAGATAGCTGAGCTGCTGATGAGGTTTGTGTGTTTGATGAGCAGAGTCGAAGCTGCAGGCGTGCAGCAGAGGGGTGGGTGGAGTCAGAGGTGGAGGCTGCTTAGATCCACGCATACTACATGAAGGCAAAGGTGTAGACTTACATTCAAGACAACGTAAGGCATAAAGGAATTTTTTTCAATGGAGAAAACTATTAAAATAATTATGTGATTTTGTTGAGCAGAGATGTGTTTTTAGGGGTTTCATCAATGCCTGGAGAGGAACTTTAAGATTTTTCATAAAAATAAATTATAACTTATTATAAATTTATAAAAAAAAACAACGTATTTTTAAAAATTCAACCACTGGTCCCCAACCTTTTTGGCCCAGTGTCTAGTCGGGGTTCCTTATCACATTTCAGATGTCTATGAGTTAGAGGGCGTTTTGCCCTCTAAACTTCTTACACGCTTGCGTTTAAATAACTTTTTGAGGCCCAAAGAGATAAAACTATCCAATTACTTCACTAAAAAAGCAGAGGTTTGACAAAAGTCTGAAAAATAATTCAACATTCTTGTAGCAGAACTTTGTCTCGCACACAGAAATGATCTCACAGCCCCTCAGTCTTATGTTGTGGTACTTCTGAGAGGCCCGACTCTCAGGCTGGAAAGAACTGGACTAAAGCAGCTAACTGCATGTAAAGTAATTAAAAATAGCTGCACATTGACCAGCCACAACAGTAAAATGCTGCTCACACATTGATGCATCAGTGTTATTTATGTAATCAAACAGGAGGGCTGACGTTCTGCAGAACGACGTAAATTTAGCTGATAATACCGCAAGCACAACCTTAAACGCAGGACTTTTATTTGTAATGGAGTATTGGTGCTGTTATTAATTCTAATCCTAATTCAGATTCTTCTCTAGGGATTAAGCATCAGTTGACAGGAAGTAGGTGGGACACATGGCGGTGACAACAGCAGGTACACCGGTCAACCTGGGAGTTGTTTCGCGCCATCAGGTACAGCTCGTCACGGAGGAAGTGTCACCATGGCTGGGAAACCGGGGAGTTGCTCTACAAAAAAAGTACTCTGAGCTTCACTTTCTCGCCCTACTTACTGCAGCTCTTCATCAATTATATACATTAAAAGACGCTTGAAGATCCTGCACTCCCACAGTTCTTCTGCGTAGACCACACAGCTCGTCGGCAGATGGCCTGGATGCTCAGATGCGGGGTTCGGCCTGTTCTTTGAAGGCTCACATCCACTGTTATTTGCTCACTAACTCGAGAGTGCGTCTGCATCATTTTATTCCCTCGCTCGGTCTTTCTTCTCTTGTCTCTGTTCCTCAGAGAATACGGCTACACAGAGTACACATTTTTCATTGATTTCACATCATGAGCCTCAAACGCGTAACGTGTGTTTCGGTGTACACTGTTAGAGAGAGAAGAAAGAGGCACTCAGGGAGACTCTGGATGCCTCTGGATCTGGATTATAATATATTGTAATCAAGAAAAGACAAAGAGGGACTCACTTCTTCACTGCTCTTTAATTTGGTATAATGCTCCTGACCTGAGGGTGATAGTCAAAGGGTTGAAGGTACACTGAAACCAAAGAAAGAATTCTTACATGCTTGTGATTTTTGTCAAGACATCATGAGACAACTCAAAATTTTTATTCCCTGCATCCATGCTGTCAAGTTGGACCACTACTAGGCTGATAGCCTGGTCCCAGCATTCCACTGACCCCATGTCCAGACCGCATCGTCCAGGCCACACTGAAGTGTCTATACCGGTTAAATCTTGTTCGTGCATTTCAACTCGTTGAGCAGCAACGGAGCGGCCAAATTGTCTGTGCAGCATGCAGTTTTCCTTTTCTACAGTATGTGTGAGTATTGCTGATCTATTTTTGCATCAACACAAACGATTGGCAGTCAAGTCATTCATAATTTTACACTGAACCTGAAAAAATATGCTTGTCTCTATAACCGAAAAATGACACGTGAAACGGACTCCCGGCACCGATTCGAGCATAAGTCGAGCTGCAGTGTCGGCGGGATTTGTTTTGCAGTTCTCAAATTTCATGAGATGTTATAGTTGTATTTATTCAGTGCCTTTTTATTGGAAATCAACCTTGTGTTTAGGCTGCGGTCACGCCCGTGAGACGCAGCTGAGACGCCAGCCTGCACAGAGTCGATGCAGACAGCTGCACAGATTAAAATGAAAGCGTATCTGTTGTGTGAGATGTGCGAATAAAAAAGCTGTGTGATACGCTTGCGCTGTAGACGCAGGGTAATGCAGACAAATGCGTTTTTCTTTCTTTTTGGAAACACTGGCTTTAAGAGTTTTGTCCAAATAGGCTACACATGAGTCCCGACCGGGACATTTGGGCCAATGTAAGGAATTTGGGGAGGAATGCGAAGAACAAAAAAGTCTACTTATCTAAATTTTTATCCCACATGGGCGTGAGGATGATGGTTCACATGGGCTCCACTTGAAGCCACAAAGGCCCGTTAGTGACTGACAAGGGCAGACACACACGGGGAATATATGGAGCTGGTGGACAAATGAGCTGGCATTTGGGCCCCGGTTAGGTCAACCAAATGGGTCCTGAATGCCAGCCCATCAGTAACCCAGTGACACAGTGGCAGTGCTTGTGTTTAACAAGCACCAGGTTTAACTTAAAATCATGTGAAAATGCTCGTGCGCTGGTGTATTTTTGATCTCTGAAAAGCTTGCTGATGCTTGAAAAGTAGAAGGGAAGGACAAGGGTGACTGGAGAGGAGAGGATGAGACGGGGGGGAGGGCAGAGAGAGAGAGAGAGTGGCCTTAGTGTCTTTTTCGGGCACAAGGCCTTGCCATCTGACACCTGCCACTGAGTGGGCACGAATTCCCTGTCCGCTTGGCAGGAAGTTAAGGCCAGCAAACAGGAACTCAAAGGAGGAGTGTATGCAAATACCAACAGCCAAAGGAAATGGGTGCCCTTAGTGTCTGTGTGGAGGCCAGACGAAAATGGCACCTGCTCCCCTCACAGACACCCATTTAGAGGACAACAGTGGCATAAAGTCTTCATATGAATTCCCTTTTTGGAAATCTGGACTCTGGAACAAACGCTGCTTTTGGTATTTCCATGAATGTCAGTCTTTAAATGCAAATTACGGCATCAGAGGAGCAAAATATTTGCACCAGCTAAACACATCCACCCCAAGCACGCACACAGGCTCGCTGCATCTCTATAGCTAGACACATTACATGCATGAGGTCATGTAAAATGCCACCACTTAATATGCCAAATACATATGACATTCAGGGATACTATTAGTTCTGCTAGAGCCCAAAGAGCTCAGTTTCTGTTGAAAGGCCTGACAGGAGTGGAGAGCAGCAGAAGAGGCAGGGAGGGAGCAGTTGAAGTTAAGAGTGAATACTGATGAGGCAGGCTACAGAGATGCAGTATGCCTACACAACAAAACATTGACACACACACACACACACACACACATCACGGGGAGTGTGCAGGTGACAGCGGAGTGCAACCTATTCACTCCTCAACTACAACTTCACCCGGCCGACGGAGATCTCATTTAGCCGCGTGCAAACACACACAACGAGTCGCTCTCATGTCAGTGCTGATACAACGCAGAGCACAGTGCACAAAGTCATTTGCGGCGCGTGGCGAACAAACACACCCACGACACACCAGTACACACAAAAGAAAACATTATGTGGCGCATTGATAATAAGCATTTACACAGATCAGCATTTTTCATTCCAAAGTGATTACGCCGTGCAGTGGACTTTATAAATGGCTCTTTACACAGTATTTCGCGTACAGCGCGTTGCAATCATTATTCAAACACAAGAACTGCGCCCATTGTAAAACATATGCATGATGAAATTGAATATGCATGAGCTTCACACAGCACTCATAAGCCCCAAAAATATACATGTGAATGAGGCTGACAGTACTTCAGTAAGTCTCTCTCTAACAACACTGAGGATTACAGCTTTCTGAAGTTAGAGACCTGTGAAGCTTTAACACAAGAAAATCACCACTTTTAGCCTGAACTATTCTCTTCAAACGCCTGTTTAGGGAAGTGTTCACCCACTCACATTAACCAGTTGCAGGAAAGCTGAGAAACGCAATGAGACTACATGAATTTAATGCATTTACTTCACTGCCTCTTTGCTGCATCGTGCGTCTGCAAGCAGTCAGAATTTATTGGGTTACGGCTTCTGTAAAACATATGAAGCAGCTTAATATAACATCTGTCTAAAAAGCATTCCTCACATGAAACAGATACAGGGCTTTAAAAAAACCCACGACAGCATCATTGTGTCTGAAGTCTCTGGTGCGCTGCTACAATGTGAAGACACACTTCACATAGGATTCTCTGAGCCACTGGGGCATTCCTGGGAAATGCAAAGGCGCAGATTTTTTTTCCGCCTGGTCATCAGTTTGATAGCTCTCAGACTATCACAGACGATCCCTGCCGGAACCGCCTTAAACAGGCCACAATCAATTCCCTTCTAAACAGCCTCTCGTCCCTTTTTACCCAAGGCCTTTTGAAAAGCAGCCGCAGGAATGATCTAAAACAGCGTCTAACAGCCACTCATTCAATTGTGCCTGCTGAAAACATAGAAAACCGTAAACCGTCACCAACATACAGCACAAGTGGAACGATTTACAGGGACAGAGAATGTGATTGATGGTCCATTTTAGATCTATTCTATTCTATGTTCAGCACTGGGAAGAATAATTTGTAATGTGAAATATATAATTTAGAAAGTGTAGGAAATGGTGAAAAATGCTTAAGACAATTTAAATAAGCATCAAAAAAGTTGACAATTACTTTTATGTCAGCCGACTAATCGATCAGTCGACTAATCAGCTTCATCATTTGACGTAAAAACCTTCAAAACATCGTCCAGACAGACCAAAACTGCCTTGAGAACAAGGTTATAGGTGTATAACTCTCCGAGGATGAGGACTGGATGTTAAAAACTGACTGTATGTATAGACATCTATGATTATAGACGTGATTCATGCAAAATCAGTGCAGCTGCTCAAAAATACAAAACACAGAAGTTAATAAAACATTTAACCAAAACTAAAATCTACCACTGAGTCAGAAAAGTTGCAGCTTGTACTTTTGACCTTGAGAGGATCGAGGCTTGCTGTCCAATACATCCTCAAGAAAATACTAGTTTATTTCACGTGGAGCTGTGGAGCTGTTATTCTTTTTAGATCCACACCCGCTAGCACACATGTTCCCAGGTCAGAGAGCAGGCCCCGCAGGTGACTCACCATTGACTGTGAGGTGCACCCAGCTGCCGTTGTGGAAGGTGTCGTACTGTTGCTCCAGCATCAGGAGCCTGCACTCGTACCAGCCCTGGTCGTCGGAGCGCACTGGGTCAATCTGCAGGGAGGCCTTCCCGTACAGAGTGGCTCTACCTGCGGACAGAGAGGACAACAAACACCAGAGTTTAGCACCGCGCACTCGTCTGTCTGACCCATCACGGCAGCTGGGGGTCAAGCGCTATACTTCAACCTTTTCCTCTTATGGCATTTTGCATCAAATGCAGCCAACAAGTCATGGTGCAATATTCTCCAGCGGCCAACAGATTCAAGATAATGCTTTTGTTTGTCTTTTAAAGAGATTATAAATACAAATAAAATATTCTTCCAATGAGTGCTTTAAATTATTAGGATTAAGCAACATTATATGAATCTCTGCTTCTACCATATTCCTTTTCTCTGCAAGGGCTCCATAAACTCAAACTCTGAACTACTGGTTATTAAAATAAGCACAAGCATATTTGGATGCACAAAGACCAGGTCGGGTGTGACGGACAAATTCATTCCTTAGTGCCTTTTTTTTTCTTCCACCTGCTTATTCCTATTGAGGGAGTGCAGCAGTCTGGAGCCTTTCCAAGCGCTGGATGGAAGGCAGGAAAACACCCCGGACAGGTTGCCAGTCTCTCACAGAGTTAACAGAGACAGACAATCCCTAACACTCACTGTACAGTCATACCTTTGGGCAATTTAGAGCTTTCAATCAGGCTGACGTCCAAATCTTTGGACTGTTGGAGGAAACACAAACGGATATAAAGAGCATGCCGACACACGATGCCCAAACTCAAATGATTACTGGCAAAAGGTTTTGGTTTGTACACTTAAAAGAGTAGCTTTGACATTTTGGGAAATACACTCATTTGCTTTTTTTTTGCCAAGAGTAAGAAGATTGATACTGCATTAAGCTGGAAATGGGAGAAAAGCTAGCCTGCTTCAGCCCAAAAGACGGCAAAATGTACCTACCAGCACCTTTAAAGCTCAAGAGATAACACAACATGTCTTGTTTGTTTAATCTGTGCAAAAATCTAAGTATAAAAAGCACAAGTTTTGATTTTTATGTGCAGGGTTATTTCTTGACTGAGTGGAACACTTCGCTGTAATAAGATACAACATGCTAATTAGTGAGGTTTAGTTGAATTAACGAGCTAGCCTGGCACCCAGCTTCTAGTTTTTATGCTAAGCTAACATTAAGATAACGGCTCCTGGCCGTGGCTTCACATCCATCTTCTCATCTTCTCTTCTCTGCAAGAAAGCAGACGTTCCTCAAAATGTAACCATAAATTAACGACCATCTGGCTCGAAGACAAACCAGCTACCTTGAAGTACTGGGATTCATGCATAAAACTACCTAGGAGCCATACCTTCAGCTGGATTTAAATAAAGTATTTGGTGTCACTGTGGAAAAAGAAAAAAAAAAAAAACAGCCTTCCACCTCATAGAAATCATCTACTTCTTAGGAAACTTCTCCATCCCCACTTCTCTTTTTTTTTTCTTCTTCTCCTTCTTCTTCAAGGCTGAGGATAAATTGGAATTCTAAAAGGAGGAAAATCGCGAGGGATGAGAGGAGTTCAGGGAAGCAGGCGTGGTGAAATCTTCAGCTGCTAAGCTGTCTGTCTTCAAGCCTTTCAGCCCGCTGCTCACATGGCTGCCTCTGACAGCCCAGCAGACTAAAACACTCGCCTCTGCTCTGTCTGATGACTGTTCTCAGATGGAGCATTTTTACAAACTCTGATGCGTAGATGTACAGTGAGCACTGCTTCCTGTTACTCCAGACTGAATGTCAGGCAAATATATTGAAGTTGAGGGTGGGCTGAATTGCTCTACCGCCATGGTATGTAAAAGCAATAAATAGATACCCCGGCCCTGTGATTGCTGCCATAGTTGGGGTAGGAAACTGACTTTTTTTGTTTGTTTGTTTGTTTTCAGCAGAAAATCAATACAGCGAAGAGGAAGAGAGAGGAGTGGGGACTGCAGTCTTGCAGTAAAAGGGTAGCCTGTCTTTAAAAAAGTCAGGTCTATTTTTGCCTGGGCATTGAAGTGCTGAGCGGGGTGGGTGATGGCGTGAAGGGTAGGGATCAACCTCGGCTCCCATTTGTCAAAGAGCGAGAGGGTGCTGCTGTAAACAGAGTTAACAGCACTGCATCCACGTCAGGACCGGCCTCCAGGGCATACACCACTTACACAGCGCAGAGTCCTGTCTGCCGCGGAAACAGAAGAGCAAACACCTCGTTCAGATCACAGCGCGAGCTTTGTCAGGTCGGAGCGCTTTGAAGAGGAAACGAGACAGATCCAAAGTGACAAAGTTGGCAGACAAAATGAGGTGGAATAAAAAAACAACTTGAAGCCCCAAAGAGCTGCGATTAAAAGAGGGGGAAAATACAGCTGCATGTGTGACCTTTGATTAAATTAGCACCATCACAAACACAGGTAACCATGAAGATTTAAGTTACATGAAAGTAATGTAATCTTATGTGTCATCCCTTGCGATCATGGGGTTTTCCGCCCAATTACACATTTGTTTCAGCAGAAATTTCTGCTTCTTATATCGACTTGTTCTATCAATTTAAATGTGCAACAATACACACTCAGTGCTGCACTTCACAGTGGGCAGTAAACCGGTTTGAGATGCTTATGAGTCATCATCATTTTGCCTCATTACCTTCAGGTGTGGTGTTCAGGACTGTAATTTTCTCCCCCATAGATGTGACGCGCTGCATTGTGGGCTAGTTAGCAGGAAGTCGTGAACATGCCGTGAACATGACGTTTTTTTTCTGCTCCATTGTGCGAAAGTTTGAGGGCTCTATATACATGTAGGAACATTTCATACTCAGACTCAAACGCTCAAGTCCGTTCCGTTTCCTGTTCTTTCCATCCCATGACACATGCATGAATTCAGCAATACTAATAATATGGTGATTACTAATATTAATTAGTTATAATTTTGTTTGTTTGTGTTTTTGCTGCTTTCATCATTATTTCCATTATAATCTATTTTATTGTGTTACCTATTTGTAGCAGTTTGTCAATGGTGCTAAGTACCTTTTCAATTAGCTAAATCATGTGCATTGGAGTTAGCATTGGATTTTGTTCAGGTAGTGATGGATTGATGGAGGTTTTGGAGCCATTTTTCCACTGATTTGCTCTTTTGCCAAGTTATGATGTCTACCATGAAAAATGTCTTTTGCAACCAGTAGTTCCTTGCTAACCACTGTGTGCTAACCTGCTACTTTGCCACAAGACCAGAGCCAAATGACAAATCCACCAAAAAGACCTGGATTAATACTATGTTCTCATACTCATTAACTCTCCCCTTATTTAAATAGTGAAAAAACACATTATCATCCATATCCTGTTGCCTGCGGTGTATAGGGCTCCTGAGAGGGTGGCACTGTTTTACATATACTGTACATCTATATTATTCTTGTGCAAGCTGCAGCTAAAACTAGTGCTAGGAGAGATATGATTTAATTTTTCCAACAGCTTATCCCAAAGCGGGACGATCTGACACTAAAATTTCACAAGCTGCACATCTGAATTATTGATTGCGTCATTGCTTGAGTGGGCACAAGAGTAGATGTTTTTAAATGTTGTAATTTCCATATAGCTGCAGGACAAACTGGCAAAATGATCCGGGATAGATTTTAGTCTGCAAGAAGATTGCAGTGAATTAGAAAGGGAAAACACACAGTTTTAATGAGGAAATCTTGAATTAAATATGAAAATGAATACACTGTAGGTCTGTTAACAATTACACAGACTGGAAAGTGAACAATGGTAACACACTGACCCAGACAAAATGATTGACCCATAGACAGAAATGCTGGAATCTGCGTTGTGCACTGCGCTGCACAGTGTACACATTTGGATTTGTCCATGCTGTAAGTACAGTATTCATGGATTATCTTCTCTGTTTTGGTAGCAGCTGTGTGATGGAATAATGTCACATGTTGCCTATTCACCAATTTCATTCATATTGAGAGATAACAATTCATGGAAACGACCCAAATGAGCTCAGAGACTGCGCGGCCCCAAAGAGCATCTCATAGACTACAGTCCAGTGTCATTATCACACTGTCGCCATGCACATGCAATCCCCAGAACAAACTTTAATCTATGTAATGAGACTGGCCATATTCATGCTGCATCTGTTCCCTGGTAATTCCTCAACAGTAGACTTGACGCCACATGGCAGAGGCCTACTAGAGCCGGAGTGAGCACGGTGGAGTGTGATGCTGTTTGAAAAGCGCTGTTTGTTCGTAGCCTGCTGCTAGTCGGAGGTTACAGTAAACAATGAAACGCTCCAGCCGCATCTACAGTAGCTGCCACAAAAACAAAAAGCAGGGTTTCCCAGATATCGAGTTATTGCCATTTGCCTTATTTGCAGTGATGACCCTGCTTGAAAAAGCCCATCAGGAGGAATTTCAATGAATCCAACAGAATTTATACCATTTTCACTCCATTCATATCAATAAAAAAAAGAAAAATCTATTATTTCCACATTTAGGACACTGACACTTGGGAAAAGAATCCCGCCTGGCTGTGCTTTGCCTTCAGTTTGCAGCATATTACCAGGTCAGGCAGGGGTTTTGTACTTGGTAAAGAGGTGGGAACAGGAAGGGATAATTGTGACCCCGTTCTGAAATCTCACCATCTTGTCGCACACACTGAAGCAACATCAGAAGAACCAATTTCCTGCAGCAAGTACTCTGTGTGAAGGCAGTGGCAAACATATTGTCTAAGTCGGGAGAGGGAGATTTCTAAGGTTGTGAGGCTGCAAAGGAATGTGAAGAAAAACACACATTTAGTATATAGAGAGTCTTTAAGGCTGCTATAAGCAATATTTAGATGAAATGTGAAAGGAGTCGCTCATCATGACAAATCCACAAAGAACTATCATCCAACTCTGCAGCACAGCTTTGTAGCATCTCTCAGCTCAGTGTTTTGGTTTTATGGCCCACATCATTACTCAGTCTCACCGCTCTCAATAACCTACCATACACTACTTAACCCGGCACCAAACAACAGAGAAACAAAGTTAGCAACTAGCTGGTGAACATAGTGGAGCATTTAGCACCTGAAGAGTCACATTTTGCCCTCTGGGGTTGGTGGAGCCCAAAAACAGAGAGTAAAGATGAACTTAAATGAGTCCAAACTAGTGCCAACGTCCATATCTGCAAACGGTGTAAATTAACTTATTAATTTCAGCTTTAAAAAGACACATTGTCATACACTCAGGTACAGTTTGGGTCCTGCAATGAATCCTACCTTTAGTGTTTAGTTTCTGTGGTAGAGAGGTGCTGATTCAACTGTATGATCATTTGCTTCATACTGACAGGTGTTTCTAGTATTTTGTCCACCCCATTTATATCAATGAGGGTAGCCTAAAACATAAAAACATGTCTCTGGCAAATTCAGTGTTTGTCAGTGTTGTGTACTGTGAATCATGTCAGTAGTTTTTCAGTTAAATGGCAGTAATTTGTTAGTTACAGCTTCAGAACATTTCAAGACGTATTTTCATCATATTGTACAGCATGTGGGTTTCTTTAATATACTGTACTGACTGTGTGCTGTACATGCTCTGTGCTGCATTGTCACTGGAGCGCAGGAAAGAATGCATGTACAACACAGTCATAAATTGCTGAGACACAGTTATTTCCCTCTACATGCACTCAGACGCAGCAGATGCCCCTGCACAGCCCCCGAACACCACATTAGAACAGAAAGAGGCGCAGTTCAAGAACCAGAACAGTTTGCAAAGGCAGCCGAGTCTTTCTCTTACTACTTAAAGGCCTCAGTGTGCTGTATTGTGCATTATGCCGAAAGCCCAAACAGCTGAAGTACTATTCTGAGGGAAAACACACCGGATTGTGCTGAAATTGCAGGTCAATCTTCTCAATGAAATAGGATTGGGAGGTACATGTACACAGCAATAAGGCTCTGCTCTCAGCCAGAAGCTCATAATTAGGTCTGCGGCAGTGTAGGGAAATCTATGCACTGTACGATCATAGAAATATTTACAATATTTACAATAGTTATGCAAGACGCTTAAAGCTATAATATATAAGCTTTTGAGGTAGTACATCATTACTATATCCATCAGTTTGATGTGTGGACATTTAAGCTGGTTGGTCGATAACATCTACATGGAAACAAAGTTTACACCAATAATTTGACATGTTGATTTGTTTTTTTTTTTTGCAAAGTGTTAGATGAGAAGATCTCATGTTTGTGTGATGAACATGAAGCTATAGCCATAAAAAACTGTTTAGCTTAGCATAAAGACTGGAAACAGGGGGAAACAGCTAGCGTGGCGCTGTCCAAACATAACAAAATCCACCCGCCAGCACCCCTAAAGCTCACTCATTAACATGGATTAAACAAACGAGTTGTAAAGTGTACATCATTGAGCTTTGGAGGTGCATGTAGGTGGCTACCTCTTTCCAACTGTTTCCAGTCTTAATGCTAAGCTAAGCTAACCTGCTCCCGGCTGTAGCTTCATATTTGCTGTCCAGACATGAGAGTGGTATCAAAATTCTCATTTAACTCTGTGCAAGAAGGTGAATAAACATATTTCACAGCATGATAAGCTGCTTCTTTAAATCTTTAAAGTTGTGTCTTGCAGCTTTAATAGTGATTTTATCTGCAAGCCACCATCCTTCACACACGATGGAGTACAGTTCAAAACGGTGAACATATGAAGCCTGTGTAGAGTGACAAGTCTAGTCCTGGAGTGTGTGGAGTATGTGTTTTAGCCCCCCTTTGCTTGTGATATCATGACATCCTTCCATATTTCATGGTCACTGTTTATCATCATGATCTGTCAGCTTTGTGTCTGCTGCAGTGTCAACACCACAAAGGCCTGCGGATTTCCTGTGCCTGGCAACGGACAGCATCATGATCCTGATTCATCCCAAGATGCACCCGAATGCTCATTAATTCAAAGGTTTTAAACCAAAGCTGTTACAGACAAAACAGACTTTTCACATCGTCTCTGTATCGAAGCCCGGCATCTCACCAGTGTACTCTGGATCCACATGAGGAGGGTAGAAGCGGAAGTTGATGAAGAAGGGAATAGGCACTCCGAACTTGAACCACTCCACCACATAGGGAGGCTGCTGGCCGTCCAGGGGAGGGGACCCGTCACACCCCAGGATCACGCTCTCTCCGGCGCGCGCCGTCACAAACCTGGGCTCCTCTCTCACTCCGTGGGCACCTGGGAGGAAGACGAAGCAGCATTTTACTACATTTGAATGTTTATGTCAACGGGGGCTCGAGTCTGGCATGCAAGAGAACAAGGCGAGGGCATATTCTTCTATGATGCTGCACTGTCTAGTTGATGTTAAGCGTATTTATTGTACTGCTGCAACGTCAGTAAAGACTCATTAATTATTATCATGTTAAATAAGCCTCTCTAAGTGTTAAGCTAACTGGCTAGCAGAGCTAGCTTGCTCTGTACAGATGCATGCAGGAGGAGATGCAGGTGAAGAGAAGATAACGTTACTCCAGTTGACGACTCATTACGTTACTGTAAGTGCAATAAAAGCTTCCCACAAAGAGTAAATTATTAATGTGATCTGTCGCACCGAGGCAGTCAACCTAGGAGACGCGCTGAAAGTGATCAACTGAACTGCTGCGCAGTGAATTAAAACTACATTTTGCTTAAGATACTCATGGCCTACGCTGAGGAGGCTGTGCAGATTCTGTGTGGTCACCATGCACATGGCAAACCTTTCATCAGCTTCCTCATCCCTCCACAGAACGGCCTATCATCATCTGTCACCTGCATCTGTTGGTGAGTGTTTTGTGGTTGTGCCATACTGTACTATAAATGAGCTGCCAAGGGGTTCCATTGATCATAGCTGGCTGCTGCTCAGATAAGCTTTACTATGAGCACCACCAGGCCTGGCGTTTAGCCACAAATGTCCAGGCACGCTGCCGAGCGTTGACCTATCAGATGACTGAAAGGTCGGCATACCTGCCTCAGCAGAACGCTCTCTCTGGGAATGGATTTTCTCCAGCTGCCACCCCCGCTTTCATTGAACCGGCTGTATCTCCGCCGTCAGAGCGAGCATGACTACCCGCTTCAGGGATCAGGAGACATGCTGACGTATCACTCCAGAGAAACACCAGCTGAATAACTTAACGCTTTCATTAGCAGTATCATTTGCATTAGCAGGGCTAATTTTTACAAGAGGAACAAATACGTTGGGACTTGGAGGTATTATGGGCCCAAGCAGCACTGGTAATGATGTTCTGCCACTGTCGCCGTTGTATGAAACGTTATACCTCACGCGAGCGCTGTGCCTTTTCAGCTGCGCAGAGTGGAATTAAAACCCAAATATTTTCACCCAGTTCTTCTGTCTGAAAAATGAAACTCCACCCCTACATGCCATATGTATCACTTAGTGATTGTGTTTACCAGTTTAATCTGCATCATCCTGTGACAGAGTTAATCCACTTTATTCGTTTCAGCCTGCACAGATTCTGGACTGAAACAGAGCAGATTTAATCAAATTACACTTTTTAAAGTGGAGATGTGGTCTGCCAGTTACGGGCCTCCGTGCTGGAATCTGCTTTTGCTAATGTGCCTCTTTGTTAAGAAGGAAAAAAACAGCTATGCTACTGAGGCTACAAAGCAACACAAATGAAACGCATGTGCATGACTCAATGAAGCGCACATGACCAGCACGGGAATACAAAAAGCTGCACGAGTCTCAATGCTGACCTAAAACAGGATTAATACCCAACAAACACGCCATAAACGCCAGAAATAAGAAATCTCACAGCGGAGCTGATTGACATCTACAAGCCACAGAGGGCCGTACATGAAAGAAAGAACAAAACCACATGTGCTAATTTGGATCATCTAAATCATGCCCGTAATAAAGCAGCATTTTTCATTAAAAGGAATTATGAAATTGAGGGGGAGTCAGTGTTTGATCAAGCACAGTGTAGCGTGTCAAAGCGCATGAAGACTGCCGAGACTGTGCGAGAGGGGCGATGACTGCTGCAGAGCGCTTCTGCAGGCATGACGCTCTGCCCTGCAACCTGTACAAACCATGACCTTTTAATGCGCTTCTGAGGAAACCTGTCCCATCCAGTTATAAGCACAACAAAATCAGAAATCTGCTAAACTAATCCTTTCAGCCTTGCAAAAAAACCTGAAATTCACACCTGAGCATGCTCCACTGCAGCCTCGCTTTAAAAAAGATTATAATAGCCCCTTTCTACGCCTTATGCAGGGCTTGTGCTGAGGCATATGCTCTGAATTTTTTTTGTTGTTGTTGTTAAATGCAGGAATCCCAACGTTGGTGCCTTAAAGCAAAGTTCAGCATTTTGAGAAATGTGCTTTCTTGTTGATGTTAGATGAGAAGATTGATTCCAGTTACGTACATTTTGTTTAATTTGTAAAAATAAAAGTGAGTGTAAGCAGTGCTAAAGGTGCTGGTAGGTAATTTTGTTACCTTTGCACAGAGCCGGGCCAGCTGTTTGCACTTGATTCCAGTCTTTATACTAGCGATCTTCTCATCATAGGCCAAGGGTGCTGTATATTTACTGGATGTTTCTTAATAACATGTTCCCACATTAAAAGCAAGACAACATTTACATTGACCATATTTTTATTAGAGCTAGACTCATAAACCTGCCAGGTCAATATATATCAGTCAATATGAGCTCATTGAAGATATATATCAATATTTATGTATACATCAGCCGATAAATAACAAGACATTGCTGGACGGGACAAAACTCGGTTTGAGGTCACCTAGAAACAGTGTCACTATTTGATGACAAGTCAATGTATGTATCTTCGGAACATTTCTTAAGAAAAAAGCAAATCTATTGGATCAAGATCAAGCTTGTTGTGTGTTTTGTGTTTATATTTTTAAAACATTAATATTGGCTAATATATCGTTATCGGATGTTCTTAACTCCAAATTATCGGCCTCAAAAATTTGCTATCAGTCTGGCTTTAATTTGAAGAAGACATAAAAAAAAGTTGAAATAGCCCATTTAAAGCCCTGCTATGCTGCCGCTAAGACGGCTGTCATGACGCGACAGAGCTCAAATATATTCTGATACGACTCAACACAGTCTGAGAGAGACCGAGGACGGGACCAGCTGTTGCAGGTGCACCTGACTGCAGGTGTTGGATAACAAATTATGGTAAAGATGTCGAGTGTCTTTTGTCTTTAGTTCTGGCTCGTGCTTGTGCTTTCAGAGGAAAACAGGGAGCAGGCTCCCATCCATAATGAAACACACTGGAGACATTGTTCAGTTTGAGTAAGTAGAGTCACTTGACATGAAGCACAGGCTCAAACCCTGCTGCTGAAACCCATTGTTTTCTCTGCAGACAGTTCAGGTTGCAGAAGTTCAGAGGCTCTGGTTTCTGGCTGCCATTATTTTTGGATCCTGGTGGGACATCTTGGACAGAGAAACCACTTTAAACACTGGAGATTATATTGGAGGGATAATAATTATCCGATTCCTTTATGGGATCTTCATGAGGGGACGATCAGCACCGGCTTGGTCGCCGCCTGTGCCTTTTTCATTTCCTTGATGGAGACACGGTGACCCGGCAGGGTTTATAGGGGCTTATTCAGGAGGAAATATTTATGCTCCCAACAAGACATAAATGTTATAAGGCTCCATGCTTAAGATCTTCCAAATAAACAGCGCTATAGATATAAAGGGATCAATACAGTTAAGAGATGATGGCAATTCCTGATTGCTCCAGCACCGTAAATGTCAGCTGAACTCAACTGAAGTGAAAGCCGCCTAACACACAGAGGTAGAAATCTGTTGAGTAAGATCTGCATAAATCAGACAGCTAATAAATCCAGGAGACTAATATGTTCTATGTATCTCTCCTCGGCATATAGTGGATTTACTGCTGTGATCATGAATTCCTGAGGGGTGACAATTCAGTCACCTGTCAGATAAATCGTCCATACGGCAGCCGCTTCATGTACAAAAGCAAAGTACGGAGGGGATAATTCCTCATCGTCTGGCAAAGGTTAAACAGGCGGCGCCACGGTGAGGTTTTAACATGATTGATTAATCTGCTGATCACTTTCTCAATTAATCATTTCGTCTACAAAACATAAAATTGTAGTGATGTCTTCAAAATATCTTGTTTTGTCCAACCAACAGTCCAAAGCCCCAAAATATCCCATCACCTCCAACCATATGAGACTGTGTTATTCAGTTATGTGTTTGGCTCATGACTCCTTAAAACAAAGAAGTGTCTCCTGTTGACTCCTGTCTCCTGCAGACTGTGTGTTGGAGAAATCAGAACAAATACTGATTAAAAGTTAGCAAACTTATAAACACGTCAAAATTAAGCAGCCATTCCATTTTTTAAGGAATATTAACCATCTGAAATCATCACAATGTGAAGAGTACAACAGAAAACGGGACTCACTCACTCAGAATAGACTCTCTGTGCAACTAAAAATCTTTGGCTTCTAGAGACACACAAACTATTCCTGTAGATATAAAACACATTCACCTCCTCAAAAATTCAGTAAAGCTGTTTTTGCCCGTGGCGAGCTGTGTGATTTACTCCACATGAACACCTGCTTATTTATTCTACTCCCCGTTCGCCACGTAGTGGTTGCACCGATCCTGGTGCCCAGCTAGTGCCTCTCTGAGTGGCCGTAATTGGGAGCAATGGTCTCCACAATCTTAAGCCGCCTCCCTGCAGCGTAATTCAGTACAGGGGAGACACATGCAGCGCAGAGTTGGGTATGTTTAGAATAGCTAACGTCATTGCACACTTTCAGTTTCTTAATGGCTGATCCTAAGGCTCTCACAGTCACCAAGGGACCCAACAGCAACCATGCACGTCACAGACATATAAAGAGAAACGCACCAACATGGACTCTAAAGTGACGGAGCCAAAACTCTTTCCGCACATCTTACCACACCTTTCTCACTGAAATGCATTGACTAATTTACGTTTTCCACTGATTTATTAACAACACAAACTAACCACATTTAACACATTCTGCATGTCAGATGACAGTAAAATTACATCATCTGCATACAATAAAACACCCAATTTAATTTCATCCATGCACATGCCTCAATTAGCTTCCTTAATTCGCAGTCATTCACAAATGCTGCGAAAGGAGTGTCGAACGAGTCGCTGAACGTCCAAAAATTTACCCCTGCTTCCGTAAATCTAAAGGCAAGAGCCAATCGAAAGTCAGCAACACATTCTGTTTGCCTACTTCTAACAGATGACATGATCAATGCAGGCTTGTCTTTATAAATCAATTCTGCTAATCAGCAAGACACTAGACTGTTAGATTGAACTTGACACTCAAATCCTCACATAAGAGGCTGGAATTCTGTCGGATATTTGGTGCTTTTGCTTGAAAAATAACTTAAACGATGGATCGATCATCAGGGTTGCTGGCAATTATTTTTCTGTCAATACTGACTAATCATTGCAGCTCCAGTGAGAACTTTGTAACAGCTCACTTAGCTCATAATCAGAATAATCTTTATTTATCTTTATGTTTTCCAGTGCTTTGTGGCATAAAGCTGTTAGCGAAGCACACAAACATAAAGAACTGAGTGAAACAGCCAAAGAAAAATGTTTACTGATACACAAAACCAATAAGAGACATCTGTTGGAGGTCAATAAACATCTGAGCAGAGCAGCACATGAATCACTGCAGCAGAACAGCCGGGGCGCGCGGGGTTAAATCCGCAGGAGATTTCAACTCCGAGTGTTTTTCAAGTGGCAGCGGCTAAAAATGGCTCTCGCACGAAAAGCACACCACACTGTTCTTTCAGTAATAATCACAGATTTGTACAGTAAATAGACTCTCAAGCCAATTTCGGGGCAATAATCAGGCAGCGCAGAGCCGACGAAATGTTTTCACAGTAATGACGTCCGATGGCACACTGAACAAAACTGTGGAAAAATATGAAAACTGGGGGAGTTCAATGAGACACAATTTGAGAGCAGCGGCGCTTGGGTTTTCTGGCGAGGGCCGACACCAGCACAATATTTCACCCAGCAAAACTAAAATCTAATATTTACCTCATGCTCGGATTTGATTCAGCGAATGAGCGAGGGGATCCATTGCTCACTGCAGTTAGAGATTCTGTAAAGGATCTATCAAGCTGCGAGCGTGCCTCACAGCGACGAGGATACGGGCCCTGCTTTATGCCGGACGGAGCTCTGGATGTGGAGGGTGTAATGGAATATAGACTGGACGGAGGCTGGAGGGAGAAGCTCAAGGACGTGCAGCCACTGGGCTGGATGGCCCACTGACAGGGCGGTAATTGAATGCCAGCCTGCGTGCGCTGAAGGTCACATCAGAGAATGGCCTGCGTGTGTGTGGTGGTGGTGTTGGGGATATGCCTGTGTGGATCTGCACATATGTGTGTGTTAGTCTGAATCTGTAAAATTCAAATATACACAAGCTAGTCCAACGGAATAGAAACAGAGAGACATTTAGACTCTCACGAGCACGAGTGTCCTGCTTTTGATCATTATTCGCCTGGTTATTCATCATTCTAATGTAATCTAATACCTCAGCATATTTAGGGAGAACCTTGTTTGGTTTCTAGCTGAATTTAGCACCCTGCTAGATTTGGCTTCTCTATGTGATCACCAGTAATGAAAGAGGAGAGCGATAACACAATTTTTTACTGATTAACTCCAGTTAAAGACGCATCTGTGTACAAAATGAGAAACCTAGATGACAGATAATTGTTAGGATGCAGTTTCTGGTTGTGTGTGTATATATATATCATGGTGCAAAGTAAGAATATGTGAACGCAGACAGAGGTAGAGACACAATTACAAGCAACATGTACCATAACGGGTACTCGGGCCCAGGCAGAGGTCACATAACTACGCAGTATAAAGTCGATCTGCTCAGACCCTTGGGAGAGTCCTGAGCCCTAAAACCCACATTGCTCTGCAGGTTGGCAGGAGACATTGTTCCAGAAATGATCTATGAGGGATCGTTCCACTCATATAATGAAGGTTTGGTGAAAGTTCAGTTCAGGGTCTTTTCTCTCCAACTTTCTGCTTTTATTCCTCTACAGCTGAATTTCTGTTATTTTCACTTCTTCTCTGTCACCTTCTCTTGCACCAGGTTTCCACCAACCACCTGCTGGCTTTACTCCTGTGCACTGTGCCAAATTCCATTTATTATTCCACATATTTTACAGATTTAACATTTTATGCTTTGGACCAAAAGGTATTTCCCAGTCCAGGTAATAAAATGCCATTCACAAGGTTGAATTCAGCAGACAAGACAATGACCTCACTGTCTCCACTTTAACTTTGTGCACAGGCACAATGGAAGATAGATCTGGTCTCTTCATTATTTAGCCCTCTTTAATGGCAAAGTTCCCTCCTCAGACAAGCAATGCTCAGTCAGGGATGCAATGGATGTGCTGACACCTGCTCGAACACACAGCAAGGGGAGAGAGAGGGGTGTGTGAAATGGGCTTGGCTTGCCAAAGGCGCAGAGGGCGAACCAACATCGCTGGGCACCACGCTGCCAGAGGTGCACATTACAGGGCATCTTTGGCAGGAGCTGCAAGGCACAGAAATTCCTCAGTCCAGCCATGAGTCAGTCATTTTTTAGATGAGTTATAACTGCTTCAGCCGAGGTGTTTTAAATTAATTACACAAAGAGGCATATTGCCGCTAACAGCTCTTATTAGTGCTTTCGTGTGGCTTGTCTAATTACAGCTGGTTATGGGACTGTGTTTATTCAGCATCAATAACTCATAAGCAACAGCGTGAGAGAACAATTCGAAGCAACACAGAGCTCCTATATGTGCTCTGCTCAGACGTCCACAGAACGACATCAGCTCCACACAACTTCCAATCAGCGCATCCGCTCCCATATAATTCCCGTTTGCTCATTTACCCTTTCTACTGTACGACTCTCTGGTACACAAACACTCGAGCTGCAGTTCTGAGCGACGCAAGTGAGCTCAGTGTGGATTCAACACTTATCTCTGGAAAGACGAGCTTCTCTGGCAGATGCATGTATGTGTTTCCCCTAAATAGAGGACAGACGCGACATATTCAGGAGCGAGAAGTTCCTTTCAAATGCAGGAAACAGGTTCTTGATTGAAGATGGATTCAGTCGAAGTGCAGTCACATTTTGAGGAAAGACAAAAATAGTATGAGCATTATGAATACTGCAAATATATCGGTATATTATGTTGCATTATGTTTTTTGCAAGTGGTTGGATTTTTTTATGTGCACTCCCAACATGAGCCTCTGCAGCTACTGCATGCATGTTTAAAAAAGTGCATTATTATATGGTTTATTTCGTTTTTAGGAGATTATTACCCATTAGCAGTATTAGCATCATTTCCTTTTTGTCTCTGAAACACTGTCTTGCTTCTTTTTAAGGACTTTCTTACACTTTTGAAAGAAACTTAAAGAAATTAATGCGGTCAACGCTAGAAATCTAAATAGTACTCAAATTATATACCCCACTTGACAAATAAACGTAGAATTAGGTGCTACTACATGGGCCTACACAGCTCCACCATGCATGAGACTGAGATGTCAGGTTTTTGTTGTTGTTGGTACAATGTGTATAAATACTGCATGTACTGTAAAAAAAAAAAAAAGTCATAGAAACTACAACTATACACTTTTGGCTACATGGGTTCATCTGTCTGTAGTATTTCACAGTATTTTAACAGTGTGATTTCTCAGGACTATCAGAGCTTTTACATCTAAGAAGGGCTGCATCTAGCTATTATTTCCATCATCAGTAATCCCCAGTACTCATTTTGTCTATAAAGGTTCAGAAATTTGTGAAAAATGGCCACTATTTCTGAGAGCTGTAAGGTCCAGAGCATCTGTATATATTTACTACTCTTCACACATACTGGAGATGTGGAAACAGTTCCAGGTATTACTCTGAGACAGGGATTAAAAGTGGTCTAAGATCATCTGAGAAGGCAGCTTCCCTGTTTCAGCAGCAGTCTGGTTCGGTAAGAAGGAAGCTCAGTCTGATGGCTCATTAGCCATTTCTCAAACAGATAAACCTCCATCAACCTGTAGGGGCCTTCATCCAGCACCACTGCAAGGAACAATTAGTGATCCACTGAGCAGATTCAAAGACATGACCATCCTCGTGGAGAAGAGTCCGCCGCACCTCCTTTAATGAAGTGCCTCGATATTATCTGTTGGGTCCGGCGCGGTCGTACTGATAAAAGATCCTTATCTGCGGCTCCCAGCTCTGGATGATCAGGAGGAGTCGCTGACTTCTCTTTCTGATCAGAATCCACCCCACTCCATCCAGTTTAACTGACTCTGATCAGATCGTCAATGACTCGACTTCCCCACAGCATCAAACCACACTGATGATTCAGCATATTATAAAATACTATACTATATATGACTTCACTGTACTCATACTCTACTATATCATGCTTTATATTCTACGCTTTACATCTGTACTATATATCATGTTATGCTATAACTACATTTCACCTCATATTTGATATCCAATGCTATATTATATTGTATTTCTATATTATCTCTCTATTATATTTATATACTAATAGAAACACTATGTATCATTACTTATTCATATCATATATTATTCCTTGTGCTGCTTCAACACCTGAAATTCCCTCCTGGGCTCAATAAAGACTTATCTTTATCTAAATATATCTTAAACTCTCATAACAAAATGATAAAACATGTGATTATGATGAGCATGTCATATATGTGGCCCCTGAGGTTGAGGTATGTTTGAGTTTAGGCGACTGGTTGAGATGAACTTCATGGATAAAAGAAACTATACATTGACTGTTGGTAGGAGACGGCAGACAAACCACAGTCTCCAGTGTGGAGGGCACACAGTTTGCACCAACAAACCATCCATCCAACCTCCTCCCTAACACCTTTTAGGGCAGTATAACAACATTACACTACTTCCACCTTTGCTTTCGAGAGACAATTATTTGCAGAGAGGTCCCGCAATAGCTTGTTGTCGGACGCAAGACGATCTTCTGGAAGTTCAAGGGAAAGTTTATCTTCCCTTGCTAGGGAGGAATACACAGTGTGGGGCAGGCGTATGAAACGGAGATGTACCGTTTTATTTTGAAAATTCAAGAACTGGAATAATGAGGTTTTTATCTTTTAGCTACGAGCATGTTGCCTGATACAAATGTCACATTGGTTAAAGGATAAAAGTGCAATTATGTGAAATAAGTTTAACCTACTGAAAGTGTGAGTGATGCAAACCAGACTTTCTATCATTCAGTGGGGGGAAGTATGAATATTTAAAAAAAGCTACGTTTCCCTTCCCAGATTTATTCCAAGTAAAATTCTCAGTGTGAGTCACAGACAGGCCATGAATGCAAAACTCTAAAGTACAAAACTTTCAAAGAAAACTTCACAGTCTGAGTCATGACCTCAGTAAATGCCACTATATCACCTGAATCACAGTGAACCACTGACTACTGTTTTTTCTCCCAGTTTAAATCATTGGAATTCTCCATTTAATCATTAAGTTCATTTATCGGTCGACTGCCTGATCAATCGCAGGTCTACACAAATTTATTCTCCTCAGCTGCATGATAAGACAGATAGACTTTTCTGTACAGCTCATATAACTGGACCTGCGGTAAGTGTTACATCAACACAATATCATATTTCACTTCTATTATTATAAGCTGCGCTGCATGCTTTCAGAGAGATGATGATCTAGTGGCTGGGAGAGCAGCCCGTCCAACCAGAACCACATGATCTGAAAAACTGGCTTTCCCAGAATGCTGCAGGCTTTGTTAGCAAGGAGACTCCGCTGGGACCGGACTGGCTGAGGGAGGAGAGGGGGGGAAGGGAGGGGGGGGCACCAGCAGAAAGAGCTGGCACATGCCCAGTACTGAGAGTCTGCCGTCCACAGCTTGAGCGCAGGCCTTTTGCTAAGCTCATTACTAAGCTTTACTCTTATGAGTGTGAGCGAGAAAGTGCAGCAGTGAAAAATATGAATAAGAGAGATGAAGTCGCACCGTTTCGGGAAATGATGAACTGGCTGGACCGAATCATTTCAGAGCGGCTTGGCAGGCAAGTTAAAGCATCAGTCAAGCAAATTTAAATACACATACTTATAGTTTAAGAAAACTGGATAGGTGAGAAGAGAAATGACACAATGCTGCCAAAAAAATGAAGATTAATAACGGCAACAACTGCATGAGGACGTATATTGATGCTCTGAGGCAATAAGAGGTTAAATTAGGGTTTTATTAAATGCAATTACTGATGTTTTGCATGAGAGCTTCACACTGCTGAGCACCGGCATCCACCAGCAACACAGACCTGCTTCAGATATCAACCTTTCAGTTTTTATTTTTGGGTATTTTGGGATGTTTTGAGTAGAAAGTGGCTACATACAGTTACACAATTGCTGAGGTACTTGTATTTTACTCCAGTACGCTACTTAATAGTGCCACCCCACTATATTTCAGTAGTTTTTAGTCCACTACATTTCATATGAAACATTTAATCTACATCAGTTCATAAAACATGTCAATTTCTACAGATGAAAGTACCAAACAGTAAATAAAGTACTTTAAATTAGCTCCACCTTGACTTGTTGCAACAGTAAAATGGTGCGTCACACTGTTTGCATGATCAGTACTTTTACTTTTGATAATTTAGATATATTTTGCAGCTAATATGCTACATTTTTAATGCAGGACATTGTGGTATTACTACTTTTACTGAAATAAGGGATTACTTGGTGGTGCTACCACCCAATTAAACCTGATATTAATCCATTCACTGTACTGATCAACACAGAAAATACACATTGCATCATACAACAGATCACTTTAGTGATGTCAGCACGAGGTACTCAGCAATGTTCAAAAACTTCATTGGTAAGTTCAGGACACTGTGTGCATCTGATGCAGCTGCAAAACTGTTACTGTTTTGTGAAAGTGGCATCTAACCTGCTCATTATAAACATAAAAACATCTCAGTTTGAGAGGGCACACGCAGCGAGGTGCAGACCAGTGTGAGCTTCAAAGCAAGTCCTTCAAAATTAAAACACGTCCCTCAACTTTCACCCTTTCAGCTGTCTCGCCTTCATCAGCGGCAGCATGTGTGTGCTCCAAAGAAGAGTTGTGAAATGTGATGTTGTAATATACATAAGAACACAGATATATAATAAATGTCAAATCCCTAAACAGTCAAACTAGGAATAAAAGTACAACCAACTGCATTCTTCAAGGACTCTTTTTCTTTTTCTTTTTCTTTTTTTTGTATTCATTTGCAGCATTGGCTGTTTTTAAATAGAACTGACCCAACCTCTGCAACCCTGTGGCACTGCATCACTTAGTGCCCATCACCACACTGTAAACACTGTAACATTGGCCGGGTCTGCAAGAGCTCTTCAGGTTCAAGAGGGCTTTGATTCTTATAGATGCTGAAGGCCAAACAACTTGACACGAATTGACAAATTTGATATACTGATATCAGGCATGTTTAAAAAGAAATTCCACCAAAATTGACTTTTCATTGCTCTTCACAAAGAGTAGATCTTTTACAAAAACTAATATTTCTATTCAATTGTTGCAGTCTTATTAGGTTTGTATGACTTTTTGACAAATACAGAAAAGCAGTCATAACATGAAACATCAGTAAGTTGCCTTGAGGCGGATGTTTGGAGGAAGACAAACGTGTCCCTTTCCCATATCATTAAAACTTTTGAAAACACTGCAGATGTTAGACAAATTAAAACACTGCTGTCAAAACATTTCCTCCACCATCTCACTGGAAATCAGCCTCACACAATGTCCCAGACAGTTCCAACATCCAGACAAAAACTGAAGACAGCCCATTCTCTCTGAACCACCATCTGATGCTGGACTCCAGACACAGTAGGAGGGCTTTCAGACGCTGCCTCGGCACTACTGGGAGGCCTCAGATATGTGAGTGGCAGTTTTGACACCATCACAAAATACTGTCTGCTCCTATATATCGCCGTCTTTGAAGAAGCGGGCCTTCAGAAGAAACCCAGCGACAAGAACAAGTGTGCCAAGCCACGGTTCACAAGGGAGCTCGAGATCCATGTGAAACATCAAGAAGGAGGCTCACAAGAAGGGAATTACAGATGGATACCATCTGGCCAAAAGCCAGTTCAACAAACGCTTAAGAAACACCAAGTCCCAGCACAGGACCTGAGAGGAGAGTCAGTCTGCCATCAGTGAGTCAAGCTGAAAATAGTCCTTCAAATACACCACTCCCCGACATTTGCCAATGACATTTAATTACTTCTGTATTGCCATCAGTGTCCCTCTTGCATCACCTTGATTGGTTGCCAAGTCACCGTTGACATTGTTGAACTAACCTCGAGTCTCCCCGACCATATGTTGCCTCCCCGATGAGCACTTGGCACAAGAAAACTTCTTTGACCGTCCATTTACTGTGACTGATTGCTCACACCTGAGCAATTCCGTTCAAATCACTGACTGATCCATCTACTCCACTTATCTAATTACATTTTTGTTTGAAGATTTTTTGCCATTAGCTTTTTTTTTCTGTATGTACAATTGAATTATTCTTTCAGAAAGTTGTGGACTGCATCAGCTTTCTATAATCTTAAAAGTGTGTGACTGACTGCATTCATTTTTTTCTAATTAATATTCGCTCTCAAAAGTTGCAACTTGTTTTCCATTTTTTTAAAAGTTTAATTCATTCTCTAATCCACAGGCTAATACAACAGCTCAGTGCAAAACCCAACACTTCCAGCGCTCGCCAAGAATAAGAAGACTGCCAAATTCATGCGATTGTTGACAAGGTGCAGGCGAACTTGTCGGGTGCAGGGAACAAGGCTGTTTACCACACGTTTAGACTGAAAACAGCTTTGTGTTTAAAAAATGCAATTTGCTGCGTTGGTGGGGGCGTATTGTTTCAGAAATGAGCTCCAGGAAGGCTGGTTTGAGTAATAGATCCATGAGTTTGAAGGCTTATCAGATGCCAAAACAATGCACAGTGGTTTATAATACTATGAGGACGGGTTTTACAACCCTTGAAAACTTTCCCCCAGGAATGTGCACATTTTATTCGCGCTACATTTGTGTGTAACCATGAGCTGAAGCATGTTTTTATGCCTTGGGTCTATTTTCTTTCATTTTACAAGCATAACTACAGTGATTTTGTGTTGGGCTATGTCAAAACACAGGTGGCCTGCACTTAATACTGCGCTTAAACGCATCCTCAGACAGAGCACTGGAAGCTGCTGCTCTGCTAACACGCCGCCCTGACTACGCATCCCGTGCAGATACAGCGCAACATGAATTCTTTAGCCATTCATGCACCCAACATGGACATCTGAACAACAGGTCACTCACCACGTAACCCTTTCAGCATGTCTTTACATATGATCCACTGCTTGAACCCTGCTTCTGCTGTCTTTATCAGGCAAATCTGTCAACACAGATGATGTTCTGTCTGGAAAAAATCTGGACCCCCTTAGCTTGTATATCTGGATTCTGTCCACTGAGTTCACCTTCCACTTTCAACACCATCCTGCCAGCCACAATTAATCCCCCAGCTAAGCTTGATCCATTTAGGTTTTCAGTTTCCCTTAAAGATGAAAACATTTCATGCATCTGGGACTCGACTTGTCAGACAGCCTCTCTCTGAGCACAACTCAGTATAGGAATGCAAGCGTCAGTGGATAGTTCCTATAGACAGGTGCACTTCATATAATGGCCATAACAGCTTACAGCACCAAATTCAAAACTGATTGCTTAAATTTTCCCTTTTTTCCAGTTCAACGGACATAAATGTAATTAATTAAAAGCAAATCTTCGCGTTTGACAGACTATGAGCGACAAATGTTATCTGCTATTGACTTAAATAATGATTGCGACCGTTAAAATTGTCATTATTTTACTATATGTTACTTCATGTACATTGATGAATGTGCCTACAACCGCATTTTCAAACTACCCCCTTTTGCAGATGACACCGCCTTTATGGCCGCCATGTCTTTGGATGGGAGGAATATGGCCTGCATCAATTCACAGTGTGCCCTCGACAAAACTCACATGTTGAAATAAGAACTAACAGCATCCTGCTCGTCTTGTATCACGTGCATTAATATATAGTTTTACAGTTTAAGCAGGACTGTGTGATATAAGGGAAATAACTTTAAGAACAGCACGAGATGTAGCGTGATCTGCTTGTGTAAATTGAAATTACAATAATGCAACGTCATATTTATGATGTAATTCTGTCGCTTTTATCCAAATATATTCCTAACATCTCCCTAATGTGGAATTTTATGATTATTGAATAAAAACTGCAAGACAAATTATTATACGTGAATTGTTTCAGGAAAGCATTTTTAAATGCAGCTCTCTACAGGGAAAGTCAAACATTTCTTGGCCATGCTGCAGACTCATCTCTTCTGTATGTTTTGGAGGAAGTTATCTGTCGGCATCTCTTTTGATTTATGCTGAATGGTACCTTGATATCTGATCAGTATCTCTCATGCATGATGCAGTGGAAAAAATAATTCAATCATGTTATCAGTGCTCTCACCTCCAGATCTGACAACGGAAAACCCATCAAACTTTCTTTGATACAGTATTTTCTAATTGACAGATTAAGGTTGGGTGTGGCTCATCATTTTGTTAGTATGATATCCAATCCAACAGGATGGGATCATACTGGCTCTCAGTGGAGAATGTAAGTGCTAAAACAGCTGACATGCGTATCACTACCCTTTGGCTTGCAACAGGAAATCATGTGGTCTGCAGCTTACTATCACAGAGCAGGTGTATTAAGATTTCAGCTGCCATGACTCAAAGCTATAATTTGACATTTGGTCGAATATGTGTGTCTAAATATGTGCATTAATTTTCTTGCTGAAAGTGAAGACTGATACCACTCTCATGTCTGCAGAAGGTTAGCTTAGCTTAGCACAAACACTTACTACATAATACATGCTGCTGGGTTGATTTATACGAATTGGGACACAGCCAGGCTAGGTGTTCCCCCTGCTTCCGGTCTTTGCTAAGCTAAGCTAACCTGCTCAGTGTATCTTCAGGGAGAAACTGAATAAGCTTATTTCCCAAAATGCCAAGCTTCACCCTTACAAAAAAAAAAAAGCTCAGTCAATATTTTTATATTTTACGCACTGTGACTTCTTTCAATACTTTCAATATTTGGTGCCTTGCACACATCTTTCCTCAGACTGTCAATGAATTATGCTGCAATTTATGTATATAACTAAGCATTTAAGACACTAAAACGGCATAATTATGCTATCCTGTCCCTATCATTAGCAAAAGGGGATGAAAAATGAGACACAGTTGGTGTTAACATGCTTTTCTCTGTCGCATCAGACTGGGTCCAGACACTCTGGGACACTGTAACACAAGAGGTAGACCAGCTCTCATTTGTAATTACTAGCAGACTACGATGTGATTTGTGACTCTCTGGTGCAGCCTGTAAGCCTATTCAAAAGTAAATCACCTTCAGTGCAGTGCCGATACCAGACAACACCTCCGAGTCGATATTATTAAGCCACATCTATGCCTCCATAAAATGGAGAATTTCTGCTTGAAACAATCGCACCCATGAGAGGTTCCCTGTTCCTAAATCAAACGTGTTTCCCTGCATGATGAGAGGAAGTTTTTTTTTTTGCATTTTGCTTGGCTTGGACCTGGCTGTCATCTCAGGAGGAGCCAGACCTGTGAGCAGACCAGTTTTGACTGGGTATGTGGGGTCATTGGGATCAGTTACCAAGCGACAGCCTGGCACATGTCTCCCTCATCTGGACACGAGTGGAAAAGCAAGGTTAAGTAAGTACATGGGTCAATACAGTGTGCTGAGGAAAAATCAGAACAAAAGGGATGTTGTGCAGTTTTTTTTTTCGCTCGAGGAATGACTAGTTTATGAACGGCTTAGATCAGCAGGAGGCGAGCCTTGCAGCATGTGTGCGCTCAGCGCGTCACACACGGCACAGTGACCGTATCCATGTGCAATGTGAAATTCGGCATATGAATCCCAAGCATGCAGCAGCGGGCTCTATCAATTCAAGAGTGCATTTTATCTGACACGCAATGCATTATTTAGCTACTTTTCTCCATCTGGAGGGCTGAGACGGTCACACCCCTCTCTGGAGAACTCAAATGGGACTGCTTGCCATGATACAATGCACACATTTCCCCCCTCAGCATCGGGGACGCTATATCCAATTCGCTCGTTGTTTTATCGCACGGACGAGCCTCGTGGACATCCCACTACAGGCCGAAAGCCACGCAGCCACATCAATCAAGCCATCTTTTGCCGTGGTCAGTCATTCTGGACAGCAGCATTTGTATCACAGACAGTGTTGAGTGATCCCGTCTCACATATCATGCATGATGTGGGCCAGGCCGTTTCCAGACAATTGTTGTTTCCCTGATGCGATTGAACCAGGGCTCAACTTTCACGTGACATAATGGATATGAAGCCGATTGTTAGAGTGAAATAGCCCCACAGTTCATATGACCTAACATACATATATATATATTTTAAAAAAATGTCATGCGATTAGAAAAAGCAGCAGCAGGCGCACACGGAGGCAGCAGGAATCATATGCGATGTGCGGCACAGGATATATTGCACTTCAACTCACCTTGAGCGGCCGTTCCTCTGGTGCTGAATACACTTGCTATCAGAGTGGCCACATACCAAATCATAGTACTATTGCCGACCAGCTATTACCACACAAAGTGCCCCGTTCAACCAATCTCTCATATTCGACCTTGCACCTCACGGTCTCTTAGCAAAAGCCCCTTTTCATATCCTATTTTCTTTCCTCGTGGCGTTTCCCTTCATCCCTTCCCTCCCCCGTCCTTCCATCCGCATCCTCTCCCGAAGAGACAGAGCACCTGCACCGCCGCGTTTGTAGTAGACGGAGCCGTTTTACGAGCGCATAGTGAAACCAAGTGTGAGAATGCAGCCACAGGTCCGCCTCTTCTGTCATCGGATTGGCTGCTGATTGAGGCTTTGGGGCGTGTATTGGTTCTCCGCGCGGCCCCGCACCCGAATGACAGGAGCGCGGCCGTGCGCCGATTCAAGGTGAGTTGGAGCGTGCCATAGTAGTGGAACCGCAGTATCATGCGCACTGACAGGGAGACGTGTCCACATCTTTAAATACCTCTCCGAAACTGGCCCCACGTGCGCCATCACCGCCCATCATCCATTCATCCACGCAGCCGTTTTGCACTGTTCATCATGTCGGTGTTGGCACCGTGCAGCCGTTCGTGCAGGTTTACTGTATGTGCGATGAAAAACTGGGGGGGTGTGGGGGCGCTGGTGGATGTGACTCATCTGTCGCTCACCCGTAGCCCTCGGCTGTTGTCATGTCGCTGTCACCGACATAAAACGCTCCTTTTTTCTGCCGTATCTGGTTCATGTGATGGGTGTGGCGACAGATGCAACACAGTTCTGCCTGTTTGCTGCTTTTTTTTTTGTATTTTTTTTTTTGGGGGGGGGGGTTTCTTTCCTCGACGGCCGCGAGGATGCAGCTCCTTCGCGCTGCCCACTGCGCAGGCATGGTTAGCGCTGATAAGGCTGCCTCATATTCACTCCCTCTGTTTTCTACATGCATGACCACAGAGGAATCATAACCCGCCTGTGCGCCCCCGGCCGCTCGACATCAGCTCAGATCTCCGCTCGCACCGGCTGCCGTGTGTTCCTGGGAGATAAACATACTATAGGTGATCTGTCACGCGAGAGGACGGCTGGTCTCGGGACCGTGTTTTGCGAATCTTCAGCAGAATTTCTCACATTTTGGTCTCGGCATTTGCGTCTGTCTGTCTGTCTGTCTGTCTCCTCCCCTCCTCCTCCCCTCCGTGTTTTTTGGGGGACTGTCATGTCTGAAATCAAAGAAAATCTAAAACGGTGACTAAGAATAAAAGACATTCTCCATTTTCTTTCCTGCAGCCCGTTTTAGTCCTGCAGTAAAATCCAGCTGAGTAACATTTACGAAACACATTTGGACATTTTCATGTCAATTTTGCAACCAGCTCCACCAGCTCGGTTTTGACTGGGATTCAATGGGCAGTCCTCAACTTGCAGCTTTGCTCGCATGTGTAAAAGCATATTAAATGTGATGGAAAAATTACTATTTCACTTATCATAATGTCCCTTTCTGTACTTCTTGTTTTAATGCATTTCACTTACTACAGCAAGTTTCAATCATGCACTTCTAATGGTACAAACAACTCCTTTTTTCTCATTATAGCTGTGCACCCCAGCTGCACCCCAACACCTGACCACAAAACCGATCTGGTCGTGCTCTTGCTTGGTTCCTCTTTCCCATCTTATGGTCAGTTCAGAATACTGCTCTGATCCATACTCAAGTGTGACTCTGCATTTGCTCTCAAAACCCTTTATTAAATATTCTCAAAGACACATTTTTGTCATCATTATCCTTTCTCTCACTTAAGACGTTCATTTCCGCCGCATTAAATACAGATGAGGTGCCAGATTAATCAAAAAGTGACACAACTGGCCAACCACGAGCTGCCAGAACAGCTCGAACGCGGCTTGACGCGTAGTCTGAAGCCTCTGAAACTCTGCTGGAGGGTCGAGCGCCATGACATATTCCCTCATTGGCTGTTTGGGCGATGGCGCCGTTGCACACGCCGCTCCAACATCCCTCACAGGCGTCAGGTTGTGATCTGGTGACTGTGAAACATATGATTCACATCATTTTCACACTCATCAAACGAGTCAGTGACACCCCCCCCCCCCCCCCCCCCCCCCTTGTGCGCCGTATGAAAGCATTTGCATTTGTTATGTTCGTTCATGTTCGTTTTTCTGAGGGGCTGCCAGAAGATTAACAGGACGATAAACTAAGAAAAACACCAACGAAAATGTTCTGTTGTTTTCTCTAATTTGTGCTCTTATTGTGAAATTCTGGGTGGCTTTACAACTTCAGGCCTCTTAAAACAGCTCAAACTGCAAGAATCTTGTTGAACTTCACGACTGTGAGAACAAAACCAGCTTCATACACAAACAGAGTAATGATCTGTTCAGGATGAGACAACATCTGAGTGATGCTGCTCAGCTCTGTGAGTGCCTCCGCCCCAGCTGGGCCACATACATACATACAGTTCTGTACACGTTTCAGTGCAGGCAGGTAGAGATGGGAGATCCAGTGCTGAGGCTGAACCTGCTCTAACAAGAGTGCCTGTAAGAGAGCAGCTTGAGCTTTACTCAGCTGAAGAGTCAGTGACACATACGACTGAAGGTATGAGTCATGAGTTACGGATGCTAATTATCAATCAGTGAGTGGCAGGAAGTTGTTCATACAGCTGTGTGACCAAACAGGGTGTTTTACACTCCACAGAGACGGAGGAATTGTTTCTGTCAGTGACCAAGCTGTTTTAAAGGTGGCGCATTCGTCAGATTCCCACAATCACCGTCAGGCGAGGTGCGCGAGAGCGTGCTGCGGCTGCTGCATGACAAAACAAGGTCACAGTACCTACGCGCCCCCCTCCAACCCTCACCTAAAGTTACAGAAGTGCTGACACAACACCCGAACGCACTGTAGGCTTCCACCGTCAGTGGCGTGAGCCGTAAAGTCTGTTTCCACAGTGACACGCTCATGACATAATGGCATTTGCTTCACAAACCACAGGAGAGACTTGGCCATGATAGAATTTGATTTACTAGAGGAAAGATAAGGACAGTTAAGATAATCTGTTATGCAACCAAACTATTATTCGCTGCTCTGTTGGGGGAGCCTGGGGATGGCTGAGCTACCAAAGGGCAGCGAGGGAACATGAAATGTTTCTACAGTTTAAACACACCAGGGACCAGAGCCGCTGTCCACAAAAACAACTTTGGGATTATTTTGGCAGAAAACGCTCACATCCTCTTTTACGTGCGCGATTCATCGGGCTTCTCTTTTGCTGAGTTTCATGTTCGTGTTTGAACTTCCAGCCTCTCCCTGATTAGAAAAAGGATTTATCCCATTAATGGTCCCTGCTGTTTTCAAAGCTGCTACAAGGATGCACTGTAAATATGAAGCTCCATGGATCTGAAACTAAAAAGACCAGAGAGGGGTTAACTTTGCTTTGCCTCTTATTTTTGTGGCTATATGGTAGAATTAAAAGTTACTGTTTGGTCTTCTGTTAAGCAGAAGCTTCATTTCAGACAAGTGCTGCAACATGGTACGATCAGAATCGCTTTATATGCTGTGTTTCAGATGCTCTGCCAAAAATAATGGGATGAAAAATTAAAAGATTTGTCCTCAAGTGCAGCACATTGGTTTATTTTTAGGGTCATTGTCCAGTGGGATCTTCTCAGTCTGTCACTGCTGTGAGCAGGGAGCTCTTTGATGTCTTCACTTTATGTTCTCGACAGCAAACTGGGGGAAGTAACACGATTGTGGCATTCGTGATCCACAATGTTCAACCAACACCGAAGTGAGTTCCTGCGCTGCTCCTTTATTCCCATGTGGTGAAAATCCATACATCGGTGTGACTGAGCAACGACCCGAACGCTCCCACAGACTCAGATGCTTCAGTGACAGAGACATATGGATGTGTACACTGAGGGCCCCATCCAGCATCAGTACGTCAGCCTGCAGCTGACGGACCTGCCTGCACCGAACAAGATGTCGTGCACGCCAGCTGCTGCACAGATGTTCTGCTGCATGTCTCTTTATGGTGTTTTACAAGCTCTGTATGTCCTTATAGTCTCACACTGCATCAAAGTATAATTCATGCTTTTGACCAGTAGTGGTCAGCAGTGCTTTACACGGCAGACAAAATTGGGTTTATTATTTTATTATTATTATTATTTTGGACAATGTTGAGAAATGGGGTGTTAACATTTCTCCATGATGTGATTTGGACCAAATTTTCTTTGTCTTTTTTTTTGTTTTTGATACAGCAGCTGTAAATTGGATTACTTTATATTCAACTTTATTGTCATTGCATAGAGTACAAGTACTGAGACAATGCAATGCAGTTTAGCATCTAACCAGAAGTGCAAAAAGCTTTTTAAGTGTAGTTTGTATCGTGGTAGACTAAACAGTAAGGGGCAGATATGAATACGCTCAGATATACAGAGCATGAACAGTAAGTAGGAAAAAAATCCTCATGTATGAGGCTAAACTGTGAGCAGGAACTGATAAATTGTAGATAACAGTATCTAATTTGGCTTTGAAGAACAACATACAACTGAGGCCAAAAATAAAAGAAGCAGCCTAATGCAATCAATAAAGAATACGTATGGCTCTTATGAAAAGAGGTCATCTCTTGTAGCATTTTCATAATTTAATCATAGCCTCGATAGCACATCACAGCTGCTTTTGAAGTGAGGTGCAGGAGACCTTGAGAGATTTCCCATGTGTCCTAGTGAAACCTGATGCCAGGTGAACCAAACTAACCCTTAAAAAATGGTTTTGGAGTCCAGTTTTTTTTTTTTAAACTGTGATGCCGCAACATGAAATGTTTTGACATGATAGCCACCACATAAACTGTCTCACCCGACCGCCGTCCTTATCCTGCAGGAGTGTCCCTTTGATACAAATTGCTAATTTCTCTTTCTTTTGTTGGCGCTGACGTCAGCTGCCAGCACCGACACATTTCACCTTTACAAAGCAATCAACAGCCAAAGTGAATCGGAGTAAGGTGTTGCAAGCTTTCGCAACCTGAGTATGTGAAATTTAAATCTGCATAAGAAAGTCTCATTTAATTAAAGATGCCATTAAAATGGCAGTATTATGCTTTAAACAGGTCAGTTAAGTTAAGTCGATGAATTTACTTGCAACTTATTCACTGTTTTTTCACTTTTTTTGCTGCTTGTGATGTCTAAATTTGCCCTCAAAGTGCTGACAGAGACAGTTCAGTGTCATTTCGTGAACTCAGCTTCACAGACGCTACTGTATCTCTTTTTCTCCCTCAGTCAGATTTGCATGCCACGTGCATTGCGTCGGCAGGAGGGCTTTGGGCCTCAAAAAGTCACTTTCACTCTCCGCACTTCCCCTCAGACGAGAATCACTTGTCACGTTCGCTGGTCATCAGCGGAGTCTGTGAACGACCCACCTGAAGGGTGGATCTGTGGGGGGAAACTTGGGATTCGTGAAGCGCCACCCTCCATCTTTTTTAGCACACTGAACTGCAACAGAATCTGACTCACTTCAGGATTCATCATTCACTTTCTGACTATTTCCACACCATAGCTGCACTCCCTCAACTGGGTCGCACTCGCAAACGTTAAAACATGATGTTCAGGCCAATGCAGGTGGAGGTCACATGCACGATTCCCACAGTTTCACATATTTCTCAACAGATGTACAGAAAAAGTGCTCCTGTTTGGTTAAATACAGCCAGTAATTACTATTCCAAGCAACAGCACAGTTGCGCAACGTGACAGTTAAGCAAACATCTTAATTTAAAGCTGCCTGCTCCCTTTATCACACTGAAATCATCAAGTTTCTCTTGTGCATCATGCCGTCTTTCAGCTCACTTGTGAAATCTATTAATACACACAGTGCTAATTGAGCTGTAGATGCGGTCGCTGCTAATTTCTAACCCTTGTGATGTGCTCTGTAGCATCCCAGCGCCATTTAGCCTCGCTGAAACTCTGTCGACAGTATCTCTTTGGCGAGAAGGAATAAGTTCAATTTTCTGTGGCCGAGGGGAGAATCTGTCTGTGTGTCAGAGAGGGCATAGTTAGGCTGTTATTGTTTTTCGACTTGTGATCACTTTCAGAGAGTTAATCCCATTGCGACCAATATAGAAACTTTCTGCAGTGCTTGGCAACGCAAACGGATTCAGCCTGCCAGCCAGCTGATCAGTTCAGTCTATTCCCAAGTGGTTAATACTGCTGTATTGAGGTTAGACTGTTTCTTGGAGAGAGTTATTATTACAGCAGAATTAAAACTGTCACTAATAACCTGCTAATAGTTATACCCAGTGATTACATTTACTGGCTCAGTCAGACTCAGACTGTAACTGTGATCACATTTAAATGTCTTTGCCTGTAATTTCCATCAGAAAATGTATGAAGAGAAAAGGTGAGGAGCTGTACTGGCAGTGTCAATCCTAAATGATGCACAGACATGTGACATATCTAATCATGTAACACGCTATCGTACCCACGGTATGCTTAATATCTGATGGGGGGATGACTCACCGGAGGGAGAAGGTGGCGATGAAGGAACAGTTCACATGGAGACCATGACACTGGACCTGCTACACGTGATTGATGTACATTTACTCAAGTACTAGCAGTCAAGTACAGCAGTAATTTAATCCAAAAACATCAGATATATAAGAGTAAAACACTGACAGTTTTACTGCACAATGAGTTTTTTTTTTTTTTACTGTTGATGCTTTATGTACATTTTCCTAATAATACTTAGATATTTTTACTTAAGTAAGGTTCTGAATGCAGGAGGTAGTGGAGTACTTTCTCAGCATGACATTAGTACTTTCACTTACAGCTGAATACTTAGTCTTAGGCTTTAGGCTTAGGGTATGTAAAGTTGATCTAACCTCACTTGATTGGCTGCTTATTTAACTTGGTGGTAACCAAGGAGATGACTTACAGTTGTGCTATCACCCCTCTGTCTGATCATTGCATCGAGCTTCTTAGTTTGGGAACAAATAAGTCAAATAACCATTTTGCATTACATGACTGGATCACCTGACGGTACACCTGACGTACAGGTTAGCGCCACATAACACCATGAACTACAACTAGCACTGCAGCCATTTAAGCCGTAACTCCACTGTTAACCAGAGGGAGATATTGTACTTTTACTCCACTGCAATTATTTTCCAGCTATATATTACATTAATCAAGATTTTAAAGATGATATGATCAGTTTGTAAAATATGACGCATTATAATTAGTCACCAGTATGAAGTAGTTAAAATTAACTAAGCTTACACATGAATTCAATAATCAGCCAATGATATGATTTATTTCCGACCGGTTCCATTCTGTATAATGAATAAAGTATTCAGTACTTGACAATTGAAGTACAATTGCAAACAATGCTGTACTTTTACTGTGAATGCAGGGCTTTTACTTGTAATTTTGTGTAGTATTGCTACTTTTACTTAAATATAGGATCTGAATACTTCTTCCATCACTGAGTGCTGGTCATGACATGTGACATGTGACATAATTCAGATCTCACGTTCTCTGCGATATTGACACTTCGAGGCAGATTTGGCCTCACAGGCACTGCCTCAAACTGAGCATAAACCAATACAGAGATCAGATGAACACTGACAGCAAATTATTAAACGATATAGAGCGAAAGAGACTGTTTCAGCAGATCATTAATTGTCATGCGTAAGTGTCTGGCATCTTGGCTCTTGCTGAAGCTTAATCTATTTATTTACAGGGGGTTTAAGAGCGTTTAAAATGGGGTTGTGGCAGGGTCAGTTTTTTTTATTTGAAAACCATGCAATGGATGTGCCAACTAAAAGGTAACAATCTCATAAAATGAGACGACATCATTTAAAAAGAGCAGTGGTGGAAGAAGTAATCAGGTGCTAGACTCAGACTTGAGTAAAAGTAACAATACCTCAAATTACATCAGGGCTAAAGATGAAAGGAAGAAACTACTGCATGTACTATAAAGCTATAATTTAGCATGTAGCATTTAATTAGGTTGGACATGCTGTATATTTACAGCCCAGTGCTGAGGATGCTGCATGATTACTGACCTAGTTAGATGACAAATGTACTGAAATGCCTATTTACAAACTGGACTTTAAACAAAGGTCTAAAAATTGTCCCACTAACAAAGATCAGGATTCGAGTTAAATGGAATAGCATATATGAACTATATATTTAATATCTTTTAGTAGAATGTCTCAGTGTGATTATTGTCAAAAAGGGCTTTCAAGTAAAATTATTCATGCTGTAAATTCAAGAAACCAAAGAGAAACCCCTCTGACTCCCATCTTAATGGACACATCTCTAAGTCACTCAGCCACCGTGATGTGAAACTTTGCCCTCTCCGGCTCTGTTCTTCAGCTTTTTCTCTCTGATTGTCGTGTCTGGGAACCTTAGAGCCACTTCCCCGTCTGAACCTCGAGCTGCTTCTTTAAGCCCCACTCCTGCTCCGAGGAGCCCCGCTGACACTTTCTGGCTGCGCCTTTTTAACGAAAGCTACAGACGAATGTGTGCCAGCTGCATCTTCTGCATGTAAAATAAAACTCTGAAGAGCAGAGGCCAAAAATAGCACGCACACATCCCGAGGAACCTCTGCAGTTTTAAGTCGGGATGCAGACTACATCTTAAAGAAGGAATTAGATTACAGCGTTAGTGGGAAAAGAACAATAAGTAGCAGGAATATTAGCAGGAAAGGAAATGTCTTTACATGCACACTAATAATAGCCGCAAAAAGGGGGTTTGGAGCTCTGTGGGAACCTTCAAAGAGCAGGATTTTGACACTCACAGAAGGTTACTCAGAGATAAGAATATCCGTCAAAGAAACTGTTACAATTATGACCAATATGCTGCCATATATAGTGTACATTAGCATTTCTTTGAATCACTTAAGACTTGGAGTGCCATCATTAATCTTGAAGTGCAGAGATCGTGTATTACAAAAGCTCACATCAGCATGCACCAGTATGAGCTGCGATGCCAGGTTTCCACTCCGTATGTTCTTTAACATCTCCCCTAATGTTTGACTGGAGATAAACACAAAATCATTGCGGGTTCATTGCAGAACTCTATAATGTAATAATAAAAACAAATTTACTGGCTGATCTACTGCAGACTGCGTGCTCTGTGTTCTGCTATAACTCCCAGAATCCAGCAGCTAAGAGATGGCAGTCTGCAGGTGGAGCATTAGAGGAATTACCTTTTATTTTTTATTCATATGTGAAGGAAACTGGCTTTCATTTGACTAAATTTCAGGGGAAAAATAAACAATACATTAGCATGTAAAATACAGTATGTAGATGTTGTAGACTGTATAAAAATAAGCAAATCCTGAAAATCCTTCTTGTTTATGAGCCTTTTGTCCACATTTTGCACTAACAAACCCCAACAACAGTTATTTTATTGGTCCAATAATACAGTGACAGGCTCTGCATTATGTTTCTTGATGTACTGTAGATGTCGCCGTTTATGAGAAAGAATATAAACTACTTTCATTTATTCAACCTGCAGCACCTGAGTGTTATAATCTTCTTTTATGTCGAAAAAATGTGCTGTTTCATTTCGCTGTGTTTTGCATAATGATGCAGGCTGATACGCTTTCATATCCTGCGCTTATTTCAACACAGTGCACACCTTAAATAGCTCGGCTGGTGTTAGACCTGTCTGTCAAGCTTACAGGAACAGGGCTCATGGGTTTGAGACTGGATAGACGAGTGGATATTAAATCTTGAAAACCAACTGCAGTGCGTTCTTCATATCGTGGAAAATATACATTCACAGCGCAAAAGATGCAAACAAACCGGTCAAACTTCATCGACGCACCACAGGAAATGAAGGTGTCAATAAGCAACACCTGGAATATGACTCACTGTGTTACAGTGATGGCACCGCCAGTTTGGCTCCGAATGAGATTCACCTCGACTGACTGAGGTTCAAACAAGCTGAACATTTTCTACGCAGACCCCCCCCCTCCCCATGATCACATTCAGGTGTGATGCAAATGTCCCTGTTTTGAAATTGTGACAACAACAAGCTGCTCAGGTCTGTTCTCAGCAAGAGAGAAAAAAAACAGCATTACAAACCAGAATATTTCTTTCTAGTGTCACTGCATCTGTGAAACAATGGAAATGTACTGTTTTCAATGAGATGTAACAAAGGGCAGCCAGAAGGGCCTTGCAACAGAGGAATGATTGCCTAGCAACATATACTACCAACACTGCAACGGTGGAAGGGCAGCAGTGTGGTCTGATGCTGCAGGAGGATTCACAGAGGGCCAAAAGTTCTTTTAATTTGCCCTTTTTTAAAAAAAATATATATTTTTGCGTATGGATCAAGAGGTTTTATTCAGACATCACACACATGAATCTGTGAGTACAGTTTTCAGTTGTGATGGTTTTTAAATGCAGTTCATGTTTTCTGTGATTAAGAAGATGTATTGTATTGTATATAATATACAATAACAATAAAACAGATATACTCCTTATGACAAGCTTTCTAAAGTATCACTAAACTGACTACATATTGTGTGAATATCATTACTGTTCATACTTTTACATAAGATGGTGATGTTATTTCACTGTGTCTAACCTACTGACAGCTGCACTGATGCCTGGTTTTACGCTGCCACCTGCTGTTTATTTGCAGGAATCCAATCAGCTGCTATATGTGAGCTATGGAAATAAATACATATAAATTCATTCAATCATAGAAGGGTCCCTTTGATGTCAGCAGCAGAGACCTAGTTACAGAGGATGCAGCTACTTCTGTGTAAAATTCTGCTCTTGCAAAAAAAAGTCTGCTTAGCCCTTCATTGAATTTATCTTATCTTTTCATTACTTTTTTCCATTTTGCACAATCAGTGATTTTTATGATGACTTGGTGATATTTGTTTCAATGAAGGACTGGAAATGAGCATTGGCCCAAAGGAGAAATGTATGTTGACTTTAGAGATCAATGCCTGACACTATGATGCACAGGCATTTCCTGTCTGTGCAATCCATCTTCCGCCCTGATGCCCTTGTAGTGTAGTGTATTTAGTACACTAGCCCTCAGTATGGTCTTACAGGCAAACAACCTTTTAAAACAGATACATGCACATTTGAAGGCTCCAGCATATTTAGCAGTATGTGAGCAACTTTTATGGTCCTAAAAAACACTTAACCAAACAATGGAAGCGTATATATTCTATTTTATCATTTATTATTATTCATTTGAGTCAAAAAAAAGAAGAAAAAAGATAGCTCATGGATATGAAAGAATATTTACTTATTGGAGCCACAGATTTCCAAGACATAATGTGAAGGAGTACTTAAAGTTCTCCTTAACATTTACTTATTTTTATCTCAGAAACACAAAGTCATTCTGTGATTCAAACTAATTTATTTGGTTATAACTTCTTCGCACAGGAGCCAGAAACAAAACTGTAAGCCTGTTGGCAATCAAATATGTTTTGAGCACCACAGATCACCTCAGTATTCACAGTATAGCATCCAAGCAACAAAGCAGAACTATTTTCTCACACTTTTGATCACAGCTCTCCAACAGCCAAAACAGCCATTTTAATGTCACACATTTATATTTTGGGCTGTGGTTCTATGGTGCACTTGTGAAAGAAATACAGCAGAGTGATTTCGCATGTAATTTAAGTTAATGTAAGTAATGTAAGTTGTTATGTTAAGTGTTATTTGATTTAGTATGTGATTAGTAAATGGAAATAAAATGCACAAAATCTTTGGTATAGTCCTTTAAACTCCCACAGAACCACTAGAGGCTGTAGGTCGACACTTTCCCACGACAGCACATTCAGGGTTATGTGTGTTTTGGACAGTGGTGAAATGTAATTAAGTACATTTACTCAAGTACTGCACTTAAGTACACATTTCTGGTGCTTGAACCTTATCTGGGTATTTCAATCTCATACCAGTTTATTCTTCTATATACTCCAATACAAGTCAGAGGGCAATATTGTACCCTTAACTCCACTGCAATTATTTGACAGCTTTAGTCACTTTACAAATTCAGTATTTAACATAGTAAGCATATGAAAATGTACAGGTATGGCTGAAATGATTAGTAAATTAATTGGCAACTATTTCGATCATTTGCTAATTTTTCATGTAAAAAACATTTTATGGTTCCAGCTTCTCGAATGGGAGGATTTGCTGCTTTTCCTTTCAAGTATTTCAATAACAAAAACAAGCATTGTGAAGGTGTCACTTTGGGATCTGGGCATCAGTTGTATTGTATGAATTTTTACAAACCAAACAATCAATCGATTTATTGAGAAAATAATCAACAGATCAATCCATAATGAAAATATTTTCACTTGTAATGGAGTATTTTTACAGTGTGGAACTGAGAGAATAAGATTACTAAGAATCCTTCCTCCACTACCTCTTTTGGAGGAGGAGTACATATTTGGCCCCGCCTCTCGCCTGTAAGACACAGTTGAGGGCTCCCTCAGCTCGGCTCTTGTAGCTATGGAAACACGTCGATGGCAACATCCACCAGTCTGTTCTGCCCTCATCCTCATACCTCTCAGAGGTGCTGAGTGTGTGCCACTGGACCCGATAAATTAGACGCTGCAAAGATGGCGATTGCGCGACTCGTGGCTTGTTTTTTCCTTTACACCAGCCTCGGTAAGTTATTTTCCCTTTTTCCACAACGATATGACGAACGCGTTTGTGCACTTAACGGCAGCCGCACCGTTACTTAAACCTAACGCTGTAACGAAGCTGTCCATGCTAACGTTAGAGCAGATGTTAGCTTGACATAAACAGGTTGAGAAGAGTCAAGAAAGCGTTGCCGTTAGTCTTTAGTGTTTTACTGGGTTTTATTGTCGTTTAGATATTTGTCCGTTAACGATAACGTTACGTTGCTGCTGTGGGAAATCAAACCTGGAAAATGACGTAGTTGTAAGAGCATCCCTCACGTTGTAACGTTTGAGTTTACGTTAACGGTACTGTTTGCTAACCGGAGCCGCTCGCAGTAGCGTAGGAAACGGTTTTAGCGCGAAGTGTCGCTTCATTTCTTTACTGTAGGAACATTTAAAAAAAACCTCGACACGTCTCATCGGTTTATTTGTCTGTGGCGACTAATTGTGAGGACGTTTTCAGAATGAAAACAAAGCAAACGGCACTTTAGGCGAGCGAAGAGGCAACCATATGGCGGTGGGGGGGCGACCTGTCGTGTCAGTCCTGAGATGAAGGGTACCAGAAATCACAGGCCTGCAAGAGCATCTCAAATAACACGCACTGTGTGTATTGCCCGTGCAGCAGAACCACAGACCCATGCATTTAACATGTGTGCTATTCAGATTTCAAATACAGCCTCTGTCACCAGCCTTAATCCTATCCCAGTGATGGATTTGATAAGCGCGTGTGTATTGACCTTTAGTGATCATGTAGTGATTGACGGCGGTGGCCGGGGCATCTGCTGAAAATGAAGAATCAGTCTCGGCGGGTCACATGTCGGAGATGACATGCCTCATCAGCTCTTGGTCCGACAGCAGCTGGAGCCTTTTGGGCGGATCAATGCAGCTGGTGCCGGGTGATAAGTTGCATCCACCCTGGTGTGCACTTGGCGTGAGGTCACCCTGCTGCTGGGTGAGAACTGGCGGTGGAGTGGGTCATTTCCAAAAGACAGACTGCATCAGTAGCTGCTGAACGGTTCATCCAGGTCCTCTCTGCAAGTGTGGATCGAATGACGAAGCGACTGACAAGCAGAGCTTCGTTTATTATGTTGACTGTGTGTCCTGACTCTGAAATTCAGGACTGACATTACTGTGGATGGAGTGACTTAAGCAGCTCCACATGGGCAGGAGAAATGATCAAAATTACATTTTTAGACTAATGTTAGTAGTCTAAAATTCTTTTAGACTGCCTTCAGGTTTAAATAATGAATATTAATCAGTTTTAACATTGTTTAATTCATGTGTAGTATGACTTGGACACATTGATGAATACATTTAAATAATTGTGTTTAAATTAAGACAAAATTCATGTTTTGGCCTTCCTCCTCTGGTTCTGATTTTGGAGTAAGAGGCTGTTAAACCCTTCACATCGAGTTTCCTCAAATTTCCCTTTTAGGTAGCTTGAGGGTTGGAAAAATCGTGTTTTTCCAAGCTCATGATATTGCGTATATACTCTATTGTTTTTGTCATGAATTCATCATTTTACCTATAAAATGTCAAAAAATAGTGTGAAAATCCCTGTTATGATTGAAGGAAACAAAGGGAATGTATTAATACTGCTTGTTTTATTTGGCAAAAACCCAGTTTGCAAGTCATATATGACAAAGAATAGCAGCAAATGTTCACATTTGAGAAGCTGGAACCAGAGAATCATTTGCATTTGACTAAAATGATTATCAAAATGCTTGCAATAATGCTTGCCTAACCGTTACAGCTGTAGTGTGAAATATTCAAACCCTAGACTCCATGTTCTTGACAGCTTCACCTTTCCATCAAATGAAAATATTGTTGATGTTTTGTGCACATTTCCCCCACGTTCAGCCTCACATATCTGGTATCTTGGAAAACTTGTGATCTCCAGGTTAAACTTACTGGAGCTTCATTCTATCTCTGGGTTTATTCACTCCGGGATCCTGCAGTTTAGGGACTTTTTCATCACCAGTGTCACTCATGTGGCCTGGAAAGAGCAAAATACAGTTTATGTGTCCCTTTCTTACATTTCCCTCAAGTGCTTATGACAACACGACTGTCTCTTACTAATCTACTGGAGTGATTAGTTGTTATTACACAGTCACTCCAGAATGTCGCTTGCGGCCGACTCTGCCTCCAGCATATTTGCAGCGACAGCATTGGAATGTCTGGGAAAAAAGCTTTTTATAGAAGCACTGGTTCAACATTTTTGTTTGCTGCAGGGATGGGGAAGGGTTGTTGTTTTCATATTTAGAACATAAGAGGATTGCAGAATGTGGCTATTAAAGAGCACATTTCTCTCACAACCGACTATAGACCTCGTCTGTCTATGCATTGCAATAACAGAGGGATTAAAATGAGCCGGTGTTTGCTTTCCAGCAAGCGCTGAGATTATTTTTCATAATTCAAAAATATTGTCTTCTCTTCAGCCTACATTGTGTCACCGGGGGACCAGCTATTGTTGTATGAGTGCTTTTATTCTAAGCTTGTATTAGTAATTAGGTACACGCTGTCTCGTTAATTGTCCGTGGTTATTCTTTCCCACGGCCTACTTTTCTTTTTCAAGACTCGTGTCAACACTGTGTCTGCTTATGCAGCTGGTACACTCATTTTTGATTTTGGGTACTCTAGTGTGCATGCGCCATTCTCCAGCTCGTAACCACAGTATCAGTTATTAATTACTGCGAATAATAAGGACAGAAAACATTATGTCATGGAACCTTTTCTGGTTTGTTTTTTTTGGAAATGTTTGGCCAAAGAGACAAGAGGGGGAAGGGTGACATGCAACAAAGGTCGCCCCCAAGGGCCTTATATCAGTGTTACAGAGTGCTTTACAAAAACAAAGGGACTTCAGCAAAACTTCAAATTAAATTAATAATTTCCTGTAAACTTAGAATAACACATTACACACTGTCATGTTGTAATCCCTGAAATGAGGAGAGTTGTTTTTAATGTGTATGTGGTATTTTTTTAATGTAATACTTGTGTGGATGTAGCAGATTTTAGCTCATGTCTTACTTCTTGCAGTATGAAGCAAGTTTGTGCCTTTATTGTAGATTGTGCCTACAGCTCTACACTCCACCGCGTATGAAGCACTCCACTGAGTAGTTTTAAGGCTCGATACCTTGTACGTGCATATGCCGAGGGAGCGTTTGTTGGTTGAGCTTGTGTCTCTCAGGATGTCCAGTCACAGCTGGGCTAAAAATAGCTTTTGATGTACAGGGTGGGAAAGTCAGCAACAGAGACGGAAGCTGAGACCTGGGAGTCAGATCTCATCAGTGTCCGCAGCTGTGGTTGTATGACCGGATGCTTGGCAGGACCCATGTTTTCATCACTTTCAGGCTGAGCATCAGCTATATGCTACCTACTGTACATCTCAGGGTCTTTCGTGCGGCAGTGAGGCTGCTTTAAATAAATATCTCAGAGCCGGAGTGCACAGTGCCTCGGGCAAACAGGAGGAGATGTCTCGCAGTATTCAAGGCCTGCTCAGATAATTGTTATTATCTCATTTCAGCCTTCATTTGAAACCCTTCATACTGCCCCCACTGGGAGCCGAAATGCCTTCATTACTCTGCATGGGTGCTGTTAGTCGCATGTGTACCCAGCAATTATTGCATTTGGAAGTGGCACAGATACAATAGGTTGAGTATAGTGCACAAGTAGAAGGTGGAAACATGCCTACTATTCCTCAGCATTTGAAATCAGACGTACATCTGAAATTGTAGTTTTCACATTTTCCTAATTTGTTGCTGCACACCCCTCGCTCTGCACTTACTTATTTTCCACATAAATTGGCATTCAGCTGGCCCAAATTCGATAAAACTTGTGAATTGTGCCTCTTGCCATTAAAATCTGACATTTAGGAAATAACACAGATTGCTTAAAGGAATGCGCTCAAGCAAGGAACTTAAAATAAGTATATCTCATGTTGTTTGTGCCAGGGGGAAAGCAAGGCAGATGATTAAATGTGCTTTGAATTTAAGTACATTCCCACTGTTATTTTTATGCCTGTGATTTGTTTTGTTTGGGGATCTTGATAAATAATTTATTCTACAAACCTCAGTACAAGTGAGTGCCACGATTTAGCAAAGAAACTGAAAACTGAACTGAAAAAAATTAAACAAAATTCAAACGCCGTAATGTTTCAGGTTGTACGAATATATTTGTTGGTGTAAATAAATGGGAGCTCTCTGCTCTGATGAATGATACATCATCGACCAATCCCAGCTGTCCCCCAGAGGCACATTGTCACACAAATACTAGTGAGAGCCAGTGAACTAGAGATGCAGATGCTCATATTCTAATGTCAGATTTGTTTTTGACAGAAATCAGACAAGTCCATCCACTTTGCGCCTGAAAGCATTGTCTTTTTTTTTTTTTTTTGCTTCCTCTGGCACTTTTCCTCAACCAGACGACTTCTGCTTCTCAGTAGAATAATGAGTGGTTAAAAAACTGATACTCTGTGATGTCAAGGTATGCTGAATTAGAATAACTAACATAAACTCAAGTAAAGTCATCATAAATTATTAGGAAATCTCTTGTTTATAAATGACGGTACTGCTGCCCCATCTGAGATGTGACTTTTTTTCAGGAGTTTTTTGACTTTGGTCTTGAGTAATTGAAACAAATACTCAGTTGGACTGCGGTCAGGTGATTGACTCTGGCCCTAAACTCATTGTTTGCCTTATATGTATGCTTGTGGTTATTGTCCTGCTGCATTGTCCTTAAAGTGGAGGGACTATGTATAAAAGTCTTCCTACAGTGGCTCTCCAGGGTGTGTAGACACCCACAAAGAAAAAACTGAAAGTCAGCACTCTGAGGGTGTGTAGACACCCTCAAAGAAAAAACTGAGAGTCAGCACTTTAACCTCAGTCACTTAAAATGCAGTGCGGTGGAGTAGAGCCAGAACAATAAAAATTGTCTCACTGTCCAGATATTTACAGACACGTCCCTCTATTCAGATTTTTATCGCAGCAATCTAGCATTTAGACCTTGCTCTCTCCTTCAACATGCCATCAACAGCCAAATTATTATCCAATTAGACACCATAAATGACTCAAATCAAATACTGAAGTCAGAACATTTCCTCTCAATAGTCAGTTTGTGCCAGAAGTCTATACTGTTCAAACATTTTACACATTAAAATGCATGTAACATACATATTTTAGCCCCAGGTGCTAGTCTTCTTAAACAGTGTGAAGTAAGACATGTGAAGTAATTAATGAGATATGTTGACCCTAATTCAGATTCCAAAGGCTCTCACACTCTCTCTGAGGTTCTATATTTATCGCTGTAATCCGCTGTTTATTAGGCAACATGCCCAGCTGATAATGTCTGCTAATGAAAACGTTTGCCATCAGGGTTACTCAGCGTTTAGTGTCTTCCTTTTTTTCCCCGCAGGTCACATTCCATCATCTCTCGGGGTAATCCTCCGAACCACGGACAAGATTGTGTGGGCAAATGAGTTTGAGCGTAAGTTGCTGGAAAATCACTCTAACCTATTTAGCCAAAGTAGCTTTTCTTTTCGTGATTTGGGATGTTTCCTCTTGCTCTCATGCTTTCTGTTTTCTCAACAGCCATCGAGCTGACCTGTTTAATAGAGTCCATCTCAACGAACAACCCGAGGATTGAATGGAAGAAGATTAAGAACGGTGTCCCCAGTTATGTGTACTTTCAAAACAAGATAGCAGGTAAACTGCTTGGAAACTCTCTTCCTGAAAAGCCCATCAACCAGTTAGACCACAGCATTTCAAAGTAGTGTGTCAGGACTCAAAGCTGAGCGAATGAATGGTACCTTGAAAAAACTTGGCACTGAATCCTGTTTTTCTGAACTGTGAAGTCACACTGTGTATGTGAATGAGCAATTGTAAAGTGCTTTTTTCTCTCTGAAAAGGGGACTTGGAGCACAGAGCTCAGCTCAGAGAGCCGGCCAACATCCTGATCTTCAACACCACTCGGTCAGACACTGCAGAGTACCGCTGCGAGGTGGCCGCCATTGATGATCAAAGGGACTTTGATGAGATTCTTATTAGTCTTGCAGTAAGAGGTATGGTGAGCAGGGAGTTTGCTTGGATACCATTGACGGGCCAATGATTCGCCCAGACATACAGCACGTCTACATTTACAATCTTGTGGGTTAAACAGAAGAAGAACTTCAGAAATCTAAAATTCAGTCACTATTGTTTTTATGTTATGGTGAAGAAATATTTCAGGATTTGGGGGTTGTCAGACAAATTTTAAAGGAATAGTTTGACATTTTGGTAAATGTGGTTAGCAGCTGTCTTGCTAAGACATAGATGAGAAAATCAATACCAAACTTATACCTGTACCTTAAATATGGAACTGCAGCCAGCAGCAAATTAGCTTAGCTTAGTCTATAATTCTATATAAAATCTATGTAAAATCTTAGTTATTGCCTGTTCTACATGAGTACGTTTCTGAATTATTGTGTCTCTCAGGTATCTACTGCATGGTCCCAGATCTCTACTTAAAATCAAGAGAGACTGAGCATTTGCTATCTTTGCCCCTAAAATTTTTTTTTCTTTTTAGTTGCTGCCAATTATATTCTGTAAATTCTATTTGTTGCTTTTGTCTTTGTTACGATGCTCCTTGTTTGATATTTAATGCTTTATTGTGAAGTTTTAACTTTTTTCCAATGTTTCCAGTCTTTATGCTGAATTAAGCTAACCATCCTCTCGCTTTAGCTTCGTATGGAAGGGACAGATATTATATCAATCTTCTCATTTAACTCTTGGCAAGAAAGCAAATTAAGTGTATTTGCCAAAATGTCAGACTAATCCTTCATGTCATTATTTCAGACTCAGTTAACTTGTAATGATTACTTGTCATATTTAGGAATTTTATGCATCAAGTGATGAATTAAATACATGAAAAAATCAATCAATAGTTTAATCAGTAAGTAAAGACTGATGTGTGTGGGTGTGCAGTGAAACCTGTGGTACCACGGTGCAGCGTGCCAGAGGCAGTCACTGTCGGAACGTCAACCGAGCTGCGATGTCTGGAGAACGAGGGCTTCCCTGCTCCTCAGTACCGCTGGTTCCACAACAACGAGGAGCTTCCTCAGGACCCCAAAAACAGCCCCAAGTTGGTCAACTCTTCCTACAGCATCAACCCCGACACCGGAGGCCTGGTGAGAAAGACAGAAGCATAGCCTTGCCTGTTACTGGAACAAACATACTTGCTTATTTGAATTTTCATCTTCTGCACAAAGTCACTAAAAGCATGGCAATGAGCAATATTAATGGTTAATACAAGAATATTATTAGAAATCAGCATCTTCTCCCTGTTAAAATCTGCCCCCGACAAATGTGGAGGAAGTAGTTGCTGACTGTTGTGTTTATGGATGGGACTCTTTAGCATCAGTGATGCTCAGTTACAAGTCATCTAATGTAAATGTCAACAGCTTAATCTAAAAAACCCTTAACCATCGTATGACTAATGGCAGGATTAATCCATGCATGTAAAGATAGCCAGTGAAGAAGCCTGAGCAAAAGCTGGAGGATAAAATATAAAAGAAGGATAATGTTGCATTCAAGACCAATGTGATGTGTTTATGGTTTACTTCAAAGCCTTGCACGTGGCAGGGGTTCAACAAACGTGGGTACTGGGCACATGTCAAGCCCAAGTCATAAAATGTCTCAACACGAAAATGTAAGAATTTATCCACAGTCAAACATCCCTTTAGCATTTTGTTGACAATGCAATGTGTCACTCCACTGAAACATTTCTAAAAATATCTCCTCAGAAATTTCGAAGAGTGAGGAAGGAGGACGCAGGGGAGTACTACTGCCAGGCAAAGAATGATGCAGGACATGCGCAGTGTCCCCCGCAAATGATGGAAGTCTGTGAGTGTCTAAACGTCTGAGTCAGAGTTTTCAGAGGCCATTTCTGAGACTTTCCTCGATAAAAAAAAACACATCTTATGCTGCTTTCTGTAATGCGTGTGGAGAGTGCTACCAAAGCCATATTCAAAAAACATACTATACATCAAAGTCTGCTACGTCTGGCTGACAAGTCTAGACGGGGCGGGCAGGTAATCAATGTACTGAAGCAATTAATGACTAATGGGAAACAGCTGAGAAGGTGGGTAATGACCTTAGGCGATCTGTTAGAAGTAGGAAAGTTGACAGGACAGGTCATGTGAGCCATGAAAGGATCTGAAATTATAGAAGATCCATCCATCCACCTCCTATTCGGCTGCTCTGTCATGTTTATCGTGTTTTCATCAACTCTAACAAACGAATATGCAGTTGACAGTAAAAGTCATGTCATAAAGTCTGTCAACTTCTCTGACAGACTTTCAGACAGAAATTCCAGCAGATATTGTGTTAACTTTGGTTTTGATGTACTGTTTTTGGAGAATGATACAGCTTTTTAAAGTTGTTTTTTTAATGGTAATCAGGAGGCAAAGGGTTATCCAGTTTATTTTTTCAGCCCCTTCAAACCTTGTGAAACTTTGTAGATATAAGACTCATCTTTATTGGATACCAGTTCATGGGGGCTTACATACATGTTTGTTTGGGGAGTAAAATCATTTTGGTTTGAATTTGAAAATTTAGTTTTTGGTATTTAACTTTCATGTTACCATGTTTTTTCCCTTTGTATTTTTTTCAGTCCCAAACCATGCTTTTCCTTAAAACCCATTTGTCTTGTCATTCCTGTCAGTCTTCTAAGCCATTTCATTTTGGACTGCAGATATACATTGATTTCACTACTGATTATTGATTGTTCTTTAACTAATCATACAGTGTAAAGAATGTCAAATTAAGTGACTATTTCTATCCATCAGAGCCCACAGTTTTATTTAAGCTATCGTATTAAATGTGATCAGATGCCAGAAAAGATATCTCATGATGATAGGAAGTTTTCAAGGTGTCCGCAGCAAACGTTTGATGTGCTGATCTGCTGATCAGTCATGTAAAATAGATGTCAAGAAATTATACAAGAACAAAAATGGCTCTCGTGTGCTGATGTACGTCAGGCATTGATATCATCTCTGTGTCCTGTCGCAGATGACGTCGACATCCTCGGGATTTTCCTCAAGTCGTTTGGTGCAGTGATTGTTTTCTTCTGTTTGGCTGCCTGCATCTGTCGTTCCCTCAAACGTGGATGCTTCCACAAAAAAGGTCACAGTGAAAACAAGTGAGTAGGAACTGCAGCCCTGTCTTTAATTCTGCAGTATGTGGAGGATTTTGTTTTTTATTATGTATTTGTTTTGTTCCAGCTACAACTGGCCAGCACAGGCTGATGGTGTTGACTACGGCGATGCAGATGAGGTAACAAAATCTGCAAAACATACACAGCATTTATTGCATGTCTTACTGTGAACAAAGGAAGCTATTAAAGAAGGAGTTCTGCATACTAATTTTCCAGCTGCTATTTTTCACAGGGCCATTTTCGCCACAAGTCTTCATTCATCATTTGACAGCTGAGACAGACGATAAGAGGGAACCAAGACAAAAGCAAAAACTGTTGAGGTTAACTTGCTACAATGATGAAGTTTGAGGTGTAACATGGCACATTATTCTCTGATGCACATAAAAATCAAATCAACCAACTTGCCAAAGTAAATTTAATATTATTTTGTGGCAACGCTTTATGTTTTTTATAACTTAATAGCATTTTTTATCTTCCACTGTTATTATTAATTTCCAATTAAAACATTGTTTTTTTGCTCCTTATCTGGCTCATTTTCTGACATGTTTTTATTATACAGTAAAACCATTTCAAAGCTGTGGAAACATATAGATTGATATTTGGTCCATAGTGTCACCGCAAAAGATGCTGGAAGCTACATTCCTTCACTGTTTTTTGGACAAGTCCTCTTTTATAACTCTTAAACTTTTTACTGAGTACACTGAAATTGTTTTACAAAACTCCTTTACATTATCTTTGTTCATGAGATAAACATATTTTGTTTGACATGGGGAAGAGTGGAAACTTGTTTTTGTATATACTGTAGTTATACAGGCAATAAGCAGCAGACTGTAAAAGGCTGATGAGCTCAGATTCATAAGGCACAATTAATCAGCCTGTCTTATATTTACAGATGATAACAAGTATGTACGAGTAACCCGTGAATTTGAATACCATATATCCCACTATGCTGCAAAGTCAATATGTATAAAGGTGGTGAAGTATGATTTTTAGAGTGCTGTTTCTGTGTATAAGTGACCTTCTGTGCTTTACTAATTATTTTTTGAGTATTGGACATATTGTCCAGTTTTGACTCAGTATTTAATGTACATAAATGCATACATTTTTTTAATCTTTTCATTTTCTGACATTGCACTCCATACCTTATTGTAAATATGCAATGAAACTGTTTGTTGGAAATAAATTTACAGTGTTTACTGTTCAGTGTGTTTCTGCAGTGTTGAGCCTGTCATTTCATACATTAGTGTCAATGATTTGTGTAACAACTCAGGAAATGTTGTAAACTGTCCACTGTTCATTTGATATTAATGCTATATGTTCATGTTATTTTGTTACTATTAAATACATTTGAACAGTTAATGTTGTGAGGACTCAAATGTTTCATGTGTTTTACTATGTGTATTGTCAGATTCCATCTGTATAGTAAGACCAAAAGGACATGAAAATAATCATACAGCCGCAAATGACTGTTACAAGAAATTTGTTTTTTATAGGCTATTGTTAAAATAGTTTGTCAATTATATAGCATTGAGTTTAAACACATTCATGCACAGAGTAGTTTTAGCCTAAAACATTTTGTTATTACCATATGCCTTACTCTGTTATGGAAGTATTCCAATACTAAACTCAAGTAAAACAAGTATTTTCAGTAAATGTACTTCAAGTATCAAAAGTAAAGCACTCATAAGGAAGTGTTGATATAGACATATTATTGGATTTATTGATGCATTAACATGTAAACAGCATTTTGAGGCTAGTTGGTCCAGGTGGAACTAATTTTAATAACTTTATACATTGTTGGTTTATTTAATCTCTCACAAACATATCTCAGAGATTCATCATACTTTTTGTATGTAACAATCTTAATCTTCTCTTAAAAAACAATCTAGTAACTACAGCTGTCTGACAAGAAACGGAGTAAAAGGTAGACTAGGCTACTATATTTCCCATTGAAATGTAGAGTGGAGTGAAAGAGACGTAGGGTCAAAGTAAAAAAATGGACATACTCATTAAGTACTGTAGCACTACTTGTAATTTTGTCAGACTTACATATTTCCATTTTATACTTGTTGCATAAATTGCCTAACAGTATATAAATAAGTTCAAATCAGCTCCACTGTTGCCAGCTACAACAATAAAGCTGCTTACATATTAATACATAACTAATTACATTGAATATTATGATATATGCACAACAGGAACCATTCTCCTGCATGATGAGTTCTGTGAAAAATTAGGGTGCAGTACTTGCATGCATTGTAGTATTTTCACATTGTGGGGGAAAGGGGGTGAGTGTACAGCGCCCTCATGTGAGGAGGTGGATGAGGAGAGGAGCATACAGAGAATATCTATGTACAGTAAAGTCAGTTTAAATACAGCAGAGTTGACCAAAGTGCTCAGTAGAAAAGTTTTAAAAGGTTCAGAAACTGACACCTGACGCAAAGACAATGACAAAAGCACGTTGTGACATGTACAGGTCCCTGTACAGGATCCAGAATTTGCGCTGCAGTGTTTCTTTCACTTAAGCAATGGACCTGAATACTTCTTCCACCACTGCTTTCTAAAAATGATACTTAAGTACAGTGGTCTGTGACAGTAAATGCAAAGTTTAAAAAAAAAAAAAAAAAAGTAAAAGCACATACATTACAAAGTGATAGCCATTATTATTGTGGTATTTGAATACAAAAGCCACCACTTCCGGTTTTGCAACTCAGGCCAAAGGCGTTCCTGTTTTAGATTTTATTTTGAAAACCCCTACCCGGAAGTAGTTATCATGACGCAGATGGCATACATCCTGGTCGTTTGACAACATTCACCGTATTTTCTTACCGAAAACATGTAAAATTTATCAACGCGGTGAGGCTCGTATCTATTCTGACGCAGACTAATTGTGGCCCGTGTACACTGTTTATTGGAGACATTAAGGTCAGCAGAAGAAAAAAAAAGAAACGGCTAATTTGCTGATGGACGTATTATTGTGCGTTTTCGTTGTGCCGTCGTATCGCTATCTCGCTTCGTCGTTGGAAATGAGTATGGACATGTAGCTAATGTGGACTTCTCTGTAAAATATCGTCGACTTTTTCCTGTTAACTAGTGTGTTGTGTGCTCCGAAAGGGAACTGGGGTCGCACACCCTGCAGGCCTTACTGTGTGTCTGTTTTCTACTTTGAAACACACCATTAGCAGGGTTTTTTTTTGGATTAACAGTCGCAGTTTGCTAACAGGTCAAAGTAACGCAACGATAAGAGTTTACGCCCACGTAACGTTACAATGAGTTTCTTTAGTTTCGGACAAAGTGCAGAAATTGATGTGGTCCTGAATGACGCTGAAACGAGGAAGAAGGCTGAACACAAGACTGAGGATGGAAAGAAAGATAAATATTTTCTTTTCTACGATGGTGAGACTGTCAGTGGGAAGGTGAATGTCACACTGAAGAATCCCGGGAAGAGGCTGGAGCATCAAGGGATCAAAATTGAATTTGTCGGCCAAATAGGTTGGTAGAAAACATGATGACTTACACAGCTGAGGCATTTTTACATATATTATCCAATGACTAAAAACAGTACACATAAACAGTACAGTCTAGCTTCTGTTGACACCCTTGTTTTCATTAAACTGTATCAACAAGCATAGAAATCCTTCAAAAAGCCATTTATATTAGGGACTGTACACAAATTATTAGGTTGGTGAGTGGGGCTCATCTCAAAGTAATAGGAGTTCACAACCCTAAATTAATTGTGCCCCTTTAGTTATTAATAGAAAAATGAATTATAACAGTTCATTAGTGTTATATTAATTTTACATAGTATTTGTCAAGGACAGGATCCAAATACATATTAATAACACTGCATTTATTACTAAAGAAACACCAGGAGACATTTTAAGAAATAAGTGTTTTATCAATAATTACCACTGTTCTGAAGGTATTTCCAGAATCCTTTAAAACAATAGTTATAGATGAAAACAGTGGATGAAAAAATATAAAATATTCTACACAATAAAAAAGGATTGTTCTTACACATTTCTGTTCAAATGCCCAACAAAGTGATGGTAGGTGCAGCTGTAGGACAAAAGAAAAACAAACATAATACTGTCTCTTTTCCTGATGCCTCTGCTCCTAATAATTTTCATTCAGTCTCTTAGGAAAAGACTTGCTCTCTGTATGTGAAATTTACCCGACAGTTTTAAAGACTTAAAGCAGCTATAATCATTATTTTTACAAAAACAATGTGAAAATGTGACCGTAGCAGGCAGCCGTTTACAGTGAAAAAGCTCTACTACCTGCTCAGCAGCAAACAACAGACTGGCAAAGTTAGCAACTAGCTGGGGAACATTTTAGAGTATTTAGCAGCTAAAGAGCCAGATACTCCCCCCTCAGGAGTTGGTGGAGACCAAAAACAGAGCTAAAGCCAACCATAAAATAAATGCATACATTTCTGGCTCCATATGACAAAATGTATCAGAAACATCAGTTGACCTTTTCTTCTTACAGGTGTAAATATGTTATGCAAAATGATGTCTTTCTTTCTTAGAGCTGTATTACGACAGAGGAAACCATCATGAGTTCGTGTCCCTGGTGAAAGATCTCGCTAGGCCGGGTGAAATAACTCAGTCGCAGACCTTCGACTTTGAGTTCACTCATGTTGAAAAACCTTACGAGTCCTACACAGGCCAGAATGTCAAGCTAAGGTACGTTTGATCATTCACTCGCCTTTATAGGCAGTGAAATGAGTGACTGTAAGGGTCACTCTTTAACCTGCCTCTCATGTGCCTGTTTAAACAGATGTTGCCTACATTTACCTTGCAGTATACATTTTATTGGTTAGATGTGATAATGGGGTTGTTTTCAGTCTTGTTTTTTCCATTTGCAGATATTTTCTTCGTGCCACAGTGATCAGAAGACTAAATGACATCAGTAAAGAGATGGACATTGTGGTCCACACACTGAGCACCTACCCTGAACTCAACTCCTCCATTAAAATGGAAGTTGGAATTGAGGATTGTCTCCACATTGAGTTTGAGTACAACAAATCCAAGTAAGTGTCGTAGTGCTGCAGCAAACTATTTCCCATTGTTGATAAATATGTAGATATTTGTTTCAATAAGCCCAACTGTTTAATCTATATAATGTCAGAAAATAATGAAGAACGTCCCTCACAGTGTCACAGAGCCTAAGATGAGTCGGCAGTTTGTCTAAAATACAGAAATAATCATTGTCCTTACAATGAGATAAAACAGAGAAAAGCATCAAAGCCTCACATTTGAGAAGGTGAAAGTAAAGAATGTTTTCATTTTTTTATCAATTATTTTAACAATTAGTCGACTGTCAAGATTGTCTTTGATTAATTTTCACTTGATCAATTTATAATTGATTGAGCAACTAATCGATCCAGCATAAGATACTAAGAAATATTATTTTCATGCCACTTTTCAAAACTGAACAAAGAAAGAAATAAAAAAAGTTAGAGGCTTAAAATGGAATAAATTCATTCCCAGAAAATGTACGAAACCCAACAAAGACCTGAAGTTACACGCCGACTGAGTGATGTTTGAGTGTTTTGAGTTTCCTGGCAATTTACAACAACATTTGGAACTTCAGGACACATCATAGCATGATGTGAAAAGGGTCAAAAAAGGGTGTCATGTTTCCATCACTGCAGTTTGGAACTGTTTGAACTGATAAACACCTGTGATACTCCAGAGTCGTTTGACGTTTTAGGAGTGAATGCTGATTGTAGCCTTTCTCACCAAAGACAAAAGCCAGATGTTGGTGGGTGTCAGCGGGTTTTTTTGTCGAGAGAGAAAGCCGTTTTAATGTGTCCTGTTTTGTCTGACAAACATCCCCAAACCCAAAGATATTCAGTTAGTCATGCAAGACAAAGAAAGCCAACAAACATTAACATATTTGGTTAAATAACGATTAATAAATTAACAAACTATTTCTGATTCATTCTCTCTCGACTGATTAATTGACCGACCATTTCAGATGTAATGGAGTGATCTGTCCAGTGGTTGTGTGAAGCATCCAGACACTGGAGAAGCAATCAGATACTATTGTGTTTGTCTTGTTATTTACAACCTTCATTCTCTTCATTTGTGTCTTCGTTTGCCCTCTGACAGGTACCATCTGAAAGATGTGATTGTGGGGAAAATCTATTTCTTGCTGGTGAGGATTAAGATTAAGCACATGGAGATTGACATCATCAAGCGTGAGACAACGGGCACTGGCCCAAGTGTGTACCATGAAAATGACACTATCGCCAAGTACGAGATCATGGACGGAGCTCCGGTCAGGGGTAAACAACACTCGCCCTAATTTCAATCAGTTATTTTAATGATGAAGCATCTCCTCGTTCAGTCAAGATCAATATTATCCAACCTTTTATATTTCAGGAGAGTCCATTCCCATCCGGTTATTTTTGGCTGGCTATGATCTGACTCCCACCATGCGAGACATCAACAAGAAGTTCTCCGTGCGCTACTACCTGAACCTGGTGCTGATCGATGAGGAGGAGAGACGCTACTTCAAACAACAGGTAGGCCACTGCTGATAAATTATTCTACTCAAAGCACAAATTCTGAGTATGTTTATATGATAATCTGACTATTCTACGCTTCTAGAAGTAATCAGAGTTTAGAAATGTAATACCTGGCCCTAACGCTGTAAACACAGATACATTTGTGCTGCAGAAATCAGATTACTTGGTCATGTATAAAACCTCTGGCTGGGTTCCTGAAGGTTTCCTTTGCATGGAATAGACCTGAAAGAGGAAGAAGGAAAGTCAGTAGCTGAGAACAGTACAATGCTACCTGTGTCCCGATTCTATACTGTAACTAATCAGAAGCAGCTTTGAGTAAGTGGCTTGAGTATCGGGCTGTAGTGCATTAAAATAAATTTGAGATGGGATCTGAGCTACAGAAATTTCTTGGATGTCATCTGATGAGTATTACTCGCTTGGCAGAAAATGTATCAACATTTACATGTACACATACATACATTTTTGGTAATTCATTAATTAAGTCATTTGTCTTGGAAAAATACAAAACATTCGCTGGTTCCTGCCTCTCAAATGTGATGATTTGCTGCTTTTCTCTGTTTTGTATCTTCAGTTAATTTTGGAAGATATTCTACCAAGTTTCTGGTGTACGATTATTTATTATTTTAATAATAAATAACAATTCAGTACATTTATATCGATGTATTTCTGTCATATTTTGTCTTACAAAGTTAGGAAAGAATGAACCCAGTCTCTTCCACACAGTGAGGCATACAGCGTATTTAACACTGGTATGGGATCGGTACTCGGTCTCAGCAGATTTCCTAATTCAGGTATTTGAATCAGAGCTGAAAATAGTAGATTGGTGCATCCTTAGCTGTTTTTTTTAGCAGCACACAATTTGACATGTCACAGCAGGAAAAACACAGTTGTAATTGATGACATCTATAAAGAGCAGTGATGAGCTCGTTGCAGGTCCTGGTCTTGTCCACACTGGTTCACTGGGATACTTGATGGAACTCAGCCATTGCTATTGGTATTAGTACGAGCTGTGCTTTTCCCTCTATGACAAGTTACACCAGGCCAAAGTGACGACTGTGAAAGAGTTCTGTTGACAGTAATAAAAGCTGTGATTCAAAAAGGAATCATGATTAGGGAAAAGAAAAGATGTTTTGCTGGTAATAAAAAGCTGCGATACAAACATTACTAATACAATTTTTTTTTTAAAGTGAGATCACTGACAAGAGCAACACCAAGATTACTGACATGGTCGTAGGCTTTCATGGATAGGGACTGGATAAACAGTGACATTCGTGAACACTGTTCTTTTCCTCCACCCTTTCCCCTGCGCAGGAAATCACACTGTGGAGGAAAGGGGACGTGGTGAGGAAGAGCATGTCTCATCAGGCCGCCATCGCCTCTCAGAGGTTTGAGGGCTCGGCAGCTTCAGAGAGCGCACTGGAGCAAGCTGCGAAGGAGGAGAGTGGGTAGTTCGTGGCCCCTCCAGTCCCCTCTTTCGAGACTCATCAGTGTCTGCGTTAGAGTGTCGGAGGTACCTGTCAACTGTACAACATCTGGTGAAGCAGCTGTTTTTATTTGTAGCCGCTGCTGGGAGGAAGAAGGGAGACCAACGTACATTCAGTATGTGAACAATGAAACAGTTTGCATGAGGCATTCAAAGTGGCTTCAGGCTGCTGGTCTTGTCCTTCCTCATTAATGCGTTTTTGTTTTTCCTTTTCTTTTCTTTATGGGAATCAAACTAAATCACCTGTCGCGATGTCCGCCGTGTAAAATTCTGTCGTGTGAATTTTTCCGCCTTCTGTTGGTTACACGCTAATGCTTTCATCAGGATAAATTGATTTCTAATCTCTCTTATTAACGCAGCTAAATTGTCATGAATTTTCAACAAAATGTTATCTCCAACATTCCACCTTAAATGAACGCATTCCTAACACTGTTATAAGGTCAAGAAATCTGAGATAACTTTGCACTGCTATATCTTGCTGAGCACATTTTTCTCTTTGTGTTTTTGTGTTTGCACAAAAAAGTGGAAACTGGAATCTTTTTCCTTTTTTTGAGTTAGAGGGCTTTAGTATTATCCTTTTTTTTCTGTAAAATGACCTTTCATGTTCATATGCTTTACCTCAGCATTCCAGTATTGATAGGAAAGGGTGATGTATTAAGGTCTGCTAGTATGAAGTCTTCTGTATCCTCTTTGTTAGAGACTTGAAAGTTGTGCCTAAGTGTATCAAGCAAATGAATTCCTCCTGCCTCTAACATGATTTTAGTCTTTTAACCAGAGAAAAGTTACATTAGAACTATCTATCTTTTGCAAAATGCTAATCAACTCTTCCCTGTCCCCAAAAGTCAAATAAATTGATGCCAAATGGAAAAGAAAAACCTCAGACTTTGGTTTTGTTCTAGAAATGAGTGAACGCATTTGTGACAGATGTGATATACCCGAACAGACGGGGTGGACAAAATAAGGACAACACCACAGGAAGATGTCAAAATGGCTACATCTCACTAACACTGCTACACACAGTGCATGGGCACGTTGTCATGCAGGGCCATTTAACACGATGTGACAGCTTTGAGCAGGTAGTCTGCATTTCTTCTGACTTTTCAACTACATCTGGATCCTGAATTGCTCATTCATCAGGCACAAAACTGCAAATTCATGCTCAAAATATTAATCAATAAGTCGCAACTGTTTTTACAGTCAATCGTTTCAGTAATTTTGAAGCAAAAGTGCCAAAAGTCTAATGGTTCCAACTTGTAAAAATAAAATGTGAATATATGTGGCTTTCTTAGTTCTCTATGGCTGTGTGCTGCACTTTTTTTCATGACTTCCTCTCACGCAACCAACAACATCCTGAGTTTGAAGTCTGGTCATCAGTTGGCAAAGTAACCAGTCTGTCATCAGCACATTTCACAAGCAGCAGGACATGAACTCCATGCCAGGACCTGACTGTTGCTGAGAGGTCTGTGTGTATTAGTTTAATTTAATAAGTAACCACAATGAAAACAGAGCAAATATATCTGGTTGTCCTGTCTGGCAAAAGGATGGTCAGTGATAAAAAAAAAAAAAAAACAGTCATGATGTGGAAAATATTCATTCTAACCCTTACTATCAATAATGGCCAAAGAATGATGCCACATAAAGAGTACGAAACAAATTTATGAGTTCTGCTTGATGTCAAACACCTTTTATCTTCCCACTTATTTCCTCATCACTGGACAGCAGTAGACCTCATTATGGAAATTTATGGAGTGCACAGCGTGAAGTACTTTGTATCCGGTGAAATTCACATTCAATGGGCGTTCAATGCTTTGTGAAAAATGGTCTCTTGTGCTGCTATACACAAATTACACTGCAATAAAACAAGCTGTCCTGAGGGCAAAGTTCAGCACTGGTCAACATGTGGGTTATACTTCATATACTGCTGCTGTCTTGTAGCCAGAGCTTGCAGTTTTGAGGTTGAAGTGGCTGAAGTTGTCCCACAGCTTGTATTGTATGTATTGTTCAGAGGTCATGGTTAAAAACTAGAGATGAGCCATAATTTGACAAAAAACACATTTAATGTTTATGAGCAAGAAAAAAAAGTAGTACAATACTGTAAAGTAAGGTGCTTCATGAGGTCACTGTCAAAAAGCATCACCTGGTCCAAATCCTCACAACGGCTCCTCATTCTCCAAACTCAGGATAAAATCAAACTCCTCTGCAGAGAAAAAGCAGAACAACTGACTAGAATCTGAAAGACGACACAGAAAGTACACCGCTGAATGAGTAACAGTAACATGCTCCTCTTTGGACTTACCGGGGGTTAGGGGTTGCACAGAGAGTCTGGCCCTCGTAAAAAGCGCCATGTCCTTCAGAGGCCCTCCCTCGGCCTGATGCTGCAGGTGGTACTTCTTCAGCTCGGACAGAGGAACAAAACGCTTCATCATTCTTTGATACTGGACGTCGACCTGAGAGAGATGAAAACGAAATCAACCTTCCTGCTTGATCGTTGGCAGTGATTGTACTTTTAATTCCTGACGCGGTTTACCATGCTCCACTTGGGGTTGTCTGGTTTACTGGTGGCATCAAAATGCACGTCTTTCTTATCAAACTGCGTGTGATCCACATACGCTTCCTTTACAATCTAGAGAAGGAAATACAGCTGAATATCAGGCCTGTGTGCAGCTCGGTTTAAAAATCATTACAACATTATCAGCAGGGAACGACGGACTTACTTTCATGACTCCTGCTATCCCCGGTTCCTTGCAGTTGCTGTGGTAAAAGAAAGCCAACTGCTCGTCTTTCATCTGCCTCATAAAATTGCGCGCCTGCAGATGATTGATAATTTAGAGGAACGTTCCCGCGGAGAGAAAACACTTTGCACAAAAAGCGAGCAGAGTGTTATTGTGCCAGTGCCTTATTTCAGGTATTTTCATCGGAGGAGTCTGTTCCCAACCTAGGGGGCGCCAAAGCTTTATGTGTGGCCTTTCATGAATTTCAGAAGTATAAGAAAACCTTTTGGCAACACTTTAAATTAAGGTGCATATATTCACCATTAACTGGCTGATTATTAGCCTGCATATTGGCTCTTTGTTAGTCATTATTAGTGTTAGTTTGTTAACACTGTGGTCTGTCATTTCTAAAGTGTGACCAACTTTTTAAAAAATATATACATTAGGTCTACAGCTAAAAACTAAATAAAATTTCCATGTTTAAAAGTTTAGATTATTTTTAAGAACTTAGAAATGTAATAATTTAAACAAGCTTTATTCACAGATCCTTCACTTTCTGTTAAACAACCTCGTCCTTCATTATCGGAAGATCCCCGGTTCGATTCCCCCACCGGCAGAAAAATGTGGGTGTGGTGGAGTATTCCCTCCCCCTCCATTAGCCGGCTGATGTGCCCTTGAGCAAGGCACTTAACCCCCCCAATATGCTCCCCGGGCGCTGTGTGTGTGTTTCCCCAGTGATGGGTTAGATGCAGAGAATAATTCCCCAGTCTTGGGATCAATAAAGTAAATAAACTTAAACTAGAAAAATAAAGTAAAAGTGTGCAGGTAAAACAACCAAAGAGCTGATAGAGCGATGGCCAAGCTTCAGAGAGATGAAAACACTGAATTTGCCAAAAAAAAGAAAAGAACTGCATAAAAAGTTCCTAAAAACATGAGGAAAACTCACCTCTGGCGTAATATTCACGAGAAATACTCTGCTCAAAGTTCATACAAATTGCTCGTTTTACACTTCCTGCAGATACTGTAACTATTTAGCTGCACACAATTCTTGTTATTTATTGAAAATTATGTGAAATATACATAAAATATGAGGCTTGTGAGTCAGTGATAGAAAAAGGGTCCCTCGAACAAAAAGGTAGGGAACCGCTGCTCTACCTGATAATTGCGGACGCCATCCCAGCAGCCGGTCTGGTTAGGCAAAGCCTTCAGATCCTCGATCCCGAACTGCAGAATGAACCAGATGCATCAGAAAAGAGCAGCCCGCTCACAGGAACAACAGACTGTGCTGACAGGAGCGTCGCTGCTCTGTACCTTCACATCGATCCCGTTCTCAAAGCGGCTCTCGGGCTCAGACTTCATCAGCCAGTGACGGTACTGTGGAGGACCAGCTGGTTCTGAGCTTGCCTTCTTTTTTGCGGCCGCTTTGCTTTTGCTGCCAGTTTTTTCTTTTGCAGGGGAGGCCGTTTCACCATCGTCGTCTTTGTCTGTGTAGTCGAGGCAATGATCGTCACTCATTATAACACAACACACCAGACAAGAAGCTTTACTCAGTAATTTCCTTTGCTTACCTGAATTAGCAGCTCTTTTGCTCACTCTGGCTCTTTTCTTTGGTGGCATCGCTCACAGTCTATAAAAAGAAGTGTTTAAAACATGAATCGTAGCAGGGTCGGGTGATGTGATGATATATAGCCTGAGATTAATACAAAATTAGGGTCTAAGTGTATTTATTTTCATTTCATTACAACATACTTTGACTCATCTGTGGTTCTTTTGCTGGATTAGCCAAAAACAAACAATATTCCTGTCTGTTCATTTTATCCACTAACAGTTTTGTCTGCTGATTTTCCCAAAAATGTACACTTGCCACAACAGTGCAATGAACAATTACTTTTACTATCTGCATTAACAACAGATGTTACAGTGTACCCCAGTAATTTGATTGCATTAAACATTTTCACCTTCATGAGGGAGGTTTTGGTTTTAGCCATACATGCAGCACATGGATAAACTGGCACCTGATTTGCATAAACAATCATGAAGTGCAACTAAATGCTCACTGTGGCTTCCTCTGCGAGAACAGACATATATGCACCATTTAATTGCACTTTCCTAGTGTTTCCCCTTCGTTTGCACACGTTTATGCACCACTTCAAATGTAAATGATGACTTGAAATTAGAAGGAACACCCTTAATCTTCATCTTCAACAGAGATGGGTGACAGAGATTAGTTTAGAGCTTTAACATGAATCTACACCACACGTGTAAACTAAACGAGCATCACAGTTTAAACGTCATGCAGGTTATAAAGTAGCTCTGGTCAGTAGATAACCTCAATAAACACTGTTAAGTCGTACCTTTAGATTAACGGTGCTTCCGGCAGATGGTCGGCCATCAAAACCCGCGGAAAAAACAGAACACGTGACGTCAACAAGCTCATCGGTGCACTTCATTTAGTTACCAGCTACTTCCGTTTGTGTTATAGCAGCGACTTCTTCATTGCGAACGCAGACCCCGCTTCAGACAGTCTCATTCACAGTGTGGGAGACATTCGCACAGCGTCCCATAGATAAATTCAGGGAAGCGACTGTGCGCTGCTCTTTAACCCAAGTCGGGCGGTTAACCAGGCATCCATTTCTCAAAACAACGAACTAGTCTTCATTGTCTAAGTATTTTCTCTTGTAAAACCACAAAGCGCTGCTTGAAAACACTTCTGATGAATCATATATCTCACCTTTAAGTCGTTTGTCCAAGTTTTCAGGTGCGACCTCTTCTTCGCCTTATTGTGCGCTGAAGTGTAACGAGTTCATTACTGCCTCCTGAGGCCGGAGGCCCGAACACCCATACTGGTACCTTAAAGTTATTGAGAAGCGCAATTGCTTTTCCCCGAGCGGCCACAAGGGGCTACAATGAGCCCATCACGCACTCGACTACAGATTTCGACAAGCGGCACCACACTAACTACATATCCCAGAAGCAGCAGCGGCAGCGGCGGCTGAGTGACATAACTGCACACAGTTGAGGTAAACATGGCGGCTGTTGGACCTTTAAGAAGAATCGCCAGACTGAGCTCCAGCATCTGCAGGAGCCATCGTTTAATTTTTAACAGAAGCCCACAGAGACGAGGAATAGCTTCATGTATCGACCGTAAGTCTCAGAAACTGTTACCGTTAACGTTTAGTTTATTTGACGGCAGTGTGTCGTGAAAGGAAATCTGAATGGCACCGGTGACCAAACCTGACGATTGTAACTTTGTTAGCTAATAGACCGGTGTTGGCATTTACTTTGGTAGCTCTCAGATACCCAAACCAACCGTGTAAGACTGTCAGTAAAACAAGACACACACAGTCTATTCAGCGCTTTACTACCAAATTTTCCCAGCTTGGCTGTCATTGGTTGGTTTTGTTCCCCCTGGTCCTCCAGTCATGAGGCAGAGGTAGCCACACACCCCTCCTTAACACCGCCCCTCTTCTTGAGCACCTTGTTTGAAGTATGTGGAAATTTTAGCAAACCTGAGATGGATGATTTAATACTTGGATGATTTATTGCCTGTTGTCCAGAGGTTTTCTCATTCGTAGCTAGTTTCTTACTTTACATATGACCCAAAGGACTCACAATGTCTGTAACCTTTAGAATGACTCACTGCCAGCTAAGTTAATCTAAAAGCAGTCATGCATATACTACACCTTTACCTCTGCGTATTTCATCCATATGTACCGTATGTCCTCTGCCTTTGTCGACAGCTGCTCATGGACTCACAGATGAACAGAAGGAGTTTCAAAAAGTGGCCTTTGACTTTGCAGCCAATGAAATGGCTCCACACATGGCAGAGTGGGACCAGAAGGTATGTTGGAGCAAGGCATATACTTCTGCACCCACATGACCCCCTAACTGTGAAGTACCCAAATGGCTTTTCTTCTGATATATCAATGTGTCACATTCCATGTATCGTCGTTTATTGGTATATATGTTTTTCTTTCCAGGAAGTGTTTCCAGTAGAGACGATGCGAAAGGCAGCCCAGCTGGGGTTTGGTGGGATCTATGTTCAGCCTGATGTTGGAGGATCGGGTCTTTCTCGGCTGGACACATCGGTCATCTTTGAGGCCTTGTCCACGGGATGCGTCAGCACCACAGCTTACATCAGTATCCACAAGTATGAACCCCTCGTATAACAGTAACAGCATCTTCCTGCAATTAAAACTTGATGTAGAGATGAATTATTCAGTAGTTTAGATAAGAAATTCCTGAAATTGCCTAAATAACCAATTCCACACTTTTGTAAGATGGTGACAATACATGTAGTTACATCTTCAATGAGTCCAAACAACATATAACAGAAAACAGTGATGTGTTTAGTAATTCATCCTAAATGAAACATTTACATCGAATAACCTCCAAAAAGACTTTTCTCCCACTCTGTGAGAAGTATTGAAAAATTGGTAAATTAATTACGTTGTGATCACTCCCTTCTATAATAGGCAACATAATGATCTCTTTGCAGCATGTGTGCCTGGATGATCGACACCTTTGGCAATATTGAACAGAGGGAGAAGTTCTGTCCTGATCTCTGTTCGATGGAAAAGTTTGCTTCCTATTGTCTGACTGAACCGGGTCAGTTTATTTGTAAAAAAAAAAAAAAAAAGAACATTTATTGCAAATTAGAGATGATTTGGTTGATTACGTAACTAATTTATTTTGAATACCTTTTATTTTAGGCAGTGGAAGTGATGCTGCCTCACTACTGACCACTGCGCAGCTGAAAGGTGACCATTACATCTTGAATGGTTCAAAGGTAATTTCAGATCATAGGCCGCTATAATCACTATGTAACTGTAAGCAGTTATTTAAAAAGACAAAAGTAAGCTGGAAACATGTCTCGCCTCTTCATGACTTTTCAGGCCTTCATCAGTGGGGGAGGAGACACCGACATATATGTTGTGATGTGCAGAACTGGAGGTAAAGGACCAAAAGGCATCTCATGTTTGGTGGTTGAGAAGGGAACCCCAGGCCTCAGTTTTGGCAAAAAAGAAAAGAAGGTAGAGATCACTGGTTTTGGCTCTGCTGCTACTGTTTGCAGGTAACCACTAGATGGCAGGATTAAGTCATAATCCCTCAACTGTATCTCAATCTGTTCTCCAGGTGGGTTGGAACTCCCAGCCAACCAGAGCAGTGATATTTGAGGATTGTGCCGTTCCAGTGACCAACCGGCTCGGTGAGGAAGGTCAAGGATTCTCTATCGCCATGAAAGGACTGAATGGAGGCAGGATTAACATTGGTGAGAAGTAAAAACACTTTCCCTCTATTGTATAGTGAGACAGTCTCCTTAGAAGGTGTGAATTAGCCTTTTAGCTACAGATTTGAAAAATGTATGTGCATATTGTTAAATTATTATTGATTGAATGAAAAGTTCATTTCATAAGAAGCAAAATGCACCGTTTCTCAGTTCAGTGGTTTTGCTACCACAGCCTTGCTTCCCCTGGTATGACTTGTAGTTTATGGTGGCTAATGTTAGCTAAACTTAGCAAACTGTGGATAAATTGCTGTGTCCCTGAGTTTAGAGTCATTTTGCAAACTGTATCTCTTCTCTAGTGTAGTGTGCTCCTTTCTACGACTGAGCCGCTGTTTTAACATTGGCTGTTGTTTAGAAAAGTTCCATACCTTTAAGTGACATACTTCTGATATAAACACTCAACAGCATCCTGTTCTCTTGGGGCGGCACATGCCAGCGTACAGCTCACAAAGGATCATCTCTTGGTACGCAAGCAGTTCGGAGAGACGCTCTCCAACAACCAGGTAAGTAGCGCACATTTGTACAGTCTATTCAGACTGGGATCAGACCAAAGTATTGAGCCACTAGTTCTGCCAGTGATGAAAAAAACCTTGACTTCACCCTTCCCTCTCTCCCCGTCTGCTATACGTGTCTAGTTTCTTCAGTTCAAACTGGCAGAAATGGCCACCAAGTTGGTCGCGTCCCGCCTCCTGGTACGTGAAGCAGCGACGGCGCTGCAGGAGAACCGGGCTGATGCAGTTTCTCTCTGCTCCATGGCCAAGCTCTTTGCCACAGATGAGTGCTTTAATGTGAGTAATACTGAGTAATAATAGTATTTTAATTAAAAAAAACAAACAAAAAAAAACGTATCTTTAATTTGCACTTGTTTCGCTTCTCTACTTAATCTACTTCTTACCCAACAGATCTGCAACCAGGCTCTTCAGATGCACGGTGGGTACGGTTACCTCAAAGACTACGCAGTGCAGCAGTTTGTCCGGGACATCAGAGTACATCAGATCCTGGAGGGTGAGCTTTTATAACAGTGACCTTATTCTGTATTTCTTGTGGATTCGAGTTGAATGATTAATTTCCTTACATTAAAAAGGGCCCTCACAATATGGTTTACGTTTATGTGACTCTTTAATTCTTTTGTTTACCCTAAAGGCACCAATGAGGTGATGAGGATGATCATATCCCGAAATCTGCTGACAGAGTCCTGATAAATCTTTGTCCCTGGATCTTCAAGTGACTGTATTAGTGACCATATTGTTATGGTCCTCACCTCTGGTTTGTTACTGCGTGACTGGTTTCTGAAAATGCACACTGCATCATAGGATTTCTGAGGGTGACAAAAGGTCATTGCAGGATTGGGGGTAAACCAGCAGGAAAAAAGGAGGCTTTTCTAGTGCAATTTTCTGTCTTTTGTTTGAGTTTTAACGACACTGGGGAAGGGAATATTGATTCATCAGTCTGTTGTCCAACTATGGTCCAGAGTGAAATATCTCAGTAAAATTTAAACCAGATTTCGAAGAAAATGTGGTACATTCATTGTTAAAGGAGGATTAATTCCAATGACACCACTGATCCCCTGACTTTTCATGTAGCACCAACTGCAGTTCAAGATTTCCACATGTCCAACAGTTCTTTGACAAGTGTTGTCTGAATTTCAGGCGATACTTGCCAATATAGCAGACTGAAATGCTAAATGTTAGCATATTACACTAACATACCAACATTAGAATTCAGATGTACCTAAATATAATTAAAGCAGACAAAGGACATTTTATTTACACAATGTAACTGATGAATGATGACAGTGTCAGAGTCTGACAGTGTTCAGCTGAGCCATATGTCAGCCATGAGTCACCTCCTAACCACTGTACACAGTCATGCTAACAGCTCTCTGAGGCTATACTTAGGCTCATCGGTGCTTTGATCCAAATGCTAACGTTAGCTCGCAGTGACAATGTGACAGTGACAATGCTAATGTGCTGCTGTTTAGCAAGTATGTTTCTGCTAATTAGCACAGAATACAAAGTACAGCTGATGAGTTGTGCAGGTATTTGGACAAAGTGGACATTTGAATAGATGGGGGCACTAGATAAAAAGTTAAGGATCACCAAGTTATCACAATTCACCCTGGGAGGGACGTGAGCCTGTGTAAGAAATTTCATGGGAATCCATCCAATAGTTGTAAAAATGTTTGTGCCAAAAAGATTGACCTTTAGTGGTACTAAAGGAAATATCAGAGAATTAAGTCAATTGGAGTCATCCTCTGGGCACCATGAACGCCTGTAATCTGCAATCTATCCAGTAGTTGTTGAGATATCTCAGTCTGGCCATCGCCATCCCTGGAGCCACGCTGCTAGCATAGTTTAAAAACCCCTTTTGAACAGTACAAAATTGCGATTTTACTTCCAACAGTTCTGTTTCCTGTGAATATGCTTGTGTGGATAAAGTTTTAGTCTTGTTTTTCTATAAAAAAGCTGCTCATTACAACAGTTTCACTCAATTTGTGGGCAGATATATCGGTTATGTGTTAATGAAAGGATGTGTTTGTTCTACTGTAAATCACACATCTATATCACATGCTGTCTGAGCATCTCTGTCCCTAAAGTGTCCTTTCAGATCATATTTATCTTCATAGTTACTGTATTGTTAGTATGTTGTGTGTTCTGTCATATGTGAAATGGCTACAGGAAACAATGCTGTGCGCCACAAATGCAGATATATTGGTTGTGTAGTGTAGTTTGAAATGTCCCTTTATTTGCTGATCACACTCCAAATAAAATCATCTCAGCTTCCATAAAAGGATTCAGCCTTTTTATTGGCACCCTAACTGGCAATTACTATTTACATTTTACATGAATTGTTTGCATGAGTAAGAATGTGACTACAAGCCAGTCATGCCGAAACCAAACACCCCAGAACACTTTATTGAAAAACACTCAACAATCAAAACTCCATTAAAAGTGCTACATGACCGCCACATCATTTGCAGAGTTTAGAATACTTACAAGAAAACAAACAAGACCATCAGCAACCACTCTGCTCAACAAATGGCCTCGTATGCTTACAGTAATCATATAAAGTTATTCAAAGCACCTTTGAACCTTTGAACAAAATGGTCAGAAACCATCAACAATGTTGTACTCACTATTTTGGTTATTTCACCTACCATAACAGGCAACATCCTCATAAAGCAGACATCAGTGTCCTGAAGCCACACCGGCATCGTTCCAGTGCGTCCAACAAACAACACTTATGTGAACACAAATAAATGTGGGTCAAGGAAAGCGAGACATCTGAAAGACGACGTTGAAATACCTGAATTGTGACTTTGCTGGGTTTTTGCTCTGAACTAGTGCAGTTAGCCTGAGAGAAGCGACTGGAAACTGATCCTTAGGTACAGTGATATACAAATGGAATTATAAAAATGTGTTTATATTTGCTTTACTCATATACAAATGTAGCCGAAGCGTGACGTTTTGCATGAGCTGCAAAACTCTAAGCAAGCTGAACGGGTCATCGTGGTTCACCGTGTCCACAAACGCTGCATTAACTCTCTTGAAAAAAATGGCGTTTTATGTATGCTGCCAAAAAAATCTGAATATTTTGGATACTGTTTTGAAGCTCCCTTCGTAAGCGTGTAATTAAAAATATATTTCTCTTTAGTGAGCCGGAACGCAGCGTACAAAAAGAAACTGAAATCTGAAGGGAGATTTTGTGCAAACGAAGCACAAACCTGCTGTGAGACATTTTCTCCTCTCGGGTCGTCATGGAGAAGGTGCTTCTCCATTTCAAGGCATACCGTCTCTCCATCCACAACCGCTGTCCTTGGGGACAGTCAGAGACGCCGCTGCCGGCTACACCAGCGAGCCGGCTTGGCTTTGAGCAGGCACCATGACGGCGACGGCTCCCATGCGTGTCAGAGTGGAGGAGCTCATTTGTGGGGATACAGTGAGTGGGGGCGGCACCTGAGGCTGAGCCCCCGCAGTCCTGTTGGGGACAGCGACCGCAGGGCTCCGCAGAACCTGCGGAGGGCCCCCGTTTGCGCTGTGCGGTCGCTTGTGTTTACGCGACGGGGTGCCACCAATGTTGTAACCAGGGAGCCCCTGGAGCGTGTTGGCTTCTCCGGGTCGCAGCTGGTAGGCGTTGATGACCGAGCTGTCTGATGCTGATGTGGGGGAGTATGGGTAGTGGAAGTTCGGCTGGTGGGGGTCTCGGGGTCGGGGACTGGTGGCTATGGAGGACAGCGTGCCGTTCTTGGACACGATGTCTGAGCCGGTGTTGCTCTTTGCCCAGGACACTCGCTTTGGTGCCTGAGCATCCTCCCTGTGGCAGAGAGAGAAGAGGTTCAGAGGGAAGCAGAGAAAACTCACAATTAATGAATTACTATTAAATAGTTGAAATAACACATCCTCTTAAGGCTGCCTGCCCTCCTCATTTTAATACAATGGATCAAACAGGTCGTAATGTGTCTTGAGATTCACTCAAAAACATAATAGAATCTGGTTTCGCTTCATTCTTATTATGTGGTGAATCGATCCTCTCCACATTTTCTAACATCGGCTTGTCTCATTTATAAATAGACAACACAACCTTTCTCTTTGAGTGCATATTACATGTATATTTTTCATTTTATCTGTATTTTTCTTGTGGATATTGTTTTAGATATATTCATTTTTGCCTTGATCCTTCTATTCTTTGCAGTACACTCCCATCCCCACATATTCCAATGTAATACGACAGGCTTGTTCTGTATTTACTGTAAATATATATATATATATATATATATATATATACATATATGTGTGTGTGTGTGTATAAAATGTTTTTTTTCCCTTCTATCATTGCTCTTGTTTGATCTGTCAACACTTGTTCACCTGGGAAAAATGAATAAATAGTGTTAAAAACTATAAATTTAAATACAGTACATTGTTGAAACCAGACATCCATTGTAATGCTACAGCTGTCATGGTGTAGCTACTTTATCATCTTTGTAAACTGTTGGTTCATTTAATCAATATATTGTATTATATTGTATTAGATGATCACGTTTTGTTATGTAATACCTGAATCTGTGAAGTTACCAGTAATTACAGCTGTCAGAAATGTAAAAATTAGAGAATTTCCTTCACTAATGTAGTTGAATAAATGTATTCAGTGCCACTGAATTCAGAATCAAGTGTTGCATTCCAATGCATAATTATTAAATGCAGACAGACTGTTGGTTTTGACTTAATGATTAAAAATGCAAGAAGAAAACGTGCTCGATCGCCCTACTTATCTGTGAATTTAATGGATCTATGCTTCCGGCTGGCGCTGCCCTAAATAAATTGAGAGATTCAATACAATTGCAACGAGTCGAGCCAGTTCCTTTCTTCCATTTCGCCTTCAAGACTAAAGAAACATGAAAATGTGACACTCAAGTAGAGCGCAGGTACCTCAAATTTTCACCACTGCAAATACATAATGTATAATAGCTGTCAGTCTGGGTGCAGATTATGACTTCAACACAGACGTGCACTCAGTGGCCACTTTATTAGGTACGCCTGCACAATTTAATGCAATCCAATCCACTGCTCTGCCATTAAATCTACTTCTATGATGCATGGAATTGTTTTTTTACACTGTCACAGAGGTTTTAATTAAATTATTTGTCTCAGCATTGAGGTCTTAGTTAGTGATAGTGTTGTACTGGAGCGCATTACATTCAGAGGTGTTTCTCGCTCCTGATATATGTAAATATATCAGTGAAACATACTAGAAATGCCTCTCAAACTGTAGTCCAGTATACCACCACCTTTAACTATGACCTCAATAATTAACATATAATTGAATTTCTGACAATGTCGCCAAAAACCGAGCATCATGAGCTTCGGAAACCTTACAGCAGGGCTGTTGTGCTGGGTTGTACAGGTGCACTTAATAAAACGGCTGCTGAGTGTACAGTGAAACTCTCACTTGATCTCATTGGCTATCTCCTCCTCGGTGTCCCGTCTCCTCCTCAGTATGAATATGAGGAAGAGCGCCATGGCCACCAGTCCCACTATCGACCCCAGTGTAGCTGCTGCGATCATGCCTGCATTGGAAGCTGGGAAACAGATCACAGATCAGGATTTGCACTGACTGAGAGTAAAAAAAATGCAGCGTCAAACACACTGCAGGTGTTGGGGGTTTTTTTTACTGTGTACGTACAGGTGATAACCTCCAGGTTAATGGAGCAGCTGTCGGAGCCGGCGGTGTTGCTGGCTCGGCAGATGTACTTCCCTGACATGCTTTTAGTGAGGTTGCTCAGCCTGAGGGTGCCGTGTCTCTCATCTGTAGATCAACCACACGGTTACACACACGTCACAATCATATATTCATGTGATCCCGGCATGTGGGCTTGGTACAACTAGCCTAGAAAACTATACAGGTTGACATTAAATTAACTACTATATGGCACATTAGGGGACTATATTGTCAGAGCAGCAAACACAAATCAGTCATAATGTAATGCAAGAATTGACTGGATGGAAAGGAAACAACAGCACTATCATTTGACATCAGAGGGTTTTACTGTATTTAAGCATGTCTACAGATATTTTTGCTTTGTAAGAGTGCAGCCACCTTTTGTCTGTTTTACCCTCGGATTTGCATATTTCTGCATGTGTTTGTGAAAGAAGTGTAAAAATGCACTTTTTAAAATATAGTGATACAGAAAGCGTTTCGTAATGCAGTCAATAAATGCACCAAATTCTGACTCCTGTTATTAATCTTACTCTTCATTTGCACATGTAATAGTGTCTCGTGCATCACAGACTCGTCTGTATCAAGACACCATTATTGTGTGCAACACTGCATGGTGGTGTTTAATCATTAGTGATTCCCACCCTTAATCCAGAATTTAATCCACTATTAGCCCATATCTAATACCTACAGTATAGAGTTTGGCATTGGTGCGATGCTCTGCCGATGACTCTGCGGTTTTGCTACGTAATGATGTTCGTCAGCAATTTTTGTTTTGATATTTTATAACCAAGGTCGTGACTCAGCCGTAAGTGTGTGAGCAACCGACTCAGTGCTTTCACGACTGGGCATTTCCATTCAACTCAATCTGCTCATCTTGGAACATCTGGCTTTAAAATGCTGTGTTGTTGCAAATATAGTCTGTAGAAAAATAAACAAGGTTTATGAGGGACTTATCACAACAAATCCTCTGAAATCCAATCTTAGACGTCACATCCCAGCATGTCTTCATCTGCTGCGTTTCTGCTTTCGTGGGGATCGTAGGGGAATGAGGGAATGGGTGCGCGCCTGTTTTGTGGAATCACTCTCCTAAAGTGCTCTTCGGATGAGTGGGTGTCTCCTAAGTGTTTGTGCACGCCTGTCGCGCTGTGCGCCAAGTCGGCCCCCCCAAGGGAGAAAAGTAATGCAACCCAGGGACTCATCCAAATCATCCTAGATGAAAAGTCAAGGTTCACATTATGCCAGCGAGCAACATATTAATGCAAGAGACCAGAAAATCCTTAACAATCATTGTGTCCAAACAGCTGCCTTCATCCCAAACTTTGGGCGAGTGTGGCGTGTACTGAGCTTTGTGTTATGTCTGCACCATCTGCTCCTGCACCACCAGGAGGGTGTGCGCAGTAAGCAGGTGTACACAAACTGTCAACGGTGGAACTAGAGAAAATCTGTCACTTACTGTAGATTTTAATGAACTAAAACAAGTGTCAGAAATTGCCTGTTGTAATCAAGCAGGACTTATCTGTGTCGGCCTGCTAATTTTCTTTTTTTTGCTTTATTGTTCAGTATGCTTCAGATATCAACACAAATCAAACAGCAGCACATGAGTGTGATATCCACCTGTCCCTCTCTCATTATTTAATCCCTGGCCTTGAAAACCAGCTGTGAGGAACAAAAACCCGACAGCGACAGATTAGCAGAACATCAGCTGAGGCTGAGCTTGGAGCGAGTTCAAGCCCACACGGTGATCAGATCTCTGCTGGAGGGGGTCTGACGCTACTGTGGGCTATAGGCGCTGCCTCATATCAAGACATCATTACTCATATTACCCTGTCGGCACTGCAAGGTCAATGAGCAGCATTTGTTAAAGCCTTGACACATGACACGTGATGAATGTAAATCAGCAGCGTTTCTACGTGAAGCTTAATGGAATAGTTTGCCTCCTCACATCGTCCGAGCTGCAGTGGATTAGTTTTCATCATAAATGTAAAAAATAAAAAGAAGCACACATTCACATGTCAAGAAGACATTTTAAAACAGGAAGGAATCAGAAAAGTAATACAGCAGAAATTTACGCTTTGACATTGATTTCACCTGCAGGAGTAAACACATTTCTACTAAAATCAGTAATCTAATGAACACAATGTGGAAACACTAAAACTAAAACAAGACTGTACAGGACATATCTGTCTATTCTCTCACTGCCGTTTACGACAAAAGATGCCATCAAATTACTCCCGTCAGACAAATGGCCAAAAAAACTCAAAGATAGTTAACAGTGATATAAAACAGAGCGGTAAAGCCTTACATTTTAGAGGCTGCAACAAAATAATGTTTGGTAGTTTTTACTGAAAAACAGACTTATTCGCTTTCAGAGTTAGATGAGAAAATTGATGGCTCTCATCTCTGGATGATAAATATAGATATGAGAGCTCACAGCCAGTTAGCTTAGCTTGGGCTAGAAACAGGTGGAAACAGCTAACCTAGCTAGCTTGGTTCTGTCCAATGGTTACAAAATCTGCTGGTCTGAACCTCTAAAGCTCACTAATTAACTAATTAAACGTCTTGTTTGTTTGACATGCTGTGGTTTTATATGTTTGAATTAGTGACTTTTGGCGAGCTAAAAACAGCTAGCCTGGCTCTCTCTCTCTCTAAACCAGCACCTGGTTCCAGCTGTAAAAGCTTAACAAAACTAATGTTAGCAAGGTTAGCTCTGCTTTTCTACAAATTTGAAGATGATGCCGTGTTAATTAGTGAGCTTTAGAGGTTTTGGTGGATTTTGTTACCTTTGGACAGAGCCAGGCTAGCTGGCTAAGCTAACCAACTCATCCTTATTTGTGTACAGTAAATCATTTTACTCTATACAAGAGAGTGGTATTAACATATTGGCATGTTATCGTTAACTCTCAGCAAGGAATTAACATATTTTCCAAAAATGGAAACTATTCAAACCAATCTGACTTTATTTTATTTTTTAATATTTTCTGCAAAATGACTAATGATTTCATCTTACCATTAAGCTAATTTTAAATTATGTCCTTTGGTGATGTTTGAAAGTTGATGGTTAAAAAATGAGTGCACACACAAATGTGATAGGATGACATCGAACATAACACACAAAGATTTAAAGAACAAATTCAACCCTTCTTTTACAGAATAGAAAAATATGCAAAATCCTCATTATGGATATATTCATTAAAATATTACAATGTTCCTTATTCCATATGATTACCCTGAAGATAAACTGCCACCTGCTATATTTAACATTCACATTTTCGGATGATTTAATGAATGACTGTGCAAAGAGAACGTGAATTCTTGAGTAGGATTACCATCTGACTCGACACTTATGCTAAGCTTTTTTCTCTTTTTTTGACGGTAATCATTTCTGAAACCTAATCCTATGAGCATTCTTTCAAATTGGGTTGATTTTTTCCTTTAAAGCTTTTCTACAGCTTATGACTGTGATTCGAGGACGATTACAAAAACGTGACTCCTCAGGATGTCACCGTTTGCAGGTGAGGGTGGGATGGATGAGGGGAAATACGAGGAACATGTAAGAGGGAAAACCCTTACCCATGAACCCAAGGACAAGCATGGGCTGCGGGCAAGATCTCCATTCTGGGTTTTTGTGCAGAGGGAAAAATGGCAGAGAGAGAGCGAGCATGAATGAGGAGATGCAGACTGATGGCGAGGGAGGGGGGGGTGGCAGAGTGAGATGCGCTGCACTCTCAGTCCCAAATCCAACTTATGCCTCTTAGAGGGTATGATCAAGTAATGACATGGGGCTTGTTAGATTAGGCACCAAGGTCAACAGGAAATGAGGAGTGTCGAGAGAGGATCAGCAGAAAGAGAGAAAACAGAGATTGCTGAAAGAGATAAGCAGTGGTAGCAGAGGAAAGTTCAAGTGTCATATAGAGAGAGAGCATACATCAACACGGATAAAAAGATGAGTTTGAACTTGAGTGTCAATGGCCTGCAAGAGGGTGCGTATACGCATGTGATGTAGGCGTGAGTGTGCATACTGCACTACAAAGCCCGGGTCAATGCACAATCAGAGGGAGTAGTTTTCATTTTATCTGAGGACTTTTCTGCCGTAAAGAGATGAGGGCCAAAGATCAGAGCAGTTAAGTCAATACTCAATCAATCAGCCTAAGTCATGTTGATCAGAAACAGATGGCGTTTTCTCTGCAGCATCAACAAACATCTACTAAGTAATGCAACAATAGAGGCATATCCACTGATGCTGATTTTCTCTCTTGCATTGGCGGTGCTATGAGAGGGTTGACTTGTCTCGGTCTGTAAAGAGGATTTCATGCCGCATGCATTTGGAGCATCTATCAGTACAGTAAAGCCCAAGATCATGTGTGTGACCTGACAACATGGATTCTGCTTCATCTGCATGCAAGGTGTTAGGGTCAACTGGAAGGTTTGTGGCATTTTTAGACCAGCACATAAAGAGGCCTGCAGATCACATCTCTGGCATGTTCGCCTACGTTAAGTAAAAACAATTCTGCAAAATATGCATTCATGTGCATTTACATGAATATATAATCTATAAGAAATTTCTTTTTGTGCTTCCCATATTGATGACAGTATAAAAACAACAACAGAAATGCTATGTAAATTAGCAATAATGCACTAACCGCCATATAAAATCATGTTTCTATCACCTGATACTTTATGATAGATTAACATTCAATTAATAGCATCATTTAGAAGAATATCCAAGTGGTGTTCTTCGCAGGCTGCACAAACCCCCAAACACCTCCACCAATAGGACAAGGGTACCTGGATGAAGCCTGACAGGCAAAGCTGAGGGGGAAAAAAATCTGAGTGGAACTCGCTACACCTGCTGCTTGCTGCCCGTTTAGCTTATTGCTAATTGTGTGTGCTAATGAGGCGATTTAGCTGAGCCTATCAACACGCTGTCAGCTGCTTTAATAGGGACTGTTTCCACAACAGGTAATAGTAAGGACAGATATTTAAATACACGTTGGAATACCAAAAACTCACTCTGCATTGGGGAGAAGAAGACCTCGGACATGGGCGCAGCCTTGGTCCATTTGTACTGGGGGACGGGTTTTCCATGACTGGACTTGCAGCTCAGAGTCACGTTGCCCTTCACCACTGGATTCCCCGTCATGGTGCAGACTGGTGGAGAAGGAGGGACTGCAGAGGCAGACAGGCTGAGTGTTACCAAATCAACACATGTCAGAGAAGAATACAGGACCAGTGACCTTGTATTGAACTTGTACGTTAGGCTTTAATCCACTGCCAACAAAGGGGAGGTTTCTCGGGGCACTAGCTATATTGCATACAAATAAGAAAATGTTTTGACCCCCACCCCCCGCTGTTTCCATCTGCTGCTGGAGGATGACATAATGATCTCAGAGCCGAGCGAGTCCCTAAACAGCAGATGAGTTGTGTTTGTGCTTAGTGCATAAATATATGATTTTTAACAGACCAGTCCGATCTGAAACATGTTCAGTACTGCATGGATTTCCAAATCCAAGGGAGCGTGTGAGCTGTGCCACATGCCGCCCTGATTAAACCTAACCTTTGAAGTTCCTCTGACGCTGTGGTCCATTACCTTTGACATTTAGCCGCATCTCCCCGATAATGCCAGGAGCTCCCGGGATGAGGACATTGCAGACGTAGTGTCCAGAGTCAGACTCCTGGGTGTTGTTGATGTAGATGGAGAGGTTGGCTGAGGGCATGGCCACACTGAAGCCCACTCTTTTGGTGAACTCGTTCTGACCGTGCCCGACCTCACCTGAGCTGAAGTTTATCACCTGAACAGAGGAAACACGGCCATGGAAACGCTCAGACACAGCATCTTAGCATTGTTACACTATTAATTAGGGACACATGTAATTAGATCAACATTTCTGATTCCGTTTTCAGGATAAATACAACACATTTTGGAAAATAAGGTACTACATCGACTTTTTCCCTGGTCATTTGAGTTTAATATTTGTAATGTTATTTGCTGCAGCCATGTTAAGATGTGCAGATTAACCATATAACTGAAATCGACGTCCTTCATAAAGATAATCCTGACATGTACAGATGGTGGATGTTGAATTTTAGCCTGATTTTCAGTTTGAGATAAGCTCACAGGCATGGGACACTGAAACTGTTTAGATTATATTAATCATGCAAAGACCCTACACACTCTGACACAAACACACACACACAGTTTTACCAGCAGTTCGTGCGTCATATAGGAGGTGCAGTAAAAAGTAGAGCTACACGTCATTAGTGGCATCCTTTCGGTAATAATGCCTTCCTTCCGCTGTGAATTAGACATCAGCAGTGGTGTTGGAAATAATCCTAATCTCTGCAGATCATCTTTTTCATTTTATATACCACTAGATGGGTTGCTCAGGGTATAATGGTGTCATGCAACACTAAAAAAAGCTCACTTAATCTATCATAGATTCAGAGGTGAGGAAGGGCTCGTATGTGGAAAAGACCTGAAATACATTAATTGGTGCATTCATTTTCATTATTGATTCATCTGTTGATTATATTTCCACGAATCACGTCTAATCCAAGAGTTTAACTTCAATGATATTTCAAGTAAAAATAATATAAATGGAGAAAAGCAGCAACCACAGAATTTTTGTCATTTTTGCCAGAAAACGCACTTTGACCGACTGTTAAAATAGTCGCCCATTCATACAACTCTTGTTCTGATTTAACACTTTCATAACAGTAGCAGGAGGATCAGCAAACACACTGATCATCATTATAATCCTTTTAAAGAATCCTGTCCTTTCCCTATTCCACCACAGGTCAGAGCAGGGTCAGCTATACTGCAGCAGATTTATGCCTTGACCTTCTCACCGGCTTGGTTTCGTTTCCCACGAAAAGCCAAGTGACAGAGTTTTTGGAAATGTCCGAGCTGGGGCTGTACCAGGCGTGCAGCACCACCATTTGGCCCTTAACCACCTCCATCTCTCCTCTTGGGATCTCCACCTTCTGGGTGTCACCTGGAACAACGACACAGAGCGGTACAGAAACGGTTAATCACAGCTGTAATGTAGCGCAGACACAGCAGTTTTTATTATCATCACTATGGAGTTAATTTATTATAACTCTTAGTGTTATGCTTCAGGCTTATGCAGAAAAATACTTGTTTGTGTTGATATTCATAGTGTGTTTCATTTCATTTTTTTTTTTCAACTAATGATCATTTAAATTATTAAATAATCTGCATATTTTTTTCTGAATTAATCCTTAATATGAAACAATAATAAAACGTCAGACAGAAGTGAAAAATGCCTGTTATAATTTCTAAGACAAATGTGAAGTATTCAAACACCTTTCTGTCTAGCCAACAGTCCAAAAGCCAAAGATATTCAGTTTACAATGACATAAAACAGAGAAAAGCAGAAAATTCTCATTTCTGAGGTTATTTTACTATTTGATGATCAGATTAATTTCTGTCAGTCAACTAATCAATTAACTGACGAACTGCTTCAACTCTAGTTTGTTTTTCTTTTCTTGTGCTTTTTTCTTTTGGGGATTATTGGACAAGTGTGTTGCATGCATTTTTTTTTTTTAAAGCAGAGTAAAATAAAACCAAATATTGCTAAACCAGATCAAAATGAATGCCAGCAGGACGACTGTGTCAATATAGAGCATGAAAAAAACTATTGATCAGACAGAAGAAACATAAAAAAAACAAACATTTCCAGTGGATCCTGACACCAAGCTGAATTTCAGGACTGTGATATCAGCTGCTCTGTGCTCCGTGATAATGACCTCAAGACCAGTCGATCCCAAACATGACACCTTGACATGTGTGTGTTGTCCTTTTGGCTTCTCCACATTCACCCGCCCGAGCTAAAACTAGTCACTAACACGCAGGCTAAATACCTTTTCTTCAGTTACTGTTAAGATGAATAAGGTTTGAATGGTGATGTTATAAAGTCCACAGTCAACACTCTGCTCCTCCATTTTCCCACATTAAAAACAGCCCATTTAGCTTTGTGTCACAGATAATCCAATGGGGTTTTAAATGGTTTATTTAGCTGCACAAAGTAGGCAAATTTTCCTAATCCACAACGGAACACACAATCCGTCTGTCTATCTGAAAAAATGGGGAAATACATGTTTTTCAGGGGACAGTGATGACTCACAGGTCTCATTAACTTCCACATGTAGTGCTGCACCTGATAATGCTCTTAAAATGATGATGGAGCAAGAAAAAAAGGGAGTGGATGATCTTTTCTCATATTTTATGGATTCGAGACACAGCAGGGGGACATATTTATGTTGAAAAGCCATGAAAAAGTGCATTTTGCATAATACCATTAAGTTTTATAGTATCTCTTATCCAGAGCACTATGCTGGTCTGCATGTAACTTTAAGCAAAATGACTTAATCGTTTTTTACACAAAAAGCACATTTAACTTTGTAAGTGCAAAAGCCAACATTACGATACAAAAGGTAAAGGAATGTGTACTTTTAGCAAGTCTCAAAGAAATTCGGATGCATGGATTATGAGAAAAAGAACCTTAATTGTGTTGGGTTTGAGGATTATAGTGAATATTCACAAATGTCAAAAAAGTGCAAAAAAGGTGTCACGAAAGAGCTTACTATTATTTTCACGCAGGACACATAAGCAAAAAATGAAATGGGAGAAGACAAGACATTACTACAACAATGCAGGATGTCTAACTCACAGGGTGCCCAGTCACCCGAACCCGACAGCTGAACCTGGATCAACTGATCCCAGCAGTCGTTGTCCACTTGTGTCTCCAGCTTGAAGATTGGTTAAAATAAAAACTCACACCACGAAAAAAAAAACGATTCTTGCCACTAAATCCTGAAACAGTGAAAAGTGTCCCCTGTGTACTCAAATGAGTGGACAGGGTAGACGGAGAGTGTTATGGTCCATGCACAGGCAGCTGAAATCTCCACATCTGTTCAGCCAGGCACGCCCTCCTTCTTTTCCAGACTGAGCGCATGTAGAGGCTGGAGAATTAGAGTGGCGGTGGGGGGGCTGGAGGGGTGTGTACAGATGAAGAAAGTGTGTGTGTGTGTGTGTGATAGAGATTTGAAGTTTGCGTGAACAGGCAGAAAGCACAAGAGAGACAGAGCTTGTTTTTGACTTATAGTTCTGCTGCAGTGACTCAGTGCTTTCTTATTCCTCCTGGGACAATGTGACCCCGCCGCTGCGGCGCTCCTGTCCCTTAATTTCTGAATCTCTGAATCTGGTAAGTCCTGCTGACTAATCCCCAAACAATCCCAGGCCCAATCCTCTCACCTCACGTGAGAGTTCAGCTGGACGTGATATGATGGGACACACGGTCACTTCACCCAGCAACGCTGCTGTCACTGCCACCACCACCACCGCCACCATCATCATCATCACTGCAACACGGCCTCTAAATTCTGATTAGCGGGTCGCTTTGCTTTGCATTTAATCCTTCATGTCATGCGATCTCTGGCGAGCCCGTTTGTGGATTCCACATGCTGTGAGTTTGAAATGAGGATGAAATTGAAACAGTAAGCACGTTCTTGAACTGGTCTGTTGTTGGCCTCCATTGAAGTGAATGAGAGACCGAGTGAGTACTGGCAGAGGGTGCTAATACGACTGTACCTTTATGTACGTATGACAGATGACAGAAAACAAGCAGATGTTTTGAGATGAACCGTTACTTTGCTGTGGCGACAACCAGGCTAAGAGCAGCTGTGCAGCTAAACACAGCCACGCTCACCATTAACATGCTACATGACAGTGCACAGTGAAAATGCTAACATGGTGATTTTTAGCACGCTTACTATGTTAACTACCTTAGTATAGACGTATTCTAGCATTTGCTAATTAGCATTGAACACAAATAAGGGCTGAGGCTGGTGGGAATGTCATTATTTTAGCAGATGATCGGTCACATATTGGACAAATTCAAATTCTGGCCTGAAGATGGCGCTAAATGGAAAGACAAAATTAAAAACAAAATTTCATGGCAGTCCATTCAACTAAGGGCTGTACAATATGACCAAAATCTCAATTACCGTTACAGATCATTTCAGATCCAGACAATGAAACATAAGATATAGCACATTTTCTGTAAATTCAATAAATAGTTTATATAAAATGACCACATGGTAAGCCTATTTCTTACAACTTTTTAAATTATACACTCAGCAATATAAACTATTTACAATTTCTCCCTTTATTTAGAGGTAATTTTCAATTAGGCCCTTGTTAGATAAAACTCCTCTGGTCAGATTGCTCATCCTGTTCATAATTACCCCGTTCTGCATGTTCACTCTCCTCCATGTTTGTTTGTGTGCATTCGTGCCACACAGAATAATGCAAAGCATCGTCCGAATGACGACAAATATTATCATAAAAAGAGCGATTCGTAACACAGCAAAAGAAATGACAGAGCATCCTGTCAGACCCTGTGATGTGTGCTGTGGGACATAATTCTGAAGCAAGTCTTCATATCCAGCCTCTGCAGTATAGTTATCTACTGCACATGCATGCATGAGATTAACATCTTTATCATCATCGCCACCATTGTCTTTCTTTTTTTTTCCACATTTGAAAGGTAGTTTTTTCCCACACAAATCCTGTTAGCGCTGCGATTTCATTTCCACCAGCTATTGTTTTTGCTGTTGCGCCAACCTTTGAACCAGCATGTCTGTGTTGTAACAATTATGTAACAACACTGAGAAAAAGATCTTGTTTTGGATGAGGCAGCGATTGTGTGTACATGGGGGATGCCTGAAATCTCTCTCCTGGGATAATGCTATGAAGCGCTGCGCAGGCGTTGCATGTTGATTAATATACGTTGTGGACCCGAGACACAATCAGAAAGGATCAGGTCTTCTGTAGGTTGATGAGACTATACGCTGCTGCTTCATGTGAACGCAGACAGCAATTCTGAATGATAACACAGATATTCCATGATGAAGTAGGATAATGCCCTCTAGTCTCCTCACTCCAGACTATTCTTGTGCTTCTTTGAGCAGGTTTATCCTCAGAACTGTGTCATTCAATTGTTTATTAAATGAAGGAAAATCGTCACTAATCCGTGGCTGTCTCCATCTGGGATGTGTGTGAGTGAGTGAGTGCTTGGCTGCAGACACAGACAGATAAAGACAGTTCAAGATGTGGATATGGGTATGAAGTCAAGCTAAATCCTTCACAACGGGGGGAAAAAAAATCAGGAAAAGCTGCCAATAAAGAGGATACAGATATGATACTATGCAGCCTCAGTAAACTCTGTCCTAATTACATTTTGCCAAAGGCTATCATAGCCACGCTTAGCCACGCTTTATATCTGCTAATTGGATTCTTCTCTTTAGAATAAACAATGTTTTTTGTGTTCCTGCAGGGCATCCCAGCTATGAGATATTGGTGTAGTGTCAGCTGCAACAGCAATTAAAACAGCAGGAAGCACCAGACTCGCAAACCTGCACAGGACAATCAAAGAAAAGTCCACCCTGTCATGCCTGTCTGAGCTGGGGCACTATTAAGAGATCAAATGTGAGCTTGTTGTAGTACCGAGAGGCGTCCACAGGGGGCAGCACATTCATATGCTAAAAGAAATCATCTCACGTTAGATTAAAAACCACTGTGAAAATCATTATATCACCAAAAAGCAGTTAAAAATCTCTGAATATAAGACTCAACGCATGTGAGTGTCGACTGAAGCAATGAAGCTAAGCTAAGTGTAAAACCAGCAGGCTGAGCAGGTGCGTCTAAAAATAAACAGGTGTCTAATTCATCACTGAAATACATGTAATTTGCACGTCTAACCAGGCATCCCAACCCAATTCTGCTGTGCGTTGATCAAATGAAGGATAAAAAGTCAGTCCCTCTCTCAGAGCCCTCAGGGAGCCATGTAGGCCTGTGTGAAGATAAACTGATCCTCTTTAACCAGCCCCACTCTATCTCCCCGAGTAATCTCTGCTTCCACCCATGTCTTTCTCTCATGTGAGTCTGTCTCTGGAGCTAAAGCCTTAGCTGAGGCTCAGATTTACTCTCCATTTACACCTCTAACCCCCCCTCTTCTCCCCATCGACACGGTGGGGTGGGCCCGCCGCCTTAAAAATGAACTGATAATCTGAAGCAAGGGAAAGCGGTGACAACAGGGTCCAAAGGTCTTGACAGCGAGTGGAAGCTCTTTTCAGCTTCCAGGTGATGCTGTAATGTTTCACGTTTATAACACAGTGCCTCTCGATGCCTATAAACTTCATCACTTGAAATAAGTCAAGTCCTTTGACCCCTAGTTCTGCACAAATGGGTTTATCGTCAGGTTCACATTGCATTCTACGAGAGGTAGAGGAAACCCGCAACCTAATTAGAGCTGCAACTGGTGCTTATCTAAGCCTTGTGCATGTAGATTAATCTGTTGATTAGTCTTCAAATTAATTGATACTGAACATAGTGAATAATTCTAGAAATTCCAAGAGCCAAAGGTGAAATCACTTGTAGCAGCAAATTCACACATTCGAGACACTGGAACCAGCAAACATTTGGCATTGTTACTTGAATCGATCATCAACATTTTTGTCAATAAATCACCTGTTCATGAATCAACTACTCAGCACTAAAGACTATAACCGGACAACATCTGCTGTTGTGGATGGAAAGTATAAAGAGAATAGCATCACTGAAACACAGTTACAAAGACTGCTGAATGTAGCAGAGCTCTATCTATACAGCACATGGTGGTGCATTATGGTTGGGTGCTTAAAATCTCCATTCGCAGTATATTGTGATGCTGATATGTAACATACGGCTTGCCCCCCCCCCCTTAAATCCCCTGCTTGTTCAACTGAATCAGACAGATCCTGAGGCATCTCATCTCCTGAGCAATGTAGTTACAAGCTGATGGTTTTAACCAGGCGTCCTGAAGTGCATTTGTCAAAGGGCCAGAATTTTTCCAAGCAGACACTGTGGGGGCGGGACATTCAAATAATAAAATTGGCATACTTTGCCAATATCAGTGTAAACAGACTCCTAAAAAAACATGGAAAATCCATAGTGAAAACTAGATATTTAACTAGAAAATGCTACCCAGACCCCCACAAAGGATGCAGCCAGTGATCAATTCAAAACCCACAGTTAGACAACCAGTGAATGAGTCCTTATCTCAACAAAAACTCCTCTTCAGGATCACAGGAAGCAACAAAAATACTCAGTTTGAGACTCAATACAACAGTCGGCCAGCAAAAATAAACCCAAGAGAAGCCTTCTGCATCTGATAGACAAGCTGAGGCCAGTCTGCTGCTGGGAGTCCAGAGGTTTGATGGTGGGTCAATGAAAGGATCATTCTGTAGAGCAGGTGAGCTTTGAATTATGGACTTTTTGGCTCATTGCTAGGGGTTGGAAAGCTAATCAAGGATCACTCTCAGGACAGACTGGGATGTCTTCCACTGGTGGATAACGTTAATAGTCTGGAGGCCGGACGGGAAGCTTTGGTGGGCCTGATGTGATGTCATTATTAGTAGAGGTGCTCTTTGTTTCATGTGTGGCGAGATACCCTCTTTTAGCCAGTTTTTTAGCTATTCCAATCAATACCTGACAGATCAATATAGTAACACAGTGGTTAATAATGCTAATATCAGCATGGCACATTTTCTATAAATGCACTATTGGCATGAGGCAGTCCTGCTCACAGACTCTGCAACATTCATTAGACATTGCAGTAACCAATTTCATCCTGAGATATTAAAGGAACAGGCACCACGTGTAAATGAATTTAAATCAATTTTATGCTACATCATTAATTGAAGAGATGATCAGTTTTCTGCTGATGTGCATGGAAACAGTGCTCTCTGAACTCCCCAGCATGCTGTGTGCGTGCTGAGCTGGGATCAGTGTCACAGCAGTGACAACAAACGCCTAGCCGTGCAAGAACAGTCAATATAAAGATAAATTATTTAAGCATCACATTTCTTTTCCTCATTAGAATCGTCCACTCGTCTGGCTGGTAAAGAAACGTGTACGACCTTGGGTTTTACTTTTATTAAGGGATTTAACGAGTGAAGAAATGATGCTCCAGATTTGTTGATGTCAAACGAGGACAAACACGAACAAAGATTATGACTGAGCCAAAAAAAAAAAAAAAAAAAATGGGGTTATTCCCTGACTTTTTGACAGACAGGACAGGGAAGGAATGTAGGACAACAAAATAGCCTTGTTGGTGCAAAACTGCATATTGGACTGTCCTCCCCGGGCTTCAAACAGATGGTGCTTCAATAATAAATATTTGGGGAAGGCTCCTTTAAATTGGATTACATTAGTGTAATCTCTGCAGCTATTTTAAACCATTTTGAGTGTGGTATCTCATCACAGTAGCTTTAATCCCTCTTAACTTTTGATTGTGTTTAAATTGATTCTCCTCGCACACATGGCTCCAAACTCCCACAACCTCCCTCTGGTTCCCGCTGCAAACTCACTCTCACATGCACAAATTGAATGCACATGTGAAGTCAGGCACATGAGATACACACACACACACACACGCACACACACACACACACACACACACACACCTCAATATTGTTTGTTTTTTAACAGCATCACCTTGAGGTCACAGCAGATGTCGCAGCCCACTCATGACAGGAAAGTGGCAGCTTAAATCAGAAGTGGAACTAGTTTACTGTTCTGCTTGGTGGGAGGATTTCTGTGCTCCCTGACTTCTGTGCAAGATTCAGCTTAAGGGTGCAAAAATATGCTGATATAAGTAGAAAAAAAAAGTAAAAACATTAGCATCGGGGTTGGTCTGGAGTACTGAGCATAAACGGCATAAACTGAACAAAAATGCCTCCAAGCATCAGCCAACGGCTTTACAATTTTTCAAGTCTGTCTTAAAACTATAATCACGTGTGTGCGCATACACACTGACACAGACTTTGCTTGCTGTAACCATTCCTCGGATTCATACTAGCCGTTTCAGACATCCCCTCTTCATGAGCCTCCAATGTCAAAATCCACAGTCCTCATTCATCGCAAAAATATATTCCAAAGTTTACCTTAAGTTAATATGAAGCTTCAGCAGGGTTAGACAAGTGAGTATCATCCAATGTCCAGTGTGAACACATGTGAGCACCCACTTTAAAGCTGCATTGATACATTTTTGGCCACTTGGGGGCAGCGTAACATGCTGTAAACATACCTTATAAAGTTGATCTGGCAAACTTGTTAGCAAACAGTTGCCTATTTAAACATCCAGCAGACACTAAGCCACAGTATCGTTCATTCAGAGTCGTGTTTGTGTCCACCTGATGAGTTAAACTCCAGTGTTTTAATCTCTTTTAGCTCTATTTTTGGTCTCATGCGCCCCCTGAAGGACACATCTGGTTTTTCACATCTGCTGAGCACTCCACTGTGTTCACTAGCTACAAAAAAGAATGCATGTGATGAATCGCGTGATAATTCTCTGTAGATCACTACGAGTGACCATCTCTCACATGTTAGTGGTCGTGTGATCCACTGCTAATATACAAATACTAATCATCGCCACTCAAAAGACAGCCTGAACTTGCTGTACTTGTCTTGCACGAGAGTCATGCATGAGAGCAAATATAAATTAAAAAAAAATCCACCTTCGAAACACCAAGCAAGGAAGCAAAAAAAAAAGGCCCACTGACTATTAATTTCCTCAATGCCTCGGACGCCGCCGCCGGTTACTAACCACGCCATTGTTTCGGTAAAAACACTGAGTCGTTGTTTAAAGAAAAAAAAAAAAAGCTCCCCTGTAATTTCTCGAGCATTTACAACCTTAATTTCCTGAACATTAAATCATCAGATATCCGATTTCTACCTCACAGCCATAATTGTGTATGTGTGTGTGTGTGTGTGTCTGTGTGTGAGCCCCCAGCAGTTCAAAGACCTTCTGAACCTTTCTAAACACTTGCCGTTCGTCCTCCCACTCTCCTTACGTTGTTTACTTACATGCATGCATGATTGTGCAGATAGAGCAACAGAGGCATGCCTGCTTGCGTACACGCTGAATGCCTCGCATGCCTTCTTCCAGCTCTGACAGCCAACACGTTCTACCGCGATGTCCTCTGAGCTAAACGCAGAGGCTGGCACAAGGGGAAACGGAGAGACGGGTGGGTTTCTCCAGCCGGAGAGAGGAGGAGGGGGCAGGCTGAGGCTTTGATCACATGCAAATACCACACACACGGGGGATGTAGGTGTTTATGTGGGAAAACAAAGACTCTCATTGTAGACCAACTTCTGTGAATTATGTTAGCTGGGGGAAAGGTTTCCATTTCTACATGTGCGGGGGAATTCATTTCACGTAACGCCAGAAAAACAGGTGCAGTCTGACAGAGAAGTGGCTCAACAACAAGGCGCTGATGTCTTCTTGTGGTTGTGTTTCGGTGGTCAGTTCGACTCGGACTAGCGGATGCCAGTGGCCTTATCATCCCAGCTGTCCATCACAAGTCCCACAGTGCCCTTTCAGCCAACTCTTGGGTCCTATAGTGGCAGGGAATGAAAGGCAAACTGAGAGCTAATATGGGTCTGTAACCACAACAGAGCCCATAACCACCCTGCCACCCCTCACACCGTCTCGGGTCTTTGAAGAAGATATTTATAAACCATTAGTGTGGCAGCGGAGCGAGGGTTGGCTGTTTTATCTCCCAGATCTGTCATGTGTTACCATGCACGAGGCGAGCTGTGCTGACAGAGTGACAGAGTGAGGGCCGACAGGGCCGCCGCCGCACGAGTCCAGGGTCGGACGCGGCGGCCGAGGCCTCGGCTGCCTCGCCACTTCACCGCCTGTGGGACACGGGGAGGGCTTAATGCAGTGAGGCTGTAATTAAGAAGTTGAGTGATCTGATTTCAGATTTCCACTGAGCTTCTCATCAGAGGGAGGAATTACAGGCTTATAATCTGCATGCAACATCAGATACTCAGATGCCTCCCAAGTTCATCATGGGAGAGGTGTAGGGTACAAGGAATGAACGCATATTCATCTCATCTGGAGAGCGAGACGCTTCTCTATCTTAAGCTGTCTATAAGTGTCTGCTTCCTGTCCGTTTTAAAATAGTTTGACATTTTGGGAAACGCTGAGATGACAGGAGAGATACCGCTCTCATCCTGTATCTGTCTGTTAAACAGAAGGAAACAGCAGGTTTGGTGACTGGACGAATATATCGGCTATTGGCACCTTTTTTTTTTTTGGAGGTTGATTTTTGTCATTTTATTTCGCTAACTGAATGGTGTGCCTTCAAAGAACGAGTGAGGGATGCTCACCCATCTGGTTTTTGTCAGTGTGATCATTAACAAATAAATTAAGCTCGTCTTCGTTCAGTGAGAGAGAGAAACTTGAAGTCAGAAGGCGATTGGTTCTATTTCTGATTAATGTGGAAAAAAGGTGTAAGAATATCTCCTTTCTTGATGTTTTGTGAGTTCATTTTGTTTTTTTATTAGACTATATTACTACTATACTATGTTGTCAATCACTGGTTGTTAGAAAATTGCATCACCCAAGCCCAGGATACAGGCAGCAGCCAGTTAGCCCAGCTTAGCATAGTGACTGGAAACAGGGGGAAACAGCTAGCCTGGCTCTGACCAACCCAAAACGATACTGAAAGTATTGGAATTTTTTGAAGTTTGACAAAGATATATTGGCTGATAGCCATTTCTTTTAACAGATAATGATGCAGAAACTTAGATTAGATTAGATAATTAATGAGCTTCATAGATCTTGGCAGACAGTTTTTTTGCCTCGTTTCCAGTCTTTGTGGTAAGCTAAGCTAACCATCTTCTGGCTGTAGCTTCAATTTTACCATATATTCATGAGCAGTATTGATCTTCTCGTCTAACTCCCCCCCAGAAAGTGAAACAGCCTGCCATTACCAGGAAGAGAGAGGGTCTGACTTCAACTTTCTCCAGGCACTCAGAGGTTAATCTGGTCCATGTGCTCCAGTGTGAAATCAAAGCACTGAGAGTATCATCAGTTCCCACAGCCAGAGCTACTCCCCCAGCCCAGGTATGGATTTTATAAAGTGAAATCCAATCCATATAACCGACTTTGAGGTTACTAATCAATACGATTCAGCAGGGCTCTTTTCTGGGATTGAGGTACTTTTTTGTTAGTGGAAAAACACATCAAACATACAAATGGTATTTTCCTGCTTTTAGAAAACACTCAAACTTGAACCTGATTATGTGACCACTTGTCAGCAGCACAACAATCTGTAAACACAACTTTTATCCCCTAATAACAGTTAACATAGCAAATGTGCATCATACAGAACAACAGTAGCATTGATTTGTACTGTAGTTTAAAAGTACGTGTTGTTTTAAAGTTTTAAAATATATAGTAAAAAATCACATGACACATGATCTAATTCTGTTATACATCAGAGTTGAGACAATACTCAGCATTGCACTGTAAAGTCCTTTAGGAGTCCGCCAAGACCCGTCAGGTCAAATTTATTAAACTACAGTGAGGTACATGTTCATCGCACCTTACATCTCACCCTCTATCTTTACCTTAAGCACAGAAATGAGGTGATCAATAATTAAAATCACCTGGTGCACAAGCCATTACATAGGCTAAATCAATATTTATGAATCCTAATTTAAATCCTAATTATAGCCTGCCATTTTGACATATTTAGTTCATGGTAGACAGAATTCACTGCACATATCCTAACAGAGCAGGACACCCAGATGTGGGCAGAGATTTTTGGATATATGATAGACAACAGCCTTGAAAAACGTCCTAATTTTGTTAAAGTTAGACATGCTGTGATGAATGACATGCTCTCAATGAATGTGACTGTGTGAGAAAATGCTCCCATGCAGGAGAGTCGGGGCTCAGATGGTCAGAAGAGCCCTGCTGGCTTTCATCTTTACTGTACAGTGCATCCAACATGTCTCATACATGCAGACCAACCCAAGTGACCCTTCTCATCCACCCACATGTCCACCTACAGTGCAGCTGAGGGAGCTGGACGAAGGTGAGAGAGGCGGCCTATAGAGAATAAAAGAGATAACCTGGCCCAGCATGTGCCCCACCTGAGCCCAGTTCACTTGCTGCTGCTCTGCTCTCCACTTTCCTACGAGGACACATTAAAGGACCAGTGCACCAAACTCACGAGTCCAGTCTGAGTGATAGATGAATGAGTGGGAAAGCTCATCAGATCCCGAAACACTGCACAGCGGGTTTACTCGGCTCCATGTTCACCGTTAACGAATAACCATTTTTGTAACCAGTTTTTTGCACTTAAGGACACAATAATAGTAACCAGAAACAGAACCTTAACAGTAATCCACCTGTAATCCACCTGTATTAACTACTCAAATTATAGCTCAACTGTGTGAACTTAACATGATAACGTATAACAACATGAAATTTTACTAAATATATGTGCTTATGTGGCTCTTACAGCAGTTTCCCTTACAATTGCCTCGAGGGTTAAGCTACCACAGATGGATAGACGTCGACCCCAAACGTCTGAATTTCAGGACAAAATATTTTCATTTTTGAAACACATCAAACATGAATCTTATCTTTTCTAGGACGATTGTGAGAAAAACAGTAAAAGTACAGTGTTCACATTACAAAGAAGTGTGTTTGTACGTATTTGAGTGACTTGCCGGATGGCGCTCTACTGTGTTGTGTTTTTTGCTGACTCTGGCCTTAATGATATTTGGCCACGCAGTTAGTTTAACTTGAGGTTGGTGAGCTTGAGTTTTTGAAATATCTGATGTGAGACTTGCTATCCAATACAATGGAGGTGTAGGGAATTTAGTTCAAGGAGCTGGCTAGAAACCTCAACAACAAGCATGTCCACGTCTCATTTGCACTGAATAATCCGCAGACCTCAGTGTGTGCATGTCTGTTTTACTGTTATTTTAATTAATTTAATTGTCATTGGAAACTGTTGACAGTGTGGTCTGTGGATTATCCAGAGTACCTTTAATGTTACACAGTAATTTTCAATTTTAAGGGCTAATGTGGATGAACTGACCCTTTAATAGCTACTTTATCTTTGTCCCCATTTCACCCAAATGATTGGTGCAGCTCACCTAGTTCAGCACAACAATCTGCACACACACTGTGGTTAAAAGTGCAGCTGCATGATTGCACAGCAAAAGGTATTTTCCATGCAGGCGGGATGTTTGCAGATATCTTTCTTCCTGAAATATTTTGGGTGTCAGAAACGTTTGGCAGCCGAGCACGTCATGAGATAAGCAACCACTTATTATGGTATGCCTGAAAAAAATAAATGAATGTGGGTATTGCAAATATATTCATCCTTAGCACTGCTTTACTCTTAATATCCTGTCACTAAAAATCAAAAGACCTGCTGCTGTCACGTCTGTGGATTTCTAAAAGAGAAAATGTGTTAAATGCTTGTTTAAACTCATGCACGTCTTCATCAGTTACAGCTCAGAGGCTGCTGTTACGATGCTCGTGTTTAAAGTCAGTCGCTTAGTCCATCGGCGTGCAGATTCACGCAGCGGCGACTGCCGCAGAGTGCAGCAGTTCCCACTCTAACAGCCGGCAGAGTTCATGCGTGACATTTCACCGCTGAGTGAAGTGGGCTGCAGTCGTCCGTTTGGCATGCTCGCAAATCACAGGCATGATTAATGCGGCGCAGTGATTTGTACAGGTAATTTCGCTCGTGCTTTACTTCCCTGCTGTGCATTATCGTGCTAATGTGACACTTTATTGATCCCTTTAGGGAAATTCTCTTTTCACAGCAAGGTCTAAGTGCAGGGTCAGTAACAGGAGAGCAGCCCTGCAGCTGGTAAAGATTCAGTGTCGTGTTGAAGGATGTTCGCCGACACGGGGGCTTAAACTCATGGCCTGTGGTTGAAGGACGGTCACCAAACTCAACATGCTGGCAAAAGCTGGCCAATGACTCTTGTTCCAGTTTCAGCAACCCTTATGCAGAGGTAAACACGCATGTTGTATAGCTCAGATTTTTAAACCTAATTAAAGAAAGAAATTAAAAATTCACAACCTGGGTCTTATTTTCATCTTTCCTCTCAATTAAGTCTGTATTTTATTCACTGGCTTCATTGCTAAGATCTGGGGATGGAGCTGCATGAGGAAAGCATCATTAAAAGCACAGTCCGAGTGAAATGTATTATATCCAACACGGCCAGAACCACGAGCAGTACAAATAAAAACCAAACCAACTACCACATAAAACATTAAAAAAAAAACTGTCCCAATCTGTCATCTGGAAAAGTTTTAATTCTGCAGACAGATTAAATTTTGAGCTTTAAATCAGGAGTTCCCAAACCAAACATCTGTGCATTATTTCACACAACTTAAGCCTTTTATCTCACAAACCCTCTGTTTAACTCCCTCTGTTTTAACCCCTGTTAACACGCTCGCTGCAACACTAATACGAACACAGCAAAAACAAGACGATTCACCTCGCTCACTATTGACTTTCTTTACTTTAGTGATGTGGAAACCTGCAGCGGAGACAGATTGCAGCAGGTTTGAAAGCAATTATGGCACCAGCAGCCTATAAAGCCATTTAATCTAGAGCTACAACGATTAGTCGATTAATCAAGTAGTCACTGATCTACAGAGAATTGCAGAAAGTTATTTTGACAATCAATTGTTTTTTTCAAGCAGAAATGCAAAACATGACCTAGTTCTACCTTCTAAATTGTGATGATCTGCTGGTATTCTTTGTCTTATGTGGTAATTAGATGAATATCTTTGGGGTTTTGGACTGTTTTTCAGACAAATTAAGAAATTTGAAGATGTCGGCGTGTGTTTTAAGAAACCGTGATAGGTGTTTTTCACTCTTTGCTGAGCGAAGCATTAATCAGTTGATGAGTGAATGAATGATGAAAACTGTTAATTGAAGCTCTAATTGCCCGGTAGCACAAGCTTTCGATGACACAGCTATACTAAGGTGTTTCCTTCCAGCCGTGTGACTTGTCTGTAGCGATGTCACCATGTTTGCAGGTCTCAGAAATCAAGTGTGCTGGCAAAACGCCATCAAAATTGACAGGGAGTACCTCCACAACCAGCAGACCAAAGAGCAGACTGCTCTCACAGTATGATTAGCAGTGAGTGAGCGAGGGATGGATTGAGCGATTAAGTTAAAAGGGCTGGAAAAGAGCTTTTTTACAGCCACCAACAGATTCCCAATAAATACAAATAGAACCATAAACACACAATGGAAAGAAACTGTTGCAACGTGACGGACCATATCGTTTAGCGACTGAACTTAGAATCTGTCACGCTTTCTATTTCCACGAAAATGAAATAAAACGGTGGCCAACATTCACATGCACGCGCTGCAAAAGAAGAACAGAGATGGCGCGCAACAGAGACGGAGGCTTGCATCCACCACAATTAAGAGCAGCACTAATTTACCAGAGGTGAGAGGACTGTAATCAACATGGATTATGTCAAAGTGTAAAAAGGACTCGATGGCTCCCACACCCTGACATGACAGATTAAGGCGAGAGAGGCTTTTAAGGCCTCTCGAGGGTCTGCTTGTGAATGCATTATAAACTGTGCTTTTGTAAAAGTGCTCCCTTCTGTGTTGGGATTAGATGGAGAACAGTTGCTCCCTTGAGACGGGCCGTGTGGTGTCTCAGCGTAATGGCCAAAGACAAATCAAAGAGATTTATTTTGTCTAATCCTCTTGAGCTACTTTACTTTTCTCTATAATAAGTTGATAGATAAGAGGCTGCGGTCTTAATGACAACAGACATTAAGGAAGCAGCCTCCGTACGGTTTTGGTACTGTCTACGCCCTGCTGATCTAGAGCTGCAACTAATGATTATTTTCACGATCAATCAATCTAATGATTATTTTCTTGAGGAATTATTTGCATGCATAAAAGAAAATAAGAAAACAGTGAAAGACGCAATGTCCATCACAACTTTCTAGAGCCCTGGTGACATTTTATGACATAAACAATCAACTATTAACCATCTGGAGTCCATTCATCAGCTAATACAGTTTTATTTGTAGTAACATGACTACAGACCACAGATTTTTTTTTAAACCTTGATTTAAAACTGTCATTTTAAGTCATTTACAGGCACACACAGACTTTTCCATTCACTGTACACTTTGGGCAAACAGGCAGCTTTCTGATTTCAGAAACTGACGAAACACAATTCAGACGCTGAGTTTGTGCTGAAAAAAAAAAGAAATGCATGTGTGGTATGAAAGTTCGAACTAAGGGACTGATGAACCACTCATTTTCACAATTATCAATGATCAATTCTTCTTAATGAGACTATTTTGTTCTTAATCTGTGGAGTCAGTTTGCGATTTAACTAAAATTTTGCCAATTTCAGTCTGTATTTTCCTTGTAGCTTCTGTTCATCCAAGCAAGGTATCAGAAAAGGATTGTTTTAGTATCGGTGCTGACAATAAAAACGTTTTAAACAATACCCAGCCTTGAGTTAATCAATATTTCTGTGGATCAATGCTTCACACTTTGAACGATTGAGTACGTGCTCACTGTCCCAAGATATTAAGTGTACATGTAGTCATTAACAAAGGGAGCAGGACACTCAAATGCAAATTTTGTTGCTCTTTAAATGAAACGTCAGCATTCAAACCCAATAATCTTACATGAAATGTGATAAACAAATATCACACAGCCAGAGTTCTGCACTAAACAACATCTTGAGGTTATTCTGAGAGTGCTATCTCGTAATAAACTTCACATGTGAGAAAAACTCCTGTGTAGGACAAACCTTTTAAAACCTAAACCCTGGATGCTGACCGATCACAGCGTCTCTAGACTGGCGTATGTGTCTCATGCTCCACAACACGTAGCCGACTAAAGTCTCTAAATCTCTGGTTCTCTTAAGATCTGTGTGGACAGTTGGCAGCAAAGGGGTTAAGCCTTTAATTCTGCCACAGTTCAACAGAGCATTGATTAGTTTGGATGGATGGGGAGGCGAAAGTTGCATTTGTTGTGGAGGAGGTGATTGTGGATGGAGACGTAAACAGCATTTCTACGCACATAAAATGAAACATTTTATTATTTTACGAGTGTGTATGTGTGTGTGTGTGTGTGTCTGCACGCTGTGAGGTGTTTCTGGGGATAAATGCCAACACTCGTATGTGTTTCCCGCACTGGCAATTAAAACTAGGCACACGGTGATTTTATAGGCACATTTGCGAGGCGGGTGAAAGGCGCCCGTTGCCCTTTAACCTCGGCAGCCTCACGCCCACTCTCTGCTCTCAGACCCCTTTCCCCAGTCACGTCTATCTGCAGCAGCCTCACGGATAAACCATCACCGTTTCTTAGGTCAGGTCGCTAAGCTGCCTCCCCACGCTCTAATCTTATTATCAGCCCAAGCTGGCTTTAGCAGGGGGGGGAGACGAGCTGGACAAAAGTCGTACGCAAGAAGACATCATAACATGACCACTGTCCTTTGACTCGGGAGACAATCGCATTACAGCAGAGACACAAACCTGGTAGTGAGCATGAGCGGTCTGTGTGCAGTTGTGTGGGTAGTTAAAGATCTGCAACAACTCTTCGATCTGACTATGCTGTAGATATATTGTAGAAAATCATTATATATATCATCATTATAAAAGGCAGCATGTACTGGTTCACTTTTCAAGCAGACACCTTCATCAACTTCAGCATTTTAGGTCTGAGTTGATTTGGGACTCCAGTGACCACTAGTCCAGGAAGTGAATCTCCTGAGCTGCAACAAAGAGTAAGAAAACAAACTAGTCCAAATTTCAGGTGCAAACGTGCAGCAACAAGCGATTTATTCTGGAATTGGTGATGTTTTTCTGACTACGAGCACTGCCGTGTCCATTTGGATGTGAGGCGTAAAGCAGCCGTCAGTGTTCCTGAAACGCTGACCTGGTGAAAAGAGCCTCTATAACCGTTGTTTTACCGCCATTTCAAAGAAAACCGTCTTCTAGGAAAAGTGAGCTTCTGAGGGCACAAACCATTGTCCGGCCTTCAGCTAAACCAATTAGGTGTAAGTGTTGGTAAACCGCCGCCGATCCCCTCACCTCACTCAGCTCTCACAACAAAAGGTATAAATACACCTGTATCTGGGTGGAAGTATTCACATTTACTCTCAAAATATATATCTTTTGTGTACAAAGCAAAGAGCAACTCATTGCTCCAGTTCCGAGATGTGTTTTCAGATTGGGCAACTTTACATTTTAACTGCATCAGGTGCTTTTCCTTCAAATGACCATTTACTGTGAAACATATCCTGATTGGCTGAGATCATCACAGCAACAGAGTACTACTCTGTATAAGCAGAACGGTTAAGACTACAAACCCTGCCAGACAAAGTAGAAACGATTAGGTTTCAAGAGCCTCGGGTCTTCTTGACCTCGAGTCATACTGTGTGGTTGTTTGCAAAGCACACTGCAAGTGGAGACAATAAATCACTCAATTCCACAATATCTTCTCAAAAACTTTTAAGAGCTTTACATGCTCTTTTGTATTTTACTCGACTTTTCCACTGAGCTCTGTGATTTCTGGTATTGCAGGCAAAGCTACGTGTCCTTGCTATTGCAGCTCTTTCATTTCTGTGACTGCAGCACTTGCGCTAATTTTCTCATTTCGAATCAGGGAGGACGTGCGAGCGCACTGATTAGAGGATCTAAATGCACGACGATCGTCTCCACTCCAGGATTTTACTGAAAACTCCGGCAGGATCTCCGTCCATACTTTGTTCTTCCTTTGGGTAATTAGTCAGTGTGGAGGACAAGTGATGAATAATGAAATACAGTCGTAAATGGTATAAAATCAGCATGTTTTAGTCTGAATCACTGATTAATCACAAACTGCATGTGACTGGCTACAGTATGAAAATGGAGCACCGTGATAAAAGTTATTTGCATCAATTGACAAGTTTTATACTTTCAAACTCTTAGCCGTTAAGCCGTTAATCTATAGAAGGTTTAAGAATGTCACGTTTATCTTCTCTTGTCTGCAGGCATATTTTCATGCTACACACACAGAACACACACACATATATGTACATATGTTCTCTGTACAATATTTTCCATTTAGAATAGAATAAAAGATATACATCTTCTATATTTTGTATTTACATTTATATATTATCTTCACACATCCACATATATATCCAGACAGAAATAATTCTGTCGTACAACACAACCGAAAACTGATGGCGATTGATTTCATGTTCATGTCAGCTAATGAATTTATCAACTGCTAAATGATGATCGACAGCATCATCAGGTTTTCGTTTTCGCACAACTTCACACATTAAAAATACACTCTGTAACGTGCAGTTTGGTAAGTTTGGGAGGATCATGTTTGCAGGTACCTTTGCGTCTCATCAAGGTCAGTTCCTTCCCACCAGAATCTCACTTTTATTTTGAGGGAGATTTTATCCCAGGACGGCCGAAGGCCCTCAGCAGAGATCTTGCACATGTTTGGAATTTAACTTGGCAGACCTCATCAGTACTCCCAGCCCATTTCACTGCAAACGGCTCCTGTAGGTTGGAAAATGTCAGCAGCTCTGCCACTTACAGAAGTCAACATTAGGGACCTTCTCAACAAGCAATTCGATTTTACAAAATGCTTTTACAGGTTGCAGATTTTCTCTCTCGATACTTGAAACTGGATACATGTGGCAGGAAGTGACATGCAGCATGCCTCTTCCCTTATTTCACCCTCAAGGACATGTCTCCAAATATCTTGCCTGCAGAGTATAGGCAGGCTGAATAGCTGGTGGTCTGTACAGGCTGTAGCACTGTAGCGACTGTTCACAGCAAGGTGCAGTTTTCAGGGCCAACCTTTTCTCCTATATGTCACCATTTCAGAATTATATATATATATATATTAGGGGTAGTCTTGACACCAGAGAAAGTTTCTGAGTTCACCTTCCCATCTGAAATGAAGCATATTTGATGTCTGAGCTTTGCCGGTAAAGGTGCCATGGTTACTGGGCTTATCAGGTCTGAGCAGGTTTCTTAGAAGCAGCTGTGTGTCGCCAGATCAATTTAGAGGACCAACCAACCTCTGGGCTGAAAATAGAAATGAGCAAATTCCCCTCCTGAAAAAAACCATATAAGGCAAGACTCACTCTATAGATCCTAATATATGTAGCTTAAAGCATGACCGCCTGCCTACAAAGCAGTTCATGTTTTTGGATACACGTCAGGCCAATTTAATTTCAGGGCTGCTAAATATGATATTATTAAAAAAGCTATTCTTCAGCGCTCACACGACTATTTCAGAGTGGGTATAAAACTGATGATTCAAACAGCTTTGCCACCCAGTGTCTGTGTAAGCAAATTGTCTGTTTCCAATGATTGAGTTGGATTTTTATGCATACGTGGTGCCACAGAAAGTACAGTGGAGTTCAAATGGAGCTGTGTTTGACACCCCACTAAACAGCAATAATGTATGATGTGAGTATAATGGTTCTAATTCAGACATAATGATAATTATTATTTACACATGAAGACAGGATTGGAAGTGTACCATTTGTGTTGGCTGCACATTTAATGTATTTGAAGAAATGTGGGTACTCAGTGACCAAACAGGTAAGAAAATCCACAGTCAGACAAAAACAGCTCTGTTAAACAGTTGTAGGTAGGAAGTTGGATGGCTTGAAATTAATGAAATGTTAGCAGAAGCAGCGAGTAATCGAGGCAGAAGTGAATACTGTGGTCGAGAAGGAGAAATCATTGACCTGGCTGCTCTGGACGAGATTGAAAAAACAAACAAAAAAAAGGAGGTAATGAGATAATTATGTAAAACATATTCTTCCTAACCTGCAGAGACGAACCCTTTTCACTGACACAGGCTCTAAATGGAAGGAAAGCTCAGGCAAAGTTATTCCCTTTCAGTCACAACATGAGAAACAGCTGAATAACAGACTATATTTCACTGAACTTTGACATAATCTATTAACTGTAGTTCCATCCAGAAAAACACTGTTTGATGCAAAATGCAAATTCCCTCTTTATTTGATCCAAATGCCTCTCGTTTGAACTCTTGCACAGCCGCCTCTGTGTGAGTTATGTGTTTTGATCATATTTTCTGAGTGAAAACGTTGGTGACACAGAAACAGCGTGTGATATAGTTCTATTCCTCTCTAACTGGGAAATTAAGATACAATACAACAATACGTTTCTCCTGAATGTCTTGGTGCACAAAGTAGAAAAACACCAATGTTGTGATATAAATGTCTCCGGACAGGACTACAGTCCTTGCAGAGAGAACGGTGGTGATGAAGCTGAGGAGAAATTTCTCTTATCAAACCTCCCTGGTCATACTAATGACATCTGGAGAGGCTTACGGACAGGAGTGGCACTTCAAGCGACCGTAAGGCCAACGCTCTGCCCGGCTTCAATTCTCAGTCATCCCAAAGAGCCAATTATTCCGGGGTTTGACAGATCACAGAGATTGGCTTCGTATTCTGCTTGGTAGGTTGTTTCTATTTTGAGTGTCAACACCCCGAGGTATTAATTCTAATGGCAATTGCTTCGCCACCAGAGGGACCGAACAGAGTGAAAATTTGATCCACAAACTAAATTGATGTTACAGCTGCAATACACACTTGAGGGCTGGAAAACGAAGCGAGGGGATTTATTGAAACAACAAAGGCCATTGCTGGAGGATTTAATGTCACATACATGGTGAGTAGATTAGATAAAAGCACAGATTTTTTTATTTTCATTCTCCAACTTGGTTCTGTGAGGTTCTACCTGCAAAGCATTCAGACTGAACATAGGAGGACAAATCCAATTTATCGCATCACCTCACTGCTCTGTGAATTAAAGAGAAAGTTTTGCTCAAACACAAGTTTTGAAAACCCAAAAATGTATAATTTTATTGAAAAACATTATGAATGACACTGATACGAACAGCAATTTAGCCTAAAGGTTTAACTGTTAGTGACCATGCTAGATGGTGAGCCCCCACAGGTTGCGGTACTGTTAGCAAGAATTACTTTCATGATTAGTAACTGCTCAGATAACTGCAACATCGGACACAAAGCTAAAAAAAACAAGAGTAAGATTCGAAAACCACGGTTTATGCTAAAAAAAACAAAACAAATACCGTTATCATTTTTTGTGGAGCTCTGCAGTCAGTGGAGCAGATACTTCTGTATTGCTTGCCAGAAATCACTAATTCTTGACTGATGGGTAGCAACGATGTTCTGGGCACATTAAATCACCCGCTGCAGAGCCCTCCTGTCCATCTAAAGCCACACTAGTGGTCCTGTGAGACCATACCAGCATGCTAGTGTGCTCATAATGACGACGCGAGCATGCTAAAGATTAGCAGGTACAATGTTTGCCCTGTTCACCTTATTTCATCGTTCATCTTATTTTCTGCATGCTAACATTTGCCTATTAGCACTAAACGTACAGCTGGGGTTGAGGTGAATGTTATTTGTTTTGCAGGTATTTGGCCATAAAGTATTAAGGTGTTGGACAAACGAATAATTTGACCTGATGGCGACACTAGAGGAAAAAAATCAGGGGATCCAAGTTAGCAAAATACAGGAAGAGCTCAATCAATAACTCAGTCCAACCAATCTTTTTTTCCACAGCTACACAGCTGGGGCAATACACACTTTTACATATTTTTTATTTATTTTTTCTACATATTTTTTTCTTTATATAGTTAAATTTTATTTTGCTTATATAATAAGTACATATACATGGTCTACTTCTTATTTTGTATTTTGTTTTTTGTTTCAAATGTTCTCCATCTCTGCTGCTATTTGTCTTCCCCCTGCTTTCTCATGCTGCTGTAATGCCCAAATTTCCCCGGCTGGGGATAAATAAAGTTTTTTTGTATCTTATCTTAAGTAGGATATGTTTATTAATAGTTGTCCAATTAATAAGTTTAATTGGCTGGGAAACAATTAATTAATGGTAGAGAGAAAGTTATGTGACCACGAACATCAGGACGATTCACATTAATTTTATGGAATCTGTCAACCTGCTGGGGGCGCTAGAGAAACGTCAGAGGATAACCAGACATTATAATTAAAAAACAAAAAAAAACAAAACAATAAAACGATGGACCCTGAATATCTGCAGCAAATGTCATGGCGTGACACTGCCATCGTCAGAGCCGTGACGTTAGCATGGGTAAAAATGTGCTATCATACACGTAGAGTGCCTTTAGGGGGCTCATTGTGACCAATAGGGCTGGGTATCGAATCAAATTTCAAGAATCGAAATTTTATCTCCATCTGGCATATCTTGCAAATTGCTCTGTTCCTGTCAAGTTCCTTTTTTGCCTCGACATTTCTAAAACCGAAATAGTTCCAGATATCCGCTTTAAGCGAGTCTGGTCTTTTCAAATCTGGAGCTCGGCTAACTTCGCTGCTACCGCCCGACGCCATGTTGTTATGAGAAGTATCTTCACGCCGCGCCTGCGCGAGTCACCTCCTTATTTATACAGTCAATGGTCACGTCACTGGTGGGGTTAAAGTTCACCCAGGAAAAAATATATATATATATCTATAAATGTATAAAAAAACGATCCTTGGAAGCGAGAATCGATTTTTTAAAAATAAAATGAGAATCGATTTAAGATCGGCGGATCGATTTTTTCAACCCAGCACTAGTGACCAACACCAGAGAATTATACTGATCACTTTGACTATAAAAGATGTGTAAACCTCAATACTTCAACATCACTCACACAGAAATATTAAGGAAAGGCCTCAGTGAAGGAAAATAAAAAGGCACGTTTTCCATGAAGAGTGCATTACATGACAGGAAGTAACATTACAGAGTCACAGCTTAATGCAGTTTTAATCTGTAAAGAGGAATAACTGCCGCCTGTGCGCTTGACTTGCCTCGCCATCGCAGGATTGACCTGAGGGACCGTGTTTAGCCTCACATAACCAAGCCTGAAGCCTGTAAGGCCAGGTTACACCTCAAACCAGATGACAGCATTAATCTGGCCACAACAACCCTTCCCTCCATCTGGCGAGACAGTCGAGCAACAAGAGAAAGGAGCAGGGATGCCTCTCACTCCTCAATGAATACTAATCTCCCATCTCGGCATCAGACAAAACCATTCTGCTTCCAAGCACAACAAATCTGTCTTTGTACACGTGAAAAAAAAAGCAAGTTTCACGGAGCTATCATCTACCATTTTAAAACTAACCTATCACCAATACAGCATTGCAGGGAATCATCCAACCCTGTGATGCCTCAGAAAAAAAAAATCCCATCTCCCACTGCTTTACTCTAACGCCCAAACAGGACTATAATCTTCTAGCGTCTTTGTGGAAAACTCATCTGCTGCCACCAGACAGCCCAGTTCCCACCTGCACTAAGAAGTCAAAAGAAAAAAGGTACTTCTTTTCCTGTGCAGACCAGCAATTTTCACGCATTTTACCCTTGAAAATCAATCTTCCTCTTTGGTTAAAAGCATTTTAAAATGCTGATGAAACATTTTTTTTACACTCACGTTGTCCCTTCGTGTAACAATCCCTTGCCATCACCATTTGACAACGCTTTTCTGAGTAATTGTGATGAATTGCGGAAATGCTTCCTCGAGCCACGGGCACCAGCATTAATAAGATTTCTTTGTCTCAGACCTCAAGATAAATGCCTCTTGGTAAATCAAATGTCGCTGGAGACGCCAGTTAGCGGCGTATGTGTGTGTTTGTGTGCCTGGTCTCTGAAGTTCACACACTGGTTTCCAGCCAGAGCAAAGGTCTCATTTAAAGAGGGAATGTACCTCATTAGTGTGTGCCATTTTCCCAGGGTGCACCTGGTCTAAATTGTCGTGACCCTCGCCTACGCCTGGGGTGGAAATTACACACTCCTCCGAGATGCATCATTTATGGGCTACGATCAGTAGGCAAAACAGGCAGCTGGTACAAACGCACACCTCTTTTGGATGCTTTTTCTTTTGCAGAGCGTCTGTGGTGTGATGCTCTGGAGGTACTGGAAGCTGAGGTAGGACTGAAGAGCAAGATGGCTAACAAGCACAGCGGGAAGCCTGAGAAGTGTCCGAACGCTCTCATCTCCGTGAGGGACAAACCGGACTGGTCACCGGTGGCCACATCATTAGTCACATGAAGACGGAGCATGGATGGAGAGGTGACCACAGGTGAAACACACCTGTCAGGCTGCAGCACCGGCAGCTTTGCCACTAACTCAATCTAGCTAAATTTGGCAACTGTTGTCTGTTACTGCAGCAGGAAAATATTAACATCATATCAGATAAGCAGAATTTATCCTCTCTGGTTTTGCATATTATCAAGAGAGGATGTGTTTTTTTAATTTATTTTTTAATTGTAGAAGACGTGTTCCTTCTGGTCCTATTTACAGTTTCAGCCCCACCTGTCTCTTAAATCAGGATTCAGGATTGTTATAAAAACACTGTGAGAAAGGTCAGATTATAAATTTAGATCGTATAGATTTTTATTAAGCAGTGGAGATAAGCCGCACAGCTGAATGACACCACCAAGCAGGCTTGTTGCTTTATTATAGTATTGTATTTGGGGGGTGTAGCTGCAGATGTTATATGACTGCGCTCACAGACAGCCCACAACTGTCACCTTCTCCCAGTGTCTGAATGGGTTTTGCCAGGTGCTTCCAGGTTTCCTCCAACAAAAGGACGCAGCTTAGGCTACTTGCCAGCTCAGAGTGCCCATACAGGTGTGAAAAGTGAATGGTTGGCTGTCTCAATGTTTGATGCCTGTTATCGACTGGAGACCAGTTCAGGGTGTACCCCGCCTCTCCCTGCAGCATCAGCTCAGATTAGCTCCAGCGCCCCTTGACCCTCTAAAGGATCAGGGGGCAGAGCTAAAGGATGGATGGATGTAATAAATGTATGTGTAACTCATTAAGATACAGGTGCTTGCTTCTCTCTCCCTCTCTCTGTGACTGTGTTTCACTGTGCATCACCTTAAGTCAACTTTTTTCCAATGCACCCTCCCTGAATGAACTGTTTCCCAGATAATTAAACCCATTAATTAGACTACTATTGATAAACAAATCCTACACCACTGGTTGGCCTGGGTTATTGATAGAGCTGATAATTCTTCCTCCCTGTTAAAGAACTTGATTTCCTTTCAATTTAAACAAAGGCCCTGAATAAACCAAAGAGATTTTACGCCTCGCTGTGAGCTGCTGATGTTCACATGATTTCTTTGCAGTCAGAGTTTGAGCCACTGTTAAAATTATTCCTCGCCGAATGAGTGCAGCGTGTGGAGGGCAAATCGCTAATGCGGTACAGTACCGAACATCAAAGTGAGCCATTCGGCAAGAAAATGCTGATTAGTTTTTACAACGTAATAGGTAACAATGTGTGCCATATTTTTCCGTCTGATGTTGGCGAAACATGGCCCGTTCATTTAATGTGCATCAGCTAAAACCTTCATGGCTGCAATGTAATTATAACACCTCACAGCAAACACAAGCTGCCGACTGTAACAAGCCTATTTGAAAATGAGTGCGATGATAGCATGCATTATAGAAACATACGTTGTTTTTTGCTGTAATAGTGATGGGAAACGCAGCAGGATCAGAAAGACTGCTGTTTATGTGAATGTAAGAATCTGCACTGTGTCCCACATCCATCAAACTTCACTCTGCGCAATCAGATTGTTTTCATCACCCGCCTCAAAGTCACATTAGCTCAATAAGGCGCCACGAAGAGCTCCAATCAACACCTGTCAAGCACCACCACTGTAACGTCACAGGGTGGGAAGTGTGAAGTTGAACATGAGGCAGCTGTTGTGTGCAGCAACAAATCTGAGCACCGCTGTCCTCTTTATTGTGTGGCGAGCACGAGCCAATTAATTTGACCTAGATTTACATGAGAGAATCCTTTAAGTAGCCCCGGCTCTGTCTGCCTCTAATCAGTGCGTGTACCCTCTGCAGGGGTCTCCTGTATGTTCCTGGCACCCGGAGTGGGCTGTGGTCAATTAGGCCCCCTTGTTGAACACCCACACTAAGGTATGCGTCAGCCTGACAAATGCAGCCGTTTATGAAACGGATGGCAATTCACCAGTTTGAGTCAGAGAAGATAAATTGAGCTCACTAAAGTGACTCGGAGGATGTTTTCCCTGCAGCAGATTGCAGGGAGACTGACGGCGAATGTGTTCGCTTTTCATGCTTTTCGGCGTCTTTGCCTGCAGGAGGACAGAGAACTGACGCACTTTCTCTGAGAAGAGATTCTGGTGAATAATTTGGATTTCGGAAATTCCTAAACTTAACCAACGTCACAACTTCCTGTTCCTCACCACAAAGCAAAATACATTTACCCTGTTCTGTAATGGACTTTTGACTGGAACAAAGCAATATGACCTTGTGTTAATTTGGTCAAAAACTATTGACAATCTATTTTTCACAATTAAAACAGGAGACCATATTCAGGCTTCGATAATTTATTCTATTTTATTGGTCAACGAATAAAAACCAAACAATAACGTGAAAGATGGACGAATGGGAGAATTAAGTAATTACTGTGTTAATGCAGAAACGTATCAAACAACGTTCATGCAGGCCTGCAGCCGACTGTAGCTCCTGTCGCTTCCATCTATTGCACAAAAATACGCCCTGAGCACGAATTTATTTAGCCGCTTGACCCGTTGCACTGCTGCTAACAAGAAGCATCTTGCATTCAGTAACATTATCTGTGAGTAATGTTAGCTCAAGTTACCGCTTCTTGGAAGAACCTGATTTATGGACTTAATTCTTCTACAATCCACTGAGGATTAGGCAGGAAGAGGCAAGAAAACAGCTGGGGCAGACTATGAAAACATGCAGGAAGCACGCCAACGCGTAGGAAAAGGTGAGACAACATGATGAAGGTCTGTGGATGAAACAAACGTTTACTTCTAGTCAGCTGTTTCATGTTGCTATCAGAAGGAATGAGTGAGGTGATCTCTTCCTTTAATGTTTTAGATATATTAGCATCTTCTCTGAAGCTAAACCCAGACAATGAACAGCATGTCAGGGAGTGAATGCAGCCTCTGAATGGTTTACTGTTCTGCAGTGGCGAGCACGGGTAGCTGCGGGAATGCTAATGCTACATGTGCAGGAACAATCGTGAGAAACGATTTTGTATCGAGGTATGCACATTGTAATGTAAGCCTTACCTGTGCTCTGCTATATTACTGCACAGCAGAGTGAAATGGATCCTGTGAGAGCAAGTGTACTCAACAAAGATGACCATAGTAAAAAAAAAATAGCATTAATAACTTTTAACTGAAAATCTAAACTACTGCTCATTCAAAATTTACAGTGTATAAACCCAACAGGCCACTGAGTTTAACCCTGAACTGGCCCCCGATTAATATTCAGTTTGAGGGGGTCACAATGCCTGATTAATCTGAATGATCAATAACCTGGCTGTCTCGTGATTGGACAGATTTCATGCACACACAAGCATTGGAGCATTCATGGCTGCGTCCGAGACGCTGAGGCATCGTTTGAGCTAACAGCTAACGGTGCTTCACATTCACAACGCTGCAGCATCCACTGCAGTTACCCACTAGTCCAAAGATAGTTTCATCATTATCGATGTACGACAGAAAACAGATACGTTGCTGCAGAACCCATTATTGATAACGCTGATTTGCTATGACCGTAATTAACCACTTCTGCTTTCTGTCTTTAATGGCTCAAATGTATGCTGTAGTTGATTTTGTGCTTCGATCATTTGTGGACTACGTTAAACTCCATCTTGCTTTGTGGACTGACCTTTTTTTTGCTGTGACTACAAATCCTGTGGCAAACGCTGCACTGGAGTAGTGTTTTACAAGTGAACTGTAGTCTTGAGACTGTACTCTGATGGACATAAAACTGAGCGCTGTTGTAGAACAGATGGACTGTGAGGTGTCCCAGAAAACTGTAGCTCCATATTTCCCTTTTTTTTCTTGCTTTCCATTCAAAGTAGAACTGTGCATCTCTTTCCTGCAGCTGTCACGTTCAAATAAAACTTTATTAGAATTGTGGATGGACAAAACCAATTAGAGGTTCTGTGAGTACATACACACAGTTACTGGTCGACTGATGCGCACGGTGTGAGCAAACTGCAGAAGTCACACGCTTTGGCTGTGCAGAAAGGATGTAGCATGAGCGTAGGGCGTCTGCCAATCTTAATGCAAAACAGAGGAAACTAGCGAATCGTGCACAACCGATCAACAAGACATCAAATCATCTGAGAAGTAAAATGCCAGGAGGCATTTTGGATTTAACACCACAGATGGAAAAATGAGGATAAAGATAAGGCTGCGCGCTGCCTTTTCAAAATGACACCGCCTCACAATGACGAAAGTGAAATCACAGCACGGATACCAGACGTCACACAATAATCTGAATAATCTAGCTCACCCAAGATTAAGTTCTGATGCTTCCTGGTTTCACTGAAAAAGCTTTTCTTTCGTGCAAAGAAAAACCGTCATAAGTCACCCAAAAATGTGTGACTTAAATTTCTGGAAATTTCTGACTTTACAAGCTCAGAGAATATCTGATTTTTTTCTCATGAATTTACAACTTTAATTCTGAGTTTTTTCTCTGAATAATACTCCCCTCCTGCGGTTCCAATATATATATTTTTTCTACAGTGGCCCTCGTAGTATTCAACACACTATTTATTAAATGTTCAGCAGCAATTAATGAGTAAAATATCATACCAGGTCATGTGACCACAACTAAACCGGTTCTGTGACGACTGAAAACCCCATCTGCTGCAGGCCGTCCTCACCAGGACAACAATCGTATAGGTCGACTTTGCAAGTAGGTTATTACAGCCCATAATTAGTGTATTGTTAAGCAGCGAGCTCTTGTAGTCAAGCTCAATGGCAGCTTGACCAACATGAGCTCTTCCACCGATCTTCCACATGTTCAGATGTCTAAGACTCTTTGTTGCCATAGTCTTTAGCTGCTGAGGCCAGCTAAAGGGAAGCTTCGCACTGATTCTCATGCAGCACCCTGCCGGTTTCACTGCTGGACCCTGACCGACTAATTTCTTGTTTAGGTAATCATGCCATACATAATCAGAATTACCCTAAGCTCTGTGAGTTATTCTGTGAGAAGGGATATCGCTGGCTCATAAACATCAGCCTACACCGGAGCCACGACGGTTTCTATCTCATTATTAACCAGCCGTCACTGAACACAATCGGCCGAGGACATATTTTAATCGCTGAGGCCAAAGAGGAAGGCATTTTTACAAGAGGGGGGCGAGATTGGCATGCAAACCTCACTCTACATCCAGACTGCTGGGAGCCACGTCACCTTTTCACTGTCCCCATGCCAATTTGAGCCTGATGGGCAGCGGTAATATGCAACAGCATGGACACACTGCATGGTACAGCTAGAATATGACTCATTGCTGTCAGTGGTTATAAACCTTTAAAAAGCGGTCAGCGTCCGTCTCAGATCATCAAAAACGAAGGGATCATTCATGGGCAGCTAAGTATTAACAGATTCATTTTAATGTTTAGTAGCCAATTAGCTTCGGGTCTCCTCATGTGAAGCCAATGAGCTGCTCCATTTCCATAGTTTTTTGTGCTGCAGCCCCTTGCTTATTTATTGTGACGTTTCTGACATGCAAGATTGGTTTCTTTGACAGGCTTAGCTGCTGTCAGAAATGTGAAATGTAATCCATCGTGCAAATTAAGAAATCCATCCGATGATCAGAACAGGAAGTGGCTTACGTTGCTCGTCAGTGAGCCGCGAACCGAATGCATTCATTTGTTTCATTCCATGTAGCAGTTACACCAAATCAGAGGACGGCAGGCATAATGTCACGCCACAGTGGCTTCAATGCAGAACTCCATAATGACAGCGCAGATTTTAAGCCAGGTGTCCAAAGTACTATTAAAGGACTACATGCACACTTTCTCTAAGGAATTTCAGCATCCTGGCATACGATGCACGAGCCGTAACCATCTCCACAACAACTTCCACACTGGAGGAAAGCCAACATCTGGTCAGAAACGATGCAGCAGCACAGTTGACAGAAACAAGATTGGCCAAGTGAGAAGAGCCTTCAGGGCTTCTTCGAGCAGAGCCTGGATGATGCGAACATGTGTTGATAAGAAACAGGAAAAGTCATAAGATTCAGCACATCTCGTCAATATTTTTGTGTCTGTTTGTGATTATGTGGAGTAACAGCATCCAGCTGGAAAACGACTCTCAGTTTTGGCCTCAAATGAAATTTTCAGAGTCCAAGCTGATGATTGACAGACAAATACACTGAAAACTCTCTTTACATCCAAACACTGCTAATTAAAAGCCACGCTGAACATTTCAGTGTTTCTGTTTGTCCAACATTTGGTGCAAATCTGTGCCATTATTGATGAATCATTCTGCCAAATTAACTAAAACTTTATCAATGCATTCATCGCTAATGGCATGACACGTGCAAGCCCCACCAGTGAAAAGCCACTACCTGGTGCAGGACTTTAAACCTGACCATAATGTTCATCAAGTGCCAGCTACGATTTCTTGTCCAGAGTTTTTAAAAAGGATTCCACGTTGACTCACATGCTTTTATGTTATTTTTAACCTCACAGGGGACAATAACATCAAAAGGAATAAAAAAAAAAAAGCAACAACATTTGACTTAGTTGAAATTTCTGTGCATTCAACCATGCAACAACATTACGCTCTCTTAAGATGAAGAGTACTCTGCCTTGTGCTTAAAAGGGGACCTCTGGTAAAACCACAAGCAGCAGCCACAGCAATAAAAATTACATATTTCATGGATTGTCAGCGCTTGTTCCTGCATTTGAATAAAAATTTTGCTGGAAGAAGAAAAGGAGGGGGGCTGTTCAGAGGGGCACATGTTAGGCATCTAAGCAGGCTGATAGCTGCATTAAGTGCCAATAATATGGATCTGAGTGACGCCTTTCAATACATTTACACTCACTTTGGGATTTAAAGCAAAGTGAAATCTGCTGTCAATGCAGCCAGTGGTAAATGTCATGCAGGTACAGTATACAGCACTTTCTTCATTGTACTTTACTGGCTTAATTCATCACAGTTAAGGAATAAGTTAGTTAAAGGAAGAAATTAAGTAGTTTTTTTTTTTGACTTTCTGGTTGCTTCAAAAGTGGAGTTTGATGACAGGAAAATCTTTAAAGAGGAAGATTTTCACAAGAAACCACATTCTTCCCTCTAAATGTCGTCTGAAATGTGTGTTCCTCACTTTCCTTAATGCTCCAAATTGCCACTGGACTCTGGTGTCACCCCCCCCACCGCAGCGTGAGGCTTAATGCCCGCCGAGTCAATTAATTAGCTCACCTTGAAGGATCCATATTAACATCAGTATGGCTCGAAGTCTCGTCTGTATCTCCATGGCGCACCATCCACTGCTGCTCCAGCGATCAGCAGCTTCTTCAAAGTTGACACCGAACACTCTGTGCGCCGCTCAGCCGCTGCTTAATTGTCTTCAGGTAGCAATTAACAGAAAGCAGCGAGGCAGCGTGTGCAGATAAAGCCTCCTGTGCGCTTCCCATCCCGGCTACAAACTGCGGCTCACATCGCAGGACGCACCGGTCCCGCTCGCCTCTGCTTCTCAAACCGCAGGAAGATGGAGAAGCATTCAGGTCTCTTCTTTCTTTTTCTTTCCTTCTGCGCGCCTCTCGCCACTTCTGCTGGCAGTCTGCACCTGAGTGTGCGTCGCTCTCGCTCGTGCAGCCCACTCAGTAAACCGAAGGAGCTTATTCACCTGCCTGAGCTGCTCGGTGACGCCCCCTGGCAACCAAACCTCAACTGCACCCGTCAGTGAACAATGACTTTAATGAGGCTGGTACACAGTTAACAGAAGGGCTTTTTGTCTCTTTTAGTGGACAGATTCCCACAGCATGACAGCATGTGGGTGTTTATACGCAGGGCTTTCACTGACGGTGGGACTGGGTGTGCGTAAAACCTGTCACTCTTATGTCTTCGACTTTTTGCGCCCTTTTTTTTGTCTTGCCAAAAACTCACATAAGTCAAAACTATATATTACAATATATATTTTGACAAATACCTGAACATAATGTTGCATGAAAACAATCTGTGCAAAACAGCAATGCACAGCGTTTTTCATGATGAAGATACTTTGCTGTGTGCTAAACGTTCATCGATCATGCTTTGATATTAACTACAGACCACCATAAAAACCCCACTGTTAAGTTTGGCACACTGGCAGATTTAAAGTTAGCTTTGCGATGTGAAAAAACACTATAAACTTAAAATAACTTCACTGTAAAATTAACTGGGAGTTTGCACGTCACCCCCATGTCTGCATGGTTTCTTCCAGTTTCCACCCACAGTCCTAAAATAAGTTTGTTAAATATGTGTGTGTGGACTGTTGTCTGTGTGTGTGTGTTTGCCCTGTGATCAGTGGTGGGTATAGTACTGGAAATACATACCCAAGTAAAAGTACAGTTACCCCCAGTTTTAATAGTTTTTAGGGTGTGCAGGCCAGTGGATAAAGCCTCTGAAACTGTTGTCTTTTTTAGTTGTTGGAATAAAAAGTGTGGCCAGGGACTGCTGCTGGAAGCTGTCTGGGATTTGCTCCGTCGTCATCGTGATGCACAGTGCTTTCCAGGCAGCTAACAACGTGGCGTGCACGCTCTGCCCCCAACACTGAATCCCTGCATTTACAGCACAGCAGTTGTAGCCATGAAAAAAGTAGATTTCTGGCTTAAATATATTCTCGAGTAAAGAGTAGAAGCACAGTTTAAAAATTCAACATGGAAAGTATTTGTACCTTAAAACAAACCTAGGCTGTTTTCAGAACCACCTACTCAACACTACTTTTGATCGCAGTATGTGCTGCATACTGTATTAATACTGTATGTACCACATGCTGCATCCTGTTGTCACAGCAGCATGCAGTGTGAGTCTGTTAAATTAATTTATTTTGCAGCATGCTAAGCCAGGTTTAGCCAGCTTCTGGTTTTGCAAAGTGGAAGTGAGCGATAGCATTGCAATGGCAAACCACCACAACAGTGTAGCGTCCCCTTATGCTCTAAAAAATGATAATAAATAATAATAAATGATGAGCAGTTACCAGAGATTTGAGTAACGCCTCTCTGATGATTGAAAGGACCCAGGTTCACCAGTGTTTTGTTGCATTGCTTCACACAAATGTAACCCAAGTTGGAGCTCGTCCTCCAGGTATTTCTGCTGCTTTGAATAAAACTTGCTTTATTTCTGTTTGTGTTTATATCTGGTTTGTAAAAACAGAATAACCGCGGTACAAAAGATATCTTTCAGTTGTGGGCCTGGCTTTCCCCTGCTGAAGTGTGACCTGCTGGCTGCAGTGGTCTGTGTGACAGTGGGGTAACCGGGTCTGAGAGTGTGACTGGACTTACTCGCAACTCCAAAACACTTTGGAGCACTTTTTTGATTGGTCATCAGTTTTACCTGAACTCTACACAGTTGTGTTAAGTGGTTAAATATCATAGAGAAATAATCAAATCTTCCTGTTGTTGGCCCAGCTGGCTGTTGTGACGGCTCCAGCACTTTGCATTGTGGGATGCAGTAGGTGAGATAAACTAGTCGGATGCATGCTGGAGATTTTTGTCAAACCAGTACGACATCGGGGCATTTTTGGCTGCTTTTGCATTGTGCGTGCTACATGCTACAAATCAGTACATTCATCTTGAATAGTAGGTGGCTTCGAAACACAGCCCTACTTTTTGTGTTGTAATGTGTGACCACCCACAACTGCCTGTGATTGGCTGGTTCCAGTCCCTCTGTAGCTGGAAACCAGTTTCACCTCGGGCTGCACTTCTACATCACTGCAAAAAGATTTTCTAGGGATGTTAAATATTCTCATTAATTTAGTTTTTTTTTGTCCACTTCGGGGCTGCTGAAATAATCTGCAAGAAACAACACTGACATATTATCACCTTGTAGTTTGATAACTACACATCCAGCACGAACGGAGAAACATGAGTCATGTTTGTGTCCACCTGATTCAAATAAGCCTGTATTTATTTGTAGCTCTATTTTGGTGTCCACCAACTCCTGAGGGAAATATCCGTCTCTTTAGCTGCTAAATGATCCACTATATTCACCAGCTAGATGCTAAATGTGTCCACCTGATGCCAAAATGCTCCATAGAGCCAGTAAAGTGATAATTCTCTCTGGGTTTGTCATCTTTCTTACACAGTCGTCATTTGATCTGTTGTCAACATAGAAATACTGATTGCAGCAGCTTTAAGTAAATTCTTACATTATTATGAAAATTATCAGGTAAAAAGGCTAAAATTCCTTCGATTTCCTGAAAAGATAAGTAATACAAATCAATCTTTGTCTGCGGTGAATCGGAGTATTTTACAGGCGAGTATTACATCCTATTTTATCTTGAGACGTTAAAATAATGGAAAACTCCCACAGAGGAACCAGAAAACACACTTAGTTCCATATAACTGTAATGTCAAGTCAATCATCATGCATTACCTGAAATATTACAAAGTCTAATTCAGAGCAGAATCGAGTGTCTCAGGCAAAAGTCTCGCAGGAACACGCCGTGCAGCCACTTATACAAGAGAACAGGGGCTGCTGTGGGATTTTACATTGTAATGTAAGGCTCAAGTCCCTGCTCAGCTCACAATAAATGGGTCGCCAGGTGAAATATTAATGCAGGTGGGTCGATGTGTTGTATTTTTAATGTAATGTAATGGATTTATTACATGACATTAGGCCTCACATGTTTTCAGAGAGCATCGCGCTTGAGGTTCCTAATTAAACGCGCAGAAAGCCGCCAGGCTTCAGTCAGCCGGGTGGAGACAGACAGTGTGTTGGTTTGTCTTCTTCAACAAATTTCTGTCTGTTACACTCCTGATTTATTTATGTTGCTCTCATATTGTGGAAACTGCTGGACCCTGTCCTCTCCTGTTGTGGTCAGATTTTAAGATTACACCTGGTTAAGGACATAAAACCTTTTATGAATCATGCTGCACTTGAAATGACTAAAATACTAGTAGAAGTACTTCATTTTGGTAATCTTACAGTGTAATTGATTTGCATGTAAGAATATCAATAAAATACTTAAAAGGTGCCAATACTGTGACAAATTTAAGGAGACAAGGAAAGAAAGGGAACAAGAGAAGGGTCCAAAGGAAGGAAACAAGACAGGGGATAACAACTTGGTGATTAAGAGGAAATGACACTGTGCTGTAAGCACTTCTGTCATTTCTGAGTACCTCTTTAATTATTCTGGAGTACAGTAATATTGTTACTGGAAAATGGGGAAACAATGTAGATTTTGCAACATTTTTTTCACTATTATTACAGTTTATATGAGGATGTGTTTATAAAAGCAATCCAATGGGAAATTACAATATAAAAAGCTTTTAAACTTCGAGTACTCATCATTTATTCAGCTGTCAGCTTCTTAGGTACATCTAGCTAAAACTAATCTAGTCTAACACAACTGTCCTGCAGTAAATCCTGCCTTCATGGACAATATAGTGTTCAGTTAGTATAGGTGTCAAGTCTTATTTTGAGTTAGACTAAAGAAAACCAGAAACACCTCTCTTAAACAGTTTCAGTATGAACTGAGTATTATACATGAAGGCAGGATTTCCTGCAGGACTGCTGCATTAGACTGCATCTCTTTTAGCCTGGTGTATCTGATAACATGGCAATGGAGTGTATGTTTTAAAAATGCTGTAGTTTGTTTGTTTGTATGTTTCAACATGCTGTAGGAAAGAAGGTGATGATGCGTATGCATGGGAATACCAGAAAATAAAGACTTTTCTCTTACAGGTGGACGTACCTCCAACAACACAGAGCTTCATCGTGATGAACACAAGTCCAGTCAGGAAATGCAAAACAAACACAAAAATTACACAAATGTTTATTCCTGTGGCTTTAATTATGTTCTTTAACTATTTTGGATGTAGCAGTTTTTGTGTGTAGTAATAAAACTAGAGGATATGTTAAGAGGAAAGGATTTCAGCACAACATGGTTACAGTGTATGTGATCTGATGTGAACATGTGCCGGCTGGTTTCATGTTCCCGGTCTGAATTATCATCCCAGTCCTGTCCTGGCTGCAGGTCCCCTGTCTGTAGCATGTAACCCTCTGTATTCTTATCAAAATATGACCTCTACATCTATATTTATGTGTGTGTGTGTGTGTGTGTGTGTGTGTGTGTGTGTAAATCACTTGTACATTAGTAACTGGTTGTCACTGCTACGTGTGAATAATTGATTGCTTGAGTGTGAAAGAAATATGAAACTGCACAGCTTGCATGTTCAGGCCTTTCCAGCCCTGTTCCCCTTCAATGAGCCACACTTCCAGCAGGTCAGATAGATTTCAGAAATGAATTCAGCAGAAAATGTTGCCGACTCCTCCACCACCTGTGCTTTCATGCGGTGCGCACACGATTCAGGACGGCACAAAAGACACTGCGATGACAGAATCTAATCTTCGCTGGTTGGCATTTGGCTGGAGAAATATGCCTGTGGTAGATTTCTTGAGTCGCCCTCTGATTTGTGTCACTTTCAGCAGCTATCTGTATGTGGAACAACACTCCCTGCAGTCTCCCTGAATACATCCATTGTTAAAACTGGTGGAGATACTGTCATGTGCTGCCAGATGGCGGATGATGAGCTTAGCCTTGATGGTGTACTCCTTGATAGCATGACTGGACTTCTTTGTGAAGACCATTTCCTCCTCACTGCACTGTATTTTGCCATTTCTGATGATAACAACATGATGGATTAGTGTTTTTCCTACTAAGTGCAAAGAGTTCAGATTTGTTGATTCTTTTGCGCCATCTAGTGGTCTACACCTGCAGCACCAGGGCACTCTCTGCACCTTTATTCTCACCGCTACCTGTTTTTTTAAGGGTTGGTGGGGGTGTAGCAGTGGGTGAGCTGCAGGTAAAAAAAACTGTGAGCAGGTCAGCAGTCCCTCACAGGGCTAATACAGACTGACAGACAATCATTCACACTCATGCTTGTGTACCTGTTGGCAGCTTCACTCCTGACCTGCGCGTCATTGGACCCAGAGAGGAAACACCCAGAGGAAATCCATGTGAGAGCATGATGACAACATGCAATGTCCTCATAGAAAGGCCACAGCAGGGAATCAAACATGAGTCTGTATAACTGACTGGTTTTCAGTCCAAATATGTAAAAATCAAGTCTGTATACATGTTACCAAACTAAACCTTCATATAAAATCATTGTGGGAAAGGTAGAACTGCTGATATCACATTTTAAGGTTTACTGAGGTGGTTGGCTCCTTCATTTCTATAAAAAAGGCCTGTTGTAGGCATTGATAGCTTTATATGCTTTGTTTCTTAAAGTATAACGCTGCTGTAATGGCAACAAAATCTGCAAAGCAACAATGCTAATCCATCTCTTAGCACATCTCTACCCTGTCTGTGCCGCCCGGCCCGAGCCCATTTCTTCCTCCTGAACATGTAAACCACCGTTTCTCCATGAGGGGGAAAATGAAAAGAGGGAGAGGCGAAAAAAATGCAGCAAGTTTTTATAGTTTCACTCACAAAGGAGGATCTTAATTTATAAAATGAAGTCTATAAACATTTTATCAGCCTGCAGCTTTATGGAGAATTGTGAGGCTGAGGCTGGAATAGCTGATATTAATTTAAACTGGACGGCCGTTGTGTAAAAGTTACGTTTTAATTACACACTGAGGTGATTGGAACCCTTATCGCCATGAAAAGTCCATTTATGTGACAGTATTAGCTCTATTTTTGTGGCTTGTTAACATTTCAGACTTCGCTGGCTGGAGCCTCCGGTGGCTCCATCTTTACAAACTCTGTTGAAGCAGCCTAAATTTTAATCACAGATAGTAACTATAATGTTGTTGACTTATTCTGTTGCGCTGCGTCATGAATATTCTTTGCACATCGCACCTTAAATCGGATTTCTCATCTTGTTTCCCACATTTCAGAACTTGTGAAACAGCTCTAGGTTTGCTGATGGAGAAGCTGACTTTAAGTGTTGAGTCTTAAAGTCTGACTGACTCCCCTCACCATGCTGCCATATAAGGTGAAAATAATAATAATAGTAATAATAATAATAATAATAAGAGTGTTTTTGAAGGTTCTGAAGGTTGCAAACCACCTACACCAAATCTCAGCAATGGCAAACCATGGCAACTTCACTGACCTCTTCAACAAAACATGGTGAAAACAGCAGCCAGGCCCGACGCTGACTTCACCCTGCATGTGAAAACTTTGACGCCTACTCACATGAAAACATCAGACGCAGGACAGCAACGGCTATGAGCCACCGGAGGGCTTGAATTAGAGATATCTGCATTTTGCCAAACAAATAAAAGCATGAATAACTTCGATCCTCTGTGAAGCAAACTAGAAAGATATCCTGCATCTTGTTATTGAATTCCTTTAAACTGATTCCTCTCTCTGTCACAAAGGCCCTCCTTTCCTACAGGTAATGTGCCGGAAACGCTGGTGTTTATAGGTGTCAGGAGCTCGAAGCATCCTCACGGTGAAAATTGGAGCCATTAGTTTGCTGTGGACACTGACTGCTTCCTTCCCACATTTCCATAAAAAATTTAGGAGCCACATCGACACTGGTATTGTGCAGCAGCACTGTGGCAGTCAGGCCGTTTGAATCATCTCTGAGGCTGCTTGTGTGTGAGGCTGGATGTCTGCCACATGTTTGGTGATATGAGCCCTCTGTGTAATGTGCTTTTTGTCATTTATCACCCAGAGGAGATTAGATTTGGACGGGCATAAGAAGTATGAACGTGACCTTGTGTGAGCCTGAGATGTGCATCAAAGTTTGCTTTGCTTCTTGTGCTTGTGCAGCACATTAACACACTGTGAATTTGCATTCGGACGTTATAACTCATCAGAGGTAAACATCAATCCTCGCAGGCTGCCGGAATGTGACTCTGTGAAGATCATCGGCTGTAAACCTGCATCTCCAGAGGCTGAAAACAGTCGTGGTTCTGATTTAATCTTAATTGCCAATTTGCCTCACGCTAGCATTGCATCTGTTTTATGCTCTCGCCATGATACTGTACATGACAAGTGTTTTGCAGCTCAGCACGATGGAGAGCCTGAAACAAAGCAACTGTTTACTGAGGGTTTTCGCCTTCGTGAGTCTGAACCCTGGTCTCTGAGAGAGCAAACTGTTTTCCTCCGCAGTCAGCCCTGAAGTGGATTTACAGACAACAAAACGAGCGTGAAAAGATGCTCAAAATATGAGAAGTCGCGGCCGAGCCTCGCCGGATGTCGCCGTGGATCTGAGACGAGCATCTCTGGTCGTCTTTTCAATAACAGGGTGGGGAGGGTGCTGTGACTCGCCCTCTCATGATGAATTTCATTCAGCACAAGGTGATATCAAGCTGCGAGAGCTGATGAAAGAAAATCTGACACGTCCACTAAAAGATGTTTGCTGTCTATGTTGATATCATCCCGGATAATAATATGATAGATGTTGCTCCAGCAACAGGACAGCAGACCCTTAAAGAGGATCTTTTTATCTCACTTTTTTCCTCTTGTTATCTACAGACGTCTCGTGTTGTCAGACCAGAGGTCCAAAACCCAAAGATTTAGTTTACAATCACAGAAAACAAAGGAAATATTCATTTTACTTCAAGTCATTATTTATTTAACAATGCACACCTATACTTATTGCACCAGATATGGCTAAAAGCTCATTTCTGTTGGCTCACTAGTTTCCAACTGGGCAGTTCACCATCAGTAATCTGGACATCATGAAAAACAAACTGTTCATACGCATTAAGCATTAATGCTGGCAAACATAACATGTTCACAACCGAGAAGCTGCAACCAGAGAATTTGGCATTTTCGCCTAAAAATGACTCAAAGCTGTTATTTATTGTCAAAATTGTTGCTGAATAATTTTTCTGTGAAAGGCTCATCAGTTCAGTGACTAATCACTGCAGCCTGGTGGTCATCCTCGACGAGCCAGGGAGCCAAGACAGAGCTTAGCCTCTACTGTCGATTCGCCTTTAGACACAAAACTAGTCATTTAAGTCGTTTTTAAGTGAAATGCCAGAAAATTCACTGGCTCCAACTTCTCAAATGAGTGAATATTTGCTTGTTTATTTTGTCTTCTAACATATGAACCAATTTTTTTTTCTTTTTTTCGAGGCTTTAATTAGGAAAAATCGTCTTTTTCTGTATCTGTAGCTTGTTCCAACTTTTCATCTGTGAGTGAAATATTCAAACCTCCATGTTTTCATGGCTGCACTTTTCCAAGCAATGGAAATATTCTACATGTGGTCTACTGTGTGGAAGTGTGGGGAAAATACTTAAAAATAAAATAAAACACTAATCCACTCTTTAACCTTTTACCAAAAATAAAGAGCAAATTATAAACAGTAAAATGTAAAGATTTGGTTGACAAAGCAAAAGCAAAAAATCAGTTATTACCTGCGAGTATCCAAAAGTTATTAAAACAAGTGAAATTAAAAATGTTTTGAAAGGAATTTGTATAATTTTTACAAAACAAATGTTTTGTAGTTGCTGTTCCAGTTCGAGGTTTAACATGAAGTGGGTTGTTTTAGTTTTTGCTGTAGCCTGAGTCTATACCTTTGCTGCAGAAATCGTTGTTTTGACTGCAGACTGAAATGTATAATAGCAACAGAATCTTAATAAACACAGTTTGGGTGGTTATCGATGCATGTTTTTATTCTTTTAAGTATATATTTGGACATCTGGTGTGAGAAACCTTTAGGCTTAAACCTGCTGTCACTTGTGCAGGCTGATATTTCCCAGGAAAGACGTGCAGTTCTGACATCAGACCAGCAGAGGACTCCCATGAGCCTCAGCTGGACTCGGCTGCTCCCCTGAGCACTGCGTCCAATCTCAAATTATCCTTGTTTTCCCTCTGTCAGTCACTCTTGTCAATACTCCTGTATTTGCATTGTTGGATAAGGTCATCGCAAATGTTGACATGCTGTTTTGTTCGGTATGCTCTGTGCTGCACAGCTGAAACCGGCATGTAATACATAATAGGAGTACAAATCTCTTTACACAACCTCTGTCTGGTTTCAGCAGACGCAAAACATGCCTGATATTTTCATCACAGCAACACGGAGGAGAGGCAACTCTTGAGGCCCGTGACGTAATGCTGCAGAATAGATAAATGGGCTCTCAAGCATTAGTGGCAATTACATGAGAGATCTATTTGTACCAAGCAATCAGTGGCTGAAGATGTGGAAACTGAGAAGTAATTTTTCGGTCCTCCACTTCGGCAAATATCAGAATCACTCGATGATGTTGTTAAGTGGAGCTCATCTCACCCAGTTTCAGTTTATCGTAATCCCACAAAACAAGTCCCATGTCAATTATTTTCCCCTAAAATGCCTTTTCTCGCCCCGAACCACAAGGTTCAATACTATCAACAGCAAGCGGGGCTGTTTGACATGACAAACACTATCATCATGTGAATAACAAAGCTGCGTGTCAGAGCAGGATGTTGACAGATCAGCCTGACTCCACTGAAAGGAAAGTTTGATGATGAATTAAGTCATTTCAAGCTGTGAATATGCATGCATGCATGAGTAATTAATGATTTCTCGTGTCTGATATCACTGCTTCTGCTCACTGCATCATGAAACAACAAGCACTTCTAAAAGATATGACGGTAACTCAACATTAGTATGGAAATGTATTGCCAGGAAATAAGAATGCTCCTCATTTCTGCGAGAAATAACGATCTTGAGAATTGAGTTTTTCATCTTTACATAATTATGAGATCAGTCAAATTTGGACTTACTGAGTCAAAATTATAAGATACAATGTGAAAATGATGAGATGAAAATCAGGATTTTGGAATACAAAGTCAGAAATAAGAGATAACAAGTCAAATTTTGACTTACTGAGACAAAAAGATGAGATAAAATGTGAAAATGATGAGATGAAAATCAAGATTTTTGCAACAGAACATTAGAAATAAGAGATAGGAAGTCAAAATTTGACTTATTGGGACAAAATTATGATACAAGTGAATGTTGAAGATAAAAAGTCCAAATTATGAGATATTATGCTTTTGTTTCTATGTTTGATTTCGTAATTTTGTTTGTTTGTAACCTCAAATCTTTTTTTTTTTTTTTTTTTTCTGATGGAAATTAGTTTCTGCACATTCTGGACATTTCCACAGTTGTGAGAAAACAGACCTAAATATTGCAAAAGAAAACACTTTGAAACAAAAGCTGCACTTCTGGAACTACTTTCCCTCTTTGGTGCAAACTGTCTCGAGGGCACAAACCTACAAGTCGGATGAGGCGAGAGGAGCTGTAACATTTAGCGTCCAGTGTACTGTACTGTAAGTAGCCTCTTACTGGCTCATTATTTGGGGTTATCAGATGCAGCAGGAGTCAGGGCTCCTCCAGGGCTCTTCCAGCTCCGTGCACAGCTCAGTGCCATCGACTTGTAGACAATGTGACACCGCCATTTAAGAGTGTGACAGAGGAGTAGCCGTGTGGCCGTGCATCGCTCCCTCTGCTGGCATTAAAATAAACGGCTGAGCCTTTAAGCCTTGTTGCAGCCACAGTAGCTGCTTACCTTTGCATTCTGGTGCATTGGATGTAAATGACTTGCTGCTGTTGGCCCGGCACCGCTGTGACACACAGCCTATAAATAAACTCTGGAGCCCTCCTGGCTATCTGAAGGTCCTTTACACTCGCTCTCTCTCTCACACACACACACATGCTCACACACAAACACCACAGGGAGACAAAAGCCCTGCTCCTGTGACAAATGAAATCTGCTGACAAGGTAGCTTAGCAGGTCAGCAGCCAAGACCCTCAGCCATGTAAAGAGGGAGAACACGAGCCCAATTAGCGACAAATGCATGTCCTGAGAGCCCTGAGAGGAATGTCAGCTTTAATTACTGCTATGAGTGCCTTTTTTGAGATTTTTGGGAGTTTATTTATTTTTTTGTCTTGTAATTGTTGTAGCTTGCGCTGTGAGGGTGAAGCAATATGGAGTTTGTCATAATGAGATGGAGCCAGACGGTGATCAGAGACACATAAGGTCAGAGCCGGGGGGGCGAGAGGCCGACAGCTGAATCTCACATTCTTCACCGCAGTCAGACAGGCTGCCACATCCCACCATCTGTACCTCGCTGTACTGTCAGCACACACACACACACACACACACACCAACCTACCTTCAGCAAGCAGGAAAAAAGTGTCCCCTTAAATCCTGTTAAATCCTAAAGCTCGGACACACTGGAAATGGGAAAAAGACACAAAGAAGAACAAAGACATAATCTGGCTGAATGGTTGGTTAACAGTTGGAAATGTTTGGTGTTCACATTGCTTTCCAAACGCGTAACCTTTAAGGAATAGTTTGACATTTGGAGGAATGTGCTTATTTGCTTCTTGCTTAGAGTTAGATGAGAAAATCAATACCACTGTCAGATTTCAGGACGTCTACGGCTCCCGGCCGAGAAATAGTCCAGCACATAAACCCCCATTTAACCATTTAACATGTTTTCACCCTTCAGTTAAACAAATAATACACAATATGTTAATTAGTGAGCTTTAGAGGTGCTGGTAGTTGGATTGTGTTATTTTTAGACAGAGCCAGGCTAGCTGTTCCCCCCTTTTTCCAGGCTTTACGCTAAGCTAAGCTAAGCTAAGCTATCTGTCTTCTGGTGCAGGCTTCATACTTAATGGGCACTCAGTCTTCTCGTCTAACCAAAACAAGCCACATCATGATTTGTTTCAGTAAATGACCTCAGAGCAATCTGTTTATGTTCGAGCGGTACGAGCCTTCAAGCGAGGAGGAGGTCAGGTGACGTTGTCATAGAGGGAGACGTCCATGTGGGAAAAGGGGTCGAGGTGATCGGATGGGTCAACAAAAACATGCGAGGCTGCTGTTTGTGCGCTGTTTCAAACTGTGAGTCGCTGTCGTTCTTTTGAAAAGCATGTCGTCCCTGAACCTTAACCGTGAAGAAGAATGTCCTCTAACATCAACAAAGCGCTTATTTCAATCCAAATCATGATCTTTTTCTCCGCACAATCAATTCATTTTTGTGCCTTAACTTAACCAAACCTTTGCCATAATGTTGTTGCATCATAAAACAAATTATTTTTCATGGGCGATTTGTGACAGTTTGGGAAGTCGGCATAAAGGAACTACTTTGCTGTGCAGTTTGTGGGACTTTCTGGAATACAAAACCTGCTAAGCTATTCCTTTACAATGTTTTTTACTGAATGAAAGTAAAGACTGGGTTCTTCTGCACATAATCGCCACAATACTAGACTCTAATTGACTGACAACATCTGCTCCTTTAATTCAAATGTTACAAACCTGCTTGGTTTGCAAGTGGAGGATGTGTGACGGCCGAATGCAGCAGACTTGAAGATTTTATTGATTATTTAACGACAACGGGTTCATTTGTGATGCGTGGCGTGGAGCTGAGAAAGCAGGTCTAGTCTTAGAAGAGGAAAGAAATGGCTGAAAGCATTAAGAAGCTCTTCTGAAGCATACGAGGAAAGAGAGAGCTGGAGCCGTGAGGGAAACATGTGTTTAAATGCCTTTATTAAAAAGTGTGTCACCCAAGTCTTCCTTCATCAGAGCAGACGGGCTCCACATGAAGGGATACCAGAACATCCACTGATGACTTCTCTGAGGTCTTCAGCTGTGAGACCACAATTCTCACCTGACACCTCCAAGACTCCAGCTACTCTCCTGTTGAGATGCCTCTATTTTAGCCTTTGTGGCCCTTAATAAGCTACACACTTCCACTGAAGCTGAGATTTAAGCCATTGTGGGCCCCTCTTTGTGTCATGCCTTACAACAGACATCTGGACTCCTCTTCTGTTGCCCAATTTCCAATCCTATTCAAGGGGGACAAAGGGGAGCAGGCGTCCGACCGTCCAAAAGTCACTCTCCATCACTCTGTGCTCTCACTGCCTGACACGGAGACAATGAGGTGGAGGAAAGGAAAAGCAACGGCACCGAGGAACCGGCTCGGAGGGGGAGCGAGTGAAACAGAGCTCCCACCGCCCCCAGGGGAGCTGTGTGTCCCTACAGCTCCCAGCCGGGCACCAGAGGCTCCAGCGGGGCCAGATTGTGGAGGAGTGGGTGCGAAGCAAACAGCTGCTTAATCAATCAGAGAGTGGCTGCAGGTCTGCTGCGATGTGGAGCGGTGAGGACGACGGTTAGGGCTCTCCATCATCATCGTCATCATCGTCGGCAGCAGCAGCAGCGATGATGAGGATGGTGATGAATGTGATGAAATGACGATAGTTGTGTTGAGGTGTCGAGGCTGTTGGTAAACAATGGAAAGCTGTCAGCATTTTAAAGTGTCAGGTCTATTTATACAGCATGTGTCTGCCTCTTGTAGCTGTACAACATGCATCTTCTCCAAAAAAAAAAAAAAAAAAAAACAGTTTAAAGAATGAGACATAAAGATGATGCTGTTGACCTCTCTGGTATGTGCTCTTCATTTTGACTTATCAGAAGCATTTAGGCAAAACCCACACGTATAAACTTGCAAGTGTACCTTCACAAATTAAGAAATTCATTCCGCACTTTGCATGGAAGCTAGCTGCCATTAGCGTAAGTGCTTCAGATAAAACAGCCCTCTATAAGTGCAGTCCATTTAGCATGATGTCACTTACACGTGCAGGATTCCCTCATTTGATTAGCTCGAATCAATTCCGGTCTTCTTCTGTTGCTGAAATGAAAGATTTTGGACTTCCAAACCTAAAATGTGAAATTAAATCCATCCATAACCTTAACTTTAACCTGATTTTTTAATCAAACCCCAAATTTTGTCTCTAACCCAGTTAGAGCTGTCCAGCCCTCTTGGCACATGAAACAATATGTGCTTTGGACCCCTGATCACAGTTCAGTAGCTGTACATGAGTTTTGAGATCTTCAACAAAACTGGGAGTTTAATTCCGCCTAAAAGGCTCAAATTCAAACATTTTAGTTACGTTTAAAATCGGTGAAAGTTTTCATCATCTTCTGACCCCTCAGATGCTTCCTGGGAGCCCCAAGTTGGAAACTAACACCCTTACCCCAAAGCCAAGGCTCATTTTAACGTCAGTGCTAACTCTATTTATAAAGACTCTTATTAAGGACTTTTTAACTTCCTGTTGGGTTTTGCTTACAATCAGATCTACTCAAATAAACATTCTAGACTCAAATCCAAATTTTCCATCCATAAACCTTATAATACATTTTATTCAAGACCTAAAATAACCATTAACCCCAAAATGCCTATGTCTTCCAAAATTGCCCTAACCCAGACTTTACTCTAATATCCCAAGTTTGATCTCATTCCCCTGTCTTGTGGAGATTTATTAGTCCTCGTATAGCCACACACCCACCCACCCACACACACACACAGAGCGCGAGCAGGCAGATGTCGTGTCTGTCCCTTTAAAGCACTGACTCCTGGAGGTTGCTGAGGATTTGGTGCGGGTAGCAGGGAGTGCGCAGCTCAGCTCGGCATGTGCAGCGCTTCATTTTCGCTCAAACTGACGCCGCAACCTGCGACTGGCCGGATCAGAGCCGAGAGAGAGGACGTCTTTTATTTATGAGACCGATAAATATAGTTAAACCTGCTTTTTTTTTGTTTTTGGGAGCAGCAGCAGGACATCTTGGAGAGAAGTGTGTGTGTGTGTGTGTGTGACCATGCGGGGATGAAGAAGTGGTGCTGCTGAGTTTTGTTATTAGGATCCTCCGGGGCGGTGCTGCTGCTGCTGCTGCTGCTCCTCCTCATCACCACCCTGCTGCTGGCATGGGTTTCTGGGAGCGCCGTCAAAGTTTTTTGGGGATGATCTGAAACATCTCAGCCGAGCAGTTCACCAGTTTTAGCCAAATTTGAGCCAGTGGGGGTTTTGATTGAGCTGATCGTTTAAGCGGACTGAGGCTGCAGACTCCGGAGGATCTGACACCGGGACAGTGTGGAGATGAACTTTGGAAATTTGCTACTTGTGACTGTCTCACTCATCACCATCGCATCAGGTAATACATGTGTGCACACAAGCAGAAAGGTGTTTCTACTTGCTCTTCCTCTGGCTTTCTCCCACACACACACACACACACACACGCACTCACAGCCCGTGGCGTGACCATCTCGGCGCATTTCACGCGTCTTATCGTGTTTTCTGTCCCTCCAGATGGATGTAAATGTTGTGTTTCCCAGACAGCTGCGGGAGCTGAGCGCATCCTCCCAACAAAACGGATTGAGAAGGCAAAATGTCACGCGCGCATAGAATTACAATATTTTAAACACCACCGGTTAATGGCGAGAAGACGCCCCCCCCAGCGCAGAGGTGGGCGCACAGGGAGGCCATTAGGCGGCAGGAGAGGTCAAAGGCTCCAAGGCTCCCTGCAGCCAAAGTGAAACCATTTAACTCTCACTTTCTGCTCAGCTGCCAGCGCGTGAACTCTCAGGGACGGTGTCACAGTCTGACAAGCCTCCACCTCCCACCTAAAGTGGTTCTGAGAATCCAGCATATTATTAAAAGAAAAGGCTTTTAACAGATCATTTCCATTACCTCTGAGAAAGAGATTATTATTATTATAATTATTATTTTAACCACTGCTCTTATGACAGCTTAAATTTTCCAGGCTTAATCTAAACTCCTAAATTAAAAGCAGGGCTCAGAAAAACAATTCATTAAAGTGCAGATTTTTTGTTTTTCATTCGCAAAAAAACAATTGTAATATGTTGTGGTTGATGTATTAAATGTCTATTTCACTGAAGCCACAAATTACAGCTATAGTAGAGCCAGGCTGATTCTGTATTTTTGAGGTCAATGCATGATTATTACTAATTGATTTTTGAGTTTTTCTGTCAGCTGACACACAGGCAACAAACCAGACATTTTTGATAGAATCCCCTAAAGGTCAAATGTGAAAGAAACGGTCAGAATTTTAGCTTAAAACATATATTAAGACATTATCAGCAGAATGTGAAGAAGTGGCCTTCAGTTCTGTCCGATCTGACTGTGTTCTCTAGGAGGCTCAGATCTGTTGCCGGTGGCAACAATCCCCCTGTGCTCCGAGGTCCCGGGCAGCAGACTCCAGTCAGGGTAACTGGGCTGACTAGCTAACAGCATTTGGTAGCCACAGCTAAAGTTAGCCACAGCAATAAGTATAGTGAGCAGCAGTTAGCGGCTGCTCTGTTTGTTTGTAGTGACCTTCGACAGGTCTTCTCACACATTGTTCCTTTAAAGGTGCCCTTTGAGTTTTTGACCTGTAGTCGCGCTATGGAGCAATGTTTTTACAAGTTGGTCCCCGTTCTGACGAGTACATGGCGGTGCAGTTTACATCCTGCTGGGGGTTTCATTCATGCTATACCGCTGATGGGGAGTTGCTAAAGTGCCAGAAGACAAATAACCGCAATGCAAGATTTAATATATGTTGCAAAAGTCGGCTTCTCAAATGTTCTGCAAGGAATTCAGTGTGTTTGTTTGGCCTCGAGAACACACACGATCGTTCACTCTAGAAGAAAACTCTGCAATAAACTGCAATAACTGATTTTTTTCAGGGGCAGTTGCCAGTAAGAATTTGCTGTAAACACAACACCAACAACAATTTAAGTCCAGCATTCACTCTCCTTTTAGCTCTGTTTTGGTCTCCACCAGCTAAATGTTCACCAGCAAGTCTGTGTGATGTTTCTGCTGCTTCCAAATCACCTTAAACTTATCTTTATTTCAGGACTGTAATGTCACTTATTGGCTGAAATATATATCAGCACCAATTTATCTGAAACAAATAAACATCAGCTGATGAATCGACCCAACCAATATATCAGTCCAGCTCTATTTTACATCTACCTCAATGATCTACTATATTATGTGACATATAAATCCTCAGCTCTGCGGCCCCTGTGCCATTCACTCTGCCTCATTATTGTAGACCGGAGCCACCTCTCAACATTAAAGGCACTTTTCAACACCCACACCATCTGCCTACATCCATTAATCTGGAGTGGGTATTTCCCCTCATTCCCACCTCTGTCATACGGCACGCTCCGGTAGGGTGATGTGTATTTTCATAAAAATCACTTGATAGAAGAGGATTCAAACTCTCGAGCTCTGCGGGAGCTGCGTTGAGACAAATTGCTCACTGCTTCGATTTATTCTGTTGTTTTTTTTATGGAAAGGAAATAAGAAATGTGTGATTTAACATCAGTTAGATATGTTTTGTTTGTCTTCTGTGTTGGTCTTAAGATGTGTGGCGAGGGTTTTTGCATGCGCCTCTGTGTGATTGAAAGCAAAAAAAAAAACGTCATTCTTCACTAAATTGCGTTCAATTTCACACAGCAGCTCAGACACACACACACACACACACACACACAAGCCAAATCTCAATTAAGACGCCATCAGTGTAGACCTTAATACCTCTCATTGAAATCTCAGTTATCTTGAGCTACATTCACACTCAGCTGCTGGCATGTTTACTGTGGAACTAATCGATGCTAAACAACCCTTAGCTGGTGATTTGTGTCCACTCTGTCCTCCTGCTCATTACTTAGTGACAAATATGGCTGAAGGCGGACTAAAGCCTCTCACAGTCCCTCCTGATGAAATGGCCGTGGATGATGAAACTGCTCTGTGCCACAGGCTTGAGTCATGTTGGCCGGACGTCGATGATGTCCCACTTCTGGTACAGTCGGCGATGACATCATTTAGAGATGAGATTACGGCCGAGGAGGACAGTTGCCAAACAAAGGCTCAAAAAGACCAGACAGCCGCCGGAGGAAATTCAAACCTGACGTCTCTGCTTTGAGCTTTAGTTTGCTGTCGAACGTTATCGCGCTCCCACAGAGATTATTTGGCAAAGTCACAAGAACTCCTTGAATGTTTTTGGCCTTTTTAAGTATGTAAATGAATTGAAATTGAAAAAGACACAAGTAAATCTCAGCAGACAGCCACCGGCCCCACAGACAAGCTGCCAGCCTTCTGCTCTTGTCTCACTTTAACTTGCATGTAAGTTAGTCACCGAGCAGCCTGCCTAACAGGTAGATAGTTGTGTTTTTCAACAGATATCAAGCTGTGAGCTGAGACAGGTCCAGGTTCTTGTGTGTGTTTCACTCGCAGCCTGGCTGTCGCTAAAAGGCACCGAGATTTGAAGCAAAACAGAGACATCCCCTCTGAGGCTTTGTTGTTTTCACACATTAGCCTGACAGCAGTACACTTCTACCCCTGGGGAGGATGCAAGGTTAATATTTAAAATACTAATTAATACAGGCGCCCCTCGTTATGCATTGCCACAGCTAGGAGCCAAGAAACGCCAAATATAGCCTGAATCAACAGGGTTTCCGAGACGTGATCTTGATCACCCCCTCAGCTCTTTCCCTGATAACTCCAAGTGTTCGATGAGGCATAAACGTAGGAGACGCCATGAGCAAACATGTGGGCGTGTGTCTGAGTTTGCAATTAGGACCAATGTGATAGCTTGTCTATCAGAGCTGCGTGCGGCACTAATGGGCTTTCATTTGACTGTGGTTGCTTGCTATCTCTGGATTTTTTCATTTGCTTTGTGAATAAATGAAGAAATTCTCACAGATCAGATGCAGTCATGACAATTACTACATCTAGTCATCCATAAACACACAATTAGATTATAATGAGTCAAGTTTGTAGCCCTAATTCTATTAATACCACTGAAATCAGAATGAAGAATTTACACATTGTCCCGGTCCATGGACCTCAGACCTTCATCAGGTAGTTCATATAGATGAACACACAGATAATTATGACATGAACCTGCAAGCCCCTTTGCTTTACAAACCTTCATAGTGAGTTTCAGCTCATTGTTTATCTGTCCAGCCACTTTACCTCTCACAACTTAAAGCCTAGTTTTTGTCCTTGGCAGGCAGCAAAAAAATCTTTTTATACCCCACTGCACACTATCTGTTGTGCACCATATGGTGAACAGGAAAGGTTAGCATCTAGTTGGTGGAGCAATTAGCCAGAAATTTCCCTCAGGAGGGAATGGAGACCAAAAACAGAGCAAAAAGAGTTTTTATTGGACTTGCATTAATCATTTGAACACAAACGCAATTCCAAATGAATGTTGATATTGCACCATAACTCCTAATTGTGCCAATAATAATTATGTCGGTGTACCCCAAGGTTCAACTTTGGGTCCTCTGTGATTTAGTTTGTATGTGAATGACCTCAGATGTAGGCTGATGATGCAGTCATATGTCTACATGCTAAAAAAAAACCAAGCTGCAATACCTTTAATCCTCAATATTCATGTTTACACCTCAGTGTCAGCAAAACTGTATGTTTTTCAAAGTCTGTAAGTAGCGTGTGAGTTTATGCATAATAATAGAGTCACAACTCACACGTAAAACACACATTAAAAAAGTTGTGAATAGAATCAAGTTCAATTTGGGACACCAGTTTAACTACTGAGGCCTCAAATTTGTACATCAGTGCCATGATTCTCTCACACATGAATTACTGTCATACCAGCTGGATTCAGAAAGGTAGAAAGACTCTAAGCAGCTTTTGAGAGCATTGGATAAAGAGTCAAATGCATATTAACCGTACATGATTTCTTAACTTAACTACAAATCAGTCCCATATTATACAATAAAGACTACAGTTTTCAAAAAGCAGAAAAAGACACTAAAGGCTACTAAAATGTATCTTAACAAGACCTTAAAAGACTTCATTAGACCAGCTGGTTGTCAATCGTTGACATATTGTCGGTCTAGTAATGGGAGAACCCATAAATATTGGAACCTATAACAGAGAGAGCATCGGCTTCAATGTCATCACGTATCAAATGAGTAGAGCTGTTAAATTTACTGTGTATCTCCATGAAAAGCACCCCTGCCTCTCGCCCTGACACATTCATTTGTACACAGGATGGCCTTGAGAGCGTAGCCTACTAGAGAGTGATAACCTTGCAGGAAGCCGGCACAGTCATTCACAAAGCCCCTCCACGTCGGATGACAGCTCAAGGTTGGCTGCCATTCACTCTCATGGATCTCGACTCCCTCTTGCCCCTCACACTGGAAGTTAACGCATGTTTAAAACACTCGCATTGATTCGTACACTCCGATACGGCCAAGGCTTTGACACGATGATGATGTGCTTCGTAACTACCTTGGAATTGATAATGTATGTAACATTCAATACAAGCCTTTTGGATCAATGCATGTGTCGAGCTGGACATTTTTAGCTGTTGAACAACGCAGCGCTTGGATTGTTTTTCACCAGGAAACACTGCTCTTGTGTTTAGTTTGCTGGCGAGAAACCACTTGAAGAAGTCAGACGTAAATCTCTTATTCAGAAGCCTGCAAAATAATATTTTCATAAAGCTGATTGAACAATAAATTGACAATGTTCTACTTATTGAACAAAGGTGTGAGCTTCGTGAAGAGCTTAAATGAACTGAAGCGGCAGGTTGTGAAACATCTCTTATGTTTATGTAATTTGTTCTGAATCTCACGCATACGAGTGGCCATGTCCTTCCCTTCTTGCTCATCCCTTGTAAATTTAAAGGATGATTTCACACCAGAATGCCCCAGATTAGTATTTTCACACAAATCAAGTCACACTCTTGATCTCCCATACGTACTGGGACACCTCTGAGGACCTACCGCCGGCTCTACTGGGCCGTGTTCATGATCCGACTAAAAACGCACCTCCGAAAAAAGTCCCCATTATCGCCCGTGATGTTTTTTTATGTTGCGTGTCACAGGTGGGGCTGACAGAGTTTCCTCTTGCTGAAAGGTGCTTTCAACCACTGCACCGCAATCTTCCTGTCACGAAGCCGACATTACTGTGAAAATATTCTCTCTCACAAAGAAAATGTGTTGCTGTCGTGCTCAAGGTGGCGTAGACTTTTCGCTGATTGCACACTTGTCTCAGGAGCCAGTTGTTGCTTGTCACTTTGGCAGCTGTTTGCTCTTCTCTTTCTGACAATGACAATTGACTGCTTTCTCTGTAATACATCAGGATGCCGCCGCATTGATTCTGTTGCATGATAGTTGTAGCTGTACTCAGAACCCATTAACCCTCATTAATAATCTTTACACCTGCGTTTCTGATGCAGTTTTAATTCCCGACTGGACTCCGTCTGCATAGCTGTGGGCGTTAAAATTCTGTTTGATAGTTTCATTCAAATATGTACTCCTCTAATAAAATGAATGCACAAGAATTTGCCACAGTGACAATCGTGCTATTCAGACCAACCGAAAGCAACCAAGACTTCACAATATGTGCTGACACGCCGAGCACAAGGACAGCTGCATCTCATAAACGCTGGAAGGCAACTTCACAAACAGAGAGCCACAACGACAGCTGCTATAAATGTATAGAATAAAAGGATTACCCATCGCTAATGGTTAGCGGTGTGGTTAATGGCACGCTGATGGTATTATTGGCTGATTGGAGCTAACCATTTAGCCTGTAAATAAATATAATGTTATTTGTCACAAAAAAGCCCTTAACATAAAGTTTGATATCAATTTGAAACTGATCAGATTAATCAGTGACTATGGGAGACAGCTGTTTTAAACAATACTAATAGTTGAAATGCACTCGACGTTCAAACCAGTGGAGAGAGATTTGAGTGTATCAAGGATTATACAGTGATCAGCAAGAATAAAACATCCTCATGCAAATGTAGAAATTATTTTATACACAAGTTAAACTATTTACAACCTGATTCCTGAACAGCTGGGACAGAGTGTTCCTGTTGTCGAGCTCATGTAGCAACATCCTTTATACAATCATGTGTTCTCAAAGTGGGTACCCTCGCTTCATCCTCGCTTGTCAACGACTGTCACAAATCAACCTGTTTACCTGTGGAATGATCCAAACAGGTGTTTTTGGAGCGTTCCTCATCTTTCCCAGTCTATTGTTGCTCCTGTCCCAACTTCTTTGAAACAGTTTGTTGGCATCAAATTCAGAATAAGCAGATTGTTTACGAAAATCAATTAGGTTGATGAGGTGAAACATTAAATATATTGTCTTTGTGCTGTTCTCAATTGAATAAATGTCAAACATTATTAGCAAATGATCACATTATGTTTTATTTATGTTTTACATAGCGTCCCAACTTTTTAGGAATCAGGGTTGTATTCAGGGAATAAAAATACAAATTACATTTATACAAGATCACAACAAGATGATTTATTCACACAAAACAACCGTCGCACACACACACAGCCTCACTAATTATAAAACAATCACATGTATTATTAACAGTATGAGCTCGTAAAAGTCCCTCAGGAGAATAAATGTTCCTCTTGCATTACTTAACGCAAACATTAAAGCTGCACTGATCATTTTTTCATGTTAACAGTGGGTGTGTAATGTGAAAGAGGTCGCTCGTACGAGTCTGCAGAGAGTCGCCGCAGGACTCTGCACCTCCTTTCAGCTTTCAGGGCCACAGCTTTATTGTAAACTGTTTAGCTTTATCGCTCTTTTTGCAAAAGAAAAAAACCCTAAAAACTCACTTTACGCTATCTGCTCGGCACCAAATAGCAGCAAGACACCGTCAGCTGTGGCGCATTTAGCAGAGCCAGATATTTCCCTCAGCAGCTGGTGGAGACCGAAAACAGAGCTAAAAGAGCACAGGTGTGGCACTTACTTTAATCAGGTGGACAGATTTTTTGCTCTAAATACATGCTAATGTTGCTCTGTAACTGCTGCATCTATAAATAGACAACTATTTAAGGCGATAACATGTCAATGCTGTGTTTATAGCTTGTTTTGCTGCCCCCAAGCAGCCAAAAGCAAGTGAAGTGAAGTGAAGCAATTCAAGACGACAAAGTTTCTTTTCTTTGTAGCATTATGTGCTAAGAGCTGAGGGTCGGCCCATAAAGACAAACATTTAATTTGACTACATTTCTGAGATGAGTATCATCTGTGTAAAGGCAGAGAAACACCCTGGAGTTCAGGTCCTGTCTTCTACCAAAGCTGCTTTAGATTTTTTTTTTTGTTCAATAAATTCATCTAATTTTGTCTGACGAAATAACCCCAATGATGTCATAGTGACGTCATCAGGGTTACCTCGGCTGCATTATGACGTGCAGCATCCAGTGTTTCTGGCACTTGGCCAAAAAACAGACCTTAATTTCCTCGGTTGTAGCACCAGATATTTCAGACTGCATGGATCTTTTTTTTTTTTCCCCAAATATACAAACTTCATGGTAATGCCACATTAAACTGCTCTAGTAATCTTTGTTTGTTTTTGTGGTAAAATCCAGTTATGATAGGAGAGGAAGAGTTCAGAGTGATGTAACTGTATTACATGACTTGGGATTTGAGACTGCCAGTGAGTCCTTTAAAAACAGGGTTCAGCAGCAGGACATGACTGGGCTGCAGAGGCGCTTCTTCAAAGTCAAAATACATTTTCTGTGGACAAACGCAGGCAGATGTGCCAATATGTACTCATCACAAACACCATACAGATGTGAATATAATCTAAAGGAAAGTCTGCTACGGTCTTAGAGGATTAGTTCGAGCATGAAATGATTTACACTTGTTCTCTTCTTGTAAACAAAATGTGTGTTTTTTGCCGGGACTGACTGGAGGTGCTATGGCACATTTTAATACCTCGATTAGTATTCATCCGCATCCTGCATTAGTGTTTTGAGCTGTCCTGGCTCGTGACCCCGGGGTGTTAGCTGAGAGCGCTCAGATCGCTCTTTAGATGTTTACTTCAGGTTTATGCCATCATGGCGACTCCTGGCCTGCGTGCATCAAATCAGTTCATGAAAAGACATAAATCTGCTTACAGCTGAAAAGTGAGGGTTTATCCTGATGCCTCAGATTTAAGTATAATGTAATGAAGCATGTGCAACAACATGTGTGTCATTAGGTTACTCTTGACTGCTCCTCTCCAATAATAATGGAGGATTTTCATGCAGTCTAGATTATGAGCTGAAAATAATGCCCCAGACAGAGCAGCACAATAATCAGTGGCACAGTGACCATTTCATTTTCTTCCTTTTTTTTTTTTCTGAGAGTGAGGGAGAGACCATCTGTTCCTCAGAACCAAAGTAAAAGCAGCGGCGTTTTGAATTATTCATTTTTCTAACTGTAACACACTGCTAGAGACATTTGGTCTTGCTCTAAAAGCCTACCTTATGACTTGATGCAGTGTGTCTTTCCCTCGCAGCCAAGGGAAGATAGTAATGGATCCCCAAGGAGAGGGATATGGGAGTTATCTATATCGCTCTGCCTCACTCATTCACTCAACGTGGGTCTTTCTCCCTTTACACAGGTCTGCCTATGGTCTTATTCTTAGCGTCCCACCGACTATCATCTCTACCTCTGCCACAGGCCTGACACAGAGATTGACCATTACCATATCACATGGGTGATTGCATCCTTTGTACACGTGGTGTCTTCTGTGAAAATACCCCGCTAAATATATGCTCCCTTTGCCAATAGGCAATATGAGGTGACTGTGTTTTGCTATTTGCGAACTATACCAAGAACAAATGAATATTAAATGTAGTGATCTGAGAGGAACCGGTTGTTTCTGGAAAACATCATATCTCACTTTGAATTCAGAGTCAACCTTCAAAGAGAGATTACCGGTGATTTACTGCTTCGCTGCACACAAATTTATCCAACACACAAAAAGCGTCTCTGAAAGAGGATGTTTTTGCCTTTGGTGTTTGCTGCTGTCTGTCTTGTTGGAAAGAGATTATATGTTTTCATGAATGGTAGGTGGTCAGATGGATAGATAACGTCTGTCCTCATCTCCACTTCACAGGGTCCCGGGCACGGTTTGAAGACAGCGCACCTCGGATTGTGGAGGACCCCTCGGATTTGATTGTCTCCAAGGGGGAGCCCGCCACCCTCAACTGCAAGGCAGAGGGTAGACCCACTCCCAGTATAGAGTGGTATAAGGATGGCGAGCGCGTGGAGACGGACAAAGACGACCCCCGCTCTCACCGCATGCTCCTGCCCAGCGGCTCCCTCTTCTTCCTCCGCATCGTCCACGGACGCCGGAGCAAACCAGATGAGGGCGTCTACACCTGTGTGGCCCGCAACTACCTGGGAGAGGCCATTAGTCGCAATGCTTCACTCGACGTAGCCAGTAAGGCTCCACGTTATTGATCATAGTCCTCGAAGTGTGTGTGTGTCTGGGCACGTTTTTTTTTGCCCTATATGTTGATATATGTGCAGAAGCTTCGCAGTGGTGTCCCAGATCTTTTTGCAGCCGTGTGGCAGCTTTTTGGAGGTCCACTCGAGAGCTGGCTGTGCTTAAAAATAATGATATGAAACAACCAGACTGCAGGGAGCAAACCCTGGAAAGATGGTGGACATAAATTCATTAATAAGTGGCCTGGCCTGTGGATTTGTTCCTAATTTTAGGCTGCTGTGACAACGGCGTATTTTGTCTTTTGTTTTTTTTTTGTGTTAGGTGTTTAATTGCAGCTCGAGAGGAGACACCCCAGTGAATTCAAACATTTTTGGAGCATTTTAGCTACTGAACTACTTACATGACCAATTTAGCAAACCAGTCATGGATTTAAGTACGCGACTAATGTGTGTAGGTGACATGGATATGATAGCTATGATGTGTGTAGATAAGTTATTGAGATTTTCAAAAAGTTTTCTTTGGGCATTAAAGGCTAATTCTGGTATTTTTTTCACCTTAACCTTAATCAGTTATGGTGGATAGATACAGGTGCCGAGAGGTGCGTACAGAGGCATTTTCTCCTACCAACAAAAATCAATCAGTCATGGTGGATCCCAGGCTCCACAGCACCACAGCATCCCCGACCCCATGTTAGCTGACATAAGTATGATTTAAATGAATGTGTGCTGTACAGACTTTAAACATGGGAAATAGACAGAAATAGCAGTTGGATCAGTTTAGGGTTTAGCCTAATTTGGGTTCTCGGACTCAGTATCAGGAGAGAAACATGCTCATCAATGCATCCCTAATTGAAATCTCCATCTCTATGCCAGAGATTTGGGGAGTCTGGCAAGATCGACGTAAGTCGGTAGCGCGAGCCTCCTGCAACAATCAAAACACTTCAGTTTAACAGAAAAAACATCGCTTCAAACACTTGCCTTTGTGTCATAGTCGATCTGTTATGCTCGGCTTCTCACTGCAACAGCTGCAGGGGGACTATTTTCTGTGTTTAATGTTGGCCAGACTCAACGAGAAGTGTTTTCGATGATTCCTGTTAAACTGAAGAGCTTTGGAAAGCTGTAGGAGGCTTGTGCTTCCTGCCCTGATTGGTGTCGCTCTTGTCAGAATCTGAGTTTTCCAAATCAGTGGAGGTGGTGAAAAAGGTGTTACCGTGACTAATGGTCAAAAGTGTGAAATAACACCCAGGTTAGGTCAGAATTTCACTTTAAATGACCTCCGCTTGCCTTGCCGGCATCCACACGGTCATAACAGTATTAATCCACATAGGCACAGAAAATCAGAGCTACAGTATTCTTATTATCAATGAATATTGTTTGCATTTTGTCTTTAAAATGTTGGAAATGGTGAAAAACAGTCTAATGCAAAAAGATATTCAGTTAACTGTCACATGTGACAAACAACAGCAGCATCTGAGAAACTCTTTTTTTTTAGCATTGTTGCTTGATCGGTTTTACAGAAAATAAACCATCACGGCTCAGTTATACTGGGAAATGTAATGAGTCGCTGGCCTGTGCAGACCTGCTCTATGGCAGACGGCTTATCATCACATCCACTGAGAGTCCGGTCTGTGTCTACCAACGCCACATGTGAGCATGCATGTATGGCTGTATGTCCTCTGCACAGATGTGTTGTCTGCTGCTGCTGGAGAGTACAGCAGGGGAGCTTTCCTCCTATCTTTCCGAAAGTGCACTGAAGTAAAAAGCTCCCACTAGGAGCCGTGTCTATTATTTTCCCTCCTCGGTCCGGGACACGTGCCATTGTCTTCCTCCCCTCCTAATTGTGCCAGTGTGGCTCGGCCCTCGGCTCGCTTTGGCACGGGGAAATGGATTAGCCAGCGGGTTGATTAGACGTCGGAGCATTAGATTAGCAAGGTCGAACTGTCCTCGTTAAAAAACACAAAACAGCAATTTGAGCACGGTCTTATCTTCCACCTTACTGAGGCTTCCTTACTTGGCAGCGTGTGTACTGTAAATGCTCATGGCTGGGTGAACTCATCTCGTGTCCAAAAATAGGGACGGCCTCCTCAGATATACTCTATATTGGAAACCATAAGCAGCTGCAACTAATGCAAATATCCAAACGGGGAAAAGATATGATGCATGCGCTGTCATAGTGCCTCCTTTAAATTGTTGATAATGAAATTTAGCGTTGTGTGCATCTGGAGATTACAGTACAGTCATATTGGTAAAGGGATGACTCACCTGCAGGCACTGAGTGACTAACAGTATTAATAAGTGCCTGTTTTGTTCTAATCTCACTGCCTCTGGCTAGTGAGGGCATATGCTAAGGCAGCATGGTGGTGGTCTTAGACTCCCCCTCCCCTCTGTGTGAGGTTGTGCTGACTGTGGGGTAAGTAGTGACCCAATTAGCTCTGGCAGGGAGGGGAGGGGAGGGGGCTATGCAGTGTTAATGAGAGGCCAGTTTTAAGCTGGTGGTCTTGCAGAAATACTGGAGTGTGTCTTGGTGGTGGCTGTGTGTGAAGCAGGAGTCTGAGGGACAACAGGTGGGAGGAGGAGAGCTTTAAAACTCCCACTGAGCAGTAATTAATACAGATCCATCTGTTCCTCTGCTAGTACGTCTGCGTCGGGAGCAGGAGTGCTGACACTAACCTGGGTTTAACCACATTAATTACACATTAATTGCCAGTGAATGATGCATAATGCATTGTGCTGCATGACTAAGATTTTTCTCTGCAGTGGGCCGCAGATTTGCACTTCAGTCGCTCTCTCCGTGAATTATGGGCACGAGGCCCGCTTATTCTTCTCACTGATCTGGCTTTGGTGACAGTTAGCTGGAATTGCCTCTGCTGAGATATATAAACGGGTGTTATGGGTAAACATGGATGGCAGAGGAGCCAATGCGCACACCTCCTAAATCTTGTGCGTTGTGTGCACCTGCATGTCAAACAAGCTGACAGTTTCTAGATTTCCTGTCAGGGTTTGGGTGCACTTTTCAGCAGTGCACTGTTACAGGTGATCTTCTAGTGGCCATATGAAATTCTTCTTTAAGGCAATTGATTTTCTTGCCTATATTATCATTCATGTTGAAAAACATTTGTCCTGTTTTCTTTACGTCGTGGTTTGGTATACGTGACCGTAGTTGATGCAAAAGAAAGACACACAAAATATGTCTGAGCGACACGAGAAGCATGATTCCCAGCTGTAGTGTAAAGTTGTCTTCCCTTTTTGGGAAAAATAATAATGTGCGAACGACGACTGTCCCACCTTAATCGGATTAATGTGATTATAATGACTCTATTTTGCCAGCGACGATGAAGCAATGAACAATGTAAAAGCTGTGAGGCTTATCAGCACGGGCGTGTTTTGTTAAACGAGCGGGAGCAAATCTGTCTAAAAGCAGACGTAAAGCCAAGTCACCTCCTCTGGATTCGTCTTCTTGCGGAAACTGATGGAAACCACCACTGACAGGAGTAATCCCTTTTTGATTGTCCAAGCCAAGCCACCCAATTTTCATATCGCCTGTATCACCGCACATTGCAAGCGATGATACTTCACTCCGTCCAGTGAGTGTCTTCCTTTCAAAACAGTAAAGTGTGTGTGTGAGTTTCTGTGTGTGTGGGCGCTTGGCTGTACGCAGAAACATTAAATGTTAACCTATGAATGTCGATCTAGTCACATATCTGGATTGCAGTCCAAGACCAATGTTGAATCATTGCAGCTAAATGTTAGCAACCCCGATCGACTGTATTTGCTGCCTTGAACACACCCCAGTCCTCCTGCAAACGGATGACTTGAATCACGCAGTCAGCGAGTGTGTCCCGACACGTTCGCTTGCAGCCGACTGGGAGCTCAACTGAACTGGCTGAGAAGTGAACGCATCGTTTCGGGAGGTGATTCAGCTCAGTTTGCTCTTTTGAGCTAATTGCTCTTGAACGACATTAATTCAGACGTCTTGTTCTGTCCAACCAGTTGTCCCAAACGCAGAGATATTCAGTTCTGTGTGACAAAGAGCAGCTGCAAATCCTCACATCATCACTGGTTGCTTATGTTGAGATAACATACATGTTTGTAAATGTATCACAGCTACTGTGTTACTGAACTGTGGAAGACCATAGATTTAGTTTAGCATGATTGTTGGTGCGGCTGTGACCAGCGCAACCTGTCGCTGGACTGTAATGTTTCAGCTAATCTAACTTGATTCGTCCACTCGGCAGCAGAGAGGCATGAGCACATTAACCTGTTGAAGGTGTGACAGTTTGTGTTCCCACGTCATGTATTTCCCAAAAAGCTCTAAGAAACGGGAGGACACCTGTAGCACACCACTAACTCTTGCAGGTGACAGTTGAGTGAAAGGAAGTCTCACCCATAATTCACACAAGGCAACATGGCAATTATGTGGATATGGATGTGTACCTCATTAAGCAGAAGGTAATAGAGCTATAACAAATGCTGACTTCACCTCTGAGTCATGGGGGTTTGTGACAAAACACAAAAAGGATTCAAGCACTTAGATAGATTTCTTAGTTCTGAACAGCCAGTCCCTATTTGCTGCACAGCTGCAGTTGAGGTGATGTTTTTTTATGCTCAAATGCATTTTGCGCACCCTCAGGTCCACAAGTTATGTTTTTTGTATAGCTGCTGCTGCCGCCTTCTAGAGTAGCTCGTAGTAGGGGCTCGCTTTGCTGGGAAATGCCAGCAGCAGTCATTATTCTGTCTTTTCTTCTCTCTTCCCTTTTCACTGTAAGCTGCCAGTGACCGTCTGACTTGCCTGGCTGTTGAAAAACCGGAATAATGAGACAGTGGGAGTGGACTGAAATCTATTCCTCCATTTTTTCCAAACAGGGTTTTTGGCTTTAAACAAAGCAAGAAACTGGGAGGAGGGGGGGTGCAGTAGTAGTGTCTATTTCAAAATCATGAATGTGAATGTCTCAGCGAGGAGACAGTCACATGGTGTGGCAGGATTAGAATAAAAGTAGGACAAATAAAAAATAAAACTTGTTTAAAAGGCTTTAGAGCCAGATGTTCCCCTTACTCCTGATGAGGGATTAAGAAGGAATCAAACTTCTGGTTGCAGCTTGTTTCTTGGCTTCTTCTGCTTTACATTCTTCTTTCAACGGGGAGAATCTGTTGATATATATCATCCGTGAAGGTTTATATGTGTAGCTTCGAATTGATCTGTACTCGGATGCAATAAAATAGATTGACTGAATTGTGCAAATCACCCCTTCTGTGGTTTGTGTGCCACGATAATGCAAAATGTGTTGCTTGTATGCAGTGTCTGCTCGTAGCTGAGACACCATCGCATTTGTGGTACGTGGAGGAATTTATTGCCGTGAGTTTTTCATAAAGACTATTTGCCCTGGAGTCTCTTATCATCCTCCATCAACACAATCAGACAATGGGTGGATTAAAGCAATCTCTCTTCTCTGTAGGCAAAGCCTCCATTAGCTGTGACAGGGCAGTATCATGGCAATGGGATTAGACCACCTCCCTAACGGGTTTACTGCTCTCCGAAATAAAAGAACAATAGGAGCCAGGCGGCGAGTCGTCTCAGGCTCTCAAAAATGTGCACGCTTCTGCCGCCCTTTAACCTCTCTGTCCACCCTCCTACCTGTCAGCCGCGAAAACAGCGAGCCTGGTAACCGTTCGCACATCTGTCCGGCCCACGCTGTCTGCTTCCTACACTCGCTGCTACCTTCACTTTAGCACAAAAGCTTTTTTCTTCCCTGTCTCTAAAACTTGTGTTTCTTTCAGCTTGCTGGGCATGTAAATAGCCTGTGAACTGTTAAGTAATTTGCCCCATGGTTGCTCGATTTTAGCAGAAGTCTCAGTCACTTAACGATAAAAGCGCTGTCAACTATTTGCATGAATCTGTGCATGCATTGCAGAGTGTGAATGTCATACATACCATTTTCTTGTGATTAATCTCCCTTCCTCCCCCTGTTCAGTTTTTTCAAAAACACTAACAGATGGCCTTTCTGCAGTCCTAGAGCTCCTCTCTGCTAAACACTAATATTATAGAGATAAATGTCACTTAAAAATCAAGTGATGAATATTCTCTGGGAGATTAAATCTCCTAATCTGGATATCCCTGAAATATTAAAGTTATGAAAATGAAAGACCGATCTCGGAATAGCGCCCGCAGAAATAATGATGAAACTGCTGAAAGTCATTTAGCCCTGCTTTACCATTATTTAAGCTCACAGGAGGTGCCTTTGGGGAATGTGAGGATTTGTCTGTGCAGAGGCAGGGCCAGACCTCAGCTGCCCCGCAGTAACCGCACGCTCCCGGCCTGAGCGCAGTGTGGGCGGACAGAAGCGATAGCGCCGTGCCTGGTTTAGGAGATTATTTGGAAGACCTAGTTGTATTATGTCTGAGGAGTTAAGTTAGGGACAGTAGCCCCTCAGGAGGGTGTGGTTGGTCTTAGTGTTTCTGTGGCGATGTGGTCCATTCTGCGGCGGGATCATCATCACACACAAACATCCGTGGGAAACTCTGTTTGGCGTAGCGAGCTTTAAAGTCGGCGCAAGGAAGGATCACATTAACTCGAACACAGCTTCAAAGAAAATTTTGGAGCTCGTGTTTCACAGTGTTTGGGGGTAGTGATGTCAGGAATATATTCTGCTCTCTGGCATGTGTTTCAACCCTCAAATGTCCCACTTTCTGGGAGTCTGTGCCCGGGGACTCTGGGTTTCAAATACTAAAGGTGTGCGCGTGCATGCGTGTTTATGTCTGTGTGTGTTTTTGTCTGTGTGTGTGTGTGTGTGTGTGTGTGTCGGTTGAGGGATTAGCTCTCTCCCCATAACTTTTTCACTTCAGTCACCATGGCAGTGAAACAAAGGTCTCTGTGCACCCATCTAACCAGGCCTTACAGACGGAGGTCTAAAAATAATGCAGTGCTTTCAATTAGCCCTTCAGCTCTGCAAAGCATTTGAAATCGGCAGCCAAGTGAACAGGGTCGCGGTTATTTGGTGAACAGACCTTTCAGGGGAGTGTGAGTGCTTTTACTGGTCATAATCCGCCCATGTCTTTGCTGTAGCTCCTGCTGAGGCTACTTAATTGTCCAGTTTTGTGAGCATCTTTCGGCCATTTCGCTTTCCTGTGGCAGATGTCTGCGCTGTATATATGCCTACAGACTCTCCGAACCCCTGGTCAGGAAAATTCCTCCTTTGTTATCATACAGTCACCTGCTCTGAGACGTACGGTGTTTGGCTCTGAATAATGATTAAATATCACTGCAGCGTAATGAGACGTTTAATGTCAAACAGGTTAGAAGTTCTGAATGAGTCTACATTTTGTGAAGTCCTTCTCACTTTTCCTGAGCTTAAATGTCATGGCATTAAAAAGAAGAAGAAGAAGAAGAAGAAGAAGAAATGCCATTCTCTCACTCACTGAAGAGTCAATTTCTACTTCATTACAGTAAAATTCAGTTTAAGAACGCATGTGTGATTGATGAACTCATCTCACTGATCAAGTTTAAGAAAAGAGAGTATAATGTATGGATTGACTGATGTCCACTTCAGACGTGACGGAAAAAAACTGTCGGCCGCTGCTCTGGAATATTCATAACCGTTTACCCAAGACAATTACGGCCGTCGAGCTAGAGTGAGGAATGATTTTCCGTCTTTAAATTGCTGCGATAAAGCCATTTCAGAGGAGATTTTATTCAAGCCAAGTGGGTCTGAATATTGATGCTGCATTGAAGGCCAGGGCTGCCATGTTGACACAGACATACTGGGGGATAATTAATGTGGCATAGATTTAGTAATTGGCTAGGAATGAACTAAATGCAAATTGATTTAAAGTGGATTACAGTAATGGTACTAAATCCTAATGAGTGAAGACTAACTGAGATTTAACCTATTGATTGTTCACTAGTTACACTACGCCTGTAAAACTTTCTGCTAGCGCTGTCAATGTGTAGTTTACAGTGATAATGCTATGGATTTACCATTCAAAATTCACATTTTTTAAACAATAGGTCTTTTGATTGAAGTGTCTAACATAAATACACAAATACAGACTTCCCGTTTAATGGCTGTGAATTTTGCTGGCTAAAATGACAACTGTCACTAGCAGATTACCAACTGTAGCTAGCTAGCGAAGCTAGCGCTAACTAACTAGAGATAGCCCCACTATTCAAAATGTGATTAAAAGTGATTTGTTCTAGCAAGCTCTTGCGATGATATGAGGTTAGAATAAAAAGTAAATAATATTCATGCAGCATAGTTTGTTAATTTCAATCACTGCCCACAGATTTCAGTCATGCTAACCTGAAAGGTTCATCTGATTTAGTAAATTAGTCGGGTGTTACTCAGGGTTAGAGTTACTGGAAAGCAGCCCCCAACCCCCAAACAAATCTCACTCCAAGATGAGGTTAAAAGTTGGCAACCTTATGCTAACATTACATGTAACGTAGCGCTAACTTGGTGTAGTTTGGGTTGGTTGGAGTGTAAACTTCCTCAAACCACAACATTGCAGGACAGAGCTGCTATTGTTACTGTAAAATCTCATATTGCAGCTTACGCCCACTTTTGGTAAAATAAACTGTAACCCCCCAAAATGCCCCTTGCCTCTGGAGGTAAAACGAAGCTATGGGTAGTAAGCTAGTTTGACGAACATGCTAATTGCAGCTTACATTAGAGCAAAAATATATATATATATATATATATAAACTCACTGCTTAATCAATTCAATACACTTTGTCTGTTGTATGTTTTGTTTTGGAAAGGCTAAAAAAAAAGACCCACCCAAACTCCTGACTTGACAGGCGTGCTGTGCCTAATGCTAAGCTATGATTGGGTAATTGCTTTTTTGAGGGTGGGGTTTGTGATTGCTCAGTTGTTGTTTGAGAAGCGTGTCGTTCATGTTGGGTCTCTTGCCACAGATTGTAGATTGGCACAAAAGCAGCTGATCTTTCGTCTTTGTATCTGTGATAGTTCACTAAAATATTCATGAAAGTGTAAAAGGAGATATATAGGTATTGATTATGCTGGAATAATACACTTTGGTGGGGAAAAAAGGCTGTAGGCTGTAGCTACAGGATGTGGTCCAGCATGACGAGTGAAGTCGTTTTTGTGTGTGTGTGTGTGTGTGTGTGTGTGTGTGAAAATGTAAGCCTGTCAGCGTCCAAGTTTGAGTTTCCATTGTGCAGGAGGTCTCATGAGAAGGCTTCAGTTCACAGTTCACAGAGTCTTTCATCTGTCAATCACAGCAGAAGATTAGAAGATATCAAAGGTCGCCGTGTCAAAGTCATCTCACCCCATCGCCATCGACAGGGTGGCGAGACAGCAAACTCCAGGGGTGACATGAGGATAGGCTTTTCTCACTCAGTGCTGATTTTGTTGAAGATTTGTAAGATCACGTTTTGAACCAGAGACGCCATCCTTTCATTAATGCAAAGGCCACTTTTTTTTCTCCCTCACACATGGGCTAAATTATGAATGCGCTGTTATTTGTTTACTCCATGTTGGACCGAGAGATGTGCATTATTCATCTGCTCTGACAGAAGAGACAGCAGAGTAGGACACAGTCCTGGTAAAAACATTAAAAGAGAGAGCGCAGTCTAACAAGGACGTTGCCAGGGATTTGAGCAGTCATGCACATGCAAACACAATAATCGACTTTCCCTCAATAAGCCTGTTTTCAGCCAACCCTCAGCAAGAAGATGGTTCACTCAAGAAAACAAGTCCAAACGATATCCAAGGCGAATTGGTGTTTCCTTTTATTGCAGCCGTCATGTGTCTGTGCTGCTGCTCACCGATCTGTGGGTCTGATTTCCAGCCTTTACTTAAAACACGCCAAACAGACGAGGCTTCTGAAGCTAATTAGATTCCTTTGTGTTTCCTTCTTCTAGTCCTGAGAGATGATTTCCGGCAGGCCCCGAGCGATGTGGTGGTGGCCGCCGGAGAGCCCGCTGTGTTAGAGTGTGTGCCTCCTCGTGGTCACCCTGAACCCACCGTGTCCTGGAAACGCAACAACGTCCGAGTCAGCACCAAGGATGAGCGCATCTCTGTGAGTTTGACGCAAATGCTGAACAAGGACGGAGCAAAACGAGTTCCCATTTCAAAATAAATAGGATACAAAAACACAGCTGTTTAACCCCTTAGGCCTTGACCACAAGTTATTATTTATTTATTCACTTCCTTATCTTCCTTTGCTGGTATTAACGTAAAAATACAAACAACAGTAGCTAATTATTTATTAATTTGTAATTATTTAACACCTTGCTTGCACATGGCTGGGCAGTGCTAACCAAGCATAAACCAACCAGTCCGTTGTTTCAGACACATGCTCATTACACAAAGATAGAAACATGATCATTTCGAGAACTCTCTGTTGTACATGTGCACACAGAAACTGGAGTTTCGAAAAATCAGCATTGTGAAAACGTTTTAAAAAACTAGATGCTGTGAACTAGAGGCTAAAGCGCAGAGGAAAATGTTCTTTTTTGCTAAATATCCGTACATGTGTGGTCAATGCCGGAAACTCTGCTGGACCCTCCATGTCACGCAGCCACATTTCCATCCAAATCTAGAGCAGATTTTAGCTGGAAATCAGTATGAATGAATAAGCAATGAATTATCACTAGATCACTGAATGTGTATGAATCCACGACTGAAAATAGTTCCCAAGAAATGCTCTATTTACTCCCGTTAAACTAAACTACAGGTTAGTTTAGGGAGAATGTACTCTGTGAACTAGCCTTTTCCTGTTGAAGACATGTACATATTTATGTGCATGTCTTCAATAGGAGCAAATGGCCTTGTGGCTGAGAGCTATAGGCTGTTAATTTCAGGCCCATTGCATCACATTGTTTCCTTTATTCTTGTGGATACATGGGAAAACAACAATGACAACACTCAGGTTTTGTACTGGTTTTGTTTTTCATCTTTTTCATAAACCAGATATTTATTATGAACATTCAGAGAGACGTTTACAATGACAGTAATTTCAATAGACCATAACTCGGTGGGGTTGTCTTTGGACTGGAGGATGTCTCAGATTCTGCTGTCACTTTTGTTCTCTCCTCTCATGTGTAAAATCAACAGCTGGGCATTATCTCTGGTGATGTTTGAAAGCTTTTTTTTCTCTTTTTCCCAGCTGGTGAAGGACAGTGTTTACATCAATAGTAAAAGCAGTGATGGAGGACGTATTCAGGTCTTAAGGGAAACTAACAGTACTGCTAGAACACTATAAAAATACTCCATTACAAGTAAAAGTCCTGCATTAAAAATATTACTTAAGTCAGGTATGGGAGTATTACTGGCTAAGTGTGCTCAAAATATCAAAAGTAAAAGTAGTCAATGCACAAAATTGACCCCTGTGAGTGTTACAGTGTTGAATATTATATTGGTATGATATGATTTGTGTGTAAAATCCTAACCTTCAAATGGTTGTGAAAAACAGAAGTATAACATTTCCTTACAAATTTTAGTAAAACTGAAGAATAAATAATATAAATATAGGTACTTATACTTTACTTTAGTATTTCTAAGTGCAATACCTGAGTAAATGTACTTAGTTACAGTCCACCACTATGCTGAAGTGTAACAAAATGACTCACACAGTGCCTGAATATAAGAGATTAATGATTTATACCAAGAGTTTCCAAATGTGGATTATTTTTCCATTATCGCTGTGATGATAACTCTGAGTTGTTTCTATCTGGTGTCTTCACTCAGGGCACCATGAAGACTAATCTCCTGAGCTGTCACTGTGCTGTTTTTCAGATGCGCGGGGGCAAACTAATGATCTCTCACACCAGGAAGAATGATGCTGGCATGTATGTTTGTGTGGGCGCAAATATGGTTGGAGAGAGGGACAGTGATCCTGCAGAGCTGGTGGTGTATGGTGAGTTTCTGATATTTATGCAGTAAGAAAGTGCTTTAAGGACAGACATGTTTGAAACCTTCCCTCCTCCTGCAGAACGTCCCGTGTTGGTGCGGAGGCCGGTGAACCAGGTGGTGATGGAGGAAGAGACTGTCGACTTCCTGTGCGAGGTTCACGGAGATCCCGCCCCCACAGTCCGGTGGCGGCGAGAGGAAGGGGAGCTTCCCCGTGGGAGGTGAGAGTGACGGACATGAGCGCTGACCCACAGAGAGTCAGACTGGTGGTGCACATACAGCTTCTGACGAGGCTGAATAAGAAATACAGCTTTACCAGAGACGGGTGTGTTGGATTATTAACTCATGTGACCCAGAAAACATATGTGGAGTAATTGTTCATTAATTCATGTCTGTCTATCAGTCGACTAATATAAATTTATAAATAGAAGAGACCAAAAAGGGTTCATTAGTTGGCAGAATCCTCCTGCGACCAGATTCATCCTTTTTTTCCATTTAAACTCAATATAATGTATATTTAGCTAAGCCTATTAAATAATGATATTTTCATTTTCCAACATCATATTACCCTAAAACTTAATTCAACTTAATTCTTAAAAACATAAACCCTAATCACATTTACACGTTCAAGAATATTCCTGAGCCCCAAACAGCTGGTTGAACACGTTCAATGTAGTTGCTATTTATCTCTATCATCCATTGTTTCTTCTTTAAAATGGTGACCAACATAGCTGACATATTATTAGTCACTTATTATATTGTTTATCCTAATATTTATTGTTATTGTGATTTTTGCTATCTTTGGACGGAGCCAGGCTAGCTGTTTCCCCTTGTTTTCAGTCTCTATGCTAAGCTAACTTGCGTCTGTCTCGTGCAAATATAGCAAACAGACAAGAGAAGGTGCTCACGTTCGTACAGTAAACGTGGGGCAGTTAGCTGAGCTTAGCTTAGCTTAAAGACTGTAAAACAGCTAGCCTGGCTTTATCCAACAGTTACAAAATCTACCAACCAGCTAGAGCTCACCAGCTCTGAATAATAATAATAATAAATGTCATAATAAAGAATAATAATATGTCAGATATGTTGGTCACCATTTTACCGAAGAAATAGTGGATGATAGAGATAAATAGCAACGACATTGACCATTTCATTGTTCAGATAACATCCTCGTCTAGTATAGAAAGCTGTAGTTTGAAGACACTTACTGTACAATAAGGATCTTTTCTACCAAATCTATCATGAGCTCACAGTGATGGGAATATGTAGAATTGTAGGCATAGATCAAACAAGGTCATTTGTAACAAGCAGTACAACAGACTCATGGTGACTCCAGTGAGGGTTTATTTGTCCATTTTGAGACAGGTAATTGGGATGAAGAGAAAATTGTACAACAGTTGTTTTGTGTGTTTGTAAAGAACCATATTATATTCTGCCTTTCATCTTTGTCTTCTTTCATTTCTTTTAGCTTTTACTTCTGTGGTTTATGAGCCTATGAAATAACGAATTATACATTGATTTGATTCATTGCACCCCTTGCATAGAGGAAGACATCTGAATTAGCTTTCTGCACAGTGGCTGTATCTGGTAATTTAGATAATTCTGCTCTGCAAAGTCCATCCTAACTTCATATTTAATCTACTGTTAAGAGATAAAAATGCTTCCTAAGTCCTAATTCCGAAACTGAGTGAAAATTGATGTACAACTGTTTCAAGATTTTTCCTGGATCCAGTAACAAAACCTTAAACAGATAACAGGCGCGTTGTTCACTCGTTTCAAGATAATGTCACCTGATCTGCAAAAAAAAAAATGAAATAAAATAAAATCCCTGCAACAGGTTGATTGACAGGTGAAGAAATGACACTATCTCGCACGACTGGCAGATATTCTCTTCTTTGTGTAGCGTTAGATTAGTACGCCCATTTTTCTCTTGCTATGCATCTCTGTTAGATCTTTCATTATCTCTGTTTTTCTCATTTCCAGGTTTGAAATCCGCAACGGCAACAGCCTCCGTTTGTTCCGCGTGAAAGAGCAGGATGAAGGGACGTATACCTGCACATCTGAGAACAGTGTGGGCAAGACCGAGGCCTCAGCCATGTTGCAGGTCCACGGTAAGGAACACATCATGCATATTGTATTAGAGCACACATACACACACACACACATACTTAGGGATGCAGGAAAAATGTCTCATACCTAGAGCCATCTTCATGCATAAGGTAACATCCAGTCACATGGCAACAGTATCATGCAAATTCCCATTTCCTGTCCAATGCTCTGTGTTTTTATATTAGTGTATCTTTGTGAGTCCCTGTCCAGCAGTGCTGCCAGGAGCTTATGCTAAACCGTATGGATTACGCCATTTGACAGATGTTTGGTAGATGCGTGCTTTAACTCACTGCCAGAGAGCAGTCCCAGTATTAATAAGACATGACTCTCTCCCTCTCTCTTCCTGTCTCTTTATCTCCCTCCTCTCGCCTCTCCGCTCGCTCCGTGCCCTTTTTCTTTCTGTCTGTGTGTCTTCGTTTAAATAGTCTCAGACGACTTCCTCCACTAATGCTTTTATCAGTGTAAATGAAATCCAGCCCAGCAGTTTTCCATTCACTCTGCCTCTTTGTGTTTTTTCTTTCTTTTTTTTTTTGGCTCTTTTCCATGCTATCGCTGGTTTTGTTTTGTAGCTCAGTCTTTCATCCATCTCATTAATTTTCCATCTCTCTCCATTATGTTTCAAACCCTATCATCATTCCAGTTGGCCCGTTCAGTAAGTTCACCTTACATCTAATTCTGCTCTAAAAAAAAGCATTTGTGTTATGCTAATTTATTTTGTGCTCTTTTCTGTATGGCATTCTTAATGGTTTTTAAATCAACAATGAATGGCTAATGGTGTAAATAACTCCCCCCATTAGGAAGTGAGTTGTTGACAACATGCCTGTTGCTGCAGTCAGGCATTAAGTAAGCCTCAGACACTGTGACTTAATGTACAGCAGATTAAGGGCTCCTATCAAACCCACATCTGCTGTGTAGAGGAGAGTGTGTCAGGATGCTGTGATACCATGTAAATCCTTCTCTCATTTGCAGCTACAGTAGTTCAAAATGCAGCTGCAAGGTTTTTTAATTACAACTCAGTGGTGGTCTTCACTTTGAAATAAGGAGATAGTACAGATTATTAAAGGGGTACTCCGGACGTTTAGAATAGCTCTTCCTTACAAATAAATGTAAAAATAAAAAAAATCTCAACTCTACAGGATTTTTTCATACACCCTCCATCTTTCATTTAATAATAATAAATTCTAATAATAAATTAGAAGTTTAGAATAACCCTGATGACATCACTATGACATCATCGGGATTATTTTCTCAGACTTGCTGCAGAAGATGTTAAATTAGCGGAGTGCCCCTTTAAGTAATAGTACTAGTATTAGTAACAGTAGTAGTAGTGGTAGTTGTTGTTGTAGCCTCTGCCGTGTTGATTGTACTGCTTTAATATTGCTTATATTTTCTTCCATCCTTTTGTATATAGTTTAACCTTTTTTAACCTCTGAGATTTAAAGCATTTTTATTTCTGTTGTGTCCTGGATGAAACCCAAATCACACCTGATAAGACCAGAAAACTGCCAGGATGTTTTATTTTCACGGTGAACCCAGGCCAAACAAGCCAATCCTACATCTTCATTGTTTTTAATGATATTTTTGACCATTAAAAACTGTCCAGTAATAACAACCATTTAATGTAACCAGCCTGTATTTCACCATCTATATCCCTGATACACAAGTAATTGAAATCCACAATGACGATGACTCAGACAAATCCATGTGGTCCATCAGAGAGTAGAGACCAGTGCTCTCAGATATTCAAATGCAGGTGTTGAACAAACAGCATACAACATCTGTGCAGAGTCATCCTTCTCACTATAGGTACTGTTTTTGTCAATATCTGCCCAACTGGGAAAAAAGCCCAAGGCCCCATACTCCATTAAAGATATCATCTCTCCCTGACAGTCTATACAGTGTGTAGCTTCTTCATCCGAAGCTGTCTGACACCAGCTGCTAGACTTCTAAAATTGGACGCGACAGCATTAAACACATACAGCGAGTCATAAGACAATAACACGTCAGATTTGTTGATTAAATGATGTTGATTAAAAAGTGTGAGATGTCTTCTGTGTTTGGGAACATGCTCTTAGTGAGAACATTACAGCACAACACAAATGACTCAGATCTCGTCTGCGTTGAGCCAAATATGTGTTTGTGTGTGTGTGTGTGTGTGTGTGTGCATATGCGCCATGCAGAGATTTGTAGAGAGGATGAATGCCGGCTTGAGAGGCTTCTCATCCGACGGGAAGCGAGAGCCAATCATTCAGAGTTGAGGTAGAAGGCGGTGGCCAGCGTAAATCTACAGAAGATGTGATGATGTGGCTAACGCAACGATCCGACCCGAGCTGGAAATTGGCAGCTCTGGCGAGGCCTTTCCCAAAATAACCCCGTAAATGTCATCAGACCAGCGCTGCCGTATGCTGCGATGATTTGTTTTCTTTCAGAGGACACGGAGGTGATGCGCCTCATTAAAGATGAGAGGGCGATGAGTGTGTAGTGCCGGATCAAAAAGCTCTTGAGGTTAAGGAGGCGACTCTTAAATCTTGCTCGTTATGAGCTGATGAGTGCTGTGTCAGTGCAGAGCAGGGTTAAAAGCAGTGGTGGAAAGTATTAAGTACACTCAACAACTGTGCGTAAGTGCGGGTTTGAGATACAACGAACGAATGTTTTACACCACTGCATTGATCTGACAGCTGTAGTTGTGAGTTACTAAAAAACTCAAAAGCAGCATGTAGTTGGAGCCCTAACCCTAACCCAACCCTGCAGGAGGGGGCCTCATTGGTGTATTTTCTGTGAATGCAGCCAGAGCACATGCTTCATCCCGTCCACCGTGGCCTCTCTGCTCTGCAGGTGTGCAGATGTGTATTACTCAGGTTGCTGTTTGCACGGTCACATTGTGGGGACTCGCCTTCCTTATGGGGACTCAACACAAGTTCCCATAGTATGGACCGTTAAATTTCAGGGTGAAGACTTGATTACTCTACAGACAGTTAAGTAAAGGAATACTTTTGGTGAAAAGACCAGGTGTTGCACAGTGGAAATAGAGGATCCAGAAAGCTGGATTTTCACATGTTGTCATGCAGAAATGAGGCATGTAATGAACGTTCACACTCCTCCTTTCCTCTCCCAGTATCACCTCAGATTGCCACGAAGCCCCGAGACCAGATTGCCACCCAGGGGAGGAGCATCACATTCCAATGCGGCACCACCGGAAACCCTCCACCTGCCATCTTCTGGCAGAAAGAGGGCAGCCAGGTAAGAGGCCGGAGCAGAGAACAAGAGCTCCTCTAATGCAGCAACATTGAGCACAGTGTTTACAAATCACTGGATGAGTACATGTGAATACGTTCGCTTTCTGATAACAAGCCTCAAGCCGATACCTTCTGTACGTGTGGTTTGGGGATTTTTCTGAACCTCGCTCATCCTGTATTGTTTCATCATATATCAGCGAGCAGAGTTTCACACCTTCTTTGTTCTAAAGGCGAGAAAGACTCACCGCAGCATGAACAGGTTTTTGTCTGATTTAATCATACTTTTTCTGACACTTTTTTTCTCTTTTGGCTTGCCCACACTCTTTAAGACACATTATTCAAAGCGAAATGGGCGAGAGGCGAACGAGAGAGTGCAGCACATTTGCATTTGGCTCAGAGATATGAGTAGAGACAAAGTGTTGGAAGGCGTTGCGGTATTGCGTTGGCGGGAAATGTTTCTCCTGCTTGCGACTGCAGTGTAAGAGAGTTACTAGGATCGGGGGGGTGGGGTTGAAGAAGTATAAAGGACTAAAGGAAGGAGGGTGAGGTGGCAGGAAGTACACCAGGTGTGGAAACTGCTTCTTCAGGGCAAACCTGCAGACAAACGCTGTCCTCCTTCCACGTTGTACCCAACTATAAATACCCTGTTGCTCAACAGCAGCTGGGATCACTGACTTGGAGGAGCAGCTTCTGATGCTTTTAGAAGCTTGTCGCAGACCAAACAGGAAGTTCAGCACCAGATTTTGTGAATAAGCTTCGGTCTGCAGGATGGTTGAGGCATGGTTTGCCTGTTTGTAGAACTTCTTTGCTGTATTTGGGGGATTATCTGTAGCCTTATAACCTTGGTCCCTCCACTGAAGTCTAAGCCTCTTAGAGGAATGAAATGGATGGCTGAATGGATTGATGTGCATCCCTTCCCCCTTGTTCACATCCATTTCACTTACAGAAAAGCAGAATGGGACAGCTATAAAACGTCTGTCAGTGGGTGTCATCCCAAAAACACCAAAATAAGCTATTTCTTCCACTTTTGTTTTAGCCGTGCTAGTGGCCACGGCGCTCTGCTGGCCCACAGCTTTAGTTCGGACTGAAATATCTCCTCGATGAATTGATGCATAATTTTGCAAACACGGTTGTGGCTCTGAGATGACTTTGGTGATGCAAGAGTTTCCTCCGGCACCACCGTGAGATTAAAATTTGTTGAATTGAGTGAAATGTTTCTACAGCTGCTGGATGGATTGCCCTGACGTTCATGTCCATTCCTTATTCATCAAACACTTTAATGACTAAATGAAATAACCAACAGGCAGAAATGAGCTAACTGCTAGCATGCTAAGCTCAGATGGTGTACGCTGTGAATTGTATACCTGCAAAACATTACCATTAGCATTGACAAAGTGAGCATACTAGCATGCTAAATGATAAAAATATAAGTAATTATATAGACAGAATTGTTTTAACTGATTTATATCAATGCAAATTGAACATCTGTGGGGTTTTGGATTGAACAATTTGAAGACGCCATCTTCAGTTTGTCACTATTTCCTGACAAGTTATAGGCTAACTGATTAATTAAAGAATAGGCACAATGTAGCCTCATGTGTATTTTCTGTTCTGCTCTGTGCGTTCGTGTCTTTAGATGTTGTTGTTCCCCGGCCAACCGCCATCCCAGTCCGGCCGTTACTCTGTCTCCATGAGCGGAGAACTGACCATCACCGACGTCCACCCCGAGGACTCCGGCTTCTACATCTGCCAGGCCATCAGTGTAGCAGGAAGTGTGTTGACCAAGGCGCTGCTGGAGGTGGAGGGAGGTGAGACTTCTGTCCACACAGTCATGCTTGGACCTGGGGGAGGCTTATTCTTTATTCTGTGCTATCAGCTAATGAGGAGAAAACATATTAATTACTAAGTAGGTGCATAACAGTAAGGCTCACACAGACCGAGAAAGAACACAGTTATGGACCCCATGCTGGATGAGCAACGCATTTCAGGCTTAATGTTCTTCCTCAGGCAGCTTGTAAGCACCAGATTTAAGCTATTTTCTGCTCTTTATGCAGCGTATTATTTTCTGCCTGCTAAGCACCTAAAGTGTTTTCACCCTTTGCGCTGCTGGTTGGCAACTTTCTAAACATATTTTCTATAAGCCTTTTGTGCGCCTCCAAATGTGTTTCTCTCCACTGTTTTCTTAATAAGAAGACAGATGACAACCTGTAACACAATATTCTGTCTCCTCTCCCCTTATACCCGCAGGACCTTCAGGTCGTGTCCCGCCGATAATTCGCCAAGGCCCGGCCAATCAGACTGTATCTTGGGGGGCGACGGCGCAGCTGCACTGCCGTGTAATCGGAGGGCCCTCAGTCAAGATTTCATGGGAGAAGGATGGAGAGAGACTTCAGGGAAATAAACCTCGAATGACCTTGATGGAGAATGGCACTTTGCAAATCACAGACATAAAGGTGTGTGTGTGTGTGTGTGTTTGGGGGGGTTGCTTTGGCTTTCGTGAGTGTCATTTATTGGAAAGGGCATGAAAAGGATGAGTTCTGAAAGGTGTTGGCTCTTAAACCGAAAGAAAAACTGACTGCGTGACTGATGGAAATTACAAAAAAAACTGCAGCGAATACTGTAAACATTCCTGTCTGATCTCTGACCTTCTTTTGCTTTCCCCGCAGCCCACGTGGCGGCATATTTTTTCTCCCTTTCCCATTATAAATTCCGTTTTCGTTTGTAAAATTAAGGTGAAGCTGAGTTTCAAAGACCAATCTCTCTAAGGCAGTGCATATCTCTCCAACGCAATTATGTGCTCATGCGGTGTGTAATTGTAATGTTAATGAAGGCGCTTGTTTGTAAATGCTAATGTGCTCTGCTTTGATGGAAGAGCAGTCAGTCGCCCCTTTGTGCTATAACCCCACCTGGAGGTCAGCGAGTGCACGCAGGACGGAGCAGAAGCAGCATCGTTTCCGTTAACTGACTGGCGATAGATGATTAATCATCTAACCGGCTTTTAATTAAACCTCCTGCCCGGACTGTGCTTACTCTCTCATCCTGTTTTTGCGGCTGGGGTGCTCAGCTAACTTGGAGAATTAAGTTTTGGTCCAGTGCACCACTGAGGCGGGGGAAATCTGCCATGCCAATGTGCTCAATGGAATAGAAGAGATGCATTAGTGTGGCATCAGGGGGGATGACAAGGGAAAAAAGAAAGAGGGGAAATGGAGATGACGAGTGAGGGGCTAAAAATATTTACCCTGCTGATGCCCCTGCTCGCCATCAATATTTTAGCAGGAGTTGGGAGTCATCTAAAGAAGTTCACCTGCACCACACGCTGTGCTGTCTGTCAGCCAGAGGTCAGCACTGCGGTGGATGATCTCATATGGTCTGATGATAGTTCCAGCAGACTGGCTCTCAGCCAGGCCGGGGCCGGAGCGAACAGCAAGCGTGTCAGCGAAGCGCGCTGGCATATACAATTCATAACGTAAACAGGAGAGCAGGTACAGTCGGGCGCAGGTGAGCTGCCTCACAGTTTGCAGCGGAGCTTTTAGTGGCTGAGATGACGACTGCTGAGTGAAAGAGTTTATGATTTAGGTTTGCGTGGTTCACTTTTGGATTGTGAAAACCGGGCAGCGGTCAAAGAAGTATTCAGATCATTTACATAAAGCTGCTTCAATCAATATTTTTACTTTAATGGATCAAATATCTGTGCGTGATGTGAAACAAACCCACAGAGAATTACCAGCCGATTCTGCAGTTCCCCTCAGCAAGTTAGAGACTCGCTGGTGAAAGCAGTGGAGCAGTTTCCTTCTGGAGTGGATAGAGACCAAAAACAGAGCTAAAACAGAGAAAATATTTAATTTGCATATATATTAGGTGGCCAGAAACACAACCCGTAAATGCTTGATGTGTAAATAAGTAACTGTTTGCTAACAAGTTACGCTAACTTTATGAGGCGATAATATGTGAGCGTTATTTGCGCTTTGTTTCTGCTGCCCCCAAGTGGCCAGAAAACTCAGTTTCTGCAAGTTTAAGGGCAACACTTTTTTCCAACTTTCGAAAATGTTTATGAATTTAAGTTTGTAAGTGATTTGGTATTAATCATAGGGAAAATACAGGTTCACTTGGTACACAAGCATAATTGCCGGCAGAACAGTCTTTCAGTCAGTGTACAACAGGTCAGCTTAATGTGCTAACGCTGATTTGTCTAAATGCAAGCATTCATCACATTATATAGAAAAGAAGGTTTGCAATAATAAATGAATAATAAAAAAAAGATGGGTTCAACGGGGGCAAGGATTTTCTTATTTTCTCCATAATAAGCACTAAATTACATACTGGAAGTTATAAGAAAAGTATTTGGAATTGATGGTCTCTAACATAAAGCCTTACCTAACTCGTATTGTTGTATGGTGTTATATTCATATTTGTTAACCTGATGTTAATGTTATGGGTAAATTATGCTACTTTATGTACATTTGGGTGGATAGAATGATCCCGTTTTATATGTAAAAGCTAAATCTGTAGCGTAAATAGTGCTTATACCTGTCAGATAAATGTAGTGGAGTAGAAGTACACAGTAACATAACGTGCATAACATTCCACTACTGTCAGACAAGTTGAGAATATATTAAGTAAAAACAGGATTTATATTCTTTCAGTCATTCAAATAGATCCAAACCATCCTTCAAAAATTAAAAACTGCTTGCAGCGTTTGTTCTCTTTGCGTCTTTTTGGGGCGTCTGTCTGAAACGTTGGCTGCTGTTTAACAGGACACAGACTCGGGGATGTACACATGCGTGGTATCCAGCGCCACAGGGGAGTCGAGCTGGAGTGGGATGTTGACTGTCAGAGGTACTCACACCGCTCACACTCACACTCTGTCTCTCTGTTACACTTCACACTCTGTCACTCTCAAGCTACACCTCCGTGCTCGAGAAGCTACACACTCTGCCAATATCCTTCATGAGAGCACAGTCTGTAGCCATCATAGGACAAAATCCAGTTCGGTTTCAGGCAAAATGTTAATCAGAAACTGTATTTCTGTACTGTTTTTCCTGTTTTGTCTGACAGAAGATGGAGTCTCTTCGACATCCAGAGTGTCTGAATTCATCCAGCTTCCAGGCCCACCGCAGAAGCCTGTCGTGACAGAGGTGACCAAAAACACGGTCACCCTCACCTGGCAGTCCAACCCTCACGAAGGCGGCGCCGCCGTCACTTCTTACATTATCGAGGCCTTCAGGTACGCAGTGGCACACGTTTGCGTGGTGGAAGTAAAGTCTAAGAGTCGTATTTCAAGGCTGGAAATTCTGATTTGAGTATATTTGATATATCAAATATATATTTCATTTGCAAAAAGTTTTAAGGTCTGAGAAAATATCTGAACTTTGAGTAATAAAAAGGATTTATGGTGGGCAGCTCGGTGAGGTGAGTCAGCAGGTTCTCCAGGTGGTGGACTGGAGCTGGGCAAAGCTAGCAGATTCGAGACATGAGGAGATGATCCAGAGACATGAGGAAAATAGATCAGTCACTCGACAAACAGACCAGGCCAAACTCTGAAGCGATGAGCACAGGGACGAGCACAGTGACGAGGCTCGTTACCAGGTCACAGTGAGCACAAGGATCTGCCAAAGAGTGGGGAGGAGATCCAGGTTTTTATCCTGTGGCTGATGAGTGTGGATTGGCTGCAGCTGTGATGGCTGATTGGTGCTGGGAGCAGGTGTAGGTGAACCAAGATTGCAGGGGACCGCCCAGTCCAGAACCACACACACACACACACACACACACACACACACACACACACACACACACACACAAACAAGGAGAGACTGATGTGATACAGAGGTTTAGGGCAAACACAGGGAAATATGGGTGAATTTAATTGTATTTTTTATTGTTTTACTGTACTTAATCTTTTTTTGAATCACTTTGTAACACTGTGCTACTTAAATATAGATTAATATTACTATTATTATTCTAAAAACAGATGAAAGCTGTTCTTAAAATGAATAAACCAAGAGCAGTTTGATATTCCCACACACAAAAAAAACGATTTAGGAAAATAAATAAAACTGGGGATTGAAGATCTGTTTTTACACTTTAGGTCATACGGCATTTTATTCTTACCAGCACTAGAAACTTTTCTTTGCGTTTCATTAAAGGCTGACATTTCTCAGATGTGGTAGCGTGGTCATAGCAGTGCACTAGCTCTATAATGTCAGCGACAGACTGAGAACAACTTCATCTTCCATCAGGTGGAAATGGAAATGCGTCTCTCGACCTTACGATTCAAAACACTCTAATATGATAATAACGAGTAATTTTTATGCAGTAATTGCAAAAATGCAAATGTGTTGGAGTGCAGGTCATTCGCTGATTGTTTATCATCTTATTTACAGTTGGGATGAATAATGGTAACAGTAATGATCTATATTTATGCTGTACCTCTCCTAACAAGGTGCTACACAAGTGAAAGCAATGGCATTAAAACCAAAAATGCTGCAGAATCATGAGGAAGTAAAAACATCAGATAACACGATAATAAGACAAGATAAGATGCAAAATGATGGAAATAAAGATATATTTTAAAAGTATAAATGCCGGTTTTCAGAAAGCTGTTAGAAAGCCAAAGAGGACCTCGGGTCATGAACAAGCACATGTGGGGTCAAAAGGTTAGTGATGCAAGATGAAGCAAGACTGTGAATGTAAGTTACACAGCAGTAAGATTTTAGAACAATTTCCAAAAGTAACTTGGAAAAGTTCGTCCAGGCTGGCAGCTGGTGGCTATTTAGTTCACTGAAACATAATGAGAAATTGGTGGAATGCGCCTTTAAGATCAGTAGTAAAGGCTCCATTTAGCCTCAGTATTTGTTTGACTGGTCTCGGTAGCTGTTAGAGAACACACATTGAAAAGAACATGAATTATCACTATTATTAATTATGTACATTATTTATTTATGAGGCCATTTCACTTGTGCCTGAGTTAAGTTCAGCAAAAACTCTTAAGTCAAATATTTTGGTGCACTTTCCACCCCTGATTCAGGTCTCACAAACTTATAAAGGATCAACCGTATCCACACTCTGTCTCCGTTTTATTCTGCTCTTATTCCGACTATTCCCAGATAATGAAGTCTTCTTCATTTACGGGCATTAGAGATTGGAAATGACTCATCTCTGCCTGAGGGGGAGATAGCGCTGCCAAGTGACGTCCAGAAGTGAAACCATGACACTCGCTGCATCAGTATTTAGCCATGGCATCCCGAGGAGAGCCATAGCAGCTCTTAACAACCAACCAGAGGCTTTAGTGAGACAGACAGTGAGTGAAGGAGGAGACAATTACTGCGGTGGTCAGCTCGGCAGCTCTGTCCTGTCCTGGGGCAACAGGAGGAGGGGATGTGAGCCCGGTTGCAGAGTTCACTCATTAAAGGGAGGGTGCAGACACAAACACACACAAAAGTCCAGTTAGCTGTGCGTGTAGAGGAGAGCTCGGCGTGGCAGGCCTGCACGCAGAGCTGCTGATGAAGATCCACTCACTGGTGCACACTGCGCCATCAAGACATCATTCGGAAACGTTTGTTTTCAGGCAATAGCTGTCCGTTATCGCATCCCCTCTTGTGTACAGCATATAGCGAGGCTTACATTTCTGATTTAAAAAAGAGGAAATCTTGATGGACTTTTGCAGAAGCAGCTGTAGCTTCCGCTGCAAACCCATTTATAGATGCGGCGTTTTAAAAAGAGGCTGAATGACTCTATTTAAATGTCAGAACTGTTTCTCTGGTGCACATTCGGTGGGAAAGGTTGCAGAGGAGGAAGCGCGGATGATAGGAAAACGCCGTGGCCTGTTTGTTGTAATTACCTTCCATTCTCCCCTCCACGGAGTTGAGGAAAATGTTAAATTGCGCTCACGCTGTTTGATAGTCCCCGTCCCTGCACAGCGTCGGGCTGCTGTATCCTCGCCGGACCCATTCAGAAGCCGCCGTTATAACCTGCCGCAATAAAAAGCAGGAATAAAACTTGTCATTGCTCCGTCCGCAGGCTGAATGCAAAGACGTGTTTTTAGATGCACAGAATCTGACAGATTCACGAAGCAGCTGATTTATTCATTCGTTCGTTCAGTTGTTGGGGTTTGAGAGTCACGGCTACGTCACCAGATGATTGTATGTAAATTGCTTTGCATTTCTAGCTCTCTCCTCGTTATTTAAAGACATTTTTCAACAGTTTTTTTGTTTGCTTACTCTGTTTAATATGAAGCTACAGCATCATTTTCTGAGGCTTTAGCTTCTTGTTTTATCCCAGGATGCTGGCGCAGTTAAACTATGTTCGTAAGAAATGGATCAATATTTTGAGATGTGAAATGTTCTCTTACGACAAAATATCCCTTTTTTTTCCCTCTCAGCCAATCAGTGGGCAGCACCTGGCAAACAGTGGCGGACCACGTGAGGCACGAGAGGCACACGGTCATCGGGCTCTTCCCCAACACCGTTTATCTCTTTATAGTCCGAGCGGTCAACTCTTACGGCCTCAGCGACCCCAGCCCGATCTCAGAGCCTGTCAGGACGCAGGGTGAGTTACATAAGCAAGAAAAACTTCCTCTTCTTCGCCTTCTACTCTCACATCTTGATCTCACTTTATACATTTAAAACAAGAAATTGGACACACTGAATGTAAGGCTGGCTGCCGAGATAATGTGCCACATGCTTTGGAAGAAGTTGCTTTTCATATGCGGTCTCAAAACTAATCACTTTCTCAGTGTGATGCTCTTCAGCCCTGAGCAATGCTGAATTTCATCAAAAAGCTTTTCTTTTTTTTTTCTTTTTAAAGCCGAATAGCTGCTGTTCAGCTGTGTTTCTCGGCCTGGGCTGAATGCAGGTCTTTGTTGTTTCAGATGGGAGTCCCACAGAACAGGGTGTGGACCACAGACAGGTGCAGAGGGAGTTAGGAGAGGTGTCTGTCTACCTGCAGAAGCCTGCGGTCCTGTCTCCAACCAGCGCCAGGATTTCTTGGACTGTGAGTCAAGCACTTGGCTGATCAGAAAGTCTGCTTTTCAAAGTCGGTGCGGCGGTGCGCGGAGGACACGCTGATCCCTGAACATTAGCTTCAGAAACTGGAAACGTTATGTGACACAAACAGATTAACGTGGAGCTCAAACACAGCTGCTCCTGCTTTTCATTACTCATGTAAATGACGCGCCGACGTATTTTCTTTCTCTTCCCAACTTTTTCAGGTCGCCCTTCAGTCTCGCTACATTCAGGGTTATCGTGTATTTTACCGGACTATCGGCAGCTCCTGGCTGGTCCAGGATGTGGAGGCCACGGCTGACCACAGCATCATCTTAGTAGATCTGCACAGCAGCACAGAGTATGAGGTCAAGATTCGGCCTTACTTCAATGAGTTACAGGGACACGACAGCCTCATGGTTCTGCTGCGTACGCCTGAGGAGGGTAAGAAATGCTGATCAGTAACTGTAGCATAGGACTGTAGCTATCAAGTAAACAGCTGATATCACCGTGCTTAAAGGAATACCTTCAGTCTTTCTGCTAAATATGAAGCTACAGTCACCAGCTGGTTTGCCGTTTCCCCCTGTTTCTGTATGCTAAGCTAACTGGCTAAAAATTATTTAACAATGCATGAGAAACGAAGAGGAAATAATCAAATAATTTCTAGTAGAGTTAACAAAGATTGACCAAAAATAATATACAATAAAGGAAATGAAAGTGGTAATTAGTTTCCAAAGAGTTTCCTTGAAATAATGATGTAATTTGGGGACTAATGCAGAGACGGTGTTCAATTAGATGCACTTTAAATTAATTGATTTGCAGGTGCACATAGCAGGTCAGCTAGACGTGCAAAAATGAGGCATAGAAAGAGAATAACATTTCCAATAACAAATAAATAAAGAGTATTTAATTCTTTCTATTATCTCCTATTTTCCAGACAGATGGTATCAAGTTTCAAGGAAACATATTCAGCTTAATTAGGAAATTATCCAGAAATTACCTGTAAAATAGAGCTTAATCCTAACACTGTTAATAATAAACAAGTTAATAATCATAAATATAATTTTCCTTCTTATCTCTGTCTCCAGTCTTAAGTGCACCTCCACAGGCTGTGTCAGTGGTCCAGCTCACCAACAGCTCCAGCATCAGTGTGTCTTGGGAGCCTCCACCTCACAATATTCAGACTGGCATCATTCGGGAATACAAGGTGAGACAGCAGCTATCAGCGTATGACTACACCCGGCTCGCGAGACAACACCTGACTGTCGATCTCGTTCTCTCGTGTTTATTTCTGCTTTCAAGACCGTCAATTAGTGACGTGCACAATGCTTTGCAGCACCAACTCATAGTCTTCATCAGGGCACGTAAAAACAAGAGGCAGCATGCAGATATATGAGTGTTGTTGTCGTCTGCCAGGCAATCAGAGTAGCACAGGATAATTGTCACGTGTGGGTGTGGACAGAATTAGCCGAACTCTCTCTTTTTTCATGTCCTTGGATCCAAAAAGCACCTGTTTTTGGATACCTACATTTCTCTTCAGCCAATCAACTGCTCGCTCTCTCGCTCGCCAGAACAAGCTGTTCCTGTGATCCATGACGTTCATATGTTTAATGCAGTCATTACACAGCATTGTCCAAATTTGCTGGTAAGATACTTATGAAAAACACAGATTTTAATTAACAATTAGCAATTATTCATTGCCTCATATCTGCTGCCAGTACATGAGCTGCTGCCACCGAGAGGGACTCGATTTTGTCATCAGATTGTGAACGCTGACTGTCCCCGTCATCTGTTTGTTCTGTGAAAAAACACTGAGTTCTGATTATCTGTCTCTGAGCATGAGCACAACGCTGATTACTAATCATCAGGCTGCTATTCCAAGGGAAGAAGGGAAAAAAAGACCTGAAAAGGAACACACAGTTCTATTGTTTTGATTTATTCCTCCCATCTGCGTGTGCATGTAGAAAGTTATGAGAAAACCACACGTCTGATCATGAAATACCAGATCCTTTTGTATGTGGAGGCTCATCAGCTGAAGGCAAGGATCACACTTAATCCCCTTAAACATCCAATTAGCTGAAAACTGCACACAGTGTTTTGTACAAGCCTCCAATGGCTTAAATGTTGAAAAGCGAATGTTGAATCAGTTGTACTGAATTACAGCCTACATTTTCATCACAAAAACCTCATTGTTAAGACATTAATTAAAGTGTACTAATGTACTGAAGTGAAATATGCTACTAGTTGCAGATGAAGATTTCAGCTACAAAACAAACAGCATGCTCATTTTATTGAATATGATGCATTGTTGTAGATTAAAGTACCATCAGCGAATAGAACACTTGACATTAACTCCATGTCGACCAGCTTTAACACTAACTGTATTACTAGCATTCTGCATAGGTGCTTTTATTTTGAAACTTAATGTAGCTTGTGGTGGCTACCGTTAGCACACTTTTGAGGTTATTTCTGTTGAACAAAAATCACTGAGTCACTTCACTGAAGATGCTGTGATGGTCAATTAACAATAGTAGCCAAAATATCTTATCTTATCTTTTTTAATCAACTTTATGTCAATAGATTTGATTCATTTATGAATAATTCCAGGCAGCTCTAATTTAATGTTTTATTTATCAAGTAATGTGAAGATTTACTGATTATTTACAGCTTTAAAACCACAAGAAGTCTGAAAATATCACTTTGAGCTCTATAAACTTCTTATGAATGTTTGTCACTATGTTTGACATCTTATGAATAATTAACTGACAGACGATCAATCTTGATTTACTTATTGCTCGCTTTAAAGAATTAAAAGGAAGGACTTTTACTTGCAGTAAAGCCTTTTAGCGCTGTGGTGTTGCCACTTTTACGTAAGAGATCTGGATATGTCTTCCGCTGCTGATGTGCAGACGTGCGCATTTGCAACAGCAGGATCTTTAACTCTGGCTTTTAGCTGTCAGCGCACTGACATCCCTTTCTCTTTTATCTCTGCTGTATCTTTGCCGTCATTCTCCACAGTGTGCTACCAGATAAAGCTTCAACGGCAAAAAATGAGTCTGTCTTTTGATAATAACAGGCCACGTCTTGTCCCAGGGCGTGCGGCATAAATTCGTCTCTTTATGGGCTTAGATCTTTTAAAGATGCAACATTAACACGTGTCTGGTGTGGATCAGGTCTGGTGTCTGGGCAGCAGCACGGGACAGGAGGACCAGATAAACCGAACGGTGGATGGAGCGGTTCTGTCCATCCTGCTGACAGGCTTGCTGCCTGGCGTCCGCTACACCGTCGCGGTGGCTGCCGTCACCAGCCTGGGTGTGGGCGCTCAAAGCCCGCCTGTCAGCCTGCTTCTCAGTGAGTCACTCAAACTGTTACAGCTACTACAGATAGAGACGCACTCTCAGCTGGTTTATCGCAGGTGAAATCTATATGTGACATGCTGATTGTGTTGCGTGGATGACTTTACAATAGAGGCATCGTCCACACTTATGTTTTTAGGTGTGAAAATGTAAGAAGTGTGGCAAAGTGAAGAAATTCACAGTGAAGCTTATCAAAGCTGTGTTTCACATGCATAGATTCGTAGTTAGGCTACTTGGCTGTGATAATGAATAACAGCTGGCAACTGGTTGGCAGAGGTTTGCCTCATGTCTCTGCTTTTGTCACGTGAAAGTAAAACCTCTTGTCAGCCACATAATCTGTTATCCAGACAGCAGAGGTGAGTTTGCATTTGTTGTTTTTTCTGGCTGAATCTGCAGCCAGCAGCTGGTTAGCGTAGCTTAGCATAAACCTGGAAGCAGCTGGAAACAGCCTGCCTGACTCTGACCAAAGGCAACAAAATTCATCTACTAGCATGTCAGAAGCGCAGTTATTAACACATTACGTCTCATATCTTGTTTGTTTTATCTATACAAAAGTCAAACTGTAAAACCATTTGTACACCTCACTTCTTGTCCGGACAGAGACGGTTAAGGAACGCCCCACTGAAGAGTCATTTCCTGTATGTGTGCCACATGGGTGTCGCCACCGACCCGCCCCTTTAAGAGACTTGTGGCAGGTCCCGAGTCTGTTGATTCTGTTGATTATGGGAAATGACTGATGATGACAATCATCCCTCCAACATCTTTTGTACAGATCCAACAAACAACATGTTAATTAGTGAGCTTGAGAGCTGTTGTTATCTTTGGACAGAGCCCGGCTAGCTGTTTCCAGGCTTTATGCTAAGCTAAGCTAACAGTCTGCTGGCATTCCTGAGAGTAGTATCAATTTTCTCATGTGGCTCTCTGCAGGAGAGCGAACAAGCTTATTTCCCAAAATGTCAGATGTAGTTTAAAAGATACAGGATGGTATAATTTTTTTTCACCATGAAGATGCCAGCAGCTCTCCACTTTCCCTCTCTCCTTCAGCTCTCCCAAAAGACAAGACTGCAACGCCCGCGAAGAAAGGCGGCAACCTCAGCATATCAGAGCAGATCACGAGCGTGGTCCGGCAGCCGGCCTTCATCGCAGGGCTGGGCGTAGCGGCATGGTTGGTGCTGATGGGCTTCAGTGGCTGGCTGTACTGTCGACACCGCAGGAGGAAGCAGCTGGGCCATTATACCACATCCTTCGCATACACGCCAGCAGGTTAGTGGAAGGAGCTTTGACTTGGCCGTCTTTGCTAGTGGTGGTTCAAAGCAGCAACTGGAAAACATCATGTGTGTCATATTAGGAAGGTGAATTTCAGAGGTTTTCAGCACCTTTAGATTTTTGACGTCAGGCAGAAAAGTTACTATGACGTGACTTTCAGACACCTTGAGATGCACTTTGTCACATTACATCTACACGTCGTACTCATCAAAAGGACAAGTTAGAGACAGAGAGAGAGAGAAAAAAGGCTTCAGCTGTTGTACAGCAAATCATCAGATTTTGTTTTCAATAAGTGACAGTGACAAAGTTCTTAATAGACCGCTGGGGATGTCTCCGGCAGTGATGAATGTTTTCAATTTTAGTTTTTATTTCGCCAAGCGAGGCATGCACTTCCACTGCATATTCAGTTAATTAAAATGTATTTATCCCCACCGGGAAGCTTTGGAGGCAGTGATAAAGGAAAACACTGAAGCATACTGTATGTAAACAGTAACCACTACATGCTGTTTATCTGAGAACATGCCCTTTGGCACATGAGCACATCAGTTGTTTACCGACTTGGGAGATATTTGTCCATGTTCATAAATACTCAACGGAGCCCAAAGCTCGAAGAAACACATTTGATTTGGCCATAAATATTTAACATGACTGCCATACTGATGACTGAGGATCTTAATGTGTCACGTTTTAGCCTTGATTATATGATCGTCTTGTTAATTTAGGTACCATAGACTGCAGCTACGGCAGTAGGAGACACAGGTTCAAGGATTCGTCAAATGACATCTTGGTAGTATACACTGATCAGCCACAACAGCCCGATGCAACCAAGGCTGCTCTGACCTGTGGAGGCATGGTGGGGGTCGGGGGGTCATTGCCATCAGGGAATGCTGTTGCCGTGAGGGGGTGCGCTTGGTCTGCAGCTGTGTTTGGGTGGGTGGTACGTGTCAAAGTAACATCCACATGAATGCAAGGGCCCAAGGTTTCTCAGCAGAACTTTGCATTGTCACAAGATAAGTAAGTATTCACCCAGACCAGGGTATAATCAATGTTATTCACCTGTCAGTGGTGTTAATGTTGTGGCTGGTCGGTGTGTGTAGGTCAACACATCCTCATCTCTCAAACCCTGTGTGAGACGGATGGTTTGGGGCATAATTTAGCTCAAAGTGCATTTATCTTCCAGTGAGTCTTTTGAAAACACTCTTGAGACCAAATCTTTTCTGCTGTCAAACAAGATTAATAACCAAGAGCTTCTTCTTCTACCTCTTCCAGTTGGCTTCGCTCACAGTGAAGGATCTGGAATCATCAATGGAGGGTAAACTGAAGATTATGATTTGATTCAGTTCAACTGTTTATTTTACACAAAAAAAAAAAAAAGTGTAATATTGGTATAATCTCACCTCTCTTTCCAGGCCCGGCTTGTTAGGATCAAACATGGGCAACTACCCCTGGCTAGCCGACTCCTGGCCCACTCCAAACCTCACTCATACCAGCAAAGACTCTGTCAACTGCTGCTCTGGCAAACTGGACTCAGACAGATATTACAACAGTAAGAGCTCTCGCACTTTGGATGTTTGGTGAATTGACTGTTGATTGTTAACGTAACATTGTCACTGGCTGTTCAGCAGTTGGTATCATCAACTATCCGAACCAGTCGGAGAAACGCAGCACGGCGTCCAACGACAGTCCCATCTACAGCACCATCAACACAGCAGCTGAGGACGACCTGCTGGCCTACTACGACACCTACTCCAGTACGTCCTACAACCAGGGGCCAGACCCGTACAGCAGCAACCCCATACTGTCAAACAGCGGCCTTGTGGGACTGGAGCAGGACCTGGACCAGTGGACCATCCAGTCTGGTCAGTCCGGGTCTGAATACGCCAAGCTCCAGTACACCAAGAAAAGCAACGGTGAGGGTTTTCTGCCTCTGTAATTCACTTTGATTTCATGAAACAGGGGAGAAATGTGATCACATCTCACCTGATCTGACACAGTGTGAGTGTGTAATTGTATTTCTTTTATAACTTCACAAAGGAAAATAAGGAGCTGTTTACTTTTTTTTAAATCCAAAATTCAAATTGAGTCAGTTCAAGCCAGAACGTTACCGTGTAATGTAGCATGAAGCTCCAGTATTATTGCCATGGTTACCTGCCGTTTAGTATACCTTGTGCAATGATTACAATGACATGCTGATACAGCTTTAATACCTTTGCTACTCAAAGAATAAACAAGTCTTGATGGCTTGATGCTCATGAATATATACACAATGTATGCTTCCACCCACCTGTGCATTTTTTTTATCATTTTTCAAATTATTAATGCGAATACAGGGAACACTTGACACCAAACACCAGAACTGAAAAATGCTAAATTAATTTTCACTATAGGAAATGCCAGAAAACTGCAGAAACATCTAAATAATGCAGTTGGGTATGGTGGCATATTAATAATGAAGATTTGCATCCACTCTAGAAATATTCAAATATAAATAAGTAAAGCACATACAGCATGCCAACAGAAAGAAAACATATTGCTGCGTGTAGTGTATATATGGACGTATATGATAGAAATTAATTAGTCAAGATAACAAAATGAAATGCTGTAATGTGACAGTAACACAAGAGGTGGTGGTGCTTCTTTAATTATATAATTGTTTAGATGCTATTGAAAATATTTGCATGGCTTTAGTTGATGAAAACACAAATTTTTGCTTACCGTTTGTTTTATCTGCTGTTTTATCTACTGTTTTTCTCACATGCACCATTTTCTATTGCCTTTGTGTGGGATGGTGCTGTACTAATAACCTTGCCTTAAAATGTGAATGGAAACAGTAACAAAGAAAAAGAACGCAGAGGCCAAGTGCTCATTCGGTTTCGCATGCAGGAACACTGGGGAACCTTAAGATGCTCTTGAAGATGAAAAAAATGGCCAACAGGAAGAAACGTCCTTCAGGCAGTCACAGAGGAAGAAGAAGAAATGATTGAGAAGCCTGAATTTAGTTGAGCATATTTATCTTTTAACACATCCAGCGGTGTTGACCTCAGGGTCAGGGTGGAGATAATAAAAACAGTGATTTCACCTCGTATGCTATGGGACATGCTTTGTCTTTACAGACAAACTGGTGAAGCAGAAGTCCACTGGGTCCTCGTCCAAGTCAGCTCCTCTCACCTGGGTGGATGTTCTGTCGCTGCCTCTTCCTGCCAACAAAGGCAGAAATCACAGAAAGGCGGACAAAGAGGACGAGCACACCAGGTGAGACTCGTCGTTAAAATATTATCTATTCTTCAAGTTGTTAAAAAAAAGGCCCTTGTTTCCTCCTCTAAGAGCACAATTACTTTCCGTGCAAGCTAATGTTCACTCGGTTTATTAATAGCACGAAGGCCTCTGACTTCACCTACATGACAGAGAGAGTTAAGGCAGATGGATATCAAACCTGCCCTGTAACTCTGCCAAGGCTGTCAAACAAAAGTTGAGTGAAGTTCGGAGTCTGGGGAGTCTTCGAATTAGCAGCAGTTGTGTCTGCAGGCAGTGAGTAGATTGAGCTTTGGGGCGACGGAGGGGGGCGTCTCCTCTGACTAGTTCTGACAGATTAGATCGCGGACATAACGGGGTGGGATCGGAGGGCTGCTCTGACTGTGCCGTGTCCTCTGTAATGACATTAGCTACCATCTGACAGTTTGGATTAGTACTTTCCGTTTTCAATGACAAGTCCATCATTAAATTAGCCCTGACGGCACTGACAACAGAACTCACGGAGGTGGCTCTTGTTCCCTCCATCTTGATTCCCTTTTTCTTGTGAACTAGATCAGAATCCTGTCTTATACTGAATATTTTTAGCCTCGTTAGCAGTGCGTCTCTGTTGGATGTCAGAGTTGCCCTGTCTGGTGACCACTTTTGGTGCGGACTGAACTATCAGATGGGTTGCCATGGAATTTGGTACAGACATTCATGGCCGCTGTCTGACTCGTGTGATCCGCTGACTTCGCCTGCAGCAGCACCAGCAGGCTGACTCTTGTTGGGTTTTTTTGTCAATTTTGGATGGAGTACCATAAAAATCTGGTGCAGACATCTTCCCTCAACATGCAATTCGGAATATCTTTGGTGGTCCATTATTAACTAGTCATTTACTCATCATTCAGCTATACTTTTATGTTTAGTGCTAATTAAGAAGGGCTGACATGCTAACATGCTAACCTAATGCTAAACATTGACATTAGTGTTTAGCTCAAAGCACTGCTGCACAGAGCCCTGCCCTTGTTTTCTTACATGTATTATGTATAAGTAGGTTCGCCATGTTCAGCGTTTCTCTCCGAGACGCACACTCATGCTGCCGTTACTCATTGTCCTTCCTCCATAGCTCTGAGGACGATGACGACTGGTGTCCTCCGCTGCCTGCCAGGACCTACCTGATGGACACTTCCAGGGAGGAGCTCTCCAGCCTGCCCTCCAAACCAGACGAGCCATCCTACACAGCAACGCTGACGTCTTCCCCGCAGAGAGACACTCACAAGCCCAGCGAGAGTCCACGACTGCAGCACTTTGACCTTTTGGCCCGCCACCAGTCAGGCTCCCAGGTCTCCCAGTCCAACCCAGATGTGTTCACCAACGCCAAGGCCCAAGAAGCCGATGAGGTGTACCACACCCGCCAATGGGCAGAAGATTTCAGGGGGGAAAGCCTCGGCAAAGGTCAGTTTGAATTCAGTTTACTGCCTCCTGTCTTTAGAAGTGACTTCCCAAGAGGCGGTGCACAACCACACAGTGTCATGTATAATTTAGTTTATGGTGTTACCTAACAGAAAGCATTTGTACATGGAAATCATGTCGCATTTATTCAAAGTGCAGCTCAGTGTTCTTTCATTTCCTCTAAATTTCCTGAGGATGACATCAGCGTGCTCTCTTGTCAGGACAATCTCTCGCTCCCGCCGCCGAGTCGAGCCCCGCGGCCCAGGCGCACAGATCCAGGAGTAAGAAGAAAGCGCCCAAGGATGGACAGCTCAGGCGGGAGCTGCACAGCCAAGCAGGTATGACACACTGTGTGTAACACATCCAACTTCTGTTTTAGTTTAGGAAAAAAAGAAAGAGGAATATTACTATTCATAAGACTCTTTCTAAGCATTTTTAACCACAGTAGCAGCATGTGTGGATTGAAATATCTCGACAACTGTTGGAAGGATTGGCATAAAATTTTGTACAGACCATCATATCCCAAAGAGGCTGATTTGTAATAACTTTGGTGATCCCTTCATTTCTCACACGGGTCAAAATCCCATTTGTCCAGTAATTTGGTTTCTATCCAAATACCTGCAAAGCTGACATTTCCATCAGCCTCAGCTGTACTTTGTGCTGATTAGCAAATGTTAGCATGCTAACACGCCAAGCTAAGGTTAATATGGTTAACATTACACGTGCTAAACATCAGCTGCTTTAAAATAGTCAAGAATTCAGTGTGCAGTATTTCTAGTCTAATCATTTTAACCAGCTCATGATGTTGTTGAAGGAAAAGTTTAACATTTTGTGAAATACACTTATTTGCTTTCCTGCCAATAGTTTTACATGGTGTAATGTGCCAGACTCTTTTTTGACCAGGACCAGTACCATCCTGGCTGTCTGGTGACTGGTCATGGGCAAAATATGTTCAGCACATTAACCGCCATGAAACAGCCAGTTGGTATTTTTACACTGCGTCTTTTGCATGGATTAAACAAATGTAACATTATCAACTTTAAAGACGTCGTAGGTGGATTTTTGGACAGAGCAAGGCTCGCTGTTTCCCCATGTTTCCAGTCTGTATGCTAAGCTAAGCTAACCCGCTGCTGTCTGCAGCTTCATCTTTAAGGAAAAGACCTGAAAGTGGCATCAGTCCTCTCATCTAACTCCCGACGAGAAAGCAAATATTTTCTAAAATATCAAACCATTCCTTCAAAAGAGCCTTCCTGTCTGTAGTTTATTAATCACCATTGATCAATCATATGCAGAACTCCCCCCTCCTCCAGCCCCTCCCCCCACAGATGACTCCCTGCAGCTCCTGGCGGATGTTTTGAGCCGCGGCCGAACAGACAGTGAAAGAAAAGAGGGGAGCGACTCGCCAAATCTTCAGAGGAAGGGAGAGCACTTCTCACCCCAAAGGAGAGGACCCACAAAGTGGTCGTCACAGGGTAAGTACGAGATGAGAGCATCATTCAGCATCTGTCAACGACAGATGACAACTGAACAATTTCTGTCCCAGCAGTCATTTTCTTCAACAGCTGTAACCCAAATAGTCTTGCATTAATGCTATCATGATGCTTCATTCAAATCCCTCTGAGCCCCGACTGCCACCGGTGTATGAACACTATTATTATCTCATACTAGTAGCTCTGCTTTTAGTAGCAGGGGGTCTATTTCCAGTCTGCTCCATCACTTCGGGTTTAACGTATTCAAATACGGCTGCAACTTGACGTGGTTTGTCGTCCGCAGATGAGAATGTAGCTCCGTACGGACAGTCCAGCTTCCTGCCCAAGGTCCAGATGTCAGGCTACGGGTCTCTGGGTGGAGGGGGCTTTTCACGACCCTCCACCGCCGGCCGGAGGAGAGATGAGGTACGTCGAGACTACTGCTGCACAGTCATTTCAGTAAACTGAGCTGTTTGTTGGCTTCCCTGAAAACAGAGGCTAAAAGTAGGTATCTAATATAGTGACTCAACAAAAGTTTCCATTTAAATCCCATGATACAAAATAAAGAACTACAATTACACTGCTGTGAAAAATTCACCCCAGCACATGACTAAGGATGGCGTTTTTTATAAAGCATGTATGCTTTAATAAATAAAGATGAGCTAAATCATTAAAGTGATACTGTACTCCACCCAAAGTCTTTTGAGAATGAAACTGTGGGCTTGAGAGATGACTATAAAACCTTTGTAGTTTGCTCAGTGATGGCGGGCGGAAAGTGCAGTGAGATTGATTTCAAAGAAGAGACGTAATGTGAGAGAAAAACACCAATGCAATACAATCCACTTCTTGGCTTCTCATTCATATGCTCAGCACATTTACTTTCACCTTAACAACTCATTTTGAAATGATAGTTTGGCACCTCTTTTTGAGCTAATATTCGACACTTATCTCTTATATTTTTGAACAAAAGAAAACAACAACTCTGAAATGTGTGCGCTGGGTTTGTCGTGTAAAAGCACAATTTAACTTTTTTACATTTCAGAAAATATTATTTAGAATCTCAGCTGCACAAAGTAGAATTACTTGGCTGCTCCATTAGAGCCTGGCCTACAGTATATTTTGGTACTGCCAATATTATGAGCCAATCTATGTTAGTCAGTGTATGTCATCAGTCAAGTTTTCATACATGTAGCACAAATTTTAACAGAATTTCCAGAAATTTGGCAAAAGAAAATGCAAATTCATGCACATTTCCATCCACTACCATCATGGAAACACTAGGAGTACGGTGCAATGAGATAATTCTCCCGTCAGGAGCCATTAAACCACTGCAGAAGAAGAGGAAGAGTCACGATGAGGAAAAAGCATAATTTTTCCCCTAAGTGGATTTTGTTTTTATCGATATGCCACCTTTTCCACCTAAGCCAAGAGAGATGGACTGAACTTTGTCCACCAGAGAGCTTTCACAGCGATAAAATGTTCCTGTCAGGACGGATCTTGCTCACAATTTAGGGAACAAATGAGACAATTCTAAAATATCCCTAAAATATTCCGTATTGGTCATGCTCATCCTGTTTAACAGCCTCTGTGTCTCTGTATGCAGCCTGTCTTTAAATGATACTCTCAGTCTCTTGCACCGTCCCATTGCTCTATGATGTCTCTGTTTCCTTTCAGAACCTGATGTAGACTGACGCCGATTACATGACATGACATCCTCCGTTTTCCTCCACGATTTCCTGTCTTACGAACCATCAATCTGTTGCCATGGCATCTTATGAAAAACTGAAGACAAAAGGGAAAGCGTCAAGGCTGGCCATCTGCCTTCTCACAAACTATTTTTATTTTATCTTACTGATTTTAATCTTTACTTTTCGTGACTTGCCTCACCCTTTCTCCATGTACATAGACATCTTTGCAATTTTTTAAAGACGTGATCAGATATATTCCTAAAAATGGATCTGAGGTTTAAAAAAATACTGTATTTTTAGGCAATGGGAAGTAAATGTAACTATTTCATTATTGTACAGCAGATTAATGAATGTATCTTCTGTTTACTCCTGACCATGGAACCATGATGATGTGTGTGTTTGACCGGAGAAGACATGAAGCAGAAAATGTGTTAATAAACCATCGTCCGTGCGTGTGTGCGTGAGCGTGTGCGTCAATGCATGTGTGTAGTGTTTGTGTGTGTTACTGTTTTTATCTCTCATCTCCGTGTGACTGTGTACTGTGGTATCCCCGTAGATCACCAGTGTGTTAGTAAGATTTTTAAACTGATCAATAAAACATTTATTACAAAAATGCTTCTCTCCATGTGTATATTTCAATGTTCTATATTATGGAAGGAAAACATTTTATAGCCAAGTTATCGGCTCTGTGGATGGTAATGTCTGGTAATGTCATCTGTTTCTCCCAATGTAATAACTTTATTGACTTTTTCAGCATCAAGGAGTAAAAAATAAAAATAAATAACTTGTGTGCAAGATTTAATAATTTGTGTATCTCCAGATCCTGAGACTCAGCTCGACATCTGCATTTTCTTCAACCAATCGAGTGAATCGGCGACAACGAAACAGTCCGCAAGTTCAAAAATATCAAATAATTAACAAAATATTAAATTCGAGAGATAAAAAGTGAGAGTGTGATGGGTACATGCAAGAAAAAAAGCTGATTCGTTCCAGAACACAAATTACTAAATTGTGCACACAAATTATCAATAATTTACGAACATAAAAAATCAAATTTTTGTCTCCATGACAGTTCCCGGGCTTTGTAACCTCTGGCAGCACAACGTCACCATTCCACGCCACGCGACCGACAGATCTGAACGTGTGTCTCCGGTCTCCACGAAGAATGCACACCGATCGACACGTCGATCTGCACAGAGCAGCCTCAGTTGTGCTTTTTTTTTTGGGTGCTAATTAGCATGCTAACATGCACCACTGAGATGGCGAACACGGCAAACATCATACCTGCTATCGGTATGTTAGGAATGTCATTGTGATCATGTTAGCGTGCTGATGCTAGCATTTAGCACACAGCACAGCCATGCCTTACCCCTAAATTCCACCAGGTGCGTAACATCCGCATTCCATTGACCAGACAGGAAGTCATCATTATTGTTGATGGTGTATCAACAATAAACGCAATTAAAATGACAAAAAAAGAGATGATATTCATACTTCCTCGGTGGAAGCATGAATATCAAGGAAAAATGACGCAGTTTGCAGCTGCGTGGCGAATGGACCAAAAACACATCCCACGCTAAGTGGAGCCGAGCTGTTAGCATCACTCTTAGCCTTGTTTGTACGTAGTTGTTTTTGAGTTGTTTGTTTGATTTGAATTGGATAACGCCCACACATACTTTCAAGATACCTTGAAATAATTCTAGTAGAAACCATCTGAGCGAACAAAACATCTCTCCCAGTGAAACTCCATGTATCTGTGCTGGATAATTCAGAGCCTTTCCAGGACAAAAAGAGAAGGCAAAGAGAGATAGAGAAGGAAAATCAGAGCCAAATGTCCCTGAGGTCTGAATGAACTCGGAGTTTGTTATCTGATGCTCCCAGTAAAATGACTGCTCTGATACAAGATATTGTGTAGGATTTGGTGCCTTCTTCTGATTGCACTATTGTGAGGAGGCATGTTTGTGAATACGGCTTAATGAGAGGAGGTAACCTTCATCCCACTGTACGACTCCTGAAATGTGTCAGCGATGGGTCATGAAAAGGCTTTCTTCATGTCCGCACCTTCATCTGCCGCTTTTGTTCAGTTCTTTCTGCGTATTACAGCATTTTGGCAGCGAGGCTGTCGGATGGTGTGGAAAGTGAGTTGGACTTCGCTGCCTTCGGCGAATACACACTGGGTCCCACCAGGCTAGGAAGATAATGGTAATCCGATGCAATTTGAGGGGGTTATGCAATTTAGAAGGGTTCTACAATTTTATGCTTTTAGGCCTGGAGCATGGATTAGGGTCTCTGTGGTTTACACAGCCCCCCCTGCACAGACAGCCCAGCTCGACCAGCCGTGGTCTGATACTGAGGCCACTTCACATGTGGCCACAAATGTGCTCCACGGGATCAACAGGAAGATTTGTTGTTCTGCCATAGAAACTTATTTCAGTCATTTACATTACTTCTCGTTTGAATGACTCACGCCTGATATGTTTTTCTCACAAAAAAAATGATGAATATGCAAATGCTTTCCCTTTCAAAAGTTTAACTTCTGGACACAAGATGTCTCCTCCTTCTATTCTGAGTGCATGTGCACCAGCAGAGGTTTCCTCATCAAACTGTAGGTCACGTAGGATTAAAGCCGAGCACAGGGAAACTTTCCCCTTCAGCAGATGAGTGTGAAAGCGTCCTTCTGGTGTCGAACATCATTTTTGCACAGTGAAGGTCAATTTTTCAAGTGATGTGACAATAAGCAAAAAACATTTTTGAGAGGAAGGTGACTTTAAAATCCACATAATGGGATCTAGAACAGTGATTCTCAAAGTATAACCCACAGGGCACTTCTGCAGTTACACAGGGTACTGTGCATGGAAAGATGGTGAATTATCTCAGCTAATTCAAAAAATGGATTCAATTGTGATCTGGTAATACATGCATATCCAAATTATTTTTATCGCGAAGGAACATCAGCATGAGCAATTAAAATCACAAAAAGTATAGAAACAGAACAGCAAGGATAAATTATTAGTAGTACAAATACAAACCTGACCAATACTGAATTAAAAGAAACCAACCCGGAACATCAATAATTCCAGGATCACAGAAATCATTATCTGAAGCGCCAGAGCCAGCAGGGGCAGGATTACTTAAGCATGATGTTGCATCTGTATCTGACCCTGAATGCAGGATCAATAAACTCATCAGGAGCTGTTGGTATCATTATGTTACATCCAAAATGAGTGAGGCGAGGCGAGGCAGCTGTGAATCCCCTCTGACAACAGCAATTCAAAGTGCTTTACATAACACATAAAAAGGCATGCAAAAAGATAAAAAGGGCACAAGGGAATATACAAAGATTAAAAAATAATAAATAGCAGCAAGAAAGAAAAAAATAATAAAGCACGAGCAGTCCCAGATAGAACGTTGTAAAAGCCTGTAGCAAATAGAAAAATATTAAGCCTCAATTTGAAAGAAATGAGAATTAATTAAAGCATTCAGCCACAATAAGGGATGACTGATAACAGAAAACCAATTTGTGGTGAGATAAGAAGGCACAGAACACTCTCATATGATTGTCTGGCTGAGCAGGTAAAACACATTATCACCATTTAATGCAGAGTTGAGACTGTTTTTCAAACGTGATCACAGGAGAGAAAATTCCAGCTCATGACTCAGTCTTTGCTGTAAGACTAAATGAAAGGCCCCATCTAGTGGTCACAGCTGAGACGTGCAGGGTAAAGGCGACGCAAAGTGACTCTGTATCAGTAAATCCTCTAGAAATTAAAGGTGCTGCACTTGGTGTGAAATTAAATGTGCATCACCAAGAGATCTACTGATATGCAGGATGTATTAGCGTTAGAGTAATCCCACATAACAGACAAAGGCATTTTTTTCTGTTTCAAGCTTTTAGTTTTGCTTTAAAACCTAAGCTGATGCTTAAAGCTGACCTTTCTCACGGCAGAAGTTTTAACTAGTCATCACAGGAAAAGTACAGTTAGCATGTTGCTAACAGCATTAACAATGTCTCTGCTCTGCTCAAGCGTCCCAGGAAGCCATGGCTGTGTGACCAGGACCCAGAAACTGAAACAGCTCAGTGAAATTCACCCATGATTAATCAAATCATTCACACCTGTGCTGTTCCTAGAGTGACATGTCAAAACGTCCTCCATGAAAAGGCCTTCTGAACACATGTCAACACCCAACACACTGCTTTGAGTGAAAAACCCTTCTTAATTGGCTGTTATCAGATCTAAATCATAAGCAGCTGACGTTGTTTACATGTTGACAGCTGAAGGTCTGCACCTTCCTCATCGTCATCATCAGCCTAACTGCACATGTACAGAATCTCTACGTAACTGCAGACTATATGTACATATGTGATCAAATGTATAATTTGTATGATACATTAGAGTTTGGTATCTTTGTTTAGTTCTGTTTGTATTTACATTCTCCTCTGCACTGTGTTTAAGCACATTTATATTCATATATAGCGGAACTGGATGTTTGTTCCAACATATTTGACCAATAAAGTTGATGCTGATGGAGGCTACTGAGTCATCAGTGGGGACACCTGCTATTTATGAGCTGATGATGATTTTTAACTGAACCTCAGAAGCTTGAAAGAGTAAATACACCTGAGTAACTCTGCTCTTAACTGCCCGGACTCTTTCACACAGCAACACCTCCTCATTTGCAGTATGCTACACCGGTTCCACCATCAAGAGGGCGAATGAAATACTAATTTCCCACCCACAACTCTCTCTTTCAACTCCTACTCTCTCTACAAGATGCTGCAACAAAGATAAATCACTTTTATCGCAGCTTTTTCGCCCAAACTGTACAAACCCACAGCTCGATGAGCTGCCCACCTGCCAGCTCATCATACTCTGCTGGAGCCGTACGCATCTTGTCCTGTGAATCTTTCCCACTGGCTGTGTTCAAGTTCATCGTGACGTGAGTGTAGTGGCGTCATCATTTATACCACACGCATTAAAAACATATTGCATTGATTTTATGTAACTGAGGACTTGAAGTCTAATCAGTCGTACACAAAGGCGGCACAAAGATTTAAATTCAAAGGTAGAAATGATTTAAACTGAAAGTTGTGTTGCTTTTTCTGTCAGCATAATAGACAGAAGGATTTACTCATAACACATCAACTGAAACACAATTCAAAACGTCAGAAGACTCAGTTTCTAAATGTTTTAGAATAATCTCTGTGAAATGAATTTTTCCAGCAGTGGCTATGGGTGAGCCTATTGCCGGCCCTGAGTTTACTGTGTGCGGTTGTGCAGCGTTTTGAATTAAAAGCCCTGTGTCATCAGTATTACCGAGATGCGAGCAGCGCTTTAACAGTTTTGTATTTTCAGCAGATTCCCTAAAACACAAAACTCATCCTCTGTGATTGGTTGTGGCTCTGCACGCTCCATTGTTCCATCAGCCCGTTTGTTCGCATGGTTTCCTTCGCACAAACAAAACTTTCCTGCCACCCTGGGCAATATTGGGCTCCTCTGTGCTTTGACAACCCGAATTATTGGAATCTCTGACTTTTTCTGCAGGAAAAAAGATAAAGGTAAGTCATTATTATCGAAACATAATGCGTGAAGTAGTGGATGTGTGTGCCTCAGTAATATTTTTGAGTTATTTGATTTAAGATATATGAAAAGTAGCTAAGCAGTAGTAAAGTAGCTTCCAAATGGGTGAAAATCACACTTTTTATGAAAAAGTGAAGCACAGGATGCCATGTTGAATCAAATGAAAAAATATTCTAGATGTGTTTTACATCATTTTATGCACTTTCTTTTCAAGTTTCCTCTCACCATTACTGTCTAATGAGTAAGGTTTCTATAATCACATCTGTCTAGCTCCAGCGCAACATTTGTGACACCCTGCTGAATGTATTTAGATATTGTTTTATTCATATCCAGTGTTTCTCCATGCACTGCAACAGGAAGTACCTGCTATAATTGGTGTAGCCGGGGTCAGATGTGGCGAGGCCCTGACTTGCTTCGTTTTCTCTCTGTGTCAGTCAGTGTTTTTCGGCAGGATGTACAGCTTCATGGGAGGTGGGTTGTTCTGTGCAGGAGTCGGGAACATACTCCTCATTGTCTCCACGGCAACTGACTACTGGATGCAGTACCGTCACTCCAGCAATTACATGCACCAAGGCCTGTGGCGGTACTGTGTGCCCGGGAAATGCATGACACACACAGACAGCATCGGTAAGACTGACTGGGTGTCTTCCCCTGCGTGTGCACAGGCCATATCCTCATTTATATTTATTAGTCTGCTGACAATCAGTGCGTGACCTCGCCACTAACACTGATCAGCAGTGGGGTTACTTCCCTTTGGGGCTTTGTTGGGGTAAAATATTGCTGAAATTCAAGTGTGAATAAGATGGAAATTATGTGAATGTATCAGGAGATTTCTGCATACAAGTACACAGATTATTTTTGTAACTTCTCAGGAATAGTTTGCACCTACTGTGTAGTACATACTTCGGGTGATAAAGGTTTCATTTTCAGTCATTGTGTGAAAATCAAACATAAGCTATGAGGAATTATGAATGCTTCATTTACTACTGGACATACTTACTGTATAAGTCTGGTATCTCAGGTGTCAGACTTTCTTAGTCTCCTCTCACCTACAGCGTACTGGGATGCCACCCGGGCCTTCATGATTCTTTCCCTGCTGGCTTGTTTCATCGGCATCGTGATCGGCGTCATGGCCTTTATCCACTACTCCTCCTTTGACGGGTTTGACAAGACATTTGCAGCCGGCATCCTCTTCTTCATCTCCTGTAAGGTCCTCTACAGTAGATACACGCAAGCCTATCTGATCATCAGTCAAACCTAATGATTTCATCCCTTGCACAGGCTTCTTTGTGTTGCTGGCCATGGCTGTCTACACAGGAGTGACAGTGAACTACTATGGTAAACGCTATGGCAGCTGGCGGTTTTCCTGGTCCTATATAATGGGCTGGGTGGCGGTGGTGCTCACATTCTTCTCAGGTATGCATCCAGCATCATTAACAAATGTAGAGACACAGGCATGCCTCCTTCTCATGTTCATCATCTAAATAATCACATTATTACCTTCTAGGTATCTTCTACATGTGTGCCTACCGGATGCACGAATGCCCAAGAAACTCTAACTCTCGCTGACCTGCCAAAGATGTCAACGCACACATACACACATCAGCATCGGCCCATTATATAAGGCCAAGAGGAACCAATCAACATCCCTATGAACTTTCCAACCACTTCCTGTTAACCTGAATATTCATGAATAAGCAAAATAAATGAGAAAAAAAAGAATGTTTGTTGTCTTTATCATCTCTCTACATTAATAAAACTCACAGAAGGTGCACAATAATATTTGTGACACCAGCACTGTACTAGAGTTGATGCAGCTCCATGTATCAGCAAATTGATTTTAAATCCACAACAGTGACACAGGAGGACATCTAATATTTCAGTTTGTAGTCATACAGTCAGTAGTACGCCATCACCTGAGTGTGCAGTTGCAAAATTATAAATCTGATGCAGATTTATGTCAATGATTTCTTGGTGTACTAAGAACAACAGCACATAATATAACGACTCAACATCATACAATCCACTGAAGTACCGCACTTTCTGAACAGATGTAATAGATAGATTATATGTAATACACTAACACCTAAAATCAATATTAGAATAACGTGTGTTGGTATCTGTTATTATCAAAGTGACAAAAAGATGATGAGTCCAAAATCGAAAAAATCTTTTATTTTGTATCATTGTGCAAAGAGTTGAGCAGTATCAGTTTGGCTACAAAACCAGCTCGGAAAGAATGACACACTCTGTGGTAATCTGTGGTAACCATTTATATAAGTGTGTTACGGCTCAGGCAATGAGGACTAGGACCCAGATGCAGTGTGGAAAAGTAACAAGATTTATTCAGAAACAAAGTACAACTAAAGACGCCAAAAACGGGAAAAAGAGTAGGATGAACAAAGTATCAACTAAAAGAGCTACAAAAACACAAAACGCCCGAAGTTACTAAGCAAAGTAACAACAAAATATCAAGACAGAAAAATACTAGGAATAATTAACTCAGAGAAATACTTGGAAATGCAAAAGCTGGAACGTGGCTAGAATCTTCCTCAGGAGCGAGACAATACGTGCTACGTGCAGGAATAATCTGGCACCGGAGGAGTGCTTGGACTGGGCTTAAGTAGCCAGCGCTGATTGGGCTGATTACTGTCAGGTGTGGCAGTCAGCTGCGCTCCTGAGGAAGATCAGCCCCGCCCCTGCTCATGCACCTGTGGGCAGAGGGAGAGAGAGAGAGTGAGCACAGGATAACAAAACAGATCGTAGCATAACAATTATGACTCTGATCACCCCTCACACCAACCTCAAAAGAGTAAAGAGAATAAGCTCATGCAAGTCTGGTCTAGCTTAGTCGACCTCCTCGATGGTGGGGCCGGAGGACGCTCCTCCTTCTGGAGCGCCACCAGCTCCAGGGAAGCCTCTTGGCATCCCCCCTGCATTCTGGCCAAGCTTGGTTATGATGGGTGTCCATATTCCCTCCAACTCCTTCTGCTGATGCTCAAACTCTTCTTTCTCTGCAACCTTGAAAAGAGAGAAAGACAGAGAATATGAGTATCTATCTAATGCCAGCCCATCCATTGTTTCAACACTGCTGCTCAAGTTTACAGCTCAACACTGTATTACCCGTCTAATTCATACCTGGTTTCTGTCCAGCCAGTCAATGACCTCCTTACACTTGTCCAGAATCTTCTTTTTGTCCCCGTCGCTGATCTTGTCCTTGAACCTCTCATCCTCCACAGTGGACTTTACACTGAAGACGTAAGACTCTAGGTTATTCTTGGCAGTCACCTTCCCTCTCTGCAACTCATCCTCGGCCTTGTACTTCTCCGCGTCACTGACCATGCGATCAATGTCTTCCTTGCTCAGCCGACCTGATGGATTTTATTTCAAATGAACACAAGGCTAAGTACCGTGCATCCAAATTTAATGACTGAGATACAGTGAAAAGTTACTTCAGGTTACCTTTGTCGTTTATGATCGTGATCTTGTTCTCCTTCATGGTGCTCTTGTCTAACGCAGATACGTTCAGGATGCCGTTGGCGTCGATGTCAAAGGTCACTTCAATCTGAGGAACCCCACGGGGGGCGGGGGGGATCCCAGTCAGCTCAAATTTCCCCAGAAGGTTGTTATCTTTTGTCATGGTCCTTTCACCCTCAAAAACCTGCAGATATAATGTCAGCTCAACCCCTCAGTAAACATTTCTTTTAAATTTAAGACCCAATTAAGTGTTCTTTTCAAAGATGGGGGTCGTACCTGAATGAGCACACCAGGCTGGTTGTCTGAGTAGGTGGTAAAAACCTGGTTCTGCTTGGTGGGGATAGTGAAGTTCCTCTTAACCAGAACACTCATGACTCCTCCCGCAGTCTCGATGCCCAGAGACAACGGGGTCACATCCAGCAGCAGCAGGTCCTGCACTTGCTCTGACTTGTCACCTGACAGGATGGCTGCCTGCACAGCTGCAGAACAAGCGTGCGATTCAGAGTGATCATTTCTCATTCAATGTCGTTGTCAAGATTTTTTATTAGTACTCTGCTATAATAATGCTATGATAATCTGTTTAACTTGTCAACTCATGTCCTTATACTTTGTGCAATATTATATATTTCCTTTACATTTGTGCAATATTACATATTTTTTACTGTTTTGTATATTTTACTCTTCTGTGGAATAGTATTAACAATATTTATTATTATTATCAACCTGAAGGCAGCACACGTTTTTTTTTCCCCAGTTATTGGGGCAATATTTTTTATATACTTTTTTCTACATTTGTTTTCTTTTATATAGTCAAAAAAATAATTTTGCTCGTATAATAATGTACATATATATATATATAGTCTACTTTTAATTTTGTATTTCGTTTTCTGAAATTTTTCTATCTCTGTTGCTATTTTTCTTCCCGTTGCTATCACATGCTGCTGTAATTCCAGGCTGGGGATAAATTAAGTTTTATCTTATCTTATCTTATATTTATAAACACAAACGGGTTATACCTGCACCGTAGGCCACAGCTTCATCAGGGTTAATGCTCTTATTGAGTTCCTTCCCATTGAAAAAGTCCTGCAGCAGCTTCTGGATCCTGGGAATACGAGTGGAACCTCCCACCAAGACGATGTCATGGATTCCAGCCTTGTCCATCTTGGCATCACGGAGGGCCTTCTCCACAGGTTCCAGGGTTCCCCGGAAAAGGTCTCCGTTCAGCTCCTCAAAACGAGCCCTTGTGATGGACGTGTAGAAATCAATTCCCTCAAACAGAGAATCAATTTCAATGGTGGCCTGAGTGCTGGATGATAAAGTGCGCTTAGCCCTCTCGCATGCTGTGCGCAGACGACGCACAGCTCTCTTGTTGTCACTGATGTCCTTCTTGTGTTTGCGTTTGAAATCTTCGATGAAGTGTTTGACCATGCGGTTATCAAAGTCTTCTCCACCCAAGTGTGTGTTCCCTGCTGTGGCCTTGACCTCAAAGATGCCATCGTCAATTGACAAGATGGAGACGTCAAATGTGCCACCTCCCAGGTCAAAGATGAGAACATTTCTTTCATGTTCAGCCTGTAATTTGAAATTATTTTATTTACTTACAGTATATGCAAAACAAAGAAAGTCTACATGACTAGAGGTGCCAAGTAAACATAAAACAGTCAAAACACAATAGAAAGCTTCCTTAAAAAGATGATACTGCTTACAACAAAAACTCTTTCAAAAAGCCTTAAACTTAAAACTGTATGTTGCAACTTAAACATGTATTTACCCTTTGGTCCAGTCCATAAGCAATAGCAGCAGCAGTTGGTTCATTGATGATACGAAGGATATTCAGGCCAGAAATGATCCCTGCATCTTTGGTGGCCTGACGCTGAGAGTCATTGAAGTAGGCAGGCACAGTCACAACAGCATCTCTTACTTTCTGCAAGAAGGAAATGGTGGCAGGTTACAGCAGTTAATGAGACATTAATGACATTCTCAGCATTAAATGTACAGTTTTTATCATTTATCACATTAAACTTAAAGTTGAGCTCACAGATACTGAGTCTATTTCAACAACACTCTGAATATAGTGGGGTTCTGTTAAAACTATGTTTTGCAGAGGACAAAGCAACCCGAATACTGTAGACGAAGCACGGCACATTTGACAGCGCACTTGAACAATCCACCTTTGTGAGGTGTTTTACTCATAAATATACATGTATATTGTATTTTTACACTGTATAAATCCAAATTTAATATTGTAAAAACAAAAGCACATCGCTGTACCTTCCCAAGGTACGCCTCAGCAATCTCCTTCATCTTAGCCAGCACCATGGAGGAGATCTCTTCTGGGTAGAAGGTCTTGGTCTCGCCCTTGTACTCCACTTGTACTTTGGGGCGTGAAGCATCATCAATGACTGTAAATGGCCAGAGCTTCATGTCCGACTGGACGATGCTGTCATCAAACCGACGCCCAATGAGACGCTTTGCATCTGAAGGACAATAATAGATGCAATAAATAACCAGAAAGATCATGAAGTTAACTAATCATACTACGTCTAGAAAAAACATTTCATACCAAATACTGTGTTGCTGGGGTTCATGGCCACCTGATTCTTGGCTGCATCCCCAATCAGCCTCTCGGTGTCAGTGAAGGCAACATAACTGGGCGTGGTCCTGTTTCCCTGGTCATTGGCAATGATCTCAACTTTGTTGTGCTGAAACACTCCTACACAGGAGTAGGTAGTGCCCAGATCAATGCCGATTACTGGTGCCTTGGACATGGTTTCTGAGAATATGACAATGATCAGCTGTTAATCATCAGGGCACTGCACTGAAAATCTGGGTACATAACAGATGAGTAATGTGAGTCCTCTCAAATGTTCATCTCTGGAATGAAACTTATGCACCTACTATTCTGATGATCAATTTGTTTTAGTCATTTTCCAAGAAATACATGTTATTAAACAATATTTACATGAAATACTGTCTGTATTGTTTTACAAACAGAGCTAGCCCTCTTTTTTCCTTAATGTATTACTATTACTGTGTTTTATGTTGCTTTTATACGTATATAAGCAGTGACTCCTCAGAACAGGTCCTGTGTTTACTGCTGCCACAGTGGTAGACCATCAATATACTGTAATGCCGAATGTTAAGCAACAAGGAAGGTCATTATAACTTTTCCACTCCCATTGAGTACTCTACATATCAATACATAATAGTATTCTACTGTGACATATACATATTTATTTCTGTGCAATATCATTAATGCTGCGGTCACTTTACCCACCATGTGCAATCTGTGTATAGTCTGTGAAATTCTACAGACTACTACTACTTCTTAACCAAACCAGTGACTCTCAGATTAGTGGGCAAGCTCCTTTGGTGGAGCCTCGGGCCATTACAAGGGAGTGTACATGACATGGTGAAACAATGCTGAGATCGTGCTCTGATGGCAGAAAGGGTTTTAGGATCCAGTCAGCAAAATGCAAATCAGAGATGAAATAATAAGTCAAAACAATTGATCAGTTGATCAGAAAAGATTGGCAGGAAATTAATTGGTAACTATTGTGATGAATACCTAAACACGCTTAAAGTTTCAATCATTTTTCACAGACAAACAGCAAACATTTTTTGGGGTTTAAGCTTCTTAAAGCTTTTTAAAAGATGTTCAACTGAACAGCTGGACTGGTGGTTCAAAAAACACAGCAAAAAACAAACAAGACATTTGAATTAATAATTCATCAATAATCACTTTGGCCCCTGGGAACTTGTTATGAGCTAGTTTGAACTTTTTTTAAATATTTCAAATAAATCTAAATTAATCAATTGTATTCCTTTGGAAGCACTTAGAAGTACCATAACCTGGATGAATGAGAATCTTCACAGACATCTAAATAATAACTTGATTAATTAATAAAGAAAATATTTTTCAGACAGCTAAGAAATCACATGATGCTCATCAAGTCGAAATATCAGCCAAGTGAGATATATGAGGAAACCTTTGCTCTCAAGTTCCTGGTCAGTATAAGAGAAGAGTCTTGGGTCTTTTGTGAGCAAAATCTAACATGCCTATTTACTTTGCATAACAGAAGCTAATGAGGCAGGCACTGAGCAACAACTTAACATGCATGTTGTGCAACAGTAGCCTCAGGACAGGAGGGTGCCACCTCACATTTTAGCAGTCTGACAACTTTCTGGACTGCTCCTTCCACTTTGTTCGTAACATGCATACAATTTGCAAGGCGTAACGTGACATATTCTGCAGATGCGCATCAGTTTGACGCCCACTATCAACTATGCACACCAAATCCTTAAGTGTGAGCCACAGTCTGGCATGGCACCAGGTACCAGCGTGTTAGCAGCATCACTTCATACCTGTTGTTTGACAAATAGGTTAGGCTAAACATTACATTACGAAAAGTTATCGTACAGTATCAGTTATGAAGTGAAGTTGGTGTAAATTATGAGGTATTTGGATGATTGCAAAGTAATTCCGAACCCCGAAAGATAAAAATGTTAGCTAGCTTAAAGTGTCGGCTTACTCTTTAACATGAAACATTATAAAATGTTAACGTTAATTTACGTCAGCTAATGTTAATATAACGTTCCTTTGTCTCATATCTCTCTCTGACATGGAAAAGTTAGTACAATACGTTATTCCCTTGGCTGTACTCACCTGCGTTAAATTCAGAACGTGTCGTTTAACTGTCTTATCGTAAAAGTGGTGTTTTTAACACCGCTTCTCCCTCAGTGTCTCTCGTGGGACGGGTCGCTGATCCCTGCTGTCAGTGATGCGGACGCCGCCGCGCCTCCTCATAAGCATCCACACCGAGAACGCTCCAGAACACAGGAGGAGCGCTGCTGGCCAATCACATGCCGCCATATCACTGCCCGTCCAATTAAAAACACTGCTCGCTGATAGCAGCCAATGGTTGATGGCGGTAGTGTAGAGAAAGTGTTCAGATCTTTTGAAGTACTACTGCCACAAAATACTCCATTACAAGTAAAATCCATCATGAGTTGGACGGCTGTACTGCACTGCTGAAGGCTAGATGGATTATAATCAATAACGATAATAATATTTATTTGTTGCGGGCCTACTGTACAACATTAATGTCAAACTAATGAATGCATATAGTTGAGTTTACTGCATATGCATAGAGTTAACTGTGACTAAGAGACTAACAAAACAAGTACTACACTTTCGTATGATTTTTAGGTACTTCGCTTGATTTACCTCTTTTTCTGTTACTTGATACTTGTACTTTACTTTTTTACTCCATTATATTTATTTTAATTATATTTTACAGATAAAGTTACTTAAACATTTTACAGATAAAACATATGAAGTTTTTATAAAATACGATGCATCATTTCCATATAGTATAAGTAATTAATATTAGCTTGACCTTGACCAACAACCAAAGGTTCAAACTCTGTGTATGGTACTCCTATAATACTATTAGTATTGCATATACATGCACTGTGGGGTAGCCTGTAGTTTACAGTGTGGCACTGATAGTTCTAGTTGAGTAAGGGAGGACTTCTTCCACTGCTGAAGAAGCAGACTAGCAAGCAGACTGCGCTAAAAAACAAAAAACTTAACCACACCTATGTATAAATACCAGGTTACAACCTAAGACATTTTAGAAGCTGAAATGCCAGCTAATACTTCTAAAAATTGCACACTCTTTAGTGCACCACATATTCATATGAGAATAGATACTGAGATTTGAAAAAAAAAAAAATTGGTTACTGATCATCAAGTTTTATAACAAACCCTGGGATTGGTTTACCATTTATAACAGATCCAGGAGTTGTGTCCTGATCTGATTTTTTAAAAAAAGGCCACGGTCATAACTTGTTATGATACTGCTCAGGTTCTTGAATGTACTTAATAGTGCGACTCAGCTTCCAGCATGGTCTAATTACAGTCAATAGGTATTTCTGAAAAGAAATCCATCATAAGATTACACTAAACAACTCAATTCTTTCAGGTTAATTTGATCCCGCAATGCAAAAACAGAGGGAAAACGAGATGGATGCAAAAAAAGTAAAGTATACAAACAAAATGTACTTGCAAACTTAATAGAATAAGCTAGAATTGAAAATATAGAAAATATAATTGGCACCAATGACATGTGACATAATGAAAAGCAAAGCGCCCACTGTTTATTTTAAAGCATTGTGAGTTAAAAGCATAGACAAATTTCACATTAATTCCTTAGCTTTTGGAACTCATGCAGTCAGCAGGTCTGTGTATGGTCTGTGTATGATGTGGTATGTGAAAAGACTTGTCTGACTTGTCACCCTGTTGTGTAACTTGGGCTGTAAATAACAGGTATTTTCTGTGCCATGTTCCCACAAGCCCCTTTCATGGATGTGCATTGAATAGCCTTTACTGTCACAAGGGAGAAGACGCTCTGTCCTCTGAGATTTGACTACCATTTTTGTTTCAACGTAACATCCATACGTGCCTTGACAGTTGTTATGACTCACATTTCTTTGAGTCACATTTATGGACACATGACAGTGTTATGTACAGCAGCCTTCCATTGTTCATAAGTGTAAGGGATGCATGTTGATAAAGTAACCCTCAGTCATTATCCGAGCGGGCCGAGGGAAGCTGCAGGTTCAGGTGATAATTCTCTGTAGGTTCATCACTACAATCAGCCGCTGGAGATATTGTGTACTCAGAAACACCAAGAGGGATTTTTTTTTTTTCAATTTTGCACAAACGTCCACTTGGACTCAAGGATGAAGTGATTACAATTTGATGGTCAAAGGTCACTGTGACCACACAGAACACATTTTTGGCCGGGTGTCAAGAATTCACGCAGTGATTCTGACAAATTTTCACACAAATGTCTCAAAGAATTAAAATGATGAAGTGATGATATTTTATTTCCAAAAGGTCAAAGGTCAACTTCACTGTGACATCAGACATCAGAAACTATTCAAGAAAACGATGCTCTAGGTACTCGTGTCAGCCTGCACTCAGAACCGACTGGATGATCAGGTACAACTTGAAGGTAAGCTCATCCTCAAACTTGCTGAGTCACTAGTCATCATAGTTTGGATTCTTTGCAGAACTACATGCATGTGGCTGTGTACAACGCTTTTGAAACAGAACATTTTCGTGTTTTTTTTTTGATTGCGAATCCTGACCTACATCTGCCACAGGCCTGTTCCAGGTTAGCGTTTTTGTTTTTCAAGAGTGACCACTTTTACTGCTTTTGGGTCCAGAAATGTGCCCCCAGTAACACTGATGGCATAGCTTGCAGACAAATGCTTACTTAGACAACAAAGGAGAGATTAAAACTGGCATTTGACATCGGATACGTCTAAAGTAATCTAACAGGCACCTTTTTCAGGCTGTATCCTCATGGTGTATTGTGGTGCTGTTCTTTAGGGAACTGAGTTACTCAGGGGTCCCTTTCATGTCATGATGCTTCACAAAAGACTTTGGATTTCTCTCAGATAGGTGTGTCTTTTATGCGTTGACTGTACAAAACAGCACTGAAAATTTCTATTTACAGTTTACAGCCCGAGGCCATAACAAAAACTGATCCACAACAAAAGTCACACTCAGAAGAACGATATCGACTCTTATCACACCAAAAGATCTCAAAACACTTGTGATCAGATCACTAATCCTACTCGCTCATAGGTCAATGAAAAATAAAACATTTTTTGTGCCCATACATCATGGTTTCCTATGCAACGCTCTCCCCACCCATACCCAAGACAGTAATTAAGTGTTTTCCATAGCACAACACCATTACCTGCCATTAAACTTACATTATCTTACTTGTAAACCTATGGCCCATGCCAGACCAAATGTGAGATGGTTGCTAATGCATACTGGAAGTTTAACAGTGACTGCTGTAAATGTGGAGTCAGAATCAGTCTGATGCCCTGCTAGTGAACACCTCTATTCCACTAGAATAGAGTACGTATGGATTACGCTATTTTGTCCTTAACATTCGAGACACAATGTGCTGCTAACCCACAAGGTGATACACTGCCTTGGGCACTTTCTCTTTAGTGCATCCAAGAAACATTTTTTGTTTTTAATTTCTAAATGCTGTAACTGATCAGGGAACTCATTCATCTCTGAAGGAAAGGCACCCAGTTTCAGTGTCTGCCTTTAGCACGCTGCCCGGCTGGCACCTCCTGTGGTGGATGTTCCTGTCTGACCTCATTGAGGGATGGGACAAGCCAAAATAAATCCCCTCTGCTCAGATCAATACCATCACATTAATAATACAACCACGCTGACATGTATATGGCACGAAGAGTGGTCGCTTCAAACTGAGAAATAAGACCAGAAACAGGCTCTCTATCACTGGAAGCGCTCATGCTTTTTTATGTGACGGATTAAAAATATTTAAATGTATATCCAAATGTCAGCATTTGAATCCAAAAAGAGTGGCTAATGATTTCAACATGATAGAATAATTGTAAATACAGATGAATAAATCCTCATCTAGGATACTTGCTTCCAGTGACAAATGAACTGTGAAGCCCCAGTCTTCTGTTCACTTAATTCCACTTTGCATATAGAAACAAGCAGTTGTTATTATGACACAGTGTTACTTAACTAAAAAAAGCTGGCTGTGGCTTTAACAAAGCTTCAAATGTACTAGTAACAATCAACAGAAGGTGAACTAGAGGTGCTTTTTTATTCATGTTTTATTAATTGTTATTCCAATTTTAAATGAATGTAAAATATTCAGAAAAAATGAAAATGCTAAAGGCACAGCTCGTATTACATTATTGTCTGAGAAGTCCCCTCACACGCCCCTGCAGGAGCGACAGTATAAATGGGAGAGATCTGGTGGCCAATAGCGAAACACAAAATGAAGACTTACAGGTGAGTCCCTGCAATCTTTTTTTCACCTCTTCTCCATAGGAGTTTAATACTTTCGGTTAAATTTATCTATAATGCATTGTATGTATTATACTTTAATGAAAATACTTGAATGAGTTTTTTTAATACTTTTCTAACCATACTAGCAATGCATTTTACAAATCCAGATTGCTTGTAAACTTGTTTATTACACGGTATTTCAATCAACTTGACATATAATTTGAGGGTGTTTCTGTGGTCAGTAGTGTCAGTTTATTTCAAATGTTCTTACAAGGTATGTTTATTAGGACATATTACTGTTATTTTCATTAGCTGTGTCATGAAAAATGTCTTTCAGTAAGAACTTTATTTAAAAGAGCTGCATAAATCACAGCCAGGCTGAAGCACATCTCTCGTTTTTCTTTCAAGCAGCTACTAATGGGCTTAAGTAACTCTATTAAGTCCACCTGTCATCTTTGACGCCAAAAAACTGGCCTTTTTTTGAAACGTTTTCTTTCAGAGCACCTTTCTTTTAAAAGAAGACGATGGATGCTTTGGTTTCCATTGTTTTGCTGATTTGTCACAGGTCCACACTCAGGACAATGAGACTGGCCATCCTTGTGTGCCAGCTTGGCCTCATTCTGAGGACCGAGGCCCAGATACCAGAAGCCTGCATTGTTAGCGATACAAACAGACCTCCAGGTTTGTGGCATTTTCTTTGACATGTTCTTCAGTTAATGTTCCTTTCACACTTCCATTCTTGCTGATTTACATCCTCCCTTTTTATCTCTCCCAGAAAACCGGGACATAACTGTGGTCTGCGGCACTGAGCACATGGACCTGAGCATCTACCTTTGTCCAGTGTACCAAGCTCTTTACAATGAGTCTCTGATGGTCCTCAATAATGAGTTCAACAAACCTGACTGTTACGGAGATGCTGACTGGAACACTGACCCACCTGTCTTGAAATTCAGATTCCCCATAAATGAGAGTACAATCTCATCCTGCAATAATAACTTTAAGGTATTCTTCACAATAGCTTTACCTGCTATTTTTGTAGAGATCAATTAAGGTGCTTTTCCTCTCAGATTTATTGGAAAGTCATGCCATGACAGCTAAGATGAGTAAAGAATCTACAGTGCCGTGTGGTAAATGTTTCCTTTGGTACATTTTGATGGAATATAATAGCATTATAAGATTGGAAAGACGTTATTTCTTGTCCAGCATCAAGGAATAAATCATAAAACTGATTTCAGTGAAATATGCTTCTTTTTCAATAGATAATCAATGAAGTTGGGAGCGGAGAGTTTTCTGACTTCTCCAACGTCCAGTACGTCAACATCTCTGGTACTATTACGTCCGTTGACCCCTCTGCGGGTATGATCACCTATCGCCCGCAGATCCTGTACAAGTTCTCCTGCCTCTACCCAATGCAGTATCTCCTGAACAACACTGAGCTGGGCGTGTGAGTATGACATGTGACACCTGGAAAAACACCTGCATGTGAGATGAGGAGGACAATTTATAACGTATCATATGAATTCCTTTTCACTTAATACAGATCAGGTGTGAGTCTTGCCATAAGGGACAACAATGGGAGCTTCATCAGCACTCTGAGTATGCACCTCTACAAAGTAAGACCTGCTCGAGCTCTTAGAATCAGACACAGAGTATTTTTTAATGTTTTATAACGTGTTCTCTCCGTTCTGTGGAACAGGATGGAGACTACAAAGATCCGCTTGTAATCCCGCAAACGGGACTCAACCTGAAGACCAAGATTTATGTTGCAGTTCAGGCTAGCAATCTTACAGACAGGTATTTAAGCTTCAGCAGTTCACAGTTAACTATAAATTACATCAGTAAGAAAGACACTTAGCATCCCCCTGTCTGTCCTCGAAGGTTCAACGTGCTGCTGGACAGATGCTACGCCACCACGAGTCCATATCCTATGTTTAACACCTATTATGACCTTTTTGTAGGGTGAGTTGCATGTACACCTAACCACAGTATATAACACCTTCCACTTACTCTCCATGCTAACTCTTCTTTTCACCCAAGGTGTAACCGTGATGCACAAACTAAAGTGGAGCTCAATGGGGTGTCTCAGAAGGCATATTTCTCCTTTGAGGCCTTCAGATTTGTGGAGCACAAGAATCAGACGGTTTCCACTTTCTACCTGCACTGCGTCACCAGACTCTGTGAGGTGTCCTCGTGTAGCCAGTTGCTGCCTGTGAGTCAACAACAACAACAAGTTCCTTTAAGAGCCCAAACAGAATTTCAAGATGTCACCCATAGGTGTTCCATGATCAAGTCATACATCAGATCGTCTTTCATTAATTGTGAACAGGACTGTGAAAGTGGCCAAAGAAGAAAGAGAGAGGTCCAGTACGTGTCGGCCAACGCTACAGTCACCTCGCCGGCCATCGTTGTGAGAAAACAGAGCAGCGGTGCGTCTTCAGGGCAAATATTAATATATTTGAGGCACTTTTCTGTCATTTTTGGCCATGATGATCATGTTTACCTGTGTTGTCTGTAGATAATTGGATAGATAATTTGGGAAATGTAATTATTGACTTTGTTGCCAAGAATTAGACCACCAATGCCACTCCCATGCCTGTATGCTACATAGAAGCTACAACAGGCAGCCAGTTAGCTTAGCTTAGTATAAAGACTGGACACTTTTGTATGGATTATTGTACAAGTGTCTTGTCTGTGTTCTCATTGAACATCAGATGTGGTGTGAACATTCAAACACAGGATCCAGGAAGCCGTTTCACTTATTTATTTGCCATCAGATGATTGGTGGATGATTTAGTCTAAAGGATTCAAGGAAAAGTATCACCAGTGATACAAACAATAACAAGAACACAAATAATAGTCAAATAACTTAGGTCAACTTAGGTTTGATGACTTACATCAGTAATGCATCACCAATCTGGCAGGTATTCAGGTGCTCCTTTGTCCTGTCTCAGTGGTTTGGAGGGAAAAAGGGCAAGACAGGCCTACAGGGTGGGGTTTTATAACCTTGGAGGGAGTGGTCAGGGAGTGGTCAATGCTTGAGTGGCAGGCTGAGCAGCTGAGTGAGACTTGGGATTTCTAACAATTATACAAAGAAGATATTGCTAACATGTTAATTACCTTTGGACAGAGTCGTGCTAGCTTTGTCCCCATGTTTCCAGTCCCTATGCTAAGCTACGCTGACAGACTATTAGCAGTAGCTTCATATTTAGTGTACACACATGAGGGCCGTGTCAATCTACTCATCTAATTCTTGGCATTTAAATATTCATTTAATCGATTTCACTAAAAATAAAACCAAAGAGTGAATCCTGTCAACTACTGACCCTTGTTTTGGTTTAATTCTTCAGGAGATGCTCAAACTTTCTCGGCTTCTCACGGTAAGAATCTGCATTACATGTGATGTTCTGCGGCCTGGGCCAATGAAGAGCAGCACATTTACCTTTATGGATGACCTTCTTGGTCATTACTTGCTCAGTTAGTACTTAGCAACATAAATGAATACACCAATGCAGTATAACGTTGTCTGATATCTTTATGCTTTTTGTGTTCTCTGCTCACACAGGTACGTCATCGGAGAGCAACTACAGCAGCCCTGTGGTGGCTGTGATAGTCTGCATCGTCATCCTCGCTATTCTCCTCACCGCCATGGCTGTTTACTTTGCTTTGTACATCAGACAGAGAAAACCAATCATTCAGTAACATCACTGAGACTGGAATCCCTTCAGTATCTCCAAAAATCGCCATTTTAGTACTTCATCGTCTGCAAGGCATGGCCATTATGCTGCTGCGATGAGAAACTATAGTCAGAAATATCATACTGTCATACTACGATTTAGCTTTTCCATTTCAGAAACAGCACTATAACAAGGTGGTCAGCAGAAATCTAGATTCACAACTTCCTAATCATTATCAATCACATAGTTTATAAATGTGGAGACGAGTGCACAGAAGCCGTCCAAAACTGGGTATTGTTCCAATCATGTCGCCAGGGTCAAATTGATGTATTTAATGAATGTTCTTATGTTTAGTCAGAAATGATGCACTTTTAAGATGAAGAATGATGAAAAAAGCACTTGTGCTTTGTTCTTTGACAAAACACACCATTAAAATAAACATTACAATTTTGACTGTCTCTTATTGAACGGCTGAACGCTCAAAATCTAATGTACTCCCGTGCAGATTTATTTACTTTGAATTACATCAACATATACCAGAGGCCATTTTACTATGGGATCACTGACCCTCGGTTTTGTATACCCACGGTAGTCATTACTACATTATTACATGGGTACAGAGTAGACATGACTGTTGTATAGCCACAGTTTGTTACCTCTGTCTCAGAGAGACGCCTGATGTCAGAATTAGCCCTAAATAATACTAACATTAACATTTACATGGTGCACATCCATAAACCTGCAATAATTGATTTTTTGGTCACTTGGGGGCAGCAGAAACAAGTTGCAAACACAACATTGACATGTCACCTTTTAAGTTGCTGTGGCAAACAGTTGATCATTTACACATCTACATGTTTACACCTATGAATCTAGAAGTAAGAATGTCTTCACAAATGATCCTACTTCCATCCCCTCTGCTACTGGGCATTTTCACCTCTTCAGTACATCAATGCACTTCAGGGAATGAGTATAATAGTTTGTACCAAAAACTCAGATGTTACATTCAATATTCAAGTCTGATTTATGTTTGCACAGACAAAACATCAGTGGGTGTGTTCTTTTTTCAGGATTGGAAAACTGCACAAGTTCTGCATGTTCTGATGGTAAGGCCCAGCTCAGGTTACTCTTGACAAGTTTTATCTTACACCTTTTTGTTATCTGGTGGCCACTATAAATGGAGAGACATGGAAACAAATAAGGCAGACACAAAAAGAAGACTTACAGGTGAGTTTTTAGAATAACTTTGTAAAACCATCTTTTCCCTCACAGTAAAAACAACAAATAATAGACCAAAATGAAGATACTTTAATTTACTATTGCAACAAAAATATTTACAAAAGCAATATCTTGATTCACTAGGAGCCAATGTTACATTTATCTAGCCGTTTGTAGCAAACTGATCTGACAATGCACTCAGTGTCGTTCTGTTTTGCTTCCTGTGCAATTTGTAGGATATGTGGAGAAAATAAATAAGTGCAACTCAGTTTGCTATTAATTATCCCTGGAAAGATTTCACTGAAGATGAATTCAGTGATAATTCTAATTTCATGGAAAGTTACATTTTTGATCTTGAGTATATCCAGCCAGAAACACACCTCTTGTTTTGTTCCGCCCATAATAGCACAGCCACAAGTCATTGTGAAGTGAAGAGCCTCAGCTCTAACTTCTGCAGGCTTTGTGCTTGTGTAGGATGATCAGTGGTGTGTCATGACAAATTTTTTATTCAGAGTACTTCCTCTTGAAGATTAGATAATGGATGCCTTGATTTCCATTGTCTTGTTGTTTTCGCACAGGTGCAACCTCAAACCAGTGGGTGGTCATCCCTCTGTGCCAGCTTGGCCTAATTTTGAGGACTGAGGCACAGATACCAGAAAGCTGCACTGGACATGAAACACATAGACCTCCATGACATTTTCTGACACTTCTTAGATAAAATAAATAAACATTGTAATCATTTTGTCAGAATAAAATACTTAATGAATAATAATAATGAATATTTTTCACATTGCCCTACACTGTAACTTTACAGAATATGTAAATGGGAGTTTAGAGAGTAACTGTACACCTGTACAGTCCGCTAGCCTGTGCCTGGTTCATTGAGCTAAATGCTAATATTAGCATGCTAACAAGCTCACAATGACAATGCTAACATGCTGATGTTAAGCAGGTATAACAGTTATCATGTTCAGCATCTTAGTTTAGCATGTTAGCATGCTAACATTTGCTAATTAGCACAACGTGCAGCTGAGGCTGTTTAGTTTTGCAGGTGTTTGGTCATCAGCATTGGAGAAATTTAAAGCTTGACCTGATGATGGTGATAAGGGACAGCAAAAGTATCTGTTGAGACATTTCACTCAAAATCACAAGTCAACCTCATGGTGGTGCAAGAAGAAAGTCGCAGGACCATCAAAGTCAGTACGACTCATCTTCTGGAAACCATGAATGTACAAAGTTTTTGCCAATCCATCAAGAAGATAATTCTTGGCCTGAAGCAGCAACTTTCTAGTCAAAACCAGCATGTTATTCAGACAATCTATAGGTTAATCTCTACTCTAAAACTAATGTTTATCAGAATTTGTGAGTGATAAAACAAGAAAAGAAAAAGACTTGAGTACAATGTTCTACATTTCATTTCTTTAATCCCACTTGTGGTTAACATAATTAAGTGCAGATCACATGTCAGATGTGCTGTCAAATTCAATTAGATGTATAACAATACTGTCAAAATAAGTGTTAGTCTGAGAAGTGATGTTTTCAGAACACGTGAGTAAAAGGTTGTTTGGATAGTTTGAGGTGACATTAGATAGAATATATAGGGTAGGTTTCTTAAAGGGCCATTGCAATGAAAGATAACAGCCAATACTAAGACAGGGGGACAAAAAAAGAAACATAAATATAAAAGAAAATGTCATGTGATCATGTAAAATCTCTGATTACCCTGAAAATGTTCATTGTTGTCGACATCTGAATAAGGATCTTCAATAAATAAGCATCAATGAAATTTCAATGCAAAGCACATTGCACTGTTGATGTTAGCTAATGTTAAAGCTAACTGAGGTTATATCTTGATAATTTGGCTCATGAGATATTTCGGGAATTGTTGCACATCGGTGGCAACTAGAAAATTACTAAAAAATAAAATAAAAAAAATGGTGGACCTTAGATATACTGTATGTAGTCTGTATTGTATAGTCAAGATGTATTAACACAGTGATGTCTTGTTTCTTCATGGTATTCAAGCCAGCTAGAGACGCTCTGCCAGACTTGCCTGTGTTTTCGTTACCTTTGTTATATGTCACTTTTTAAATGTTTCTATTGGGGGTTTATTGTAGTGTGACTGCTGTATGGTTTCTTGATTGCATTTCCCCGTGTACCTCAGTCCCGCCAACGCATATATCAGCATCCTTCCCGAATGAAAGCTCACAGTTGTGCCAGTCTTATACACAACTTGCTCTTCAGAGGTGTTTTTCTAATATTATTTACCATTTTCCTCGAGCACCTGTGGAGAATCAACAGAGAGGTTGACAGAAATTACCCTTTCTTGGAAATTACTTTGTCTGGTGGCACCACAGGTTGCTGTAAAATTACAACCACACGGTTGATTCCAATGTGTTTATTTTTAATCAGATAATCCGAATCCGTGGATGGCTTTTCCTGATTGAATTTAAATCAGTACACTGGATCTTTAAAACAGCTCATTCACCGCTCAGAAATATACTGTCTTTGCGCTATAGTTGGTTGGTATACGTTTACTTATTTGAAAGCGGTTTTGGCAGAGTTCAGCATTCTTAATGGGAGTACGTCCTCCACCCATTCATTCGGGGTGGCCTTCATGCGCTCCCAGAGGACCACCTCATAGGGAGTTGAGTCCATCCAGTCCACCGCTGATCCATAACTTCTGCCTGCAAGGAGACAGACAAATACAAGCATTAAAACAAGACTGTTCATTGACAGCATGCAGTGGAGTCCACTGCCTTTCAGAGCGAAATGTTGCACTTTTTACTCAGGTGCTGTGCATTAATTAGACAGCCAGCTACTAGTTAGTTTGTAAATTAAGAATTTACATAAGATAACATAATAATATAATCTGATAAATGCATCACATTGTTCTAGATTAAACCAGGTGATTAATCCTTTATTTTTCAAGCAAACATGTGAATTTCCTTGTTGTGATGTTTTGCTGCTTTTCTTTGTCTTTTGTATTAATAAAACCAGATATCTTGAGGTTTTGGACTGTTCCTCGGGCAAAACAACTATTTTAGGAAAATGACGAAATGAAATGATTTCAGGAAATGACTTAGGAAGTGATGATGGGTGTTTTTCACTATTTTCTGTAAGGGTTGTGTCATTGTGGCTTCATCACAATGAGACGAGCCTGGTAAGATGCCTGACAAATTTCTGTGACATCTGCTTTTCACCAGTTTTTATACCCCAGCAAGTACACCACGTTTTGTCCACAAAATGCAGTTTGCTAGTATATATATGTAGAACAGGCAATGCTACAGCTGACGAGCACTAGGTTTGCAGGAGTCAGATTTATTTTGAAATATGATGGACCTCTCCCACCAGTACCTGTCCCTGCTCCAAGCCTCAGGCCTCCGAGCAGGTTGCTGGCTAGCCTGTCTCGGTCCCACACGGTGAGCTCCACACAGGCTTCTACTAGATCAGCCTCTCTGATGCCATCGTACACCATCGTGTGGTTAAACACCGGATCTGCTGTCCTCCGCAGCACGCGAGTCTTCTGCCGACTCTTCCTGCTCGTGTCTGGCAGCACGAAGCTTGAGATGAAGGGGAGAAGGAAGCTTAAAACTTGATGTCCCTGAAGGAATTACTCCACATTTTTTGGAAACATGCTTATTCACTTTCTTGCTGAGAATTAGATGGGAAGATTGATACCACTCTCATATCAGTATGTTCAATATGAAGCTAACGGAAAGGACAGCCAGGAAAAGGTTAGCTTAGCTCTGCATGAAGACTGGAAGCAAGGGGGAAATAGCTAGCTGGGTCTGTCTGAAGGCAACAAAATCAACTTAGCAGTATTAAGAACATTATTAGCATGCAACAGATCGTTTGTTTAAAAATAAGTGAGCTTTAGCGCTCTTTGGACAGTGCCAGGCTAGCTGTTTCTGTTTCCAGTCTTTATGCTAGGCTAAGCTAACCGACTGCTGGCTGTAGCTTCATGCTTAGCATACAGAGATGGAAGTGGTATTGATCTTCTCATTTAACTCTCTCTAACTCTTTTTTTACCAAGATGGATATTTATACATACCACTTAACATATGGGTCAATGGCGGCCCTGATTAGAGGCAGATTCTTGCATTCTTTCACCCAAATGTGAACCTCTCCAGTGTTTGGACCCTCTTTAGCTAACCGTTTGAAGACAAAATGACAAAGTGCACAAAATATTTAATGGATATTGTCTGTTGAATGGAGGTGGTGATTGTGGATAAGGCCAAGGCCAACTTTTTACAAAACAGAATAAAACCAAGTGCAGACCTTCGCTGTGGACGATCTGTGGCAAGAAACGTATGGCTAGTCTCATCTCTCCTCGGCCATTTGATGGTGCAAGAGTGGGTGTAGTCTGAAATGTTAGGGTTAGGGTATATGTCACATGAACACCAGATCCAAAATCCATACTGAGGCTCCAAAATCCCTTTGTGCAGACTACAGTGCATGTGATACAACCAGCTCAAATAGACTCCAGGGAAATGAACAGGCTGACCACAAAATAACCCGCTGTTATTTGATGAGAAAATACCTGCTGTGGATAAAGCAGCCTTGTGTGCGTGTGTGTGTGTGTTCTTCTTCTTACCCTCGCTTTCAGGGCTAAGTAGTTCAGCTGGGTGTGGTCAAAGTCCCACTTGGAGAGCTCCACGTCCACCTCGCCCAGGAAACTGTTCCTGCCAAAGGTGTCGTGATGCCAGACGGAGAGAATGAGCGTCTGGGTTCTGAGGTATTCCATGCGAACACGATACTGCAAGGACAGGGAAGAGCGATCTGCTTTTGTTTGGTGACTGCAATGCACGCCAGGTATTAAGCATTACAGTGTGGGAAAGTGTCTCTGTATGTTAATGGGAATCTGACAGTATATACCGGTTTCCTACCCTGAGGATCTCGTTGAAAGTTGGATTGAGCGTCTTCTTTTTCACAGATGTTTTCCTCTTTCCCAGATTAGCTTTGTCAGGAACCAAGTAGCTTTTGACATATCTTAAAGGGAACAAAACAGCAACAAAAAGGTTTTATCAGTGAAGATACACCTTCTTAATACCATATGGAAGGAGTCACAGTTAGAGGCCAAAATGTACTTTCTGACTCACACAACAATAACTAGTGAACAACAATAAATTACAAGCCAATGATTATTTCTACCATGATAATTATCACACTGTAGGTTTTTCATAAAATGTAACCCTACACATATGCAGTCCTATAGTAGAGTTTCCCCATCTTGGGACAAGCAATGCAAATTGGGTCAGGTTATAAATGCTGTGGTGTTTGTTCATGCCCCTTGCACTTGTCCCTACCCAAATAAACATTTAATAATATTGGAATTTGTTTGCAATGCATTGAGAAAACGCCACGCAACACATATGTAACTATGCTGAGGCAGATGAGCTTCATTGATTGACCCCCGCACACACACGGATTGCACCCCAATTGCAAGTTTGTGCATTTCATATCCTGTGGAGTGCAGGCACCTCACAACTCACAGGAATCTCTGTTAGCTGAAAATCAGACAACAGCAACACGAGGCGGTAGAGACCTTTCATCAGTCACCTTACCAAAACTTATTAGTGTTGGTAGAGACAGTACACAACCTTCTTCATTTAAACTCAGCCATTATCAGCAGTTTTGCTTTTTGATCTTTATAATTGGTGAATGTAGAATTTTGTTACGTGTGCCTCTACAAATAATCAGAAGTACAAATACAAATACAAAAACCTGACGAGCCCCCACAATCAGAAACCTGGATGCTGTTAATGCAGAATTATGCTTCTCCGTGCTGCACGTACACACGGGTCACTTAGATGAATTTTAGGTGTTCCTTTTGTTCCTACTTCTATGTAACAACTTGACATGTAGGTCTGCATAATGCGGTGTTGGTGTTTGGGAGGTGTGCATGTGGGCTCCTCCTCTGAGACCTACAGCTACCCATAATACCCTTCCTTGCGTAAGCTCGAGGAGAAGTTTACGTGCTTCTCCGGAGAGGCATGATTCCAGCATTAGAATCATGTATACAGGGGTTTTTATAACCAAGTTTACCTTTTTTCCCTGTCAATGTACTGCACCAGAATAAGACTCAAAACCGGCATACTAGAGTGTATGTAAACATGCGTAAACATCGATATTTCGGGTACAGTACTCACGGATCTGAGCGGCCCCTCTTTGGGTCGACTGCAGCCAAGTCTCGACATAAAGCCACAAAGATGTGAAACTCTCTGAGCTTCTGGATGTAGTTGATGGAGAACTGGATGTTTCCCTGAACCTCCACGTTCCCAAAGTCCCCGCTGTACATGGTCATCACACTTCCACTGAGCTACGAGCCCCCAGAAACAATAAGGCAAATGTTTTTTTTATCAGTATCATAACTGTAATCACTGCATGCTTTCTTTATCAGAAAATATGTGGTTTGTGTGTTTTCAGAAAATCTAATCTCCTGGAGATACAAGTCAGGACAGCTAATTAGTACCACTTCATAGGGGAACTCCACCAATTTTACACATCAAAGCCGGTTTACAGGTTTACAATAGTACTATGTATGTAAAACGAGTTGTATAAAGCCTTTTCTGGCTCCAGACGGAAATGCACAAGATCGGAAAACTGCCATAAATGACGGCGTCGATTGGGTTTGAGTCAGTGTGAAAAATACAACATTTGCTGCTACAAGCATATCCAACCAAACTGTCAGCGGACAGATATCTCTGGTTCTGTTCCATCAATTTTTATCCTTTTTTTCAGAGTTGTCCATTGTGAATCTAACAACGTTATGGGAGTGCAATGCTAAATTGGTGGAGTACCCTTGTAATGGCTGTGCTTGACCACGTGGTCCCGACCATGAGGCTGATGGAACGCTATTGCTTATACTCTTACAAACGGAGTGCATAGCATGTGCTGTGTAAACAGTTATACCACTCCTGACAAACAAAAAAACAAACAAATATGGGTTAACGTCATCCCCTCTCAATCACAATTAAAGCTGAGAAGCCAGCGAGCAGTGCAGTTTAAGAGAGCGGCATTTGAATGTGAAGCATGTGTAAGTGTCAGCTGCTGCTGTGTGTGAACATACAGAAGACATAGACAGCATGCCAGAGGAGCTGTTGAGGTTAGTCAGCGAGTCGCCCGCCGTTAGTCTTCCTCTGTGGTAACTGTCCTCGCAGTTGGAGTCAGCGTCTCTGCCAATGTCCTGCAACACAGACAGCAGGCACAGAAAGCTCCATGCACAAGGATGCAGAGCAGGCTTTGACCTACTGGACTAAAAGATGCGGTGGTGGCTTTACCTCCTTCTGTAAGAATGAAGGAACCGATTTGCTCATCTTCTTCAGGTGGTCTGGATCCAAAAATAAGGATGAGGAGGGTGACGGGATGGATGAAACTGAAGAGCGGTTGATTGGGAAGCAGAGGATATAAAAATCTTGACTAATTTGCCACTACGCCTGCAAAAATGGTGAAAAGAAGGAGGCGGCTTTTACCATCACTGATGCGTCTCATGTCAACAGTCGGGTCTTGCCTTCTTTCTTGTCCTGTGAGGAACAAAATAATGAATCACAGTCACCCACAGTGATCTGTGCATATGGACAATTTGACTTGGAAGTTGCGGGGATGCTCACTTGGTGATAAGGATGCTGTGATGTCCTCCAGACTTTTAGTCAGGTTTTTAGGCCGGGCTTCTGCTCGCCTCAATGCTTTCCATACAGGGTTCTCGCTGTCATCGTCATTCCCTCCTACTGTACGCATTGTAGAGGAAAATCTCTCATCAGCAGGGTTTCTTTATTGGTTTACACTACAGATGGTTTTTCATTGGTTAAGTAAACAGTGATAGTGAAGAGGCAGCATGTTTAACAGAGGACAGTCTTTGTTTTAGGTTCTAACTGCTTGTAAAAAGCAAAGGTTATTTGGTATTTTGAGCCAATAAAATGTGATCTGAATAAAGAGATTATTTTACTAAATCAAGTCTACTGCTTACAGAACTTGTGCGTCTTGGCAAATGACAAGTATTTTTATGATCTTTTGATATGCACATTACTTTCACAGGCGCTCAGATTAATTGTTTGGTCTATATAAACACATGAAAAATGTCCGTCACCAAGCTTAATGTGTTGTCATTAAACGTTTTGTTTTGTGCAACCAGCAGTCTGACGACGAAACATATTTAATTTACTGTTTTGCAAAGCCAGGTAAGGTAGCCAGTTCTCTTATTTGTGAGTCCGAAAGCAGCAAATGTTTGGAATTTTTGCTGAAAACAAGTCACTTATCATTGATAAGAAAAATAGTTTTCTTTTTTGATTAATTGTTGCAGCCCTACTTAAAATCAATACACACAAATGAAAATGTAAATATTGGGCTGCAGCTTGGTGGTTAGCATGCTAACTTCAGCAGATAATCTCTGCAACGCAATACAAAGACGTCTTTGGCGTTGCGTCAGAACTGTTGCTTCTTTACATTCTGTTGACAGTGTTAGTTATCGTACACGTTGCACCTTTAAGTTGCAGGCTGGTGAAACTTATCTGTGTGGTGTCAGTAAAGTCAGAATCGTATCGCCCAGCCCACAAATTAAACATAGGCACCTGACCACACAGTGTTTACAGAGACCAGCTCCTGCCAGCACAGATAACCCAACACGGACACGATATCTGGGATACTGCTGGATACAACCCCCAGTGATGATATTGAGTCTGTAAACAGCAGAAGTTGGACGACTTCAAACAGATGTTAAAACTGGCTTTTTTTGAATACATTATTAGAATTGTGTCATAAAAATGTTAATTAAGTCTTGATTTAAACTTATTTTGTTCTCAACCTTTACCTACTGTCACCGTCATTTTGCACAACTGCACTACTGTGCTCATAGTTAACCGCCAGATGTTTATTTTATACAGCTTAGATCTATATTTTTATCTAAATAAAAGTCTCTCAAAGTCAAGATGCTTGAACCTAAAACACTTTAGCCTACTTCTTTGAGCAGTAGAGGACAAGTACTTTCAGACACAGAGACAGCACTAGCTGAACTGAAATCTGCAGTAAAAACAACCTCAGTAACTTCTATTACACCGTTAAAAACTGAAGTTGGTGCTCACTGTTTGAACTGTTCCTCGAGTTGGACCAGATTTCTGACATGCTGCTCACAGATGACTCCTGACCTGTATCTGAACTGCTGTAGTTTGTCCACGGGGGGCGTTGACTCGTCTTGTTGCTCTTCCTGCCGTAACGCTCCTCTGAGCTCACTGGAGTGCTGGCCCTCACCGGCCCACCCAGGTCAAACTCGTCCGATCCCTCATCCCGAAGAGTTGGGGCGAGGGAGGTGTGGATGCTGGTCTCGTCCGTCATGCCCAGGTAGTGGCGGTAGTCTCTGGGAACGCAAGCCCGTGCACGCGGAGTCAGAGTTTCAGTTTCCTCTGATGATCTTCTCGGCATGAAGCCTTTTTCAGCGTTCTGCCTTTGCTTCCTGCTCGGTGAGTGGACGTGGCTTACATCCATTTTCAGCAGGCTTTGATCTTTTTCATCGGGGGCACTCAGAGCGAACATGCTGGTGGTGCGACGCATTGAATTGAGGCGACTGCTTGAAGTGCCAAGGCTGTCTTTTCTGCTTTTAGGAGAGCGACTTTCTTTTCCTGAACTGCTTGGCGGTTTTGTGGATTTCTCCTCTCTATTAGAGTCTTTTGAGCTCCTTTTGGACTCTCTCTGCTGCTCAGCTGTGGAAAAACTGGACAGGTTGTTCTTGCTGTCGTTTGATGCTCGTGACCCAGCCTGTCTATCATGAGGTGACTTTGATCGATTCTGAGGAGGTGGGGATGACTTCGTGACAGCTGATCTTGTTTTTTCGCGGCAAATCTCAGGGTCACCACACTTTACCTCCTGAGATGGAAGCTGGGCGCTTATTGGCTCTTTCCTTTTGGGACTTTTGGATTTGTCGAAGGAAAATGACCCCTTGGCATCTGATGACGCCTCATCCCAGAACTCACGCAGAGTGTTAAATTGTGTCCGGCTCGTGCCCAGGCCAGGGGACAGCTTGTCTAGCCTCTGATTCAAAGGAAGAACAGTAAAATTTTGGTAACTTCTTCCAGAGTCTTCCTCGTCACTGCCTGAGCAATTTCCAATTGACCTCAGGTCGTACTCTGACTTGGTAAATCTTTTATTCAGTTTTGCCTGACTTGCACCACGAGCGGCTTTACCATCCCCAAGAGCTTTAGGTTTGCCGGTGTAAAACATGGGCTTGTTCCTCTCCTGCTCCCAGAAAGATCTGAGCTGCTTGATTCTCTCTGCAGTACTTTCTTGATGCGGTAAACCTTGTCTGTTTGAGTGAGGACTGTTCATTCTGTCTTTATTAGACGGATCTTCCTTTCGTTTCGGAGACATGCTTGATTGCATGCTTTTGTCCTCATTGTCCCTCCTCTTTACATCTTCACTTGAACCGCTATGCATTTGTGTTTTGGGGGTGATCTGTGTATCACTCCCATCTTGCTTGGAGTCCATATATGGGCTGCTTCTGGACAAGTAGAACTTCTCAGAGTCTGGGCTGTCTGTATTGAGCAGAGACACAGCAACAGTCTTGGACAGATCATCTTGCAGTGGGGTTTCTCCAGTTTGGGAGATACTGAGTAGTGGATTATGTTTGCCTAAGGGGGGACTCTCAGACTCCAGACTCAGTCTGGACTGGATGGCTGTCTTTGGCTGTTGGCTAAGTCTGGTTACACTTAAAATCTCAGTCTCTGAAGCTCTTCTGTCAAATACTTGGGGATTGGCTGTTAACTTTAAAAACTCTGTGTTTGTTTGAGGTGAAGTGTTCATCACCAAATTGTAAATCTCCTGGTTACTATTTAAGCGAACGTCTCCAGTATCCTTCTGTGGACTGATTACAAGTTGTTCTTCTCTCACATCCCCATGATTTAAGGTATATTTGTCATAACTAACCCTCCCATTGTATGTTTCAGGCACAGAGGGCATATCAGACGCTCTGCAGGGTTTGTTCAATTCCTCCTCATTAGCAGGTTTTTGTCCTTTGCTGCTGGGCGTGATCGATTTGCTGATAAGTATTTTAGGGCCCATGTTGCTTTTCTCCCAGAATGACTTCAGATGTGAGATTTGGGGTGGTTGGCTAACATCATTATTATCTTCGAATTCCTGTGACCTCATCCTTTCTCCGGTGTCCTTCATCGCCTCCTCTTGTGCTTCGATCAGTTCCTTGTTGCCGATTCTGTCTTTTACTCTTAATTCTTTAGCCCCATTGGTCTGCTTTTGTCTGTGACTTCTCTCAATTTCAAGAGTTTCCTTCTGTCTATCACTTATAATATCCCCAGCATCTCTACTTAATGAATCTTCACCTCTTAATTTGCTGGTTTCGACATGTTTGTCAGAGCTCTTCGTTGCCTCTGGACCATCTTCTGTATCTAGCCACTCACTGCTGTCTGTGCTGCGGCTGAACCAGTCCAGCACCTTTGCGATGGCGTCCTCATCGCTAGTGGGACTGGTGGTCTGGGTGGATAATTTAAACATGTGTTTCTGATTCAGTTTTTTCTGCGTTTGCAGATCAGACTTATCGACGACGTTGAGATCATAAGCTACTGGAGGATCTGCATCTGAAAAGAAAGGTATGAAAAGAGAAATTAATAAAGTCAGAAAGCTACTACTCTCCTGCAGCAGGTTCGTCTTATCTCTCAGGGGCCCACTTTTTATTAACAAGCCATGCTATTGGCACTGTGAGGTTGTACTTTGAGCTAAATGCCATGCTCACAATTGCAGTGCTAACATGCTGATGTAAATCAGGTATAATGTTTATACTATGCTCACTGTCTTAGTTTGGTGTTTTAGCATGCAAACACTTTGTAATTAGCTATTAACACAAAGTACAGGTGACACTGATTTTGCATCAATCCGTCCAGGTGTTGAAAAATGTGACTGGCTTTCACTGGAGTGGCGCAATAGGAAAAGTCAGGGGTTCACCAAAGTCAGAGGAATTTATCCTCTGTGCACCATTAATGTCTGTACTTAACTTCATGATAATCCATCCAAAAGTTGTTACTCAGTATAACGGTTAAGAGTTAATTTAAACACAAGATACTTGTGCTCAAAAAGAGGATTCATTCTCAGTGAAGAACCTTGGAGCCCTAATCTGCCTCTATACATGCCAAAGAGCAGTGATTCCTAACACGTCTCTGGGGGTCATCAGGTGGAAACCTCCCTTCAACAGTGTTTCGCCTACTTAGTCCCACTACACCTCCAGGAGGATAGGCGGTGAACTCTGGTGTCCCAGAGTCACCCCCCCAGTGCCAGTTCACACTGCTCCTACACAATCCAAACAGCACTGCCACGTTCACCTGACCCAGTGATGCTCCAGGTAGTGGCCAGCACCGATGCTACCATTTAGCTATTGCTAATGCTAACTGCTAAGAAGAACAGAAGAAGACAATACAGTTCCGATGCTACCATTTAGCTAATGTTAAGTGCTAACCGCTACCTGCTAAGAGGAACAGAAGAAGACAATAAAGCTAGAATACTTAGTGGGAATGTGAGTTTTCTCTACTTTAACCTCTTTGAACCTCTGAAAATCATTAAAATGAAGCAATTTGAGAAGCAAATTGTCGAACTGTTCCCAATTCTTGTCACAACTAGTTTCATTTTAAGGGTCCATAAGCCACAAAGGCTTGACACAGAGTGACAAGCTCAAGCACGCTTTTCAATACAGTAAGTGCAGTTATTTCTAGTTACTGAACTCACCCACAGTGCTTTGAGGCAAACTCAGCTCTGCCTGCCTCGCTGTTCCCACACTGTTTTCTCTGTCCACATCCTGAATACTGCCGGTGTGCAGAACGACAGCGCTCACTGCCGCACGCTCTCTTTGTGTCTCATTATCTCGGTCATGGATCTTCTGTGGGGTTTCTCTGTCAGTGGACGCGTCGCTCCTGCTGCAGGTGGCTCGTCTGGAAACGGTGCAGGTTGTGAGTTGCAGTGGAAGGATGAGAGAGTTTCATTAAGATTTTTTGGTGCGAGTCTTTGGATGAATCTTCTACTGACCTGTCTCTTGCTACAGAAATTGGATCTCTTTCTCGCTCCAGACTGGAATTAGACGAAACCTGAAATACATCACAGAGTGGCTGCTCATCATCATCATCTCTACAATCTGAAACCTTGGTCCTTGAGGCAGGACTGGAGAGAGCTCCCACTGCTGACCCTACCTGAGCATCTGACCCCAGGCCATTGCTTCCTGACTGAATGGAGGTATGTCTTGAGAAAAACGTCCTCTTCTTTGGCACTGGCCTGAACCCTGCGGAGGAGGCCTCAGACGTGACGGAGCCCCCTGAAGTCTGACTGGCCTCTCCTGCTGGGCGACTCTTCAGTGGGGGTAGGAGCTCTGAGGGAAACAGAGAGGCTCAGTCTGGATTATAGTTTTAATACTGCGCTCGCCATCAGTGTCTGCTTCACAGCTCAACAAATGTGTTTGTGTTCTGTTTTAAAATTCAATTCAAACCTGTCTCAGATGACTCCCGGTCCTGACTGGTTGACACGTCATCATTATTCTCCGGTGGCTCAACAACAATGAGGGAAGCACGGTTGAAAGGGTTGTGCCTTGGCTTGAAGGAAAATGACTAGAGTTAATGTTTTACATCACATTATCTGTATTGACTGTAACAAGGTTGGACTACAGGAAGGAAAAACTGTATATATACGCACCGGTCTTGGAGAGTGGAGACCTAAATTGAGATTCTCTTTTTCTGCATCACTGAGGGAAAACATGATTGAAATATTTATTTAGGAAGATGTATATTAAAGAAAAACAAGCACTATAAGGCATCACATGCGGTCACACAGATGAAGAGCATTTTAATTTTAATGATGGGCCTGCTGCAAAACACCTCAGCAGCAACATCTGTGCTTTTCCTCCAACATCCTACCGACATCAATATCGAAGTATGTGAGAACACTTAATGAAATTAAGTCATAATATCTTGTGTTTCGTGGCTGAATAAGACAATCTGCACAATCCTAATTCCAAAAAAGTTGGTGTAAAACGTGAAAATCAGAATGTAATCGTTTGGAGACACATTGTGCTTACTGACAAAAGTTTTACAAGGTGTTGCTGAGCTCGTGCAGTAACATCCTTTATACCTTCACACCCAATCATGATACCATCACCAATGAACCTGTTTCCAAACAGGTGTTTTAGGAGCATTCCACAACTTTCCTCGTCTTTTTTTGGCTCCTGTCCCAACTTGTTTGAAATGTGTTGCCGGTTGAGTAAATGTCAGACAGGATCAGTTAATGATCACATTCTTCCAACTTGTTTGAATTCGGGGTTGTATTACAGGAAAAGCAAGTAGTGTAGAGTGCTGAGTGCATTTAAAATGCATGTAATGCAGTAATAAAACAGGACCTACACTGCAAAACCTGTTGCATTGCCAAACATCAAAGAGAGTTCAGGCAATTACATTCTTGAGTCTATTGTATGTTTAGGAATCTGCACAAAGTACAGAAGCTTCGCCAAATCAAATATTAACCCGACTTGTGAAACACGGATGTTACATGTGTCCCAGCTATGTACAAATATACTTAAAAATAGTCAACTTTTAGTATCCTCCAGTTCAGTTAGTTGTACACTAACTGTAACTGTTGTAAAAATATTCAGGATGCCATAGTAACAATCATAGCCATAAACAAGTAAATCATCATCGGCAGGAAACTACTTGGATTCCACCACAGAACAGCAGGAGAGTAACAACCTGATCCTTTTATTCCAGGGATAACACGATCATTTTTCTGCTTTTAGAGCACTTATGCCGAGAGCTCTATTGAGTTAAACACTTTGCTAAACTGCCTTGATAATAGGTCGGACCACATCCTGCAATGTTGTGAGGCAGCTGGCTGCTGCTGGGCTATAAAACTGCCATGATTCCACTTAGCACCACCTATGTTTACACAGGCTGAGTCACAAGACACACACACACACACACACACTCACACACAAACTCGTAGCATCTTTAAGGGGCGCAGAGAGGCAGACTTTTTATAGTGGGTGTTTCATTTCGATAGGTTTACTTTGAGATTTAACAGTGGAAACAATCGCGCAAGAATCAATTAAGAGTGGTGAGATACGTGTCGGACCAATCAATGAAATGTTTACATGAAGACTCCAAACCCTAACAACTGCCAAAGGTCGGCACACCGTTTCTCAGACCACATTGAACAAACTCAACACCGTAGTAAACTGAATAACAACATAAAAGTAAGACAGTGAAGAGGTGAGAGACACACAGAGGGTACGTCTTTGAATAATAAAGGACCATGTACTTGATCTCCTGTGGCTGTAGTGCTTCCAAACATCTGGCAGGTTTTGGTGGACCGACGACGTCTGAACCTCGACTGCTGGGCGTCTTGGACCTTTCTATTCTAAGAGAGCCGTCTGCAGGGGGAAAGGGGAAAGGAGTTTACAGGAGTTTATCTATAACGTGAGGCAAAATCACAGTTTAAATCCAGTGTTTTCAGCCGTTTTGCTCCGATCTTCTTCTCTGCTGTAACACATGCTAAGCCCACTGTGCAGGCATGAGGCATGATTCGTCTGTGAAAAGGTTGGATTTGAACCTCGGTTTCCCCCTGGGCAAATATCTTTATCCTTTCGAACATCTGAGAGATCACAGAGAGTCATGCAGTAACGTACAGAGCGCACAGCATGCACTTTAAAACAAGCCCTTTGTCAACAGCATCGCAGGAACACACCTAAAGCTGCTTTCTTCTGTTTCATGGAGGCCAGGATGATTTCCGAGCCGTGGATCTTGTCCATGTGCCTGCGAGACTTGGCCTCGTAAAACCACTCTCCGGTCAGGTACTTCCGCTTGGTGTCCGACTGTGAGCCGCTGTTCAGCATTTTCTCCAGTTTGCTGGAGGGAAAACACAAAGGAGACACGTAGAAACACTTAACTCGAGAGGTTTTTCTGTATTGTCATTCATTGTGTTTTGGCACAGCGATGTTAATCCTCGCTGAAGTTATTAGACACACACAGGATATTGTACCTCTCTAGCCCAGTGGCTACAGAGAGACAAAAACACTCTCTTGTGAATGAACAAATACATGACAGCGCTTCCTTTAAGCTGCACTGAATGGACAACCTGACACCGATTGAATTTGGTTTGAGCTGTGCTAATCTCTCAATACGAGCTGAAGTATGAAGGCAAGGGCAGACAAAGAGGAGCCAGGTGTTTTGAAGTTGTTCACATCACACGCGTGAATGAATTTCTGCTCAACTGGAGATAGTTTTCGTTTTGGGTTGGAAAATACTAAATGTGCTAAATCAGACCGTATAAGGTGCAGCTCATCAGGGATTTTAAAGCATAGAAATTTTGATAGGATGTGCTCGAGGGGATCAGGTTTTCCTATCAGGACTCAAATCTTCTCTGTCATTCACTCTCCTGTTGTTTTATTTCATTCTGTTCTGAACCTCTGCAGCCTCTTTTTACACTGAAACTAACAATGCTCATTATTTTATCTATTCTTTATCTATTTTTATCTTATTTTTCTTCTGCTTCTTTCCACTGCTTCATCACCAGCTTTATAAAACAGCTGCACATGATCCAGGAGGAGGAAGGAATTTCGGAAAACATTTCCATTCAGGTTCAAATCGAATCAAAGGCATTAAAAAGGCCATTCCAGCTCATCTCTCCCCTTGATGGAGCACCACGGCGGTCATGTGAAGAAAGGGTAGCACATTATTACAGTTTGTTGGCCTAATCCTTTTACACCAGACTGATGGAGACACAGCGGGCATTCAGCCTCCCGCCGATGAAAAACTTTCCAAACCAATTCCATTAAAGTCACAAAGAAAAGCACATTGTTTCATGACATTCTTGCCTCTTGAAACTGAAAAGGAAACACATGTCCAGAGAGGGTGCATGTGGGGTCCTTTCTGCTAGTTCACATGCACGGTTGCATTTCCATCGGGAACGAAGAGGCTTCTCCTGCTGAGCACATGGGAGAAAAAGGTATGACGCCTTTTGTTTGTCTGAACAAACCTTGAATATACACTATGAGGAATGCTTGCCCCTCCCAAAGGTTCAACGGGAGCTGAGGGATGGCTGATTTTTACGTTTCAGCTGTGATATTTAAGATCTTTAAGCTGAAAGGAAGCTGTGTCAGGATTCCCACGTTACGCTGTGTGGTTGTCAGGCTCTTCACAGGTGAGGCGTCTCATCATTGAGGCCTTCAAGGGTTTCTATTCTTGTCCACCAGAGCAGCATGACCCTCTCCACATGTACACTTGGCTGTAATCTAATTGCTCATCTCACATGGCGGCTTCTCAGCGATGGATGCAATGTCCGTATCTGGACAAGCTGTTATTGTGTTATCCTATTATGGCCAGACAAGTATAACTCTGACTGGCATGTTTACTGTCCCACAAAGGATCCCTCTCACAAAACAGGACTTAGCCGAATAACATGAGATTAGCCTGAATGTGAGGCAAAGCATTTCTGCACATGTACAACGCCCCGAGCTGGAGGCTGCCGACGTGAAACATGAACAGCCGTTAAGAGCCACTGTTCCAGGATGTCAGAGCCTAATCTCTTTTGGAGATGCACGTTTCTACCTGATTCTCTCCTCCTCTGCCTTCTTCAGTTCGATGTCCCTCCTCAGCACCGTCATAATCATCCCCTGCTCCTCCTCCGTCAGGTGGCTCAGGTCAATCATGGTTCCCCCTCCCGCTCCTTTCAGCAAACGCTCGGCGGCACCAGCTGGGTCAGTCGCTGTCAGACAAATCATGTGGCGACATATTGTCACATCTGGAGCTATTTGTTCCTTTATAGATTATGATTTTGCTTAAAAATGTGATAAATTTAAACCCCTGGTTGCCTCATGACCCCTTTTATAATAGCAGTGTCTAGTTTGGGCTCCTTGAGTTGCTAGCAGTTACACTAAGAACAGATTTCTTCTCTAAACTTCTCAGATAGTTTCATTTAAGAGACTGTTTGAAGCCCAGAGAGGTCAATTAATCTTCTTCTCTCTCCCATTAATCATCTAACAATGACTCAGATTAATCATGTGACCTTTTGCAGCTTCAGTAACAGACCTGAGTACTTCCTCCACCGCTGCGTCTGCAGAATAAACTATTCAAATGCATCTTGTGGGTTTGCATGTTTACTCAGAGAACTGGCTGTTAGCACAGCTCTACAGGCTGTCTGAGCGAAGCACTCTGACTCTGTCCAACAGTACTCGACGGTAACAAGATGTATGTCTTTGTGCAGCTGTAGATTGTGAGATAAAAGAGAACAAGCTGCTGAAAATGTTTCCTTGTCTACAACTTGACTTTTTTGGATGTGGATTTATTTTATTTGATGGTTATTTGGCTAAATTTGGCTTTAGAGGGAACTCACATGCCAGTTTTTCCCAGTGGCCAGAAAGGATTAATATCTCTGCCTTATATTATGAGAATAGTCTGATTTGACTGTGACTGACAGTGACAGAAAGTAACTACATGCATTTAATCAAGTCCTGTACTTAAGTACAAGTTTGGGGTGCTTGTACTTCCAATTTACATTTACTTCTACCTTATACTTGAGCAGCCTTTCAGAGGGAAATACTGCATTTCTTTACTCCCCTACATTCATCTGCTAACTTTAGTCACTGGTTAATTTGCAGATTCAGAGTAATAATACAAAATACATCAACAAAAACATCTGTTTGTATCATTAAGTGTAATTCAAGCACCCAGCAGATGAAAAATATAAGGTAGTTGAAATTAGCTCAACCTTGACCAGCAACACTGATGTACACATTAATACAATAATAAACATCATTCTGCACAATGAGTTCTTCTGCTCTTGATACTTTAAGTACACTTTTGTTGCTAATACTTTTTTGAATGCATGTCTTCTACTTGTCACTGAGTATTTCTACACTGAAGTTACAGTATTTGTTGGACCTGTGGTGACTGATGGCATTTTTCTGAAGCCACACTTTAGAGTCTTTATAGTTTTATGAAAACTTTACAATACCAGCAAACTTTAATAAAATACTTAAATAAAAGTGTGCCACTTCCTTCCTTCATGTGACTCCCAGGAGTTGGGAGACAGCTTGTCCATTTCATTTCAGACAAGTATTTACCGTGTCACCTACCTTACAGGACGCCTGCAGACTTGTCACAAACCGTTCCTGTAATCCTGTGATGCATCCTGATGTGTCGGTTAAAAAGAAAAATAAAAAACAGAAAGACAAGAAGGTGAGGGAGCAGTGAGAGTTTTCACCTCCTGCACAGGTCTGCTGCTGGATGAACTCGGACAGGGGAGCTGAGCAGAGGAGGGCGGACTCGGTCTGTGTGGATGGGGAGGACCTGACGTGCAAACAGCGAGAGGAAACAGCCGGAGCCAGCTGAGCACCTCACTGCTCCTGCCACTGTGTCCATGTTTTGGTTAGAGGCTGGTGTGGCTGCTCATCAGGCGAGAAGGTGCACATTTATTTTGTTTTATTTTCTAATAATCTGTGCTGTAGTGGCAGGTACCGTCCAGCAGGTGCCCTCAGTTTTCCCTCATGGTATCATCAGTGTGTTTGACAAAAGGGTGTGAGCATCCCCACAGGCGGGCCAGGAGAACGTGAGTTATTCCAAACAGCAGTTACCTGTTTGTAGTACAAACAACACGTTGGAAGGCCTGAGAACTGCAGGAGGAGACAGACAATATTCACACTGAATCTGAGATGACTCCAGGCCTTTCAGTGTACCTCTGTGGTTTTACTTCCCTCTTAGAACAAGAGACAAAGGAACTGGGTTATACTAAATCAGTGGCTGCCAACATTTTAGCTTGTGGTGAGTGCATATAAAGACAATACATACACTGTGTGCACAATTGTTAGGCAAGTTGTATATTTGAGGATTAATTTTATTATTGAACAACTACTGAGTCAGTCCAAAAACCTGAATATTTAATGAAGTAAAAGTGAGGTTTTGGCTTTCTTAGGAGAATCTGTGTGCACCCATCTCACTTGATTATTTTCATCTGTTAAAGTGAGAATAAAGAACAACTTAATTTACAAACGAACATTTCTGACATTTATATATATATATATATATATATAGACCAATAATTTACCATTTTTGACTTTTCAGAGTCAGTTAAATCTCTTTTTTGGCCCATTTTGCCTGAGGAAAACAAAGAACAATAATTATGCACACCTTGATATAGGGTGTTGAACTACGTAGGCCACACCCTCCCTCATTACACAAATACTCATCACCTGATATGCTTAAATCCAATAAGCATTCAAGTTAATACACCTTGGAGTTGGAGAAATATGCATAAAAATGATGATATGGTCAAAATACTCACTTGCCTAATAATTGTGCACACAGTGCTTTTAAGAAGTCAGACAACTTAAACATAACTGTGTGCAACAGAAGTATTTTTCTCATCTCATCTGAGACCCCCTCAGCAAGGATGGTTAAAAACATGCAAAGCAGGCAATGATTGAGAGGGCCTCAAAACCCCCAGAGTCACTGTGATTAGTTTGTGGTAATTTGATCAGTTGGAGCTTTGTCTGGGATTAAAGCGATTAAAGGACACAACAAGATTGTTAAGGTGGGTCCTGCTTTGAGACCTGATCAGCCTCTGTTTTGAAGTTGGGCCCTTCGTCAGAAGTTTTCAGACCTGTGCACTATTTTGTGTATTTGGCCACAACAAACCAGGGACCGTGTACGTTCTTAATTAACAGAAGAGGTGGAGAAACTGGGGACACAAGATCCCCCAAGCGTTTTTAATTCAGCCACGTCCCTCAGATTTGAAAACCACTGCACTACATATACACAACACCAGAAAGAGTCTTCTGCAGGCAGCATTTATTTTAATTTAGTAATGGTCTATTATCTGAAGAGTCACTCGGGTGAAACAGTTTTCTAAGCTGACACCAGCCTTTACTGCCTATTAGACCAAGCAGGCAGCACAAGTCTAAACCTTCCTAGTTTAAAAGATGCCCATTAATCATATGCCACACTGTTACAGCAGATTGATCATGCAGCTTGAATAAAGGAAAAAACATACTGTGCAGTAGTTTGTGGAAGCTGCTCTTTATTTGTAAAAGAAAGAAAAGACTTCAGTCATTGTCTGCTACACGTTCTAATTACATAAAGAAAATTTCTGCGGAGACAAACGCAGAGAATATCCTGAATCAAACTTAGGTAGAGTCAAATTTGATTGAATTGCTTTCATATTTCATACATCTTTCACTTCTGAACTCAAAGAACAGTCAGTTTTTATATACACAGAGCACCGATCAACAGTGCTCCTCCGCGCCACCCTGCTCCTCTGGATCTTTTATACAATTAATTTACATCAAATCTGTGACCCTTCTCCCCATTAGCGTCGCGACGGCTAACCAGCAAGCAGACACCCTGTCAGACATCCGTCCTCTCACCCCCTCCCCCTCCCCCACCCGCAGCCCGACTCTGCTGAGGAACTGTAGTGTGGAAAGATGTGTGCAACATGAAGACAACTCTTTCACATTCAGAGTAAAGGCAGCCTTGAATACGGTCAGTGAGTCAATGGCATGCCAAGCTTAAAGCAAATGGAGCCCACCACCCAGTGCGACGCTTCAGATTCGTGGATGAAGTGTTTTTTCAACTAGACAGGAAACTGATCCATTGCAAAAAACCCTAGGCACAGAATCGACTATATACTGTTAACTGACTCGTACTCTAACCCCTGCACTTAAGTACAACAGAGATCGTGGAATCTTTCAATCTAGTAAAAAAATTTTCTTAACACAAAACTCGTAGAATATTTAGTGCTCTATCATTCCGCTTAATAGGTGTAATTTATATAATAGCTATTTTTAACTCTACCTCTCAATGACAGTCTGAGATCCTTGTTTAATGCTGAAGCACTCCCACAGGTGTTCCATGTACTGTAGATTTTACATTACCCCCCCCCAATCTTAAACCAATAATCATAAATAAATACAAACAACACACAAGGAAGGTCTACTGTAAACACGGTAAAAAAGACAAAACTAAACAGGTGTAAACGCCATTAGCATCACTACTTAGTGACAGTTAAATAACTGTAGGGAATGGATGACTGATGATCGGATCAAGAAAGGGAAGGGCCGCTCTCTTTTTTTTTTTTGTCTCCACCCCCTCCCCGCTGAACATCAAGCCTTTACATCCAACCACAGTATGTCCAAATACATAACATCAAAGTTTCTCAGCACCCATAACTACCTTTACAGATCACACTGTAAAATGGATAAGGAATCCTCTTTAAGGGGGGTTTAGACAGCAGCATCACTCGACGTCTTGGACAAGTTACAGAATAATGGGTGTGAGCTATCGCCAAACGTCATTTGGACATGGTTACCATGGTTTCTGACAGTCGTTGCACCATTGTGTTCTTGACATGTCTGTATTTGGGGGGGTGCGTGGATGTTTCTCTGAAGAGTTAGACTGCAACGAGGACAAAGCTTTGCTGCTAAGTGCTTCATCTTCCGAGAGACGCTTTTCTTCAAATTACATGAACTGCATCTGCAAGGAAGGCAACAGACAAGATCAGTGTAAGGCTAAACTGTGAATAGAAATGATAATTTAAAAAGCAAACTGACTGTTCGTTAAACCCTCCCCCAGAGCAGCACTGCCCAATCAAAGCTTTAGAAATCATGACTAGACTTTATGTTGAAGTGGAGCAACATTTGACAGGTTGTGTTATTTTGTCTTTCGAAACCAAAAACACAAGTTTAAGAAAATAATTACGCAGCATGTTTAAAGTATTAAAGTAGTAAAGTATGTCAGCTGCAGCAGTATCTTAGCACCAAGAGAAGCAACCTAGTGTTACTTTCAAGGCCAAGGAGGACATCATTAGCCATGTTAATTAGAGAATCTGAAGCTGACTTTTGAAATGTGGAAAAAAGGAATAAAAATGAAAATGTGAATTAGGCGCTCTCCATCAATTAGTTTGAACAGGATAAACTGGGATACACAAAGCATAGTTTGTCAAGAAACGGCAGGCATCGTTACCCAAGAGAGCAAAGCATGAGTCGAACACATTGGTTGGCCTTAAAGCCTTTTCTCTTGTAACTGTTTAGCTTTAGCCTCAGTCTTTTCGCAAGATATCATTCAGCCATTAAGAGCATAATTAAGACTCTTCTTATGTAAAAAGCTGAAAACATTCAATCCTCTGCTGGAGACGGCATTTTAACTGACTCATGGTGATAACATTAGCTATAAGAGCTAACTAGCTATTGCTATTAAAACTTGCCAGCGTCAGTTTTCATTTCAGCCGGCAAATGTGACAGTCGGCAGTTAAAAATGAGAAGACGACTTCCCTCTTCATCTGTGTCCCATTGTTTTAAAAATTACTATGAATTTCAAATTGCGGCCGTTATCACCGTACGCACGTGTGCCAGCAGAAATGTGCATCAGTAACTCAGGGCGACTGAGCTTAGCGAATAGTCAGTACACTGAATTCAGAGGAAACAGCTTTGAACAATGTGTGATGGCAGCGGAAGAACAAAGGGTGAGCGTGGCTATGTTAAAGACGCCTTAAATCCATCGAAACAAGCAGGAAATCCAAGCAACAAAGGTCGAGATAAAACAAAATACATGAGATAAGTTCATGCCGCATCTAATCAGACAGATAAATCAAGTATGCTGAGATAAAAACGAAACAAAGGGGTATTAGCACTGGGCATGACACGCATGCAGGTGCACCCGCAAGCAAAGAGCATGCTGTACCTAAAGAGATGCTCTACAAGAAATCCTTGAGAGAGAGGTGTGCAAACGGGTCCTGTCCAGGGGCTCGGAGAGGACTCTGGCTGGAAGGACTAGAGGCTGCGGAGGGCTATTTCAGGAAGAAATACAGGAGGTAGGAGGACCAGAGGAGAAGTCAGAGTCAGTACAGAGACTGAAGGCGGGATGAGATTAGTTTGGAGAAACTGTGACGTGTGAAAGAAGGGTTAATAAAAAGGAGCTCTTGGGGGAAAACCAGGGAGTCAAAACGAGGGAGATGATTCAGTTTTTTGTCCCCTTCAGCTCGTGAGAGCGAAGGGTCCGTCGTTAAAACTGTCATCTTCAGCAGTTTTCACACTGAAGCTTACACAGTGACTAATTATGGTACACGTCATCACAATGGATACACCTATTTACTCAACCTGATAACTGTGCAAATAGATACTGACTTCACGGTGCATCGGCTTGGTGGAGCAGTCAGACTGCCGTGCACCCACCTGAGCACTAGACACGGAGCCAAACGGGTTGGGTGGCCTCATCACAGGCTGGGAGTACATCATGGTGGGTGGATTCATCATCCCCATTGAGCTCATTTGTGGAGGCTACAGCATGTTGCACAGAGATGACAGACGTTATTTCAGGAACAGTGAATTTCACTCATTTGCTTTACAAATTTAAAGCCATTATGTGTGGATTTTTAAACTAACTACTAAATATATTAAAAACAAGTGAGAATTTATCAGATATTTAAATTGATTTACATTAAGACAAATTTAAGAAGCTGGAAGAAAAAAGTAATTTTTTTTTTTCTAAAAATGACTCAAAATTGTTGCAGATGACTTTTCTCTCAATCTCCTCATTGTTTCAGCTTTATGTGAGTTTTTACAGTTTTATACAACCACCAGGGGGTGCCAAACCAAATAAAATGTATTCTACGCGTACTGGCTTTTTTTCAACATAATTTAACGCAGCATGTGACCATGTGAAGGTAAAATAAAAGGACAACCATCTCAAAACCTGTGTTAAATAACAGGAGTACCTACTGCTACTGCAATGGAAAAAACAAGGTTATTAAAAAGCTCATTTTCATTTTTGATTTAAAAAAAATAATAAAGGCAAACTTGTGCCTGCCAGTGAAATGAAATATTTATAAGCCGAGTGTGCTCTAAATTAAAACTATTGAGAATTCTCCACCCTTCACTTTATTTATAAAGTCAAACCAAAGCAAAACAACGGCTCACTTGACCCAGTTTAAGTGCATTTAATTAATTCTCTAAATAACAAGAAGCAGGTAAAAAGCAAAGGGATTTACCCGACATGAACTGATTCAGCAACTTTAGAAATGTAATGTCTTATTCTTTGTTTCCAGAACAGAGGCTACACAGACTGTTCTGCAACACTACCACATCTATACATGGTGTATATTTGCCGTTATACTGACCATGCCGTATCCCATCATGCCTGTGGGTGTGGTGGCGGGGAAGGCCATGATTGACGGTGGCTGAAGAGACACAAACAAGGAAGTGAGGATTGACATCAAAACCAAATAAATATGCACAAAGCAGCACAGCACTGCGACGGCCGCGCTCATCTGGCAGTAAAATAGGACAGAACATAACAGAGGCAGGCAACATGAGCACTGCAGCCAAAAGTCTGTGAGTGTCACCATGGAGACGGGGTTCCAGGTCGTGGTCGGCGCCGCTCTGGGCTGCCAGTTGGTGCCGCCGGTCATCCTCTTCTCCCCCGGCTGGCTCCAGTGGATGTCACTGCAGATTAAGACACTTGACGTTAGCGCCAGCTTGTAGCTGCCCTGAAAGCACAAAGCTGCTGCTGTTGTTTCTGCACAGCAGAGCGGGCGCTCGCGAGCCACGCAGCGCCGATCCGCCACTTACTTCTTCATCGTGCCGTTCCCGATGCCGAGGTCTGAAAGAGAAAATTCACAAGGGGTGGGGGTTGGTGTCGGAAGTGAATCTGCAAATATTTTGTCGGTCTGTGCTTTGATGAACACGTGCTTTAATTAGAGCGACTGAGAGCAAAGCATCCCACTCACTGCCGACAAGGTTGGCCAGGGAGGAGTCAAGGTCGTCCGACACCAGCTTCTCCGGCTGCTGACCGGACGGCTGGTTGGAGCCGGCGAGAGTCGGTTTCAGAATTCCCCCAGCGATATCTGACGAAACACAGAGATAATAAACCTATGTGTACTTACGAGGTCATAAATATTCATTCTATACATACTGTGCGTCTTGTCACTGTAGTTTCACAATGACAACAATGGAAATAAGTCCAGGACTTTCTCGCTGAATCTCTGACAAACTCTGATATGACTGTGTACATATATTAAAATGTTGTCAATAAACCAAACCAAACAAAACAGCGTCTTTAATCAGTATCATTTTTCCTGCATCTTATGCTTTTATTAAATAGCTGATTGTAAAGAGATGACAGGAAATGAAACATAAGGTCCCCAGCCTCCAAACACCACTGTTAAAAACGTCTTTTTTATTAAAAACTGTCAGCGGGGAGCGTTTCACCATTTGTCTTGTAGGAATGAGTGTGAGAATATGGCAGCCTGCTACCAAAGGCAAGGCTGAGCAATATCACTGCATTACATTCAATTGGCTTTTTGTCCAAACTGACTAAAAAGTAAGTTAACACGTGATGTTAGAAGAACTACAGGTACAACCCTCCCAAATAAACAGGTGGGTTTTCACGTTTTGATTCACGTTTCAACATGGTTTGAGGTCCACTTTCTCTCAGCGCTGGTCAAAGACAGCAACAGCGACTTTCTGCACTTTTGGGCTGGTGGCAGACACAAACGTTGGACTGGTAAAAATAGTGCAGAGAAGACAACAGTCTGTTCTTGTACTGGCGACTTGCGAGACAGGGCTGAGTGTCGCAGGTGTTTCAGCTCTGTCTGACGTCAGGACCAGATAGGGTGCGTCTAATATCATGACTTCCCTGGTATTTCTTCAGTCAGCTAAAGCTAGTGGTGACTCACTGCGGTTTCCTTTGAGAGAAACTATATATAATGGGTTGGAAAATAAAAAAATCACTGGATCGTATAAACAAAACCTTTCAGACAGTTCCTCTTCTTTAAAGCTTTTAAATTTTCTTTCCTCAGCCGACTTCATGCAAGACTGGCCACTGACTCATCACCTGCAAACTACATTTAAGCTACCTTGCTAAAAAATGCAGCAACTTATATGTGCATGCGAAATCCTCACCATCAGAATTGAGGCTGTTGCTGCCTGTGGCTTTGGCTCCAAAGACCGACTCAAAGTCCACCTGGAGTCCCCCTGCTGACTGCTGTGGAGGAGCCTGTGGCGTTGAGTATCCTTCATAAGAGAAGAGAAAGAAGACGGCTGCAGTCACAGAGTTACAGTGGAATGAAATCTAAAAACTGACCACTGCTCAGACTTTTGGTTTCTGCACTGGCCCGTGTTAAGTACAGTGTCCATGTATCAATCACATTATTTGAACAGAGAGCTGGATAAACAGCTTCCTCTGCAGAATAGAAAACTAGCATGAGTCTACTCCTGAATGTGACGGAGAGAGAGACAGCCTTCAGTACTCTACCTCTGAATAGACCTGCTACAGTAGAGGGCTCAGTGGGGAAAGGAGCCTGGTGTGGGAGGTGCTGGGCAATGGACACTGGACCACAGAAGGAGTCTGACACGCCACAGGAAGCAGGAAGACAAAGAAGAGAGAGAGAGGAAGAAAGAGAGCAAAACGAAAAGGCATTTCAAGGCCAGGCCACAGAGACAGGTGGGAAGTGACAGAAATACAGGCAGGAAAAAGACAGCTAACATGTTTTACAGTTCTGTAGTTGTTAAATCCTGGGTGCTTTAAGTATAAACGTAAGTTGTAGGAGGTTAAAAAGAGCAGAACAGTATTGAAACAACTATGAGGGAGGGGTTTAAGGAATAGTTTTGACATTTTGAGAAAATATTCACTTTCTTGCCGAGAGTTAGAGGAGAAGAATGATGTCGATCTCTCATGTCTGCACACTAAACATTTATTAGGTTAGAGGGAGACGACGACGCGCTGTAGGGTTGGCCCGACGCCTCCCTTCTTTTGTTTCTTTTGGCCGGGGTCTCCAGCCCCTTTTTGTTTCTCTTTTGGTTTGTTTGGGATTTGGTTGAAATAAAGCTCGTGGGTCTATTGGCATCTACCTGTCGTGGCGTCCTTTCTTATATGTTGTTGCCTCCTGGCCCTAGCCAGCCTTGGTTAATTTGTTTAATGTGGAGGCCGTAACAAAGCTACAGCCAACAGCTGAATTAGCTTAGCTTAGCATAAAGACTGGAAATGGGGGGAAAGAGATAGCATGGCTCTGTCGAAGATAAATATTAAATACATTGTCTTTGTATTTTTTTCATTTCAGTATATGTCAAAAAGGATCAGCAACTGATCACATTCTGCTTTATCTATGTTTTATACATATTTTTAGAGTGAAACATGGAAGCAGCCCCATGACGTCACCCACAGGTTTCTGAAGAGCCATTGTGAAGCTCTGTGACAGCGGCTCTGGCTGTCCCCTTGTGTGGGACTCCACTAAACCCCCCGGCTAGTAAAAATGGGCAAAGAGGTGGAGCTTGGGTGGAGCTGAGGTGGGCCGAATGAAGCCTTTTTGCTGAAACCTAGCAGTCAAGCAATTCACCCCTGTACGGTTGTTATAAATGGGGGAAATGATCTATAAAGACCAAAACTGTTTGGATTGTGTACACCTCCTACTTATATGTAATTTTATGATGTGTATGTAGCAGTAGCAGACAAACTGAGTGTTATCAATCTTCTCATGTAACTCTAGTCATGAAAGCAAATAGGTGTAATTCCAAAAATATCAAACTTTTCCTTCAGTATTAGTTCATGTCCACATTTCTACCATATTATCAAAATAAGAGCCCTGGCGGTATTGCATAGGATCCTATGTTTGCCAGGGCTCAGGAAACATAGGCTGAGATGGTGAGCCATCATAGTACCTGAGATGGAGTGTTCTATCCGCACTGTGCGTTTGTAATTGGTTGAAACGGATGAGTTTGTGTCAATAAAGGGATTGTAACGATCTGGAGAATCAAAAATAGTGTTGGTAAAAGAAGAACAGGTTTCAACTTAAAGCTCTACGGCATGTTTGAATTACAATGCAACACCAAACTGTTCATTAAAAGAGAGGATGAAAGGTAACTGTGAAGCAAAATGGGTGTATGGCCTCTGCAGTGGGACACAGAGGGTCCCGGTTGATACATTAGAGGAATTAAGAGGTGTTCTCTCTACAAAATAACACAATCTGAGCCTGGTATGAACTGCAATGAGGTGCACTGCACAGACAGAAAAAAGATCATTTAGACATCGCACAAATCCAACATTTAAACTACAGCAGCACAGTGAACATGCAGGCTAGTCATGCTTATCAGTGACTACAGAGAAATGAACGAGAGCGACAAGACTTTTGAGGAGAAACAAAATGAGTCGTTACCACCAAACATTTCATGACCAGATGTCCTAGAGGAAAAGCTAACACCGTCTGAAGACACGACAGGTAAGTGAGTGGCATCGACAACGAGTTTTGAGAGGAAAGGGTTAAGGTTTGGCATGGAATCATCCCCAGCTTCAGCAGAGGTGAAAGGATCTAGGCAGGCAGAGGAAAGAGAGACAGAGAAAAAGAAAAAGACAGAACAGAGTGGAGAGGAAGAGGTGGGCATCAGAGTCAGACAACAACAAGAGAAGGAGAGCATGCAGAACAGGTCACCAAAGTCCAGAAACGCAGATGCTGGTTTGGAGGTGTGGGAAGAGGCGGCCCTTTACCTGCCCACGCCGTTGCAACTGGAAGCCCCGTTGAGCCTGATTGCACGGAGGGCTGGAAAGTTGACTGCAGGTCAAAAAGGTCGCTCTCCATCTTCACTGCACTGCAGATGCAATAATGGAACATATATGAGACTTTACAAACACTGAAAACAAGGCAGTCTCTTCTGACTCTTTGGAGTTCCTTGTCAATAAGACTGCATTAGTCTAAAATACACCGACATCTATCTACAGAATACATTCCCACCCGAACCCTTAAAATGGCAAACACAGATTAAGTCAGAGAGGAAATATGAAATGAAATAATTGACAAATGAACTGGTTGCATCGTTGAGTGATGAACCAACAGAACATTATCACTTGACTCTGCAGCTTTACCCTGAGTTTCAGCTCATTGTTCAGCTGTCTGGTCTGCAACTATACTGAACACAGTGAAGCATTTCGCAGCTCAAGAGCCAAATGTTTCCCTTAAGAGTTGGTGGAGACCAAAAACAGATAAAAGAGAGTGAATGTTGCACTTATATTGATCAGGTGACCAGAGACACAACTTAAAATGAATGATAATGTTACTCTGCAACTGCTGGATATGTAAAAAAGCTGCTAGCTAACAAGTTTGCATTATCAAGTTAAAAAATAAAAATGTCTCAGCTGCTACCAAGTGGCCAAAAAATAAAAGAAGTTGGATGGATGTTAAGGGACTAAAAAATTGCAGCTTGAGTATAAAATATGCAGTGTGGTGTCTATACAGTGTAGATCTAAGCAGTACCCGTTAGAGCAGCTGGGTGTGGAGAAGAGGTCTATGGCTGGTGCTGTGCTGATAGTGCCCCCGGTGGTGGAGATCGGCGATGTATCAGTGGTGGAGAAGGAGGGCCTCTTGGAGAGCTCTTTGAGCCTCTGTTCCTGAATGAGCAGGGAGGTTAAACTCAAAGACACAGGCAACGGAGACACTGCAGACATGTTGGATCGGAGCACATCACCGCTACCTTCAGAGCTTTGAGTCGGGCCTGCTCCTCCTCGAGAGCCGCCTGCTTCTCCCGTTCATCCACTTTAGTGAAAGACATCCCCGTGCTGGCCAACGATGAGACTGCATTTGACAGAGTGCTGGCCCTGCAGGTAGACACAAATTCACACTAGAGTGATTGATTTCTCATCTCTTTTGTTGGTTTTATTATTGCTTTTCCATCATTTTTTATCTCTAGTGTGCACTTGTCTCAAGTTGTCTTATTACCAGCTTGCCAGCTGTCTGAGGCACTTTGAATTGCATTCTGGGAAAAAGGCAGTCTCTGAGATTCGAGGAAAAGATGAGAGAAATTCAGTAGTGATGGGAGGATTAACGTACCTGCTGGCTGCAGTGGAGTCTTTGACCTTCTTGCCCTCTAAAGAGGCCAAGTGCTGCTCCAGAGCTTCGAGGAGGCTACTGGGAGCCTGTCATGACAGGAAACACACAGTCAGCAAGTTCCTGACACACATTCTGCATGGACATCAAGACTATACAGGACAGCGGTGGGCAACCAAGATAGATGGAACAGAAAACACATCATGAAATAGAGCACACCACTGAAACCAAGGTGTAGACAGCCAATTGATTTCTCTGTTTGGGAACTTTAGGCTATTGGTTATCCACCACTGATCAATGACTGCATTCCAGCCATAAAGCTACTTTGGATGAGAGTAACGTCTGTGTGGGATGACATACTGCACCATGGCTCTTTCAACAACCGGGGCGTTGTTGAACTGGCCGTGGCTAAGCACAACGGGGCAGCCATTTTACAGTAGATGAGCTACACTGGTTCACACCTCAGTAACGTGAGCAAAGAGAACGGAATTTACCACAGCGAGCGTTTTTTCCTTCAACTGAGTTTCACCACGATGTAGGAGACAGAGTCAGAGCAGAGGCATGCAAAAAGACAACACTGAAGCAAGTCACGGACATACAGCAGAAGAAGAGTGAAATGATGGTACTTACACAAACTGTGAACTGAAGTGGAAAGATAAAGGGAAAATACAGAATATAAAGGTGGTGACAGTCAGAGGGGAATGCATTTTAGCCGCAGTTCTCCAGGGGTAAAATATTTATGTAAAATTGGTCCCCGCAGCACAACAGCGTGTGCGGTTTATTTTTAATGAGGAAACATCTAACTGTCACTGTGCAGATTTATGGAGCGGGTTGCAATTACTGTGCTTATTTTGAAAAAAAAAAACACCTTTATTTACTGTAGAAAGAAGGAGAAGGGTAAGAAGTAAAAGGAGGAGAAGCAGAAGAAGAAGAGGGAGAGAAAGGACAAAGAACAGGAGAAGAAGAAGACCACCTCCTCTGGCAAACATGCGCTCAAGAAGGAACTCATGCAAAGTGTCTTATTCTAAAGAGCTTTTGTGTTGGGTGGACTGTACTCTAGTTGGACAAAGACAAAGCTGATGAAAAAAGAGGAGTTAGAGCTGGAAATAAGAGGGAGAAAGCCTGGAGGGACTTCCCATTAAGAGTGGAGGACTTGTGTTTTACATGCTTCAAGCGTCGGCGCTCACCTGTGAAAGGTCTGGGATGTCTCCTCGATCGATGCCCACCTGCTGTTATAACGAGAGAGAAGACCAAGTTAGAATCTGAGGAGCTTCACTGACGACAGCAGGCGCATCTGCGAAGAGGTTAGTGCAACGTACCTCTGCTACTTTGAGGAACTCTGATATCCGGGTCATTCGGGTGAGAAACTTCTTGTAAATGTCCAAACCTTCTTTACACTGAGTCTTCTTCATGTCAAAGTATTTCTCTGTTTAGGGATGAAATAACTGGAATGACCAACCACAGAAAGAAGAGGAAGCAAAGAGAAGCTTGAGAGTGGAAGCGGACTTACCGAGCAGGTTGATGATGCCTTCATTATAAGCAGCAAAGAGCCTGATGGAGTCTTTGAAGAGGAGCATGAAGGCTGCATTTATGACTCCATTAGTCAGCTCGTTGGCATTGACCTGAGGGAAAGCAATCAGCCACATTTATCTTCCAGCTTCTCCGCCATGATTTTGTTGGCGTAGAAAAACAACGCCTGCACACGTGAACTGAGACAACACATCTCGACCTCGTCAGCGGCAGCCTCGGCGCAATCTGCACGCTCCGCACAAGCTTCTCGCTCGGCGAGCTGCAGAGCTGCGGGAGGCTTCACCTTAGACTCACATTGAAATCAAGGAGGGCGTCCATCTGGTTCTGAATGATGGGGATCGTCTTGAGCAGCTTCTCTGTATTCATGGTCCTCATTACGCCGTCCACTCTGCGTGGACACGTGGACGGCCGGAGCAGGAGAGGGCACCGAGGAGAGAGGGGAGATGGAGAGGAGGCAGAGATGGATGAGCAGGGCAGCGCAGCTCCTATAACATGCTAACAGACGCGCTCCTTTTTCTGCACCGACTGCAACTAACGGCTATTTTCATTAGCGATCAATATGTCGATTGCCTTCTTGATGAATTGCCTGTAAAATGTCATAAAAATTGAAAAGACTTTCAGTTTACTATCACACATGACAAAGAAAAGCACTGAAACAAACACAATGTGAGGATTTGCTGCTTTTCTCTGTTTTCTATCACTCTAAACTGAAAATCTTTGGTTGGTAAATAAAACAAGTTATTTGAAGACATCGTGTTGTGATGACTATAATGCATGAATTCACAACACATTTCTGGTATTAGTACACTATTAGTGTAATGATCCGTTGCTGAATTCTAAAAATACTCACAATATATTAATCAATAATGAACATAGCAGTTTGTTGCAGTCCTGAATGTTTATAGTTTTAATATTGTAGAATACAGAAACTGTCTGAAGTTCTTACCCGCGTTTAACTTTTGTGAAGTCGAAGGCGACCTGTCTGTATGAAACAGCTTTCTCGTTCAGGTATCGACTATACCTCCTGATAAACGTGGACATGTCGTAGCCTGGAACGCAGAAGGGCGACAGCGACATTCACCTTTCCCTTAATTATTTCTTTTTAAATGGTGCACAAATTCACGACGACCACAATCAGACTGTTACCTTGTAAACCGCTTTTGTCCAAAAAGTTACTGAGGTTGAATAGTGTGTTCCTTGAAGCCAAGTACTGGACGAAACGCTGAGGGTGGAGGGAAATGGTTAAACACGACAACATCACGCTGCTGATTAATAACTCATCGAGGAGGTTTTCTTATTCTTTGCCGAAGCGTCTCACCTCGTTGCCGTAGACCATGAGGTGGTGTGTGGTGATAAGCGACTTAAACACAACCACCCAGCTGGTGTTGGTGGTCCTCTCGAACAGCGAGTCGGCCAGCTGGGGAATGTTCACGTTCATCTCGTTGGTACAGTGGATCAAATCTGAAACAGGAAGAGAAGAAGACTCAGACTCATTCTGTTTAAACCCAGCATTTCTGCACAGTTGCAGATTAAGATTGGGCAACAGTAACATTATTATAGGAATATTTGTAGAACTTTGATATTTCATTAGATTAACCTGCTGCTTGATCGTATATATACAGATGAATTCAACAAGTTACTAACTAAAGTTCGGTACTAACTTACCGAACGCCGGGCGCTGTGAGCAGCGAGCCACAACACGGCTGACTCTGCGGCGGTCGGCTACGAATACGCAATAATGAACCATAGCTGTGCCAAACTACAGCTAAACTAGCTGACCGCCGGCTCAGAGGGGAATAGCACCAGCATATCATAACAAAATATTGGAATATGAACAAGTTTCGCCGCAGATTATGTGTTATATAGAGGCTGCGCATGGATGCCCCGAGTACTCGCATTATATGGATATACGCGCCGCTCCTCTGGGGCTAATTTCTTCAAAACGACTCCAAATGCCACCAAAGTTGTCTGTGTGAGTAAATGGTTATCCTTTAAAAGGGGTTTGAAACCAGGCTTGAAAACTGCAAAAACACCAAACATGCAGGGACGCTGCTCGAGCCGTGAGACACATCAAAATGTTCTCATAAGAATAGAGAAACAGCTGAAATGGTCGGTCAATTTATCCATCAGTCGATGGACAAAAGTCGTGGTGAGTCAAGCAAAAATGGCAGAAATTCTTCCAGCCTCTCAAATCTGGAGACCTGCTGTATTTCTTTATGTTTTAGTCAAATGAACATCACTGAGTTTCCAGACTGTTGGTGGGACAAAACAAACCATTACAAGATATCGCCTTGAGCGCTTGGAAATTACAATCATGACACTCTTTTCTGACATTTTATAGAACGAATGATGAATTGAACAATTGAGAAAATAATCAGTAGATTAATCGATAATGAAAACAATTGGTAGTTGCAGTCCTAAATATAGACATTATTCAGGTATTGCTCATGGTGTTGTGATATACTTTAGTTTGAATGCTGCCTCTTCCTGTTCTTTAAGGCTCAACTGAAGTTAAAGGACGTGAAATTCTCAGTGAAGCAGCAGCTCTCAGTGCTGTCAGCCCGTTAATGTTATTCAACACAGGGGACAGGGACTCAAAATCATAGTAGAAAATACAGCTGAGTCAAGAAATGCAACATCCACCTCGCTGCTGGTTTGACCGATAAACCAGCACAAAAATAACACTAAGCATGAAGCACCGCGTTCTGAACACACACGACGAACGCTAGCAAACACGACATCTGGACCGAGAAACAACGACTACTCGAGCCAGCGGAGCATGATGGGAAATGTGGGCCGTCACTCCAAGACGACGCGTTGCAGGCTGGAAATTTGCAAACATGGAGGAGAGCAAGTGTGAGACAGAACGGGATCATTCCTAACAGGAGAAAGACAAAAAGCTTGTACCTAAAAGAGAGGCTACTTCTGTTGTGGGGACGTGGTTTTGGTCTGACATGGATCCCAAAAACTGTACGTTGGAAATTACGCTGCAGACCTTAACTACAGTACAAAGCCTAGTTTTGATTCGCTCCCATTTGCCTTGTTAAAGTTACTGCATTAAGCTGGTAACACAACACTTCCTGTATGTTACAAATCAAAAGACCTCTGTTTCCGTGGACCCACCCTGGATGTCTGAATAAGCGTTTTATTGTGAAACACTTGCAGGAAACGGGTACTTGAATTTTTTATTCTGAACCTGATTTTCTCAATTTGCACGAGGCCAAAATCTTATTTCTTATTTTGACGTTAAACTTTAGATTTATAACATTATAATATTATATATATGATATTTTTCCAATCGGCCCAACCCAAACTGAGACTGATCGTTTCAATTGCTAATGGAAACAAAACATCCTTTTAGCAGACCAGCACAAAGTACATTCAGATGTTAACCATCCATGTTCTGTCCCACTTCCTCTGCTCATGTGTTCATCCATGTGATGGGTGAATGATGTTAGTCAAAGCAGTGCTAATGACCCTGCCATTCACAGCAGTGATCAGATTGACGGGGTAATTGGGCCTCCCTTTCTGTCCTATATTTGACTTTTCAAAAGGCGGGGGACTTTAAGTAGGACAGGATAACCTTCCAGAGAAGCAGCAGCAGCAGCAGTTAGCATGGGTGGCTGAACTGCCCAGAGAAGAAGAAGACGCTGATGGAGAGGAGACGAAGAGGGAGGAGGAAGAGGAATATGGGGGAGGCGGATACACTGACAGCACTGTCATGTTACAATCAGCCTTGCCCTGCTAAATACTCACAGTGGTTGACATTAATGATTTCTAGTCTAATTAATTCATGGGACACAAATGTATTCATGTAACTGTCATGATGGTGGTAAGCAGTGTGATGCAAAACATTAATGCTACTTTAAAACGAATCAATATAAGGCTGAGTTATGCTGTGGGAGCCAATATAAAAAAAACTTTCAGGATATCATTTAAAATATGTCCTGAAAATATGCTTTTAATTCATGAGAATATTCTATGCAAAACCTGCGTAATGAACTGTGTTTAATCATCTTTCAAAGACTGACTTAGAGATTACTTAGTGAAATAGGATACTGTAGTATGGTGTCATAATATGACTCTAATTAAAGGTCCAATATGTAGGATTTAGGGGAATCCATTAGTAGAAATGGAATATATGTTCACAAGTACGTTTCATAAGTGTGTAACCACCTGAAAATAAGAATTAGTTGCAAGTGTGTTGTGGACATTTGGCATTTCTAGCAGCCACAGTAGTGGCGGGTGAGGCGACTGTTGTTCAGTTGTTTGCAATCTGCAATCTCACCACTAGATGCCACTAAATGCTACACACTGGTCCTTTAACACTAGAGTAGGTTAGAGGCATTAGGAGCGTTTCAATGAATCAAATGCTCTGATTAAACATTGAAAAAACCCAGTATAAGTGGCTTCTGCAGGCCTGTTATAAGCCCATCCAACCAGTTCGTTTGACCCTCTGATTTCCCAATGCTAACGTGCGAGTGTGGTCGTTTGACAGCTGTGAGTACTAACAGCAGCCATGTTTGTTGTCTATATTCATAGCGATAATGTTTTCTTACGTATGAGTGAGACATGAGGCTGTTGGATATGGTTAGTGATGACAGTGATGCGCTGCGCTCCAGTACACACACACACACACACACACACACACACACACACACGCACACACACATACACACACACCCACTCACAGACACAAAAGTAATCTTCCATCAGATAGTGTCCTATTTCAATCAAAACTGTCAATTTTAGAGCATTTGTAACTCACATACTTACACGACTGCTTGCATTTAGAAGGAAAGTGCTTACAGATTTCTTAAAGTAACATGCTGAACAAATATTGTTTTGGTATTGGTACAGTAACTCAATGATAATCATCGATTAATCATTTGAGTCATTCTTCAAAGTAAATCTCAACAGTCCCTTGTTCCAGGTTCTCAAATCAGAGGGTTTGTCGCTTTTCTTTGTCTTATGTGACAGCACGTGTAAACTGAATATCTTTAGGGTTCAGACATTTTCTAAGACCTGATGTAAAATCAATTGATAAAGAAAGTATTGAGCAGATTGTTCAAAATGAAAATAATCATTAGTTGCAGCCCCAGATTCTACTTCAAGTTAATATCATATAAGACTGAATTACTGCTCAGCTCTTATCAAGTGTGAGGCTTTGAATTAAACTTCAATACAGTTTTGTTGCTAAGGGGAAAGCAATCATTAGCAAACGAACTGTGTTTACTGACAACAGTTAGTGACTAAGTGTTCCTGTGTAGTAATGTCCTTCATGTCATCATGTGTTCACAAAGTGCTGAACCTCGCTCCATCCTCACTTGTGAACGACTGAGCCTTTCCAGGAGGCTCCTTTCATACCCAATCATGATGCTATCACCTGTTACCAAGCAACCTGTTTACCTGTGGAATGTTCCAAACAGGTGTTTTTGGAGCGTTCCACAACTTTCCCAGTCTTTTCTTGCTCCTGTCACAACTTGTTTGAAACGTGTTGCTGCATCAAATTCAGAATAAGCAGATATTTACAAAAATCAATGAAGCTGACGAGCTAAAACATCAAACATATTGTCTTTGTGCTGTTTTCAGTTGAGTATATGTCAGAAAACGATGTTTTACACAGCGTCCCAACTCTTTTGGAATCAGGGTTGTGTATATATTATGTATCATCTATAAAGGCTCGATTGTCGATCAGATCGTATATCGATGATTGATGCAATGATCGGCTCTTGGTTTTTCCTACGCAAACATTAAGGCGACCTTAAATGGAGTAAAAACTGCGTTCTGCTGCGCATTTAGAGATGTTTCTGGTGGAGCGGCAGGTCCGCCCACTGACTCCGTCAATCAGCACGAGCGACAAGTGAATTTCCTTAATTACAAACAGGTCTCAGGTCTCTTATTCATGGATCTGACACCTCTGCTTACTGATACGTTGCTCTGCGCTCCAGAAGAGTAATTAACGTTATGGACATGATTTGGGTTGTGACATGACCGAACACGATATTGTCGCACCGAGCTTAGACACACGGCTTACATTAGGCATCCCCAAATGCATGATGTTACCTTTCTGACACTAGGTCGTCCATGCTGGTGTGCTGTGAGGCAACTCCCCCCACCCCACTCCTACATGATGACAAAATGAAAGTTGAAACAAACTGGCTGAAATAAATCACACTTATTAAGGAATTAAACAAAAATAATTGTTTCCACTCTGTCAGAAAACGTAAGGATGACTTGAAGAATCAATCTAAACCTCTAAAACAAACTGAACTCATCGTAGCTGTCATCACGTCGACTCCTTTTGTGTTTCTAAACGTAACAAGAGGACACTGTGTTATCATTGTCCATGTACATGTCAGTCAGGATGAGCCACCCGAGCGTCGCCCTGCCAGCTTTCACTCATTTCACCTCAGGGGAGTCGCCTGAGCAGCACAACAGGTGAGGAACCTGCAACTATAACATCGAGCCCGAATATCCACCACAAGCTATCATTACTACCGGTTAAGACATCGGATTTCTTTTTGCCGTTTCACTCATCTGGAGCCTTGAAGATGCAGCACACACCTTTCTCCTGGACTCTCATGATGACGCAGGCCCCTTCATAAAACCACTTTCATTACTGCCATCGTGCATTTGCGAGTGCAGATCGATGTGCAGAAAATCTACCGCCGCATCTCTAAGTACAGACGGGCACCGACTCCTCTGACAGTGAGTGCATCAGACTAATGATCACACCAGGATTTGGGCTCTCGTGCTTACGTCAGGGCCCAAACAGGAGCCTGATGTCCTGAGTCAAGGGTGGGAAACTCCTCCTTTTGTAGCCACAGGCTGCAGATCAGTGCCCTTTACAGTGTCGCCTCATTGTGTGTGAAGCATCATGAGGACGCAGCCAGGTGTCGCGTTACTTCAGCTGAGACGGACGCTCGTCCTGCTGCAGGTGCGCCAGGACGGGAGATGATTGCGAGCTGTTCCTGGAAACGTTAATTCGGGGCCTGTGAGTGCTGGGGCCCCTTCTCCCCCACGCTGATTCGTCACAAGCAAGATACCAAATAACTGTTCGCCCCGACGTGCTGCTTTCTTAGCATCCCGGCTACAAATGAATGAGTGAATGTGACACAGACGTGAGAGCTGGCTGAACAAAACCAGCCGGACATGCTAGTTTGACAGCAACTGATAGCACAAAACGAATATAACAGTAATTACAGGCGTCCGTAAAGCCGGCTGCGGCTTTAAAACCCCTCTTAATTACGTCTAGCAGTGTGTCAATAAGGCCTGTCCTCGACGTTAAAACAATATAATCTCCATGACATGGACAAGCAGTAGCATGTTAGCTTATCCGGAGGCTTTGGGGCCTTGTAGCTCCTCCATCGCCATAACTGAGCGGCGTTTCTCTGCGGTGATTTAACTGGAAAACAACCGTTAAACAAAACAAAATAAAATAAACACATACTCACAGTCCAAATGTTTCTTTTTCGGGCCCATGACTTCGTGAGTGGTGGCCTTGCACACTGTTTTGGACACGGCGGAGCCCGTTACACTGTGCTGGGCTGCAGTTATCCGGTCCGTAATGCTCTGCCCCGACATCTTCGCTCAGTCCTCCACCACAACAACAACAACAACAACAACAAAAAACTGACTTTTTCAGAGCCGAAGCTTCGCCTGGGTTTGTCTGCGGGTGTGAGCTTTGTAGAAAAAGAAAAGAAAACCTCCACCTCCTCCGCAACCTTGCCCGGACCCCCTTTTTTTCTCCACCTTGGTGGAAATAAAATCAAAACTCGGCTATGGCAGACGCGGACCAGGGGAGGGCGGAATAAAGAGACGCGGAATCTGCGATAAAAACTCAATGTTCGCTTGTTTGTGTCTTGTTGCGCCGCTCGGCTCCGTCCGCTTTCAGTCAGATCTCAGGGATGCCGTGATTGCGGGATCCACTCGCTGACTCATCCGACCCGGGTCTCAGTCTCGCTCTCATCCCGATGTGGCACACCGGATCCCTGCGTCTCTCCTCCTGCCTGCCTCCGCCGCCGCCGCTCCTCCTCCTCCTCCTCCTCCTGCCGCTGCCGCCGCTGCTCGGCTTTAAAGCGCTATGAAAGGAAAAGAGACCACTGAGGAGGGGAAATGGCGGGCCTGCTCCGCTCTGTGCTCGACACACCGCCCTGCAGACCCTGGATCAGATCGTCCACCGCTGGCTCCCCATAAGGCCCGCTGCGGTGCAGGTGAATACCGACTGATCGCAGTCCAGTCGGGGGGGAGGCGGGGAGAGAGGTGGGGTGGAGGAAACGCACAAATGCTCAATCACAGGAGCGCCAGAGGCCTGGATGAGAGGATGAAGCCTGGTATTGATGGAGGAGTGGATGCAGGAGCAGGCTGCAACAGGCCTGACAGTGAAGGAATGAAGTGCAGGACTTTCTGCTGCTGGAACATTTCCGCAGGGGATTTACAGAGACTTCATTTCACTTTACTGCACTATAATAAACAGTGTGTGATGCTGCATCCGTATCAAAATATGCACAGTCCACAAAAGAGTCACTCTGTCACATTTTAACCATTTTCACCAAAGACAAACTGACTTTAAAACATCTATAAACCAGAAGTTTGACAAGTTTACACCCTTGATTCCTCATAGAAGCTGCTCATATATCCTGGTACAGTACAGCACATTTACTCAAGCACAGTGCTTCAGTCCAGTTTAAAGGTACTTGTACTATACGTGAGTGTTTCTATTTTATGCACTTCCATTCCACCATATTTAAGAAGCCAGCGTTGTACTTTTCACTCCACTGCATTTATTTCACAACTTTAGTCACTAGTTACTATGCAGATTCAGATTGTTAGTGCAAAATATAAATCAACTAATGTAATAGAATGTTTTATTACTGGTTAGGATACCCAGAAGTATATGAAGTAGCTGAAATTAGCCCCACCTTTATCAGCTGCAGCACTGACTGATAGACTGATTAAACTTTAGTGCATCTATAATTATATTATATTTATATTCTAATTATATATGATTTAGTGTAATTTGATGTTAATATGTACTTTTAGTTAAGTAAGATTTTGGATGCAGGACTTTACTCTTAAGGGAGTATTTCTACACTGTAGTATTGCTAATTTTATTTAAGTACAAGATGTGAGTACTTTTTTCCCACCGATGACACAAGACTACAGCTTCCCGTCATGCACTATAACTCTGATGAACAGTGTCAGAAAACATCCTAAAACATCCACTATGAGTATAAATGAGTCAAATATACTGTCAAATCTAAATCTAAGCATGCATGTATACATGCATGCTGTACATCTCCACCTGCTTCATGTTTCTAAAGTAATCTATTACATTAACCATACAATATTTATTCCAGCTCTCTGTGCACTTCTTTGCACCATATCATATTCTTGTTTACAATATAAAGAGACAGTTGAATGTATGTTGGTTTGTTTGATTTTCATGTATTTTATATGTTCGCGGGTTTGTTTGTGCTAAAAGCTACTTCCTGTGTCCTGGCGTGACAATATTCAAAATATATTTCAAAAGAAATCCTCACACATGACATAGTGGAGGCTTTAACTTTGAAACAACTGAACCAGAACTCTCCTGCTGAGGCTACATAATGACGCGTTGTTCTATGATGAGAGAAAATATAGTTTTTGATTCACAAGAAATTTATGAGAGCATTTTCTTCCAAACTTGTATCAAAAAGTGATGGATTTTGTTTCCTATCAGACGCGTCAAACATCCTGATGTTCAAAGGAAAGTTCACCCTGAGATTTGAGTTGTGTTTTTTTTTATGCATAAGGTTAAAAGAGTCTATGAGTACAAAATGAGGCAAGAGTAAGAAATAGAAGCAAAGCGGAGGCATGAAACCGTCATGAAAAATATTGGTTAACTGTAATGCTGACTTTGTTTTACACCAGATGCATTGCGCTTTTGTTTCAGCAGGTTTGTTAAACTTAACAATGTCAAACATTTACAATTTAAATGCAGTTTCTGCACAAACTTCCACCTTAACGTAAAATTCAAGTTTACTGGAACCCAGTGGTGGAAGAAATACTCAGATCCTTTAATTAAGTAAAAGCGCAAAAGTACTAGCATTAAACTATACATACAGTACCAAAAGTAAAAGTACTCATTATGCAAAATGGCCTGTTTCAAAATCAATCATATTATATCATTGGATTATAACTGTGGATGTGTAAGCATCACTGTCAAGATGGAGCTAATTGTGACTAGAATATATACTGAAGAGTCTAATGTATAATAATACATAACAATGACACAACAGTTCAGTACTTGAGTAAATGTTCTTAGTTACTCCAGAGCAGAGGCATTGATCAGTGGAGGCTGCAGCTGTTGTGCAGTGTGACGCAGTGAACACACGGGGGCAGCACAGTGCCACCAAACATAAAGCCTCGCACCGATTATCAGCCCAAATGATCAAACTTCATGATTGACTGAGACTGACCCTCAAGTTCAGAATCATCACTGTCACCACCAGTTTACTACTATAAACTATAGATTGAATTTCAGCCTTTATTATTCTGCTTAAAAGTTCATTTAAACCACATTCAGCTATACAACCTATGGAATAAATTGTAAATATTACATAGCAATAAAATAATTAATTAATAGATGAAGTATCCCAAAAATGTATAACTATATTTTTTTGGGGATACCTCATCTATTGTTTGTAAAAGAACAATAAATCACATCTTACCCTCATAAATAGATAAATAAAAAGTTCATTTATATCATTTATGACAACATGAACAAATGAATCTGCATTATTCTGCACCTTGAATCCCTCAGTCCTGGTGTGCCTATGTGGATAAATGAACGGGATGAGACACAGACGTAGCTTGTTCCCTCTGAGTGATATCCTTGACAAGGTCATGTTAAAAGAAAAGCAGTGCTGTTCTCGTGTTGTTCCCTTACAGGGTTGGGTTTCATACATAAACAATAAGTCAAGCCTGTTGTTTTCTCCTCTCACCCGGGAGTTTCCTAGCCCGACGAAAGCTGCAGACACAGGCCTCTAGAAACATCTCCTCACTTTGAAATAAAGATGATTTATTTATTTTCATTTTCAGGAGGAATCACCTTGACAGACGAGCTGTTCTTTTAAACAACCGCATCAGTGGCACACCATTATAACTAAATGATCATATTTAGCCCTTTTTAATGGTTTCTGTGCACCATTTTAATCTGATATAAATATCATCCATGGTGACAAATAAAGAATATTTACAGAAAAGTACATTAAAGGTAAAAAAAAAGGAGGTTCCTGGATTTTGGAAACATTACTCACTGGGGATCAAATCCCAGCACAGGCTTTGATGAGGGCTTCACTTTCCCGCCTGCGTTAAAAACGGAGCGTCAGATTACCGACAGGTTTTGTGATTCAGCCCAGATTGTGCGATTTAGACGTCTGTTTGTTGAGTCTGGATGTTTCAGGTTGATCAGATAGGGACGGCTCTATCAGGCAGATCTAAGTGTGGCAGTTGGTCCTGAGCCGTTTAAAGTCTCTGAGCGCAACGACCTGCAGGAAACATTCAGTAAGCTCAGGAGAGTTGTGACTCGAGCTATTATGGTGTGTGATAAAGACGGTTTTCCTGCAACATAACAGCTGGCAGAAGAAGTCTGACATATGGTGAAATAACGGAGCTCCTCGTGGATCTTGCTGTGTTTTAAATCAGAAATTAACAGCTAATTTATGATGAAAGTTACAGTAGAGAAAATCAACATGATAAACAAGACAGTTAGCATTGTTTTGAATGTATGGACACACGCTTTGTCTCGAGAGCTCACCTTATATCTTAAAGAAAGTCATGTGACTAAAGCACAGAAGTGGAGCACATGGCTATACATTGGCTAAATAGGTCATTTGCTGGGTGGGATTTGTAAAATAAGCAGGATGGTAACAGGTTCACTATATGTATTCATTTCATGTGTGTGCAGCCATCTGATCCTGTTTGCTCTGAATGGCACTTGTCTGCTTGTAAGTGTTTCATATTTGATTTCAGCCCTACCTCATCAGAGGGGCAGGTGAGCAGCAGTGAATAGCAAACTCCTGCAGCCAGCTGTGTTTCTCAGGGCTCTGCGGGGCCCCGGGCTCCCGTATGGCTTCAAGTCCGGATCCGAGTCCGACACGTGAGGCCACAGGCCAGGATGAGTGACGCGCAGGAGATGTGTTAGATGAGGGCGACTGTGTCGTGGGTGGGAAGCATATAGTGTTCCTCTGTGCTTATACACAAACATGCCTATTGTTCTCCAGAAAGCCGATGTGGATTCAGCTAAACAACAACAAAAAAAAGGTTTTACTTATTGAATGTACACAGATTAAAAAAACAACATGCATCCAAACTTACAGAGATATTTTGAAGCTATGAAACAGTTGAGCACAGGGCCGGATCAAGCCGCTGGGACGGCCCCAGGGCAAAAATGAGCTGATAAAAAGGAACAACCTGTTTTGCCCAGAGCCCAAAAAATATTTCTACTCTGGAAAAATAGGACTTTTGCAGACATTGTTGCATGAAAAGCACTAATGTTGCTTATAACACTAATGATGGCGCTGTCCTTTTCAAATGTGTCAGTCAGCCATGCCAGAAGCCAATTTTCCATCCACATTAAGGCCAAACTTCGAATTAATTTCCAGAAAACTGGTGAAGGAAGATACAAAAGACGTTTCCATCCTCAGCTGTTATGCAAACATTAGAAGTTTAACACGGTGAGAGCTGGTGGTGACGCTAATGTTGGTGCCATTTAACTGCTGCAGATGAAGAAGGTGACTAAAAGAGGACCAGTCAAACTTCAAACAATGGAAACAATGTTTGTTTTGTGGATGAATCTGAGGAAGCGACAGTGTCCTCATCGCTCCGCACAGATCTGACGTTTTCTCCTCTTCAGACGATGTTTGAGTCAAATGCTTCATGTATACGTCAAGATATATTTGAGCTGTTTGATTCCACGCTCAGTGGCAGTGAGTCAGCATGCACCACACCAGGACCCGGAAACTAAAGCAGCTAATTGGAATTCAGCCTCGGTAATATGATTATTTACACCTGTCTTGTTCCCACTGTGATTAACCACAATATTTTCCGAACCTGCATTAAGCATTGTCGTTGCCCAACCTCTATCATTCTTGAACAAAGCCTAAAATTTCCCTAAATTTAACAACAATATAGTTGCCATGCACAGATATGGTGGAAAAGCAGTCATTATTATTGTTACCACTGACAATGGCTGTGTGCACCAAATGGCAATCCATCCAGCACTTGTTGTTTTTCTGGAGTTTTGCAGCATTCTCCAATATTGATGCTCTAGTCTGGCAAAAGGCTTGTGTAACTATAATACCAACTCAAATATTAAAGGCATCAATACTCGATTTTGACAGACAGAAAAAGACTGAGGTCAACATTCTGGAGTTATTGTTGTGTTTTACATGCGCATAATGCCTGAATATTTTCTAATTAAACTAAATAACCATATATTAATTATCATCCAGGCAGTTTGAGGCCTTCGGGGAAGATGGTGGTTAATCCGTCCTTGTGCCTGCTCATGTGTCTGATGCAACACCAGTTTCTTCAGATTTCTCAGAGAGAGGAGGGCTGAGGAAAAAAAGGAACTTGAAACGTCTACAATTCCATGACAACTGGGCAAACTCCATCTGCTGAGGAAGATTGTGCGATACGATTGAAAGATCCAGAGAAGGTAATAAATGGACCTTGTGACCATGAAGACAGATTGCACATGCACGAGTGCGCCCGATGAAAACAGGCAAAGAAAGCATTCGCTGCACGGTATTGTGTCTTTCTGTTGAAGGAGAGACTTTAAAGAGAAAGAAAAATAATACGAGAGATGAGAGTAAGAAAGAAAGTAAGCCGTTGGTGATATCGTCAATCAAACAGCAACAAACTGGATTTTTATTGATCGAAACCACAAGTCAAATGAGTCAGAAATTGGATTCTTTTTTGGCTATTTCTTTTTGGTGCTTTGCTTATAGTCTTTTCATTTGTTTGTAACATAGCAAATTGAGGGTTTACTCAAAAAATGGCTGGCACTATTCTATACAAAAAGGCCAAAAGCACAATTAATTGATCCCTCTGAAAAGTATTGACCGTGTAAACAAAGCTGAAAGGTAAATCTCATTCCTCTGTGCCACAGAGCTCAGTGAGCCCCACTGTTCCACCGGGTGACATGTGTTCCTTCACCATGATGAACATGGGCACTATAGTTTGTTAAGTGAACCCCACAAACCCCATCCACCATGTGTAATAGTACACATCTAAAAGTAGTTCCCAATGAACGGCCTATTTAATTTTGCTTGAGTTACGTTTGTTTAAAACTGCAATGCCCAGGTTTTTTAGGAGCCTTTTTTAAAAAGTGAAACTTTATATTTGTGGGTCGTCTTTTAAGATTTCTGTAGAAACCAATGGGCTTTGATTGGGAGCCGCAGACAGGATATGTTGGAAAGTACTGGGAGACAAGCTGTTGGTTTTGGTCTTTTAACAGGATTTATTTACTGACATTCAGAAAAATATCCTTTAAGGCTCCAGCACCACCCTCTACACCTTTTTAGCTTTGCATGGATCAGTTTAAATGTCAAAGAACTTGAAATCTACAGGAGAGGATGAAGAAGTTCTTTCTTCTGATACAAGTTCAACATATTAATATTGTTTTGTTGGGCGGACTGCAGTAAAATCAAAGGTGAGCGGGTTATCTCGAGGCAGAGGAACAAAGTGTAAAACAGACTCAAGATTCTACTTCTACCCTCTGCGGCGCTGAACACGCCGTGATGGAGCTGTACACACCACTGAATACCTTTACTCCAAGTGATGCCTTGTGCATCACAATTACCCACACACAGCCCTGCATCAGACCGTGAGTTGACTTTTATGTTCATGTGAATGTGGGCCGCCGCAGCAGCCGATGACAGCTTAATTCCCGGGATGCCCCCCCCCCCAGCTGAGGCCCACTGTTTGTGCGAGCTGACAGACGGAGATCAGACCGAGGAGAGATGAGTGGGAACCCTCGGAGCGTGCTCAGGTTTCTGGGCGCTGTGAAAAGATTTGTCCAGATCATTCAGATCTGACGGAGTTTCCCATGTTCAGCGCTGCAGCGGGGGCTTTGTGTAAGTGTTTGGATAACGAGCCCCTCTATCTTTCTCATCAAGGCTGACGTTGTGTTTAGTTTAGGTCCCTGATGCCACCAAAAGCTACACGCCACGGTGTTGAACTTTTCTGTCGTCACAAACCAGGGGAAGAGGGGTCCCAACCAATTACTGTGGAAAAGGCAGGAAACAGGTGTAGAAAAAATTGAAATGGGGGTAGAGAGAGGGGAGTGGGATGAAATGAGCTGAAAAGAGGGGTGACCTCCGTTTAAAAGGGGTTGGGTAATAGAGGTTTTGGGCCAACATGAGCGTCTGAGGTAAAAGGGGGCACAGGGAGCAGGATCAGAAGGATTAGAGGACCTGGGGAAAGAAAGGCTGTTCTACTTTGATAGAGGTCAGAGCCTGCAGCAGGCGAGGGCTCGGGCGAGCATTGTTTTTGAACATCTAATTTTCAGATCAGTGCTGTTTTTTAACACGTACCTGAGGAATGTGGTTTATGCAATGTTGACCTTCTGAAGATGGCAGCGGGCAAATCTCTCTCGAGTGCCGAAATGAGACGAACGTGCTTCATCCTCCTGCTGATGAGTCACGCCGTCTCGGTCTCCACACAGTTTAATGGCTACAACTGTGACGCCAACCACCACAGCAGGTTTCCTGGTGAGAATACTCCACTGCACTCTTCTGTTATCCTGCCCGCAGGCGTGAACTTTAATACATGGTTTATAACACACTATAATTTAGTTGTATGCAAATATAAGAACATGTTCTAATATCTGCTTATAAGGTGTTTTGAACCATTTATCTAAATGCTTAAATGGACAAAACAAAGTGTTATCACAACATAAGATCATGAAAAATTAATCAAATCCAGCTCTTAAGTACAATTTTAATGGTATTACTTGTACTTTATTCTAATGTATGGCACCTTTATCTCCCGTGAATAAAGCAGCCTCTGCTGCACGACATTTATCTGATGTTTTTTCATTAAAACAAATATTACATCATTACAAATATGACATCTTTTTGTACTATATTAGCTCAACTTGAAGTAGCTACAGCTTCAAAAATGCAATGAGTATATAACTTAATTTTTCTGACATTGCCTTTAAGTAAATTTTTTATTGCCTGGCTTTTTGAGTGTTTCTCTCACCACTGTCTTCTGTCTATGTAGCAGCTGTATATAGTCAGGGAATTTGAGGGTTGTATCATCCCACAGTTAAAAACACACACATTCTTACGGCTAATTCTATTTGTAGGCTTCATCAACCACTTTGTTGATTTCTTTTAAAATGAATGAATGAATGATTCAGTGTTTTTCCACCAGAATTTTACTCCAGGCAACATGAAAAGGGCTTTAAAACGGACCTTCATGCTGGGAAATAGAATGGTTTTGAAAGGGTCTATAATTTGTTAATACAATAGATTTCCTGGAAAGAAACGAACAGCTGCCTGAATAGATAAAACAACAACAACTAAAAAGTGAAATAATGTTTAAATATTATAGACACTTTCCTTTCCTTTCCAAGAGTCCTGCTGAGTTTCAGCCCCACCATCGACTCAGGGACTACTTTTCGCCTGAGATGTCAGATAAATGCCAGGAGGACATTAAGGCAGCAGGGCTGTCGAGGTCAAGGACCTGCGGACACTTTTACCAAAATTTTAGCTGCAATTTGCTACATTTTTGCTAAATTTTACTTTTAACATTCATTTTTAAAGGTTTCAATTATCTTAAAGCAAGACCACACGTGTGGCCCATGCATTAGCTGTTTGGGAGACCAGTAAACCACTGGTTAGCTTTCCTGTCTTTGAGGTTGAAAAGGTGTTGCCAAGTCTTCGTCTTCCTCTTTGTTCCTCCAGGCGAGCGGGACATCAGTGTGTACTGCGGGGTGCAGACCATCACCTTGAAGATCAACTTCTGCCCGGTGCTCTTCTCCGGCTACACCAATGCAGACTTGGCTCTGAACGGTCGCCACAGCGACGCCCAATGCCGCGGCTTCATCAACAACAACACCTTCCCCACAGCGGTCCTGTTCAGCATCAGTCTCAGCACTCTGGAGGCCTGCGGTAACAGCCTGGTGGTAAAGAATACACAAGCAGAAGAACGTGGTTTTAATTCAATCAGTAAGGAACTTGTTGTTCATTGGCTTGGGTGAAAGCAAAGTGACATGGGTGTTTCTCTCTGCAGGTCAGCACTGCCTACGGGGCCAATGCCTATGGAAACATGTCTCTGGTACAAATTGGGAATGTCTCAGGCTATATCGACACCCCTGACCCGCCGACTATAATCAGCTACCTGCCGGGTTTGCTGTATAAATTCAGCTGCAGCTACCCGCTGGAGTACCTCGTCAATAACTCGCAGCTGGCATCGTAAGTTGCTGCCAAAAAAATCCTTTAGTGTCCAAAAGAAAACTTGCCCTTTCGGGAGTTAGTCTAGGAATTGGTATTTAGATTTATTCATTCAATTAAGAATGAATTAAGATTTGTTTATTGTTCCCCTAAACTGTGGTGACAATTATGCGCCTGGCTTAAAAGCCCGAGTGGGTTTGTGTCTTATGGTATTCTGAAAATCATTTATTTAATATGCATATTTTCTTAATGACTTAGACGCTAATTCACATGCATACATTCCTCTAAACTGTCACGTAGATAAATAAATAAACGTGCTGTTGCTTTATCGCTATGCTACCTCAAAACCTAGGTTTTCAAAGTTGTTTATCAAGCAACAAAAGATCGATAAATACCAGAGAAGTAAATGTGCTGCCTCTTTTCACAGCTCCTCTGCTGCCGTGTCTGTCAAGGACAGCAACGGTACATTTGTGAGCACACTGAATTTGATCCTGTACAACGTGAGTACACACCTGTGTTCGCCATGAACTCTGAAGCCGTGAATTATGAGGCTCAGATGTGAAAAATTATATTCATGAAAACTGAGTTCATGATCTTTGAGTCAACTTAGTGAACCTGTTAACTATTTTAAAAAGTATGTAACTAATATGAAATCTCTCCAGATTTATCCTCACAGGTCTGGTGATATTTCATGTTTTTCTTATTGTCAACAAATCTCATGAAAAGACCGACACTCATTTATTCTGAATCATCCCACATACACCGTCTCACTACTGTAAATACACACCAAATGTGTCTCATTCCACCACTGAAAATAGTCCCCAGCAGTTCCTGTTTTATTAACAGCAAGCTGCTTTAGGAAATAATTAATCCTGTGAAAGTGCAATGTGCTTTTAAAGAGTAACGTCTTCGGTAAGAACAAATGTTTTTGGTGCTGAGAGCCACAAACAGGCTTAATTTAATTCAGAAAGTACTGAGAGACAGAATAACACACTGTTGTTTTTGATCTTTTCGAGGGATTTATTGATTACAATAAAAATACAGAGTATCACCAAATTTAAAATATAACTCAGAGTCAGCCCCTCTTTTCATTTCAAGTTTCCAATTCAATATTTTGAGTGAAAAAGCAAACATTCTCTTTTTCTATTCTCTTTTTCCTGCACAGGATTCAACGTACAGTCACCCTCTTTCTATTCCGATGGCTGGACTGGCTTTGAAAACCAGAGTGTTTGCTGCAGTGAAAGCCACAAACTTAGACAAACGGTACACCAGATAACATCCAATAATCACTACTGAATATTGATTTTCAGATGTGATAAATCTTTTGCAGAGATATTGCTCATGTAGCAGATATTTGGCCATTACAAAAAAAAAAGTGAAGTGAAGAAGATATTTTGGTGAGCGTCTTTTCTACATAATTTTTAACAGATTCAATCTTTTTTTTCTTCTATGATTTGTCTACATTCATTATGCTATTATGTTATTATACTATGTGAAGGCGCCAGTCTGCAGCAGAGAATGACCCCATCTGTGCTTTCCCATGTGCAGTTAGATCTCTATCCTCCATCCCATCTCACAGTTTTGTCCCTCTGCAGGTGGAACATCTTGATGGACTACTGTTACACGACCCCCTCAGGGAATCCTAATGATGAACTCCGCTATGACCTTTTCTTTGGGTAATCTTGCTTTTTATCCCCTCAAGATGATGACTTGATAAACCACAAAAGGGCGCCATTATCTATTCATGTTCTCCAGACGGCTTATCCCATCTAGTCTTGAGACTTCCAGTGTGTGCGTGAACATATGTGCGTATCTGTGTGCTGTACTTGTTCGACACAGCTGCTACAAAGATCCACAGACAACAGTCTTTGAGAACGGGAAGAGTCAGATGGGCCGTTTTTCCTTCGAGGTTTTCCGTTTTGTGAAACACAGACACCAGAAGATGTCAACAGTGTTTTTGCACTGCGTCACCAAGCTCTGCCGGGTAGACGACTGCATCATGCTCATGCCAGTAAGTGTATAAACCGCGAATCTCAGTTTCTGGCTCCCCATGTGTGTCCTGACCTCAATGAGGACTGGAATCTGATCGTGTGATCGACAGATTTGTGGCCGACGGCGCAGGCGGGATGAAGGGGAGAGCCCCGATTCCCCACCAGCGGCATCTGGGAACGCTGTCATCACCGCTGGACCAATTATCACCAGGAGCGGTATGAACAATAAACTCAATCTCAGAGGAGTAGTTTAAGATTTGAGATTTTGGGAAATAAATGCTGAGTGTTGTATAAGCAGATCAATACCGCTCACGTCTGTCCGTTAAATATGAAGCTAACTCCAGTAGCCATTTAGCTTAGCTCATCTTAAAGACAGGAAACAGGGGAAACAGCTAACCTGGCTGTGTCTCAGTATCTCTGAATCTTACAAATTAGCACATATAATTTTTGTTTAATTTGTACAGAAAACAATAAATAAAATATCGTCATATTGTGGCTTCATGAAAGTTTTGGCTTCTCTAATTAGTCGAATAGTCCCAGCAAACTACAAATTGTAATACTTACACTCTCTGTAGAGATTAAACAACCAACAAGATGCTAACTAGATTTAATGTGTTAATAGGTGAGTTTTAGAGGTGCCAGTAGGTGATATCGTTACTTTTGGACAGACCCAGGCTAGCTGTTTCTCTTTGTTTTAATTCTAAATGCTAAGCTAAGCTAACCAGCTGCTTGTTGTAGCTTCATATTAAATGGACAAACACAAGGTGGTATCCATGCTCTCATCTAACTCTTGGCAAGAAAAGTAAAAGTCTGAAAACAGGTAGGTATGGTAAAAACAAATTCCCCGCTCTATAATTTGTTTCCTTCAGACAGTTTAGAGTCATTAGCTTATATTAGCATTCAGCTAGCCTCATATAAAGAGTCTCACAATCTCCTGTTAAAACGCAGCACTTACACTTTGGTTGCGCTACAAATTAAACGAACCTGATATAATGTGTTGGGTAGTGAGCTTTAGAGGTGCTGCTAGACAGACTGTGTTTGGACAGAGCCAGGATAACTGCTTCCCCTGTTTCCAGTCGTTATGCTAAGCTAAGCTAACCGTCTCCTGGCTAGGGTTGCCAACTGACACACGCTTTGCTAATGCATGCTACAACAATCTGATAGCAACAGAGATGAACAGGTGAACATATTATGGTCGAAGTCTTTCTGGTTAGTAATAGTTAAACCAAGCAAACTTTGGTTATGTACCGCAACCCCAGATTCTATGAGTAGCCTGTAGGTTTTTAAATTCCTCTCTGATTGGTGCGTGTGTGTGTTTGTGTGTGGGCGGTGGCGGTGGCTCACGGATTTCACCCCGCTGACCCCCCCGTAGTTAAAAAGAAAGTTGGCAACCCTGCTCCTCGCTGCTGCTTCATATTCAGCAGACATGCATGAGAGCGGTAGCAATCTTCTTATCTAACCCTCAGCAAGAAAGCGAATAAGCATATTTCCCAAAATGTCAAACTATTCCTTTAAATTTAGATAGCTACATCAGTCCATCCACAGAGCCATTGAAGATTAAAGTGCCTGTAAAAAATGACTTCAATAAAAACTTTTAAAATCATTTTTCAGATGAAACACCTGTCGACAACTCTCAACTTGGTAAGCTCCCTTATGCAATGCTATGAAACGCAGAAAAGAATATAATATCATCCATGACTAAGTCCTGGGACAACATGTAAAGACAGCAGATACTCATGGAAATTGATGATTTAAGTAAAGAACAAAAAGGTTCTTCTCTTCCTGAAAGAAAAAAGACACAAACTCAGCTCATGTTAAGCTCACGTCAAAGAACATGTCTGTTTCAAGTTTCTGCTTTTCTTCCCCTTCCCACCCTCCAGCTTCTGGTGACCCCTCCCAGCCAATAAACTCGGTGACCAGCGCTCTGATCTCAGGCGTGGTCATCCTGGGCGGGGTCAGCGTGGGCTTCTTCCTGCTGTCAGTCCGCCTCCTGCAGAAGTCCCGCCTCCCATCGCGCACAGCCTCAGGTGTTTGGAACCCCACCTTTAAATGAATAAACCTGTATATAATAATGGCATCCTGGTACTGACAATATGTGCACAGTGTGTCCACAGACTTAAACAAAAATGATAATGTACAGGTACATGTGCGCTTTCCTTTGTACACACATTATTAAATGTGTTTATTGTATTGTTTTAGGTGTTGTGTATTTATTGCCCTCAATACCTCATTCTTGTTATTCGTTGTCATTTATTGTTCGATCAGTTATTGTGTTTGGACGAGCATTACACTCACGACTCCGATGCAAGTAAAAAGTTAATATTTAGAGTTTAATAAAAGACTGCAGATATATGAGTGAGTAGCTTTTCCTTCCTGCCTTTGGTGCGAGCCAGTGCCTCACTTCAACAGGTGTCTTCAGTTCTTCACATTAGCTTTACAAGCAACAGTGTTTGATGAAAATTACTTATATTGACAAATTTTATCACCAGTGAGTTCACAAAAAAAAATAGAAACACAGAGCCAGGCTTTGCTATATAATATATAAATAAGCATTATAACGCTGTATAATGTTAAAATCAACAAATGAGTGTCATGTAGCATTTGAAATCAACAAAGTGAATTTGATTTGGCTCAAAAAATACTTTAGAAAGGAATGTTTCAACATTTTAAGAAATTCACTAACTATCACCAAGAGTTAGCTTAGCTTAGCATAGAGGGGGAACAGTTAGGCTCTCAGCACCTCTAAAGCTCCAAGCTAATTAGCTTGTTTCATATGTATAAAAAACAAACACAGTTTATATCATGTTAATCAGTGAGCTTTAGAGGTAATGGTGGGTGGATTTTGTTACCTTGGACAGAGCCAGGCTAGCTGTTTCCCCCTGTTTCCAGTCTTTCTGCTAAGCTAAGCTAACAATAGGAGATTTTTGGATCATTTACAGACGTGTTTGTGTGTTACCTTATCAAAAAGGGATATTTTGCATGTTGATCAATTCCTTTAAGCAGGTGGCAGAAAAACAAGTGCTGATATTCAATTAAACTGAAGGATTAGCTGTTTTTTTAAAAATGTATATTCATGAATTGTGTAGCTCATGAAACATTGATTTCAATCAATATAGCTGCACAATTTTATATTTATGTCATGTAAAACCTTTTCAACGTTTTTCAATGTCGGTAAACACAACCTGCCATGATGCTGGGCTGCCTCATGACACTTATTTGTATTTTAGGTCATCAGTAGTTCTTCAAACTGGTTTCAGGCCATTTTCTCCATGTTTTATCTGACTACGATCAGCGAAGTTTACTCTTTAATATTGGCACATATCTGTGAAAGTTTTCCAAATGTCATGGCCCCACGGGTGTTCAATCCCCAGGAAAATGAACAAAATACCAGGCACTGCCAGAGCTCATTTGATGACTGCCAGAATTAATCTTTCAATTTTTGCCGTATTGATTTTCTTTTCCGATGACCTATATAAATGTCTGTTGGCGGCAGCTGCGTCTCACGTGACTGACACCGCGGCTGCTTTTGTGACCCGCACGGCTCTGCTGCACTCACTGCTCTTTATCACTCTAATCCCTCATTTCAACGGCCATTTTGCGATGTATTCAGCGTCCACAATGACCACAGATAACTGAAATGAGAGGAATAAATGTTATCATCCACCCTCTCAGTTTACTATCAGCGATAATTGATTAAACCCTCCTCCGAAAATGGAGATGAGGCCAGGATTTGGTTTTGAATGCTAAAGCCAAGTTCAGGCGAGTCAAGACCGAAGAAAGCGAATCTTTTTAAGACCTGAGGAATATAAATGACGGTGTGTGTGTGTGGGTGAGAGGACTCTCAGCGTGAGTAAGTGCACACGTCATGACAATAATAACGTGTCCTGTATTTGACAATGTGGTTTCATACGTCTGACAAAAGATCGCCGGAGACGCCCATCCTCCAACTTGACCCCGATCAGAGCTTTCTCTTCCCAGGTGGCTCACCTGACATGATCAGTTTTCCACCTGTCCTTCAATCATTTTCTACCAGTTAACCTCAACATTAACCTATTTTTAAATGACGCTTCAGATATATGAGGATTTCTACTTTGACTAGTGAGCATGAATGCAATTATTCTCATGGAAATCTTGTGCTTTGTACGCTTCAAAAACAAGAAATTCTCAAGGCTTAAACATGATAAATGTCAGTCTGACTAACGGGTTTGTTGATAATAGTATGTCACAAAATTATGAGCACCAAAAGCTGTCATATAAAAAGGTCTTTTTTTTGCCAATTTGTCAAATTAGGGGTCGTCCAGGTCACATTAAACCACCAAACTCCTCAGAAGACAACAGGTGCTCTTTCCTCTATTGTACGTGAGTTCCCAGGTGACTACAAACCATACATACTCTTACTTTATTAAGTTTCATATTAGCAGGCTAAGACATTCACACACAAAGTCACAAAGCCTTATGGACATTGTCTAAGCTGGTAACTTTGAAGGGGGCTGTGTTGGGTTTCATCATTTGCCTCCAGGAGAGGACCACAGCGCCTCAGCCACAAAAAGTGAATTGTTTACGCAAACTGAGGCAGCTTCACCATAGTGGCATTGACCCTGTTTCCATCCAATCCTAAAACAGTGCTGGGACAACACGACGGTCACGTTCACCGTATATAAAACGGCCCAGTGCTCCCTCATCCTAAACCAGCAAAGCGACTGAGGAGGTAAGATCCAGGCTAAGATGCAAAGTTTCCTTGACTCGACTGCTCTGGATTAAACATCTAAGTTTGGACCGTTACTGTTAAAAGCGCCTCACTGGACTTACAGATGTTCTCCTCTGCATTGTTCTGGATTCGTTAGGATTTTCTGTATTTGACGTCTGTGTGTTTGCCTCAGCTTTTTCACAGAGGGCAGAGCAGTGAGATGGCTTTATTCAGCTTCCTCATCCTGACCTCCCTGTGTATTGCGGGCCGAGAGGCCCTCAGCCTATCTGACTGCGGAGCGTACGCCAGAAGACCAGGTATGATGGCCCTGACCTTCAAGCTCCCGTTTTTGTGTTGAACTGAAGAGCTCGCATTGATTTTACTTCAGATTTAGACCTTCAGGGAGGCCATATTGACTTTAGTTTACTTCACATATTTAATGAACACACTTGAAGTGTTAATTAGATTGGTAAATAGGTGTTTACAGAAGAAACGTTGATGATGAAACATGCATATTGAATTAAATATTTATATATATACTCATTTAAAATGTATTTCAATATGAAATTGCAGAATTGCAGGCCTTTGATACTCGTCCACACATGCACAAATGATGTGCATACTGAGCAGGAGTTTGGATTAGCACAATGCTATTAACATGATGAAGACCATAACAGTGTCATCTTATCACCATCAGAGTACACTGACATCGCTGTGGTCTGTGGCACATCTGCCATTGAGCTGTCTATTCAAATCTGCCCGGCCATCTACACCGGCTACAACGAGAGCTTGCTGATCCTCAACCGCATCCGGGACAACGTGGACTGCCAGGGGACACTGGACACCTCGGTGGCACCTCCTGTGGTGAGATTCAGCTTCCCCATCAGAGAGGGGAACGCCTGCGGGAGTAACTTTTTGGTGAGTGTTGCATCGATGAAGTGTCCTGTTTTAAAGTCATGAGGAGGGGTGGTGGGATCTTGGGCCTATCTGAGGACAGTTAGAGCAGATTTAGGGAACTTAAACGGTATCTGAGTGCTGTGTTTTGGGTAGGAGGAGGTGAAAAAAAAGCACTCAGGGATAAGAGATATAATAATATAATAAGAGAACTTCAGGCAGACATGCATGAGGTGAATCATCCTGCTCTTGACTTAATGAAACACAGACACATGCAATCCCATCCGTCTCCTTTTCTGAGGAGAATGAGAAAGTGGTTCCACTTCCTCGCTGCGATTTCATCACCGCCGCCTGCTGTGCAGAGATGTCGGCCGACACTTATTTTTAACCACTTCTTAAATAATCATGCTTCCCTTCAATAATTCCTCAGACCACAAGTGCGCCAGGGACGGGAATATTCTCAGACTTCTCCAACATCCAGACGGTCAACGTGAGCGGGGTGATCCGATCCTTCGACCCCACCATCGGCACCATCACCTACAACGCAGAGCTCAAGTATTACTATTCGTGTGCTTATCCTCTGGAGTATCTCATCAACAACACCCAGGTGGACGTGTAAGTTATAATATGTGGGTTAAAAAACACATTAATGCTTCTAACATTTCACTTGCGTGCCAGGCATGATCTCACTCCTTTCTTCCTCATAGGTCATCCTCCTCCATTGCTTTGAAAGACAACAATGGGAGCTTCATCAGCACCCTCAGCATGACCTTGTACCAGGTGCCCCCTTACAGCTTTCTCGCATACAGCACCATACGTACCCTCATTTCCGCCTGGCACCGACGCAAACTATACCTTCAGAAAATGAATCTCATGTCAAAGCTCGTGTAATGTTTGCGTTCTCTTTCTTTGCCAGGATATTAATTACACCACGCCCCTTGTCATGTCACCTCTGGGCGTCGAACTGAGGACAAACATCTACGTTGAGGTGGTTGCATCCAACCTGACGTCCCAGTAAGAACCATTAACATTACCTGACACCTGCTGCTTTTTCTTTGTCTGCTTCAGACCTGTATTTATCAAACCTCTGAGAACAACACATTTAATCAAGTACTGGACTCAAGTATAATTTAAAGATACTCATACGTAGTATTTCCATTTTAGGGGAAATATTTTACATTTTTATTTCTTCTATATTTTCTTAAATAAAATACATTATTGAAACAGATGTGAATCGGTTGTTAGGATTTTGGGGTTGTGGCCCCTCACAAAAAAGCAAGTCTAGCTGGGGCTCTTTGTGTTTGAGGCCCAAAGAGGTAAAATCTTCATAAAAGGTAAAGATTTGAGACAAGTCCAAAAGAGGAATCTGAATTTGTACTCTCTAATGGAGTACATTTACATAGTTGTACACATGTTTTTACTAAGCAGTATATCTGTGTACTTCTGCTTGAAAGGTGACTCCTTATACTCAGAGTAGAAAGAGCCAATCAGAGACAAAGATTTACCTTACATCTGCCATATTGGTCTTTTTTTCTCCAGTAACAATTAAGATGTCAAATTGACAATAATATACTAATGAAATAACAGCAAACCAGCTGAGATGGGGAAAAAAAGAAAGGCAAAGTGGAGCAGGAAAGAAATCCTGCTGCAAGTAGAGGAATACATTAGAGAAGTGTAGACAAAGGAAAATGCCAAAAGTAATTAGAAACAGAATCAGTGGCAGCTTTTTTCTCATTATTTGCACAAAGTAAGAAAAGAATCAAACAGAAATAAGAAACTAAAATCATATTGTGGTTTTGTGCATTCACTCCAAAGCTCAGCAGGTGTGTGCTCACTTCTGCCTCTGAGCTGCAGTCAAACAAGGATCCACTCTAAACCAACTTCAGTCTAAAAGTATGTTTTCGCTGTAAGAAACGTTATTCTTATGTTCCTGATGGGACTAAAAGTGAAGGTCTGACTCTCAGCAGTTTGATGAATACAGGTCTGCGATGCTTGGAATATATGGATGGCTGAGTGGACACCTGAGTGAATGTATAGATTAAAAACAGACCCTCTCTTCCATTTCTCCTCGTCTGCAACCACACGACTGTGTCTTGATAGATTGTAAATTTGAGGATTCCACCTGTGACCTGGAGTCTCTGACTCGGTGCTGGGGACCTCATTCTTTCTCCACAGGTACTTTGTTCTTCTGGACCGGTGCTACGCCTCGGTGAATCCGCAGCCCTCCAACTCCACCTTCTTTAATCTGTTTGTCTCGTAAGTCACAAAAACACCTCAAGAAATTCTGTCCAAAAAAGCGTGAGCCGCCTACTAATTTTAACTTTTCCTCCCAGTCCTTCAAGGATTGATAATGGGTTCTGTCGCTCAGTTCAGCAGTCCAGCTTTACATTTAAACCTTCACACATATCTACAGGTTTTCCTCTTTTCCATGCATGAAGTGCAGCACAGCTACCTCTAAACCCAAAGGGAGCCCTAGTCTTGATTTCATCTCCCTGCCTTTCTATCATTAATACGCTGCCTGTATGTATCCGTGTGATGTTCAAATGGGGCACTTGTGAGGTTCGCCTTCTATTGAAAGGTGCTCCATAGATCAGCTCACCACCATGCTGGAGAACGGGGATAGCCAAAAGGCCCGCTTCTACTTCCCGGCGTTCCGCTTCATCGAGCAGCAGAATGAGACCATCTCCACCTACTATCTGCACTGCATCACCCGACTCTGCGAGCGCAGCACCTGCAGCACCTTCAAGGTAGGGAGGCGCCGCGTGCATTTCAAGCGGAAATCTGCAATTCCACCGACCAGATCGCCAACCCGTGTCTCTCCGTCTGCAGCAATGCAACAGGAGGAGGAGGAGGAGTGTGGAGACCACGGTCGTCCAGGACAGCATCACTGAGCCGTCTGTGCTCACAGTGGCTTTAAGGACCAAGACAGAGACCCGTATGTCACCTATGTGCCTTTCTATTTGTGCAAATGCTAAGCTAGCTTCGAAGCTTCATATTTCGTTTATTTTGATCCGGCTCTCTGCAATAAAGCAAGGGAGGAACATTTTCTAATACTTTGCTTATAGCTGAAAACGAATGCCTCAATAAAAAGGGCTAAAAGAGAGAAGAAGAAGAGTAAATTACACGTTCTGCAGGAACATGTGGTGTTTGTTTTCAGCACATGAGAAGTTAAGAGATGTTAAAATTTCCTGGCTTTGCTCAGCTCTGACTCTCCTCCTGTCTCCCTCTTAATGAAATACTGACTCTCCGTGTCTTTCTTGCAGCCATTGTCTCCAAAGAGGAGGGTGAGTATGTTCTTTATTAACTTGACTGCCAGTCACAAAGTTTTTACTAATTAGATTCCTCCAGAAATGAAAAGCATTTCTTATCTGCAGCGAGTCATAATGTCTTCTTGTTGTCTGCTGTAATTAAGCATCCCATAATGGTGTCACTCTCATCTATGCACAGCGCTGTCTGGTGGCCAGTCTGATGGCAGGGGCGCGTCTGTTGGCCTGGGAATTGCGGTGGCCGTCCTCATTGTGATAGGGGTGGCGGCCATTTTGATGGCAGCGTCTTTTTATCGAAAGCTGAAGCAGCTAAGCTAGCAGCAGCTCATAACTGATGAACAAAGGTTGGCACAGACTTAAGATTATATAATGAGTTTGACAGGGTGACATTCACATACTGGTGGAGGTGCATAATGTATGTATGTAGGACCTTGATGTACTGAATCAACCTATTGATTGGAGCACTTAATGTTTCATTCCAGTCCCGCACAGACTGTTAAAAGTTCTAGAGGTTGAAATCTGAATAATGGACCTAACATGACACACTGCATGGTCACAAAAGAAAGAAAGAAAGAACGGCACAGTTGCCAGAATGAAATCTTTCCATTGTATGTTTGTAACAAAACATAAAGTTTCACCATATTTGCAGTTTTCAGAAACAGTCAGTGGCAACATTTCTTCTGGAGATTGGGTTGAAAAGAAAGAAACTAACATATTCTGCTGTCAACTTAGAGGAAATGGTGGGAAATACACTTAATTGCTTTCTCTCCAGGAAGTTTCAGGTCCTGGTTAAGATACAGTCTGACACATAACTCCCTGTAAAACAAGTCTTGATTTTACACTAATTTCTTATACAAATTAAAGGAGATAAAAAGTCTTGATTAGGGAGCTTTAGAGCTTTGGACAGAGCCAGGCTAGCTGTTTCACCCGTTTCCAGTTTTTATGCTAAGATAAGCTAACCGAGTGCTGACTTCAGCTACATGTTTAGTGTATAGAAAAGATATTGGCATCTCATCTCAGACTGCGAATATGCGTGTTTTCCAAGCAAAAAATTATTTCTCACATGAAATTTGGCTTATCATCAATGAGTAAATATCCTTCCAAGTACATCTTGTTTATTTTACATGGAGCTCATGAATAAATATCTACATCCGTGTTTGAATCATGAACATGAATGACACAGACAGCGGGCTGCACTCCCTGTTAAAATTTCTAATCGACTTTTGATGGTTTTACAAGCAACATAGATTATTCTGTGCGAGCCAGAGCTGACATGTTGCATGTTATATGTAGAAACGCATGTGTAACTAATTAAATTCTAGATGCAAAATGAGTCAGTACCCTGCCTTCTGTTGGTCATACAGAAATCCAGAGGTATCACATGAAAGGAAATGATACCAAGAGAATGGGGGGGGGGGATTAGTTATTTATTTGCATTATTTGCTTGTTTTAATTAGGTATTCAAGCCTGCATTATAACAGGGGAATTTAACTTAGTTTTACCACTTGTAATAATGTATAATCTACTGTGGCAACTGTTCTGAGAAAGTTTGTATATTTCCACAAAGTGAATGAGCGCTGCTGTGTATATTTGTGCCATTTTTTCATGTCACGCATGCATTATTATTACTATTAAAGCTTGCAAGATATGAAACAAAGGGTTGTGTCTTCCAACAGCAGACATTCACCTGCAGTGCAGAGTATACTCTGCATGCTGTGAGCTACAATCCCATGTTAGAGTGCATTTCACAGTCCACATGAAGCAATTCCTGGCATACATGAAGGCTGTGGCTATCTTCAGTGCAGCGTGGGAATTCAAAAGAAATGAAACGGACTAATTCATTAAGCTGAGTGTAACTGGCACACAAACTTTTATGCTGTTTTATAACTGGAAGAATGTAGATCGAACAAAAAGTAGAGCTGTTCAATATGAATATTAGTATTTCAAATTCATACTGTCGGGAGCTTCCTTCAGTGTGATGTTTGATGTGCTTTTGCTTTGGAGGCACAGAGGATAAAAGAAAGTTTGTGTTGGGGTTTTTGTAATGATCCTCCACTAGAGGGTGTCTAATCACCATTTTTTTTATCTCGTTTTTGGAGAGCTTGTGCTACAGTTGGTGATTTTCAAGTTCACCTGTGCACAGTGCAGTCAGTTATTAGCAGGACTGGGTTTGTTTTATTGCCCACGAGCTACAGCACAAGCTAATGGGACTTCATGTGAGCTTTACGGGGGAAAGTTCACAAGCAGCCTATATTTCTACTTTACATGTATGCGGTCATGGGAGGGTAAGATCAATGATTTTCTGAGTGACCCAGTGCAAAGCAAGACGTCCTCTCCTGTACGCCATAAAAAGAACAAGCCAAGCAATCAGCTGGCTTGACAAATGATCTAATTACGAGTTCCTGTATTGTTAAGTAGGCCATGACAAACTCCATGACAAGACGACCCACTTTGAAAAGTGATGGGGATAAATCAGCTGAGCTGGAAGGTAGTGCTCCATTAAGACTGCAGCAACTGTATGTTCGGGATAAATCCCCCTTTTATGATTCCCTGTAATTTAATTAAACCAACGGGGATAAACGCATGCTCTGTCGCTCCCTAATGGTGTGGACATTAACCTTTGGATCCAGCTGCTTTGCCCTCTATAATGTTAATAGCTGTGGAGAAACCAGACTGAACAGCAGCTACAAATTTGTGATGCACCTGCTGCTTATGTTGCTCTCGACGGCGCTTATTTTATTATATCTCGCCATATTTAAAGTCAGCTCATGTTGTGCTGCATCTTTGCATGGAGCATTTTGTATTGCTGTCATTAAAACTTGTACTGTTTATTTCAGAATATTATCTTCAAGAAATCTCAGTGGGGATGAAACTGCTCTCTTTTACTGGCCACAACATTTTGGTCGGTTTTGTCCTCAGCTGAAAGAATAATTGTCCTGTCATTTCCACTCTAATTAATATGCATATGAGTCTGTCTATAGGCTATACATTAAGTTCAGTAGACAGCACAATCATGAAAAACTGACGGACCAGTTGTAATTTGGGGCAGGCGTATGAACCTGAAGGCTCCTGGAATATGATGACTTTGAATAAACAGTGTCAAAGTTGTGCTAATGGGCTGATGTGATGTGCTAACGTCCTGAAAAAAAAAAAGCTGGGATGGGTTCAAGGCAGGTAAATGCAAAAAACTTTACAAAGGTTGGACTGTGCTGGACTGCTGAGCAGGCGAAGTCACGCTGGAAGGTCCAGCTGTTCCATTAACCTTTGGTAATGAGACAGTGAAGCTGGGAAACTGTGGGCAAAGTGTAATGTCATGTTCACGTCATATCAGAGGAAGCAGAAGAAGAACGAAGAGGACACCATTTCTTTGCTACATCCTGCACATGTTTAAAGAAAGATGCAGCTTAGCAGTTAGCTTCAGCTAACAGAGAGATAAGGCATAGGTGTCTATGGTCTCATCTAGCATCGGCAAGAAAGCGAATAAGTTATTCAGGGAGCTTTAGAAATGTTGGAAAGCAGATTTTGTTACCTTTTGGAAAGAGGCAGGATGTGTCCCGCCATTTCCATTTCCATTATGCCTGGGAATGGACGGATGAGAGGGGTGTTCTCATGTAACTGAGCAAGAAATCCAGTGTATTTCCCAAAATTTCAAACCATTCATGTCAGCATTGAAGGCGTAATTACGACTGGGAAAGTCTGATTTTCTGAAAACACAAAATACAGAGTGTGAAAACCAAGCAAACATGGATGTACGTCTGCCAAAGCCTGTTGTTTAATGTAAACCCACATTAAATGGATGCAGTCATAATGTGACTGCACACTCGACCAACTCTGCGCTCATAAAACTGCATTGAATTAGCCGTCGGCAGCGTCTATCCCATGCAAGCGCAGGGCTCGTCTTTATGCTAAGCTAAGCTAACCATCTCCTTACTTAAACTTCCACCAAGAAAGCCAGAAACTGTATTTGTCAAAATGTCAAACTATTCCTACTTCACCCACTTTACAAAATCCAACGCAGAGGATACTAGAGCCTGCAAAAAAAATTCTTCCTCTAATTTCAGCAAAAACTTGACAAGGTCTCCCCTGGCAACATCTGGTGTTAACAGTATGTGATACAATGTGAACGCAGCATATGCCCAAGCTGAGTTAGCGTTGGTCCAATTAGCGCTGCGAGTGGACAGTGGTGAATGTAGCACACCAAAACACACTGTTAAGCCTTCAGGGGTTGTTCTGGGATAAATTCAACAAACTTTCTATGCTGGCGCCTGCTTGACCGGTAAATGTCTTACAAGGGAAGATTATTTCCAATCATTAATCACTGCAAAATGTAACAAAAAGAGAAACTGAAGGAAGAAAAGGAAGGGAGGAAAAGTCTGAGCCTATCATGAAGACAGTGTGATTGGCATGTAGCTTGAAGCATTTTGTGTTATGTGTGAATATGAAAGCTTGAACCTCTAATTAGCATTTTTTTTTTTAAGTAAATCTGTTGCTGTGGAGAATCAGACTTTCAACTCTGGGGAGAAAAACTTGACCGGCATAACATGAGGAACTGAGATTTAACTTACAGCCAATCAGATTGCAGTGAGTTCAGCTCAGTTAAATGCCAACAGTGAAATTATTTCTGAGAACAGATTTGAATGAGAGCAGGAAAAAGCGTGAGTCACTATTATCAAAATTAGCACGAAAATACTTTTGAGAAATTTGTGGATTTCAGTGCAATCAGGGACTCTGATTGCCGAAATGAGCAGGGACACAAAAAAGTTCATGAAACTTTTTACATATTAAATTTTATTTAAATTATCTTTAATGCCCCCTAATAGCAAAGCCTGGTATAACTTATTCCTTTGTGCCACAAAACACCTTTGTTGTCCAAAAACGATTTAAAACACATCAGTGAGCCACTCTGCTGCGCTGGGTGTCATGTTCCTGGACCACCATTAACAGGGGGATTGTGGTCAAGCCCACAAACACCATCTTGCTGCTGTCAGTACTCACCAGGGCACCAAATGTGTGTTAATCCACGACTAAACATAGACCTCAACAAATACACTATTTACTCTTGTTTGAGTAATTTTTGCTAAAATCCACAGTGCCCAGTTGTTTTAGGAAATGATTTTGCTTTTATCAAAAAATGCCGTATTGTACTGATGGCCTGTTTTTAAAGATCTTGTCTCCAGCAGGAACCTGAGAGCTCGAGGCTGAGTGCCATGTACAGCTTCGGGAAGGAATTGAGAGACGGACTTACTCGTTGTTGGTTTTGGTATTTCAATGGGATTTGCTGACAACAAAAACCACTGCCTTACCTTCCTTTAAATCTAAACCTGCATTAATAGACGTTTTGGCCACTTGGCGCAGTGCAACAATCAATACAGTACTGATATATTATCACCTAATAAAGTTAGTGTTAGCAAGCTTATTGCTTATGTACACATCCAGCAGATATGGAGCACTAGCATTCATTTGGAGTCCTGCTTGTAGTCCTTGATGTCCAGTATTAAATCCCCTTCTAGCTCCTCTTTGGTCTCTACCAACTCCTGAGGGAAACCTGTTTGTCTTTTTAGCTGCTAAATGCTTCACTGTGTTCACCAGCTAGTTGCTCATTTGTCAGCTGCAGATTTAGGTAATGGTTCTCTGACTCCTTCCATGTGAAGTAATAATTTGATCTTTTGAACTTACTGTTGTCTGTGTTTTCAGCACCTGATTACCGAACTCATCAGGTAAAATTACAAGCATGTGCAGGTCTTCGGTATGCTGACTGAGAACACACTGAAAGCTTTTGTGTTCATGTTAACTTTATCAGAATAAAGACGGCTAAAATGTCAAATCCTTCCAAGAGGGGGAATAATCCTATTTTGGTTGGAGTCAAAATCCTCTCAAAGATTTTTCTTCAGATTATCAGAGTATGCGTCTCTCACCTTGGTAAGTCAAAAAAGCCACTGGAATGCCTCTAAGAAGAGCTGGCCACCCGTGAGAAAAGTATTAAGTGTCGTCTGTGCCAGAGCACTTCAGAGGCCCTGAAAGCATCTGCAAATTCACTCTGCGACTTCTGTTTAGTGGAGTTTAAAGCTCTCTGAGAGAGAAGCCATTATCCATTATTTTCTTCCTCTTAGAATTATGGCAATTTCTATTCAGGATCATTTCATTGCCTGCATTTGGATATTCCATTGTTGTGTCTTGAATAAATTGACTGAAAAGTGAAAAAGGCCAGCATCACCTTGTCCCACTTCATCTTAACTTATTTGTCAAGCTGTCCATCATCCTTTCAACAGGGGGCTACTTGTTAATGATTGATGCAGCACCTCTTAATGTGATGGATGAATCGCCTGCTGCATGATGGGACGGGGGTGAGTCACCCACCCCTGCTCCCCTCCCCCACTGCTCACCACTGCTCTCCATGTAAGGGAGACACACGCCTTGTGTCCATCGATGGAGGAACAAAGGCACATTCAATTTAAACCCCATCAATAATGTACAGCTGAAGAGGCCTTTTGCTACAGGAGCCCTGTAAAAGCTGGGGCATTGTCGTGGTGTAGGAATGGTTTCTGACTGGCTTATTATCTCCAGATCTGTACACTGAGTCATGTATGGCATCATCGTTTTATTTATTGTTGCATGGCAGCATCACTGCGATGTCTGAGAGCCCTCTTGAGCTGCTTTGTTTCTCTGGAGACTGTAGCCTGGGAGCTGGAGAATATGTCAAAAGCAAGATAAGAAGAATGCCACAGTTTTTGATTTATCACCCATGTCATATATTTACACACACACTGTCTATAAAAAGGCCGTCTTTGCCTTAAGTAGAAGCTGGACTGTGAATAAAATCTGATATTTTGAGAATCTGTTTTCTATGCATTTATACAAGAACAATATGATAAGAGAGAGCAAGGGATAATAAAGGAGGCATAGAAAAGGCAGCTTTCACTAAATTATCTAAATAAGTTAGAAAATAAAAGCACAAAAACACAAGGCAAGCCTTCAACATGCCAACAGAAGATACAATCTTTGATCTTGTCTTTAGAGAGTTGAGGGGTATAAAAGCACAACAAACTTTAGTCTTCATCCAAGATTTTAGGATGACCAGAAAAGTCCCATGTGAGGGTCTCAGACTATATATCTAATAGGTAGTTTAAAGGTCAGGGTCATAGCTGGGGGATAATCTCAGATGTGCTTTAAAAGTAATCAATATCTACACTAAAATGGAAAGAGAAACATTGCCAGTGCTGTACTGCTTTGGCATGATGTTATCTGTTTTGTAGCAGTAAAATGCTACAGAACAGACAGACAACAGAAAGGTAGTGTGATATGAACGATGTGCGATCGAACCAGGAAGAACGCTTTCTAAACTTCAGCAGATAAAATGCTTTGGTTTTTCCAAATTTGGAAGCAGCACCGCTCCATAAATGTCTGCATATCTACAGGTATGCTAGCTGCTCTGTGAGGCTAGCATGAGCTGCTTTGGGCTAAATGCTAACATGCATTCAATGACAATGCTAACATTCTGAGGTTCACCATGTTCGCTATCTTAGTTTAACATATTGGCAAGCTAAAATTAGCTAATTAGCACAAAACACAATGTGCTGTTGGTATTTCATCATAAAGTATTTGACAAACAAATGTATTGACTGACGATGGTGCTGATGGGATCATAAAATTACATGGATATATCATTGGAACGTTGTTGAGATCTTTTATTCAGAAGCACAAACATTTTGACCTATTTCAGCTGATTTTTAATATGGCTGGAGATGCAGTAAGAGCATGGAACTTTGCAGAAATGGAACCAGGGAGAGCATTTTTCCAAACGAGTGACGTTTTGCTTAGTTTGTTTGCTAACAAAGTAGTTTCGGACAAGCTGATGTTGCCTCACTTCCTCATTTGCATCTCTTCTAGAAGCTGCAACATTCACTTAGGAAGGTCATGAAGACTGTGAAGGACAGTTTCAAGTGAGCTTTTGTTACTTGGTTCAGAAGATACAGCTGTATCATCTGCATAAGAGTCAAAGGTGTGGTTATGTCATTTACCCAAGTGACCCAAGTGTAGCATCTTACAGGAAAACCAAAATGGACCTAAAGGTGAACCCTGCAGAGCCTCTGTAACTGGAGAGGATCTACAATTTCCAGTACCTGCAGAGAAAGTCAAAACTGCTTTAAAGGTGTTTCATGGCATCGCACTGTTTGAGCCTGTCAGGGAGAATCACATGATCAATCGTGTCAAAAGCCCCAGAAAGGTCTAGAAAGATCAAAACAGATGTTTTCCTCCCTTCAGCTGCGAAGACAGCCATTTACCGCCTTCATAGCAGTGGGTTTAAAAGCCAGACTGAAACTTCTCAAAGGGACTATTTCTATTTCTGAATGCAATCAACTGATTGGCAATTAATGTTTCACGGACTGAAGGTGAAGCTGTTTATGTCTGCCTAAAGATTGGATGAAGGGCTCCTCAGTGGTCTGACATCTGAGTATTGACCTGGAATAAACCTTATACTAGGCACCGCGACGGCCAAAAGCAGCAGGACATCCATGTTGCATGTCAGTCTATCACTTCTCTCCCCATGTTTCCTGGGTCACTATCAAAAACCCGTGAAATTATTTTTTAAAAAGCCTCAGATCTTTTTTACTGTTGCCAGTTAGAGCAAACAGCAGTCACACCTGTTCACGTGAAGGAATCCTTGGCCCATTTAGTCCTTCTTTTAACACAACATCAGTGTGGTGCACAGAGGGCAAGAGGACACAGTGCACTTTACACAAACAACTGCGGCCCCTCATACAATACAAATGTCCTTTGACACCACTACTGAGATGGGCATCTTTGCCCTAAATCCATCTGTGGCTACCGGGGGAGCCTGTGGGGATCATGGTTCATAATTCATAGAAGGAGCCAGACATCCAGAGTGAGACAACCCCAGGCAGGGGGTGGGTGGGGGTTTGTCAAAATGAACCAGCCCTTTTCATTATGCATTGGATCTCTGACTCCAAGACCCAGAAAGCAAGCGCTGGATGCTATGTGATTTCTTGAGATCTGTGAATGTGGGTTATTAGCTTAGTCAGATGTGCACACACCGCCACAGTCTCTGGACGTGCAGGATATACAGAATGCACAGTAATTGCATGAATTCCAATGTGAAATAGACACCGCGCTGTGTTTGCATAGGTCGGTGATTAAGCTGGATGAGCTAGAGAACTCCTGGGATGTAAAGCAGTAACAAACACAGGACTAAAGGTTTTGATTAGTCAGTCTGCCACTTCTCAGTACATCCTGCAGTGCTGCATTCTTACTAGTTAAGAGAGATGTTAAATGCTAACAGAAGGCCAAAGCCAGAATTAAACTTTTCTATTTTCACCCAAGTTTTCTCATGGGTGTTTTTTTGTTTACGTTTTGTCCTGTGTTGCCATGTTTTGTGCTGCTGAGGTTTAGTTAAAGACAAATTCCCACTACTGTGCAGAATAGAGCATTTTGCGCTTTCTTTCATTGGCCATATCGCGCAGCCTTGGTGGTAGAAGAGCATAGCAGGCAAGGTGAAGAGATCTGCAGCCCAACCAGAACCCAATGGATCTCTTTCTGGCTTCAGGCCAATTTGTTGGTTAATGTTTCATGCTCAGGTCGGGTTCAGTCATTTTCAATGTAATTCATCGAGAGATTTCTCTCTCTGACTGTGTCAATTGCTTGTCTGTGTGTGTCACGCGGTGCTACTAGATGCACAATGCCCAGTGGGAGGAGGATAAGACTGAATGCAGTCAGTGTGTTGCATTAGCAAGCTAACACTCAGTTCTGGATGACATAAAGAAAAGATGTAGCATTAGCAGTACCTCAGGGCTCAGTTGGAACGTGTACTAAATCTACACGAATAAATATTTCTGTCAACATTGGATGAAATGTTATTGTATAATGTGAAAGAGGTCACTCATAATGACGAACCCTTATGCGAAGCTTTATGAAGGGAGTTTAAGTAAAGTGTTTTGGTTTTCATAACATTCGTTAGTGTTTTGGTTCACTCTCAATTCTCTCATCGGTTTCCTTTTCAGACTGTTTTCTGAAAAAAAAAAGCTAGCAACTAGCTAGTTAGCTACTAGCTGTTGAACAGGCAACATTTAGCAGCTGAAGACCCATATATTTCTCTCAGGTGCTGGTGGATACCGGATTTCCCAAGAGGTCAGAAACATGGCAACAAATGAATAATAATGTTGCTCCATGTCTGCCCGATGTATAAATAAATAAGCCATTGTTTGCTAATAACTTCTCTATATCAAATTCATAAGGTGATTATATGTCAGTGTGGTCTTCACAGCTTGTTGCCCTTCCTCCGTGTGATTATGAATCAGCCATTGCAGGTTTCAAAATTCAGATTTTCACAGCTTCGTGCAGAACTTTCCATAAAAATCAACCTTTCAACCAGAGGACCTCATGTTGGCAGGATTCCACCCTGCTGGAGTGTCCTCGAGCAAGACATTGACTGCGGGGTGACGCCACTCTGGTGCTTTCTTTGAACTTTGACCCCCATGTGCATGAAGTACAACACAAACACTCTAGTGGGACCAATGAAATGTTACATTATTATTTACTACTTTAAATAATTCAACGCGATGTTAAGCTGATTTTATCTGGTTGGCATTTCCTCCAAGCTTTCAATCGATTGATGGATTGATCACTTGATAATTATTTGATGATGTCATCTGGATAAAGATTCTGATACTATATAAGGAAGGACGCGCAATATAAAGCTGTTCATGTATTGTGTCTCTCACTGATAACAATAAAGTTATAACCATCAAACATAATAGCTAATAACATATTTCCTTTATGGTCCACAGATTGACAAACTAGGAATGTTTGCCTGTCTAGCAGTAACACAGTGGTACACATTAAAATGTTCGATTCCACCTTTAGTCGAGCAGAATGATGAATTGCGCTTTATGCTCTTCATTTGTCTCCTCTGTCTTCATCAGCATTTTTTTAAACATTCTCTCATTTTTCTCTCTGATAGACTGTGAAAGAGTGATTTCTCACTTTAAAGTGCAAAACGTTCAGTGACTTCCTTTTTTCCTTCTCTCACTCCACCTGCAGCATCAGTCAGATTGCCTGTTCCTGCTTAGTTTTGTATAATTTCTGTGTATTTGGATGTATTTAATTAGACTTTGAAACTGATTATGCACACTAACACTGGAGCCCCACTGCCCGCTAATTGGACTCATGTATGTGACTTGCATGTGTGCACTGCAATCGTGCACACATTCATATGCATGTTTGTATAATTAAGGAAATCTAACTGCCTTTATTTGCTATTAACTTTTCTCTTTTCATCTTCCTTATATGTAAGCGTCTGCTCCCGTGGCTGCATGTGCATATGGTTTTGGAGTGAGAGAGTGGAACGTAACCTCTTTGAAGTCATTGTTCACTTCACTGTGGGAAATTATCACACATTGTATTGTGAGTTTGTGCGTACGAGCGTGTGACAGAGCATTTGCAGAGATTTCCTACCAGTGAGTTAAATTTCTTGAATGGCAGCAGCAGTTACACCAACAGGAGAGAAAACTGAGGATTTTTTTCCTTTCAGTGTGGATAGTTTATAATATTTTATCCTTTAGAGATACAAGAAACCTTCATAATGTGACTAAGTGCTGCTTTTGCTAAAATACTTTCCCATGATGAATGCATTGTCAGTGTATTATAACACTTCACATGAATACAGTAATACAAATAGCACTCACCTCGCTTGTATCCTGTGAAACCACGTCTGCAGTCTAATGCACCACATAGTTATCTCCCTGAAATTTCCATCTCTTGCTGCCATTAATCTGTTTCATTCATAAATAATCACTTCCTCTTTTTACTACAGCTGTAATGCATGGTCTGCAAGCAGCACTCAATAAAAAAAAATCATAAAATCTATATACTGTCAAGACGCCTGCAACGTAAACTATTGAAGAAAACAGACACTCTTGTGGTTAGCATTCCAGGAAGTAATCAATGAGCAATGTAGATTTATTCCAATAAAATCTGTGAAAATTGCATTTTTAAAATCGCAGATCTGTATAAAACAGGACCCCTGTGTGGAAGTATCATTTCTATTTGATGAACAAAACTTGACTCAGTGACAAAAATCCATATTCAGTGAATTCTACATAAATTTCCGGTGTCACTTTCTTATTCAGCTCATGCTCAAGCTCCTCTAAACGTAATAAACAATCTGGCTTTTGCATGTTTATATGAGGACTGTTTCAGATCTTTAACCAGAGGCAAAATGATTAAGTATGTGCTTCCCTACCTCCCATTCCTTACCCTTTTTAAAATGCTGAAATAGTGCAGGGTCCCTGTGGGAGTTTCTGAGGAGGGAACCCAAAACACAGCAGCTTCAGTGCACAGAGAGCCGCTCCCATGACACATTTGTACTGGAGAAGGGGATTTATCCTGTTTTGGGGGAAGCAAGATCTGAGATCTCAGCATCTGCTCTCCAGCTTGGCACTGTGAGTGCTGGAGGCAAGGCACATCACCAGCGTTTGATTAAAGATTTATACCCTTTCAGACATGTTTTCTCTCATTTTTAGCAAACCATATCTCCTGCATTTTGCTGAGAGCTGTTAAAGGTGAGAGAGTAGCTCCTGTCTCAATTGTTTTTTTTGCAACTGTTGTTCAGCGTCTAGAATCCGAAACAACACAGATGAGGGTTTTTAATAAATGTGTTCAGTTAGAGTAAAATGTGCAGTAATAAAGGATTTAATGGGGCAATAGTTGAAGTATTTACATTTCTCACATTTAAACAGAGCAAAAATTATTAGATTTTGAAAATTCTATTGATTTTCAGATTTGGATTATCTCCAGTTCACGCATGACTGGACAGGAGTTGAACTCCATTCTCTCTCTATTCCAAACAAATGTTTCAAAGCCTCCTTTCAGCAGATTTGCATTTGAATTGGGGATGACTCTGCTCTCTCTGTAAATCATGGTCCACCATTGTAGCTGTTGTCCATGTGGACTTTTCCCCCCTCAAATTTATTCAATGAACATACACTTTTAATCAAACCGTGTTTATGTGGAAAACATCCTGCAGCACAATGTTATTTTCTGACAGATGGCAGCGCATTGGAAAACAAATGTATGCAAGGTGAATAATACGACCCCTAACGAGCAAAATCCCAAACATTAAAGGTACATTTGAGAACGCACCTTGCATTCCTAGCTCCATTTTGTTGTTTATGTCTCTGATTACCTCAGATAACAGAGGAAAGGTTGGCCAGCTGATAATTCAGGATAGCTGTGATACAGTTTAATGGGACCACATGGTAAATGTCAAATGTTTTAGTGTTTGTCCTGCAGAATTTAAGAGAAAAGGCTTCTTCCCTCACACAATAAACAAGGGAACATATTCTGCTTTAGATGACATTATTACAAGATTTACCCCTGAGCTTTTTTGTAGTCTGACACGTCAGAATGTATTACCATTGCTGCATCTATCGTCAGCAGATGGATCCTTCTTTGCATCCCAAAACTGCACCAAGAATTTATCATCATTTCAAAAACATCCACATAACTATTTTACAGCTTTGGCAGTGCAGGTGCACTTTTCTTCCCGAGCTCAGCCTCGTGTTCCGTTGCCAAGTACCAAGAAAAATGCTCACTATTGATAACAAAAAAGGACTACATATTTAAAATGTTCTCTTCAATGGAAGTTCCCTGAGTGATTTCTGACAACAGAGTTTATCACAGCAGCAAAACAACATGCAATCAGCACTTTCGCTTCAGTCCACTGCCATGAAATGTGGAACACATGATCAAAGTTCCCATAGGATGAATCCTGCTGACTGTTAATATAGCGCCACCGTGAGGTCAAACTTTAATTTGCCTTCTGACAAGCTTTGCCAAAGATGTTGAACGTTGAAAACACTCTACCTGCTAACTATCACCACGTTATCATTGTCAATATGAGTATGCTATGGGCACGTTGCTGCGTTTTAGCTCACAGCACTGCAGCCTCACAGAGCTGCTAGCATGACTGCAGACTCTCAGTCTGGGTTAATAAATGACTCAAACAGCTGGTGCAGAGCAGACTGCGAACAGTTGCAACTCTGCTACCAAGGCTCCTGTCTACAGCCACTCACACTCGCCATCTACAGAGGGTTGTAGCTTAGAATAAAGCACACGGATAGAAAAACTAATACAGCCCAGAAAGTTAGTTTTAGACTTCTAGACTTCGAAGCTGATATTGTTTCAATGCCGTTCCTCCACATTGATCCATCTGTTCTCTGCTGGTGAAGGGTGAATCATTCAGGGCACTCAAATAATTCAGCTCCTGCATAGTTTCCCTCGCCACAGAAACTACCTCTGTGGTTGCCATGGCCACTCAGTGACTTGCAGCGGCGAGTTGAGAAAGTTGAACCATCATAACCTCTGATCGCAGTGGCAAATAGCCAAATAACTCTATAAACCCCGTGGTCTTATTTCTGTCGTCTTAACATGGAACACCTTGCTCCCTACCCTTGCATCGTCTTCTCTTCTACTTGCATATCTGTCCTGAAAAAAAAAAAAAAACTAGCCAGTGTGCACAAAATAATTGCGCTGTAATTTGCAGGCTGTAACCTAGTGTGAGAGGATTCACTGCATCCGCAAGCTACGATGCGTTTTGTAATAGGATAGCTGGCTTCCATTTTTGCTAAACTGGAAAAACTAGTTCTCTCGCTCTTGACTTCACTGTAACTGCCTCTGTTGTTGCGACTCTGCGTCTACAGGTCTGGGCGAATTCTGCAGCAAATGTTATTCTGGAAAAGGAAAACATTAACCGAGGCTGAGGGAAAGAGAAAACAGCATAAATAATAGCTCAGGATCACAAGTGAAGACACTGAACATCACAGACTAATGATATATGAGAGGAGCAATTTTGGTTTAAAGGCTGCTGGATCATGTCCACCTTAGTGGGCTGTTTTCTGCCTGCCGAGGGTGTCAGTCTGTCTGTGCCCCGCAGCCTTGGACAACACCAGTGATTTTAATTGGTCTCTGTCAAAGAATCAGAATGCAAAGCCAGCTCTCAGCCCTTTAAATCTCCGCTGATTTGCTTAAAGAAGTTCCACTTTTTAATAAAGTCATAAGATGTAAATCAGCGAGTACAGGATGAGCGTGTCATCCCAAACATTTCCTTATTAGATGGAAAACTGGTTTTGCCGAGCAGCGTCAGGGGCGAATTAGGTCATTAATTCATTGTTTTTTTTATTTGTTCATCAATAAGCGTCGTCAGATCACCTCGACAAAGTGAGAGAAATAAGATGAGATGTTTCGGCGGTCTTGAGGGGTAACCTCGGGCTGATCGTGTTCATTTTTATAAGATGTGTTGTTTGCAGTTGGCGCATCACAAGCGAGTGAGTGAGAGATGAATGTGGAAGCGGTGGACGGTGATTCATTACTCAGGAAACTTGATGGACTCGCTCACAAGCACATCATTGTTGCTCCGAAGCCTCTGGAAATAGAGGTCTCCTCTCTGAATTGGAGAGGGTACCGGCTGTCAGGATGCAGGGAAGGCTGGGGAGCCGACCCCTGACCCTCGTAAGAGGAATGTGGCCCGTGTCGGCAAGGACGCCTTGTTTGGAGGGAGGAAAAGTGCCAGAAGGCCGTGTGTGGGCTTCAGTAGTTAAACCTTCCCTGGAAGCAGAGACACCACACCGGGGATCGTTTACTGGAGATAATATAACATGACATTCAAGGAAATTGTGTTTTGTTACAGCCTGTCTTATTTTTGTAGTTTTGGCCAGGATTCCTACAAGGTTACAGTAACATTTTACTCTCTAATATAATAGAGGCGAGATAGCGTTAACACTACAATGGAGTCAAGTGGGGCAAGAAACATGAGTCATAAGATTATCACACAAACAGCCAGTTTCACACAAAAGCGAAATTAGTTGCAAGTGAGAATGAGGGTGAATGTACCTGGAGCACCTGCTACAAGGGCGTATTACATCAGCAAATTACGTTTAATGTGTCAGACTTGATCCAGAAGGAAGCCCTGCAGCATGGAAAAGACGCTAACAATAGACAGCGCAGTGAGCTCACCTTTCTTTTCACGTCTTTAACACCTGCGTGTGCTAAGAACTTATCATCTGGCAAATTTTTTTTTTTACCAAATATTACTTTCACCGGGAACATTTTTGTCCCGACAAAGCAGTGCTACGCACAGATGTCAAAGGGAGATGATGGGGATGTATGGCGGTCATTCAGAGTTCAGTCCTGACTCCCACGTTGTTGAAGCAACAGAAGCACAAGCTCCGGAAAGTTGGTGGTTTTTAATTAATTTTGAAAAAAAAGACACCCTGTTTTGTGCTTCAGGTCACCGCTGATCTTATTATTATTCAACCCCGATCACAATCTATTCCCAACTTTAACCAAACACTTAAGAGTTGCCTCCTAACCATAAAAATATTAATCAGGCTTTAGTTGCTACCAGTGGATATCGTAGTTGGCAGATGTTTTTCATCAAATTTCCTCATTATGTTGATAATAAAATGGAACAGGTGGGATTATGTTTGTCTTAATATCTATATGTTGTTGCAAATGAGTAACAGGCTTGTGTTTAAGAGGGAACTCCAGTGATTTAGTCTGGCACGTCCATAAAGTTGGGGGTGAATTTGGAAAAAATGGTCAAAATTGATGCAGCAGAGGCTTGAGGTTTAAAATTGGTGGAATTACCCTTTAAAGATAAAATAACTGGCTGGGGATGGATTTACAACTTGTCTCATCTTCTGTAATGATGTTACAGGCCTTCGGATCAGCAATAAAGTCGGTGAGTGAAATGTTTCATAACCGGAATGATTGATGGCCAAAACTCTGAAAATATGGCTCAGGTTGTAAAAAATGATGCATTCTTAATGCACTCGTGTGAGATTTTGAAGAAAGCTCAAAGCAGATTTAAGATCAAAGGAAATGCTCAAAGCAATGTTAAGATGTTTAAGATGTTTAAACCTGGAGCAGGTGCTGCATGCGGAGGAATTGTAGTACACACACACACACACACACACATATATATGTGTGTTTGTGTGTGTGTTAAATTCCTCACATTACTTTCATTGAATCCTATTAGTGAAAGGACAAATACAGAGCTAGGATTACCTCTAGGGGGGTATATTCAGGCTAATATTGCACATTTGTTTTCAAGAATGTCAACAGGCCATTCCGCTGTCCACGTATCAGATTAATCTAGTCCAGATTAATGGTTTGTTGTCCTTCCAGCACTTACCAAGGCTGCTGGAAGATGAATGAAATGTGACTTGTTTCTGGAGAAAAAGGACGCCGGGATACAGAAAGAAGGGGATTTAAAGAGGTTGTCTAATTGGAGATAGATAAAGGCAGTCCTACTCATTATCAATACAAACAGACACCCGACGTGAAAACGGGGCCGACGTCGGTGAGTAATTGCATTACCCCTCACCTCTATCTCCCCTGTGCACTGCAACAGTATGCACAAGGTGTGCCGGTTTCCCCTCATGAGCAGGAAATAAGACAGACCACTTGAATGTGACAAGCACATATTTAAAGGGAAAACTAGTCTTTCTGAATGTCATAGGCCACTTACAGTTTGGATTGCTGCTGACCATTCTCCAAAGCAGTGTTTTGGATATGTGATAGTGTTTTTGTTACGTTTCTGACAATGTTTGGTTTGAATTCACCACACAATGGGAACTGATTTTGTTTGATAGTTATCTGAAGGAAAAAAAAAACTGCTATGATGCTGCGTTGTTGTTTGAAAATCAGAATATGTCTAGAATATGATGTGAATTTGTTCTTTTGGATTATGTAAATGTTCATCATAGGGCTACAAATGCTGATTGCTTGTTTTGTCAAAATCCCAAAATATTCAGTTTATGCTAGCCTGCAGGCATGCTAGCAGCTTTGTGAAGCTGCACCTGGGCAAAGTGGTGGTTTGAGGTAAATGCTACTGCTAGCATGCTAACATGGTCGCACTGACAATGCTGACAACCTGATGTTTAGCAGGTATGACACCCTGCTCGCAGTTTTAATTTAGCATGACTGATGTTTTGCAGATATTTGGCCATAAACCAAAGTCATGCACAATGAACAATGGGCTGCAGTTGCATTTCATTCTGGGATGGACATGAGTATCTGTGAAAAAGGATCATGAAAGTCAGTAGGATTCCTTCTATGGACGCCACAAATGGCAGAATTTGATGGAAACTCATGCCATGGTTGTTGAGACATTTCAGTCGGGCCAAAAGTGGTGGACCATGTGACAGATAGCCATCCGGAAACGTAGCAGGCATAAAAAGCATCAAATCCTCATATCGGAAAACCTGGAACCAGCAAATGTTTGTTTCCTCCCCGAAAAACCTAATCTAATTGTTTGAGCTCTGTTTACCAACCAACATGTCAAGTGTCAGATATCAGACTGTCCTTGAACGCACCATTGGTCAGTTATCAAAACAGTCTTTAGTAGCACATAATGTAAACACATCACTGACAAAATCAGAGGCGGCAAGCTGTTCACGGTGATGGATCACCTGTCTCGGGCAAGTTTAAAATATTTGCAAGCTGATTTTAATATCGCACTGAAGTGAATGGAAAATAATGGCTGGCAGGAAGATAGGAAATCAATCTGCAGTTTCTTGGTTTGCTCTGGAAAATAGCCAGTGAATTACATCAAGTCTATGTAATTTGTAGCTAACAGGATGGAAGATGCAAAACTGCCACTATTGTCCTTTAAGGGCCTCTATGATCGTATGGTATGTGCAGGAGTAGCTCATTCTGCACCAGTAACATTAGCCTTGATGTTAAGTATTTTGCGGTGTGCGTGCTTGGAGGCGTGGCAGGTTCACAGGAGGTGTAAGCAGCCCATTAACCACGAGAGCAGCCCGGCCTCGCTGGAGACAACTAATCTTGTTTCACTTTGCAAATGCATTTGCTTGCACCTAATTGCAGCAGCAAGCAGTCTCTGAGTGGATCAAAATACACATTTGAGTGATTGTTTGCGCTGCTGTTGACCTAATGAATTTTAAGGTTAATCTGGTTGAATTACTGACTAATGAATTAAATTTTGAAAATGTGGTTATTAGAGAAATGCCAGTGATGTAAGTCAGAGACAAAGCAGAAGAAGGAAGCTGTAATGGGCAGCGCAAAAGCATGTCGAGCTTTTGACGAATATCTCAAAACATTCTTCCTCACGCCGACGACTTTTAAATACGGGACTGTTGAGCCATTTTTTAGAGCTGAACGGTTTACCTGCGATGACTCTGATATTTGCATGGTTGACTCAGACGCTGCAGAAAACTTTCTCTGCAGTGGATGATAAGCTGCACCTCCTGATTCAGCCTGACAGCAGCCCGACAAGCTAATAATGGTTCACTGAGGCACTTAGGTTTCCTTTAATGTTTTCCATTTCGTAACATGAGGCTTGTTTTTGAACTGCAGAATGCTTCAGTTTGACTGAACTGTTTATTTACTGAGTGTTCGATATCTGTACACTGTGGATATGACAGCACATATATATTAAAGTCTAAATACACTTAACTCTGCACTAATCAATATGTTTATATTAATAATGGCTGTCGCTCATGGTGACAAACCCAAAGAGTATCACTCGTCTCTACAGAGCACTTTGGTTTCTGTTTCGGTTCAGTCTCTTCAGCCGAGTTTTCAGCTGCAGCGAGCAGCCGATCTTCAGAAAACAACTGCACACTTACTGCTACCAGTTAGCAGTTAAGTAGCTAAAGGAGGCCAGAAAGTAGATGGATTGTTGCACAAAACCGTGTGGGAAGTCGTCCTTGGAAACTGTTGTCACATATAAACCAAGCCTGTAGCAGTCGGTAGTTCCTGAAAGGACACTGATTGGTGCGAGAACAGCTGTGGCTTGGCCACAAACTGTTATCTTGAAGCCTGGCGAGATGGGTTCTCAGCACTCATCGTGAATAATGATCTTTATTGTCCACTCAGGTGGAAATTCATCTGCAAAGCACACGCTGTGATGAAAATAAAAATAAAACAAAGGGACATGATGAAGACAGTTCACACACAGAGACGGATGGACACTAAAGAGCTTCTTCTGCCATGGCTTAGAATACACGAGATAAAAACAAGACATAAACGGGCCTGTAATAATAAACTGCTGGGCTAAAAGTGCTTAAATATTAACAATGAATATGCTGGATAGACACCATAAGAAACAAGTAGATGACGAATAAAAGATTGCTTAAGGTGTTTCTTGTGGCTGAAGGTTGCCTGTATCGTCCTTCTAAGGGGAGCTTCTCATTCTTTAGAGGGTGTGACGGGTCCTGAACTATTGATGTGCTCTCCTTCTGGTTTGTGAGGTGGACAGTTCCACCTGCTGTCTCGAGGGGTTGCCTCATAATCTTGCTGGCAGTGTTAATTATTTTTGTGAACTCACTTTCACTCCTGTAGCCCCAAAGTTTCCGTCCCAGCATGTGATGTTGTGGGAGATTATGCTTTCCACTAGACTGGTGTAAACCGTCCTCAGGACTTCTTCGTTACCTCATGTGACCTTGTGAATCCAGCCAACAACAGGAAGAAACAGGACTCCCGATGAATTGATTTGAATGCTTCTGATCAGTCTTCACTCTGATGAACAAAACATTATTCACACTTCGCCCAGGAACATTTCCGTCTTGGCCCTTTCACACATGCCGTGGCGATGCTGGAATAGATGGGGCAAGGGGCAGTCCAGCAGATGGCGGTAATGAAACACTAATGGACACCAACCTGCGTAAAATTCACTACCAGAAGAAGAAGATGAGGCCAGATGTACGTGTACGCGGCGGAAGACATCTCTTATTATTTTCAGGAACATGGCGGGCGAGGAGCTGTTTTTGTCATGAACTACTAACCGTCAACAAGTCGTGGATTCAAACACGTCATCGGCGGTGTCTTATGATTGGTTCTTTGACTCTGTGTGAAAGCCTAAAAATTTCCATATGGTACTGCTTTCATTCATTTTCCCTGAAGACATTATTAGGTCTTGAAGTGGGAAATTGGTGTTTCAGATTTCCCTGAATATTGACCCCTGCTCCCATTCAGACATGAGCCCATACAGGAAATGTTCCGGAACATTTCAGGGATAGACTACATGTGTGAGGGGGGCTACAGAGGCTTACTCTGGATATTGCAGGATATATTTTTCAGGTTGAGGAGCATCTTTCCTTTCTGAAAAAGAAAAGATTTGCCCTTCATAGAGCAGAAACTCACTTTCCTGAAGCCTTACATTAGTAAAGGAGTGCTGTGCATTTTAATTAAAGACGGGCTAAGAGGTCAGTTTTAGTTCGTGACACTAAGTCCATTAAAAAGTTAACACTTTTTAAACGTGGTGTTTCTTATGTAACACAGTGTGAAAGGGTGCCCAATCAATGCTTGCTCATAATGTAATATTTTGTAAGCTCTGATTTTAACTACTGGCTGAATTAACTGCTTAGAAATTGCAGACATGCATCATAAGCCTCAAAGTGTTAATAAACACCATCTGTGTCTGGAATTATCTTTTTTTTTCTCTTCTGCCACTCGCTGTACTGTATGAAAGGTTATTTAGAGTCAATCAGCCTCAGTGATAAAAAGTCATGAAATTCGGAGATGCTTCACCACAGCAGCTCTGGGATGAATGGCACAGCTAGCTAATCTCCATATGAAATGCGTACGACAAAGGGGAAAATTAGCCGCAAAGAGTAATTGTTTGGAATGAGGCATGGAGAAAGTAAGCACCAGAGAGTAAAAGCAGCCGAGAAGAGACGTGGCAGCTTTAGTTAAGTTATGAGCTATGCTGTAAATGTCCCGCGATTTCAAACTGGAAGCTGTTTAAAGTTAAAAAAACAAAGATGCAAAAACGACAGTCACTGCTCTGCAGGATAAATTCCATGTTGACTTTCTGAATAGGATCAGATTGAGAGTTGAAAATTTAGTATCCAACCAAGAGTAGTTCAGTCCTAAAGTTGATGTAAGCCTTCCTTGTCTATTGCATCCTTTAGCATGTAATGTTAGAAACAGTTTCTTGACACTGTAATAATTTGAGCTCAGTATTTGTTTTTTTTTTATCACATAAGAGTAAATAAATCCATAAAGATTCACAGAGAGGAGAACCAAGACAACACAAATTACATCCCAAAATATAAGTCAAACAAGTCAGGATAACCTCAGGCGCATCACGCTTATTTAAATGTGCATGAACAACAGAGTAAAACATGCAAACGCTAAGCAGAGGCAATACAAGGCCACATTTTAGATATGTGCTGTTATTGTAATCCGTGACACGGCCCCGGGCAGGTTTCAGCGTCATTTGCATTCTTTCAAACAGTCCCTAGAATGAAACAATACCAAACACCAAGCCCTCCTCTACCGTGAGCTCCAACAGCAGCCACCTCTGCACCACCCAACTGTCTCCCTCTGCAGCTGAGGTTGCATTGTCATGGACACGGCATGAGGCCAGGGGAAAGCTGGCCAGAGACAGAGCGGATTGTTATGGTAACATCCGTTTGTTTGGAGGTGTGGTGTAAATGTAGGTGTGGCTAATTGCACTATGTTCTCGTAGGTCACTGCCAGTTAGCATAAAGTCTATGGCTTGTTATTCAGAGCTCGAGGGCGTTGAGGAGATAATGTCAGCCCGGCTTGGGCCAACAAACAGAGCATTGCTCCTGTCCCAGACTGGTATTAAACCTTCGGGGCAAAGACCCTCCAATCCCTCCACATTCCAGAGTCAGGGGGCTTTAGTCGTCCCTCCTCTGCAGTGCACCGCCTGTGTTTAAACAATCTTAATCAGATCTATGTGTCGGACTGCTGAGGGCAGGGCTGGATCCGCATTGTTGCATTAGACAATGACTGGCTTTGCAGCAGCGGTGTGAGGTGACACCTGTAAGGTGCTTCTTTCACACCCTGCAAACAAGGTATTAGGAAGTCCGTAAGTAAGCAAACTTTATTTATGTGGCTCTATTCATGCAGGAGTTACAAAGTGCTTTCCAGACTGAGGCCATAGAAAGGGCATCAAGATAGACAGACAGGAGCATTAAAGGCATTAAAACCACAAAATCTAAAGGCACCATCCCAGTACAAAGCTGAAGCGATTACAGTCAAATGCTGTTTTTATTTGGAAATAATTTACCTCAATATAATCTCTCATTAAATTTAATTTGTTGGCATCCTTACAGTTTAAAATCCTCAGGTGATGCAAAGCACTATAATTCAGCTCTCTCTGTAAAATGATTGGCTGGTGGCTTGGTTTCTGTTCCTGGCATCACAAAGTGACTGATTTGATCACTGCAGGATGCAGAAGATGCTTCATCTATAACTGATTTGCGAAGGATTCACTTAAGACATCTAGCAAACATCTAGCAATCAGAGATGTATGAGGAGAAATCAGCCAACTGCTGATAGCAGAGGCAGTTTTGGAATCACTCAGATCTGGTAATTGCAGCCTCAGGTTAAGGACAAGAACAATGAGCAGTAAAACTGTTTTGCCGATGAGGAACTTGATGCAATTAATGAATTCAGCAAAAAAAGATTGGAAGCATCGTCAGTGCGTGCAGTGTGTTTGTATTTGTGTGTGACTGTCACCAATTGGGACCTGCACAAGGCTCGTGAGCAGTAGTGCATTCAGAAATCTGACACCCCCTCAGAATAAAAGACAAGTCCTATTCTCTGTTGGAGACGGGCATGAATTCAGAGAGAGTTGGGGAACTGCAGATGTTTATTTCCATCACTGCAAACTGGCTTCACTGGAGATGAATGCAGACTATTTTGGAGGTGGGAGGGGGGTTCGATCAACAGTGGCAATAAGAAGATAAAACTAGCAGGACTAAACTTTAACACATCAGCGGCTCTGTCAAGGAACAATAGTTCTGGTCATTGATCAGCCTCATAAAGATTTCCATTTGCTATCTATCACTAGCCACGCTGCCTTATATTCAAATGTTCATATCATTCATCATCAGGTTTATTTTCATACTTTAAATATATTGGTCTCATGTGATATTCCCATCTAAATTTGAGCAAAAAGGAAAAATGTTGTGCAAGGTTGCAAAAACAAGCCTACACACATTGAGACTACGCTGCTGATGCATTGCAGTTTTAAGCATTACATTATTTCCCTCACACTTAAAGGACCAGTGAACTGCATGCCACTAAATCCTACACCCCCCTCCTTTAAAGCTGCTATAATCTATATTTGTATAACAACTGTGGCTTGAATAACTATGTGTGATGCGAAAGGGAGCTATGACGAACCTGGCAGTTATCTCCCAACGCTGCGCTCAGCTCTACTGAGAGTTTTAGCACCTTTCAGCTCATTGTTTTGGTTTTTACAGGCAGCAACTCGACTGTTTTGATTCACCCTCGCTGCTCACATTTCAGCGGGCAGCAGTTTTCATTAAAAAAAAGCTCTGCTAAACCCACTATACGCTGCCTGCCATGCACTGAACAGCTAGACGGACAAAGGCAGCAGCTAGATGGGGAACATAGAGGAGCATTTAGCCGCTAAGGAGACAGATATTATAGTTGGAGGAGACCAAAAACAAAGCTAAAAAGAGTGTGAATATTGGACTTACACACACCAGGTGGCCAGAAACATGACTCCAAATGTTGCTCCATATCTACTAGATGAATAAATGAGCAACTTCTCACTAACCTGATTGACATATCAACTCAAAAAGTGTCAGATAATAGGTCACTGTCAAAAGCAGCAGTTAAGTTACTGTGCAACTTCGAACCTTCTTCGTCTGATACGCTTTATCATCGCGCATTAAACAGTCTGGATAGGTAGCTGATAGGATCTCACATCATCATTTCAAATTTGCTAATATTAAACTCATCTGTAAATGCCAGCATAACCAGGCTCCCGTGGCGCTGAGTGACACGGGGAAACCTCCGGGGGTTTCTGGAACAGACACTTGGGGGCATCTATGGGGAACTGTGAGTTGCCATTTTAAAAAAAATGCTCTCAGTTTGTGGAATCTCCTCACACATCTTAAAATTTCAGTGAGAATGTCTAAGCTATGTTACATAAACTAAGAAATGCATTCGTAACACTGACAACTATCATTTATACTTGTGTCACATATCAACAAATACCTTAAAAACTCTCAAAACCTCATCTGGTGACACATTTCCAAACAGCCAAATGAGAGCAGGATTATTGTAATGTATGCAAAGCTCAGAAACAGACCATCCAGGCTTCTGTTAAAGCGGGAGCTCTTCTTCTTCCACACTGTACAAACTACATTTCGATGAAATCCCGGCAGTCTTTACTCCCAGACCATAAATGGCACCACCTGATTCAGTTGTTGTGGGAAGAAAAAAAAAAGCTCATCTTTTATATTTGATTACTTTGTCATCTGTTTGATATTCTTGACATGCCCTTTTCACTCTAATATATCAAAAGATCGTATCTCACTTTAGCTGGTATCTGCTCCAACTTTAAAGATTATCCAGAACAGAATGTCAACCTGCTTTCACCACTGTATAGTATAAGAAAAAAGAAAGAAAGAAAAAAGTAGCAAACGATAGTGCAGAGACAAATTATTCCAACAACTTTCCCTTTGAAATCCGAGCACGGCGAGCAGTTTGAACTTTTTTAATTCTAGTAACAGAATTGGCATAACATGACTTATCTTTTGTTTAAGAGTTAATTTCATGGAACATTTGGGCGTTGCACGTCATTATGAGAAAAGTGGCGGAGGACGTATTCCCAAAATATTCGCTGCCGTATTAGCGAGGGATAACAAGAATCTGCCATTTGTGTTTATTCTGGGTTGTTGCTCAGAGCATCAGCCTGCAGCAGGCGGCATTTAAGTACTGCCGAATCCACTGGCAACAAGCTGCTATTAGCCGACAAACCAACAAATAGTTTGAGGCTTAGGTGAGAAATAAACAATACTGACAGCTGACAGATGCCTCAGTTGCAGCATACCGGTGTGTCTATGTCTTCATGAATAATTTCTCCGTCTTTTATGTTGCCAATGAATTATGTTTATGCATTCACAACCAGTACTAATAGTAGTAGTAGTGGTAATTTGGGAAAACAGACACAACCAGCAGCCAAGCCAGCCAGACTGGGTCGAATTTATCACACACCGACAGCTGCATCCAATGCAGGGTGCAGGCTGAGACAGACTGTGAACATTGCTCCTGTAATACATCTGAACTTTATTTTTCCCCTCAGCCTGTAATTGATTCTCCCTCGCAGATTTTATCCAAAATCCGCTGGGTTGGCGTCCTTGTCTTTTATAAGAATTCCTCAAACTGTGTTTACTTGATGAGATGCGCTCAGTTAATACTGGGTGTCCCTATTTTGTAGAAAAGTGTTGAGATACAGAATTCTGCTCAACCACATGACAAATGTAGGTTTTTATCAAAACCATCTATAGAACAAGAGTTTGCAGTCTTTGAAGCCTCCATATAAATATTTAAACTGCCTTAATATGAAGATAAATCAAATGTCTCATACACGGCAAAGTGATATGTTTACTCCACTGTGTGAAATTCCCTCTTTAAAAGACCTGTACCATATGTTGTGTGATCATTAAATCCATCAGCGTTTAGCAACACTCTTCTGTTGATGCACAGGGAACCTGCAGTAGTTTCTCTGCAGCATCTTTCCAACAGGTCACAGGCCTGAAGGAATCGCTGTGTTTCACCGAGCACAATGCCGCAAAGGGAATTTGTCTTGGTAAATTTGCGCTGACATGCTACAACACAGTTCCACTATACAGGATTAACTGGCTACACACTGGATAAAAACCTCACACGTGGCCAAAAAGACATACAGTGTGACACTGAAATCACATGTTCGGCTGGTTCATGGCTAAATATGCACCAAAAAACAGGTGAAAGATCAAAGGGATGTTCTTGACCATTCATGGAAGAAATATGACAAGCCAGGCAGCCAACATAGCTTCTCATATTCGAAATATCTTGACACTTTTACATTTTTATTGTCTTAACTGGTCAAACTTTCTGTGTTGACATTCATTTTTAATGTCTTTATGCATCCAAAACCACATTCCTGTCAGTTAGGGGGAGACCAGCGTGGCAAAGCCACTCACTCCACTAATTATTGTGTTTCTATGAGATCTCATAGCACTCTCATACTGCCACCCACTCCTTCTTTCTTTCATCAAACTGTTACCGTTCCATTAATCAATTTGTCAAAATAATGTTGAATAATGAACCATGAAAGACAGAGAAAGAAAAGATTACATAAATCCAAATGCCAGTCGATGGCATGGAAGCATCAGTTTAAACTTATTAAGACATCAAATTTTAACCTGTTACGAGGCAAAAATTGATCAAGGATCAATACTTTAGTAGTAACAAACGCTCAAATGACTACATGTGATGCTTGTCGTGATGAACCCAGAGAGAATTCTCACCTGATTCTGCAGCTTTTTAGCATCTTTCAGCTCATGGTTTAGCAAAATGCAGCAGTCACGGAACAAATTTAAAACCCACTGTATGTTACCTCCCCAGCATCAAAGGCCAAAAAGACAAAGTTAGCAACCAGCTGTTAAACACAGTCGAGCCTTTAGCTACTAAAGAGTCGGATATTTCTCTCATGAGTTGTTGGAGACCATTTTGTAGGCAGCTGTTTACTGACACAGTTGCCATATCGCCTTTTTAAGGTTACAAAATAGCAGTAAATGCAGCTTTAAAGGCTCTGCATGATTAAGATATACAAGAAGCTATGTTGTGTGACTGACATCAGATGTTGATACACACAACATCCATTATTTGCTCTCACTCAAATCAAACAACGGTTTCCTGTTCAGAAATGCGTGCAAAGTCATGTGCATGCTAAATATTGTTGGCACAGTTGTCATTTCGTGCCACGGGGAACGTGGCAACGGAAGACGTGCCGTTTGGTCTCCTCCCTTGTTTTACTGTTGCTATCAGAGGCAGTTTTTATTGATCAGCTGTAATAGAAGTGAGGTATGGCTGGTATGAGGAGCTCAAACAAAGAGATCCATTCTCCTTTTCTTTGTGTAAATGTGAGGATTAGTTGGGGGGAAAAGTTAGGCTCTACAGAGAACAATGAAATCAATAAAACAGAGAGTCCTCACAGAAAGAGAGGTAACTCTGCATCGACTACAGGCTGCTCACACACTCAATCAGATTAACTAATGAAGCAATTATCGATCCAAAGTGGGGCTGCTGGCCGGCTCAGGAATGGCCATTAAGTGGATCTTCCCCTCCCTTGGCCATGCTGAAAATGTCAGGGTCACTGTGTTCGCTGCTTGACACAGTTTACTGAAGCCCAGTCTGTCGGAGACTAATCACTTGTCCGCCTCCCAGGAGAAGTTGTGAAGGGGCCGACACCTCCACGGGACACGGGAGAAATTTGATTTCCACAAAGCCTGGAGAGGAGCCAAATTAACCTGTGCCACATTTGTTGCTTCAAAAATGGTGAAAATGAAGGAATGCAAAGAAGAAGTGACCACTGCAGGACCGCAAATGAGCAGATCCTGTTCAGTCTGTAACCCACGCCGCATCGTCACCCCCGGTTCGTGTTGCTGTTGCAGTGATCCTGACAAAGCAGGATCTAATCATTCTTGTATTTGAAACACGGCTATAATAATTAGTGCAGACCTGCAACACGAGCGAGTGGGAGAAGAAGAAAAAACATTTCCTGTCTGCAGCATCCCTGAATGTCAAAAATGTGTACTTTCATTGCCCGAGTCCATAGCAACCCAAGGTTGTTTGTTTCCATGCTCATAGCAGGAGCAGTGTCACAGGATGTCTCACAAGATGTCAAAATAGGAGCATTCGTTCTTTCATCAAATAAAAGACAGCAGGAGCTGGTACAGTTCCTCCAATACGACATGATCTATTGTAATTCATATGTTGCATATGTGTAATCTCTTACTCCAGTCATGGGGGCTCACTGAAAATGTTCCATGAATACGAAATCAACCTGAGCTACAGCTGCGTTTATTCCTCTGGAAAGAAAAGGCTCTACATGGAGTTTTAGCAACCTGCTCATCTGCTTGCTGTAGATATTTTTGGTTGCATGTATTTGAGGTCGTTCTGCTTTTGTTGTTTTATATTTTTCAAATTTCAGTCCTTGACCAGCCTCACCTGAAATCCCAATTATGACCGAGATGTTATTGTTTGGTAATTGAACACCGCGCTCCAGGCTCGGTCATCAGTCAGTCTCATTCACTTTCACCCACACGGAAAAAAAGCAAATAGTTCTTTTTTTCTCTCAGCGCACTGAGGCAGGAAAAATATTGCTTTGCGGTTAACTTCTAATCAAATTGCATTAGGTTTTCACAGCCTGTGCCCTCACTCCATTTGCACAAACCATCACGGACCTACATGAATTTCACACCCAGGGTGAGGAATACTTACTTCTTCACCCCGATAGATTTTTCCCCCAGTCCAACGCACACTGTGCGCACACGCAGACACACACATTTTGTGATCAGACAAGCATGATCATGCAGTTACAGCACAGTGGTAAATCATTTTATTTCCAGCAAGTGTGGTTTTAATGACATTTTACATGCTCTGATGTTATTTTTACCAACTTGTGAAATGGACGCAGTAGAACTGTCACTGTTATGCTCGTTTTACAGCGTGGTGCTTTTTGCAGAAAACAGCAACCACGCCAACGTACATAGTCACGATCTATTTGTCATCTCACAGGAAACCTGACTTGAAACCGAGACACAAATAATACGCGTACTGACATTACACAGAGCCAGAAATGGCTACATGTGTAAAGAAGTAAAAGCTCTCTCAGTGCTAAAGAATTCACATTAATTCTAATTATTAGCACAGTCATTATATGGATATTAATTATTGGCGTGCTGCTCTTGAATGTGCTCAGTAAAATAATTGGAAAGTAAGGATATATGAGCAAGGATTTTAATAATTAATTAGGATTAGCATTAATTATTTACATTGAAATTTCTTAATTATAATTAACCTCAAGCCCACATCCTATAGCTCGCTTTACTGTGGATTTTCTGTCCTCTCACAGTCGTTTCCTGCATGGAACAAGTCTAAAGTGGGGGTTGATTGAAAGCACATCTGATGTGAGTGTGTGAGAGCACGTGTTGGAGACAGCAGAGGCAGCATGTGCACTTACTGAAGTGCAGCAGTAAAGTACAAGTTGTGGCTTCTAGCACTTTCCGTCTCTGCAAATATCTACTTTCACTACATTTCACATTTAGACATTGCGCTTTGTACTTTACAGCATTTGTGTGAGGGCTGTAGTTACAAGTTACTTTGCAGATTCAGATTTCTCGCCGTGATAAGCGCAGAAAATGTCACTGTCGTCGGTTAAAAATAACAATTAAATAAAAAAATCTAAATGTCAACTCTTCAGCAACTCTCAAAACAAGCTTGTCCGTCTTGATGACAGAATCCATTTTTGACATTGAACTGACATTGAACTGAGGGGGAATTTTCCTGTTTGGAGGGGATTTCATTATTCATGTATTTAGTGTATTTAATCACTTTTAGATGTAGATCACCATCATCTTTTGATACATGACTGAAACAATTAGCTGATCAATCAATTAGCTGTTGCCTGGAAAACCATTCTGCAACTATATCCGATGATAATAATGGAGTTTGAAAGCAGATATGACAGCCATTGTATGGTTCCAGCTTCTCAAATGAAAAGTTGCTGCTCGTCCTTCTTTTGAATAATAAATAGTTAATTGAATATTTTTCTATCGAGGGTTTGGGCTGTTGGTCTAATAAAGCAGGACCAATTGAAAATGTCTGCTTGGGCTCTGTATTTTCTGGTGTTTAACAAACCAACAGATGAATCGATTCATTGAGAAAATCATTGTCCGATCACTACCTGAGTACATTTTAATACAGATGTTTACTATTGTGTACTTTTATGTCATTTTTAAATGTAGGTTAAAGGTGCGTGTTGCAGAGATATAAACTGTAGTTAGCATGCTAACCAGCTAGCCCCAGTCTGCCATGTCTTGTAATACCACTTTGTACCTCAAGAGGCGCTGTGGGGTCTGATAGAATTACTCAGGCCTGTAGAGTTAGGCAGCTGGGCTGATGCATGACTGCCCTTTTGATCCTGTCCTGCTTCATGCCTCTCCTGTCCTCACCTGAACCCGTCCTGGTAAATCACCTCGGTAATGTATTCCCTGTGGTCAAACTGGACTCAGTCACAGTCCAGCTGTGTCCACAAGGAGGCTGCTGAGACGGATTCTCCCAGCTCCAGTTCTGACGCCCGTGGTCCCCCTGGCCCAGACCTGTGTTACACAACAACACCTCCCCAGTGCTCCAAGATCCCAATCCGGGCAGAGTCAGGATTGCTAACTAAGCTAACAAGCTAACAGCAGCTACAGTTAGGGTTCCTGTGGCGATATGCTGCCCCCTATGTGGAGCATGAACTTGACAGGTGGCTAGTTCTTACATAGATCACCTTTAAGGATTCAAGTATTTATTCCACACACACACTCAGAACCTCAGGACAAAGTTGACTAATGTCTGTTGCAGCAATTTATTTTGGCCAGGCCAACAAAAATGCAAATGTTTTGTCTTGGTGGCCTTCAACAGAGCGTGGAGGAAAATGGAAGTCATGTAATTTATATACTGGAGTTGGCAGATGATTTGCTAAAAGGGCCACATGATAATTATAGCATTTATTCCACCTCTGGTATTCCACATCAAACAAGTCTGAGGTGCGGCTTGATTCAAGGTTTCCCTCTTTGTGTGTGTGTGTGCAGAGTTAAGGGGCATGTTGGAAAGGAGGAGGGGGAGTTGAAGATGAGAGTAAAAAGGGGGTGAGAGGGAGGAGAAGGGTGGGGGACATGAGAGGGTCTTAAGAAACGGGGTGGGGTAGGGTGGGTGCACTTGTGTGTGGGAGGAGGGGGGAGGCAGGGAGGTGCTGCTGGAGGGAAAAGGAAGGTGGGGAGGCGGTGGGGGTATATCAGGGGCGGAGCTGCAGACAGCAGCCCCCGCCCTCGCGCTTGTCTGTGTGCCCCTCGCAATTACCTGTCTACCAGAACTGATGTTAGCGCGTGTTGGAGAGCACATGCCACGTTGGGAGAAGAGCCAAGTCTGAACTCAACTGCCTTTACGCCAGCACCAGAAGCAGGAGCTCGCGAGGACCATTTCAATTACGTCCGCCTCCAAAAGAGAAAAGAGAAAAGAAAGAGAAACTCGGCCAGGTGGTTCTGACAGACCTCCGACACAACCTGAGCCCGCTGAGGATCTGAAAGAGTCGCGAGGATGCACTTGTTGTCCGCCAGCTGCGTGTGTGCCCTCCTCATCACCGCGCTCCTCCGCCAAGGTAAGCTTTTGTCTCCCTGAGCGGGCAGCCGCGGTGCTCGCGCGCGGTGCGCCCGTGCGCCCGAGCCGCAGGTACACGGACAAAGTCCCGGCAATCACACGCAGGTGCCACCAAAAAACTTCAGCACGGCTTATCGACCACATTTCCGGCGAGACGTGGAGCAGTGGCGCTGCTGGTTTTATGTTAGAAGTTAGTGAGCTGGAATATAGTTTCGGGAAGTCTTCTTAGTATTTAGTCACGGATTCTGCTTTTATGTGACTGTCTCGAATATAGTTTGCATGTAGATTAATGCTAGAAATTTCCCTCTCTTTTTTCCCCCCATTACAGTTCATGCAAAGTCATTCTATTATCGTTGTTGTTGGCAGCTTATAAACCACACATAATGCAGTGGTCACTTTTCTACACTGCGAATGTGTAAAAAAATAAATCTGAAAAAAAAACACATAATGTATAACATATAAAAGTCCAAATAAACAAGACCAAGCAGTTTCTTTTAACTTCACTCAGTAAATGGTTTATTATTGTTCATCCCTGCTCATAACTTTTCTGCGTAATAACCACTCTTGTGACATGAAATATTATCCATTGTGCCACCCTTCTCTCTTTATCCCCACATGATGGGAGAGGCAGGCAGTGAGGTAGTCATCATCACCCATTCTTCACATGTGCTGTGCCATGATGTCATCATGATGCCTCTTTTTTTTGTGTGTGTGTGTGTTTTCTCTCCAGTTAACAGGCCGCTGAGCAAAAATGATGCTACGCTCACATCCTGTCTGAGTTATTGTAATTATGGGCTGCCTGTTATGTGCGGGGAAGCGCTCTGTCAGGCTCCCTCTAGTAATTACACGTAGGATAGGAGTCATTTTGGATGTGGGCAGTTGTAATGGGTTGTACAAGTGAGGGCTCCGAAGTTTCATTTGGTTGTTTGGGCACGATGTGAATGCAGCAACTTTACATTAAGTGGTGGTTTTAAAATGTGCTTTGAAAAATAGACTATTAAGCCTCTGGTGGCTCAAAAAGATGGAACAAGGACAATGGTGCTTTTTTGGGAACACCTTTTAATTTTGCGCTTGGTGTTGAATGTGCTGAGGATTCAGGGGGTTTTTTTTGTTTGTTTTTTAGCTGTCTGCAGGCTTCCTTGTTGTCTGCTCTGTCGGGCCAACAGGTAGCTGCATCATGTGTTCACATCGCTCAGCCGGGCCAATAAAGAGAAGCTGCAGAGGGGCTCAGAGCTCTCCCTCGGAAAGGAAAGGGGGCGGAGAGGTTGATCCCGCTGTACTCCTTTCCGCCTCGTCACACTACAGTGGCGCCTGTTGTTGTAAATTAACACCATGCAGCACCTATCAGTCAGGCTCAGGTGGTTTATTTGAGAGGAAATGAATGGCCCTTTTAAGGTGTTTTTACACTGCTGTGCCGCTGCAGTGCCATGTGCTTGAGACTGGAGGAGAGTGCCCTGAGTTGGTAATGAGGTTAGACTTTATGGTGGTCCACACTGCTGTGTGTGCTGCCTGAGCTGATGGACAAAACCTGTGCGTTTGCTGACACAACAGATGGTCGGAGTCCTCCTCGTGCTCTTGCAGAAAGCGAACCTTGTGAGGTTCCTCCTGAGTTATTACAAGACAGAAATATTTTGCGATTTTTTGTCAATTTGCTCTATCTCGACTCAAAATCTGACTGAGAGGGTTTATTGAGTTCGGGATTTGCAATAAAAACTGCATCGATACTTGTAATAAAAAACAGGCCTGTGTTTATTATATTTGAACAGATGAAAAAGCAGCAGCTCCCGGGGCTGAGACGCGAAAGGCCGGGCCACGGCCACAACCAGATAGAGGAGCAGAGCCCTGAATTACTCTTAGAGCAAATAGTCTGGAAAGATGCATCTGTTTTTTTGTTCGCTCCCTTGTCTCCACCCTTCCCCCACCACCACCCTCACCCCCCCCTCAGCAGACAGACAGCGCTCGGTGTCACAGCTGGTATTACTTGTCGAGCGAGTGGGGCTCTCCCTTTTGCTAATGGACTAATCTCTTGCGGGGGTCACCCAATTTCACCTGAGATAGATTCACTCTTTCATCTTTAACGGGGTTATGTCCAGACTCGTCTCATGAGCGGCATGATGTTAACGTGCAGGAAAAAGTACGCTGGCGCTACATGTGAGACGCCGTGTGTTTGTGTGCTTGTGCACGTCTCGTCTTGTTTATAGGCGGCGTTCTCTTGATGTTGGAAGACTGCTTGTGGTTGTTTCTGCTTTGAAAGGAGATTTCTTTGTGACTTGCAAAGTATTGTATCCCTTCATGCAAAATTCAGATGCAGTCATGAGAAGTATGGCAACTCAGCCGAATCATGGATTTGAATAGAAATGCTGCATCTGTACTTCACTTTGTTCTACCACTTTAATACGTCCCCTCTTGAAATAGTTGATTTGTTTGTTGAGCAAATTTTTGCGAGTGGCTCACTAGCTAGCGACAGAACATCAAAGTATGAAATCAAGATTGGCCATCTGTATATCTGAGTAAACACAACAGGAGAATCTGCAGAAGTTAAAGAATTGAATTCGGCTGCAAGAGATCTTAAACTAACAAAGGGAGCAAACCTATTAATCCATAGGAGGTTATTAGAATAGAAATGATTAAAATGGCCCCAAAATGTGATATCTACACAACTCATTATCCCACTGATGCTTAACCCATTATGGCAGCTCTTACAGTCTCTCAAAAGGCTCTGTGGGACTCTCAGTCCTGTGTGTGTGGAGCAATTCTGTATCTGAATCTTCTCTAGTGTCATGCAGTTAGTCTGCTCTTGTTTTTGATGAAAAAGCACTTAGTGTTGAGTAGAAAGTGATGCCATTACTCAGCCCAGAATAACAAAGTGAGTGAGATATCAGAAAGAGAGAGAGACAACCAGGTGAGGTGTGTTACGTGTGCGTCATGTCCTCCTCAGACCTCGACCAGAATAAGAAGTAAGTGTGAGCGGAAGGAGGAGGTGTTGCTCATGCTCAGAAAGGGGAGAGACTTTCATGTGCTCCTCCGACAAGAGAGGGCCGGTCAGACAGCCGAGGCCCTACTGTAAATTAAAGCAGCATTAGGGTGGGGAGCCCGGTGTCACTTCCCATCAGGGGGTGCAGGATTCCTACCGGCGCCCCTAGCAGCAGCGCTTTACAGCCTGGATTCCGGGATCAAGCTCAGTTCACTACTCCCATGCTAACTTTAGCTTTAAATTGCAAATAACTCAAAAACAAAGATGAGGTTTTGGGTTAAAAACAAAAATAACCTGAAGTCCTGATGAAATGAAAGCGTGACTGTTACATAACCTGTGATGGAGCATTAAAAAAAAAGAGCAAAGAGAAGGTTTTAGTGCAAATCTCATAGGGTAAGGATAAGGGTCTATAATAACCTGCTCTACTTATGTGAGAGGAGAAAAATCTTTGGATACTATGGTTTCCAAGCAATTAGGCCGATGCATCAGCTTGTCCCCAGAGAAATGATGCTTATAACATATGCATCTGGAACATATGGCATGGCAACTATGGACCTGCTCATGTACAGCAGACCTGGAATTAATTATAGACAAAACAATGGCCCCTAGATTCTGCAAATATTATTATTCTGCTGTAACATCGTTGAATGTAGACACGTGTTTCTGCTTTCTTTCAGTCTTTGTCTGCCCTGCACCCCTCGCACAGTGGGTAGGAGTGGCGCACACCCACACACTCGCACACACTGTTGTTTCCACCCCCAGCAGGACACTGAACAGGTGGAGCGGTGTTGGTTTTTAGGGCCGTGAAGGGAGCGAGCGTCTCTTTATGATTCCTGTTTGTGTGTGCAGTTGTTGAGAAGGAAAAGCAGTTTGCTCCCATCACTCACGTTGCACTAAATGATAACTTCTCAGGTCTGGGCCTTGAAATTCACTTGATTAGAACTTTTACAGGCAGTTGTTCTATGGCGAAAGTTCAAGAGCCGTTTGAGTGTCGAAGATATTTTTAGATTTGTTCCGAAATCTCATAACTAAAACCAAACTTCACCTTTAGATTAGATGTAGCAGGGCGGCAGTGAAAGAAATATGAGCTACCATAAGAACATGCTGAGTTTCCTCCATGTCAGAGAGAGCAGAGAAATTCACTCTCAGCTGGACTCAGTGAGCAGGAAGATGAGTGGCGTTTCCTTTAGAAAATGAAAGAACTCAACGAGGAAAAAGGTTCGCCTGTGACGATTTTACACACAGGATTATCAGTAAACCAGCAGCAAGTGAATCTTAATTACACTTCAGTGATTGGCTTGGCCCACTTTTTGAGCCAGAGTATGAGATATATTCAATTTTTAAAATCTTGGCTAAAATTGCCTCTTCAGTCATCCTTTTTTTTTTTTTTTTTTTTTTTTTTTGTTGTAGTTTGCCGGTCAGGTTAAGAAAGGTTGGATGAATTTAGCCCTTTATTGACCTTTCATGCATGCATGTTTATGCAGAAGTGCTCATTTTGAAGTGAGAGGAAGCATCACGGCGTTTTACCAAACGGAGTAACATCTCAGTTTTCTCCTTCCTCCTTTCGCACGCAGGTTTCTCGCTCCTCCATGCAAAATAATGGTTTATTTGTTATCCAAGGGGAGGGACCAGGGTTCTATTGTTTCAACCATAAAGAAAGGCTTAACAACAGGAGAGAGATGACTGTGCTATGCAGTAGTGCTTCTTTCTTTATGCAGGAATACCCCCATTGAAATGCATGAAGGTATCCTTGGTTTTGGTGAAAGACCAACAGCACTCTGAGATTGGGCGGCCCTTGTTGCAAGGACAAAAAGTGAGGTTGTTTCTGTCTTTTGTCATTGACGCAGCCCCCAGCTTTCACTGGATTCCTGTGGACTCCTGCCGACTGTATTGTGAGGCTGGCTCTTTTTAAACAAATGAGTGTATGATAGCGACTTCTTGCTCCCGCTCCTCTCTTTGTCATTAATATGGAACAGCACACACACCCCTCGGAGAGGGCACAGAGAAGCTGCTGCCTGCCCCTGCACTTCACATGTGCAACCTGACTGGGGGCGGGGGCACCTCTCCTCCATATGAAAAGCCTGTGGCCACACCCATCTTTAACAGTGCCTGGATCTTTGTTCGGATTCTCCATTAGAGTCATTGCTCTGCGTTAATGAATTCTTTGAGAGGCCTCCATTAACTGTGATGTTAATCATTCGACCTGAGAGAATATTTAAGGATTTACCGTGAAGGAGCACATATGTATGGAAAGCCAGAGGGTGGGTGCTCATGTGGCCTTTGTTTTTGTGAATTACATGTAATGAACTTCTTTTTCACATTAAAATTTGTTATTATGGATGAAGCAAAGACAAACCAGTGAGTCTGTTCCCGGAACTGACAGCAGACTGCCAGCAGCAGGGGTTCCTCCTGACCCATAAAGGGGGGGGTGCTGACTCTCCCTTAATTTCTGCCTATTTATGAGAGTCAAATGGCAGGACACGAGGTTGCTCATGTATCAAACCTGTATTTTGAATGTGTGCGAGGTTCAGGGAAGTCAGGCGGGTTGACTCAGCTTTGTGCAAAAGGTGAAACATTCATTTCGAGCCCCGGGCCTACTAATAAAAATGACACAGAGTTTTGTCTTCCCAGTCATTTCTGAATCGTCCTCTGTAAGGTCCAGAGCTCTTTTGCAATACTGAGAAGTCGTTCTATTCACACAGACACTGTTACGCAATTTCTCATTCAAACATTGCGCTGCTCTCTGTTACATCGTGCCTTTGGGACTGAACAGAATGGCCTTGTGTCTAAATTTGACCTCGGCATTCACATTCTTGCCATTTTAAAAGTTGTGTCTTTGTGTTGTGCTGATGTCCGCTCTCCTCCCCTCGTAGACTGCAGCAGTCTGCGGTGCCTGGAGCTATCTGTGATTACACGCTGCTTCAGTTGAACTTGCAGAAGACAGGACTTCTCATTCAGGGAGACACTCTCTGTCTCTCTCACAGGGGATAGCAAGCGTATAGCTCTGATTGGAATTAAAAGTCTGTCATCCTGTTGGTGCCTAAATACAAAACAAGAAGGAAGATTAAATGGTTGGCCTGTGTCCCTGGGTCACCAAAGTATCAATACACTTGGGACTAGCCTTGAAAATTTATACAGGTCTAAAATGTGCTCAAAGGTGGAATAAAAGCCTAATCCTGCTCTCATGCCCCTCTTTAAATTTCAAATCACGGTGCTGCTTTCCTTACAATGGTAGTCATCTTTTTGTGAAACTATCATTTACTGGATTTCAAGCTGTTCTATTAGATTTTCAACCAGGGGTATGTCTGAAGTTGCCATGGAGCGTGTGGAAAGATTGTTTAGCAGCGCAATTAATTTGTAAGAAACAGAAATTATTAAAAAAAAAATAGAAATCCAAATAGGATCACGTTTTGTTGTGGTTCTAATCTGTAGTGAATCACAATCACATTAGGCAGCATATTACCACCTATAATAGCTACAGCCCCACCGACCCGAGTCACTTTTAACACCTTAACGCTATGTGACACGGCACCACAGATGATTAGATAGTAGAAATGATAAATTGTAGCTAGTTCAGAGATGATAAACATTTAAATGTTTACCTAAAATTAATCAACAGGTGACGCAGCTAGAAGTCGGCTAATAGATAGATAGATAGATAGTAGTTGAAATAATTAGCTAAAAGCAGATTAATGCAAAACAGTTCAATATTAACAGTTTAATATTAAATATTAGCTAAAAGTTAACATATGAAAGAGTTAGCTTCAAGTAGCCTGGACAGTTGAAATGTTATCTTAAACATTTGAAATATTAGCTAAAAGCTATAACACGGGGTGCAGCTTAGTGCTCTGTCAGACAGGTCTGGAGGCACATAGAGTTTTCTTTGGATGTTGTTGCCATCGCTATCTAATGATAATGTTTACTTTAAAACCTACATAATAAAAAATAGGTTATTAGGCCTATTTGACCCTCTCTGGAAAGGCTCCTTGCTCTAAACCATACAAGTGCTAATTAATTTATCCCCCATTCCCCTTTGACAGCAAGACATTTTCCCATTCCAGTCGATGAACACTCGGCCTCGGGGCATGTCCTTCCTAATGAGCAACTTCTTTGAAAAACCATAAATAAGGGAGACGAAATGTAATCCTCAGAGCAGATTACAGTACATTATTCAAAACTATCTTGTTGCAAGCCAAACGCATCAGCAGCAGCAGCTCTGTTTCCTCAGACTCAATATCAGTTTTTGTTCAAAGAAGTCAAGTGGTGGCTCTTTGCATGGCAATTACCCCACGAGCGATGCTTTGGCTGATGCATGACTTGTGGATGTGTTAGAAGTTTTATGATAAGACGCTCTCCTTTGCTGTTAAGTATTCAGCTGTTCCACTGCCAGACCTTACAAGGAAGGTGAAGAGATGCTTGTCTGGTAATTGGATGCAATACTTAATTTTCTAACGGGACCCCGTAAGAGGTCGAGTAGCCTTGTGTTCCTGGGGGGAATCTCTAAGCATTACACATCCCACTGGTGCAATTTAAATACTGACTTTTGTACTGACTTACCCGCTTAGGAAAAAAAAAAAATCAGTGTGTATGACTGATTTTGTTCTGGCTTGACTGCAGGGTGGTCGCACAAGAAACAAGCAGGAATGTTTGTCAGTAAACTCATCAGCAGGCAGTCTGCCCGAGGCCATTGTCATATAAAAGTTGCTCTATCGCTGTGCCTGGCTATTCTATAGAGCGAGGACGCTGCTAAATGAACTTTGCAGGGTTTAATTTTGAGTAATGAAGATGCCATAACCCATTATGCTACCATTCAGTTCCCCCCATATAAGTAGTAGGCTATATACAGAGGAGATGACACATCATTTCCTCATATAATGATAGTGATTTCATTTGAACGTGCAGGGTCACACAGCAAAGAGTTTGACACTGACAAATGAACAAGTCTTGGTTTTTTTTTCTGAGTTTAGGTTAGGGACATATAGGGTAAAGCGGATTTTCGACCCTTTTCCGAGGAAATCTCAGGATTACCTGTCCTATTGTGGAGGGCTTGTCGCAGCACGTTCATCTGAAGACAGAGCCACCGAATGGATATGCCAAACCAAGACAACATCACAGATTGCCATTACAAGAATATTTGTTCAGGCAATATTATCCCCCAGGGTTTCTAATAATTGGAAAAGTTTGTTACCTTTCTGCTCAGGGTGGTATTTCTTCAGATATGCTTGGATGAATATGCTTCTTTATTGTCCTCAGTAATGTCTTGTGTTCACTGCATTTTCATATCTCAGGTCATTACATCTGCAAATATACATGTTCTTTATATTAATAATACCTGAAGAGAAGCGGAGCTGGGTAACAGTTTTCCTCTTTTAGATGTATTTTTTCCCCCTGAAGGCAACTTGAATGTATTGGGGCTACAGCTAATGATTATTTACATTGTTGATTAATTGATCAGTTGATTCGTCTATAAAGTGTAAGAAAACAGTCAAAATGAGCATAATAATTTCTTAGAGTTCATGACCAGCAGTCCAGAACCCAATTTACTGCCATGCAATATAATGAACAGCAGCAAATCTGCACATTGCAGCAGCTGCCTGGAGCCATCACAAACAGGAAAGCTACTGATTAACTTTCTGTTGATCAACTACTCGACTTTCAGCTCAGGTCCGGACCAGATGTCATGGCCATTCGGCCAATATTTGTGAGACATGTCACACAAAAGCAAGTGTTGGACAAGTTAGGCTTTGTGGTTGCGCTTGAGGGGATCACCAAAGTATCTAGGCTTCATCATTATTTCAGTCTGAAGCAAAGTATTGGACCAAAAAAGACAGCGTCCATAAAGCCATGTCGCTATTTGGGCTAAAGAACATATTTCCGAAGTTGTCTGCAGTTTTTACCGTTAAAATGCAGTTTTTTATAATCCCAGCAAGGGTACTCCTAATTATCAGGTGTGGTATTGCTCTGTGCTACGATTTGCTGCCCTTTGTGGTCTTTCGGGGGAGCCTCCGCCTGAAGCTCCTGTCTTTTCGTCTGACCCGGCAGCAGATCAGCAGCTCGTTGCTCCAGAGGACTCTCTGAACAGCGTGTTGACTAACTCTGCCTGAAGGGGGATAGTCTGTGCAGAACGTTCCCGTGGAGATTTGAACTCACGAGTTCTTTAGGCTGCATTGTAGATATTTTTATATTTTGGAGATATATTGGTATCGGCGGTGGAGGAGGTGTTCGCAGGTTATTTTCTCTTATTGATAGGTTTTGCGTGATCAGTTCTGATCTGCAGGGGCTCTTCTGCTGCTTGTTATGTGAGTACCACGCAGGAGAGGCAGAACAGGAGTGGCTTAAGATGTGCAACAGCAGAGTGATGGTTAAAAGCACTTACCTTGATGTATGGCTTCTCCTCGCGTCATGATGGAAGAAGAAAATGTAATAGCCACTACTAATGAAATTATTATGCCTTAAAGGCACCCCGTGCATCCAAGACGACGGTGACATATTCAGAACTACAGAAGCCGAGAGTGGTTATCTCATCTTCCAGAACCAAAAGACACAAACAAAAGAGCGAGATTGGGTTTGTTGTTGTTGACAGTTTCATCTGTTTTGTGTCTTCGGCAAAATGAGGCTATTAGTGACCTCGCTTCGACAAAAGATAAACTGTCTTTTGCAGGTAAGTTAATTTATTTCACATCAGCAAACTCTTCCTCCCGTTCAAAGACTACACAAATCGCTCATCGTGCACAAAAACCAGCTTGGCGCCGTTGGAGTTCACACTAGTAAAACCTTTCAGCCAAATCACGTTAGCGGTTATCCCGCCACGTAAATCTAAAAGTCCTGAAATCGTAGGAAGACTCGGTAGTGTGACAGCGCATGTTAATCTCCAACCTTTCACAGCACTCCATCAAAGCAGACGTTGGTCCATGGGTATTAAATGTGAAACCACACAGATTTGATGTGCAAGCAGGTACATAATCCTTTGTATGTATTATCTGCATTCCATGTATTCCTCCCACCGCTCTCTGCTCTGTTTAGCTGGCAGAGGCTTAGGACCCCCCAGAGCCAGAAGCTAAAGCAGGACACAATTTGAAACCGTCATGCCCTCTTAATACCAACCAGGCTGTTTGGCTTATTGGAATGGGGAACATTGCCTGCACTGTTTCACAGTGAAGGGTTAGAAGGTCAGGCCTGTCATTACGAGTGCTCAACAGCATACATGACTCTTCACTTAACTAATGCGAAAGTATCAGCATCGCCACAGCAATTACCAGAGATGAAAGCTACGCAAGCCATCTGCGGAACAAATGAAAATATCTACCTGTTAATATTTTCTGTTGTTTACAGCACAACAAGGCATACATTATTGATACGGCAGAGCAGGCGCCGTGCTTTAAATTCAGACAATAATAACACTATCGCACCTATATCCATTAATCATTCACTTTGTGTGGGGAAAATATTAGTCCATGCTTCATACAGCGTCTAATGAAGCACTTTGAGATCGATAAGTGGATGCGTTCTTGTTTTCCCACATAGAAAAGTGATGAGGTCTGGGCTGACTCCCTCTTTCTCCACTGCTCTGGTCAGGGCTGTGCGTGGGTTGGTTGCCAGCGCCGCTGTGTAGAAAAGGCTCAATTTACCTTCAGCAGGGGTGTGTTGTGGTGATTGGTATCCTCAGGCACCACCTGCAACTGTAATAATGTCATACAGATAGTATAATAGTAAACACAACTGCTCCCCCAGGAGCGATGGGCTACAGATGTTCAAAGAATTTCCTGGTGAGGCAGGCACGGGGGACGGGGCGGGGCCACTTCGACAGGAAAGGGAGGACTTGCAGACAGGCAGGTACTTGAACAAAAAGCTGGTTGCACAACGGTAGCTGCCAGCTGGGCTAATATATCAAAATAAAAATAAGTACTATATTTGCTACCAGTAGAAGGATGCTTTTAGTCTGATGGTGCAGTGGATGTTTCCATCTTGACCCTCTGTTTGTTTTCCATATATAACACGTTGAGCATGAGGGTTTGCAGCTACCAGTTATTGTCACGACTGAGTCAGCTGTCCTTTCTGCCAGACAACAAGAGGGAAATGCCCACCAGATGTTCCCAGAGCCCAGAGTGGTGTCTGCAAATTGCTTGTTTTATCTGGCCGACGGCCCAAAACCCCAAAAATGTTTAATTCATAATCATATAAAACAGAGAAAAGTAGCAATTGATTAAGAGATGAAGCAGCTAGCGGAGTAATCGATGGCCAACAAATGAATCACGAGCAGATCTGGTCATAGTTGATTAATTTTTGCTTATGTTTCAACTGGTCTTTAGCTCGGGTCTCAAATGAGGATTTGCTGCTTTTGTCTTCAAAAAGAATGTCTGCGGCACCGATGGTCGGACAAAACAAGACACTTGAAGACATCAGCTTGGTGACGGGCATTTTTTCACTCCGTTCTGACATTTGCGCAGACCACAGGATCACTCGAATGATGTGATTAATCAGGCTGGAAAATCATCACCTAATGCGGCGCATGAGGGTTTGTAATGGGTCTTAATTTCATTACAGAATAATATGGCAATTATCCTTTTTCAGTTAATTAATTAATCCTTTTGGATGTCAGAAAATAGTGAAAAATCCATTTCAGCTTCCAAGTTCAAGGTGATCTTTAAATGACTTGTCTGACGAACACCAGAAAATTGAATTTGCAGTTAAATAAAACAGAAAAAAACAGCAAATGTTTACAATTGGAAGTTTTGTTTGACACTCTTGCTTGATAAATGATGCGATTCCAAAAATTGTGGACTATTTTATGTCGATTGATCAATCAGTTAATCGACCAGCCTGCGCGTCGTTCGTGCCGATTACCCTTTAGGGGAAATGATAAAATTGATTACAAATGATGTTCAATGCATAATCCACACTTACCCTAGAAGTCAGTCCTGCTCTAGTTGGCTGCGTTGCTTCAGGCAAGCGAGGCTGGCAGCTTTATGGCCTGTATGCAAAAAAACCCTGATACCTCCTGTCTGATGTGATAGCTCGAGAAGAGACCTGGTGAGACGACGAGCACTTTGATGTCGAGAAGGTTGTTTTGAATGTGTCAGGAATATTTTAAAACTGCCTATTAACACATCTGGCTGAACGGGCGGGGGGAGAAAAAAAAGGAAAGTGTTGTAACAACTCGAGGATTCATTTCTTGCTCTTAGATTTATGGATTTCAAACTCCTCTGTAATTCAAAGGGCACGATATTCATTAGTGAGAAACATTACGCGCTGTTAGAGGCTCCATCTGGAGTATCACACCATCTGCTGCACCTCTCTAACCCTTACATTTACTTTATTAGGCTGTAAACATTTATTATATTATCACTGTGACTGCATTTTTAAGCCTTAATTGGGTTGATTATACTTCCTTGTGATTGCTTGAGGAAAGGGGTTTGTTTTATTTTAATTACATAGGCTAAAAAAAGAGTTTTCAAACACCAAGTCCTACCCTCAGAGAAGCCGTGTGCATTTATCTGCACCTCGTAATCTCAAACCCAGCAGTACGAACTACAGGGAACCATGTGATCTGATACCTGCTATCAAGGCTTTGCTAAACTCGGATGCATGCAACTGAAATGTTGTGAGTCTAGTTGGAAATTCGAAGAATACACGCCACGAACGAATAAATCAGAGCCGCAGGAGGTGTTTCTGGGGTGCGTTTTGCCTCGCATGCACACACCACACGGTGTAAATATGATCATGTGCGTCCTGCTCCTGTAAAAACTAGCAACGTGTGTTATATCAGTGCTGCTGTAACATTGTTGATCACTCGCCAAGATCCTCCAGAGATTAAAAAATAAATAAATCTTTGGATTCAAGGTTGAGCTCAACTAAACTCCCAAAAAGACTCACAGAGGTGTTACAGTAACTGCAAGCTTAACTACCTTAGGTTGAAAGCCACTGCGATTAGAAGCAGAGTTAGGCAAGGGTGAACGGGCCAATAACGCTCTTGTATCCTCAAGTATAATAAAGTTTGAAGGCTCCTTGGCCTCACATTCAAATTACTGAATGAGCGGCTTCTAAACACACATCTGAATTGAGAGGTAATAGGCTCCAGCCTTGCTATCCTCAACGTTTGAAGTGAACACAAATGCAAATTTAATAGGTGTCTGTTATTTTGCTTTTAGGTAATGAACTGAAAAGGTTGAGTATTGAATAGCAGTTCACCTTCATAGATGAGGGAATAGCATTAAATGTGTTTTAGATATCAATATGTGTGTGTGTATGTACATATATATATATATATATAAGCCTTTTTTTTACAAAATATGTCCATTTTTATGAGTTCAAACGTTGCAAAGGCTTTAAACCTCTCATTTGCACATGTCACAAACCTTATGTGAGTTAGCTTTATCTTTCTAACAGAGGAATTCAAGTTGGAAAAGCCAAGTTTTTGCATTTTAATAGCAAGAAATTATTCAACGATCCCATTTGCCCATAATCTAGCGATTGTTTGTAAGTCGTGTCTGTTTTTAGGGAATTTCGTTAGCATGGCTTTCAAATCTTTTTGCTCTGACTTTTTTCAATTCGTACCTCAGAAACACGGCCATCGTGACACAGCCGACATCCATTAGTTTCCAACAGCCACTTCTCCATACAGGGAATTTAAAAATCTATTGTGTTCATTCGTAACCCGGATTCAGGTGAGGTAATGGGAGCGGAAACAGAAGAATGAAGTCATTGTCGAAGTGTTAGGCACCGAGTTGCATTAGGAAGGGTTAATGGATAAGTAGCAAACGTTGTGGCTGTTTTGTTAATGGCCTAATGTTGCCTTTAATGGCACGTCGTTAGTGAGAGTTCTCGGTGGATCTTTAGAGTCATGACTGCGAGCTCTCCTATGATGGGCCCCCAAGTCCACCCACAGGCATCTCACATCCACTTCTCCCCTCAGGTCCCGTGGCCTGCGCCCCTCAAATACATAATTCACGACATAATGGACGTGATTTCTGAGTGCACTTACCAGCCGATCACTCCGGCAGGATGCCGTCTTAAGAGCAGTTCCTGCGCCCGTGCAGCTCATCTGCTGACACAATTTATGACATTTTTAAAGAGGGTTTCAGGACGCTCGTGTGGTCGAGCGTAGAGGAGAACATTTCAAAGACTAATGATCATGCCACAAGATCAATTTCTTGGAAACCTTATGGCAAGTCATTTAGAGCGATAATCACCCGTCTTGTAATATGCTTTTATCTTTCCCATCTGTCTCACCCGCAGAAAAATATAACAATATAACTCTGATCCTGCCAATAACATGGCCAGGCAAAATATTAGCTACCTCTTCACAGATATTCCATATAAAAAGGTGTGTGCTTCCCCTCCTAGTTGCATATGCTCTTCCGCCTTATGGTGACACTTATTTGTGCTTCCATTATATTCCAGCACCAACAAAAACTCCCCCAGATATTAGTTTTCTTTGCTTTGCTGAAACTTAGCAGAGCAATTAAAGCACAATCACAGCCGAATTGTCTGCTTTGATTGTCCTGTCAGCATCTTTAGAATGAGGCAGTAATTTAAAGGAGCTTGAACATCATTTATTAAAAACGCTTGACAATGGTTCCCTTTTAAAATCTCATATTAAACACACTTGCTAATCAAAGGGAAAAATGCAAGAGACTCTTGAATCTGTTGCAGTTTTTTTTCCTGTTTTTCTGTAAATCTTTATGTCAGGTCTCTTATTATTCTGCTTCAAAGGTTGAATATTAGTCAATTAATGATGAAGTTCAGATTGCACTCGTGCTCTGTGCGTTGCTGGATGTATGTAACTGTGGTGGGAGAGCGAATGAGACGAGGTTTTGGATCCACCTGGCAGTCTGAGGTCTGTTCTGCTGGTTGGATAATGCATCAAACGCAGACAAAGTGACACCATGCTGAGATATTTCCGTCACAGCCTCATTGAAATGTAATGTAAAACTCTAAAGCATCAACAGGAAATAACGGGTTATTTTGTTATTTGAGTCCCATACTTTCCTCATCACTTAAACAGATTGAAAACCAGTGCAGGCGGCAAAACAATAAGTCACTTCGACGATGTTCTTAATAGACCACAATGCAGTGTGGTCACGAGACATCCTGTGTTATTAGCTACAGAGCAGGACTCACGCCTGCCTTTGCCCTTATTATTCCAGCACACACGCTATTATTCTCTTCATCTCCACAAATAACCCACAGCTGATGCAAAGTGCTCGCACCTGTCTCTGGTGGCCAGCAGGCATTCTGGGAATTGGAGGAAATCACAGAAGCAAACAAGCTACGATACACCACGAATACTGTGCAGTCAGAAAGTGCCACTCTTAGATGAAGTTGGAGGGAAAGAGGATGAAACTTCGTTTCAAGGGTTGTCTTCAAACATTTTCCAGCTGAGATCCACCTACTTTAAATCAGTGAAAAGGACACAGAAAAAAAATCACAAAAACAGAAATCTCTCATGTAAAATCACCAAATCTAATCCCACTTGGGCAGAAAATACTGTTACCATCCCTCGTAGTAAGAAGCCAATAAAAAAATCTTTAAAACCTGCATCACACATTCATGATATGAAAGATTTTTCTTTGGCATGGTGTTTCTTTAGGGATCCAGCTGTTCATTACACTTGTGGCTCGATGCACCTGAAGCCAAAATAAATCTCCTCCTCCTTGAGCCCACCCATCTTTCTTTGTCCTCTCGTCTCAATCCCCGACGAGAGGCGGAAGCAGCAACCTGATCCCTCAGCGGCAGGTCTGCACAGGTACTGAGCCCTCCTCAGGACAAGTCTGAAACCAGAGAAAATGGAGCCAGCATTTTCAGTCACAAGGCAACAATGGGATCCCGACAGGTGGGACTGCAGGCAATACATTAGCCCTGTTCCCGCCCGCTGTCGTCTGTTGACCACACATGATGCAGCAAATGAACATTGTTTTTTTTGCCTGAGGGGGAGAGAGCTACCTATATGTCTCTGTAGAAAATATGTTTCGCACTGGAAACTGCATTTTGCATCTAGCTGGAGGGGAGTGTAAAGCAGGTTAGGCTATTCGTTGCTCAGGCACACTGAAGTATAAAGATGCATGAAGAGAACTGATGAGGGTTATTTTCCTGGGCTTTACTCCTCTGTGCCTTTGCATTTATATTTTTGTAAAAGCTCTCACTGGCACATTGGAGTTTTCTGCTTTATTTTCCTGAATAACATGAAGTATTAACATGAGCTCTGTGATTGGGTATTTTGTTTGCCAAGCATGAACACTATTGTTGGTTTGGTTGCACGGTGGCCTTAAAATGGGTCCATGCTGCTGGGGTGAAGGAGGGGAGCCATTATGCTTAATAGACTCAGACTAATAGTACTGTGTGTTGTGTACTCTACATAATTCCCCATTTGCTGTCCATCCTCCTCCTTAGCAGAACACAGGCTTGCTTTGCCCCGAGGTGACAAACATGGCTCTGCTCGTGCAGGCTGTGAAAATGTGAGTGGTTTTTATTTATTCGATTTTACCCCGGCTTTTAAAGCTGTCCTGCTTTTGACAAAGAACTATCAGACAATTATTTGATTAGTCGATCAGCAGAGGATTTGCAGCTATTTTGACCGTCAAACAGTTGTTAAAGTCATTTTCCAACCATTCTCTGTTTGAGCATTTGCTGATTTCCGCTGTTCTGTGTAATTGTAGGCTGAATATATTTGAATTTGGACTATTAGAGGAACGCTGTTTCACTATTTTGTTTGCATTTCTTATACTAAATTAATTAAACAAAATAATCGTTAGCTGCAGCCCTAGTGAAAAATGAACTGTATGCTTTAAGGACGTCTGCAGGTAACAGTTCACAATTGTATTCATTATTAGCGAGTTAAATCTTATTTTACTATTTACTAACTATTTTTGAGGCAACATTTGCAACCACATGTGGACGTAAAGTTTTATGATTAATAGAGCTAACATTAATTTAAGTAGATTAATTAACAGTTATTATCTGTCAGTATTGTCTGGATCAACCAAAATGTCTTTGAAATGTTTGCTGAAGGCCAAGGCGACATATTCACATTCCAAACCCAGAGATATACACTTTACAGTCATATAAAACAAAGACAAGCAGCAAATACTGCACACTTGACAAGTTCCAACAGCAAATGCTTGGCATTTTTCCTTGAAAAAATGTCTTCAATGATGGTTAAAAAGGATTGTGGATTAGTTTTCTGTCAATTGGCAAAGTGGTCCAGCTCTGAAGTAGATGTGTGATAATAACTGAAAAGTTTTTCAGTAATCTGAATGTTAGAAGAGGATGGATTCATTCAAATTTGAGGACAGAAGCCTTGAAAGAGATATCCTGCCTGTTTGTTGCACAGACAACATGACATTTCATAAGTGGGAAAATAAATTGGTCTGCTATTCTTGAGGCTAATTTCCCACTCCAATATTTTTTCATTGCATGGCTGTGCATCAATTCAGACGTATATTAATGTCAGAAAATATCACACACTCATGAATCCAATAAATGTGTTAGACTTTGGACAACGTTTCTCATGGAACTTTTCGATAAGACTCCATTGGATCACTTATTAAAAACAAACAAAAAAAGACTAGACAGAGCTAGTTCAGCTGGACAGCAGATGGAGCCTGTGGGGAACATGTCAGACAGTGAAACCTTTGTCTCAAGCTGTTCTGTCCATAAATGGACCTTCTTAGTGGATTGGTGGTCCCTAAAAGACCTTTACACCCTTCTGAAGGTCAAAGAGATGCAGGGCTATGTCTTCAGGGTGTTGGGGAGGCTTTCAGTGCCCTGAGACAGATGGTGTGGCACAAAATGAGGCTTGGAAAATGGCTCAAATCTGCACATCAGTGCAGTTCATTTCACATAATGTGGCTTTTGTCAACCCCAAAGTACTTGAACAAACTCATATCTTCTGCTTACTTCTGCAAAAAAAATCGATGAATTTGGGCAGCTTTTCAACATCAGCACTGAAGCTCAAACAATTTTCAGCAACCATTTTAGAAGCAAAATAGTCGCAGTCATTTATCAAATACAAATACCAAATATTCTCTGGTTGTCCTTCTCAAATGTGATGGTTTGCTGCTTTTCATTGTCATATATATATATTAAGAATAGGATGGGTTTTATTGATTGCATAAAGTGAGACTGGAGACACCATCATGGGATCTGGAGAAATTTAATGATTTTTTTCTCTTTTCTGGCATTTCATAGACAAAACAGTTAACTGATTGATCATGAAAATAATCATCAAATTTATGAATGATGAAAATTAATTGTCAGGTGCAGTGTAGCAAATTAAGATTTTAACTTGATGATGGCTCCAGATAAAAAGTTAAGGGATCACCAAAGCGATTAAGGGGAACACAAATGTCTGTACCATGAAATCATGCCAATCCACCCAGTGGCTGTTGAGACTTGCTCTAGAGCTGCACGATAATGTCACTTTAATTATGCACCTGCGGCACAAGCGGAAGTTTTTTAAAAATTTCCTGAAGTGTCCAAAACGGATTGCAAAGTTGCTATTCGCAATGATTGCTCAGCGTCGGCCATGCGAGGAGGAGCCAAATCGCATTCCTTCAGCACAGCAAATTTAATTGCCCATGCTAAGAGCCGTCATCCCAATCATCGCGATGAATTTGTGATAAACAAAAGCGAAAAAAAAACCTGTCAGCAGCAGTTATCTTATTTTGCTTCAGTGAATGTGTGCATTTGGAAAAGCAATGTGGTTTATTTCTGCATCTGCTGGTGGGCCGTCACGACAAGTGTGGGCACATGCTCATACCACTGCAGGAACGTGATGTTCTCGGCATTTAGGTACGGAAAAATACATGGCTGTATCGGCGTACGGCCAAAATGAGTTGGAAAACATTAGCATATTGGATATTGGCACAAATCCAGTATTATTGGCAACAAACTCACAAATGTGAAAAGTTATGTGGTCGCCAACTTCTGTAGGGTTTATCACCTGGGAACCATGAATGTCTGCAAAATTTCTAAGCAATCCATCCGACAGTCATTGAGATATTACAGTGGTGGAGCGAGCGATTCGCTGACAGGCCAACGTTGCCGTCTCAACAGCTGTGCCACTAGCACGGCTTAAAAGTTTGTGGCCCGCCCATAAAAGGGAAATGTTATTTTTTGAGGAAATACTGCTGCCACCCTGCTTCCACTGCAACGTACAGAACAAAACACACAGCACAATTTGTTGAGCATGTTTTCTCATTATATACTTCAGAAATGGAGAGTCATTCAGCTATGGGCATTTTTTGCCCACAAGCTCTCGACAGTCCGGTAAAAAATACAAGCCGATGCCCTTAGTTTTATGCTATAAAGACACTGACAGGCAATTACAGTAGGCAGGAAAAGGCAAAATTATAGAGCACACAATGTTGACGTTTGGAACGATGCCTCCGTGGCTCAGCCTGCAACAAAAAGAGAAGCTGTGTGAAAGGGATGTTGTGCAAGTGTGCTGTCAGTTATCCATCAGTGACATGATTACACCCCTTCCCTCGAGAGAGACAGACGGAGATAGTGAGGATCCAGTGTGTTTAAAAAAAAAAAAAAAAAACCCTTCAAGCTAGCTGGTCTGGAACACTTCCTCAGCATGAATTGATACTGTAACAGAATTCAAATACAGTCATATGCTTGTCACTGTTAGTAAGTAAGAGCTGAGTGAAGGAGCTGACAGGACAGCAGCCTATGGAGCTCATATAATGGAGCTCATATATCACCAAATAGCTACAAGGATGCTTTGGGGACCGTGGTGATGGACTGAGCACTTTCACGAAACCTTCCCTCACCTTTCCGTGTGACGCCAGTCGCTCTGTTTCTCCTGACAAAGCAATGACAGTTTGAGCTTCCTAAATCACATATGTCTTCTCATTCCAGACACTTTATTTAGCTAATCAAAATGCAGCACCTGCTGAATTATTAAAAGCGAAGACAAGGACGAGAAGCAGAATGTCACGGAAGGTTAGGCTTTCTTTGATTTCTCGCTTCTTAGGCAAGCGCCGTTCACTATAAGAATCTTGCCTTTCCTCAAGTATTATTGATCTAGTTGAAGTGGTTCTGTCTGCCCTCCTCACCGCTGATCTGCTTCTGAAGCGAGGCTATTTGCCATCAAGTCTATTGTGGACATGCGCCTTGGGATCTCCATTCACCGCACAATCCTCATTTTCAGCACTTAATAAGTTCGGGCCTCCGTTTTCTTGTTGATGTTGCGGCTGAAAGACGCGCACACGCACACACAAACGGGAGGGCGCGAGGTAGCAAAACAGGGATATAGAGACTAGTGTGGGGAGGTAGCTGATTTCCCTGGTGAGCTTCTATCTGAGCTGTCGTCACCTGTCTCTTCTCTGGGATGGAGGCGCCTTAATCAGGAACTTGAAAGTGTCTCCTGTGGTGCTGCCTCCTGTATCTGTCACTCGCCTGTCTATTACATGATTTGCCATCGCCAGAGATTCACTAATTTTTTTCTGTGTCCGGCGTGAGAACTCTGAAATTCACATCAAGCCTGGCGAGTTATTTTGGGTAAAGACACAGATTCAGTGCACTGGCACTGCAGCGTTATTTAACCCGATCTTCTGGAGACCTCGAGCTCTCTTTGACAGCTCGAAAAACACTCTTAACGTCGTCCCATCAGCTTTATGCTTCATGGCTCTCGCTAATTTTATGAAAATTGCTTATAAACATGTTTTTAAGTGATGACATGTTTCAGAAGTCTGACGAAGGCAGTGCCTCCGTTTGAAGTCTCAGCAACGGGTTTTCATGTGCTCCGTATCTGTGATCGCTGTTGACAGCAGTTTTTTGCACAGCACTATTCCTCCCACATCCCAAACAAGTCGACTCAGACGTCTGTTAATGGAGTTTTATGATGTTCTTCATCTCTCTCCAGAACATTACATGATAATAAACGAATGACCTTGTGGCAAACAAAAAAAAAGATTCATTCCATATAACATAAAACACATGCAGTACTTCCTGTTAGACTGTTCACTGTTAGACTGGACTATAATGTTAGAAGGGATCATTTGCTGTGTGCACGGTGTGTGTGTGTGTTTGTCAACGCCGAGTCACACTGTTCACCTACTTTTGTTGCGAAGGATTACCTTATCTCAGTAAGCAGCAGGAGCTTTGTCTTCTGTAACTCAACATGTGCGATTAGTTCTCATTGTGTAACAGTGTAATCGGCGCAGATAAAGCCTTTTCCTTAATGCAGCCCCTTTTAAAGTTCTCAGAGGGGCTGAACACAGCTTTATTTGAATATTCAAAAATGCCTATTTGAATTTGAAATGTAAGGAGTCTATTATACAGGAAGTGCGATAACCTCTCCAGCACTGCAGTGCTTGCTGAATATAACTGACTCTTGTTATTCGGCGATTGTATGATTCAGCAGTTTGAGCCTCAACACCGGGAAAACATATGTGCGCTTGGTTTCCAAGTGGATTCTGACATTTGGACGTGTCCTCGACCATTAGAGGATCGTGGCACCAGCACACCCAGGTGTACCGCATAATCTAGATACTGACAGATTATTTTTGGCATCCCCGGTAACTCCAAAACTGAAATGTAGCAGGATATGATCAGATTCGACGTATATGCAAAGCATGTCCCCATGTCTTGCGCAGAGAGCTCATTAACTGCCTCCTCTTAATAGATTCACAATGTCTCCATTTTCCTTTTTCCGCCCAGCGTGTGCAATCTTTTCTGCCCGGACCAGAAATGCATGTCTAGCTGAAGCCCGCTCAAGCATGAGAGTCGGTTTCATTAGATTTACATCAGAAAGACAAAACAAGGGAGTGCGGGATGGATACATGAGCGTGCTGTGTTCGCACCAGCAATCTGCATTACCATTTCAGGTGGATCGGACTGATGTACACCCAGTTGCTAAAATCTGGATGTGACCAACACTCTGTGAAATGCAGGCACACGTTTACACTCCAGAAATCTGCCCGGTTGCTGCACGTAGACTATCAAATGGAACTTCATCAAAGCTCGAGAAAAGAAGCGCTCATGAATACAGCAGTGCAGAAAATGTGCAAACACCTGAAGTTGGGCAAGACACTCGGTGTCATTCAGGCCCCAGATTGAGACGGATCAATGCATGACTTGATCTAAATAAGATTTTACTCCTTTAAATTCACTTCAAATGCGACAGGAGCAGATTTTTAGCTGCGTCAAATCGGGGATGATCAATGCAGGGAGTAGTTTTAATTGTGCTGCAGATGACAGTGTTTGGCGAAGAATTCCTGGGAAAACTATCAGCAGCTGAAATGTGTTGAGGCTCGTTTTGTCCCGCGCTGTCACTGTTAAATGTCGCCGAGCCTTATTTAAATGCAGGGATTGTATCTATGTGGGTGAAGGGCTGTGGTATCAGTGTTTCTCAAATAGTTTTTATTGGGTGGGTTACACTGCTTTGATGATGGCATACCCAGCTCCTGCCTCACAGATAGAGCTTCAAGCACTGATTGTCATCATCATAGATGTACATCATACCTTTTAAAAGCCCTTTTCTTCTCTTCTTTGTATATTTTCATATTCTCAGTTTCCTGTGTCAATGATTCCTCGTGTTTTTGCATCCACCAATCTAGCTATTTTATACAAATGTCATTGTGACTTAGGAAAGCAAAATTCCCATGCAGCCAACGGTAAGTTGATCTATTGTGGCTGTTAAAGGGATAGTTTGACATCTTGAGAAGTTTTTGGTGAGCCTTGGACCACACACATACCTATATGTCCAGTAAATATGCAGCAACAGCCAAGAGATCGTTAGCTTAGCTTAGCACAAAGACTGCAACTGGGGAAGCAACTAGCTCTGGTTGAATAGTTTAATAGTGAGCTTTAAAGGTCCTTGCATGTGAATTTTGTCACCTTTGGACAGAACCAGGTGTTTCCTCCATTTCCATCGTTGAAGCGAGGCTAGACTAACCGGCTTCCAGCTGTAACTTCATATATAACAGACACAAGAGTCATACCCATCCTCTCCTCTTATCCCAAATGTCGTACTCCACCACCGGGCAGGGCACTCATATCAGTAACAGCAATGGCAGGAAACAACTCGAAAAGAGAGCGCACCATGATGCAGAACACGCCTTGTTTATAGTCATATGACTGAGTGTCTGTTTATTTGTCATCAGCTTGCTGTAGCGGCTGCACTGACAGGTTTTACTGGTTCGCTCAACGTCAGTTCGATGTTGTTCCAGAGCTGACAGGTTCATAAATATGAGTGACAAGAGTCGGGAGTGTGAATTCGTTCCCCTGGATGTCAGGACGGCAATAACAGCCCTTTGTTGACGTGGGCCAAACTATTTGATATTGTCCTCTATCTTTAGTAAAGTAATACATTACAAGAGTACATAGCCATTTTATGAACTTGTTTAATTGTGGAAAAAGACACTTGACAAAAGGGGTTTTAACATAGAGCCGAGAACATAAAACAGACATTTAAGCACTTATGAACTTGCTCACTCATCCCGACCTCACAAGCAACTGTGCAAATATGCCTTCAGGGTCCCCATTGTTACTCCGTCCTAATGTAGACAATGGTAACCATAGTAAAAGTATTTACTTCAATTCAAATGGGATTCAAATGAGTATCATGCAGTATCACGCAAATTAAGTGACCACCCCTTCTGTGCACGACTCTGAGGAAACCTTTAAAAGTCTGATCGGTTAAAGTGAGAGTAAAACTTTCAGTGCAGAAGCGGCATTACAGTTTGCAGCTGTTCTTTTTCTGCATAAATATAATCAGACAATTTCAGGGTTGAATGCACACAGAATATTTGAGCATCTTCATTGTTTTGTGCTTTTCCTGTAAATACACGACCACTGTTTGTCACTGATTCAACAGATAGAAGCTGTTTGGCCACTGCTTTGTTCTCTTACACTTTGCTGAACTGCTGATGAGCTGTTTTGGATTTTCGCTGTCAGATTTCCACACGCCCACTCGTGCGTTTACCTTCGCCTGAACTCAGAGAGGTCTGAAATGTGAATCTGAATACCAAAAAACAGAGCAACACCTCATTTTCAGTCGGGCCATGGCAGCCTCTTCTTCCCCTGCGGCCCTCTGGCTCTAACCCCTCATCGCAGCCCATTGAGACACTTCTGCTGGCACCCTCCTCCCATCCCCCTCTCAAGCACTTTGTCTCCATGGCGATGTTTTGAATGAAATTTAGGGCAGGAAATGTTTTTTCACCAAGGGAGCTGTAAAATTAGAAGAACTCTATAGAAACTGCTGTTCTTAGCGTATATAGGCGAGCACTAAGTGCTATTGATAAATATCAGTCCAATATGCACAGAAAGGAGGGACTTTGATGCACTCAGAATAATAACTGATTTCAATTTTCAGTCAAAAAACCTCATGCTGTGTTGAAGCTGACCACATTTAGCCCCTCTGAAAAGTAATTGATAAGAGTGCCCCTGCTTTTGTCTTTCGCAGTCAGCGGTCTGGACACTGTTTCCGGCCTGTATGGGGAAACATTGGAGATCCCGTGCAACAATGGAGCCATAAAAGCAGAAGACATCCTGATCACCAAATGGAAATATGTAAGTCGCAGCAGAGGTCAATACATTCAAAATGGTGAAATCTGTCTGACACCCACTTATCGTGTCTGAACCACGCCCAGTCTGAGTGCATCGGCTGTCCATTAGAGCATGCATCTGTCCCTCCATATGACACTGCATAAACAGAGGATGTGGCGCAAGAACGCTGCGTGCTTCCATTTGAACTGGAAGCCAATGCCATATGTGACAGACGTGTAACAAGTGCACCGTGCTCTGCTCTCCAGGACAAAGGAGAGGGGCTTCCAGGAGACCTGCTGGTCAAGCAGAAAAACCAGAATGTCTCAATCAGCCCCACTGATGAATACAAGGGCCGCGTGAGCATGGCTGCAAACTCCAGCCTGCTGCTCTCTGCGGCCAAGCTGACCGACCAGCGGACTTTCACCTGCATGGTGGTGGCTGGCGCCGACATCACAGAATACCCAGTTAATGTGGTGATCTACAGTGAGTACAAGCCGGCATGAGTGTAGAATAACTTTCCTTTAATGACTGGCATGCAGCACACAAATCACCTACAGTAACACACCACTCATTAACACGTTTTTTTATGTATTATAGAGAAACCCACAAGCCTGGAGATTTCTGACAAAGCGGAGGAACTGGAGATTGGCAAACTTACAAAGGTGGGGTTTTTTTAATGTTAAACATTGCTTATACCTACATTATTTTAGGCAGTAAAGCATCAAGGGAACTCCCTACTTGAGCTGTGGTAGAAAACTACTCAGTCCTCAAATGCCGGAGAGGCGCCAAAAGCTAATTTGCTCAGATGTTTGGTCATTTAAAAAAGATGCAGATTTATTCGAAATATATGAAATGGTAGTTTTTGCCCTCTGATGGAGGTTTTTTCGCATGGTTTGATTTATATGTTTTTTTTTTTTTTTTGTTCCACAGTTGGGAACATGTGTTGCACAAGCCGCCAATCCAGCTGCAAATATCACATGGTTAAAGAACAACAAACCTCTGGTGGCTGATGGGAAAGGTCTGTATTCGTCATTCTGTTTCGTGATTAGAAATGCAAACAGTGGAGTGTAATATGAATATTACATTCACACATGTATTTATTCTCTCTGAGTGGGACTGTTACTTTAAATTATTCTTCAGTGATGAATTGTGCTGCGCTTGCCAGCAGTGGGAATGCAGTGTTTTGGTCATGTTTTTTTTTTTTCCTTGTTGGAGTTTTCAGAGTTGTTTTGTTTTCTGTCCAGGGATTTCCATCCAGGCCGAGGTGCTGGTAGACCCTGTTACTGGCCTTTCCACCACTTCATCCGTGCTGGAGTACTCGGCCGGGAAGGAGGACGAGGACGCCCAGTTCACTTGCAGCACTCAGCACGCGATGGGTGCAGAGCTGGTCTCCTCTCCAGTGATCTTTACTATCACCTGTAAGTCACAGAGCCCCGCAAACAACCATCTCAGAGTACCTTCTGCACAAACGAAAGTCTGAAATGCTGCTGGATGGTGACTTTTTTCATCACCACCACAGATTATGAAAAGTTAATACTTTGTCCTACATTTACCTCTCCAAAGGAAGACTTTTTTTTTCGTCCTGATGGTTTCATTGTCTTTGTTGTTTTTTCTGTCGGCAGGTTGTTTCAAAAACCTGCACATGGACTTTTAAAATATTAAATGTAAAGTTGGGTCACCCACCCACAAGGATTTCTTAGAGGAATAGTTTTTGAGAAGTGCATGTCTTTGCTGAGTTAGATGTGAAGATTGATACCACCTTTATGTCACTATGAAGCCACATCTAGCAGGTTAGCTTAGCTTAGCATAAAGACTGGAAACAGCTGGCTAGCCAAGAAATAACCTTTAGTTTTTGTAATGTTCTAACTGCTGAGCTTTGGAGCAGTTGCTGTTTTTTTTTTTTACTTTGTTTTTTTACCCGTTGCACAGAGCCAGGATAATTGTTTTCCCCTGTTTCCAGCCTTTATGCTGAGCTAAGCCGACCGTCTGCTGCAGTAGCTTCATACTTAACAGAGGGATATGAGAGCATTGATCCTCTCATCTAACTCTAAAGCGAGTCCCAAGCGTATGAGAGTATTAACCAGAATGTCGAACTATTTAAGTAAAGACTTTCCTCGGTTACTTGGGTATGTCCACATATGAAAACAACAAAAATCTGGCACATGTATCTCATCCTGGTGCAGAATTCCTATAAACCGTCTAGTCTTAAAAAAGAAAAAAAACAGACAGTCGTGCAGACTTGAAGGAAGATTCTGTCTGAATGCTAAATGAAAAGTCAGAAAAGAAAACTGCAGCAGTCCACTTGTGGCTGTCTCGCACCAGGCTGATCTGTTTGGGATCATCTTACTGGTATCTGTGCAAGTGTTAGAAGTTTCTCACTCAATTAAATGTTTTTAAAAGTATTGACAGGAATGAAACAGTGCTTCAATTCTGAGCTTCAATTGTTAATATGGGTACGTTTCTCTTGACTGTCATGTAATGATGCTAAATCTCATTTAATATGACATGACATGAATTTATAAATGCGGTCAAAGGTTGCCCAGGTCTGACCATTTAATTGAAGTTTCTTTTCATCAGGGTCTTGCCGGGCTTGTCTGGACTGCCTCAGCAGCAGCTCCTGACCCACAAACTCCCTACGAAGACCAAGACAATCTCTTAAAAAAACCTCAGCTGTTATTTTTCTATATTAACAATTCTTTTGCTTCCACCTTAAAGGTGGCAGAAAAGTGAGGTGTGGCTCCCGCAACCCTGCACTGGGATTTATACCAAACACAGCAAGAAATATTGAAGTCACCTGCGCAACGTGGCATTTAAAGTAGACCTTATCAGTGCCGGCACACTTTCTCAGAGGAAATGTGAAGAAGAGGAGTTTGTGTCAGATGGAGCAGAAACACTGAGCTTTAAAAGGATTGTTTGGTCGAGTGACTGAGAATATGACTGCGATTCAACCAGTCTCCTCAGCTGCATTTTGAAGTCGGTCGTAGCCAGTACTGCGGCACGAAGTTACCGCTCTCTGTAGCGCCCCGACACATACGGTCTCTTGCAATCCCTGCGGTGAGCTGTTGGGGGCACACGCTCCACTTAATACTGACTTTCCGCCTCCTATTTTCTGCACAGACTCCACAGAGAACATCGTCCTTCAGGTCATTGCTCAGGACCCTCTAGTAGAAGGAGACAATGTGACTCTGAAGTGTGTGGCCGACGGTAACCCAGCTCCCACCAGCTTTAACTTTCACCTTAAGGTACACATACTCATCCGTATCTCATCGAACGCTCAAAAATGTCTTCCATTCATGCTTATTGCTCCTTTCCTTGTAAAAACATGTTTTTCTTCCGTAAGGAACCGTAAACCAATCACCTGCCATTGTCTGGTTGTATGTCTTTGAAGGGCGAGCTGGTGAAAGTTGAAAACGCAGACACTTACACCATCACAAACGTCTCACGTGACACCACTGGGGAATACAAATGCTCTCTCATTGACGACCCAACAATGGAAGCGTCCAAGGACGTTACAGTGAAATGTAAGAGACCAAAACATGTTGTGTTTCTTGAAAAATAGAGATTACTGCAATTTTGCCACACACCGTGTCGCTGTCATTGTGATTTCTTTTTTTTTTTTTTTGTGCCTGTAATCCTATTTGTTACCATGAAAGTGAAAAGTGTTTTCTAGAGAAAAGAAAGTCCTAATGTCTCTCTTTGCCAGCCCACCTGTCTTGGCGTGCTTTGTGGAGAAAAGTGTTGTGTCAACCGTACTGCCTCTAATAAGCTGCCTCTGCAGGGCTGTGGGCCGAGTGCAGGGTTGTATGGTTAACAACAGGAATGTTTCGACCCTTGTCAGGCCCCTGAACCATCTTTCACCATCCTCGCCTCTCTTTTCAGACCTAGACATCAATTTAAGCCCCTCTGGAAATATAGTCAAGAGTGCCGGTGAGACTTTGGAGGTAACTCTCCGGGCTGATGCTTCTGGAGAAACAAAGGTCTCATGGACAAAGGTAAAAGCAGTCTTTTATACAACAAAGCAGAAATCAATGAAGGCAAGTGTGTGCTTGGTATTCACAGTGCTAATTTTGTTTTCGTTTAATTCAGGATAATGTTAAACTGGACAAAGAGCCCAAGTTTCCCAAGGTGACTTACTCAGACTCAGGCCGCTACGAGTGCGACGTGACGATGGGACTCCTCAGCCGAAAAGCTTCTTTTGAGCTGGTTGTCGAAGGTAAGGGCTTAAAAAGAAGATGTTGGGAAATACAATAACTCATTTAATTGCTCAGAGGTAGATGAGAAGATCAATACCACTCTCAGGTCCAAGCTGCAGCGAGTTAGCTTAGCTTAAAGCCTGGAAATGGGCAGAAACAGCTAGCTTAAAGTTCACATATTCATTTGTTGTATCTTGTTTGTTTCATTAGTTAAATAAATGAAATGTAAAAGGGATTAAACCTGTTAAATAAGCATCCTGTAGAGGTGCTGGTGCAGAGTTTGTTACCTTTAGACAAGCTGTTTCCTGTCTTTATGCTAAGATAAGCTAGCTAGCTGCTGGTTGTAGCTCTATTTTTCCCAGACAGACATGAGTGTTGTGCGTATCTTCTCTTGTCCCAGCAAGAACGTGAGTAAGGGTATTTCCCAAAATGTCAAACCGCTCCTTTAAGTCGAGACTTTGCGCCGTAACTTTTGGGTGTGTTCATGTGTCGAATGCAGCCATGACAAAAATCATTTTCTCATTCAGATGTATCTGAAGAGTTGCGTCCCGTTGCAGGTGCTCCCGTTATCAGACAGCTGTCCAAACAGCGCGGTGAAGACGGCACACACAAAGTCTTGATTTGCGAGGCCGAGGGTTCTCCAAAGCCAGCTGTTTCCTGGAGCATCAATGGCACCTCGGTATGCACGCTCACACTCTCGGCATTAGCCCTCATCATAATTACATGACATTCTTCCACCAGTAATTGTTACAATTTCTGAAGGTCATATCTACCAAGTTATTTATAACTGCACATACATTTATTCAGCGAGATTGAAGATTTTATTTTTTCATGTACACTCAGCTCCTTCTGTGCCAGCACACAGAAAGTTATTTACATTCCTCTGGGCTTGAAGAAACCCACAAATGAAAGATGCTGTGTTAACAGTAATGTAACTGTAGGATTTTTTACAAATTATAGTCACAGGAATTAAATGCAAAACCTCTGCATTTGACTTTGTGTTGTATTTAGATTTACCTATATTTAGGAAAAGGATGCAAGCTCAGTTGTGTGAATTTAAAACTGCTGCAAAAATTAAGCAATAATCTGTTTTGTTATATAAGATGTTTGGTAGTGATAGTTGAAATTTGGCTGGATGGTTGGTAGTAACACACATCATTTAGGCCTCACGGGGTCCTGTGAGACTGCGGTTAAAGTTAAAGTAGGTACATGTGATTTTGACCCGCTTTGGGAGAAGATGTGCTGGGGAGCTGTGAGTAAATGCAGATGCATGTTGGATGTACTGACACTGTAAATAGTTCATACCACTATTCCCCATTTTTGAGGATGGGGCATTGTATACAGGCACAGTATGAAGTTAGAGTCCTTAACATTTCAGTCCTAGTGGATTAGGTGACACGTGTGGTTACTGTGGTAACAGTAAGTGTGGTTTAATACGGCAGCAAACACTTCTCGAGCAGCCGCTTTGTCAGAAATATTAAAGAAGAGCAACTGGTGTTTGTATTTATAGAGCAGCCAAACAAACTCTGGTTGTTAACATTGAAGAAGTCGAACAATGTACTGACAGTGAAGATTGATTACACGCTGCATCATTTAACTGTGAATTCTTGGTTGGGCTGTCAATGAAAATTATACATTCAAATATACTTTCCAATTGTAATAAAGTCCATGCATTCGATTGTGAAAATGCTGGGGAAAACAGTTGCTGTAGAAAGTTGTGTCGGTCGTGGAAGGCCGACACTGCTGCCACAGAAATTATCATCAGTGTCATGTTTGACAGTTGCCATCCAACAAGATGAATATCAGCTTTAACAAGTAACCACACATCTTGGTTATTCTTCAGGTCCTCCTCCAGACACCTAGAAACACACTTAGTTGTGAAAGAGGCACATCGTTCAGAACGTTTTGAATGTTTCTGTCCTTCCCTCCCTTTAAAGCCCTCATTTTTTGCCAATAAATCAATACGAGTTGTCTTGCTTTGTGAGATAGCAGCAGGTTTGTCCTGTAGTAACAACTGCAGCGACATCTTCAGGCAACGGCGCCTATGTGTCGTCAACAAGGTAACACAGACATATTGTGGGTGATTTCTATCTGCAGCAGGTAGACAGAAGACCAATTCTGGCTTCATTTGGAACGGCAGCAGGATACACTGTGTGATTCTGTTTGGTGCTGTTTAGGTTCAGGAAACAATCTCTGAAAATGCTCGTAAACAAACCACTGAGATGCTCATATGGTTGTTTTAATATAATGGCACTGTCTTCCTCCAAACAATCCTCTGAATAACAGAGATGTAAAGGTGCGACTAAACAGAGGCAGCCTGTTTAAACCTCCTCCCCTTGGACTCTGAGAGGGAAGCAAAACAATCCAAGGTTCGTCTGAGTCTTGGTCCTCAGACAGTTCATGCTTTGCTTTTGCCACTCACCCTGTACAGCAGAGCGGGCGAACAGTCCCTGTTATGTGCATAGCAGTTTGCACTGTTAGAATTTTCCACAGCTGTCACATTTTTGAACTTATCTAGTCCAAACATTTCTAGGCATTTGAGTAAATTTCTTCATTTTCTCGGAGGCTCACAGTATTTTGCACCCAGCCACCATGAAGACTGTAAGCTTTTTTGAATGGACCTTTTTCCCCCCTTTGTTTCTGTGGTGTACCTGTGTGCACACTGATAGCAGAGCCACTCCATGAAGCAGTTTGAATTACATATGAACCTATCACTCAGTTTCTAACCTCAAAAATAACCCCAAAAAATGAGCCTGTGTGCAATAATTAATCAGCTGCAAAGGTGCACAGAACTCTTTCACCAAAGGACAATGCATTTTTGAGATAACATGCGTTTTTCTACATTTCAGTCAAAGTTTTTTTTTTTTTCTCCTCCTCATCTCATCCTTTAAAGCCTATTCAGAGAGAATAATGTCAGGCTTGAATACAGGCTCAGTAATGGGTATTTACAAAATTGCCACATCCCCTTGTATATGTAGAGGATGTGAAAAGGGTGTTGGCAGTTTGTCTTTGTGTCTGAGGTTCTCCTCTGAGACTCAAGTGTCTATATCCCACAGGCACACACACTGTCTTTGTCATGGAAAGGCTGAGTCACATATCGATTCAACATCCCCCCCTAGTGGTACAAAACATGCACTTCTTAAACGTCATTGCAGGTTTGTAAAACCAGCAGGGTAAAGTCAGATATGCAAATACTAACATTTGTGTGTGTGTTTTTCTCTCATTGTTCAGCTTGATGAGAGTCCCTTCGTCAACGGAAAGATAACACACAAGATCACAGTTGTGCCCACTGCAAACCTGACTGTCTCTTGCACGGTGTCCAATGAGTTTGGCGCGGACACCCGAGCTATAAACGTATCATCCTGTAAGTACAAAGTGGTAGCATAGCCCTCCCGTCTCACTCCGCTTCCTCTTTTTCCCAAAGCCTAACTCAGTAATCTGCCTTTGTGGATGTTTTCCTACTCCGCTCACTAACTCTTCCTGTCTGCATGTTGACTTTCCATAATGTTGATATGCTGAAATGAAGCTGAAATTGTTTAGGAGGGATGTACCTGCAGGTAAAAGCACCTAATGTAGGGTTTTTGTTGTTTTATCTGTTGAAAGAAACATTACACATACTGTAAGTGTGTAATTTGTATATTCAACCAATCATTGTTAGGTTAAGCTGTAAAAAATGAGAAGAAAACATGAGGAATACATTATTTATAACTTAGAAGCAAAAATAAATGCTTATATATATTTTACTTTATATATATTTTATAATATTTTTTATTATATTGTTGGTTATTTGCATTTTAATGATCTAACCTTTTCCTATCACCACATCACTGTCAAAATGTACCTGATGCATGCACTTAGCACTTTGCGCACACTGTTGTCCAGAAGCGTGCAGTATTAACTTCTTTCTTTGCTCTCTCTTGCTTACTCATTCCTGCGTGTTTGAGACAGCATTTCACCTCTGTTTCCCCCCTCGCTCAGTGTGTGTATGTTGGGATGCTGGATTTAATCTGTTCCCTCTTTGAACTACATGCATGCAAAAGTAGAATAGAAGTAGAGTAGTAGTTTCTGGACATCAAACTTGTTTTTTTTTCTTCCTTTTGGTTGGACGTTAATTTTATTTTATATCTGATTTCAGTATTTGAGGATGTGAGAGTGGATAAACAAGGTAAGTTGTAGCAGTCTTCTTGCTTGTAAGAAACAGTGGGAGGGGGGTGAGTAAAGACTATGGGGGAGTCAAATGTTGGTTCCTGAGAGAAGGCTCTCAATTAAATATTTACCTTTATCGTCACCTTGGGCTCTGCAACTGGAAAATCAATCTCTGGACGGTGTGTTTCCAATAATGAAATACAGATATGAAGGAATAAGAGGAATGGAGCCACCAGCATCCTGACAAAATGTCGACATTGTCCATAATCCCATTGGCTGATGAAATGAGTCATAAACTTAAAATCGCTCATTAACATTTAATTCAGTGAGTCATAACCATGTACAGTGCGGATGTGTCCACTCATCAATGCATTTATTGCACATAATGACTTTTTTTCCCCTCCCTTTATTCATATGCGTTCAGGCTGGAGCTTCATTATGAAACGTGTCTCCCAGGCCGCTGATGTCTCTGTCTCATCTTTGTTACAGACCAATTAGACGATAGCGACCAAACCAAGATGGTGGTCGGGGTTGTAGTCGGTCTCCTCGTCGCCACCGTGGTCGTAGGCCTGGCATACTGGGTGTACATGAAGAGATCCAAGTAAGACGTCAACATGAACCTTTCTGCAAATATTGTCATATTATAATGATTTTAATCTTAACAAAATTCATTAATTCACACATTGAATTTGCCCCGGGGGCCGTGCCGTGTGGCCCAATGAGCTGACATGGTCGTTTTCTTTGTCAATACTTCTTTATTTGTTTATGTCAGCTTCATTATCCATCCAGTGAAGAACACTCCTCTGCTTCAACAATAGTAGCATGGCTGTAGATTTTCTGCGTGTAAATTACTTTACAGTGTTTTGATTAAACACAACCTACTTTAGCAATATGAACTACTACTAAGGGTTTATGTTCCAGGAAGTCCCTGATCCTGGCCAAGACATAGTAGCCAGACTAGCTGTGTGCCCCTTCAGTTTTCATGCTAAGCTAAGCTAATCGACAGCTGGTTTCAGCTTCGTATTTGAGATATCAGAGTGGTATTGATCTTCTGATCAACCTTTTGGCTCTTACTTTAACCAAATTGACAAAAGATCAATTCTCCTCAGTGAATGTGGAGCTTTTAAGGGGCGGGGGCCTTTTTTGGCTTGGTAATCAACCTTGCATTTGCCAAATTAAGAGGATTTGCTCTTGATTGATCATGAACGCACAGCTGGCCAACAGATGTACAGAGTGGCAGCACAGGGATATATGCAGCTAGTAGATGTTATTGTGCACATGTGCCATCATATCATGGAGAGTTTTTTCTATGCAAATATGAACTATAATATGAAGCATGTTAGGTAACAATGTTTTATTCTAAACAGGCAAGGAAGCTGGAAGACTGGTGAAAAGGAGAACGGGTCTTCTGAGGAGGAGAAAAAACTGGAGGAGAAAGTGGAGGAGAACAGCCAAAAAGCTGAGGTGTAAAGAAACCGCAACCATCCTTTGGGAATGTGAAAGGTATTAAAACTAATCGCCTCATGTTAAATAAAGATGAACCAAGTCACTGTCTTTTAAATAACATGGTTTTCATTCAATCTTTCCTTTCCAGTGAGAACACGGAACTTTTGCACATTTCTCTTCTTCACCTCTGTCTTCGGGGAAAAAAAAAAAAAAAAAGATCAAGTGTACATTGGGATGAAGACGGTTTGGATTTGGTTTCAGGGAGAATTTTACTAAAAAGCATATCCAAACACCCCCCTCGAGCCCCACAAACCTTCACCCCTCCATTCCTAAAAAAGAAAAAGAAAAAAAAATGAATGGATACTGTATGTGACATACATAACTTGTCTGCACTACTGATACATGTGTAAACTTGTCGACTATTAGGATTCATGTTTGTTAGAATGGAATTTGGGAAACTGAGAAAATGTGGATCTTTTTGGTTTTGTTAGTTGATGCAAGTAAAATTACTACTAGACCAGTTGCCTTTGCTGTAAGGATGTGTAGGCCTGCATTAGTCTGTGTTTTGACATTCGAGCCCTCGGGGGCGTGACCGAGGGACCTCAACGCTTCATAGTCTCAAGTCATCGCGGTCAAAACAACCTCTGCCTTCAACATCAGTGCGTTGAATCTGTTTATTTGTGCTTTTGTTTCAGTTTGTTCATTCAGGCGTAAGAAAGATGTTGAAATTGAAATGAACTTCTGAAAGGGCTATGGGTATGTTGTTATACTCTGCGTTAGTTAGAGATGGTAATATGATTTCCACGTTGCGTTGCAGGAAGTAGGTGATGTGCCACAGAGTTCTTTGGTGTTACATGATTTTGTTTTGTTCTTTGAGTGTATGTACCTCTTTGCAAAGTTACCAGGAAAGAAAAAAAACAGAAACTCAGTTCATTTTGCCTCATTTTGCCTCTTTTTTTTCCCATTCTGCATAACCACCGTACAACACAAGCAGGTAGATTATTGAGAGAATGTATAGCATAACTCAAATCCTTTTACTGGCTTTAGATCGGCTGCACAGACTGCATTACACAAAACCTTTCATTTGTTTTTATGCTTTTCCCAAGAAAAAAGTCCTTGAGTCTGTAGTAGTGAAATGAGTTTTTTCACTTAATCTGTCAAGACCATAAGAGAGTTCTTAATTTGTGCTCCATCAGTGTTGAGGTATCATTGTTTATTGTGTAGCTATGGCATAATTTTGTACTGGAGCACACAGGAAGGACTCGGTGCTTGTAGCCGTTATGATATGAACGCCTTCTTTTGAAAATCTACCTGTAATGCTTCAGTTCGTGATGTGCACTAGGGTTCATGTTTTCATGTCAGATTTGTGTAGAATACGATGAAAACACGCAGCTGTACATGTCACCGATTTGGTCCTTCAAGAGCATTTGCTAAATTTGAAAATGTATCAAGACCAGGATGTAATTGTGAAATGTGTGGATTTAATTTTCTTTTTTGCTATTTATATTGTACAAGACGAAACGACCTGGTAGGCAAATTCAATAATCGTCACATAAGTCATGAGTTGGATTTAAATCATTGATAAATTGCTTGCAGACTTCACAAAATGTAATTAAGTTCTGAGTCATCAGTAGGTTGCTCAGCGTCTGGTTGAATATACTGTAGATTCAGCATGTGATAATCTCAGACCTCCAAGCTGCTGTTTGTTGCCTACCTTGTTTAAAACCATCAAATTGGAAGAATGACCAAAGAAAGTGAACATTGCCATGCAAGTATTGTAAATATCCGATGTTTGTTTTTGTACTTTTGTTTAAAATAAAGTGTACATTTGGAAAAGTTATGTCCACTGAATATTAATTATGTTGTCAGAGTTTTCATGTTTTCCATCTGATCATCTTTTGAAATAAAGAGCACTGTTCAGAGACGTTTTTCACTTGTATACATGCAGAGAACGACTGCATGGTGGCAAAGAATGACCGTGCTTGTACAGTAATGAATATTGTAGAGAAGAGATCATAACAGAGCAGAAAAAGGGTTGCAAATAGGGAACAGATGTTATTTCCATAATAAAATAACTAATGTGATATGTATGAGAAGGTTTATTAGAATCAAACTTGAAAAGTCAAAGTGTAGAATGGGATTTCCTACATTTTTGATTCCTCTGTGGTAGAAACCTCTTAAATTTTATTAAATATTTGCCACTTATGTTTCAATAAGACAGCAACATATAATGCTATGAAGAGTTATGTCAGAATACTCATATCTGTGCACAAAGCTAAACAGGATTAAGAATTTCAAAGAGTCACATAAGGGACTGTCTTGGTAGCTGAATGGTTGCAACCATCGGCGGTTCAATTCCAGCATGATGTCATCCTCTAATGGGAAATATTAAGTTAACGCGAAACAGTTTATAAAACTGGCCTGACGTCACCTGTCAGGGGAAGTGCTGAACTGGTCGCTCACATAGATGCTCTGGTCAAGATTTCACATGCAAAACATTTTAACATTAAAATAACATGTTTTATAGAGCAAACAGAATATAAAGTAGTTCAACTTAGCTCAACTTTTACAGAAGCGTTATCCTTCCTGCACAATGAGTACTTTTACTTTTGGTACTTTTTTATTTTGAGGCTGTTTTTATCGTACTTGTACTTACTGTAAATCAGATGCATTGCATTCGTATTACTTCTGTTACACAAGTAAATGATCTGAATACTTCTTCCACCACTGCTGTTAACATAGAGTATACAGTGACAAAACAATATCTTTGGTATTTTTTTTGACTCAGTACTGGTACAGGTCTTTGCAGGGGCTGTAACATTTTTTTTATAGTGGACAACATCATGGACACCCCATTAAATTCAGTGAATAGAGGTGGAAAAGGCCTGAGAGTACATTTGTTAACAGAAAAGGCAGGATTGTTCGATGTGATTGATTCTTCATTTCAAGACACAAAGGCCTACAAGGACATGGCCAGTGCCATTAAGGCCTGAACGCTAACAACTGGAGATATAAATGTACTTCTCCACACAATGTAAAACACATTATCTTTCCAACGATCACATGAAATATAAGGTCGGCGAGCAGGTTCACTCCTGTGACCCTGTGCAGTGAAAACCACACTGTCATTGCATTAGTCAGTACCTTCAACTAGCTTCGACTCAGCCGGTAAGTTGCTGTGTCACGATACCCAACCTCCAAATGAAGTGTACACTAAGAATCACCATGGACGTCATCACCAGATGGTCTACATAGCAGCACCCAAAATGAGCTTCTGCTGCCATCCTGTGGTCAAACAACACACTCTAACAGGCAGTTCTGGAATCGAGGAAAACTCTGAGGGTAAATCTGTTTGAAGATCAGCACTTCATTTAGATTGAACAACATTAGCGTCTTTGCTTGGCAGCACTGTAAGTTGCTGGTGTGCAAAACGAATGAGGGAGTTGTACATGACACATTCCTACAGTAAGGTGATTCACAGGATGAGAAACGACTGGAACATTAACACGTTTGCACAGAGAACATAAAAAGATCCAATAAATGCATTAAAGGGATGTCGTTGCTCATGTCCTGCATACCATCTGGATTCTTATACAAACAGCTGAGAGGGTTTGGTGTGACATCCTTCTCTCCTGCCTCGATCCTGTAAACGAGACAGAAAGGAAAGCGTACATTTTTTTCTCTATATTTTGTGATAATTCCTCCCCAATTACAACAGTTCATCACAATTAAACATACACATAGAAACATAACACTAATTACACCTGTGACCTCTGTAGTCTTCAGCAGGAACTGTATGTCCTCTGACAGACAAAGAAAACAGAAAGGCGACAAAAGCCAAATCTATGCAACAAAGACTTGAGGCGGAGCTGGAGGGATTTGTAACACGGTGAACTGAAGCAATTTATCAAATTAGTGGTTAAAGTATTTTTCTAAACACTGTCAGCTGTTTTCCACGGCTGTGACGATAATAATTTCATTATCTGACTTAAGATTTTCAACATTTTGGTTCCTGACTAAAATGTTATTTAAAACCGAATGAACCAAAAATCATCTTTATTGGAAAATTTGAAGAGCTGTCTTAAATGTATAGCTGTGAGTTCACTAAACCAAGCTCCTAAAGGAGGAAGGACTAAATGAAGGCTTCAATGAAATCTCTAATGTGGCCAAGCTGGTTTATCTTCAGAGCAGTGCTGTCTGTCAGAGGAGACACAATTAGACTAATTAGTGAAGCCCAACAGGCACCACCAGCCAGACTAGTACAGTATGGTGCTTATGCACTTGACACAAGCGACTGACTCAATCATTTTCATGAACTCAGCATCCCGAGCCTTTCTCACATGTAAGGTACAAACAAAATCTAGTGGTTAGAATCTCAGGTCTATACACCAGTTTTACTTTAAGACAAGACAAGATAAGACTTTACTGATCCTGCACTTGTCACAACAGCAGACTAAAAAGAAGAGGTAGAAAACAGAACAAGTGGAAGAAACAGACAATAAAAAAGATACTATTAAAACCCTGTGCTATGCATGCTACCATGTGTATTCTGCATTAATCAGTTATCCATTTTATTGTTCTTTTACATTAATTTTATTTACAAAATCACCTCCATCATGTGCTGATTCTCCGACACTTTAACCACCCTGTTTTACACAGATGTGTGGAAACGTCATAACCCTCCATCACCTATGTGCCTGTGTTTCCCAGGAAAGGAACGAAACATCACCCAGATACGTGGACACTGTATATGCTTAGGCTGCTTTTCACCTCGCAAAACATCATTTTCCTATGAGTTAGGGTGACTGCCGGGGGTTTGCATGTGTTGCAAACTGCTGTCGTGGGCTACAAGTAGCAATGTGGTCAATCATTCACTGATAGCACTCACTCAAAGACAGTCTGCATCAGATAACCCAGAGCTCAAACAGCTGGCAATTTGCTTGTAATGTGATGAGCTCCTGGTATTGTTCGTTAAATGTCAGGTACTTCTTGAAGGATGTTTCTTTTTAGAAAATGGGAATATAAACTTTGCTGTTGAATAATCCTGCTTAAAAAGTTGAAGAATTCATAAAGAAATCATCATTCCGGGATGAAGTATTCCTTTCAGCTAATGTCTTGGCTCAGAAGCAACTATGATTAACTTGATGACTCCTATTCAAAAGTAAACACCATCATTGCAGAGGCACCTTACACGTAAATCTGTGGAAGAACACAGAGCCCTCCATATGTTGAAATCTAGTCTGGGCCTTTGAAACAATGCTTATTACATGTAAGATAGACATCTAAAAAACTAACTTTTCAACTCTGGTTTAGCCCAATTTTAATAGACCATAAGCAGGGTGATATTTCTCCAGTGCAGGTAAATTATGATCCTCTGCCTCCCCCCTAAACATGTCTTATAAAACATTTCATAAATATTCAGGCATAGGTTTTTACAGAGGCTAATGAGCTGTGTAATGTTAACTGCTTAAACATATGGTTTTCTAAATGAAACATGTCTTAAAATCAACATAGTTTTTACAAACGTGTCCACAAACTATGAAAAGTCCTCGACAATGCTTGTGGTTTTGACATATTCTGCTTTAAAGTACAGCTTTAGAACAGGACTGCTGAGCCTTAATGTTTGTTTTGTGTGACGTTACAGTGTAGCTGTACATACATACTGCAGTACACCTTTATCCATCTCAGTCTCTGTCTGTCTCATGGCATAACTAGCACCCAGCGGTGGAAAGTAACATTCAGTACATTTACTGAAGCAACGTACTTAACTACAATTTTTGAGGTACTTTTAATTTACTCAAGTATTTCCATTTCCTATTATACTTTGTATACACAACATTTCAGGGGGACATATTGTACTTTTTACTCCACTACAGTTACTTAATAACTTTAGTGACTACATTGCAAAATGAGATTAATAATGCAAATAACCAACAATGGTATGGTATGGATAAGATATTATTGATCCCCAGGGAAAATTTTGCAACTGCCCAGCAGTATAGAAAGAAATCAAAATTAGCTCCACCTTTACAAGCTGCAACATTATAGTGTCGCACACAATGCATCAATACTCCCATTTCTGAAGTCAGTCATTCTGCATAATGAGTATTTTTACTTTCTGTGTTTTTTTGTTAATTTAAACACAAGATACTTGTGCTCAAAAAGAGGATTCATTCTCAGTGAAGAACCTCGGAGCCCTAATCTGCCTCTATACATGCCAAAGAGCAGTGATTCCTAACACGTCTCTGGGGGTCATCAGGTGGAAACCTCCCTTCAACAGTGTTTCGCCTACTTAGTCCCACTACACCTCCAGGAGGCTAGGCGGTGAACTCCGGCATCCCAGAGTCACCCCCCCTAGAGCCAGTTCACACTGCTCCTACACAATCCAAACAGCACTGCCACGTTCAACTGACCCAGGCCTGTTTAGGAGATGCTCCAGGTAGTGGCCAGTACCGATGCTACCATTTAGCTATTGCTAATGCTAATGCTAACTGCTAAGAAAAACAGAAAAAGACAATACAGTTCCGATGCTACCATTTAGCTAATGCTAATGCTAAATGCTAACCGCTACCTGCTAAGAGGAACAGAAGAAGACAATACAGCTAGATTCACCTATACCAGCCATGTCCAAACTATTCCATAAAGGGCCGTGTGGCTGCAGGTTTTCGTTCCAACCAAGGAGGAGCACACCAGGCCAACCAATCAACATCAAGGGATCCCTTAGTTATCAGCTGAAAAGTGAGATCAGCTGATTAAATGAGTCCAGCCTGGTGCGCTCCTCCTTGGTTGGAACGAAAACCTTCAGCCACACGGCCCTTTATGGAATAGTTTGGACATGCCTGACCTATACTGTTAATGTTAACTGCTAGATGCCAATGCTAACTGCTAAGATACTATCATACTACCGCTGCTTTAGCTATTGTTAGCTGCTACAATCCTACCACAGGCCTAGATGCTACATGTAACTGCCAATTGCCGCACTACCATCATCTTCCCCTGCCACTCACCAACTGCACCAATAAAAGCGGGATGGGAATACAAACCCTGGTTCGGGTAGTTGGGTAAGTATAATTAGATGCTGGTACTTTTGTACCTTTAAAAAGAGAATTTGAAGGCAGGACTTGTAATAGAGATCCAAGTATGTCTTCCACCACCGGTTGTGGCACATGCTCAGTGGCATCCATGTCTGCATTGTGCTCAGTCTGTGGTGAATTCCTGGACTGGACAGTTATTATTGAGGCATGACAGTGGTCAGCAAACTTGACAGAAACAGCCTTAGGTTTGATCCTCTGATTGGCTGTGACCTTTCTGCATGGGCGTCCAAGGTGGACCCAATGTCAGCGCTGGGTTTAGCACACCATGACCCCAACAGAATCAATTACTTGTTTAGAGAGTAAATGGATGGATCTGTGGATGGACACATTATGTGCCTAAATTGCCCACAACGTTTGGATGCTACCAAGCTAGCTAACCATTTTTCGCTGGCAGAAGAGGACATGGTGCAGCAGAAATGGAGTCAAAGGAGTCATGAGTATAAGAGAGAGAAATTGTCCACAAAGTCAAATTCTCCAGGACTTACTGCAAGCGGACAGGCGCAAAACCTTGGTGTCGTCTTTGACTCAGAACCAAACTTCAGGGCTTGTGCAGGGTATGTGACCAAATCTGCTTTATATCATCTGAAAATACTGCTAATGTGTGGCCATTTCTCTCTCTGTGCTACATAGAGACCATAATGCACACTCTTATATCCAGCAGGCCTCTCCTATCTGGTCTACCCAAAAAAGTCATAAATCAGTTACCATTAACCCAGAACTTCTGCTGCCTGGGTGCTGACCAGGAGGAGAGAACACGTTTCACCTGTGTCAAAGTCCTTTGATGGGTTGCTTGTCCGTTTTCATGTTGACTTCAAAATTATTTTACTTCTCTTTTAAATCACTTTAAGGTCTTGCACCAGCCTTGTCTGACATGCTGGCACAGCATGAACCCGGACGGCCCCTCATGTCTTTTGGTTGTCCCAAAGAGAAGAACAAAAACTTCAGGGGAGGCAGCTTTTAGTTTTTATGCTCAGAGCAGCTCAAAGTGTTGGTGTCATTTCAAGCCACCTTATTAGCTTACCATGTTATTAGAATATCATATGGACATTATTTATTTTGTTTTATCATTTACTTTATTGTATTCATGTTTTAAAATGGCTTGCTCCCTCTTGTCTATCTTATTTGTTGCTGCCTTTTATTTATCTTATTTACATCTATATTGTATTGGTTGTGTGTTCGTACATTTGTACTCTCTTATTAACAGCTAGTCTGTCGTCTATAAAATACTTTGCATGGCACTAACCTTTATGAAAGGAGCTGCACAGATACAGTTTGATGGACTAATTGATTGATGTAATGATTTTAAATGAAGTGAAGGCAAATGATGTGCTAACACAAATGAAGATTTACTGGTAGCATCTGCCTTATGATGACCCCCCCCCCCCAAAAAAAAACAAACTAAAAAACTAAAAAACTTTCCGAGACATAGAAATAACCAGAAAGTTGTTTTGCATGCTGCTTAGAGGACGATGCAGCAACTTGTGAGTGACAATAGCCCTGAATATTTCCAGAGAATCTGGGAGATCCATGAAGGCGATCGGAGGGAAAAACATTCATTCTGCGCCACAAATAGGTTTGTGGAAACATTTGTGCAGAGCATAAAACTGTATGAAAACTTCAGCATGTACTGAATACTCTTCTGCAGCGTTTTAGACATGCAGCACATGCAACCATCAAAGTTGCAACACTCTGAGGATGCACCGATCACATGGCAACAAGCCTTTGGCTGTTACGCCGCGGGAAACTCTATCAGAGAGAGAGTGAGAGTTGCACCGGAGCCGATCATGGGCCCGGCAGGACACTGTGGTCCACATAATAATCCAATGAAACGTGTGACATCCATGAACACCGTAAGGCCCAACAACACTAACAACAAACACTAAGACAAAACAACCCAATCATTCAAACCTGTTTGGTACAATAGATAGCTCTACTTAATGATGTCACCTCTTAGAGATCTAAAGTAATAAATAAAGCAACATACATCTTCTGATCCATCGAGATGGCTCGCTCTCTGCAGCAATAGCAGATCAGGATAACCAGGACTATATTTGGCAACGCCATTTCTTGTGTAAAAACATACAATCTTAACATTTTATTAAAGTGTGTAAAGCAGCTACGTCTGTCCCTTTCTCTGTGCTGCTGACAAGTGCGAATGATATTTTTCCCAAATTAAATCCAAACCTGTTGCTGTGATGACATCTGTGTCACCAACCACTCCAACAGTTTCAGCTAAGATGTACTTTTTTTTTTTGCTATGCTTTGTAAATGTCATTCATGTTGTCAAGCTTTTATACTCAACACATCTCTGCATTTTGCAGTGGAATTCTTCTTACCCCCTCCTGCGTTTGGCATTATTAATAATCAAATAGAAAAAAAAATACGATAAATAGGGATATCCAACCAAAGAAGAGAGAATAGAAACAATGCAATATATCAAAATAATGTGCAAATATAAGATGCAAATATAACATATGGTGTAAGCTATCTGCTAGTGTCCTCATTCAGGATTCAAATAATATGTAACTGTTTGAATGGAACACTTGCAGTGTTTGACAGTTTCACTCAAATCGCAGTTAACATGCTAGTGTGTAACCTGAGCCTCTTGTGACTGGAAGATTTGGGGAAATAACATCCATTGCTGTGTGTGGTGGCTAACTGACATAACAGTCTGAGAGGGAAGGAACAACGAGTGTTTTGAGAAAGCAACGAAGTTTATGTTAAGAATGCGTGTGATAGACAGTTATATATTGACTTTTCATGTCCAAGTGGAATGAACACATCCAATCAAGTTGTCGCAGTGAAATGAAAACATTGAATTGTGATGTCTACTTATTTCCTACACTGCATCGACATATTGTTTTTGGTAAATGTAGGTGTGACCAACTGGTTTAATTTTTAACCTTTCGCCTGTGTTTCCTCTTTTGAGTAACAGCTAAGCCTGACAGGTTTAACAGGGCTTCTGGACAAAACTGGATTTCCTATTTTATTCAGAAGAAATACAGCGATCTTAGGACAGGTGACAAACTAAACTGGGATAAACCATGATTAAAAGTTTGTATTTTTAGCATGTTTTTGGATTTGAAAAGTGTTAAGGCTACAATAAAGTATACACTTACAAATTTCCAAGGCTGTAAAGCAATAGTCAGGTACCCACATGTACATTGAAACAGGTTTGTCTTGCTGTAGTCATTCCTCTTGTTCTGGCAATGAAGAGATCTTTTCCTTAAAATTTTCAAAAGTTTATATGAGGCCTCAGCTGTCTGAGTTAGACAAATAGAGGATTTCTGCAAAAGTTCCAGTGTTTTAAGGACAAAATTTCCTGTTTTTCATTCTGTTCTTTAGCTCAACAGGGAAACGGTGTGGAGATCGAAAGCAGGATTTTTTTACTAAAGTAGAAGAGAAAATACAGCTACAAAGCTAGGCTATATGGTAAGCTACATTGAACTTATCTGAGTAGATAAAACATGTATTATTTGTATTATTATTATTATTATTATTATTTTGGTTTTTTTTATTATCAATAGTAGTAGTAGTAGTATTTATTTATTTTTGCTTTATGGCCAAAAGTACGAGGTAAGCGGGGTGTTGGGGGCTTATGACCTCAGTAATTCTAAAATCCTGGCTATGGTTCTAGCTGTAAATCAGTTTTATAAAGTTATTTTTCAAATCACCGAGTGAAAGAAAGAAAATAGCAAAACACATAGACTTACTTACTGTGAGACAAGTAAAGTATCACAAAGTTAGAATCATTGAAAGGCAAGGGTAGTTTCAAACTGTAAAAATAAACACAGTCTGATATAATACATCTCAGCCGGATGGTAGCAACAGGCCAAACACGGTTAAAAAGACAGACAGGGACACCACTGAAGTTATATGTGTCCTGTAACTCTGGCCAGTTAGATTTTATTCGTCATTGGTACATCCGGGTACTTTATTTTTTGATTGACAGTTGCCATGGCAACAAGCTAGAGCATCGCCATTTTGTCAGGAGGGTTTTTTTCCCAGCTCAGTCTTTTCAAATGTTCTCCCTTCCCGCCGGAATAATGCTGTCAGTGGATATATATTTGACGTTTTTGGATATCGAAATGCGTCTAGTGGATCGGATGAAGAAGATCAAGAGGCCGACGTTTTAACATAGTTGAAATAATTAGGCGGCGCCGCACTAACTCAGTTGTCCGTGTCTCTGGTCCACCGGGCCGGTTCACTGCGCAGGTTTGGACCGCGCGCCATTTTGTGAAAATTGACACAAAATTCCTAACCAAAATTATCAGAGGACACGGTTTCTGTTTCATGTTTGAAATACTCTGGATTTAACTCTATTGTCGTATTTATCGAAGTGGCCGACGCTAAATTTGCAAAGACAACGTAAAATCAGAATTTGGCATAACGTTTATTTAGCGGTAGCTAGAATTGTTAGCTTGAGGCTAGCCAAAGAAGCTACAGCTAGCCAGGGCAGGTAGCTAATGTTAGCTGCGTTCATTTTGTCAACTAGCTAGCCAGTTCGCTAAGGTTAGCTAGTAAGTTATGCGTGCTAGTTAACGTTAGCATGTTGCTAGTCATCAGCTGATGGTAACGTTAGTCAAAGTTGCTTCGATTATCGATGTTGTTCATCAAAGCCTGGGAGATGAAACGCGTATTAAACCTGGCTGGCGAATTTTAGAGTTTGCCGTTCAGAGGACGGGGATTGGATTTAACGTTAACATTACTCGCTAACCGTGCAGGGAGGGGAGAATCTCAAGCTGGATAAGTTTCCTCATCATACAGGTTATTGGACTTTAAATGAAGATCGTGCCATCAGAGGTGAGCAATTGTAAAATGTTATTTTTGATATAAAGCTTCGTTATCTTAACATATCACCTTAACGATTTCGCAGATGTATATTAAATGCAACGTGAATGGTTAACAATGATGGACGCGACAGTGAAGTTGAGAATGGTAGCTTATGGTATGGCGGCTAGCTAACATTTTGTGGCGGTGCCGACTCCGCCGAAGCCAGCGTTAACATTTGCTTTCAGTCAGTAGGTCAACGGACTAATTTTAACGTTTGACGGGAACAGTTTTCCAGGATGTTGTGAGCTAGAGGGTGCAACGGATTGTATCGACTTGGACGGAGAGTCATGCTGGCACGGTGTTAACGTTTCAGCTAACGTTAAGCCTGCGATATTAGACACTGTCATTGTATGATTTAAGCAAATGTTGCCTGTTAGCTAACCACCCTGTTTGATTTACTGTCAATGCAATCTCTAAGTATATTTATATAGGAGGTGTAGCGTGAGGTTTAGAGTTATACAGAACGGAAGCTCCCCTAGCTAACCTGGCTAACGCCTGGTAGCTATTTCGGCTAACCTGGCTAATGGTTAACGTTGACTTGTTGACGAACCAGCTGAATGGGCCCCACAACCCGCTGGCTGAGCACAGCGTCACTAGCTAACGTTAACGTTGGATTGGTGAGAGATATGCTTGCTTGTCCCGCAGTTTTCAGGGTAACGTTAACGACGACAGCGTTAGCTAGTTAGACTGCTAACGGTAACGTGAGCCTGAATTCCGTTTGCCATTTATACGGGGAATTGGAGGCATACACGAACGATATGTAGCAAGAGAGGACGCAAATTAACACTGAATATGCTTTCTAAATTCCAACCATGACGAGATCTACCCCATCATCTGTAAGTACAGAGCTACTCGGGCACCGTCTTTATACACGAACATTGGGCTTTTAATTGTTTTGGATGGGTTACATTTGATTCAGCTTTGGAATGGATCTAATCAGTTGGGCGTGAGAAGATGACACATAGGCTTCTTACATAGGTCTTTAGCTATCACTTAAAATATGAAACGGCTACTAATAGCAAGCTAGCTGTCGTTATATTTACACATAAATAGGCCCATTGATGCCGTGATGAGTCGAGCCAGGAAAGGAACTGTTCATATGTCAGTACTGAAAATGAAGAATAATCAAACGTTTAGGAGAGAGTAAAGCTACAAGTGCGCTTGCAAAATGGCTTTGTGGTCAAAAATAGCTTAATTTTCCCACTAGGGTTTGTGATTTTTATAATGACAAATTCACCCTATAGTTATGTTACTCTGATGTCAGGTATTGTGTTTGTACAATGGGCTCAAAACAAACTTTTTCAGTTCTTTGTCAATTTGCATAATCTTGTACAGTCATTTCAGTTGGGCTTGCCTATTTTTAAAAAGTAAATTTCAGGGCCTACAATTCACTATAAATTACAAGTACATTGACAATGGACATGCTGAGAGGAGATCCTTTGCTATTAAGTCCACAACAATATTAATCCTGATTTGTTTTGTTTAGTGTTATGTAGTCTGAGATAACTATTTATCTTTCAACAGTTTCACAAGAGCTTTAGATCTTTTGTGTTTTGAAATTTCATTGCCTGGGCATTAGTTGCTTTTTGACTGGATCCACAAACAGCTTGTTGTATTTAATTTCAGCTTTATTTTTAAATTCCCTGAAAGTTCATAAGTTTACCTCAAGCCCACTTTTTAAAGTTTTGGAGTGTCATCTGTTCTTTGGGGGGGGGGGGGGGGGGGGGGGGGGGGGGGTCATCTGTCCCGCCCTCTCAACAAAAGTTAAATCACTATGAAGTTAAATCCCCACCAAGAGATGCACAATGATAATGATCTGTTTTTATTCTTTGTAGTGGGTTGTGGTTTGCTGCTGGACTCTCCTCCCAGGATGATATGAAATTTTACAGGAGATGATGCATCCAGGTTAGCTGCTATATATTAAGACTTAACCCTTTGCTGGGAAGTGGTGCACCTAAGATCTTCTTTTCTTTCAGTCATTCTGCTGTTCTGAATTTGACATCCAGACTCACAAATTGTAGGTCATTGTAATGCCTTAAAAAGTCAAACATTGTTAAATTATTGTTATGATTGGTCAAAACATGACTTTAAATTCCATTTAATGCATTTCAACTTTTTATTTGATGACAGAGCTCAAAATGATTAAAATTTGTTTGGCATAATTGTTTTCGGGTTTCAGCTGAACAGGCAGGAAAATAGACACACTAGTCATCATGACAAATCAGTCTTATCATTTTAGTTCTTTTTGTATAAAAGATTAAAATCTAAAGTCTTGGTTAAAGGCTTATCTAATTTAGCAGAAAGTGGTTTTACTGTTTTTTCCATCTTTGTAACATGAGGTTTTATTGAAAATATTTTAATTCATATATATATATATATAGATAGATAGATATATATCTATAATATAGATATATAGATATATATCTATATATATATATATATCTTGATTTCTTAAAATACAGCCTTTGCCTGTGCTCTATCATCTTACAGTTCCTCTTTTTTCTGTCAGTGGATTTGTATTTTTTCCTTTTCCAAAGCTGGGTCAGCTTTCTAATGCTCTCAGATGGAGTGCAGGTTTTGGGCTGTGCAGCTATTTTGCTGTCAGGCTCTTGTGTTGAAAGCAGCGTCTAAGTGTGCCAAAGTTCAATTTTATTTCTTGTTTATTTCTTGTTTTCTCATTGGAAAATGGGAGCAGCTCTGCCCTGGCAACAAAAGTAGGCTATTTGCATACTGCGTTGTGATTGGTCTGTGCATTGATGGGCTTGCCAAATCACGCTGTATCTCTGTGGTGATAGGCTATGCTAATTAGGTGCTGTTGCTGGGATTCTGAATAGTGGTTACTGTGTAGCACTGGTGAATTGTGTTGTCTGGTGAGAGATGCTGATAGCTGAACATGCTATTTGATAATTTTTTGATTCCTTCTGGCTTAAAATGAAGGATGATTCACTGTATAGTGTGGAGATGCTTTATTTTCACCCCTTTTCACTGTTAAACCTGCTGTTTTGCTCCTTTTTCTTCACAAAGGTTGATATATTACTGTTATGATTTATTTTGTGGTTATCCTTTGATGCATTTTCTGACTTAACATGTTTATCAAAAGACACTATGTATTAACTTGACATTTATTTTAACAATGAATTAATCCTTGCTGCTCTCAAAATCTTATGATTATTTTTATCTGTGTTAAAGTGTGAGCTTGATCATTTCAACATACATGTAAATATTACAGATGCATAATTTGTATTTTGCATATATTTTGCTTTCCCAAAGGTAGATTTAGACATTTCTATGTTAAGGCAATTCTGATTGGTTAGATTAAGCAGCAAATAATTCCTTTTTATATTAGATTTGTACCATAAGTAGCAGATATCTTTACCTGTTTTATACTGAGGCCAAAAATCTCTTGTGTGAAACAGGAAACACAGCTATTTTTCATGAAGAGTATTACCCCTTTCCTTCTTTTTGTGATTTGTTACATGCAATGTTGAATTAAGCTATTATGCAACTCATAGCAGTGTTAATTTCTTCCAGGAGGAGAGACTTCAGCATGCAAACCTTCGTCCGTCCGGCTTGCGCCCTCTTTTTCTTTACACACTGCTGGTCTTCAGATGGCTGCTCCAATGCCCCATACGCACCAGCAGTACAGTGACCGCCACCAGCCAAGCACTGACCAATCTGTTACGGTCTTACCGTACAGCGACCAGACACCACAGCTCACTGCCAATCAGGTACACTAACCCTACCCTACCCCAGCTGTTGAATTTCCTTTTGTCTGAATGTGCAGTGTTAGAGGAATTGCAATACTTACTGTGATATGAAAGTCTACTTCTCTTTTAGCTGCTGTCACCAGGCAGAGTAGCTGCTTCTCAAATATTCTTTCAGTCTGGCAGTTTGATATGTGCAATATTTACTGTATTAAATGAAATAAATGGCTTCTTAGATTTATTACTAGTAATTCAGGTTAGTCCCTGTTACTTACAAAAGTACTGTGCATATCGTTTGTTTATTAATGTTGTGATTTTTCCCTTCTAATACTTCAGAGGCACATGCCCCAGTGCTTTCGTGACCCAACTTCAGCTCCCCTGAGGAAGCTCTCCATTGACCTTATCAAAACATACAAACACATCAATGAGGTTAGATATGTTTTTTTAATTAATTTAGCTATCTATCTGTCCATATTATGTTTGTTACATGGTAAAGATTTCCAAAGCTTTTAACTATTTAGAGCACTATGACATTTCTTCAAGTCTAAATGTGTGACTTATTTTTTTGTTGATTTGTAGGTGTATTATGCAAAAAAGAAGCGACGCCACCAACAGGGTCAGGGTGAAGACTCCAGTCACAAAAAAGAGAGGAAAGTCTTTAATGATGGCTATGACGATGATAACTATGACTACATCGTCAAGAATGGGGAGAAGTGGATGGACCGCTATGAGATTGATTCCTTGATAGGAAAAGGATCATTTGGACAGGTGCTTAATTACATATTACACACGCATGCACTTTGAGTACGTGGGGCAGAAAAAAATGTCTTGGATTTGGGGAAAGAAATGATGGTGTCATTTTGCTCAACATATTTGATGCTACTTACTGAAGATTTTTTTGTGTGCAGTTAGCATTTGAAGTGTTTGGGTTTACTATTAAACAAACAATTTGATTGAACATTGGGTAACACTAAAACTAGCTTTTGTTGGCATCCTTAGGTTGTGAAAGCTTATGACCGTGCTGAGCAGGAATGGGTTGCCATTAAGATCATCAAGAACAAGAAAGCTTTCCTCAATCAAGCCCAGATTGAAGTGCGCCTCCTAGAGCTCATGAACAAACATGATACCGAGATGAAATACTACATTGGTAATGCTCTATTTGCCTCTCATCTGACAAGACATCTAAGATATACTAAATCTAAGATGCATTAAAATGATTTCCCTTTATTTGACTAACATTGGTACATTTTGGTTTTCTGCAGTTCACTTAAAGCGTCACTTCATGTTCCGGAACCACCTCTGCCTCGTGTTTGAGATGCTTTCATATAACCTGTATGACCTACTCCGAAATACCAACTTCCGTGGCGTCTCACTCAACCTCACCCGGAAGTTTGCTCAGCAGCTATGCACGGCGCTGCTCTTCCTGGCCACGCCTGAGCTCAGCATCATCCACTGTGACCTGAAGCCTGAGAACATCCTCCTCTGTAACCCAAAGAGGAGTGCCATCAAAATAGTGGACTTTGGCAGCTCATGCCAACTGGGACAAAGGGTATGTAGCTGCAGTTTTCTTTTCCAGCAATAAAATGAATTTATGCTAGAGAGAAGTGTGGGTTAGTTATTGCTTCTAAACATTAGCTCTAATGAATAGATAATTCAAGTATGGAGTCTGACTGGCCGTGCTTTCTTTTTGTAGATATACCAATATATCCAGAGTCGCTTCTACCGTTCCCCAGAGGTGCTGCTGGGAATGCCCTATGACCTGGCCATCGACATGTGGTCCCTGGGTTGCATCTTGGTAGAGATGCACACTGGAGAACCTCTCTTTAGCGGAGCCAACGAGGTATAAGGAACTGCAATACTACTCAGATTAGTTCTGTGTTGTGTTTCATAATATAACTCACAATGGCAATGGTTTCATTGGCAGTAATAGTTTACAACTTTTCACCTAATGTCTAACTTACAGATAATGCCATTTAGACTTCTAGAGTTCACACACCTAAAAGATATCAGATAACACTCAGTTGTCAAGACTTGACATGCTTGTTTCCTGTAATTGTGGCCTAAGCCTTAGTGTTTTGACAGAGAAGTCATCTTTGGATAGCATTTGATGACATTTAAGTTCACATAAATGGGGTATAAAAATGGTTCCCAGAGTGCCCGCCTTTAAGTTGCAGGTGCACAATGTAAATGTTATGTTAACGATAATTTTTCACTTTTCCTCCCAGGTGGACCAGATGAACAAAATAGTCGAGGTTCTTGGTATCCCGCCGAATCACATAATGGACCTAGCCCCAAAAGCCAGGAAGTTCTTTGAGAAGCTTTCGGATGGTACATGGAGTGTTAAGAAGACCAAAGATGGCAAAAGGGTGAGCTCAGTTTATTTTTTCTGCAGTTAGACTCTGACTTAAATTATTATGTGATTATTGTTAAAACCAAGGTAGATTGTGTGATAATATACAGAAGTCAGAGCTATATAAATCTCTTAATCTTTGTGTACTCTTCCTTAAACAGTATAAGCCTCCAGCCTCGCGGAAGCTCCACTCCATCCTGGGTGTGGAGACAGGGGGTCCAGGTGGCCGGCGGGCGGGGGAGTCTGGCCATGCTGTTGCTGACTACTTGAAGTTCAAGGACCTGATCCTCCGGATGTTGGACTATGACCCTAAGAGCCGCATCCAGCCCTACTATGCCCTGCAGCACAGCTTCTTCAAGAAGACTGCGGACGAGGGGACCAATACAAGCAGCAGCGTGTCTACAAGCCCCGCATTAGAGCAGTCCCAGTCTTCAGGAACGACCTCCAGCACCTCCTCCAGTTCAGGTAAGTGCCACTTGAATACTGTGGGCAGATGTTCTACTGTCCTTCGTTTTTAGGAATAAAATACTTTGATTTTTCAGTTGTCGTATTCTAAGACAACATGATAAATTTATTACATCCCCTTTCTACAATTATCTATTTGGTAAAGGGTATTGATTTTGTGGAACTTCTGTACTATGAGCTGTAGCAGGTCATTGTCGAGAAAGAACTACTGACAATGACAGAACAATTAAAGTATCGAAATCCATTTCATTGTAGAACTAAGACAATTCTGACATATGATGGGTACTCTAATAAACATTAGCTAACCATCTTGTAGCATTTGTAACATCACTTTTGTTTAACCCTTAGGAGGCTCATCTGGGACAAGTACCAGTGGCAGAGCAAGATCAGACCCTACCCATCACCACTTGCACAGTGGAGGACACTTCGGCACGGCCCTGCCTGCCATCGATGGTGACAGCCTCTGCCCACAGGTCAGTGAGTTACCGGGAATGAGTTATTGTGGCAATATTTAACGGTTTGAGCAGTTATATCAGAACAAACATAAACAAAGATTGTATTTTTGTCTAATAAATCCTTTGAATTATTTATTTTTTTCATGTTGCTTGATTGAGTAACCCTAATTGCGTTATCCTAATGCAAGATGGAATTAACATCAAATTAAATAACTCTGGTCTTAAAATGAGATCTTACGAAAGTGTGATTGTTTCTGGCATGTATCAATGAGAAAAAATATCATGATTCCTAAACTGAGAATTCTGTTCTTATGAATTATGATAACATTAAGCAATACAAACTACACACATTCCACAACTGACTTTTGTTATTTGCTTGACATTGACAGGCAAGACAGCCTTACCCACCCCCGCTGGTGTGGGGAGGTGGCGTTGGACCAGAGTCAGTCACTGGAGAGACCCACCCAGTCCAGGAGACCACCTTCCATGTTCCCCCCCAGCACCCTAAGGCCCTGCATCCCCACTCACATACTCATCACCACCACGGGCAGATGATGGCTACACGGCCACGCCCACGCCACTACACCTCCCCGACACACAGCTCCTCGACACAGGACTCCATGGAGGTGGTTCATGGCCATCTGTCCATGACCTCCCTGTCTTCCTCTGCCTCCTCTTCCTCTACATCGTCCTCTTCCACTGGGAACCATGGCAACCAGGCCTACCAGCTCCGCCATTTGCCTGCCGGAGCCCTTGACTTTGGTCAGAATGGTGGGCTGAGCATGGGGCTAGGTGCCTTCTCGAACCCACGGCAGGAGACTGGCATGGCAGCGCACCCTGCATTCTCCATGGGCACGAACACAGGGCCTGCCCACTACCTAGCGGAAGGCCACCTGGGCATGAGGCAGGGCATGGACCGGGAGGAGTCTCCAATGACTGGAGTGTGTGTGCAGCAGAGTTCTATGGCCAGCTCGTGACTGCACTGACATTTGGCTGTGTGTTCCCCCTGTGCGTCATTTTTAAGGTGGTGTTTTTTACTACAAGGTGTGTTGAGAACAAAAGCTGCTCACGTCAGAAGGGAGATATCACTGAACCGCTACTACAGAGAAAAACCTTTGTTAAAAAGTATATATGTAATTTTCATCAGTTTTTCTTTTGCAATCATTAGGCACAAAATAATACTGCGGAATAACCATAGTGAGATTGAGACATCCATCTTACCATTTCACCAGTTTCATGTAACCACCAAGTAATCACCATATGGTATTATGTGGCAAAATCTTCTAAGGAGCATTTCAGAGCGAAGTTTGAAGCTGTTTGCAGGTAGCTGTTGGTGATGAAATGCTTGGCGTCCTCTTTCGGTTCAAAGTGTGGACTGCCTGACATTACTGTTCCACTGGTTCTTAATTATTTTGCCCTTTTTAAGTGAAATTTCTCGTAAAAGCTGCTTGTAAATCCTGTAGCTTGACAATGAGGGGAAGTGTTTGCGGTGATATTTCTTGTTGTTGGTCGGTATTGTGTAACTCTGTTAAAGGGGAGCACATAGCAGTGGAGTCCCTATAGCGTGTGCTGGCCGAGTGGAGAAGAGACCCTGCAGGTGGATACTGACACCAACCGGGTCAAAGGAGAGGGAAGCACCACCCCTCAGGCCGAGAGGCCCCGTAGTCCTGCAAGCTGCAACCGGGCCCGGCACAGATGAGAGCAGCGATGGGCACGGGAGACGAAAGGATCCAGCCCAGTGAAAGGAAGACAGTCAGTGGCTGGTTCTAGATAACCCTTTGGCCTTATGACTCATGGACTTGGAATGGGATGGAGCTGGACATTATCATTTGAATTAAGATGGCTTTTCTCTATTTTTCTCTCTAGACAGCCCTTAATTCTTTAAGGAAATTAAAACAACTTAGAAAAGGTAAATAAGAATGGTAATTTGAGGCCTTTCTCAACAAAGATTTCTTCTTCAGCAGGGCCCCACATAACAGGGTCTTATTGTACACAACAACCTCCTAAACATTACTTCCTTGAAAATCTTATTCACTGGTTAAGGATTTTGCAGTGGAAAGAACTATCTATTCCAGAGTCTACCCTTTTATGTTTTATTTTTCCCTTTTGCATGTAGTTCCTCATCAGAACCACCTGCACAAGTCTCTCCATCCAAAACATGGAAACTGAAGAAAAAAATGAGTTAAGTGACTGCCTTTTTTCTCCTCAAATTATGCTGTGAATTTTACAAGAATTTATTTTCCCTTTGGATATGTTTTTATACCAAAGCAGTTGTTTTATAGCATATAGGTGTCTGTAACCAATAATGTAGCAGTTCACCACTTTGACGCAAAGTTTATCAAGATCTTATTTTAACGTCAATACAAACAGCTGCAATATATTACTTTAGCAAAACTGGAGACCGTTGTTGAGACCGTTGGCTATTGTGTATTCTGGCCAGATTTGTTTGCAACGTTTTACCAAAACTGTTTCCATTTTAATTGGTAGATTATTTTGGGAGTCTTTTAAAACTTTGGTATGTTAGAGAATTTGGTAGTTACTCTGCAGGCTCCGGAGTAGCAAGTTAGAAGCTGATGGTTTAAAAAAAAAAAAAAAGGAGACTAATGCGTTCTATTTCTGTGTCGTCGTTTTTCTTTTGCCCCCATCATACTATTTCAAAGGGTTTTGCTGCCTTTCATACATCATTTGGTCAACTTGGTTAGTTTCTGCCGTGAAGCAAGACTTAATGTCTTTGTCTTGGCAGGGTAAGGATAATTGTGGCAAATCAGTTTGTGTTGAATGGTATTTTTCTGATTTGGTAGGGCATCCCCCATGATTGTTGTCCTATTCAAAGGGAAAGGGTGTCCGTCAGCCCACAATCACATGCTTTGCCTAGGCAGACATGCATGTCCTCAAAACATTAGTCAATAACCAGATTTTTTTTATATCAGGGATTTTGAAGTGCTTTCTTTCTTCTGTTGCTCATTATACCAGCTTGAAATTAGACAGAAAAACCTGCCCATAGCCACCATTCAAATTAAGGGCAGGCCACAGGTCATGCTGTTGCCATTTTAAAGGAGAAACCATCGTAAGAGATCATGCTTGGTATTTCCACAAACACAAATGTAAAGCTACCTATATTGAGATTGGGGTTTTATCTGGATGTCAAGGTTAATTGCAAATTTGCAATCATTTTTCATACCCCACAGAATTTGAGACATTTAGAAATTGCCAGTGGTTTTATTACTGGCTCTCATACTGGTACTAAACATTCCAAAAATAAAGACTGAAAAAGAAAAAAAATTGACTGCAGTGACTCGTAAGTGTGCGCCTATTTCAGATCATGCTGATTGACCTCTTATTTAGAGCAGTTGTCATGAAATGCAGCCCCTTTTTAATAGTTGAAATAGAATTTATGTATATATTTATATTTTTTTAATAAAGGAAGTATAGAACTCACTACCTTGCTCCTGCTGGTATGTTGATTATGTTTGTCAATTTGGTGACCATTCAGTGGGCAGGAACTCCTGTTTTCTTAGTGGCAAAACCTTGCCTTTTGGCAAAGGTACTTGACTACATCAGGACAACACTATGAGGTAGGGTTTGAATCAAACAGGGAAAGCTAGATCTTCAAACCTTAATAATTTTCACAGGGTATATTGTAAGTGCATGTACATCACAAACCTTACTTTTTGGTTATATGAGAAGCACATGGTTGAAAAAAAGGTTCCATCTTTCATAAGCCTGTTGAGTTTGTGGGTTATACACAAACACATATACTTGTCGACATATCTGAACACCCAACAGAAGTTGAAATCCTCTTATTTAATTTGGATTTATCCTTTTCATTTTTGATTTCACATTTTTTCACTTTTTTTGTACATGCAACATGCACTATAGAATTGAACAGCATGGGGGAAAGGATAAGTCCATGTATCCACAGATTGTAAGATCTAGTCAAGACTTTGCTGTGTTTATGACAATGCCCTTTGTATTATATTAAGACAGTCTTATGTATGATATATAAAAAGAAGTTAATTGAATTGCTCTGTGTGTCTTTATTGTTCTCTGACAACTCCATCTACATTTTCTACTTTCAAAGAACTGTTCATTTCTCATCCCTGATAACATAATCATACATTCAGAGACATTGTCACAAGTATTTACGGCGACCACAGGTATGTGTATGACGTGGGATTTTATAAAAGACGGGGAGTGACGTCTAAACGATCTGGCTCGTTGGTCTAGGGGTATGATTCTCGCTTCGGGTGCGAGAGGTCCCGGGTTCAAATCCCGGACGAGCCCTCTCTCTTTTACTCCACAGACAAAATCTGTCGAAAACCCAACCTACTGTCGTTGATAAATTGCAAACTTGAAAAAGAAGTATAACGAGTAAATTTCAAAAGATATGCCGAAAACACCTTATTTCTTTCATTTTATGCTTCTGTTGTGTTAACATTACCTCTGTAAGCTTTCCGGATGGTGTTCATTGTCTTTGTTTGAATGGTAGCATTGTATTGCTTTGGCAATATGGGGAGTCGCCAGGCCCATTCACCTTTGATCATAAAGATCTAAAAGTGGGCTCGTCCGGGATTTGAACCCGGGACCTCTCGCACCCTAAGCGAGAATCATACCCCTAGACCAACGAGCCAAGCGAATGCCACAGGAAAGCGGACAGAACATAACACTATTTTCTTTTTATGTATTTGATTTATTTTTCTACATTCCTAAAATGGGCATTCTGGCACCAGCATTTGCTGGAATGAACACATAGCTAACGTTAGGTAAGTCGCTACTGACCTGGAGACATCGTTACGAGGAACTGATGGTAATACATGGCGTTAGCTAGCGTTATCGATTCCTAAAATGTCATGTAATTGCAAGCTATATGTTATCACTACAAACGGTCAGTTCATGGCGTAGCGTTAGATCAAAATCGGGCCATTGAAGGATAGCTATCGCACATTACCCAGTTTAGTAATTGCAAACGCAGTCAGACTGGTCGCTCTACCTAGCAGCTAGCTAGCTCCTGTCTTGTAGCGATTGAACCAGTTGACGGCAGCAGTGCACCTTAAAGGGCTGCTGTGACTACTTTCAAGGTAGAAGAAGAAAAATCGGTCTTTTAATTGGTCTATAGAATAAACCGGTGTAGCACGACCGACCAATAGTTACACGTAAATGTTGAGGTACGTCCAATCAGGTGCATTGTAGGCGAGGTATTGCCCTGGAAAACCACGATTGACTCAAAATTCAACGGTTTTGTGAATATGTCGTGAATCAAGTCTGCACTGTGATAGTTTTCTGTAGAAACTCTAGTCAGACACTATTTGAAGTCATATAAATTGTTGGTGTTAGAAGTCATCTGCATCCACGCGAACCCCGAAAGGAAAGCGCTAGAGTTAGCAGATGGTATTAGTGAAGTTAGCTAAGCTAACTATCTAGCCTGAAGCATGCCGAATTTTTGCGCGGCCCCAAACTGTACACGAAAGAGCACACAATCGGATTTGGCATTTTTTCGGTTTCCACGGGACCCAGAGAGGTAAGGCATCGTATCAAACGTTGAGGATCTTAAATATTAAGGCATGCACCGTTAACTGGTGCGCTTACACTTGTATCCTTAACGTTACTAGATTGACTGTAATCATAACATTCGTTAAGTTCGCTAACCTCATAAAACGCAGTTTGTTTTCATTCTGAGTGCAACGGTTGGAGTAGTCCTTATTCTCCCAACAAGTTACCCATGTAAACACATTTTGAGCGGTAAATATGTTTACGAACACATCGACGTCTTTTTTAACTCTGATGTTTGTGTTGCATATCTAGCCTTGTGTTTAAAGTGAGTTTAGAGCTATTTGGTAGGTAACTCAGACCCATGAAAAGCCTACAATGTGCAAACGTACTTCAATGTAATGTAGTCTCAACAATACACTCAACACACAGCAATACACAATTGTTTCAAAGTTTACAACTACGACCACTTTCATATTTGAGAAATTCAATATAAAACTAGAGGAAAATTTTTTCAATTATTTATTCCTTCATTTCTTGATTTCCTGAGCTGTTTTCACACAGTGTTACATTTTTTGTGAGTACCTTTTTGATGTCAGTTGTGTTGTGCGTTATAACCTTAATATCTGTCAACCCCACACTGATACAGACACGGCTACTGTCTCAGTGCGTTACTGTTTTTCAAATGGTGCATAAATCTGATGTGTGTAATTTTTAGATGCCGAATCTGGGTCGAGAACTGCCGCAGGGCAGATCTGGAGGCGAAAACAGCAGACCAGTTGAACAAGCACTATAGATTATGTGCCAAACACTTCGACCCAGCTATGGTGTGCAAAACAGTAAGTGTCTTCCGCATTTCTAGCCAACAGCCTATTGGCATGTTTCCTCTTAATTTCCAATAATTCTGAGTCTCCTAAAAATGGCTCATTTGACTTAATTGTTTTTCAGAGCCCATATAGGACTGTTTTGAAGGATACAGCCATTCCAACTATATTTGACCTGACAAGCCATCTAAGAAATCCTCATACAAGACATCGCAAGCGGATTAAAGAACTTGTAAGAAAAATATTTATTACCTCTTAGGTCACTTTTCAGGGTTGTTTTAAATGCACCTCGTAAGTTTAATAGTTTGTCCAACTGTTGTTGTTAACTTCTGTTTTTATTTCAGACAGAAGAAGACATAAAGAAGATTAAAGAAAGGAGATGTAAGTAAAAATGACATTTTATTTGTAGTCATCAATGTAAAATAATTTCACGGTAATTTTATTCAATGCCCATCACTGTTACTTTTCTTTGTTTCTCTCTCTCTCTCCCCAGTGGCATCTTCTATTGAACAGCTTAACTCCAAAAAAGATGCAGCAGTTGACGATAGCACAAGCACCAATGACGACGAACCTCAACTGTCCACAGAGGAGAAGGCGTTTCGTGAATACCTGAGATCCTTGTTTGAGGTTTTGGTCATGTTAGGGAAACAGAGTATCCCATTAGTGGCTGACAGAGCATCCGAAGTTGAATGCATGTCCAACAACTTCCAGGCCCTTCTGCATTACCGCATGAATGCTGGAGATGAAGCTTTGAGGAAGCGGTTTGAGGCGACAGCTGTAAACACAGAATACCTGTCTGCAACCCAGCAGAGCCAGCTCCTGGACATCTGTGAGAACACAGTGAGGGAGGAGATGCTGATGGAGGTGAGAGAGAGTCGCTTCTTCTCCCTGGTCACGGGTGACCTTGTTGAGTTTGGCAACGAGAAACACCTGCCTCTATTTTTACGCTTTGTGAATCAGCAAAACGTCCTCCGAGAGGAGTTTTTGGACTTTATACTGTTTGATGGTGATGAGGCCACACTGGTCGAGAGGCTGGAGGCCCAGCTGACAGACCGTTGGGGGCTTAGCATGGAGGACTGCCGTGGTCAGGCCCACAAGGCCACTGGTACATCCACCACCAAGATGAAAGCTGTGGCAGTATTACTGATGGAGAAGTATCCTCTGGTATTGCACATGCCTTGCTCTCATATGGCTTTGAACATCCATCTGGCCAACAGTCTGCCTTTTCCCAATGTCCAAGTCGTCATGGAGACTCTGAGGAGGATCGGTGCATTCTTTCGAATCCCGTTTGCTCAGGATGAGCTAGAGAACGCTATCTCTACCCACTACCAGAAAAATGAAGAGAAGGCAGCTGTGTTAAAACAGGCCTCTGGCTCAGGATGGACAGAGCAGCACAATGTCTTTGACGTGCTGCTAGACGTGTTGGAGCCCCTGCTGCTGTGCATGGACAGCATTCGGGACAATGCTGACGGAAAGTTTGCTGACGCTGCCGCGGAGGATGCATATTCAATCGCAGAAACTCTGGCTGACTTTGAGATCATCGTCACCATTGTTATCTTAAAGAACGTTCTCACATTCACCCGCGCCTTCGGAAGGAATCTCCAAGGGGAAACACTCGATGTGTTTTTTGCTGCCAACAGTCTGACTGCTGTCCTGCATTCGCTAAACGAGGTCAACGACAACATCGACGTCTACCATGAGTTCTGGTATGAGGAGGCTGTGAGCGTGGCCACCGTAATGGCGATTCCTGTAAAGGTCCCCAGGCTATTTCTTCGGAAGCAGCGTGCAGCTGATGTGGGTGAAATCCAAGCAGAGGCATATTTTAAGGAGTATGTAACAGTCCCTGTTATCCATGGCATCATGCAGGAGGTGGAGGACATGTTCTCTGAGACCAACCTCAAAGCTCTCAAGTGCCTGTCTCTGGTCCCAGCTGTCATGGGCCAAATGAAGTTCAACACCACCGAGGAGAACTATGCAGATGTTTACCGCAACGACCTCCCCAACCCAGACACTCTTCCTGCAGAGCTTCACTGCTGGAGAATCAAGTGGAAGCACAGGGGCAAAGAGGTGCGCCTGCCCACCACCATCCACGAAACCCTTCAGCTGCCAGATGTCAAGTTCTTTCCCAACGTGAACTCCTTCCTGAAGGTGCTCTCCACCTTGCCGGTGCTGAAATTAGAGGACAACAAAAGTGCGACGGCGAGCGAACGGCTGCAGGCTTATCTTGACAGCATGTCGCCTAAGCAGTGGAACAAAAGTCTCGCGATGCTTAACATCAACACTCACGTCAAACACGACTTGGATGTCATGGTGGACAAATACTGCAGACTCTACCCGGAGGATGATCCTGAAGCTGAGGCCGAGTCTGAGGAAGTGGCTGAGGAGGATGTGACGAAATGATACGACACAGAGACTGAGCGCAGCTGTTCTGGGACAAGAACAAGTCAGTCATAAACACATCGTCCGTTAGTGCTGATCATTTTAATGCCATAGATGCCATTTGTATTTGGTCTCTGAGGCTCCCAAGAACATTTCAATTACCCTTGTTTTTATTGTTTGAGTGAAAAATGTGTATATATTTAAATGCATCTGAGTGTAATCTTGCATTGTAAATAAGTAAGCTAATTCGGCAGGAAGGAGGAATAAATACTCAATACCTCGTCGAGACTCGATGAAAACTGCAACACAACAAAACGTCCAGAATTGTAAGGTAGTGGGCATGAGCTGTAAACATTCAGAGCACTGAGTGTCTGTCAGGCTGCTTTCCTATTAGACGAGCCTCCTCTTTAATGATGCCGCGATCTTAAGGCAACATTTTGCAGCCTTTTTCTGCTTCATTTATTTTATTTGTTCAGTTCAGCAGATGGTGGTTTTTGTGCACAAATTATCTGACATAAACGGCTCATTTACTGTCAGCATTTATTTTATTTTTTTTTTAGTGAATGTAAGTAGCCCCAGTACATGGATGCCACTATGAGGCAGGAAGAGCACCAGAGGGAGCAGTTACACCAACACCAGCAGCATCCCTGAATTCATACTCTCATTAGGAAGCCATCTTTTTTTTATGTACAAATAAAAAGCTTATACTGATAGTGTGACATATTGTGTATAGTTAAAGGGCCTGTGTGGTGACAGATAACCTCTTTAAAGGGTGCGTTCTGGTTGGGGTAGTTCTTGATCAAACTTCTGTCTCAACACGGTGAAAATAGCATTCTGTGATGTAGTAACATGTACTGTTTTGCAGGAAGAGAAATACAGGAAATAAGATGTAGCAGTCATTGTATGTTATTGTGGTAATTATGACGAGATGCCCTCTTTTTGCTGGCAGCCAATCTATTCATTAACTTGTTAGATTTTATATGAACCTTCACATTCTGTTCACAGTTTGGTCTAATAAAATCCTTTGTGCAGAGCGCAGAAATGAAGGCACTAGAGGGCAAAATGCGTCTTTGTTTTCCTCTTGCTTCAGTTGTGCGCACTTGGCTCCATCCATCCAGTTACCGCCTTAAAATGAAAAATCACATTGAAAACATGAACGTGTAATAAAGGAAACAGGAAATAAGCAGGAATAAATGGAAGTATTTGACTCTTGCATTTAGACATGGACGAGTAAAGCTTTATTTTATTTCCGATTTGCAGCAACATTATCGGCCATTTCCTCCAACTACAATAGGCTGCTGTTGCATCCGCTGTAGCATGAAGTTGGCATTTTGCAACATGGCACGGGTTAAACGTGTCTCCTCCTCCTCCTCCTCTGCCGGCCAGACGGTGACGAGCTCAGGTGATAGTTCACCGTGCAAACTCACAGTGCAGACCCCGGGCATCACACGAGTGTGGGTGGGGTCGCTTTGATGCGCAACCAGACAGCAATGTGCACTCCACAGCAAACCCCAAAGTCCCTTTAAACTTCCAATAAGAACAAATACCCTGCAGGAGGAGGGAGAGAGGGAGGCGTGGGGGCCTTACTTCCTTAAAGTCTCACGCAAAGACTGGTGAGATATCCTCAGCAGAGAATTACAGAAAGCTAGGAGGAGGAATAACCCTGACTGGACAAAAACTGAGAGGGTACGGGGTGAGGGATCGGGCATTTGCAAGTCTTCGAGTCGTGAGTAGGACGCTTATTAACACGTTTATTCCTGCTTCAGAGTTTTTCTGTGCACCCTTTTACCTGACAGCCTCCTAGCATCCCTCGCCATGGCCTGGCCGTGCATTACGCGTGCTTGCTGCATCAACCGCTTTTGGACCGAGCTGGACAAAGCGGACATCGCGGTGCCTTTGGTTTTCACCAAATACTCGGATGTGGCCGACGTGCAGCACCTTCCCCATCACCCGCAGCCGAAACAGAAGAGGGCCGGTGCCATTGCCATAGAAACGCAGCCCCATCCCGGCGAGCAGGAGGCAGGGAAGGCACCGCCCGCGACGGGTGCCGCAGCGTGCAAAGATGGCTCTACTGCGTCCGTCATGCGCCAAGACTTCAAGGCGTGGAGAGTGCGCCCCGAACCCAGCTGCAAACCCAGGAATGAGTACCAGCGCTCGCCGGCCCCGTTCAACAACGAAACTCAGTATCAGAAGGACTACAAGCCCTGGCCTATACCGAGGAAGCACGACCACCCCTGGATCCCCAAACCGAGCCCCACCAGCACCTCCGGCGGCCCGGAGCGGAGCGCGCCGAGCAAGCTGGAGCACGCGGCGGTCGAGGCCGAGAGCGGCGTGGAGAAGAGCGAGCTCGAGGAGAAAACGCAGGAGAAGGAGCCCAAGGAGGCGGTGAAGAAGAGCGCGAGGAGGGAAAAGTCGGCCGAGAGAGCAGCGGGCGAGAAGACGGAGGCGCAGGTGGCCGCAGAGGCGAGCGCCGAGCAGAGGAAAGGCAGAGCGGCTGCAGACGCTCTCAACAGGCAGATAAAGGAGGTGATGTCGACTTCCAGCAGCTACAGGTAAGTCTGTGAGAGGACGAGCCACGACCACGGTGCGCTGGGTTACAGCAATGCTCTCCTGGTTTATTCCGAGGCCACTGAAATAAAAGTGAAAACTGTGACTTTGCACTTGAGGCTTTTCACAGGCCACCAACAAAGCTGCATACAAGCATCCCCTGTTACACAACCTCTCTGACAGAGTTTCATCTGACAGCAGACCAGAGAGGTGTGCCACCCTGCTCTGTGCTGTGATGACATTTAGAGAACATCAAGGGGCGGTGGGTAGTGGTCTCTGGTTACAATCTCCAGTGATTTCCAAAGCAAACTGATATTGCCACAGATAAAGGCTGCATTATTGATTTTCTCTGCTTTATCCTCCCAAGGAGTACTATCAAATCAATGCAGCAGCCCATGAATGAGTACAGCCAGTAAAAGGGCATCAGTGTAATCATGTGTCTTCTGGTGGTTTCTTTGCAAAGGCCTCCTACAAATTGAATTGAGGATGCATAATGCATGCAAGTTAACAAGACGAGCCGGCTGCAGTCTGCCCCGCTGACATATTGAAGTTAACGTGAGATGTACCAGTGCCCTCAATTTTCTGTTCGGTTTCCTGACGAGAAACTCATTCTCAGGGACTAAGCTGACCAATAAACCTCATGTGCAACTTATTAAAGCAGAGCTTTGCGCGAATTGGAAGCAATAAAACCCAACCAAATCTTATTTCATAATTAATGACGTGCTGGATTAATAATAAGAGGCAGCTGTACAAAAGAGGAACGCAGACACGTACAAGAATAAACAAGGAACATTAGAGATGTTCCTCAGAAGCTGAAAAGACCACAAGACCTTTATCTTTGAGCTTATTTAGAAGATCTAGTTGGCTAATTTCCTTACATGGAGCATTAAATACTGTCTTAATAGTTTCTTAATACAATAAAAAAAGATTCACTCCTTATTGACCATAACAGATGTGTTTAAAAGGCCACAAGCCTCGATTTTAGAGTCCATGTGGCTCGATAAAAACCTGCACGCTGCCATGTCAGAGCTCACAGGGCTTAGAGATTCAACCTAAAGATCAAATGGTGACATCGATGCTAAAAATTACATTTAGCCGATATGGAGAAATTAATACGCAAATTCGATCCTGTGACATAAATCAAATATTCAGCAATAAGCAGAGCAGCAGAGCTCTGCACAGCCTGGTGCTGAGCTAAAGTCAACGTGAGGCTTTATAAATGCCCGAGCAACATAAACGTCCCTTATTGTCAATATATGTCCAGTCCAATTTAGCCCTGCCATGTTTTCTAAGTGGCCAACAGTGTGCATTAAACCACATTCAGACAGCTGCTCATGGTGATGTGTATCTGCTGTTTAACACGCGCACTGGTCAGCATGCTAATCACAAGCCATAACTCGCGAAACTTGTTGTAAACCTGCTACTTTGTTCGCGTGAGCAGCGTAACGTGACTGGCCATCAGGTTTAATTGTGGAAAACACGCAATGTTCATTTTCAGCAGTTTCAGTGACTTTAAACTTTTTTAACCTGAAACAATTATTCGATCAATCGAGCAGTTCCACCAAAAATAAATCAGCAGCTTCTTTGATAATCACTTAATCCTTTCAGTAATCTTTCAAGCAAAAATGCTGACAATAAAATAACAAAGCAAAACCCAATGATATGTCATTAATTGAGAAAATAATAAAAAAAATAATCCTAATTTGAAGCCATGAAACCCCCTCTGTTTGCCTTCATCCATCTTTATTAGGACTGAGTTCAAGGCATATAAGGATGTGAAACCAGTGAAGCCCATCAAAGCTCCGTCTCAGTACAAACCCCCAGTGGAGGAGACCAGTCTGGAAACCAGCTACAGCGCCACATTCAAGGGGGAGCAGGTGAAGGCTCAGCCCAGCGACAACAAGGTGGTGGAGCGCCGGAGGATACGCAGCCTGTACAGTGAGCCCAGCAAGGAGCCTGCCAAGGTGAGAGCCAGTCCGCCCTCAGACCCACTGATGTTAGTGCAGGTCTGTGAAGTACCCGGGCCGCTTACCATGACTTGAGTTTCCTTCAAATACATTGAATTATAGCCATGTCTAAAACATAATTAGCCCTGCTGTAACCTAGCTTTAGTACTTTGTGAGTAACACACTGTTTGTCAGCTTTATGTTTTTTAAGTCGAGTTATTACTCACTGGTACTTCTGCTGCATAAAAGTTATTTTATTTCACACGCCATCTATCGCTGTGGCCTAACGGCAGGTGATTGGTTCTCACAGTTATTAAACGGCAACAAAACACCTTCATATTTAAAGTCGACAAAATAAGCAGTTGTCACAAAGACATTGTTCTATTATTCCATCATGCAGATAAATCGCCTGTGTAAGTTTTTAACTAAACAAACAATAACTACATGCATACAGTACACAAAATATTGATTGCATCATCTTGAAAATGTACAGCAACAAGTGACTTCATCCCATATTAAAGCAGGCCTTTATGTGAAGATATGCTGAGCGTAGACTGGTATCTGCGTGCATGTTATCGACAGTGCAGACAGCATTGGTGAATAATGTGTCTATAGTAGTGTGTTCATATGGCCACTCCTTCTCTCATCCTTGTAGGACTTCTCAGAGACTGAGAGCAGCTCTGTTCTTAATCTGCTGTAGTCAGGTGTGTTCTCTGTTTCTTCTAGAAGGCATGGAGGCTGACCTCAAATTGATCAGACGCAAACTCGCATACTGTACGCACACATCCGCACACAGTATGCGCCTCGGCCGGTGCGAGCCGCAGTCACACGTGTCACCCAGCTGCCAGATGCGATCCTGCAAAAAAGTTATCAGCCACATCTTCACTGTTTGCCCACCTCTCAGCCCGCACTACCCACCACCCTTTGTGCAGCTTAGCAGTCTGAAAAACTGACCGTGCATAGTCTGTGGGTTTATGCAAGAGGGTGGATTCACTGATAAACGGAAGAAAGAAAGAAGCTTTGGTGAGGAAGTAATAGATGAGAATCAAAACAAAAGAGAAGGATTGAGGGCAACAAGACAAAAACCTCCTCACATTTGATTAGTATACATCTGCGCTGTTTAGGGCTCTATTTCAGTGACGCCAATTACATTGTGCAAAATGACAAGTTTTCCCATGTCCGCAGACAGCTGGCTCACCATGAATTTGACTGCAGGCCCAGTAAAGTGTGGTGCCAATGGCAGTGGACATTTTTGATATCATTGGTAAAACCTCTTTGCAGATGATGTTATACTTTTCACTTTTGATGTCTGATTTGCGTAGTAGCAGTTTGCAGCTCAGTATGATGCAGCCGCGAAGATCTGCTTTCACTCCTCAAGGTCCACAGCGTCAAGAATTTGTTTAATGGTTCAGAGCGCGCTGCTTTAAAAGTTTTTTGAGTGCATCAATGACACAGTCCCCTTCCACACGGGACCTTAACATATTACTCCTAACTCCACTCTGACTGTCTGTGGCGACAAAATTAAAAAGATTATTTGCAGTGCTGTGCGCTTCACTTTGCACCACAATCCTTTATATCACAGAAATAGAGCCCTTCATTTTTACTGTGAGCAAGAGTTTGCCATCTCTTACAATACACTAGTGTTTAAGGTTTATTTATTCAGCAAAAGTTGAGCATGTTTGCAACTTTTTTTTTTTTTTTTGCTGTGCGTCATCTCATTTATACAATCTGAACATTTGGGAACTTATCCAGAAGACTTTTATCATTGTGGCAACTCCACAAGAGCAGAAAGATGCCTTATTTCAAGGTACATTCATCACTGGACCTACATTTTCCCTGTCGCTGTGGGAATTTGAATCAGTAATCCTCCGGTCTCACTCCCGCTTCTCACATTTAGGTTTTGCCTCCATATTAATGGATGAATGTTACCAAAATATTTCATTCTGTAAAGTGTAAGACTAACATCATATACTAATATAAACCATGTACTTTTTATGCTACACTTTCCTTGAAAGTTGATTTTAACAGAAAATTGCACGAACCACTCTTCTATAAAAGGAAAGGCACAAATACACATTTTGTGCTGTTTTTTTTTTTCTTTTATCTTCATTGCACTAATCACATAAAGCAAATATCACCCGCAGTGTATCGTATGGTGTCATTTGCCTGCCATTAGTTTAAATAACAGGATAAAGAAAAGGTGCGTATTGCATGCTAAGATAGGACCTTGACATGATTTAGAGTCCCCGATAATAAAGCGATAATTCAAAGGAATAGTTTGAGAAATTCTTGAAATGTGCCTCTTTGCTTTCTTGCTGAGAGTTTGATGCGGAGATCAATTGTTAAATAAGGAGCTACAGCTGACTTCCTGAAGTCTTGCTGTCAGGGGAAGCATCTGAAGTCGCTGCTCCTGGGCCAAGAAATAGTCTGGCACATTGTCCCCCAAAGCTAGCTGTTTCCAGTCTTTATGCTAAGCTAAGATAATCAGCTGCTGACTGTAGCTTCGTATTTAATGGACATACATGAGTGTCGTGTTAATCTTCTCACCATATTCTCAGCAAGAAATCAAATAAGTGCATTTCCCAAAATACCGAACTATTGCTTTAACATCAGTTAAGTTTAACAGAATATTTTTTTTGTTAGTCTAATCTCAGTGTTGTCACCTCTCTTCCCCACAAGGCGGATAAACCAGTGTCTCGCACCAAACCAAAAAAGACACCGACAACGACAACAGGGAAGATGGTGAAAAAATCTAAAGAGAAGCAGATTGCTAGTTCCCAGTCAGCCAAGAAGAAGCCGTCTTTGGGCGCCGCAGAACCCAAACCAGATGGGGTTGTCACAAAGAAGAGCAAAGAGATCAGCAATAGACTGACTGAAGCGAAGCAGTAAAAGTGGCTCATCTCTACATTTCATGTGCGCGATCGAAGGCTACTTGGCGAATTAGGCGAATCTCTTCCCGTTGGTTTCTTTCCTGACCTGTTGTTTTTGCTGTCCTGTCACATATTGTTCACCTTTGAATGGGCACTGATGTTGAGCTTTTAGAATAATGCAAATAATTTCACTGTAAACTGCGTGTGTGAGCGTGCGTGTACGTACATGTGCGAAAGTGTGTGATTTCCTTGTGTTTTGGTGCACAGAACCGCTTTATATTATTGAGCACATAATTTGCACATTGTTACTATGAGTTCTGTTTGGCAGCAAGCTATAAAAAAGAGCCATCAGTACACATATATGTGTATGAAAGGGCATTTTTACCTTTGTCTGAATGGATGACAATTCAGATCAATATTAAAATGATTGTAGAAGATGTCAAAGGGATGCTTTTTCTCTGAGACTGTATCACATGAGAGGTTTTGTTAAAGTACAAAATCTGTTTAACGGTTGTGTTTCCTAGTTACAGTGCCTCCGCTGTATGGTCCTGGTTTTCATTTCGTTGTTCTGGATGATATCTGGTGTCATCAGTTTGGTTGCTAAGGAACCAAATGAACTGTAATATAATTGCTACAGCTTGCATGCAGGGCCCCATTTTTTGGTTGAGTAGCAATATTTTAGCAGACTATATTGTCACAGTCGGTCACAGTTTAGCTTGTAAATTGAGCCATTTAAGATAAATGTATAGGGGCAAGACCTTTTCAAATATAATGCATGTGTAGTAATAGATTCTGGTCACACCGAGAAACTAAAGTACATACATTATGAAATATCATAGTCTAGTGGCTGTTAAAGCTATACAATTAACACACCAGCAATATGGTTTCACCCACAAACACATTTCTTGCTATCTTAATGGAGATCCACTCCTTTAATTTCAAGGGAACACTGCAGTTTTTGCAATGTCTCACTATTTATGACATTGTGCTCCATCCACTCCTCTGAGCTGTGATGCTAGTCGTGCTAAATAAGCAAACAAAAGCTGCATATAGGCCTGAAAAAAAAAGGAGAGCCTACAGTATTTGCTCACTGACGTTGACTCTGAACGGGCTGATCTCTCCAGGTGTTGAAGAACAAGGAATGGGCCAGGACTTGTAGTTCAGCTCTTTAAAAATGCTGCTGTCTGAAAATGCGCAAATCACGTCTGTTCGTAGCGAGCGTGTCACGTTTTTACTAAAAATGCCATCACGCCCTTCCCCCTCTGGTTGTAAACACAGTCATCCTTCGTCGTGATCCCCTCAGCGGCCGACATGGCTGCAGAGTGCGAGGGCCGAGCTGAGCGCTGCCCGCCGTGACTCTGCTTCCGGTTTTAGCTTCTCTGTGTGTGAGAGTGAGCGAGTGTTTCGTGTCTGACCTCTACAGCCTGCTGCCTGCTAGCATCAAGTCTGACCCAACCACTAGACGTGCTGCTATGCACTCCGACACCCTGGTGCTATATCTCTCATCGTGTATGCTGTCTGGTTTGGACTGTGTGTGTTGACCAGAGTGAAATGATGGTATGACAATGTCATACTGCTGCAGACATGTTGTGATGTTGTGCTTGTATTCTCAGCTTGCTCTGAATGAACTCTGATTAAAATGATGATACAGATACTCGTGACTTGCTGTGTCCTTTGTGTTGAGCTTTTGTACTTCAGCATTCCACCTTCACACTCTTCATAGGACAAAACATTCCTTTTGAGTTACAGAAATGTTGCAAGAAAGTGTTAAATGAGATGTCCCTCTTTGATAAATAGTTGTATTTTCTATATTTTTGTTTTTGGTGTAACAGCATATGACTACTACAGTAATAGTAATAGTAATTTAACTTTATTCTCTATTGTTCTAAATAATTAGAAAAATATCAAGATATTAAATAGCTAGCACAGTAAAATTACAGGAGGTAGTTGGTACCCATATTGCAAAGAACACAAAATTGACCTAATAGGTGAAAAGCTGTTATTCCCAAAGTGTAATATATGAATGCTTTAGAGATATTAGCTGTTTTTTTTCTTCATAGTTATAAAATAAATAAATTTTAACCTTTAAGTAGTTACATACCTAAATTTTCACTTCATTCATTTGCACCAGTAAAATATCACAATTTAAGATGATACTTTTGTGTAAGTATAATCTCTTCTTAACCAATCAAGCCCTTTCTTATAGTGTTCATCATGTTAATATTGGTGTTTTTTGTCTCTAAGAAATTGTCTGTCCCTCCTTACATGCACTGGAGAACCTGGATATAGATTTAAGAAGAGCTAAATCTGGAAATGCAACATGATGCTCCATGTGATGGTGTCTGAAAAATACAAAACACACTGTACGTGTGCTTAAATATAAAACAATGGATAGAAACTATGTGGAATTTGTTTCTCAGCAACTTTAGACTAAAGTACAATAGTCGTGCATACTCAACTACTCGTTTTTAACTATAATCATCAGTGGTTTGTTACAATTCTATTATATTGTAAGTGGCATTTGGGAAATCCTAATCCAGGCCCTGGATTCCTTTCTCACAGCGCCCCTTCGGGCCAAAGTATGTGGGTTGGGTTTTTTTTTGTTTTTTTTTTATAACAGGCATCTTGTGCCCTGCTGATGTTTTATGTGCAGGGTGCTTCTCTTAATATGAGATGTCATCAATGCATCAGTCTCTCCATTTTTCCAACATTTCAGGGATTAAGTGAGAAATGCAAACTGGCCCCATCTTAAAACAAAACATTCATCTTAAATAAAATGAAGGTCAAATGGAAAAGGAAAACATGATATGATCATTTTTCAGTTCATTCACTTGCTTCACTTTTGGATGCTGGTGGTCATTTTCCTGTGAATCAGTCATCCTGACATAAAAATGCATGAATAATTCAGTTGTTATGGGCCCTTATGTTTGCAGAGCAGCATGAAATATTGAATAACAGATCAGTGATGGCACAGGAGCTGCCGAAGCTCTGTCCCCTCTCTAACAGACTTGTTTGGCTGGTTACAGACTCACCTACATCGCTTATTATATTGTGTTGAAAGAGCTGAGTTGAAATTTCATACACTTTGACACTGTTCAAAATACAATTGACATGTTGAAGCAGTAACTGTTATTTACTGTTATAACCAAAAAAGGCCTGTTTATGTAAAAATGGCATCTAGCCATGAAATGAATATGTCGACTAAAGCCCAATTAACAGCATGTGGTCCCTCCTGTGTGTGGAGAGACCCCAGATGGGAGATCCCAGTTTACGAGTCTGCATCAAAACCTTCTCTGACACACAAGTGTGACAACCCTAATGGAATTCACATTTGGATGAAATGCGCACTGCAACATAAATGGCTATTTTTAACCACCTGCATTGTTGATATCAGTGAACTATATTGGATGACTTGCATACACCTTCATGGAAATATTGTATTTCTGGGACAGGCGAGACATTGCTTCCTGTGGTGCTGATAGTCAGCAAATTATGACCTCTAGTGGTTAGGATCTATTGCATATGCACAAGTCATGTGAACCTGTATAAAAATAAAAGTGGCTGCAGTAAAGTCTGTGAAGTGGCTCAGATATCCCTCTCCTTGCCCATAGTTCTTGGTCATGTCCAAGGTGTCCCCAGGCTGGATGGGATATGTAGTTCTCGCAGGAATTAAATGACCTCTCTTCCTGCTTGGCTCTAATCTCTGTTCATATCATGGACATTGAATAATAAGAACAGCAGAGAAACTTTTTAATACAACCTGGAAAAACTAACACTGCAACATAGCAACCACAGTCAGGCTCTCTGGAAAAACACTGCAACATAGCAACCACAGTCAGGCTCTCTATGTCAGGATTATGAGAAAAACACATGAAAAAACAACAGTGATGGTGGTGGCATTGGCTCACATTTAAACACAGGGACATATAGCACTGCAAAAATTTATTAGTGGCGTTCAAGGAAAATTGCAAATCAGAACACTGAAGTTAAGCAAAGGATTGAACTGATAGGGTTAATCAGGTCACCACTTAATGCATCAATCTTAGTATTTGGCTACCTCCTCAGGCCTTAGGAACCATAAATTTCTAATATGAATCCAATACAGAAAATCAAATTTTATTGCTGGCACAATTAATTAACTTCAGTATAACTGCACATTAAATACTGTACGGCAATTATTAATAATAACAATAACTTAATATGAGCTTATTTATTATAAGCAGCAGGTTTCTAAGTGTCCCATTTTTCTCTCTAAAACTGACTTAGTTTGGATTTTTTTCCGTTTTACCGAGACAACCTCTCATCTCACACTTGCTCCAGTTTTCAAATTCTTGGACCACTCCCGGCCACTAACAGGCGGTATGTACTACTCCTCATTCGTTCTGAAAAACAGACGAAGAAGAATAACTTCCGCTTGGAGGCTGACCGGAAATAAACAAACGCAGACAAGCTCAGAGGAGGGAAGAAATACTAAGCTACTGCTGCCAGTGACGTTAATAGCCGTAACAAGTATTTACAAAACTTCGTCTCTCACAAGTGTCGGAAATATTAGTCTGTGTGTACAAATTGTATATTAAGCTGTCAAATATTTCTCATGTTAAACGGTTAAAAAGTGTTGATTAACGTTAGTTGTTAAGAAGTCCGACACAGTGCAAACCTGTGACAGGTTCAGTGGCAGCTAGGCTGTTAGCCAAAATACTAACTTTTATATGAACACAACATACTAAGCTAGAAGTAATCTTACTGGCTAACTGTTAGCTAGTTACGGTTTTCGTTAGCTAGTAAACGATTGCAAGTGTTTTCTTGGTAATGTAACCTTCAGCAAAAATAATGCGTACATAGTCTAATATAACATTAGATGATCAGCGAACTTGAGCTAACGTCGGTTAAAATATTTTCTAAGTTAGTTTGTAGCCACGCCTAGCTGCATTATATGCTAACTAGTGAAACTGCATAGCTAGGGTGTAGTAGCCCACACTTTGTTTTTCTCTCTTGTAATGTCTGTAGCTGAATGTGTTTCTGTGTAGGTGGTCGGGATTGTGTGTAGCAGCAGCTGCAGAGCACACAGTGATCCCCATCATGATGACAACTAAAAGACTAGACAATTTTGAGGTGGTATGTGAGTGGGCTTCATGCAGCTTCAAGGGCCACACCATGGAGGAGCTGAGTGATCATATGTCACTGCATTTAAAGGACTACTTGGGAGACAACGACGCCTTGGAAGAGCTGGGTGAGGGACAAACAGAAAGAGTCGGGCTATGTCACGTGCAGGGCTGGGAGACAGGACTTGAAATCAATATGACAATCAATATGGCAATATAATGAAAAGTTGTAAACTAGATGAAGCTATTTTAAAGTAGAAAGACTGGCTTATGTGTACAGGATATATCATTGTCAAGTAAAGACTCGGATATGTCCTGCACACACATACAGTTAACAGAATTTTCAGTTAACTGCCCGGCTCTACTCAAATCTCAACACAGTCCCTGTACATTCTCCAATATTTATCCTCTCTTAATGGCACTAATTACTCCTATCCTCTCTTTGTTTAGATGAGTATGCTTGTCTCTGGAATGGATGTGAATTTCTATCCATGGGTAGCCCCGCGGAGCTGGAGGTCCATGCTTACTTTCACAACTACCACGGTAAGCTCAAGTTCATCGGGTCACAACTACTCAAGTCCCGTCCTGATCTGCCCAGCTGCAACCAGGGCTTGCACAGCAACAACCTGGTCCCCGAAGGATCAGACGGATACGTTTGCCAGTGGGAGCACTGTGATGTAGGTATTTTCCGTTTGAGTTACTCATTTCATCATCAAATGATAGCACCGTTTTTATAAAATTAATTCTGTCTTCATCCAGAGTACATTCAACAACCCTGAGTGGTTTTACCGACATGTGGACAATCATGTTGAAAGTGCTGAGCCACAGTCTCTCCCACAGCAACAGCAGGCTCTCTTCTGCCACTGGACAGGTATGACTGAGCAAAGAGGAGGTTATCAGATGGTCCTTGTGTGTCCTGCTCCACCTACTCTAGCATAATATTATGTATATTTCATGTTTTTATTACAGGCTGCGATGCTTTCTTCAAGATCAGGTACCGATTGAGAGAACACATGCGGAGCCACACCCAGGAGAGACTTGTAGCCTGTCCTACATGTGGTAGCATGTTTTCCAGCAACACGAAGTTGTTTGACCACCTGCACAGGCAGGCGGAGCCAGTAGGTGAGAAGGGCACGTTAGTTTGTATCATTTCTGTGCTAAACGTATTGCATAAATGCTGACTTCCGTATGTTCACATGTCTCATTTGAACAGAGTCGCTGGTATGCGAACACTGCGGTAAAGCTTTTTCCAGCGAGAGGCTTTTGAGGGATCATGTCCGTCAGCATGGTAATCATTTTCTACAACTCTGATCTGAAATTGTTGTTGCATTGTACATTTTTACAGTTTGGTCTGATCTCATGAATGTTTGAAAATGAAAGTTTTTTGTTTAATGATTTTGAATCATTATTTGAAATATTTTGTTTTACCCAGATGTAACTGTAATGTTGTCTCACATTAAAATAAGTGGAACTAAGTAGTATATTTAATTATTACTGGTGTTCTTTTATTGCCAGTGAATCAGGTGAAGTGTCCCTTCTGTGACATGACCTGCACCACTTTGGCAGCTCTGAAGATCCACATCAGGTTCCGCCACTGTGATGAGCGGCCCTTCCCATGTGACTTCTGTGACAAGAGGTAGATCTTAATAGCTGATTAGATCTCCTGTTGACAACAACTGGATCAGGGAATCAGGGGAATACTTAGATTCTATACAACTCTAAATTGCGTCTTCTCACAAATTTGGGATTAGTGATATCAAGTTTCAGCTATTTCAGTTCGACATCTCTAAACTGATTTATCATAAAGGTTATGGTTCATTACCTCTTTGTGGGTGAGAAAACTTTATGTAGCATTTACTAACTTGTTACAAAGTCCTGCACAGAAGGAAAAAATGAAAGAGAGAAAATAGAAGAGATGGACAACACATTGTTACCTGTAATGCTACGTTCAGTAACATGCTGTTTTTCGCTCATCCTTTTCGTCTGACATGAAGCAGAAAACTGTACTTTGCAAATTATGCTGCTGTTGAAAAGAGTTTTCTGTGTTTTTCTACCTTTTCATTGTTTACACATTAATTTTTTATGTTTTGTTACATGTAGATTGAATTTTTTTTACAAATTAAATATGTGTAAGAAGCTTTAATTTGTTTACTTGTATATAATTCAAAATCTAATAAGAAAAAGGCCTTTCTCTGTTGTCATTTTATACAAACGATTCATTGAATTTCCGGAGAATGTGCTGTGTCGTTATATGTATCATTGGCGAGATATGAAATGACTATCAGGATATGAGATTTTGGTCATATTGCACAGCCCTTATTTCTGGATTATTTCTTTGGACTCATATCAGCATCATAAAATCTTTTTGCTGTTGTTTTTCTGTTTGTTTTTACAGATTTAAGAACCAGCGTGATCTACAAAAGCACACAGAGGTTCACAATGAAGGCACCGTGTATCACTGCACTGTGGAGGGTTGTGATTATTCTTGTCACACATTCCAAACCATGAACCACCACTTCAAGAGAGTGCACGAGGTTCGTTAGCATCAAGTGCTGTCCAGCATAAAGCATCCCGCCTATTTAGATAATCATTACAAGCTGCTGTGATCTTATTGACGGTTATAATGATGCTTTATTGTCCATGTCATTACCTGATATTTACCAACAGGTCGGGGGGATGTCCAAATATAAATGCCATATCTGTGATAAGGTCTTCTCCTGGTGTTACACTCTCACACTTCACCTTCGCAAGAAGCACGAGCTGAAATGGCCCTCTGGACATTCCCGCTTTAGGTGAGATCACGTCAGCTGATTACCGCTGAAACAGCCACTTTTTAGATCCACTCAGCTTCTCAGCCCTCAGCGGTGCATCAAATATAATTCAAAGTGCTATAAGATAAGTAAAGACTGACATAAATATTTAATGTTTGGTTACTTTCTTCACAGATACAGGAAGGATGTAGACGGCTTCCTCAAAGTAAACATGGTGCGGTTTGAGACTGTGGAGGTGACCAAGGAGATCATGAAGAACATGGCCAAGAAGCCGCAGAGCCTCCGGAAGAGTCAGAGAACCAGCAGCCGGAACAAGAGGCCTGCGGTCACACCGGAGAGCGGCCGAAGCTCCCCTGCAGGATCCTCCTCGCCCTCCTCCAGCTCCTCCTCTTCGTACTCCTCCGAGCTCTCTGGAGGTGAAGACGTTTCGTCTCAGCCCAGCCCCCGAGGCAGTGACTCTCCCGTGTACTGTGTCATGAGCACCATCCCTCACATTGAAGAGGAGCCTGGAGGATTACCCCAGGAGGACTGTGATGGCAGTGGGACATCAGGAGCAGTCCAGGCTCTGACGGAGGTAGCACGGGGGCTGGGCATGGACGTGGTGTGATTCCTCCACGCTGCACTGCACCACGCGTCCACTGCAGGCTCTCTTCTAGCTGTTATGCAATGAAACTGGTTTGCCTGTTGTATATTCTGCAACATGCATGCGGAGCCGCCAGTGGAGACGTGGCTGGAACCGTCTCTTTCTAGCCAAAGCTCTGTCATGGACTCAAGTGTTTTTATAGTGGTCTTACATTGAGATGGTTATCTCTCCACACTTTCATTAAAGCAGCTCTAATGCTTCAGCTTAGCTTTGTGACGTGTCCCGTTGCTGACATCGCCCTTTTGAACGTAATTTCAGGTTTCTGAAAAAGCTCACATGAGGAAGATAAAAGCACTACAAAGCCAGTTCCATGTAGTTTTCTTCACTCCACTTTCTGTGACATTTCCGTGGTGTTGCTCAACAAAGCATTTAGGAAGACATAATTTTTCATTGTAGTCTTGGAAAGTTGCAAAATTTTATTGTTACAATTTTTAAATACATTTTTGATACAAAAGTAAACTTTTCTTGTTTGTTTTTTGTCATACTTGTAGCATGATAAGTGGCTGAGTGGTGCACTGGTGGAAGTCGATTTACTCAACTATTGTACTTGTACATTTTGAGGTACTTGTACTTTAAGTATTTCCATTTCATGCTACTTTGTACTTCTACTCCACTGCAGTTCAGAGGGAATTAGTGCGCGTTTTACTTCATTTGTTTGATACCTTTTGTTGCTATACTTTGCACTTTCAGATTATTGATAGAAAATATAATCAACTAATAAATTCTGATGTATTAATCTGGATAAAGAAAATACTTTATTGATCCTTGGTCAGCCTCAGATGTAGTTTGTGTTTAGTGCTAATTAACAAATGTTATCTTGGTGAAGTGCTCAACAAAGATGGTGAACGTGGTAAACCTGGTAAACATCAGCATATTAGCGTGCTGACATTAGCATAGAGCTCAAAGTACAGCCTCAGAGCCGCCAGCATGGCTGTAGAGTCCTAACTCAGCTGCACTCGATCTTAGCACCAACATAAAAAATAGACAAGCACATAGAGTATGTCTCAGTGTATTTAATGAAATAACCAATTAAATGGGGGAATCATAACAGCACAAGTATGACTGTACAGGTGCCAAAGTCCATTGAGGGAATCGGTGCGGTCAAATTTCCAGAGCACCATGTTTTTATTAAGAATCTTCTAATTAAAGCTGTTCTACTGCCAAGAGTATCTGTTATACTTCCACCGGCTTTTGGTGACCAGTGAACTTAACAGATGTACTGTAAATGAGCTGTTATGGGAATAGCTGCTCTCCTTTTCTGTCACACAGACCCTGGAGCCCCAGGTAGGGCATTGCTGTAAAGCCAGGATGAGAAAGTTGATGCCTGCAGCGTTGGAGGTGGTAGTTTTTCTGACGTGAGTCTAGAAACTCCCTCCCTCTGAGGTAAACCGTCTCCTGCTGCCTCAAAGCAACAGGGAGATAAAGAGGTGGCGCAACGAAACCATGAAAGGCCTCTGTCTGCCTCTGTGCTGCAGGAGGTATCCTGATGGCTTTGCAGGTGTTCACTGAATAACCTTTTAGAGCATTTTGTCTCAAGTGGAGATCAGGTCTCTTGTGAACGTCCCTCATTTGCTCCCATGATGCAGTTTGGTAGGGATGCATTTCGACTCCTGCATAAGAGACCAGTCCCGCAGGAGCTCTGGTGACATTACATCTACTGCTGTCAGGATACAGGGCAGGCAGATCACTTATATGTTGCACTGGCACGGTGTGTGAGTAAGGATGTGTATGAGATGGATCAAACTGATTGTCTGCAGTTTCCTGCTTCATCCTCTTCACCTTCATGAAGCTGTCGCACTCAAGCGGCCTTTTCCTGTCGACTGAGCCGCCGCGTCTGCCGTCAAGCTCCACAGCTGGATCCCAAGATTTGTCTCTAAGAGGTAAGTCCTTTGCTCTGTCAGTCTGCTGGCCCCTGTGTGTCTCCTCAGCAGCTTTCTCTTTCCAGCGCAGGTTCGAGGGCTGTTCCAGTGTCTCCCTCTTGTGGCCGTGGAGGGGTAAAGACGTGTGAAGGTCAGAGGGATAACTTCTGTTGAATTCTCTCGCATTTTCAGTCATTTTCCCTGAGCGTTCACATGGAGGGTCTAAAAAAGGAGATGATCAGCGTTAATAACGCGACACATACCGTGCTTGATTTCTCACACTGCCGTTCGTAAACTAACCCAGATTCTTGTGTCTGTAGGCGGGCTGGTCTGACTCCTTGTGTTGCGCCGAGACAGGCAGGCTGGTGGAAGGATGCTCAGCCGTCAGACCGTCAGGCATCGTCTGCATTTTCTGTGAAATTATGCATCAAATACAGTTTGTAAAGCCCAAATGAGTTTTAGAATCAGATGCAGAGGTATAAAACTCACAATAACAACATTGCTTAACTAAAAGATTTTTTTCTTTAGTTTTATGAGCTCCAAAAATGTATAATGTTTTTTTCCTTGTAGTTGTAGCTCCTTAAAACTGAGTTTGAACCTTTTCTAGCTATAAACCCATTAAAAATCATAATTAGAATAAATTTGTCACATCATGGATCCATTTTATAGCGATTTCACACAAAAAAGGCTAAAAACTTCCTGAATCCGCTCGTTTCTGTGACTAAAATTTTAATGCATTTAGTCATTACCTTGTGTTGTTCATGGTAATAAATCTTCCAGGCAATGCAGACATGCAGTGCACCCCATCTCCCTCGTTTCTGAAAAAACAACAACAAAAAACATAAGTAAGACAGTAGTTTCACTTCTACCTCTCTGTATTTCACTTGCAGCACTGACATGGTAGTTTTGCTTGTCGGACTCACTGTTGACCTGAAGGGCCTCTGTGTGGATCTGTGAAAGACAGTGACCGGAACAAAAGAGGGCCTGGATGTTCCTCTGGGAAGGTGCATGTTGAACTGTGGCAGGAGGTAAAAGGCAGTGACTTTAAATCTGTTTAAGGTTGAGGTGAAGTTTTGAATAAAGTCACCACTAAGCAAAAGTGAACAGTGCATCATAATGACACGTCTCCTGACCTTACTGTCCCGAGGTCCCGGTGGAGCAGGCAGGACGGTCGAGGGCTGCTGCAGGACGGGAGCGAAGGCGTGCTGGTGACTGAGCTGATGCATGCGAAGATGTTGATGAGCTGCTGAGATATGAGTGAGCAAGTGTGAGCAGGCGGGATGGTACGGTCTATAGCAGGGGTGTTCAAAGTCCCAGTAGGTCTGTCTAGCTATCAGCTCAGTTTTCTTTGCCTGTATTTTTTCTTTTTTTTTTTTTTTTTGCAAATTTGGCATCATTAAAAGTGTGCCGAATTAATTATTAGCAAGCCCTGTTTGCAATGCGCCCACTGCCGTGCAGGCAACAGTAACTGGATCAGTTTAATACTGAGGTATACTTAAAAATGTGAGGATTTGCAGGGAAGTTCTGGAGTCATACGGAGCACCTTTTTTATGAAGTGGATTTATAGACTTTCTTTTATGATGGACATTGGAGAAAAAGATTAGTTTCAAATCAGTGATCAGTCGCTCCCTCGCCGTGTGAAAACCTCTGCTCTAGAGGGAAAACAGTAAACGTGTTTAACTGGGAGCGCAGTCGGTCGTACCAGCCTGCGTGGTGTGTTCTAGAGCTTGAGGAACTGGAATTAACTAGTTTGCTCCTGGCACGAAAGAGGCAGGTTCGAGGCCCGCTGGAATCCGGACGTGCTGGTCTGAAATAATGTGTGGAGCAGTTCAGGGTCACCCCTACAGTCAAGACGCAAGACTAAGAATAAACATTCCTTCTAATGTAAATGGTAAAACATATGATTATTTTCAGGCAATTTGCCTTGCAAATCACATGCAAATGACAGTATCTGGTTTGATTGCATTACAGACTGTAATCCAATTGATGCATTCAGTGTGCCAATCCATTTAATTAATTTAGGACCCATCCGTTCCAAGGACACATGATTAGTAATGCTGTTAGTGAATGGGCAGCACTGTGGTGTGCGGTGTATCAGTTTAAACTAGAGGAGGAAACCACTGTGATTTACTGTGTTGTGCATTAAGTGTGTTAATGTTTGAAGACGACAAAGTTTTAGCAGGACAGAACAACAGGAACCTGAGATGCATTAAAAAACACTTTTGTCTGCATGAAATGGAAATATTAATTGAAGCCTATGATGTGCACAAATACAAAAAAAATCTACTATTATTAATCGGCGCTTATTTTGATAATTGATTATTTCATTTCCGAGTAAAATTCTCTGCTTTCAGCTTCTCAGACGTGAGGATTAGCTGCTTTCTTTCATATCACTGTAAATCAAAACTAAAAGAGTGTCTGAGAAGTGTCTGTGTGAGAGTAAATAATGCTCGTAAATCTTCCTTCTCCGCATTTAAATGAAAAAAAGGTGGATTCCTCTCTGTGACACAGCCACTGTTTCCACGAAGGATCTCTTTCCTGTTTCTGAGAAGCTCCTCCACCCTGCCGCTTGTGTCAGTGCCCCTTTAACCTCTCTAGGCCGCGGCAATCCGATTGGCTGATCCCTCCTTTCTCATAACGACAAGATTAGCTGGAGGTTACACATCCCATGTTCTCTAAATTTCATCCGTGTCAGCGTGTCATAGAAACCTCTTAATCTGGTGAAGGAGCCGGTTGTTTGGAGCGAACAGTGAATGAGGCATCGGAAACGGCTCGTGCAGGTGACTGAGTGCACGAGGAGCGAATCCTGAGATGCACTAATGTCTCTTTTCATCCTCAGCACTCCTCCGTTATCAGACATTAACAGATTTGAACTCATTTTTAACACTTGCAATTAGTAAAACACACACAAATTGCCAAAAGATGAGTTTTGCACCTCAGCGATTAATTGTTCTGATCAAAGTTTGTCATTTTTAAGCCAAAATTGTGAAACACAATCACTGGTTCCAGGTTCATTTCCTGTTTTTCCTTATCTTATGTGATTTAAAGTGAATATTTGTGGACAAAACAAGACATTGACAGACAGGCTCCAGGATTTTTTTCACTATATTCTTGCATTTCATAGACCAGACCTGGTTGAGAATTTGGTACGTGATCTATTCATTGATTATGAAAGTAATTGTTCAACCCTAAAACAGTTGCAGCAATAATGTAAATAGTCCTGAATTGATAGATTGCTGCATGCAGACAATAAAATCAGGGGAGAAGAACGATATAGCAGCTATCCTTCTGGCTTAAAAGACAACAGAAATTAAAATTTAGCTGTTTGTTCATGTGAACTGGCACCTTTTACAGTTACAAAGACGTGGTGTCACTATTTCATGCAGTGTTTCCCTATTCTGATAAAAACAAAAAAAAAAACAAACAAATACAATCATTGTGTAAATGTTTCTCACCTGTGAGATGAAGTGAAGTCGGCGTAAAATCTCGACCTCCTGATGTTTGAGGGTAATTATCCAGTGAATAACGTCCAGCTCCCCCAGCCTTTTGTTATCAACCAACGGATAGCTAGATAAAGACCTCTAATATGTCCTTTCTTATATTTTAACATCAGCCACATTAACTGAGTGGATCCATTCAGCTAACAGGAGGATAAATCCCCTCTACAGATCCTAAACAGTGACTTCAGGTTCCACCTGTCGCTGTGAGCCGGTGTCAGCTGTCTGCTGGCTTTGGCCAATTAGTCAGTGTTACTTACCAACACCAGGAAAGACCATTAACTACTCCTAATGGCTTAAACTAATCCCATCAGCCCCCTAAACCCTTCTAATTGAGTTTAGAGAAAGACAGCTTATGTAGCAACAGGAGGGGTTTTCAAACAGAGACGCTGCACAGACAATCGGACATATAAACACATAAATGAACAGACCATTTATAATGTCATATAATGCAACATGCGATGTTCTAAACACTAAGTAACCAAACCCTTCATACCGACACTAGCTTATGCAGGTGTTTTAATATGTTTTGGTGATTTGACTGAATTCTAAACCTTTTGCACTTTAAGGTAATTTATTTCTAGCTTGTCTGTTGTATTTATGGGACTTTGTGCATTTTAATATGCTGTTATTTATACTGTGTTTTATCAGCAGGATGCTGTGTTGACTGAACTATGAGCACACCCAGGCAAGTTTCTCATCTTTGTTGTAAAGTTGAGTTTACTTAAAAACTCAAAAGATTCATTTTGAAATTGCTAAATTAGTTTTCTTCTTCTTCTTCTTCTTCTTCTTCTTCTTCTGTGCATGTTGGCTGTGTATGTATGTGTTGTAAGTGTATGGGTGGCCTCCTTTCTTCTCACTTTCAGCCTGTGTAGTCTATTGGTCAGTCTTTTTTTTATTTTTATTATTCTTATTATTATTTTGACACAGACTCATTTTTTGTACTCAGCAGATAATTTAAGATGCCCCAAAATCATATCATTTAAAAAGAAGTAACACTACAATTATTAAAAGTGCTTATTTGTCTTATTTGTATTATATATGTAATTAAGATTTCTATTATATAATGCCAATAAATCGTTTTGTGTACAACCTATTTATTATGTAGTTTTAATTATTTTTTAGCAAGTTTCACTATTTTGGAATAATAAGACTATTGCTGTGTCTCAGTTCTGTAGTAGAATACTAGCTGTTCATTATACACTACACTGTCTTTGCAGTTGGTTTACAAGAAATCAGCGTATTTTACCAACAGGAAATGATGCAAAATGTCTTTCTGCAGATTTATATTATCTTTTTGTTTTTCAAGATTTTCTTTCTTGTATGTTCCCTTTTGCAGGAGTGAACAGCTCCTCCATTTCTTTTGTGCATTGCACTGTGAGACATACAGTAATAGTATCTCTATCGAAAGCACACTCAAAACTAGAGCATTTTTATACATGCTCAAAACCTGCCCAGTAATGAGTATAACGAGTAGAATGGCTTTATTTTGTTTCCATGTTCCTGCTTCACGCGGACAACATGCAGAAAGATCAACTCGTGTTTTTAAGCATTATCGACATGAAGCGATTTGGGATTTTTACTCTAAAAGTAAAGATACTGTACTTAATCTACTCACATTTTACTTTTCTATTTCACATTTAAAGGTGTTTAAAGGTACTGAAGACAGTGGATTATGTTCTCCGGTCAATGATGACTAACCATACATGCAAAGAATACTATTTATGTTTTGTGGAAAGTGAGTGCTTCAGCTGACCGTCTTGGACAAGACAACTGTCTGATTACATTGTCATTTTTCACCTCTTGCGAATGCAGCTCTTTCTGAAACACAGGAGGCCGGTGTTTGAGCCGCAGAGCAGCATGTGAGGTCAGCGTGGAGCTCGACACCGGGGCACAGACGAGCGCTTCACACAATCAGTGTGAGTAAATCCGTTTGTTGGCTCCAAACATGTCCACTCCCGATATAACTTCAGTGTTTGGGTTTCCCGATGAAACGTGTCTAAATATCGAAGCAGATTCCTTGAATTCTGCAATCTGGCTCGAGCCTGTTGTCCCGAAAGGCCGGAGACAAATTAGGCTACCCTTCAATTGGATCCCATTAAGCAGAACATAAGAAGGTGATTGGATGAGGCTTTGGGATGAAATGTTCTCCTTGATTAGCTAATTCCATTCTCACTAACCATCCGAATCCAATTTGAACCATTACCTTTCATGACCCGCAATTCACTCGTGTGCCAGGACTTCTCAGACAACGTAAAGCAGCTTCTTCAACAATGGAAGTCACAGTAGGCTCGCTCTGCTCATAATAAGAAATGACCATAATCCCACTAATGCTCGTCAGTTGATAAATTACAGGAAATTGCAGTTCAGAGATGCCAGAGATGCATTTAAAGTCGTTCAGAGACAAAGAGACAAGAAGAACATCTCATATTTTGTCCACCGGAGAGTGATGACAATTCTCATTTTCAGCTGTGAAATGTCCCACGCAGCACATACCTTAGTCACAATTGTTTGAAAACAAAATTGAAGGGATAAATCGATATCATTTGGGTATCGTTAACAGAATTCATGTTTTTGGACTAATATCACTGCTGCATTCATGTGCATGTTGCGTTTTACTGCTGCAGATGTTTGGGGTTGTGCTCATTTGAACTAGTTTTCCATGCTGTTGGGTAGAACACTCAGCCTGTTTTCAGCTTTGTGATTATGTATTTTCCAGGTAATCCATGAAGGGTTTTAAATAGTTAAATAGTCTCCTACTACTTGTTAAGAAGTAGGAGAATTTTCACTGGACAAGACGACAAGTATCTCTGAGATGTAGTCGAGTAGAAGCATAAAGTTGCACAAAATGGAACAAAATTTAGTACTTAAGTGCAGTACTTGAGTAAATATACTTAGTTACACTGCACCACTGTGACCAAGGTAGAGTAAGTAAAGGTCATAATGTTGAAGTGAAGTAGTAAGAGAACAAATGGAGCTGTGGAAGGAAAAGTCATGCCACTCTCTTTCTGCCAAAACAGGACAGTCCGAAGGTCACTGAACCAGAATGAAGCAGTTCAGCCGCCGTTACTTCCTGTAAGTACGCTCAAAGTGTTGTTTTTTGTCTGACATTATCTGCTCAGACAACCAATTACATCCTGAAACCTGAGCGATGTCTAAGGCACCATTTACAGTGTAGGGCCTTACCTTTATGTCAACAGGAAAATTCTGTCTTGTGCACTTTTATGCAACATCTGTATAATTCAGCAAATAACATTTTTTTTTAATGATGCTACGGAAGCACCCGTGAGGTTAAACGGGGAACATCACTTACTTTATATATGAAAGTGAGTTTACTAGTGAGGGAGCACTGAAATCTGGGGGGACATTTTTCCCTCTGGGAAAACTGCTCCAGAAACTTTAGCTTTGAGGCTTCAAATGTTCTGAAGCATTCATTCAATCTGAAACACAATTTCAACACATAAGCTTTGTCTAAATTCTACACTAAGCACTGATTATGGGCAGATTTGAAGGAAGTGTATGTAGTGTATATTTGAAATATGCTCAATATTCACACTAAAAACAGGCTGTTGATGTACAGACTGACATTGTGGCGCCATGCTCAAAGAAATTAAAACTATTCATTGTTTCAAAGGGGAACATAAATTACAATGGTTTTATTTGTCCAGTATAATAATGTTGATTTTGTGTGCACTAATTGTATATAAAGATCAAATTAGACTTTAAATGAGATTAAGATCAGTATATAGTACATACTGTGCACAGTTAGTGTGAGTTATGGCATTGGGACTAAGATGTCTGAGGTCTAAGATGCTGCCAAGTTGCATTATGAGATGTGTAGGATGAAAACTTTCCTGTGTTTTTAATTTGTCTGCAGAAGTGCAACATTAAACCACTGGAGTACTTTTTTAAGAGGAGAAATATTTATTTACCCAAAGCTGTTCAAACCTGTCAAAAACAAGCCAACAAGAACAAAGAGGATAAGGTAGACGCACTTTATTCCTAAAACAGAAGCTGCACCATCAGTAGCGGCACACAATTATATGTACACATATACACACACAATTACCTAAATCTGTTATATAAAATATATAATCTGACAATGTACCTTTTAATTCCTCTTCAGAGCTCATTGAGTTACTGTGCGAGAGACTCTGGAGCCGAAGCAGACAGAGAGGTAAGTCTCATCCACTCATTGGGTGGGACACAAATGCCCAGGCCAGCTTTTACTTCATTTTTACAGCATGGCAATAAAAAGGTCTGTACCCTTTGAAAAAATAATATTCTAAAAGCAATCTACAGCAAATTCACTTGAACAGGTTTTTCCGTGTTGCAATTGAGAAAATTACACTTATTAAACCAATTCCTTTACAGTGAGATGTACACACCCTCTAGGATTTGTAATATATAAAAGATATTAAGCATTAAAAATTCCACATTTAAAAACTTACAATAAATAATATATGCAGGCATTTCATTAAGATAAAATTTCATAGATTGCAATCTACAGTCATTAAAAAGACAATTTATTCTCCTTTATGAAACGTCCCTTGAACTTCCAAAATGCTAAAATGGATTCTTGGCATCTGATTGATTGGTTGATTGGAAACTTCCAGTCAGTCAGTGTTGTGTGAGGGAGGAAGAGGAGGAGGAGGAGGGCTGCTTCCTCCACGTCTGCCCTGGTGGAGTGTGAGGTCCTTTGAGCGTCGGGGATCCTTCGTAGCAGGAAATCCACGATTCGACTGAGCGATCCATCCAGTCAGATCTCAGCAGTTTGATCCCGTTAAGAATTCAGAGCATGTTCATGATAAAGTTGTACATCTGGGTGAGCACCACAAAGTGAACGGGCAGACAGGAGCGTCGGTCCTGGGTGGCAGGGTCGCACGTCAGCCAGGAGAGGGCGTTGTATTGCTCTAGAACAAATCTAGCACACGGAAGGCAGACAGCAGTGTTAGTGCGCGTCATTCTCCTCATTTTAACATGCAGTTCTTCACCTGGACGGACTCTTCTGATCGGAGCAGCTTACCTGAGCACATCAGAGGTGTGGTTAGAGTCCAGGGGGTGGGAGTGCTTACTGTGGAGAAGCTCGTCTGATTGGACAGAAGACACGTGCAGGTGCAGAGAGGCCTAGGGACAGAAAAGATGGACATAGAAATTAAATCAAAGTCACTCACTGAGGCAGGACTGGACTGGATTTTGGGCTGCTAATCTTGAATTTCTGATGAAAATGAGCGTTAGTGCTAATGTACCTTGAGGAAGAGTGGGCACTGGTTCTGGGCTTGAGGGCAGGCTGACCAGAACCAGTCAGGCAGTGGTCCAGCTTTGGCTGTGGAGACGAAGTAGCCTAGAGCCATCGGCTGCTGCAGGATGTTCAGAGCCTCCTCGTGGGACTCCATACGGTCTGCGCTCTGGCCCTGCAAGACCACATCGATGAAATTAATGAACAGAGCAAGACTTGTTTTGCACAACAGGAGATTTGGATTTAACTCGTCTTTTTCCAGCTATTCATATCCTGTTAATGGCACAAACTATGATATTTCCTTTATCCAGGAGCAGTTTCCTCATCATTTCAGCACATCAGCACATATTTAAGTGTGTCTTTATTCAAGTAAGTAATTTCATATCTCTTGTTTCAAACTTCAGGCTTCATCTAAAGGCAAAATGTGAATCAGAAGGACAAAACACTGAAATTCGACAGAACTGATGCAACAAAGTGAGCCTCTGCTCTTTGTTGTAGCATGTAAATAATCTTTACTGTCTGTGACAGACACTTAAAGCTTTTTTGAGCCGTCCTTTTTTTTTTTTTTCCTAAATCATTGAGTTACAAAGAGGACAGACCTTGCTTCCATCTCCCCCCTGGTGGTAGTGGGAGCCAGGAGAGTGAACGGGGGAGGTTGTGGGGGAGTTGGGCAGGATGTTGATGAGGTCTGGATCCACCATGTCGTTGTCAAACAGGTCAAAGATGCCCATTCCATCAGATCCATCTGCAGAGAGAGAAACATGCACAGAGCTCAGGGGTTGACTGTGGATCAACTTCAGCGCTATACAACAATCAGGATTCAGAATGTCACTGAAATATAAAGAAGTGATGCTTTTCTTTTGATACGTACCAGGATTTATGGGGTTGAAGTTGATGTCGATGGGCTCTGAAGTGTTCGTGTTGACCTGCACCATGGCTGAGGTGGGGAACACCAGGATGTGTGTGCAGGATGTGTCCTGAGGTGTGCTCAGCTGCGATGTTTGCATGTTGAGCGTGGTGCTGCGACCAAACACTGAACCTGTTGACACAGAATCTGCAGAGACAAGACGGAGGAAAGATCTGGAGTCAGCTTAAGAACTTATCTGGGCTCCCTGTCACAAAGTCCACATAACCATACAAGTATTTTCATTTACCTGGCATGATGACAAAGGAACCCTGGGGCTCCATGGCAACCAGACAGGCGCTAAGGATGCTGGGAGTGTCAGCAGCAGAGATGCCGCACATCCTACATGTCTCCTTCAGACGTTTACTGAGAGACTGCAAGTTCCTCCTGCTCAGCAGAATACTCCAGTCTGGAACCAGGACAAGGTAAGAGAACATTAGTGTGTGTTCGTGCATGTAAATAAACTACGTAACTGCATGTTATACAAACACTGGACGAGTGTGCGTGTGTGCGCGTGTGTACCTCTCAGCTCGCCGTGGCCCATTCTACCAAGCCGCCCAATGACAACCCTCCATGGTAGCGATGTCACCTGCACCAGGCCGAGACACCACTCCCACAGCTTCTGCAAGCCCACTCGCCTGGCTGAGCCCTTTTTCCTGCGAGCCCTGGAATGGACACAACACACAGACTTTAATTACAGACTCAGGGGTTACAGAACAAGCGGTCCTGTGGGACTGATTGTTTTTGTGTCCGTGCATGAGTGCACGTACCTGTTGGGTACATCAATACTAATGATGCAGGTCTCCAGCAGTTCTCCGTGTTGGTCGGTGCAGGAGGCCAGCAGCCAGCGCTGGTCATGGGACAGACAGTAGCCGACAAACAGGACGTTGTACTTCTGGGAGGCCTCACCGAACGTCTCCCCCAGCTCCGTCTGCTTGTCTTTCACAGGAGCCAAGATGAAGGGCGGCGTATATAGACGCAGACACTCGGGCCTCTGCACAGAGGGAAAACTTGTTAGTTCCTTAGTTCCTTCCTTACCAGATGTCACAGCTGTTTCAGATGTGCAAACAGCATTACAGGCAGTTACCTCCGGGTTCTTGAGTGCCATGTCGATGGCAAGACCAGGACCAAAGCCCGTTAGAGCCTTGAAGTTGGTGGAGGTGGGCAGAGGCCGACGGCACTGAGTGAACACAGAGAAGGCCAGCGACTTGAGGTGCTGCCCGTAGACGTGACGCTCCCCACTGTGCACCGGTTGAAGCAGATACTGGCAGGGAACGATCTGACAAGAACAAGATAACAGTGGTACTTCAGACAGGTTGCGATAACGCATTTGTTGTGCTTATCTACTCTCGAGCAACCAGCTTTTGAGGATGAAGTAGTGGATTCTCTGTTCTCTGTACGTAAACATCACAGCTCCAGCAGCTCCACACATTTTCTGAAGTGGTTACTTTTTTTGGTCATTTTTCATGTATGAGGAATTTCCCCTTTATACAGGGGAGATAAATAATATCATAACTGCACATAAACCACGACCAGCTCTAACGTATCCCTGCATACTGGCTTATTCACAATTAGTGGAAAGACACAGAATTACACAATTATGCTGTTTATAATTATTATCATTATCATCATCATTATTGTTATTATTAATAATAATAATAAATAATTCATGACAACTTCCTTTTCTAAGACAGAAGTATGCATGCTGTAATTAATGGGTATTATTATGTGCATCTCCTGCCAGTTTGGCTGAAAATCAAATATTTATTATATTCCAATACTTCATGTGAAAAAATAAAAACGATATAGAGTCAAACTGTGAGCAGAAGGACATTAAACCTGCTGAAACTGATGCTGAAATCATTAGCACATTCACACCTCAACATTCCCTCTGGCATGCTGTGTCACTATATCACAGGTGTGGAAACTACCACCTCTATTAGTGCTAATGACTTCCCGTCCTCCTTCCCACCTCCCTTTGTGCCTGCTGGTAACCTGCTCTGTTGTAACTCAACTGGCAAAGATGACATCAACCACAGACCTTCAGCAGAAAGATGAGCGACTGTGTGAACTTAACTTGTCCCTCTGCTTAGGCTGGGAAAGACTTCTAAACTCACAATTATGACAGAGAGCAGACTGATGTTGGCCTGTACCTGCACTGAGACAGCGTTTCTGATGCGAGCGGGAAGGAACTGGAGCATCTCCATGTAGCAGCGCAGTAGGCCCAGAGTGTAGGTGCTGGAGTGGACCTCTCTGTCTGCGTCCTCGTAGCTGAAGGGGTCGATGATGTACACCACGATGGCAGGTGGGTAAGACACGGCGTGGGACTCTCCATCTGTTGGCTTCCCCACTTTGTCTCTCTCCATTGTGCTGTTGAGAAAAAGCCGATTAGGATTTGCCATTTTACGAAATGTTTGAGCAGTATTGATTGCTAAGTCATTTTAGCAAATGTGTTACTAAAAGCAAAGCAATTTAACGTTTATTCTACCGATATACTGAAACGTATAAAACTAATTCAGTGGAACTACTATCTTTGAACAAAAGGTGTTTCATCTTTCACATCTGCTTATTATCTCACGGCGCCACCACAACTCAGCCGTCGCTCTGACAACAACATGTGATGACTGGCTGTGCTCTGCTACGTCACGTGCTGTCTTTCACACGCACCAATGGATGACATGCATGCAGGACAGCTCACTCTTCACAGCTGAGCACTACAGTAAGAGTCACACCTTACAATAACAAATCCTGAGACAGCATTTTTCAGTGTTATTAGAGTGCATTGTACACGTGCATGTGTGCCAGCTCTGGCTCGTAGTATCACAAAATAACAGTTCAGTGTTATTTGACTGAGATATTAAATGTTTCATATGTGAAATCACAGTATATCGATAAATTACATTTCTCTCATGCTGCCGGGAGTGATGGCTTTGTCAGTAAGAAGTATTAAAACATAACAACTAAACATGCTTGCTGGAGTGGTGACCCACCTCTCTGGAGCCTCAGTGGGCCCTTGAGGCTGGTTGGCAGAGGGTCCGTTTTCCGCCAGCCCGCCTGCGCCCTGTGAGTTTGACTGGGGTCCGTTCTGAGCCGTGCTGCCCTGCAGGCCTCCCGTCCCGAACGGAGAGTAGGAGCTGGGCTTGGCTGGGGCCATTCCCCCGATGGTCTGGGGGCCTGAGGTGGAGGAGGAGGGAGGGGTGCTGTTGACCTGGGCAGAGCTGGTGCTGGAGCTGGTAGTGTTGGTGCTCTGGGGTCCTGAGGAGGTGCTGGAAGAGCTGGAGGTCTGGGAGGAGGAGGCCACAATGGGGCTGCGCTGGGACAGTAGAGAGCTATCCAAAGACTGCTCTGACAGGTACGGAGCTGAAAGAGGTGAAAAAGATCGATTATCACTTTTACAAACCATATGATCTCGAGAACGTTTAAGATTGTTTAAATTTAAGATGTTACCTAGATCATAGCGGCACACTTGAGCAAAGAGTTTGAGCTTATTAAAGGCTTCATTGTTTCCGTCTCTGGCAGCCATCTTAAGGAACCAGTCGCTAAGGGGCTGCTCTGTCATGCTCTTTCCTTCTGTGGTGCCGACCTTCAATACGCCCTCGGGGTGACTCTTACAGATGGGCCTGTGTTGCCCAAGCTGGCAAGCCTGTCGAGAAAAAGAAAGCGAATGCACAAATGAAAAAAAGTGTGAATCATTTCACCACAGTAGGAAATTGTTTACGTGGACATGCCAGGACAAGAAGGAATTAATTTGATCACACCAGGTGCGTACCTCATACATAGCACTCAAATCTTTGAAGAAGGTCTTCGCTCTGCCAAGCAGAGCTTCATTTTCTGGGCAGATGACAACATATCCCACATCTCTCTGGGAACCAAAAGGATCCAGAAGAAGCTTCTCCCAGTAGGGCAACCCAAAAGGAGACAGCACCACAAAATCGTACTCGTAACCAACCAAAAAGGTGGGGATGGGTAGAGGCTCAGGAGACTCATCTGTACCTGTAGTGGAAAGAAGACAAAGGTTATCTCATCTCATCGACTACAATAATCCAAAAACTGATTAGGTACAAACCCTTTCTACGTACCGTATGATCCCCTCCCGGCCATCTTGTGGAACTGTTGCCAGGTGAGTGGTCCCTGAACACCCCAGGAGCGCACACTCCTCTTCTTCTGAATGGTGTCCTGCAGCACAGGCTGGAGGGACAGCAACACCCGCAGGACGTCCTGAGAGAACAGCTTGCTCATGTCTGCTGCTGCAAGAGGAAAAACAAAGAGAAAGAAGTCTTTACCAAGTTTAAAATTAGGAACAAAAAAAGAGGGATATTAAGCTTGTAGTAAGGAAATAGTGGTACAAAAATACATACATTTGCATTTTGGCCACTGATGGAGACAGGTGCTCTTCACTAGTGTTTCATCTACTTTGCCTCCTGACATATTGTCCATGAACTGCCTGCCATGCTCCAGTGCCATGTAGCAGTCATTGTAACAGTCTCTCTCTTCCACCCTCAGAAATGAACTTGGTGCTGAGCTCGGCTTGGGGTACTCCACGCCCGCCATTGGGGCAAAAGGGTTGGTGCACTGGTCCTGCAGCAGCAGGATGAGCTCATCTGGAGGTTTCTCCGTCAGGCTGCCAGCCTTGTGCGTTGTGGAAGCTCGCAGCTCTTCAAAACACCGCTCTGTGTCCCGACTAGAGTCCGAACCCCGTCCGACCACATCCAGTTCGTCCTCCAGAAACAGCCCGGCTGATTGGCCGAAGCGTCGGTTGGCGACCGCGCTAAAGCCACAAGTGCAGGGGTACTGGGCCTCGCCGTTGTCCTTGAGGTACACGCCTACGTCTGCTCCTCTAATGTTCATGTTGCAGACGCACACGCAGCAGCTGTCAAAGTTGCAGTCCTTGAAGAGGTTCATGACCGACTCGGAGAGAATGAGGGTGACGTACAGACTGTGAGCCTCTGGGATGGAGGGCACGGTGGCCGGCTCGACAGAGCTGAGTGGTCGGCAGGTGGAGGGAGTGGAGGCGGGCGAGTAAAGGTCAGAGTTGTCGTACTTGAGCGAGCCCTGGACGCTGGATGGGCCGCGGGGCGTCCGTGGAGTGCGTGGCGTGCGAGGCGTGGGCACGGAGAACCGCGGCGTGGCTGGAGAAGGGAGGATGCCTGTGCCGCTGTTGCTGGGAGGGGCACTGCTGGACATGAAGGGTGTATGGGTCTGAGGGGTGTAGGTCTGGCTGTAGTCTGGCTCCACACTGGGGACATTACTGTTACAGAGAGATGAACAGTGATTAATACTTTCAAACAGATATTCTATTATTTCATTTTCTATCCATTAAAAATAAATACATAAATAAATAATCATAAAGCTTTTTCCAAACTATAATTTGAAACTGGATTTGAGGCTGTCCTTCAGTAATCAGCATTAGGCGTAATAATAATTAACGTAAATTAGGTTATACAAGCGTATTCTTCACAAAAAATAACTATAGCAGCACATTAAATGACACAATAATGAGCACGATGATTCTTCTGAAAGTTATAATAATTAGCTTTCCCACAAACAATACTACTTTATTAAAATGTGTTGCTTTCCTACCAAACATCTTAATCAATCTCTGCTGCGAACAGTCAACTATTGTTAATTGGTTAGAATAACATCAATAGGAATATGTGCGTTGCTATAGCTAACATCCCTTTTTTTCCCCTTTTTCTCCAACTGAATTTTCTAAACTATCACTGGATGAGGCTGCAAGTTTCAAACATAGTTGCTCTTTCAGCAATACATACAACAGCGATATGTTGCTTTCATACAATACACAGAACCCTAACGCATGAACGCAATGAATGAAAATCTACTAGGTATATAATAGGCATCTATAAAATGGTGCTTATCTATCCTCACTGTTTTGAAATAAACTGCTAATAAAGGACAGCACTGACCTACTGTTGACGCTAACTGCACTCACCTGTCTTTGGTGAGGAGATTGACGTTCGTCACTGGGGGCATCAGTTCCATTTTTCCCAGGGTCCAGCTGGGCGTGTACACGCAGTCTTCTGGCAGTTTGATAGGCAACAGACACTGGCTGGGTAGCGTCTTCAGTGGGGCATACATGGAACAGCCAATGAACAGCTGACTCGTCTCCGGCTTGTACACGAAGGAGAAGTCCTAAAGGCAAAGTAAAAATGGTGAACAACGCTGATGTAACTACATTTTCCACTTGCTCCACACTTTGCAGGTGTGCAGCATGTCGTACCTTTATTTCAGATGGCTTTGGGCTGCAGAATCCCTCCTCCACCTCCATCTTGAAGTGGTTGTTGAGCTGGCTGCCGTCCAACAGGGTGAGGCCCGCCCCTGCTTCCAGGCTATCCTTGCTGCCGGAGTTCATGGGTGAGTATCCCTGCTGCTCCAGGGAGGGCGGGGTGGGAAACATCTGGTGCAGGTCTGCTGAGCCTGGAGAAATAAGATATTATTACCTCTCTTGAAACAACATGTGTAAAAACATTTACAATGCACAATGATTAACTGATGCTTAGTCTCCATACTTATGCAAGACAGGGGGTCCATCGTGGCTGCTTTAGTTTCCTTACAGCCGAACTTGTCCTCTGTACTAACTCCGGCTCTTTTGGATCCAGGCTGCGTCTAGAAAAACAAGACTGTATACTCAACACATCTTCCACTTCAGTGTTTCAACAGGCTTTACAGGCCCACATCAGCAGCAGTTCCCAATCAAATCAGATAGCTAAAAGAAGCACGACTCTCCGGCGAACATTCCACCATCATACTGATGCACTTACCGCTAGCTCGTCCTCATCCGAGTTAAAGATTTTATCCAGGTCGCTGTAGGACACGGCCAAGTCGTTCTCATGGATGAGGCTGGTCGAGGCTGAAGGTTTATTACCGGATGGACCCTGACCATCTGCACGGCAAAACAAATTGGAGAGGAGATCTTGAATAAGACACAAAGCTCCAAACATTTTATTCAATTAACTGTAAAACCTCGGGCCCAAATAGACGAAGGGAAGGCGTTCTCACCGTCTGCTGAACTCCCAGCTCCTTCATCCCCCTGGGTCAAAAAACAGGAGATAACAGTTACAAACAGTTACAAAACAGTTACAAAATTTCACACAAAGTATAAGGCTATCAACTGCTGCCATTTTTAGTAATGTGCAAAGCTCTGATGTTTGGACTTTCTGAAAGTTTTGGAAAACCACACCATGCAAAATGCACCCTGTTATGTTTTTTACCACCAGTACCTCTGTTTTTATGAGTGGGCCACGAACATGCACACTACTGCACCTGAGTGTCAACACGCTTGTTTGTTTACAAGAAAACTCCACAGGGCACGCAATAAGTGATTTGCCAAAGCAAACAAAAGCATATTTACTGCCACATCTCTGTATCTATTTTTGATAATGGAAATCTTCTCAATAATTTGAGGAATAAACACATTTTTTGGCAAAATCCTCTTTCATTTAACAAAAGAAACTAAATTCAAGTGTCACATATTGTCTAAAAACAACCAGCCATCCAACAGCTGTATCTGAATAAAAATATAGAGTATGTCAACCAAATTGATTTAATGCTAACTTTTGCTAACTGTGTTTGACTCTGTGATACAAGCACATTTTGGTTAGACTCAATAACTCACTGACCACACCAGACCTAAATATTGGCAGACACCAAATTAGCGGAACCCACCTTATGTTTCTTGTTGCCCTCTCTTTCAGCTCCAGGCTTGTCCTTCTTCTCGGTGAAGCTGAACTCCTCATCTCCCTCTACGAAGGCGTAAGGGTCCGGCTCCTCGCTGTGTTCTCCGTCTCCCGTGGCGGAGGCAAGATGGCTGTTCCTCCGCTGCGCGTAAGTCTTGACCAGCTCCTGGGACACCTTCAGGGGCTGCGTAGAGCTCGACATCAACCTGAGAGGAAAGAGATTGTGCAGAGATGCTCAAACAGAGGCTGGCATGCTCTTTAAATAAACGGCTACATTTTGCTTTAATACATCCGAGAAAGAGTAATGAAATACTAACTCAGTGACGGACACTACACTTTCTGTTCCTCCGCCTCCCCCAGAATCGTCTCGGATTTTATCCACAGGTAGCTGGGGTGTCAGGAAGTTGGAGGCCTTCTTCCTGGGCAGGTTGAAATACTTCCAGGGGTTGTGGGTGGAGTCTTCATTGGGGTTGATGGCTGAGCCTACGAAGACGGTGGGTTCCAAGGTTTCGCTATAGGCGGGGGGAAAGGGGAGAGGCATAGGCATGTTCTCCAGCTGAGGCTCCTCAGATGAGCCCTTCTGTGGCAGCAGACAGGGCTCCACTGACGGCGGGTAGAACGGTTGGTGAACGGGTGTGGACGAGTTCTTCATGCCACCTGGAGTCGCGTCACCTTCTACGTGGTCGCATGGGTGTGGGCTGAGAGGAGGGGGAGGCGGGGATCCGACGAGGTCTGCGGGGGGGCCGTGCGTGTGCAGCGTAGGGGCTTTGGAGGGCACTGTGTCCACGTGGTGCAGGCTGGGATACGAGCCCTCCTCCTGCGATCTTAAACAAAGCCTCTGGGTCTGCGGCTCCAGGGACTGCTCCTCGCTCACAGAGTTGCGGTGGTGGAAAGGCGTCTGTGGCCTCTTCTGCTGCTTCTCCCCCTTTTCCAGCTTCTCGCCCAGCTTGTGCTTGGGGGCCGGCTGGGTAGGCTGGCCTGATGAAGGCGGGTGTCCTGAGGTGCTGCTGGATCGCTGTTTCTGATTCTTATGCCTATGAGGGGAAACAAAAAATACACAAATAATGCTTATAAAATACCTTCTGTTAATTAGAAACAAACATCACTTGTGAATGCATACCAGTCAACATACCTTGAGCAGTTGCAATGCGGCCTGTGAGTGGGCTCCACAAAATCCCAAAGTCCAGTCTTATCGGACTCCTCCTCACAGGTCCCATTGGTCAAGGTTGTAAACTTCCTCCTAGTGAAAAAAAGCAAATTAATAATTTATCAGTCAGCGAGTAGGCACTTCTTTGACCGGCAATGCTAGTTTTGTGGAAGAGATGATGCTAAACATACTTGTGCCCTGTACGGTTTATGTTATACTCCTGCCACACAGACTCCACCATCTGGCTTGCCAGCCTGCGAGGGATTTTACCCCCATGAAGAGTGTTGTTAGAGCTGTAGCCATCAGATGCAGAGGACAACTTGAGCCATCTCTGGGCAGGCTGATAATCTATGAGGGAAGGTAAGACAAAAAAAAAAGCGTAATACCGTTAGCATGCAGAATCTCAGGCTGATAAATGTGTTTAATTCTGCTCAACATGCTCCAAATCTTACCAGTCTGAGCCTCCTCTGGTGACGTTGGAGGAGTCAGAGTGACAGAGGACATGGCAGGGTCTCTGTGAGCAGCCTGTCCCTGCTGAGCACCACACAGGCTTCCTGAGGTGTTGGCTGAGCCCTGAGGGACCACAGCGGGGAGGTCCGACAGGGGGAGAAGCACCAGGCAGGAAGGGTAAACCATCCTTACTCCCGCTGCAACCAAACAAACGCAATAAATCATTTCAAAAGCCTCTAACTGCATGCTAGGAGCGGAGAGATGAAATGAAATTGGTTCACATTTTTGCAAAATCAAAATTAATTTCAACATCCAGTTAATTTGATGGCTTGATTATTCGTCTTCATTTCAGCTCAATCATGGTTCTCTGCAAGTTATTCAAGGGCCAAATAAATGTTTCAAAGGAGGCCATATTGAGACTTTCATCCACCTTTTCTGTAGCGTTTCTGTGTTGATCTTCAGTCCATCTTTTTATTGAAAGGTTAGGCTACTACTTATCAGATAGTATATTATTTGTCCAGATATCCCATTAAATTAAAAAAAAATAACTTTCTCAAACCTTTTCAGACTGTCTGTATCAGCCTGACCCAAGAAAAATACAAAACATCACTCAACTTATTCTTTATTCATTAACCATACAAAGTTTAGCACAACCCCAACGCCTCATCTAAACATCAAGATGTCTTACCAACAAGGACCTCGACAGCTGCCAGGGAGTCGTCCTCCCAGTCCGAATCCTCCATCTTGTCTTCCTGGACCTCCTTGGGATTTGGACTGATGGGATAAAACTGCCTCCACTCCTCTATGAGCTTCTGAGTAGGGTGGTCCGACATCTTAAAAGCCTGACCGGTGAGGGTCCCATTCAAGCCGTATGGGCTGAGGATGACTGGAGGGCAGAGAGGAGTCACAAACGTATGTAGGATAACTTCACTAATAAATTCAAAGGAAAATGTATTTGAAAAGACCCCCTCCCCCGTCCCTATATATATATTTTTCCCTTCTCGACTGTCCAATAAGGTAAAAATGATTTTTTTGTTACATTGTGCATGGCTGCCGTGTTCCTACCTTGCAAGGGGCTGGAGCTCTGCTGGGCGAGGCTGAGATGCTCCTCGCTCAGTCGCTGCAGAGGCTGATGTTGAGCGATCTCCACACTCGTGCACACGTTGCTGTCGCCGTGTACGAAGAAGGTGAAGGCGCACGACAGGTGCTCGCTGCGAGGTGAGTCAAAGACAAAAAGGGGCATTGCAATATTTAAAGAGATGTGCCCCAAAGCTGTTCCCACAGCATTACGTAGGTAAGAAAAAAACAGAAACGCTTGACTAAAGATTCACTTCAAAGTTAGCACCCAAAAATGTAAACCCCTGCAGGCAAGGGAGGTTATCAGTGTACTCCATCACTGTTAAGGAAGGACTCAAAAGGGAAAGAGAGGACTGAAAAGGGGTGGAGACTATTGGATGAGTACAATTCCTTGTGTAGCTGGTTGGGCGCTTTGATCCATATCATGCTTTCAGGTGACAACTGTTGCTTCCACTGCGATGACATGAAGGCCTGCCATTACTTCTAATCAGATGGCGCACATAACCCACACTCTTCACTACAGTCTGAAACTTTATCAAAACTTTCCGACAATGCAAAAAATACACGTAAAAAATACACATGGGAGATTATTATAGTCCTTAAATGTTAAAACAATATTCATATTTATTTTCTAACTACTTCTGGAATGCCAGGATGCACTAAAATAGTACTTGTTGACATGGTTGCTGTAAAACCACAGTGCACACTCAGCATTTTCCAAAGACTGCCCTGTTTACCAGCCAGAGAGGGCAGGCGACAGCGAGACTGCCAGACTCTTCTGTTAGAGGTGCTGCGCTGCTGCCTCAACACACACTTGTGGACATCTTTATGTAAAAACACAAGCTGAACACCACTGAGCAAGAAATCCCCTCCTGTTCTACGCAACAACTCTTTTATGTAGCTGCTAACCAAACTGTTGCCGAAGCTGCCAGAGGGAGCTGAGCCAAAGGGCTGTGCATCAAACACAAGTCAGCTTGGATCAACACGGCCAAGAAGCAGAGGCTCAAATTAGCTTGTTAGGGAACTCCAGGATACACCAGCCCCCTCATTCAAGAGCAAGGGGGGGGCTAAATCTATATCACCACCCTTATGCAATGCAATGGGGCTGTGTAAACTGACCAAAAATGCTGTTTGATTATTCCTTGTAAAACAAAAAAACCCCACAGACATACGAATGGTTCAAACCTATTTTTATGCATTATGTCCATAAGAGGACAAACCAATAAAGCAACAGGCATACTTCTTGCATGGGTATATTTATTTCAACATAAACATGTCTTTTGAAAGATTTACATACTTACAAGGTACAAAATAAACAAATAAAATAGGGTCCTACAGATGCTGAATTGTTCACTACTCTCAGCTTGGGCTACATTTGATTTTCACTCAATGAAAGTGACGTTTTGTGCAGAGTGTCACGTGTTGCGGAAGATTTCTATGTCCCACACAAATGGGAGAAATTCTGGTCAAATATTACGTATGTTTTGGATCCTATTTTCCAATGTTGTTGTGTCCAAGTGACTAATAGGGACAATTTTTTAAATTGTTCCAGTACTGAGCTCTGCAGCTGCGAAACAGACTGCAATGTAAGCCCACCAAGTGTCTGCAAACCGTCAATGTACGTCCACTAAAATGTTTGTTTTTTGCCACCGACTGGCTCAGATTGTTATAATAAGTGTCTGACAACGTTATGCAAAAGATCCCAACAGAGACAGGTCTGTTTGTTAAAGAGTAAGATCCTTTTTGTTTAACCAGAAAAAGCTGCAATATCGCTCTCACCAAATCCACAAAACTCCATTTAGAGAAAACAATTTTATTATTGTAAAACACACTTCATTTAACCTCAACATTAACAAAATAAAACTCACCAAAACCTTCTTGGTTCATCTTCCAACAATCACCACCAACTCTGGTTTAGTCTAAATAAACTCAATTCACCGAATCACGAGGGGAGTGACAGAGAAGGCAGACATCAGAGACGCAGCAGGGGGAAAAACGTGTAGAGCCAGAATATTTTCACATCTGACCCGGGCATAATTTACAGCTGACGTTATAACCGGAGAGATTTAAATATGTCAGAGTTCAACTGATTTTTCCCAGTATAAAAAAAGGGGTCATTATCAGATTATGCTGTACATTCAGTGCAACAGCCTAGGCCCACGAATATATGTGTGCCATGTCGTGGAGATACATATATTCAAGTTGAGAATATTTGTTGTCAGCCCTAATGTGCAAGAGATAAGGAAATACAGCTGCACTGAAATAAACTCTGAACCAGATAGTTACTTATGTGCTGCTGCTGGTTCACCTCAAGCTTGTACTGCTATAACGAGAACAACAAAAACACCACAGAGCAGTTGTTACCATGCAGTTGGGAGAACGAGGTGTGGACATTAAACATTACCCTGCAAATGTTGCTCTATTGCCTTGGAAAAGTCTAAACTGATATAGAAATGATGTAACATGTTGGAAGACGATTAAACCAGTGTGTCAATCTGATTTATGCAATAACAAAATTGTAATAATCTGGTCAAAACTGTCACGTTATTAAAATCAGATTTTAAACCAGGAATCAAAATTTAATTTTTTCTGTTCAAGCCATTTTTCTTATAAGGAAGATGAAGCCTCATTGTCAGAAACAGCCATCAGCTTATAACAATATAGTTGAAACAATACAGCTGCAAGCACTATTTCTCCATTTGAATCCCAAATGGGAATTTTAACGATTAAAGGCCATCACAGGCAAGGAATTCGTATGGGAAGTTCAAAGAACAACTTTCACAACAATGAGGACATCTGCCCAAGGAGGCTTTTCCCACTGCAGTACACGACATATGCTTAAAAAACATAATCATCCACCTCTTAACAAGCACAATGGTTCACGCACTGTTCCCAACAAATATGTCGCACTTCACAGTAGAAGCCATCTCTTTATAAAAAACAGCCAAACCTCACATGCTGCAAATCTCGACCGCTAATCCAATACTAAATACTGGCTAACATTCAGCCCTCCAGCACAAGTACGATTCATGACATCCTCTTCTGTTGCCATTTTCATTTTCAGCATATTGTGCTGCTTCTTTGTGTTATAAAGAAACTGCTTTGAGATACGTGTAAGCTGGACGTTTCTAATGTAGGTCAAAAAGATCTTCACTGTAGCTACATCGGTTGACTGCCACAACCATTGCTGTCACAACATAGCCGACCGATACTCTTTTCTGACTCAGATCATCTGAGCTTTTTTATCTCTGAAAAATAATGCCATATTGAAACTGCAGCACAATGTCTTCCTCTTTACTGTAAGGATTTTTATTGTGAAAAACCAGCAGGATGTGTTGAGATTCATTAACAGCAGCTTAACACTGATAAAAGTAGAATCAGTCAAGAGTGAGAGAGTGATAAAAGTGTTTCTGATGGAAAGCTGATGGACAAGAGCAACAGATAACTAAGAATGGCATTATTGTGTGGCACTACAACAGACAGAGCTACAAGTAATTCCTGCTCATTCAAACAGGGCAAACCCCAGCTATAACTTGTGACCTGACCATTAGCAGAGTGTGGGCTTTTAATTCATTTAAATATGGCTGCGTTGTTTGCTTTAGGACACAGGACATACCTTTTATTAATGGTCTTCTCCTCTTTCTGGTATGGCTTAACAAACCACTTGCCGATGCGGACAAAGCCACGGTTCATGAGACAGCGCTCCAGCAGGTTGTGGATGGCTTTGAACAGGAGCGTTCGACACTCGTAGGACAGGCCACTCTCCCACTCACCATCCTCCTCACCTAAAAAACAGGGACGATACATTAAAAAAGATACTGTAAACAAACCTGTCTACTTCCTGATAAAGAACACTGCCTTGCTGTTAATTGCAAACTTTGTGGTGCTAGATGGGTTTGACACACCGGGACTCCTAGTTTGGTTTGTAAACAACTGACCACAGGAAGTGACCCATGTGAACACTGAAAAACATTTGAGTTCCACATATTTTATATACATAATGATTAAACGTATGTTTCCATCTCCAACATTAAACCTTGCAGCTGTCTTTGCAGTTCAGCTAAGATTTGTAAAAGTATTGGGAAAATGTTGCTCTTTCGGTATCTGTAATGTCGTCTTCAAGCAACACTTGACCCTTGTTGAGACTGGAGACAGAATACCTGGTCAGTGTGGCAGCCCCTGGGGGGAATTTTTGTCACACATATGCCAATTAAAGCTGGAATGAACCCTTCCTCTAAAATCAAGACTGTGTTTGGTGGCTGTGATGCACAACGGCTTGCTCTTATACTACCATACAAGTCCGGACCTACGTGGCTGAGAGCCAATGGATTCCACAAGGCTTTAGAGACTTTAAAAGACCCGTTAGCCACAAATCAGTTAGTCTATCATAGCTTATTATCATCAGACTCTGCATCATTAAAACTGCATTAGAACTCTTTGCCGCAGTTTAGAATGGCTGGCATCGGCATCTAAACTTGTTTAAACATGAACAGCGTTGCCACAAATGGACCAATTTTGCCTGTAATTCTCTGCCAGCACAGCACAACTTTAGAAAGTATCTGTTGATAACATGAAGCATGACACTCTTAAGCTTTTTATCTAATTTTAATGTCTAGAATAGCTGTGCCAATTCCAAAGCACTGAACTGTTTTGATTGTATGAGAATACACATGTAATTTAGGGTAGATGTACAAATACGGTTGCTATTTACACTGATCAAAGTTATACTGTATATTTTGCTGCAACCAATTATATTGTGAAAATAGCAAATACTGGTTTTGAACCTGCAGAAGACATGAAGATGTTCATGGAGATGCGAAATGCACTTACTTGAGAGCTCATTGTGGATAAGCTCGGCAAAACTGGGGTCATCTCCCCACCAGAAAAGCCAGAGCTCTCTGCGACCCGGGGTGTGGTGCCTTCTCCACACGCTCAGCACGTCTGCCGCCAGGCATCGGCTGAAACTACACAGGATAGGGTCCTCCTCAGTCACAGGGAAAAGGATGGGCGACGAAGTGGGTCCTTGCCACACAAAACGCCGCCATTTTATTCCAGTCAAATCAGCCTAAAAGGAAGAAATATGAGAATGAATCATCAATCAACAATCATCAGTTGTTTCCAGCATAATAACTCAGCGTATGTGTGTGTTTCTTTCCATTACACACAAAGCGATGAGAAGCTTAAGTCTGTTAGACCTGTCATACAGAACATTACTTTCAATGAACACAGTTGAAATCTGAGACTTGCTGACATCTTGGAAAGTTTTGCAATACTTTCTATACATGACACCACAAGTGTGCTTGAAGTAACTGTCATGCAGTAATTTACTCACCAGTTATTAACACCTAGTGACACACCACTGCAAGTTAATCTAATATCAGAGCAGTTGGTAGATATTTAAACAGCAACTCTGTCACTAATATTACAATATGTACATGATTTCATACTTCAGTGTCACTTTAATCTACGAAAAATGAGATGTTTTTGACTAGTTTTAAATAATTGCCCCGTTGGCCTGACCTGTTACCATCATGTAACTAACGCTAATGCTAGCTGGATGTTTCTGTAACCAAAGCAATGTAAACACACGATTATGACATGTTCATGAGAAACTATCCAATATAGTTAATCTGCAGTATGTGCTGTCTCTGTTCTGAAAGTTAGCTTGATCACGATTTGCAAGTTGCAGGCCCGATGCCTTCACGCCAGTCTGCAACTGACGTTACAAAGCTTGTTGCCTGATTAGCCAAAATGGCTTTCTGGCCTCTCAGTATCATAGCTAACGCTAGCTAGCGCAGAGAGCAGAGAGACTTACCAGGCAGAAGAGGTTGGAGTGGCAATCCTCCAAACTGGCCCCGTTTGGTACAAAGCACGAACTCATCCTTTCACTGCGTGGTTGTAACGTTTAAGTCCATTGTCTCAATCACCATCGGGGGCAATAGCTATCTTCTTAACTCGCTGGCGAAGCGATGTTCAGTTGCAATTATCCCGTTAAAGCGCTGGCCAACTTGCTAGCTACAGTTAGCCACCGCTAGTCAATCAGACAACTTCTAACCGGCGCTAGCCACAACTAGCCCGGTAGCTAAGCTAACGTTAGACAGGCAGCCAGATAGCGTCAACTGTAACGTTAAGCTTCTAGCTATTCGATTCATCAATCCTATTTGAAATGTATTGTCTGATCTGGTTAGCCGCAAGCTTGCTGCTACATTACCTCAACATCAAATAGTCAACGTTAACATGACCCGGACTAACGTTAAATCAAACACCAGAAAAGTTATATGCGCAATAAAAAATACGAGCTTGAAAACTGGAAAACTTCACCCAAAAGCTTAGTCCCTGGTGTGCTAGTGCTAATGCCAGCTAGCTGATCTGAAACAATTTCAAAGCAAAGGAACTCTCCCCTCCCCCTGATCTCTCCTAGCCTGCTAGCACAAAAGCTAACATACCAGAGCTCCAACGCTAGCTTGCTATCTAAATAAAACAATTATCTACACCGCCCTCCTTTTCGCTAAAACCATCACAGTGCTCCGTCATAGTAAAACTACTCTTAAAACGGGTGAAATGCCAAATTAGCGACACTACTCATCGGCTACTTTTCTCTGCCTGATCCATGGGTCCTGCAGATTTCCATTATTTCAGTTCATGGATTGAATTCTTTAATGGCGGCCAGGAGGACAACTCTGCCTCTCAACTCCTATTGGCCAATTTGTGGTAATGGGGGCGTCATCTGTCTTCAAGTAGCTCCATGACTTCACAGTTTACAAGATGAGAGCTCCAGTGCGTCTGTCATACGGACACTGGTCACTCCTCAAAGCTGTCTGTTACTAATCATGTTTCATTGTGCAGCATCTGCTGCATGTGACCCCTCCAAGAAAATCAGATATTTTAAAATTTATTGCTGTTGTTGTTGCAGAATTTGATTTATGATAGGCCTAAATAAGGATCTAAATAAGAGGATGATTCTATTGTTTGGCTGATTTCTTTGCTTTGTGCATTGACTTATGCTGCAGATATGAAGTTATCTAGGTCGGGTTGTGCAGACAAAGCGGCATTTTTAGGTTGATCCTATGAATCTCAGTTGCAATGTACATGGAAAACTTTTGCACCCCGCTAGATTATTGCGCAGAAAGGAGCTTTCGTTAATTGGTATTCACGGTGCAAAGTATTGCAATTGTATGTGCTTTTATAACATATGTCAACTTAATGCAATCAGGCGCACTTCAACGCCAACCTGTCATATCCACACCACACCACAGGGCGGAGACTTTACGCAAGCGATACCTTTGTAGACCCCTCCCAAACAGGCGGAGCGTCAGATGCGTCGACAAAATGTCAACAACATGCCGGAGTCTTTCGGAGAAACAGAAAGCGAAGGAGGAAGAACCGTCATACAACAAAGAGATCATGGAAACCAGTCATCTCATAACATCGTGTCAGTAATATCTCAGTTCGCAGATGATAATTTAACACTTGTGCGGGTAAGAGTCTCCTTTGTGTGACCTGCAGCTGACAGGTGATGCATGTTCATGAGTGTGCAACATGGTCACTTCAGTGCCACAGTGTACTGAGTCACCTGCATCTATGGTTAATCTTTTAGGTAGTGGTAGCCTATTTATTGGTAAAGGATGGGGACATATAAAAAAATAAACTGAAATCTGGATTTTCAGGAGTAATTCCCTCTAGTCTACTCCTCTGTACCACATGGTTTCAAGTAAAATCACCACACTGACCAGACATCCTGTCAGGCGTCACCAGTTGTTCCCACTGGGGATTTTGATGCCCCTGTGTCACTATTATATCTGTCAATATCTTTCTCATTGTAACTGTCCAGCACATGTTGCGCTGGGTTGATGGTATCACTGTCATCCTGTCAGCTCTCGACCCTTCACTGCTCTCTTGTCTCTCATGCAGAACATAAGCACCGGGCTGGCAGTTGCTGGCGTTGTTGTAATAGCAAGGAGTATCAAACTGGTAAGAGAGAAAGGCTTCTAGATGCACACTTTGGATTCAATATGCATTTGGTGTTGTCCATTCTGTAAATAACAGCTTTCCTCCTGTCTTTCAGGCCACAATTTGGCACTAACACTCAGATCCTTTGCTTAAGTCAAAGTAGAAATACTGTTAAACAAGTAAAAAATACTGTATTCACAATGTAACTTGAGTAAAAATACAGAATCCACAATGAGTAAAAGTACTCATTATGCAGAATGGCTTCTTTCAAAGTGTTACATTATGATGGAGTATTATATTATTCTGTTATAAATACACGCAAAAGTATTTAAATGTTGTACTTCGTCAATTTGGAGCCAATTTTAGATACTTTGTACCCGACTGGGAAGATTTGCAATATAGTTCTGCTTCATATGTTTTTATTGTAAAAGGTAATTAGTAACTGTTTTCAAATAAATGTAGAGGGGCAATAAGTGTAATATATCCCTCTGCAATATGGTGAAGTGGAAGTATAAAGTTGCATAAAATTCAAATATTAAAGAACAAGTATGTCAAAATACTACTTAAGTACAGAGCTTCACTACATGTACTTCCAGTCCACCACTGCCAATACTCCTCAATGGAAACTCTGGATTATTTCAGACTGAAAGCTTTATCAAGACTAAAAGACTTCTGCGACTGACTCAGTTAATTCCAGATCTCATTGCGTATTAAAACATTACACTTGTAGGGTGTTAATGATATTCAGATATTTCGTGAGTCGTTAAAAGTTGCCACTCAGTTGCCTCATTCCACCCGTTCAGATCACCAGATTTCAAGCTGCGTCCGAGATCCCTGCTCGTTTCATCGAGAGGAACGTCAGCCTTCGTGGGAAAGTTCAGTCGATCACAGAGAGAGGAGTTGAAGTGGAACATGTCCCGATTTACCTGCCGGTCCTCTCTCCGTTACTTTCAAAACACAAAGGTAATGTTGGGGCGTTTGACTGAAATCATCAAGGCGCACACACACACACACACACACACGCCCACACAGTCTGAATCTTATTGCCCCAAAAATGTCGTTGTGACATTTTGCCTTTGTAATGTCAGACTCTGTTGCATTTGATGATCTGTTCATGAGTGAGAGTGAAAGGTAAGCTTGTTAGCAGTCTTATCAAATCACTGAGCAATAAAATCAAGCAGCTTGTGCTACATACAGACTGCTCCATCAGCAGCTTCACCGTGGAGGACTCACAGGAGCAGCTATTTCAAATATTACCTTTATCCCACTTGACCTCCCACATTTTCAAGCTGCTTCTTGGCCTCTGTGGCAGTCACACAAAGATAACTTACTGGCATTCATTTCATACATGTGATTGGTCTGAGTTAGCGATTCTTCATATAAAGCCTCAGTCAGTCATAAATAGGGCCCGATGTTGAATCTACACTAAACTCGAAACTAAAGCTTTGCCAGTTTTAGACTATTATATGCAGGCAAAGTCCTTGTACAGCTACTGGTGTTAAGACAGCATTTCAAAACTGCAGCTCTTTTTGTCAGCATATAATAAAATTACAGAAGAAAAACACTTTGATATTTTTAAAAGTGAGGTCATGAAAAAAAAGTATAATGTTGAAATTGGTACCCAGATTCCGGTATCATATCAGCTCTGGTATTAAAATAATCCACAGAGTTTGCATAACTAGAGCTCCACAGGTTTGCTTTAATCTTTATTGTAACCCATACAGCCCTTTTTTCTCCTCTTTAGGTGTGTCCACATCCACGATACTGGTGCATCTTGCAGGGGTGGAGTTGACTCCAGAGGGCAGGGAATGGCTGCAGAAGAACTTGGCTCCTGCCCAAACAGTCTGGCTAAAACTTATCAGCCGAGAAGACGACACGCTGCACTGTTTGGTGTCTCGAAGCAGGGTGAGACGTCTAATAACTGAGAAGAATTGTAGCTTGTCATAATTTTTTACTTAATGTCAGACTTGTCGTTTATATCCCATGAAGTGATTTCCTTCTCTTCCCTCATATCTCCAGCAGGGGTTGATGTGGAGCTACTGTGTGAACGAAGAGGTCCTCCGGCTGGGCCTGGCCCGCACTGCGCCCGTTGTCGGGGTCCTGCCTGACTCGCGCCTCTACTGGCGTGTCCACAAGCGGCTGCACAGGGCAGAGGTCAGAGCCGAGAGGAAGGGGCGGGGACTGTGGAAGCAGGACAGCCTATGGGAGAGGGCCTCCAGGGCTGTCAGGGACAGCGCTTTATTCAGACTGATGAGGAGGATCTTCAAGAGGACGTGACAGATTGTTCCAAGACAGAATTGATTTTGAGCTCTAAAATAATCAAAAGGTGACGGAACACAATCTGTTTTGCATACCTGTTACTGCCAACTCCTAAACTAAGACATCTAAAATGAGTCTTACTACAGGCTAAACAAAGTGGCACCCACCACTTATCTGTCAATATGTTTCTCAATGTACAGTTACAGTTACATTTCTTTGTTATTACAAAACAACAAGAGTTGTAATTTCTGCTTTACATTCCTTTTTACACCTGTTGCAAAGGTTCATGGTGTATTTTAACTGTAATTCACAGGCTTTAGAAGCCTGAAATGATTAAAAAGCTTGTTAACTCCCTGATACTAATCCCTCAGCTTTCACTTACCCCACTAAACCACAGCTAAGCGCTGCCTCCTCTGTTGGTGTGGGACACCCCACTAAACCCAAGACAGGGGCGGGGTATGTTAATGGTGTTCAAAATGGAGAGGGGGGTCCACTGGTCCCTCTCTGAGATCACTGTTGCTATAGAAACACCAAATGTGAAATACAAAGCGAAGCAAAGGCTAAACTCTATATTGGCCGCCCTCAAACCCCGTGGGAGCCTTTGCATGTTGTGTGTATGTGTGGGGGTCTGTAAGTGCCTATAAAGAGGGCCCTTGTAGCAGTAATGTGACCATGACATTTGAGTATTTAAGCACTGGAATGGAACAGAAAAGAGACCAAGCCAGTGAACTGCCTTTGATTTCACGTGATATCATTGTACAAATTAATGAAAAAGGTCTAAATTGTGATTTGTATCTGAAGATATTTTCCAATATTGCGCTCATCAATAAGCCCCAAAGCAAATGTCACGGGTGTCCAGGATTATGATCATGCAATTGTTTGCAGAACAGGTCCACTGCCAAATTTACACTTTGTGCCTCCATGTGCTGTAGTTGCTATCCATGCTTCATCCTTGAAAGGCAGAGGAGGAGGAGGAGGAGGAGGAGGAGGAGGAGGTGGCCCTGCAAATGAGGCCAGACTGTGATGTGTGTCCAGTGGGGTGCAGGGTGAGGGAGTCTCGGTGCAGTGAGAGGTAATACTGAAGCACTCAATCCAATGGGTGCAAGGAGATTAGTGCAAAGGGGAGGAGGGTCACAGGGGTAGAAGGGGATTTTGGGTTCGAGCACAAAGGCAGGAGAGGAGGAGTCACGGTGGAGGGGAAAGGGAGTGAAGCAAAGGGGAGGCGAGGGGGGGTTGATGAATCAGCTAGCCTCTCTTTTGTTGTGCAAATATTACTAGCGACTGTTACGGCCGAAGAGGCTCGTGATTGGTGGGCTGATTTAAATTGTAAGGTGCATTTCAGGCTGATGGCTGTTGCTGCCAGACTTTGAACTGTCACCGAGGGAGGAGTGGGAGGGAAACCACGGCGGAGACAGACAACAGGCGGGAGGCAGAGTCAAGTTTCTGAAGTTGGAGATCACAGAGAATTAGTGCTGTCACTGAAGAGGGTGAAATATTGAAGATGTCTCTGTAATATTTAGTGTGACTGCGTCTTTTATCTCAACTCAGACGTTGATTTAATACTTGTGCGTGTAGGAATTTCTTTGAGCACAATCTGTGATCAGTATTTGACTGGAGACACATGAGCAGTATACGGGACTGTATAATGTACATTATTCGCCATTTAAGTAAATAGTTAAATTGATATTTTAAGATTCAAAGGAGCAAGAAAACGTTTAAAAAGTCAGAAAGTTGTGGAACCTCAGGGGAGGATTTTGGGCCACTTTTAAATACTACTGGGGAAAATAGAACTGCTAAAATTAAAACAAAAATAATTGCAATATGAAATATGATATAATTAAACATTTCATCCAATTAAAAGAAAGAAAAATAAGCTATTGTCACACTAAAAAGGGTCATACGGATATCAGCTCATTGAGGTTTATGTTGGTAAAAAAAGATATACAAGAATTTAATTAGTCTGTTTCCCTTTTTCTTTATTCTGAATTTGAATAGAGGGACTGAATGAATGAGTAAACCATCTCCTTGGCTCTTGTGTAAAGGTTGTCCACTCCGAAATCCAGTCCAGCTTTTCCCAAATCCACTGGTCCCACACCAGCACTAGTCATTTGAAAAGGCACGGTGCTTGATGTAGTGGTGGGTGCTTGCCCTCACCAGTGAAGTTGTTGGGACATTCTTCCTCCACGTAACCACACTGCTGGGACCATCACAGGCTTATTTTGCATCTGTGCCCTCTGCCATGGACGTCCAGCGCCTCAAAGGCTACTGTTCTGGTGAAAGTGGGAAGCTTTTGTGAGGAAGCTGACAACGTGGTTTCAAAATCTGAACCTGAAGTGATAGAAGTAAGTGAGCCTAAGATGCTTGGTGGGATTCATGTAGGACTGACATTGTTTTTCCTTTTTGCATCTCACATGGTGCATTTAACCAACTTAAAAAGCCTTTTTCTTGTATGTTAACACTTGTGCACTTTTCTGACTATGGCAATCCACACACAGTCTGCTGTCACTTTAAATTTACTGTTGGTAGGATACTGTATACAGTAGCCAAGCGGATGTGCACCTGTTCAACCTGTGTGTACGCGGGCACATGCTGTGTAATGTAGAAACTCGAGACATTTCCTCATCCTTATCTTTATTGCTCCAGTCTACGTCAGGCACAGGGAATCAGGCTCAAAACATTTCTTTTTTTTATCCTTGGATCATTTTGCCAGCCACAAATTGCCTGAGCTGATGTGATCACTTTTATATTTTTGTCATGTACTTTAGCTTGTTTGTTGCCAGAATCAATAATTCATTCATGTGATTTATGAAGCATTTTCTGCCGCGTGCATTTCACATTTTGGTGCTCCTTCCCATTGTGCTTTAAGAGCAGAGATTTGCAGCAGGGCAGCATAACAAAGGCCTTTATCACACTCAGCCGGTAGCCATCCCAGAGAGAAAGAGATGGGGCACTCCCCCATCTGAGAGCAGGGTCCTTGGGGATTTTTTGATTTGATTTGAGGGGTTGAGTGTAGTTGGCCCGGGTGTTAAAGACAAAGAGATTTAAAGAGACAGAGAGCTGGTGTGAAAAAAGGCACCAAGGTTAGCTCTCCATCTCTGCTCCTGCCTGATAAACTTTACAGTATGTTGTCAACATTTCGTACAAAGAGTGTCTTTGTCAGGCAGAGTCGTCAAAGCTTATATGTAAATTGATACACACACGCAGGCCTCAGGTCCGCATTCAGTCACTTTTAATGTGCTGGTTCGCCTTGCTAATTAAAATTATTCTCCAAAATGAGGCTGATATTTGCTTTCACCTCCTGCCACAGTAAACACTTACTGGTCCCCGACAGTAACACTGGGTAGCTATTCCATCACATGCACTGTAGAGGCTGTGTGTGTGTGCGTGTGTGTGTGTGTGTGTGTGTGTGTGCGCGTGTGTGCGTGTGTGTGAAGGAATGCATCAGCCGTAAAGTGACTCCCTTGTTATTTTGTGACTTGAAGTATTGTGAACAGTGTATCAGCTTGCTGGTGTAGGGTTGTAGGAGTGGAAACACGACCCTTTGTGGGTGCTCTGATCCCTCATAAATAATTGAAGTTTCTTGGTGGAAAAGAAGAGGACTGAGGGTGAGCTGTGTATAAATGTGTGTGTGTGAAGGTAAAAGACAGAAATATAGAAGCAGAGTGTTTTTCTGACACAACTCTCAAGAAAACGAAGAGGCTGCCGCTGTGTGTCAGAGGCCTATCCCGCACATGCTCATCTCCATTTACAAACACTGAAGTGGGAATCTGTGTGTGTACTGTGTGGACTCTCTTGGTACAAGCTGACAGGCGGAAAATGAACAGTTCTCTCTTGTCAATGAGGACATTAAGCAGACAGTTTGAGTCCAAAACCTGAGGGTAAAAGTAAAGGATGGGAACAGGAGGGAGAGTCTCTGCTTGAAATAGATCTGACGGTTTGACTTGTGACCTTACCCACCCCTCAATTCCACGGTAAAGCAAGACGACCCCAGCACACGCACGCTCTACCACACACACAGCAGCACATGTGAAAGTTAGAATAAGATTGGTCTCTTTAAGGTTACAGAACATGCCGTATACTTTATATTCTGGCTCCGGAGACAGAATTTCCACCTAAAGTGGATGCATGTTCACGATGGTGATGTCTGTTTCAGCTCAACAGCCTCAACAGTGCATCAGTTAGGACACTCTGCAATTTTTTTTTATGACTGCACGATGTTAGCACAGCGTCTGTTGACAAGCTCAGATAGCTTCACTGCCCCTCTGCAACACAACTCTGACCCCTCAGTAACCTCGCTGCCTCAAGGTCCGCTCTATGTCCTTATCAGGTCACTGAAACACTGGCTGGACAATTCAGATGTTACCACTTCCTCCTCTTTCCTCTCAGCCTGGTGAAAACACGTTATTGTCATTTTGCAGGGCTGAAATGAGTAGTTGAGTAATCGATCAGGAAATTAATTTGCAAGAATTTTGATAATCACTTAATTGTTTCAAGGATCTTCCAAGCAAAATAGTCAAAAATGATCTCGCTCCAGCTGCTCAAATGTGAGGATTTGCAGCTTTCTTTGATTATAATTAACTATATGTTAAATATTTTGGGGTTTTGAACTATTTTTCCAGGCAAAACAAGCAATTTGAAGATTGTGACCAGCAATAATCAAGATAATAATTGGAAAATGAATCAATAATGACAATAATCATTAGTTCTGATAATTATCAGCTTTAAACATTATGATTTTCTGTGTAGATGACATTGAATCTGAAACAAAAATGTGACTTTTGAAAAATAAAAAATAGGATCTTAAGAGCAGTACAGAAATAGACAATAAATAGTTAATTAAGTTTCAGCATTGGTTGGCAGGAATCCAGACTGCTGTGATGCACCACACGCTACAAATGTTTTTAATGTCTCTAACCCATAATGCACAAACCCTGAACACAAACACGTGAAAACTTTATTTTACACAAAATGTTTCCAAATTCAAAATGACAACATGAATTAATGAGCATGAATTAAAATGCCTTCTCTCTCTGTTCCCCATGCTGCCTTTACAGCCTATGCTTAAATATCAATGAGTTACTGAGCTTGGGAGCACTCTGGAGTGAAACTACCGTGAAACCTGAAATCTGTTTAACCATCAGCATACCAAGACTGTTTACTCTCTGTTCTGAAATCTGCTTAACAAGCAATTACAAGCTACACATTGACTCTGTAGAACAGCATGGTGAGTTTACAGGCTGAAGGCCATTAGCAGCCTCATCCCAGCTGACAAAATGAAGATATGTGAGGAGTAACATAGCTGTGTTGGATATAAGCTTGTGCTTTGTAAACACTTCACAAACACTGAGACAGTTGCAGATTATCTTTGAAACTCTAAACATGGTTGATAATCACTCAGTATTTGTGGCAGCTGGTCACATAAAATAGAACAGCCATTGTATATCTCATTAATCATGTCTGAATCGAGTGCTCTTTGGCATGTGTCAGTGTGGGGTGACAGATGCTGCTCTCTTTGTGTCTGTGTGTCATGAGAGGACCATTGTTACAAACATAGGTGTGCACGTGAGCAGGGATTTGTGCCATGTCACAGAGAGTTATGGATTATTACAATTTGGGTCTTATGTTCGTAGTTTTGGCCATAATGTTTATCAGATATGATAACAATACACTGTCACTTGCCGAGATCTGGAAACAAGGAGATACTGCTACAGTGAAGTCTGATGGGGCAATAAAAAGAGGAGCTGTCAGACTGCAAACATATTATAAAGTGACTAAAGTGTCTTGCACGTTAAGACCTAAAAAGAAAAAAGGATTTAAATCGTAATTGGTCCATATATGTATATCCCTCTGATGTTTCCTTTCCTTCCTGTAATATTTGAAAGACACAGCATTACCCTAGTAGTAAAAGGCTGTGATAATACCAGTGGTTATTTGGCTAGACAAGAACTGAAACATGTGCTTAACATGCAGGGCTGCATCCACATGCATCAGATTTTATTACTCTCACTCGATTTAAGCATCTACTAAGCAAAACTTTAAAGTCCGGGGGCATCTTCGACCTACTTCCTGTTAGGGCCTGAGATGAGAGTGGCTCATCAGACAGTGAAACATTTATTTTTAAGCTGCTCCTGTAGCTTGATAGACAGGAAAGAACAGACTGTATCCCCCTTGAGCTTTGGGCCCTCCTATAAATGAGAGGGCTTCTTGTGTTACACGCAGTCGCAAGAAGAGAAGCAGAGTCATTTTACCAACACATTTGTCGTGCACTCACAAACACTTGGTTTGTGCGGGTGTGGTTTATAAACCACATGTTTGCTTTTCATTAACCTGTTGTTAACCTCATTTTGACAAAGACGTGTGTTTGCTTTCTTGTTGAAAGACAGATGAAAAGATCAACACCCCTGTCATGTCTGTGTGGTATATACTAAGCTACAGCCAGCAGCCTCATTCAGTTAGCTTAGCTCACTTAGCTTAGCATAAAGTGTGGAAACAGGGGGAAACAGCTAGCCTGGCTCTGTCCAAATTCAGCAAAATGCACCTACCAGCACCTCCAAAGCTCACTAATTAGCATGTTGTATCTTGTTTGTTTAAATTCATAGAAGAAACAGCCTCCTTTGGTTTGCCTGGCAGGCACTCTCCAGACCAACAAATAGTCTGGCACACAACCCCCATAATAATGTGCCATTTTATTTATTTAAAAACCAAGAATTAAAATTAACTAATGAACTTTGGAGGTGCTGGTAGGTGGATTTTGTTTCTTATGACAGTGGCAGGGAAGCTGTTTCCCTCTGTTTTCATTACACTAAGCTAAGCTAAGTTAGCTGCAGCCTGCGTAGCTTCATCTTTAATGGACAAACATGACAGCAGTAAAAATCACGTCATCTAACTCTCGGCAAGACAGCGATTTCCCAAAATGTCTAACTATGCCTTTACTTTGGTAATATTTCACCATCATACTTGCCTTTCCCTGGTGAATACAAGCAAAAACAAAGAGAAATGTGACATTGATGAGATTTTAAATTCAGATGCACCAGCAATATAGCCACTATTTGCCCAGTGATCAGGTTTGCTGTGTAACTTTGTGCAGCATTTCTAAAGCTAACTAACATGCACATTGTGGTAGCTTCTTTTTGACATGTGACCTCAGTGTTTATGCATTCATATAATGTAGCTATATCATGATTTGACACCGCATTAAAGCAAACAATGTCTCTAGTCATGCACCTCTGCTCGGCTCCTGTCTTTAATTTGGACTCTGTTATGAAAACAAACGGTAATTTTGAAACATTATTCTATAATTAAGCAGTGAGCCACGAGGGGCCGTGCTCTGTGGTGCGTTCAGAGCAGCTAAGAGGCGTTGCAGGCACAAGGTGAAGCAGAGTTTAATGACAGTGAGCAAAAAGCCTCTGATGAATTATTGTGCTTATAACATAAAGGCAACACAAAGGTTTCCAAACCCTCCACACTGCAAGCAAATGAGTTATTGTTAAGCAGAAATTACATGTAAAGTCAAAGCTGTATTTGGCATCAGAGAGCACCGATTGCAGCATGAGCAGAAATATAAGCTCCAAGCTCACCGTGAAGCTCTTTTTTGCTTCTCTTTGTTGCTGTTTTTCTTTAAGCACCTTCGCCGTTGTGTTTTTCTCCATCGACTGTTGTAAAAGTGAATCTTTCTGCCTCTGTGTTGGGGTTTTGCAGGGCATTTCCTTTTCTCTTTTCTGTTCCTTGGAAAGTTACCTTCCTGCACCAGCACAAACTCACCAGAGTGCAGCTTAATATTTAATCAGTATCAATAAAATATTACTGATTTTTCTTACATTATTTAAAGGAACAAATATTAAACATTGCTTATGTAATCCAGTCTCATTGAGATCACAAAATCTCTTTTTCATGGGAGCTATGGCCAAGATAGCAGCATTGCAGTGTTTCAAGCAACATGCAAACACATGCAGTTGAAGTATTTTACAACATATACATATACAGGCAGTTTTTACGGTAGTTATTCTTGGCTGAGTTGCAAACACTGATTCAGCATGACATGGGTGTGATACTAACAGAACGAGTGGGTCTTTGTTCATATGGTCTGTCATAAACACCGCAGACATTACAGGCTTCTGCCTTTTAAAGTGAGGTGGTGGCAGGGTCACAGGAAAGTACTTTCACCTCAGAGATACTTGACCTATAAGCTCTATGTGTTCAGCCAGACAGTCACCTCTCCTCAGGTCAGCCGGCACCAGGCGCCAATAACTGTCCCAGAGGCTCCGAGCCTTTCCAGATCCATACATCTCCTGTGTGTGTGTGTGTGTGTGTGTGTGTGTGGTGGGAGGTAGTAAATCACAGAAAGACGGATGAGCAACAGGTGGGGAACCACTAAGCAGTGAAACTGGCAGTAGGAGAGGCAGGAATGAAAAGTGATCAGGAGGAAATGGTGGAAAATTGGGAATCCGGGAATAATGGCGAGGAGAAACAGGAAGAAGATAAATGAGAACACATGGAGAGATGCAGAAATTCAAAGGCGAGAAAAAGGTGGACGACGAGAACTTGTTGGATCGATGAGACAATGGTTTAGGAGGAGAGAGAAAGGCATCAGAGAAATGCCTTTATGATAATGGAGACAGTTAAAGCAAAACTGCACAAAACAATGATTCAAAGTCTTGGTTCAAGATAAGCAGTGGAGTCCCTGCACCTGAGGTTTAACAGCAGTGGAGGGGTATGTTTGTTGTAATCCCACCCCAGACTTTTGCACATGTAACTCTGAAAATGTGTCTTCCAATTTGCATAATTTGTCCTCTTTGCACATGATTTAAAAGTAAAGTTGTCTCTATCTGTAATGACACCACATTTTCTTCAGCTCACGCGTTTTCCCACAGCAACACATTTAACATCCAGGTTTTAGTAAATGCTACCAGAAAATCCGCAGTTTATGAAAATTTGACTCAAAATACTAACCCTGCAAAACCATCCTTAGTGACGTTTCTCCTCACATTAACTCTTATCTGCCTGTCCAGGAGGGAAACAATTTGTTTTTCATTCTCTTTTAACACACGGTATGTGATGTAAATAAGTTTCCTCTTCTTCTTCATAGGGCATCCACTTGTTTGTGCTCCTGCGTCCCGCCTCTTCACCATGAGCTCCCGGGTGGTGAACAGGAAAGGAGAGCCACAGTACCGCCGGCACTTCCTGACAGACAACAGCACCTTTCACGGTAAATAAAAGAAACAGAGAATAAAGCAATGAACCTCCTGATGACTGCACAGCATGGGAACGAACAGTAGAGGGAGACTCGTCTCCACTGTTGTACCTCAAACACTTTTGAATTGCAGACACTGCAGCCAAGAGTCTTGTGAATAAAATCTTTTCCTGTTTGCTGAGACACAAAACCTGTTGCAAGCTACTGAATTATGATGTGACATGAATGAAAAACTGTCCACGGAACTTCATTCAGACTGTTCTAAATACAAAACATCTGTGTACAATCAGGCTGCAACACCTGACTTGTATTGCCATGGATAATTCATACATATTAGTACTTACACAGTGGAGCCAAATATGTCAGAGCTGAAGAAAGATATGATATTTCCATCACCCAGTATTGAGATTTGTAACTTGAGTTCCCTGACAGACTTATATACACCCCTATTTTGCATGCTGTAGATACGATTTAATAAACCAGAGAAAATTGTGCATTTTCTCCTTTTCATTTTCCTCAAAGCTGAAATTAATCCAGACGCTGAAAGGCATCAATTTGATCAGGATTTACTGCGTGAGATTTGAGGTGTTGAGGCTGCACGCTGACCAGTCTACCAGATAAATCAATGACCAATGTCTGATCTCTATGTGCTGCCACTTAAAGCCGCACCTTGACCTACTACAGCGAGTGTCTAGATCCCACCACCGGCAGACCGTGTGCTACATAGTACATGAGTGTGTGCTCTGTGTTTGTCTGTGTACTGTAAGTAATCAGGTGTGACTGCTCCAGAGCTGTGCTGTGGATTGACCTGACTGACTCGATTGATCTGTTTCCCCGTCCACCATGCTTAGAAATAAAGATATGATCACACTTGAGGAAATTTCAACCATTATCTCCCTTTGTAAAAATATTTCTTCAAACCAAAGTTTGAGTCTTTCAGAATCGGTGGTTAATTAATGTTGTTAAAGTGGAAATGAATAAACTACTGAGCATGAAATTAGATGTTTTCATAAAAACTGCGCCATCCCTCCACCCCCTCCTATCCATTTCTTACAAGATAACATGTCCTGATGCTAATCTAAAGTTATTATGTTCAAGCTGCCATTACGTTTTTCAGAGGGATAAAGGGAAGAGGAACAGAGCAGATTGTCTGCGAATAAATCGTCTGTTTAATCTTCACCACACTTCAGATCCTGCTGATCTCTGTCTGTATTCATTCCTGCATGTCCCTGAGAGGCTGTCCTTTCTTGTCAGAACCATCTTGTAAACATATGCCTCTCTCTTCTTTTCCCGTTCATTTTCCGCATGGCTTTGCTTCTCTCCTCCCGGTTGTTTCCAGTCTTTTGTGAATGGCAGAGTGGCTGATGGTTTTTGTTTGGCCGTGGTACATAAATCAGTGTGGGAAAGGGGTTTTGAGGGGGTTGGTGGAGACTGTGGTCTGCCTGTGATCAGGCAGGTGTGGCTGAAGAGATGTTTACACGTAAATCAAAGTGAGCAAACCCTCACATACTTGCTAATGCACAGCATGCACATGGAAAACACACGCACGCACGCACGCACACACACACACACACACACACACACAGCATTGAACTGAGGGTGAGACTTGTGTTCAGACACGTCTTTTTGCTCCTCCAGACAGCACTAATCGATTTGATAACCTCTGCTCTGGCTCTCATTGTCTGAACACCACTGTGTGTGTATATGCGTGTGTGTTGCACTGTGCGTGCGTGCGTGCGTGCGTGTGTGTGTGTGTGTGTGTGTGTGCTTGGTCACTTCATAATTGTCTCCTGCAGTCCTAAATTAAATGGCTTTAATGTGGACCAATGAACATGACTAATCTGGGAGCTTCAGGATGACCAAACCTTCATTAGGGAATTGACTCAACTAGGATGGATGCACACACACACACGCACACACACGCACGCACCAATAACCTCAAAGCCAAAAAACTGCCTATTAATTAATGTTTACACGGAACTTGCGCCCTGTCTCTCTCTCTGGGACCCAGTGCACCGCAGCGCACCTCTCACATGTCATGATGCCCGTTTCCCGCTGCGTCTCTGAGGAAGCATCGATACCTAAACTGACACACAGAGCGTTAACTGGGTCATTGCGCTGGCATCCCTGCGTAGCGGTGACTTCTTCTCTCCCGAGAATACACACGAAGGAATAGCTGACCAAAAACAAACAAACAAACAAACAAACAAACGGATGAGGCACGAGTTCAGCTTGGTGGGGAATTCAAACTGTCGCCAAACAGCTGAACCAGACTGTCGGGCAAAACTGATGAAATGTCCAAATGGGCAACTCTGGCGGTTAAGCCACTGCTCTGTGCTCACCCTCACTCACTCCACGCCGATTCTTAAGCTCTTGCTTATTAACAATCACTCTCAGTCAGTCCATCGAGCGCGTGAGAAATCGGCTTATCGTTGCGCCTCTGTGTTGCGCGGAGAGGAGAGGATGTGCGCGCAGGGGCTGTGGATGTGAGGGGTCTCATGGTTTGTGAATCCACGCCGCAGATCATACAGGGAGCCAGATGCTGAGGAGTGTGTTAACGGGCTCTTTTTTTTTTCTTTCTTTCTTTTTTTTTTTTTTGGACCCTTGATCATTATGGCGATCCAATCATAATGGAGAAATTGACGAGTCAGGCATGTTTTGATGGCATTTCAAACCGCTACAACTAGGAGATAAACATGATGTCCAAAACGCATGGAGGGACCTTGTGAGAGGAACAACTTCAGACCTAAATGGCAGAACTTGAAGTTTGCAGAAATCTCAGTTTGGAGAAGGGTAAGTGGTCATTTTCAACCTTTTTGTCGTTTGGTTATTTCGTCTTTCAGTCCCGTTTGGAGAGGAATACTCTCAGGGGTGCACGCATTCCTGTGGATGCCTTCTAGTCTTCATTGCAAGCAGACCATGCGTAATTTCTCCATTGCGCTTGTTGTTGTGGAGAAATTGCATCGCCCACGCTGCTACAAACACTTAGAATCTTAATTGAGGATTCTCAATTTGCATGAGGGCTTTATTGTGCAGTAATTAATGCTTATCGACATTTTGGGTACAAAACATCAGAATTAATTGCATGATATCACTCAGTCGAATGATTCTTCTGTGAATTCCTAAACAGATGTCAGGTTTTGGCAGTTTCTGTGAGAGCTCGTGATGAGAAGCAGCGGGAAACTGTCCCTGGTGCTGAAAATGCCGCTTTGTACTTGTCACTAGGGGGCAGAAAAGCCTCTTAATTTGCTGGTTTTGACCAGACATGCTGTGCCCTGGATTCACGTAGCACATAGGTGTGTGCCACGTTCAGTCATGCGTCCTCTGCACCGCTCACAGAAATCAAACCATCCCTGTGATGTTTATAGGTTCAGCCACTGCAACGCCTTGGTGAGAAGAAACCCCATGGGATTGCCACATGCAGTAGCTCAGTAAAAGAGGTGGGCTGGATTGTCAGCAGAAACAAGAGCCTCTTGAAACCCAGAGAGGGCATGTTAGCACCACACAATGTGACAGAGCTCCAGGTTGAGCTTTGATGGCAAAATTGAAGCCCCAGCAGTCCCTGGGCTATAGGAGCAACCCTTTTGCTCTCTCCCATACGTTGTCAAAATATGGCGCATCTCTGGCACTTAGAAAGCAGGATGTGTCAAACTGTCAGTCTTCGCCCCTGCAGCGCCTGTTTTTCTTTAGCTATGTGAACGTTAGGGTGTGGGAGGGAGGTCTCTGCTTGCTTCAGTGGACAAGAGGACTACCTCTGTCTTCACTTTGACAACACTTGTGCTAAGAAGAGTTGCGTTGTCCTTACTGAGGGAGAACAGGGGAGAAGATGATGGTGGGAGGAAGGTTAGGAGGAGCATGCATGGCTGCTAATCTCCTCCACATGGAGGAAATGGATTTTCCATGTAAAATGTGTTTTTCCCCATGTACCTCTCCTGTACTGATGATGATGAATCTCAGCATGCCCCCCCCGCCCCCTTTCTGTTTCTGCCTCTTCCTTTCTGTCCCTCCAGGGCAGAGAAACAGCTAACAAACACCAGGGGAGGGAACATACTCTCATCCTTTCAGCTGTTCTCCTCGTTTTTATCCCATTTCTTGTTATTTTCAATCTCTCTTTCACACTTTATTGGTGCAGACTGAAATGCCTCTGTGAATATGCGTACTGAAAACTGTCACGTACCAAAAGCTGGCATCCAATGTCTGATCACAGAGTTCCCAACTCAAATCAAAATCTCACGTCTAATGTTGAAATGAGTATCATTTTTGGTACCTATTAATTTTTTGGTAAAGATTGAGATGAGAATTGAAAATTGCCAAAAGCTGCTACTGAATATCTGATCAGGTAGCTCTTGATCTTGCCCGTTTAAGACTTTTGTATGTCGGCAAATTTTCTCCCCTCCTTTTTGCCCGATGTATCCAGTTTAGCAATGTGTCACATTTAATACTGTGATCCTGAAGCACCGTCATTTGCATTTACATAAAGTGTCACCGGCTACACGTTTCAGTATCTTTCTGCATGTTGACTTAGTAGCTGCTGGCACATCACATTTGCTCTTGCATCAAGGAAATATTTGATGTGAGTGTGAAACGTCAGCTCCTAAAACTAGGATTCTTCATTGGTATGAAGCTGCAGCTGCACAGGTTGCAAATGCATTTACAGTGGTCTGCATACCTGTATCTGAACGAGAAATAGGAAGCAAATTATTCACAACTACTGGCTTTTATTTCATTTGCATTTTATTTGCACTTAGTTACATAGCCAACACTTTTAGGCTTCTCCTGTGAAGGCAGTTACATTTCATTTGAAGCAGTTGAGATCAGCACGGCAGTCAGGCTCTGCTGCCAAAGATAATGTATCTCAATCGACTCACAGTCATCCAGCCTGGCTTTGGGAGGAAGAAGGCAGAGGCTTGAACATTACAGCAACAGTCAACATCAATATATACTGAATGTGCACTAACAAAACCCTTGTACGCACACACACTAGCACACACACACAGACGCAGGCTTCAGTTCCCTCCTTTGATGTCAGTGCTGAACTCCTCCACTCGGGGAGCCCCCTGTAGCATCTTTGGTGAATGCATTATCATGCTGCAGTTGTCGTGTTTATTTTTATTCTGGTGCTGCTCTACACTCTGCACCCTGGGGGAACCTGGGAATCCATTTGTAGCGTTGCCGACTTGAGCGCTGCCTTGAGCGCTCTTAATTAGGCGAAGTGAGTGAGTATGAGATAAGAGTGTGTGTGTGTGTGCGTTTCCCCTCTTTCTGCACATCATTTCTCTATTTCATAACCTTTTATGTCGCTAATAAGAGGGTACACCAAAATATTTTTGACTTCCTCCTTACAGGTTTTTTGTGTAATTAGCTTGGTCTAAAAGGTACTTATATTTGAATTTATCCCCCTGGGTGCCAATAGTTTAGACTCACAAGCATTATGCTGCTGTAGGATGTGAAGCTTTGAAGCTGTAAGAGTGAGGAAACACTGGCAACGAAAAGCTGCCATTTCATTAGCAAGAATTAACTGTCGTTAGTCAGTTGCAGCCATTTATCAGTGTCACGAAGGAATTCATGGAGGTTGTCTTAATGTTACTTATATTGTATGCAGTATTTAAATAGGCAGGAATTAGAAGTACAACCCAAAAATTAGGAAAAGAAATCCTGAAGACTAAATGTCTACAGTCATGCCAGCAGCTCTTTGAGGGTCTACTTGAGTTAAATGCTTACAATGACAATGCCAGCATGTTGATATTTAGTGTAATGTTTACCATGTCGGTTCAGTGTGTTACCATGCAACCAAAGCACTAAACTAAAGGCATAGCTGAGGCCAATGGGAGTGTCATTGGTTTCGCAAGTATTAGGTCATAAATCAAAGTATTGAATACAATGAAATTTTGACCAGATGATTGCGGTCTATGACAGTTCAGGAGATTAAAGCTATTACAGTTCAGCCTCTGGGATCCATGGACTTGTGCACCATCTTTCACACCAATCCCTCAAATATTTGTTGGGATATTTCAATTGTCAAAAGTCACGCTCATGGTAGTGGACCGATGGACCAACAGACGATTTGGTCAGATATGTAATATTACCTTTGTTTTAAAACATTCTTTCATGCTTTTATTAGATAGAAGCGACAGTAGAGAGATGACAAGAAGTGAGGGAAAGACAGATGCAAAGCTGCATTCAAACCAGGGGATCATGGTTTTAACCCCACAGCCACATGGATGCCCCTGTTTACATTTTCCTTACAAGTTACTCTTGTGGTTGTGTGAATGATGACTGTTGTCACTCAAGAGCAAAGACACAGGCAGCAAGTTGTTTATAAGTACTTGAAACCTCTCAAGAGGGACCTTGGGTGGTTGGATTTAGCCCACAAATCGTGTTCCCACCTGTTGTCAAACTTGTGAGCATGATTTTTAACCAAGCCTCAGGAAAGTAGTTTAGTTGTCTGAACTTAATCAAACATCAGCCACAGAGGTGCTATATGAATCATTTAGTTGTTTTTTCCAGTGGTTTAGGCGGCACTGATTGACAATGTTCTGCCGATGGGGGCGCTAAATCAGAAAATGCTTCAATGGATCAGGCTGTTATGAACAACCTGTTTTGTCATTTAGGTCGGAGGAGATGTTACATTTTCGTAATCGGCTTCTTCCTGAAAGCAACCGGATCCTTCATGAGCCAAAGTCAGAGCCGTACTGGTTATTTAATGTGATAAGAGATTTCTGCGCCTGAGTTTAACAGTATCTAATCAGAATCACAGATGCAGGTTTGTGCCTTGGATGTACACAGTTCAGACAATGAATGAAACTTTGGTTGAGCATCTAGCTCCACTCCTTCCTGTGTGCAGTCTGCATGTAATTCCTGCATTCATGCAGGTTTCCTCTGTGTTTCCTTACAACGGATTGGTGGTTGCTGGATTAGACACTCCAGCTGTTCCACAGGTATGAATGTCTGTCTATCTGTGTCAGCCCTGACAAATGAAACGCCACTTCATAATTTCTTTCGTCATGCATGATTGTCATGCTTGAATAAATATGAACACGTGTTAGTCACTTTGTTGGCCATCACGCTGGTGGAGCAGCCTGTTCAAGCTCAGAGCTGTCTTAAATATGTTACTGCAATTTGTCCCACCATGGCGCAGCCTGATTTCCCTGCACATTTATCCAGAAGTCATCATCAGTCCCAGAGCTGCTTGTCTGACTAAATTATTTTCATAAGCTGTTGAATGTCCCGAGAGGAACAGTGAAACAGGCTGGAGACTGGATGACATAACCCCAAATTCAGGGGTAAGTGTAAGAAGAAGATGCGATGGGATTACATGAGGTGGCAGTTGGGGTTTATCATCTTTGATTTACAACAGTGCAGCAATATTATAAATCACCTGTTTATCTAATCTGAAAACTGGATATTTTTCTAGTTTGATAGTGACATGTGACCAAATTACTCATAGATTTTCAATGAAAATAACCATTGAAAATAAAGTTGTTAAATATAAAGACAATCATGTACAATGCAGAGATGGACAGTAATAATGTTTATTTCTGAAGGGATGTAACATGAACAACCTCAGAAATCTAGGCCCCATATAACCCTATTCAGACTGAAAAAAGACAGAGATGTGTATTAACTGCTCCCAAGATATTGTGAGGAAACATTAATTTAATCCAATTTCGGATTTGATGACTTGACTTTCACTAATTAGTCAACTTGGCATTAGTCCCATAGCATACCACAGGTTTTTATACTACCCTCTGTACCCTTGCTTTGTATCACTACAGAATGAAAATCAATCATGGCTGCAGACTTGCATCCCTCTTGAGATCCATTTCCATGAAAGTGAAATCCTGCTTTCCCTTATTGTCCAATGTTACATCACTGCTGCGTGTTGCAGTTTAAGGCAGGATTAGTTTGGAAGGCAGCTTTCCAATCCTTGATGTTAAGTTTTCCACCCGCTTGCTCATTGTTTTCTGGGTTTCCATATTTAGACAACCAGACAAATGATTTTTAAAAGCTGACACTTAAATGTCAGTTTTTGCAAGTAAAGTGTAAAGATATGCTAAACTAAAGATCACCTCTTATCACAAATGCAGATGCAGGGCAATTGTCGTGGCTCTAGTGGGCAGAGACACACAGCTGGCACAGCTTGGAGACCCTCATTGATTATTTCAACCTTATACGCCACATTTAATGGTAAACGTCTCTCTAAACACCCTATTTTGCATTTGTTTGTTTAAAGATATTCATTTAAAAATTTTTCTGTTGGATAAATAAAGAAATGAATTTGGAATTTGCAAATAGAATCGTTTCTGTTTGTTGGAAATAAGTGTGTTCAGATATGCAAAAGAGCAGAAGAATCGCAGTTTAAATGTTTCACTGATTATCCTCATAACTGCTTGAGCAACTATAACGATATAAATAAACATCAGCTGCTTCTTTATTCTACCTCTCAAATCACGTATTTGGGACAATGCATCCAGGGTACTGGAGAGGAGAATTCGGATTCAGGAGGAACAATGCGGTTTTCGTCCTGGCCGTGGAACACTGGACCAGCTCTACACCCTCCGCAGGGTGCTCGAGGGTTCATGGGAGTTTGCCCAACCAGTCCACATGTGTTTTGTGGACTTGGAGAAGGCATTCGACCGTGTCCCTCGTGGCATTCTGTGGGAGGTGCTTCGGGAGTATGGAGTCCGGGGCCCTTTGCTACGGGCTGTCCGGTCTCTGTATGACCGGAGCAGGAGCTTGGTTCGCATTGCCGGCAGTAAGTCAGACTTGTTCCCAGTGCATGTTGGACTCCGGCAGGGCTGCCCTTTGTCACCGGTTCTGTTCATTATTTTTATGGACAGAATTTCTAGGCGCAGCCAAGGGCCGGAGGGAATCGGGTTTGGGGACCACAGGATCTCATCTCTGCTTTTTGCGGATGATGTTGTCCTGTTAGCTTCTTCGAACCAGGACCTCCAGCATGTGTTGGGGCAGTTTGCAGCCGAGTGTGAAGCGGCTGGGATGAGAATCAGCACCTCCAAGTCCGAGGCCATGGTTCTCGACCGGAAAAGGGTGGCTTGTCCCCTCTGGGTTGGAAGAGAGCTCCTGCCTCAAGTGGAGGAGTTCAAGTATCTTGGGGTCTTGTTCACGAGTGAGGGAAGGATGGAGCGTGAGATTGACAGGCGGATCGGTGTGGCGGCAGCAGTAATGCGGTCGTTGTACCGGTCCGTCGTGGTGAAGAAGGAGCTGAGCCGAAAGGCAAAGCTCTCGATTTATCGGTCAATCTACGTTCCTACCCTCACCTATGGTCATGAACTTTGGGTCATGACCGAAAGAACGAGATCTCGGATACAAGCGGCTGAAATGAGTTTCCTCCGCAGGGTGGCGGGGCGCTCCCTTAGAGATAGGGTGAGGAGCTCTGTCACTTGGGAGGAGCTCAGAGTAGAGCCACTGCTCCTCCACGTCGAGAGGAGCCAGCTGAGGTGGCTCGGGCATCTTCAACGGATGCCTCCTGGACGCCTTCCTGGGAGGGTGTTCCGGGCATGCCCCACCGGGAAGAGGCCCCGGGGAAGACCCAGGACACGCTGGAGGGACTATGTCACTCGGCTGGCCTGGGAACGCCTCGGGGTCCCCCCGGAAGAGCTGGAGGAAGTGTCTGGGGAGAGGGAAGTCTGGGCCTCCCTGCTTAGACTGCTGCCCCCGCGACCCGGCCCCGGATAAGCGGAAGAGAATGGATGGATGGATGGATGCATATTCACATTTGGGGTATATTCTGGAATTTTTTTCACTCTCAGATACCTCAGTCTCTCGCCTTCCTTCTCACCTGTTGTTACTTTTAAAGGCATTAGAGGAGCTCATGTGATTGGTCATTAGTGAAACTCGTCCTGACTCCACCTGTTGATTCTGGATCACTTTTACTAATACAATGTATTCAGCCTCTCTTCCATGTTGTGGCCAGCTGTGCCTGGATTGCGGCAACCCCTGCGATCTCTAAAATTACATAATTTGCTGGTTATTTCCATTTATGACTCAGTCTGGAGATTTCGTTTCCATTTGTGCCCATTTTCAGGAAATTAGAGCCCCATGGATTTTATACCAACATGAACTTATAATCTCCTTTTTTATTAGGTATTGTCTTACTCCTAACAGGCTGGCTGTGGAAACTAGAAGAGCATTTAGTACAGGACGGGCAGATGTGCTGTCAGTGGCTCTTCCTGCAGCACACACACACACACACACACACACACATCAACCCATTAAACCTTACTTTTAGTGCATTATCACAAATGTTATGTCATCGTTCTTATCCTTGTATCCCACTGGTTGACCTTAATGAACCCAGCTGATATGCAGAGACACACATCTGCTGCACTCTCCTCCTCCTCTACTCCTCATAATCACCCCATAAAGTGCACAACAATAACTGATCTGTCAAATCCTGAGTCTCAATCTGTGCATCGGGGCAGCATATTGGCAGCCGCGCCGTCACAGCAGCACAGGAGAGACGCGTGAACATCAGAGAGAGGTGGATGGGAAGAGCAAGAAGCGGGAGAGGACAGCAGGTGACCAGGAGACAGGTGGAAATGTGTGTTGTGCTTTCAGAGTGAGGACAGTCGGATCAGAGGACAGCACAGAGGAGGATAAGCAGCAGGAGTTTCCATGTGCTTTCTTGTTGTTAGGAGTGTGGAGGCTCTCTGTCTGAAGCCGGTCTAGAGTGTCCGTCAAGTCTGATGTGAGGAACACCAAAAGTGTTTTTTTTTTTTCTTTGTCTGAGGTTTTAGCTACAGGTGGAGCTGAGTGTGTTGTGTACTGGGACTGAGCCGAGGAGGACTCCTACTAGCTCATTTTCTGCAGAGACAATGGAGGAAATGTTTCCTTCTCTTTTTGATCCCACTGCATTATCTGCCCGTAAAGTAAGATCCAACTTTATTTATGGTCCTGAAAAATCAGCGGTGGTAACTGTGGCGACGCTCCTGGCGCATAACGTCTACCATGTTGGTGGCACCGTGGCTGTACCACAGAAATGCAGGCTTTCACAAATTGGTAAGTTCATGCATGTGTGTGTGTGAGTCTAGACAGTATAACTGAGGGTGCCTAGCAGAAGGAAACCCCTTAAAAGTAACAAATATAAGTGAGAGGCTTTTCCACTGCATTTTCCATCTCTCACTACTTAAATTGCCATATCTTGTCTAAAAATCTCTTGTCCAATTGTTTCTGTTGCTATGCAGGTTGACTTCTGCAGACCAAATGTGTGTGTGTGGACAAACATACTGCATATTGAACATATTGCTTACTGGTGCTATTTATAGCACAGCAAAAGAGCAGGAGCTCATGTTTATGTATCAGAATATCCCCAGGACGGTCGAATTGCTCGCTTTCTGCTACCGTAACTTTGAACTTGCAGGAAGCTTGTTTTAATGAGTTGTTGCTCATTACACGCAAGAGAAGACCGGTCTTGTTTGCGTGTTGATTTCTGTGCATTTTGGCAATCATTACGTGTACATGTCATTCATTTTGTCGGTTGGACAGTCAGTCGACCAAAACTGAATCACATCTTGATTAAATTTCAGCACACAAAGCAAACCCTCAGGTCATGAGCGCTAACAGGCCTAACAGAGCAGTAAGTGAAAAATTGCGCCTCCATTCAGACACTTTTATTTTGGTGCGATTGCTTTGCTTATTAGGATTCATCAACAGTCGATTTGGCTTGGGTAGTTCATGTGGTGGTTCCTTATGTCACATGAATAGTGCATGAAAGATCAGGCAGATGCTGTTGAATATGAATTTATGTAGTTATGAATAAATTATGCTAACCGTTGGACTGCGGTCCATTTCACTCATCACCCTAAGACCGAATCTTATCAGAGATCTCATGCAAAACCCTTCGAGAATTGAAATATTAGCCATAACTGATTATGACTGATGACAGAAATGAGGCTGGGAATCTTGCATCATGTTGCGAATAAAAATGACTGTTAAGATTGAAAATTAGGAATGAAAACTGCTGCTGATTCTGATGGTTGCCGCGCCAGCCTGACCTTTATTGTATGGATCTAAATGAGGATGGGCTTTGTTCATCAGGGTATCACAGAGGCGTCTCTATCACCTACCACATTAAAATATGTTTGAATTGCATGGGCCTCTGTGGCAAGACAAAGCTTTGATCTGCTCTCTCTGCTCTGCGCCGACAGAGATGATGAGTTTTTAAACGTGCGCACACGTGCACTCGCATAAACACAAACACACAAGCGAATGCAGACGCTCAGACTCCGGTTTGCTTGAAAGAAATGGGAGCCAGAAAGTAGAGGTCGGATAGAGAAAGAAAAGATGCTTTACATATTTTTTAATTCTCTCACCTAGCTGAAAATCACATTATTTTCACACTTGGGTGGAGCTGATCTGTGTGGCTGTCTTTTTGAATCCCCCTCTGTGAGCTTGCAAGGAGGGAGCTGGCAAAGCACTGATACTGTAGCCACAGACAGCAAAGCAGAAAGATTGGCACCTGGTTATAAGCTGTGTATAAATGCCAGGTGGGTTTAAGAAGACACTGGATTCATTTTTTTCTGAGGTTTCCCGCAAGACAGTTACTGGAAGTTCAAACTAAACTGTACATTTAAACCCTCATGCCCAGACGGTTTGAGCATGAATCCACGAGGGAAAAATGGACAAGAGATGTGAGTGAAGATGTGAAGGGCGCTGATCATTTGATTTTAACCATCACTGGTCTTTTGAGAGCCACTTACATTAGTTCTCATCTTTGATTGCGAGGCAGCTTCGCTCTCCTAGGAAGATATCAACGCTGTTCCCCTCTCCTTCAGCCTAACTAGGCTTGAGATTTGACTCTTTATGGTCCTTATCATGATGGAGAGCTGGTCTGTAGAACGCCTGCGGAAATGTCAAGGACTAACATGGATTGATAGCCGACGAAGAGGAGACAGGAAAAAAAATGGAAGGAGAACCAACAATAGAGAGTGCGCTGTGCTCTTTAAGTTGTGTTTTGTCGCAAAGAAACCGAAACATATGAACTGATAATGTCCTCTATTTTTGGAGAGCTGCCTCATGTTGCCTGCTGAGCCGAATGAAAAAAAAAATCCAGACTTATGTATTCCCTTTTAGCTCTTTCTTGTGAAATATATCTGACTGCCTCTTGGAAAAAAAAAAAAACACTTTGCAGTTGTGGGAGAATGGGCGTGTTCTCTCTTGTGCCGGCGAAAAGTGTTTATTCACTGATTTATGGTGTTACATGTTTAGTGTTGCTGGGAACTTCTCCAAACTGAGTCATGGATTTTGAAGCCTAAACTGGTGTAAGATCACAGACCCAGAACAACATGCCTTTTCACTGCAGCACAGCCTGCACACTGTGAATACGAGCAACACTACAGTAGCACACAGTTGACAGTGACCGCCATTGAATTCCATCGTTAATGAAGCTGTGAGTTGCAGAAGTGGCTCGATGAGATAAATAATGCAACACAGCCCATTTTCTTGTTTCTGATTAATTCTTTTTCCCAGAGTCTCTCTGCGTCCCATTATTCTCTGCAGCTCTCACCACAATATACAGGACTTGCTCACACATTATGGACAGATATGAGTTTGTATTAATTCCTGCAATGTGATAAATGATGGGATAATTTGTATGATTAAAAAACTTGAGAGCAAAAGTTGGTAATGAAATGATAAAACTGAAGAATAAATGTCACAATTTAGCACTTTTTCCTCTGACAACTGCAAGAACCAGAGAAACCACCTTTGTTTATCATCTAACTTCATTTTAAGTGCAACAGACTGCAGTTGTAGTTTTAAAGCTGCACTTGAAATGTTTTTATACCAACAATGGATCAAATTAGTGTGAAAGGAGTCACTTGTAGTGATGAGCCCGCACAGAAGCATCACCCAACTCTGCAGTTTTCCTCAGCCTCACAGACTGTTTTACAGCTTTTGGTGCATTGTTCTGGTTTTATGGCCCACAGCTTGAGAGGTTTGCCTCTTTTTACTGACTTGAGTTTGTATGAGTCTCTCACCAAAGAGAGTCAGGTTTTCAAGTCATTCCAGTCACCAGAGCTTTGTGAATCCCCAGCCGGCCCCTGTTTTCACAGAGCACGCGCACCAGAGACTTCCCCCCCAGTCAGTGAGGGTTACCGGAGACGAGGACTTGTCACTCCTCTCATCAGTGATAAATCCATCTGTAAGCCACATGTTCAGCACCAAACAGTAGATGGAGGAAGTTAACGACTACCTGGTGAACACAGTGGAGCACTGAGCAGCTAAAGATGATATTGATACTGATATTTCCCTAAGGAGTTGGTGGAGACCAAAAACAGATGTAAAACAAGAGTAAATATCGGCCTTAAAAGTGGACAAAAACATGCCTCTAAATGAATGTTAATGTTGCTTTGTGTCTGCTGGATGCCTAATATACAACACACTTGCTATTCAAGTTTAAAAGGTGGTATAATGTTAGGGTTAGCTTGTTCAGCTAGCCCATAAAGGCAAAAAAAAAAAAAAAAAAGTGCTACTTTAAACCATCATACCAGGATGCAAATTTGTGTGGTTTAGGAAAAACAAACAACCAAGTTAATTTTAGTTACAACTGCTTTGTTATATTTGCCCACAGTGGGTTTACGTACCATCATTCATGTCAGATGTTCACAGCAGTAATCCGCTGTTCTTTATATAAATTCAAGCATAGAAGCCGTGTGCTTTACAAGGTGACCTTTGCAAACCATTAACCTCAGCTAAAACCTAATCTTAGCAGATCTATCAGTCATTCTAGAATAGAGCCATTACTGTTGCAAGCAAACTGCTGTAAACTGCAAGAAATAGCAGTTAGCTGGACTTGAGGTCTTTGTATTTGCACAACTCTCCTGTAGGGATTAGTTTCCCCAAGCTTATTGTTTTATTTACACGGATGCTTGTTTCTCTCCGCACGTACTCCATTGTGCAATCAACGTGGCAGGTTGTGTGACCATTAGTGCATTCATTTGTCATGCACCCTGGGAATACACAGGGCTCAGGTTCATATGCATATACTTGTGTGTTTATGTTACCATCCCTGGAGTGAGCATCTATGACTCAAAGAATATTGAGAACAAAATTTGTGTCATTGCTAAGCCTGCCCTCAGGACAGAGGGCCTCTTAACAAGTACTCTGCCTGGTGTGTGTTCTTTTAAGTACACTTAAACATGTGTTTTTGGAGAGGTTTGACTTTAGCTGTCTTTGAAGATAATCGTCCATGTCCTCTTAGAATAACCTTTTTACTATCATTGTGTGTCTGTATGTGTGTGTGCATGCTCCTGTGTGTCCTTCTGAAGATGGAAAGATTACAAATGTCGTACAGCTTAAGAACATTTTGTTTTTTCTCATTTTTCCAAGGGGCTAATACACCGTTACAGACTTTGAGACATTAGGTTCGCTCACCAGATTTTCCATGCTCGTTTTCTAACATGGTTTTGATTTCATGCAGAAAATAGCAAACCTGATTGCAGGCGTTCATGCATTTATATATTTAATTGTAGGATACAATCACCAAACATCTTAACCATGAATTTTTGGATGTGAATTTTAACTTCTGATGCATCATTGGTGTGTGGTACAAATGTGCTCTTTGGTGTTGGGTTTATTTTCTTTATTGATCCAAAACTTCGGAAATGTGCCGTGGGGACCCTGAGCAGAGCTCAGCACCATTAGTCAGATATTGGTTGAAGGATTAGGACTGGGGTTATGGTACATTAAAGTCTTGTAGTCGAGAGTTTGTGTCTGTGTATAGTTTCTTTTTGGCCTTTGTCTCTTTGCCAGCTGCTTAAAACTGTGAATTCCCATCACGTTGAGGAATTAAATGTCAAAGAGGTGTGTAATTCCTTGTAGTACACGCTTCCCTTTTTGGCAGTTTGGGAGTGCAAACACTGAGTTGTTGACGGATGTCTTAAACCTCCCCTAGTTGCAAGCAGTGGTGTAGCCTGGTATTATGGAACAGATAAATGCAGCATCCTAAATCTATGTTAGTTGCTCTTGTATTTGTGTGTTCATATGTGTTTAATGCTGTGCTTTAAGGGGCTACAGTTTGCTTGTCATGGGATAACAGTTGTATAATGTCTTCTGTTGCTCTTTTCTGTATCAAGGTTATTTTATTCCAGGCTTAAAGAGTAAGAATATATTGCAGACTGCATTACAAACTGGAACTCTGGAAGATGTGGCCATTTAAAAGACATGGAGGGTTTAATAAAGAGACCCAAAAAGATGCATCATGGGAAGTGTGGGATCTCAATGTATCTCAATCTCTGCTGATGTGATTTGACGATTCTCATTTTTAGTCTCTCCTGCTTCCCCCGGCTTTGTGGAAGTGCAATATTAAATCACTGAAGTTCCCGTTTAATATAATGATGATATGTCATTCCTCTGGGAAAGGAATGATTACTTCTGAGCACTCAAGGCTGGTCCTCCAAAGTTTGTTTATTAGTCATCACATCCCATCATAAATTGTCTGTATATAAAGGCGTGCACTTTCCCTCACCTTCACCTTAAGAAGACGCTTGAAGCTTTAGCAGTCAGGATAAAAGGAACTGAGAACAAACAAGCAGTGTGCAGGTATTTTTTCTTTCATTATTTTTCCAGCAAGAATTTAAGGGTGCGCATTTGCCTCTTGGAAATTGCCTCATTTGACGAGAGCTTGTCCGTCTAGCTGGAGGACTGTACAATCATTTGACCAACTGAAGAGTCCTTAAAGTCCCTGAACTCTGAGCACAGAGGAGTCTGTAAAGCCCACAGTGATATTCAGGCACTTTTTGTAACTACAGTAGCTACAGTGTATATTGAATCTTACTATCAGTGTCATAATGGCTGTGGGTCGTCTTCTCTAATGTGACTGGAAAACATGTTGTTAGAGAACTGATGGCAAAAAAATAACCTGATCTATCTGACATTAAGGAAGAGAATAAGTGTCTCTAATATTTTTTACAGTGGAAACAAGCTGTTCACTCTTCAATGATACGTGTCTCTGACTTAAACTGAAATTCAAGAGAGTCTTGTGAAAAGAGTGGGATTCACTTCACAAGACATAAAAAAAAACGGATATAGCCTCAGTGTCTGAACACCTGAATACCTCCGAGCTAAGATTGTACCAAGTGAAATCTATTCTATTCTAATCCTCACATGATTTGTTAATAATTTGACAAAACACATGTGTTTAAGGCTCCTTGTCTACCGTAAAGACAAATTATGCACTATGAGTGTTTACTGATTCATGTAAACATAGACATATTGCATGCATACATGAAAACATGCGCTGCATGCGTAGCCAAACATTTGCACAGACACAGCCAGAGACAAGCATGCACGCGCACTCCACTAATGAGGATGGCAATCTCGCTCGCTGCTGTCATCCACGTCTGTATCGCTGCCACCAGCTGTCAGAAAAAGTAAAAAGTTTGAAGTTTTCGTCTTTTATCCTCTCGATGCTGGACAGTTCCAGGCAATCAAACACAGAGTCACTTCTCACCATCGTTTGAGCCCCTCTGTTCTCTTCAGAGCACTCCACCATTATTTTACTTTCCCTCCCACTTTTCTGGTTGTTTCAGGTGTCTTTAATTGAACCTTCACCTGTAGATGACTGCCTAAAATTGAGCATATGATGCACATACATACTGGAAACTGAAGCACAACAATGCATTGCAGGGACAACAGTAGCACAGCATTTAAAGCCCCCATGATGCAGTAGGAAGTGGTACCAACACCTTGCTTTTTTGTTATTTAAGATGATCCAGTATTTTAAATTATCACTGCAAGATTAAGACAGTTTAACTGCATTTCAGGCAGCCTTTAATGTAGCTTCCACCTGCCTCAGCACGAGGTGGAGATTTCTTCTGGAACAGCCTACAGCCCCTCCGTGAAACTTAGAGACACACATGAGCTCTGTCTCCCTTTATAAGATCTCCCTCTTTCTTCCCTCTCTCCGTTGCTCTCAGCAGCAGGTCAGTGGGTAACAGAAAAGCAGCCCTGTGCATTCGCACAGTAGCGTCTCTGTTGCAGTTTGGACTCTGACCCACATCAGCTGCTGCCTGCTCCGCTAATTGTCCGACACCGTGACATAGCCTCGCTTCTTCCTGAGAAAAGACAAATAAAGCCAGGCACCTGTTCCCATTGTGTTGTGATATAGTGCTCCACTGACCCCAGTGTTTGTGCGTGTTTGTTTTTTCTTCGGCAGTGGAGCGATGCATGAGTGTGATGCAGTCCGGGACACAGATGGTAAAGCTGAAGGCAGGATCCAAAGGGCTGGTGAGACTCTTCTACCTGGATGAGCATCGCTCCTGCATTCGCTGGAAGCCCTCACGCAAGAGTGAGAAGGCCAAGAGTGAGTATGCATGGGCGCACACACACACACACACACACACACACACACACACACACACACACACACACATACAAACACACACAGATAGAAAAGCACATATGCACACTCTGTCTTTGTCACTGTCTCCTGCAGTCTCTCATATGATACTGCTGCACTGTATAAACATTCTGATTACATATAAAAGGATAGTTCTTCTTCATGTCAATCATTGAAAATATTTTTTTTATTTTGCATTGTATTAAGTTGAAGGGGCAGGATTATAAACATTATTAATTATTATCAAACAAATTGCCCATTGTAATCATCTGTCACTGTACAGACTGACTGCCTCGTCTCACTTTTACCCTTCATTCTTGCTGTAGTCGCTATTTCTGGACAATGACAACCGAGTGTCCTGGAAATTGTGTTTACACCATGTAACTACAAATGTGTTGGCCAAAGCTACAACAATAATTAACAATGAACTGGAATTATTCTTTAAACTTACATAATAATACTAATGTTCTTATTTTTGTACCACGTAAGTGCCACAAAGTGCTTTGCAGATTGTCTGCTATTTTTTCCTAGAATGTCAGTTGAATTTCTAAAATCTGAGTCAGCCACACTGCTCTGCCTCTGAGGGGATTATCATTCTATATTTCATGTCCCCTCACAAAGCAGCATTTTTTACCCTACTAGTTTTATGTATCAACCTACTGAAGCATTCATCTGTCTATGGACCTGTCCTGACATGTGTATAAATGGAAGTGTGGTAGTTTGTGTGTGTGTGTGTGTGTGTGTGTGTGTGCGTGTGTGTGTGGATTAGATAAGCCTCTTAGATCCTCTCCATTGACACGATTAAGAGAAACACACAACAGCTGCCCAGTTCTTTCTTTGAATGTGTGTGTGTTTGTGTGTGTGTGTGTTTGTGTGTGTGTGTTATCTGTCTGAGCAGGATCAAAATAAGGCTGCCATATTGTTACTTTCAGTCAGGGCAGAATTTCTGGGATCAGATTAGGTAAAGGGATGAGAGAACTGAATGGGGAAATGGACATGTATATTTTGGAATGGGTGAGAGATAATTGAACAAAATCATCATGTCAATAATTCTTTAATCAATTAAATTAAACATGATGCTGTTTCCCAAGACATGGAGGTTGGTTGTCCTGAGGAAAACACATTAGTGCATTGATGAGTGTCGTTAATGAATTGCTTTAATTGACACCTTTAACAGCATGTTAATGAGACGGAGACAGGCAGAGCATATGTGTGAATATGTAGGACAGGACATAGTTTACTGCAGGCGATTTCTCTCTCCTAACAAAGAATCAAAGATAGCCGAGTTTAAACTCCAATCTCATTAGACCGTGATACACTCTGAGACCTTCAGGAACTTCTCTGTGTATTTTTACACACAATAGAGGAAAGCAGAGAAAGTGCGGTGCTTGCATAATTTTGTTCAGAAAGCTATTCAAGGCATTTTAATAGTTTACACTGACTGATCATTCTACCTGCTTCGTTCCTCTGTCATTATACTGTGTCGGGAATTGCACTTGGCTGCAGAATGAAAGGATAAAGCTCATGTAGCTCTATAGTTTTGCTATTGTCAACAAATCATAGAAATGGCCCAAAACCAACAGTGTTTTAGTCACTTCAGGTGTATTATTTAAAGGCATGCTATGCAGGATTTTACTAAAAGACAATGTAAAGATTCATGCAAATTCACCTATGACCTGTTAGCAGTGGGTATGTAGCCACCAGCTATTAACAGTGCGCAGGGGGTGAGGTTGGGATCCAAATGTAGCGACACAAATGAACATCATGCTATATTAAAGTAAGGATTGAGACCATAAACTCATTTGGAAACTGTTAACTGAGGCAATAAATCAAGTGACAATTTTTTCACTCTCTCATATGCTTCCATACAATAGGACTTTATTTTGCAGCCAGTGGAGTCGCCCCCTGCAGGCCATTAGAAAGAAAGCAGGTTTAAGGCACCTGTGTATTGGCTTCAGTTTTCAGACCTGCATGCTCCATCCACTATTTATACAGTCCAAGGGTCACATCACTGTCTCTCTCCCCTTTCTGTGCTGTATGAAGAGCTACAGGTGTGTCTGTTTGACCGAGGGCAGGGCTGAGCCACACACACACACATACACACACACACACACACACACACACACACACACACAGAGAGAGAGAGACATTCACAGAGCAGATCTAGAGAGACCACATCAGACATGATGAAGCCTGTGCTTTGTCTGCATTCACATAAAATCCAGCAATGCGGCACCTTCCTGCAGGGTTGTGCGGAGGTGTGGGTGTGTTTATTTGTGCTTTAGAACATAACTGCTGAGAAACAATAAAAAAAAAAAAGTTTTATATCTGATTCACTGCTAACGCGGCTCCTTCTCTTCAGTCTCTCTTCACTGGTTTTGCAGGAGAGGAGGGTCCGATAATGAATGGTGATGACAGATCTTGCATAGCGTGCCTTCAGCTTTTTTCAAAGACCCAATGATTTCCTAAAGCAGCTGGGCGCTGAAGTTTTTAGCAAATAGTAAACCATTACATGCATTTTAGGGGACTATTTCCAACCGCGGATTAATACACACCTGATGTTCTAGTGAGTTTTTACAGAAATGGTGTGGTGTCTATGGGAGCAGACGATGGCAAAGAGGCGTTTACTCTTACAAGCTTCAGCTCCACAGTGAATATGTATTGGTAGGATAAATTCACGGTTGGTTTTAGTCTTTCTAACAAAATACGACTGGGCTTATCATTTAAGTTGTAATACTCTGTTAACTAGAGACAGAAATCATTAATGATTCCTACATTTTTTTGTTCACTCTTTTGACTGATAATCAAACTGGTCCTTTCTTTCCCATCCCACCTCTTTTTCCACCAGTCACCATTGATTCGCTGTACAAAGTGACAGAGGGCGGCCAATCGGACATCTTCCATCGGCATGCAGACGGCAGCTTCGACCCGGCCTGCTGTTTCACGGTGTACCATGGAAACCACATGGAGTCCCTCGACCTGGTGACTTCAAATGCAGAAGAAGCCAGAACCTGGATAACTGGCCTCCGCTACCTGATGGCTGGGATCAGTGATGAGGACTCGCTGGCCAAACGGCAGCGCACACACGACCAATATCCTTTAAACAAAGAGCTCAGAGATTTTTCCTAAGCTCAGAAGGAAACTCTTCAGGAAACTATGAGCTAAAAAATAGCATACTTTCACTCAAATATGCAGCATTTCTAGACTGCAAGTGACATATTATTGTTATATCTCCATCCACCTCTAGCACAGTGTTCTTGGTTAGAATCTGGGGGTGTACACGTGATACACACCTAATTTTCCTTAATGTGTGTGTGTGTGTTACGTGGTTGAAGCAGACGTTTGAGGAGGCCGATAAGAACGGAGACGGACTCCTGAATATCGAAGAGATCTACCAACTTCTCCACAAGCTCAATGTCAATCTGCCGCGCAGGAAGGTCAAACAAATGTTTCAGGTATTTCAGCCCCTGTAATCTATAGATAAGATAATAGTGTGGGTTGCTAGTTATCTAAGCAGGGAAAAAAACATGCAGACTCAAAAAGACAATCACTATTCTACATCTCACAGCTACAGTAAATTGCATTTTGAGGCATCAGGGAATAGAAATTCATTACCAAAACATTTACTTACATACATCAAGCCCGCTATTAACTTAAAAAGAAGTTTGCTTTAATTTGAACACATTAAATTTCTTATGTATAAATATTTCAGTTTGCTGACGTCACATTACTGTTGCATTTTTTATTTTTATGTGCGTCTGTGTAATTCAAATAAATGTGCGAGGAATATTTCATACGTCCATGGGCGAGAGAGGCACTTTTAGAGGAAAAGGATGAGGGAATGTGAGGAGAGGGCTGCTTCAATTTTTAAAGCACGAGTCACATTTAGTAATGTCAGAAATCCAAATACAGTGTCTATTGGCTTCTCTAATGCAGGTTATGGCGTGCAGTAACACCGTGCAGCGTTTAAGGACACTGAAGGCATTCACTTGCAGTGTGCGAAACAATTGGATACGTGTGTCCTGAGCTGCAAAAGAAGGCTGGATTGCCAACTGGAAAAAATATGCAACTGCCACAGAGCCCCGGCCCTCTCCAGGGGCCCTCAAAGCCTCACTACTTTTGGGATTTTAAGAGTGACCCTGTTTCAAAATCTAGTTTAAAGATCTTAATAATTTTAGCTTATAATGAGTTCTGTTTATAGGGATGGGGCCAATATGGGCCCACCACCATATTCTTGCTCTGTGACACGCTAACAGGTTTATTTATACTTCATAAAATAGGAATCTAACTTATTAATGTTCCAAACTGGACCAGGTTTCTCAAGATTCAGATATATTTCATCTTAGAACTTAAAATTGAAACCGCCTTGCAGTGTGTAATTTCATTACATTTGACAAACTATCCAAACACAGTGTCCTCTGAACGCCTCAGCTCCACCCCCAGTAGTTTAGAGTTGATACAGTGGATTTCAAAGTGAAATCTTCATGATGGGCTAAACTGTAATTTCGCAGCATAAGATAATTCACTCTCTGGGTTTAGCTCACAAGGAAATGCCTTAATTTATCCCCTTCCACTTAAGACTTGGCAGACAACAGCGTTGCCATCTGAACAGCTTGTGCAGTTGCTTAAAATACCGTGAATGTCTTTGTTTTCTGTCCATGCATTTCTGATGAAGTCCATCACAGTGATTTATCCAGCTGGTTGTGTGTGGATTCTGCCTGTGATCGAGTCCCCGATGCACATAGTGAGCTCTTTATGGGAGTGTGATGGAAGCATTAGCTGGTATTATTAGATTTGGTGCTGGAGTCGAATGGGCCTCTGTGAGATCCAGGTAATATGAGACGCTGGATCCCGGGCGAGCACACGGCGCGAGGCGGCAGGATGGAACGAGCAGCGGCCCATGCGGCGTGCGTCCTGAGGCATTGTGTTGCGAGATATGAGGTTAGGGAAGAAAAAAAATTGGTTGCGGAGGTAATGTGTTTTTTGTCATGAAGACTGGCACGGCGTTTGCGCCTGTGTGTGAATTTGTGTTTGTATCAGCGTGAAAGAAATGACAAATGACAAGAGATGGAGAGAAAAAAAAAAGATGAGACAGCTGTGCTCCTGTGCAAGCCTTCAAACATCTAATTTTACACCATGCATACATTGACAAGCTGATACTGGCTCATCACTGACAATCATTCTGGGCCATATATTATAACCTGATTATCAGACTCTATCTCCATTTTTGGCACGTTTCACTTCTCTCATTCAGTCTGACGTTGAATTCATGGTGGCTGATTTCTTGTGAGGAGGGAAGGTCATTTGGTACATGAACATTCGACAGTATGGTGAAATCTTTATGCATCTATGTCCCCTTCTTATTCTCACCTACTGAGCTCTGATTGTTCAGTTTCCACAACCATGGGAGGAAGCCGCCACTTGGTAACGATACCAGACATATTTGAATTAAGAAACCTGAGATGTGGGAGCAATTCACAGGTCTGGAACCAGATTACAGGCTCCATTTTTATATAAAGTGGTGACCTGTGGAGAGAACTCAACAAAGCCAAAGGTGTCACCTTGAGCAGCAGCTTTATTAGTAGGGACAGACACGCCATCAGCACAGGAGTAAACTCATGCTTGCATTCACACTGGGGAGAAAGGCATCAGTAGAACCTACAGCGTCATTCACAGTTGAACAACATCATGCAGCAGCGAGTGAAGTGTGGAAACACACATAACATGAAACTTATATGAATCCACAAGTCCCACAGAGGAGAATATATATTAACATATCTGTTAATTTTTCTTAATTCACTTGCAATATTAGTTTTATTTGCTTGTATTTATGCTTATCATTTTTTTAGATTTTCTGGTGAAGTTTACTGTGACGTATTATTATTATTATGGTTACTGTCGTCATTGATTATAATGTTTTTGTTTAACCTTAGATTACCTATTAAGATAAGATAAGGTAAGATTTTACTTATCCCACCTCAGGGAAATTCACCTGTTATAGCAACAGAATAAAGAATAGACAATAAAAAATATACAAAATAAAATCAACTATAGAAGGCTATGTGCATTATATACAAAGAGTATACAAATAAATATTGCCAATTTTATTAAATAAATATTAATAATTATTAACCAAATTTTAGGCTGTGGGTAAAATGTTAATGGGTTGTAATCAAATCATATCACTACTTGTGTTCAGTTTTTAAAGCAGCCATCAGATGAGGAGTGTGTGAATCGCGCTGCAAGCCATGAAGCTTGTTTTGCAGTTTTCCCGTATCAATCAAAATATAAGAGCTTGAGACGTGTCACCGATTACATTTCACTTCCCCACCCCAACAGGAAGCGGACACGGACGACCAGCAGGGAACGTTGACGTACGAGGAGTTCTCAGTCTTCTACAGGATGATGTCTCTGAGACGGGACCTCTTCCTGCTGATGATGGCGTACAGTGACAGGAAGGACCACCTGACAGCGGAGGAGCTGGCCAACTTCCTGCGCAACGAGCAGAAGGTCAGAGGTCACACTGTTCTCCGGCTAGAGCCGATAAAATGCTCAGGCGATGATGTTAAACCACGCTCATTTTTTTATGATCAGGTGTCCAAACTACATCCACAGAAAAGAGATATTTCCGTTCTACCTCTGCTTAGTCTAACACGTATCTGCCTCTGTCTGAGCCGTCTGCCCAGAGGAATCTCTGCTCCACTAAGCGAATCTATCACTCCTAAAATTGGTTTGTCTCACGGGTGCCCTTTCATTGCTGTCTGCAGCTTTTCTTTGCTGCGTTTTTGTCAGGGTTTTTCTTTGTGTTTCCGACACACTCTTCTTTTCCTCACTCAGCAATGGTGTCATTTCTCATCACGCTATTTACCGTCTGCTGCGTGCGATGCTCGACATTTATACTGTTCCGACTGTCTTGCTTGCTTGACATGGCTGACAATTCGATTAATGGGAAACGCAGATGTGCTACAAAACGGGAAAACACTGACACCATCTAGCATTTACACTCAGAGTAACTATTTGCTATTTATGACAAAGAGCCTAAACAGGATTTTCAAGTGTGTTATGTCCTTTTCTTTCTACAGATGACCAATGTGACTCCAGAGTATGTTGCAGAAATCATTGACAAGTTTGAGGTGTCTGACGAGAATAAACAAAGAGGCGTCATGGGCATTGAAGGTAACTTCCTCCCATTTCTCTTTCTTCTTTCACGTCTGTTTTCACTCCCTCAAGTTTTTCCTTTTTTTCCTCTCGGCCTCCTTCTCGTTCCTTCTCGTCTCCCCTCCCTGCAGCTGTCATGGCAAACCATTAGTTTACAAATGGCTGCTATTTTGTTTGATTGTTTACCGTCCACTGAAAACAGGCCTCAAGAGCAGATATGAATAGTTTACGCAATTGAGGTTTTTTTTTCAAGAGGTGTCAGCCTGCATGAAAAGAATCAAACAGATTGTGTGCTTTGTGATTGTGAGACATTGGCCAGGGTGCAAAATACATGCTATTTGCTCACACTGTTGTGAACACTGAATGACACATGGTGTGCAAAGTGTGATGTACGATGAAAATGGTAATCACAACAAGTTTGTTTTTTAGCATTCTGTATCATTCTGTAATGCCCAGCTCACACTGCATTTACAAGACACCATGAATTGAAGCCAGATCCTAAAAAGCTGTGCTCATGTTTTTAATCAATAGTATAGAAAAGTTCAAAAATAAAGAAACCCAAATTGAATAAGTTTTATATAGTCAGAGTTTATTGTCCACAATAGTGAACATATTTGTGATACTATGCTGCAGAAATGAGAGAAAATGCTATATAAATCAGCCATCTTGCCTTTTTTCCAGGCTTTGAGCAAACTTAAACACATCAAAATGAACCTTTCAAATTTTGATCATCTGTTCTCCAGGATACCGTCGAGCCATTTCATTGAAAATTGACATCATAGCATGTTCAGTACAAAAGAAAATGGGCCTCTGCACTTCACACAGCTTCTGAATATTTATGAATCTGCCAACCTCAAAGATCTCTGTCTCAGTTAAGTGAGACGTAACATTTGGTTCAGGAAAACTTTTGTTTTATGTGCATATATATCGATAAAAGTAATTGAAAAATAATAAAAAAATAAGCATTATTTTTATTTATACCAGTTCAGTTGACATGTACTATATATCAAACCCCATGATAAAACCTTGAATACCAACAACGAGTGGCTGAAAAGATCAAATAATGACTGTGAATGTTTTGACACTTTGTCTTTCGGAAGTGTTCATCTCCGAGTGTCGTTTTAACGCAACATGTAACTGAAGGGTGAGCTTAAGGGAGCAGAAGCAGTGAAGACTGAGGAGGGTAGCTGGGGTGAGAAAGTTGGAAGTCAGAATGAGGCGGGTGTGAAAGAGAAAATGAGACTGTGACAGAAATGAGAGGAGCGAGTATCGGGAGAGGAGATGAGTGGGAGAGGAGGAGGAGTGAGACTAATCTTGTTGTAGGAGGCATGAAGGCTAACACTGTGTGTGTCTGACTGATCAGACCAGTCGGCCTAATGTCGCGCCTGCAGGCCGGAAATGTGTGTGTTTAAACATGCATTGAGCACAGATATGACAGACATGTAGAAATGGATTCACATTAACATGTTTTTACAGTGTGATGAGCTCCACTGTTTGATCTCTGACTGTATACACTATTCAGTATATTCATGTCACACAGCGTGCTGTTCAAATCTGGATTTAGCCATGATGACACCATGATGAGATTACATGTCCAGTCTGATCACTGACTTCCCATAGCAAAAATCTTTCCAATATTTGCATCACATTTTCCATTTCTCCTCCCCAGTCTCTGCACTAACTTGACCTGCTTTCTAGCTTTTCTCCAGCTCTTGGTATTCCTGTCTCATTTTTATTCCTCCTTCTCTGGGTGAAAGGATGCTTTTTTTCCCCCTTCACTCTCAGTGCTCTTCATGCTGTACCACCTTAAATAAAGATGGATGTGTGAAGTATATCCACTGGTGGCGTGGTTTCAAACCTCACCGCTCCGGTTTGAAACCGCAGCGCTCTGGTTTGAATGTGCCTGTCTGTCATCCTTTGGTATTTTCCTGGAAATCAAACTGCTGATGAAGAGAGATTTTGTAGATGTCACTGTTAGGAGCTGCAGGATATTCAAAAACAGGCAAATGCAAACAACAGTGAGAATACTTTGCTGTGTTCCACCATAACCTCTGCAGCTGACTTCTTCACTTCAGCATCTGCATGTTAATGAACAGCTCTGTGTGCACAGAGGTGCTTTGAGCTAAATGTGTGCATCAACATGCTCACAGTGACAATGCTAACATGCTGATGAGTGGTTGATATGCTACAAAAGCGGTATATGAATGGAGTCCATCACCATTAACCTTGTCAAGCAGGTATTAAATTTAGTTTGATAGCTTGCAAACACTTGCAAATTAGCACTGAACACTAAGTACAGCTGAGGTTGATGGGAATGTCACGTATTTAATTATAATCCGTCCAATATTTTTTGAGACATTTCACTAAAAACCACAAATGTGAACCTCATGGTGGCGCTAGAGGAAATTTCATTAGTGAAATGTCTGGTTGAAACTTTCCACCAAAATACAAAAAAAAAGTGTCAACCTTATGATGAGAGTAGAGGAAAAATCAGAGCATTGTCAAAGTCAGCAGGATTCATCTGCTGAGCACCATGAGTGAAAATTTCTGGTCCAAAGTGGTGCACTGACCAACAGACCCAATGCATTGCCATCCACAGAACTATGCTGCTCGCATGGGCGAAAACAAATGATCCCTGTGATCATAATCCATATAACCGAAACAGAGCAGAAATCTTAACAAGGCCTGTTTTCTAATAGATTTTCCCCACACATTTTTCTTCAGGTTTCACAAGCCTAATGCGCAGTCCAACGTGTGACATTTTCAACCCTTTGCACCACGAGGTGAATCAAGACATGGAGCAGCCTCTGTGCAATTACTTCATCGCCTCTTCTCATAACACATACCTGACCGGAGACCAGCTCCTCTCCCACTCCAAGACCGACATGTACGCCTGGGTGCTGCAGTCCGGCTGCCGCTGCGTAGAAGGTAAGCATACGTCTGCATTGAATGTGGCGAGGCTAATCTGACTGTGGCCATTTCCACAGAAGACACGTCACAGTAGGAAAAGCACAGGTGTAAATAAATTAATCATGGCTGGAATTGAATTAGACGTTTCAGGTTCATGGTTCTGGAATTGTGCGTGCTGGCTCGCTGTCACACGTCACGGTTTATTGGGACATCTGAATTCAACAGAGCCATGCTTAATGTTATTAGTAACGCATGCTTTTCTTACTTTGACATATCAACATGTCTGCTGTGAAGAAAACTCCATTTTAATTGGACAAGCTGGCTTTTATGACTCCCTGTAATTGCAACAAACCATCTTTCACCCTAAGCAAATTGTATCACTCTGCTTTGTGCTACACGTGTATTAAAAAAAATAAAAATAAAATCACTGTTCGGGATGTTAATGATGGTATTGGGCTTCAGGTGATTGTTGTTGCACCATGTGATGAAGCTCTCTATCAGTCCTCTGTGCTCCTCTGGAAAAATAGTCTCTAAGTGAAGACAGCATGTTTCTCACTGGAATCATACACGTCAAAATAGTGATAACTTCCATTTGGCTTAAAAGAAGACACTGAATACCTTTTATTAAATTCCTTCAATAAATTGTATAGATATTATATGAGTCTGGACAGAGATGGATTTAAACCTTAACTTGATTGGTTGGAGGAAGCATAAAACCTCAAGGGGGTGATTCTAGTTTGTTAATGTTTTTAGATAAAAACACAAAACCCATTTTTGCTCTGTTTATATTTGGTAATCAAATTTGAAACAGGCCCACAGATGCAGACACAATGAAAAATGCTGCACAGTCTTGCACCTGCTATTGCTTGAACATTAGTTTTATTCACACCCGGAATAATTCAGCACCAGTGTTGAATGCGAAATAGCTGAGTGCAAGAGCTGGGACATTAAGTTCAGATGAAATGGACTGCCTCTCCGATATTCAGAAATGTGAGCAGTGAGAAGAGACAGAAACCTGAGAATAGTAACATAATGCAGCGTTTTATTCATGCATCATTCCTCCTGTTTGTTTCTTCCCCCCTGCAGTGGACTGCTGGGACGGTCCTGATGGAGAGCCGATGGTCCAACATGGCTACACTCTGACCTCCAAGATACCGTTCAAGCTGGTCATAGAGACCATCAATAAATATGCCTTCATAAATAACCAGTGAGTCAAAGCTGCCTATAGCATGTGTGTGTGTGTGAGTGATTGCGTGTGAATGTTTGTGGCATTTTATAGAAACTAGACACTTCCATTATGTCACAGGTATTGTACTGGGAGAAAATGGCCCAGAATGCCAAATTGAAATGCCATTTTACTTATTTCTTCCTCAGTTTGCTCACACATAGTACAAATCTAACTGAAACATCGTTTCTGCTTGACATTCTGTAGAGCTAATAATATTCTGTGCTGCAGCACTAACAATATTTCTCCAAGTGCACACACACACACACACAGATTGTGTTATTGATTGCATACTGTCCTCTTCTGATGATTTTTTTTCGCTTTATGTTCCACTATGGGAGGAGATATCAGCGCATTTCTCACACTGATACGATGAAATAACTATGAGAGGTTTCCCCACAAGGTTTAACAAGAAAGTTGCAACATTTAGACAGCCAGGTTTGTGTTTTCAGAGAACACTGTGATTCCTGGCAGTAATTAGCACCTATTACCGAGCCATCTGCTTAGCAGCGTCTCCGCTGGCTCCCTGAGGAGCCACTGTTTGTCTCTGCTGGGTCCAACAATACCCAAACAAAGTGGTGAATGATGCAGCTTCCTGCTGCCATATTGGCTCACTTTAACATCTATTGCAGCCCCTTATGATTACAGCACCTGTTTTATGAAACCATTTACTTTATTTAAAAATTCAGACAGTATTGGAATAGATTTAATAATGTAATTAAACTATTAAGTGCCCCGTTGGAAGTTTCACTTAAATTATGAAGGTTCTGCATCTATTATATAGCTTATTTTCTAGCTGTCAACCTCAATTTATTAACTGATCTGTAACTGTTATTGATCTTAAAGGAACACTATTTAGGAAATGTGCTTATTATCAGATTTATTGCAAAAATTTAATGGTAAGATAGAGACAACTCTCATATCGGTCCATAAAGTATCAAGCTGCAGCCAGCAGCTGGTTAACTTAGCTTAACATAAACCCCAAAGAGCCACACATCGTTGTTTTTGGTCTTTGGTTTTTGTGCAGATTAAACGACCCATTAGTGAGCTTTAGAGGTGTTGGTGGTGTGGACACAGCCAGGCCAGCAGTTTCCCCATCCTTCAGCCTTTATGCTAAGTTAAAATAACCATCTGCTGTCTGAAGTTTCATATTTAACAAACAGATAAAAGTGGTTTTGATCCTCTCATCAAATTCTGGACAGGAAACGAATAGGCGTAATTCCCAAGACGTGAATTTATTCCTCTAGCTGTCAGTGTAAGCTGTCTGTGACTCACATAATAAGTGGAGAAAGAAGTGAAATACAGTTTTCCTCAAGCTTAAATTTTATGTTTTTTATGTTGCTTCATCATGCCCGGACATCCAGCTAACAGATTCACAATATATAATATACTGTATACTTTATTTGTATGGCATCTTTCACACAGAACAGGAACAACCCACCTTTGTAAATTCTGAACATGGATGGAAAATTCCTGTGGAAACCCTGTTAATGACTGCCTCTAGTGTCATTTGATGTAACCTCATTTTACCTCTCAGTTTTTAGTTTGCAGTTTAAAGCAAAAACTGATAAGCTGATTAATTAATTAGTCAATAGTTTGATTGTTAGTAATGCTATAATTTTTTTTTCAAGCAAAAATGCCAAAAATAATTGCTTAACCTTCTTTATTGTGCAAGTTTGCTGCTTTTCTTTGTCCTCTGCGACCGTGAGCTGATTATGTTGGGATTTTGAACTGTTGGACAGACAAAACAAACATGATGCAGGCTATGGGAAATTATGACAGGCATTTTTTTTCATTATTTTCCAACCTTTTCATAGCCCAAACAATCAATCTGTTAATTGAGAGAATAATTGGCAGATCAACGTATCATGAAAGTAATTGTTGGTGGCAGCCCAACTGCAAGTATCGCTCTTCTTCTATTTATTCATTTTGCCACTTTTCCAAAATAATTTTAGCCAGCCAATGTTTTTGGTCCTGTGGGTAACTTGGCTAAAGATTGTTGTGCTCCTCTGTAAATTAAATATAACACCAAAAGGTTCACTGTTTCCAGAAGAAAAAAAAAATCACACGCGCTACTTAGGAAATACCTTCATATTCTCCTAATCTCATACCATAATAATTAGTAATCTGTAATAAAGAGACAGCGAGAGCACGTGAATAAACTGAACACCCTCAATCATTGCATTACCTCAATCACTTTTACATTCAGCTGAAATTTTATCATCAGTGCCACCTGTTAATATGATTAATGGCCCCTGGGCTGCATTGAAATGGAGCAAGTCTTTGCTCTCTCCCACAACACGCACACACACAAACACACACACGCACACACACACACACACACACACACACACACACACACACACACACACATTACACAGCTCACTGAGCTGCCGCACTGTTTCACCTGAGAGGAGCTCCGGGATGTCGCTGTCTGTGTGTGGGAAAGAAATGAGTCTGGATGTTACTCTGACTTTCTCCTTTGTATTAGGCACAGAGCCCGTTTGTGAGTGTGTAACTGTGTGTGTGTGTGTGTGTGCGTGTGTGTGTGTATGTGTGTGTGTTTTGGGGATCAGAGGTAGAGGTGAGAGCAGGGCTGGGTCCCCTGAGGGAGAGCTGTCACTCTGACAAACCTGACATTTGAGATGTGGCCACAAGTCATTTCGCCTTTCCTAAATGAAAACACAGGCACGCACACACACACACAAACCCGCACACACACACACACACTAGGCCACAGAGGTGTTTATGCAGCTGTACTTTTCCTTTTTACCTCCTCACTATTCTGCTGGTTGGAATTGAGAAATGGAAGTTTGAGATGTTGTGAGCCACATTTTGTGAGTAATGGCAGGTGTACATTATGGAAACCTGAATATGTATGTTTGCTTTCAGGTACCCAGTAATTCTCTCCATCGAGAACCACTGCAGCATCCAGCAGCAGAAGAAGATTGCTCAGTGCCTGCGAGAAATCTTTGGAGACAAACTGGATGTGGGAGATCTCCTGAGCAGAGGCTCCAGAACACTACCCAGTCCTCACAGCCTGAGGGGCAAGATACTCATCAAAGTGAGAACACATATATGGATGGATGAATGGATGGATTGTGGACTAACAGTTTGTGTTTTTGGATGAATAAATTAATTGCCCAGTCGGTTAGTGCGCAGAGCGCTTGCTTTCTCCATATTTGACTTAATGCATGACGCTGTGCTGAGGATGGGAGTGGGAGAGGCAATGCAAGGCAGCTAATTAATGCCCATAAACAAGGAAGAGGAGAAAATGAGGAGCAAAGCATGCCATTGTATTAATCATGGAGGGGAAAGGAGCGAAGATGCTGGAATATGATAGCTGAGCAACAGATAGTAGGTTTTTATTTTATCACAGCACACACACAAACAGAGGCACGGTGACTCAGCTGCGGCTGTTAAACTATTCATTTTTTTTAATTGCTGCTCGTCACAGCGATCCTGCAACTGACCGTGATGAATAGATGAATATTTAAAGACATTTAAATTCCATGGAAAATATGCACTGCTACCCAGCTGAGTTTATACAGAATTACAATTATCTTTTTTTCCTAAAATCCCTGCCCAAAACAAAAACAACATTATTGTTTTTCAAATTTCTTGCTAGAGACACTCAATTTGACACTTTCCCCTCAATGATTAATAAAGTCTTTGATTAACTTATAATTGAGTCACCACAGGTGTCACACATATTTCGTCCTCAAAACACCCCTGACACACATTCAGACTAATCTGTCTCTCCAAAGGTCTTTTAGTTAATGTTAATGCTTGTTACTTTAACATGTATGGAGAAACAACAGCACTGTTTGTCTGTTTAAATTACATACATGGAGGAAGTCACATTTTACAGTCTGTAAATTCTTCACAAGCTTCACAAGCTTATCTCTTTGCAGCACCTACTGTTGTCGTCAGTTAAGGCTGGACAGGTGTGCAGCAAGATGATCTGTGAAACATGGTTGTCATTATCATGCTCAAAAAAACAAAACAAAACAAAACAAAAAACGATAATAATAAACGATAATAATAATATCTATCTAATATCTTTCTTTTTTTTTAAATATCAGCTCTCACTTTGACGGCCTCAGACCCAGGAGATCCTTATCCACCGGCACAGTACAGTTATTCATACAAAGAAACAGAGAGAGAGAGACAGAGCAAAAGCTTTCAGCTTTTATTGGATTTTTGCTGTAAGATCCACATGAAATTGACTTTATCTGCGTTGTGAAGAAAGCCTGCATTGTTCCTGGGGAGAAGGTGCTCTGGCTTTGTCCCTCCCCCAGCCAGATATCTTAAAAAAAGTGAAAGAGCATTATTGATCGTCTATAAAGCCCTTTAGTCCTCTCTAACAGGTTTCCTCCATCCCTTTCCTCCCCCTCTCTGCACTCGTTTGAGAGCCTTTTACCACTCTCCATCCCCCAGTGGAGTGAGAGGCAAGATGAGATAATAAAGAAAAAATGGTGAAAGGGTTTTTGACAGTCGCCGAGAGAAGGCAGAGAGGGCACGGACTTGTGTGCTTGAAACGAGGGCGGTGATGTCTGTGTCAGTGAAAGACTGGCTGTACTGTAGGAAGCTCGGAGTCTGGCAATGATTTTAGAAGGAGCTTAGAAAATCTTGACTCCCACTCACGCCTTCAGAATGGCTCGTTGATGGGCTTCCACTCTGCTGAAAGGGCTGCTCAGGGAGCTCCTTTCTGCAGCTGATTGTACTATTTGTGTGTGTGTGTGTGTGTCTTTCGTGTGCTTACGTGTGGCAGTAATGGCACACGCTGCGGCTTTTGAAAGACTTTAACGTGTGCGTTTTTTAATGTAGGCTTGTGTGCAGTTATGTGAATGTCTGAGTGAAGCGTGTTGCACCCTGCTGTGTTATTCTTGGACTATCTTGGAGGTGCAACCTGTGTGGGCGTTCAAGCGTATAAAAGCAAGGATTTGCGTTACATTTAAGACATATGCACATGTCAAACGTATGTTTGTCACTCTCCTCCCATCTCTTTGTCTGTCCTCTCTCGGTCCAGGGGAAGCGTCTGCCTGCCTATCTGTCTGCAGACGCAGAGGAAGGCGAGGTCTCTGATGATGACAGCGCAGATGAAATTGAGGATGACTTCAAGCTTAAGAGCAATAATGTAAGACTGAGGAATATTACTATGAAGACTATGTCGACACAAATATGCACAAATACTCAAGTTAACTCCAAGCAGACATGTTACTTCACATTACTTGAGTCTTTCCTCCTTGTTTTCACTTAGTTTCCATCATTCGAAGGCCTATGGAGTTAACTTTGTGTCTTTATTTTGTAGAGATGAAGTAAATGAAAAAAGAGTCTGGGAGTTTTTTAAATTTCAGCCATTAGTTTTGATCGTTTTCTTATTTACATCATTGGCTTTAATTATTAGTTATATGTGCTTGCAAAGTAACCAGTGGCTCAGGATGACCTTTTCCATTTCAATTAGTGCAAAGCAGCAATAAAACACACTAAATGAATAAAACGTATCATCCAACAAGTTCAAGCAACATTTTGATCAATAAAGCAGATAATATAAATGAGAGGATGTTGGAAAACTTTGCTTTTTACTCCTTTTTTATTTAATTTTGTAGTTTTACCATTATCTTTTGAAAAATAATGATATAAAAGCAACTTTATCTAAATTTTAGCCTTTTTCTCCGACTGCTGTCCACCTTTCCGTCTGGCTCTGGTTGTGCTTCTCTTTCAGTTCCTTAAGTGCTGCTTAACGAGTTCATTCAGAAAATAAGGCAGCAGCAGCATCATATCATGAAAAAATGACTTTAGAGTTAAGACTGGCAGCAACCAATGCTAAAGAACATCCCCTGCCTTCATATACAGGGACCACAAAGATAATGTGATCTTAATGGCATTGTTGTGCTTGATATAATGACTGCAGTAATTGGGCAGTAATGCTGGTGCTTGTAAAGGTTTACATCATCATTATCGCAGTAATGTTTTGGAATGATCAATGTTTAATGGTGCAGATATGATATTAAATCAATGTAAGCACAGGAAAATAGTTTGAAAGTCATCTCAGCTTGCTTATGCTCATTGCCTGGTGCCATTTTAATAGTCATTCTTAATCCTGTTCATTTATTGCGTGGCACAGTAGTGCCAGGGTCCTCCTCACCACATTTAAAGCACAAAAGCACTCAGTTATTTTCCAGATGGTTCAGTTGTGTAACCAAATATGGCATCATTCTTCCACATTTAGCTGGAGGCATGAGGCTGCAGATGCCACTTTGGATGATCGCTGCCATTTTAAAAGGGTGGTGGCAGGTTTCCACCATCGAGAGGTTTTGTCTTTGAGCTCATTAAATCAGTGTGCTTTCACAGCAGTCACCACTAACGTTGCATAAATAGTGTGATATATTTCTCATCCAATAATGGTCCTTTTAAAGTGTTTACTATTAGGCTGAGCGTACGATTTTAGAAAAGTTGTTGTTGAATCCAACTCCTGCTGTACGAGTAAACTGAACATCGAATCGTCTGCGATGTAAAGTGTAAAGCCAAAGCTCACGATTTATGTGCTCACAGTGTACGTATAAAATAGAAAATAAAACAGCTCGTTGGCCCCAGTGGATGATTCTGGCTAATAAAGATTCATTTGAAAGCTGAGAGGCAGGCAGAAGTTTATTTTCTAGCAGAGGTCTGTGAACACACACACAGCAGCACCAGCAGACTAACAAGATAGCTGAATTTTGTATTCACATGACATGCATCGTGTCACCATGGTGCTTACAACACTCCTAAGAGTTTCACTTTACAGTGTACTGTGTATGATTGTGTATGTGACAATAAAACCTAATTTGATTTGATTGGCAGAGCAGTGAATGAGTGAACAAGGCATTGATTCTGAACACCAATCATGTGTCTATATAGGTTTGGTGTACCACCAACTGGCTAAATTAAAACAATGCTAGTATGTGGCAGATATTAAATAATCCAAGAGAAGTACAATGCAGCTTCTAGCAGTAAAGCACCAAACACCAGACAGATATTTGTAAGGCATTCATGTTTTTTTTTTACGCATAATAATGAAAGAGGGCATGAAATGAAGCTTTTTCAGCACACACAAAACTGCACTCTTCACAATATTTAGCAGAAACATACTCAATCTTTTGCTGCTTTAAAGTCTAAAATTTTAAGCAGTATACACACTGTCTTGCAGACATAAAAAAAAAATACTGCTGCTGTCGTTACTTTTCTTGCCAGAAGGTGGTGCTGGTTGGTCTGACACTGCAGGACTGACTGTGGCGCTGTGGCTCCGCAGTTTGTTGATAGTGGCTGGGGTCAGGTCTCAGGTGCTTTGCATCCGTAGGGGTTGTGTGTGTTTGCTCCAAAACACACTATGCTCCATCATCTCCTGTCCATGTGTACCCTTGCACCTGCACTGAAATGACCTCTTGCTTCCACGCCGATCTCTCTTTCTCCTTCCTCGGCTTAATAATTGCCCTCTTCTTTCAAACAGGGCAATGGTCATCACCAGGTGGAGTCTCACATCAGAAAGAAACTGGACTCTCTGCTGAAGGAGTCCCGGATCGGAGACAAGGAAGATACCGACAGTTTCAGCATCCGAGCGCTGCTGCGGGCCACGCACCAGGGTCTACAGAAGAACCTGCGGCAGGTACCAGCCTGAGGCAGTGTGTACAGCTGCATGTGGAGCAGAGTAATACGCGTCAACAGATGAAGAGCAGAAAGAGAAGAGAGGGGGGATAAAACTAGGTCATGGCATTAGTCATGGAGGGAACTGAAGAAAATAAGAGTAGACTAGTTACTGCACCACTCACAGGTCAAACACACCCACTGAACACATACAACAGGTCAGTCAGCCAGCACCGCCTCAGTCCTCTCTGAGGGGACAGCAGTGTTCACACCTGGGTGGTGTTTCATGCAAAGCATATCAAAACAGACCAAAAGTGAGGAGAAACTAAATGTCTGCAGTGTTACTTAATATTTAATTGCCCTGCTTGTCTCTAGCGCTATTTATAGAAGCTTCAGTTTCCTGACAGCCATTTTAACGTAGTGGGTGCTGTGCATCAGGCTTTCCTCTTCTCTTTATCCTTCTCCTGCTTTGTTGGTGTTCCCCTTCACCTCAATGTGTATATAGCCTTTTTTTCTCTCTTCTCTTCTTCACTAGTCATTTTCCTTTCTTTCTTATTCCTCACCCACTCTCTTCTTCTGCTGTGTTTTGCTTTACTGGCTGATGTCTGTTGCAGCCGCTCCAGCTACTGAGCTTCGGGGTTTAAGTGACTCACTGGGTGCTAATGTGGTTGTTATTAGATTCCCATCACATAATCCACACATATGAATGTAAACAAGCATGCACAATCACACATGAAGAGTCTCTGAATGTGTTCTCCTTGTCTCTAGAGCTCCAAAGGGGTTTTGAAGAAATCCCAGAGCAGATCCTTCATCACAACGCTCAAACAGAAGGTGAGAATGGAAAGAGGGGTTGCTCTCTTTTGCTTTTTGTGTGAGGTCTGAAATGGCTAATTCAGGTTAGTACAGCTTCTGATCAGTTGGCATGAAATGTTTAGCTACTTCATTCTTCAAGAATAACAAAACTTCAGGTAGTTCTCGTCATTAGACAATGTCTGTTGGACATTATCAGACTTATATCGACCTGACACAACCAGCTGGCCTTAATGAACGAACACTGTCTTTTACTTGAAGAAAGAACAGGCAAGTCGCACTAACTGGGTCAGATCGCTGATTTTATACCCAGAACTCTGTTGTGATGGCCTTTGCTGCTGTTTTAGCATGCCCAATCAGCTGAAGGGCCGCTGCAAGAGCCTGCAAGAGCCGACTATAGAGCCACTGCACTGAAATCCAAGCCTAGCAATGACATACAAATGATGCCTGACAGCCAGGTTTTGGTTTAGTGTGTCAGGGCTCTCTTAGACGACCACTGACAGAGCAGTAAAAGACCAACTTGTTTTTGTGGAGGGCTGCTAATTAACTGAGGTGGCAGCTGGGCTATGTGCTTTTTTTAACCTTTGGACAGAGCCAGGCTGGCTTTTTCCTTGCCTCCAGTCTTTGTGCTAAGCTAACTGTGTGTTTCCCTTCATATTTACCCTACAGATATGAGAGTAATATTAAACTTCTCTTTTGACTATCGGCACGAAAGCGAATGAATATATTTTCCAAAATGGTGAACTGTTTAGTGATAAACTGGCCTACTTAAAGGGTATCCGCGCCCTGAAATTCTGCTACATCACATATGGGAAACAGAAAAGAAGCCTCCTCACTGCTCTCCTGTAGATAATCATAAAGTCCCACATAGAAAATGCATATACAAAGCATCCTTTGTCGAGTTATCATCAGCTTGTGGTAGGTAGAAAGATCATAATTAAGAGTGCCACACTTGTTTTCCAGTTCCACACTGATCACTGCAGTGAATGCATGGATTATGCACATTTGAGAAACATGCTGATCTAAAGCATGTTTAGATGCTCTGTAATGTATGTGTTGGTCCTTCACATAGCTGCTCATGGTATGGCCTATTCATTTAACTCTCTCTCTCTCTCTCTCTCTCTATATATATATATATATATATGTATATATATATATATATACATATACATATATATGTATAGATAGATAGATAGATAGATGTTTGAGCATTAATGCTGTGCGTCTGTGGTTGTTTTTGTTCCATTTTGTCTGTGTTCCCTAATTTCTCACCCTTCTCTGCATTTCTTCCTCCATCCATTTGCTTCTTTTCCTCTATCCCATCCTCCGTTCACCCACTCACACCTCCTCCTCATTCTTTTATGCCTCCCTCTTTGCATATTATGCATCCTCCCACGTGCGTGTATATATGCACGCATGCATTGGTGCATGTAGTGTGTTGGCAAGCAGCCTAAACACTGTAATTACTGCGACCCTCATCCTCTTCTCAACTCCACTTTAGCCCTAATAGAGATGTTCCTTCTTTCCAGAAAAAAACACACAATACACCAAATGCACGCTCGCTGTAATTACATGTGCTACACCTAGAACACCCACCAGCATGCACATGCAACACTTAAACTGCTATTACAATAACAACACTAGAAATCACGCAGAAACACATACAATTTACTAAAGACACACTATCAGTGACCCTTTCACACTACAGAGCACTTAAACTGCGAGGCTGTGTGTAGGTGGTATCATGTGTGATGTATGTTTAAAACATTTTTCAGGATTTCAACTGAAGACAAGAATATAAGCACTACTTTTCTGCTATTCAACCAGTAAGCTAAAACCTTCATTGCGGTGTAACTTGTGCATTTGTTTATGCATACTCCTGTGTGTGTATGTCCATTGTTCAGAGGCACTCCAAATCCAGGCTGTCATGCCAAAGCGTGGACAAGGAGGAGGACAGTCAGGAGAAGTCTGGGAGGGAGGCTGGAGGACAGTTCAACAGGTGATCTTTGACCTGCTTCGCCACAACACTGAGAACCCCTGACAACTGAGAGGTTTGATAGTTGCTAACTGCTGGGAGCACTGAACAATCCGGGGCATCAGTGGCACCAGGCAAACCATTTATTTATCATGCATCAATGAAGGGCAGCAGGAAGGCTTGGCTATGCCCACTCTGCAAGCCTTTGTGCTCTGTTATGACTTCCTGCTCAGATCAGATTTTTCATTTTCCATGTTCACATTATATTTTTAAGGCAGCAGGTTTACAGAACGGACTCACAAGTGCAAAAGCCCAAAGACAGAACACCCAGGATGAATAAACCGAGAACAAGAATAGAGACACAACGTGTGGTGCCATCGTTTCGCTCTGATGGCTCATAGCAGTGGTAATTGTATAGAACAAAATTCAAGCGTGACAGCGTTTTTATGCAATATTTCTTGTGTTAAAAATAGGCTTACAGCTTTGCTTTCACATTAAAGCCACTCTCCTGTGACCAGTGATGGAAGAAGTATGGGATCATTTATGTAGTAAAATATCACACTATAAAAATATTTCCTTACAAGTAAAACCATTATATGCCCATTGTGCAGACTGACACTGTAAGTGGTCTAATTTTTAGAATGGGTAATAGATTATTATATCTCATGCATTAAAGCAACAATTTGTGAAGTCTGAAAGAAGAAATAGTCAAGTTGTTGCGGTTCACGAGGCCAGAACCCAGATGCAGAGACGTAAAACAAAGTTTATTTACCACAAGCGGTACTCAAAAACTCTTCTTTCCAAAAACAAAGTACAACAAAGAAAAGCCACGAGGGGCAAAGTACCAACAGAAAGCTCAAGCGACAACAAAGTGACAAAGTAAAGGATGAACTAAAAATGACTGCTATGGGAAAAATTGGATCTAGCAAATAATGAAAAATACACAAACAAAAACTCACAACATGGAACAAATTTCATTGAGTAGGAGGAGTGAGGTGAGAGGTGTGATCGCCTCACAACAGAGCGTAGCGAGAGGCACTGACACAGAGAATAGTCCAGCAACAAGACCAGAGCGGAGGCTGCTTATAAAGGGTGATTTAGCCAATTGGAGACAGGTGCGTCTCAGCGCTCTCCGCGAGTTGATCAGCTCCTGCTCCAGTCTGAAACAAAAGAAACACCATGAGTGCGTGGCACAGAGGCCAAAATATCCCACCAGAACAAAAATATTCCTCTTAAAATGAAGCATTGAATTCATAAGAAATAATACACACCTTTGTCATGTCAATACACTCAGGTGCTGCTAAAGCTTTAGCTGGTCTGGTGTGACCAGTAGCTTGTGGTGGCTCATGTTAGCTTAAGACTTTAAACAGATACTCTTGTGTAACTGACATTACTGAGTCAGTGTGCTGAGGTTACAGGTACATAGACTTGTATTAGCATATAAGCAGAGGTGGAGCACATCTCAACTGCTTTATATACTGTTATATACGGTATTTTAATCTATGTCAATGTAACATATGTTCTAAACAGATTTTGCTATAAGAAGTAAGTGATAACTAACAGTTGTGATATAGATGTAGTGGAGTCAAATGTCCCTCTGAGTCGTGGTGGAGTAGAAGTGGCCAAAAATGGAAATACTCAAGTGAAGTACCTCAAAATTATACTTAATTACAGCAGTCAATGCACTTAACTGTTAACCACTGCCTGTATCACTTTGAGCTTTTTGAGTTATGTGAATTGTATGCAAAATATTCCACCTCACTGTCTCCCCACCAAAAAAACCACGACTGCTGCAGTCCTCCATCTCTCCTCAAGTGTCAGCATGGAGTCATGAGAAACATGGTGCACTGGAGTAACATACAGAAATGCCACATGAGCACTCATATCAGCATTGAGGTGCAAGTTCCATTGCTAAAAATGAGGTATTCACCAAACGTATGACCACATCTGAAAGAGACGCAAAACACAGTTAATTAATTCAGGATGTGCTTTTTCCCATTCTCACTATTATTATTCTAAAAATCAGATCTGATTCAACAATGAAAGGGAAAATCTAATTGTATCTGTTTTTGTCTGCAGCATGAATTTTGTATCGCACAATTCTTTATCAATCACATCGTTTGCCCACCTCTGTCTCATTTTTTCCTTTCCTTTGTGAGCGGGCATTGGTCAAGAAGTGTGGACATTTGGCTGTGTTTTCCTCCCTCATTCTCTCTCTGTATATAAGGTCTTTGTCTCTCTTTGTTCTTCCTGTCTCTCTTTGCATATTCATATATGCATGTCCTCGGGAGCTGTCACAGCACAGATTCTGCAAGCATGTGTCTGAGTAGCTATGCGACTGACATGCGCAAGCTGTCCTTGTGCAAGACTGTGTGTGCGTGTAGTTGTATGTGTGCGTGAATGCGTGTGAGTCTTGCAGCACTGCATGCGCTCTGATCCCCATTAAGCTTTTTGCCTTTGATGCTCTGTCCTGCGGTTTGCAAGCTGCCTCACTGATGCACAATCCTCTCCTGCCTCCTATACTTTTGCCGATGTAGATGATTAAACAAATATATGATTGTGTGCAAGTCTTCTTCTTTTACCTGTCTTGAATAAATCTACACAATCTCACACACTCTCCTTTGTCCTCTCCTGCATTTGTCCTCTGTCTTCCGGCATTTGTTTTAGGGGTGGAAGGAAGAGGAAGACAATGAAACTGAGTAGAGATCTGTCAAACCTGGTGGTGTTCACCAACTCTGTTGCCTCGCAGGAGTGTCTGAATGAAGGTAAAACACCAACACACAAATTGGCTCATTGCAATCTTTACCTTGGACATTTGCTCATGCCTGACCCATTTTTCTCTTCAGGTACTCCAGGTGACGTTCTGTCATTCAGCGAGACCAGGGCTCAGTCTCTGGTCAATCACAGAGCCGAACAATTCCTGGCTTTTAACCAGAGGCAGCTGTCACGGATTTATCCCTCAGCCTATCGCATTGACTCGTCCAATTTCAACCCACAGTTTTACTGGAACGTGGGCTGTCAGTTGGGTAAGACGGCTGTCTGTCGCTGTAAGCTGTTGACCTGTTTGTCTGCTCTTGAAAACAACAGGTGCCTTCCCTGTAGCCACATGCCTGTCATTGCACAGTAATTGACACTGCATACCAGCTGCATGCACACACGCAAACAGATTATATCTGTGGCAAACCACACGCTTTATAACTTTTCTATGTAACTCAACAAGATATGTGTGTACTGAGTTTGGAAGTTTGCAAGTTCAGTCGTGGGGCTAAGGTTCAGTTTGGATCAGGAACTGGTGAGGATTAGCGAGAAATACATAAATAGGGAGAAACACGTAAAAATTTAAAAGAAGATGAAAAGGAGTTGGAGCCGAATATTTTTATCTGTGCAGAAATGAGCAGGAAATCCAAGATCCAAAGAATCCCAGCCTGTCCCTGCCAATTACATCTTTTCCCATTAAATTCAGAGAGCAATATTGGCTTGTACGATATCACCGATCCAGGTATACAAAAATAGAAACAGTTAGGAAGGAGAAAGGAAGTGAATAAAAAAGAAAAAGTTAAACAAACGGCAAACTCTGAGATCATCTTTGAAGCAGCTGAGATTCGCTCTTTTCTTTCTGTTGTCTTTTTGGCTTCTTTCCTTCCTCATTTCCTCCCTCTTCTTCTAAGGCTTCAAGGGTGAATAGACAAACAGGCTCAATGAAAAAAATGAATGAATGAATAAACTAAAGAGCAACACTTGCTTTAATCTGAAAAACAATGCTTAACAAGCTTAACAGACCACACATCTACACATGCTACATATTACTGCGTAGCTTCCACAGATTTTCACAGGTTACAGAAACTGCACCAATATCTGGCTAATAATATAAAAACTCAATATTGTATGTGGATTTTTTCTCTTTCAGTTGCTCTGAATTACCAGACAGAGGGCAGGATGATGCAGCTCAACAGAGCCAAGTTCATGGTGAATGGAGGTATTGGCTACGTCCTCAAGCCCCCTCCCATGTGTAAAGGTACTGAAACAGACAGACTGCAAGCACACATACAAGCACAAATACATGCGTACAATCAGTGTTTGTTCAGACGAATAAAAACTGATGTGCAAATCTTTGTTCCTTTGTTGTGATTTAACATTTGAAATGAAGCTGCAAGCTTAGAGACAGCACAGCTACTTGTAGGGATGGAGCCATACCGGAAGAACTGTTAACCACAGAAATACATACAATGGATATGAGAAATTTAAATGTAATTGTTATGTTAGGAGAGCAGATAATGTTGCATTTGATCTGAAAAGTACTGGAGGAATACAGAATGTGACATGTGAAGTAGTTATGCATTCAAATATAAGTAAGCAGTAACGTACATATTATCATCAAAAATCTTTATAATAGGCCCTTTAGCTAATAATATTTCACATGACAGCATGTTCAGTGTATTCCCGTATCTGCTTGCTCAATTGAACCTATAAGATATTTTCAGAGAAGACACGAGTTTTTATTGGCACACAATTACAGGAAATAGAAGTAAGTGATAACTGACTGTATCAAGATAGATACATTTTCCTGCAATTCAATGTGACATATTTGCTCTCTTTAGAAACTTTAGGATCCTCACTACAATTATTAATTAATTGCTGTGAGTTTGAGGTGTGTTTCTGCACCACATGAAGTTATAAAGATGATCTCATGCCCATTATTCTCCAGTACTGTTATATAATCAAGGAGTTAGGTACATAACAAGCTTGCTGCACATGTAGTTTGCGATGCTGCTCTTAATGATGTAATGCCTGCTGAAAGCAGACAACATGTGTCCTCACTCGTAGGTTTGAATGCAACTGTAGCCACTCGTGTCAACATTATGTAATCATTAACAGAAATGTGACAGAAACATATATCTGCTATTTTCATCATTCTGCATATCACATACCTAAACTGGAGCAAGCAGAGGAATCAGAGGACAGGACTTTAGGATTGAGTGATGGCGTTAATCAAAATTCTTGCTCTGCTGTCTCTCATTCCCTCCAGGCTCCTTCAACCCATTCAGTGATGACCCGCTTCCAGCTTACCCCAAGAAGCAACTCGTTCTCAAGATCATTAGTGGCCAGCAGTTGCCCAAACCACCAGACTCCATGCTGGGGGACCGCGGAGAGGTACAAACACACCAAAACACATACACTGTGTGCCCACATTCACCATATGTCTCTCTCTCTCTCTCTCACACACACACACACATGAATGCATGCATTATTATACTGGAGTACTCAGAGACTGCTCAGCTCGCTCTTAGCAGAAATATGTTCAGCATAACAGAACAAAATGTAATTAATTTTATTGTCCTCTCTCCTTTATCAGATTATTGATCCATTCGTTGAAGTGGAGATCATCGGCCTCCCAGTTGATTGCTGCAAGGAACAGACGCGAGTTGTCGATGATAATGGTTAGACACAGACAGATCAGTTTGAACTGCATCACAGTACCGCACACTCACTGAACCACTGAAGAATGATTTAACTGGGCATCTAATGACAATGGACAATCAAATGAGAATGTGAAAACAATGTGGCACCGTGAAAGAGTGATGAACATACAGAAAATTATCACCTGAATCTGCAGCTCTGCTTGACGGAGCTTTACAGTTGAGTTCCAGATCATTGTTTAGCTGTCTGGACTGTAGCTTTACTGTTTTAATTCACTCTAATTGTTTTTATACTGTTTTGTCCACAGCAGGCAGCTGTTTTAAGTTAAAAAAAAAAAAAAAAAGGTTTAAAAACCCACTTTACGCAACCTGCTCAGCACCAAACAGCAGGCAGACACAGTTAGCAACTAGCTAGTGTGTAGAGTGGAACATTTATCAGCAAGAGAGCCACATATTTCCCACAGGAGCTAGTAGAGACCTGAAACAGAGCTAAAATAGAGTGGGTATTGGACATTTTGGATAAAATGGACAATATTGGCACAGAAACATGACTCCAAACGAATGATAATGTTTCTTCCCAGCTGCTATATTGATAATATGTCAGTGTTGTGTTTAGAGTTTGATTCTGCTGCCCCTAAGTGACCAAAAAAAAAAAAAAAAAAAGAAGTTATTTTATTTAGGAATTACTTTAATATTTTTACAGCTTTATTATCTGGATGTACAGTTGTAGCACCGCTCCTTTTTGCCATCCTAGCTGCTGCATCTTTTACTCCCAATAGATGTTGGTAGAGAGTGAGTATCTCAGGTCACATCTAGCCATGTGTGCATAGTTTAGACAAATGCAACTGTAGTAGAGATAAACACATTTCTTCCACTTTAGCATACTTGCTTGTTACTGTATTTTCAAAATACACTTTTTTTCACATCAGATGTTATGACTTGTCACAGTTGGAAATCATTCAATGAATCATGGCTGAATTTCATTGAGCTGCCTCTGAATAGAACCGAGCCATTGCCATTACCTATGTTATTTTCGTACTATTGACAAGTCTAAATGTCTGCTGTGGAAAGGGTCTGTTGATGAAACATATTATTGATCAGGAAAAGGCAACAAACTATTTTGTAAACTTTTTACTCATATAGCATAGATCATGATCTGAGGTTATTTTACAGCTCTCTTTTGGCAGTTTGAACATTTAGTTGAAAAACATCCAGTCCAATTAATCCACCTTTTAGAGCTCTGATACATTGCAGATCTCTGTATTCAGGACTGGAAAAACTGGTAGACCATGTCTCTGCTTTCCTTAAGTTTTTTAATGCCTTGATATTATGTTATGACCTTTTCATTGCTCTGTTGCAACAATGCAAACTTTTATTACTCCCACCTTGTACTGTATGACTTAGCTATTTTTCATTGTTTTTTATCCTCTGAAAAGCAACCATTTTGTACCTATGGCACACAAACAAAAGCAAATGCAATGTGATCTCTCCTCTGTGAATTTAAATATTAATAATTATTGACATCATTCCTAAAAAAAAAAAAAAAAAGGAAAAAAAGAGCAGAGATGAAACAATGCCATTACCACAGATGCTCCGGTCTGAGCTGTGGTGCACTGCCAGGATCAAAAGTCAGTTTAATTAATTAGAGGCACAAAGGAAGCATAATCACCCCTAACATATCTCCACAGATGAGGGCACCTGGCAGGGGGAGAGGAAAATCCTCCTTACTACATCCTTACTACAACCAGCAGCACCTATTCTGGTGTTTTGGATGTCTTGTATATATATGTTTTAATGAGACAATGATGAAACAGAACCTAATTATAATGAGCATATATGTGTGTATTTTCCCCAGGTTTTAATCCGGTATGGGAAGAGACTCTGTGCTTTACACTTCATATGGCTGAGGTGGTTTTGGTGCGCTTCCTTGTGTGGGACCACGACCCAATCGGACGGGACTTTATTGGTCAACGGACTGTTGCTTTCAGCAGCCTGATGCCTGGTCTGTGCAAAATTCCTTAGTATTTTCAGCTCTTCTGAGAAAATGATCTTTTTTGTGTGTGAATGACATGAACTTAAGAGGGGACACAGTTTGTCAGCACAAGTTAGAATCACTGCAGTTCTATTTAACACAAACAGACAGACTCATACTTATACGCATAATGTCCCTCATGGCTTTGGCAGTGCTGTGGCTATGGGGCACATTATCTTGTGTCTAGTGGACCATGATTTGCTTGATTTGTAAAGTAAAAGACCTGTGGCTTGGCAGGTTATTTTTGTTGTTCACATCCATCAGAGTTGTCCCTGAACCCCTGATGCCCGCTCCTCAGGGAACTACTACACAACCACCACTCTGATGACAGCCGTTATATTTCTTTGACTCACTCCATCACTCACGCTCTCACTCACATGCTTTCTCCTTCCTTCTCTGCCAACAGGTTACAGACATGTTTACTTGGAGGGGCTGACCGAGGCGTCCATCTTTGTGCATGTGTCAGTGCATGATGTTTATGGGAAAGTAAGTGCTTGTCCCGGTATTTGTTGCAGACTTGCCCCTGTGAGTTTCTTTTGTCAACTAAGATTATATTTTGGAGATAAACAGAAAAAAATCAAGCTATGCTCCTTCAATCCCTTGTCTTTCTAGTGGAGTCCTCTAGTCCTGAACCCCAGCTTTACCATAATGCACTTTCTAGGATCTAACAAGGTATCCTGATGCCCGAGGCTCTGTGTGGTGCTGCATGAAATAGTAATGCATGGTGCAAAAGTGCAGTTTGTCCTCAGCGGTATCTTCAATGACATGTTTGTGTGACATTAAACCACTGAGTCATACAGCTTGCTTATAAGGTCATTTTTATTCAACTGTTGTTGTCTCATTTTCAACAAAGAAGGAATAATATGCAATGTAAGTGTGCATGCATAATCTACAATGGCTTCTTGCATATTATTTACTGTGGTAACTTAAGGTGTAAGGGTGCCATCTAGTGGCAATGCATATAAAAACATGCATTCGCTAAAAACTGTGTTCAGTACTTGGCATATCTTTTCATTGTGTTCATGAAAACTAACACTAATTTCACTGTTATTTGTGTAAAAGTTGTGGTCAGTCTATGTCAGTAGTCACTGCACATTGTTTGATCATGTGTGAAGCACATCTTTGTCCCTTCTTATTTCCTTCCTTCCCTTCCTGTTCCACCTGCCCTCAGGGTCATCAGCTGCGAGGTATCCGGGGTTTGTTCAACCGCTCTTCCAAGTCCTCTGTGGATACAAACTCCAGTGGCCTTCGGAAACGCTCCATCAGTGATCACCTCCTACGGCGCACAGCTAGTGCCCCAGCAAAGGGACGGAAGAAGACAAAGATGGCGCTGTCAGAGTCAGTGGCTTCGATATCAGACCAAAAGAACAGCACAGGTGCAGGAGCAGGAGGCGAGGGCATGTCAGGGAAGGAAGGAGGGGTGGAGAAGCGTCTCCAACCCCGAGCCCCCCTCACCCACAGACCTATCTCCATGCCCTTAGACAGGCTTCTGCAAGGGCAGCTATCCCTCTGCTCCCCAGACAAGGAACAACATGACATGGGTGCAGACACTGTCATTGGTGGGTATTTTTCATGTCATCCCAGTCAAGGAATTAATATATTTTAGAATCATGCAATTGTGCCCAAATTACATCAATTCTAGTTCAATCAGCATAAGAAATGTGTAAGATTCAAGATTCATTATCTAATACTAACAATAAGTAACAGCAATCTGTACCATTGATGTCAGTTAATGTCTGTTAATATCAGGGACACTATTTGGGAACAGTTATGGTGTGTTTTGCTTTGCACATTGATTAATGTACTGTAAAATGTTAGCATTTCCTAATTTCTCTCCTCTGCTTTACTTATCCTGCTACAACTATTTCAAACTCATGTACAGTAACATGTGAACTGACAGACTACAGCCTACTCTCCATGATACCTTAACATGCCTTTTCTGTCCCATCTTCATTTGTTGTGCTTCTTTATAGTAGAGAACTGACTAGGATATTCCTGCAGGTAATCTAAAATACCTATTGTCTGAAGGTTGCATCGTTCAAAAACATCCCAGTATTGCGTCCACCAAGTGTATTTTGTTCCAATGTGGTCAGAGAAATATATTGCTGTGTCATTTGATCCCATTTGACCAAACAATTCCATTTGACCATCTCTCTCCTAATCTGATGTCCGAAAACATGGATTCTTCCTTTTTTAACCTCCACAGCCTCATTTTCCAGCTTCCCCTTCACAGTTGTACTTGGTGATCCATTTGTCTGTGTATTGCTATTGCCTTGTATTGGCTGGACTGTTAATTGTTGTCATTTAATGTTGGTTGGCTTGGTGTTCTACATCTAATGCTAAAAGATAAGCCTATCTTTATTAATTGCTTTGTTCAATTATCTGTGTCCACAGGAGCTTGCTCCTTCAACAGGCCCAGGTCTTCCTCTTTGGACCCTTTCATCAAATCATCATTCTTTATCGAACCAGACATCTCTTCCCCTTCTGAGACATACATCAAAAGAAACAAAGAATTTGACCAATCAGAGGAGGCTTCCTATCTGGTTATTGGTGGGGGAGAAGTAAGAAATGAAGAAGATTATGCTAATTACCAAGCAGAAGACAATGGAGTCAACAAATCAAACAACTTCACAGCACCTTCCATGAACAGCCAGATGAGATCAGATAAACCAGAAACATCGTCAAACAGCACAGCATTTACCGTTGCACCTTCCATCTCCTCGTCCTCCTCCTCTGCCCCCTCCATCATGGCCCCTCTCTCCCCTGTCAGTGTGGACTGTGATCTTAAGAGTCCCAGCTCTCTACATGACAGCACCCTCTCCAGACTCATTGATGCTGTGTCCTTAGGCAACGAGCAAGACACATGTGGCTCTATTTCTGCTCTGATTGGTCAGTTCGAAAGTACTGTTGACCAAAACGATCTTACAATCTTATCTCATGATACCCCTTTCCGTCACTCAAACTTCAGGCCTACCACTCCTAAAGTGCTGCAAGATTTAAGGTCTCCTCTCAAGACCAACACTGCATCTCCTAACAAGAAACATATAATAAGTCCCCAAAAAGTAGCTCATAATCAGAATCATGTAAAACAGGAAATCCTTTCCTTGGCAGATGCACCTGCTCCAGCCATCCTCTCCAGCCCAGAAACTGCTGAGCTTGAGGAGGTCTACACTATTCTGGATGAGGAGGTGCTTTTGCCTGTATCAGTGTACAACCTGAAGAAACAGGCAGTCAGTGTTGAGGCAGATAAGATGGAGAGCACATCCTCAAACAGCTTGAGGTCCTCTCCTGCAAAGGTGGTTCAAGGTTTAGGGAAAGGGCACAGTGCGGGCTGGGATATGCACAGAACTGAGGAGGCTGAGGAGAGTGTATACGAGGAAGTGTTTGATCCCCCACCACCAGTACCAGAGACAGAACGGGGTCCCTCTAAAATGTACATGGGCTCCTCTGTAAACAACAACTGCTTTCAGTTTCTCCATGAGTCAGCTGGCAATGCTTTTGCAGAAGTGGAGATAAATGTTGATGAGGATCCGTTAGAGATAATGCTGACCTCGCTCAGACATGACAGCCAATGGGAGGAGCGCGTAAGTCCAACCAAACGGCATGCTATTTACCAAAACCATGAGTCAACTCCCAACTACTCCCAACAAAAACTGAATACATCATCATACCGTGATCTGCAACAGCAGTACCGTTCACATGCATCTCATGTAGCATTTTCAAAGTGTCCCTCCCCAATGAATCAGCCTTCCTACCAGCTGTCCAATCACCACCAACACCTGAACAACTCCCAGCCTTCTCCTTTTCACGGACCCGCCAACTCTAGAACCTCTAACCCTAGTCCACTGCGTCAGAACAGCTACCCTGTTCCTCAGAGCAAATCTGAGGCCTTGAACAACAGCAAAGACTTCAGCAGTTCCTACACACAACAGAAGAGCTATAGTGGCAGCCAGATCCTAAACAGGTCTCATCAAGATAGGGTTGGGTATAAACGGATGGAGAGGGAGCCAGTAAGGTGTTTCCACAATGGTTTCTCCTCTTCTGAAAGTCTGCCTAGCCAATCTGCTGTGTCTAGAAACATCAGCAGAGACAGAGGCCTATATTCCCCTTCTTCAGACTGTGATGCAGTGTACAGCCACCTGGACTATGACAGCATTACACTCCCATCAGAGTCTTCAGCTCCTCGAAACACCCAGCCACACTGCCAAAGTCGAACACAGTCATACACCCCGAAGCAATCATGGAATGAAAATGTTTCCCTCAATAATATAAGGCACCAGTCACAGCCTGAATCCATAATTTCTCTGCACTCAAATCAAGTCCCTTTATCAACAAAACCCCTGTCTGTTACCACAGACTCCACAGCCCCCAGCCCATGTAAGTCAAAGTCCCTGGGAGATCTGACCTCTGAAGACATATCATGCAACTTCCAGAGCAAATACCACATTATTAGTCGCAGTTTCATCACTCCTCATATGAGGAAGCAAAAGAGGATGGGCACCATGGGGGAAGTAACTTTCCAATCACAGTCTTGCGATCCACTTACAGAACAACTGCGTAAGCTGGTCAGTCTGGAGGGGGAAGACACTGACAGAGATAGACCTCTGCCTCCTCAGTTGCGTCACGAATCAAAACCTGCACTGTCACAGCCACAGGACACAAGTATAGCTCCTATTGTTCCCAGGGATGTAGATGATTCCCCTCCGCTCCTTACCCGTCGCCTATCCTCTCGGAGCCAAAGCCGAGTGCGTCATATTAACAGCCGTGCCCGCGAAAGACAGCAAGAGGCTCTAAAGCCTCGGGCAGGAGTAGTGATCAATAGTACTGCCAGCATTGGGGGGGTAGTACTAAGGAATAAACCAGCCTCACAGAATCCACCACCTAACAGACACTCTACTGGTTCTTACATAGCAGGCTACCTTGGTCAGCTAGAGGACAGGGGACTTCCTGAAGGAGCTTGCACGTCATTGCATTATGGAAATGGGGATCATTATGGAGATCGCTACTATACCGATGACTCCCTTCCACCTGCTGACTCTGACCACCCTGCATCAGAGCCTGAGGTCTATTTTCTGCTCAGACTGTAACTCTGACCTCTAACGACTAAGCAGTGATACTTGATGATGGTCAATTACACCAAAAGCCAGAAGATCAAAGAAATGAATACTTTCCGTTGTTTGTTTCCGTGTTCACAGACCAGTAGGTTTCCCTTACATTAATTTTTATGGGCTATTTCTAGAGAAAGAAAGTCTGTACAATGTAAGTGAAACATCACATATAATCCATGGTTGGATCTTACAGCATGAATTTCCTGTATGAAATGTCCACTATTCAATAGTGAATGGTCTTTCTAGTCTGGCAGTGTATTGTCTATATTCTGCTTAATGTGTAAATGTTCTTGGGAAGTCTGATTCCCTCAAAAAGGCTTCCTAGACTGATTGTACAGATACTTGTTATCTTTGTCCCTGTGATGTACTGTCCAAACTTTGTACATTGACTACAAAGCAAAAAAAGAAGCATTGTTTTTTAAGCAGAGAAGGAATGTCTTTCTTTTTATGATTTGAATGTGTAGTGTAATCAAACAGCTACTTTCAATAGATGGGATTCATCTTTTCAAAGATCAAATTTAAGTCTTCCTTCTCTTTTCATTGGTATTTCTTTGTTTGTATTGTGTGTAAATATTCCTGTCAATGTTTTAAATCTGAGATTGGTTTTAGTTGAGAACCAATTCTGTATCTATGTTTGTGCATGTTACCTGTGAACATGTCAGGCATGACTATGCACCAGTTTATACAATAAATGTTGCATCGCCCAACAACAATTGCACAGAACAACTAGTTGCATTGGATACTACAGAGGACATAGGCTTGTTTGTATTAGGTGCAATACAGTACATAAACTTCCATGCTTGGACTTGTTGCTTGGTATGATTTTTAGACTTCGAAAACATCATTGCAGATTTGAAAGATTTGGAGTTTAAAGGTTTTTATTTTTGTAATTGCTTTGATACAGATTGCAAAAATAATCTCTTGTTGGTTAAGGTTCTTTTATTTTGTATAATTTAATGGAAAGAAAAACAGAGTGACAAGTACGCAGGGCCTGACTGAGGAAGGGAGGGCAGCAAAGCAGCATTTTTTTTTTAATTGTTTCAGTGTTACACCATCCTTCTTTGTATTGTTGCTCATCAGAGGACTGTGAGCATTTTCCTACCAATGCAATAAAATACTGAAATATTTGATTTCATCAAATCCCATGCTTATTTCCTGTTATACTATAAAGTAACATAATTCATCAAGATTGCAGCTCAAACTCGAAATCAATTTATTGTAAGTCATAAACAGCCTCATCTTTCCCCATATGCCACCTTGAACATAATGGGATGTAATTGCTCATGAAATTACTGTATAATAGAGCTGCCAAATGACACACCTGTTGCTCTGGGCATACTATTCCCCATACTGGTTCCAAGATAGACACACCAACACCTTTAAGTTTTATGGATCAATCATAGTACAATATTCCTTGGAAATCTGTGAGAAAAAGACAAATATAGTTAGATGATTTCTTACATACTTGATCTGAACTTTCCAGATAATTGGTAAAAAAAAATTCCCCAAAAGGTTTTCTTGATCATTCTTCCAAATGGTATCTCAGTTACCCCAGGTCATTTGAATGACATCATACAGTACTGAATCTATAGTAAACATACCCTTCACACAAACACACCCACCACTGCTATCTTCATGCGAATCACTTGCTAGCTTTTGATTGTTTTTCCAGAATCACTCTCGAGAGGAATAATTTGGGCAGTGTGCTGCTTATGTCATCAGTTTTACTTTGTTGCAAAACGCTTTACACCTATTATAAATGCTCACATGCACACTTCACTTGCGCAGAGTGGGAGGGGGGTATGTTGTAGAGAAGACACCAGTTTCAGAACTGAAAATGAATCTTGTGATAGGAGCTTTTTAACAAAGTGAAACATGTCTCTGTCAAGACTGTCCTCTCTTTTTGCAGGTGACTAACATGTGGCTGTGATGTTACATTTGCACATGTTGAATTTAATGGGAACTATCTAACAGAAACTGTTGTCTCTGTCTCGGAGGTGCCTTACCATTTTTTCTCCAGGTGACATCAGACAGGTTTGATGTGAATTGTTGTTTACAGAGACTGAATGTATCACTTATTTATTGCACTCTGACATTCAGATAACAGTTATTGAGTGTATATATGTTAAATGTCCAGAACAGCTGCATCCATGTCTTGCTTCCTCTGCCTCCTCACTCGGTGGACCTCCTCAGCCCTCTCTCTGCTGCTCCTCAGTGTAGTGGGCAGACAGATGGGGCTGGAGGTGGTTCAGGCGAAGGTGTGCTCCAGGTGGGGCGCACCGGATAACAAGAGCCTCTTCCAGGATGGAGATGTGATTATTGGTGGACTTTTCAATGTGTATTACATACCATCACCTGTCGAGCAGGTCTTCACCAAGATGCCACATTATCAGCCTTGCACTGGGTAAAACTTAATCATAACTTATTATTGTTGTATATTTAATGGTTTTATTTTGTTCATATGATGGCAGCACATTGCCCGTATTTTTTACATTTTTCAGTGATGTTTTTGTCAAAATTTAAAATAGGCTTACAAGTGTTGAGCTAGTAAGGTATGCAATATTTGTGGTTTTCATTATGTTTTATAATGGGTCCACTATGAATAAGAATGTTAATGTTATATACATATATACAAACACAGATGTATTAGAGTAGAGATAATTCAATATATTTTGTCTTTTTTGTATGTATTTATACATGTTTTTGGATATTTCTTTGTTTTTATACATGTCCACATTGATTATCTGTCTTTCACTGATCTACATTACTCTAATCACTATTCCTGTGGTCTCAGTTTAGATCTAGAGCCTTTAAAATATATATATGCCATGGCGTTTGCGGTGGAGGAAATTAATGGTAACAGCACCCTGCTACCAGGAGTGAAGCTGGGCTACCGTATACTTGACAGCTGTTCCCGATACCCCTGGGCTCTGCAGGGTGCACTGTCACTGGTCGGAGGAAACACGCACAGCTGTGGTTTATCAGCCTCTATGCCTCGTTCTGCAGATTATGAACAACCCAGAGAGGAAGCAGGTATGAGTTGATATAATTAATATTCAGGTAACATTTGCTATGTCCATGAAAACAACTGATTATTACATAGAAAGACTGTGATTGAGTAATTATATGTCCAATGTTATCAGCAGGTACTAAGCTTGTTCCGTTGCTTATTGGTGCTGCTTCATCAACAACAGGCATATTTCTCTCAAGGATCCTGGGGCCTCTCTCTGTGCCAGTTGTGAGTTTTGTTGTCTTGGAAAAAAACCTCTGATGACTGCATTTTTATACAGACTACATCAAGAGGCTGAAATGATTATTAAAACAAAAATAAAATGGTATTAATTCTCTAAAAGCAATGTCAAAAAGATACTTCTGTTGTTTTTCCATCAGATCAGCTACTTGGCGAGTTGTCCTTGTCTTAGTGACAGGACAAAGTTTCCTAACTTCTTCAGAACAATCCCCAGTGATATCTTCCAAGCCCGGGTCATGGCACAAATGGCCATTCGCTTCCACTGGACATGGATGGGTGCAGTGATAGCAAATAATGATTATGGTCAATTGGCACTACAGGTGCATATTTTTATTATTCAAATGTAAATTGCCTGAAAATGTCTCTCATGTATCTCCTTCATATAGACAGCACAAATTAGCTACATGTGATCATAGTTGTTGTTCTGACCTCTATATTTCAGGTGTTTCAGGAAGAGATTCAGGGGAAAGGAGTGTGTTTGGAATTCATAGAGACTGTGCACAGAGAAACTATAGTGAGTGATGCCCGACGTGCAGCACTCACAATTCAAGCTTCGACTGCAAGGGTGATTCTCATCTTTTGCTGGTATACAGACACAAGGGCAGTATTTTTGGAACTGGCCAAGAGAAATGTGAGCAACTGGCAAAGACATATGTACAGCCTCAGGGTTTCGTTATGAAACAAAGACATATATTTTGTATGAACAAAATCTTGTTTTCCTTGTGGGAATTTATTTCAGTGTCCTCTAACTGTAGGTGACTGACAGACAGTTTCTGGCTAGTGAGGCTTGGAGTACCAGTGATGATCTTCTCCAAGATCTTACCATCTCTAAAGTGGCAAGTGGTGTTCTTGGAGTGGCCATTCGAAGTTCAACAATACCTGGATTTGAAAATTATCTGAGAAGTTTGCACCCAAGTCATCGTCCTGATGATGAATTCTTGCGAGAACTCTGGCAAAAAGAGTTTGGGTGCAGTCCTGGAGCTAAACAATCACATGCAGCACCTCTCTCTTCATATTTATCTTCAGCGCTCAAAACTAGCCATCCATCAAATGTTTTTACTTCATCTCCTGGCAAGAGGTCCCTTCAGAAAGATTCTCTACCACCCTGCAGTGGGACAGAGTCTCTGGAGGGAGTGCAGCATCCCTTCACTGACACCTCCCAGCTAAGGGTGGCATATAATGTCTACCTTGCTGTTTATGCTGCAGCCCACGCCCTTCACAGCCTTCTCTCCTGCCCCAACAGAGACAGCCCTCCTGGTAACAAGAGCTTCACTTGCTCCTCTCCAAAACACATCAAACCCATAGAGGTAAACACGATTATCACTATGTCATCTTATGAAAAGTGACTGTTCTTAAAGCAATGATAATCTTAATGTTGTAAATGCAGTTTTCATGTAGATATTTGTCCAACACTTTCAGCTGTTGCAGCACTTGAACAAAGTGAACGTCACCACACCACAAGGGGAAAGGTTTTATTTCCAAGGTGCCGACATTCCAGCAAAGTACGACCTTGTCAACTGGCAGAGCAGCCCTGAGGGGTCACTCAAACTTGTTTTGATTGGTCGAGTGGATGGGTTTGACCTCCACCTGAATGAGTCAGCTATTCAGTGGAGCACAGGATCCAATCAGGTAGTCAGATCAACATGTTGTCTAAAGGCCATTAAATCATTTGCTGTTGTTCCATTGTCCACTCAGGAGACCATATCTTTGACAATATTAATTGTCTTGTTGTTTAGGTGCCTGTTTCAGTGTGCAGTGAGAGCTGCCCCCCAGGTACCAGAAAGGCCAACAGGAAAGGAGAACCTCTCTGCTGCTTTGACTGTATCCCATGTGCTGAAGGGGAGATCAGCAATAAAACTGGTGAGGAAATCACTTCATAAGACAACAGAGATTCATGTTTGCAACCATCATTTTGCACTTTTTGTTTTGTTTTCCTTCCATCTCTCCTCCTTTTTCCTCTTCCAGGTTCCCTTCACTGTGAGCGTTGTCCATCTGAGTTCTGGTCTAATGTTGAACAAACAGCCTGCATCCCTCGTCAGCTGGACTTCCTTTCCTTTCATGAAACCTTGGGCATTACTCTGACTACAGCAGCTGTGTCTGGTGTCACAGTGACAGCAGCTGTGTTTGTGGTGTTTCTTTACTACCGTAAAACACCTATGGTAACAACCCAGACTAACATAACAGAAAGTTTGTTTTGTGCATTCAATGTTTTTGTCACAATTCTCTCTGGAAAAGTAATGACTGTTTAAATGGCCACATCTTTGTCTGTTATCACCTCTAGGTGCGAGCCAACAATTCAGAGCTGAGCTTCCTGCTTCTTGTGTCGCTGAAGCTGTGCTTCCTGTGCTCACTGGTCTTCATTGGTCGTCCATCAGTCTGGACTTGTCGGTTCCAGCAGGCAGCCTTTGGGATCAGTTTTGTACTCTGTGTTTCCTGCCTCCTGGTCAAAACCATCGTAGTCCTTGCTGTTTTCCGCTCAGCTCGGCCTGGTGCTGAAACCTTGATGAAGTGGTTTGGTCCAGGCCAACAGAGAGGAAGTGTATTCCTCTTCACCTGTATACAGGTATGAATATTGTTGAATAGATTAAATGTTGAGAACATTTTAGTACAGACAGAAAATATAGCAAGCACAGTTGAAATTTAATATCACTGACACATCTTCACTTGTCATTCAGGTTATCATCTGTGCTGTATGGCTGTCCCTCAGCCCCCCAGTGCCTCAACGTGATCTGGGTTTCCAAGGGTCAAAGGTCACCCTGGAGTGTGCCATGGCCTCTGTGGTTGGCTTCTCTCTGGTCCTGGGCTACATTGGCCTGCTGGCCTGCACCTGCCTCCTCTTGGCCTTTCTTGCTCGGAAACTCCCCGACAACTTCAATGAGGCCAAACTGATCACCTTCAGCATGCTGATATTCTGTGCTGTGTGGGTGGCCTTTGTCCCTGCTTACGTTAGCTCTCCTGGGAAATATGTTGTTGCAGTGGAAATTTTTGCAATCCTGGCCTCTAGCTATGGTTTACTGCTCTGCATTTTTGCCCCCAAATGCTTCATCATTTTGTTGAGGCCTGAGAAAAACAGTAAGAAACATCTGATGGCCAGATAGCTTTTCTGGCTTGAATGTGACCATATGACTCTCTTCAAATTTGCCTGGAGGCCTCCCCAATTGCCCTGGCCTTGTATCAAGCATGTGATCTAAATCATGTTAATTCTTTATGTGCTTAGTTGTGTGAAGGAAACAAAATGCCTTAAAGCCCCACATAATTATGGCTCTCATTGGTAACTGAATATCCAAGTTTTCTGCTGTTCATAGAAATATTTTAATGCTATCATACATTATTTATGCACCATTTAGAAAAACAGTTAAATTAAATGCTGTTCACTAAAATTGTCATTAAATTATTTTGGATTCATGTAGTGTGTTATTCTCTTTTTCTGTTTTGAATAAAAACTGTATCTGAACTCAATAAAACTCTCCATCACTTTCTCACAATCTAAAATATTTTGATTGAAATCACAACACATGAAATTAATAGATAATTCATTGAAAAGAAGTGTTGTGCTGCAGGGGATTGAGACATGCATGGTGGCCAGAGTGCAATACAATTGCAATATTACTCTTTAATAATATCTAAAAAAAATAATAACAGTTTTCTTTCAAGTGGTTTTGGGTGTATTATTCTGTTGTCAAGTTAAAAAAAATTGTTAAATTGAAAAGATCAAGAACAAGCATTGTGGTGTGTCAGGCCGGGACTGAATAGAGGACTCAGGTGCAGAGTGGCAACGTAACAGGCTTTTATTGTACACACAAAAACAACCAGTGACCTCTTCGATGAACGTGAAAGCAAGTGGCTATGAAACTTATTCTAGATTGACACGTCCTGGACCAGGTAGTGGCCAGAACTTGAGGGAACAAATTAACCTATAAGAAAAACAACACAAAACGCTCTGAAGAGAGGGATCGAGGCTATAAAATTTAGAAAACAGAAATCGCTCCAGAAGGAGGAAAAATAACAAAACTATCAACAATTATCTCTGAAAATTATGAAACAAAAAGCGCTCACAAGGAGGATAATGATTAGGCTACGAGGTAATTTCGATACTGGACTCTTAGGCTAAAACAACTGAAAAACTCTCACAAGGAGGACTATGAAATATCTAGGACAAAGACTACTAAACCTGAACAACAAAAAAAACACTCACAAGGAGGACTATGATTATACAAGGAAATAACTAAGGAACTCAAAAACTCAGAACTAGACTATGAAAATTTTCAAAACACAAAACGCTCACGAAGAGGATCAAAGGCTTACTTGGCAACTTGAACTATGGCTGTGGATCTTGGGGGGCACGGGTGAAACGACCATCTGACGAAAAACACACTGGCACGGGACAAGGGAGACGCAGACTATTTAAACACATGGAGGGTAATAGGCAACAGGTGGAGACAATAGGTAATCAGGAGGACGCACCAGTGACACATGAGGGAGGGCAAGTGCTCTGAAACGAGAGGAGAGTTAGGTTCACAAAATAAAAACAGGAAATAACAAGACAAAAACCCAAGACGGGACAAACCTCACCGCGGTGTGACAGAACCCCCCCCTCTAGGACCGGCTACCAGACGGTCCAGGCTGGTCACGATGCCGTCTATTAAAGTCCGCAATGAGCGTCTTGTCCTCTATGAAACGGGAGGGGACCCACTGTCTTTCTTCCGGGCCGTAACCCTCCCAGTCGACGAGGTACTGTTTACCCCGGCCCCTGTTGCGCACCGCCAACAGGCGATTCACCTTATACACGAGCCCCCCATCCAGCATCTCCGGAGGAGGAGGGGGAGGGAGGGTTGGGACCATGGGGCTCTCCTTGGCAGGCTTAACCTGGCTGACATGGAAGGTGGGGTGGACCCGGAGGGAGCGTGGCAGGCGGAGACGGACAGCGGCCGGGCCGATGACTTTAGTGACGGGGAATGGTCCGACAAAACGTGGTGCCAGTTTCTTCGAGGGGACCCGAAGGTGCAAATCCTTTGCCGAGAGCCACACCTTCTGTCCGGGTTGGTAGGCAGGTGCCGGGCGTCTCTTGCGGTCCGCTGCTTTCTTGGTCCTGTCCCCCTGGCGAATGAGCACTTGGCGAGCCGCCGCCCAGATGCGGCGGCATCGGCGGACCATGGCATGGGCGGAGGGGACTGAGACTTCGGGTTCTTGGTCTGTGAATAATGGGGGTTCATAACCATATACACATTTGAATGGGGAAAAACCTGTGGCTGACGTGGGTAAAGAGTTGTGGGCATACTCCACCCAGACCAGGTGTTTGCTCCATGTGGAGGGGTTCTGGGACACCAGGCACCGGAGGCCGGTTTCCAGCTGTTGGTTGAGACGCTCGGTCTGGCCGTTAGCCTCCGGGTGGTATCCCGAGGTCAGGCTGGCTCTGGCCCCGATGAGCCGACAGAATTCCCTCCAGAACCGTGACACAAACTGAGGGCCCCGGTCTGAAACAATGTCTTTTGGGAATCCGTGAATTTTGAACACATTGTTAATCATGATTTCAGCCGTGTCTTTGGCTGACGGGAGCTTGGGTAAAGCTATAAACCGGGTCATTTTAGAAAATCTGTCGACAACGGTGAGAACTGTGGTATTACCTTGTGAGACTGGAAGCCCTGTGACAAAGTCCATGGATATGTCGGACCACGGTCTGGAGGGAATAGGCAGGGGTTGCAACAAACCCGTACGTGACCCGGAGGATGGCTTGTTTCTAGCACAGACCGAACACGCCTCAACGTACTCCCGGACCTCCGGCTCCATGGACGGCCACCAGAACCTCCGCGAGATGGCGAACATCGTCCGCCGAACTCCCGGATGGCAGGAAAGCAGCGAGGAGTGAGCCCAGTGGATCACCTGTGGGCGCAGATTGAGAGGGACAAACAACCGATTATCTGGGCACCCACTAGGTGGCGGGGTCTCCCCATTTGCCTGCTTAACCTCCTTTTCTATCTGCCAAGTTACCGCTCCTACCACACAGGTCCGTGGAAGGATGGGCTCAGGTTCCTTGGCAACAGGCTCGGGGTCATAGAGACGTGACAGAGCATCGGGTTTGACGTTCTGGGACCCCGGCCTGTAAGAGAGAGAAAAAGAAAAACGGTTAAAAAACAGCGTCCACCTGGCCTGGCGAGAGTTTAATCTCTTGGCTTTGCGAATATACTCCAGATTTTTATGATCTGTCCAGACTATGAACGGGTGCTCAGCCCCCTCCAGCCAGTGTCGCCATTCTTCCAGCGCCACTTTTACAGCCAGCAGCTCCCGGTTGCCCACGTCATAGTTCCTTTCTGCTTTGGATAGGCGCCGCGACAGGAACGCACAAGGATGCATCTTTCCGTCCTGCTCCGAGCGCTGGGACAGCACAGCCCCGATGCCCTCATTGGAGGCGTCCACCTCCACCGTGAATTGCCGCTGGGGGTCCGGCAGAGTGAGGACCGGCGCTGTGGTGAAGCAAGTCTTGAGCCTCCTGAAAGCGGTCTCGGCTCCGGGTGTCCAGGTGAAGCGCACCTTGGGAGAGGTGAGAGCATGCAGGGGAGCTGCTATAGCGCTGAAGCCCCTGATAAACCGCCTATAGAAGTTCGCAAATCCGAGGAATTGCTGAACCTTCTTGCGGCTATCGGGTGTGGGCCATTCAGTCACCGCACTTACTTTCGCCGGGTCCATCTGCATCTTCCCAGGGGCTACGATGAAGCCCAGGAAAGAGATGGTTTCGGCATGAAATTCACTCTTTTCAGCTTTGACATAGAGCTTGTGATCTAGCAATCGCTGCAATACGACCGAGACGTGCTTCTTGTGTGTCTCGATGTCAGGTGAATAAATAAGGATGTCGTCAAGGTAAACATAAACAAAATGATCTATGAAATCTCTTAAAACGTCGTTGATCATGGCTTGGAATACAGCAGGGGCATTGGTCAGACCGAATGGCATAACTAGATATTCATAGTGGCCACTGGGGGTATTGAACCCTGTCTTCCACTCGTCACCCTCCCTGATCCTAACTAGATGATAAGCATTCCTCAGGTCTAATTTAGTAAAGACTCTGGCCTGTTGGAGCTGATCAAAGACGGTGGACATGAGCGGAAGTGGATAGCGATTCTTAACGGTTATGTCATTTAACGGGCTGTAATCTATACAGGGTCTGAGGGATCCGTCCTTCTTGGCCACAAAGAAAAACCCCGCCCCGGCCGGGGAGGATGACGGGCGGATTAGACCCGCCCTAAGAGAGGTTTGAATGTATTCATTCATGGCCGCTCTCTCAGGGCCGGAGACCGAATACAGTCGGCCCTTGGGAATGGTGGAGCCGGGGATGAGGTTTATGGCGCAATCATATGGTCTATGAGGAGGGAGTGACATAGCTTTGGTCTTACTGAATACCTCACGGAGGTGGTGGTAGCATGCGGGCACGGATGTCAGGTTGGTCTCGGCGTCTGTGGTGACATGAAAAGAGACATGGTTAATGGCAGACGTGTTATTTCCTTGAACTGTGTTGACCCCGCAGTGATCGCTACAGTCATGCCCCCACCCCCTTATAGCCCCAGTTTTCCAGTCTATGTGTGGGTTGTGTCTGCATAGCCATGGATATCCGAGAACCAGAGTCTGTGATGTGGATCTGAACAGGAGAAAGTTAGTACATTCCTTGTGCCCGCTTATAAGCAGTTCCAGTGGCTCAGTGGTGTGCGTGATAAAAAATAGTTCTTTGCCGTCCAGGGCCCGGGCCCGAACAGGGGTGGGCAACGGCATGGACTTTAACCCCAGCTGGGTGGCCAAACCCCAGGACATTAGACTTTCATCGGCCCCTGAGTCAATAAGCGCTTTGAGACTAGTGGTGGTGTTACGGTGGATTACCTTGACCGGGGTGAGGGCTCGTGGAGATCGGTCCGGCGTCGCGACCGCACTCTCCGGTTTAAGTTTCTTGGTGGGGCATGAGGCTATGAGATGACCAGCCTCCCCGCAATAGAAGCACCGACCTTCCATCAGCCGACGCCGGCGCTCCTCAGGGTTTAACCGCGCCCGGCCGAGATGCATGGGTTCGGGACCTCCACTCGAGGAGGCGGGGAAATGTGAGTCTGGGAGCGAGGATCGGGGTTCCAGCCACACCGGTGCCGGAGCGCGTGCGAGTCTTTCCTCTGTGAGCCGATTTCCTCGGCAATGCTTGAGCTCTTGTATTCGGTTGTCGGTGCGGATGGCCAGAGCGATGAGCGAATCCAAGTCAGGAGGCAAGTCCAGCGGAACCAGCATCTCCTGGATGGATGAAGACAGCCCTTTCAAAAACACGTCGTATAACGCCGTGGAATTCCACCCACTCTCTGCCGCCAGCGTGCGGAAATGAATGGCGTAGTCGCAGACAGAATTCTTGCCTTGTTTCAGTCCACTCAACTCACGAGCCTTCTCCCTGCTGGTTGTCACCGGATCGAATGTCCTCAACAACGCCTCTTTAAAGTCATTGAGTGCGTTACACAGAAGTGAGTCGCGATCCCACTCCGCCATAGCCCAGGTCCTTGCCCGCCCGGTCAGGTGCGAAACCATAAAGGCGATCTTGGATCGCTCTGTGGGAAAAGCATGAGGAGAATGTTCAAAATGGATGGAGCAGTCTGTAAGGAATGACTTACACTGTCCTGGTTCTCCAGAATAACGCTCCGGTGGTGCCAGCTTGGGACCTGCTCCGCTGAAAGGAGCGTGCTGCACCGAACCCGTGGCGGGAGGTGGAGGCTGTGGCTCTGCAGGAGGCATGGTGGTTTGCCGCAGGTGGTCGACCAAGTCCCTCACCTGGGACGAGAGTTGCCCGAGTTGGGAAGCCATGGCCGCCTGAAACTCCTCCTGACGGGAGATACGGGCTTCCTGGGCGTGCATGGCGGCCGTGAGCTGGTCGGTCTCTGCTGAGTCCATACTGGCCAGTGTGTACTGTCAGGCCGGGACTGAATAGAGGACTCAGGTGCAGAGTGGCAACGTAACAGGCTTTTATTGTACACACAAAAACAACCAGTGACCTCTTCGATGAACGTGAAAGCAAGTGGCTATGAAACTTATTCTAGATTGACACGTCCTGGACCAGGTAGTGGCCAGAACTTGAGGGAACAAATTAACCTATAAGAAAAACAACACAAAACGCTCTGAAGAGAGGGATCGAGGCTATAAAATTTAGAAAACAGAAATCGCTCCAGAAGGAGGAAAAATAACAAAACTATCAACAATTATCTCTGAAAATTATGAAACAAAAAGCGCTCACAAGGAGGATAATGATTAGGCTACGAGGTAATTTCGATACTGGACTCTTAGGCTAAAACAACTGAAAAACTCTCACAAGGAGGACTATGAAATATCTAGGACAAAGACTACTAAACCTGAACAACAAAAAAAACACTCACAAGGAGGACTATGATTATACAAGGAAATAACTAAGGAACTCAAAAACTCAGAACTAGACTATGAAAATTTTCAAAACACAAAACGCTCACGAAGAGGATCAAAGGCTTACTTGGCAACTTGAACTATGGCTGTGGATCTTGGGGGGCACGGGTGAAACGACCATCTGACGAAAAACACACTGGCACGGGACAAGGGAGACGCAGACTATTTAAACACATGGAGGGTAATAGGCAACAGGTGGAGACAATAGGTAATCAGGAGGACGCACCAGTGACACATGAGGGAGGGCAAGTGCTCTGAAACGAGAGGAGAGTTAGGTTCACAAAATAAAAACAGGAAATAACAAGACAAAAACCCAAGACGGGACAAACCTCACCGCGGTGTGACATGGTGCGACTGTGTGCATTTACCTCAGCAAAAAGGTTAAAGGAGCTGCTAAACATAACTGGTCATAAGAAATTAGCTGTGCAGAAAATAACATTTAATTGTACATTTTTCTGTTTTAGATTGACCAGAACCAACTGAAAATAGCCTTTATTGAAGAGCACCCTGTCGTGTGAGAGAGGCTGCATGTTATCTGTACATTCACAGGTTCAGAATTTATGCAGCCTGGAGGCTTTTGGGCTACTGCTAACTTCACACACCCTGATCATTTGCTAGCATTGTATTGTTTTTCCACCATCACTCTCGAGAGAAATTATTTTGGGTTGTGAGCTGCTTGTGTCATCAGGGTCCTCCTTGCAAAACGCTTTATAGCTATTATAAATATCACATCAACACTTCACTTGTGCAGAGTGGGAGGGGGGTGCGTTTCAGTCAAGACACCAGTTTCAGATCTGAAAATGTATCTTGTGATAGGAGCTTCTTAACAAAGTGAAACATGTTTTTGCTCATACTGTCCTTCCTTTGTGCAGGTGACTGACATGTGGCTGTGGTGTTATATTTGCACACGTTGAATTTAATGGAATTTGTCTTTGGTAACAGGAACTGTTGAACATTGTCTGTGAGGTGCCTTACCATTTTCTCTCTGCTTCATGCACTCTGTTGTCAGGTTTGATGTGAACTGTGTTTTCCACAGATTGAATGTCTTGCACTTCTCAGTGATGCATATTCTTACATTCAGATAAAAGTCACTTATATGTGATACATGTCCAGAACAGCTGCATCCATGTATTGCTTCCTCTGGCTCCTCACTCGGTGGACCTCCTCAGCCCTCTCTCTGCTGCTCCTCAGTGTAGTGGGCAGACAGATGGGGCTAGAGGTGGTCCACGCGATAGTGTGCTCCAGGTGGGGCGCACCGGGTGACAAGAGCCTCTTCCAGGATGGAGATGTGATTATTGGTGGACTTTTCAATGTGTATTACATACCATCAGCTGTCGAGCAGGTCTTCACCAAGATGCCACATTATCAGCCTTGCACTGGGTAAAACTTAATCATAACTTTTATTATTGTTTTATATTTAATGGGAATTATGTTGTTCATATGATGACAGCACATTGCCTGTATTTTTCACATTTTTCAGTGATGCGAATATGTTTTTGTTAATATTCAAAATGAGCTTACAAAGTGTCGAGTATATGTGAATACATATATATATATATACACACACACATACATATATATGTACACACACATACATATATATGTACACACACAGATTTATGATAGTAGAGTTAATTCAATATATTCTTGTGTATTTCTCTTCTGTTTGTATGTATTAAAACACATTGTTGCACATTTGTTGTTTCTATATTTAAGTCCACAATGATTATCTGTCTTTCACTGATTTACATTATTCTAATTACTATTCCCGTGGTCTCAGTTTAGATCAAGAGCCTTTAAAATATATATATGCCATGGCGTTTGCGGTGGAGGAAATCAATGGTAACAGCACCCTGCTACCAGGAGTGAAGCTGGGCTACCGTATACTTGACAGCTGTTCCCGATACCCCTGGGCTCTGCAGGGTGCACTGTCACTGGTCGGAGGAGACACACACAGCTGTGATTTATCAGCCTCTATGCCTCGTTCTACAGATTATGAACAACCCAGAGAGGAAGCAGGTATGAGTTGATATAATTAATATTCAGGTAACATTTGCTATGTCCATGAAAACAACTGATTATTACATAGAAAGACTGTGATTGAGTAATTATATGTCCAATGTTATCAGCTGGTGGTCAGCCTGTTTCATTACTCATTGGAGCTGCTTCATCAACAACAGGCATAATGATGTCCAGGATCCTGGGGCCTCTCTCTGTGCCAGTTGTGAGTTTCATTATCTTGGGAAAAATCTCTGATGACTGCATTTTTATACAGTCTACAACAAGAGGCTGAAACAATTATGAAATCATTTTAATCAAAAATAAAATGGTATTATTTCTCTAAAAGCAATGTCAAAAAGATATTTCTGTTGTTTTTCCATCAGATCAGCTACTTGGCGAGTTGTCCCTGTCTTAGTGACAGGACAAAGTTTCCTAACTTCTTCAGAACAATCCCCAGTGATATCTACCAAGCCCGGGTCATGGCACAAATGGCCATTCGCTTCCACTGGACATGGATGGGTGCAGTGATAGAAAACAATGATTATGGTCAATTGGCACTACAGGTGCATGATTTTGTTATTCGAGTGTAAATTGCTTGAAAATGTCTCTCATGTATCTCCTTCATACAGTAGACAGTGCAAATTAGCTACATGTGAACAGAGTTGTTGTTCTGACCTCCATATTTCAGGTGTTTCAGGAAGAGATTCAGGGTAAAGGAGTGTGTTTGGAATTCATAGCAACCGTGAGCAGAGAAACTATAGTGAGTGATGCCAGACGTGCAGCACTCACAATTCAAGCTTCAACTACGAGGGTGATTCTGATCTTTTGCTGGTATACCGATGTGAGGAAACTGTTCCTGCATCTAGCCAAGATAAATGTGAGCAACTGGCAAAGACATATGTACAGCCTCAGGTTTCATCATTAAAACAAAGATATATATTTTGTATGAACAAAATGCTGTTTTCCTTGTGGGAATTTATTTCAGTGTCCTCTAACTGTAGGTGACCGACAGACAGTTTCTGGCCAGTGAGGCTTGGAGTACCAGTGATGATCTTCTCCAAGATCTTACCATCTCTAAAGTGGCAAGTGGTGTTCTTGGAGTGGCCATTCGAAGTTCAACAATACCTGGATTTGAAAATTATCTGAGAAGTTTGCACCCAAGTCATCATCCTGATGATGAATTCTTGCGAGAGCTCTGGCAAAAAGAGTTTGGGTGCAGTCCTGGAGCTAAACAATCACATGCAGCACCTCTCTCTTCATATTTATCTTCAGCGCTCAAAACTAGCCATCCATCAAATGTTTTTACTTCATCTCCTGGCAAGAGGTCCCTTCAGAAAGATTCTCTACCACCCTGCAGTGGGACAGAGTCCCTGGAGGGAGTGCAGCATCCCTTCACTGACACCTCCCAGCTAAGGGTGGCATATAATGTCTACCTTGCTGTTTATGCTGCAGCCCACGCCCTTCACAGCCTTCTCTCCTGCCCCAACAGAGACAGCCCTCCTAGTAACAAGAGCTTCTGCTCCTCTCCAAAACACATCAAACCCATAGAGGTAAACACGATTATCACGATGTCATCTTATGAAAAGTGACTGTTCTTAAAGCAATGATAATCTTAATGTTGTAAATGCAGTTTTCATGTAGATATTTGCCCAACACTTTCAGCTGTTGCAGCACTTGAACAAAGTGAACGTCACCACACCACAAGGGGAAAGGTTTTATTTCCAAGGTGCCGACATTCCAGCAAAGTACGACCTTGTCAACTGGCAGAACACCCCTGAGGGGTCACTCAAACTTGTTTTGATTGGTCGAGTGGATGGGTTTGACCTCCACCTGAATGAGTCAGCTATTCAGTGGAGCACAGGATCCAATCAGGTAGTCAGATCAACATGTTGTCTAAAGGCCATTAAATCATTTGCTGTTGTTCCATTGTCCACTCAGGAGACCATGTCTTTGACAATATTAATTGTCTTGTTGTTTAGGTGCCTGTTTCAGTGTGCAGTGAGAGCTGCCCCCCAGGTACCAGAAAGGCCAACAGGAAAGGAGAACCTCTCTGCTGCTTTGACTGTATCCCATGTGCTGAAGGGGAGATCAGCAATAAAACTGGTGAGGAAATCACTTCATAAGACAACAGAGATTCATGTTTGCAACCATCATTTTCCACTTTTTGTTTTGTTTTCCTTCCATCTCTCCTCCTTTTTCCTCTTCCAGGTTCCCTTCACTGTGAGCGTTGTCCATCTGAGTTCTGGCCTAATGTTGAACAAACAGCCTGCATCCCTCGTCAGCTGGACTTCCTTTCCTTTAATGAAACCTTGGGCATTACTCTGACAACAGCAGCTGTGTCTGGTGCTGCAGTGACAGCAGCTGTGTTTGTGGTGTTTCTTCACTACCGTAAAACACCTATGGTAACAACCCAGACTAACATAACAGAAAGTTTGTTGTATGCATTTGACACATGTCTTTCTGAAAAAGTATTGTCTTTCCCACATCTTTGTCTGTTATCACCTCTAGGTGCGAGCCAACAATTCAGAGCTGAGCTTCCTGCTTCTTGTGTCGCTGAAGCTGTGCTTCCTGTGCTCACTGGTCTTCATTGGTCGTCCATCAGTCTGGACTTGTCGGTTCCAGCAGGCAGCCTTTGGGATCAGTTTTGTACTCTGTGTTTCCTGCCTCCTGGTCAAAACCATCGTAGTCCTTGCTGTTTTCCGCTCAGCTCGGCCTGGTGCTGAAACCTTGATGAAGTGGTTTGGTCCAGGCCAACAGAGAGGAAGTGTATTCCTCTTCACCTGTATACAGGTATGGATATTTTTTAACAGATTAAATGCTGAGAACATTTTAGTACAGACAGAAAATATAGCAAGTACAGTTGAAATTTAATATCACTGACACATCTCCACTTGTCATTCAGGTTATCATCTGTGCTGTATGGCTGTCCCTCAGTCCCCCAGTGCCTCAACGTGATCTGGGTTTCCAAGGGTCAAAGGTCACCCTGGAGTGTGCCATGGCCTCTGTGGTTGGCTTCTCTCTGGTCCTGGGCTACATTGGCCTGCTGGCCTGCACCTGCCTCCTCTTGGCCTTTCTTGCTCGGAAACTCCCCGACAACTTCAATGAGGCCAAACTGATCACCTTCAGCATGCTGATATTCTGTGCTGTGTGGGTGGCCTTTGTCCCTGCTTACGTTAGCTCTCCTGGGAAATATGTTGTTGCAGTGGAAAGTTTTGCAATCCTGGCCTCTAGCTATGGTTTACTGCTCTGCATTTTTGCCCCCAAATGCTTCATCATTTTGTTGAGGCCTGAGAAAAACAGTAAGAAACATCTGATGGCCAGATAGCTTTTCTGGCTTGAATGTGACCATATGACTCTCTTCAAATTTGCCTGGAGGCCTCCCCAATTGCCCCGGCCTTGCATCAAGCATGTGATCTAAATCATGTTAATTCTTTATGTGCTTAGTTGTGTGAAGGAAACAAAATGCCTTAAAGCCCCACATAATTATGGCTCTCATTGGTAACTGAATATCCAAGTTTTCTGCTGTTCATAGAAATATTTTAATGCTATCATACATTATTCATGCACCATTTAGAAAAACAGTTAAATTAAATGCTGCTCACTAAAATTCTCATTATGTGGTGACACTAGTTCTGTTGATCTCACACACAAAGAACACTATTATTCTGAAGGGACAGCAGGGGTATGTTTTCCGGTTTTGGAAGGCGTGAGTGTGGTTAAAAACTTCGAACTTGTTGGAAGCAGTTAAGTTTTGTGGGGGGTTGAATAAATAAACAGAGACTCAAGCTCACCTCTCGTCTCTTTTTATCAACTTCCACATTGGTGACCCCGACGTTCGCAGCATGTCGGTAGAGAGCACTTCATCTGCTGCCGCTGCCACGGCCGCACCGGCTGTTTTCGCGGCTACTGTTAAACTCCCGGACTTTTGGCAGCACGACCCGGAGCCATGGTTTCAACATGTTGAGGCTCACCTGCGCGGCATAACCATGGACGACACAAAGTATTTTCACGTCGTCGTGGCTTTGGATTCAGCCACTACACGCAGGTTAATGGGACTGCTCCGGGACCTGCCTCAGTCCGGCAAGTATGCTGCGGTTAAGAAGGAGTTACTGCAACGGTACCAGCTCTCGGATATGGAGCGAGCCGATCGCCTGTTGTCTCTGACTGGTTTAGGAGATAGCAAGCCTTCTGAGCTGATGGAGAATATGTTAGCGCTGCTTGGCTCCGGTGATGCTTCGTTTCTTTTCATCCACCTGTTCCAGCGCCAACTCCCGCCACAAGTGCGTACTGCCCTGGCCAACTCTTCCCTGATTCGCACTAAAGATTATCGGGGTTTAGCCGAAGAAGCGGACAGACTTTTGCTGGCATCCAGGCAGTTTTCAGTGCATGCCGTGTTGCCAGTGCAGCATGATGTCGACGGCTCTGTGGAGGTGGCCATTGTCACGGAGCGCCAGAGGAAGGAGAGCAGCCTGTGTTTCTACCACCGCCGTTTTGGAGTGAAAGCACAGTGTTGTATTCCACCTGCTCCTTTCAGCAGCCGGGAAACGGGAAGGCCGGCTCGCTAGCAGCTACTTGCACTGGCAACGACAGTAAGCTGCTTTTCATTGAGGACAGCACTTCAGGACGACGTTTCCTTGTGGATTCGGGGGCGCAGCGGAGCATCGTACCCGCCTCATCTGCAGACGCTCTGGGACACGGACAGGGGCCCCCTCTGGACGCGGCGAACGCCACCCCCATCCGCACCTTCGGCACCAGGTTCATGACTGTGTGTTTTAAAGGGCGTGAGTTCAGCTGGGATTTTGTTGCAGCCTCTGTTTCAGTTCCAATTCTGGGCGCAGATTTTTTGTGTGCATACAGACTGTTATTAGATGTAGCAAACAGATGTTTGATTGATGCTGTGTCTTTTGATTGTTACCCATGTACTCTGGGGAAAACAGGGCCGCTTCTCGCTAACATGTTAGCCACGGGGGATGTGTACCAACGTCTTCTCGCTGAGTTTCCCACCCTCACTGTTCCCACATTTTCTGCTGCAGTGGCTAAGCACGGGGTAGAACACTACATTACAACTGTGGGCCCGCCAGTTTTTGCATGTGCGCGCCGTTTGGATGCGGCTAAGTTGGTCATAGCTAAAGAGGAGTTTGCCAACAGGGAGCAGCTGGGCATTGTGCGCCGTTCTGACAGCCCTTGGGCTTCACCCCAGCACATGGTTCCTAAGTCAGATGGGGGTTGGCGCCCTTGTGGGGATTTCCGGCGACTCAACAATGCTACTACTAATGACAGGTATCCGGTTCCCCACATCCAAGATTTTTCTGTGCATCTTGCGGGGGCAGGCATTTTCTCTAAGGTCGATTTGGTGAGGGGCTACCACCAGGTGCCGGTCCACCCTCAGGACGTTCCCAAAACGGCAGTCATCACTCCTTTTGGGCTTTTTGAGTTTTTGAGAATGCTGTTTGGCCTGAAGGGAGCAGCGCAGACGTTTCAGCGTCTCATGGACTCTGTGTTGCGGGACATGCCTTTCCTTTTTGTGTACCTGGACGACATACTGGTGGCAAGTGCTTCTGTGGAGGAGCACATGTTACACCTTCGCCAGCTTTTTGTGCGCCTCAGTGAGCATGGGTTAATTGTGAACCCCTCTAAATGCCAGTTTGGACTTTCAGAGATTGAGTTCCTGGGGCATAGTGTGTCACAACAGGGTGCAGTGCCACTCCCTGCTAAAGTCCAAGCAGTTTCTGCATTTCCCCGCCCCTCCTCCGTGAAGCCCTTGCAGGAGTTTTTGGGCATGGTTAACTTTTACAATCGTTTCATCCCGCGAGCTGCCCACATTATGCACCCTCTGTACGAAGCGTTGAAAGGCAAGAAGGGTAAACAGGACATAGAGTGGACCCCAGAGAGATTGCGGGCTTTTGACGATGCTAAGACGGCGCTGGCCAATGCAGCCTTGTTAGCCCACCCCGACCCTGCTGCGCCCATCGGCTTGATGACTGATGCATCCAATTATGCATCCGGAGCGGTTTGTGAGCAGTGGGTGGATGGGGCCTGGCAGCCCCTGGCCTTTTTTAGCAAGAAATTGCGAGAATCTGAGAGGAAATATAGCACATTCGACAGAGAGCTCTTAGCCCTTTTCCTCGCTACACGCCATTTCAGGTTCCTCTTAGAGGGCCGGGAGTTCACTGCTTATGTTGACCACAAGCCTCTTACGTTTGCTATGGCCAAAACCTCTGAGCCATGGTCGGCACGGCAGCAACGACAGCTTTCTGCTATTTCCGAGTTTACAACTGACATTCAACATGTGGCCGGGAAGAACAACTTGGTTGCGGACTGCCTCTCTCGTGCCCTTGTCGCCACTGTTAATTTGGAAATAGACTATGCTGGGATGGCTGCAGACCAGCTGGCGGACTTGGAGGTGCAGATGCTGCGCACGGCCGAGTCTAGTTTGCAGTTGGAGGATGTCCCTTTTCACGACTGTGGGACAACCCTCCTTTGTGACATTTCTATGGGCAAGCCACGCCCTTTGGTCCCTGCTGCTTGGCGCCGCCGCGTTTTTGATGCTGTGCACTCCCTGTCCCACCCGGGGGTTAAAGCTTCTGTTAGGTTGGTGGGGGCCAAGTTTGTGTGGCCTGGCCTCAGGAAGGACGTTAAGGTTTGGGCCACTACATGCGCTGCCTGCCAAACTCCACCGGACCACAGCATACAACCCACAAGCTAATGGACTGTGTGAGCGGTTTCATCGTACTATGAAGGCTGTCCTCCGTGCGTCTCTGGTGGACAGTAATTGGGTGGACAGGCTGCCCTGGGTTTTGTTGGGCCTGCGCTCCGCCCCCAAGGAGGACCTGGACTCCTCCTCCGCTGAGTTGGTTTTGGGTCAGACTCTGAGGGTCCCCGGAGAGTTCCTTCCCAGTGTTCCGGGTTTGGGCCCCAGCGTGGTTGGGAGGTCTAGTTTCCAACGGGGGGCTGGAGTTTTCTCGCCAGTCGCAGCGCACCACTGCCTGCCTCAGTCGTACATCCCGAAGGACCTTATGTCAGCCAAGTACGTTTTTATTCGACATGACGCACACCGCTCTCCATTGCAGGCTCCTTATGATGGTCCCTTTCGTGTGCTGGAAATGGGGCGTAAGTTTTTTCTGGTGGAGATGGGAACGGGGAAGGACCGGGTTTCAGTTGATCGTTTGAAGCCCGCTCATGTGCTCCAGGATGACGAGGTGGAGCTGGCACGCCCTGCCCGCCGGGGCTGCCCTCCGAATCCTGTCCCTAAGGTCGAACCATTGTCCATTCCTGCCCCGCCGCCTGTGACTGCTCAGCACAGTCGTAGGGGTAGAGCGATCAAGTTGCCTGAGCGGTATACTTAGGGTTTTGCATTTCACACAGTTGTGCCTTTTCTTTTGTGTATGTTTATGCTGTGTTTTAACATGTTGTTTTTGACGGTTGTGTACTTTTGTGTGTTCTGGGGGGACCTGTGTGGTGACACTAGTTCTGTTGATCTCACACACAAAGAACACTATTATTCTGAAGGGACAGCAGGGGTATGTTTTCTGGTTTTGGAAGGCGTGAGTGTGGTTAAAAACTTCGAACTTGTTGGAAGCAGTTAAGTTTTGTGTGGAGTTAAATAAATAAACAGAGACTCAAGCTCACCTCTCGTCTCTTTTTATCAACTTCCACAATTAAATTATTTTGGATTCATGTAGTGTGTTGTTCTCTTTTTCTGTTTTGAATAAAAACTGTATCTGAACTCAATAAAACTCTCCATCACTTTCTCACAATCTAAAATATTTTGATTGAAATCACAACACATGAAATTAATAGATAATTCATTGAAAAGAAGTGTTGTGCTGCAGGGGATTGAGACATGCATGGTGGCCAGAGTGCAATACAATTGCAATATTACTCTTTCATAATATCTAAAAAAAATAATAACAGTTGTCTTTCAAGTTGTTTTGGGAGTATTATTCTGTTGTCAAGTTAAAAAAATGTTAAATTGAAAAGATCAAGAACAAGCGTTGTGGTGCGACTGTGTGCATTTACCTCAGCAAAAAGGTTAAAGAAGCTGCTCAACATAACTGGTCATAGGAAATTAGTTGTGCAGAAAACAACATTTAATAGCACATTTTTCTGTTTTAGATTGACCAGAATCAACTGAAAATAACCTTTATTGAAAAGCACCCTGTCGTGTGAGAGAGGCTGCATGTTATCTGTACATTCACAGGTGCATGTATTCAGAATTTATGCAGCCTGGAGGCTTTTGGGCTACTGCTAACTTCACACACCCTGATCATTTGCTAGCATTGTATTGTTTTTCCACCATCACTCTCGAGAGAAATTATTTTGGGTTGTGAGCTGCTTGTGTCATCAGGGTCCTCCTTGCAAAACGCTTTATAGCTATTATAAATATCACATCAACACTTCACTTGTGCAGAGTGGGAGGGGGGTGCGTTTCAGTCAAGACACCAGTTTCAGATCTGAAAATGTATCTTGTGATAGGAGCTTCTTAACAAAGTGAAACATGTTTTTGCTCATACTGTCCTTCCTTTGTGCAGGTGACTGACATGTGGCTGTGGTGTTATATTTGCACACATGTTGAATTTAATGGAATTTGTCTTTGGTAACAGGAACCGTTGAACATTGTCTGTGAGGTGCCTTACCATTTTCTCTCTGCTTCATGCACTCTGTTGTCAGGTTTGATGTGAACTGTGTTTTCCACAGATTGAATGTCTTGCACTTCTCAGTGATGCATATTCTTACATTCAGATAAAAGTCACTTATATGTGATACATGTCCAGAACAGCTGCATCCTTGTCTTGCTTCCATTGGCTCCTCACTCGTTGGACCTCCTCAGCCCTCTCTCTGCTGCTCCTCAGTGTAGTGGGCAGACAGATGGGGCTGGAGGTGGTCCACGCAACAGTGTGCTCCAGGTGGGGCGCACCGGGTGACAAGAGCCTCTTCCAGGATGGAGATGTGATTATCGGTGGACTTTTCAATGTGTATTACAAATCTTCAGCTGTCCAGCAGGTCTTCACCAAGATGCCACATTATCAACCTTGCACTGGGTAAAACTTAATCATAACTTATTATTGTTGAATGTTTAATGGTTATTATGTTGTTCATATGATGACAGTACACTGCCTGTATTTTTCACATTTTTCAGTAATGCGAATGTTTTTGTTAATATTCAAAATAAGCTTAAAAAGTGTCAAGCCAGTAAGGTATGCAATAATTGTGGCTTTCATTATGTTTTACAATAGGACCATTATTAATGAGAATTTTATGGTTATATGCATAGATATAAACACAGATTTATGATAGTAGAGTTAAGTCAATATATTTGCTCTTTTTTGTATTACTTGTATGTATTTATACACGTTTTTGGATATTTTTTTGTTTCTATACATGCCCACAATGATTATCTGTCTTTCACTGATTGACATTATTCTAATTACTATTCCTGTGGTCTCAGTTTAGATCTAGAGCCTTTAAAATATATATATGCTATGGCGTTTGCGGTGGAGGAAATTAATGGTAACAGCACCCTGCTACCAGGAGTGAAGCTGGGCTACCGTATACTTGACAGCTGTTCCCGATACCCCTGGGCTCTGCAGGGTGCACTGTCACTGGTCGGAGGAGACACGCACAGCTGTGGTTTATCAGCCTCTATGCCTCGTTCTGCAGATTATGAACAACCCAGAGAGGAAGCAGGTATGAGTTGATATAATTTATTATTCAGGTAACATTTGCTATGTCCATGAAAACAACAACTGATGAAAGCGTAGAAAGACTGTGTTTGAGTAATTATATGTCCAATGTTATCAGCAGGTGGTCAGCCTGTTTCATTACTCATTGGTGCTGCTTCATCAACAACAGGCATAATGATGTCCAGGACCCTGGGGCCTTTCTCTGTGCCAGTTGTGAGTTTCATTTCTTGGAAAAAACCTCTGATGACTGTATTTTATGCAGTCTACAACAAGAGGCTGAAACAATTCTTAAATTATTTTAATCAAATATAAAATTGTATAATGGGATTAATTCTCTAAAAGCAATGTCAAAAAGATATTTCTGTTGTTTTTCCATCAGATCAGCTACTTGGCGAGTTGTCCCTGTCTTAGTGACAGGACAAACTTTCCTAACTTCTTCAGAACAATCCCCAGTGATATCTACCAAGCCCGGGTCATGGCACAAATGGCCATTCGCTTCCAATGGACATGGATGGGTGCAGTGATAGAAAACAATGATTATGGTCACTTGGGGCTACAGGTGCATGTTCTTGCTATTCTAATGTAAATTGCCTGAAAATGTCTCTCATGTATCTCCTTCATACAGTGGACAGTGCAAATGAGCTACATGTGATCATAGTTGTTGTTCTGACCTCTATATTTCAGGTGTTTCAGGAAGAGATTCAGGGGAAAGGCGTGTGTTTGGAATTCATAGAGACTGTGCACACAGAAACTATAGTGAGTGATGCCCGACGTGCAGCACTCACAATTCAAGCTTCGACTGCGAGGGTGATTCTCATTTTTTGCTGGTATATAGATGCAAAGGCAGTATTTCTGGAACTGGCCAAGATAAATGTGAGCACCTGGGATGGAAATATGGAGCCTCAGGATTTAATCATTACACAAAGAAATATATTTTTGAGGAACAAAATGTTGTTTTCCTTGTGGGAATTTATTTCAGTGTCCTCTAACTGTAGGTGACTGACAGACAGTTTCTGGCCAGTGAGGCTTGGAGTACCAGTGATGATCTTCTCCAAGATCTTACCATCTCTAAAGTGGCAAGTGGTGTTCTTGGAGTGGCCATTCGAAGTTCAACAATACCTGGATTTGAAAATTATCTGAGAGGTTTGCACCCAAGTCATCGTCCTGATGATGAATTCTTGCGAGAACTCTGGCAAAAAGAGTTTGGGTGCAGTCCTGGAGCTAAACAATCACATGCAGCACCTCTCTCTTCATATTTATCTTCAGCGCTCAAAACTAACAATCCGTCAAATGTTTCTACTTCATCTCCTGGCAAGAGGTCCCTTCAGAAAGATTCTCTACCACCCTGCAGTGGGACAGAGTCCCTGGAGGGAGTTCAACTTCCCTTCACTGACACCTCCCAGCTAAGGGTGGCATATAATGTCTACCTTGCTGTTTATGCTGCAGCCCACGCCCTTCACAGCCTTCTCTCCTGCCCCAACAGAGACAGCCCTCCTGGTAACAAGAGCTTCACTTGCTCCTCTCCAAAACACATCAAACCCATAGAGGTAAACACGATTATCACGATGTCATCTTATGAAAAGTGACTGTTCTTAAAGCAATGATAATCTTAATGTTGTAAATGCAGTTTTCATGTAGATATTTGTCCAACACTTTCAGCTGTTGCAGCACTTGAACAAAGTGAACGTCACCACACCACAAGGGGAAAGGTTTTATTTCCAAGGTGCCGACATTCCAGCAAAGTACGACCTTGTCAACTGGCAGAACACCCCTGAGGGGTCACTCAAACTTGTTTTGATTGGTCGAGTGGATGGGTTTGACCTCCACCTGAATGAGTCAGCTATTCAGTGGAGCACAGGATCCACTCAGGTAGTCAGATCAACATGTTGTCTAAAGGCCATTAAATCATTTGTTGTTGTTGTTGTTGTCATTGTCCACTCACAAGACCATGTCTTTGACAATATTAATTGTCTTGTTGTTTAGGTGCCTGTTTCAGTGTGCAGTGAGAGCTGCCCCCCAGGTACCAGAAAGGCCAACAGGAAAGGAGAACCTCTCTGCTGCTTTGACTGTATCCCATGTGCTGAAGGGGAGATCAGCAATAAAACTGGTGAGGAAATCATTTCATAAGACAACAGAGATTCATGTTTGCAACCATCATTTTGCACTTTTTGTTTTGTTTTCCTTCCATCTCTCCTCCTTTTTCCTCTTCCAGGTTCCCTTCACTGTGAGCGTTGTCCATCTGAGTTCTGGTCTAATGTTGAACAAACAGCCTGCATCCCTCGTCAGCTGGACTTCCTTTCCTTTAATGAAACCTTGGGCATTACTCTGACAACAGCAGCTGTGTCTGGTGCTGCAGTGACAGAAGCTGTGCTTGTGGTGTTTCTTTACTACCGTAAAACACCTATGGTAACAACCCAGACTAACATAACAGAAAGTTTGTTTTGTGCATTCAATGTTTTTGTCATAAGTTTCTCTGGAAAAGTAATGTCTTGTTTAAATGGCCACATCTTTGTCTGTTATCACCTCTAGGTGCGAGCCAACAATTCAGAGCTGAGCTTCCTGCTTCTTGTGTCGCTGAAGCTGTGCTTCCTGTGCTCACTGGTCTTCATTGGTCGTCCATCAGTCTGGACTTGTCGGTTCCAGCAGGCAGCCTTTGGGATCAGTTTTGTACTTTGTGTTTCCTGCCTCCTGGTCAAAACCATTGTAGTCCTTGCTGTTTTCCGCTCAGCTCGGCCTGGTGCTGAAACCTTGATGAAGTGGTTTGGTCCAGGCCAACAGAGAGGAAGTGTATTCCTCTTCACCTGTATACAGGTATGAATATTGTTGAATAGATTAAATGTTGAGAACATTTTAGTACAGACAGAAAATATAGCAAGTACAGTTGAAATTTAATATCACTGACACATCTCCCCTTGTCATTCAGGTTATCATCTGTGCTGTATGGCTGTCCCTCAGTCCCCCAGTGCCTCAACATGATCTGGGTTTCCAAGGGTCAAAGGTCACCCTGGAGTGTGCCATGGCCTCTGTGGTTGGCTTCTCTCTGGTCCTGGGCTACATTGGCCTGCTGGCCTGCACCTGCCTCCTCTTGGCCTTTCTTGCTCGGAAACTCCCCGACAACTTCAGTGAGGCCAAACTGATCACCTTCAGCATGCTGATATTCTGTGCTGTGTGGGTGGCCTTTGTCCCTGCTTACATTAGCTCTCCTGGGAAATATGTTGTCGCTGTGGAAATTTTTGCAATCCTGGCCTCTAGCTATGGTTTACTGCTCTGCATATTTGCCCCCAAATGTTTCATCATTTTGTTGAGGCCTGAGAAAAACAGTAAGAAACATCTGATGGCCAGATAGCTTTTCGGGCTTGAATGTGACCATATGACTCTCTTCAAATTTGTCTGGAGGCCTCCCCAACTGCCCTGGCCTTGCATCAAGCATGTGATCTAAATCATGTTAATTCTTTATCTGCTTAGTTGTGTGAAGGAAACAAAATGCCTTAAAGGTTAATGTTCGTTTTTTACAACCTGGACCTTATTTGTAGCATTAAATACGACCATTTACTCACCCAGACAACTTTGGTGGCATTTGGAGTCGTTTTGAAGAAATAAGCCCCAGAGGAGCGGCGCGTATATCTGTGCAATGCGAGTACTTGGGGCATCCATGCACAGCCTCTATATAACGCATAATCTGGGGCGAAACTCGTTCATATTCCAATATTTTGTTATGATATGCTGGTTCTAATCCCCTCTCAACCGGCGGTCGGCTAGTTTAGCTGTAGTTTGGCACAGCTATGGTTCGTTATTGCGTATTCGTAGAAGACCGCCGCAGAGTCAGCCGTGTTGGTGCCGGCTGCTCGCAGCGCCCGGCGTTCGGTAATGACATCATCCACGTCAGAGGTAGTTGTCTCGAGACGCCGGATGTTGATAACATGCCACCACAGGCTCAGAGGGGAATAGCACCAGCATATCATAACAAAATATTGGAATATGAACGAGTTTCGCCACAGATTATGCGTGATATAGAGGCTGCGCATGGATGCCCCGAGTACTCGCATTATACGGATATACGCGCCGCTGCTCTGGGACTAATTTCTTCAAAACGACTCAAAATGCCACCAAAGTTGTCTGGGTTTTCTGTTTTGAATAAAAACTGTATCTGAACTCAATAAAACTCTCCATCACTTTCTCACAATCTAAAATATTTTGATTGAAATTGCAACACATGAAATTAATAGATAATTCATTGACAGGAAGTGTTGTGCTGCAGGGGATTGAGGCATGCATGATGGCCAGAGTCAATTGCAATGTGACTTTTTTTTTTAAAAATGTCTGAAAAAAATAATAACAGTTTTCTTTCAAGTGCTTTTGGGTGTATTATTCTGTTGTCAAGTAAAAGAAATGTTAAATTGAAACGATAAACAACAAGCGTTGTGGTGCGACTGTGTGCATTTACCTCAGCGAAAAGGTTAAAGAAGCTGCTAAACATAACTGGTCATAGGAAATTAGTTGTGCAGAAAACAACATTTAATAGCACATTTTTCTGTTTTAGATTGACCAGAACCAACTGAAAATAGCCTTTATTGAAAAGCACCCTGTCGTGTGAGAGAGGCTGCATGTTATCTGTACATTCACAGGTGCATGTATTCAGAATTTATGCAGCCTGGAGGCTTTTGGGCTACTGCTAACTTCACACACCCTGATCATTTGCTAGCATTGTATTGTTTTTCCACCATCACTCTCGAGAGAAATTATTTTGGGTTGTGAGCTGCTTGTGTCATCAGGGTCCTCCTTGCAAAACGCTTTATAGCTATTATAAATATCACATCAACACTTCACTTGTGCAGAGTGGGAGGGGGGTGCGTTTCAGTCAAGACACCAGTTTCAGATCTGAAAATGTATCTTGTGATAGGAGCTTCTTAACAAAGTGAAACATGTTTCTGCTCATACTGTCCTTCCTTTGTGCAGGTGACTGACATGTGGCTGTGGTGTTATATTTGCACACGTTGAATTTAATGGAATTTGTCTTTGGTAACAGCAACTGTTGAACATTGTCTGTGAGGTGCCTTAACATTTTCTCTCTGCTTCATGCACTCTATTGTCAGGTTTGATGTGAACTGTGTTTTCCACAGATTGAATGTCTTGCACTTCTCAGTGATGCATATTCTTACATTCAGATAAAAGTCACTTAAATGTGATACATGTCCAGAACAGCTGCATCCATGTCTTGCTTCCCCTGGCTCCTCACTCGGTGGACCTCCTCAGCCCTCTCTCTGCTGCTCCTCAGTGTAGTGGGCAGACAGATGGGGCTGGAGGTGGTCCACGCAACAGTGTGCTCCAGGTGGGACACACCGGGTGACAAGAGCCTCTTCCAGGATGGAGATGTGATTATCGGTGGACTTTTCAATGTGTATTACCTATCTTCAGCTGTCCAGCAGGTCTTCACCAAGATGCCACATTATCAGCCTTGCACTGGGTAAAACTTAATCATAACTTATTATTGTTGAATGTTTAATGGTTATTATGTTGTTCATATGATGACAGCACATTGCCTGTATTTTTCAGTAATGCAAATATGTTTTTGTTAACATTGAAAATAAGTTTAAAAAGTGCCAAGCTAGTAAGGTATGCAATATTTGTGTCTTTCATTATGTTTTACAATAGGACCATTATTAATGAGAATGTTAAGGTTATTTGCATAGATAAAAACAAAGATTTAGGTGATTTAATTCAAAATATTTTTCCATATTACTTTTATATATGTATGTATTCATGCACATTTAACGATATCTGTGGTTTCTATATTCATGTCTATAATGATTTTTATCTTTTGCTAATTTTTTATGTTTTATTCACTATTCCCGTGGTCTCAGGTTGGATGTAGAGGCTTTGAAATATTTATATGCCATGGCGTTTGCAGTGGAGGAAATCAATGGTAACAGCACCCTGCTACCAGGAGTGAAGCTGGGCTACCGTATACTTGACAGCTGTTCCCGATACCCCTGGACTCTGCAGGGTGCACTGTCACTGGTCGGAGGAGACACACACAGCTGTGGTTTATCAGCCTCTATGCCTCGTTCTGCAGATTATGAACAACCCAGAGATGAAGCAGGTATGAGTTGATATAATTTATTATTCAGGTAACATTTGCTATGTCCATGAAAACAACAACTGATTATTGCATAGAAAGACTGTGTCTGAGTAATTATATGTCCAATGTTATCAGCAGGTACTAAGCTTGTTCCGTTGCTTATTGGTGCTGCTTCATCAACAACAGGCATAATGATGTCCAGGATCCTGGGGCCTCTCTCTGTGCCAGTTGTGAGTTTCATTATCTTGGGAAAAATCTCTGATGACTGTGTTTTATGCAGTCTACAACAAGAGGCTGAAACAATTCTTAAATTATTTTAATCAAAAATAAAATGGTATTAATTCTCTAAAAGCAATGTCAAAAAGATATTTCTGTTGTTTGTCCATCAGATCAGCTACTCAGCTAGCTGTCCCTGTCTTAGTGACAGGACAAAGTTTCCTAACTTCTTCAGAACAATCCCCAGTGATATCTACCAAGCCCGGGTCATGGCACAAATGGCCATTCGCTTCCACTGGACATGGATGGGTGCAGTGATAGAAAACAATGATTATGGTCACTTGGGGCTACAGGTGCATGTTCTTGCTATTCTAATGTAAATTGCCTGAAAATGTCTCTCATGTATCTCCTTCATACAGTAGACAGTGCAAATTAGCTACATGTGATCATAGTTGTTGTTCTGACCTCTATATTTCAGGTGTTTCAGGAAGAGATTCAGGGGAAAGGCGTGTGTTTGGAATTCATAGAGACTGTGCACACAGAAACTATAGTGAGTGATGCCCGACGTGCAGCACTCACAATTCAAGCTTCGACTGCGAGGGTGATTCTCATCTTTTGCTGGTATATAGATGCAAAGGCAGTATTTCTGGAACTGGCCAAGAGAAATGTGAGCAACTGGGATGGAAATATGGAGCCTCAGGGTTTAACATTACACAAAGAAATATATTTTTGAGGAACAAAATGCTATTTTCCTTGTGGGAATTTATTTCAGTGTCCTCTAACTGTAGGTGACTGACAGACAGTTTCTGGCCAGTGAGGCTTGGAGTACCAGTGATGATCTTCTCCAAGATCTTACCATCTCTAAAGTGGCAAGTGGTGTTCTTGGAGTGGCCATTCGAAGTTCAACAATACCTGGATTTGAAAATTATCTGAGAAGTTTGCACCCAAGTCATCGTCCTGATGATGAATTCTTGCGAGAACTCTGGCAAAAAGAGTTTGGATGCAGTCCTGGAGCTAAACAATCACATGCAGCACCTCTCTCTTCATATTTATCTTCAGCGCTCAAAACTAGCCATCCATCAAGTGTTTCTACTTCATCTCCTGGCAAGAGGTCCCTTCAGAAAGATTCTCTACCACCCTGCAGTGGGACAGAGTCCCTGGAGGGAGTTCAACTTCCCTTCACTGACACCTCCCAGCTAAGGGTGACATATAATGTCTACCTTGCTGTTTATGCTGCAGCCCACGCCCTTCACAGCCTTCTCTCCTGCCCCAACAGAGACAGCCCTCCTAGTAACAAGAGCTTCTGCTCCTCTCCAAAACACATCAAACCCATAGAGGTAAACACGATTATCACGATGTCATCTTATGAAAAGTGACTGTTCTTAAAGCAATGATAATCTTAATGTTGTAAATGCAGTTTTCATGTAGATATTTGCCCAACACTTTCAGCTGTTGCAGCACTTGAACAAAGTGAACGTCACCACACCACAAGGGGAAAGGTTTTATTTCCAAGGTGCCGACATTCCAGCAAAGTACGACCTTGTCAACTGGCAGAACAGCCCTGAGGGGTCACTCAAACTTGTTTTGACTGGTCGAGTGGATGGGTTTGACCTCCACCTGAATGAGTCAGCTATTCAGTGGAGCACAGGATCCAATCAGGTAGTCAGATCAACATGTTGTCTTAAGGCCATTAAATCATTTGCTGTTGTTCCATTGTCCACTCAGGAGACCATGTCTTTGACAATATTAATTGTCTTGTTGTTTAGGTGCCTGTTTCAGTGTGCAGTGAGAGCTGCCCCCCAGGTACCAGAAAGGCCAACAGGAAAGGAGAACCTCTCTGCTGCTTTGACTGTATCCCATGTGCTGAAGGGGAGATCAGCAATAAAACTGGTGAGGAAATCATTTCATAAGACAACAGAGATTCATGTTTGCAACCATCATTTTGCACTTTTTGTTTTGTTTTCCTTCCATCTCTCCTCCTTTTTCCTCTTCCAGGTTCCCTTCACTGTGAGCGTTGTCCATCTGAGTTCTGGCCTAATGTTGAACAAACAGCCTGCATCCCTCGTCAGCTGGACTTCCTTTCCTTTAATGAAACCTTGGGCATTACTCTGACAACAGCAGCTGTGTCTGGTGCTGCAGTGACAGAAGCTGTGCTTGTGGTGTTTCTTCACTACCGTAAAACACCTATGGTAACAACCCAGACGAACATAATAGAATGTTTGTTGTATGCATTTGACACGTCTTTCTGAAAAAGTATTGTCTTGTTTAAATGGCCACATCTTTGTCTGTTATCACCTCTAGGTGCGAGCCAACAATTCAGAGCTGAGCTTCCTGCTTCTTGTGTCGCTGAAGCTGTGCTTCCTGTGCTCACTGGTCTTCATTGGTCGTCCATCAGTCTGGACTTGTCGGTTCCAGCAGGCAGCCTTTGGGATCAGTTTTGTACTTTGTGTTTCCTGCCTCCTGGTCAAAACCATTGTAGTCCTTGCTGTTTTCCACTCAGCTCGGCCTGGTGCTGAAACCTTGATGAAGTGGTTTGGTCCAGGCCAACAGAGAGGAAGTGTGTTCCTCTTCACCTGTATACAGGTATGGATATTGTGTATTGGATTAAATGCTGAGAACATTTTATTATATATATGAGCAACAACAGTTGATGCCAAATAATACCACTGACACATCTTCACTTGTCATTCAGGTTATCATCTGTGCTGTATGGCTGTCCCTCAGTCCCCCAGTGCCTCAACGTGATCTGGGTTTTCAAGGGTCAAAGGTCACCCTGGAGTGTGCCATGGCCTCTGTGGTTGGCTTCTCTCTGGTCCTGGGCTACATTGGCCTGCTGGCCTGCACCTGCCTCCTCTTGGCCTTTCTTGCTCGGAAACTCCCCGACAACTTCAATGAGGCCAAACTGATCACCTTCAGCATGCTGATATTCTGTGCTGTGTGGGTGGCCTTTGTCCCTGCTTACGTTAGCTCTCCTGGGAAATATGTTGTTGCAGTGGAAATTTTTGCAATCCTGGCCTCTAGCTATGGTTTACTGCTCTGCATTTTTGCTCCCAAATGTTTCATCATTCTGTTGAGGCCTGAGAAAAACAGTAAGAAACATCTGATGGCCAGATAGCTTTTCTGGCTTGAATGTGACCATATGACTCCCCAACTTGTCCCATCCCGGTAACCATGTTCCTGTGTGTGAGTCATGTAAATTCCTTTCATCTCAGTGATTTAAATTCTTTGTGTTCAACTGTATGAAGTTAACAAAATGTCTTGTATCTACACATTGTTATGGCTTTCATTGGTAATTGAATATAATTTTACTGTTGTTCTTTGACATCATTAAATGCTAATCTCACATTATTCATTTACCATTAAACACGCATTTTATTTAAATGCTGCTCACTAAAAATGTCTTCTTTTATGTTAATTTACATTCCTGTCAAAATGTTTTTCATGACAGATTATGCACATGTCATTTGTATTACAGACTTCAAAGTTCATATTAAAGATGCATCACTTTCACAGTGGGCCAATGTCATATGAGCTCACTGTACACAGTATAAATGCTATCACAATAGTTGGTGTTGATATCAAAATCATTAGTCAGAGAAATATTAAAATCTACCCATCATTTCAACTGCAGTTAATATAACAATCAATTTAAAGAAGGAATGATATGGTGATCACAGCGGCTGACAGCATCAACATGATTTCCTTAAACAGTGTGTACTGAATAACAACCACTAGATGGAAGTATTATACCATTTAATGATGCTCTGATGCCTCTTTCCTCATCTGAACAAGGTTTCTTCCTTGTTAGCCTGGCAGTTGTACATTTGCAATTAGCTTGTGCAGCTGTGCAACATCATTTTCAAAAGTCACTCATTCCCTAGTGTGCCTTTAAGTATTTGCTGTAATAATAATAAAAAGAAAAAGAAAAATATAGGACTTAATGGGACAGGGGAATTGCCAAATCTTAAAATAAAAAGAAGTTTGTGTTCTCTGGAGAAAAAATACATTGCACATATATACTACCTTCAGAATAGGCCTATATTTCAAAAAATATGTTCAGCCCATTAAGAAAACATAGCTACAGAAAAACTCTTAAGTATAGCGGTTTTCGTGGGTCATTTTGACCATCGAATCCAATGCTGAGAATAGAAATTTTCCATGTACGTGCTGCAGGATACTGGTTACCAGAGTCACCTAGATTTTGTTCAGATGGCCTGCACAGCTCTGGCATATGGTGCTTAAAAACTTCATGCCAGTTGTATATTCACATCACTGTCTGATACCACCTCCTAGGAGCCATTTAAAACTCGAAGTGCACATTTTCTATGTGAAGTATAATACATGTCAAAATCTAGGCAGCTTTGGTCAATATATTCAGATTTTTAATCCTGAATTGCGCACAGCAACTGTAGTATAATAATTGATCTATCGTTTATATTTTTTTCAAATGATGGCAGTGTGCTGGTAATGATGCGCAAAACCATGAAAAACAACAACAACCATGCACAAAGCCCCCGCCCCCCATATCAGTGGCAGGCAGTCTGGGGAGTAATGCATTACAAAGCAACATGTTACTGTTATTCCACTACATTTGGCAGTAACTAGAAATGTAATGAATCAAATAAAATGATTAAATATATTGCCATTTAAACTGACTTGTTGCTTTTGTCTTACCTGACTATAGTGGACAAGTGCAGAGGATAGCAGACAAACGCAACCGATTTGCAGTTCGCGATCTCATCCGACCTTAGGGTGGCGCGAGACAGTGCAGGCAATGTGAGCTTCCTTTTCACAACAGTGACTGTAATGTTTCTAATTTAAAAAAGATAACTGGGGTTATTAATTATGATTGTTGCTTAACTACTGGAGCAAAGCTCAGTTAACACAAACATCAAACATCATCTCGATTTTCTTCGACCAAATCCTACGGCCTAACCAAGACAATACAAGATATCTTAAGGTAAGAACGCGAGTCGTTACTGCCCTCTGGTGGTTGGGAGTATAACTAACACTTATCACTGCAGTGATAATGGGGACAGTGATCGATCAAATTTAACAGATGTCTTGTCCCACACTGCCACAGCAACATTAAAACAATATAGCTGTATGTGCATTAAAAACAAATTATTTTTATATGCCGAAATTGGTAAAGTAATTCAATTACTTTTCAGAGAAGTTAGCCTACTGGTAACTGTTACTGCTACTAATTTTCAGTAACTTGCACAACACTGGTGACAAAAACATGTAGTGTAGGAGGCCTCAGACCTAGTTGCTGAGATGTTGCAGGTTTCCTTGCTGGCTACTGCTCAAATTTGCCCTCTTTTTGGGCATCATGTTGGCTAAAACAATGGCTGCATTCTCCCTCAGTGCATTAGGGGTGCTGCAGCTTCCTGGCCACATGATACAAGGTGGTGCTATGCCCGAACACGGCACTTAAAGGTCTTGTCTGGGTCACAACCTATTGAAATGCACAATTTCCATCCTTCTAAGGATGATGAACCACAGGTCAGTGAACAATTGCTGCTCAATTGTTGCCCAGGGCCTTGAAAGTGTACCTTTATCGAACACATGTGCAAAAGATAGTAGAAAGTTTTCATTGGGGCTACTGTCTCCTATAAAATATGTCCCAATTAAATCAGTCCACAGTGAGGTCTCAGCAATGGTGCTGTTGACTGGATATCTTGAAACCTGGACAAATTAAACCATAACAGTCTCCATGGATAGATACAAAGCAAAAAAGATTTTTGGATTCGGATTACTACTACTTCTCCTTTCTTGGTCAATCCATGCTCTATTTTTTTTTTTTTTAATATTTATAAAACAGAATATATTTCACTTTCCTTTACAATACAAATAAGAGAGTGTAAGAAGTTCATTTCCTTAAAAAAAGCATCCTCCAAAAGGTCTTGATAACAAACCTTCATTGAAACAGCAGTGTATTTAGGCAGCCCAGAGGGGCTCTGGTGTGAAAGATATGGCCCTGTTTTTTTTTTTTTTTTTTTTTTTTTTTTTTTTGTGTCACTGTGGATTGATTTATTAAAATGAAAATCTAACTCTGCTGGGATATCTGTGGTCACTGGCCTCCAGGTAAACATTCTAGCTGCTGCTTCACACGCCAGTAACTCAGTAATTGTTTTTTTATTGTTTTGCCCCCACCTTTGAAAAAGGTGATTTGATGCTGTGTCATCCTGTTTGCTATTAATCCACCATGGGCTTTCAGCTGTTATAAATATCCAGAATAACACTGCGCAGAGTAGGAGGGGGGTATGTCACACTTCAGGTACCTTGTCTGTTGTCAGTGCAGTGTATCTGTTGGAACAAGCCTTTTGTAACGAATATCATTTTTGCTTTACAGGTGGACGTCTTAAGGCTATAATATTAACTGTTTCTTGTTGTATTAAGTTGAATTTAATCAAAATTAACCTTTTCATTTCAGGAACTGTTAACTGTTTATTGCACCTCTTAATTGTGTATGTTGTACCAATGAGAAGTTATCTAACTGAGGATACTTTACATATTTAAAGTGTCTAGAACAGCTCCATCCATGTCTTTGCTATCCTGGCTCTTCACTCCATGGCCCTCCTCAGCCTCACTCCTGCTCTTTGTGGTGCTTGTGGGAAGACAGCTGGGCCTCAGGGTGGGGTTGCAGTTGGTACAGACAATGACTTGTTCTCGGTGGGGTATACCGAGCGACCAGGGTCTGTTCCAGGATGGAGATGTAGTGATTGGTGGTCTTTTTAGTCTTCATTACAAGCCTCCAGCTACAGCCCACGACTTCACTCAGCTGCCACACTACAAACCTTGTGCTGGGTAAAACTGAACGATATTGTTTGCTATGAATACTGTATAATATACAAGTATATGTTTGACTGTTCGATTGGCTTTTAACTATTTGTGGTTCCTTCACATTCACATGCTACTTTTATTGTTAAAAAGATTTTACATTGCTTCTTAAGTGGTGACACAAAATGATTACCTATGACATTTACAGATTAGAAAATTCACAGTCACTTCAACATTTTGATGTTTTTCTCATTTCTTCTCTCCTGTGGTCTCAGTTTGCAAAATCTTCCATTACAGTACATATATGCTATGGTGTTTGCACTGGAGGAAATCAATCGTAGCACAACCCTGCTACCAGGTGTGAAGCTGGGCTACCATATTCGTGATAGCTGTGCCCTGCACCCTTGGGCTATGCAGGCAGCACTGTCACTGGTTGGAGGAGACAGCGCCAGCTGTAACTCAGCAGCCCCAACAGACTATTCTGCTGGATATGGAGAGGGTACCGGAGAAAAGAGAGGTACAAAATCAAGCTGTGCATGGGACTTATGTGCAACCTTCTCTACCAGCAAATAAAATGATGACAGCATAAACACTGCCATGTTGTGTTTGAAACAGAACCATGCACAATTTTTATTTAACAAGTGACTTTATTTCATTATGTCATCAGGCGATCGGCCCCTTCCTTTGATCATTGGTGGTGCCTCATCTATAGCAGCCAAGATACTCTGCAGAATCCTGGGGCCACTCTCTGTTCCTTTAGTGAGTTTCATCAAATGTTTCAAACTGCAGCACCTGGGTGAAGATGAGGTCACAACAATATTTGTGTGTATGAGATTTCAGTGATTTCAGAGTATCTATATGTATATTTTTTAATTTTTTAGATGAGCTACACGTCGAGCTGCCCCTGTCTAAGTGACAGGCGCCAATTTCCTAACTTCTTCAGGACCATGCCCAGTGATATTTACCAAGCCCGGGCCATTGCCCATCTTGCCATACACTTCAACTGGACATGGATTGGGGCAGTGGTAGCAAACAACGATTATGGCCATATGGCAGTAAAGGTGTTTCTATTTGTTGTTATATTTGTTGTGGGAGAAATGTTGTGGTATCTGTACAAGAAATCTACATAAATACATTGCATAAATATGTACATTAATTCATCTAATCTTTTTGCTCCTTTCAACTGTATTGTGTGTGTCAGATATTTCAGGACGAGACTCAAGGGAAAGGGGTTTGTCTGGCATTTGTAGAGACTCTCCAAAGGGAAAACATTGTGAGTGATGCCAGACGTGCTGCACTCACAATCCACGCCTCGACTGCGAGGGTGATTCTGATCTTTACCTGGTATACAGATGTGAGGGAACTGTTCCTGCAGCTAGCCAAGATAAATGTAAGCAATGAGTAAATACATTGTGTATTGAATCTGTACAACAACAAGAACAAAAATAACACGACTGAAACACAATGGCTTTTTAAAATGGTCTTTTGACTTTGTCACGGTCCTATCACTAGGTGACTGACAGACAGTTTCTGGCCAGTGAGGCTTGGAGCACCAGTGATGATCTTCTCAAAAATCTTGTCACTTTTAAAGTGGCAAAAGGTGTTCTTGGTGTGGCCATTCGAAGTTCACCTATACCTGGATTTGAAAATTATCTGAGAAGTTTGAACCCAAGTCATCGTCCTGATGATGCGTTTTTAAAAGAATTTTGGGAAAAGGAGTTTGGTTGCAGTCCTGGAGCCACACTTTTTTCTTATGCCTCTTCACCACCAGGTCCTGCAAACAGGTTGCTTCAAAAGGCTTCTCTCCCTGCCTGCAGTGGGGCAGAGTCCCTGGAGGGAGTGCAGCATCCCTTCACTGACACCTCCCAGCTACGGGTGACATATAATGTCTACCTTGCTGTTTATGCTGCAGCCCACGCCCTTCACAGCCTTCTCTCCTGCCCCAACAGAGACAGCCCTCCTGGTAACAAGAGCTCCACCTGCTCCTCTCCAAAACACATCAAACCCATAGAGGTAAACACAATTATCTACATTTCAACACTTCTGTGAGATGCCTTTTAGACTTTCTCAACCTACAGTATGTGTGCAAATATATAAATAAATTTTTGATAAAACAAATGCACCAGTAGGCCTTTTGTTAATCTACTTTCAAATAAACCATTTGCTATTTCAACATTTTGATGCTTTCAGCTGTTGCAGCACTTGAACAATGTGAATTTCAGCACACCACAGGGAGAACTGTTATATTTCCAAGGTGCCGACATTCCAGCAAAGTACGACCTTGTCAACTGGCAGAACACCCCTGAGGGGTCACTCAAACTTGTTTTGATTGGTCGAGTGGATGGGTTTGACCTCCACCTGAATGAGTCAGCTATTCAGTGGAGCACAGGATCCAATCAGGTAGTCAGATCAACATGTTGTCTCAAGGCCATTAACTCATTTGCTGTTGTCTTTGTCCACTCAGGAGACCATATCTTTGACAATATTAATTGTCTTGTTGTTTAGGTGCCTGTTTCAGTGTGCAGTGAGAGCTGCCCCCCAGGTACCAGAAAGGCCAACAGGAAAGGAGAACCTCTCTGCTGCTTTGACTGTATCCCATGTGCTGAAGGGGAGATCAGCAATAAGACTGGTGAGGAAATCACTGTGTAAGATAACAGAGATTCATGTTTGCAAACATCATTTTCCACTTTTTCTTCTGTTTTCCTTCCATCTCTCCTCCTTTTTCCTCTTCCAGGTTCCCTTCACTGTGAGCGTTGTCCATCTGAGTTCTGGCCTAATGCTGAACAAACAGCCTGCATCCCTCGTCAGCTGGACTTCCTTTCCTTTAATGAAACCTTGGGCATTACTCTGACAACAGCAGCTGTGTCTGGTGTCACGGTGACAACAGCTGTGTTTGTGGTGTTCATTTGTTACCGTCAAACACCTATGGTGAGAACCCTGAGTAATTTAATGGATACTACTCTGTACATTTTTTACAACCCATTTTTTGCTAGTAGTTGTTTTGGTTACAGTGTTTACTCTGGAAATAAAGGAACTCTGTATTACTGCATATAGAAGAAATATTTGTAAAAACTAATGTGAATTGATCCATTTTGGGTTGTCAATGTGCTTCTCTTTTAAACTAAATTTAATCCCAATTCTCATTTTAAGGTGCGAGCCAACAATTCAGAGCTGAGCTTCCTGCTTCTTGTGTCGCTGAAGCTGTGCTTCCTGTGCTCACTGGTCTTTATTGGTCGTCCATCAGTCTGGTCTTGTCGGTTCCAGCAGGCAGCCTTTGGGATCAGCTTTGTTCTTTGTGTTTCCTGCCTCCAAGTCAAAACCATAGTTGTTCTGGCAGCTTTCCGCTCAGCTCGGCCTGGTGCTGAAGCCTTGATGAAGTGGTTTGGTCCAGGCCAACAGAGAGGAAGTGTCTGCCTCTTTACTTGTATACAGGTCAGAGGTGCACATGCACATTCTAATAACAAAACTATTAATATTCATTATTACTACACCATTTAACAAACATTAACCTGAAATTGTGCGATGCTTTTTCCATCAAGGTTATCATCTGTATTATTTGGCTACTGCTGAGCCCCCCGGTGCCCAAAGCTGACTTGGATATCCCAGGGTTACAGGTCACCCTGAAGTGTGCCATGGCCTCTGTGGTTGGCTTCTCTCTGGTCCTGGGCTACATTGGCCTGCTGGCCTGCACCTGCCTCCTCTTGGCCTTTCTTGCTCGGAAACTCCCTGACAACTTCAATGAGGCCAAACTGATCACCTTCAGCATGCTGATATTCTGTGCTGTGTGGGTGGCCTTTGTCCCTGCTTATGTTAGCTCTCCTGGGAAATATGCAGTTGCTGTCGAGATTTTTGCAATCCTGGCCTCTAGCTTTGGTTTGCTGCTCTGTATCTTTGCCCCAAAGTGTTTCATCATTCTGTTGAGACCTGAGAAAAACAGTAAGAAACATCTGATGGGCAGGTAGCAAAAATAATTAACAATGTATGCTGTTACTTAAAAATGACTGATATTAATTCAATTGCCACTGTAAGGCAAGTTATTATATACTTAACATATATACTTAAACTTAACATTTTATATTATATAGTCATCTCTTCTTTCTGACATATCCTTAGTATCCTAGAGTGATGACTTTCTGCTACTATCTGCTAACTGCTATCAGGTTTTTTTGACAACATAATATCAGGTATATTCACCCAGACAACTCACTTAATGTGTTATAGAACGAATAAAGATCGAAAACATAGGCCTGTTTTACATCACTGCTTACAGCTATTACTAATGTAACCAATCTTGTACAGCATAAGACAAATAACAACTTTAATAAACATAAATGAAAGTGATACAGCTGTTCACAGCTTTTGCCATGAATGTTGATTTTGTCATTTGAGAGAACTGAAGTTCTGATGGGCAGTTACATCAAATGTCACTTCACAGTTATTTAAAGAGTTACCATTTTTGAGGGGATCGGGTTAGTTTCACAGAAATAAGCCAGGTTGAGTTATTGTAAGGAAAATAATAAATGAGTGGCGAGACTATGGGAGATTCCATGGAACTTTATCATATTTGAGTTCTTTTTACCTACCCTTAAAAAAACCGTGACCTCTTCAGTCCGTTGCCCTGCAGGGAATCTGAATCAAAGGATCTCACCAAATTAGCAGTGGTCTCAATACCAATTTCCACCGACATTAGTCAAACATCAAAGTTATGCAAAGAAAGGGGAGCATTTAGAAAAGAAAAGTGACCAAAGGAACTCGATTAATCTTATGAGTTTGAGTCAAGCTTAAAGGCAAGAGTGACCAGAGAGCAACATCCTATTTGATTTTGTTAAGAGTTTCAGAATGACTGACCTCATGAGGAAAGAGTAACATTTTTCTATCCCTAAATCAATTGTCAGTTATCAATTGTCTGTTTTTGCCACACTGCAAGCCAAATTTCCCATGCAAGACAATAAAGATTAAACTGAACAGATTTTTGAGTCATGAGTAGGCTGTGGACGAAGAAAGAGATAAAAATCTTTAATACAGTAAAAATCCAAGGTAGTGATATCAGATTAAAGAAGAAATCCTTGGTATTCAAAGAAATTGTATGATTTATGATTTTATCAGTCATGCGTAACACTGGAGAGAACAGACAGCCTTAGTGTGACCTTCTATTAACAAGGCTGTGGTCAAAACCTGGTCTTTTGTAATATAGGATGCAAATCCTTTCCCCTCACCTGATGTCATGTTGCCATGACAAAGATCAACAGTTTCAACTCTACATTGACAGGACAGTTTTTTTTTTTTTTTTTTTTTTTTTGTATTACACAATTGTGGCAGTTGTGCTAGCCTTACACAAATCTCTTCAAAAAGGGGGTTCCTGTACAGTCTTATCTATTCGCCTTATAAGCTTTTGTTTGGAATGTGCTTTTGAGCTTTCTCGTCACCTGTTGTACGTTAGGCAGGTCTAATTCAGCCAAACATCAAAAAACACATGTAAGATCATACATATGTGAAAAAGTATTGAAGAACTCAGTTTAAAAATTGAGAAAATACTATATTTGCTTGCACCTTCCACTTTCTACTACCACCTCCTCCCTGAAAAACAATAATCACTCTCAATCATGCTGTCGTTGTTTTTCTGTCACTCTTGAGAGGAGTGATTTGGGGTTGTGTGCACGTGCCACTGTGTTTACTTGCTTGAAAAAAAAGCATTACACCTATTATAAATACCCACATCAACAGTCCAGCTATTCAGAGGAAGAGGGGCGTATGGTGCAGTTTAGACAACTAGTCAGTGGCCAATGCTTGTGTTTCTCTACAGGTGGATGTCTGATAATAATATCAGCCTTTTCTGACTGCATTTGGAGGGTGTTGATCCGATTTGACTTTCATTGCAGCAGCTGTTTATAGATATTTAAATGTATTGCCCATGAGAAACAAGACACCTCACTGAGTGTACTGTACCTATTCAAAGTGTTCAGAACAGTTGCATCCATGTTCACTCTGTGGCTCTCCTCAGCCTCATCCCTGCTGCTTGTGGGGCTTGTGGGCAGACAGCTGGGCCTCAGGGTGGGTCTGCAGTGTGTTCAGACAGTGACTTGTTCTCGGTGGGGTACAACCAGCAACCAGGGTCTGTTCCAGGATGGAGATGTAGTTATTGGAGGGCTCTTTAGCCTTCATTCTCAACCTCCAGCTACAGACCACAACTTCACTCAGCTGCCACAGTACAAACCTTGCACTGGGTAAAATTTTAAATTTGATTACTGTAGAATGATGATAGCATAAGAGCAATTCACATTTTTGCATTTTGGGTTTTTTCTTTCTGATATGACAAAATCTTTACAGAATCAATCGAAATTTTAACTGTTTTTTCATGCCTTTTCTCCTGTGATCGCAGTTTGGAACATGTTCCACTGAAATATATGCATGCTATGGCATTTGCGGTGGAGGAAATCAATAATAGTCCTACGCTGCTACCAGGTGTGAAGCTGGGGTACCATATGTTTGATAGCTGTGGCAGACCACCGTGGGCTCTCCAGGCAGCACTGTCACTGGTTGGAGGAGACAGTTGCAGCTGTAAATCAACGGATCCTCCAGATTATTTTCCCAGATATGGAGAAGGAACGGGAGAAAGGACAAGTAGCTTGTTCTGTATTTATATGAAACTCTGTAAACAAATGAAATAATGACAGCAAAACAAATGCAAAGCTGCTTAAAAGAGAATCTAACATTTGTTTGTTGTGTATATGCTATTTTTCATGTGACAAAACTTAAAGTCAGTCTTTTTAACACTGTCATCAGGTGATCACCCTGTTCCCTTGATCATCGGCGGTGCTTCATCCGTAACAGGCCAAATACTCTCCAGAATCCTGGGCCCGCTTCCTGTGCCTTTAGTAAGTATTGTTTGAATACACCATGAACGCAATACCATAATTTTTATCTCCTTATTTTGAGGGTGGTGTTGCCATCGTTTAATGCACTGTGGGTCTGGGGCACAGGAAAACAAGAACATCATTTTAAGATGAAGACAAAATATTTGGATGGAAATCAGTCTGAAAACCATCTGCTAGTTTAAGGGAAAAAAATGCACATCTGAATGAAAATATCTGAACATGTAACTTTTTTTAATCTTCCAGATTAGCTACCTGTCGAGCTGCCCCTGTCTAAGTGACAGGTGGCAATTTCCTAACTTCTTCAGGACCATCCCCAGTGATATCTACCAAGCCAAAGCCATCGCTCAGCTTGCCATTCGCTTCAAATGGACTTGGATTGGGGCAGTGGTGGCAAACAATAACTATGGCCACATGGCAGTAAAGGTGATTGCTGTGTAAATTCTGTCATATGAACATTTTAGTATCGATAAAACAGGCATTCATAAATACACTGCAAAAGCACATACATTTATTCATCTAATCATTTTGCTCCGTTCAACTGTATTGTGTGTGTCAGATATTTCAGGATGAGACTCAGGGGAAAGGGGTTTGTCTGGCATTTGTAGAGACTCTCCAAAGGGAAAACATTGTGAGTGATGCCAGACGTGCTGCACTCACAATCCAAGCCTCGACTGCGAGGGTGATTCTGATCTTTACCTGGTATACAGATGTGAGAGAACTGTTCCTGCAGCTAGCCAAGAAAAATGTAAGCAATATATAAATATAATTGTGTATTGAACTTAGTAGATCCACAGTAAAACAATCCTGAACTGAGAGATTTTATTTTAAAAGCTACAATAACCTTGTCTTCTTGTTATCACTAGGTGACCGACAGACAGTTTCTGGCCAGTGAGGCTTGGAGCACCAGTGATAATCTTCTCCAAAATCTTGTCACTTCTGAAGTGGCAAGTGGTGTTCTTGGTGTGGCCATTCGAAGTTCACCTATACCTGGATTTGAAAATTATCTGAGAAGTTTGCACCCAATTCACCATCCTGATGATGAGTTTTTAAAAGAATTCTGGCGAGCCGAATTCGGATGCAGCCCTGGGGTCACACCTCTCTCTTCGTATTCCCTTTCATCTCTCAAATCCGTAAACTGCACACAAAAGTCTAGCCATTTGTCAAATGTTTCTACTTCATCTCCTGGCAAGAGGTCCCTTCAGAAAGATTCTCTCCCTGCCTGCAGTGGGACAGAGTCCCTGGAGGGAGTTAAACATCCCTTCACTGACACCTCCCAGCTAAGGGTGACATATAATGTCTACCTTGCTGTTTATGCTGCAGCCCACGCCCTTCACAGCCTTCTCTCCTGCCCCAACAGAGACAGCCCTCCTGGGAGCTTCACTTGCTCCTCTCCAAAACACATCAAACCCATAGAGGTAAACACAATTATCAGTTGTTTTCAGGGGAAGAGGGGAAATATAACATTTACCAACTAAATTCCATGTCAAATTTTCATGAGAATAATAAAAATACATTATGACAAGCACTATTTTCACAAGCTCGGTCAGTCAGTTTCAGTGTGAGCAGTTTCAATATTTTGATGATTTCTCAGCTGTTGCAGCGCTTGAACAACATGAATTTCACCGCGCCGCAGGGTGAAATCTTTTACTTCCAAGGTGCCGACATTCCAGCAAAGTACGACCTTGTCAACTGGCAGAACACCCCTGAGGGGTCACTCAAACTTGTTTTGATTGGTCGAGTGGATGGGTTTGACCTCCACCTGAATGAGTCAGCTATTCAGTGGAGCACAGGATCCAATCAGGTAGTCAGATCAACATGTTGTCTAAAGGCCATTAAATCATTTGCTGTTGTTGTTGTTGTCTTTGTCCACTCACAAGACCATGTCTTTGACAATATTAATTGTCTTGTTGTTTAGGTGCCTGTTTCAGTGTGCAGTGAGAGCTGCCCCCCAGGTACCAGAAAGGCCAACAGGAAAGGAGAACCTCTCTGCTGCTTTGACTGTATCCCATGTGCTGAAGGGGAGATGAGCAATAAAACTGGTGAGGTTTTACAGTATTAAACAGGAGAGTCATGTCTCCTAGATTCCATAATGCAGTGATCATCTGTCTGCTTTAAAGCTCATCAGCACTTTCTTGCTTTCTGCTTTACAGTGCTTTCCCCTCCCCTCTTTTCTCTTCCAGGTTCCCTTCACTGTGAGCGCTGTCCATTAGAGTTCTGGTCCAATGCTGAACAAACAGCCTGCATCCCTCGTCAGCTGGACTTCCTTTCCTTTGATGAAACCTTGGGCATTACTCTGACTACAGCAGCTGTGTGTGGTGTCACAGTGACAACGGCTGTGTTTGTGGTGTTTTTATGCTACCGTCAAACACCGATGGTGAGAACCCTGAGTAATGGAAACAAAACTATACCCTACATTTTCATCAAATCCTCATTGCTGTGCAGTTGTAGTGGTTTATAGTAAGGTCAGTGTCATTTGATTTCCTATCAGGGCAATTTTGCCTGAAAGAAAAAGTGGACAACTAAATTAGTAAACAAAAAAATCGGTTAATCTGAATAATTCTGTTTGACTGTTAATGTGCTTACTTTTTTTTATCATTTGGCCATGACTTCATCTGTGCAGGTGCGAGCCAACAATTCAGAGCTGAGCTTCCTGCTTCTTGTGTCGCTGAAGCTGTGCTTCCTGTGCTCACTGGTCTTCATTGGTCGTCCATCAGTCTGGACTTGTCGGTTCCAGCAGGCAGCCTTTGGGATCAGTTTTGTTCTTTGTGTTTCCTGCCTCCAAGTCAAAACCATAGTTGTTCTGGCAGCTTTCCGCTCAGCTCGGCCTGGTGCTGAAGCGTTGATTAGGTGGTTTGGTCCAGGCCAACAGAGAGGAAGTGTCTGCCTTCTCACTTGTGTACAGGTACTTCAGATGTGATATATTTATAATATACTCATATATATATATATATATATGCATATATGTACACACACACACATACATATACGTGTACATACATATATATATATATGTGTGTATATATATATAGTTTTTGTATACTATATCTCAATTGCATTTTATTTTTATACAGGTTATCATCTGTGCTGTATGGCTGTCCCTCAGTCCCCCAGTGCCTCAACGTGATCTGGGTTTCCAAGGGTCAAAGGTCACCCTGGAGTGTGCCATGGCCTCTGTGGTTGGCTTCTCTCTGGTCCTGGGCTACATTGGCCTGCTGGCCTGCACCTGCCTCCTCTTGGCCTTTCTTGCTCGGAAACTCCCCGACAACTTCAATGAGGCCAAACTGATCACCTTCAGCATGCTGATATTCTGTGCTGTGTGGGTGGCCTTTGTCCCTGCTTACATTAGCTCTCCTGGGAAATATGTTGTCGCTGTGGAAATTTTTGCAATCCTGGCCTCTAGCTATGGTTTACTGCTCTGCATTTTTGCCCCTAAATGTTTTATAATTCTTTTGAGGCCTGAGAGGAACAGTAAGAAACACCTGATGGCCAGATAACAAAGATAAAGATGAATTCATCATATATAACCAATATTCACTATACAACACATTGTATGCATCCTCTTAGTTTTCTTTCTTTTTCAATTTGCATGCATTTATCATATTCATTCAATGTTTTTTAATGGAATTTAAGAAAGTTACTTAATTGTTTTTATTTTCCGAAAATAAGATATTTCATATGATGACTATCACTATTGTTGCTAACTGCACATGACTTAAAGCTATATCTTTCATAAATATCGATATTAAACCATTGATAGAATAATAATAATAAAAAAAAACATTCATATCATTGTTGTGTGACTTTTAGTGTTTGTCAGAAGATCACTCATACATTTAAAGAGCTCAGAATGAAAGAATGCTCTTGTCTTGTGTTTCATATTGTTGGTATTAGGTCACGTTAATGGTTGGGTCACAGATTGTATCATGGATTTACATTCAAGGTTTTTTATGAAAGAAAAGAAGTGCCTTTTTCTGATACATGCAGATATTAATGTAAAGTGATTGTGGTCATTATCAGGAAGACAGATACTATTTAGTGAAGTGGCCTCGAGAGCTAACCAGATCCCTAACCCAACTAAATATAGAAATGAGCTGCAAAAGGATGGAAACTTTTGCCGGTCACTCAGGCAGGAACATGTGGCTAAATAAGTGACCTGTGAAAGACACAGACTGTACATCTGTTAAAACATTCAAAGCCTCTTTACCCGCTTTTTCAGTCTTTTTAATGGCTGATTACAGCATGTTGACACATTTGAAATGAAATCAAAATGATGAAAAATAATTCTTAGATGGCAAAATGGAAAACTTACCACAGGTACTCAACCTAATTTACAACTAAACCTAAGACGGTGTAGATAGCAATTTGTTGAAAAAAAAATGTTGAGGAAGATTCACTCACAATCCCGAGGACTGGAGGGGCTCCAGCACAGATCTCATCTGCTATAAACTGCTCCTCTTGACCACTGGCTAATGACAGTGCTGCACGGAAACCAATTCCTAATTTGACATAGTCATCATAAAGACATCAGTCCTGTCTTGTTGCAAAAAGTGTAGTGTTTATGACTCAACGCCCCGACCCATGATCACTTTCTTTGTGTTCCTCTCTGGTCTCAGCAGGATTATGTAGCATTTGGGTCCAAACAGCGCCACCAAGAGACCAAAACTGGAGGCCAGGATGGCAAACACCTCCACTGCATCTGAGTATTTGCCTGGTGAGCTGATATAAGCTGGGACAAAGGCCACCCACACAGCACAGAAGATCAGCATGCTGAAAGTGATGAGTTTGGCCTCATTGAAACTATCTGGAAGATTCCTTGAAATAAATGCAATCAGAAAACTAAGGATAGCCAGTGAGCCAATATAACCAAGTAACACTGCAAAACCAACTGTGGACCCAACTACACATTCATAAACTATTTTATCATTGTGGTATTGAGTGTTTTTATGAGGAGCTGGTGAGGCAGAGACAATCCAGACAGTGCAGATTACTGCCTGAATAGAAGTAAGAACAATAACTGTCCCCCTCTGCTGCAAAACACCAAACCACTTCAGACTGGCTCCACCTCCTGGCTTGGAGGCCTTGAACACAGCCAGAACCACCATGGTTTTCACCAGGATGCATGAGACACAAAGCACAAAGCTGATCCCAAATGCTGCATGTCTCAGCTGGCATGTCCACAGACTGGGACGACCGATAAACAGCAGTGAACACAGGAAACACAACTTAAGTGACAGCAATAGTTGGAAACTAAGTTCTGAGTTGTTGGCTCGTACGATAGGTGTTCTGCAATGATAGATAAAGATCCCCAGGACAACAGCACAGATGCATGTGCCCAGCAATGATGCAGCAGTCAAGCAGATACCCAGAGGCTCATGGTAGGAGAGGAACTCTGTTTTCTTAGGTACACAGTGGTCACGCTGGGGGCTGGACCAGAAGTCCTCTGGACAAAGGAAGCACTCCATGGAGTCTATGAAAACATGGAGAGTCTTGAGATTCATGTTTATATGACATCTCCAAAAAACAATGTTTAAAACTGAATACCAACCAGTCTTATTGCTGATCTTTCCCTCAGAACAAGGGATGCAGTCGAAACAGCACTCAGGTTCCCCTTTCTTTCTGGCCATGCGGGTACCTGGAGGGCAGCTCTCACTGCACACTGACCGGGGTGGCTATAGGGAGTAATAACAATCTGTTATTGTGCACAACTGTACACTGTGATAATGAGTTTTCCATGTGCTGTCTAAAAAAAAAAAGAAATAACCTTGTTTGATTCACGGTTCCAGAAGATTTTGTTTTCATCAATTGTGAGTTCTTCACCTTTGAAGGCCGACCTCTTCACCTCACCCACATTCTGAACTTCGGTTCTTCCATCAGGGAGCCACAGCCAGTTCATGATATCATATATTGGTAAGACATCACTATTCTCATCAAATGACACTTCATCACCAAATGCTGTGGTGAAATTGACCTTTTCCAAGTAATACACAAGCTGGGCATGTCACAATAAGGGATAGAGGAAAATGAAAGAGGACAGATATGAAATAAACATACATGACAATGGTGAACACAGCAGTCCCGAGTATTCAATAATCAACTGTATACTACACTTATTTAACTATTTAAAACTATACACTAAAAGCTATTCTGCATGTAATACTAAAGTTTGAAAACCAAAGACAGATGAATTATATTTGACCATGGTGAACACAGCAAGAAGCAATCAATAATCAAAGTGCGTACTGCAGTTCTGAACATTGGAGGACTGTGTTCATAACTGCCAGGCAAGTTATGATTTTAAATTTCAGAGCTTTGTATTTCAACATACAGCCTAAATGCTCGTCTGCAATGAACACTGATGTGTAGGATTTAGTGAATAAATTGGAGTCACATATAGTGACACAATGTTTCTGTCTCTGACCTGATACTATGATCCACTGATATCACACCCAGCGATTTGGAAAATAACTTCATTATTCATTTTATAACTGCTTGGCACCTTATGATTTGTAAATTAAGAGCCTACATCCTAAATGCTTCTCTGCAATAAATACTGAAGTAGTGTAGGATTAATTTATACATATACAGATGAAGAGTAAAGTGCTATCACACCTGCCATGGCTCCAGTCTTTTCAGATTGCCACAGCTGTGCCTGCTGAAAGGCCCTCTCCCTGACTCGCACTGCAGCATGTCATCAAGGGCATATGCCAGAGCATACACAGCTTTGTACACATTATACTCTGGCCTGAGGTCTGAAATGTCCAATAACTCTGTCTCCACCTCCTCCAGATCTTCCTGTCCAGTGCATAATGATCCCCCACCTTCCATCCAACCTGCTGGAGGTGGAGCAAATCTGCACTGAAAAGTGTGTTCCCAAAACTGTCTTATCTGAAATATATTCAAAAAAACATGTTATAAATGACAATATATCATTCTTGCACTGACCAGATCAGATTGGACAGTGTTTCACTTACCATGCTATTCCCATAGCTGTTGTTGTGGTGTTGGTCAGGACGTATTTTCAGGAGGAATTCCCTGAGCCCTGGTATTTCTCCTCGACGGATGGCGATGCCCAGTGTCCCACCCAGGTATGGCATGAGGTGGGGGGTCTGGAGCACAGTAGCTGTTGTCAAGGCTTCACTGGCCATCCACTGCAGGCCTGTCACATTCTGCCTCACCACCTGTGCAGAATACGACTACTTTAGTGCCAGGCCACGCCCAAGCAGTGTCTTATTATACACAGTTTACACAGTTGATTTCTGGTCCTGCTCATTCATACACAGGTGCAATCCTGCGTTCTACACAATATTTTGAGCAAAGTAATGTATATCATCTTAAATGGAGGTCAGTGTAATTCATGTGATTGATTAGATAATCTCATTCTAACACTTCAAACAAGTAAGAGGCGTGATGTATTCAACGACATTTATCACAGGCCAACATGCTACTGTAATGTACATCACTTTGACAAATAAAACATTAAGTTGTATTAACTGTAACTACATTCATTTAAAAATAACTGTATTTCAAGGCGAACCTCTTCCATGAGGTTAATCATTTGACTCTCATGTGCAAATGCAATCACCACACGAGCAGTGGATTTCCTCATCACATCCACAATCCTCCTGAGTTCAGATGGATCGTTGTCCCAAGGCAAAACCTCTAAGTAGGCCAGACAGCCTTCACCAGACTGAGCCAGGTCAGACTGGAAGGATCGGGCAGCGTGGAGTCCATAGTCATCATCACTGACCAGCAGACCTGCCCAAGTCCAGCCAAAGTGGTTTAAAATCTGAATCATAGCACGCACCTAAATGAATACAGAGTGAATGAATTAATGCACAGGCTGAAAAATTATTTCACTAGAAAAGCTGCTCAAAACACGTTTCACAATGCATCGTGTTTCATTAATGTTATATGATACCAAACAACCCCATCAATGACACAAAATATGCAACGGTATTAGATAGCAGAAAAAACATTTGTCCTTGCAGCGCACATTCTTTCTGCACATGTGTTCTTTAATACGTTTTCACTTTGCTGATCGAGAGTCACCTGGAAAGCATCACTTGGGATTGTCCTAAAGAAGGATGGAAACTTTTGCCGGTCACTCAGGCAGGAACATGTGGCAAAATAACTGACCTGTCATGCAACAGACTACACATTATAAAAAACATTCAAGCATTTATGGTTGATTACTGCTGACAACAAACATCAAAATTAAAATTAAGTCAAAGTGATACAAAATATTTCTGAGAAGGCAAAGCGGAAAACTTACCATAGGTACTCTGTACAAACTAAAGACAGTGGAGATGGCAATTGAACGTGTTGAGGAAGAATCACCTACAATCCCGAGGACTGGAGGGGCTCCAACACAGGTCTCCTCTAATATAAACTGCTCCTCTTGACCACTGGCTAATGACAGTGCTGCACGGAATCCAATTCCTAATTTGGCACAGTTATCATAAAGACTGTATCCCAGAGTCACATTAGGTAGCAGGTTGGAGTTTCTGTTGATCTCATCAATAGCAAAGGCCATGGTCTGGGCCCGCCTAAATCCTAGAACATCAAAACTAACACAAGAAACACTACTGTTCACGATTGAAAACTAGATTATAGAGTAACTGTGTTAACATGTAGATTGCATAACTAAAGGTTTGATATACAATCAAGCCAGTTGAATAGCAAAAGATTATTGAGGGAGTTATATCTTTAAAAACGCATAAAAACACCATGTGATTCTGAGCAATATTTGATGATCAAAACACGTTCCATGAATGGGATTGATTTTCCACAGTTTCTTACTTTTGCTGTTTCCCTGACAGACTCACCCGTGACAGCTAGTTGGTTGTGGTTCTGAGGTAAAAGAAAGGTCAGGAAAGACAGAAAAAAAGTGGACCTTAAACAGCCCACCAAGAACAACATCTCCAGCCTTGTGCATCCCATTTAGATCAAAATGTCCCAGTAACTGGCAGGAGGAGGACAAAAGACGGGTGGACACAGCAGAAGAAAAGTAGCAATACAACAACATGAAATAAATCAGCAACAGCATAGTGATGTCTAACAATGCCCACAGGACTTCCCCCCTCCTGACTCCTTTTCTGAGCTGAGTCAGTTTTCTTGCTATGTCAACTCCTTTTATTGACTTGCAGTATCTTGCACACCACCCACTATGGCATAAGGAAATGTAGGGGCAGGGCCTAAAGTGGACTTCATTTTAGAATGATTTCTTATTGAGGCCAAATGTTTACACACTTTTAATAACATTGGGGACAATATAACAAAACGGATGAGTGTATCTTTGAGTCCATTTCAGCTTTAGACAAATCAAAATAAATGCTTATATCATGTCAGATGAACCTAAATAGATTGCATCAATAATTCAGAAAAAGTAACTCAGTTTAAAAAGATGTACAGTTTACCTACACCATGAAAACTCAAAAAGCCAATGATAGTATTTGAGGTTCAAGTGCTGTAACAGACAGTTAAGACTTTGAAAACAGACAGTTAAGACAGTTAAATCGGCACAATTATCATAACACAACAAAACTGTAAAAGAAGTAATATGTTTAAAATGGCAAAAACACAGAATGTACTTTTTTGAGACTAATATTTGATTGTCAGATACAATCTTCAAATAGTATTGATTTTCCCCAGTTTCTCCTTTTTGTTGTTTCCCTGATAGACTCATAGAGGTAAAAGACAGGTAAGGAAAGACAGAAAGGAAATTGTTTTCAGCCCACCCAGAACCACATCTCCAGCCTTGTGCATCCCATTTAGAGGAAACTGCTCTTGTAACTGGCAGGAGTAGGAATAAAGAGGGGGGAACAAAACAGAAGAAAAGTAGGAATACAACAACATGAAATATATCAACAACAACATATTGATGTCTGACAATGCCCACACGACTTTCCTCCTCTTTACTCCTTCCCTGAGGTGAGTAAGTTTTCCTGCTCTATCAACCCCTTTTTTGCAGTGGTGTTCAATCTTGCGCACCACCCATTATGGCACAAGTAGCAAAAGTAGGGGCAGGGCCTAAAATGCATTTCATTTGACATTAATTTCGTATTGAGGCAGAAGTGATTTGTGCACTTTTAATAACATCTTCTCATGTTTCCAACCAAAATCTAATGTGACAGCAATGACTCACGTCTATTCAAATTTTCATGACAGTCAAGAGATGTATTTATTAGTTTTACTGAATGTCATGTTAAAAAGATCTCGGTATGTATGTTATATAAAGTAGACATTTCACATTCCTTTAAAACATTGACTTGCATTGTTGTAAAATACAAGTTTTCTTCAGAAACACTCTGTAGTTTATAATCTGAGCTGATGCCAATGTGGATCAGAAGAGCCTCTTTATAGTGAGTGTAATCCCAAATCTGTGTATGTGACAAGCACACTAAATTAAACTCTGGTGGGATCCAGTAGGTGTCATAATACGGGCTTCAGAGGCTCAGGTGCAGACTCAGACGCGGCAGACACAGGTTGGGCAAAATAAAGAGTTTATTTATAACAGAAGACAGTACAGACTGAATGCAGGACAGGAAGGTTCCTGGATGGCAGAGGGTGGAGGTGGATGATGGTGGAAATGGAGCCAGGAGATGCAGCAGAACAGGTTGAGGTATGGCAAATAAGGCGAGGCAGTGAAGAGGGTAACTAGAGCACAAAGAAACCAGAATTAGAACGGAGTCTTCTTAGCAAGATAATCGATGAGCAATCAAACAACAGACAGACTAACTGATGAACTTTTACAGTCAGGCGTCAAGTCGCTGTTAGCTGGCTTCTTAAATAGTAGAGAGAATGATGAAAGGCCACTCCTCGCTGCAGCTGCAATCATTTAATCCAGGTTTAGGAACAGGTGTGTCTCCAGCCCGTCACAGTAGGCTGGCATAGGGTAATGAATGTTCCACTAGGCGGAGCCAGAGGTGGAGGGCATGACAGTACGATCCAGTGTTTGAGGGAGTTTCAGCTTTAATGTTTAAAATTTCTTTTTTTAACCTCTTGTTGGTCCCCTGTCTCTCCTTGTACAGATGTTTGTGGGCTAAAAAATGGGGCTTGAACAATGATGCTAAATTTTGGCCGAACTGGGCTGGGTTATGAAATGAATGCAACAAGTCTCTCTTCATTCTTTTCAGCTGCTCCAAGCACCTGTATCTTAACTGCATGAATAGATGTGCATCAAAATCCAGACGACACCATTATTGATTAGCCTTAGTGTCCATCGGTTATTGGACTGCAGGGTTTGCGCTTGACTTTAACATCGGAGACCAGGGTTTGATTCCCTGGTTTGGCAAGTAGTTGTTGTTTATCCATTTAGAGAAAGTAGCAGTTTTAAATAAAACCAGGATTTTTACTTGAACTTAACCAAGTAGTTTTGGTGTATTGCCTGCACATAACCAAGTAGTTTTGGTGCCTTAACCTAACCAAACTGCAACCATCACCAAAGATGTTTCCCAGCAAGCTTTATTTTGAAAGTCTAACTGTTGTGCATTTGCTATGGCTAACTTTACCCTGGAATGAGAATGTGTTTTTTTCACACGCAGGTGAGGCAAAATGTGACACTGATGAGGTGGACCGGCAGATCTGTGACACACTTAAAGGGGATAAAAGGTTGAATGTTTGAAAGCTCATGAGTGGAGAGGAGATTTTTGCATTTGGGGGCAATATAGAAACAGGTGAGTGTATCTTTTAGTCCATATAAACTCAAGACAGCTAAAGATAAATGCATATACTCATGTTGGATAAAATCAAATAGTCAGCATAATTAATTCAGAACAGCAACTTGGTTTAATCACATGTAAGGTTAACTGACACCATGTCTTGCACAAAGGCAATCATAACATTTGAAGTTCTTTGTACTTGAACTACAACCTGGAATAAAAGAATAACTTGTTGTGCATTCTCACACATATGATCCAAGTGACAAGATTATTCATATTAGGATATTTTTATTTGGCATCAGCCCTGCTTTCTCAATATTTTAACAGCGGTACTACCATCAACCTATTGCCGTGTACCTCTATTTTTGTATCGTAGAGAGAAAAAGGATTAATTCTGTCTTGTGTCAAACAGTGTAATGTTTATAACTGGATGCGACCCATGATCGCTTTCTTTGTGTTCCTCTCTGGTCTCAGCAGGATTATGTAACATTTGGGTCCAAACAATGCCACCAAGAGACCAAAACTGGAGGCCAGGATGGCAAACACCTCCACTGCATCTGAGTATTTGCCTGGTGAGCTGATATAAGCTGGGACAAAGGCCACCCACACAGCACAGAAGATCAGCATGCTGAAAGTGATGAGTTTGGCTTCATTGAAACTATCTGGAAGATTCCTTGATATAAATGCAATCAGAAAACTGATGATAGCAAGTGAGCCAATATAACCAAGTAACACTGCAAAACCAACTGTGGACCCAACTACACATTCATAAACTATTTTATCATTGTGGTATTGAGTGTTTTTATGAGGAGCTGGTGAGGCAGAAACAATCCAGGCAGTGCAGATTGCTGCCTGAATAGAAGTAAGAACAATAACTGTCCCCCTCTGCTGCAAAACACCAAACCACTTCAGACTGGCTCCACCTCCTGGCTTGGAGGCCTTGAACACAGCCAGAACCACCATGGTTTTCACGAGGATGCAAGAGACACAAAGCACAAAGCTGATCCCAAATGCTACATGTCTCAGCTGGCATGTCCACAGACTGGGACAGCCGATAAACAGCAATGAACACAGGAAACACAACTTAAGTGACAGCAATAGTTGGAAACTAAGTTCTGAGTTGTTGGCTCGTACGATAGGTGTTCTGCGATGATAGATAAAGATCCCCAGGACAACAGCACAGATGCATGTGCCCAGCAATGATGCAGCAGTCAAGCAGATACCCAGAGGCTCATGGTAGGAGAGGAACTCTGTTTTCTTCAGAACACAGTGGTCACGCTGGGGGCTGGACCAGAAGTCCTCTGGACAGCTAATGCACACAGTGGAGTCTATAAAAAAGGGTGCAGTCTTGAGATTCATGCTTGTATCACATCTCCAAACAACAATGTATAAAACTGAATACCAACCAGTCTTGTTGCTGATCTTTCCTTCAGAACAAGGGATGCAATCGAAACAGCACTCAGGTTCCCCTTTCTTTCTGGCCATGCGGGTACCTGGAGGGCAGCTCTCACTGCACACTGACTGGGGTGGCTATAGGGAGAAAATAAAGACATGTTATTGTGCACAACTGTACACTGCTATGATGAGTTTTCGATGTAGTGTGTAAAAAAAAAAGAAATGACCTTGTTTGATTCACGGTTCCAGAAAATTTTGTTTTCATCAATTGTGAGTTCTTCACCTTTGAAGACCGACCTCTTCACCTCACCCACATTCTGAACTTCAGTTCTTCCATCAGGGAGCCACAGCCAGTTCATGATATCATAAATTGGTAAGGCATCACCATTCTCATCAAATGACACTTGATCACCAAATGCTGTTGTGAAGTTGATCTTTTCCAAGTAATACACAAGCTATGAATCTCATAACAAGGGATAGAGAAAAATGAAAGAGGACAGATAATAAATAAACATAGATGACAATGGTGAACACAGCAGTACCGAGTATTCAATAATCAAACTGTACACTACACTTATTTAACTATTTAAAACTTTACACTGAAAGCTACTTTGCAAGTGGCTGATGTCACACCTGCCATGGCTCCAGTCTTTTCAGATTGCCACAGCTATGCCCACTGAAAGGCCCTCTCCCTGACTTGCACTTCAGCATGTCATCAAGGGCATATGCCAGAGCATACACAGCTTTGAACACATTATACTCTGGCCTGAGGTTTGAAATGTCCAATAACTCTGTCTCTACCTCCTCCAGATTTTCCTGTCCAGTGCATAATGTTCCCCCAGCTTCCATCCAACCTGCTGGAGGTGGAACAAATCTGCACTGAAAAGTGTGTTCCCAAAACTGGCTTAGCTGAAACATATTCAAAACACTGTTTATGAATAATGACAATATATTATTCTTGCAATTATCAGATCAGAATGCACAGTGTTACACTCACCATGCTATTTCCATAGCTGTTGTTGTGGTGTTGGTCAGGATGTATTTGCAGGAGGAATTCCCTGAGCCCTGGTATTTCTCCTCGACGGATGGCGATGCCCAGTGTGCCACCCAGGTATGGCATGAGGTGGGGGGACTGGAGCACAGTAGCTGCTGTCCAGGCTTCACTCGCCATCCACTGCAGGCCTGTCACATTCTGCCTCACCACCTTTGCATTTCCCAAATATCTAAATTCATACGGCCATGCCACTAAAGTATTGTACTGTCTCATGAACAGTTTACACAGTGATGCAGAGATGCAATCTCATGTTTCAGATAGCAGGTCATCATAACTGCAGTTTTGTGTTTTTAAATGATCTCACTTTACAACCATTCACACAAATTACTGACTTGTTCAATTACTTTTTTAATCACAGGCCAACATGTAATATAATTCAGATCTTCCAGTTTGACAACTTTGTCAAACTGCTACCGTTGCTACAGTTGTTTAAATATATTAAATTTTTAAAAGATGTATTTCAAGCCCTACCTCTTCCATGAGATTAATCATGTGACTTTCATGTGCAAACACAATGACCACACGAGCAGTGGATTTCTTCATCGCATCCACAATCCTCCTAAATTCAAGTGGATCATTGCCCCAAGGCAAAACCTCTAAGTAGGCCAGACAACCTCCACCAGACTGAGCCAGGTCAGACTGGAAGGATCGGGCAGCGTGGAGTCCATAGTCATCATCACTGACCAGCAGACCTGCCCAAGTCCAGCCAAAGCGGTTTAAAATCTGAATCATAGCACGCACCTAAATGAATGCAGAGTGAATAAATTAGTGCACAGGCTGAAAAATTGTTTTACTGTAAAACCTGCTTAACATGTTTCACAATGCATCACGTTTAATTATCGCCTTTCAGCTTTTTTATCTGAGACCAAACAACCCCATCGATGACACAAAGAATGCAACGGTATTAGGTAGAAGAAAACATGGATGTAATGTTTAACTGCACATGTGTTCTTTAATACGTTTTCACTTTGCTGATAGAGAGTCACCTGGAAAGCATCACTTGGGATTGTCCTAAAGAAGGATGGGAACTTTTGCCGGTCACTCAGACAGGAACATGTGGCAAAATAACTGACCTGTGAAAGACACAGACTGTACATCCTAAAAACTTTCAAAGCCTTTCTGGCTCTTTCAACCTTTTCAGGTTGATTACAGCATGTTTACATATGACGTAAAATTTTAAATTAAATCAAAATGATGAAATATCATTCTTAGATGGCAAAATTGTAAACTTACCATAGGTACTCTGTACAAACCAAAGACAGTGGAGATGGCAATTGAACGTGTTGAGGAAGAATCACCCACAATCCCGAGGACTGGAGGGGGTCCAACACAGGTCTCCTCTAATATAAACTGCTCCTCTTGACCACTGGCTAATGACAGTGCTGCACTGAATCCAATTCCTAATTTGGCACAGTTGTCATAAAGACTGTATCCCAGAGTCACATTAGGTAGCAGGTTGGAGTTTCTGTTGATCTCATCAATAGCAAAGGCCATGGTCTGGGCCCGCCTAAATCCTAGAACATCAAAACTAACGCAAGAAACACCATTGTGTATGACTGAAAAATACATGCAGTAACTGTGTCAACATGTATGTTGCAAAACGAAAGGTTTTATAAACAATCAAGCCAGTTGAATAGCAAAAATTAGAAGACTTGAATAAAATGAGAAACAAGTAACAGGTTTAACATAGCATGAATACACATTGTAATTGTGATTAACATCTGATGATGAAAACAGGTTCCATGGATGGGATTAATTTTCCCCAATTTCTCAGTTTGCTGATTCCCTAATAGACTCACCCTTTGCAGGTAGTTGGTTGTGGTTCTGAGGTAAAAGACAGATCAGGAACGACAGAAAAAAAGTGGACCTGAAACAGCCCACCAAGAACCACATCTCCAGCCTTGTGCATCCCATTTAGACGAAACTGTCGTCGTAACTGACAGGAAGAGGAATAATGAGGGGTGGACACAGCAGAAGAAAAGTAGCAATACAACAAAATTAAATACATCTGCAAGAACATGTTGATTTTTAACAATGCCCACATTACTTTTACCATCTTTACTACTTTTCTGAGCCCAGTTTTCTTGCTATGTCAACCCCTTTTATTGACTTGAGGTATTGTTTAATCTTGGGCACCACCCATTAGGGCATAAGCAAAAGTAGGGGCAGGGCCTAAATGCATTTCATTTGAGATTGATTCTGGACTGACGCGAAAATGTTTTGCACATTTTTCATAACATCTCACTCAGGCCGTAATAGTAACCTTTTCCAATCCAAAGGGTTGGGTTGACCGTAATGATTGAGATCTATTAAAATTTGCATGACAGTCATATTATGGGTTTATTTAATGTAGAATGTCATGTCAAGGGAACTTTGATATCTAAATTACTCACTGTAGATTGAGGGTTTCACCTCCTCGTAAAACAGCCACTTTCCTTATTGTAAAATACAAGGTTTCATCCCAATAACTCTGCAGGTTAAAACCTGAGCAGATACATTAGTGTATCAGAAGAGCCACTTTGTAATAAGTATAATCCCAAATTTCTGGGCATGACAAACCTACCAATTTAAACTTTTCATCTGTGTTTTTTACTGTCAAGCATGAATAGAGTGTAATCAAACATCCACTAGATGGTAGCAGCAAACTAAGACATTTTGTGAAAATGTTTATCTAATTTTTATTGTATTGCAGCTGTTTAATGGAGGACTATATTGTATCTGTCTGGCACATAGCAAGTTGAAGATATCAGATATGATCAGTTCTGCAGAAACATATGTGTTTGTAACAGTTTTATTTTTTTTTTCTTTTGTACAATCACCATAGTAGCAAAGGGAGAAAGATATTGACCATGAATGTCAGCATCTGATGATGATGTCACCATGGCTAGTTCGGCTTGGGCTTTGAAAATTTGTGTTACAAATTGTGTTACAGACCTGGGCTGTAATTCAATTAAATTTCAGTTCAATTCAATTATATTTATATAGCACCAAATCATAACCAAAGTTGTTTCAGGACACTTTGCATGCAGAGCCGACACAGACCAAACTCTCTATCTACAGAGAAAAAACAATTTCCTCATAAGCAAGCACTTAGTGACAGTGGCGAGGAAAACTTCCTTTTAACTGACAGAACCTGGCTTTGAGTGAGACTCGACCTGTTGGGTTACAGGGAGCCTGTGCAGAGTGGCTAATATTAGAGACATGATCTCTTTTCCTCGATGTTGTCAGACAACGTGCCACAGCATTCTGGATCAGCTGGAGAGTATTTAGAAACAAAATGGGGCAGCCTGATAGTAAGGAACAACAAATGTGTGGACTAGTTTTTCTACATCGTTTTGAGACAGGATGTGCCTGATTTTTACAATGTTATGTAGGTGGAAAAAGGCCCATGTGGGAGTTAAAGGACGTATCCTGATCAAAGATAACTCCCAGATTCCTTACAGAGGTGCTGAAAACCACCACAATGCCATCAATGGTTGCTATATTATCAGATAGTGAGTTTCTAAGGTATTTCGGGCCAAGTACTATAAATTTGTAAAAAAGTGTTGTCTGAATTTAATAACAAAAAGTTGCAGGTCAACCAGGTCTTTATGTCTGTACGACACACTTGGAGTTTAGTCAACTGACAGTCATCTGCATAGCAATGAAAATTTATGAAATGTTTTCTGATAATGTTGCCTAAAGGCATCATATATATGGTGAATAGAATCAGTCCAAGCACAGAACCCTGCAGAACTCTGTGACTGGCTTTAGCTACACAGAGGAGTCATCATTAACCTGTACAAATTGAAATCATTCTGAAAAGTAGAATTTAAACCAGCTTAGCGCAGTCCCCTGAATGCCAATAAGTGTTCCAGTCTCTGTAATAGGATACCATGGTCAATGGTATCAGTTGGCCTCTGATTCATATCTTTCAAGTCGGGATACAGTAGGTGTCCATAAATCATGAATGGTCTAATGAAAGATCATAGATTACATAAGATCATAGAGGTTCATAGATGTACAGACTGGGAAATGTAGCATCCAGTGTTTGAGGGAGTTTCTGCTTCAATTCACAAAAAAAAAAAAAAAAGTTCTATATGTACATATTATACAAGCAAAATGGAATTGACTATATAAAAGAAAAATAAAATAGGTAGAAAAAAATATAAGAAATATGTAAAGTGTGTATTGCCCCAGTAACTGTGGAAAAAAAACAATGTAAGCTGCTTTCCGATTGAAAATAACAATAAATAGTGTTAGCACAGAACAATAAAATATACAAAACAGTAAATGCTATGTAATATTGCACAAAATGTAAAAGGAAATATGTAATATTGCACAAAAGTATGGATATGAGCATAATTCGTCAAACAACATCAACACAGTCTTATGTTAAGTGGTGCTGGAGTTGAATAATCTGACAGCTGATGGAATGAAGGACCTGCAGTAACGTTCCTTCTTACACACTGGATGCAACAGTCTGTTACTAAAGGAGCTGCTAAGGGCCCCCACTGTGGCATGCAGGGGATGGGAGGGGTTGTCCATGATCGACGTCAGCTTGGCTAATATCCTCCTGTCGCCTACATCCTCAGTGGTGTCCAGAGGGCAGTCGAGGACAGAGTGAGCTCTCCTGACCAGTTTATTAAGTCTCTTTCTGTCCCTCTCAGAGCTTCCGCAGCCCCAGCAGACCACTGTGTAAAAGACTGCAGATGCAACCACAGAGTCATAGAAAGTCCTCAGTAATGCCCTACATACTCCAAAGGACCTCAGTCTTCTCAGGAAATGAAGACGACTTTGGCCCTTCCTGTACAGGGCATCAGTGTTTGTGGACCAGTCCAGTTTATTGTTTAGGTGTACACCCAAGTATTTGTACTCCTTCACGATCTCAATGTCAAAACCCTGGATGCACAGCGGTGTAGTCTGTGGTGCTTTCCTGTGGAAGTCAATCACCATCTCCTTGGTCTTGCCGGCATTGATGTGCAGGTGGCTTACTCCACACCACTTGACAAAGTTAGTGATGACTTCCCTGTATTCCAAATCGTTCCCCTGTGATACACATCCAACAATGGCTGTATCATCAGAGAACTTTTGGAGGTGGCAGCTGGATGTGTTGTGTCTGAAGTCAGTTGCTGCAAACTGCCACATCCAACACACAGTCGTGAAGCCTCACATACTGTGGTCTGTTGGAGAGGTAGTCGATGGTTCATGCAGCTAGGTGACAGTCTACTCCGGCGCTTTCCTGCTTCCCCCTCAGCAGTGATGGCTGGATCGTGTTGAAGGCACTGTAGAAGTCAGAAAACACGATCCTCACTGTGCTACCAGTGCTCTCCAGGTGGGAAAGAGAGCGATGGTGTGGGTAGATGATAGCGTCTTCCACACCAATGCCTGGTCGGTATGCGAAATGTAGGGGGTCCAGCTCGCTGCCCACCAAGTGACGAAGATGGTTAGGTATAATTCTCTCCAGTGTCTTCATCAGGTGGAAAGTTAAGGCTACAGGCCTGAAGTGGTTGGGCTCCCTGGGATGCATAGCCTTTGGCACTGGAACCACACAGGAAGTTTTCCACAGGGCAGGAACTCTCTCCAGGCTGAGGCTCAAGTTGAAAATGTGCTGAACAACTCCACAGAGCTGATCTGCACAATCCCTGAGCAGTCTGGAGCTGGTGCCAACAGGGCCAGTAGCCTTCCTCATCTTCGTCCTCTTGAGCTCCTTCCTCACCTGATCATCTGTTATGTAGAGGCCGGGTGGGAGACAGGGGGGTGGCTCCTGTTGGGTGAGGAGGGGAACTGGGTCTGCAGTCTGTGATGTGGAGGGGGTGAAGTGGTGTGAAGACGGAGCTGCTGGTGTCGGGGATGCACTGGGGGGAAGGGAGGGGACGCTGAGAGGTCTGCTCTGGGCTCTGCTGGATGTGGGAGGGAACGGGGGTAGAATCAAACCTGTTAAAGAACAGGTTCAGCTCATTTGCCCATTCCCGGTCTCCAGATTCTGGGCCCCTGCCGTTGTCACTGCTGTGGCCTGAGATGGTTTTTAGGCCCCTCCAAACCTCTCTGGCATTGTTCCCCTGCAGTTGCTCCTCCAGCTTCCTCCGCTCAGGACTCCTTGCCTTTCTTGATCTCTCTTTTCAGCTCCCTCTGCACCATCTTCAACTTAGTTCTGTCCCCACACTTAAAACCCCTTTTCTTCTCATTCAGTAGGGTTTTCAGTTCAGGGGACACAGAGGGTTTGTTTTTGGGAAACACTGTACCTTTCTGGTTGGCATAGTGTTGTCCAAACAAAAGTTATTGTAGTTATTGTATTGTAGATGTATGTTGTCAAACTGTCAATGTCCTCCCCGTGAGGACTGCACAACATTTCTCTGTTGATGGTGACAACACAGTCCCTCAGTGCCATACTGGACTCATCTGACCATGTCTTCACATAAAGAATGGTTGGCCATTGTTTACTCACCAAAGGTATGTAAGTAGGTTGCAGATGAACCGGGTTGTGATCAGATCTGCCTAGTGGGGGGAGGGGTGAAGCGTTGTATGCATCCTTGGTGTTTGCATACAGTAAATCCAGTGTTTTAGTGTCTCTGGTGTGGCATTTGACATTTTGAGTACAAGATACTTGTGCTCAAAAAGAGGGATTCATTCTCAGTGAAGAACCTTGGACCCCTAATCTGTCTCTATACATGCCAAAGAGCAGTGATTCCTAACACGTCTCTGGGGGTCATCAGGTGGATACCTCCCTTCAACGGTGTTTCGCCTACTTAGTCCCACATCGTCTGGGAGGCTAGGCTGTGAGATCCAGCGTCCTAGAGTCACCCCCCCTAGTGCCAGCTCACACTGCTTCTACACAATCCAAACAGAGCTGCCACGTTCAACTGACCCAGGCCTGTTTAGGAGATGCTCCAGGTAGTGGCCAGTACTGATGCTACCATTTAGCTAATGCTAATGCTAATGCTGACGGCTAAGGAGAACAGAAGAAGACAATTGAATACTGATGCTACCATTTAGCTAATGCTAATGCTAAATGCTGACTGCTAACTGCTAAGAAGAACGGAAGAAGACAATACAGCTAGATTCATTTATACTGTTAATGTTAACTGCTAGATGCCAATGCTAACTGCTAAGATACTATCATACTACCACCGCTTTAGCTATTATTGATCAAAGATTATTATTAACTGCTACACTGCTACCACAGGCCTAGATGCCACATGTAACTGCCAAGTGCCGCACTACCATCATCTACCCCTGCCTCTCACCAACTGCACCAATAAAAACGGAGTGTGGGGATGCAAACCCTGATTTGGGTAGGGGGTAGAAAGTAAAGAGGTAGAGTCAAAGATGAAAGTAGGGATTGGATACAAACCCTTGTTTGGGTATGGGATAGAAAGTTTAGAGGGTGCTGAAGGTGGAGGCCTAAACCACAGACTAGATTTAACAGCCTCTTCTAACATTTCTTTCAAGAAGCAAACAAAACAGGAAGACAACCAAAAAAGAACAAAAAAACAAAAACAAAAAAAACAAGCCAACTCTGTATCTTACAACACAAACTCACCTGAACAGGCCACATGGTCCCAAAGAGAGACTCTAGCTGGCCACACCCCCACCTTATCTACACTTCCTCTTCCTGGATCTCTTCCTATTGGGAGAGAGAAGATGGGGCGGGGAAAGCAGAGCAGAGGTATCTTGTTCAGACTTTAAAGGATAACTTTCGTTTTTTACAACCTGGACCTTATTTGTAGCATTAAATAGGGCCATTTACTCACCCAGACAACTTTGGTGGCATTTGGAGTCCTTTTGAAGAAATTAGTCCCAGAGGAGCAGCACGTATATCCGTATAATGCGAGTACTCGGGGCATCCATGCGCAGCCTCTTCATAACGCATAATCTGTGGCAAAACTCGTTCATATTCCAATATTTTGTTCTCTGCCTCCCCCTACTCCCTCACTGCCTTTATTTCACCCCCAACTACTATTATGTCTCCTAATCCATATCCACTGACTAGACCTAGCAGCCTCATCTGACATCTCCCTCACTGTCTTCCTTAAATTTTGCCCCTCCACTTCCAGCTCCCTCAACAGTGAAACAGCTGACCCTGCAACAAAACCTCTACACCCCACTTCCACTGGGCAAACCCTGGTCTTCCATCCCCTCTGCTCAGATTGCTCTTTAAATCTGCATACCTAGTCTTCCTCCTTTCATAAGCTGCCTCCACTGAATTTTCCCAAGGGACTATTAACTCAATAAAATACACAGTCTTTTTACTCATGGACCATAAGACAATGTCGGGCCTCAGATTACTATAAACTCTTTCCTGGGGCACAACTAGCTTTCCTCCCAAGTCCACCTGCATTTGCCAATCATCAGCCCCTACCAGGCAGCCACCTACCTGCCTTCTCCTTGCAGACATATCACTGACAGCATTGTAACTTCTCTATGGGGTGCAGTGTATGACTGCAGAGTTTAGTGCATCCAGCCTTCCCAGGGACACCTTTGTTTTCAAATTGGGGAAATGTACTTACTCAACTAAATAAATGACTGGGTGAGGAGCAGAGATTGTTTGCAGATACTGTACAACTTCCAGTGTGGAGTGCAGCTTTCTCTTGGGATGGGGCCATAAGGATTAGTTTGTCTAAGTAAAACAAACTGCTGATCCCTTTTCTGTGTTGCGGCTCCAGTACTGGTTCCCTGCATTTCAAGAATGTTGGATAAGGCAGAGAATATCCAAATGGCAGCTGCTAGAGCTGGTATTCTCTTTGGAGAAGCACCAGAATTTTCTGTGTTTTCCATATGGATATGGAAATACACATCTCTCAGTTAAATGGAAGTAAACCACATGCCAGGACGCACGTACTCCAATACTTTCTGATTGTCAACATGTGGATAGGTCACTTTATATTGTACCTGTTTTGTTTTTTTTTTGCTTTTTTTTTGATGTGAGAATAAAACTCCTGATTCTCCTCTCCTGGAGGGACACAGGAGATCCCTTTCTTTCTCTGTCAGCAATGACATGATAATTTCCACCACAACGTGAAGGGGTGGGGGGACTGGCAAACTGGAATGTGTAGTCTCTTAAACCTAATCTTGACAGCCATGTTTTGATGGACAGCAGGCTTCCATCTGGCCATGATAGGCAGTGCTCTGTAAATGGGGGCACATCTGTGGAGCATCTGTTGACATAAGTTACAGCTAGCTCAGAGCCATCTCTGCCACTGTTTTGAAGCAATTGCCCCTTTATCACTGCCCATGGGCCAGCACTGTCGATGGTTGGTGGAAATGCATGACACGTGTTCAGGCGCATGACGCATTACGGGTGTTCATGTGTTCTGTTCCTGAAGCATCAGGAACAGAAACTGGCCTGTTTAAAGCAGAGGTTCATTGCTTTTATTGCTCCTGAATTTGGTTGTGCCAAATGTGTTACTTTATTACATCATTTTGTAACTTCGAGTTACAAAAGTAAAAGTCTTTTCATATATGACCGGAGGGGAGCCAAGCCTGGCAGATGCACAACACAACACACACCAACCGCATGGATTTCTGCATTTCTGTTTTTCGCCACAGCTCCTGGAGACTTAAGAGAGAGAGACTCAGTATTCCTGCCCTTTCATTCCAAGCCAGAACACAATGCAGTCAAGGCCATTTGCAAAACACATGGGTTACCCTTGCGTCTGCTGAATAAAGTTGCCTTGGTACCAAAAATGGAAGGTGACCTTCTTTTTAGCGGCAAGACCATGGCAAACCGCTATTCCATATCCCCATGGTGAAAGACTTGTGGCATACTAGCACTCTCAGCTTTTTAGAGAGAAAAGGCTGTCTCCATGATGGGCAGGAGCTCCATGAAGCAAGACTGCAGAAAAGAAAGTCAGGCCGGCCCACCTTCCTGACGATGCCCAACAAGACCTGGCAGTCCTTAGCAGCTGGCATATGGTTGGCAGACTGACATGAAGATAGAGTGAGCTGGCACGATGGGGACAGGGGGCGCTAACAGGTGGCCTACTAGTTATACATGAGGTAATCCTTGCGGCAGGGGTGAAGATCTGACAGCAGGATGTGGCCAGTTTGGGAGGTGGGGCACAAGGAGACAGCTTCATCTTTTCTGCAGTTGGCAGGTAATGCAGAAGCAAACCTTAGGCGGACCCATGCAAGGCACAAGGCCACAACTGTGCTTGCACATGGGAATGAACTCAATAGTGACAGCTCTTTGCAAAGCCTATAAAAAATAGAAGATCCCTCTCACTCTTCTCACATGGGAGGTGCACAGCGGAGTTTGTAGATTTTCAAGATACTGAGCACTTAGCCTAGACATCGGTAAAGGAGTCCAGTGGGGATAAACAATCTCTATTTTGTTGGGTTTTTTTAATGTATTCTGGCACCTGGTGTACATTCAAACTACATGTACTAACCGTTTAAAAATTGAAATGTGTACCTCAACAACTATTTACCTTAAATTTAACTAGTAATAATTAGTACTGGTATTGTGTAGAAACAGAATACTTCACTACTACCAAACATTTATTGATTAGATTTGGTAAACATGTCTTTCAATGAAAATTGAAATGTGTACCTAAAAACTGTTGTATTTCACTTGATTTCATACATTCTATTTAGCCTTTATGTTTTACTACGATTCAATGTGTTTTATGTTCAACCTTATGTTATGCATCATTATAAAGACTGTGGTGTGTGTTTTTGAACCCTCCAGAAGGAAATAGGGTGTTTTTTACACTATGGCACTATGGCATTATGTTTGTCACTTCCTGACAAACATAATGCCCTCAGTGAGGCTGAACCCATGGGAAGACATTCTGGGGTTGGCTGAAATAGGCTTATTTTGGTTAATCAAGACCAATATTCAGTCTATGTCCAACTGGGAGGCTCTGTTATACTTGTTTGCTTCAGAGGCCAGGGGTCAATTGTTTGTTACTTTAGTTATTGGAATATAAAGACACACACACAAGCACACATTCATGCAGTGTACTGTATCATTGTTCATGTTTTGTTTGTTTTGTAAAAATCCAGAAATATTTAGTTCTTTTTCTCCACCTGAACTGATACAGTCTGCAAGTTCTCTTGTACTCTTCCCGCTGTAACTTGAATCCCGCAGCACTGACCACCAGCCCTCCCTCACCAACACATGCACACACCTGCAGAGAGACCTGTATTTATTTTGACAGGCTGCTATGTTACAAAGACAATCCCACAATTGCACATTCTATTTGTTGCTGAACATTGGCTTACATTTAAAATTAAATTCTGGGCTACACTCAAAATGTTCAGGCCAAAAGAACTGACAAATTGACCTGGTGATGCCAAAGGAGATGCATGGAAAAGGATGATTGGGGTTTACTGGCAGTTCTCACATTTCATGTGATATCAGGTTTGCCCCCAAAGTGGTAAAAGATTTCATATAAGGACACACTTATTTGGCATCAGTCCTGCATACTTGATATATAAGTGTTGATACGACTATCAATCTATTGCCTGATGTCTCCATTTTTGTATTGTAGGAGAAGAAGCATTAATTCTGTCTTGTAACAGAAAGTGTAGTGTTTATTACTGAATGTCCCGACCCATGATCGCTTTCTTTGTGTTCCTCTCTGGTCTCAGCAGGATTATGTAACATTTGGGTCCAAACAGTGCCACCAAGAGACCAAAACTGGAGGCCAGGATGGCAAACACCTCCACTGCATCTGAGTATTTGCCTGGTGAGCTGATATAAGCTGGGACAAAGGCCACCCACACAGCACAGAAGATCAGCATGCTGAAAGTGATGAGTTTGGCCTCATTGAAACTGTCTGGAAGATTCCTTGATATAAATGCAATCAGAAAACTGATGATAGCAAGTGAGCCAATATAACCAAGTAACACTGCAAAACCAACTGTGGACCCAACTACACATTCATAAACTATTTTATCATTGTGGTATTGAGTGTTTTTATGAGGAGCTGGTGAGGCAGAGACAATCCAGACAGTGCAGATTACTGCCTGAATAGAAGTAAGAACAATAACTGTCCCTCTCTGCTGCAAAACACCAAACCACTTCAGACTAGCTCCACCTCCTGGCTTGGAGGCCTTGAACACAGCCAGAACCACCATGGTTTTCACGAGGATGTAAGAGACACAAAGCACAAAGCTGATCCCAAATGCTGCATGTCTCAGCTGGCATGTCCACAGGCTGGGACGGCCGATAAACAGCAGTGAACACAGGAAACACAACTTAAGTGACAGCAATAGTTGGAAACTAAGTTCTGAGTTGTTGGCTCGTACGATAGGTGTTCTGCGATGATAGATAAAGATCCCCAGGACAACAGCACAGATGCATGTGCCCAGCAATGATGCAGCAGTCAAGCAGATACCCAGAGGCTCATGGTAGGAGAGGAACTCTGTTTTCTTAGACACACAGTGGTCACGCTGGGGGCTGGACCAGAAGTCCTCTGGACAACTGGTGCACTCAGGGGAGTCTATGAAAACATGGAGAGTCTTGAGTCATATGTATGTTACATCTCCAAACAACAATGTTTAAAACTCAATACCAACCAGTGTCATTGCTGATCTTTCCCTCAAAACAAGGGATGCAATCGAAACAGCACTCAGGTTCCCCTTTCTTTCTGGCTATGCGGGTACCTGGAGGACAGCTCTCACTGCACACTGACTTGGGTGGCTATAGGGAGTAAAAACAATCTTAATAATTTAAGATACTTGTTGTTCCACTTGTTAATTTACTCTGCTAAAATAAGCTACACATGGGTCTAAAAAATGTGTCTAAAAAGTCAGACTTAACCTTGTTTGTTTCGAAGTTCCAGAAGATTTGGTCTTCATTAATTGTGAGTTCTTCTCCTTTGAAAGCCGACCTCTTCACCTCACCCACATTCTGAACTTCAGTTCTTCCATCAGGAAGCCACAGCCAGTTCATGATATCATATATTGGTAAGGCATCACCATTCTCATCAAATGACACTTGATCACCAAATGCTGTCGTGAAGTTGATCCTATCCAAGTAATACACAAGCTTTGAAAATCAGAATAAAGGGAATAAAGGAAAACCAAATAAGATGGAAGAATTATTTGTGGCCATAGTGAACACAGCAGTGAGCATTCAATAATCAAACCGCAAACTGCATGTTTTTTAGCATAGGAAGACATTCACAATTCCAACAAAGCATTGTCTTTAAATTGGACTCACATATAGTGACACAATTTTGCTGCCTCTGACCTGATACCATGATCCATTGATATCACACCCAGCGATATGGAATAAAATTTCATCATTCATTTTATAACTGCTAGGGACCTTTTGATTGGAAAATTCAGAGCTTTGTACCTACACCCCAAATGCTCCTCTGCATTAATACTAGAGTGTGGGATTTAGTGATATAGATGGAGTGTAAACTGACATCACACCTGCCATGGCTCCAGTCTTTTCAGATTGCCACAGCTGTGCCCACTGAAAGGCCCTCTCCCTGACTTGCACTGCAGCATGTCATCAAGGGCATATGCCAGAGCATACACAGCCTTGTACACATTATACTCTGTCCTGAGGTTGGAAATGTCCAATAACTCTGTGTCCACATTCTCCAGATTTTCCTGTCCAGTGCATAATGTTCCCCCAGCTTCCACCCAACCTGCTGGAGGCGGTGCAAATCTGCACTGAAAAGTGTGTTCCCAAAACTGGTTTACCTGAAATATATTCAAAACAGCATGTTATAAATGACAATATATTATTCTTGCACTGACCAGATCAGATTGCACAGTGTTGCACTCACCATGCTATTTCCATAGCTGTTGTTGTGGTGTTGGTCAGGACGTATTTGTAGGAGGAATTCCCTGAGCCCTGGTATTTCTCCTCGACGGATGGCGATGCCCAGTGTGCCACCCAGGAATGGCATGAGGTGAGGGGTCTGGAGCGTATTAGCTGCTGTCCAGGCTTCACTGGCCATCCATTGCAGGCCTGTCACATTCTGCCTCACCACCTTTGCATTATAACAAATATATAAATACATACAGCCATGCCACTACAATAGTGTCTAGCCTTTTCAATTATTCACACTTTACACAGCTGATGTCATCTAAGTCATTCATACTCAGCTGCAAACCTTTGTTTTAAATAGTATGATTAGCAAAGTGATGCATGTCATCATAATTAGACTTTCATGTTATCGTTGTGATTAAATGATTTCACTATTAAACCCCTATCACAAATAAGAGTTGAAGCTTATTCGGTTACATATATTAATCACAGGCCAACCTGTTATTGTAACTCATATCACACTGCAAGGAAAACATGATGTGGCATTAATTATAGCTATAGTAATCTATAATTATGTTATATTTCAAGTCCAACCTCTTCCATGAGGATAATCACGTGACTCTCAGGTGCAAACACAATGACCACACGAGCTGTGGATTTCTTCATCACATCCACAATCCTCCGAAGTTCAGCTGGGTCATCGCCCCAAGGCAAAACCTCCAAGTACGCCAGACAACCTCCACCAAGCTGAGCCAGGTCAGACTGGAAGGATCGGGCAGCGTGGAGTCCATAGTCATCATCACTGACCAGCAGACCTGCCCAAGTCCAGCCAAAGTGTTTTAGAATCTGAATCATAGCACGCACCTAAATTAATACAGAGTGAATGAATTAATGCACAGGCTAAAAAATGTTTAAGAGGAAAACCCAATGCATCACGTTACATTTTGCCTTTAAGCTTTGTCATCTATGACCAAACAACCCCATCAATGACAGTATTAGATCACAGAAAAACATTTGTCCGTGCAGAGCAGAGATATTGAGACATGAAATGTTTAACTACACATGTGTTCATGAAATATTTATTATTTGACTGATAGAGAGTCACCTGGAAAGCATCACTGGGGATTGTCCTAAAGAAGGATGGGAACTTTTGCCGGTCACTCAGGCAGGAACATGTGGCAAAATAGCTCACCTGTCAAAGTAACAGACTACACATTATAAAAAACATTCAAGCATTTATGGTTGATTACTGCTGACAACAAACATCAAAATTAAAATTAAGTCAAAATGATGCAAAATATTTCTGAGAAGGCAAAGCAGAAAACTTACCATAGGTACTCTGTACAAACCAAAGACAGTGGAGATGGCAATTGAACGTGTTGAGGAAGAATCACCTACAATCCCGAGGACTGGAGGGGCTCCAACACAGGTCTCATCTAATATAAACTGCTCCTCTTGACCACTGGCTAATGACAGTGCTGCACGGAATCCAATTCCTAGTTTTACACAGTTGTCATAAAGACTGCATCCCAGAGTCACATTAGGTAGCAGGTTGGAGTTTCTGTTGATCTCATCAATAGCAAAGGCCATGGTCTGGGCCCACCTAAATCCTAGAACATCAAAACTAACGCAAGAAACACTACTGTTCATGATTGAAAAATACACCATAAATTAACTGTGTTAACATGTATGTTGCACAACTAAAGGTTGTATAAACAATCAAGCCAGTTGAAAAGCAAAAATTATTGAAAGTTCATTCATTGAGAGTTATGTCTTTAAAACGCATAAATACACCATGTTATTCTGAGTAATATTTGATAATAAAAACACATTCCACTAATGGGATTGTTTTCCCCCATTTACTAATTTTTGTTTTTTCCCTGACAGACTCACCCGTGACAGCTAGGTGGTTGTGGTTCTGAGGTAAAAGAAAGGTCTGGAGAGACAGAAAAGAAGTGGACCTTAAACAGCCCACCAAGAACCACATCTCCAGCCTTGTGCATCCCATTTAGATGAAACTGTCCCAGTAACTTGCAGGAGGAGGACGAAAGAGGGGTGGAAACAGCAGAAGAAAAGTAGCAATACAGCAACATGAAATAAATCAGCAACAGCATAGTGATGACGAACAATGCCCACAGGACTTCCCCCCTCCTGACTCCTTTTCTGAGCTGAGTCAGTTTTCTTGCTATGTCAACTGCTTTTATTGACTTGCAGTATCTTGCACACCACCCACTATGGCATAAGGAAATGTAGGGGCAGGGCCTAAAGTGCATTTCATTTGAGAATGATTTCTTATTGAGGCACAACATTTGCACACTATTAATAACTCTCTTTCAATAAGGCCATATTAGTTACCTTTCCAATCCAAATTTAATTTGTGGCTGACCCTAATGATTGAGAGCTGCTGAAAGTTGTATGACACTCATATTATGTGCTTCTTAGTTTTTTTTTAGTGTCATATCAAGGGGACATTGGTATGTAAGTTACAGTTACCTGCCTAATGCAAAACACAAGGTTTCTTCAGAATCACTTCACAGGTTAAAACCTAAGCACATACATGAGTGTAATGAGTATAATCCCATATTTCTAGGTATGACAAGCATGCCAGATTAAACTGATCGCATCCACAAATCAGTCCTTTGTCTGTGGATTTCACTGTAAAACAACAGTTTAATCAAACGTCCACCAGATGGTAGCAGCATACTAAGACAAGTGGTGAAAGAAAAGGTCTTCCCATCTATTTTTCATTACACTTCAGCTGTTCAGTGGAGGGCTGTTGTATCTGTCTGGCACATAGCGACTTGGAAGACATCAGATACGATCAGTTATGCAGAAATGTGGCAAGTTAGAAATTACCCTATTAGATCTTGACTGCCCAGTTGGCAATGTTGTACAGTAGATATAATCTTTCGCGTGTTTGTCAAATATTCTTAGGCACAAGCATACACGCTCACTGATAATTAGTTGTATTCTTGCAGAAGGGAATAGTTTCAATTGATTATTTTACCCAGAATTCATAGCATTCATAGATGAGAGAAGCACAAAGGAAAATGTGTTACATGTCTCTGAACACAAGATGGTGGGGAGCAACATTGAGTTATACTACCGCTATTTGCAGCTTTAAGATGTGTGAATGGTTGTAAAGGTTGTAGACCACCTCTGACATAATGGTGAATTTATGAAAAGCAGTTTTGATGGCGTGTTAGTGGATGTGCACACCCATACCACTCCAATTTAGCCTCTTGTCATTTTTGTTGAACTTTGCGTTTCTCTCTTCAGTGGGGGCACCCTCATAGTCTGGAGTTTGTTGGACTGATCATGAACACCACCTGGCTTGTGAGTTCACCAGTCAGGCACGGTCTGATGAACAATGTCATTGATTTTTCAGAGTGGGATTGAGTAGGATCCAGTGTTTGAGGGAGTTTCAGTTTTAATGTTTTACAATTCTTTTTTAACCTCTTTTTGGCCCCTTGTCTGTTCTTGTACAGATGTTTGTGGCCATCTGTTATTGGACTGCAGGGTTTGTGCTTGAATTTAACATGGGAGACCTGGGTTTGATTCCCTGGTTAGGCAAATAGTTGTTGTCATTTAGAGAAAGTAGCTGTTACAAATAAAACCATGTTTTTTACCTAAAATTAACCAAGTAGTTTTGGTGCCTTAACCTAACCAAACTGCAACCATCACCAAAGATGTTTCTCAGCAAGCTTTATTTTGAAAGTCTGTTGTGCATTTGTTATGGCTAACTTAACCCCGGAATGAGAATGTATTCTTTTCACACATAGGTACAGCAAAACGTGACACTGATGCAGTGGACCGGCAGATCTGTGACACACTTAAGCTTTATACAGGGTTGAATGTTTGGAAACTCATGAGTTGAGAGGGGATTTTTACATTTGGGGACAATGTCGAAACGGGTGAGTGTATCTTTTAGTCCATATAAACTCAAGAGAGCTAAAGATAAATGCATATACTCATGTTGGATAGAACCAAATAGTTACTGTAATTAATTCAGAACAACAATTTAGTTTAATCAGATGCAAGGTTTACTGACACCATGTCTTGCACAAGGGATATCCTAACATTTGAAGTTCAAGTTTTTTGTACTTGAACTACAACCTGGAAAAAAAAGAATAACTTGTTGTGCATTCTCACACATATTATCCAAGTGACAAGAGATTTCATATTAGGATATTTTTAGTTGGCATCAGCCTTGCTTTTTCAATATTTTAACAGCGGTACTACCATCAACCTATTGCCGTGTACCTCTATTTTGGTATTGTAGAGAGAAAAAGGATTAATTCTGTCTTGTGTCAAACAGTGCAGTGTTTATGACTGGATGCGACCCATGATCGCTTTCTTTGTGTTCCTCTCTGGTCTCAGCAGGATTATGTAACATTTGGGTCCAAACAGAGCCATCAAGAGACCAAAACTGGAGGCCAGGATCGCAAACACCTCCACTGCATCTGAGTATTTGCCTGGTGAGCTGATATAAGCTGGGACAAAGGCCACCCACACAGCACAGAAGATCAGCATGCTGAAAGTGATGAGTTTGGCCTCATTGAAACTGTCTGGAAGATTCCTTGATATAAATGCAATCAGAAAACTGATGATAGCAAGTGAGCCAATATAACCAAGTAACACTGCAAAACCAACTGTGGACCCAACTACACATTCATAAACTATTTTATCATTGTGGTATTGAGTGTTTTTATGAGGAGCTGGTGAGGCAGAGACAATCCAGGCAGTGCAGATTGCTGCCTGAATAGAAGTAAGAACAATAACTGTCCCTCTCTGCTGCAAAACACCAAACCACCTCAGACTGGCTCCTCCTCCTGGCTTGGAGGCCTTGAACACAGCCAGAACCACCATGGTTTTCACGAGGATGCAAGAGACACAAAGCACAAAGCTGATCCCAAATGCTGCATGTCTCAGCTGGCATGTCCACAGGCTGGGACGGCCGATAAACAGCAGTGAACACAGGAAACATAGCTTAAGTGACAGCAATAGTTGGAAACTAAGTTCTGAGTTGTTGGCTCGTACGATAGGTGTGCTGCGATGATAGATAAAGATCACCAGGACAACAGCACAGATGCATGTGCTGAGCAACGAGGTGGCTGTCAAGCAGATACCCAGAGGCTCATGGTAGGAGAGGAACTCTGTTTTCTTAGGCACACAGTGGTCACGCTGGGGGCTGGACCAGAAGTCCTCTGGACAACTGGTGCACTCAGGGGAGTCTATGAAAACATGGAGAGTCTTGAGTCATATGTATGTTACATCTCCAAACAACAATGTTTAAAACTGAATACCAACCAGTGTCATTGCTGATCTTTCCTTCAGAACAAGGGATGCAATCGAAACAACATTCAGGTTCCCCTTTCTTTCTGGCCATGCGGGTACCTGGTGGGCAGCTCTCACTGCACACTGACTTGGGTGGCTATAGGGAGTAATAACAATCTTAATAATTTAAGACACCTGTTTTTCTACTTTTTAATTTACTCTGCTAAAATATACGGAGCCCCTAAAGTGTCATGAAGAAAAAAAAACTATATCGTGCGCACAAGATACTAAAACGTGCGCACGAGATACTAAAACGTGCGCTCGATTTAATGCACTCCTTCATTTTTACAGACAGGTAGCAACAAGAATAGTCAGCGGGCTCCGTTCACGACTGATTCTGATTTTAATATTTACCGTATTTTCCGCACTATAAGGCACACCTAAAAGCCCCCAAAACCCACAGTGCGCCTTATAATCCGATGCGCCTTTTGTATGGATCAATATTGCTGAATTATGGCTATCGTATTCAGGGGGCGTGGCCGAAGTAACAGCGGTATTCCACTCTCTGGGTGCAGTCATCATTTTACTGGCATGCAGTCAGCTGTCAACCTGAATAATAAAATGACTATTTCACTAAACAATGAAAAAATATGGATATATGCTAAATAATAGGCAATTAAAATATTAATCAAACGTGGTTAATGTGATTTCTGCTCCTGAACCTCAGCGCACAGCGTCTGCACATCTGCGCTGTGCATGCGCCGTCACCTGCATCTTTACGCAGGATAAGCTGTCATCTGTGAGCGCGCGCGGTATTTGTTTCAAAATGAACAAACTAAAATAAAATACATTTTAAATAAATGGTCATGGCTCCGGAGCCGCGGGTTGCCAACCCCTGATCTAGTGGATGCATAACGCAACCCCAGACACCACTGTACGGTAGTTTCTTTCTATGCGCCTTATAATGCGGTGCGCCCTATATATGAAAAAAAAAGTTTTAAAATAGGCCATTCTTTGAAGGTGCGCGTAATAATCGGGTGTAATATCCATATTTTTTCATTATTCAGTGAAATAGTCATTTTATTATTCAGGTTGACAGCTGACTGCACGCCAGTAAAAGGATGAACGGAGCCCGCTGTCTATTGTTGTTGCTACCTGTCTGTATAAATGAAAGAGTGCATTAAATCAGCGCACGTTTTAGTATCTCGTGCGCACGATTTAGCTTAAACTTGCGCACGTTTTAGTATCTCCTGCGCATGTTTTAGCTATCTCGTGCGCACGATTTAGTATTGCGTGCGCACCATATAGTTTTTTTTTTCTTCATGACATTTTAGGGGCTCCGAAATAATAAGATACACATGGGTCAAAAAAATGTGTCTAAAAAGTCAGACTTAACCTTGTTTGTTTCGAAGTTCCAGAAGATTTTGTCTTCATCAATTGTGAATTCTTCACCTTTGAAAGCTGACCTCTTCACCTCACCCACATTCAGAACTTCGGTTCTTCCATCAGGAAGCCACAGCCAGTTCATGATATCATATATTGGTAAGGCATCACCATTCTCATCAAATGACACTTGATCACCAAATGCTGTTGTGAAGTTGACCTTTTCCAAGTAATACACAAGCTATGAAAATCAGAATAAAGGGAATAAAGGAAAACCAAATAAGATGGAAGAATTATATGTGGCCATAGTGAACACAGCAGTGAGCATTCAATAATCAAACTGCAAACTGCATGTTTTTTAGCATAGGAAGACATTCACAATTCCAACAAAGCATTGTCTTTAAATTGGACTCACATATAGTGACACAATTTTGCTGTCTCTGACCTGATACCACGATCCATTGATATCACACCCAGCGATATGGAATAAAATTTCGTCATTCATTTTATAACTGCTAGGGACCTTATGATTTGTAAATTCAGAGCTTTGTACCTACACCCCAAATGCTCCTCTGCATTAATACTAAAGTGTGGGATTTAGTGATATAGAAAGATGGAGTGTAAACTGACATCACACCTGCCATGGCTCCAGTCTTTTCAGATTGCCACAGCTGTGCCCACTGAAAGGCCCTCTCCCTGACTTGCACTGCAGCATGTCATCAAGGGCATATGCCAGAGCATACACAGCCTTGTACACATTATACTCTGTCCTGAGGTTGGAAATGTCCAATAACTCTGTCTCCACCTCCTCCAGATCTTCCTGTCCAGTGCATAATGTTCCCCCAGCTTCCACCCAACCTGTTGGAGGCGGTGCAAATCTGCACTGAAAAGTGTGTTCCCAAAACTGGTTTACCTGAAATATATTCAAAACAGCATGTTATAAATGACAATATATTATTCTTGCACTGACCAGATCAGATTGCACAGTGTTGCACTCACCATGCTATTTCCATAGCTGTTGTTGTGGTGTTGGTCAGGACGTATTTGTAGGAGGAATTCCCTGAGCCCTGGTATTTCTCCTCGACGGATGGCGATGCCCAGAGTGCCACCCAGGAATGGCATGAGGTGAGGGGTCTGGAGCGTATTAGCTGCTGTCCAGGCTTCACTGGCCATCCACTGCAGGCCTGTCACATTCTGCCTCACCACCTTTGCATTATAACAAATATATAAATACATACAGCCATGCCACTACAATAGTGTCTAGCCTTTTCAATTATTCACACTTTACACAGCTGATGTCATCTAAGTCATTCATACTCAGCTGCAAACCTTTGTTTTAAATAGTATTATTGGCAAAGTGATGCATGTTATCATAATTAGACTTTCATGTTATTGGGGTGATTAAATGATTTCACTATTAAACCCCTATCACAAATAAGAGTTGAAGCTTATTCGGTTACATATATTAATCACAGGCCAACCTCTTGTAACTCATATCACACTGCAAGGAAAACATTAAGTGATATTAATTGTAAATATAGTAATTTATAATTAAGTCATATTTCAAGCCCAACCTCTTCCATGAGGATAATTATGTGTCTCTCAGGTGCAAACACAATGACCACACGAGCTGTGGATTTCTTCATCACATCCACAATCCTCCGAAGTTCAACTGGGTCATCGCCCCAAGGCAAAACCTCCAAGTACGCCAGACAACCTCCACCAAGCTGAGCCAGGTCAGACTGGAAGGATCGGGCAGCGTGGAGTCCATAGTCATCATCACTGACCAGCAGACCTGCCCAAGTCCAGCCAAAGTGTTTTAGAATCTGAATCATAGCACGCACCTAAATGAATACAGAGTGAATTAATTAATACACAGGCTGAAAAATTATTTCAGTGTAAACCTGCTTAACATGTTTCACAATGCATCACATTTAATTATTGCCTTTAAGCTTTGTTATATGTGGCATAACAACCCCATCAATGACAGTATTAGATCACAGAAAAACATTTGTCCGTGCAGAGCAGAGATATTGAGACATGAAATGTTTAACAACACATGTGTTCATGAAATATTTATTATTTGACTGATAGAGAGTCACCTGGAAAGCATCACTGGGGATTGTCCTAAAGAAGGATGGAAACTTTTGCCGGTCACTCAGGCAGGAACATGTGGCAAAATAGCTCACCTGTCAAAGTAACAGACTACACATTATAAAAAACATTCAAGCATGTTGATTATGGTTTATTACTGCTGACAACAAACCTCAAAATTAAAATTAAGTCAAAGTGATACAAAATATTTCTGAGAAGGCAAAGCGGAAAACTTACCATCGGTACTCTGTACAAACCAAAGACAGTGGAGATGGCAATTGAACGTGTTGAGGAACAATCACCTACAATCCCGAGGACTGGAGGGGCTCCAACACAGGTCTCATCTAATATAAACTGCTCCTCTTGACCACTGGCTAATGACAGTGCTGCACGGAATCCAATTCCTAGTTTTACACAGTGATCATAAAGACTGTATCCCAGAGTCACATTAGGTAGCAGGTTGGAGTTTCTGTTGATCTCATCAATAGCAAAGGCCATGGTCTGGGCCCACCTAAATCCTAGAACATCAAAACTAACGCAAGAAACACTACTGTTCATGATTGAAAAATACACCATAAATTAACTGTGTTAACATGTATGTTGCATAACTAAAGGTTGTATAAACAATCAAGCCAGTTGAAAAGCAAAAATTATTGAAAGTTCATTCGTTGAGAGTTATGTCTTTAAAACGCATAAATACACCATGTTATTCTGAGTAATATTTCATAATAAAAACACATTCCACTAATGGGATTGTTTTCCCCCATTTACTAATTTTCACTGTTTCCCTGACAGACTCACCCGTGACAGCTAGTTGGTTGTGGTTCTGAGGTAAAAGAAAGGTCAGGAAAGACAGAAAAGAAGTGGATCTTAAACAGCCCACCAAGAACCACATCTCCAGCCTTGTGCATCCCATTTAGATGAAACTGTCCCAGTAACTGGCAGGAGGAGGACAAAAGACGGGTGGAAACAGCAGAAGAAAAGTAGCAATACAACAACATGAAATAAATAAGCAACAGCATAGTAATGTCGAACAATGCCCACAGGACTTCCCCCCTCCTGACTCCTTTTCTTAGCTGAGTCAGTTTTCTTGCTATGTCAACTCCTTTTATTGACTTGCAGTATCTTGCACACCACCCACTATGGCATAAGGGAATGTAGGGGCAGGGCCTAAAGTGAGAGTTTACACACTTTTAATAACATTGGGGACAAAATAAAAAAAACGGATGAGTGTATCTTTAAGTCAATTTCAGCTTTAGACAAATCAAAATAAATTCTTAAAGTCATTCAGATTAACCTAAATAGATTGCATCAATAATTCAGAAAAAGTAACTCAGTTTAAAAAGATGTACAGTTTACCGACACCATGAAAACTCAAAAAGCCAATGATAGTATTTGAGGTTCAAGTGTTTTGTACTCTAACTACATCCTAGAAAAAACAGAATAACTTGCTTTGTGTTCTTGCATGTTTATCAATGCGGTAATAGATTTCACGAAAGGATACACTTATTTTAACATTGATAATACTTTCCACCTATGGCCTGATGGATGTATTTTTGTATTGTATAGAGAAAAAGGATTAATTCTGTCTTGTTACATACACTGCAGTGTTTATGACTCAATGCCCCGACCCATGATCGCTTTCTTTGTGTTCCTCTCTGGCCTCAGCAGGATTATGTAACATTTGGGTCCAAACAGCGCCACCAAGAGACCAAAACTGGAGGCCAGGATGGCAAACACCTCCACTGCATCTGAGTATTTACCTGGTGAGCTGATATAAGCTGGGACAAAGGCCACCCACACAGCACAGAAGATCAGCATGCTGAAAGTGATGAGTTTGGCCTCATTGAAACTGTCTGGAAGATTCCTTGATATAAATGCAATCAGAAAACTGATGATAGCCAGTGAGCCAATATAACCAAGTAACACTGCAAAACCAACTGTGGACCCAACTACACACTCATAAACTATTTTATCATTGTGGTATTGAGTGTTTTTATGAGGAGCTGGTGAGGCAGAGACAATCCAGACAGTGCAGATTACTGCCTGAATAGAAGTAAGAACAATCACTGTCCCCCTCTGCTGCACAGCTCCAAACCACTTCAGACTGGCTCCACCTCCTGGCTTGGAGGCCTTGAACACAGCCAGAACCACCATGGTTTTCACGAGGATGCATGAGACACAAAGCACAAAGCTGATTCCAAATGCTACATGTCTCAGCTGGCATGTCCACAGTCTGGGGCGGCCGATAAACAGCAGTGAACACAGGAAGCACAACTTAAGTGACAGCAATAGTTGGAAACTAAGTTCTGAGTTGTTGGCTCGTACGATAGGTGTTCTACGATGATAGATAAAGATCCCCAGGACAACAGCACAGATGCATGTGCCCAGCAATGATGCAGCAGTCAAGCAGATACCCAGAGGCTCATGGTAGGAGAGGAACTCTGTTTTCTTCAGAACACAGTGGTCACGCTGGGGGCTGGACCAGAAGTCCTCTGGACAAAGGGAGCACTCCATGGAGTCTATGAAAATAGGAGCAGTCTTGAGACTCAAGTTTACTGTATATGACATCTCCAAACAACAATGTTTCAAACTGAATACCAACCAGTCTTATTGCTGATCTTTCCTTCAGAACAAGGGATGCAATCGAAACAGCACTCAGGTTCCCCTTTCTTTCTGGCCATGCGGGTACCTGGAGGGCAGCTGTCACTGCACACTGACTTGGGTGGCTGTTGAGAGGAAAATAGCTACTTTTTCATTTACACTGCTATAATGAGATATACATGGATAAAAAAAAACATGTGTCTAAAAAATCAGAAGTAACCTTGTTTGTTTCAAAGTTCCAGAAGATTTTGTCTTCATCAATTGTGAGTTCTTCACCTTTGAAGACCGACCTCTTCACCTCACCCACATTCTGAACTTCGGTTCTTCCATCAGGGAGCCACAGCCAGTTCATGATATCATATATTGGTAAGGCATCACCATTCTCATCAAATGACACTTGATCACCAAATGGTGTTGTGAAGTTGATCCTATCCAAGTAATACACAAGCTATGTATGTCAGAATAAGGGATAGAGGAAAACCAAAGAGGACAGAAGAACTATTTATGACCATGGTGAACACAGTGGTGCTCTGTCCTCAATAATCAAACTACAGGCTGGACTTTTGAACAAATAAGGACACTAGCAATTCCAACAAAGCATTTTTTCTGAAGTCGAGTCACATCTCTGTGTGTAGTGAAATCATCATGTTTTCTCTGACATGATCATACTCTCCCAGGCTATTAGCGAGCCGAAGGAATAATCCTGTGAGCTATCTTCTGGGCACCTTGCCATTAGTAATCTAATAGTTTTGTGTTTAGTCATATACCATAAAAGCTTCTCTGCAAAAAATACTAAAGCGTGTCACTTAGTGATGGAGACAGATGGGGTGTAAAGTGATATCACACCTGCCATGACTCCAGTCTTTTCAGATTGCCACAGCTGTGCCCGCTGAAAGGCCCTCTCCCTGGCTCACACTTCAGCATGTCATCAAGGGCATACGCCAGAGCATACACAGCCTTGTAGATATTATACTCTGGCCTGAGGTTTGAAATGTCCAATAACTCTGTCTCCACATCCTCCAGATTTTCCTGTCCAGTGCATAAGGATCCACCAGCTTCCATCCAACCTGTTGGAGGCGGTGCAAATCTGCACTGAAATGTGTGTTCCCAAAACTGGTTTACCTGAAATATATTCAAAACTGCACGTTATAAATTACATTATATTATTCTTGCACTGACCAGATCAGATTGCACAGTGTTTCACTCACCATGCTATTTCCATAGCTGTTGTGGTGTTGGTCAGGACGTATTTGTAGGAGGAATTTCCTGAGCCCTGGTATTTCTCCTCGACGGATGGCGATGCCCAGAGTGCCACCCAGGTATGGCATGAGGTGAGGGGTCTGGAGCACAGTAGCTGCTGTCCAGGCTTCACTGGCCATCCACTGCAGGCCTGTCACATTCTGCCTCACCACCTGTGCATTGAGCCAAATACTGTATTTAAATTCATACTGCCAAGCAACTAACGTTGTCTAGTCTTGTGAATTATACACAGTTTACACACTCATACAGAGATGCAATCTCATGTTTCAGATAGCAGATGATCATCACTCTAGTTTCATGTTATTTGTCTGAGTAAATTATCCCACTTTACAAGCATTCAAACAAAATACTGGCATAATGCGTTCAATTACTTTTTTAGTCACAGGCCAACATGTTATTTAATTTAGATCCCTCAGTTTGACAAATAAAACATGAAGTTGAAGAACTAGTAACTAATTTTTCAAAAGATATATTTCAAGCCCAACCTCTTCCATGAGGTTAATCATGTAACTCTCATGTGCAAACACAATGACCACATGAGCTGTGGATTTCTTCATCAATTCCACAATCCTCCTAAATTCAGCTGGATCGTTGTCCCAAGGCAAAACCTCTAAGTAGGCCAGACAACCTCCACCAGACTGTGCCAGGTCAGACTGGAAGGATCGGGCAGCGTGGAGTCCATAGTCATCATCACTGACCAGCAGACCTGCCCAAGTCCAGCCAAAGCGGTTTAGAATTTGAATCATAGCACGCACCTAAATGAATACAGAGTGACTGAATTATTAGATAGATAATAGATAATAGATTTTTTCATTGGACTGAAAGAACATTCTTCATTAGAAAAGTTTAAATGTTCCTTTATGCATTTTCATTTTGCTAATAGAGAGTCACCTGGAAAGCATCACTTGGGATTGTCCTAAAGAAAGACGGAAACTTTTGCCGGTCACTCAGGCAGGAACATGTGGCAAAATAACTCACCTGTCAAAGACACAGACTGTACATCCTAAAAACTTTCAAAGTCTCTCTGGCTCTTTTAAGCATTTCAGGTTGATTACTGCTGACAACAAACATAACATTTGAAATTAAAGTGATTCAAAATAGTTCTTAGATAGCAAGGTGGAAAACTTACCATAGGCACTCTGTACAAACCTAGGACAGTGGAAATGGCAATGGATCGTGTTGAGGAAGAATCACCTACAATCCCAAGGACTGGAGGAGCTCCAACACAGGTCTCACCTAACATAAACTGCTCCTCTTGACCACTGGCTAATGACAGTGCTGCACGGAATCCAATTCCTAATTTGGCACAGTTATCATAAAGACTGTATCCCAGAGTCACATTAGGTAGCAGGTTGGAGTTTCTGTTGATCTCATCAATAGCAAAGGCCATGGTCTGGGCCCGCCTGAATCCTACAACATCAAAACTGATACAAGAAACACCAATGTTTACTATTGAAATAATACAACATACAGTAACTGTGCCAACATGTATGTTGCACAACTACAATTACAACTAGAAAATTCCCTCTGGGAAATTTTGAAAGGGACACGGGGTGTGTTCGAGCCGACAAAATTATCTACGTTTTAAAGTTTGAATGAAGTCTCTAGGACAAAGTATGGCCGAGCAGCGGACAATTGAAAAAGGCTGAAATTTGAGGAAATTTCCCCATTCATTTCTTATGGGAAATTTATCGCAGTTGTTTGCGTCTTACGTCGGCCTTCGATGGTCATAGCTCGAAAACCGTAAGAGATATCAAAATGTGCCGAGGGTCATTTTGAGCCGACAAAATTATCTACGTTTTAAAGTTTGAATGAAGTCTCTAGGAGAAACTATGGCGAAGCAGCGGACAATTGAAAAAGGCTGCAAATTGAGAAAACGGCAGATATCAGAGGTAGTCAGTCCCTGATTAATGAATTGCTCTCAGCTGTGTTTCTGTGGCTTTCTCCTTGTCTGTCTCTGTTGATCACCTCAGCTGTCTGTGTCTGCTTCTCTCCTCTGCTTCATGTCTCTGTTAACATGAATTAATGAACTGAATCAATAAACATGAATGGAGCTAATGCTAACGGAGCTAACAGAGCTAACACTAACTGAGCTAACAGCTAAAGGTGCGAATATAGCTAACGGCGCTAGCGCTAACAGAGCTAACTGTGCTAACAGAGCTAACAGAGCTAACGGCGTTAACAAGGGGGCGGGGGGATGGGGTTTTCATTATGCATTTGTCTGTGTGTGTGTGTTTATGTATCTGTCGTTGTGTGTGACTGCGTATGTGTGTGTCTTCGTCTGTTTGTGTGTGTGTGTCTGCTTGAACTACACAAGCAGCCCAACCAGCTCCTACATGGAGATGTGTCTGGTATATGTGTGTCTGAATGTGTGTGTGTGTGTGTGTGTGTTTGTTTGTGTGCGTGTGTAACTTCTGCCCCACCTGCTGATAATTACCTCTCTACCTCTCCCACTTTTTACCTGTTCCTGTTCAGTTTTGACGTGCTTGTTTTTAATCACTTTTTAGCTGTTGGTTAGCCCTGCTTGTGTGTGTGTTTGTGTGACTACTGTCTCAACCTTTTTGGCAAAGCGCTTGGTGAAGCTGAGTTTAACTGTTTGTTGGATGGAGATTGTTTTCAAACAATGCCCTTGTTTTGACTGAGCTCGTTAAGATAATCATTCTCAGGCTTGTTGTCCTGCAGATGTGTGTGCGTGGGTTATTGACCGGTGTGTGTGTAAATGACAGTTAATGACACACCTGTTAACTGAAAAGCGGCTTTTTCGCTGTCGGTTTCTTCCGAACAACTTGCGATTGTGTCAAAACCGTAGCTGCTATCAAAAAACCGATTACACTGTGAGATGCGGACAAGTCTGGGCCAGATGTACGTGTGTTTTATGTCCAGATATTCTTTAGAAAAATGACAAAATGGTCGACTTAAAAAGACTCTGCGACTCAGAGAACAGGAGTTTGTATTGTATGCAGTGAGATTTGGGTTCGGCGAACCTCCTGAACTAAATCCTCTGGTGAGAGAACCGTACCTCGTATCAGAGTGTACTATAGATCATCGGACTCCCGAGAACTTCCTGAGTCCGGCCATCTCCTCGTTTTATTCCTGACACAACAACTTTTCGTTTTATGGCGATCTAAAGACAGGAGGCATTTCTGCTTTGCTCACAAAACAGCTCTGAATTTTAACATGGGACTTAATGGGAGAACAGGAGGGCGCTGGCTGCACAAAACGTCTCACTATTTAAATTCAGTAAGTCTCTCGGCTTTTTCGAGGACATCACACGAAAGAGGACAAGTTTGTCTACAAACTGAGCCCAAAATTATGCGTGTAGAGTGTAATTTGTGGCCGTAGCGACGAGAAAACGAGAAGATTTTCAGATCGTTTTTAGACTCTGTGCCACTCTAGCACGCACTCTAGCACGAACATTCCGCGCAATACACACCCATTATAATCTCAAAATTTCCCGCCAAACGATCACTGTCATTGAACAGTGACTGATCAAAAACTATAGGACCAATCAAAATGTGGATGAACACACCAATAGACCAGACTTGGGTCTACATTTTAAAGTTGAAATGAAGTCTCTCGGTGAATGTATGCCTGAGCTACAGATGTTTGAAAAACTCCAATTTCAATCTTGTTTTTTTCGCCCGTCCCATTCATTTCTTATGGGAAATTTATCGCAGTTTTTCGCGTCTTACGACGCGAAAAACTGCGATAAATTTGAGAAAAGTAATAGCACACCGATCCCGAACAATACGCACGTTTTGATATATAATTTGCGAGGGTTTTCTCAAAGCTGCGGGGCGAGTTTGAGGACGAAAACTTGGAGGAAGATGAAAAATAATAATAACTAGAAAATTCCCCCTGGGAAATTTTGAAAGGGACACGGGGTGTGTTCGAGCCGACAAAATTATCTACGTTTTAAAGTTTGAATGAAGTCTCTAGGACAAAGTATGGCCGAGCAGCGGACAATTGAAAAAGGCTGAAATTTGAGGAAATTTCCCCATTCATTTCTTATGGGAAATTTATCGCAGCTGTTCGCGTCTTACGTCGGCCTTCGATGGTCATAGCTCGAAAACCGTAAGAGATATCAAAATGTGCCGAGGGTCATTTGGAGCCGACAAAATTATCTACGTTTTAAAGTTTGAATGAAGTCTCTAGGAGAAACTATGGCGAAGCAGCGGACAATTGAAAAAGGCTGCAATGTGAGAAAACGGCAGATATCAGAGGCAGTCAGTCCCTGATTAATGAATTGCTCTCAGCTGTGTTTCTGTGGCTTTCTCCTTGTCTGTCTCTGTTGATCACCTCAGCTGTCTGTGTCTGCTTCTCTCCTCTGCTTCATGTCTCTGTTAACATGAATTAATGAACTGAATCAATAAACATGAATGGAGCTAATGCTAACGGAGCTAATAGAGCTAACACTAATGGAGCGAACAGCTAACGGTGCGAATAGAGCTAACGGCGCTAACGCAACCAGAGCTAACTGTGCTAACAGAGCTAATAGAGCTAGCGGCGTTAACAAGGGGGCGGGGGGATGGGGTTTTCATTATGCATTTGTCTGTGTGTGTGTGTTTATGTATCTGTCGTTGTGTGTGACTGCGTATGTGTGTGTCTTCGTCTGTTTCTGTGGCTTTCTCCTTGTCTGTCTCTGTTGATCACCTCAGCTGTCTGTGTCTGCTTCTCTCCTCTGCTTCATGTCTCTGTTAACATGAATTAATGAACTGAATCAATAAACATGAATGGAGCTAATGCTAACGGAGCTAACAGAGCTAACACTAACTGAGCTAACAGCTAAAGGTGCGAATATAGCTAACGGCGCTAGCGCTAACAGAGCTAACTGTGCTAAAAGAGCTAACAGAGCTAACGGCGTTAACAAGGGGGCGGGGGGATGGGGTTTTCATTATGCATTTGTCTGTGTGTGTGTGTTTATGTATCTGTCATTGTGTGTGACTGCGTATGTGTGTGTCTTCGTCTGTTTGTGTGTGTGTGTCTGCTTGAACTACACAAGCAGCCCAACCTGCTCCTACATGGAGATGTGTCTGGTATATGTGTGTCTGAATGTGTGTGTGTGTGTGTGTTTGTTTGTGTGCGTGTGTAACTTCTGCCCCACCTGCTGATAATTACCTCTCTACCTCTCCCACTTTTTACCTGTTCCTGTTCAGTTTTGACGTGCTTGTTTTTAATCACTTTTTAGCTGTTGGTTAGCCCTGCTTGTGTGTGTGTTTGTGTGACTACTTTCTCAACCTTTTTGGCAAAGCGCTTGGTGAAGCTGAGTTTAACTGTTTGTTGGATGGAGATTGTTTTCAAACAATGCCCTTGTTTTGACTGAGCTCGTTAAGATAATCATTCTCAGGCTTGTTGTCCTGCAGATGTGTGTGCGTGGGTTATTGACCGGTGTGTGTGTAAATGACAGTTGCACCTGTTAAACTCCTCCCTTGAAAAGCGGCTTTTTCGCTGTCGGTTTCTTCCGAACAACTTGCGATTGTGTCAAAACCGTAGCTGCTATCAAAAAACCGATTACACTGTGAGATGCGGACAAGTCTGGGCCAGATGTACGTGTGTTTTATGTCCAGATATTCTTTAGAAAAATGACAAAATGGTCGACTTAAAAAGACTCTGCGACTCAGAGAACAGGAGTTTGTATTGTATGCAGTGAGATTTGGGTTCGGCGAACCTCCTGAACTAAATCCTCTGGTGAGAGAACCGTACCTCGTATCAGAGTGTACTATAGATCATCGGACTCCCGAGAACTTCCTGAGTCCGGCCATCTCCTCGTTTTATTCCTGACACAACAACTTTTCGTTTTATGGCGATCTAAAGACAGGAGGCATTTCTGCTTTGCTCACAAAACAGCTCTGAATTTTAACATGGGACTTAATGGGAGAACAGGAGGGCGCTGGCTGCACAAAACGTCTCACTATTTAAATTCAGTAAGTCTCTCGGCTTTTTCGAGGACATCACACGAAAGAGGACAAGTTTGTCTACAAACTGAGCCCAAAATTATGCGTGTAGAGTGTAATTTGTGGCCGTAGCGACGAGAAAACGAGAAGATTTTCAGATCGTTTTTAGACTCTGTGCCACTCTAGCACGCACTCTAGCACGAACATTCCGCGCAATACACACCCATTATAATCTCAAAATTTCCCGCCAAACGATCACTGTCATTGAACAGTGACTGATCAAAAACTATAGGACCAATCAAAATGTGGATGAATACACCAATAGACCAGACTTGGGTCTACATTTTAAAGTTGAAATGAAGTCTCTCGGTGAATGTATGCCTGAGCTACAGATGTTTGAAAAACTCCAATTTCAATCTTGTTTTTTTCGCCCGTCCCATTCATTTCTTATGGGAAATTTATCGCAGTTTTTCGCGTCTTACGACGCGAAAAACTGCGATAAATTTGAGAAAAGTAATAGCACACCGATCCCGAACAATACGCACGTTTTGATATATAATTTGCGAGGGTTTTCTCAAAGCTGTGGGACGAGTTTGAGGACGAAAACTTGGAGGAAGATGAAAAATAATAACTAGAAAATTCCCCCTGGGAAATTTTGAAAGGGACACGGGGTGTGTTCGAGCCGACAAAATTATCTACGTTTTAAAGTTTGAATGAAGTCTCTAGGACAAAGTATGGCCGAGCAGCGGACAATTGAAAAAGGCTGAAATTTGAGGAAATTTCCCCATTCATTTCTTATGGGAAATTTATCGCAGTTGTTTGCGTCTTACGTCGGCCTTCGATGGTCATAGCTCGAAAACCGTAAGAGATATCAAAATGTGCCGAGGGTCATTTTGAGCCGACAAAATTATCTACGTTTTAAAGTTTGAATGAAGTCTCTAGGAGAAACTATGGCGAAGCAGCGGACAATTGAAAAAGGCTGCAATTTGAGAAAACAGCAGATATCAGAGGTAGTCAGTCCCTGATTAATGAACTGGTCCCAGCTGTGTTTCTGTGGCTTTCTCCTTGTCTGTCTCTGTTGATCACCTCAGCTGTCTGTGTCTGCTTCTCTCCTCTGCTTCATGTCTCTGTTAACATGAATTAATGAACTGAATCAATAAACATGAATGGAGCTAATGCTAACGGAGCTAACAGAGCTAACACTAACGGAGCTAACAGCGCGAATACAGCTAACAGCTCTAACGCTAACAGAGCTAACTGTGCTAACAGAGCTAATAGAGCTAACGGCGTTAACAAGGGGGCGGGGGGATGGGGTTTTCATTATGCATTTGTCTGTGTGTGTGTGTTTATGTATCTGTCGTTGTGTGTGACTGCGTATGTGTGTGTCTTCGTCTGTTTCTGTGGCTTTCTCCTTGTCTGTCTCTGTTGATCACCTCAGCTGTCTGTGTCTGCTTCTCTCCTCTGCTTCATGTCTCTGTTAACATGAATTAATGAACTGAATCAATAAGCATGAATGGAGTTAATGCTAACAGAGCTAACAGAGCTAACACTAACGGAGCTAACACTAACGGAGCTAACACTAACGGAGCTAACAGCTAACGGCGCGAATAGAGCTAACGGCGCTAACGCTAACAGAGCTAACTGTGCTAACAGAGCTAACAGAGCTAACGGCGTTAACAAGGGGGCGGGGGGATGGGGTTTTCATTATGCATTTGTCTGTGTGTGTGTGTTTATGTATCTGTCGTTGTGTGTGACTGCGTATGTGTGTGTCTTCGTCTGTTTGTGTGTGTGTGTCTGCTTGAACTACACAAGCAGCCCAACCAGCTCCTACATGGAGATGTGTCTGGTATATGTGTGTCTGAATGTGTGTGTGTGTTTGTTTGTGTGCGTGTGTAACTTCTGCCCCACCTGCTGATAATTACCTCTCTACCTCTCCCACTTTTTACCTGTTCCTGTTCAGTTTTGACGTGCTTGTTTTTAATCACTTTTTAGCTGTTGGTTAGCCCTGCTTGTGTGTGTGTTTGTGTGACTACTGTCTCAACCTTTTTGGCAAAGCGCTTGGTGAAGCTGAGTTTAACTGTTTGTTGGACGGAGATTGTTTTCAAACAATGCCCTTGTTTTGACTGAGCTCGTTAAGATAATCATTCTCAGGCTTGTTGTCCTGCAGATGTGTGTGCGTGGGTTATTGACCGGTGTGTGTGTAAATGACAGTTACACCTGTTAACTGAAAAGCGGCTTTTTCGGTGTCGGTTTCTTCCGAACAACTTGCGATTGTGTCAAAACCGTAGCTGCTATCAAAAAACCGATTACACTGTGAGATGCGGACAAGTCTGGGCCAGATGTACGTGTGTTTTATGTCCAGATATTCTTTAGAAAAATGACAAAATGGTCGACTTAAAAAGACTCTGCGACTCAGAGAACAGGAGTTTGTATTGTATGCAGTGAGATTTGGGTTCGGCGAACCTCCTGAACTAAATCCTCTGGTGAGAGAACCGTACCTCGTATCAGAGTGTACTATAGATCATCGGACTCCCGAGAACTTCCTGAGTCCGGCCATCTCCTCGTTTTATTCCTGACACAACAACTTTTCGTTTTATGGCGATCTAAAGACAGGAGGCATTTCTGCTTTGCTCACAAAACAGCTCTGAATTTTAACATGGGACTTAATGGGAGAACAGGAGGGCGCTGGCTGCACAAAACGTCTCACTATTTAAATTCAGTAAGTCTCTCGGCTTTTTCGAGGACATCACACGAAAGAGGACAAGTTTGTCTACAAAATGAGCCCAAAATTATGCGTGTAGAGTGTAATTTGTGGCCGTAGCGACGAGAAAAAGAGAAGATTTTCAGATCGTTTTTAGACTCTGTGCCACTCTAGCACGCACTCTAGCACGAACATTCCGCGCAATACACACCCATTATAATCTCAAAATTTCCCGCCAAACGATCACTGTCATTGAACAGTGACTGATCAAAAACTATAGGACCAATCAAAATGTGGATGAACACACCAATAGACCAGACTTGGGTCTACATTTTAAAGTTGAAATGAAGTCTCTCGGTGAATGTATGCCTGAGCTACAGATGTTTGAAAAACTCCAATTTCAATCTTGTTTTTTTCGCCCGTCCCATTCATTTCTTATGGGAAATTTATCGCAGTTTTTCGCGTCTTACGACGCGAAAAACTGCGATAAATTTGAGAAAAGTAATAGCACACCGATCCCGAACAATACGCACGTTTTGATATATAATTTGCGAGGGTTTTCTCAAAGCTGTGGGACGAGTTTGAGGACGAAAACTTGGAGGAAGATGAAAAATAATAAGAAGAAGAAGAAGAAGAAGAAACGCGCGGGATAGTAATAAGTGACTCGGGGCTACGCCCCGAGTCACTGGCTCCTGCAGCTATGAAATAGCTGTAGGAGCCAGTGACTCGGGACGTTGCCCCGTGTCCCTAACTAGAAAATTCCCTCTGGGAAATTTTGAAAGGGACACGGGGTGTGTTGGAGCCGACAAAATTATCTACGTTTTAAAGTTTGAATGAAGTCTCTAGGACAAAGTATGGCCGAGCAGCGGACAATTGAAAAAGGCTGAAATTTGAGGAAATTTCCCCATTCATTTCTTATGGGAAATTTATCGCAGTTGTTTGCGTCTTACGTCGGCCTTCGATGGTCATAGCTCGAAAACCGTAAGAGATATCAAAATGTGCCGAGGGTCATTTTGAGCCGACAAAATTATCTACGTTTTAAAGTTTGAATGAAGTCTCTAGGAGAAACTATGGCGAAGCAGCGGACAATTGAAAAAGGCTGCAAATTGAGAAAACGGCAGATATCAGAGGTAGTCAGTCCCTGATTAATGAATTGCTCTCAGCTGTGTTTCTGTGGCTTTCTCCTTGTCTGTCTCTGTTGATCACCTCAGCTGTCTGTGTCTGCTTCTCTCCTCTGCTTCATGTCTCTGTTAACATGAATTAATGAACTGAATCAATAAACATGAATGGAGCTAATGCTAACGGAGCTAACAGAGCTAACACTAACTGAGCTAACAGCTAAAGGTGCGAATATAGCTAACGGCGCTAGCGCTAACAGAGCTAACTGTGCTAACAGAGCTAACAGAGCTAACGGCGTTAACAAGGGGGCGGGGGGATGGGGTTTTCATTATGCATTTGTCTGTGTGTGTGTGTTTATGTATCTGTCATTGTGTGTGACTGCGTATGTGTGTGTCTTCGTCTGTTTGTGTGTGTGTGTCTGCTTGAACTACACAAGCAGCCCAACCAGCTCCTACATGGAGATGTGTCTGGTATATGTGTGTCTGAATGTGTGTGTGTGTGTGTGTTTGTTTGTGTGCGTGTGTAACTTCTGCCCCACCTGCTGATAATTACCTCTCTACCTCTCCCACTTTTTACCTGTTCCTGTTCAGTTTTGACGTGCTTGTTTTTAATCACTTTTTAGCTGTTGGTTAGCCCTGCTTGTGTGTGTGTTTGTGTGACTACTGTCTCAACCTTTTTGGCAAAGCGCTTGGTGAAGCTGAGTTTAACTGTTTGTTGGATGGAGATTGTTTTCAAACAATGCCCTTGTTTTGACTGAGCTCGTTAAGATAATCATTCTCAGGCTTGTTGTCCTGCAGATGTGTGTGCGTGGGTTATTGACCGGTGTGTGTGTAAATGACAGTTGCACCTGTTAAACTCTTCCCTTGAAAAGCGGCTTTTTCGCTGTCGGTTTCTTCCGAACAACTTGCGATTGTGTCAAAACCGTAGCTGCTATCAAAAAAACGATTACACTGTGAGATGCGGACAAGTCTGGGCCAGATGTACGTGTGTTTTATGTCCAGATATTCTTTAGAAAAATGACAAAATGGTCGACTTAAAAAGACTCTGCGACTCAGAGAACAGGAGTTTGTATTGTATGCAGTGAGATTTGGGTTCGGCGAACCTCCTGAACTAAATCCTCTGGTGAGAGAACCGTACCTCGTATCAGAGTGTACTATAGATCATCGGACTCCCGAGAACTTCCTGAGTCCGGCCATCTCCTCGTTTTATTCCTGACACAACAACTTTTCGTTTTATGGCGATCTAAAGACAGGAGGCATTTCTGCTTTGCTCACAAAACAGCTCTGAATTTTAACATGGGACTTAATGGGAGAACAGGAGGGCGCTGGCTGCACAAAACGTCTCACTATTTAAATTCAGTAAGTCTCTCGGCTTTTTCGAGGACATCACACGAAAGAGGACAAGTTTGTCTACAAAATGAGCCCAAAATTATGCGTGTAGAGTGTAATTTGTGGCCGTAGCGACGAGAAAAAGAGAAGATTTTCAGATCGTTTTTAGACTCTGTGCCACTCTAGCACGCACTCTAGCACGAACATTCCGCGCAATACACACCCATTATAATCTCAAAATTTCCCGCCAAACGATCACTGTCATTGAACAGTGACTGATCAAAAACTATAGGACCAATCAAAATGTGGATGAACACACCAATAGACCAGACTTGGGTCTACATTTTAAAGTTGAAATGAAGTCTCTCGGTGAATGTATGCCTGAGCTACAGATGTTTGAAAAACTCCAATTTCAATCTTGTTTTTTTCACCGGTCCCATTCATTTCTTATGGGAAATTTATCGCAGTTTTTCGCGTCTTACGACGCGAAAAACTGCGATAAATTTGAGAAAAGTAATAGCACACCGATCCCGAACAATACGCACGTTTTGATATATAATTTGCGAGGGTTTTCTCAAAGCTGCGGGGCGAGTTTGAGGACGAAAACTTGGAGGAAGATGAAAAATAATAATAATAAGAAGAAGAAGAAACGCGCGGGATAGTAATAAGTGACTCGGGACGTTGCCCCGTGTCCCTAATAAGAAGAAGAAGAAGAAACGCGCGGGATAGTAATAAGTGACTCGGGGCTACGCCCCGAGTCACTGGCTCCTGCAGCTATTTCATAGCTGTAGGAGCCAGTGACTCGGGACGTTGCCCCGTGTCCCTAATAAGAAGAAGAAGAAGAAGAAGAAACGCGCGGGATAGTAATAAGTGACTCGGGGCTACGCCCCGAGTCACTGGCTCCTGCAGCTATGAAATAGCTGTAGGAGCCAGTGACTCGGGACGTTGCCCCGTGTCCCTAATAACTAGAAAATTCCCCCTGGGAAATTTTGAAAGGGACACGGGGTGTGTTTGAGCCGACAAAATTATCTACGTTTTAAAGTTTGAATGAAGTCTCTAGGACAAAGTATGGCCGAGCAGCGGACAATTGAAAAAGGCTGAAATTTGAGGAAATTTCCCCATTCATTTCTTATGGGAAATTTATCGCAGTTGTTTGCGTCTTACGTCGGCCTTCGATGGTCATAGCTCGAAAACCGTAAGAGATATCAAAATGTGCCGAGGGTCATTTTGAGCCGACAAAATTATCTACGTTTTAAAGTTTGAATGAAGTCTCTAGGAGAAACTATGGCGAAGCAGCGGACAATTGAAAAAGGCTGCAATTTGAGAAAACAGCAGATATCAGAGGTAGTCAGTCCCTGATTAATGAACTGGTCCCAGCTGTGTTTCTGTGGCTTTCTCCTTGTCTGTCTCTGTTGATCACCTCAGCTGTCTGTGTCTGCTTCTCTCCTCTGCTTCATGTCTCTGTTAACATGAATTAATGAACTGAATCAATAAACATGAATGGAGCTAATGCTAACGGAGCTAACAGAGCTAACACTAACTGAGCTAACAGCTAAAGGTGCGAATATAGCTAACGGCGCTAACGCTAACAGAGCTAACTGTGCTAACAGAGCTAACAGAGCTAACGGCGTTAACAAGGGGGCGGGGGGATGGGTTTTTCATTATGCATTTGTCTGTGTGTGTGTGTTTATGTATCTGTCGTTGTGTGTGACTGCGTATGTGTGTGTCTTCGTCTGTTTGTGTGTGTGTGTCTGCTTGAACTACACAAGCAGCCCAACCAGCTCCTACATGGAGATGTGTCTGGTATATGTGTGTCTGAATGTGTGTGTGTGTGTGTGTTTGTTTGTGTGCGTGTGTAACTTCTGCCCCACCTGCTGATAATTACCTCTCTACCTCTCCCACTTTTTACCTGTTCCTGTTCAGTTTTGACGTGCTTGTTTTAATCACTTTTTAGCTGTTGGTTAGCCCTGCTTGTGTGTGTGTTTGTGTGACTACTTTCTCAACCTTTTTGGCAAAGCGCTTGGTGAAGCTGAGTTTAACTGTTTGTTGGATGGAGATTGTTTTCAAACAATGCCCTTGTTTTGACTGAGCTCGTTAAGATAATCATTCTCAGGCTTGTTGTCCTGCAGATGTGTGTGTGTGGGTTATTGACCGGTGTGTGTGTAAATGACAGTTGCACCTGTTAAACTCCTCCCTTGAAAAGCGGCTTTTTCGCTGTCGGTTTCTTCCGAACAACTTGCGATTGTGTCAAAACCGTAGCTGCTATCAAAAAACCGATTACACTGTGAGATGCGGACAAGTCTGGGCCAGATGTACGTGTGTTTTATGTCCAGATATTCTTTAGAAAAATGACAAAATGGTCGACTTAAAAAGACTCTGCGACTCAGAGAACAGGAGTTTGTATTGTATGCAGTGAGATTTGGGTTCGGCGAACCTCCTGAACTAAATCCTCTGGTGAGAGAACCGTACCTCGTATCAGAGTGTACTATAGATCATCGGACTCCCGAGAACTTCCTGAGTCCGGCCATCTCCTCGTTTTATTCCTGACACAACAACTTTTCGTTTTATGGCGATCTAAAGACAGGAGGCATTTCTGCTTTGCTCACAAAACAGCTCTGAATTTTAACATGGGACTTAATGGGAGAACAGGAGGGCGCTGGCTGCACAAAACGTCTCACTATTTAAATTCAGTAAGTCTCTCGGCTTTTTCGAGGACATCACACGAAAGAGGACAAGTTTGTCTACAAAATGAGCCCAAAATTATGCGTGTAGAGTGTAATTTGTGGCCGTAGCGACGAGAAAACGAGAAGATTTTCAGATCGTTTTTAGACTCTGTGCCACTCTAGCACGCACTCTAGCACGAACATTCCGCGCAATACACACCCATTATAATCTCAAAATTTCCCGCCAAACGATCACTGTCATTGAACAGTGACTGATCAAAAACTATAGGACCAATCAAAATGTGGATGAACACACCAATAGACCAGACTTGGGTCTACATTTTAAAGTTGAAATGAAGTCTCTCGGTGAATGTATGCCTGAGCTACAGATGTTTGAAAAACTCCAATTTCAATCTTGTTTTTTTCGCCCGTCCCATTCATTTCTTATGGGAAATTTATCGCAGTTTTTCGCGTCTTACGACGCGAAAAACTGCGATAAATTTGAGAAAAGTAATAGCACACCGATCCCGATCAAACCGCACGTTTTGATATATAATTTGCAAGGGTTTTCTCAAAGCTGCGGGGTGAGTTTAGGGACGAAAATTTGGAGGATGATGAAAAATAATAACTAGAAAATTCCCCCTGGGAAATTTTGAAAGGGACACGGGGTGTGTTTGAGCCGACAAAATTATCTACGTTTTAAAGTTTGAATGAAGTCTCTAGGACAAAGTATGGCCGAGCAGCGGACAATTGAAAAAGGCTGAAATTTGAGGAAATTTCCCCATTCATTTCTTATGGGAAATTTATCGCAGTTGTTTGTGTCTTACGTCGGCCTTCGATGGTCATAGCTCGAAAACCGTAAGAGATATCAAAATGTGCCGAGGGTCATTTGGAGCCGACAAAATTATCTACGTTTTAAAGTAGAAAATTCCCCCTGGGAAATTTTGAAAGGGACACGGGGTGCGTTCGAGCCGACAAAATTATCTACGTTTTAAAGTTTGAATGAAGTCTCTAGGAGAAACTATGGCGAAGCAGCGGACAATTGAAAAAGGCTGCAATGTGAGAAAACGGCAGATATCAGAGGTAGTCAGTCCCTGATTAATGAATTGCTCTCAGCTGTGTTTCTGTGGCTTTCTCCTTGTCTGTCTCTGTTGATCACCTCAGCTGTCTGTGTCTGCTTCTCTCCTCTGCTTCATGTCTCTGTTAACATGAATTAATGAACTGAATCAATAAACATGAATGGAGCTAATGCTAACGGAGCTAACAGAGCTAACACTAATGGAGCGAACATCTAACAGTGCGAATAGAGCTATCGGCGCTAACGCAACCAGAGCTAACTGTGCTAACAGAGCTAATAGAGCTAGCGGCGTTAACAAGGGGGCGGGGGGATGGGGTTTTCATTATGCATTTGTCTGTGTGTGTGTGTTTATGTATCTGTCGTTGTGTGTGACTGCGTATGTGTGTGTCTTCATCTGTTTCTGTGGCTTTCTCCTTGTCTGTCTCTGTTGATCACCTCAGCTGTCTGTGTCTGCTTCTGTCCTCTGCTTCATGTCTCTGTTAACATGAATTAATGAACTGAATCAATAAGCATGAATGGAGTTAATGCTAACAGAGCTAACAGAGCTAACACTAACGGAGCTAACACTAACGGAGCTAACACTAACGGAGCTAACAGCTAACGGCGCGAATAGAGCTAACGGCGCTAACGCTAACAGAGCTAACTGTGCTAACAGAGCTAACAGAGCTAACGGCGTTAACAAGGGGCGGGGGGATGGGGTTTTCATTATGCATTTGTCTGTGTGTGTGTGTTTATGTATCTGTCATTGTGTGTGACTGCGTATGTGTGTGTCTTCGTCTGTTTGTGTGTGTGTGTCTGCTTGAACTACACAAGCAGCCAAACCAGCTCCAACATGGAGATGTGTATAGTATATATGTGTCTGAATGTGTGTGTGTGTGTGTGTGTGTGTGCCTGTGTAACTTCTGCATTTGTGTGACTACTGTCTCAACCTCTTTGGCAAAGAGCTTTGTGAAGCTGAGTTTAACTGCTTGTTGGACGGAGATTGTTTTCAAACAATGCCCTTGTTTTGACTGAGCTCGTTAAGATAATCACTCTCAGGCTTGTTGTCCTGCAGATGTGTGTGCGTGGGTTCTTGACCGGTGTGTGTGTAAATGACAGTTGCAACTGTTAAACTCTTCCCTTGAAAAGCGTCTTTTTCGCTGTCGGTTTCTTCCGAACAACTTGCGATTGTGTCAAAACCGTAGCTGCTATCAAAAAACCGATTACATTGTGAGATGCGGACAAGTCTGGGCCAGATGTACGTGTGTTTTATGTCCAGATATTCTTTAGAAAAATGACAAAATGGTCGACTTAAAAAGACTCTGCGACTCAGAGAACAGGAGTTTGTATTGTATGCAGTGAGATTTGGGTTCGGCGAACCTCCTGAACTAAATCCTCTGGTGAGAGAACCGTACCTCGTATCAGAGTGTACTATAGATCATCGGACTCCCGAGAACTTCCTGAGTCCGGCCATCTCCTCGTTTTATTCCTGACACAACAACTTTTCGTTTTATGGCGATGTAAAGACAGGAGGCATTTATGCTTTTCTCACAAAACAGCTCTGAATTTTTACATTGGAGTCAATGGGAGAGCTAGAGGGAGGTGGCTACACAAAAAGCCTCACTATTTAAATTCAGTAAGTCTCTCGGCTTTTTTGAGGACATCACATGAAAGAGGACAAGTTTGTCTACAAAAGATCCCAAAATTATGTGTCTCCTATTCACCGTTTGTATTTTACGGCAATTTTAGAAACACATTTCAGGCGATTTTTCACCGGCTGTCTCACTCTAACTTATGACATCACCCACTGTAGAGGGAGAGATTCTGAGCATTTTTGTGAGAAACTTGATGGTCTTCAGATGGTCATAGCTCGAAAACCGTAAGAGATATCAAAAAATGTGCCGGTATTAATTTTGAGCTGACAAATTTATCTACGTTTTAAACTTTGAATGAAGTCTCTAGGACAAAGTATGGCCGAGCTGCGGACAATTGAAAAAGGCTGAAATTTGAGGAAATTTCCCCATTCATTTCTTATGGGAAAGTCTTCGCAGTTGTTCGCGTCTTACGTCGGCCTTCGATGGTCATAGTTCGAAAACCGTAAGAGATATCAAAATGTGCCGAGGGTCATTTGGAGCCGACAAAATTATCTACGTTTTAAAGTTCAAATGAAGTCTCTCGGTGAATGTATGCCTGAGCTACAGACGTTTGAAAAACTCCAATTTCCATCTTTTTTTTTTCGCCCGTCCCATTCATTCTTATGGGAAATTTATCGCAGTTTTTCGCGTCTTACGACGCGAAAAACTGCGATAAATTTGAGAAAAGTAATAGCACACCGATCCTGATCAAACCGCACGTTTTGATATATAATTTGCAAGGGTTTTCTCAAAGCTGCGGGGCGAGTTCAGGGACAAAAATTTGGAGGATGATGAAAAATAATAACTAGAAAATTCCCCCTGGGAAATTTTGAAAGGGACACGGGGTGTGTTGGAGCCGACAAAATTATCTACGTTTTAAAGTTTGAATGAAGTCTCTAGGACAAAGTATGGCCGAGCAGCGGACAATTGAAAAAGGCTGAAATTTGAGGAAATTTCCCCATTCATTTCTTATGGGAAATTTATCGCAGTTGTTTGTGTCTTACGTCGGCCTTCGATGGTCATAGCTCGAAAACCGTAAGAGATATCAAAATGTGCCGAGGGTCATTTGGAGCCGACAAAATTATCTACGTTTTAAAGTAGAAAATTCCCCCTGGGAAATTTTGAAAGGGACACGGGGTGCGTTCGAGCCGACAAAATTATCTACGTTTTAAAGTTTGAATGAAGTCTCTAGGAGAAACTATGGCGAAGCAGCGGACAATTGAAAAAGGCTGCAATGTGAGAAAACGGCAGATATCAGAGGTAGTCAGTCCCTGATTAATGAATTGCTCTCAGCTGTGTTTCTGTGGCTTTCTCCTTGTCTGTCTCTGTTGATCACCTCAGCTGTCTGTGTCTGCTTCTCTCCTCTGCTTCATGTCTCTGTTAACATGAATTAATGAACTGAATCAATAAACATGAATGGAGCTAATGCTAACGGAGCTAACAGAGCTAACACTAATGGAGCGAACATCTAACAGTGCGAATAGAGCTATCGGCGCTAACGCAACCAGAGCTAACTGTGCTAACAGAGCTAATAGAGCTAGCGGCGTTAACAAGGGGGCGGGGGGATGGGGTTTTCATTATGCATTTGTCTGTGTGTGTGTGTTTATGTATCTGTCGTTGTGTGTGACTGCGTATGTGTGTGTCTTCATCTGTTTCTGTGGCTTTCTCCTTGTCTGTCTCTGTTGATCACCTCAGCTGTCTGTGTCTGCTTCTGTCCTCTGCTTCATGTCTCTGTTAACATGAATTAATGAACTGAATCAATAAGCATGAATGGAGTTAATGCTAACAGAGCTAACAGAGCTAACACTAACGGAGCTAACACTAACGGAGCTAACAGCTAACGGCGCGAATAGAGCTAACGGCGCTAACGCTAACAGAGCTAACTGTGCTAACAGAGCTAACAGAGCTAACGGCGTTAACAAGGGGCGGGGGGATGGGGTTTTCATTATGCATTTGTCTGTGTGTGTGTGTTTATGTATCTGTCATTGTGTGTGACTGCGTATGTGTGTGTCTTCGTCTGTTTGTGTGTGTGTGTCTGCTTGAACTACACAAGCAGCCAAACCAGCTCCAACATGGAGATGTGTATAGTATATATGTGTCTGAATGTGTGTGTGTGTGTGTGTGTGTGTGTGCCTGTGTAACTTCTGCATTTGTGTGACTACTGTCTCAACCTCTTTGGCAAAGAGCTTTGTGAAGCTGAGTTTAACTGCTTGTTGGACGGAGATTGTTTTCAAACAATGCCCTTGTTTTGACTGAGCTCGTTAAGATAATCACTCTCAGGCTTGTTGTCCTGCAGATGTGTGTGCGTGGGTTCTTGACCGGTGTGTGTGTAAATGACAGTTGCAACTGTTAAACTCTTCCCTTGAAAAGCGTCTTTTTCGCTGTCGGTTTCTTCCGAACAACTTGCGATTGTGTCAAAACCGTAGCTGCTATCAAAAAACCGATTACATTGTGAGATGCGGACAAGTCTGGGCCAGATGTACGTGTGTTTTATGTCCAGATATTCTTTAGAAAAATGACAAAATGGTCGACTTAAAAAGACTCTGCGACTCAGAGAACAGGAGTTTGTATTGTATGCAGTGAGATTTGGGTTCGGCGAACCTCCTGAACTAAATCCTCTGGTGAGAGAACCGTACCTCGTATCAGAGTGTACTATAGATCATCGGACTCCCGAGAACTTCCTGAGTCCGAATATCATCTCGTTTTATTCCTGAGACAACAACTTTTCGTTTTATGGCGATGTAAAGACAGGAGGCATTTATGCTTTTCTCACAAAACAGCTCTGAATTTTTACATTGGAGTCAATGGGAGAGCTAGAGGGAGGTGGCTACACAAAAAGCCTCACTATTTAAATTCAGTAAGTCTCTCGGCTTTTTCGAGGACATCACATGAAAGAGGACAAGTTTGTCTACAAAAGATCCCAAAATTATGTGTCTCCTATTCACCGTTTGTATTTTACGGCAATTTTAGAAACACATTTCAGGCGATTTTTCACCGGCTGTCTCACTCTAACTTATGACATCACCCACTGTAGAGGGAGAGATTCTGAGCATTTTTGTGAGAAACTTGATGATCTTCAGATGGTCATAGCTCGAAAACCGTAAGAGATATCAAAAAATGTGCCGGTATTAATTTTGAGCTGACAAATTTATCTACGTTTTAAACTTTGAATGAAGTCTCTAGGACAAAGTATGGCCGAGCTGCGGACAATTGAAAAAGGCTGAAATTTGAGGAAATTTCCCCATTCATTTCTTATGGGAAAGTCTTCGCAGTTGTTCGCGTCTTACGTCGGCCTTCGATGGTCATAGTTCGAAAACCGTAAGAGATATCAAAATGTGCCGAGGGTCATTTGGAGCCGACAAAATTATCTACGTTTTAAAGTTCAAATGAAGTCTCTCGGTGAATGTATGCCTGAGCTACAGACGTTTGAAAAACTCCAATTTCCATCTTTTTTTTTTCGCCCGTCCCATTCATTCTTATGGGAAATTTATCGCAGTTTTTCGCGTCTTACGACGCGAAAAACTGCGATAAATTTGAGAAAAGTAATAGCACACCGATCCTGATCAAACCGCACGTTTTGATATATAATTTGCAAGGGTTTTCTCAAAGCTGCGGGGCGAGTTCAGGGACAAAAATTTGGAGGATGATGAAAAATAATAACTAGAAAATTCCCCCTGGGAAATTTTGAAAGGGACACGGGGTGTGTTTGAGCTGACAAAATTATCTACGTTTTAAAGTTTGAATGAAGTCTCTAGGACAAAGTATGGCCGAGCAGCGGACAATTGAAAAAGGCTGAAATTTGAGGAAATTTCCCCATTCATTTCTTATGGGAAATTTATCGCAGTTGTTTGCGTCTTCCGTCGGCCTTCGATGGTCATAGCTCGAAAACCGTAAGAGATATCAAAATGTGCCGAGGGTCATTTTGAGCCGACAAAATTATCTACGTTTTAAAGTTTGAATGAAGTCTCTAGGAGAAACTATGGCGAAGCAGCGGACAATTGAAAAAGGCTGCAAATTGAGAAAACGGCAGATATCAGAGGTAGTCAGTCCCTGATTAATGAATTGCTCTCAGCTGTGTTTCTGTGGCTTTCTCCTTGTCTGTCTCTGTTGATCACCTCAGCTGTCTGTGTCTGCTTCTCTCCTCTGCTTCATGTCTCTGTTAACATGAATTAATGAACTGAATCAATAAACATGAATGGAGCTAATGCTAACGGAGCTAACAGAGCTAACACTAACTGAGCTAACAGCTAAAGGTGCGAATATAGCTAACGGCGCTAGCGCTAACAGAGCTAACTGTGCTAACAGAGCTAACAGAGCTAACGGCGTTAACAAGGGGGCGGGGGGATGGGGTTTTCATTATGCATTTGTCTGTGTGTGTGTGTTTATGTATCTGTCGTTGTGTGTGACTGCGTATGTGTGTGTCTTCGTCTGTTTGTGTGTGTGTGTCTGCTTGAACTACACAAGCAGCCCAACCAGCTCCTACATGGAGATGTGTCTGGTATATGTGTGTCTGAATGTGTGTGTGTGTGTGTGTTTGTTTGTGTGCGTGTGTAACTTCTGCCCCACCTGCTGATAATTACCTCTCTACCTCTCCCACTTTTTACCTGTTCCTGTTCAGTTTTGACGTGCTTGTTTTTAATCACTTTTTAGCTGTTGGTTAGCCCTGCTTGTGTGTGTGTTTGTGTGACTACTGTCTCAACCTTTTTGGCAAAGCGCTTGGTGAAGCTGAGTTTAACTGTTTGTTGGATGGAGATTGTTTTCAAACAATGCCCTTGTTTTGACTGAGCTCGTTAAGATAATCATTCTCAGGCTTGTTGTCCTGCAGATGTGTGTGCGTGGGTTATTGACCGGTGTGTGTGTAAATGACAGTTGCACCTGTTAAACTCTTCCCTTGAAAAGCGGCTTTTTCGCTGTCGGTTTCTTCCGAACAACTTGCGATTGTGTCAAAACCGTAGCTGCTATCAAAAAAACGATTACACTGTGAGATGCGGACAAGTCTGGGCCAGATGTACGTGTGTTTTATGTCCAGATATTCTTTAGAAAAATGACAAAATGGTCGACTTAAAAAGACTCTGCCACTCAGAGAACAGGAGTTTGTATTGTATGCAGTGAGATTTGGGTTCGGCGAACCTCCTGAACTAAATCCTCTGGTGAGAGAACCGTACCTCGTATCAGAGTGTACTATAGATCATCGGACTCCCGAGAACTTCCTGAGTCCGGCCATCTCCTCGTTTTATTCCTGACACAACAACTTTTCGTTTTATGGCGATCTAAAGACAGGAGGCATTTCTGCTTTGCTCACAAAACAGCTCTGAATTTTAACATGGGACTTAATGGGAGAACAGGAGGGCGCTGGCTGCACAAAACGTCTCACTATTTAAATTCAGTAAGTCTCTCGGCTTTTTCGAGGACATCACACGAAAGAGGACAAGTTTGTCTACAAAATGAGCCCAAAATTATGCGTGTAGAGTGTAATTTGTGGCCGTAGCGACGAGAAAAAGAGAAGATTTTCAGATCGTTTTTAGACTCTGTGCCACTCTAGCACGCACTCTAGCGCGAACATTCCGCGCAATACACACCCATTATAATCTCAAAATTTCCCGCCAAACGATCACTGTCATTGAACAGTGACTGATCAAAAACTATAGGACCAATCAAAATGTGGATGAACACACCAATAGACCAGACTTGGGTCTACATTTTAAAGTTGAAATGAAGTCTCTCGGTGAATGTATGCCTGAGCTACAGATGTTTGAAAAACTCCAATTTCAATCTTGTTTTTTTCACCGGTCCCATTCATTTCTTATGGGAAATTTATCGCAGTTTTTCGCGTCTTACGACGCGAAAAACTGCGATAAATTTGAGAAAAGTAATAGCACACCGATCCCGAACAATACGCACGTTTTGATATATAATTTGCGAGGGTTTTCTCAAAGCTGCGGGGCGAGTTTGAGGACGAAAACTTGGAGGAAGATGAAAAATAATAATAATAAGAAGAAGAAGAAACGCGCGGGATAGTAATAAGTGACTCGGGACGTTGCCCCGTGTCCCTAATAAGAAGAAGAAGAAGAAACGCGCGGGATAGTAATAAGTGACTCGGGGCTACGCCCCGAGTCACTGGCTCCTGCAGCTATTTCATAGCTGTAGGAGCCAGTGACTCGGGACGTTGCCCCGTGTCCCTAATAAGAAGAAGAAGAAGAAGAAGAAACGCGCGGGATAGTAATAAGTGACTCGGGGCTACGCCCCGAGTCACTGGCTCCTGCAGCTATGAAATAGCTGTAGGAGCCAGTGACTCGGGACGTTGCCCCGTGTCCCTAACTAGAAAATTCCCTCTGGGAAATTTTGAAAGGGACACGGGGTGTGTTGGAGCCGACAAAATTATCTACGTTTTAAAGTTTGAATGAAGTCTCTAGGACAAAGTATGGCCGAGCAGCGGACAATTGAAAAAGGCTGAAATTTGAGGAAATTTCCCCATTCATTTCTTATGGGAAATTTATCGCAGTTGTTTGCGTCTTACGTCGGCCTTCGATGGTCATAGCTCGAAAACCGTAAGAGATATCAAAATGTGCCGAGGGTCATTTTGAGCCGACAAAATTATCTACGTTTTAAAGTTTGAATGAAGTCTCTAGGAGAAACTATGGCGAAGCAGCGGACAATTGAAAAAGGCTGCAATGTGAGAAAACGGCAGATATCAGAGGTAGTCAGTCCCTGATTAATGAATTGCTCTCAGCTGTGTTTCTGTGGCTTTCTCCTTGTCTGTCTCTGTTGATCACCTCAGCTGTCTGTGTCTGCTTCTCTCCTCTGCTTCATGTCTCTGTTAACATGAATTAATGAACTGAATCAATAAACATGAATGGAGCTAATGCTAACGGAGCTAACAGAGCTAACACTAACGGAGCTAACAGCTAACGGTGCGAATAGAGCTAACGGCGCTAACGCTAACAGAGCTAACTGTGCTAACAGAGCTAATAGAGCTAACGGCGTTAACAAGGGGGCGGGGGGATGGGGTTTTCATTATGCATTTGTCTGTGTGTGTGTGTTTATGTATCTGTCATTGTGTGTGACTGCGTATGTGTGTGTCTTCGTCTGTTTGTGTGTGTGTGTCTGCTTGAACTACACAAGCAGCCCAATCTGCTCCTACATGGAGATGTGTATGGTATATGTGTGTCTGAATGTGTGTGTGTGTGTGTGTGTGTGTGCGTGCGTGTGTGCCTGTGTAACTTCTGCCCCACCTGCTGATAATTACCTCTGCACCTCTCCCACTGTTTACCTGTTCCTGTTCAGTTTTGACGTGCTGTTTTTAATCACTTTTTAGCTGTTGGTTAGCCCTTTTGTGTGTGTGTTTGTGTGACTACTGTCTCAACCTTTTTGCGAAACTGCTTTCTGAAGCTGAGTTTAACTGTTTGTTGGACGGAGATTGTTTTCAAACAATGCCCTTGTTTTGACTGAGCTCGTTAAGATAATCACTCTCAGGCTGGTTGTCCTGCAGATGTGTGTGCGTGGGTTATTGACCGGTGTGTGTGTAAATGACAGTTGCACCTGTTAAACTCTTCCCTTGAAAAGCGGCTTTTTCGCTGTCGGTTTCTTCCGAACAACTTGCGATTGTGTCAAAACCGTAGCTGCTATCAAAAAACCGATTACACTGTGAGATGCGGACAAGTCTGGGCCAGATGTACGTGTGTTTTATGTCCAGATATTCTTTAGAAAAATGACAAAATGGTCGACTTAAAAAGACTCTGCCACTCAGAGAACAGGAGTTTGTATTGTATGCAGTGAGATTTGGGTTCGGCGAACCTCCTGAACTAAATCCTCTGGTGAGAGAACCGTACCTCGTATCAGAGTGTACTATAGATCATCGGACTCCCGAGAACTTCCTGAGTCCGACCATCATCTCGTTTTATTCCTGACACAACAACTTTTCGTTTTATGGCGATCTAAAGACAGGAGGCATTTCTGCTTTGCTCACAAAACAGCTCTGAATTTTAACATGGGACTTAATGGGAGAACAGGAGGGCGCTGGCTGCACAAAACGTCTCACTATTTAAATTCAGTAAGTCTCTCGGCTTTTTCGAGGACATCACACGAAAGAGGACAAGTTTGTCTACAAACTGATCCCAAAATTATGCGTGTAGAGTGTAATTTGTGGCCGTAGCGACGAGAAAAAGAGAAGATTTTCAGATCGTTTTTAGACTCTGTGCCACTCTAGCACGCACTCTAGCACGAACATTCCGCGCAATACACACCCATTATAATCTCAAAATTTCCCGCCAAACGATCACTGTCATTGAACAGTGACTGATCAAAAACTATAGGACCAATCAAAATGTGGATGAACACACCAATAGACCAGACTTGGGTCTACATTTTAAAGTTGAAATGAAGTCTCTCGGTGAATGTATGCCTGAGCTACAGATGTTTGAAAAACTCCAATTTCAATCTTGTTTTTTTCGCCCGTCCCATTCATTTCTTATGGGAAATTTATCGCAGTTTTTCGCGTCTTACGACGCGAAAAACTGCGATAAATTTGAGAAAAGTAATAGCACACCGATCCCGAACAATACGCACGTTTTGATATATAATTTGCGAGGGTTTTCTCAAAGCTGCGGGGCGAGTTAAGGGACGAAAACTTGGAGGAAGATGAAAAATAATAACTAGAAAATTCCCCCTGGGAAATTTTGAAAGGGACACGGGGTGTGTTCGAGCCGACAAAATTATCTACGTTTTAAAGTTTGAATGAAGTCTCTAGGACAAAGTATGGCCGAGCAGCGGACAATTGAAAAAGGCTGAAATTTGAGGAAATTTCCCCATTCATTTCTTATGGGAAATTTATCGCAGCTGTTCGCGTCTTACGTCGGCCTTCGATGGTCATAGCTCGAAAACCGTAAGAGATATCAAAATGTGCCGAGGGTCATTTGGAGCCGACAAAATTATCTACGTTTTAAAGTTTGAATGAAGTCTCTAGGAGAAACTATGGCGAAGCAGCGGACAATTGAAAAAGGCTGCAATGTGAGAAAACGGCAGATATCAGAGGCAGTCAGTCCCTGATTAATGAATTGCTCTCAGCTGTGTTTCTGTGGCTTTCTCCTTGTCTGTCTCTGTTGATCACCTCAGCTGTCTGTGTCTGCTTCTCTCCTCTGCTTCATGTCTCTGTTAACATGAATTAATGAACTGAATCAATAAACATGAATGGAGCTAATGCTAACGGAGCTAACAGAGCTAACACTAATGGAGCGAACAGCTAACGGTGAGAATAGAGCTAACGGCGCTAACGCAACCAGAGCTAACTGTGCTAACAGAGCTAATAGAGCTAGCGGCGTTAACAAGGGGGCGGGGGGATGGGGTTTTCATTATGCATTTGTCTGTGTGTGTGTGTTTATGTATCTGTCGTTGTGTGTGACTGCGTATGTGTGTGTCTTCGTCTGTTTGTGTGTGTGTGTCTGCTTGAACTACACAAGCAGCCCAACCAGCTCCTACATGGAGATGTGTCTGGTATATGTGTGTCTGAATGTGTCTGTGTGTGTGTGTTTGTTTGTGTGCGTGTGTAACTTCTGCCCCACCTGCTGATAATTACCTCTCTACCTCTCCCACTTTTTACTTGTTCCTGTTCAGTTTTGACGTGCTTGTTTTTAATCACTTTTTAGCTGTTGGTTAGCCCTGCTTGTGTGTGTGTTTGTGTGACTACTGTCTCAACCTTTTTGGCAAAGCGCTTGGTGAAGCTGAGTTTAACTGTTTGTTGGATGGAGATTGTTTTCAAACAATGCCCTTGTTTTGACTGAGCTCGTTAAGATAATCATTCTCAGGCTTGTTGTCCTGCAGATGTGTGTGCGTGGGTTATTGACCGGTGTGTGTGTAAATGACAGTTGCACCTGTTAAACTCCTCCCTTGAAAAGCGGCTTTTTCGCTGTCGGTTTCTTCCGAACAACTTGCGATTGTGTCAAAACCGTAGCTGCTATCAAAAAACCGATTACACTGTGAGATGCGGACAAGTCTGGGCCAGATGTACGTGTGTTTTATGTCCAGATATTCTTTAGAAAAATGACAAAATGGTCGACTTAAAAAGACTCTGCGACTCAGAGAACAGGAGTTTGTATTGTATGCAGTGAGATTTGGGTTCGGCGAACCTCCCGAACTAAATCCTCTGGTGAGAGAACCGTACCTCGTATCAGAGTGTACTATAGATCATCGGACTCCCGAGAACTTCCTGAGTCCGGCCATCTCCTCGTTTTATTCCTGACACAACAACTTTTCGTTTTATGGCGATCTAAAGACAGGAGGCATTTCTGCTTTGCTCACAAAACAGCTCTGAATTTTAACATGGGACTTAATGGGAGAACAGGAGGGCGCTGGCTGCACAAAACGTCTCACTATTTAAATTCAGTAAGTCTCTCGGCTTTTTCGAGGACATCACACGAAAGAGGACAAGTTTGTCTACAAAATGAGCCCAAAATTATGCGTGTAGAGTGTAATTTGTGGCCGTAGCGACGAGAAAAAGAGAAGATTTTCAGATCGTTTTTAGACTCTGTGCCACTCTAGCACGCACTCTAGCACGAACATTCCGCGCAATACACACCCATTATAATCTCAAAATTTCCCGCCAAACGATCACTGTCATTGAACAGTGACTGATCAAAAACTATAGGACCAATCAAAATGTGGATGAACACACCAATAGACCAGACTTGGGTCTACATTTTAAAGTTGAAATGAAGTCTCTCGGTGAATGTATGCCTGAGCTACAGATGTTTGAAAAACTCCAATTTCAATCTTGTTTTTTTCGCCCGTCCCATTCATTTCTTATGGGAAATTTATCGCAGTTTTTCGCGTCTTACGACGCGAAAAACTGCGATAAATTTGAGAAAAGTAATAGCACACCGATCCCGAACAATACGCACGTTTTGATATATAATTTGCGAGGGTTTTCTCAAAGCTGCGGGGCGAGTTAAGGGACGAAAACTTGGAGGAAGATGAAAAATAATAATAAGAAGAAGAAGAAGAAACGCGCGGGATAGTAATAAGTGACTCGGGGCTACGCCCCGAGTCACTGGCTCCTGCAGCTATTTCATAGCTGTAGGAGCCAGTGACTCGGGACGTTGCCCCGTGTCCCTAATAATAAGAAGAAGAAGAAACGCGCGGGATAGTAATAAGTGACTCGGGGCGTAGCCCCGAGTCACTGGCTCCTGCAGCTATTTCATAGCTGTAGGAGCCAGTGACTCGGGACGTTGCCCCGTGTCCCTAATAAGAAGAAGAAGAAACGCGCGGGATAGTAATAAGTGACTCGGGGCTACGCCCCGAGTCACTGGCTCCTGCAGCTATGAAATAGCTGTAGGAGCCAGTGACTCGGGACGTTGCCCCGTGTCCCTAATAATAAGAAGAAACGCGCGGGATAGTAATAAGTGACTCGGGGCTACGCCCCGAGTCACTGGCTCCTGCAGCTATGAAATAGCTGTAGGAGCCAGTGACTCGGGACGTTGCCCCGTGTCCCTAATTATTATATTTATCGAAAATGCACAAAAAGTGACATTATTGAAATTGTATAAAAACACATTCCACTAATTCTAACATCTTATTAGCAAAATACACCCTACCAATGGGATTGATTTTTCACAGTTTCTCCTTTTTGCTGTTTCCCTGACAGACTCACCCATGGCAGGTAGGTGGTTGTGGATCAGAGGTAAAAGACAGGTCTGGAAAGACAGAAAAAAAGTGGACTTGAAACAGCCCACCAAGAACAACATCTCCGGCCTTGTGCATCCCATTTAGATGAAACTGCCCCAGTAGCTGGCAGGTGGAGGACGAAAGAGGGGTGGACACAGCAGAAGAAAAGTAGCAATACAACAATATGAAATACATCAGCATGTGCATGTTGAGCTCTAAAAATGCCCACATGACTTTCCTCCTCTTGACTCCTTTTCTGAGCTGAGTCAGTTTACTTGCTGTGTCAACCTGTTTTATTGACTTGCAGTATTGTTTGGTGTTGTCCACCACCCATTAGGGCATAAGCAAAAGTAGGGGCAGGGCCTAAAGTGCATTTAATCTGAGAATGATTTCTTATTGAGGCACAACTTTTGCACACTATTAATAACTCTCTTTCAATCAGGCCATATTAGCTACCTTTCCAATCCAAATTTAATTTGTGGCTGACCCTAATGATTGAGATCTGCTGAAAGTTGCATGACACTCATATTATGTGCTTATTAGTTTTCTTGAATGTCATATCAAGGGGACATTCATATGTAAGTTAGTCACTGAAGATAGACTATTCCACCTCCCAGTAAAACAGTTACTTGCCTAATTGCAAAACACAAGGTTTCTTCAGAATCACTTCACAGTTTAAACCTAAGCACATACATGAGTGTATTGAGTATAATCTCATATTTCTGGGTATGACAAGCATGCCAGATTAAACTCATCGCATCCACAAATCAGTCCTTTGTCCGTGGATTTCACTGTAAAACACCAGTTTAATCAAACGTCCACCAGATGGTAGCAGCATACTCATGTGGTGAAATAATAGGTCTTCCCATCTATTTTTCATTACACTTCAGCTGTTCAGTGGAGGGCTGTTGTATCTGTCTGGCACATAGCGACTTGGCAGACATCAGATACGATCAGTTATGCAGAAATGTGGCAAGTTAGTAATTACCCTATTAGATCTTGACTGCCCAGTTGGTAATGTTGTACAGTAGATATACTCTTTCGCGTGTTTGTCAAATATTCTTAGGCACAGGCATACACGCTCACTGATAATTAGCATTCATAGATGAGAAAAGCACAATGAAAAACGTGTTACATGTCTCTGAACACAAGATGGTGGGGAGCAACATTGAGTTATACTACCGCTATTTGCAGCTTTAAGACGTGTGAATGGTTGTAAAGGTGTGTCGACCACCTCTGACATAATGGTGAATTTATGAAAAGCAGTTTTGATGGCGTGTTAGTGGATGTGCACACGCTTACCACTCCAAATTAGCCTCCTATCTATTTGTTGAATTTTGCGTTTCTCTCTTCAGTTGGGGCACCCTCATAGTCTGGAGTTTGTTGTACTGACCATGAACACCACCTGGCTTGTGAGTTTACCAGTCAGACACGGTCTGATGAACGATGTCATTGATTTTTCAGAGTGGGATTGAGTAGGATCCAGTGTTTGAGGGAGTTTCTGTTTTAATGTTTTACATTTCTTTTTTTAACCTCTTGTTGGCCCCTTGTCTGTTCTTGTACAGATGTTTGCGGGCTAAAAAATGGGGCTTGAACAATGACGTTAAATTTTGGCCGAAATGGGCTTGGTTATGAAATGAATGCAACAAGTCTCTCTTCATTCTTTTCAGCTGCTCCAAGCACCTATATCTTAACTGCATGAATAGATGTGCATCAAAATCCAGACGACACCAGGATTGATTAGCCTTAACATCCATCTGTTAATGGACTGCAGGGTTTGTGCTTGAATTTAACATGGGAGACCCGGGTTTGATTCCCTGGTTAGGCAAATAGTTGTTGTTGTTAAGCCCGTAGGGCTGTCAGGGCTTTCAGGACTCACAGGCAGAACACAGGACACGAACTAAAGGCGAGCTCAAAGGCTGATTTATTAACAAAATGTCTTTTCCAAAAAATCAAACAACAAAAAGCACTTAGGCAAAAGGCAACTAAGGCAGAAGGGCAAATAAGACAAGATAAGATAAGACAAGACTCTGGGTTTACTGTAGCTGTGGTAGCAATAACAACAAGGCACATAACGCACAAGACGATCTGGCACAGGACAAAGGGAGACGCGGACTATATATACACGAGGTAACAATGAACAGGTGGAGACAATTAGGGCGGGGCAGACAATCAGACAGGCGGGAAGGACACCAGGAAGTCAAGGGTCTGAAATGAGAGGAGAGTTAGGGTTTTACAATACAACAGGAAGTGCATAACAAGACATGACACTGTGAACAGAACATCAACAGACCCGACGAGACGTGACAGTTGTCATTTAGAGAAAGTAGATGTTTTAAATAAAACCATGTTTTTTACCTAAAATTAACCAAGTAGTTGTGGTGTAGTGCCTAAACACAACCAAGTAGTTTTGGTGCCTTAACCTAACCAAACTGCAACCATCACCAAAGATGTTTTTCACCAAGCTTTATTTTGAAAGTCTCTTGTGCATTTGTTATGGTTAACTTAACCCTGGAATGAGAATGTATTCTTTTCACACATAGGTACAGCAAAACGTGACACTGATGCAGTGGACCGGCAGATTTGTGACACATTCAAGCTTGATACAGGGTTGAATGTTTGGAAACTCATGAGTTAAGAGGAGATTCTTGCATTTGGGGACAATGTAGAAATGGGTGAGTGTATCTTTTAGTCCATATAAACTCAAGACAGCTAAAGATAAATGCATATACTCATGTTGGATAGAACCAAATAGTTACTGTTATTAATTCAGAACAACAATTTAGTTTAATCAGATGTAAGGTTTACTGACACCATGTCTTGCACAAGGGATATCCTAACATTTGAAGTTCAAGTTTTTTGTACTTGAACTACAACCTGGAAAAAAAAAAGAATAACTTATTGTGCATTCTCACACACATTATCCAAGTGACAAGAGATTTCAAATTAGGATATTTTTATTTGGCATCAGCCCTGCTTTTTCAATATTTTAACAGCGGTACTATCACCAACCTATTGCTGTGTACCTCTATTTTGGTATTGTAGAGAGAAAAAGGATTAATTCTGTCTTGTGTCAAACAGTGCAGTGTTTATGACTGGATGCGACCCATGATCGCTTTCTTTGTGTTCCTCTCTGGTCTCAGCAGGATTATGTAACATTTGGGTCCAAACAGTGCCACCAAGAGACCAAAACTGGAGGCCAGGATGGCAAACACCTCCACTGCATCTGAGTATTTGCCTGGTGAGCTGATATAAGCTGGGACAAAGGCCACCCACACAGCACAGAAGATCAGCATGCTGAAAGTGATGAGTTTGGCCTCATTGAAACTGTCTGGAAGATTCCTAGAAATAAATGCAATCAGAAAACTGAGGACAGCGAGTGAGCCAATATAACCGAGTAACACTGCAAAACCAACTGTGGACCCAACTACACATTCATAAACTATTTTATCATTGTGGTATTGAGTGTTTTTATGAGGAGCTGGTGAGGCAGAGACAATCCAGACAGTGCAGATTGCTGCCTGAATAGAGGTAAGAACAATAACTGTTCCTCTCTGCTGCAAAACACCAAACCACTTCAGACTGGCTCCACCTCCTGGCTTGGAGGCCTTGAACACAGCCAGAACCACCATGGTTTTCACGAGGATGCATGAGACACAAAGCACAAAGCTGATTCCAAATGCTGCATGTCTCAGCTGGCATGTCCACAGCCTGGGACGGCCGATAAACAGTAGTGAACACAGGAAACACAACTTTAGTGACAGCAATAGTTGGAAACTAAGTTCTGAGTTGTTGGCTCGTACGATAGGTGTTCTGCGATGATAGATAAAGATCCCCAGGACAACAGCACAGATGCATGTGCCCAGCAATGATGCAGCAGTCAAGCAGATACCCAGAGGCTCATGGTAGGAGAGGAACTCTGTTTTCTTCAGAACACAGTGGTCATGCTGGGGGCTGGACCAGAAGTCCTCTGGACAACTGGTGCACTCAGTGGAGTCTATGAAAACATGGAGAGTCTTGAGATTCATGTTTATATTACATCTTCAAACAACAGCGTTTTAAACTGAATACCAACCAGTCTTATTGCTGATCTTTCCCTCAGAACAAGGGATGCAGTCAAAACAGCACTCAGGTTCCCCTTTCTTTCTGGCCATGCGGGTACCTGGAGGACAGCTCTCACTGCACACTGACCGGGGTGGCTATAGGGAGTAATAACAATCTGTTATTGTGCACAACTGTACACTGCTATGATGAGTTTTCCATGTAGTGTGTAAAAAAAAGCAACAACCTTTTTTAAATCATGGTTCCAGAAGATTTTGTTTTCATCAATTGTGAGTTCTTCACCTTTGAAGGCCGACCTCTTCACCTCACCCACATTCTGAACTTCAGTTCTTCCATCAGGGAGCCACAGCCAGTTCATGATATCATATATTGGTAAGGCATCACCATTCTCATCAAATGACACTTGATCACCAAACGGTGTGGTGAAATTGACCTTTTCCAAGTAATACACAAGCTGGGCATGTCACAATAAGGGATAGAGGAAAATGAAAGAGGACAGATAAGAAATAAACATACATGACAATGGTGAACACAGCAGTACCGAGTGTTCAACAATCAAACTTTATACTACACTTATTTAACGATTTAAAACTATACACTGAAAGTTCTCTGCAAGTAGCTGATATCACACCTGCCATGACTCCAGTCTTTTCAGATTGCCACAGCTGTGCCCGCTGAAAGGCCCTCTTCCTGGCTGGCACTGCAGCATGTCATCAAGGGCATATGCCAGAGCATACACAGCTTTGTACACATTATACTCTGGCCTGAGGTTGGAAATGTCCAATAACTCTGTCTCCACCTCCTCCAGATCTTCCTGTCCAGTGCATAATGTTCCCCCAGCTTCCACCCAACCAACTGGAGGTGGAGCAAATCTACACTGAAAAGTGTGTTCCCAAAACTGGTTTACCTGAAATTTATTCAAACCACTGTCTATGAAAAATGACAATGTATTATCCTTCCAATTATCAGATCAGATTGCACAGTGTTACACTCACCATGCTATTCCCATAGCTGTTGTTGTGGTGTTGATCAGGATGTATTTGTAGGAGGAATTCCCTGAGCCCTGATATTTCTCCTCGACGGATGGCAATGCCCAGTGTCCCACCCAGGTATGGCATGAGGTGGGGGGTCTGGAGCACAGTAGATGCTGTCCAGGCTTCACTGGCCATCCACTGCAGGCCTGTCACATTCTGCCTCACCACCTGTGCAGAATACGACTACTTTAGTGCCATGCCACATCCAAGCAGTGTCTTATTATCCACAGTTAACACAGTTGATTTCTTGTCCTGCTCATTCATACACAGGTGCAATCCTGTGTTTTACACAATATTTTGAGCAAAGTAATGTATATCATCTTAACTGGAGGTCAGTGTAATTTATATGATTGGATAATCTCATTATAAAACACTTCACGCAAATAAGAGGCCTGATGTATACAATTACATTTATCACAGGCCAACATGCTACTGTAATGTACATCACTTTGACAAACGAAACATTAGGTTGTATCAACTGTAACTACATTCATTTAAAAATAATTGTATTTCAAGGCGAACCTCTTCCATGAGATTAATCATGTGACTCTCATGTGCAAACACAATTACCACACGAGCAGTGGATTTCCTCATCACATTGACAATCCGCCTAAATTCAGCTGAATCATTTCCCCAAGGCAGAACCGCTAAGTACGCCAGACAACCTCCTCCAAACTGAGCCAGGTCAGACTGGAAGGATCGGGCAGCGTGGAGTCCATAGTCATCATCACTGACCAGCAGACCTGCCCAAGTCCAGCCAAAGTGTTTTAGAATCTGAATCATAGCACGCACCTAAATTAATACAGAGTGAGTGAATTAATGCACAGGCTGAAAAATAATTTCACTGGAAAACCTGCTTCGAACACGTTTCATAATGCATCACATTTAATTATTGCCTTTCAAGGAATCGATTTTTCAGTGAAGTGAAGGAACGTTCTTCATTAGAAAAGTTTAAATGTTCTTTTATGCATTTTCATTTCACTCAGAGGAAGTCACCTGGAAAGCATCGCTGGGGATCGTCCTAAAGAAGGATGGAAACTTTTGCCGGTCACTCAGGCAGGAACATGTGGCAAAATAACTCACCTGTGAAAGACACAGACTTTATGTCCTAAAAACATTCAAAGCCTTTTCCTGCTTTTTCAGCCTTCAGTGGTTAATTACAGCATGTTTACAACTGATATTCAATTTGAAATTAAATCAAAGTGATACAAAAGCATTGTTAGATGGCAAAATTGTAAACTTACCATAGGCACTCTGTACAAACCTAAGACAGTGGAGATGGCAATACAATGTGTAGAGGGAGAATCACCCACAATCCCAAGGACTGGAGGGGTTCCTATACAGGTCTCCTCTAATATAAACTGCTCCTCTTGACCATTGACTAAGGACAGTGCTGCACGAAATCCAATTGCTAGTTTCACACAGTTATCAAAAAGACTGTATCCCAGAGTCACATTAGGTAGCAGGTTGGAGTTTCTGTTGATCTCATCAATAGCGAACGCCATGGTCATGGCATTCCTGAACCCTGGAGTGTCAAAACTAACAAAAGAAATATTACTGTTTACTATTGAAAAGCATAACGTGATACAGTAACTCACAACTACAGATTTTGAAAACAGACAGTTGAGACAGTTAAATCAGCACAATTATCATAACACTTATAAACAAAACTGTCAAAGAAGTAATATGCATAAAATGGCAAAAACACACAATGTACTTTTTTGAGACTAATATTTGATTGTCAGATACACTCTTCTAATAGGATTGATTTTCCCCAGTTTCTCCTTTTTGTTGTTTCCCTGATAGACTCACCCGTGGCAGGTGGGCAGTTGTGGCTCTGAGGTAAAAGACAGGTCAGGAAAGACAGAAAAGAAATGGATTTCAAACAGCCCACCCAGAACCACATCTCCAGCCTTGTGCATCCCATTTAGAGGAAACTGTTCTTGTAACTGGCAGGAGTAGGAATAAAGAGGGGGAAACAAAACAGAAGAAAAGTAGGAATACAACAACATGAAATATATCAGCAACAACATATTGATCTAAAAAGGCCCACACGACTTTCCTCCTCTTTACTCCTTCTCTGAGGTGAGTAAGTTTTCCTGCTCTATCAACCCCTTTTAATGACTTGCAGTGATGTTCAATCTTGCGCACCACCCATTATGGCACAAGCAAAAGTAGGGGCAGGGCCTAAAATGCATTTCATTTGACATTAATTTCGTATTGAGGCAGAAGTGATTTGTGCACTTTTAATAACATCTTCCCATGTTTCCAACCAAAATCTAATGTGACAGCAATGACTCACGTCTATTCAAATTTTCATGACTGTCAGGAGATGTATTTATTAGTTTTACTAAATGTCATGTTAAAAAGACCTCGATATGTTATTTTAAGTAGACATTTCACATTCCTTTAAAACATGCATTGCATTGTTGTAAAATACAAGTTTTCTTCAGAAACACTCTGCAGTTTAAAATCTGAGTTGATACCAATGTGGATCAGAAGAGCCTCTTTATAGTGAGTGTAATCCCAAATATGTATATGTGACAAGAACAATAAATTTAACTAACCAAATGTACAAATCAGCCTGGAGTACGTGGAATTCACTATCAAACACAGACATGGTTTAAATAAATTTCCACTAGATGGTATCAGATGGTGAAATAATATGTGTTCCCATCTCCTTTTCATTGCACTATGCATGCTTGGTTTCTGCCTCACTATTGTTTCTGCCTCACACACAGTAACTTATAAGACAGTAGACGTGTTAAGTTCTCCAGACATATGTGTCCAATATAGCTTGTCCCATTGGGCCTTCATCGGTCTAATTTGCAGCATTGTAGATTTGCTCGTTACAGTTTTTGTCAACTATTCATATGCCTGTCAACACGCCTACCTGCACAGACAGAAGAATAGTAAAGTACAACATTGTAAATCTAAGTCTATGATTAGGCCCTGCAGCGATGCAGGCGGGACTGCTCTGGAGGACAGCCAGGAGAAAGGAATGGCAGCTGGTCAACTGAAGATCAGGCCACAGGTTAGGTATTGGGTGCCGGACAGTTGGACTGCAGGATACCTAAGCAAGAGGATGGTGACGGGACTGCAGAGCAGGAGGCTGGCAAGAGGAGTACCAAAGCTTCTTGGCGGAGATGGCAGGTGGCACATTAGCTGACTAACATGTAGTCTTGAGGTTTGCTGGCTGGGAAGTAGTCTGTGCAGGATTGATAGACTCAGGAGAAGAAGGATCCACAGTGTGAGCGTGAATCTTCCACCTGAAGAAAGCCACTTCTTGTGAAAACTCAGGGTCACACTTCAGAAAAAGGCACTTTAGGAAGCCGAGCTCTGCATTCGCAGAGTTCAGATTGCAAATTCAGGGAACAGGAGAAGGAACACGTGACAGATTTTAGTCAAAGATGGCTGAAAAACAAGGTTGCAAAGCAACATTGCATCCTTGATGATACGGTGGGGAATGGATGGAAATGAAAGACACTGTAGACTGACACAGGAAATGCAGAACAGGTGAGCAAGAAGGTGATGGGAAAGGTTAGAAATGGGTTTCTACAGAGCAGATGAGGGAAAGTGGCAACAGATGAGCAGGTTGATGGGGAAGTGACCAAAATGGATGAGGAATGTCCAAGGGCATCTGGTGGTTACGTTTTGAATTGGGATCATGGGAATGTAGGAATGTGACTGGAGGGAGGGCAAAAAGGCAGAACATGACACTTTGAGGCAACTTAGGAGCAGAAGATTTTTGAATTTGGGGACAATAAAAAAACTGGTGAGTATATATTAAAGTCCACATCAGCTGCAGACAGTTCAAAGTGCCAAAATGCCAAATGAACCCAAACAGTTTGAATATTTAATTCAGAAAAAGAAAGTTATATTTTATTCAAGTTTAAGGTTAACTTTCACAATGAAAAATCACAAAGGCAATAGCAGCATTTGAAGTTAAAGTGCGTTGTACTTTAACCACATCCTTGAAAAATATTGATTAATTTCTTGTGTTGAAGTATTCTCACACATATGCTCAAAGTGGTAAGAGATTTGATGTTATAATACATTTACGTGGGCAGCCCTGCATTCTCAATATCAATATAGTGCCTGATGCCTCTATTTTTGCATTGTAGAGAGAAAAAGGATTCATTCTGTCACATGAAATTAGGTGCAGCTATTATGACTCAATGCCCCGACCCATGATTGCTTTCTTTGTGTTCCTCTCTGGTCTCAGCAGGATTATGTAACATTTGGGTCCAAACAGCGCCACCAAGAGACCAAAACTGGAGGCCAGGATGGCAAACACCTCCACTGCATCTGAGTATTTGCCTGGTGAGCTGATATAAGCTGGGACAAAGGCCACCCACACAGCACAGAAGATCAGCATGCTGAAAGTGATGAGTTTGGCCTCATTGAAACTGTCTGGAAGATTCCTTGAAATAAATGCCATCAGAAAACTGAGGACAGCAAGTGAGCCAATATAACCAAGTAACACTGCAAAACCAACTGTGGACCCAACAACACACTCATGAACTATTTTATCATTGTGGTATTGAGTGTTTTTATGAGGAGCTGGGGAAGCAGAGACAATCCAGACAGTGCAGATTGCTGCCTGAATAGACGTAAGAACAATAACTGTCCCTCTCTGCTGCACAGCTCCAAACCACTTCAGACTGGCTCCACCTCCTGGCTTGGAGGCCTTGAACACAGCCAGAACCACCATGGTTTTCACCAGGATGCATGAGACACAAAGCACAAAGCTGATTCCAAATGCTACATGTCTCAGCTGGCATGTCCACAGCCTGGGACGGCCGATAAACAGCAGTGAACACAGGAAACACAACTTAAGTGACAGCAATAGTTGGAAAATAAGTTCTGAGTTGTTGGCTCGTACGATAGGTGTGCTGCGATGATAGATAAAGATCCCCAGGACAACAGCACAGATGCATGTGCCCAGCAATGATGCAGCAGTCAAGCAGATACCCAGAGGCTCATGGTAGGAGAGGAACTCTGTTTTCTTCAGAACACAGTGGTCACGCTGGGGGCTGGACCAGAAGTCCTCTGGACAACTGGTGCACTCAGTGGAGTCTATGAAAACATGGAGAGTCTTGAGATTCATGTTTATATTACATCTTCAAACAACGGTGTTTTAAACTGAATACCAACCAGTCTTATTGCTGATCTTTCCCTCAGAACAAGGGATGCAATCGAAACAGCACTCAGGTTCCCCTTTCTTTCTGGCCATGCGGGTACCTGGAGGGCAGCTCTCACTACACACTGACCGGGGTGGCTGTAGAGAGGAAAATAAATGTTGTAAATATCTGTAATACAACTTTTTAAATTACACTAATATCGTGTTATGTACATGGGTCAAATAACATGTGTCTAAAAAATCAAATGTAACCTTTTTTGATTCGAAGTTCCAAAAGATTTTGTCTTCATCAATTGTGAGTTCTTCACCTTTGAAGGCCGACCTCTTCACCTCACCCACATTCTGAACTTCAGTTCGTCCATCAGGGAGCCACAGCCAGTTCATGATATCATATATTGGTAAGGCATCACCATTCTCATCAAATGACACTTGATCACCAAATGGTGTTGTGAAGTTGATCCTATCCAAGTAATACACAAGCTATGTATGTCAGAATAAGGGATAGAGGAAAACCAAAGAGGACAGAAGAACTATTTATGACCATGGTGAACACAGTGGTGCTCTGTCCTCAATAATCAAACTACAGGCTGGACGAATGAACAAATAAGGACACTAGCAATTCCAACAAAGTATTTTTTCGAAAAGTCGAGTCACATCTCTGTGTGTAGTGAAATCATCATGTTTTCTCTGACATGATCATACTCTCCCAGGCTATTAGCGAGCCGAAGGAATAATCCTGTGAGCTATCTTCTGGGCACCTTGCCATTAGTAATCTAATAGTTTTGTGTTTAATCATTTACCCTAAAAGCTTCTCTGCAAGTAATACTAAAGCGTGTTACTTAGTGATGGAGACAGATGGGGTGAAAAGTGATATCACACCTGCCATGGCTCCAGTCTTTTCAGATTGCCACAGCTGTGCCCGCTGAAAGGCCCTCTCCCTGGCTCACACTTCAGCATGTCATCAAGGGCATATGCCAGAGCATACACAGCCTTGTAGATATTATACTCTGGCCTGAGGTTGGAAATGTCCAATAACTCTGTCTCCACATCCTCTAGATTTTCCTGTCCAGTGCATAAGGATCCACCAGCTTCCATCCAACCTGCTGGAGGTGGAGCAAATCTACATTCAAAAGTGTGTTCCCAAAACTGGTTTACCTGAAATATATTCAAAACAGCACGTTATAAATGACAATATATTATTCTTGCACTGACCAGATCAGATTGTACAGTGTTTCACTCACCATGCTATTTCCATAGCTGTTGTTGTGGTGTTGGTCAGGACGTATTTGTAGGAGGAATTCCCTGAGCCCTGGTATTTCTCCTCGACGGATGGCGATGCCCAGAGTGCCACCCAGGTATGGCATGAGGTGAGGGGTCTGGAGCATATTAGCTGCTGTCCAGGCTTCACTGGCCATCCACTGCAGGCCTGTCACATTCTGCCTCACCACCTGTGCATTGAGCTAAATATATAAATTCATACTGCCAAGCAACTAACGTAGTGTCTAGTCTTGTGAATTATACACAGTTTACACACTCATACACTCACTTTACAACCATTAAAACTAATTACTGGCATAATGTGTTCAATTACTTGAAGTCGTATAACTACGAACTAAATTTTCAAATGATGTATTTCAAGCCCAACCTCTTCCATGAGCTGAATCATGTAACTCTCATGTGCAAACACAATGACCACATGAGCTGTAGATTTCTTCATCACATCCACAATCCTCCTGAGTTCAGCTGGATCATTGTCCCAAGGCAAAACCTCTAAGTAGGCCAGACAACCTTCACCAGACTGAGCCAGGACAGACTGGAAGGATCGGGCAGCGTGGAGTCCATAGTCATCATCACTGACCAGCAGACCTGCCCAAGTCCAGCCAAAGCGGTTCAGAATCTGAATCATAGCACGCACCTAAATGAATACAGAGTGAATAAATTAATGCACAGGCTGAAAAATTATTTCACTGTAAACCTGCTTTGAACACATTTCACAATGCATCATGTTTAATTATTGCCTTTCAAGGAATAGATTTTACACTGAAGTGAAGGAACGTTCTTCATTCAAAAAGTTTAAATGTTCCTTTATGCATTTTAATTTTGCTGATAGAGAGTCACCTGGAAAGCATCACTTGGGATTGTTCTAAAGAAGGACGGGAACTTTTGCCGGTCACTCAGGCAGGAACATGTGGCAAAATGACTGACCTGTCAAAGACACAGACTATACATCCTAAAAACTTTCAAAGTCTCTCTGGTTCTTTTAAGCTTTCCAGCTTGATTACATCATGTTTACAACTGACATTAAATTTGACATTAAAAGTGATTCAAAATAGTTCTTAGATGGCACAGTGGAAAACTTACCATAGGCACTCTGTACAAACCTAAGACAGTGGAGATGGCAATACAATGTGTAGAGGAAGGATCACCCACAATCCCAAGGACTGGAGGGGCTCCAACACAGGTCTCATGTAATATAAACTGCTCCTCTTGACCACTGGCTAATGACAGTGCTGCACGGAATCCAATTCCTAGTTTTACACAGTTATCATAAAGACTGTATCCGAGAGTCACATTAGGTAGCAGGTTGGAGTTTCTGTTGATCTCATCAATAGCAAAGGCCATGGACTGGGCCCGCCTGAATCCTACAACATCAAAACTAAGACAAGAAACACCAATGTTTACTATTGAAATGTACAGCATACAGTAACTGTGTCAACATGTATGTTGCACAACTACAGCTTTTGGAAACAAGTGTGCCAGCTGAATAGCAACAATTATAATATTTATAGAACAAGCACAAAAAGTGACATGATTGAAATTGCATAAAAACACATTGTAATTCTAACATCTGATTAGCAAAATACACCCTACCAATGGGATTGATTTTACACAGTTTCTCCTTTTTGCTGTTTCCCTGACAGACTCACCCATGGCAGGTAGGTGGTTGTGGTTCTGAGGTAAAAGACAGGTCTGGAAAGACAGAAAAAAAGTGGAGTTGAAACAGCCCACCAAGAACCACATCTCCGGCCTTGTGCATCCCATTTAGATGAAACTGCCCCAGTAGCTGGCAGGTGGAGGACGAAAGAGGGGTGGACACAGCAGAAGAAAAGTAGCAATACAACAATATGAAATACATCAGCATGTGCATGTTGATCTCTAAAAATGCCCACATGACTTTCCTCCTCTTGACTCCTTTTCTGAGCTGAGTCAGTTTTCTTGCTATGTCAACCTCTTTTATTGACTTGCCGTATTACTTGGTGTTGTCCACCACCCATTAGGGCATAAGCAAAAGTAGGGGCAGGGCCTAAAGTGCATTTCATTTGAGAATGATTTCTTATTGAGGCACAACTTTTGCACACTATTAATAACTCTCTTTCAATCAGGCCATATTAGCTACCTTTCCAATCCAAATTTAATTTGTGGCTGACCCTAATGATTGAGATCTGCTGAAAGTTGCATGACACTCATATTATGTGCTTATTAGTCATATCAAGGGGACATTTGTATGTCAGTTATAGTTACTTGCCTAATGCAAAACACAAGGTTTTTTTCAGAATCACTTCACAGGTTAAAACCTAAGCACATACATCAGTGTACTGAGTATAATCCCATATTTCTGGGTATGACAAGCATGGCAGATTAAACTAATCGCATCCACAAATCAATCCTGTGTCTGTGGATTTCACTGTAAAACAACAGTTTAATCAAACATCCACTAGATGGTAGCAGCTATCTGTCTGGCACATAGCGACTTGGAAGACATCAGATACGATCAGTTATGCAGAAATAGTAGTTACCCTACCCTGGCGTGTTTGCCAAATGTTTTTAGGCAATGGTCACTGACATTTAGTTATATTCCTGCAAAAGGGAATGGTTCATCTGATTATTTTACCTAGAATTCATAGCATTCATAGATGTGAGAAGCACAATGGAGAACGTGTTGCATGTCTCTTAACACAAGATAGCGGGGGCACCGTTGAGTTATACTACCGCTATTTGCACCTTTAAGATCTGTGAATGGTTGTAAAGGTGTGTAGACCACCTGTGACATTATGATGAATTTATGTAAAGCAGTTTTGATGGGTTGTTGGTGGATGTGCACACCTATAGCACTCCAATTTAGCCTCTTGTCATTTTTGTTGAACTTTGTGAGTTTACCGGTTGGGCAGGGTCTGATGAAAGACCTCTTGTTGGCCCATTGTCTGTTCTTGCGCAGATGTTTGCAGGTAAAAAAAATGGGGCTTGAACAATGACGTTAAATCTTGGCACCAAAAAGTTTGGCATTGAAAACAAAACCTTTTCAGGTAAAGGAAACATTGGCACTGAAAGAAAGAGTTGTAGTGGTGCTGAAAAAAAGACTCATCTAATGAAAAATATTTCATTTTTGAATTTCGTGTGCTTTTCAATGACAATCCTCCTTTTTTTTTTTTTGTTCATGCCTGTCTTGTGTGACTGGTTTTCATTTTCAACTTTCTGCCGCTGTTTTCGTGTGGAGAAGAGGGCTTTTAGGGGAGAGGCAGGGAGAGTGCAATTTACATATCTGCATACTAATGAAAACTTTAGTCCTCTGTAGTAGAGGTCTGCATTGAAATGTCTGACATGAACACATCCCTAGCATTCAGCACTGGGTTCTACAAGTTTAACTGAAACTCTCAAAACCCCCAGTATGTTAAGTCTATTTCACTCTGCCATTGTTTTTCCACGTAGAACCGGGCTGGGTTATGAATTGAATGCTACAAGTCTCTCTTTTTTCTTTTCAGCTGCTCCAAGCACCTGTTTTATAACTATGAATAGACGTGCATCAAAATCCAGACAGCAGCTGGACTGACTAGCCTTCACATCCATCTGCTAATGGACTGCAGGGTTTGCGCTTGACTTTCACACAGTAGATGAGGGTTTGATTCCCTGGTTAGGCAAACAGTTGTTGTTTATCATTTAAAGAAAGTAACTGTTTTAAGTAAAACCATGATTTTTACCTAAACATAACAAGGTAGATTTGGTGCCTTGACCTAATCAAACTGCAACCATCACCAAAGATGTTTCTCAGCAAGCATTATTTTGAAAGTCTAACTGTTGTGCATTTGTGATGGCTAACTTCACCCTGGAATGAGAATGTGTTCTTTTCATACGTAGGTGAGGCAAAATGTGACACTGATGCGGTGGACCGGCAGATCTGTGACACACAAAGATAAATGCATATACTCATGTTGGATGGTTAGTGTAATTAATTCAGAAGAGTACTTTAGTCAAATCAGATGTGAGGTTTACTTCCATGATGTCTTGCACAAAGGCAATCATAACATTTGTAGTTCAAGTTCTTTGTACTTGAACTACAACCTGAGAAAAAAACCAATAACTTGTTGTGCATTCTCACACATATGATTCAAGTGATAAGAGATTTCATATTAGGATACATTTATTTGGCCCTGCTTTCTCAATATTCTAACACCAGTGCTACCATCAACCTATTGCCGTGTACCTCTATTCTGCATTGTACAGAAAAAGGATTAATTCTGTCTTGTGTCAAACAGTGTAGTGTTTATGACTGGATGCGACCCATGATCGCTTTCTTTGTGTTCCTCTCTGGTCTCAGCAGGATTATGTAACATTTGGGTCCAAACAGTGCCACCAAGAGACCAAAACTGGAGGCCAGGATGGCAAACACCTCCACTGCATCTGAGTATTTGCCTGGTGAGCTGATATAAGCTGGGACAAAGGCCACCCACACAGCACAGAAGATCAGCATGCTGAAAGTGATGAGTTTGGCCTCATTGAAACTGTCTGGAAGATTCCTTGAAATAAATGCAATCAGAAAACTGAGGACAGCCAGTGAGCCAATATAACCAAGTAACACTGCAAAACCAACTGTGGACCCAACTACACATTCATAAACTATTTTATCATTGTGGTATTGAGTGTTTTTATGAGGAGCTGGTGAGGCAGAGACAATCCAGACAGTGCAGATTACTGCCTGGATAGAAGTAAGAACAATAACTGTCCCTCTCTGCTGCAAAACACCAAACCACTTCAGACTGGCTCCACCTCCTGGCTTGGAGGCCTTGAACACAGCCAGAACCACCATGGTTTTCACCAGGATGCATGAGACACAAAGCACAAAGCTGATTCCAAATGCTGCATGTCTCAGCTGGCATGTCCACAGGCTGGGACGGCCGATAAACAGCAGTGAACACAGGAAACACAACTTCAGTGACAGCAATAGTTGGAAACTAAGTTCTGAGTTGTTGGCTCGTACGATAGGTGTTCTGCGATGATAGACAAAGATCACCAGGACAACAGCACAGATGCATGTACCTAGCAATGAGGTGGCTGTCAAGCAGATACCCACAGGCTCTTGGTAGGAGAGGAACTCTGTTTTCTTCAGAACACAGTGGTCACGCTGGGGGCTGGACCAGAAGTCCTCTGGACAACTGGTGCACTCAGTGGAGTCTATGAAATCATGGAGAGTCTTAAAGTACATGTTTATATTTCCAAACAACAATGTTTAAAACTGAATACCAACCAGTTTTATTGCTGATTTTTCCCTCAGAACAAGGGATGCAGTCAAAACAGCACTCAGGTTCCCCTTTCTTTCTGGCCATGCGGGTACCTGGAGGACAGCTCTCACTGCACACTGACTGGGGTGGCTGTATGGAGAAAAATCTATTATTGTGCACAATTACACTGCTATGGTGAGTTTTTTCATGTGATGTGTAAAAAATCAGAAGTAACCTTTTTTGATTCAAAGTTCCAGAAAATTTTGTTTTCATCAATTGTGAGTTCTTCACCTTTGAAGGCCGACCTCTTCACCTCACCCACATTCTGAACTTCGGTTCTTCCATCAGGGAGCCACAGCCAGTTCATGATATCATATATTGGTAAGGCATCACCATTCTCATCAAATGACACTTGATCACCAAATGCTGTGGTGAAGTTGACTTTTTCCAAGTAATACACAAGCTATGCATGTCAGAGAAAAAGGACAGACAGACAGTACCTAGTATTCAATAATCAAACTGTAAACTACACTTACTTTATTATTTAAAACTATATACTCAATGCTAATCTGCAAAAAAATCCTGTAGTGTAGGATTTAGTAATATATAGAGATGAAGAGTAAAGTGCTGTCACACCTGCCATGGCTCCGTTTTTTTCAGATTGCCACAGCTGTGCCTGCTGAAAAGCCCACTCCCTGACTTGCACTGCAGCATGTCATCAAGGGCATACGCCAGAGCATACACAGCTTTGTACACATTATACTCTGGCCTGAGGTTTGAAATGTCCAGTAACTCTGTCTCCACATGCTCTAGATCTTCCTGTCCAGTGCATAAGGTTCCCCCTGCTTCCATCCAACCTGCTGGAGGTGGAGCAAATCTGCACTGAAATGTGTGTTCCCAAAACTGGTTTACCTGAAATAAATTCAACACAGTGTCTTGTGAATAATGGCAAGAAAAATATATTGGCATTACAATATAATGTCACTACTAATGTTATAATGACACTATATTGTTGTGAATTATGGTATTACATGGTTAAACTCTCACCATGCTATTTCCATAGCTGTTGTTGTGGTGTTGGTCAGGACGTATTTGTAGGAGGAATTCCCTGAGCCCTGGTATTTCTCCTCCACGGATGGCGATGCCCAGTGTGCCACCCAGGTATGGCATGAGGTGAGGGGTCTGGAGCACAGTAGCTGCTGTCCAGGCTTCACTGGCCATCCACTGCAGGCCTGTCACATTCTGCCTCACCACCTGTGCATTTCCCAAATATATAAATTCACACTGCCATGTCACAAAAGTATTATGTGTTCAATCACTTATATTATTCACAGGCCAAAATGTCATTTAATTCAGATTTTTCAGTATGACAAATTGCATGAAGTTGTATAAATATACAAAATTTTCAAAAGATGTATACTCTTTTAACCCCAACCTCTTCCATGAGATTAATCATGTGACTTTCGTGTGCAAACACAATGACCACACGAGCAGTGGATTTCTTCATCACATCCACAATCCTCCTGAGTTCAGCTGGATCATTGGCCCAAGGCAAAACCTCAAAGTAGGCCAGACAACCTTCACCAGACTGAGCCAGGTCAGACTGGAAGGATCGGGCAGCGTGGAGTCCATAGTCATCATCACTGACCAGCAGACCTGCCCAAGTCCAGCCAAAGTGTTTTAGAATCTGAATCATAGCACGCACCTAAATGAATACAGAGTGAATAAAATAATACACAGGCTGAAAAATTCTTTCAGTGTAAAACCTGCTTAACATGTTTCACAATGCATCACGTTTAATTATTGCCTTTAAGCTTAGTTATATGAGGCCAAACAACCCCATCAATTACAGTATTAGATAGCAGAAAAAAACATTTGTCCATGCAGTGCAGAGATGTTGAGACATGAAATGTTTAACTGCACATGTGTTCGTGAATGATTTTTTATTTTGCTGATAGAGAGTCACCTGGAAAGCATCACTGGGGATTGTCCTAAAGAAGGACGGAAACTTCTGTCGGTCACTCAGGCAGGAACATGTGGCAAAATAACTGACCTGTGAAAGACACAGACTGTACATCCTAAAAAAATTTCAAAGCCTCTCTGGCTCTTTTAAGCATTTCAGGTTGATTACAGCATGTCAACAACAAACATAACATTTGAAATTAAAGCGATACAAAATAGTTCTTAGATGGCAAGGTGGAAAACTTACCATAGGCACTCTGTACAAACCTAGGACAGTGGAGATGGCAATCGAACGTGTAGAGGAAGAATCACCCACAATCCCAAGGACTGGAGGGGCTCCAACACAGGTCTCATCTAATATAAACTGCTCCTCTTGACCATTGGCTAATGACAGTGCTGCACGGAAACCAATTCCTAGTTTGACACAGTTGTCATAAAGACTGTATCCCAGAGTCACATTAGGTAGCAGGTTGGAGTTTCTGTTGATCTCATCAATAGCAAAGGCCATGGTCTGGGCCTGCCTGAATCCTAGAACATCAAAACTGATACAAGAAATGCAACTGTTGATTTTTGAAAAATACAACATACAGTAACTGTGCCAACATGTATGTTGCACATATTAAGGTTTTTTAAACAATCAAGCCAACTGAATAACAAAAATTATTGTAAGACTTATATGTTTAAAATCGCATAAACACAAAATTTTATGCTTCACTAATGGGATTGATTTTCCACAGTTTCTCCTTTTTTGCTCTTTCCCTGACAGACTCACCCGTGGCAGGTTTGCGGTTGTGGCTTTAAGGTAAAAGACAGGTCTGGAAAGACAGAAAAGAAGTGGATTTCAAATAGTCCACCGAGAACCACATCTCCAGCCTTGTGTATTCCATTTAGATGAAACTGTCGCTGTAACTGGCAGGTGGAGGAATAGCGAGGGACGGACACAGCAGACGAAAAGTAGGAATACAAAAACATGGTACACGAGAGCAAGAGCATGTTGATGTCTAACAATGCCCTCATGACTTTCATCATCTTCACTCCTTTTCTGAGCCCAGTCGGCTCTCTTGCTATGTCAACCCTTTTATTGACTTGCAGTCTTGTTTAATCTTGCGCACCACCCACGAGGGCATAAGCGAAAGTAGGGGCAGGGCCTAAAGTGCATTTCATTTGAGATTGATTATGGATTGAGGCACAACTGTTTTGCACAATTTTGACAACATCTCACTAAGGCCATATTAGTAACCTTTCCAGTCCAAATTTGATTTGTGGTTGACCGTAATGATTGAGGTCTTTTAAAATGTGCATGACAGTCATGTTAAAGGGTTATTGAATCTTGAAGGTCATATCAAGTGAACTTTCATTTGTAAATTACTGACTGTAAATTTAGAGTTTCACCTCCTGGTAAAACAGCCACTTTACTTATTGGAAAGTAAAGGTTTCTTCACAATCACTCTAATGGTTTAAACCTGAGCAGATACATAAGTGTATCAGAAGAGCCACTTTGTACTGAGTATAATCCCAGATTTGTGGGCCTGACAAGCACACCAAAAATAAATTCATGACCAGATTGTACTCAAATGTCCACTAGATGGTAGCACCATACTAAAACAATTCCTATAGAAATATGTCTTTTCATGTATTTTTTGTTACATTGCAGCTGTTTAATGGAGAGCTATAGTGTCTGTCTGACACATAGCAATTTGGAGATATCAGATATGATCAGTTCTGCAGAAACATATGTGCAAGAAGGTTACCCCACTTGATCTTTGACTGTCCAATTTGCTGTGTCGTAGATTTGCTGTCTAGTGTGCTTGTCACATTTTTAGATTTCTTCTTTAGTCTGGGCACCTTAGTAGCAAGGGGATTAAAATATTGGCCATGAATTATAACATTTGATGATGTCATTGTGGCTTGTTTGGCTTTGGCTTTGAGACTACAAATATTCATCAGAAAGCCTGTGGTACAGACTTGGGCTGGAGCGTTTGAAAGACATTGGTGTCCATAAGTCATGGATGGTCTAATGAAAGATCATAGATTATATAAGATCATAGAAGATAAAAGATTTACAGAGTAGGAGATGTTGGATCAAGTGATTAAAGGAGTTTCTGCTTGAATTTATAAAAAAAAACAAAAAAAAAAAACAAACACAAAACTGCGTTCTTTAACTTATTGTTGGTACCCCAAATTAAGTGTTGTACCAAATTGCTGGAAAAGGCCTCAAGCAAAGATTCAAACCATATTCTGAGATCTGACCATGGTTACAAGCTGGACTACACTGTGCTACATAAGGGTTACAGATTCAATTTATATAGTGGGGAGGGTGGGTCCATCTTAATTCTTCCACAGATGTTTGTGGATAAACCTTATCAGGACAGAACACTGACTTTAAATTTGGGCTCTGACAGTAGAATTTGGCACTGAAAACAAAATCCTGACGGATCAAGGAAACATTGGCATTTGGTCAAAGCTGTATTGGCACTTAAACAAGTATTGGCAAAGGAAAGAAGTTTCACAGAAAAATAAAAGCCAGACAGTAAAACTGATCTCATTTCACTTTGGAGAGGAGGGCTTTAAAGGAAGGGGCAAGGGAAGTGTCATTTACATATCTGTGTACTAATGAGAAAACATCAGGCCTCTAAAACAGAAGTCTATTCTGAAATGTCTGAAATGTGTGACATGACAACATATCAAGCAAACAGCACTGGCATCTACAAGTTCACCTGAAAATCTCAAACCCCAAATACGTTAAATGTGAAGTCCATTTTACTCATTGCTGTCGTTTTTCCACATAGAAACGGACTGGACTGGGAAATGAATGGCACAAATCTTTCTTTGTTATTTTAGGCTGCTCCAAGCACCTATATCACAACTAAATGAACAGCCATGCATCAAAATCCAGACGGTGGCTGGCTTGACCGCAGTCTGACATGGCCGCGCAGTTTTAGCTTTCGCAAGATCACCTCGAACTCCCAAACTGTAAGTCTGTGTGTCTCTGCCCTTGTTTGTATCACAGAATGTAATATGAGCTGATGGCTGACATTAGTCTATGCGAAACATCTCTCCAGAAGACAAGATGAACATGCTCATCTTCAGTGGTGACTTCCCAGATATCCCAGGGGACGACCTCAATGGCAGGCACAAGTCAGATGCCTCAACTTCATCTCGCACCCCCCTGCCAGTTCTCCCTTTTCCATGTTGGGAGACCTGGGTTCAGATGATGAGGGTGGGGCTACACACACATCTGCACAGAGACCTGCATTTATTTTGACAGGCTGCTATGTTACAAAGACCACCACACAATCACAGCATTATGTTTTTATTGAGCATCACATTGCCTTACATTTAAAATTATATTCTGGGCTACACTCAAAATGCTCAGGGCAAAAGAACTGACAAAATGACCTGATGACGCCAATCAAGATGCACTGGAAAGGGTGATTGGGGTTTACCGACAGTTCTTACATTGCGATCTCAGGTTTGCCCCTCTCACCTAACTCACAGTGTTGTCCACCCTCATAGCCAAAATGCATTCTGTTATCAGTGCAAGGCCTATTGCTCCCATCTTCATTGATCCCGATTTTCCTCGTTGGATTGATAGCAGTAGAAGAAGATAGAACACCTTGCTATTGCATTTTGGCACTGATTTTTTGTGGTATTGTGTAGAATAGCAGGCGAAAATTGTCATGTAATATTTATTTGGGGTAAGTTTAGCACACTAGACAAGTCAAAATAAGTGCATATAGTCTTGTCAGATGACCCCAAATAGTCTGCATGATTAATAAGGAAGAAGTAACTTTGTTTAATCAGATGTCAGGTTTATTTACACCATGAAAGGCAATGACAGTTTCTGACGTTCAAGTGCTTTTTACTTTAACTACAACATGGAAAAAACAAAATAAGTTGTAGTATATTCTTACACATAAGATCAAAGTGGGAAGAGATTTCAAATAAGGACACACTTATTTGGGCATCAGTTCTGCATTCTGAATATCTTAGCAATAACACTGTCAATCTGTTGCCTGATGCCTCTATTTTTGTATTGTAGACAGGAAAAGGATTAATTCTGTCTTGTGTCAAAGAGTGTAGTGTTTATGACTGGATGCGACCCATGATCGCTTTCTTTGTGTTCCTCTCTGGTCTCAGCAGGATTATGTAGCATTTGGGTCCAAACAGCGCCACCAAGAGACCAAAACTGGAGGCCAGGATGGCAAACACCTCCACTGCATCTGAGTATTTGCCTGGTGAGCTGATATAAGCTGGGACAAAGGCCACCCACACAGCACAGAAGATCAGCATGCTGAAAGTGATGAGTTTGGCCTCATTGAAACTATCTGGAAGATTTTTAGAAATAAATGCAATCAGAAAACTAAGGATAGCCAGTGACCCAATATAACCAAGTAACACTGCAAAACCAACTGTGGACCCAACAACACACTCATGAACTATTTTATCATTGTGGTATTGAGTGTTTTTATGAGGAGCTGGTGAGGCAGAGACAATCCAGACAGTGCAGATTACTGCCTGAATAGATGTAAGAACAATAACTGTCCCCCTCTGCTGCAAAACACCAAACCACTTCAGACTGGCTCCACCTCCTGGCTTGGAGGCCTTGAACACAGCCAGAACCACCATGGTTTTCACGAGGATGCATGAGACACAAAGCACAAAGCTGATCCCAAATGCTACATGTCTCAACTGGCATGTCCACAGACTGGGACGACCGATAAACAGCAGTGAACACAGGAAGCACAACTTAAGTGACAGCAATAGTTGGAAACTAAGTTCTGAGTTGTTGGCTCGTACGATAGGTGTTCTGCGATGATAGATAAAGATTCCCAGGACAACAGCACAGATACATGTGCCCAGCAATGATGCAGCAGTCAAGCAGATACCCAGAGGCTCATGGTAGGAGAGGAACTCTGTTTTCTTAGGTACACAGTGGTCACGCTGGAGGCTGGACCAGAAGTCCTCTGGACAACTGGTACACTCAGTGGAGTCTACAAAAGAATGGGCAGTCTTGAGATTCATATTACATCTCCAAACAACAATGTTATAACTGAATACCAACCAGTTTCATTGCTGATCTTTCCCTCAGAACAAGAGATACAATGGAAACAGCATTCAGGTTCCCCTTTCTTTCTGGCTATGCGGGTACCTGGAGGACAGCTCTCACTGCACACTGAACGGGGTGGCTATAGGGAGTAACAATAGTCTGAATAATTTACTGTTGTTCCACTTAACTTGAATTTACTTTGCTAAAATGAGTCACACACAGGTCAAAAAATGTGTCTAAAAAATCAGAAGTAACCTTGTTCAATTCGAAGTTCCAGAAGATTTTGTCTCCATCAATTGTGAGTTGTTCACCTTTGAAAGCCGACCTCTTTACCTCACCCACATTTTGAACTTCGATTTTTCCATCAGGGAGCCACAGCCAGTTCATGACATCATATATTGGTAAGGGATCACCATTCTCATCAAATGACACTTGATCACCAAATGCTGTCATGAAGTTGACATTTTCCAAGTAATACACAAGCTGTGAATATCAGAATAAGGGATAGAGGAAAACCAAATAGGATGGAAGAATTATATGTGACCATGGTGAACACAGCCGTGAGCATTCAATAATCAAACTGCTTACTGCAGTAATGAACATAGGAAGACAGTAACAATTCCAACAAAGCATTTTCTTTAAATTGGAGTCACATTAAATGACACATTTTTGCTGTCTCTGATCTGATACCACAATCCATTGATATCACACCCAGCGATATGGGAAAAAAAAAAACATCACTCGTTTCATTACTGTTAGGCAGCTTGTGATTTGTAAATTCCGAGCTTTGTACCTTTGCTTTGCTCCTCTGCAAAATATACTAAAGTGTGGGATTTAGTGATATAGAAAGAGGGAGTGTAAACTGACATCACACCTGCCATGGCTCCAGTCTTTTCAGATTGCCACAGCTGTGCCCGCTGAAAGGCCCTCTCCCTGGCTCACACTTCAGCATGTCATCAAGGGCAAACGCCAGAGCATACACAGCCTTGTAGATATTATACTCTGTCCTGAGGTTGGAAATGTCCAATAACTCTGTCTCCACATTCTCCAGATTTTCCTGTCCAGTGCATAATGTTCCCCCAGCTTCCACCCAACCTGTTGGAGGTGGAGCAAATCTGCACTGAAATATGTGTTCCCAAAACTGGTTTACCTGAAACATATTCAAAATAGCATGATTAAATGCCAGTATATTATTCTTTCACGTACCAGATCACATTGCACGGTGGTACACTCACCATGCTATTTCCATAGCTGTTGTTGTGGTGTCGATCAGGATGTATTTGCAGGAGGAATTCCCTGAGCCCTGGTATTTCTCCTTGACGGACAGCGATGCCCAGTGTGCCACCCAGGTATGGCATGAGGTGAGGGGTCTGGAGTGTATTAGCTGCTGTCCAGGCTTCACTCGCCACCCACTGCAGGCCTGTCACATTCTGCCTCACCACCTGTGGATTTTGAGAAATATATAAATACAAACGGCCATGCCATGAAAGTAGTGTCTAGCCTTTTGAATTATCCACAGTTTACACAGTTAATGTCATCTAAGTCATTCATACTCAGCTGCAAACCTTTGTTTTAAATAGTATTATTAGCAAAGTGATGTATGTCATCATAATTAGACTTTCATGTTATCGGGGTGATTCAATTATTTCACTATTAAACCCTGTTCACAAATAAGAGGTGCTTATTCAGTTACAAACATTTATCAAAGGCCCACCTGTTATTAAAACTCATATCACATTGCAAGGAAAACATTAAGTGGCATTCATTGTAGATACAGTAATTTACAATGAAGTTATATTTCAAGCCCAACCTCTTCCATGAGGATAATCATGTGACTCTCAGCTGCAAACACAATGACCACACGAGCTGTGGATTTCTTCATCACATCCACAATCCTCCGAAGTTCAGCTGGGTCATCGCCCCAAGGCAAAACCTCCAAGTACGCCAGACAGCCACCTCCAAACTGAGCCAGGTCAGACTGGAAGGATCGGGCAGCGTGGAGTCCATAGTCATCATCACTGACCAGCAGACCCGCCCAAGTCCAGCCAAAGCGGTTTAGAATCTGAATCATAGCACGCACCTAAATGAATACAGAGTGAATGAATTAATGCACAGGCTAAAAAAATTTTAAGAGGAAAACCCAATGCATCACGTTAGATTTTGCCTTTAGGCTTTGTCATCTATGACCAAACAACCCCATCAATGACAGTATTAGATCACAGAAAAACATTTGTCCGTGCAGTGCAGAGATGTTGAGACATGAAATGTTTAACTGCACATGTGTTCATGAATGATTTTTTATTTTACTGATAGACAGTCACCTGGAAAGCATCACTGGGGATTGTCCTGAAGAAGGATGGAAACTTTTGCCGGTCACTCAGGCAGGAACATGTGGCAAAATAACTCACCTGTCAAAGTAACAGACTACACATTATAAAAAACATTCAAGCATGTTGATTATGGTTTATTACTGCTGACAACAAACATCAAAATTAAAATTAAGTCAAAATGATGCAAAATATTTCTGAGAAGGCAAAGCGGAAAACTTACCATCGGTACTCTGTACAAACCTAAGACAGTGGAGATGGCAATTGAACGTGTTGAGGAAGAATCACCTACAATCCCGAGGACTGGAGGGGCTCCAACACAGGTCTCCTCTAATATAAACTGCTCCTCTTGACCACTGGCTAATGACAGTGCTGCACTGAATCCAATTCCTAGTTTTACACAGTTGTCATAAAGACTGTATCCCAGAGTCACATTAGGTAGCAGGTTGGAGTTTCTGTTGATCTCATCAATAGCAAAGGCCATGGTCTGGGCCTGCCTGAATCCTACAACATCAAAACTAACGCAAGAAACACTACTGTTCACGACTGAAAAATACAATATACAGTAGCTGTGTTAGCAATTATGTTGCACAACAAAAGGTTTTATAAATAATCAAGCCAATTGAATCGCAAAAATTATTGAAAGAGTTATATGTTTAAAATGGAATTAATACACCATGTTATTCTGAGCAATATTTGATGATCAAAACACGTTCCACGAATGGGATTGATTTTCCACAGTTTCTTACTTTTGCTGTTTCCTTGACAGACTCACCCGTGACAGCTAGTTGGTTGTGGTTCTGAGGTAAAAGAAAGGTCAGGAGAGACAGAAAAGAAGTGGACCTTAAACAGCCCACCAAGAACCACATCTCCAGCCTTGTGCATCCCATTTAGATGAAACTGTCCCAGTAACTTGCAGGAGGAGGACGAAAGAGGGGTGGAAACAGCAGAAGAAAAGTAGCAATACAACAACATGAAATAAATCAGCAACAACATAGTGATGTATAACAATGCCCACGTTACTTTCCCCCTCTTGACTCCTTTTCTGAGCTGAGTCAGTTTTCTTGCTATGTCAACTCCTTTTATTGACTTGCAGTATCTTGCACACCACCCATTATAGCATTAGGAAATGTAGGGGCAGGGCCTAAAGTGCACTTCATTTGAGAATGATTTCTTATTGAGGCAGAAAGTTTACACACTTTTAATAAAATTGGCTACAATATAGAAACGGATGAGTGTACATTTAAGTCCATATTAGCTGCAGACAAGTCAAAATAAATGCCGAAAATCATTCAGATTAACCTAAATAGATTGCATCAATAATTCAGAAAAAGTAACTTAGTTGAAACAGATGTACGGTTTACTTACACAATGAAAACTCAAAAAGCCAATGATAGTATTTGAGGTTCAAGTGTTTTGTACTCTAACTACATCCTAGAAAAAACAGAATAACTTGCTGTGTGTTCTTGTGTTGATCAATGCAGTCAGAGATTTCATATAAGCATACCCTTTTTTTTAACATTGATAATACTATCCACCTATGGCTTGATGTATGTATTTTGTATTGTATAGAGAAAAAGGATTAATTCTATCTTGGAACAGAAAGTGTAGTGTTTATGACTGGATGTCCCGACCCATGATCGCTTTCTTTGTGTTCCTCTCTGGTCTCAGCAGGATTATGTAACATTTGGGTCCAAACAGCGCCACCAAGAGACCAAAACTGGAGGCCAGGATGGCAAACACCTCCACTGCATCTGAGTATTTGCCTGGTGAGCTGATATAAGCTGGGACAAAGGCCACCCACACAGCACAGAAGATCAGCATGCTGAAAGTGATGAGTTTGGCCTCATTGAAACTGTCTGGAAGATTCCTTGATATAAATGCAATCAGAAAACTGATGACAGCAAGTGAGCCAATATAACCAAGTAACACTGCAAAACCAACTGTGGACCCAACTACACATTCATAAACTATTTTATCATTGTGGTATTGAGTGTTTTTTTGAGGAGCTGGTGAGGCAGAGACAATCCAGACAGTGCAGATTACTGCCTGAATAGACGTAAGAACAATAACTGTCCCTCTCTGCTGCAAAACACCAAACCACTTCAGACTGGCTCCACCTCCTGGCTTGGAGGCCTTGAACACAGCCAGAACCACCATGGTTTTCACGAGGATGCAAGAGACACAAAGCACAAAGCTGATCCCAAATGCTACATGTCTCAGCTGGCATGTCCACAGACTGGGACGGCCGATAAACAGCAGTGAACACAGGAAGCACAACTTAAGTGACAGCAATAGTTGGAAACTAAGTTCTGAGTTGTTGGCTCGTACGATAGGTGTTCTACGATGATAGATAAAGATCCCCAGGACAACAGCACAGATGCATGTGCCCAGCAATGATGCAGCAGTCAAGCAGATACCCAGAGGCTCATGGTAGGAGAGGAACTCTGTTTTCTTCAGAACACAGTGGTCACGCTGGGGGCTGGACCAGAAGTCCTCTGGACAAAGGGAGCACTCCATGGAGTCTATGAAAATAGGAGCAGTCTTGAGACTCAAGTTTACTGTATATGACATCTCCAAACAACAATGTTTCAAACTGAATACCAACCAGTCTTATTGCTGATCTTTCCTTCAGAACAAGGGATGCAATCGAAACAGCACTCAGGTTCCCCTTTCTTTCTGGCCATGCGGGTACCTGGAGGGCAGCTGTCACTGCACACTGACTTGGGTGGCTGTTGAGAGGAAAATAGCTACTTTTTCATTTACACTGCTATAATGAGATATACATGGATAAAAAAAACATGTGTCTAAAAAATCAGAAGTAACCTTGTTTGTTTCAAAGTTCCAGAAGATTTTGTCTTCATCAATTGTGAGTTCTTCACCTTTGAAGACCGACCTCTTCACCTCACCCACATTCTGAACTTCGGTTCTTCCATCAGGGAGCCACAGCCAGTTCATGATATCATATATTGGTAAGGCATCACCATTCTCATCAAATGACACTTGATCACCAAATGGTGTTGTGAAGTTGATCCTATCCAAGTAATACACAAGCTATGTATGTCAGAATAAGGGATAGAGGAAAACCAAAGAGGACAGAAGAACTATTTATGACCATGGTGAACACAGTGGTGCTCTGTCCTCAATAATCAAACTACAGGCTGGACTTTTGAACAAATAAGGACACTAGCAATTCCAACAAAGCATTTTTTCTGAAGTCGAGTCACATCTCTGTGTGTAGTGAAATCATCATGTTTTCTCTGACATGATCATACTCTCCCAGGCTATTAGCGAGCCGAAGGAATAATCCTGTGAGCTATCTTCTGGGCACCTTGCCATTAGTAATCTAATAGTTTTGTGTTTAGTCATATACCATAAAAGCTTCTCTGCAAAAAATACTAAAGCGTGTCACTTAGTGATGGAGACAGATGGGGTGTAAAGTGATATCACACCTGCCATGACTCCAGTCTTTTCAGATTGCCACAGCTGTGCCCGCTGAAAGGCCCTCTCCCTGGCTCACACTTCAGCATGTCATCAAGGGCATACGCCAGAGCATACACAGCCTTGTAGATATTATACTCTGGCCTGAGGTTTGAAATGTCCAATAACTCTGTCTCCACATCCTCCAGATTTTCCTGTCCAGTGCATAAGGATCCACCAGCTTCCATCCAACCTGTTGGAGGCGGTGCAAATCTGCACTGAAATGTGTGTTCCCAAAACTGGTTTACCTGAAATATATTCAAAACTGCACGTTATAAATTACATTATATTATTCTTGCACTGACCAGATCAGATTGCACAGTGTTTCACTCACCATGCTATTTCCATAGCTGTTGTGGTGTTGGTCAGGACGTATTTGTAGGAGGAATTCCCTGAGCCCTGGTATTTCTCCTCGACGGATGGCGATGCCCAGAGTGCCACCCAGGTATGGCATGAGGTGAGGGGTCTGGAGCACAGTAGCTGCTGTCCAGGCTTCACTGGCCATCCACTGCAGGCCTGTCACATTCTGCCTCACCACCTGTGCATTGAGCCAAATACTGTATTTAAATTCATACTGCCAAGCAACTAACGTTGTCTAGTCTTGTGAATTATACACAGTTTACACACTCATACAGAGATGCAATCTCATGTTTCAGATAGCAGATGATCATCACTCTAGTTTCATGTTATTTGTCTGAGTAAATTATCCCACTTTACAAGCATTCAAACAAAATACTGGCATAATCTGTTCAATTACTTTTTTAGTCACAGGCCAACATGTTATTTAATTTAGATCCCTCAGTTTGACAAATAAAACATGAAGTTGAAGAACTAGTAACTAATTTTTCAAAAGATATATTTCAAGCCCAACCTCTTCCATGAGGTTAATCATGTAACTCTCATGTGCAAACACAATGACCACATGAGCTGTGGATTTCTTCATCAATTCCACAATCCTCCTAAATTCAGCTGGATCGTTGTCCCAAGGCAAAACCTCTAAGTAGGCCAGACAACCTCCACCAGACTGTGCCAGGTCAGACTGGAAGGATCGGGCAGCGTGGAGTCCATAGTCATCATCACTGACCAGCAGACCTGCCCAAGTCCAGCCAAAGCGGTTTAGAATCTGAATCATAGCACGCACCTAAATGAATACAGAGTGACTGAATTATTAGATAGATAATAGATAATAGATTTTTTCATTGGACTGAAAGAACATTCTTCATTAGAAAAGTTTAAATGTTCCTTTATGCATTTTCATTTTGCTAATAGAGAGTCACCTGGAAAGCATCACTTGGGATTGTCCTAAAGAAAGACGGAAACTTTTGCCGGTCACTCAGGCAGGAACATGTGGCAAAATAACTCACCTGTCAAAGACACAGACTGTACATCCTAAAAACTTTCAAAGTCTCTCTGGCTCTTTTAAGCATTTCAGGTTGATTACTGCTGACAACAAACATAACATTTGAAATTAAAGTGATTCAAAATAGTTCTTAGATAGCAAGGTGGAAAACTTACCATAGGCACTCTGTACAAACCTAGGACAGTGGAAATGGCAATGGATCGTGTTGAGGAAGAATCACCTACAATCCCAAGGACTGGAGGAGCTCCAACACAGGTCTCACCTAACATAAACTGCTCCTCTTGACCACTGGCTAATGACAGTGCTGCACGGAATCCAATTCCTAATTTGGCACAGTTATCATATAGACTGTATCCCAGAGTCACATTAGGTAGCAGGTTGGAGTTTCTGTTGATCTCATCAATAGCAAAGGCCATGGTCTGGGCCCGCCTGAATCCTAGAACATCAAAACTGATACAAGAAACACCAATGTTTACTATTGAAATAATACAACATACAGTAACTGTGCCAACATGTATGTTGCACAACTACAATTACAATTATTATATTTATCGAAAATGCACAAAAAGTGACATTATTGAAATTGTATAAAAACACATTCCACTAATTCTAACATCTTATTAGCAAAATACACCCTACCAATGGGATTGATTTTTCACAGTTTCTCCTTTTTGCTGTTTCCCTGACAGACTCACCCATGGCAGGTAGGTGGTTGTGGATCAGAGGTAAAAGACAGGTCTGGAAAGACAGAAAAAAAGTGGACTTGAAACAGCCCACCAAGAACAACATCTCCGGCCTTGTGCATCCCATTTAGATGAAACTGCCCCAGTAGCTGGCAGGTGGAGGACGAAAGAGGGGTGGACACAGCAGAAGAAAAGTAGCAATACAACAATATGAAATACATCAGCATGTGCATGTTGAGCTCTAAAAATGCCCACATGACTTTCCTCCTCTTGACTCCTTTTCTGAGCTGAGTCAGTTTACTTGCTGTGTCAACCTGTTTTATTGACTTGCAGTATTGTTTGGTGTTGTCCACCACCCATTAGGGCATAAGCAAAAGTAGGGGCAGGGCCTAAAGTGCATTTAATCTGAGAATGATTTCTTATTGAGGCACAACTTTTGCACACTATTAATAACTCTCTTTCAATCAGGCCATATTAGCTACCTTTCCAATCCAAATTTAATTTGTGGCTGACCCTAATGATTGAGATCTGCTGAAAGTTGCATGACACTCATATTATGTGCTTATTAGTTTTCTTGAATGTCATATCAAGGGGACATTCATATGTAAGTTAGTCACTGAAGATAGACTATTCCACCTCCCAGTAAAACAGTTACTTGCCTAATTGCAAAACACAAGGTTTCTTCAGAATCACTTCACAGTTTAAACCTAAGCACATACATGAGTGTATTGAGTATAATCTTATATTTCTGGGTATGACAAGCATGCCAGATTAAACTCATCGCATCCACAAATCAGTCCTTTGTCCGTGGATTTCACTGTAAAACACCAGTTTAATCAAACGTCCACCAGATGGTAGCAGCATACTCATGTGGTGAAATAATAGGTCTTCCCATCTATTTTTCATTACACTTCAGCTGTTCAGTGGAGGGCTGTTGTATCTGTCTGGCACATAGCGACTTGGCAGACATCAGATACGATCAGTTATGCAGAAATGTGGCAAGTTAGTAATTACCCTATTAGATCTTGACTGCCCAGTTGGTAATGTTGTACAGTAGATATACTCTTTCGCGTGTTTGTCAAATATTCTTAGGCACAGGCATACACGCTCACTGATAATTAGCATTCATAGATGAGAAAAGCACAATGAAAAACGTGTTACATGTCTCTGAACACAAGATGGTGGGGAGCAACATTGAGTTATACTACCGCTATTTGCAGCTTTAAGACGTGTGAATGGTTGTAAAGGTGTGTCGACCACCTCTGACATAATGGTGAATTTATGAAAAGCAGTTTTGATGGCGTGTTAGTGGATGTGCACACGCTTACCACTCCAAATTAGCCTCCTATCTATTTGTTGAATTTTGCGTTTCTCTCTTCAGTTGGGGCACCCTCATAGTCTGGAGTTTGTTGTACTGACCATGAACACCACCTGGCTTGTGAGTTTACCAGTCAGACACGGTCTGATGAACGATGTCATTGATTTTTCAGAGTGGGATTGAGTAGGATCCAGTGTTTGAGGGAGTTTCTGTTTTAATGTTTTACATTTCTTTTTTTAACCTCTTGTTGGCCCCTTGTCTGTTCTTGTACAGATGTTTGCGGGCTAAAAAATGGGGCTTGAACAATGACGTTAAATTTTGGCCGAAATGGGCTTGGTTATGAAATGAATGCAACAAGTCTCTCTTCATTCTTTTCAGCTGCTCCAAGCACCTATATCTTAACTGCATGAATAGATGTGCATCAAAATCCAGACGACACCAGGATTGATTAGCCTTAACATCCATCTGTTAATGGACTACAGGGTTTGTGCTTGAATTTAACATGGGAGACCCGGGTTTGATTCCCTGGTTAGGCAAATAGTTGTTGTTGTTAAGCCCGTAGGGCTGTCAGGGCTTTCAGGACTCACAGGCAGAACACAGGACACGAACTAAAGGCGAGCTCAAAGGCTGATTTATTAACAAAATGTCTTTTCCAAAAAATCAAACAACAAAAAGCACTTAGGCAAAAGGCAACTAAGGCAGAAGGGCAAATAAGACAAGATAAGATAAGACAAGACTCTGGGTTTACTGTAGCTGTGGTAGCAATAACAACAAGGCACATAACGCACAAGACGATCTGGCACAGGACAAAGGGAGACGCGGACTACATATACACGAGGTAACAATGAACAGGTGGAGACAATTAGGGCGGGGCAGACAATCAGACAGGCGGGAAGGACACCAGGAAGTCAAGGGTCTGAAATGAGAGGAGAGTTAGGGTTTTACAATACAACAGGAAGTGCATAACAAGACATGACACTGTGAACAGAACATCAACAGACCCGACGAGACGTGACAGTTGTCATTTAGAGAAAGTAGATGTTTTAAATAAAACCATGTTTTTTACCTAAAATTAACCAAGTAGTTGTGGTGTAGTGCCTAAACACAACCAAGTAGTTTTGGTGCCTTAACCTAACCAAACTGCAACCATCACCAAAGATGTTTTTCACCAAGCTTTATTTTGAAAGTCTCTTGTGCATTTGTTATGGTTAACTTAACCCTGGAATGAGAATGTATTCTTTTCACACATAGGTACAGCAAAACGTGACACTGATGCAGTGGACCGGCAGATTTGTGACACATTCAAGCTTGATACAGGGTTGAATGTTTGGAAACTCATGAGTTAAGAGGAGATTCTTGCATTTGGGGACAATGTAGAAATGGGTGAGTGTATCTTTTAGTCCATATAAACTCAAGACAGCTAAAGATAAATGCATATACTCATGTTGGATAGAACCAAATAGTTACTGTTATTAATTCAGAACAACAATTTAGTTTAATCAGATGTAAGGTTTACTGACACCATGTCTTGCACAAGGGATATCCTAACATTTGAAGTTCAAGTTTTTTGTACTTGAACTACAACCTGGAAAAAAAAAAGAATAACTTATTGTGCATTCTCACACATATTATCCAAGTGACAAGAGATTTCAGATTAGGATATTTTTATTTGGCATCAGCCCTGCTTTTTCAATATTTTAACAGCGGTACTATCACCAACCTATTGCTGTGTACCTCTATTTTGGTATTGTAGAGAGAAAAAGGATTAATTCTGTCTTGTGTCAAACAGTGCAGTGTTTATGACTGGATGCGACCCATGATCGCTTTCTTTGTGTTCCTCTCTGGTCTCAGCAGGATTATGTAACATTTGGGTCCAAACAGTGCCACCAAGAGACCAAAACTGGAGGCCAGGATGGCAAACACCTCCACTGCATCTGAGTATTTGCCTGGTGAGCTGATATAAGCTGGGACAAAGGCCACCCACACAGCACAGAAGATCAGCATGCTGAAAGTGATGAGTTTGGCCTCATTGAAACTGTCTGGAAGATTCCTAGAAATAAATGCAATCAGAAAACTGAGGACAGCGAGTGAGCCAATATAACCAAGTAACACTGCAAAACCAACTGTGGACCCAACTACACATTCATAAACTATTTTATCATTGTGGTATTGAGTGTTTTTATGAGGAGCTGGTGAGGCAGAGACAATCCAGACAGTGCAGATTGCTGCCTGGATAGAAGTAAGAACAATAACTGTCCCTCTCTGCTGCAAAACACCAAACCACTTCAGACTGGCTCCACCTCCTGGCTTGGAGGCCTTGAACACAGCCAGAACCACCATGGTTTTCACCAGGATGCATGAGACACAAAGCACAAAGCTGATTCCAAATGCTGCATGTCTCAGCTGGCATGTCCACAGCCTGGGACGGCCGATAAACAGCAGTGAACACAGGAAACACAACTTCAGTGACAGCAATAGTTGGAAACTAAGTTCTGAGTTGTTGGCTCGTACGATAGGTGTTCTGCGATGATAGACAAAGATCACCAGGACAACAGCACAGATGCATGTACCTAGCAATGAGGTGGCTGTCAAGCAGATACCCAGAGGCTCTTGGTAGGAGAGGAACTCTGTTTTCTTCAGAACACAGTGGTCACGCTGGGGGCTGGACCAGAAGTCCTCTGGACAACTGGTGCACTCAGTGGAGTCTATGAAATCATGGAGAGTCTTAAAGTACATGTTTATATTTCCAAACAACAATGTTTAAAACTGAATACCAACCAGTTTTATTGCTGATTTTTCCCTCAGAACAAGGGATGCAGTCAAAACAGCACTCAGGTTCCCCTTTCTTTCTGGCCATGCGGGTACCTGGAGGACAGCTCTCACTGCACACTGACTGGGGTGGCTGTATGGAGAAAAATCTATTATTGTGCACAATTACACTGCTATGGTGAGTTTTTTCATGTGATGTGTAAAAAATCAGAAGCAACCTTTTTTGATTCAAAGTTCCAAAAAATTTTGTTTTCATCAATTGTGAGTTCTTCACCTTTGAAGGCCGACCTCTTCACCTCACCCACATTCTGAACTTCGGTTCTTCCATCAGGGAGCCACAGCCAGTTCATGATATCATATATTGGTAAGGCATCACCATTCTCATCAAATGACACTTGATCACCAAATGCTGTGGTGAAGTTGACTTTTTCCAAGTAATACACAAGCTATGCATGTCAGAGAAAAAGGACAGACAGACAGTACCTAGTATTCAATAATCAAACTGTAAACTACACTTACTTTATTATTTAAAACTATATACTCAATGCTAATCTGCAAAAAAATCCTGTAGTGTAGGATTTAGTAATATATAGAGATGAAGAGTAAAGTGCTGTCACACCTGCCATGGCTCCGTTTTTTTCAGATTGCCACAGCTGTGCCTGCTGAAAAGCCCACTCCCTGACTTGCACTGCAGCATGTCATCAAGGGCATACGCCAGAGCATACACAGCTTTGTACACATTATACTCTGGCCTGAGGTTTGAAATGTCCAGTAACTCTGTCTCCACATGCTCTAGATCTTCCTGTCCAGTGCATAAGGTTCCCCCTGCTTCCATCCAACCTGCTGGAGGTGGAGCAAATCTGCACTGAAATGTGTGTTCCCAAAACTGGTTTACCTGAAATAAATTCAACACAGTGTCTTATGAATAATGGCAAGAAAAATATATTGGCATTACAATATAATGTCACTACTAATGTTATAATGACACTATATTGTTGTGAATTATGGTATTACATGGTTAAACTCTCACCATGCTATTTCCATAGCTGTTGTTGTGGTGTTGGTCAGGACGTATTTGTAGGAGGAATTCCCTGAGCCCTGGTATTTCTCCTCCACGGATGGCGATGCCCAGTGTGCCACCCAGGTATGGCATGAGGTGAGGGGTCTGGAGCACAGTAGCTGCTGTCCAGGCTTCACTGGCCATCCACTGCAGGCCTGTCACATTCTGCCTCACCACCTGTGCATTTCCCAAATATATAAATTCACACTGCCATGTCACAAAAGTATTATGTGTTCAATCACTTATATTATTCACAGGCCAAAATGTCATTTAATTCAGATTTTTCAGTATGACAAATTGCATGAAGTTGTATAAATATACAAAATTTTCAAAAGATGTATACTCTTTTAACCCCAACCTCTTCCATGAGATTAATCATGTGACTTTCGTGTGCAAACACAATGACCACACGAGCAGTGGATTTCTTCATCACATCCACAATCCTCCTGAGTTCAGCTGGATCATTGGCCCAAGGCAAAACCTCAAAGTAGGCCAGACAACCTTCACCAGACTGAGCCAGGTCAGACTGGAAGGATCGGGCAGCGTGGAGTCCATAGTCATCATCACTGACCAGCAGACCTGCCCAAGTCCAGCCAAAGTGGTTTAGAATCTGAATCATAGCACGCACCTAAATGAATACAGAGTGAATAAAATAATACACAGGCTGAAAAATTCTTTCAGTGTAAAACCTGCTTAACATGTTTCACAATGCATCACGTTTAATTATTGCCTTTAAGCTTAGTTATATGAGGCCAAACAACCCCATCAATTACAGTATTAGATAGCAGAAAAAAACATTTGTCCATGCAGTGCAGAGATGTTGAGACATGAAATGTTTAACTGCACATGTGTTCGTGAATGATTTTTTATTTTGCTGATAGAGAGTCACCTGGAAAGCATCACTGGGGATTGTCCTAAAGAAGGACGGAAACTTCTGTCGGTCACTCAGGCAGGAACATGTGGCAAAATAACTGACCTGTGAAAGACACAGACTGTACATCCTAAAAAAATTTCAAAGCCTCTCTGGCTCTTTTAAGCATTTCAGGTTGATTACAGCATGTCAACAACAAACATAACATTTGAAATTAAAGCGATACAAAATAGTTCTTAGATGGCAAGGTGGAAAACTTACCATAGGCACTCTGTACAAACCTAGGACAGTGGAGATGGCAATCGAACGTGTAGAGGAAGAATCACCCACAATCCCAAGGACTGGAGGGGCTCCAACACAGGTCTCATCTAATATAAACTGCTCCTCTTGACCATTGGCTAATGACAGTGCTGCACGGAAACCAATTCCTAGTTTGACACAGTTGTCATAAAGACTGTATCCCAGAGTCACATTAGGTAGCAGGTTGGAGTTTCTGTTGATCTCATCAATAGCAAAGGCCATGGTCTGGGCCTGCCTGAATCCTAGAACATCAAAACTGATACAAGAAATGCAACTGTTGATTTTTGAAAAATACAACATACAGTAACTGTGCCAACATGTATGTTGCACATATTAAGGTTTTTTAAACAATCAAGCCAACTGAATAACAAAAATTATTGTAAGACTTATATGTTTAAAATCGCATAAACACAAAATTTTATGCTTCACTAATGGGATTGATTTTCCACAGTTTCTCCTTTTTTGCTCTTTCCCTGACAGACTCACCCGTGGCAGGTTGGCGGTTGTGGCTTTAAGGTAAAAGACAGGTCTGGAAAGACAGAAAAGAAGTGGATTTCAAATAGTCCACCGAGAACCACATCTCCAGCCTTGTGTATTCCATTTAGATGAAACTGTCGCTGTAACTGGCAGGTGGAGGAATAACGAGGGACGGACACAGCAGACGAAAAGTAGGAATACAAAAACATGGTACACGAGAGCAAGAGCATGTTGATATCTAACAATGCCCTCATGACTTTCATCATCTTCACTCCTTTTCTGAGCCCAGTCGGCTCTCTTGCTATGTCAACCCTTTTATTGACTTGCAGTCTTGTTTAATCTTGCGCACCACCCACGAGGGCATAAGCGAAAGTAGGGGCAGGGCCTAAAGTGCATTTCATTTGAGATTGATTATGGATTGAGGCACAACTGTTTTGCACAATTTTGACAACATCTCACTAAGGCCATATTAGTAACCTTTCCAGTCCAAATTTGATTTGTGGTTGACCGTAATGATTGAGGTCTTTTAAAATGTGCATGACAGTCATGTTAAAGGGTTATTGAATCTTGAAGGTCATATCAAGTGAACTTTCATTTGTAAATTACTGACTGTAAATTTAGAGTTTCACCTCCTGGTAAAACAGCCACTTTACTTATTAGAAAGTAAAGGTTTCTTCACAATCACTCTAATGGTTTAAACCTGAGCAGATACATAAGTGTATCAGAAGAGCCACTTTGTACTGAGTATAATCCCAAATTTGTGGGCCTGACAAGCACACCAAAAATAAATTCATGACCAGATTGTACTCAAATGTCCACTAGATGGTAGCACCATACTAAAACAATTCCTATAGAAATATGTCTTTTCATGTATTTTTTGTTACATTGCAGCTGTTTAATGGAGAGCTATAGTGTCTGTCTGACACATAGCAATTTGGAGATATCAGATATGATCAGTTCTGCAGAAACATATGTGCAAGAAGGTTACCCCACTTGATCTTTGACTGTCCAATTTGCTGTGTCGTAGATTTGCTGTCTAGTGTGCTTGTCACATTTTTAGATTTCTTCTTTAGTCTGGGCACCTTAGTAGCAAGGGGATTAAAATATTGGCCATGAATTATAACATTTGATGATGTCATTGTGGCTTGTTTGGCTTTGGCTTTGAGACTACAAATATTCATCAGAAAGCCTGTGGTACAGACTTGGGCTGGAGCGTTTGAAAGACATTGGTGTCCATAAGTCATGGATGGTCTAATGAAAGATCATAGATTATATAAGATCATAGAAGATAAAAGATTTACAGAGTAGGAGATGTTGGATCAAGTGATTAAAGGAGTTTCTGCTTGAATTTATAAAAAAAAACAAAAAAAACAAAACAAAACTGCGTTCTTTAACTTATTGTTGGTACCCCAAATTAAGTGCAGTACCAAATTGCTGGAAAAGGCCTCAAGCAAAGATTCAAACCATATTCTGAGATCTGACCATGGTTACAAGCTGGACTACACTGTGCTACATAAGGGTTACAGATTCAATTTATATAGTGGGGAGGGTGGGTCCATCTTAATTCTTCCACAGATGTTTGTGGATAAACCTTATCAGGACAGAACACTGACTTTAAATTTGGGCTCTGACAGTAGAATTTGGCACTGAAAACAAAATCCTGACGGATCAAGGAAACATTGGCATTTGGTCAAAGCTGTATTGGCACTTAAACAAGTATTGGCAAAGGAAAGAAGTTTCACAGAAAAATAAAAGCCAGACAGTAAAACTGATCTCATTTCACTTTGGAGAGGAGGGCTTTAAAGGAAGGGGCAAGGGAAGTGTCATTTACATATCTGTGTACTAATGAGAAAACATCAGGCCTCTAAAACAGAAGTCTATTCTGAAATGTCTGAAATGTGTGACATGACAACATATCAAGCAAACAGCACTGGCATCTACAAGTTCACCTGAAAATCTCAAACCCCAAATACGTTAAATGTGAAGTCCATTTTACTCATTGCTGTCGTTTTTCCACATAGAAACGGACTGGACTGGGAAATGAATGGCACAAATCTTTCTTTGTTATTTTAGGCTGCTCCAAGCACCTATATCACAACTAAATGAACAGCCATGCATCAAAATCCAGACGGTGGCTGGCTTGACCGCAGTCTGACATGGCCGCGCAGTTTTAGCTTTCGCAAGATCACCTCGAACTCCCAAACTGTAAGTCTGTGTGTCTCTGCCCTTGTTTGTATCACAGAATGTAATATGAGCTGATGGCTGACATTAGTCTATGCGAAACATCTCTCCAGAAGACAAGATGAACATGCTCATCTTCAGTGGTGACTTCCCAGATATCCCAGGGGACGACCTCAATGGCAGGCACAAGTCAGATGCCTCAACTTCATCTCGCACCCCCCTGCCAGTTCTCCCTTTTCCATGTTGGGAGACCTGGGTTCAGATTATGAGGGTGGGGCTACACACACATCTGCACAGAGACCTGCATTTATTTTGACAGGCTGCTATGTTACAAAGACCACCACACAATCACAGCATTATGTTTTTATTGAGCATCACATTGCCTTACATTTAAAATTATATTCTGGGCTACACTCAAAATGCTCAGGGCAAAAGAACTGACAAAATGACCTGATGACGCCAATCAAGATGCACTGGAAAGGGTGATTGGGGTTTACCGACAGTTCTTACATTGCGATCTCAGGTTTGCCCCTCTCACCTAACTCACAGTGTTGTCCACCCTCATAGCCAAAATGCATTCTGTTATCAGTGCAAGACCTATTGCTCCCATCTTCATTGATCCCGATTTTCCTCGTTGGATTGATAGCAGTAGAAGAAGATAGAACACCTTGCTATTGCATTTTGGCACTGATTTTTTGTGGTATTGTGTAGAATAGCAGGCGAAAATTGTCATGTAATATTTATTTGGGGTAAGTTTAGCACACTAGACAAGTCAAAATAAGTGCATATAGTCTTGTCAGATGACCCCAAATAGTCTGCATGATTAATAAGGAAGAAGTAACTTTGTTTAATCAGATGTCAGGTTTATTTACACCATGAAAGGCAATGACAGTTTCTGACGTTCAAGTGCTTTTTACTTTAACTACAACATGGAAAAAACAAAATAAGTTGTAGTATATTCTTACACATAAGATCAAAGTGGGAAGAGATTTCAAATAAGGACACACTTATTTGGGCATCAGTTCTGCATTCTGAATATCTTAGCAATAACACTGTCAATCTGTTGCCTGATGCCTCTATTTTTGTATTGTAGACAGGAAAAGGATTAATTCTGTCTTGTGTCAAAGAGTGCAATGTTTATGACTGGATGCGACCCATGATCGCTTTCTTTGTGTTCCTCTCTGGTCTCAGCAGGATTATGTAGCATTTGGGTCCAAACAGCGCCACCAAGAGACCAAAACTGGAGGCCAGGATGGCAAACACCTCCACTGCATCTGAGTATTTGCCTGGTGAGCTGATATAAGCTGGGACAAAGGCCACCCACACAGCACAGAAGATCAGCATGCTGAAAGTGATGAGTTTGGCCTCATTGAAACTATCTGGAAGATTTTTAGAAATAAATGCAATCAGAAAACTAAGGATAGCCAGTGACCCAATATAACCAAGTAACACTGCAAAACCAACTGTGGACCCAACAACACACTCATGAACTATTTTATCATTGTGGTATTGAGTGTTTTTATGAGGAGCTGGTGAGGCAGAGACAATCCAGACAGTGCAGATTACTGCCTGAATAGACGTAAGAACAATAACTGTCCCCCTCTGCTGCAAAACACCAAACCACTTCAGACTGGCTCCACCTCCTGGCTTGGAGGCCTTGAACACAGCCAGAACCACCATGGTTTTCACGAGGATGCATGAGACACAAAGCACAAAGCTGATCCCAAATGCTACATGTCTCAACTGGCATGTCCACAGACTGGGACGACCAATAAACAGCAGTGAACACAGGAAGCACAACTTAAGTGACAGCAATAGTTGGAAACTAAGTTCTGAGTTGTTGGCTCGTACGATAGGTGTTCTGCGATGATAGATAAAGATTCCCAGGACAACAGCACAGATACATGTACCCAGCAATGATGCAGCAGTCAAGCAGATACCCAGAGGCTCATGGTAGGAGAGGAACTCTGTTTTCTTAGGTACACAGTGGTCACGCTGGAGGCTGGACCAGAAGTCCTCTGGACAACTGGTGCACTCAGTGGAGTCTACAAAAGAATGGGCAGTCTTGAGATTCATATTACATCTCCAAACAACAATGTTATAACTGAATACCAACCAGTTTCATTGCTGATCTTTCCCTCAGAACAAGAGATACAATGGAAACAGCATTCAGGTTCCCCTTTCTTTCTGGCTATGCGGGTACCTGGAGGACAGCTCTCACTGCACACTGAACGGGGTGGCTATAGGGAGTAACAATAGTCTGAATAATTTACTGTTGTTCCACTTTACTTGAATTTACTTTGCTAAAATGAGTCACACACAGGTCAAAAAATGTGTCTAAAAAATCAGAAGTAACCTTGTTCAATTCGAAGTTCCAGAAGATTTTGTCTCCATCAATTGTGAGTTGTTCACCTTTGAAAGCCGACCTCTTTACCTCACCCACATTTTGAACTTCGATTTTTCCATCAGGGAGCCACAGCCAGTTCATGACATCATATATTGGTAAGGGATCACCATTCTCATCAAATGACACTTGATCACCAAATGCTGTCATGAAGTTGACATTTTCCAAGTAATACACAAGCTGTGAATATCAGAATAAGGGATAGAGGAAAACCAAATAGGATGGAAGAATTATATGTGACCATGGTGAACACAGCCGTGAGCATTCAATAATCAAACTGCTTACTGCAGTAATGAACATAGGAAGACAGGAACAATTCCAACAAAGCATTTTCTTTAAATTGGAGTCACATTAAATGACACATTTTTGCTGTCTCTGATCTGATACCACAATCCATTGATATCACACCCAGCGATATGGGAAAAAAAAAAACATCACTCGTTTCATTACTGTTAGGCAGCTTGTGATTTGTAAATTCCGAGCTTTGTACCTTTGCTTTGCTCCTCTGCAAAATATACTAAAGTGTGGGATTTAGTGATATAGAAAGAGGGAGTGTAAACTGACATCACACCTGCCATGGCTCCAGTCTTTTCAGATTGCCACAGCTGTGCCCGCTGAAAGGCCCTCTCCCTGGCTCACACTTCAGCATGTCATCAAGGGCATACGCCAGAGCATACACAGCCTTGTAGATATTATACTCTGTCCTGAGGTTGGAAATGTCCAATAACTCTGTCTCCACATTCTCCAGATTTTCCTGTCCAGTGCATAATGTTCCCCCAGCTTCCACCCAACCTGTTGGAGGTGGAGCAAATCTGCACTGAAATATGTGTTCCCAAAACTGGTTTACCTGAAACATATTCAAAATAGCATGATTAAATGCCAGTATATTATTCTTTCACGTACCAGATCACATTGCACGGTGGTACACTCACCATGCTATTTCCATAGCTGTTGTTGTGGTGTTGATCAGGATGTATTTGCAGGAGGAATTCCCTGAGCCCTGGTATTTCTCCTTGACGGACAGCGATGCCCAGTGTGCCACCCAGGTATGGCATGAGGTGAGGGGTCTGGAGTGTATTAGCTGCTGTCCAGGCTTCACTCGCCACCCACTGCAGGCCTGTCACATTCTGCCTCACCACCTGTGGATTTTGAGAAATATATAAATACAAACGGCCATGCCATGAAAGTAGTGTCTAGCCTTTTGAATTATCCACAGTTTACACAGTTAATGTCATCTAAGTCATTCATACTCAGCTGCAAACCTTTGTTTTAAATAGTATTATTAGCAAAGTGATGTATGTCATCATAATTAGACTTTCATGTTATCGGGGTGATTCAATTATTTCACTATTAAACCCTGTTCACAAATAAGAGGTGCTTATTCAGTTACAAACATTTATCAAAGGCCCACCTGTTATTAAAACTCATATCACATTGCAAGGAAAACATTCAGTGGCATTCATTGTAGATACAGTAATTTACAATGAAGTTATATTTCAAGCCCAACCTCTTCCATGAGGATAATCATGTGACTCTCAGCTGCAAACACAATGACCACACGAGCTGTGGATTTCTTCATCACATCCACAATCCTCCGAAGTTCAGCTGGGTCATCGCCCCAAGGCAAAACCTCCAAGTACGCCAGACAACCTCCACCAAGCTGAGCCAGGTCAGACTGGAAGGATCGGGCAGCGTGGAGTCCATAGTCATCATCACTGACCAGCAGACCCGCCCAAGTCCAGCCAAAGCGGTTTAGAATCTGAATCATAGCACGCACCTAAATGAATACAGAGTGAATGAATTAATGCACAGGCTAAAAAAATTTTAAGAGGAAAACCCAATGCATCACGTTAAATTTTGCCTTTAGGCTTTGTCATCTATGACCAAACAACCCCATCAATGACAGTATTAGATCACAGAAAAACATTTGTCCGTGCAGTGCAGAGATGTTGAGACATGAAATGTTTAACTGCACATGTGTTCATGAATGATTTTTTATTTTACTGATAGACAGTCACCTGGAAAGCATCACTGGGGATTGTCCTGAAGAAGGATGGAAACTTTTGCCGGTCACTCAGGCAGGAACATGTGGCAAAATAACTCACCTGTCAAAGTAACAGACTACACATTATAAAAAACATTCAAGCATGTTGATTATGGTTTATTACTGCTGACAACAAACATCAAAATTAAAATTAAGTCAAAATGATGCAAAATATTTCTGAGAAGGCAAAGCGGAAAACTTACCATCGGTACTCTGTACAAACCTAAGACAGTGGAGATGGCAATTGAACGTGTTGAGGAAGAATCACCTACAATCCCGAGGACTGGAGGGGCTCCAACACAGGTCTCCTCTAATATAAACTGCTCCTCTTGACCACTGGCTAATGACAGTGCTGCACTGAATCCAATTCCTAGTTTTACACAGTTGTCATAAAGACTGTATCCCAGAGTCACATTAGGTAGCAGGTTGGAGTTTCTGTTGATCTCATCAATAGCAAAGGCCATGGTCTGGGCCTGCCTGAATCCTACAACATCAAAACTAACGCAAGAAACACTACTGTTCACGACTGAAAAATACAATATACAGTAGCTGTGTTAGCAATTATGTTGCACAACAAAAGGTTTTATAAATAATCAAGCCAATTGAATAGCAAAAATTATTGAAAGAGTTATATGTTTAAAATGGAATTAATACACCATGTTATTCTGAGCAATATTTGATGATCAAAACACGTTCCACGAATGGGATTGATTTTCCACAGTTTCTTACTTTTGCTGTTTCCTTGACAGACTCACCCGTGACAGCTAGTTGGTTGTGGTTCTGAGGTAAAAGAAAGGTCAGGAGAGACAGAAAAGAAGTGGACCTTAAACAGCCCACCAAGAACCACATCTCCAGCCTTGTGCATCCCATTTAGATGAAACTGTCCCAGTAACTTGCAGGAGGAGGACGAAAGAGGGGTGGAAACAGCAGAAGAAAAGTAGCAATACAACAACATGAAATAAATCAGCAACAACATAGTGATGTATAACAATGCCCACGTTACTTTCCCCCTCTTGACTCCTTTTCTGAGCTGAGTCAGTTTTCTTGCTATGTCAACTCCTTTTATTGACTTGCAGTATCTTGCACACCACCCATTATAGCATTAGGAAATGTAGGGGCAGGGCCTAAAGTGCACTTCATTTGAGAATGATTTCTTATTGAGGCAGAAAGTTTACACACTTTTAATAAAATTGGCTACAATATAGAGTGTACATTTAAGTCCATATTAGCTGCAGACAAGTCAAAATAAATGCCGAAAATCATTCAGATTAACCTAAATAGATTGCTTAAATAATTCAGAAAAAGTAACTTAGTTGAAACAGATGTACGGTTTACTTACACAATGAAAACTCAAAAAGCCAATGATAGTATTTGAGGTTCAAGTGTTTTGTACTCTAACTACATCCTAGAAAAAACAGAATAACTTGCTGTGTGTTCTTGTGTTGATCAATGCAGTCAGAGATTTCATATAAGCATACCCTTTTTTTTTAACATTGATAATACTATCCACCTATGGCTTGATGTATGTATTTTGTATTGTATAGAGAAAAAGGATTAATTCTATCTTGGAACAGAAAGTGTAGTGTTTATGACTGGATGTCCCGACCCATGATCGCTTTCTTTGTGTTCCTCTCTGGTCTCAGCAGGATTATGTAACATTTGGGTCCAAACAGTGCCACCAAGAGACCAAAACTGGAGGCCAGGATGGCAAACACCTCCACTGCATCTGAGTATTTGCCTGGTGAGCTGATATAAGCTGGGACAAAGGCCACCCACACAGCACAGAAGATCAGCATGCTGAAAGTGATGAGTTTGGCCTCATTGAAACTGTCTGGAAGATTCCTTGATATAAATGCAATCAGAAAACTGATGACAGCAAGTGAGCCAATATAACCAAGTAACACTGCAAAACCAACTGTGGACCCAACTACACATTCATAAACTATTTTATCATTGTGGTATTGAGTGTTTTTTTGAGGAGCTGGTGAGGCAGAGACAATCCAGACAGTGCAGATTACTGCCTGAATAGACGTAAGAACAATAACTGTCCCCCTCTGCTGCAAAACACCAAACCACTTCAGACTGGCTCCACCTCCTGGCTTGGAGGCCTTGAACACAGCCAGAACCACCATGGTTTTCACGAGGATGCAAGAGACACAAAGCACAAAGCTGATCCCAAATGCTACATGTCTCAGCTGGCATGTCCACAGACTGGGACGGCCGATAAACAGCAGTGAACACAGGAAGCACAACTTAAGTGACAGCAATAGTTGGAAACTAAGTTCTGAGTTGTTGGCTCGTACGATAGGTGTTCTGCGATGATAGATAAAGATCCCTAGGACAACAGCACAGATACATGTGCCCAGCAATGATGCAGCAGTCAAGCAGATACCCAGAGGCTCATGGTAGGAGAGGAACTCTGTTTTCTTTAGAACACAGTGGTCACGCTGGGGGCTGGACCAGAAGTCCTCTGGACAACTGGTGCACTCAGTGGAGTCTATGAAAATAGGCGCCGTCTTGAGAATCATGTTTACTGTATATGACATCTCCAAACAACAATGTTTAAAAGTGAATACCAACCAGTTTTATTGCTGATCTTTCCTTCAGAACAAGGGATGCAATCGAAACAGCACTCAGGTTCCCCTTTCTTTCTGGCCATGCGGGTACCTAGAGGGCAGCTGTCACTGCACACTGACCGGGTCGGCTGTTAAGAGGAAAATAGCTACTTTTTAATTTACACTGCTATAATGAGATATACTTGAGTCAAAAACATGTGTCTAAAAAATCAGAAGTAACCTTGTTTGTTTCGAAGTTCCAAAAGATTTTGTCTTCATCAATTGTGAGTTCTTCACCTTTGAAGGCCGACCTCTTCACCTCACCCACATTCTGAACTTCGGTTCTTCCATCAGGGAGCCACAGCCAGTTCATGATATCATATATTGGTAAGACATCACCGTTCTCATCAAATGACACTTGATCACCAAATGGTGTTGTGAAGTTGATCCTATCCAAGTAATACACAAGCTATGTATGTCAGAATAATGGATAGAGGAAAACCAAAGAGGACAGAAGAACTATTTATGACCATGGTGAACACAGTGGGACTCAGTCTTCAACAATCACACTGCTGGATTTGTGAACAAACAAGGACACTAGCAATTCCAACAAAACATTTTTCTGAAGTAGAGTCATTTCTCAGTGGACCTAGTGAAATGATCATGTGTCCTCTCATCTGATAATACTCTCCCCGGCTATGAGCCAAGTCAAGGGATAATCCTGTCAGCTATCGTCTGGGCACTTTGCCATCAGTAATCTAATAGTTTTGTGTTTAATCATTTACCCTAAAAGCTTCTCTGCAAGTAATACTAAAGCGTGTCACTTAGTGATGGAGACAGATGGGGTGTAAAGTGATATCACACCTGCCATGACTCCAGTCTTTTCAGATTGCCACAGCTGTGCCCGCTGAAAGGCCCTCTCCCTGGCTCACACTTCAGCATGTCATCAAGGGCATACGCCAGAGCATACACAGCCTTGTAGATATTATACTCTGGCCTGAGGTTTGAAATGTCCAATAACTCTGTCTCCACATCCTCCAGATCTTCCTGTCCAGTGCATAAGGATCCACCAGCTTCCACCCAACCTGTTGGAGGCGGTGCAAATCTGCACTGAAATGTGTGTTCCCAAAACTGGTTTACCTGAAATATATTCAAAACAGCATGTTATAAATTACAATATATTATTCTTGACATTACCAGATCAGATTGCACAGTATTACACTCACCATGCTATTTCCATAGCTCAACACAGTGTCTTATGAATAATGGCAAGAAAAATATATTGGCATTACAATATAATGTCACTACTAATGTTATAATGATACTATATTGTTGTGAATTATGGTATTACATGGTTAAACTCTCACCATGCTATTTCCATAGCTGTTGTTGTGGTGTTGGTCAGGACATATTTGTAGGAGGAATTCCCTGAGCCCTGGTATTTCTCCTCGACGGATGGCGATGCCCAGTGTCCCACCCAGGTATGGCATGAGATGGGGGGTCTGGAGCACAGTAGCTGCTGTCCAGGCTTCACTGGCCATCCATTGCAGGCCTGTCACATTTTGCCTCACCACCTGTGTTTTTCCCAAATACATAAATTCATACTGCCAAGCAACGAACGTTGTGTCAAGTCTTGTGAATTATACACAGTTTACACATTCATACAGAGATGCAATCTCATGTTTCAGATAGCAGTTGATCATCACTCCAGTTTCATGTTATTTGTCTGAGTAACTTATCCCACTTTCCAACCACTCAAACAAAATACTGGCATAATGCGTTCAATTACTTTTTTAGTCACAGGCCAACATGTTATTTAATTTAGATCCCTCAGTTTGACAAATAAAACATGAAGTTGTAGAACTACTAACGAAATTTTCAAAAGATGTATTTCAAGCCCAACCTCTTCCATGAGATGAATCATGTAACTCTCATGTGCAAACACAATGACCACATGTGCTTTGGATTTCTTCATCACATCCACAATCCTCCTGAGTTCAGATGGATCGTTGTCCCAAGGCAAAACCTCTGAGTAAGCCAGACAACCTTCACCAGACTGAGCCAGGTCAGACTGGAAGGATCGGGCAGCATGGAGTCCATAGTCATCATCACTGACCAGCAGACCTGCCCAAGTCCAGCCAAAGCGGTTCAGAATCTGAATCATGGCACGCACCTAAATGAATACAGAGTGAATGAATTAATGCACAGGCTGAAAAATTATTTCACTGTAAACCTGCTTCAAACACGTTTCACAATGCATCATGTTTAATTATTGCCGTTCCAGGAATAGATTTTTCAGTGAAGTGAAGGAATGTTCTTCATTAGAACAGTTTAAATGTTCCTTTATGCATTTTTATTTTGCTGATAGAGAGTCACCTGGAAAGCATCACTTGGGATTGTCCTAAAGAAGGATGGAAACTTTTGCCGGTCACTCAGGCAGGAACATGTGGCAAAATAACTGACCTGTCAATGACACAGACTATACATCCTAAAAAATTTCAAAGCCTCTCTGGCTCTTTTAAGCATTTCAGGTTGATTACAGCATGTTTGCAACAAACATTACATTTGATACAAAATAGTTCTTAGATGGCACGGTGGAAAACTTACCATAGGCACTCTGTACAAACCTAAGACAGTGGAGATGGCAATACAATGTGTTGAGGAAGAATCACCCACAATCCCAATGACTGGAGGGGTTCCTACACAGGTGTTGTCTGCTATAAACTGCTCCTCTTGACCACTGGCTAATGACAGTGCTGCACTGAATCCAATTCCTAGTTTTACACAGTGATCATAAAGACTGTATCCCAGAGTCACATTAGTCAGCAGGTTGGAGTTTCTGTTGATCTCATCAATAGCAAAGGCCATGGTCTGGGCCCGCCTGAATCCTACAACATCAAAACTAACACAAGAAACACCAAAGTTTACTATTGAAATATACAACATACAGTAACTGTGCCAACATGTATGTTGCACAACTACAGATTTTGGAAAATGTGCCAGCTGAATAGCAACAATTATTGTAACATTGATTAACATTTTTAAAATGGCATAAATACGCATTGTAATTCCAACATCTTATTCGATTGATGTTGCACAGTTTCTCCTTTTGGCTGTTTCCCTGAAAGACTCACCCATGGCAGGTAGGTGGTTGTGGTTCTGAGGTAAAAGACAGGTCTGGAAAGACAGAAAAAAAGTGGACTTGAAACAGCCCACCAAGAACAACATCTCCAGCCTTGTGCATCCCATTTAGATGAAACTGATCCAGTAACTGGCAGGTGGAGGACAAAAGAGGGGTGGACACGGCAGAAGAAAAGTAGCAATCCAACAATATGAAATACATCAGCATGTGCATGTTGATCACTAAAAATGCCCACATGACTTTCCCTCTTTTGACTCCTTTTCTGAGCTGAGCCTGTTGTCTCACTATGTCAACCCCTTTTATTGACTTGCCCTATTGATAAGTCTTGTACACCACTTATTAGGGCACAAGCAAAAGTAGGGGCAGGGCCTACAGCGCATTTCATTTGAGAATGATTTCCTCTTGAGACAAAACTTTTGCACACTATTAATAAGTCTCTCTCACTAAGGCCATATTCGTCACCTGTCTAATCCAAATTTAATTTGTGGCTGACCCTAATGATTGAGATCTGCTGAAAGTTGCATGACACTCATATTGTGATCTTATTAGTTTTCTTGAATGTCATATCAATTGGACGTTCATATGTAAGTTAGTCACTGAATATAGACTATTTCACCTCCCAGTAAAACACTTACTTGCCTAATTGTAAAACACAAGGTTTCTTCAGAATCACTTCACAGGTTAAAACCTGAGCACATACATGAGCGTAATCCCCAATTTCTGGGCATGACAAGCATGCCAGATTAAACTCACTACAAACACAAATCAGTACCCTGTCTGTGGATTTCACTGTGAAATCACAGAGTTCAATCAAATGTCCACTAGATGGTAGCAGCATACTAAGACATGTGGTGAAAGAAAAGGCCTTCCCATCCATTTTTCAATACACTTCAGCCGTTCAATGGAGGGCTGTTGTATCTGTCTGGCACATAGCGACTTGGAAGATATCACACATGATCAGTTATGCAGAAATGTGACAAGTTGGAAGTTACCCCATTAGATCGTTGACTGCCCAGTTGGCAATGTTGAAGAGTAAATTTACTCTTTAGCATGTTTTTCAAATATTTTTCGGCACAGGCATACACGCTCACTGATATTTAGTTGTATTCTTGCAGACGGGAATAGTTTCATCTGATTATTTTACCCAAGAGCACAATGGACACAACAACATGTAACACGTTCGGGGAGCAATGTTGAGTTATACTACCACTATTTGCACCTTTAACATGTGTGAATGGTTGTAAAGGTGTGTAGACCACCTCTGACATAATAGTGAATTTATGAAAAGCAGTTTTGATGGCTTGTTGGTGGATGTGCACACCCATACCACTCCAAATTAGCCTTCTTCTCATTGTTGTTGAATTTTGCGTCTCTCTTGTGAGTTTACCGGTCAGGCAGGGTCTATTGAAAGACCTCTTGGCCCCTTGTCTGTTCTTGCAAAGATGTTTGCAGGCAACCAAATGGGGCTTCAGCAATGTCATTGAATTCTGGCACCCAAAAAAATATCTTGGCACTGAAAACAAAACCTTTTCAGATAAAGAAAACATTGGCACTGAAAGAAAAAGTGCTGAAAAAAATAAAATAAAAAATGTGCTACGATTGGTATTAAGGAGAGTTCGGACCCAAAAGCAGAGTGAATGAAGTAGGATATTTATTAACAAAAGGAATAATAAAACAAAAAAACACCTTGCAGGGAAAAAAACATTGGATATTAATAAAACAAACCAAAAATCGCCACAATGGGAAAAATTAACAAAGTAACACAAAATCACCTGACAGGAAAAATAGCCAAGGGAAAAGAAAAAAATACACAGGAGAACCAGGAGGAATTTCTCTGACTGGCAGTAACAAACAAACTCAGAACAATCAAGGACACATGAAATCTCTAGAGTCACAGGAGGCAGGAGATCAAACTCGACAGCACGCACACATGATGTAAGTTAGAGGAATCATCGGGCACAGGAGTGGATCTGGAGGTGTCTTAAATAACCAGGCTGATTAGATGATGTCAAGCAGGTGCGTTTGAGGGGGCCTGCTGCCGAGGAGATTGCCCCGCCTCTCTGTGCTCTACCTGGAATGGATGGAGAGAGAGATTGGGGGGGATGCACCAGTAGGGCGAGAGGCAAGCACAAGACATGAGCACAGGCTGACCAAAACATCACAAAATGTTTCATTTTAGATTGAAATTTTTGTATTTGGTGTGTTTTTCAATGACAATCCTCTGATTTCTTTTTTTTTTTTTTCATGCCTGTCTAGTTTAAGTGTGACTGGTTTTCATTTTCAACTTTCTACCACTGTTTTGGTGTGGAGAGGAGGGCTTTTAGGGTAGGGGCAGGGAGAGTTTGATTTACATATCTGCATACTAATGAAAACTTCTCTTTCACAGAGGTCTGCATTGAAATGTCTGACATGAACACAACCCTGGCATACAGCACTGACTTCTACAAGTTCAACTTAAACTCTCAAAACCCCCAGTATGTTAAGTCTATTTCACTCTGCCATTGTTTTTCCATGTAGAACCGGGCTGGGTTTTGAAATGAATGCAACAAGTCTCTCTTCATTCTTTTATGCTGCTCCAAGCACCTGTTTTATAACTGCATGAATACACGTGCATCAAAATCCAGACGGCAGTTGAACTGATTAGCCTTAACATCCATCTGTTAATGGATTTCAGGGTTTGCGCTTGACTTTCAAACAGGAGACGAGGGTTTGATTCCCTGGTTAGCTGAGTGGTTGTTGTTAATCTTTTCAAGAAATGACCTGTTTTAAATGAAACCATGATTTTTACCAAAACCAAGTAGTTTTGGTGTAGTGCCTAAACATAACCAAGTAGTTTTGGTGCCTTAACCTAACCAAACTACAACCATCACCAAAGATGTTTCTCAGCAAGCATTATTTTGAAAGTCTGAAACTGTTGCGCATTTGTTTTGGCTAACTTAACCCTGGAATGAGAGTGTGTGACTGAAAATGTGACTGATGCAGTGGACCAGCACATCTGTGACACACTTGAGAGTGATACCAGGTACTCCACCTGGAAACTCATGTGTCAAGAGGAGATTTTTGCATGTAGGGACAATGTATAAACGGGTGAGTGTATGTTTCAGTCCATACAAGCTCAAGACAGCTAAAGATAAATGCATATACTCATGTTGGATAAAACCCAATAATTTATAAAATTAATTCAGAACAGCAACTTAGTTTAATCAGATGTAAGGTATTTACACCATGTCTTAAACAAAGGCAATTAAAACATTTGAAGTTCAAGTTCTTTGTACTTGAACTACAACCTGAAAAAAAAAAAAGTGCATTCTCACACATATGATCCAAGTGATAAGAGATTTCATATTAGGATTTATGTACAAAATTTGGCATCACCCCTGCTTTCTCAACATTTTAACAGTGGTACTACCATCAACCTATTGCCTTGTACCTCTATTTTTGTATTGTAGAGAGAAAAAGGATGAATTCTGTCTTGTGTCAAACAGTGTAGTGTTTATGACTGGATGCGACCCATGATCGCTTTCTTTGTGTTCCTCTCTGGTCTCAGCAGGATTATGTAACATTTGGGTCCAAACAGCGCCACCAAGAGACCAAAACTGGAGGCCAGGATGGCAAACACCTCCACTGCATCTGAGTATTTGCCTGGTGAGCTGATATAAGCTGGGACAAAGGCCACCCACACAGCACAGAAGATCAGCATGCTGAAAGTGATGAGTTTGGCTTCATTGAAACTGTCTGGAAGATTCCTTGAAATAAATGCCATCAGAAAACTGATGACAGCAAGTGAGCCAATATAACCAAGTAACACTGCAAAACCAACTGTGGACCCAACTACACATTCATGAACTATTTTATCATTGTGATATTGAGTGTTTTTATGAGGAGCTGGTGAGGCAGAGACAATCCAGACAGTGCAGATTACTGCCTGAATAGAAGTAAGAACAAAAACTGTTCCTCTCTGCTGCACAACACCAAACCACTTCAGACTGGCTCCACCTCCTGGCTTGGAGGCCTTGAACACAGCCAGAACCACCATGGTTTTCACGAGGATGCAAGAGACACAAAGCACAAAGCTGATCCCAAATGCTACATGTCTCAACTGGCATGTCCACAAACTGGGGCGGCCGATAAACAGCAGTGAACACAGGAAGCACAACTTAAGTGACAGCAATAGTTGGAAACTAAGTTCTGAGTTGTTGGCTCGTACAATAGGTGTTCTGCGATGATAGATAAAGATCCCCAGGACAACAGCACAGATACATGTACCCAGCAATGATGCAGCAGTCAAGCAGATACCCAGAGGCTCATGGTAGGAGAGGAACTCTGTTTTCTTAGGTACACAGTGGTCACGTTGTGGGTTGGACCAGAAGTCCTCTGGACAACTGGTACACTCCATTGAATCTATAAAAAATATGGAAGGTATTGAGGTACATGTTTATATCTCCAATTACAATGTCTAAAACTCAATACCAACCAGTGTCATTGCTGATCTTTCCCTCAGAACAAGGGATGCAGTCGAAACAGCACTCAGGTTGCCCTTTCTTTCTGGCCATGCGGGTACCTGGAGGACAGCTCTCACTGCACACTGACCGGGGTGGCTGTGAGGAAGAAGACAAATGTTTTTCTACATTTCTTTACACTGCTCTAATGAGCTGACATGGACCATGTCTACAAAATCAGGAGCAACCTTTTTTGATTCAAAGTTCCAGAAGATTTTGTCTCCATCAATTGTCAGTTCTTCACCTTTGAAGGCTGACCTCTTAACAACACCCACATTCTGAAATTTGGTTCTTCCATCAGGGAGCCACCGCCAGTTCATGATATCATATATTGGTAAGGCATCACCATTCTCATCAAATGACACTTGATCACCAAATGGTGTTGTGAAGTTGACCTTTTCCAAGTAATACACAAGCTACGTATGTCAGAAAAAGGGATAGAGGAAAACCAAAGAGTACAGAAGAGTTATATATGACCATTGTGAACCCAGTGGTACTCAGTATTCAATAATCAAACTGCATAATGTAGTGATGACATGAAGACACTAGCAATTCCAGCAAAGCATTGTCTTCAATGTGAGTGAATGTGAGTTAATGAGTCTAATGTAGTGACGAGATACTGCCTGATAAAACTGATATCACTCAGCAGTGGGCAAAATGAAGATGAATAATCAAATAGTTTTGTGTTTAATCATATACCCTAAATGCTAGTCTGCAAGAAATACTGAAGTGTAGGATTTCATGATATCAACAGATTGTGTGAGTGTAAACTGATATCACACCTGCCATGGCTCCAGTCTTTTCAGATTGCCACAGCTGTGATCGCTGAAAGGCCCTCTCCCTGACTTGCACTTCAGCATGTCATCAAGGGCATATGCCAGAGCATACACAGCCTTGTACACATTATACTCAGGCCTGAGGTTTGAAATATCCAATAAGTCTGTCTCCACCTCCTCCAGATCTTCCTGTCCAGTGCATAATGTTCCCCCAGCTTCCATCCAACTTGCTGGCGGTGGAGGAAATCTGCACTGAAATGTGTGTTCCCAAAACTGGTTTACCTGAAATAAATTCAACACAGTTTCTTATGAATAATGGAAAGAATAATATATTGACATTATAATATTTTGTCGTTGTAAACAATTACAAGACATTATTTTGAATTATGGTATTACATGGTTAAACTCTCACCATGCTATTTCCATTGCTGTTGTTGTGGTGTTGGTCAGGACGTATTTGCAGGAGGAATTCCCTGAGCCCTGGTATTTCTCCTCGACGGATGGCGATGCCCAGTGTCCCACCCAGGTATGGCATGAGGTGGGGGGTCTGGAGTACAGTAGCTGCTGTCCAGGCTTCACTGGCAATCCACTGCATACCTGTCACATTCTGCCTCACCACCTGTGCATTGAGCCAAATATATAAATTCACACTGCCATGTCACTAAAGTAGAGTCTAGTTTTGTGAATTATACAGTTTGCACAGTAAATGTATTATGTTAATCGTTGATAGGCAGCTGCAATCCTTTGTTTCCTTGTTGTAGACAGCATTATCATCAGAGTGATGTATATCATTATCACTGTAGTTCAATTACAAATATTTATCAGAGACCAACATGTCATTGTAACTTACAATAATTAGTAAAAAAAAAACAAAAAAAAAAACAAACTTTCAGTTGCATTTACTGTAACAACAGTAGTTGATAATTAATCTGGATTTCAAGTCCAACCTCTTCCATGAGATTAATCATGTGACTCTCATGTGCAAACACAATGACCACACGAGCTGTGGATTTCTTCATCACATCCACAATCCTCCTAAGTTCAGCTGGATCATTGCCCCAAGGCAAAACCTCTAAGTAGGCCAGACAACCTTCACCAGACTGAGCCAGGTCAGATTGGAAGGATCGGGCAGCATGGAGTCCGTAGTCATCATCACTGACCAGCAGACCTGCCCAAGTCCAGCCAAAGTGGTTTAGAATCTGAATCATAGCACGCACCTAAATGAATACAGAATGAAGGGATTCATGCACAGTCTGAAAAAGCCTATGGAAAACTTGCTGAACAAATTTCACAATGCATCATGTTTATTTGTTGCCTTTCAAGGATTATATTTTTCAGTGCAGTGATGGAACATTCCTCCCAAGAAATGTTTAATTGAAAAAATACTGTAAAACACTGTATTTTCATTTTGGTAATAGAGAGTCACCTGGAAAGAATCACTTGGGATTGTCCTGAAGAAGGATGGAAACTTTTGGCGGTCACTCAGGCAGGAACATGTGGCAAAATAACTGACCTGTGAAAGACACAGGTTGTACATACTAAAAAAACATGAAGAGCCTTTATCACCTCTCTCTACCTTTTATGGTTCGATGCAGCATGTTTCCAACTGACACTAAATTTCAAATTAAATCAAAATAATCCAAAAGAGTTCTGAGATGGCAAAACCGAAAACTTACCATCGGTACTCTGTACAAACCGAAGACAGTGGAGATGGCAATGGAACGTGTAGAAGAAGAATCACCCACAATCCCGAGGACTGGAGGGGCTCCTATACAGGTCTCCTCTAATATAAACTGCTCCGCTTGACCACTGGCTATTACCAGTGCTGCACGAAATCCAATTCCTAATTTGACACAGTTATCATAAAGACTGTATCCCAGAGTCACATTAGGTAGCAGGTTGGAGTTTCTGTTGATCTCATCAATAGCAAAGGCCATGGTCTGGGCCTGCCTGAATCCTAGAACATCAAAACTAACACAAGAAATGCAACTGTTTACAACTGAAGAATACAACAAACGGTAACTAACTGTAACTGTGCATGTTGCACAACTAAATATTTTGGAAACAATACAGCAGTTGAATAGCAACAATCTGCAATATTCATGTGAAGTACACAAAAATGTAACATATTTAAAATGGCAGAAATACACAATAGAACTGTAATAACTGATCATAAAAACATACTCCACTAATGGGACTGACTTTCCCTGTCTCTTATTTTTGCTCTTTTCCTGATAGACTCACCCATGGCAGGTAGGCGATCGTGGTTCTGAGATAAAAGACAGATCAGGAAAGTCAGAAAAGAAGTGGACCTGAAATAGCCCACCGAAAATCACATCTCCAGCCTTGTGCATCCCATTTAGATGAAACTGTCCCTGTACCTGGCACAGGGAGGAATAAAGATGGGAGGTCACAGCAGGAGAAAAGTAGATATACAACAACATGAAATACATCAGCAACAACATATTGATTTCTACACATGCCCACACGACTTTCCTTATCTTCACTCCTTTTCTGAACTGTCAGTTTTCTTGCTATATCAGCTCCTTTATTCATGTGCAGTATTGTTCAGTCTTGTGCACCACCCTTTAGGGCATAAGAAAAAGGAGGGGCAGGGCCTAAAGTGCATTTCATTTGAGACTAATTTCATACTGAGGCTGAGGAATTGATTTGCACACTTTTCATACTTCTGTCTCACTAAGGCCATATGAGCAACCCTTCCAACCACAATTTAAGTTGTGGATGACTGTTTCGATGGAGGTCTTCAAACAGTCATTTTATGTGCTTTTTTATATAATTTTAAGTGGACATTGATATATATATCAATTTATCAATTCAAGTCAATTTTATTAATTTATTTATCAATTTTATAGAGAGAGAGAAGCAGGGGCAAAGATCAGGTCACCCAGGGCTTTATTTTATTAAGACACACTCAGAGTTTAGTCAACTGATTGGTTTCTTCTGGCTTCATTGATAAATATAGCTGGGTATCATCTGCATAGAAATGAAAATTTGTGAAATGTTTTCTGATAATGTTGTCTAAAGGAAGCATATATAGGGTGAATAGAATCAGTCCAAGCACAGAGCCCTGTGGAACTTCGTGACTCGTGACTGGCTTTAACTGCACAGAGGATAGGATACCATGGTATATATATATATATATATATATATATATATATATATATATATATATGTGTGTGTGTGTGTGTGTGTGTATATACATATATATATACACACACACACACACACATATATACACACATATATACATATATGTAAATTTTAGACAAGGACTTTATAAAAGGAAAACGTGTATATATGTAAAAAATATATATTGCCACAAAGACGTATAAGAAAAATTGGAATAAAAATATAATCTATCGAATTTTACAGTTTTTACACAAATTGCACATAGTATTGGTATTAGTACTGGTATTCTAAAGACAGATAGACAGACAGACAGATAAACAGTCGCCCGAGACTACCTGTCAGGCATCACTGCGGCAAAAATGAGTAAGCATGTGGCTCAATACTTGAGTGAAGCACAGAAAGGAATTGGCAGTAACACCAGAGGAGCCAAGCACCAGCTACTGATTGATAGAACAGTCGCCCAAGACTGTAAGAGTAGACAGACCAACCTGTGCACTGCCTGGATTGACTACACGAAAGCCTACGACTCAATGCCGCACACATGAATACTGGAATGTCTGGAGCTGTATAAGATCAACAGGAACCTAAAGACCTTCATCCAGAACTCGATGGAAATGTGGAAGACAACCGTAGAGGCCAATTCAAAGCCGACTGCCCAAGTCAACATCAAATGTGGCATATACCAAGGAGATGCACTATCACCACTGCTGTTCTGCATATGTAACAAGAGAAAAGAGGGTTGATTATTTTTATATTTTTTTATTAATTTCACCAAAATCCCTCACATTGTGTTTTGGATTCTTTCGTTATTATTATTTTATCCTCAATGTGACACGATTATTTATTTTGGCTTTATTTTTTTATATTTCCATTGCAACCTCAGCGCTTTTATTTTGAAGGCCAGTGGAAGTAATTGTAACTTTGAATACATCTCTCGTCAGTCTGCGTTGATCGTGACTGCGAGAGGTATGTATTTTCTCCCTCCTCTCCAGCCTTTCCACTACCAGGAAATGCCAGGCCATCATAGTGATCGGCAGCTTCTTTCAATCCTGTTGTAGCGTATTTAGTGTGAATCATGGTGAATGTCATATTCTGTTAAATTCTTTAAGTAGCAAAAGTGAGCAGTAGTAGGAGGGAGAAGCCTTTTGATTTAACCCAGTTTTCTCCTGTTTCCTCATTTATAGGAGGTAGGTTTATCTGTTGTTATTTATTTCCCTTTTCTTTTGGTTAGGTAAGTTAGGGCTATCTAGAGTGTTTTTGTTTGTTATTTCTCCCTCTGATGCAAATAAAACTGCTCCTGTTTTGAACTTGGCTTGTTGTTGCTGGCTTTCTTGGAGTGGGAAGACTGGGGGAGCACCACATCACGTTTTGTCAAAGGTTCCCCTAGACCGGGGCATAACAATGGATGACATCAAGCTGTACGCCAGGAGTGAGCGAGAAATAGACTCACTGATCCACACCACCAGGATCTACAGTGAAGACATAGGGATGTCATTTGGATTGGACAAGTGTGGCCCCATTGTCTCCAAGCGAGGCAAGATGATCAGGACTGATGGGATTGACCTACCAGAGGGCAACATAGGTGATATCCAAGACAGCTACAAGTACCTTGGCATTCCACAGGCTAATGGAAACCATGAAGAGGCCACAAGAAGGTCAACCACAGCCAAATACCTCCAGAGAGTAAGGCAGGTCCTAAAAAGTCAGCTGAATGGTAAGAAGAAGGTCCGAGCCATTAACATGTACGCCAGTCATCAGATACCCCGCTGGTATCATAAGCTGGCCAAAGGAGGAAATAGAAGCCACAGATATCAAGACTAGAAAGCTCCTTACCATGCACGGAGGGTTCCACCCCAAGTCCAGCACTCTGAGGCTATACACTAAGTGGAAAGAGGGAGGCCGAGGGCTAGTGAGCGTCAAGGCCACAGTCCAGGATGAAACATCGAAAATTCAATTCAATACATCGAAAAAATGGCCCCGAAGGATGAACGGCTAAGTGAATGTCTCAGGAAGCAGAACCCTATTAAGAGTGTAGAGGAGGAGGAGCAGACAACCTGGAGGGACAAGCCCCTACATGGCATGCACCTTCCTCAGATAGAGGAAGTGGCTGATATCAAGAAATCCTACCAGTGGCTGAAAAATGCAGGACTGACAGACAGCACAGAGGCACTAATCATGGCAGCACAAGAACAACCCATAAGCACAAGAGCCATAGAGGCCAGGATCTATCAGAGTAGATCAGACCCAAGATGCAGACTGTGCAAAGAAGCCCCTGAGACAGTCCAGCACATAGTAGCAGGATGTAAGATGCTAGCTGGATCAGCATACATGGAGAGGCACAACCAAGTGGCTGGGATAGTATACAGGAACATCTGCAACCAGTATGGAATAGAAGTACCCAAATCCCAATGGGCCATACCACAGAAAGTGGCTGAGAACAACAGGGCCAAGATTCTGTGGGACTTCAGCTTCCAGACTGACAAACAGCTCCTGGCTAACCAACAGCACATAGTGGTGGTGGACAAAGAGCAGAAGTGGGTGGTGGTAATAGATGTGGCGATCCCAGCTGACGCCAACATCAGGAAGAAGGAACACGAGAAAACCTGCCACGAGGGAAGCGTCCAGCTCCCATTGTCGTCTCCCACAGACCTTGACATGCAGGACATGTGTAAGCGCGCAGCTAACAGGCTCAGCATCCCGTGGCCCGTCGCCCAAGCAGAGGTGGTGAAATCACGGTTTGACGGCAAAAAACTGCCCAAAGCAAAGAAGACAGGAAAGCAAATGTTGCCCATTTTCCCAGAGCTTCTGGACAAGATAGCCGTGACCTGGAAGGAGAGACCATGCAGCGAGAAACACCCGATTGCAGGTAGCTCTCTGTTGGATTGTGAGGGAATGGAGATCCATGGTGTCCGCCAGATGCCACCCATAGAGCCGCTGGTTGCGACCCACCTCCACCCAAAGGCCTCCAAGTCCTCTTATATTAGGCATAACACAGCCAGTGGGATCCAACAGCCTCACGGCCGTAACAACACAAACGGTCCATGCGCCTCCATGCCGCCGGTTGGAAGCATCGGAGTGCATGGACGGTGTGTGTTTCGCACAGGAGCCACAAGAGGGCGCCAACACACCAGTTTTGACGGAGTGGCCGGTCAGCCCACTCTCTTAACACAGGGAGAGCTGGGCTGCCTACACTCAGTCAGCATGGGTGTTGAGAACGATAGAGAAGGGCTACAGGCTTCAGTTAAATATTGCTCCATCACAGTTCAAAGAGGTGTGTTACTCTCATGGGCGAGCCTGCCAGTATTCTCTGGGAAGAAATTTCGAATCTGAGAGAGAAAAGAGCCATCAGAGTTGTCCCTCCAGGCGAAGCTCAGAGCAGCTTCTACTCGAGGTATTTCCTAGTCCCAAAGAAAGGGGGGAGGGACATGAGAGCCATTTTGGACCTCCGTGCCCTGAATTGTTATCTAAGGAAATTCAAATTCAGGATGTTGACACATGCTTCTCTGCTGCGTTTCGTGCGCGCAGGCGACAGGTTCACGTCAATCGACCTGAGGGATGCTTATTTCCACATTCCCATATATCCCCCACACAGAAAATATCTGCGTTTTGCTTTCCAGGGGATCGCCTACGAGTTTATGGTTCTGCCATTCGGTCTGTCACTGAGCCCAAGTGTGTTTGTAAAATGCACCGAGGCGGCAGTAGCCCCACTCAGAGAAAGGGGGATTCGAGTGGCCACATACATAGACGATTGGCTCGTGGCAGCTCCCACTTGCCAGGAGGTGGCGTATCAAATCAAATCAAATCAAACTTTATTTATATAGCACTTTTCATCCATTTAAAATGCAACACAAAGTGCTTCACAAGATAAAAGAATACAACAACAGAGAGAATAAAAGCATAATATGACAGACAATATCCCACTTCCAGATATACACACATGCGCTCACACAAACACTCACAAAACACACACACACAAACACACACACACAGTGCTGAGACACGGCAGGGCACTGAGGAACCATGTGAGGAAACACCTATGGGAGCCATCCACACTGGGAAGCGCCACAGCCTGAGAGAGCTTGAGAGAGAAATGGGCGGACTCTGGCTATATTCTTAAGATGATAAAAACCTATTTTTGTTACATTTTTAATATGTGGAATAAAATTCAGCTCAGAGTCAAAAATGACGCCCAGGTTCTTTACACATTGTGTTGGTTTAAAATCTTGTAGTTTTGGTGGGTATCATCTGCATAACTGTGGAAGCTGATGCCGTGTCTCCTGATGACGTCCCCAAGGGGAAGCATATATAGATTAAAAAGAATTGGACCTAAAATTGACCCTTGGGGCACCCCACAACTTGTTTTATGTGTTCTGAAGGAACATGTATCCAAACTTACCCGGAAATATCGATCTGTGAGATAGGAGCTGAACCAGTTAAAAACAGTACCAGAGAGGCCGACCAGGTTTCTCAGTCTGTTTAATAAAATGTGGTGATCTACTGTATCAAAGGCAGCACTTAGATCCAGTAGTACCAAGACTGTGAGTTTATGTGAATCTGCGTTATACCTAATGTCTTTTAAAATCTTTAAAAGGGCCGTCTCTGTACTGTGGTTCATCCTAAAACCAGATTGGTATTTCTCCAAAATATTGATACTATTTAAAAAATCATTTAATTGATTAAAAACCAGCTTTTCTAATATTTTACTTAAAAATGGTAAGTTGGACACAGGTCTGTAGTTATTATGTTGGGGTCTAGGTTACTCTTCTTCAGAAGGGGCTTCACCACTGATGTTTTAAAGGCGGCGGGGAAGACACCCGTCTGAAGAGAGTAATTTACAATATTTAAAATCTGTTCCTCAAAGAAGCCATAAAATGTTTTTAAAAGTGATGTGGGAATTGGGTCTAAAAGGCAGGTTGTTGGGTTTACTTGGGAGAAAGCTCGACCAAGTGTCCTTGCGTCCACCAGGGCAAAACTCTCCAGTGTTTCCTCAGGTAAAAGTAATGGTACAGGTGTGTTAAAAAATAAATTCTGTTGGGGTAAAAGACTGGATCTGATATTATCTATTTTATTTCTGAAGTGGTCTGCAAAGTCCTCACAGAGAGCATCTGATGGGGGTTTGGAGGGTTTTTTAAAATTGCTATTAGTTAAATAATTGATGGTGGAGAACAGGAATTTGGTGTTGTTTTTATGGTCTGTGATGAGTCTTGAAAAATGAGAGATTCGTGCCAGTTTGACTGTGTTATTGTAGATTTTCAGCTGTTCACGTAATATTTCATAGTGAATTGTCAGTTTGCTTTTTCTCCACCTCCTCTCTGCACTCCTGCAATTTCTTTTGAGTTTTTTGATTTCGTCGTTATTTCTCCACGGTGGTGTAGGTTTTGTTTTTATGGTTTTGGTTAAAAGTGGAGTGACAGAGTCCAGTGTTATTTTCAGTTTGCTGTTAAAATTCTCAACAATAAAATCACAAGAAGCAGGTAAAATTTCTGCAGGAGTGCTCTTTAAACTCCATAAAATTTGCAGCCACTTCAGAAGTAATGTAGCGTTTCCTCACCGTTCTCACCGGGGCCTCCTGGTGGTTAAAACTGGTGATGTTAAAATACACACAGTAGTGGTCAGACACAGCCAGGTCAACGACAGAGGACACACCAGTGGACAGGCCATAGGTTATGACCAGGTCCAGGGTGTGTCCTGTGTGTTGTGAGTCGGCTGTGTGACGCGCTGTTTAAAATCCATGCAACTTAAAAGATTTAAAAAGTCATTGGACATTACGTCAGAGCTATTATCGATATGTAGGTTAAAATCACCAGTTATTAGAATTTTGTTATAGTTGGTGTGTATGATTGATAATAGTTCAGAAAATTCACTGATAAAAGAGGTAGGATGATGGTGGGGTGGTCTGTAAACTGTGATACAAAGAATAGGAGGACTGCTAAAAACAAAGGCATGATGCTCAAACAATGTGTAACTGTTAAAAGAGACTTCAATTGAGTTCAAAATGTTTTTAGTGATAGAGGCAGTTCCACCCCCTCTTTTACCACTCCTGGTCGAAAATAAAAAATGAAAATTTGGTGGGCAAGCCTCGGTGAGAACAACTGGTGCGTCAGTGCCAAGCCATGTCTCTGTTAAAAGAATGCTGTCTAACTTGTTATCTAAAATCAGGTCGTTTATGATAAAAGTTTTATTTAAAAGGGAGCGCACGTTCAGCACGGCCAGCTGGATGTTCGTGCTGAACGTGCGCACTTCGTCACAGTGTGAGGAGGTTGAAGCAGAAGTGACAGGAACTAGGTTATTTTGCTTATTGCTGGTCCATGATGAAACTGGTCTGTGAATTCTGTTTGTGATTCTGACTGTGATTCTTGCTTTATGAAATGTACTGTCATGAGAGGTGGTGGTGCTATGAAGGCTAGTGGAGGGTGTACCTGAGTCATGTGAGATTGGTAGTCAATCACGTGATGAGGTGGATGGTGGTGACAACGATGATGAAGATGATCCAAGCTGGTCAGCTGCGTGGTGATTGTCCATGTGGTGTAGGATGGTGAAGTTTATGTTGGAGGAGAGAAGCCGCGATCCCCGAAAATTCAGATGAAGGCCATCTGATTTAAAAGAGTCCCTGCGTTCCCATAAAAGATTAAAATTGTCGATAAAAGCAGCACCGTGTTCCCGGCATGACATGGAAAGTCAGGTGTGGAGGCTCAGTAGCCGGGAGAAACGCCCCATTCCGCGTCCGAGGGTCGGTACTGGTCCGGAGATAAAAGCTCTCACTCCAGATTGCTTCAGGATGTTAAAAAGTCAAGTAAAGTCCTCTTTTAAGATCTCTGACTGTTGCCTTTTAATGTCGTTAGTTCCCACGTGAACCACCACCGTATGCACTGAGGGGTGTGCCTCCAGTACACCGCGGATTTCAGCAGCCACATCGTTGACAGTGGCGCCGGGGAAACACAGAGTGGTGGAGGACTGTGTTTTCACATGCCGGATGATAGAATCCCCGATGATGATGGTAGTGGGATGAGGCCGGCTACCAGGACCAGGACCGTGGTCGGGCAGAGGCAGCCGGGAGGCCCGGCTTTCAGGTCCTGAAAGTGGAGGGAACTCCTGTTCGTCCAGTACGGTGAATTTGTTGGAGAGACAGAGATCCTGGGCTGGAGGTGGGGAAGATGTTTTCCGCAGTATACCGGCATATTTTCCGCCGTGCTGAACCACCGTCCAGCACGGTGATCGGGATCACTGGCCCATTGATCTCCATTCAGGGACTGAGCAGGATTGATCCACGGCACTGTAGCTGTTTAGGAAGTTTAGGAAGTTTTATTTGTTTATGTGTCTTCTCAAACTCCAACGCTCTGCTGCCATAAACGAGAACTGCCGTAAACGAGAACTCTCGAGGCACAGGTGCTCTCACGCAGCACCTGGTGGGTCTGGGCTTTCAGATAAATGCAGATAAGAGCATGAAGACGCCCGTGCAACGCATCACCTTCATAGGGCTCACCCTGGACTCTCTCCAGGCTAAGGTAGTTATATCTCCGGAAAGAGTGGAGACTATGCAGACCCTGTCAAAGTTTCGAAGGGGCAACATGGTTACTCTCAAACAATGCCAGAGGCTGCTGGGCATGATGGCCTCCTCTGTGGTGGCCATACCACTGGGGCGCCTGTACATGAGAGGCTTTCAACGCTGGGTAGCCTCTCGAGGTCTGGACCCTCATCGCGATGGCCGCCGTCTAGTAAGGGTTTCCCCAGACTGCTCGCTAGCCCTGCGTCAGTGGAGTCCAGGTTTTCTGACTCAGGGGGTGACTATAGGACTAGTCACCACCGTAAATTGCCTACGTCTAGGCCACTGGTTCCAACGTGGGATCTTCCCACAGTTCTAGGCGCTCTCTCCTGTTCCCCTTTTGAACCCTTAGAGCAAGTGGAGTAAAAAATGTTGTCCTTGAAGACAGTGTTGCTGCTTGCTTTAGCCTCGGCTAAGCGTATTCAGGCGATAAGGCGAAATTCATGCCCTCTCTGTGCATCAGGCATGTAGGCCAGTTTTCCCTTGGGAATACTAGTGTCAGTATGCAGCCTAACCCAGTCTTTATCCCAAAGGTGTTGGGCTCATGCTCTCCAATAAATTTGGTTGCTTTCTATCCTCCGCCTTTCTCCTCTGAGGAGGCATAACCTGTGTCCGGTTCATGCACTACGAATTTACATTGACAGGACCTAGAGTTTTAGACAGGACAACCAGTTGTTTGTGTCTTGGGCAAAACCACATGTGGGAATGCCAGTGTCCAAACAGCGTCTTTCTCACTGGATAGTAGGGGCTATTGCCCTTGCTTACAATAGCAAAGGTCTCCAACCCCCTGCGGGCTTACGTGCACATTCCACCAGGGGTCTAGCAACCACTTGGGCTCTTTTTAAGGGAGTTTCCATTCAGGAGGTGTGTGCAGCCGCATGCTGGGCCTTGACCCACACTTTTGCTAGATTCTGTAAATTGGATGTCACAACGCCAACTCTAGGACAAATGGTCCTGAGCACGGGTTCTTCTTAGAGCATGGCTCCTACCCGGTGAGGTTTTACTAGGGACAGTTGTCTTCTTTACAGGCTCGTCTGGCAATCCGGGAGTCAGTATTTTCCCCATAGTGAGACATGAAACGAATGCTATGAAAGAGAACTTAAGGTTTTGGATATAACTCCGGTTCTCTGATTAGCATGAGTGAGTGTCTCACCAGACCACCCTCCTTGCTGTGAAGCGAGGAAGAGGTGAGCTTGTTTTGAATGACGGCTGCCGCTGTGTCAGCCTTATATATAGGGGGAGGGTCCCCCTCCTCCTGACATAGGCATCACTCATGCCAGCCAATCGGAGGCTGGCGTAGTGTTATTGTGCTTCTGATGAGGTCACGCAGGAGGCATTCCCCATAGTGAGACACTCACTCATGCTAATCAGAGAACCGGGGTTATATCCATAACCTTAAGTTATAAATACAGTACATCAAATGCAGAAAAATCAAGTAAAATACATTTTAAAAGAAGTATAGCAGCAAGTGAAGAAGGCGAAGAACAATTTAGCACTGAGTGAATGTGGGAGAGCAGCTGAAATACTGGGCTGACGGGGAATGAAGATCAGGTGAGGGGACAGGTGGCCATGGCTGGCAAGGGGAGTGAGAGTGGAAAAGTACTGGCTGAGCAGGTGAACAGATGAATAGAATGGCAGCAGGTAAGCAGCTGAAGATAAGTGCGTGACAAAGTTCAAATGTTTCTGGCCTGTATCAGGAAAATCATAGCTAGTTAAAGGCTGAATTGAAGAGAAACATTTTATATTTTCTCCACCAGATGATGGCAGTTTTCTTGATGACAAATATTAAACAAGGGAGTTGGCAATGTAGCTTGGCCCGAAACCATGAGTATTGTATACAAGTAGGAGGACCTTAACATTGATTCTAAAAGATACAGGCAGCCAGTGCAGAGCAGCTAAAATTGGACTAATGTGCTCTTTCCTCTCCATTCTGGTTAATAACCAAGCTGCAGAGTCTTGAATTAGATGAAGTATCTTAGTGTTTTTTTGTTTTGTTTTGTTTTTCCAAAAGGCCACTAAATAGTGTGTTACAGTAATTGAGTCATCTTGAAATAAAGGCATGAATCGTTTTTTCAGCATCTTTTTGATTTATAAATGGTCATGCATTAGCTATGTTTCTATGGTAGAAAAATTAGGTTTTCAGTCCTTTGATGATGTGGGACCTGAAGCTTAGATCTGAATCTATGATAACACCAAGATCCGTAACCTCAGATTTAATTCCTGGGAGTTCATTTCCCCAGATTGTTCAACAGTATTTCTCTATTTATTTTAGGGGAAACCCATAGGATTTCAGTTTTTTCCTCATTTAACTTCATGAAATTATTGCTCATCTGTTTATTTATTGCCAAAAAAAGTTAGTAATGGAGTCTGCTGCAGCATCATTCAGTTCAGCACAGATGTACAGTTGTGTGTCATCCATGACTATGAAAAAATACATTGCACTCTTGTGCGTGCAGCCCATAGATTTTGCCATGCTGTCTTCGTCTTGATTCTATGTTTTCTGTCACAGACAAAGCAAGAAGGCTTGTGTGGTTTGGAGGTCACACAGGCACAGTACTGAAGAAGCAATAAAAGTGATTGTTACTTTCACAAATTTAAGTCTCTGTGGTTTATAAGTATCCAGGATCCACTTCTTGAAACATTTGTCGGAAATAACAAGGACGTCAGCAAAAAGGGGTGAAAGATAAATGTAGTATAAGGAGTGACAAAGTTGGCCTATGGGTGGACATGGGTGCAGGTAGCTGAGGTGGAGTGGTTGATTACACACAGGACTTTTACAGAGAAGACCAGTGTTTGATTCCCAGTGAAGCAAATAGTCAATGTTTAGCGTCTTATTTTCCGAAGCCTAACCAAGTAGTTGTGGTGTGGTGCCAAAACTGAACCAAGTGGTTTTCTTGCCTAAACCCATGAAACTGCAAGTACAACTGACAACTACAAGTGTTTCTCAGTAAGTTTTCATTTAAAAGTGTATTGGTGACTGAAGATGGAATGAGAATGTGTTCTTTCCATGTCAAGGGGAGGAAAAACAACAGTGACAGTGACACAGTGGACAGGCAGGTCTGTTTGGGACAAAGTGGTTCAAATTTTGGAGTTGAGAGCAGCTTTTTGCATTTGGAAGTCATGGAAACTGGTGAGTAGATTTGTGGTTCCATATCAGCTTCAGACAAATCAAAATAAATGCATATATTCATGTTAAATGACCTCAAGTAAATGATTCAGAAAAATATAATGATAAACTCACACCACAAAAACTCATGAAGGCAGGATTAGTAATTGGAATTATTAAGTGTGATGTACATGAACTAAATCATGCACAAAAAGTAGAATCACTTGCTATGTTGGAGGATTCTCATGCATGATTTAAGTGGTAAGAGATTTCATAATAGGACAAAATTATTTGGGCATCAGCCCTGCATTCTCAGTTGCTTAACATCAACCTATTGCCCATGTTGTATTATATGAAGAAAAAAATAATTCTATCTCATGAAATGAGGTACAGTTGTTATGACTCAATGCCCCGACCCATGATTGCTTTCTTTGTGTTCCTCTCTGGTCTCAGCAGGATTATGTAGCATTTGGGTCCAAACAGTGCCACCAAGAGACCAAAACTGGAGGCCAGGATGGCAAACACCTCCACTGCATCTGAGTATTTGCCTGGTGAGTTGATATAAGCTGGGACAAAGGCCACCCACACAGCACAGAAGATCAGCATGCTGAAAGTGATGAGTTTGGCCTCATTAAAACTATCTGGAAGATTCCTTGCTATAAATGCAATCAGAAAACTAAGGATAGCCAGTGAGCCAATGTAACCAAGTAACACTGCGAAACCAACTGGGGACCCAACAACACACTCATAAACTATTTTATCATTGTGGTATTGAGTGTTTTTATGAGGAGCTGGTGAGGCAGAGACAATCCAGACAGTGCAGATTGCTGCCTGAATAGAAGTAAGAACAATCACTGTCCCCCTCTGCTGCAAAACACCAAACCACTTCAGATTGGTGCCACCTCCTGGCTTGGAGGCCTTGAACACAGCCAGAACCACCATGGTTTTCACCAGGATGCATGAGACACAAAGCACAAAGCTGATCCCAAATGCTACATGTCTCAGCTGGCATGTCCACAGACTGGGACGGCCGATAAACAGCAGTGAACACAGGAAACACAACTTAAGTGACAGCAATAGTTGGAAACTAAGTTCTGAGTTGTTGGCTCGTACGATAGGTGTTCTGCGATGATAGATAAAGATCCCTAGGACAACAGCACAGATGCATGTGCCCAGCAATGATGCAGCAGTCAAGCAGATACCCAGAGGCTCATGGTAGGAGAGGAACTCTGTTTTCTTAGGTACACAGTGGTCACGCTGGGGGCTGGCCCAGAAGTCCTCTGGACAATTGGTACACTCCATTGAATCTATGAAAATATGGAAGGTATTGAGGTACATGTTTATATCTCCAATTACAATGTCTAAAACTCAATACCAACCAGTGTCATTGCTGATCTTTCCCTCAGAACAAGGGATGCAGTCGAAACAGCACTCAGGTTGCCCTTTCTTTCTGGCCATGCGGGTACCTGGAGGACAGCTCTCACTGCACACTGACTGGGGTGGCTGTGAGGAAGAAGACAAATGTTTTTTTCTACATTTCTTTACACTGCTCTAATGAGCTGACATGGATCATGTCTAAAAAATCAGAAGTAACCTTGAATAATTCAAAGTTCCAGAAGATTTTGTTTTCATCAATTGTGAGTTCTTCATCTTTGAAGGCCGACCTCTTCACCTCACCCACTTTCTGAACTTCGGTTCTTCCATCAGGGAGCCACAGCCAGTTCATGATATCATATATTGGTAAGGCATCACCATTCTCATCAAATGACACTTCATCACCAAATGGTGTTGTGAAGTTGACTTTTTCCAAGTAATACACAAGCTATGTATGTCAGAATAATGGATAGAGGAAAACCAAAGAGGACAGAAGAATTATATATGACCATGGTGAACAAAATGGTACTCAGTATTCAATTACCAAACTGCAGGCTGGACTTATGAACACAGGAAGAGACTAGCAAATCCAGCAAAGCATTGTCTTTAAAGTGCAGTCAAATATAGTGATGAGATATTGCGTGATAAAACCGATATCACTCAGCAATGGGCAAAATCCTTTCAGCTGTCTGCTAGGCACCTTGCAATGAATAATCAAATAGTTTTGTATCGAATCATATAACCTAAAGGATAGTCTGCAAGAAATGCTGAAGTGCAGGATCTTGTGGTAATGACAGATTGTGTGATTGTAAACTGATATCACACCTGCCATGGCTCCAGTCTTTTCAGGTTGCCACAGCTGTGCCCGCTGAAAGGCCCTCTCCCTGACTCGCACTTCAGCATGTCATCAAGGGCATACGCCAGAGCATACACAGCCTTGTACACATTATACTCAGGCCTGAGGTTGGAAATGTCCAATAACTCTGTCTCCACATCCTCCAGACTTTCCTGTCCAGTGCATAATGTTCCCCCAGCTTCCATCCAACCTGCTGGAGGTGGAGCAAATCTGCACTGAAATGTGTGTTCCCAAAACTGGTTTACCTGAAATAAATTCAACACAGTGTCTAAATATATTGGCATTACGATATATTGTCATTGTAAATAATGACAATATATTATTATTATATGGTTAAACTCTCACCATGCTATTTCCATAGCTGTTGTTGTGGTGTTGGTCAGGACGTATTTGTAGGAGGAATTCCCTGAGCCCTGGTATTTCTCCTCGACGGATGGCGATGCCCAGTGTGCCACCCAGGTATGGCATGAGGTGGGGGGTCTGGAGCACAGTAGCTGCTGTCCAGGCTTCACTGGCCATCCACTGCAGGCCTGTCACATTCTGCCTCACCACCTGTGTATTATACCAAATATATAAATTCACATTGCCATGTCACTAAAGTAGTGTCTAGTCTTCTGAATTCTGCAGTTGACACAGTTAATGTGTTGTCTTAATCAGTTTGTTTTAGACTGTATTATCATCACAGTGATGCATATCATTACAACTGCAGTTTGCTGTACCTAGTGGGATGAAATTATCTCACTGTAAGATCCTGTAAATCAAATAAAGGGTGTGGCTTTCAATTTCAATTCAATCACAAATATTTATCAGAGGCCAACTTATTATTGTAACTTACAATTTCTAATTAAAACTTTCAGTTGCATTTACTGTAACAACAGTAGTTGATAATTAATTTGGATTTCAAGCCCAACCTCTTCCATGAGATTAATCATGTGACTCTCAGGTGCAAATACAATGACCACACGAGCTGTTGATTTCTTCATCACATCCACAATCCTCTGAACTTCAGGTGGGTCATTGCCCCAGGGCAAAATCTCTAAGTAAGCCAGACAACCTCCACCAGACTGAGCCAGGTCAGACTGGAAGGATCGGGCAGCGTGGAGTCCATAGTCATCATCACTGACCAGCAGACCTGCCCAAGTCCAGCCAAAGTGGTTTAGAATCTGAATCATAGCGCGCACCTAAATGAATACAGAATAAAGGGATTCATGCGCAGGCTGAAAAAGCCTGTGGATAACCTGCTGAACAAGTTTCACAATGCATTACGTTTATTTGTTGCCTTTCAAGGATTATATTTTTCAGTGCAGTGATGGAACATTCCACCCAAGAAATTTTAATTTGAAATACTGTAAAACACTGTATTTTCATTTTGCTGATAGAGAGTCACCTGAAAAGCATCACTTGGGATTGTCCTAAAGAAGGATGGAAACTTTTGCTGGTCACTCAGGCAGGAACATGTGGCAAAATAACTGACCTGTCAAAGACACAGACTGCACACAGTGATTAACATGCAAGGCTCTTTCTACCTTTCATGGTTCGTTGCAGCATGTTTACAACTGAAACTAAAATTAAAATTAAATCATAATGATCCAAAAGAGTTCTAAGATTAAAAAGCTGAAACTTACCACAGGTACTCTGTACAAACCGAAGACAGTAGAGATGGCAATGGAATGTGTAGAAGAAGAATCACCCACAATCCCAAGGACTGGAGGGGCTCCTATACAGGTATCCTCTAATATAAACTGCTCCTCTTGACCACTAGCTAATAACAGTGCTGCACGGAATCCAATTCCTAGTTTGACACAGTTATCATAAAGACTGTATCCCAGAGTCACATTAGGTAGCAGGCTGGAATTTCTGTTGATCTCATCAAGGGCAAAGGCCATGGTCTGGGCCTGCCTGAATCCTAGAACATCAAAACTAACACAAAAAGTACTGCTGTTTACGAATGAAAAATACAATATACAGAAACTGCAAACATCTATGTTGCACAACTACGAATTTTGGAAACAATAAGGCAGTTGAATAACAAAGTTTTGCAACATCTATATAAAGTACGCAAAAATGTTAGATGTTCAAAATGGCATAAAAACACAATGTAATTCTGAGTGATAACTAATGATGAAAACACACTCCACTAACAGGACTGACATTCCCCAGTTTCTCATTTTTGCTTATTTCCTGATTTTCTGACTCACCCATGGCAGGTCGGCGGTTGTGGTTCTGATATAAAAGACAGATCAGGAAAGACAGAAAAGAAGTGGACCTGAAATAGCCCACCGAAAATCACATCTCCTGCCTTGTGCATCCCATTTAGATGAAACTGTCCCTGTAAGTGGCACAGGGAGGAATAAAGAGGGGAGATCACAGCAGAAGAATAGCAGGAATATAACAACATGAAATACACAAGTAATAGGACATTGATCTGTACACATGCGCACATGACCTTCCTCATCTTTACTGCTTTTCTGAAGAGTCAGGTTTTTTGCTATGTCACCTCCTTTATTGATTTGCAGTATTGCTCAGTCTTGTGCACCACCCTTTAGGGCAAACATAGGGGTGGGGCCTGAAATACACTTCACTTGAAACTAATTTTGTGTTTAGCCAGAATTGATTTGTGCACTTTTAAAAGCATAGCAGTGAGACCATATGAGCAAATTTTCCAAACAAAATTAAAGTTGTGGTTTACACTAATGATTGAGGTCAATTGAAATTTGTATGACAGTTATATTATGTGCTTCTTAGTGTTTTTGAACATCATGTCAAAGTGATGTAATCAAACGTCCACTAGATGGTAGAACATACATTTGTTGAGGTGACACATGCTCCCATGTATTTATCCTTGCATTGCAGCTGTTCAGTGGAGGGCTATTGCATCTGTCCACAGCAGCTTGGGAGATATCTGGTATGATCAGATCTGCAGAAATGTGTGCAAGACAGATTACCCCACTGGATCTTTGACTGTCCAATTTGCAATGTTGTACAACTGATTTGCTCTTTAGTGTGTTTGTCAAATATTCTTATGCATGTCAATGCACATACATGTCGACTAACATACAGTTGTATTCTTCCAAAAGGCAATTATTTGATCTCATTAATTTACCCAGAATTCATAGCATTCATAGATGTGAGAAGCACAATGGAGGACATGGTACATGTCTCTAAATACGAGACGGCGGGGAGCACTGCTGAGCTATGCTACCGCTAACTACATCTTTAAGGTGTGTGTGTGAAGGCCTGTAAAGATGTGTGGTTGTGTGCATGTGTGATTCAGTAAAAAAGAGGGAAAAAAGGAAGTGCAAACTCAGCTCGGAGTTCAGCAGCCATGGCACTGGTCTTTGAACTGATAAAGTGGAGCTTACTTGCTTAACTGTGTTGCCAGAAAACTAACACCAGCACTCCTTTGACTGAGCGCCATTGTCTTGCTTTGTAGGTGGTTTAACAGCCAACTGGTTCTCATAGGCAGCAGAGGAAACAGTGGAGAGTCAGCTTAGTTGATAGAAGGCGGGGCATGAAAGTAATCCTTCTCTTTCTTGAAGAGAGTTAATCATTGTGTCTCTTCTGGGGGTAAAATCAAATTGCCCGATACGTGAACAGCAAACCTTTCTGAGGATCCAAACATCTTTGATGAAAACACACTGTTACCTGTACAGTAAGTTAAAGGACTAATGCATTAGCTATGGATAAGGAAAATTACGCCCACTCTGTACTTCATCTAAATGTCATAGAGAAATGGTGGGTCTCATCCAATGGGAAACCAGGATAGGATTCAAGCCAAATGTTACACTCAAGTGTGATTTGCAAGGCCTAATGGGATTTTGCCGCTATTCCTTTGTTCTGTGTCCTGAGGTCTTTATCATCAGGCTTTAGATTGCATACGAAAGACTGTCTTTGTCCATCCACGAGCTGAGGGCCCAACAAATGTCATCATGGCTATTTTTCTCTTGGGCTTTGACATAACAATTTTTAGCAGAAAGCCTGCATTACAGACTTAGAGCGTGGAGTTTGAAAAGCATTAGTGTTTCTTAGTCGTTGAGGTTCAAATGACAGATGTCCTAGATTTACATAGTGTGAAATTCAGAATCCAGTGTTTGACGGAGTTCTTGCTTCAATTTTAACAATTTTTATTTAGCTCTTGTTGGTCCCACAACCTTAGTGCAATAGCAAATTGCTGGAGATCTCCTTGAGCAAAGACTCAAACCCTGTTTTTAGCTCTGTCCTAGGGTATGAACTCCATTGCACTGTACTGTGTTAGGTTATAACGTCCTCATATATGCTGGGTAGGGTGGGTCCATCTTATGCCAGAGATCAGACTACACTACTTTTTTGCCCATGGTCACCATGTCAGATCTAATGATCACAGTGCCATAAACTCTTGCCGTGACAAGACTACACGTATCACAGCATGTCTTGTTTCACGATTATGCACAAATTCAGACATCATTGGGAAGGCGGGTGAAGCAATTGTCAGTCAAACTGCCGGAAGCATTGGGTGTCATGATAAGAAGAAAGAAAAAGGCAGTGTAAAGTTATTTGTACGTGTACTGGGTAGCATCCAGAGAGCAATTACAACAGGTTCAACAAGTTTCACATATTGTACTCAAATTTCCATAGTTATTCATTCTACAAGGAGCTGGCTGTGTTGGCTGCAACAAACAATGTTAGATCTGGAATTAGTAATGATAAGCATATTCCCACAGCTAGGACCAGGGATAATGTTATGACAGCATAGCCAGCTACATACCTGGCACATTTGTCTTTTTTTACTTGGTCATTTTACTGCCTCAAGGAAATATTAAATAGGCAGGAGTACTGTTGCCACAGCTCAATGGACTTTTCCTCTCTTTCACTGTCCCACCTGAAAGCAGCAACCTCTGCATCCCTCCTCCTCTTCTTCGTGGTTACCTGACTGCGCTCTGGAGAGAGCACCTGTTTGGTAAATGCTCAGGAACACGTGGGAGACGTCAAACGTCATGTCATGACAAAAAAATTCTGTCATGCTCGTCCTTTTGTCAAGGTGTAGTTGGGTGTCCCAGACGCTGCACCACAGGTAGTTTAGCACGTCACAGTACATGTGTGTCCCATGATACCATCAGATTTACTAATTACCCTGGTTACCCGTGGAATTTTCCAGATGGGTGTTTTTTGAGCATTGCACAGCTTTCCTTGTCCTTTGTTGATCCTCTCCCATCTTGCTTGAAATGTGTTGCTGGAATCAACTTCAGAATAAGCATATCATGACCAAAATCAATAACCTTGATGATGTAAAACATATATTACCTTTACTGTTTTTAATTGAGTTTGATTTGCAAATTATTTATGTTTTTATTTATGTTTTACACAGCATCTATCTCAGCTTTTTTTGTAATTGGCCATGTATGTTAATGCTGATTAACTCTGCAATTGTTTGTCCACATAGAACTGGGCTGGGTTATAAAGTTATTGCTACAAGTCACCCTTAATTCTTCAATGTCACTCCAAGCACTCCACTCCATCAAGATGGCGGCTCGCTTGACATGGCTGCACACCTATATTTAGGTCCTTCACAAGTTCACCTCGAACTCTGCTGAGGTACTGTAGGTCTCTTCAACTCAAGCTTGTATCAGCAGAGTTCTTCCTACATCATCATCACACCACTGCTCGGCAGGACCTGGCTGATAAACATCACTGCCTTTGTTTTTGACATAGAACTTAACCTTAGCTGTGATAGCTGACATTAGTTTATAATAGCTATGATGGCTGACATTTGGGAATGTTAGGTAAGGCAGGACAGTGAGCCTTGCATTCTATATTGGTCACTCTCTTTTAGCTTAAGTTAGAGCATGGAGGAGTCCTGCCCAGCACACGGTGCAGCAGGGGTAAACCCAATGTGCTGCTAGAGATCGCACGTTTCTGTCGTCTGACTGACATGGATATTGCAGATCACTGTCAACTTCAAATTCAGCAGCCAGGCCCAGGAGGAGTCAGTGGTGCAGGTGCATTCAGAGGTGCAGGGACTGCACAAACTCAGTTTAATACAAAGTCACTGGAGTGGTACAAGCTGCACTGTAGCTCTGGCAGGGTGCAACATCCATCTTTTTTCTTGGTATTGTGGGTGCATGTGAATTAGCCAGATTTCCTCATTTTCCTCCACAGCCGTTTGTTGACAAATCTGAAAGATCCATCATTCTCATACAACTACAGATAACTTGTGCAACTGTTGTTGTCATGCGTTTCTCACACCTATGTTTAATGTTAGTAACACACAAATGACAACAACAAGATTATATCTGCAGGGTTCATGTTAATGATCAATTACTGCCATGTATAATATATATTGTATTTGGAGCTATTTTTTAAAAAGTCTGCAGTCTGGGAAACATGATATCTCAAGACATTCAAGTCAAGATGGGTCAGTTTTGCATCTTATGCCTGCATCATAAGTCATCAAACCTCTCAGTGCATAGCGTTTAGATATTCGTCTAGGGGCACATCAAGCATGCGCTACAGATGGCAGAATAATAACAATTACTAAAAGATATTGCATTTTAACTCACTTTCTGGACAGTTTTTTAAACAGATCAATCAGTGAAATTTTGAAGCACTTCACACTCACAGTCCACAGCACATCAATGAATTGATACTCAAATTGGTTCTTTTTTTTTAAGACTGGCAGTGTGACATTTAATGTTTCAGCCCAGTCTCATGCCAAAGTGTATAATAGACCTGCTCATCCACAAGAGGATAGCGTGTAATTCACTTTTAGCCTTTTATGGGTGTGAAAAGGACACACATATATAAATGTGCAATACTAGCAGTGGGTGGTAATGACAGGAGCAAAGGACAAATGTAGAGTGTGAAGAGTCACAAAGGCAGCCTTGGAATGACACTGGTGTATTTACACACAAAAGACCAGGCTCTAATTCCCTTGTGAAGGAAAAAGTCAATGTTTATTTTCGCAAGGAAGTAGGTTTAAGAAACCAAACCATGATCTTGACCTAAACCTAATGTGAATGCAACACCTAAAATGTTTCTCAGTGAGCTCAAGAGCTTTTTACATTTAGGAGGCAAGACAGAAAGTGGTGAGTGTATCTTTAAGTCAATATCAGCTCCAGCCCGGTCGAAAATAAATGTATGTAGTCACATCAGATGAACCCAAATTGTCTGCATAATTCAGTCAGAAAAAGTAATGTGTAGATCTGATGTTAACTTGCAGTACGAAAACTCAGAAAGGCAACAGGAGCATTTAAAACTCAATGATCCAAGTGGTAAGAGAATTCATACTAATCATTGTGATTTCTCAATATATTAACATTGCTATTACCATCAACCTGTTGTGTAATGCCTGCATTTTTGTATTGAATAGAAAAAAAGAATTCAAATGCAGTTTTTATGATTCAATGCCCCGACCCATGATCGCTTTCTTTGTGTTCCTCTCTGGTCTCAGCAGGATTATGTAACATTTGGGTCCAAAAAGTGCTGCCAAGAGACCAAAACTGGATGCCAGGATGGCAAATACCTCCACTGCATCTGAGTACTTGCCTGGTGAGCTGATATAAGCAGGGACAAAGGCCACCCACACAGTACAGAAGATCAGCATGCTGAAAGTGATGAGTTTGGCTTCATTGAAACTGTCTGGAAGATTCCTTGATATAAATGCAATCAGAAAACTGATGACAGCAAGTGAGCCAATATAACCAAGTAACACTGCAAATCCAGCTGTGGACCCAACTACACATTCATAAACTATTTTATCATTGTTGTATTGAGTGTTTTTATGAGGAGCTGGTGAGGCAGAGACAATCCAGACAGTGCAGATTGCTGCCTGAATAGAAGTAAGAACAATAACTGTCCCTCTCTGCTGCAAAACACCAAACCACTTCAGACTGGCTCCACCTCCTGGCTTGGAGGCCTTGAACACAGCCAGAACCACCATGGTTTTCACGAGGATGCAAGAGACACAAAGCACAAAGCTGATTCCAAATGCTACATGTCTCAGCTGGCATGTCCACAGGCTGGGACGACCGATAAACAGCAGTGAACACAGGAAACACAACTTAAGTGACAGCAATAGCTGGAAACTCAGTTCTGAGTTGTTGGCTCGTACGATAGGTGTTCTGCGATGATAGATAAAGATCCCCAGGACAACAGTACAGATGCATGCGCCCAGCAATGATGCAGCAGTCAAGCAGATACCCAGAGGCTCATGGTAGGAGAGGAACTCTGTTTTCTTCAGAACACAGTGGTCACGCTGGGGGCTGGACCAGAAGTCCTCTGGACAACTGGTGCACTCAGTGGAGTCTATGAAAACATGGAAAGTCTTGAAGTACTTGTTTATATCTCCAAACAACAATGTTTAAAACTGAATACCAACCAGTCTTATTGCTGATCTTTCCCTCAGAACAAGGGATGCAGTCAAAACAGCACTCAGGTTCCCCTTTCTTTCTAACCATGCGGGTACCTGGAGGACAGCTCTCACTGCACAATGACTGGGGTGGCTATAGGGAGTAATGTTTTTGTTTTTCGACATTAACTTACACTGCTACAATAAGTCAGACATGGGTCAAAAAAATTGTCTAAAAAATCAAATGTAACCTTTTTTGATTCAAAGTTCCAGAAGATTTTGTCTTCCTCCATTTTGAGTACTTCACCTTTGAAGACCGACCTCTTCACCTCACCCACATTCTGAACTTCAGTTCTTCCATCAGGGAGCCACAGCCAGTTCATGATATCATATATTGGTAAGGCATCACCATTCTCATCAAATGACACTTGATCACCAAATGCTGTGGTGAAGTTGACCTTTTCCAAGTAATACACAAGCTATGTATGTCAGAATAAGGGACAGAGGAATCATATGTGACGGTGATCAACACAGTGGTATTCAGTAATCAAACTGCACACTGCAGTAATGAACATGTGACGACATTAACAATTCCAACAAAGCGAACATAGAGTCACATCTCCATCAACCTAGTGACAAGATAATGTTGTCTCTGACCTGAGAATACTATCTCTATACACCAGGTGAAGGGATAATCCTTTCAGTTATCTTCAAGGCACCTTGCCATTAATAATCTAATAGTTTCGTATTCAGTCATTCAACCTTAAAGCTATTCTGCAAGAAATACTTCAGTGTAGGACTTAGTAATATATACAGATGGAGTGTGAAGTGATATCACACCTGCCATGGCTCCAGTCTTTTCAGATTGCCACAGCTGTGCCCGCTGAAAGGCCCTCTCCCTGGCTCACACTTCAACATGTCATCAAGGGCATACGCCAGAGCATACACAGCCTTGTAGATATTATATTCTGGCCTAAGGTTTGAAATGTCCAATAACTCTGTCTCCACATCCTCCAGATCTTCCTGTCCAGTGCATAAAGTTCCCCCAGCTTCCATCCAACCTGCTGGAGGTGGAGCAAATCTGCACTGAAATGTGTGTTCCCAAAACTGGTTTACCTGAAATAAATTCAACACAGTGTCTTATGAATAACGGCAAGAAAAATATATTGGCATTATGAATCATGCCAATATATTATCGTGAATTATGGGAGTACATGGTTAAACTCTCACCATGCTATTTCCATTGCTGTTGTTGTGGTGTTGGTCAGGACGTATTTGTAGGAGGAATTCCCTGAGCCCTGGTATTTCTCCTCGACGGATGGCGATGCCCAGTGTGCCACCCAGGTATGGCATGAGGTGAGGGGTCTGGAGCACAGTAGCTGCTGTCCAGGCTTCACTGGCCATCCACTGCAGGCCTGTCACATTCTGCCTCACCACCTGTGCATGAAACCAAATAAATAAATTCATATTGTCATGCCACTAAAGTACTGTCTAGTCTTCTGAATTATACACACTTGCTGCAATCCTTTGTTTAAGACAGTGTTATTACCAAAGTGATGGATGTTATCACAACATGAGTTTCATGAAATTTGAGTAAATGTTCTCACTGTGAAACTCTCCGAACAATTAAAAGGTGTGAGTTATTCAGTTACATTCTAACTTCTGTATTGATATAATCTGTATCAATTTATAATTAAATTGTATTTCAAGCCCAACCTCTTCCATGAGATTAATCATGTGACTCTGATGTGCAAAAACAATGACCACACGAGCTGTAGATTTCTTCATCACATCCACAATCCTTGTAAGTTCAGGTGGGTCATTGCCCCAAGGCAAAACCTCGAGGTAGGCCAGACAACCTCCACCAGACTGAGCCAGGTCAGACTGGAAGGATCGGGCAGCGTGGAGTCCATAGTCATCATCACTGACCAGCAGACCTGCCCAAGTCCAGCCAAAGCGGTTTAGAATTTGAATCACAGCACGCACCTAAATGAATACAGGGTGAATGACTTAATGCACAGGTTGTAAAATTATTTCACTGGAAAACCTGCTTTTAATATGGTTCACAGTGCATTACATGTACTTATCACCTTGAAAGGAATGTATTTTTCATTGCAGTGAAGATACTTTACTCCGAAGAAATGTTTAACAAAAATACTTTTCAGTTTTTCATGAATTTTCATTTTACGTGGACTACCTGGAAAGAATCACTGGGGATTGTCCTAAAGAAGGATGGAAACTTTTGCCGGTCACTCAGGCATGAACATGTGGCAAAATAACTGACCTGTCAACGACACAGATTGTACAAACTAAAAAACATGGAGTGCCTTGATCAGCTCTTTCTACCTTTTATGTTTCGTTTCAGCATGTTTACAACTGACACTAAATTTCAAATTAAATCAAGATGATCCAAAAGAGTTCTAAGATGGCAAGGCCGAAACTTACCATAGGTACTCCGTACAAACCAAAGACAGTGGAGATGGCAATGGAACGTGTTGAGGAAGAATCACCCACAATCCCTAGGACTGGAGGGGCTCCTATACAGGTATCCTCTAATATAAACAGCTCCTCTTTACCACTAGCTAATAACAGTGCTGCACGAAATCCAATTCCTAGTTTGAAACAGTTATCATAAAGACTGTATCCCAGAGTCACATTCGGAAGCAAGTTGGAGTTTCTGTTGATCTCATCAAGGGCAAAGGCCATGGTCTGGGCCTGCCTGAATCCTAGAACATCAAAACTAACACAAAAAGTACTGCTGTTTACGACTGAAAAATACAATATACAGAAACTGCAAACATCTATGTTGCACAACTACGAATTTTGGAAACAATAGGCAGTTGAATAACAAAGTTTTGCAACATTTATATAAAGTACGCAAAAATGTTAGATGTTCAAAATGGCATAAAAACACAATGTAATTCTGAGTGATAACTGATGATGAAAACACACTCCACTAACAGGACTGACATTACCCAGTTTCTCATTTTTGCTTATTTCCTGATTTTCTGACTCACCCATGGCAGGTCGGCGGTTGTGGTTCTGATATAAAAGACAGATCAGGAAAGACAGAAAAGAAGTGGACCTGAAATAGCCCACCGAAAATCACATCTCCTGCCTTGTGCATCCCATTTAGATGAAACTGTCCCTGTAAGTGGCACAGGGAGGAATAAAGAGGGGAGGTCACAGCAGAAGAAAAGTAGGAATATAACAACATGAAATACACAAGTAATAGGACATTGATCTGTACACATGCGCACATGACTTTCCTCATCTTTACTGCTTTTCTGAACAGTCAGGTTTTTTGCGATGTCACCTCCTTTATTGATTTGCAGTATTGTTCAGTCTTGTGTACCACCCTTTTGGGCAAATGTAAAAGTAGGGGTGGGGCCTAAAATGCACTTCATTAGAGACTAATTTTGTATTGAGCCAGAACTGATTTGTGCACTTTTAATAACTAAACAGGGAGACCATATGAGCAAATTTTCCAAACAAAATTAAAGTTGTGGGTTACACTAATGATCGAGGTCCACTGAAGTTTGTTTGACATCATATCAAATCGATGCAATCAAACGTCCACTAGATGGTAGAACATACTTACTCATTTGTTGAGGTGATACATGCTCCCATGTATTTTTCATTGCATTGCAGCTATTCAGTGGAGGGCTATTGCATCTGTCCACAGCAGCTTGGGAGATATCTGGCATGATCAGTTCTGCAGAAATGTGTGCAAGACAGATTACCCCACTAGATCTTTGACTGTCCAATCTGCAATGATGTACGACTGACTTGCTCTTTAGCATGTTTGTCAAATATTCTTATGCATGTCACCACACATACATGCCCACTGACATACTGTTGAATCTTCCAGAAGGCAATTATTTGATCTCATTAATTTACCCAGAGTTAATTTAAAGTTTAAAGAATTCATAGCATTCATGGATGTGAGAAGCACAATGGAGGACATGGTACATGTCTCTGAATACGAGATGGCAGGGAGCACTGCTGAGCTATACTACCGCTAACTACATCTTTAAGGTGTGTGTGTGAAGGCCTGTAAAGACATGTGGTTGTGTGCATTTATGATTAAGTAGAAAAGAGGGAGAAAAAGGAGCACAAATTGGGAAAGAGATCTTGATTGCCATGGAAAAACACAACAAATCCGGCATGCAAACTCAGTTCGGAGTACAGCAACCGTGACACCGGTGTTGGTAGAAAACGAACACCAACCGACAGCACTCCTTTGACTGGTGCTCATAGGTAGCAGAGGAAACAGTGGAGTGGGCATGGAAGTTATTGGTAGGCGGGTGAAGCAACTGTCAGTCAAACTGACAGAAGCATTGGGTGTCCTGATAAGAAGAAAGAAAAAGAAAAATGGCTGTGGATGTGTTCAAATATTAAATGCAAATGCAATTACAACAGGTTCAACAAGTTTCACATATAGTATTCAAATTTCCATGGTTATTTATTCTACAAGGAGCAGGCTGCGTTGGCTGCAACAAACAGTGTTAGATCTGGAATTAGTAATGATAAGCATATTCCCGCAGCTCGGACTGGGAATAATGTTATGACAGCATAACCAAGTACATACCTGGAACATTTGTCTTTTTTTTTTAACTTGGTCATTTTACTGCCTCAAGGAAATATTAAACAGGCAGGAGTACTGTTGCCACAGCTCAATGAACTTTTCTTCTCTTTCATTGACCCACCTGAAAGCAGCAACCTCTGCATCCCTCCTCCTCCTCTACGTCATGGTTACCTGATTGCGCTCTGGAGAGACTGCCTTTAGTGGTAAATGCTCAGGAACATGTGGGAGAAACTAGTCAAACTAGTCATGTCACGAAAAAAAACTTCTGGTGCTAGTTCTTTTGTCAAGGTGTCGTTGGGTGTCCCAGACGCTGCACAACAGGTAGTTTAGTACGTCACAGTACATGTGTCCCATGATACCATCAGGTTTACTAATTAACTTGTTTACCTGAGGAATGTTCCAGATGGGTGTTTTTTGAGCATTGCACAACTTTCCTTGTTTTTTGTTGATCCTCTCCCATCTTGCTTGAAATGTGTTGCTGGAATCATCTTCAGAATAAGCATATCATGACGAAAATCAATAAAATTAATATTTATGTTTTACTCAGCATCTATCTCAGCTTTTTTAGTAATTGGGGTTGCATGTTAATTCTGATTAACTCTGCAATTGTTTGTCCACATAGAACTGGACTGGGTTATGAAGGTATTGCTAGAAGTCACCCTTAATTCTTCAATGTCAGTCCAAGCACTCACTTGACATGGCTGCACACCGACAGTTCAAGTCCAAGACCATCCAGGTCTTACTTCAGGGGGAAGATGACATGTGAATCCAGATGTTGCACTACCTCATTGTCTGTCATGCTGTTATTCTGGACAAAGTGACCATTGAATCCATGGTGAGAGTTAGGACAGCCATCATAGCCTTTCCAGTGTCCATGTCCCAGGCTGAGCAGCAATGACAATGGAGGATCGCAACAAGATGTTGTTTTATGATGCAGCCACCTGAGTGCAACAATGGTGCAAACAGGTGCAGGTTGATCTGCTTTCATCGCGATGCCCCTCAGATCCCCCACCTTCCTGATGGTGCCCAGCAAGTCTGCTGCAGCATTAGACTAAATTCACTTTAGGTAACTGCCTCATCCTTGTTTTTTCATTGGTTAATACAAACCATGTGACCCAATTTCAATGTATGCTGAAAGGGATGCAAAAACTCAGTTTAATACCAAGTCACTGGAGTGGTACAAGCTGCACTGAAGCTCTGGCAGGGTGAAACAACCATCTTTTTCCTTGGTAGGGTGGGTGCGTCTGAATTAGCCAAATTTCCTCATTTTCCTGACACAGCCATTTGTAGGCAAATTTAAAAGCTCCATCGTTCTCATATAACTACAGATAACTTGGGCAACTCCCCTCCTTGAACCGCCACCTTATTGTGGTGGAGGGGTTTGAGTACTCGAATGATCCTAGGAGCTATGTTGTCTGGGGCTTATTGCCCCTGGTAGGGTCTCCCAAGGCAAATAGGTCATAGGTGACGGGTCAGACTAAGAGCAGTTCCTTCAAGTCCCCAATGGGTTGGGGGTTCATCACCCGCAGGAGGGATCAGAAGGGGCCGATGCGGTGGGATTTGGGTGGCAGTCGTGGGTGGGGGCCCCGACGGCCCAATCCCTGGACTCAGAATCTAGCAATGGGGACATGGAATGTCACCTCGCTTGGGGGGGAGGAGTCCGAGCTAGTGCAGGAGGTTGAGCGGTACTGGCTAGAGATAGTCTGGCTCACCTCCATTCACAGTCTAGGTTCTGGAACCCAACTCCTTGAGAGAGGCTGGACTCTCGTTTACTCTGAAGTTGCCCATGGTGAGAGGCGGCAGGCCGGTGTGGGCTTGCTTATAGTTCCCCACCTTAGCCGCCACGTGTTGGAGTTTTCCCCAGTGAACAAGAGGGTCGCTGCCCTAAGCCTTTGGATTGGGGAAAAAAAACAGTGTAGAGTACCCACCCTTCTTGGAGTCCGTGGGAGGGGCACTGGAAAGTGCTCCGACTGGGGACTCCATTGTTCTACTGGGGGACTTCAACGCTCACGTGGGCAGTGACAGTGTTACCTGGAGGGGCGTGATTGGGAGGAACGGCCTCCCCAGTCTGAACCCGAGTGTTGTTAGGACTTCTGTGCTAGTCACAGTTTGTCCATAACAAACACCATGTTCAAGCAAAAAGGTGTCCATCAGTGCACGTGGCACCAGGACACTCTAGGCTGGAGGTCAATGATCAACTTCGTGGTTGTGTCATCGGACCTTGGCCGTATGTCTTGGGCACTTGGGTGAAGAGAGGGGCTGAGCTGTCAACTGATCACCACCTGGTGGTGAGTTGGATCCGCTGGCGGAGGAGAAAGCTGTACAGACTTGGCTGACACGTCTCTGCAACATCGCGTAGCAGTTGGGGACAGTGCCCCTGGACTGGCAGACCGGGATGGTGGTCCCTCTATTTAAGAAGTGGGACCGGAGGGTGTGCTCCAACTACAGGGGTATCACACTCCTTGGACTTGGAGAAGGCATTTGACTGTGTCCCTAGTGGCATTCTGTGGGAGGTGCTTCGGGAGTACGGAGTCCGGGGCCCTTTGCTACGGGCCGTCCTGTCTCTGTATGACCGGAAAAGGAGCTTGGTTCGCATTGCCAGCAGTAAGTCAGACTTGTTCCCAGGGCATGTTGGACTCTGGCAGGGCTGCCCTTTGTCACCGGTTCTGTTCATTATTTTTATGGACAGAATTTCTAGGCACAGCCAAGGGCTGGAGGGAGTCTGGTTTGGGGACCACAGGATCTCATCTCTGCTTTTTGCGGTTGATGTTGTCCTGTTGGCCTCTTCGAACCAGGACCTCCAGCATGTGTTGGGGTGGTTGGGATGAGAATCAGCACCTCCAAGTCTGAGGCCATGGTTCTCGACCGGAAAAGGGTGGCTTGCCCCCTCTGGGTTGGAGGAGTCCTGGCTCAAGTGGAGGAGTTCAAGTATTTTGGGGTCTTGTTCAGGAGTGGGGGAAGGATGGAATGTGAGATTAACAGGTGGAACAGTCCAGTAATGCAATAGTTGTACCGCATTATACCGGTCTGTCGTGGAGAAGAAGGAGCTGAGCTGAAAGGCAAAGCTCTCGATTTACCAGTCAATCTATGTTCCTACCCTCACCCATGGTCATGACCTTTGGGTCATGACCGAAAGAACGAGATCTCGGATACAAGCAGCTGAAATGAATGGGTGGCGGGGCGCTCCCTTAGAGATAGGGTGAGGAGCTCTGTCACTCGGGAGGAGCTCAGAGTAGAGCCGCTGCTCCTCCATATTGAGAGGAGCCAACTGAGGTGGCTTGGGCATCTTTACCGGATGCCTCCTGGACGCCTTCCTGGGAGGGTGTTCCGGGCATGCCCCACCAGAAGAGGCCCCGGGGAAGACCCAGGACACGCTGGAGGGAATATGTCGCTCAGCTGGCCTGGGAACGCCTCGGAGTCCCTCCGGAAGAGCTGGAGGAAGTGTCTGGGGAGAGGGAAGTCTGGGCATCCCTGCTTAGACTGCTGCCCCCCGCAACCCGGCCTCGGATAAGCAGAAGAAAATGGATGAATGGATGGATGGAACTTGTGCCACTGTTGTTGCATGTCATGTCATGATCAATAACTGCCATGTAGAATATATATATATAGAATATATATATAAATTTTTAAAAGCCTGTAGTCTGGGAAACACGATATCTCAAGACATTCAAGTCAAGATGGGTCAGTTTTGCGTCTTATGCCTGCATCATTAGGCTGTCAGTGCATAGCATTTAGATATCTGTCCAGGTGCACATCAGGCATGCGCTATAGATGGCAGAATAATAATTATGAAAATATATTGTATTTTAACTCACATTCTGGCCAGTTTTTCGAACAGATCAATCAGAGAAATTTTGAAGCACTTCAGGCTCACAGTCCACAGCACATCAATTAATTGATACACAAAAAACAATAGATTAGTGGTTCTTTTTTACGGAAGCAGAGAACGGCCAGGTCCGTATACATTTTTTTAACTGTTTTCTCGTGATAACCAATTAATTATTTCGTTATCTCGAGAAAACAAAGACCGTTTTCCCGTGATAACGAATTAATTGTTTCGTTATCTCGAGATAACAAAGACCGTTTTCCCCTGATAACGAATTAAATTATTTGGTTCTCAGCATAGACTGGTTCTCGATTTCGGGGTTTCTACACAGACAAAACCCTAACGAAGGCTAGTGCTAATTTGCTGAGGCGATTCCTGGTGGACTGACTGCAGCAGCTTCCTTACTAAACTGAGAGCTAACTGCAGCTGCCATTGCTAACATAAAGTTATCAGCGTCGGCGCTAATGTTAGCTCTGTGAGCACTCTTCTCTCCTGACTCAACTCTGAGTAGTCTGGAGCCAAACTCGGCAAGAAATCCACCTCAGCTCTGTGTTCCCTTGTCATCAAATTAACCGCCGTCCTGTTGGAGGCTCTGTGTGTAGGCTATACGGAAGCCGAGAACCAAATCATTTAATTCGTTATCACGGGAAAACGGCCTTTGATATCTCGAGATAACTAAATAATTAATTCGTTATCACGGGAAAGCGGTCTTTGTTATCTTGAGATAATGAAATAATTAATTTGTTATCACTAGAAAACGGGAAAAAAAAAATTTAGACGGACCTGGCCGTTCTCGGCTTCCGTACTTTTAGGACTGGCAGTGTGACATTTAATGTTTCAGCCCTGTCTCATGCCAAAGTGTGTAATAGACCTGCTCATCCACAAGAGGATAGCGTGTCATTCACTTCTTGCCTTGTATAGGTGAGAAAAGGACACACATGTATAAATGTGCAGTACTAGCAGGGGGCGGTAATGACAGGAGCAAAGGACAAATGTAGAGTATGAAGAGTCACATAAGCAGCCTTGGGATGACACTGGTGTACTTTCACACAAAAGACCAGGCTCTGGCTCCTTTGTGAAGGAAAAAGTCAATGTTTATTTTCGCAAGGAAGTACTAAACCATGATCTTGACCTAAACCTAATGTGAATGCAACACCTAAATAGTTTCTCAGTGAGCTCAAGAGCTTCTTGCATTTGGCGGGCAATAAATAAATAAATAAAAATCTTTAAGTCCATATCAGCTCCAGCCCTGTCGAAAATAAATGCATGTAATCACATCAGATGAACCCAAATTGTCTGCATAATTCAGTCAAAAAAAGTAATGTGTAGCTTAACGAGATCAGAGGTTAACTTGCAGTGCGAAAACTCACACTGTTGTGTAATGCCTGCATTTTTGTATTGAATAGAAAAAAAGAATTCAAATGCAGTTTTTATGATTCAATGCCCCGACCCATGATCGCATTTTTCGTGTTCCTCTCTGGTCTCAGCAGGATTATGTAACATTTAGGTCCAAACAGTGCCACCAAGAGACCAAAACTGGAGGCCAGGATGGCAAACACCTCCACTGCATCTGCGTATTTGCCTGGTGAGCTGATATAAGATGGGACAAAGGCCACCCATACAGCACAGAAGATCAGCATGCTGAAAGTGATGAGTTTGGCCTCATTGAAACTATCTGGAAGATTCCTTGATATAAATGCAATCAGAAAACTGATGATAGCAAGTGAGCCAATATAACCAAGTAACACTGCAAATCCAACTGTGGACCCAACTTCACATTCATAAACTATTTTATCATTGTGGTATTGAGTGTTTTTATGAGGAGCTGGTGAGGAAGAAACAAGCCAGGCGGTGCAAATTCCTGCCTGAATAGAAGTAAGAACAATAACTGTCCCCCTCTGCTGCAAAACACCAAACCACTTCAGACTGGCTCCACCTCCTGGCTCGGAGGCCTTGAACACAGCCAGAACCACCATGGTTTTCACGAGGATGCATGAGACAGAAAGCACAAAGCTGATCCCAAATGCTGCATGTCTCAGTTGGCATGTCCACAGCCTGGGACGGCCGATAAACAGCAGTGAACACAGGAAACACAACTTAAGTGACAGCAATAGTTGGAAACTAAGTTCTGAGTTGTTGGCTCGTACGATAGGTGTTCTGCGATGATAAATAAAGATCCCCAGGACAACAGCACAGATGCATGTGCCCAGCAATGATGCAGCAGTCAAGCAGATACCCAGAGGCTCATGGTAGGAGAGGAACTCTGTTTTCTTCAGAACACAGTGGTCACGCTGGGGGCTGGACCAGAAGTCCTCTGGACAACTGGTGCACTCAGTGGAGTCTATGAAAACATGGAAAGTCTTGAAGTACTTGTTTATATCTCCAAACTACAATGTTTAAAACTGAATACCAACCAGTGTCATTGCTGATCTTTCCCTCAGAACAAGGGATGCAGTCAAAACAGCACTCAGGTTCCCCTTTCTTTCTAACCATGCGGGTACCTGGAGGGCAGCTCTCACTGCACACTGACCGCGGTGGCTATAGGGAGTAATATTAGTGTCTTTCGATATTAACTTACACTGCTACAATGAGTCAGACTTTGGTCAAAAAATTTGTCTAAAAAATCAAATGTAACCTTTTTTGATTCGAAGTTCCAGAAGATTTTGTCTCCATCAATTGTGAGTTCTTCACCTTTGGAGTCCGACCTCTTCACCTCACCCACATTCTGAACTTCAGTTCTTCCATCAGGAAGCCACAGCCAGTTCATGATATCATATATTGGTAAGGCATCACCATTCTCATCAAATGACACTTGATCACCAAATGGGGTGGTGAAGTTGACTTTTTCCAAGTAATACACAAGCTGTGCATGTCAAAACAAGGGATAGAGGAATCATATGTGAACATGATCAACACAGTGGTATTAAATACTCAAACTGCACACTGCACTGCACACAACATTTGAAGACATAAACAATTCTAACAAAACATTTTTTCTAAAGTAGAGTCACATCTCTGTAAACCTAGTGACGAGATATTGTTGTCTCTGACCAAATGAAGGGATAATCTTTTTCAGTTATCTTTGAGACACCTTGCCATTAATAATCTAACAGTTTTGTATTCAATCATTCAACCTTAAAGCTAGTCTGCAAGAAATACTGCAGTGTAGGATTTAGTAATATATACAGTGTAAAGTGATGTCACACCTGCCATGGCTCCAGTCTTTTCAGATTGCCACAGCTGTGCCCGCTGAAAGGCCCTCTCCCTGGCTCACACTTCAACATGTCATCAAGGGCATACGCCAGAGCATACACAGCTTTGTACACATTATACTCTGGCCTGAGGTTTGAAATGTCCAATAACTCTGTCTCCACATCCTCTAGATCTTCCTGTCCAGTGCATAAAATTCCCCCAGCTTCCACCCAACCTGCTGGAGGTGGAGCAAATCTGCACTGAAATGTGTGTTCCCAAAACTGGTTTACCTGAAATAAATTCAACACAGTGTCTTTTGAATAACGGCAAGAAAAATATATTGGCATTATGAATCATGCCAATATATTATCGTGAATTGTGGGAGTACATGGTTAAACTCTCACCATGCTATTTCCATTGCTGTTGTTGTGGTGTTGGTCAGGACGTATTTGTAGGAGGAATTCCCTGAGCCCTGGTATTTCTCCTCGACGGATGGCGATGCCCAGAGTGCCACCCAGGTATGGCATGAGGTGGGGGGTCTGGAGCACAGTAGCTGCTGTCCAGGCTTCACTGGCCATCCACTGCAGGCCTGTCACATTCTGCCTCACCACCTGTGCATGAAACCAAATATATAAGTTCATATATTCATGCCACTAAAGTACTGTCTATTCTTCTGAATTATACACACTTGCTGCAATCCTTTGTTTTAGACAGTGTTATTACCAAAGTGATGGATGTAATCACAACATGAGTTTCATGAAATTTGTCTGAGTAAATGTTCTCACTGTAAAACTCTCCTTACAAACAAAAGGTGTGAGTTATTCAGTTATATTCTAACTTCTGTATTGATATAATCTGTATCAATTTATAATTCATCTGGATTTCATGTCCAACCTCTTCCATGAGATTAATCATGTGACTCTGATGCGCAAAAACAATGACCACTCGAGCTGTGGATTTCTTCATCACATTCACAATCCTTGTAAGTTCAGGTGGGTCATTGCCCCAAGGCAAAACCTCTAGGTAGGCCAGACAACCTCCACCAGACTGAGCCAGATCAGACTGGAAGGATCGGGCAGCATGGAGTCCATAGTCATCATCACTGACCAGCAGACCTGCCCAAGTCCAGCCAAAGCGGTTTAGAATTTGAATCATAGCACGCACCTAAATGAATACAGAGTGAATGAATTAATGCACAGGTTGTAAAATTATTTCACTGGAAAACCTGCTTTTAATATGGTTAACAGTGCATTACATTTAATTGTCGCCTTTAAAAGAATGTATTTTTCATTGCAGTGAAGGAACTTTGCTGCGAAGAAATGTTTAACAAAAATACATTTCAGTTTTTCATGAATTTTCATTTTACACGGATTACCTGGAAAGAATCACTTGGGATTGTCCTAAAGAAGAATGGAAACTTTTGCCGGTCACTCAGGCAGGAACATGTGGCAAAATAACTCACCTGTGAAAGACACAGATTGTACAAACTGAAAAACATGGAGCGCGCCTTGATCAGCTCTTTCTACCTTTAATGGTTCGTTACTGCATGTTCACAACAAACATTACATTTGAAATTAAAGTGATTCAAAATTGTTCTTAAATGGTAAGATGGAAATCTTACCACAGGTACTCCGTACAAACCAAAGACAGTGGAGATGGCAATGGATCGTGTTGAGGAAGAATCACCCACAATCCCTAGGACTGGTGGGGCTCCTATACAGGTATCCTCTAATATAAACTGCTCCTTTTGACCACTGGCTAATAACAGTGCTGCACGGAATCCAATTCCTAGTTTGACACAGTTGTCATAAAGACTGTATCCCAGAGTCACATTAGGTAGCAGGTTGGAGTTTCTGTTGATCTCATCAATAGCAAAGGCCATGGTCTGGGCCTGCCTGAATCCTAGAACATCAAAACTAACACAAGAAACAGTACTGCTATTGAAAAATACAACATACAGTAACTGTGTAAACATTTATGTTGCACAACTGCAGATTTTGGAAACAATAAGGTCGTTAAATAGCAACAAAGTTTTGCAACATTTATATAAAACACACAAAAATGTTAGATGTTTAAAATGGCATAAATATACAATGTAATAACTGATTATAAAAAATATACTCCGCCAATGGGACTGACTTTCCCCAGTTTCTCATTTTTGCTGTTTGCCTGATAGACTCACCCATGGCAGGTAGGCGGTTGTGGTTCTGAGATAAAAGACAGATCAGGAAAGACAGAAAAGAAGTGGACCTGAAATAGCCCACCAAAAATCACATCTCCAGCCTTGTGCATCCCATTTAGATGAAACTGTCCCTGTAACTGGCATAGGGAGGAATAAAGAGGGGAGGTCACAGCAGAAAAAGGGTAGCAATACAACAACATGAAATACACGAGTGAGAGCAAGATGATCTTTGCACATGCCCACATGGCCTTCCTCATCTATACTCCTTTTCTGACCTTGACCTAAGTTTTCATGCTGTCAGGTCCTTTTATTGATTTGCAGTATTGTTCAGTCTTGTGCACCACCCTTTAGGGCATAGTAAAAGTAGGGGTGGGGTCTAAAATGCACTTCATTTGATATTCAGTTAATAGCATAGCAGTGAGACCATATGCACAAATTTTTCAAACAAAATTAAAGTTATGATTTACCCTTATGATGGAGGTCTAATGAAACTTGCATCCTTCATGTTTTTCAACATCATATCAAATGGACATTACCAAATGTCCACGAGGTGCAGCATACTAAGGCATTTGGTATTCTATTTTTCCCTTCATTGCGGCTGTTTCATGGAGGGCTGTTGTGTCTGTCTGGCAGCACCACACAGCATTTGGGAGATATGAGGTGTGATCAGTTCTGTAGAAATGTGTGCAAGACAGATTACTTCACTAGACCTTTCAGGAATCAGGAATCAGGAATCATTTATTGTCATCACACAAGTTTCCAAGTGCAACGAAATTCTGTTCAGTTACACCGTCCCAGAGGACACAATGGCACAAAAGACAGTACAAATAATTGACATGGGAAGACAGGGACAGGAGAACCATGATGCAACCAGCAGGGCGGCGCCTCGCTTACTTAGATGAAAAACAAATGAAAACAGGAGGGGAGGGAGAGGAGAAAAAAAAAAAGCTAATCTCAGACTGTGCCCATTGAGGGGCACAGTGTGGGCTTGGTAAAAAAAACACCTTAGCACAAGCAACATTTAAGACATCATAACAAGACTGTAACACCTGCACATGTGGGTGGGGGAAGGAAGTTCGAGGGGGGGGGGGGGTCAAAGCACAGTCGCCCGGGGGAGGGCTGCAGCTCCTACAGGGCGCAGTCCTCAACCCTTGGCCTACTATGCCGCACGGGGGAAGGAGGGGGGTGAGGAGCCAAAGAAGGTGTTGAATTGAGGGTAAGGGTGAATGTCCCAGAAGGAGGTGGGGGTCGGAGCATCTTGTCTGCAGAAACATCCAGGAGAGTGGAGAGATAAGCGTCCTTGAGAAGGCCGTTTATGTCTGGGAGCCAATGGAGATAACAATTGTTTTGGGACGGGCCAACACTGGAATTTTTCTGTCTGCCCTTGAGTCTCTCTGGTCTCACGGTGGCTTGCTCCAAAATGTCCGAATTAGTGACCAAATTCAGCCGAGCCGAGCCGACAGCTTCTCCAAGTTGTCCGACCGGCGAAGGAGCTCAGGAATCGCATCCAGTTTGCGCTTGAGTCTGAGTGCTGGCAGCCCTGCACATTCCCTCGATCAAGGCGAGCAGCTTGTCAATTTCAGCGTCTTCCTTATTATGCAGTAGATCAGGTATCCGCCAAAGCCAAACAGCAGAAAGCCTAAGATCATAAATCCAATTGTGTATGCGTCTTCAACATCCTCAACGGAAAGAACTGACAGACACACGATCCTCCACTTCTCCCAGGAGTCCAACGTGTAGCCGGCTGCGAACGTTCCGTCAGGGCAGGCGGGCTCTCCTTTACCCAACTTCACTGACTGTCCAATTTGCAATGTTGTACAAGTGATTTGCTCTTTGACATATGTCAATGTACATACATGCTCACTAACATGCAGTTGTATTCTTTCAGAAGGCAAATACTTGATCTGGTTCACTTACGCAGAATTCATAGCATTCATAGATGTGAGAAGCACAATGATGGACATGGTACATGTCTCCAAACACAGCTATACTACCGCTAACTACATCTTTAAGGTGTGTGTCTGTGAATGCCTGTAAAGACGTGTGGTTGTGTGTGTGTGTAGCTCTGTAAAAGAAAGATAGAGAGAAAGGAGCACAAATGGAAAAAAGAGATTTTAGGTGCCATGGAAAGACACAATAACTGACCACTGACTGAACACCAACTGACAGTACTCCTTTGAGCTCAAATGGTGGTGGGGCCGTTGTCTTACTTTGTTGGTGGTTTAATGGCTCACTGTTCTTAATAGGCAGCTGAGGAAACTGTGAAGAGTCAACTTAGTTTATACACGGCGGGGCGTAGAAGCTATCCTTCTTTTTCTTGAAGAGACAGTTCATCATTGTGTCTCCTCTAGTAGTTCAGCTTCGTGTCGTGGGGATTTCCCTCAGTTCCTGTGGGTCTCATCCAGTGGGAAACCAGGATTTGGATTCAAGCCAAATGTTACACTCAGGTGTGATTTGCAAGGCCTGACGGGATTTTACCACTATTCCTTTGTTCTGTGTCCTGAGGTCTTTATCATCAGGCTTTAGATTGCACAGTGAGACTGTCGTTGTCCATCCACGAGCTGAGGTCCCAACACATGTCATCATGGCTCTCTTGGGCTTTGACATAACAAATTTTTCACAGAAAGCCTGCATTACAGACTTTGAGTGTGGAGTTTGAAAAACACGAGTGTTTATCAGTCTGCAAGGTTTGACTGAAAGATGTCATATATTTACATGGAGGGAAATTTAGAATCCAGGCACTAGCAGCGTTCAACAGACAGATGCAACAGCTAGAAGCCCAACTTTCCCAGCTCACTCCATCCACTGCATGTGCATCCACTCCATCCACCAATTTGCATTTGCCACCTCCTCTGTGACAGCAGTTCCTGCTTGTGCACCTGTACCAGTCTCCCAGAGATGCTCCTGAGCCCCGGATGGGAACCCCAGAGCATTACGACAGTGAATGATAGACTTGTGGCTCCTTCCTCACCAACTGCTCTCTCCTGTTTGCCCTGCTGCCCCGCACCTTCGCCACTGAACCAGAAAAGGTAGCATTTGTCATTAACCACCTGAGGGGCAGAGCTTGACAATGGGGAAGAGCTGAGTGGGAGAGGCGGTCTCCAGCCTGTGCTTCCTTTGACCTGTTCGAGGCTTGTGGTTCTGAGTCTGCAAGGGGGCTGATGGGACTGGAACAAGGCGAGTGAACAGTGGCAAATTACTCCATCGATTTCCGCACCAGAGCCAGCCAAAGCAGTTGGGACAGTCCAGCCCTCTGTGATGCCTTTTTCCTTGGCTTGGCTGACTACATTAAAGATAAACTGGTTTCACGTGACACCCCGGATGGTATGATTGGTCTAGCCATTCGCATCGACCTTCAGATCCAGACTCGTTGACGAGAGAAGCATCAAGGGCGAACCCAACATTCTGTCCTACCTCGCTCTCATAGAGGTGCTGCTGCAGTTGACTCCACCTCATTGGGTTAGCAGAGTGGGGAGATCCTGGTGAGCTCAACTTCCTGTCACCTCCCCAAAGTCTGAGACCTCTGTTCCAAGGCCGCCTCCTCCTTCTAGATGGGCCTCACATCACGCCAATGTCTGTATCATTGATGAGGAGGTGGTCCTTCAGCTGGGGCTCGAGAAGGTTCCTTTGCCCCATCCGGTTCCTGCTAGAGCCTTAGATGGACACGTGAGACCTCTCCTGTTTGCCTGCTGCTTTCTGGTAATTATCATGAAACAGCCCAGTTCCACATCCTGAGCTCTTCCTGCCTGCCACTCATCCTGGGGTACCCACAACCCTCACATCGACTGGGCCACTGAGGTCGTTCTGGAGAAGAGTTCCTCCTGTCATCAGAGGTTTACTCCTTTACCGCTTTACTCCTCCAGCTCCAGCATTTCACCTGACCTCACCAGGGTGCCACCCATGATTTCCGCCAGGTCTTCAACAAAACCAGACCCACGTCTCAGCCCCCACACCGCCCCTACGACTGCACCATAGATCTCCTGTCTGGTACGTCACCACCCAAGGGGCGCCTGTACTCTCTATTTTCTTTGCCCGCTTCAACTTCGTCCTCTCTTACCGTCCCGGATCCCGCAATGCCAAGCCCAACGCCCTTTCCTGTCAGTTCCTGAGGACAGAGGAGTCTGTTGATAGACCTGAGCCTATCCTCCCTACATCCTGCCTGGTTGCCACGCTGACCTGGGACATTGAGGAGAGGGTGTGAGCAGCCACAGGACCGCTGGGTCCCAGCTCCTGCCCACCAAACTGCCTTTTCGTCCCCCCAGCCTTGAGGTCAGATGTGCTACTATGGGCCCACTCCTCCAAGCTCTTCTGCCACCCTGGTGTTCAACGGACACGACATGCCCTCTTCCAACGCTTCTGGTGGCCCACCTTGCAGGAGGATGTCCAGGAATTCGTCAAGGCCTGTCCTACTTGCAGTCAACACAAGACCTCCCGCCAACCTCCTGCTGGGCTGCTTTAACCCCTTCCTGTTCCTCACTGCCCATGGTCTCACATATCCCTGGATTTTGTCACTGGTCTTCCCCCCTCTGACAGCCACACTGTCATCCTGATCATCACGGATCATTTAGCAAGACGGTCCACTTTGTGCCCCTGCCCAAGCTCCCCACTGCTAAAGAGACGGCTCAGTTGGTGCTGGGCCATGTTTTCCGCCTACATGGTCTCCCTGTAGATGTTGTGTTGGACCGTGGTCCCCAATTTTCTTCTGTGTTCTGGAAGGAGTTCTGCAGTCTGCTGGGTGCTACTGCCAGCCTGTCCTCTGGATTCCACCACCAGACGAATGGACAAACAGAGCATATGAACCAAGAACTGGAAACAGTGCTGTGGTGCATGGCCTCTCAAAACCCTTCCTCCTGGTTGTCACAACTATTATGGGTAGAATATGCTCACAACTCCCTCGCCTGCTCTGCCACCAGCCTCTCTCCATTTCAGTGTGCATACGGCTATCAACCACCATTGTTCCCGACCCAAGAGAACGAGATTCCCTGTCCATCGGTCCAAGCTTTCATCCACGGCTGCCGCAGAACATGGCTCCAAGCTTGCTCCACCCTTCTTCATTCAGTGGGTCGCTATGCTGCCACTGCCCACCGCCGCCGTACTACTGCACCTCCCTACCAAGCAGGTCAGCAAGTGTGGCTCTCCACCGAGGACTTACCTCTCCAAGTGGAATCTAAAAAGATGGCACCAAAGTTCGTTGGGCTTTTCACAATCCAGAAAGTCATCAACCCAGTGGCAGTCCGGAAGCTCCCCAGTTCCATGAGAGCTCACCCTACCTTCCATGTGTTTAGGGTTAAACCAGCCACAGCAACAACAGTCACAACAGTCCCTTGGTCCCTGTAGCACCACCCCCTCCCCCTCCACATGTGGTCGATGGCGGTCCAGTGCATGCAGTGTGTCGCCTGATTTGCTCCCGTCAACAGGGTAGGGGTCTCCAATACCTTGTGGACTGGGAGGGTTATGGTCCTGAAGAGAGGTGCTGGGTTCCCGATCGCCACATTGTGGATCCCAATCTCATGGCCGACTTTCACCAGCAACACCCCGACCTGCCAGCCAATGAGTCTGCTCGTGGAGGGACCTGCATCTTGCCCCCACATGTCCAGGATGTTAAAGACCGTTCTTTGAGAGAGACGTCTGATGTCGGAGGACATCTCCTCCTGCCAGCTCCTCTCCTCTGGCACAGTCAGCCTCGTCGACTCGGTCTCAAGGTCCGGATCCACTCCCAGCCCTCATCTTAATCATCTCCCAGCAAAACTTCCTACTGCAGTGAGTTTGTGCTATTTCCCCTCCAACACACTCGTTGAGCCTATTTAGAACTGTGAACAATTACCTACTCACGAGCCCCTTTGCATTCCCTGCCTGCTCCGCTGGTCTAGAGATAACTTGCCTGTCTGCCGTATGGGAGACCTGGGTTTGAACCCTGCCACCCTCCACCATTTGTGCTGCTATTGGGTTCACTCTTTACACAATGGGGTCTTTAAAAAAAATCAATTGCAGATTTTTTTTGGGTAGCTAAAATAGATGTTTTAATTTTGCAACAGTGGGCCTTAAGAGGTTAATCCTTCAACATGGTGTAACAATGGTCCAGTGAGTTTTTATCTCTGGTTTGGATTTTGTTTCAGGTGGCAATTTAAAATCAACTTGTTTTGTGGCTTATACAATGGTACCTCAAACAATGGTAGGGATTTAAGTGAGGTTTCCTCCTCTCCTCTCCTGTTCAAGTTCAAGATTCAAGATTCTTTATTGTCATTGAGCATGACATGTCAATGAAATTTGCACTGCAACCCCCATGTTAGAAACAAGATAATAAGAAAGAAAAGAAAGATTAGAAAGAATAAAATTAAGATAACTACAATAAAAGAAACCAACATGCAATAAAAATATTCATAAAGGCAATTAAAAATATACAAGAATGAAAATATACTAAGGCAATAAAATATACTACACAATAAACAATAAAATATACCAGTAAAATGTGCCAACAGAATAAACTATACAAACAGAATAAAATATACACAGTGAAATGTACAAACAGAATAAAATATACCAGTGAAATGTACCAACAGCAGCTGAAATATACTAAAATATAATAATAAAATATATAAACGGTAAACAACAAAAATGTACCAATGAAATGAAATACCAGTGAAAATGAAAATGTGCCAATATCCTAAATTGTATATAATTTAGTTAAGTATGTGTGTGTACTTAAATGTTAAGTACACAGAAGGTGCAGGTGGAGGTGTAAAAGTGCAAGCAAGATGTTAACTGTGCAAAATAAGAGAATAAAATCTTTGGCCTCGTGTATGTCAGTGTGAAGGGAAATATAGCTCTTATTCGTTCCCTCCACTCAAGGAATCTGGTTTGGTCTAAGAATGCCAAGGAAACCCATCAGGAGTGTTTACATGTCACAGACTGGGAATTGTTCCAGGACAGGCTTCAGACAGCTCAGATGATAACAACAGTGGAGTCATTTACATGAAAAGTGATTTACTTTCATGTTTGACTTTTAGTCTCCAGAATGCAAGGGAATGTAATGAGGAAAGAAATGGACAATGATAAAATAAGCGATCTGTTTCACACAAACATGTTCTTTATTGCTTCCAGTTTCTTTACAGTGAAATCATTGCTGACGTGAAAAAGCAGCTTACTTGTATTTCATATATTGGCAATTTCAGGGGAAGATGTCAACAGAATGAATGAAGAATACATATTGGAACAGGCCAGTTGGTCATTTAACTGTAACTGTTACTTTTATGAGCTGGATTTTCCTCGACCCATTATAGCTTTCTTTGTGTTCCAGTCTGGTCTCAGCAGGATTATGTAACATTTGGGTCCAAACAGTGCTACCAAGAGGCCAAAACTGGAGGCCAGGATGGCAAACACCTCCACTGCATCTGCATATTTACCTGGAGAGTTGACATAAGCAGGGACAAAGGCCACCCACACAGCACAGAAGATCAGCATACTAAAAGTAATGAGCTTGGCCTCGTTGAAGTTGTCTGGAAGATTCCTTGCCAGAAATGCTAACAGGAAGCTAAGGATAGCCAATAAGCCAATATAGCCAAGTAACACTGCAAAACCAACTGTGGACCCAACAACACACTCATAAACAATCTTATCATTGTGGTATTTAGTGTTTTTATGCGGAGTTGGTGAGGAAGAGACAAGCCAGGCTGTGCAAATTGCTGCCTGGATAGAAGTAAGAACCATTACTGTCCCCCTCTGCTGCACAGCACCAAACCACTTCAGACTGGCTCCACCTCCTGGCTTGGAGGCCTTGAACACAGCCAGAACCACCATGGTTTTCACCAGGATGCATGAGACACAAAGCACAAAGCTGATCCCAAATGCTGCATGTCTCAGCTGGCATGTCCACAGTCTGGGACGGCCGATAAACAGCAGTGAACACAGGAAACACAACTTAAGTGATACCAAAAGCAGGAAACTCAGTTCTGAATTGTTGGCTCGTACCATGGGTGTGCTGCGATGATAGGTGAAGACCCCCAGGACAACAGCACTGATACATGTACCCAGCAATGATGCAGCAGTCAAGCAGATACCCAGAGGCTCATGGTAGGAGAGGAACTCAATTTTCTTAGGTACACAGTGGTCATGCTCGGGGCTGGACCAGAAGTCCTCTGGACAACTGGTGCACTCCATGGAATCTGACAAAATGGAGAAGATGGTGAGGTACATTTTTGTGCAGGATATTAAATACTATAAAAAACAAAACAAAACAAACATTCATCATGAACACAGACCAGTCTCATTGCTGATCTTTCCCTCAGAACATGTGATGCAGTCAAAACAGCACTCAGGTTCCCCTTTCTTTCTGGCCATGCGAGTACCTGGTGGGCAGCTCTCACTGCACACTGACCGGGGAGGCTGTATGGAAAACAATCAATCCATAACTCTGCATTATACTGCTAAGATCTAAAGTCCAAAAATTGGAAAGTTGTCTGAATGAACAACCTTGTTCGATTCAAAGTTCCAGAAGATTTTGTCTTCATCAATTGTGAGTTCTTCACCTTTGGAATCCGACCTTTTAACCTCACCCACATGCTGAATTTCAGTTCTTCCATCAGGGAGCCACAGCCAGTAGACAATATCATAGATTGGTAAGGCATCACCATTCTCATCAAATGATACTTGATCACCAAAATTTGTGGTGAAATTGACCCTTTGCAAATAATGCAGAAGCTGGAAATGGATGACAGAAATAAAAATAAACAGATAAGAAGTGTGTCAGATTTCATCCAAAAGGAAGTTTATCTACTGTTTATCAAGTGATTTGAAACAAAATCATGAACTTTTTACTGTGTCATTTTTATTTATTAAGTATTGAGACAACCTGAAATTCAAACTGATGTTTTGTATAACTAGCTTGTTAGCATTGGTCACAACCCTGTCACAAAATAAAATAGAAATGGGTTTAATTCTACTATCTCTGCAATTAAATACTTACTTTTTGAAAGAAAATAATCATGTTCATAGTTGTCATTCCAATGTCTTCTTACAAATATGTTTTAAAAAACATTCTGTACAAACAAAGTCACTCAGTAAGTGCTAAACCGTGTCACAGCTATTTTTAAAATGTGAACATGTGGTGTGTAAATTCAGATCACACCTGCCATGGCTCCAGTTTTTGTAAAGTGGCACAGCTGTGCCCGCTGAAAGGACCCCTCCCTGGTTCACACTGCAGCATGTCATCGAGTGCATACGCAAGAGCATACACAGCTTTGTAGATATTATACTCAGGCCTGAGGTCAGACACATCAAAAAACTCAGTCCCCACCATTTCAATGTCTTCCTGTCCAGTGCACAGTGCTCCTCCAGCTTCCACCAAACCTGCTGGATCAAATCTACATTGAAATGTGGATTCCCAAAACTGTCGCACCTGAAATACAATGCATAATAAAGTCAATATTGGCAGAAATGACAATATATTGTGAATGATCTGTTATTGTTTCTTATTGTTTATTTAGATAAAACTGAGACCATATTATTTCCTTGGTTGTCATTGTCACTGTTGTCAGGTCGTATTTTCAAAAGGAACTCCCTGAGGCCTGGTATCTCTCCTCGACGAATGGCGATGCCCAGTGTGCCCCTCAGGTACGGCATGAGGCGAGGTGTATGGAGCACAGTCGATGCTGTCCAAGCTTCACTTGCTATCCACTGCCGGCCAGTCGCATTCTGTCTTGCCACCTGTGTATAGCATGATATAAGATATATGTTTCAGAGATCTGCTGAAAAAAAGTACACAAATCAATACTTTGCAGCAAGTATTGATTTGTGTACAGCAATTCCTTTGTTTGGCATTTTGTCAGTCATGTAAGCACAAATGTGAAAGATGTGACACAAAATTTAACATACGCTCTGTTGCTATCTATTTCAAACAAGGAGTGGTCAGTGTAAACTTAGGTGCACAAGCTTTCATGCATAATGAATGGGCTGAGCTTTCTCAAAATGCATAAATGTTAAGTATTCCAACTTCATATAATTCGAGGATGTTTTTATGCCTTTTACTTATAGCTAGTGGACTTGTCATGTCCACACACTGATGGAAACCATCCAATGTATTCATGTTTAAGGGAATCAGAATCTTCAACAAGTGGAAATGTCTGTTTCATGGTAAAGGTACAGGTAAAGTTACCAAACAATGTCAAAGATTTTGACATGACAATGACTTAATTGGAACTGAGATTTGACTGAAATTAATAATGACTGACAGGATTGTGGTAAGCGAATTTTGATTTGGAGAAACACAAAAACAAGATAAATTAATAAATAAATCATCATGTTATGTTTCTTAAAATCATTGATTTTGAAATTATTTTCACTGTCATTCCAACCTCTTCCATTAGATGAATCAGATCAAACTCATTTGCAAACACCATAACCACACGAGCTGTTGATGTCTTAATCAAATGTACAATCCTCCTGAGTTCAGTTTGTTCACCGTCCCGGGGTAAGACCTCTAAGTAGGCCAGACATCCTCCACCAGACTGAGTGAGGTCAGATTGGAAGGACCGGGCAACATGGAGTCCATAATCATCATCACTGACCAGGAGGCCTACCCAAGTCCAGCCAAAGTGTTTTAGAATCTGAATCATAGCCCATACCTAAATGCATTAATATGATTGGATTATTTTCCAGAAAAATGGATTACAATTAAATTTACAGTTACCTTAAATTATTGTAATGAATATGAAAGATATTCTTAAAATGCTTCACAATGTAATCACACATAATTGACCTGATGAAGAGAAAAGAAAAGGTCTCTGTAATCAACTGACAATTTCTTGTTATACTGCCTGACACAGACACAGTTTGACAGGTCTAAACTCAGTAATGGTGATTCACCTGGAAAGCATCACTTGGGATTGTTCTAAAGAAGGATGGAAACCGTTGCTGATCACTCAGGCAGGAGCATGTGGAATAATAACTCACCTGTAAAGAAATAAACAGTATAACATCAAATGGTTCATCTCATGCAAGTCAGACCCAGTGGAAATATTTTCATATTTCAACAATGTATGACTTTTAAAAATGCCATTCATTCATATGCAGTAAAGATAGAACAGCTGAAAGTATAGAGGACGGGAGACTTACAATGGGCATTTTGTATAAACCTAGTACGTCGGAGGTGGCAATAGAAAATGTAGAGGGGGCATCACCAACAATCCCCAGGACTGGGGGGGTCCCAAAACAGTTCTGCTGAAGCAGAAACTGCTCCTCTCGCCCACTTGCAAGCAATAATGCAGCACTTAATCCAATAACAAGTGCACCACAGTTATCAGAAAGACTGTAGCCCAGAGACACATGAGGGAGCAGATTGGAGTTCTTGTTGATCTCATCAATAGCAAAGGCCATGGTCATGGCATGCCTAAAACCTAGAGTTTTAAATCTAGCACATAAAATACCGCTATTAAACACCAAAAGTATGATGGCTGTGTGAGAAGTGGGTTAATAAACAAAATTGCGAAATTGACGATGGACAAAAATATTACAGACTTGCACACTTTTTACAGAAATATTAGAACATTTCAATAGTTATAATGCAAAGTGGTAAAAAGTGGCACTATTTTTGTTTCATAAGTATTTCAGCACAGTGGCATTTTCATCCTTGCCATGAATAGTCTGAGCAGACAGCATAATTTGCACAGATCCAGGCTGTGTGCTGTATTTGTGTGAAACTTACCCTTTGCAGGTGGGCTGTTGTGGCTCTGAGGTAAATGTCCACTCAGGGAAAACAGAGCTGTAGTGGACCTCAAATAGCCCACCGAGGACCACATCACCAGGCTTGTTCATTTCAACAGGATGAAACTTTCTCCGTAATTTACAAGACGAGGAAAAAGAGGAAGATTCGGAGGAGAAAGAGAAAAAGAACAACATAAGGTAAACACACGAGAGGAAATATTTGCCAGGAAGAGCTCCCATGACTGCCCTCCTCTCCTCACAACTGTTTCTTCATCCAGCATTACTTAATTTTATATGTAGGGCTATGTCATCTCCATTGCATGCTTTCCGTCATCGTTTAATCTTTCACACCACCCATTAGGGTGTGTGCTGTGGGTGCAGGACACAAGACACAGGTAAACTTAATTATGTTTATCTAACAAAAATGAAAATAAGTATATCACTTTTTGATGACTGATAAATATACTAAACGGCCTAAATATAAAGATATATGGCCTTAACATAAGCATAGATACCCAAATATGAATATAGATGACCTAAGTATTTATTGCCTGAGATAAATACAGATCTTTGTCTAAATAAATATTTTTTGGAGAAGACCTACACAAACCTTCAGACAAACAGATTTAAAGCATACAATTTCTGTGGTATTGTCATCAATTTCTTTTGGAACTTGGACTTGGGTATGGCCTTATATTGTGGTCCTGCTGTGTTTTCCAGCGAATAAGGCCCAGGTATAGTCATCTGCAGGCATCTATTTGCAAAAAAATATTCAGGGAGAAATAAAAACTTTTACCTACAGTGTGTTCAAACTTGAATTACTTTGAGTGTTTCATTTAAAAGAGACCAAAACCATGCATATGCAAGGAACAGCTTTCAATTTACTTTGGGTATGTCTTGGATATAAGATAAGATAAAACTTTATTAATCCCCAGCCGGAGAAATTTGGGTTTTGATGTATATAGCTTTAGCTGTTGGATTAAACAACCACTGTATTTTTACATGCAGAACTCTGCAGATACATTTTAAATGTAAAATAAAAACATTAAGTAATACATCAACAGCAGAATAAGGCTGAATCCCACTGATAATAATAACTAATCACATTCAAAAGAGAGCACTGAAATCTTTCAGTCACCTGAAATGCAGGCCCACTGATGCAAGGTTGTTGGCTAAAAACAGCTTGTCAGTCTAGGTTATCTTTGCTACTCAGATCTCCTTTACCAGTGTGTTTCTGGCATGCTTGTACAAAATTCAGTTGAAGTATTTACACAAGTTTTATTTGGCGCACAAGACCTCACACATAAGACGTCACAGTGTCAGTGAGATGTTTGTAGCTGTACCCACATAAACAATTCAATCAGTGCAGTAAAAGGCCTTTAATTTCAGCTCTGCCTCACTGGTCCAGCTCATAGATTTGACCACAGTCTAACTAGATACTAGTTTCTGCCAGTAAGTCAGGAGAAGATGAAATGGAAAGTGACGAGAGAGTCCCAGAGATGCAGGGGGTCCTTTAACCCAGAATATGGTGTTGGTATATCCTGCATTGCAGTGTCTGCAGCGCCCTCTGTTCGTCTTCACTGGTAAAAGGGCGATGAGGTCCTTGCATGCATCCAACGGTGGGTGTGCAGATGACCTTTTGGCTGGGATCCCATTTGATGGACTTCCATCACCTGATGATCTCTTCTGAGCACTCATGGGGCTCCTTGATGTCTCTGTCTGTGTTTCTGAGCTATTGCCCAAAGATGGTCGTCCTCTCCTTGGTGTGTTGAGTGTTGTACTCACCAGGATGAGAGAGGATGCTAGTTGTGCCTGAAACTGTCTCCTGTTCAGTATCTCCTTCTTTGAAATATTGAGAGCTTTGCAGTCCCGCTTGTAGAGGAATGCCAAGGAAACCCACCAGGAGTGTTTCCATGTCACAGACTGGGAATTGTTGCAGGACAGGCTCCAGACAGCTCAGATGATAACAACACTAGGATTAGTTACATGAAAATTGATTTAATTTCATGTTTGACTTTTAGTGGAATGAAAATTGAGGCAAAGCCATTCAAAGTCTCCAAAATGCGAGGGAATGTGATGATGAAAGAAATGGACAATGATAAAATAAGCGATCTGTTTCACACAAACATGTTCTTTATTGCTTCCAGTTTCTTTACAGTGAAATCATTGCTGACGTTAAAAAGCTGGTTACGTGTATTTTATACATTGGCAATTTCAGGGGCAGATGTCAACAGAATGAATGAAGAATACATATTGGAACAGGCCAGTTGGTCATTTAACTGTGACTGTTATTTTTATGAGCTGGATTTTCCTCGACCCATTATAGCTTTCTTTGTGTTCCAGTCTGGTCTCAGCAAGATTATGTAACATTTGGGTCCAAACAGTGCTACCAAGAGACCAAAACTGGAGGCCAGGATGGCAAACACCTCCACTGCATCTGCATATTTACCTGGAGAGTTGACATAAGCAGGGACAAAGGCCACCCACACAGCACAGAAGATCAGCATACTAAAAGTAATGAACTTGGCCTCGTTGAAGTTGTCTGGAAGATTCCTTGCGAGAAATGCTAACAGGAAGCTAAGGATAGCCAATAAGCCAATATAGCCAAGTAACACTGCAAAACCAACTGTGGACCCAACAACACACTCAAAAACGATCTTATCATTGTGGTATTGAGTGTTTTTATGCGGAGTTGGTGAGGAAGAGACAAGCCAGGCAGTGCAAATTGCTGCCTGGATAGAAGTAAGAGCCATTACTGTCCCTCTCTGCTGCACAGCACCAAACCACTTCAGACTGGCTGCACCTCCTGGCTCGGAGGCCTTGAACACAGCCAGAACCACCATGGTTTTCACCAGGATGCATGAGACACAAAGCACAAAGCTGATCCCAAATGCTGCATGTCTCAGCTGGCATGTCCACAGCCTGGGACGGCCGATAAACAGCAATGAACACAGGAAACATAGTTTAAGTGATACCAAAAGCAGGAAACTAAGTTCTGAATTGTTGGCTCGTACCACGGGTGTGCTGCAATGATAGGTGAAGACCCCCAGGACAACAGCACTGACACATGTACCCAACAATGATGCAGCAGTCAAGCAGATACCCAGAGGCTCATGGTAGGAGAGGAACTCAATTTTCTTTGGCACACAGTGGTCATGCTCAGGGCTGGACCAGAAGTCCTCTGGACAACTGGTGCACTCCATGGAATCTGACAAAAAGGGGAAGATGGTGAGGTACATTCTTGTGCAGGATACTATATTATTAAAAAAAAAAAAAAAAAAATCATCATGAACACAGACCAGTCTCATTGCTGATCTTTCCCTCAGAACATGTGATGCAGTCAAAACAGCACTCAGGTTCCCCTTTCTTTCTGGCCATGCGGGTACCTGGAGGGCAGCTCTCACTGCAAACTGACTGGGGAGGCTGTATGGAGAAAAATCAATCTGTCACTCTACATTATTCTATACTGCTAAGATCTAAAGTCCAAAAATTGGAAGGTTGTCTGAAAGAGCACAAACAACCTTGTTCGATTCAAAGTTCCAGAAGATTTTGTCTTCATCAATTGTGAGTTCTTCACCTTTGGAGTCCGACCTTTTAACCTCACCCACATTCTGAACTTCAGTTCTTCCATCAGGGAGCCAGAGCCAGTTGACGATATCATAGATTGGTAAGACATCACCATTCTCATCAAATGACACTTGATCACCAAATTTTGTGGTGAAGTTGACCTTTTGCAAATAATGCAGAAGCTGGAAATGGATGACAGAAATAAAAATAAACAGATAAGAAGTGTGTCAGATTTTATCCAAGAGGAAGTTTATCTCACTGTTCAAGTGATTTGAAACAAAATCATGACCTTTTTACTGTGTAGTTTTTGTGTAAGTATTGAGACAACCTGAAATTCAAACTGATTTTTTGTATCACTAGCTTATTAGCATTAGTCACAACCCTGTCACAAAATAGAATCGAAATGGGTTTAATTCTGCTATCTCTGTAATTAAATACTTACTTTTTGAAAGAAAATAATCAAGTTTGTAGTTGTCATTCCAATGTCTTCTTACAAATATGTTTTAAAAAACATTCTGTACCAACAAAGTCAGTAAGTGCTTAACAGTGTCACAGCTATTTTTAAAATGTGAACATGTGGTGTGTAAATTCAGATCACACCTGCCATGGCTCCAGTTTTTGTAAAGTGGCACAGCTGTGCCCGCTGAAAGGACCCCTCCCTGGTTCACACTGCAGCATGTCATCGAGTGCATACGCAAGAGCATACACAGCTTTGTAGATATTATACTCAGGCCTGAGGTCAGACACATCAAAAAACTCAGTCCCCACCATTTCAATGTCTTCCTGTCCAGTGCACAGTGCTCCTCCAGCTTCCACCAAACCTGCTGGATCAAATCTACATTGAAATGTGGATTCCCAAAACTGTCTCACCTGAAATACAACGCATAATAAAATCAATATTGGCAGAAATGAAAATATATTGTTTATGATCTGTTATTGTTTCTTATTGTTATTTTAGAACAAACTGAGACCATATTATTTCCATGGTTGTCATTGTCATTGTGGTCAGGTCGTATTTTCAAGAGGAACTCCCTGAGGCCTGGTATCTCTCCTCGACGAATGGCGATGCCCAGTGTGCCCCTCAGGTACGGCATGAGGCGAGGTGTATGGAGCACAGTCGATGCTGTCCAAGCTTCACTTGCTATCCACTGCCGGCCAGTCGCATTCTGTCTTGCCACCTGTGTATAGCATGATATAAAATATATGTTTCAGAGTTCTGCTGAAAAAAAATACTGTGTGCTTTGCAGCAAGTATTGATTTATGTCCAACAATTCCTTTGTTTGGCATTTTGTCAGTCATGTAAGCACAAATGTGAAAGATGTGACCCAGAATTTAACATACGCTCTGCATGTTGCTATCTATTTCAAACAAGGAGTGGTCAGTATAATCTTAGGTGCACAAGCACTTCTGCTGTTTCATGCACAATAGGTGGGCTGAGTTTTCTCAAAATGCATAAATGTTATGTATTCTTTTTGTGAGCTCCCCTTTATAAACAAAACAACTTCATATAGTTCAAGGGATTTTTTATGGCTTTATCTTATGGCTGGTGGACTCATGACAATGGCTTAATTGGAACTGAGATTTAACACATAAACAACATAAATAAATCATTCATCATGTTATGTTTCTTAAAATCATTGATTTTGAAGTTATATCTACTGTCATTCCAACCTCTTCCATCAGATGAATCATATGAAACTCATGTGCAAACACCATAACCACACGAGCTGTTGATGTCTTTATCAAATGTACAATCCTCCCGAGTTCAGTTGATTCACTGTCCAAGGGTAAGACCTCTAAGTAGGCCAGACAACCTCCACCAGACTGAGTGAGGTCAGATTGGAAGGACCGGGCAACATGGAGTCCATAATCATCATCACTGACCAGGAGGCCTACCCAAGTCCAGCCAAAGTGTTTTAGAATCTGAATCATAGCCCATACCTAAATGGATATATCAATATGAATGGATTATTTTACAGAAAAATATACTAAAATTAAAGATACAAATAACTTAAATTATTGTAATGAACATGAAAGATATTCTGAAATGCTTCACAATGTAATCACACATAATTGACCTGATGAAGAGAAATGGTCTCTGTCATCAACTGACAATTTCTTGTTATACTGCCTGACACAGACACAGTTTGACAGGTCTAAACTCAGTAATGGTGATTCACCTGGAAAGCATCACTTGGAATTGTTCTAAAGAAGGATGGAAACCGTTGCCGATCACTCAGGCAGGAACATGTGGAAAAATAACTCACCTGTAAAGAAATAAACAGTATAACATCAAATGGTTCATCTCGTGCAAGTCAGACCCACTGGAAATATTTTCATATTTCAACAATGTATGACTTTTAAAAATGCCATTCATTCAAATGCAGTAAAGATAGAACAGTTGAAAGTATAGAGGACGGGAGACTTACAATGGGTATTTTGTATAAACCTAGTACGTTGGAGGTGGCAATAGAAAATGTAGAGGGGGAATCACCAACAATCCCCAGGACTGGGGGGGTCCCGAAACAGTTCTGCTGAAGTAGAAACTGCTCCTCTCGCCCACTTGCAAGTAACAATGCAGCACTGAATCCAACAACAAGTGCACCACAGTTATCAGAAAGACTGTATCCCAGAGACACATTAGGGAGCAGATTGGAGTTCTTGTTGATCTCATCAATAGCAAAGGCCATGGTCATGGCATGCCTGAAACCTAGAGTGTCAAAGCTAGCACATAAAATACTACTATTAAACACCAAAAGTATGATGGCTGTTTAAGAAGTTGGTTAATAAACATTTTTTTTACAAAAATACACACTTTTAACAGAAATATTAGAACATTTCAATAGTTATAATGCAAAGTGGTAAAAAGTGGCACTATTTATGTTTCCTAAGTATTTCAGCACAGTGGCATTTTCATCCTTGCCATGAATAGTCTGAGCAGACAGCATAATTTGCACAGATCCAGGCTGTGTGCTGTATTTGTGTGAAACTTACCCTTTGCAGGTGGGCTGTTGTGGCTCTGAGGTAAATGTCCACTCAGGGAAAACAGAGCTGTAGTGGACCTCAAATAGCCCACCGAGGACCACATCACCAGGCTTGTTCATTTCAACAGGATGAAACTTTCTCCGTAATTTACAAGACGAGGAAAAAGAGGAAGATTCGGAGGAGAAAGAGAAAAAGAACAACATAAGGCAAACACACGAGAGGAAATATTTGCCAGGAAGAGCTCCCATGACTGCCCTCCTCCCCTCACTACTGTTTCTTCATCCAGCATTACTTAATTTTATATGTGGGGCTATGTCATCCCCATTGCATGCTTTCCGTCATTGTTTAATCTTTCACACCACCCATTGGGGCGTGTACTATGGGGGCAGGACAAAAGACACAGGTATACTTAGTTATGCCTACCTAACAAAAATAAAAATATGTATATCATGTGTTGTTGATCTTATATTGTTTTTGTAGTGCTTTTAGTCATTATTCAAATATATTTTCTAAATGTCTCAAGATTGTAATCTACCACATAGTATTGATTCTATAAGTGGTTTCTTCTCTTCTTTCATGTAGGCTGAGCCAATTGCAACTGCTTGTGCAGATGACTGGCACTGCATATACCCAATGAAATTCTGAAAACAAGGAGATGCTGCTTCAGTGGGTAATTTCCGGTCAAATCAAGGAAGGGAGCACAAAAAGGGATATTATACAGGGTTTATACTGATAAATATACTAAAGGGCCTCAATATAAAGATATATAGCCTAAACACAAGCATAGATACCCAAAATCTGCAGGCATCTATTTGTCAAAAAATATTCAGGGAGAAATCAAAACTTTCACCTGCAGTGTGTTCAAACTTCAATGACTTTGAGTGTTACATTTAAAAGAGACGAAAAACATGCATATGCAAGGAACAGCTTTCAATTTACTTTGGGTATGTCTTGGATATAAGATAAGATAAAACTTTATTAATCCCCAGCCGGAAAAATTTGGGTATATATGTATATAGCTTTAGCTGTTGGATTAAACATCCACTGTATCTTTACATGCAGAACTCTGCAGATACATTTTAAATGTACAAATAAAAACATTAAGAAATGCATCAACAGCAGAATTAGGCTGAATCCCACTGATAGAGAGCACTCAAATCTTTCAGTCTGTAACAGCCCTGGTGAGCTCAGACTCAGATGCAGAGAAAAACACAGGAGGCAGAGTGACGTTCAAACCTAAAATTACTGTCTTTACTATGATCCAAAAAAAAAAAAAAAGGCAAACACAAGGAGTCCACTAAGGCAAACAAAACAGACAGGAAAAAGGCAGAACTCTTCAAAATCAATAGCAGGGAAGGTCTAACCAAACTTGGGAGCCAAACACAGCAAAAAACACGAGGTGAAGTCGCAGGGAACAAAGACAATCTGGCAGAGACATGAGGAGCTTGAGGGGGTATATACAAACAGGGAAGGGAAGGAAGGCAATCAGGGGCAGGTGAGTAAGTGGCCTCAGGTGGGGTTGATGAGAGGCGGGAAAACACAGGAAACTGAAATGACACAAGAGGTAGAGTGACAAAAATAAAACAGGAAACAGCATGACAGGATCCAGAATGTTACACAGTCACCTGATCTGGGACGGCCGATAAACAGGCCCACTGATGCAGGGTTGTTGGCTAAAAACAGCTTGTCAGTCTAGGTTCTCTTTGCTACTCAGATCTCCTTTGCCAGTGTATTTCTGGCATGGTTGTACAAAATTCGATTCAAGTATGTGCACAAGTTTTATTTGGCGCACAAGACCTCAAACATAAGATGTCACAGTGTGAGTGAGATGTCTGTAGCTGTACCCACTGTCATGACCCATGCTGTGCATGCCGTTTTTTTGTTAAAGTTTCCCCTTCTGTGTTGTCTGGATTTTGTCACGTCCTGTTTTATTTTGAAGGGACATGTTTTGTTTCTTTGTTTGCTTTACTTCCTGTGTTTTCCCACCCTTGTGATTGTCTGATGTGTTTCACCTGTGTGTCATTCATGTTCCCCCTTGCGTATTTAAGTCCATGTCTTCCTCCCTGTCTTTGTCGGGTTCTTAAGGTCTTTCATAGCCATTTGTTCCTCCTTCGAGAGAGTTTTCTGTTCTTTATTTTATACATTGATAGTCATCTTAGTCTTATCCCCTGCTCTGTTGTGTTGCGTGTTTGTGTTAATTCAATGTTTCCTGGTGTTGTCTTTGTTCTCTGTGTGAATCCTTTTTTCCTAGTGTGTCTGGAATCATAGTTCCCGAGTTTTGGTTTTCATTGGTTTTCTTTGTGTCTAATAAATTTGTTTTATTTGAATCTGCGCTCCCCGAGTGTCTGCATCTGGGTTCACCTCTTAGTTTCCCCTTAAATTCCCACCTTCCTGACACCCACAAAAACAATCCAATCAGTGCAGTAAAAGGCCTTTAATTTCAGCTCTGCCTCACTGGTCCAGCTCATAGATTTGACCACAGTCTAACTAGATACTAGTTTCTGCCAGTAAGTCAGGAGAAGATGAAATGGACAGTGACGAGAGAGTCCCAAAGCTGCTTGGGGTCCTTTAACCCAGAATATGGTGTTATTATATCCTGCATTGCAGTGTCTGCAGCGCCCTCTGTTCGTCTTCACTGGTAAAAGGGCGATGAGGTCCTTGCATGCATCCAACGGTGGGTGTGCAGATGACCTTTTGGCTGGGATCCCATTTGATGGACTTCCATCACCTGATGATCTCTTCTGAGCACTCAAGGGGCTCCTTGATGTCTCTGTCTGCGTTTCTGAGCTATTGCCAAAAGATCGTCCTCGTCCTCGTCCTCGCCTGAAACTGTCTCCTGTTCAGTATCTCCTTCTTTGAAATATTGAGAGCTTTGCAGTCCCGCTTGTAGAGGAATGCCAAGGAAACCCACCAGGAGTGTTTCCATGTCACAGACTGGGAATTGTTCCAGGACAGGCTCCAGACAGCTCAGATGATAACAACACTGGGATTAGTTACGAAAAAAGTGATTTAATTATGTGTTTGACTTTTAGTCGAGTGAAAATTGAGGCAAAGCCATTCAAAGTCTCCAAAATGCGAGGTAATGTGATGAAAGAAATGGACAATGATAAAATAAGCGATCTGTTTCACACAAACATGTTCTTTATTGATTCCAGTTTCTTTACAGTAAAATCATTGCTGACGTTAAAAAGCAGGTAACTTGTTTTTCATATATTGACAATTTCAGGGGAAGATCTCAACAGAATGAATGAAGAATACATATTGGATCAGGCCAGTTGGTCATTTAACTGTAACTGTTATTTTTATGAGCTGGATTTTCCTCGACCCATTATAGCTTTCTTTGTGTTCCAGTCTGGTCTCAGCAGGATTATGTAACATTTGGGTCCAAACAGTGCTACCAAGAGGCCAAAACTGGAGGCCAGGATGGCAAACACCTCCACTGCATCTGCATATTTACCTGGAGAGTTGACATAAGCAGGGACAAAGGCCACCCACACAGCACAGAAGATCAGCATACTAAAAGTAATGAGCTTGGCCTCATTGAAGTTGTCTGGAAGATTCCTTGCGAGAAATGCTAACAGGAAGCTAAGGATAGCCAATAAGCCAATATAGCCAAGTAACACTGCAAAACCAACTGTGGACCCAACGACACACTCATAAACGATCTTATCATTGTGGTATTGAGTGTTTTTATGCGGAGCTGGTGAGGAAGAGACAAGCCAGGCTGTGCAAATTGCTGCCTGGATAGAAGTAAGAGCCATTACTGTCCCCCTCTGCTGCACAGCACCAAACCACTTCAGACTGGCTCCACCTCCTGGCTCGGAGGCCTTGAACACAGCCAGAACCACCATGGTTTTCACCAGGATGCATGAGACACAAAGCACAAAGCTGATCCCAAATGCTGCATGTCTTAGCTGGCATGTCCACAGTCTGGGACGGCCGATAAACAGCAATGAACACAGGAAACATAGCTTAAGTGATACCAAAAGCAGGAAACTCAGTTCTGAATTGTTGGCTCGTACCACGGGTGTGCTGCGATGATAGGTGAAGATCCCCAGGACAACAGCACTGATACATGTACCCAACAATGATGCAGCAGTCAAGCAGATACCCAGAGGCTCATGGTAGGAGAGGAACTCAATTTTCTTTGGCACACAGTGGTCACGCTCGGGGCTGGACCAGAAATCCTCTGGACAACTGGTGCACTCCATGGAATCTAACAAAAAGGGGAAGATGGTGAGGTACATTCTTGTGCAAGATGTAAAATACTTTTCAAAAAAAAATCATCATGAACACAGACCAGTCTCATTGCTGATCTTTCCCTCAGAACATGTGATGCAGTCAAAACAGCACTCAGGTTCCCCTTTCTTTCTGGCCATGCGGGTACCTGGAGGGCAGCTCTCACTGCAAACTGACTGGGGAGGCTGTATGGAGAAAAATCAACCGGTAGCTCTACATTATTCTATACTGCTAAGATCTAAAGTCCAAAAATTGGAAGGTTGTCTGAAAGAGCACAAACAACCTTGTTTGATTCAAAGTTCCAGAAGATTTTGTCTTCATCAATTGTGAGTTCTTCACCTTTGGAATCCGACCTTTTAACCTCACCCACATTCTGAACTTCAGTTCTTTCAGGGAGCCACAGCCAGTTGACGATATCATAGATTGGTAAGGCATCACCATTCTCATCAAATGATACTTGATCACCAAATTTTGTGGTGAAGTTGACCTTTTGCAAATAATGCAGAAGCTGGAAATGGATGACAGAAATAAAAATAAACAGATAAGAAGTGTGTCAGATTTTATCCAAGAGGAAGTTTATCTCACTGTTCAAGTGATTTGCAACAAAATCATGACCTTTCTACTGTGTAGTTTTTAGTATTGAGACAACCTGAAATTCAAACTGATGTTTTGTATAACTAACTTGTTAGCATTGGTCACAACCCTGTCACAAAATAAAATCGAAATGGGTTTAATTCTGCTATCTCTGTAATTAAATACTTACTTTTTGAAAGAAAATAATCAAGTTCATAGTTGTCATTCCAATGTCTTCTTACAAATATGTTTTAAAAAACATTCTGTACGAACAAAGTCAGTCAGTAAGTGCTTAACCGTGTAGCATCTTTTTTTAAAACCTGAACATGTGGTGTGTAAATTCATATCACACCTGCCATCGCTCCAGTTTTTGTAATTATCTCCACAAAAATAAATTACGAAGCATCTCAGGGTATAGTGGCTGTTTTCAGAACATAACCTGGTGCATTGAAAATTGATATCACACCTGCCATGGCTCCAGTTTTTGTAAAGTGGCACAGCTGTGCCCACTGAAAGGACCCCTCCCTGGTTCACACTGCAGCATGTCATCGAGTGCATACGCAAGAGCATACACAGCTTTGTAGATATTATACTCAGGCCTGAGATTTGAAAGATCCAAAAACTCAGTCCCGACCATTTCAATATTTTCCTGTCCAGTGCACAGTGCTCCTCCAGCTTCCACCAAACCTGCTGGATCAAATCTACATTGAAATGTGGATTCCCAAAACTGTCTCACCTGAAATACAACATATAATAAAGTCAATATTGGCAGAAATGAAAATATATTGTTCATGATCTCTTATTGTTTCTTATTGTTATTTTAGAACAAACTGAGACCATATTATTTCCATGGTTGTCATTGTCATTGTGGTCAGGTCGTATTTTCAAGAGGAACTCCCTGAGGCCTGGTATCTCTCCTCGACGAATGGCGATGCCCAGTGTGCCCCTCAGGTACGGCATGAGGCGAGGTGTATGGAGCACAGTCGATGCTGTCCAAGCTTCACTTGCTATCCACTGCCGGCCAGTCGCATTCTGTCTTGCCACCTGTGTATAGCATGATATAAAATATATGTTTCAGAGTTCTGCTGAAAAAAAATACTGTGTGCTTTGCAGCAAGTATTGATTTATGTCCAACAATTCCTTTGTTTGGCATTTTGTCAGTCATGTAAGCACAAATGTGAAAGATGTGACCCAGAATTTAACATACGCTCTGCATGTTGCTATCTATTTCAAACAAGGAGTGGTCAGTATAATCTTAGGTGCACAAACACTTCTGCTGTTTCATGCACAATAGTTGGGCTGAGTTTTCTCAAAATGCATAAATGTTCAGTTTTCTTTTTTTGTGAGCTTCCCTTTATCATGAAAACAACTTTTTTTTATGACTTTTACTTATAGCTAGCGGACATGTCATGTCCACACACTGATGGAAACCCTCAAATTTTTTCATGTTTAAGGAAATCGGAATCTTTAACAAGTGGAAATGTTTGTTTCATGGTAAAGGTACAGGTAAAGGTATCAAACATTGTCAAAGATTTTGACTTTACAGTGGCTTAATTGGAACTGAGATTTAATTGATCATTGATCATGATTGACAGGACTGTGTTTGGTGAATTTTGAATTGAGAAACTCAAAAACAACATAAATAAATCATTCATCATGTTATGTTTCTTAAAATCATTGATTTTGAAGTTATATCTACTGTCATTCCAACCTCTTCCATCAGATGAATCATATGAAACTCATGTGCAAACACCATAACCACACGAGCTGTTGATGTCTTTATCAAATGTACAATCCTCCTGAGTTCAGTTGATTCACTGTCCCAGGGTAAGACCTCTAAGTAGGCCAGACAACCTCCACCAGACTGAGTGAGGTCAGATTGGAAGGACCGGGCAACATGGAGTCCATAATCATCATCACTGACCAGGAGGCCTACCCAAGTCCAGCCAAAGTGTTTTAGAATCTGAATCATAGCCCATACCTAAATGGATATATCAATATGAATGGATTATTTTACAGAAAAATATACTAAAATTAAAGATACAAGTAACTTAAATTATTGTAATGAATATAAAAGATATACTCAAAAATGCTTCACAATGTAATCACACATAATTGACCTGATGAAGAGAAAAGAAAAGGTCTCTGTCATCAACTGACAATTTCTTGTTATACTGCCTGAAGCAGACATAGTTTAAAGGTCTAAACTCGGTCATGGTGATTCACCTGGAAAGCATCACTTGGGATTGTTCTAAAGAAGGATGGAAACCGTTGCCGATCACTCAGGCAGGAACATGTGGAAAAATAACTCACCTGTAAAGAAATAAACAGTATAACATCAAATGGTTCATCTCATGCAAGTCAGACCCAGTGGAAATATTTTCATATTTCAACAACGTATGACTTTTAAAAATGCCATTCATTCAAATGCAGTAAAGATAGAATAACTGAAAGTATAGAGGACGGGAGACTTACAATGGGTATTTTGTATAAACCCAGTACGTTGGAGGTAGCTATAGAAAATGTAGAGAGGGAATCACCAACAATCCCCAGGACTGGGGGGGTCCCAAAACAGTTCTGCTGAAGTAGAAACTGCTCCTCTCGCCCACTTGCAAGTAATAATGCAGCACTGAATCCAACAACAAGTGCACCACAGTTATCAGAAAGACTGTATCCCAGAGACACATTAGGGAGCAGATTGGAGTTCTTGTTGATCTCATCAATAGCAAAGGCCATGGTCATGGCCTGCCTGAAACCTAGAGTGTCAAATCTAGCACATAAAATACCGCTATTAAACACCAAAAGTATGATGGCTGTTTGAGAAGTGGGTTAATAAACAAAATTGCGAAATTGATGGATATTAAATATTACAGAGTTGCAAAAACACACTTTTATTTCAATAGTTATCATGTAAAGTGTTATAAAAAGTGATACTATTTATGTTTCATAAGTATTTTAGCACAGTGGCATTTTCATCCTTGCCATGAATAGTCTAAGCAGACAGCATAATTTGCACAGATCCAGGGTGTGTGCTGTATTTGTGTGAAACTTACCCTTTGCAGGTGGGCTGTTGTGGCTCTGAGGTAAATGTCCACTCAGGGAAAACAGAGCCATAGTGGACCTCAAACAGCCCACCGAGGACCACATCACCAGGCTTGTGTACTTCATTAAGATGAAACTTTCTCCGTAATTTACAAGATGAAGGAAAAGAGGAAGATACAGAGCAGAAAGAGAAAAAGAACAACATAAGGTAAACACAAGAGAGGAAATATTTGCCAGGAAGAGCTCCCATGACTGCCCTCCTCCCCTCACTACTGTGTCTTTGTCCAGCATTACTTAATTTTATATGTGGGGCTATGTCATCCCCATTGCATGCTTTCCGTCATTGTTTAATCTTTCACGCCACCCATTGGGGCGTGTGCTGTGGGGGCAGGACCTAAGACACCGGTAAACTTAGTTATGTTTTCCTAGCAAAAATAAAAAATATGTATGTCACTTTTTTTTCATCTTATATTGTTTTTGGAGTGATTTTGGTCAGTATTCAAATATATTTTCTAAATGTCCACAGATTGTAATCTACTACATAGAAATGATTCGTCGTCTATAAGTGTATAATTTTTTTTATTTTTTTCTCAATAAAACTTGTTATGTGTGCCATTGTAGTTTGGCAATACCTTTTTGGAATTCTTAAAGGTGTGCATCATGCTGTACTTAACCAAGTTTTAGCCAGGAATCGTGTTTTTCTAACCTGACGTGCCAGATGCAATGTTACACAGAACTGAAGTTGTCCTTGGAAACTGTTTGGAAAAGAGCAAGACATGCGTGGCCTGTGATTAGATGAACCATCTGTCAATCACCGTCTATCATGGGACAACTTGCTTGCAAGATCTTGCATGATCTGGTGTGATCTCGCTGATCCAGCTGCTTTGTCAGGTCAGTGTTGTTCTGAGAAATTCTCGTATATATGGAATTGTATAGTGTTGCTATTGTGACGGTGGGTGCAGAGAGAGACCCAGGAGCAGAAACGGAGAGGGTTAACAAAAGTTTTATTTTCACAAAAGGGCAATAACTCAAACAGTCGCTGGCAGCGTGAGGTCCAAACAAACACAAACTCAAAGAGGTCCAGAGAGTGCTGGGCTGTGTGGGCATGGGAGGCACTGGAACAGAAAGAAGAGAGACAAGCAATTACTCCAAACAGGTTTAACACGAGATCAAAAAGTACTTTACCACGAGAGACTCAAGACCAACTGATACCACGGTACGTGGAAGTATACTCTGGCGTCGAGGAGCGTCTCCGCAGAGATTAAATAGGCGTCCTAATTTCCGGAAGTGAACTCAGGTGTGCCCAATCACTCCTCGACGCATCGGGGGGGGGGAAGGGAGCCTCAGGAAAACAAAACGTAAAGTTAAAGCCAACACAACAGAACACAGGAAGTGGACCTTCAAATTAAATGCACAGACAATACCAACCGCCACAGCTATGGTATTATCATGAGCTCAATCAAAATTATTTCATTTGATGTTAAAAGACTCAATCACGAAGGCAAAAGGTTACATACTTCACTGTCGAGAAAGAGATATGTCTGAATGAATTGGAAAATAATTCTGCTTTTTGTGTTGTCCCTCATTTCTGTCTGACAGCATTTTTCTTTCCTCCCTCTCTGTCAGCAGGTAGAGCGTGACAGAGAGGTGGGCCTGATCTCCTCAGGAGCAAGCCTCATTAGATACACCTGCTCCTCATCAGTAATCACACCGGCTTCTTTAGCCATCACCAATTCGACTCCTGTGCCAGATTATTCTCCATGCTCTCGCCCCCACCAGTCTCGCTCCTGAGTGATCGCCTACCTCTCTCCGCATACCCATTGCCTAACTGTGATTTTCACTAATGAGTTTTGTCCTGGACACTACTTTCTATTCCAGAGTGCACTCTTCCCTTATGGTGATTTTGTGTTTGTTCTTTATTTTGCTACTTTCCCCTCTGCTGTAATTTTTGTTGTTGTTTCTACGAAGAGTGAGTTTTTCCCTGCAAAGGTGATTGTTTGTTCTATTAATTAATGGTTTTTCGAACGTCTCTGCAACTGGGTCCCGGCTCTCCTTCAATAACAGAATAATCTGGACAGAATGGACTCAGCAAAGTTGGAAAACCTCAAACGGGTGCTCTCGAGCCAAGCGGCCCTGGTAAACCAGCACTAGTCATCCCTGCTCCAGGTAATGGAGCACCTGCAGCAACTCACCGCCAGCGTTACCCAACTGAGCGGACAACTGGCGGCCATGAAGGGCCAGCTCATCCCACCATCCTCCCTGTGCCACCCTGCCACTGACCCAGTCGCCAGTGCCACGACACTGACCTGAGAGCTTTTCGTCCCCATACCTGCCAGGTATTCAGGAGATTTAGGGACATGTGCACGGTTCCTCCACCAATGCTCACTAGTTTTCACTCAGCAACCAAGCACGCATTCCACTTACCAATGCACGGTAGCTTTTGTAATGAGCCTACTCACATTTTCTGAAGAAATGAGAAGGGTTTTTGACCACCCAGTTAAGGGCCTAAAAGCTGTTGGCCAGCTGTGCCCTGTTGTAGATTTACAACAGGGCACCCAGTCAGTATCCTAATACATGATACATGATCAGTTTCCGCATTTTGGCAGCAGAAAGTGTGGGGGGCTAGAAAGTTCTTCAAGGGGCTAGCGGTTGAAATGAATGATGAACTAGTGATACGTGAAGATAGCACCTCACTAAAAAACCTGAAAGACATACGATTCGACAACAGGTTTAGGGAAAGAGACAGGGAACAGATGGGTAGGAAGAGAAGACCGCTCTCCACCGGGCCACAGCCCAGCTGTCCAGCGTCCATACTGGCCACCCACAGCTTCACGCACGTCACCAGCGAGACTTGCCAGACCCCAGCCGAGGACACCATGCAGTTGGGACGGACTTGCCTGACCCCGGCCGAATATCAACGACGGATGCAAGGGAAGCTGTACCTCTACTGCAGCCGGGAGGGACATTTCCTCACCCACTGTCTGGAGGTGCCAAAAAAGCCAGGCTCACCAGCAGGCAGGAGGTCGCTCCGTTCCTCCGAAATTTACCTGGGGCACAGTGCTACATTACACATTACATTACATTACATTTCACAAAAGGAAAAACATCACAAAATGTTTTCAAACATAAAAGAGACAGTGAAATCGGCAAGAAGGGCGATAAACCGTTTGGGGGCAGCCGTGGCCTAGAGGTTGGAAAAGTGGCTTGTGATTGGAAGGTCGCCGGTTCAATTCCCTCACTGGACTGGCAGAATACTCGGGTGTGGTGGAGTATTCCCTCCCCCTCCATTAGCTGGCTGATGTGCCCCTGAGCAAGGCCCAAGAGCAGCACACTGCTCCTGTGTGTGGTTCACTGCATGTGTGTGTTTCTTCAAAACAGAGATGGGTGAAATGCAGAGAATAATTTCCCAGTCTTGGGATCAATAAAAATATAAAGAATCAGTTTAATCAAAAATGTCTTTATTTCTTCAAGGTTCCTCTAAATTTGTTGTTAAACATCTCCTAAGTTAAAAAGCAGGTTTATTATTTGTCGTAAATTGGCCATTTTAGCAGCCAATCAATGCAAATGTATTAGTTCACTCTAGCCAACATATTCTCAATTTGTTCCCATTATGTTTGCTTGGTCAGGACCCTGTGGTGTCACTTTTGAAGGTACAGGGTACCCCTTTAGCATAATTTTTCAACGTGTGGGGCTCTGTCGTCAAGTCTGGATTAATAAATATACGTCTGGTTAGCAATGTCCATTTACATGCACAAAATAAACCTTGTTGAGAACAATAACAAAGACATGGTTAACGTTGTGAAATGGTCACATTTTGGTTAGATTTAGGCACCAAAATAACTTGGTTATGTGTAGGAAAAGCTCATGGTTTGGCTTAAAATAAGGACATCACTTGCAGATTTATGTACATCAAGTTATGTATGTTACAAAGAAACCAACCTTCATTTTTGGTTTCACACAGGACACAAACCCTGATCTCCTGAGTGAAAGTTTTTTGCTTGACCCATCCAACTACATCCAATATATGTGGACTTTTCTCACTCACTGATGTTACTTGATGCTTTGGGAGTGAGAATGGGCTGTAGTTTATCAGACTACTCCACACAGTAAGACATGACAATAAAGGTTTACCCAGTGTCGTAAAAAAGTGTTGCCAAGGCATCCTGACCACGAGAACGGATAGGACTAGCTGATCATTTTGCTGTTGCAGCTGCAGGTTTTACTAAGTGTTTTTTCGACACATGATCGCTTTCTTTGTGTTTCTGTCTGGTCTTAGCAAGATTATGTAACATTTGGGTCCAAACAGTGCTACCAAGAGGCCAAAACTGGAGGCCAGGATGGCAAACACCTCCACTGCATCTGCATATTTGCCAGGTGAGTTGACATAAGCAGGGACAAAGGCCACCCACACAGCACAGAAGATCAGCATACTAAAAGTAATGAGCTTGGCCTCGTTGAAGTTGTCTGGAAGATTTCTTGCCAGAAATGCCAACAGGAAGCTAAGGGTAGCCAAAAAGCCGATATAGCCCAGTAACACTGCAAAACCAACTGTGGACCCAACAACACACTCATAAATGATCTTATCATTGTGGTATTGAGTGTTTTTATGCGGAGCTGGTGAGGAAGAGACAAGCCAGGCTGTGCAAATTGCTGCCTGGATAGAAGTAAGAACAATAACTGTCCCTCTCTGCTGCACAGCACCGAACCACTTCAGACTGGCTCCACCTCCTGGCTTGGAGGCCTTGAACACGGCCAGAACCACCACGGTTTTCACCAGGATGCATGAGACACAAAGCACAAAGCTGATCCCAAATGCTGCATGTCTCAGCTGGCATGTCCACAGACTGGGACGGCCAATAAAAAGCAGTGAACACAGGAAACATAGTTTAAGTGACACCAAGAGCAGGAAACTCAGTTCTGAATTGTTGGCTCGTACCATGGGTGTGCTGCGATGATAGACAAAGATCACCAGGACAACAGCACTGATACATGTACCCAGCAATGAGGTGGTTGTCAAGCAGATACCCAGAGGCTCATGGTAGGAGAGGAACTCTGTTTTCTTAGGTACACAGTGGTCACGCTGGGGGCTGGACCAGAAGTCCTCTGGACAACTGGTGCACTCAGTGGAGTCTATGAAAAAAGAAAAAGTGTCAAGCTATATGGTTGTAACTTCCAACTGCAATGTTCGAAACTGAGTACACACCAGTCTTATTGCTGATTTTTCCTTCAGAACAAGGGATGCAGTCAAAACAACACACAGGTTCCCCTTTCTTTCTGGCCATGCGAGTACCTGGACGACAGGTTTCACTGCAAACTGACCGGGGTGGCTATAGGGAGAAAAATCAATCTGTAACTCTAGAGTATTCTATACTGCTAAGACCTACAGCCCAAATAAGGAGAAATGTAAGAAAGAACAGAAACAACCTCTTTAGATCCAAGGTTCCAGAAGATTTTGTCTTCATGAATTGTGAGTTCTTCACCTTTGGAGTCCGACCTCTTCACCTCACCCACATTCTGAACTTCAGTTTTTCCATCAGGGAGCCACAGCCAGTTCATGATATCATATATTGGTAAGGCATCACCATTCTCATCAAATGACACTTGATCACCAAATGGTGTGGTGAAGTTGACATTTTGCAAATAATGTACAAGCTACAAATGGATTGTAGGAATAATGAAGAAAGAAAGATCAAGCTCATGACAGACTCCAGGACCCGTTGGTTTGAAGAACATTTCATTGAAATATAGAGACACCCTGAACTTGAAACTGTTGTTTTGTCTCAGTGGTTTAATACCATTGGTCAGTCAACACTGTCACAAAACAAAACTTTTACAAAATGTTTATTCAAATCTTGTTTATAATTATCTCCACAAAATTAAATTACTAAGCATCTCAGGGTATAGTGGCTGTTTTCAGAACATAACCTGGTGCATTGAAAATTGATATCACACCTGCCATGGCTCCAGTTTTTGTAAAGTGGCACAGCTGTGCCCACTGAAAGGACCCCTCCCTGGTTCACACTGCAGCATGTCATCGAGTGCATACGCAAGAGCATACACAGCTTTGTAGATATTATACTCAGGCCTGAGGTTTGAAAGATCCAAAAACTCAGTCCCCACCATTTCAATATTTTCCTGTCCAGTGCACAGTGCTCCTCCAGCTTCCACCAAACCTGCTGGATCAAATCTACATTGAAATGTAGATTCCCAAAACTGCCTCACCTGAAATATAGTATATTATAAAGTCAATATTTGCAGAACAATGGCAACATAAATCAATTATTAATGTTATTATTAGCATTACCATGCTGTTTCCATTGTTGCCACCATCATTTTGGTCAGGACGTATTTGTAAGAAGAATTCCCTAAGTCCTGAAATCTCTCCTCGACGGATGGCGATGCCCAGTGTGCCGCTCAGGTATGGCATGAGGCGAGGTGTCTGGAGAAAAGCGACTGCTGTCCATGCTTCACTTGCTATCCACTGCAGGCCTGTTACATTCTGCTTCACCACCTGTGTATAGTATTATATAAAATATACTGTATGTTTCAGTTTTCTTGAAAAACATGCAGTTTGCTGTGGAGCACATATTGATTTGTCGATAACAATTCCTTTGTCTGCTACTTATTTTTTGTTCAAATGAGCACAGATGTAAAAAAAAAAAAAAAAAAAAAAAAGGCAAGGCAAGGCACTCAATTTAACATAGGGTCTGTATACATCAATCTGTGTGTAATTACTAAAAATTGAGTTAAATGCTATTATTTCATGCACCAGGTGTGGTTCGGGTTTTCTCAAAATGCATAACTGAAGTATATAACTGCCGTCAATTTTTGTATAACCCTGTATTAACTAATTTAGTCCACCTATTTGAACATTTTAGTGTTCTTTTCATTAAGAAGTGATCCTTTCATACTTGCAAACTGATGAAAACCAAAGAATATAGATAAATATTTCAACCATTGTTTTCATTTAGCTGAATCATCTTCAGGTTGAAATCATTCACTCAATCAAAGTTAACATTTTCACTGATGATGATGATGACCTTACTGGATCTTAAATTGGCTATTGCAGATAATTTTGGTTGATTGACATTGATGGTAGTTGACAGGATTGTGGTGAATACTTTTTTGTTTGGAGGAACACACACACAAAAAAAAAAAAATCATCATGTTACATCTCTTAAAGTCATGGATTTTGAAGTTATATTTACTGTCATTCAAACCTCTTCCATCAGATGAATCATATGAAACTCATGTGCAAACACCATAACCACACGAGCTGTTGATGTCTTTATCAAATGTACAATCCTCCTGAGTTCACTTGGTTCACTGTCCCAGGGTAAGACCTCTAAGTAGGCCAGACAACCTCCACCAGACTGAGTGAGGTCAGATTGGAAGGATCGGGCAACATGGAGTCCATAATCATCATCACTGACCAGGAGGCCTACCCAAGTCCAGCCAAAGTGTTTTAGAATCTGAATCATAGCGTGCACCTGAGTGGATATATTAATGTAAAGGGATTAGAGCACAGACAAATGTATTCTTTTAAAATGACATATACAACTAACCTGCGTCATTGCCAATCATGTAAATTATATATTTATATATGTTTCACATTTCACAATTCCAAGTAATTATTCTCATCAAGAAAAAAAGGAAAGATTTGTGTCATAAGTGACAATTTCTACAAGCTTGGTGTATTTCCTGACACAGACATAGTTTAAAGGTCTTAACTTGGTAATGGTGATTCACCTGGAAAGCATCACTTGGGATTGTTCTAAAGAAGGATGGAAATCGTTGCCGATCACTCAGGCACGAGCATGTGGAAAAATAACTCACCTGCAAAGAAATAAACAGTATAACATCAAATGGTTCATCTCGTGCAAGTCAGACCCAGTGGAAATATTTTCATATTTCAACAACGTATGACTTTTAAAAATGCCATTCATTCATATGCAGTAAAGATAGAATAACTGAAAGTATCGAGGACAGAAAACTTACAATGGGCATTTTGTATAAACCCAGTACGTTGGAGGTGGCAATCGAAAATGTGGAGAAGGAATCACCAACAATCCCCAGGACTGGGGGGGTCCCGAAACAGTTCTGCTGAAGCAGAAACTGCTCCTCTCGCCCACTTGCCAGTGATAATGCAGCACTGAATCCAACAACAAGCGCGCCACAGTTGTCATAAAGACTGTATCCCAGAGACACATTAGGGAGCAGATTGGAGTTCTTGTTGATCTCATCAATAGCAAAGGCCATGGTCATGGCCTGCCTGAAACCTGGCGTGTCAAAGCTAGCACATAAAATACCACTATTAAACACCCAAAGTATTTCTGGCTCTATGAGGAGTGGGTTAATGTACAAAATTGCTAAACTGATGACATAAAATATTACAGAGTTGCAAAAACACACTTTTTACAGAAAGAAATTTCAAAAGTTATAACTCAAAGTGCATAAAAAGTGACACTAATCATGTTTTATAAGTATTTCAGCACAGTGGCATTTTCATCCTCACCATGAATAGTCTGAACAGACAGCATAATTTGCACAGATCCAGGCTGTGTGCTGTATTTGTGTGAAACTTACCCTTTGCAGGTGGGCTGTTGTGGCTCTGAGGTAAATGTCCACTCAGGGAAAACAGAGCTGTAGTGGAGCTCAAACAGCCCACCCAGGACCACATCACCAGGCTTGTGTACTTCATTCAGATGAAACTTTCTCCGTAATTTACAAAATGAAGGAAAAGAGGAAGATACAGAGCAGAAAGAGAAAAAGAACAACATAAGGCAAACATAAGAGAAGAAATATTTGCCAGGAAAAGCTCCCATGACTGCCCTCCTCCCTTCATAACTGTTTTCATTTAATAAGTAGGGCTATGTCATCCCCAATGCATGCTACACCACCCATTAGGGCGTGTGCTATGGGGGCAGGACCTAAGACATAGGTAAACTTAATTATGTTTTCCTAGCAAAAATAAAAAAATATGTATATCACTTTTTTCTTAATCTTATATTGTTTTTGTAGTTTTTGGTCAGTATTCAAATATATTTTCCAAATGTCTCAAGATTGTAATCTACTACATAGAACGAATTTGTAGTCTATTATTTTCGTCCTTTTCAACCAGGCGAGCAATATTTTTCTCTGTTTCACTTTTATTTTCATTTCTCTCATCATTAAACATCCCATAATTTAATTTCTGCAATAAACTTGTTATGTACCATTGTGTGCCATCGTAGTTTGGCAATACCTTTTTGGAATGTTTAAAGGTGTGCATCATGCTGTACTTAACCAAGTTTTAGCCAGGAATCGTGTTTTTCTAACCTGACGCGCCAGATGCGATGTTACACAGAACTGATCTGGAAAGTCGTCCTTGGAAACCATTTGGAAAAGAGCAGGAACTTTTAAAAAATATGTGGCAGGTGATTGGATGAACCATCTGTCAATCACAGTCTATCATGGGACAACTTGCTTGCAAGATCTTGCATGATCTGGTGTGATCTCACCGATCCAGCTACTTTGTAAGGTATGTGTTGTTCTGAGGAATTCTCATATATATGGTATTGTAAAGTGTAGCTATGGTATAATCATGAGCTCAATCAAGATTATTTTAGTTTATGTTAAAAGACTCAATCACTAAGTGCAAAAGGTTACATACTTAATGGTGGAGGCAGTATACCCTAATTGCCTTAAACCAAAAGAAATGTCTAAATGATTTGGAATGTAAAATAAAGGCATAACTCATTTATCTTTTTTTTTTTCAAAAATCAAAGGGGATCATAATTGTTATCGATGAGATTGTCTATTATGATTGAAAAGGTTACATTGAGTGTTATTTTTTTTTCCATTTTTTAAGAATATATTAACTTAGAACTTAAATGAATGTAGCACCAATCTTTTGCCCCATCAAAAAAATCTTGTGTCTCTTAATGTTGAAAAAAATATTTCCTACTATTGTGTGAAAATACTGACTTGGAGTTCGTGAGCACTACTTTAGGTTTTAGATGATTTTATTGGAAGCTTTGAATTTCGTTTTCGACTCCATGGGAGAGGGTAGTTGTAAATGGGAGCCTTCAATTTTTTTTCCCATTGAGAAAGGAAACCGATGTTATTGTTAATTAATGCAAATGAAGCATTTACATAAGATATTAACGATGTTAAGGCTTTTTTTCTTCCTACTGCTATCACATGCTGCTGTAATGCCCAAATTTACCCGGCTGGGGATAAATAAAGTTTCATCTTATCTTTGTCATGATCCGTGCTGTGCACTCTGGTTTTTTGTTTAAGATTCCCCTTGTGTGTTGTATTTGTCTGGTTTTGTCACGTTCTGTTTTATTTCGAGGTTCATGTTATGAGTCTTTGTTTGCTTTACTTCCTGTGTTTTCCCGCCCTTGTGATTGTCTGATTGATCCCTCCTTGTGTATATGAGTCCGCGTCTTCCCCCTGTCTTTCTCGGGTCGTTGTCTTCGTCACCTTGCTGTCTGCGTTTCTCTTGCCATAGCCATAGCCCCAGCCCCAGCCCCAGCCCCAGCCCCCTCAGTGAGTGTTGGTCGTTGTAATATCTTTGTCATGTCTGTGTCGTGTTACATGTAAGTTGTTCTTCGTTGTGTTATCTCTGTTCACGTCCGTGTCATGTTTCATGTGAGTGTTTCCTTGGTTTGTCTTTGTCCTTGCTTTCCACAGCCTGTGTAAGTGTTTCTAATGTTGTCTTTGTCTTTTGTATGCCATAGTTTCTGTAAGTTTGTTTCTCATCTTGTTCTTGTCTCGGTCCATGCCACAGCCAAAGTTAATTTAAACACAAGATACTTGTGCTCAAAAAGAGGATTCATTCTCAGTGAAGAACCTTGGAGCTCTAATCTGCCTCTATACCTGCCAAAGAGCAGTGAACTCCGGCGTCCCAGAGTCACCCCCCCTAGTGCCAGTTCACACTGCTCCTACACAATCCAAACAGCACCGCCACGTTCAACTGACCCAGAGATTCTCCAGGTAGTGGCCAGTACCGATGCTACCATTTAACTATTGCTAATGCTAATGCTAACCGCTAAGAAGAACAGAAGAAGACAATACAGTTCCGATGCTACCATTTAGCTAGTGTTACGTGCTAACCGCTACCTGTTAAGAGGAACAGAAGAAGACAATAAAGCTAGATTCACCTATACTGTTAATGTTAACTGCTAGCTACCAATACTAACTGCTAAGATACTATCATACTCTCACCGCTTTAGCTATTGTTAGCTGCTACAATGCTACCACAGGCCTAGATGCCACATGTAACTGCCGATTGCCACACTACCATCATCTGCACCTGCCTCTCACCAACTGCACCAAAAAAGCGGGGTGGGAATACAAACCCTGGTTCGAGGTAGAAAATAAAGAGGTAGAGTCAAAAGATGAAAGTAGGGATTGGATACAGACCCTTGTTCGGGTAGGGGGTGGAAAATTTAGAGGGTGCTGAAGGTGGAGGCCTAAACCACAGACTAGATTTAACAGCCTCTTCTAAGTCCAAAGTCTGTTTCTAGTCTTGTCCGTATCTAAAGCTCTGTCACGTTCTATGTTTGTAAGTTTCAAGCGCTGTCCTTGTCTCACCCATGCCCTGTTATGTTTTGTGTGTGTAATTGCTCAGTGTTTCCTGACTATCTTATCTTGAATCTGGTCACAAATTGCCACAAAATCACATTTTATGCAGATGATTTTGCTTTTTGTCTAAAATCCAAAAACTCCATTTCTGATATGATATATGCAGAAGACATGATATCGTAAAGATAGCGCAACGTTTTTGCTACTCTTCAGGTGAAAATTTAAGTACAATGTATGAGTGAAGAAGTCAAGCTTTTTGAATCACACACTGGTGCGTCCATTCAAGCTTTCACCTAATTGCCTCATTTGGATATCCAGACATTTCCCTGGACCTTTTTTAAATTCAACATAAGTATTTTTTGTGTAAATTTACCTTGGGCACAGTGCTACATTATGTTTCACAAAAGAAAAACATCACAATGTTTTCAAACAAAAAAGAGAAAGTAAAATGGTCAAGAAGGGCAATAATAAAGAGAATCAGTTTAATCAAAAATGTCTTTATTTCTTCAAGGTTCCTCTCAATTTGTTGTTAAACATCTCTGAAGTTAAAAAGCAGATTTCTTAATTGTTATATATTCAGCATTTTACCAGCCAATCTTTACTGAATACATGCAAAATGTATTAGTTCACTCTGGTCAACACATTCTCAATTTGTTCCCTATATATATAACGTCCAATATATGTGGACTTTTCTCAGTCATTGACGTTATTTGATGCATTGGGAGTGAGAATGGGTGTAGAGGAGCTTTGTTGAACTATTGTTGTTGACTACTACACATACTAAGAAATGACACTAAAGGTTTACCTAGTGTCGTAAAAAGTGACGCCAAGGCATCCTGACCAAGCATCTCTATATGAGGAGTTAGGAGTGAGAACGGATAAGACTAGCTGATTATTTTATTGTAGTTACTACAGGTTTTATTAAGTGGTTTCTCGACCCATTATAGCTTTCTTTGTGTTTCTCTCTGGTCTCAGCAGGATTATGAAACATTTTGGTCCAAACAGCGCCACCAAGAGGCCAAAACTGGAGGCCAGGATGGCAAATACCTCCACTGCATCTGCATATTTGCCAGGTGAGTTGACATAAGCAGGGACAAAGGCCACCCACACAGCACAGAAGATCAGCATACTAAAAGTAATGAACTTGGCCTCGTTGAAGTTGTCTGGAAGATTTCTTGCCAGAAATGCCAACAGGAAGCTGAGGATAGCCAATAAGCCAATATAGCCAAGTAACACTGCAAAACCAACTGTTGACCCAACTACACACTCATAAACTATTTTATCATTGTGGTATTTAGTGTTTTTATGCGGAGCTGGTGAGGAAGAAACAAGCCAGGAAGTGCAAATTGCTGCCTGGATAGAAGTAAGAGCCATTACTGTCCCTCTCTGCTGCACAGCACCAAACCACTTCAGACTGGCTCCACCTCCTGGCTTGGAGGCCTTGAACACAGCCAGAACCACCATGGTTTTCACCAGGATGCATGAGACACAAAGCACAAAGCTGATCCCAAATGCTGCATGTCTCAGCTGGCATGTCCACAGCCTGGGACGGCCGATAAACAGCAGTGAACACAGGAAACATAGTTTGAGTGACACCAAGAGCAGGAAACTCAGTTCTGAGTTGTTGGCTCGTACCATGGGTGTGCTGCGATGATAGATAAAGATCACCAGGACAACAGCACTGATACATGTACCCAGCAATGAGGTAGTTGTCAAGCAGATACCCAGAGGCTCATGGTAGGAGAGGAACTCTGTTTTCTTAGGTACACAGTGGTCACGCTGGGGGCTGGACCAGAAGTCCTCTGGACAACTGGTGCACTCAGTGGAGTCTATGAAAATAGGGAAGGTGTTAAGCTATATGGTTGTATCTTCTAACTGCAATGTTTGAAACTGAATACAAACCAGTCTTATTGCTGATTTTTCCTTCAGAACAAGGAATGCAGTCAAAACAACACACAGGTTCCCCTTTCTTTCTGGCCATGCGAGTACCTGGACGACAGCTTTCACTGCAAACTGACCGGGGTGGCTGTAGAGAGAAAAATCAATCTGTAACTCTAGAGTATTCTATACTGCTAAGATCTACAGTCCAAAAAAGGAGAAATGTAAGAAAGAACAGAAACAACCTCTTTAGATCCAAGGTTCCAGAAGATTTTGTCTTCATGAATTGTGAGTTCTTCACCTTTGAAGGCCGACCTCTTCACCTCACCCACATTCTGAACTTCAGTTCTTCCATCAGGGAGCCACAGCCAGTTCATGACATCATATATTGGTAAGGCATCACCATTCTCATCAAATGACACTTGATCACCAAATGGTGTTGTGAAGTTGACATTTTGCAAATAATGTACAAGCTACAAATGGATTGTAGGAATAATGAAGAAAGAAAGATTAAGACTTTGACAGACTCCATCCAGGACCCATTTGATTGAAGAACATTTCATTGAAATATAGAGACACCCTGAACTTGAAACTGTTGTTTTGTCTCAGTGGTTTAATACCATTGGTCAGTCAACACTGTCACAAAACAAAATCGGAATGTGTTTTTTCCCACCATGTGTAGAATTAAAAATCTTTCACAGAAAATAATGGAATCATTATCCGGTTCACCAGCCTAACTTTTACAAAATGTTTATTCAAATCTTGTTTATAATTATCTCTACGAAACTAAATTACTAAGCATCTCAGGGTATAGGGGCTGTTTTCAGAACATAACCTGGTGCAGTGAAAATTGATATCACACCTGCCATGGCTCCAGTTTTTGTAAAGTGGCACAGCTGTGCCCGCTAAAAGGACCCCTCCCTGGTTCACACTGCAGCATGTCATTGAGTGCATACGCCAGAGCATACACAGCTTTGTAGATATTATACTCAGGCCTGAGGTTTGAAAGATCCAAAAACTCAGTCCCCACCATTTCAATATTTTCCTGTCCAGTGCACAGTGCTCCTCCAGCTTCCACCAAACCTGCTGGATCAAATCTACATTGAAATGTAGATTCCCAAAACTGCCTCACCTGAAATATAGTATATTACAAAGTCAATATTTGCAGAAATGGCAACATAAATTAATTATTAATTACCATTAACTTACCATGCTGTTTCCATGGTTGCCACCATCATTTTGGTCAGGACGTATTTGTAAGAAGAATTCCCTAAGTCCTGAAATCTCTCCTCGACGGATGGCGATGCCCAGTGTGCCGCTCAGGTATGGCATGAAGCGAGGTGTCTGGAGAACAGTAGCTGTTGTCAAGGCTTCACTTGCTATCCACTGCTGGCCTGTCACATTCTGCTTCACCACCTGTGTATTGTATTATATAAAATATACTGTATGTTTCAGTTTTGTTGAAAAACATGCAAATATTGATTTGTCGATAACAATTCCTTTGTCTGCCACTTATTTTTTATTCAAATGAGCACAGATGTTAAAAAAAAAGGCAAGGCACTCACTTTAACATTGGGTCTGTATACATCAATCTATGTTGAAATACCAAAAATGTAGTTAAATGCTATTATTTCATGCACCACGTGTGGTTCGGGTTTTCCCAAAATGCACAACTGAAGTTTAGAACTGCTGTCAATTTTTTTATATAACCCTGTATTAACTAATTTAATACAGGGTTAACTACTTGAACATTTTAGTGTTCTTTCCATTGTTAAGGAGTGACCCTTTATACTTGCAGACTCATGAAAACCCAAGAATATAGATAAATATTTCAACCATTGTTTTCATTTAGCTGAATCATCTTCAGGTTGAAATCATTCACTCAATCAAAGTCAACATTGTTAAACATTTTGACTGATGATGATGATGAACCAACTGGATCTGAAATTGGCTATTGCAGATAATTTTGTTTGATTGACATTGATGGTAGTTGACAGGATTGTGGTGAATACTTTTTTGTTTGGAGGAACACACACACAAAAAAAAATCATCATGTTACATCTCTTAAAGTCATGGATTTTGAAGTTATATTTACTGTCATTCCAACCTCTTCCATCAGATGAATCATATGAAACTCATGTGCAAACACCATAACCACACGAGCTGTTGATGTCTTTATCAAATGTACAATCCTCCTGAGTTCACTTGGTTCACTGTCCCAGGGTAAGACCTCTAAGTAGGCCAGACAACCTCCACCAGACTGAGTGAGGTCAGATTGGAAGGATCGGGCAACATGGAGTCCATAATCATCATCACTGACCAGGAGGCCTACCCAAGTCCAGCCAAAGTGTTTTAGAATCTGAATCATTGCGTGCACCTGAGTGGATATATTAATGCAAAGGGATTAGCGCACAGACAAATATATTCTTTTAAAATGACATATACAACTAACTTGCATTATTGCCCATAATAAAAATTATATATTTATTTATGTCTCACATTTCACAATTCCAAGTAATTATTCTCATCAAGAAAAAAGGACAGATTTGTGTCGTAAGTGACAGTTTCTACAAGCTTGATGTATTTCCTAACATAGACATAGTTTAAAGGTCTTAACTTGGTAATGGTGATTCACCTGGAAAGCATCACTTGGGATTGTTCTAAAGAAGGATGGAAACCGTTGCCGATCACTCAGGCACGAGCATGTGGAAAAATAACTCACCTGTAAAGAAATAAACAGTATAACATCGAATAATTCATCTATCATGTATGACTTTTAAAAATGCCATTCATTCATATGCAGTAAAGATAGAACAATTGAAAGTATCGAGGACAGAAAACTTACAATGGGCATTTTGTATAAACCTAGTACGATGGAGGTGGCAATAGAAAATGTGGAGTAGGAATCACCAACAATCCCCAGGACTGGGGGGGTCCCGAAACAGTTCTGCTGAAGCAGAAACTGCTCCTCTCTCCCACTTGCAAGTGATAATGCAGCACTGAATCCAACAACAAGCGCGCCACAGTTGTCATAAAGACTGTATCCCAGAGACACATTAGGGAGCAGATTGGAGTTGTTGTTGATCTCATCAATAGCAAAGGCCATGGTCATGGCCTGCCTGAAACCTAGAGTGTCAAAGCTAGCACATAAAATACCACTATTAAACACCAAAAGTGTTGTTGTTCTATGAGAAGTGGGTAGCTGTATAAAATTGCTAAACTGGTTACATAAAATATTACAGAGTTGCGATGACACACTTTTTACAGAAATATTGAAAAGTGACACTAATCATGTGTAAGTATTTCAGCACAGTGGCATTTTCATCCTTGCCATGAATAGTCAACATAATTTGCACAGATCCAGGGTGTGTGCTGTATTTGTGTGAAACTTACCCTTTGCAGGTGGGCTGTTGTGGCTCTGAGGTAAATGTCCACTCAGGGAAAACAGAGCTGTAGTGGCCCTCAAACAGCCCACCGAGGACCACATCACCAGGCTTGTGTACTTCATTAAGATGAAACTTTCTCCGTAATTTACAAGATGAAGGAAAGGAGGAAGATACAGAGCAGAAAGAGAAAAAGAACAACATAAGGCAAACATACAAGAAGCTGTCTGTGCCAGCTCCCATAACTGTCCTCCTCCTCCTCTTCACAACTGTTTCTTCATACATCATTACTTCATTTTATACGCAGAGCTACGTCATCCTCATTGCAGGCTTTCCGTCATTGTTCAGTCATTTACACCACCCATCAGGGCAGGGGCTGCAGGGGCAGGGCATAACATACATATAAACTTACCTCTGTTATTGTAGCATAAACAACTTAATGTAAAAGTGTTCCAGAAAACACAAGCCATATATTTGCAAACCACATTAAAGTTTGTGTATAATGGTAGTTCCCTGTACCATTCCTAAAAACTTCTGTAAAATAAGCCTAAAACACCTGTCCAAGGCATACCCAAAGTAAATAAAAGCTGTACTTGATCAATTTTGAGTACACAAATAGTCTCCTTTGAAATGCAACACTGAAGTTGTATCCCCAGCAGTCATAATCACTCTGTAATAATATAGTATATAGTCATAATAGTCATAATCAGTCAGTGCCACTGGCATTGACTAATAAAACACAATGAAGTAGATTTATTTTCTTTTTGGCCAAATATATATATGTAAAAATATATTCACACATACACACACTCACACACACACATAGTTATATACTTAAACTTATATTATTTTTTTGGGGGGGGGGAATGGCCAGAAGCAACATCATGTGCTGAGTTCATTGTTATTAAATATGTTAATTTTTGTTTAAGTTGTTTCATTTCTATTTCATTTTCGCTTTAGTTTGACAATATGCCTTTAGTTTCTGTGGTTGCCCTTTTTGGAGTAAAGTTTCTTTTTATTTCTTCTACTTCTTTTTTTTCCCAGAATGCGTGTCAGTCAAACCCCAAAACCATGAAGGTTTTATTGATAGAAAACTGTTAAATTATAAATTGGTCTAAATGTTGATTTATGAAAGGTTGCCATTATTCAAATAGCATCCTAATTGTAATGGGGCTTCTTGAATGCAAAATGTCCCTCTCATGTTGTTGTTGAATCAGTTAGCAATTAACAATCACAAACGTAGAGGTTGCCCTTTTTTCCATTTATTTTTTCAACTGAAAAAACAAAATAAATCAAACATTTTCAGCTGGCAAATAACTTGACACTTTTTTCTTGAATTGAAGCAGAAGTCTCTCTTTCTATGACTATTCAATTTAACGTGTGAAATATTCAAACAAACAAACAAAAATGTAAAATAGATTTTGGACACCAAAGTCAAAGACACTATCACCTTCACAAAAGACAGTCAAACAAACGCATGATGTTATTCTGGGAGAACAGGGTTCGTGTCTTGTGAGAAACAAATGTGGACAGTCTTTTCCTAAATCGAACCAAGTAGTTTTGTTGCCAAAACTTAGACCTTTTCACAACATCAGCCATGCATTAGAAAGGAAGTAGGGCTTTGTCACAGTGACGAGAACATGTTAGACAGCCGGAGAAGCTGCTCTGGGCGTCTAGTGCTGCTGTGGATGTATTTACATTTGAGTTCGATGAAAACCCAGTGTATCTCATGCAGACGCTCAACTTTTTGCATCCATATGAGAGGCCGAGGGGTGTGATAGAGCAACATTATTTGATGCTCAGGGAATGAGTGGTTGCTTATTCACATTGATCAGTCACTTTAGCATAGTTTTTGAGTATTTCATATCCCACAGAATGTAATCAGGCAAAACAGGCAATGATGGTAATGACAGACATAATAGAAAACTCAGTTTTTAAATATCATTTCATGAGCAGATCACGGTGGCATACATTTAAAATTCAGGCTGAATGAAACTGATGTTCACTAAAGTTACTTTTTATGATTTGCTGCTGCCTCGACCCATGATCGCTTTCTTTGTGTTCCTCTCTGGTTTTAGCAGGATTATGTAACATTTGGGTCCAAACAGTGCCACCAAGAGGCCAAAACTGGAGGCCAGGATGGCAAACACCTCCACGGCATCTGCATATTTGCCAGGTGAGTTGACATAAGCAGGGACAAAGGCCACCCACACAGCACAGAAGATCAGCATACTAAAAGTAATGAGCTTGGCCTCGTTGAAGTTGTCTGGAAGATTTCTTGCCAGAAATGCCAACAGGAAGCTGAGGATAGCCAATAAGCCAATATAGCCCAGTAACACTGCAAAACCAACTGTTGACCCAACTACACACTCATAAACTATCTTATCATTGTAGTACTGAGTGTTTTTATGAGGAGCTGGTGAAGAAGACACAAGCCAAGCAGTGCAGATTGCTGCTTGGATTGATGTAAGAGCCATTACTGTCCCTCTCTGCTGCACAGCACCAAACCACTTCAGACTGGCTCCACCTCCTGGCTTGGAGGCCTTGAACACAGCCAGAACCACCATGGTTTTCACCAGGATGCATGAGACACAAAGCACAAAGCTGATCCCAAATGCTGCATGTCTCAGCTGGCATGTCCACAGTCTGGGACGGCCGATAAACAGCAGTGAACACAGGAAACATAGTTGGAGTGACACCAAGAGCAGGAAACTCAGTTCTGAATTGTTGGCTCGTACCATGGGTGTGCTGCGATGATAGGTGAAGATCCCCAGGACAACAGCACTGATACATGTACCCACTAGTGATGCAGCAGTCAAGCAGATACCCAGAGGCTCATGGTAGGAGAGGAACTCTGTTTTCTTAGGTACACAGTGGTCACGCTGGGGGCTGGACCAGAAGTCCTCTGGACAACTGGTGCACTCCATGGAATCTGACAAAAAGGCACGTTTCTCTTTGTTTGTTTGTTCCAGTTTTCATTTTTTCCTCTTTTCATGACAAATCTCTACTGCTGGCCTGTATGTGCTCTTTTTGTCTACATCACCTGGGCACCAAGAAGTGGAAAATTCCAGAATACAAATTAATATTCCATGATATAACACCAGAGTTAATGGACTCAAGCCAAATGACTTGACTGGAATCTGACTTTGACTTGAGACAGCTGACTTGAAAGGACTTGACTTTTCTAGTAAATAATTGCATTTTCCTAGATTTGAGACTTTTGCTTGTGAAGCATAATTGGGTGATTTACAGTGCAATGAGCACACACCTGGCAACCTACTAGAATGCAGCAGACCAGCAGAGGCCAACGTACAAGGCAGGAGGGGGCTAGTCCTAAAATAATAATAAAATTTCGATTCATGGATGTGAATTTGGATTCATTTTTTCGATGAAGGTAGGAAGAAGAGGACAGAGGAATGAAAGGTCTGCAGCTGAAAAATCAGTAACACAACCACCACAACACCCAACTGGCTGGTCAAATGTTAGCTATAAAGTTAACGTTAGATTTGCACACGTGTGACTTAGTCCCACCTCTGGTTGATACCACAATGATACTAACCTGTTTCATTGCTGATCTTCCCCTCAGAACAAAGGACACAGTCGAAACAGCACACAGGCTGGTCCTTTTTTCTGGCCATGCGGGTACCTGGAGGACAGCTCTTACTGCACACTGACTGGGGTGGCTGTAAGTGTCGGAAGAGTTATATTACAGTTACTCGACACTGTTTGAATCATCTATTGTGTTGCCATACAGTACTGATGCAAAAACAACAATAAACAGAAATAACCTGTTTGGACTCAAAGTTCCAAAAGATTTTGTCTTCATGAATTGTGAGTTCTTCACCTTTGAAGGCCGACCTCTTCACCTCACCCACATTCTGAACTTCAGTTCTTCCCTCAGGGAGCCACAGCCAGTTCATGATATCATATATTGGTAAGGCATCACCATTCTCATCAAATGACACTTGATCACCAAATGGTGTGGTGAAGTTGACATTTTGCAAATAATGTACAAGCTACAAAGGGGTATAATACAAATAAACGTATATTTATTATGTATTATTTACTGTTCTTAATAAGGCATATGCTTTCACATGTTATACGCGGAAGATTAGCTAGGTTTTTATCATGCTACTGTTCAAACTACAGCACACTAAAATACAGTTGTCTAAATTTGATCAACCATAGTTGCCTTTTATTAATTAAGTTTCTCACAATAAATAAAGGGAATTATATTTCGTCTTCTACTTCTAAGATCAAACTTTTTCTGTGCTGGTAATGTCTAATCTTTTCCCAAGGTCTATTTCAGTAAACACTGCAAGAGGTAGCAGCTGTTTTCTAAAATTAAACAGGTGGGGTGTAAACTGACATCACACCTGCCATGGCTCCAGTCTTTGCAGTGTAGCACAGCTGTGCCCGCTGAAAGGCCCTCTGCCTGGCACACAGCGCAGCATGTTATCGAGGGCATACGCCAGAGCATACACAGCCTTGTAGATATTGTACTCTGGCCTGAGGTTTGAAACATCCAAAAAATCAGTCTCCACCTTCTCCAGGTCTTCATCTCCAGTGCACACTGCTCCCCCAGCTTCCACCCAACCTGCTGGAGGTGGAGCAAATCTACACTCAAATGTGTGTTCCCAAAACTGCCGCACCTGAAATGTATTCAAAACAAATTATTAACAGAAAAAACAGGATTTTATTTTTGTAATTATGGATTACATGATTGTAAAGTTAAATCTTACCATACTATTTCCATCATTATTGCTGTCCTGTACATCAGGACGTGTTCTCAACAGAAAATCCCTCATTCCTGGTATTTCTCCTCGACGAATAGCAATTCCCAGTGTGCCACCCAGGTATGGCATGAGGTCGGGGGTCTGGAGCACAGCAGCTGCTGTCCAGGCTTCACTTGCTATCCACTGCAGGCCTGTCACATTCTGCTTTACCACCTATTATTGCATATTACAAATTCAGGTAGACCAAATATATATTTCATGTCCTAATTTGTAGGACTGCATCAATACAAAATACAACACACAAAATAATACCCTAATGCCAGTGTAATTCAGTTAACATGGGGTTAGTAGAGTTGCAGTAATATATATAATATTGCTAATAAACTTAAAGAATTGTTGAGTTCAGGATGGCAAAGCATGTGCAGTGAAGTTCACAATATTTTTCCCCCAGTGTTCTTACTTCATAAACCAGTCATTGTAATAGATAGATAGATAGATAGAGAGATACCTCTTCCATTAGTTGAATCATGTGGATCTGATGTGCAAACACGATGACCACACGAGCTGAGGATTTCTTCATCACCTCCACAATCCTCTTTAGCTCAGTTGGATTTTCTCCCCAAGGCAAAATCTCAGAGTAGGCCAGACAACCTCCACCTGACTCAGCCAAGTCTGATTGAAAGGATCGGGCAACATGAAGTCCATAGTCATCATCACTGACCAACAGACCTGCCCAGGTCCAGCGAAAGCGTTTCAGAATCTGAATCATGGCATGCACCTTTGTGGATACAGAATGAAGTGTAAACGGTTGGAATAATCTGTTAGTGGAAACTGCCCTATTCATGTCTCACAATAAAATGAAAGTTAATTGATTACATTACACTCTCTTTTAAATCCATGTAGTTTAATCATGTAAGCAAATACAGTCATTTTCTGTCCAAGAGATTTCTTTAATTGGAGGGTATTTTTTAAAGCTCACTACACTTCCTGTGAAACATATTTTGCATTTGTTATTTAACAGAGTTTCACCTGGAAAGCATCACTTGGGATTGTTCTAAAGAAGGATGGAAACCTCTGGCGATCACTTAGGCAGGAGCATGTGGCAAAATAACTCACCTGTATAGAAAGATACAGTAGTCCACACAGGTGTACTTATCATGCATGACTTCACCAATTTAGCAATTAATCATTTTGAAGTCTAAAATAAAAAAATAAAAAAATAAATCTCCGCTTACCAGATAAAGGCATGTTGGACAAGCTGGAGTTGAGATTTAATCTACATGTCCTATGCAATCATTTCAAAATGTGAAATTCATTCAACTACAGCTCAGTTAACACAGTTAAGGCTGAAGGAAGAAAACTTACAATGGGCAGTTTAAATAAGCCTATCACGTCAGAGGTGGCGATAGAAAATGTTGAGAAGGAATCACCCACAATCCCCAGGACTGGAGGGGTCCCCAAGCAGTTCTCCTGAAGCAGAAACTTCGCCTCTCGACCACTTGCCAATGACAACGCAGCACTGAATCCAGTTACAAGTGTGGCACAGTTGTCATAAAGACTGTATCCCAGAGTCACATTCGGTAGCAGATTGGTGTTTTTATTGATTTCATAGATAGCAAAGGCCATGGTCATGGCATGCCTGAACCCTGGAGGGTCAAAGCTAGCACACAAAATACTGCAATAAATAACCAAAAATTAATACACAGTCCTCTACATAATAGTCTGCACGTATTTATGTTTCTGCTGCATGAGTGTGCGACTTACCCTTGGCAGCTGAGCTGATTTGGCTCTGAGGTGAATGTCAGTTCAGGAAAGACAGAGGTGTAGTGGACTTCAAACAGTCCGCCAAGAATCACATCACCAGACTTGTGCATCCCATTCAGATAAAACTGTCTCCTTAATTTACAAGATGAGAAAAGAGGAGAAGGCTCTGACAAGAAAAACAAGGAAGAGAAAAAAGTCAAGATCAGGTCGACATGCAAGAACAAACATGGATCTAGAAAAGCCATCATAATTGCCCTCCTCCCTATGTGTGCCTCTTATCTTCATGCATGGTTACTTAATTTTATATGCAGGCTAATGGCTCCTCCTTTGGTGGTTTTTGTCATAGTTTCATACCACCCATCAGGGCGTGAGCAGTCGTGTAGTGGCAGGACATACATATCAAATTAGCTCTACAGACAACAACATCACAATAACATCAACTATGTGCTGTAATTTCTGTTCAGCAGTTTAATGTAGGTTTGACTTATTTTGCTATTGTGAAGTCGGAGCTCATCTTGAGTTTATATCTCTAAAACGAAGAATTATGCTGAATTCTGAATTTCTTTCCCATGAGTATTGCTTGAGAGAAATACAGTTTGGAGAGATACTTCACGCAGTTCCCAAAGAAGTTGGAGTTGAGACTTTAGAGCCCTATCAGCACTGTATCAGCATGCCACTAAAAGTTATGGAGTTGTGCTTGTAAGGGAGTCAGTGCCTAAAAACGACCCCTAACCCTAACCCTTTCTTCTTTCACACAAAGTCCTATCTCAGCAAGTTATGCCAGAGAGGAAAAGTTATTGGAGCAAACCCTTTTGAGTTCTCTTGAAGGACTTCTCTGGCTTGGAACAAAGAGGATTTGGGGCTCCATGAACTCCCCGGTGGTTGAGCTTCACTGCCTCCATGTGTCAACAAAGCCATGGGAGGAGAAGCATTTTGCCACTGCTCTCGCCTACTGCATCAAACGCTTATCTCATCCCCTGAAGAGGTGGAGGATTTGCGACTCCTGTTAGCAGCAGCAATGATTCTGCAGGCAGAGATCTCACCATGAGCCTCCCTTAGTGAGCTTGCTACTTCTGCCAGGAGGAGAGGAGGATAAAAATTCTACCAAGTCTCTTTTCAGTGACTTAGAGGTGCTTTTTCCTCTAAACCATTCTGTGACATGCTTTGACATTAGGCAGGTGAAGTGAAATGCATGTATTGTATGTAAATGCATCATGCCTACATTTTTCCCCCAGACTATGGAAAGCTCATGTTATGCTCATACCCAGCTGCAAACACATTCCCCTACGGGCATGCTTACTTCATGGACCCTCCTCAGGGCCATTTCTGTAAATGTTATTGGTGCGGCCACAGGTTAAGGAATCCACCCTAACTATTCAATTTAACAGCCAATGTGGATATGACAGTACCTTCACTAACAGAGTGCTCAGGCACAAGGATGCTGGACTCAAATGCAACACTCTCAGACACTTTTGGAAATCAGAAAAAGGCTCGAAGCCAGTTTAATAAAGAAGAACTCTGTTTACAAAAAATACAACTAAAAGTGTTCTGTGATCAAAATAACGAAAAGCGCTATGATATTTCTCAAAGCAAAAATGACTCTTAGTCGGCAAAGCGAGGTACAAGGCAAGGTAACAAAGACAAGACTGATGTGAACCTTGGGTCATACAAGACATTCTGGCACAGGACGGGGAAAACGCAGACAATATATACACGAGGTAACAAGCAACAGGTGGAGACAATCAGGGCGGGGCAGACAATCAGACAGGCGGGAAACACACCAGGAAGTCAGGGACCTGAAACGAGAGGGCAGTTCTTTATTGGCTTATATAAACCCATGGTACAGTCTCCCCAAAGCATGCAGTTAAGGCACTATCTCCAATAGTAGGATACTAAGCGAGGCTCAGAAGAAAACATTTAATGACCAGGATAACCATCTGAACTTGGTGAGGTGTCTTAAGACACTGCCATTCTAGCAAGTCATAGGCATGTGGAAGAACTGTGCTTGAGAACAGGTCATGTATGGGGCAGTGATAAAGAGGGCGCACTTGCTTGTGCATTTCAGGTGATTGGTCTGTCCCCTGGCAGATGTGGTGGTAGTGGAGCTTCCATGATTGTTCTTGCCAAAGAGAGATACTTTACCCCAAACTCAGAGAACCTGCGTAACCTGGTAGCCAAACATTGTCCATTGGTGCAAATAAACCTAATAATAAGGGATTTTACTGTATTGTAATGCACTGTTACGTCAACTTGAAGGTTTCTCTCTGCCAGTTACGAAATTACTTAATTGGAGTAATGGAAATATGCTGGTTGTCCATTTCGCTTGATGACAATTACATAAACCAATAAGCAATCATTTATTGAACCTCAAAATATCATAAAATTGTTTAAGCACTGCAGTACCATTACTATAATTAAATGTTATACAATGAATTAAATAGGATGCTAGAAAAATGCTGGCAAGTCCTGTTTACTTACTGTTGCATATTAAAAGTAAATCATACTATCAATCAAACCATCAAGGTGAGTAACATTTGACCACAAAATGCAAAATATCTGCTGTGTTTATATTGATGACAGAATCACTATTCTTTTGGAAGCCTGTACATACAAAGAAAAAAGAAAAGAGGCCATGCTGAGAGCCAGACCCAGCCAGCTATAAGTTATTTAAAGACTTAGTTGAATTAAGAACTTTATTAATCAGGTGTAAAGCCAAAAAGTGACTATCAACTGGAAATCCACAGAAGTTGAAATCACATCGATCATAGAGGGAAATTTTATTTTAATATTTAAGTCTGTATGCACATAGAACATTAAAGCAGATGTGTATTTCAGTATATGGAACTGTGGGATTCTCTGGACAATGATTTAAAATGTTGAAAATGTTGCTCAAATATGATTACATTTAAGAAAATTAATAAAGAAAAAATAATGGGACACTATGAACGTGCTGTATAATATTTATGTTCAGGTATACTGTGTCAAGCCTATGCCATGAGGGAAAAACAAGAAAGCAACTTTTAATATGTATCAATTATAAGCAGAGCGCTCTTGAAGGTATGAAAAATAAAGAGAGTATTATGTGCTGAATTACATCTTAGGGGTGGCTCGACCCATGATCGCTTTCTTTGTGTTCCTCTCTGGTCTCAGCAGGATTATGAAACATTTGGGTCCAAACAGAGCCACCAAGAGACCAAAACTGGAGGCCAGGATGGCAAACACCTCCACTGCATCTGCATATTTGCCAGGTGAGTTGACATAAGCAGGGACAAAGGCCACCCACACAGCACAGAAGATCAGCATGCTGAAAGTAATGAGCTTGGCCTCGTTGAAGTTGTCTGGAAGATTCCTTGCCAGAAATGCCAACAGGAAGCTAAGGATAGCCAATGAGCCAATGTAACCAAGTAAAATTGCAAAACCAACTGTGGACCCAACAACACACTCATAAACTATCTTATCTTTGTGGTATTGAGTGTTTTTATGAGGAGCTGGTGAAGCAGAGACAATCCAGGCAGTGCAAATCGCTGCCTGAATAGATGTAAGAACAATCACTGTCCCTCTCTGCTGCAAAACACCAAACCACTTCAGACTGGCTCCACCTCCTGGCTTGGAGGCCTTGAACACAGCCAGAACCACCATGGTTTTCACGAGGATGCAAGAGACACAAAGCACAAAGCTGATTCCAAATGCTACATGTCTCAGCTGGCATGTCCACAGACTGGGACGACCGATAAACAGCAGTGAACACAGGAAACATAGTTTGAGTGATGCCAAGAGCAGGAAACTCAGTTCTGAATTGTTGGCTCGGACCATGGGTGTGCTGCGATGATAGATAAAGATCCCCAGGACAACAGCACAGATAAATGTGCCCAGCAATGATGCAGCAGTCAAGCAGATACCCAGAGGCTCATGGTAGGAGAGGAACTCTGTTTTCTTAGGTACACAGTGGTCACGCTGGGGGCTGGACCAGAAGTCCTCTGGACAACTCGTGCACTCAGTGGAGTCTGGTGAAAAGAGGAACAATGTTAAGTAAATATCTGGATTATTTGCTCAAATAGATTTTCTTTCATTAACTACGAAAAACTGAATTACGTTGTTTTATATATGATACCAACCTGTTTCATTGCTGATCTTTCCCTCAGAACAAGGTATGCAGTCAAAACAGCACACAGGTTGCCCTTTCTTCCTGGCCATGCGAGTACCTGGTGGGCAGCTCTCACTGCAAACTGACTGGGGTGGCTGTGAGGATTAGAGTTTACATTGTTTTACATCATTTCATGCTGCTGTTTGAGTTGTTTGGAAACATCAGTAAAAACAGTAGGGACCTGTTTGGATTCAAAGTTCCAGAAAATTCTGCCTTCATCAAGTGTGAGTTCTTCACCTTTGGCCGACTCTTTAACCTCACCCACATTCTGAATCTTTGTTGTTCCATCAGGGAGCCACAGCCAGTTCATGACGTCATATATTGGTAAGGCATCACCATTCTCATCAAACGACACTTGATCACCAAATGCTGTGGTGAAGTTTACTTTATCCAAATAATAAACCAGCTTCAAATGGGTGAAAGGAATCAAATAACAGATATTTAATGAACAAATTCCATCCAAACATATACCTGATTCAGAATAGCAATCAATTGTTCTTTGCTTCATTATTATAAAGTATTCTTCGTTCTAGCTTTGCTGAAATTTTGTTGTTTAAAGTGTAACATAACACCAGGCTCAAAAACTTCCTGCTCTGGTTCAAAGTTTCAAGTCTGTTTCATCTCTGACCACACCAAGTTAAATCCACTGGAGGTCAGCAAAGACAACATTTTCAGGGGGTGTTAAGTTACTCTTCAAATGACAAAAACAGAATAAATTAACCTTTCACAATTTAGTCAATTTTTTGAGGCACCAGGCTATTTTGTCTGATGTTCTATGTGTGTGTGGCATGACATGTTTGCAACTTGTGTTGTAAAATTGCAAATAAATGACCTTGATTCCTTGATTATCACTGTCACAAAACATAAAGGAAATTTGTTTTGAATTAATATTTTACTTTGTAGAAGGCCTTTTCACTGTCATGTCATAGCAGGATCATGTGTTATTATATTAAAAATAGTATTCCCACTTATACACTACATTCAGTTAGTACCTCAAGGTGCAGCAGCTGTATTTGGAAACATAAAAAGGTGAAGTGTAAACTGATGTCACACCTGCCATGGCTCCAGTCTTTGTAAAGTGGCACAGCTGTGCCCACTGAAAGGCCCTCTGCCTGGCACACAGTGCAGCATGTCATCAAGGGCATACGCCAGAGCATACACAGCTTTGTACACGTTGTACTCTGGCCTGAGGTTTGAAATATCAAACAGCTCATTCTCCACATTATGTAGGTCTTCCTGTCCAGTACATAGTGCTCCACCAGATTCCACCCAACCTGCTGGAGGTGGTGGAAATTTACAATGAAATATGTCTTCCCAAAATTGATTTACCTGAAATGTGATAAAAAATCAGTGTTAACAAAAATAATGACAATTTAGTAATGCTGCAACAAGTCAGATTATAAGATTAAACTCTCACTATACTATTTCCATAGTTGTTGTGGTGCTGGTTAGGGTGTATTCTTAACAGGAAGTCATTGAACCCAGCCATTTCTCCTCGACGGATGGCAATGCCCAGTGTACCACCCAGATACGGCATGAAGTCGGGGGTCTGGAGTACATCAACTGATGTCCAGGCTTCACTGGCCATCCACTGCAGCCCTGTCACATTCTGCCTCACCACCTGCAGTTTGCATTATAAAACAATTTTTTTTTCCAGATATCTAAGGCACAAATTTAGTCTCCTTTGTGGTATTTCCTCAACTTCATAAAATTATGCTGTGGTAATATATGTAATCTTCACTTTATTTTTCTTTGGTTGGCCTACTGCAGTATGAAAAAAGAAGAAGAATAAAGAATTGCACTTTGTGAATGTGGACCTTTTTATTCTTCTAAATCTGAGCATATGCATGCACACATAAGAATGAAATCAAAAACTGTTGACTGTTAACTGATAAAATACTATTTTAAGTGAGTATTTTGAACCCAACCTCCTCCATTAGTTGATAAATGTGGATTTCATGTGCAAACACAATGACCACGCGAGCTGTGGATTTCTTCATCACATCCACAATCCTCCTGAGTTCAGCTTGATCATTGCCCCAAGGCAAAACCTCTAAGTAGGCCAGACAACCTTCACCAGACTGGGCCAAGCTGGATTGGAAGGATCTGGCTACATGTAGCCCATAGTCATCATCACTGATCAGCAGGCCAATCCAAGTCCAGCCAAAGCGTCTCAGAATCTGAATCATAGCACGCACCTAATCAGATAAAAATAATGTTTGAGTTACCCTGAGATTCACATTATAATTAAAGGTAATTCAGTGCTATCATCTCACACTACATGCTTTCAAGCACAAAGCACACATTTCCTGATTGGGGATTATTTGGGGACACTTATTTTAAAATTTGCTGTACTCGCTGTAAAACATATTTTCCAGTCATTCTGCTAATTAGTTTCACCTGGAAAGCATCGCTTGGGATTGTTCTAAAGAAGGATGGAAACCGTTGCCGATCACTCAGGCAGGAACACGTGGCAAAATGACTCACCTGAAAAGAGACATACAGAATGCACACAGGCTGTGTTCAGTATTTAATACAAGCAAAGTAAGGCATTTGGAACATTAAACCCACTTCAACAATTTAACAACATTTACTATAAAATAAATTCATAAACAGCCTACTCAAAGCACAGAAGAAATGTAAACTCACCATGGGCAGTCTGAATAAACCTAGCACATTGGAGGTTGCAATAGAAAATGTTGAGTAGGAATCACCCACAATCCCCAGGACCGGAGGCGCCCCTGAACAGTTTTCCTGAAGCAGAAACTGCTGCTCTTGACCACTGGCCAGCGCCAAGGCAGCTCGAAATCCAATAACAAGCGCACCACAGTTATCATAAAGACTGTATCCCAGAGTCACATTAGGGAGCAGATTCGAGTTTCTGTTGATCTCATCAACGGCAAACACCATCGCCATGGCATGCCTGAACCCTTGAGTGTCAAAGCTAAAACACAAAATGTTTCGCTTAACTAAAGATATTGTGAGAATGCAAGTACAGACCTATATTATTCACAGTACAAAATTATTCAAACATCCTGTATTAATATGTCCTACCTTTAGCAACTACTTGCAACTGTAGAAATATCTCAACATCTAATTAAAGACCCGAATTAAAGTAAATGACACATATCTCAGCATAGTTTTTTTGTGTTAACTTCTCAATTCATATAAAGACACATAAAGACTTGATGCAGTTTGCTATGTGTGAGACTTACCCTTTGCAGGTGGGTTGTTGTGGCTCTGAAGTGAACGTCCACTCAGGGAAGAGTGAGGTGTAATGGACCTCAACCAGGCCACCCAAAATCACATCCCCAGCCTTGTGCAACCCATTGAGATGAAACTGTCTCCGTAATTTACAAGATGGGGAAAGGGAGGAAGTCATGGAGGAGAAAAAAGGAGAGAACAAAAGCAAGATTAGGCAGACACAAAGGGGTAAGTATATGTCGAAACATAGCCCCATAACTGCACTCCTCCCATCACCCCTGTTTCTAATCTTGATGCATGGTTTCTTAATTTTATATGCAAGACTATGTCATCTTCTTTGCGCCTTTTCTGTCATTGATCATTGTGTCATTGTTTAATCTTTCACGCCACCTATCAGAGCAGTCATTAGTGTGGGCGGAACAAAACACACAGAGTATATCGATTCAGTACAGGTGCAGTGTTAAGAGTGTCATGACTAAACATACAAATAATTTTATTTGTTCATTTGTGTACAACATTAACAACTATTTCTTGTGCCAAAAAACATACATACATATAGAGTTACTTAAATGTTGAGTTCTTTTTTCTGGTATCTGCAAATTGAAGCCCATCCCCAATCCTTGTCTCTAAAACTCAATCACATAAAGAATATTGACGTTCTTGGAATTATGGGGAAAAAAAAAAAAGTTTTCACCCCAGAAACATATTGAGGGGAAAAAAAACTTAATTATAGTGAGAAAAGTAAAAACAAAGCAAATGCAAAATAAAAAAGCATTTAAAGAAAGTTTTAAAAAGCAACTGTAATCCAGTTTTTGAAATTTAAATTAATACACTGAATTGCTCAAAGACTCGGTCAAATATGTGGCAGTTCTTGAAACAGATAGAATGCAAAGCATTTGCAAAAATTATTTTGCATGAAATATAGGCTTGTTTTTAAAAGAATGGTTTGTAAATTAACTGCTATTTTGAGCCGCCTTAAGGACAGAGATGAAAAATAAAATGTTTCATAGAGGAGACAGAAGTGTCTACTTACTGAGCATCACTGCAAATATGTAAATCTAAAGCATCTGATGGTTTTATATTTGTCACAGCTGCACACATCAGATTGCAAAGAAAATAAAAGAATCAAGCTGCCAAAAACGGGCCACCACATTTAGTATCTGAGGCATTTCAGGCACCTTTTCAGGCCTATTCCCAATGTTGACACCACCCGTAGTCAAGCAGTAATTACTCCTACTCTACTTTGACGTCTATAGCATAAAGAGATTAGCATTTTGTTGAACATGCTGTAGAATGATAAGTTGCAGCCTCTGCAGGTCTAAAAAAAAAAAAAAAAAAGTGACATTTGCGGTTTTCAAATTTGATCCAGCAGAGAATACTGGCTGTTGTATGCATCACTTAAAAGCTGTGGGTTGCTGTGGATCAAATATGGCTCAATGTGCCCCACAACACACACACATACACACACACACACACACACGCACACAGGCTCCCTTCACCCCACGTGAACTCAAACTTTCTCGCAGAAGCTGTGCGGTGAAAAACAATATTGGATGATAACTACTGTTTTCAATCATTTTCAGTTAAATAAGTTAAATAACAGGGTCAAATTTGACCCGCCAAAACAAAGGGCGTGGTCAGCTTTCTAACACATTACAAGGCTCTCTAACACATTACAAGGGTTAACCACAGAGCTGTAAGTCATCTGTGAAACAGTTTCTCAGTTTGACTATGATGTCCTCTAGGTGGTAGTAGTGGTAGCTTACGGTATACCTGGGTGGCACCTTGCATTTGAGAGTAAGGTAAGACATGCACATGTGACCATGCAAGGTCGGTTACCTCATTAGGTCTTTTGTTGCTCAGTGAAACCCTACATACAAATTTCATTTTAACTGAGTCACAGTCAAACATGCATGTTCACATACACTGGCAGAAGCAATAAAGCATGGATTCAAAATATCAAATATCACACCATAAAATGTGCAAAATAAATTTTACCTACATATTGGCCATTTTTAGAGCAACATCTGAGTTTATCGAAGTCAGTTCTTTTCTGGTGGCTTTATATTAGGCTTTCCTACCATCATTTTAAACTATCATCATTCTAAATGGTATTGCTGTCATGGTTGAGCTCAACATCAGACTCAGCTAAAGTTCTTTTTCAAGTTAAAATACAGTGAATCAGGCTAAATATCCAGTGCTTCCCATATAGCTTAGATAAATTAATGCTATCTGGTGGACCATAGACTGCTTCAAAGTGTGTATATCAACTATTATACTCTCAGTTGATTATTTGCAATTGAAGCAGATTATAGAAAAGCAGGATTTTGAAAGGGAGACAAGAAAGTTGGATAACATCATGGATTAAAAAAAAGATATTATTTCCAAATAAATCATAGTGGAACAATAAATCTTGTGTTTTAATTAAAACAGGATTAAACCACTCAACCGACTGAAGGTGTGAATTTGTCAAGTTGAACTGTAATATGAGGTAAAACTAAGCCAAAATGCTGAAAGCAGCATACAGAAAACACTTGAGCAAATCAAAGAACACTGTGTTAGGGCAGATGACGTACACTAAAAGGAGGGAAGTTTTTATTTGAAAGCCTTTATAAACCAGTCAAAACACACACACACACACACACACACACACACAGTATGCCCACAAGCAATCACAGATGGAGATCTCAGCTCTCTTTATTGGCCTGATCTTGTCTCTGGGTTTGTGTGAGCTGAGCTCAGCTCAGTCCTTCAATGGTTCTCTGGATGGTCTGATACAAAGGGCTGGGCTTACAGAGGATAGGACTGGTGGTACTGAGGCCTCATCTGTGAAATGTAAGCTGCAGGGTGCCACTCGTCTCCCTGCATTCTCAATGGATGGTGACTACAACATCGGGGGTGTTTTCTCCATACACTACTACATGCACACAGTGAGGCGTAGCTACTCCACCATGCCTAAGCCACAAAAGTGCACAGGGAGGTTAGTAAGAGGGAGAAGTGGTGAATTAGAGGATGTTAGACTCTGTGGGCTTAGAAATGTGTTGATCTGTATGGTGTGTTTACAATAATATTGCAAAGCTTTTGTATAGTGTTGAAACTTTTATTTTATTCATCTATTCATTTATTCGCTGACTTATATTAACTTCCAAATCATTGTTTGCCCATTTAAAGCGTAGGTATTGTTTTTGCAAAAAAATAATAGAGTGTGACTTTATGAAAAGCTAAGCATTTTTGTGTTTTTAACTGAAAATATTGGCGTGTACAACAACTTTCTTAATATTTTACAGGATAGAGACAAATTAAATCAGTTATGGTCCAGAATTGCTGTGTTCCTGTATTGTTAGTTTTATTTTATTGTTCTCCTCATCATACCTAAATGTGAACAGTGATATCAGTGTCTGTGTGCAGCATTGACTCCCGTGAACTGCGCTTCTCACGCGCAATGGTCTTTGCCATTGAGGAGATTAATAACAGCACGGAGCTTCTTCCGGGCATCAAACTCGGTTATCAGATCCACGACTCATGTGCCTCAGTACCTGTGGCCGTGCATGTGGCATTCCAGCTTTCAAACGGACTGGACCCGGTGTTTCACACCGGTGACAACTGCTCACAATCTGGTATGGTGATGGCTATCGTCGGTGAGTCTGGGTCCACGCCATCCATCAGCATGTCGCGCATACTCGGGTCTTTTAACATTCCTCAGGTGAATATTTTGAATTTCTGACAAAGTATATGTTTAATACAGGCTAGTGCTGATGTCTTTTGTCTGTCTGATCAAAGAATCACACTTTTGGTTTCCTATAGGTGAGCCACTTTGCCACTTGTGCATGTCTGTCTGATAAGCAGCAGTACCCGAGTTTCTTCAGAACAATCCCGAGCGATCAGTTCCAGGCTGACGCACTGGCCAAGCTGGTAAAACACTTTGGCTGGACTTGGATAGGTGCCGTCCGGTCTGATTCAGACTATGGCAATAATGGGATGTCATCTTTCCTGGAAGCAGCACACAAGGAGGGAATCTGTGTGGAATACTCTGAATCTTTCTATCGGACCCACCCACGGAGTAGGATCCAGAGAGTAGCTAATGTTATCCGCAGGTTTCTGCAGCACTTTTTTTTTTAAATCTTTGTACTGACACTGACCCTCTGCACACAAAACCACAAAAAATGTTCAGCCAAATACAAAATGTAATATTATTTTACCTTCAATTTCAAATTGGAAATACATATTTTGTTGTCATGTTTAATTATCTCATGTTTATTACTCATAAGGTTACAAAAAATAGAGGGTCTGTGAGTCATAAATATTTGTTGATTTGTTGGTGTTAACACTCTTACCTTGCATTGGTATAATATAACATAGGCCCACTATAATGTCTCTCCAGGTCGACAGCGATGGTTATTGTGGCATTTGCAGCATCTGGAGACATGAGGCTCCTGCTGGAGGAGCTGTCGCTTGAGGCTTTTCCACCTCGTCAGTGGATAGGCAGTGAGTCTTGGGTAACTGACCCGGACATGCTGAGGTTCAGCTTCTGTACTGGAGCCATCGGATTTGGCATTCAGCAATCTGTCATCCCAGGTCTGAGAGACTTCTTGCTGGATCTCTCTCCCACTGAAGTGGCTGCCTCTCCAGTGCTGACTGAGTTCTGGGAGGATTCATTCAACTGCAGGCTGGAAAAAAGTGAGAAAGTTGATCTGATTTCTAACATAGTTGACATTCACAGTTGGGTCCTTGTCATGTTGTTTTGTTGATTGTGTATCTGAGTGGAGCTTCCTATGTTACAAGGTCATCAGCTGCTTGACAAGACAGTTTAAACCTAAAACAGGCCCCAACATACACTGAAACAGAAGCTATTTCAAAGAAAACACATGAAAGAATGTCTCCAAACTGTACTTTCAAATGCAATGTAAAGTAAGCATGTTTTATCAATAAATTACAAGAACATAGATACATGGATTTTTGCAAGATACATTTGGCAATACAAATAGAGGGCAGCAAAGACGAATGAGAAACACAAGAGAAAGAATCATAATGTAATTTCACGGCCAAGGCTATAAACACCTTCCTCTGTCTCTGTGTGTTTTTAGGTGCAGCCACAGACGAGAGTCTGTGTGATGGGACTGAAGCCATTGACACTCTCCAGAGCCCGTACACCGACACATCTCAGCTCCGCATCACAAACATGGTGTACAAGGCTGTTTATGCAATAGCACATGCCATTCATAATGTAGTGTGCCGAGACACAAATTCTACAACTCAGTGTGACAAATTAACCAGGATAGAGGCCAAACAGGTCAGTCAAAGTGAATAAGTGATTCATTTATTCATTTAATTTACATGTTTTCATTTATTTAAACTCTGTATCTTACTTTACTTCATCCTCACAGATTCTTACTCAGCTGAAAAAAGTCAATTTTTCCCAAAATGGTTATGACGTGTCATTTGATGCCAACGGGGATCCTGTGGCCAAATATGAGCTGGTTAACTGGCAAAAAACTGAGAGTGGCAGCATTGAGTTGGTGACAGTCGGGCTCTATGATGCATCGCTGCCGGTGGGCCAGAAGTTCCGCATCAACAGGAACCTCACCTGGATGGAGGGTGGCATTGAAGTAAGGAGCTCTTTGCAGAAATTTAACAAATTCAAATTCAATGATCTCAAAGGTTGGGACATGCATTTTTTGTTCCTGTTCCCACCTGTCAGTTGTGGCTGTGAAGAGATCTATTCCTAATGCAAATACAATGTCAGAGATGTGGGATAAAATCCACTGTCCTCATTCTGTGTAAAAATGGTGCCAAAGAGAGAAGCATGAAAGTATGAAAATATGTTTTGTTGCTGAGTGGCAGCAGAGGCATCATAACAAAGGGGGAATTTGTGCTAAATTTACTGTAAATTTAGAGGACAGCCATATGATTTGTCTAAAATCTGAGTGCTGAAGCCTTATTTTAGCTTCACTTGAACTTCAGACCTTATTTTTACACAAACCGAGTACTGTTGGTTTTATGCCCCAGGAGTTACATTGAAATGGCTTTATGAAGGGATTTCTCCGCTGCCAGTACAAACAACAGGAATGGTTACAATTACCAGTCACATTTTCAATATCGAAATTGGCATATGAAAATTGTTTCAAGACAGACTTGAAAAAAATGTGAATGTGTCCTTCAATGGACCAATGTGTAGGATTTAGTGACATCTAGTGGTGATGTTGGAGATTGCAACCAACTGAATACCCCTCCTTTGCAAGCATGTAGGAGAACCCACGCTGGCCTCGAAGCTTATGACAAATGCAAAAGCCACGCTCTAGAGCCAGTGTTTGGTTTGTCCATTCTGGGCTGCTGTAGAGACATGGCCGTGCAACATGGTGGACACCTTTGAAGAGGACCCACTCTGTAGATATAAAGAACTCACTCTAAGGTAACAAAAACACAGCAATTCAGATTTTCAGGTTATTAGACACTAATGAGAACATAAATATGGATATTGTGTTCCATTGTTGGTAATATGTCACCGTAAATCCTACACGTTGGACCTTTAACCCTGAGAGCTGTGTAGCACACCTGAATATGTGTGAATTTGTCTGTATCTATGTTCCAGGTGCCTGTGTCAGTGTGCAGTGACAGCTGTGCTCCAGGAACTCGTAAAGTGCTGCAGAAAGGAAAACCCACCTGCTGTTATGATTGTGTACCATGTCCTGAGGGAGATATTAGCAATGCTACAGGTATTTTTTATTTATTCTTTTTTTTTTCATATCTAAAATTTCAAATATATAACAGCTAAAAGCCCTTTTTGATTTTGTTTTTTCAGATTCCCCTGATTGTTTCCCTTGCCGAAAGGAGTTTTGGCCTAATGCAGAGAGAGACACTTGTTTCCCCAAACCTGTAGAGTTTCTCTCCTTTGACGAGGTCCTTGGAATCATCCTGGCTGCATTCTCAGTTGGTGGAGCCTGTCTTGCCATTATAACAGCAGCAGTGTTCTTTCGTCACAGGTCATCCCCGATCGTCAGGGCCAATAACTCTGAGCTGAGCTTCCTGCTGCTCTTCTCTCTGACTCTGTGTTTCTTATGTTCATTAACTTTCATTGGAGCACCCTCTGAGTGGTCCTGCATGCTGCGTCACACAGCGTTTGGGATCACCTTCGTCCTCTGCATCTCTTGTGTTCTGGGAAAAACAATAGTGGTGTTAATGGCCTTCAAAGCTACACTCCCAGGCACTAATGTCATGAAATGGTTTGGTCCATTACAGCAAAGGATGACTGTAGTGTCTTTCACATTTATTCAAGTTTTAATATGCACTATTTGGCTGGTTGTTAGTCCCCCTTTTCCTATGAAAAATCTATCCACATACAAGGAGAGAATCATCCTGGAGTGTGCATTAGGCTCAGCTATTGGGTTCTGGGCTGTGCTCGGGTACATAGGCCTACTGGCTGTCTTTTGCTTTGTGTTAGCTGTCCTCGCCCGGAAACTACCTGATAATTTTAATGAAGCCAAGCTTATCACTTTCAGCATGCTGATATTCTGTGCAGTGTGGATCACCTTTATCCCAGCGTATGTCAGCTCTCCTGGGAAATTTACTGTGGCTGTGGAGATATTTGCCATTCTGGCCTCCAGTTTTGCACTAATACTGTGTATATTTGCTCCAAAGTGTTTCATCATATTGTTTCAGCCAGAGAAAAACACCAAGAAACATTTAATGAACAAAGATTAATCCTAACAACTGAGGTCTGGAAAAAGTTAAGCTATTACATAACATACAGACCTTTTGCTGTGCACATTCAACATAGTCTTCACGTGATTGGTTTAAATATTTACATGGACACATTTTTTTCATTTCGTACATTCTGCATGTCAGTGTGTTTTTAATGTCCTTTTAAAATGTTGTAGTCTTATTTTACAAATATTTTTTCCTCGTGTCTCAATAAAGTGTTATTACTCATGCAGCCCCACAGAAAAATCTTCGAGAGGAGTTCAGATTAAGATTAATCCTAACATCTGAGGTTTGGAAACAGTAAAGATGCAACATAACATTGAGACTTTATGCCATGCACTTTCAACATAGTCTTCACCTGACTGATTTAAATATTTACACATGAGTTTTTTTTCATTTAACATTGTCCTGTATATTTTCTAGATTTCAATGTTTTTTTCTGAATATCGTTTTAATATCTTATAGTCTTGCAAATACTTTAGCCTCTTGAACTAAATAAAGTACAAATTTACAACAAAATGTGTGCTAATGAGTTCTTGTCTTCATGATCAAATCATGTCAATATATTACAATGGAACAATAGCTCTTGTGATTTATTTAAAACCACATAACCACTTTACAGTGTGCATTTGTTCGGCTTAACTATAATATGAGAGCAACTAAAGAAAAAAAGGTCCAAGGGGTAGACAACATTTGTGAGACACAGGGTGTTGACAATGTTAAGTTTACTTCATGGAGATTACATCATGCATGAATCTTACGACAAGAGTTCATCAAAGGGCACAAGGTCAGGGCGTTCTCTCTCTGATGTGCAGTACGATGACGTTAAGTAGAAGGAGGGACGCTTTTGTCTGAAAATCTACATAAACCAGTGAAAACACACATTCAGTCTGCCCACATGCAGACACTTGAGGGATGGAGATCTCAGCTCTCTTTATTTGCCTGATCTTGTCTCTAGGTTTGTGTGAGCTGAACACAGCTCTTGCCTTGAATCTTTTTGGGGATGGTCTGATACAAAGGGCTGGGCTTACAGAGAATAGGCCTGGTGCAGGGGTCAGTGCTGAGGCCTCATCTGTGAAATGTAAGCTCCAGGGTGCCACTCGTCTACCTGCATTCTCAACGGATGGTGACTACGTCATTGGGGGTGTTTTCTCTATACACTACTACACCCACACAGTGAAGCACAACTACACCACCATGCCTGAGCCACTTACGTGCACAGGGAGGTTAGTAAGAGGGAGAAGTGGGAGATGAGAGCACGTTGCACTGTGTGGGCACAGAACTGTTTTGATTTCTATCTGCTTTATGTTGCAAAAACTTTTGTGTAGCAGTGAAATATTAAATACACAAAAACTATTTATTATAAACAGGAAAACAATAAATTAAGATTTTACAAATATGAATATTTTAATCCCTGCATAAAAATTCCTGTGATTTTCATACTGATATCTAGTCCTGTGCTTTACAGTTTAGTGGTCAGGTGACGTGTATTTAGTTCACAGATGCAGTTCGGCTATCAGGCTGCTGTCCATAACTGTGAATTGCTGTTCATCTTTATTGTGTGTTTTCTGTTATTGTCCTCATTATGTGAAAATGTGAACAGTGATATGAGTGTCTGTGTGCAGCATTGACTCGCGTAAACTGCGCTTCGCACGCGCAATGATTTTTGCCGTTGAGGAGATTAATAACAGCACGGACCTGCTGCCGGGCATCAAACTCGGTTATCAGATCCACGACGCGTGTGCCTCAGTGCCCGTGGCGGTGCATGTGGCATTCCAGCTTTCAAACGGACTGGACCCGGTGTTTGACACCGGTGACAACTGCTCACGATCTGGTACGGTGTTGGCGATCGTCGGTGAGTCTGGGTCCACGCTTTCCATCATCATGTCGCGCATCATCGGGCCCTTTAAAATTCCTCAAGTAAATATTTTGGATTCATGGCAAGATATGTGTTTAGTACAGGCCAGTGCTGTTTTTGTCTTTCCAGAAAAATAACAGCCGACGCTGTTGTTTTTCTTCAGGTGAGCCACTTTGCCACTTGTGCATGCCTGTCAGATAAGCAGCAGTTCCCCACTTTCTTCAGAACAATCCCGAGCGATCAGTTCCAGGCTGATGCACTGGCCAAGCTGGTAAAACACTTTGGCTGGACTTGGATAGGTGCCATCCGGTCCGATTCAGACTATGGCAATAATGGGATGGCGTCTTTCCTGGAAGCAGCGGAGAAAGAGGGGATCTGTGTGGAATACTCTGAATCTTTCTTTCGGTCTCAGCCACGGAGCAGGATCCAGAGAGTAGCTGATGTTATCCGCAGGTTTGTACATCACTTTTTGGGCTTTTGATCTCTAAGCCGACACTGACCCTCTGCACACAAAACCACAAAAACTGTATAGTCAAATGCTGTCATACTATCTAAGTGGCAATTTTGCACATACAATTTTTCATCAAACTTATTTCTCTTATATTTCTTCCAGATATTATGTTAGAATAGAGTCAGTGAGACCAGTGCTGTACATTCATCATACCAAAAACTAATGTTTCTTTGGGTTGACTTTCTTGATACTTGCATTGGTATAATATTATGCACTATAATGTCTCTCTCAGGTCGACATCTATGGTTATTGTGGCATTTGCAGCTGCAGCAGAAATGGGGCTGCTGCTGGAGGAGCTGGCACTTGAGCCTTCTCCACCTCGCCAGTGGATAGGCAGTGAGGCCTGGGCCACCAATCCAGACATGCTGAGGTTCACCTTCTGTGCTGGAGCCATCGGAGTTGGCATTCAGCAATCTGTCATCCCAGGTCTGAGAGACTTCTTGCTGGATCTCTCTCCCACTGAAGTGGCTGCCTCTCCAGTGCTGACTGAGTTCTGGGAGGATTCATTCAACTGCAGGCTGGAAAAAAGTGAGAAAAGTTGATCTGATTTTTTTTTTTTTTTTAAATCGTTGACGTTCACAGTTGGGTCATTATAGTTGCATTGTTTTGCTGATTGCTTGTCTAAATGGGGCTTACTGTGTTAAAAAGTCATCAGCTACATTAAACTCAAAGCCTAGATTTCTGTCAAGAGGGGAAAACTATTGGAAAGAGACATGAAGTGGACATAAGGTGCATCTCAGTGAAAAACATCACTTTATGATTTCAGTCTGGGTGTAGGGGCTGTGTCGTAGGCCAAGTCCTGGTATATTGAATGTGTTGGTCGGATGAGGGTTAAACACATTAAAACAGGTCACGGCAGTTGGTCATGAATGGAAAAGTTGGACATTTTTTGTCTTTTATAAATGTGACTCAACATTTGATGACTGATTTGTGTTAATGTGAGCTGTTTTTCATAAATATAAAAGAAAACAGGGCCGGACACCTGCTGAAACGGCAGCTACTTAAAAGAAAATAGATGAAGGCATGTCTGCAAAACAGGACATTAAAATGAAATGTAAAATAAGCATGTTTTATTAATGTATAAGAACAATATCGATGTGTGGTTTCTGTGGGTACATTTGGAGAGTTAAATAAACAAAAAGACAGCAAATAAAGAAAAGTAAACACATAAGAAAGAATAATAATATGATAATAAGATAAAATAAGATAATAAGATCAAACTTTATTGACACCACGCCCAGGAAATTCAGTTGTTACAGACAGCAAGAATAAAAGGATGAGGTAGAAAAAGAACAAACTGAAATTAAAAAAAATAAAATAGGATACAAAATAGAAATAAAAGAAAATCAACTATATATTTGGACATTATATACAAACGAGTATAAAAATTATGTTGCCTTGTGAAGGATGGCTCAGTTACACAAAGGAAACGTATCGTCAAGGCTACAAACACTTTCCTCTTTCTCTGTATGTTTTTAGGTGCAGCCACAGACGAGAGTCTGTGTGATGGAACTGAAGACATCGAGACTCTCCAGATCTCGTACACCGACACATCTCAGCTCCGCATCACTAACATGGTGTACAAGGCTGTTTATGCAATAGCACATGCCATTCATAATGTAGTGTGCCGAGACACAAATTCTACAACTCAGTGTGACAAAGTCAGCAGTGTAGAATCCAAACAGGTCAGTCAAAGTGAATAAGTGAACACTGCAATGTCCCATTTACACGATAATGTACCTTTTATGATATGAAATATCCAATTTACTTTATGTTTTCCTTTCTCTGTCTCACTGTGTTACTTTACTTCATCCTCGCAGATCCTTGCTCAGCTGAAGGAAGTGAATTTTTCCCAAAATGGTTATGATGTCTCATTTGATGCCAACGGGGATCCTGTGGCCAAATATGAGCTGGTTAACTGGCAAAAAACTGAGAGTGGCAGCATTGAGTTGGTGACAGTGGGGCTCTACGATGCATCACTGCCGGTGGGCCAGGAGTTCCGTATCAACAGGAACCTCACCTGGGTGGAGGGTAGCACAGAAGTAAGGAGCCCAAAAGCAAAAATCTGACAGATTCAAATTTCAAATTCAGCAGAGTGAGATAGTATGAACGTATGAACAGGGAAAGTAACAAAAAGAAGGAATTTACACTGAAAGGCTGTAACTCGTGAATACAATTAAAATATAGGGGATGTTGGATGGATTCACAGCCCTCGTTCTGTGCAATAATAGTGTCCAATCTTCAGATAATATGAGTCTTCATTTTCTGTTTGAAAATGTGTTCCCTTGCTGAGCTGTGGCTGAGTGATAATAACAGAAAGAGGAAATGTGAATGTTCTCTGAGTTTGTCTGGATCTCACTGCTGAGACATTTTTATTCCACAGGTGCCTGTGTCAGTGTGCAGCGAAAACTGTTTTCCAGGAACTCGCAAAGTTCTGCAGAAAGGAAAACCCATCTGCTGTTATGATTGTATACCATGTCCTGAGGGAGAGATTAGCAATGCTACAGGTAATTTTTTGTAGTGCACATCTACAACATTAAATACTGGTAAAATCCTTTTTTGATTTTGTTGTCTTTTTTCAGATTCCCCTGATTGTTTCCCCTGCCCAAAGGAGTTTTGGCCTAATGCAGAGAGAGACACTTGTTTCCCCAAACCTGTAGAGTTTCTCTCCTTTGACGAGGTCCTAGGAATCATCCTGGCTGCATTCTCAGTTGGTGGAGCCTGTCTTGCCATTATAACAGCAGCTGTGTTCTTTCGTCACAGGTCATCCCCGATTGTCAAAGCCAATAACTCTGAGCTGAGCTTCCTGCTGCTCTTCTCTCTGACTCTGTGTTTCTTATGTTCATTAACTTTCATTGGAGCACCCTCTGAGTGGTCCTGCATGCTGCGCCACACAGCGTTTGGGATCACCTTCGTCCTCTGCATCTCTTGTGTTCTGGGAAAAACAATAGTGGTGTTAATGGCCTTCAAAGCTACACTCCCAGGCAGCAATGTCATGAAATGGTTTGGTCCATTACAGCAAAGGATGACTGTCGTGTCTTTCACATTTATTCAAGTTTTAATATGCACTATTTGGCTGGTTGTTAATCCCCCTTTTCCAATGAAAAATCTATCCACATACAAGGAGAGAATCATCCTGGAGTGTGCATTAGGCTCAGCTATTGGGTTCTGGGCTGTGCTCGGGTACATAGGCCTACTGGCTGTCTTTTGCTTAGTCTTAGCTGTCCTCGCCCGGAAACTACCTGATAATTTTAATGAAGCCAAGCTGATCACCTTCAGCATGCTGATATTCTGTGCAGTGTGGATCACCTTTATCCCAGCGTATGTCAGCTCTCCTGGGAAATTTACTGTGGCTGTGGAGATATTTGCCATTCTGGCCTCTAGTTTTGGACTAACATTCTGTATATTTGCTCCAAAGTGTTTCATCATATTGTTTCAGCCAGAGAAGAACACCAAGAAACATTTAATGAACAAAGATTAATCCTAACATCTGAGGTCTGGAAAAAGTTAAGCTATTACATAACATACAGACCTTTTGCTGTGCACATTCAACATAGTCTTCACGTGATTGGTTTAAATATTTACATGGACACATTTTTTTCATTACGTATATTCTGGATGTCAGTGTGTTTTTAATGTCCTTTTAAAATGTTGTAGTCTTATTTTACAAATATTTTTTCATCTTGTCTCAATAAAGTGTTACTGAGTTCTCTCTCAATGTTTGATATAATAATTTAAAATACATGAATGTGATGTGACTAAACCACTTGAGAAGATATCTGGTGTTTATAATGACATCTTTACAAGAGGACAACAGAGACAATGACACTGATTAGGGATTACATTACTCATGCAGCCCACAGAAAAATCTTAGAGAGGAGTTCATCAAAGACCACTTGGGTTGGCCCCGGGTTTGGTTGTGATCTATTATTATTATTATTATTGCTGTTACTGGATATTAATGTGACTTATCCAAATATTTATTTCGTATTCAATTATCTTGCACGATTAGTGAATGGGGTCTTGTGTTTTTATTGTGGGATGAAAGTCTCAAAGAAGGTTCTGTTTCTGATAATATGGTTAAGTACACCATCTGCTGGTGATCCACTAGACTGGTTTTGAGTTTGGTCCCCAATGGCTTTAGGACAGACATGCCCTGTTTATAATGTTTAATTTTGACTAGCAATTGCTAATGGTCAGCAATTACCTGAATAGTTGACAAGTTTGAGCTTAGCCAGCACGGCCAGTGTACAGCATTGACTCAGATCTTGCCGTACGATGTCTGATCTGAGTAAGTTTAATGATCGAGGATTGAGACTGAAATGCAGAGGTTCCCTTGACCGGACATTACCGATAAATAGAACGAGACAGCTAGCAGCAAGATCGCAGAAAACCAAACATCATTGCATGAATATGTTATTACTTTCTAAAAGATAATGAGTAAGATCAATTGCTGAAGCAATTCACAAAATAGTGACTGAGAACAATAAGCAGATGCAATGAGTATGAAGGAATTAACAGAATGTGATGAATATAAATTAATTACCAACAATCCCTCATTGAACAAGAATTTTAAAATACAGGCCAATGTCTAATATGTATGCCTCCAAGTGAATACCTGCTCCCCTGTACTTGAGGTAAGGTAAGAAAGTAGAGCCCCTATTACAGAATTTATGGTAATAGGTCCTTTTCGGAGGGGTGTACCCTGGGAAAATTTAAACAATGTGTCAGTTTGGACAAACGCTTGGAAAACTGATAAATATTGCAACCTAACTGGAATTGTATGAGAAAGGTGACCAGAATGTTGAACCCGGAAGAGAAGACCAGTTAATATTAATAGTTGTGATGGAGACAGGTACATTAGGTTTGACACACATTGGTTCACATGCCATGAAGGGATGCAGTGGTTACACGGTAGAGAGAAGCAATAACCCCAGGCCCAAAGGGTGAAGGGTGAACCCTGTATTGCTGCAGTAGAGGAGGAAATTACAAAAAACCTCTACCAAGCATGACCAGTGTCACAAAACAGTTGCTGGAGATTGATTTGAGATTCTGAATGCGAATCATTCTTTGGACTGGTGCTGCCATACGCAGGGGAATCATGAGGCTTGTTTTTTTATATCTTGCGATGAAAGATTCTTTGACATTACAAGTGGATATTGCTGTTTCCCACTTGTTGTCGGCTGACTTATGTAGGCCAGAGAGTGATGAGCAGCTTGGACACAAGCCTTTGCTGAACAGGAAGGGAGGCTGCACACAAGGCAAGACAGCGATGAGGGACACTGAGGGACGGCAGGAGCGGGAGCAGTTTCTGTGGACTGAAAGCAAGGACTTGCTTGTGGTTCTAGAAGATGCATTGTCTCTCATCCAAGAGGCTACTTCAGTTCTATCTGACTGGTGGGAAGTCTAGGGTATTTATCCTCTTGCAGGATCATTGACCCGTCAAGCTGATAAGTGGTGTCATAGACCACCTCCTCAGTTCAGTGTTGGTCTTTCAAGTTTGACATGGATGGCTTCTTTTACTCCTCTTTCAAATCACCTGTCTTAACTGGCCAAAATATGGATAGTATTGTCCTCAATTGTCACAATGTTGCTGTTTTACTGACTTTGTTTTGCACGAATAACTGACCCAGGCTCTCGGACTAGTGGGGTGAGACTACACGACTGCAGCAATTCTTTACATGGTAGGCTGCACCATCAGGTCACAATTAACTCATACTGACTTAATCAAACTTTCAGTGTCCTCACTGAAATACACAGGAAATAAGCATATAATTTCATTAGAATCTTTTAATAAATAACCCTACATAATATTGAACAATATGAGTCCATTTCTGCATTAAAAAATAAGAAAAAAATGTGATTTGATTTGACTTTGATTGTCATGGCCTGCCCATAAAAAACAAATGCTCCGCCTGTTACTTTCCTCGATTGGAAGGCCTGCGGGAAGGGCGTCCTCTCTCTAGTCTGCAGTAAGATGACGTACAGTAGAAACGTAGATGACGTACAGTAGATTATTCTGAAAAGGCTCTATAAATCATTGAAAACACACATGCAGTATTCCCACATGCAACACTTGAATCATGGAGATCTCAGCTCTCTTTCTTGTCCTGATCTTGTCTCTGGGTTTGTGTGAGCTGAACTCTGGTTTTGGTCTGAAACAAAAAGCTGGGTTTACAAAGGGTAGGACTGGTGCTGGGGTTAGAATAGAGGCCTCGTCTGTGAAATGTAAGCTCCAGAGTACCGATCGCCCACCTGCATTCTCAATGGTTGGTGACTACACTATTGGGGGTGTTTTCTCCATACACTACTACAAATACACAGAGAAGAATAATTACACCACCATGCCTGAGCCACTAATGTGCACAGGGAGGTTAGTAAGAGTGAGAAGTGGTGAATTAGAGAATGTTACACTGTGTGGGGATAGAACTGTTTGATTGGTAACTGTATTGTATTTTTGGTTCAAAGATGCAGTGCAGCTATCATTTATTGTCCACAACTTTGAGCAGTCGTTTTGCTTTATTGTGCTTTCTGTTAAAATTGTGAATTGTCCTCATCATGTGTAAATTTAAACAGTGATATCAGTGTCTGTGTGCAGCATTGACTCCCGTGAACTGCGCTTCTCACGTGCAATGATTTTTGCTGTTGAGGAGATTAATAACAGCACGGAGCTGCTGCCAGGCATCAGACTCGGTTATCAGATCCATGACTCATGTGCCTCAGTGCCCGTGGCGGTGCATGTGGCATTCCAGATTTCAAACGGACTGGACCCAGTGTTTCACACCGGTGACAACTGCTCACAATTTGGTATGGTGATGGCTGTCGTCGGTGAGTCTGGGTCCACGCTTTCCATCATCATGTCAGGCATCTTCGGACCATTTAAGATTCCTCAAGTAAATATTTTGAATTCATGGCAAGATATGTGGTGAATACAGGCCAGTGCTGGTTTTTGTCTTTGCTGAAAAAAAAATTAGCCGACGCTGTTGTTTTTCTTCAGGTGAGCCACTTTGCCACTTGTGCATGCCTGTCTGATAAGCAGCAGTACCCAGGTTTCTTCAGAACAATCCCGAGCGATCAGTTCCAGGCTGATGCGCTGGCCAAGCTGGTAAAAAACTTTGGCTGGACTTGGATAGGTGCCGTCCGGTCCGATTCAGACTATGGCAATAATGGCATGGCGTCTTTCCTGGAAGCAGCACAGAAGGAGGGGATCTGTGTGGAATACTCTGAATCTTTCTATCGGACCCACCCACGGAGCAGGATCCAGAGAGTAGCTGATGTTATCCGCAGGTTTCTGCAGCACTGACCTTCAGTGTGCTGACACTGACCCTCTGCACACAAAGCCACAAAAACTGTTTAGTCAAATGCTGTCATATAATCTAAGTGGCAAATTTGCACTTACATTTTTTCACCATACCCATTTCAAGTTTTTTTTACCGATATTATTAAAAAAGTAGAGTCAGTGAGACCAATGTTGTACATTTATCATACCAAAAACTAATGTTTCTTTGGGTTGACTTTCTTGATACTTGCATTGGTATAATATAATGCACTTTAATGTCTTTCTCAGGTCAACAGCTGTTGTTATTGTGGCATTTGCAGCTGCCACAGAACTGGGGCTGCTGCTGGAGGAGCTTTCACTTGAGCCTTCTCCACCTCGCCAGTGGATAGGCAGTGAGGCCTGGGTCACCAACCCAGACATGCTGAGGTTCACCTTCTGTGCTGGAGCCATCGGAGTCGGCATTCAGCAATCTGTCATCCCAGGTCTGAGAGACTTCTTGCTGGATCTCTCTCCCACTGAAGTGGCTGCCTCTCCAGTGCTGACTGAGTTCTGGGAGGATTCATTCAACTGCAGGCTGGAAAAAAGTGATAAAGTTGATCTAATTTTTTTGAATAGTTGACATTCACAGTTGGGTCATTATAGTTGCATTGTTTTGCTGATTGCTTGTCTAAATGTAGCTTCCTGTGTTAAAAAGTCATCAGCTACGTTAAGATCAGACCACAGATTTCTAGTGAGAGGGAAATCTTTTGATAATGAACAAAGACGTGGACATAAGGTGCATCTCAGTGAATAACATCACTTTATGATTTCAGTCTGGTTGTAAGCGTTGTGTAGTAGTCCGAGTCGTTGTATATTGAATGTTAGGATGAGGGTTAAACATATTAAAACAGGTCACGTCAGTTGGTCATGAATGGAAAAGTTGGACATTTTTTGTCTTTTATAAATGTGACTCAACATTTGATGACTGATTTGTGTTAATGTGAGTTGGTTTTCATAAATAAAAAAGAAAACAGGGCCGGACACATGCTGAAACGGCAGCTACTTAAAAGAAAATAGATGAAGGCATGTCTGCAAAACAGGAAATTGAAATGAAAAGTAAAATAATTTATATTATAAATCTATAAGAACAATATAGATGTGTAGTTTCTGTGATGTACAGTTGTAGAGTTCAATAAACAAAAAGAAAGCAAAGATAGACCAATTTAAGATAAAACTTTATTGACACCGTGCCCAGGAAATTTAGTTGTTACAGACAACAAGAATAAAAAGAACAAATTGAAATTAAAGAAATTAAAAAAGGATACAAAATAGACATGAAAATCAACTTTATATTTGGACATTATATACAAAAGAGTATAAAAATGATGTTGCCTTGTGAAGGATGGCTCAGTTACACAAAGGAAACGTATCGTCAAGGCTACAAACACTTTTCTCTTTCTCTGTGTGTTTTTAGGTGCAGCCATAGACAAGAGTCTGTGTGATGGAACTGAAGACATTGAGACCCTCCAGATCCCGTACACCGACACATCTCAGCTCCGAATCACAAACATGGTGTACAAGGCTGTTTATGCAATAGCACACGCCATTCATAATGTAGTGTGCCGAGACACAAATTCTACAACTCAGTGTGACAAATTCACCAGGATAGAGGCCAAACAGGTCAGTCAAAGTAAATAATTGATTAAAAAATGACAATAAATGGCATTTCTTTCACAATAATACACTTTTTTGATATGTAGTGTTCATCTGATTTCATGGTTTCCTTTGTCCCCCTCACTCTCTTACTTTACTTCATCCGCACAGATTCTTACTCAGCTGCAGATAGTAAATTTTTCCCAAAATGGTTATGATGTGTCTTTTGATGCCAACGGGGATCCTGTGGCCAAATATGAGCTGGTTAACTGGCAAAAAACTGAGAGTGGCAGCATTGAGTTGGTGACAGTAGGGCTCTATGATGCATCACTGCCGGTGGGCCAGAAGTTCCGTATCAACAGGAACCTCACCTGGATGGAGGGTAGCACAGAAGTAATGAGTCCAAAAGCAAAAATCTGTGGCTGAGAAACAGACAGAGGAAATTTGAATGTTCTCTCAGTTTCAAGGAGACCACATGATTTGTCTGAATCTCACTGCTGAGGCATTTTAATCCACAGGAGTTACAGTGAAATGGCTTTATGAAGGGATATCTTTGCTGCCAGTATAAACAAAAGAAATGGTTACAATGACCACTAACACTTTCAATATACAGTGCAAACTGGCATGTGAGTATAATTGTATCTGTTTCCTTTAAAGGACCAGCATGTAAGATTTATTGGCATCCAGTGGTGATCCAGTGGTGATCCAACTGAATACCCCTTGTTTCACCCCTCTACATTCTGGACCTTAAATGCTAAGAAATGGTGTATCACACCTGAATAAGTGTTGGTTTGTTTGTACGACCAGTTCTCACTCCCGACTCTCACATAAGGACGCTTGGTCAGAACACCTTGGTATTACTTAAGGCACTGGGTTCCCTTTTAGCCTCATTTCTCGACTTGCAGGGTAGTCCCCTAGAGACTATTCTATAGACAGTCAGTTTTCCCTACCAATCTGTGAAATTACATAGTATAAAGAGCAAGAAAAGTCTGTATTTGGAGAATGGTGGCATGGATGTATGAATCAAGCACAGGACTTTCATGCAGCACAATGGGATTTGTGTTCTGTGTGAAAACTAAAGTGAAGACCGATTTTTTTTTTTTTTTAAGTGAAGTCACATAAGTAATTAATTTGCTTATTTTGAGCCAAACCATGTTTTTTTTCCTAAATCTAACCAAGTTGGTTTGGTTCCTAAACCTAAGCAAAGTGTGACCGTGTCACAACTCTAACCATGTTTATTCTTATTGTTAGCAAGTTTTATTTTGAAAGTGTAACTGGATAGTGTCTATATATTATTCCTACCTTGACCAAGGAGTTGACAATGACAAATTAAGCTATGTGTCAAGTTGGGAGTTAGAATTTGATTTGCATCTATGTTCCAGGTGCCTGTGTCAGTGTGCAGTGACAGCTGTCCTCCAGGAACTCGTAAAGTTCTGCAGAAAGGAAAACCCGTCTGCTGTTATGATTGTGTACCATGTCCTGAGGGAGAGATTAGCAATGCCACAGGTAACTTTTTGTAATGCACAACTTTAAATACATGTCAATACAATCCCTTTTTGATTTTTGATTTTTTTTTTTTTTTTTTTTTCAGATTCCCCTGATTGTTTCCCTTGCCCAAAGGAGTTTTGGCCTAATGCAGAGAGAGACACTTGTTTCCCCAAACCTGTAGAGTTTCTTTCCTTTGACGAGGTCCTAGGAATCATCCTGGCTGCATTCTCAGTTGGTGGAGCCTGTCTTGCCATTATAACAGCAGCTGTGTTCTTTCGTCACAGGTCATCCCCGATCGTCAGGGCCAATAACTCTGAGCTGAGCTTCCTGCTGCTCTTCTCTCTGACTCTGTGTTTCTTATGTTCATTAACCTTCATTGGAGCACCCTCTGAGTGGTCCTGCATGCTACGCCACACAGCGTTTGGGATCACCTTCGTCCTCTGCATCTCTTGTGTTCTAGGAAAAACAATAGTGGTGTTAATGGCCTTCAAAGCTACACTCCCAGGCAGTAATGTCATGAAATGGTTTGGTCCATTACAGCAAAGGATGACTGTAGTTTGTTTCACATTCATTCAAGTTTTAATATGCACTATTTGGCTGGTTGTTAATCCCCCTTTTCCAATGAAAAATCTATCCACATACAAGGAGAGAATCATCCTGGAGTGTGCATTAGGCTCAGCTATTGGGTTCTGGGCTGTGCTCGGGTACATAGGCCTACTGGCTGTCTTTTGCTTAGTCTTAGCTGTCCTCGCCCGGAAACTACCTGATAATTTTAATGAAGCCAAGCTGATCACCTTCAGCATGCTGATATTCTGTGCAGTGTGGATCACCTTTATCCCAGCGTATGTCAGCTCTCCTGGGAAATTTACTGTGGCTGTGGAGATATTTGCCATTCTGGCCTCCAGTTTTGGACTAACATTCTGTATATTTGCTCCAAAGTGTTTCATCATATTGTTTCAGCCAGAGAAGAACACCAAGAAACATTTAATGAACAAAGATTAATCCTAACATCTGAGGTTTGGAAATAGTTAAGCTATAACATAACATTTAGAGCTTTTGCTGTGCACATTCAAAACATTACATGGTCACATTTCTTTTCATTACATATTTTCTAGATCTCAATGTCATGTTGTATTCTTATTTAATTGATTTTTTTCATTGTGTCTCAATAAAGTGTGACTGAGTTCTCTCTCAACATTTTGATAAAATAATATTAAATATATGATTGTGGTGTAATTAAACCACTTAACAGATATCTGGTGTTTACAATGACATCTTGACGAGAGGATAACAGTGACAATGACACTGATTAGGGATTACATTACTCATGCAGCCCACAGAAAAACCTTAGAGAAGAGTTCATCAAAGACTACTAGGGTTGGCCCTAGGTTTGGTTGTAATCTATTACTAGTATTTTTATTATTATTGTTATTATTATTGCTGTTACTGGATATTAAAGTGACCTATCCAAATATTTTTTTGTATCCATCTTGCAACATTAGTGTATGGAGTATTAGTATTCTGTTTTTATTGTGGGATGAGAGTCTCCAAGAATTGGTTCTGTTTCTGATAATATGGTCAAGTACACCTCCGCTGGTTATCCACTAGAATTGTTTTGAGTTGCGTGGAACAAGATGAATGACGTCAACCTCTCGAAACTTTCGAGTCAGTGTGATGCTTCTAGACCAGAGCTGCCCAATATGTCGATCGAAATCTACCTGACAATCGCAAAGGTAGTGTGGGTAGAACGCATGGCACTAACAAAGTAGACGTCAGCCCATCATCCGTCCTCACTATGAAATTTGTCACTTGATTGACATACGGGGCAGCCAGTCTGACATCTGACCTTTTCTGACACATGTTTCATGCACATGCACATGCATACAATGCAAAAGTCTAGCAGGCTAGCGAGATAACCTCCAATTTATTACTTTTAAACTTAAATGATATAAAAATGAGTGGGGAACCTGGACAAAGTAAGAGGTCAAAAACTTACTACTTTCATATGGAGTGGGAGGTGGACTTTTTTTCACTATGTCATTTTTGAAGTGTGTTTGCCTAATCTGCCAGTCTGCCTTCACTATACCAAAGAAGGGAAATGTGGAGCGGCATTTTCAGACTGTTCATAAAAACTCTGACACTGATTTCTCTCCGAAATGCGAGCTAAGAAGGAGAAAGGTGAAGGAATTAAAATCTCAGTTGTCCAGACCACAGTCATTTTTCTTACAGATAACTTCAAAAGCGAAGGCAGCCACGGAGGCTTCGTCCCGGGTGAGTCACTTCATCGTGAAGAACAAAAAATCCTTCCAAGATGGTGAGATGGTTAAAGAGGCGTTCGTTGAAGCAGCTGACTCGTTGTTAGGAGACTTTAAAAACAAACCAAAAATACTATCTTTGATCAAAGCTCTCCAGCTATCAAGAAGTACAGTTACATGGCGAAGTGAAGCCATGGCCGAGGATTTGACCCAGCAACTTTGGAAGGACATCGCAGATTGCAAGTGTTTCTCGCTGGATGAGTCTACAGATGTGAGTGACACAGCCCAGTTGTGCATTTTTATGTGAAAAGAGTAGTTGGTAACAGTACTGCCCATGAAAATACACATGTGAGGAGAGGACATGTTTCAGTCTTTCAAAAGCTTTATTGAGAAAACCCAGCTCCCAGTGTGCAAATTAGTGTCCATCACCGCGGACGCCTGCGATGGTTAGCCGCTCGAATAGATTTCTTCCAGAACTTCCAGAACCTCGCATCAGAGCTGGAGATGCAAGGGAAGTCAGGTGTGCAACTTGACAATGCACGCTACACAGAGCAGATTGACAACTGTCAATAATGACAGTTTCAAGACTTTGCTTTATTCGAGCCAATCTACTACATTCATGTCCTACCCTTTTCAGGAAGATGCTGAGGTTGTTTTGCTTGCAACACTGTTTCACTTGAACTCTTCTGGAGGATGAGATTTTCATGCAGTTATGCAAGCTACACCAACATATATTGTGCATATAAAGAATTCTCAGTGTATTCATAAATAAATATATGTTTTGCATTTTTATAGTAGGTAGATCATTTTGACTGTCATTTTATAAGTAGCTCACAAGCCGAAAAAGTGTGGGCACCCCTGTTCGAGACAGTTTAAGGCTCATATCATTGCATTTAACATTTATGGTAAAAGGCTGCAGTTTTACACGGCCCAACCTGAGCCACTGAAGTGTAGTACGCAATCCTAAATGAAATTTTAATCAGGAGAGACATGTGATTGAAGTAAAGATAACTGTTCATGATGGCAGATGAAATGTGGCAATGAAGTCTTATGAGAAAGTCCTTGGGCCTTAGACTCTACAGTGAAATTTTGTAATCAAAGGACATGGCCCTGAGCAGAAGCAAGATAAATCTCCCCCAAAATAAGGAGCATGGGTCTCCCCAAAACCACAACCCGATATTTCCCACAAAAGAATGCTTACCTACCAAGCAGGAATGAAACAGGCCACAATTTAACAAACAAAGATGGCATAATCTGCTAATAGATGAAACACAATAAAGTGCATTACACAGAAAAAATCAGGTTAAGTGATTAAAAATAGAATGAAAGAATAGAAACAAAATGTGTCCGGCAATGGCTAGGTTTTATTTATTTTTTATTTTTTTCGTTTAATTTGTTTTGCTTAGCCAGCAATGGCAAGAGGACAGTAATGCCCTGCCTCCAATGGATAGCAGTGACCTGAAATATCTGGCCAGCAATGGCCAGAGGACAGAGCAATAACTGTCAAAATAATTACAATATGTTTTTTTTTCTTTTTTGACCCTTTCAAGCTTGGTCAGTAATGGCTATAGGACAGACATGCCCTGTTTAGAATGTATGACTTTGGCCAGCAATGGCTAATGGTCAGCAGTTACCTGAATAGTTGACAAGCTTGAGCTCTTTTGACAAATAACCCTACATAATATTGAACAATCTGAATCCAATTCTGCTTCAAAAAATAAGAAAAATTTGATTTGAATTTGATTGTCATGGCCCGCCCATAAAAAAAAAAAAACAGCTCCGCCTGTTTCTTTCCTCTATTGCCAGGCCTGCGTGAAGGGCGTCCTCTCTCTGGTCTGCAGTAAGATGACGTACAGTAGAAACAGGGAAGATTATTCTGAAAGACTATATAAATCAGTGCAAACACATACAGTATTCCCCCATGCAACACTTGAATCATGGAGATCTCAGCTCTCTTTATCGGTCTGATCTTGTCTCTGGGTTTGTGTGAGCTGAACTCTGGTTTTGGTCTGAAACAAAAAGCTGGGTTTACAGAGGGTAGGACTGGTGCTGGGGTTAGAACGGAGGCCTCGTCTGTGAAATGTAAGCTCCAGGGTACCGATCGCCCACCTGCGTTCTCAATGGTTGGTGACTACACTATTGGGGGTGTTTTCTCCATACACTACTACAAATACACAGAGAAGAATAATTACACCACCATGCCTGAGCCACTAATGTGCACAGGGAGGTTAGTAAGAGGGAGAGTGGTGAATTAGAGAATGTTACACTGTGTGGGGATAGAACAGTTTGATTTGTATAATGTGCTTGTAATTGTGTAGCATTGAAATGTTTAAAAAAATGAATTTCAGTATTTTAGATTTATTTTATTTTTTTGTCACTGAGTGCGTTGAAATACATGTGCATTTTGGATTCATATCTAGTTCTGTCTTTTCAGTTTTTGTAGACAGGTAACTGTGATGTATATGTTTGACAGATGCAGTGCAGCTCTCATTTATTATCCATAACTATGAGCCATAGTTTTGCTTTATTGTGCTTTCTGTTAAAATTGTGAATTGTCCTCATCATGTGTAAATTTAAACAGTGATATCAGTGTCTGTGTGCAGCATTGACTCCCGTGAACTGCGCTTCTCACGTGCAATGATTTTTGCCATTGAGGAGATTAATAACAGCACGGAGCTGCTGCCGGGCATCAAACTCGGTTATCAGATTCATGACTCGTGCACCTCAGTGCCCGTGGCCGTGCATGTGGCGTTCCAGCTTTCAAATGGCCTGGACCCAGTGTTTCACACCAGTGACAACTGCTCACACTCTGGTATGGTGATGGCTATTGTCGGTGAGTCTGGGTCCACGCGATCCATCAGCATGTCACGTGTCATCGGGTCCTTTAACATTCCTCAAGTAAATATTTTGAATTCCTGTCAAACTATGTGTTTCACACAGGCCACTACTGATCCCTTTTTTTCTTTCTAATTAAAGATTCACACTGCTGTTTTTCTTCAGGTGAGCCACTTTGCCACTTGTGCATGCCTGTCTGACAAGCAGCAGTACCCGAGTTTCTTCAGAACAATCCCGAGCGATCAGTTCCAGGCTGACGCGCTGGCCAAGCTGGTGAAACACTTTGGCTGGACTTGGATAGGTGCCGTTCGGTCCGATTCAGACTATGGCAATAATGGCATGGCATCTTTCCTGGAAGCAGCCCAGAAGGAGGGGATCTGTGTGGAATACTCTGAATCTTTCTATCGGACCCACCCACAGAGCAGGATCCAGAGAGTAGCTCATGTTATCCGCAGGTTTCTGCAGCACTGATTCTGCTTTTTTATCTCTGTGCTGACACTGACCCTCTGCACACAAAACCACAAAAACTATTCTGTGGATTAATTAAAGATTATTTTGTTATCTCATTGGTTAATTGGAAATCTATTTTTATGATGTTTTTTTTCTGTCACATATTTATTTCTGATATTGCTGTAACTATATTGTAAGTGAGACCAATGCTGTATATTCAACACATCACAAAAAAAGTAGGCTTATCTCTCATATATCTTTTTGTTGACTATCTTTATACTTGTATTGATAAAATATAATGCATTACTGTGTCTCCAGGTCGACAGCTTTGGTTGTTGTAGCATTTGTGGCCTCTACAGAACTCAGAATCCTTCTGGAGGAGTTGTCACGTGAGCCTTCTCCACCTCGCCAGTGGATTGGCAGTGAGTCCTGGGTAACTGACCGAGACATGCTTAGATTCACCTTCTGTGCGGGAACCATTGGATTTGGCATTCAGCAATCTGTCATCCCAGGTCTGAGAGACTTCTTGCTGGATCTCTCTCCCACTGAAGTGGCTGCCTCTCCAGTGCTGACTGAGTTCTGGGAGGATTCATTCAACTGCAGGCTGGGAAAAAGTGAGAAAGCTGATCCAATTTTTGATGTAGTTGGCATTCACATTTGGGCCTTACAGTTGTGCTGTTTTGTTGGTTGTCTGTCTGATGGGAATCAGAAGAGTTTCTCCAAGACATACTGAGAGGGTTAAAAAAAAAAAAAAAGAAAGAAAGCCGAAACAAATAGTAAACTAATAATAATATGATATCATTGAGAAGGCCAGAAACACCTTCCCCTTTCTCTGTGTGTTTTCAGGTGCAGCCACAGACAAGAGTTTGTGTGATGGAACTGAAGACATCGAGACTCTCCAGAGCCCGTACACCGACACATCTCAGCTCCGAATCACAAACATGGTGTACAAGGCTGTTTATGCAATAGCACATGCCATTCATAATGCAGTGTGTCGGGAAACAAGTTCTACAACTCAGTGTGACAAATTCTCCAAGATAAAGCCCAAACAGGTCAGTCAAAGTGAATAAGTGAACACTGCAATGCCCCCTTTTCAGTATAATGTATAATGACATGAAATATTCAATTTGTTTTTCTTGGATTTTGTTTCTTTAAACCCACTGTCTAATTTTACGTCATCCATACAGGTTCTCAATCAGCTGAAGAAAGTGAATTTTTCCCAAAATGGTTATGATGTGTCATTTGATGCCAACGGGGATCCTGTGGCCAAATATGAGCTGGTTAACTGGCAAAAAACTGAGAGTCGCAGCATTGAGTTGGTGACAGTAGGGCTCTATGATGCATCACTGCCGGTGGGCCAAGAGTTCCGTATCAACAGGAACCTCACCTGGGTTGAGGGTGGAACTGAAGTAAGGAGCCCAGAAGCCATAATTCATAACGGAAGAGCTGAGAAGCTCACCTGAATATTTGCGAGTTTGTTTGTATCTATGTTCCAGGTGCCTGTGTCAGTGTGCAGTGACAGCTGTCCTCCAGGAACTCGTAAAGTTTTGCAGAAAGGAAAACCCACCTGCTGTTATGATTGTGTACCATGTCCCGAGGGAGAGATTAGCAATGCTACAGGTATATACTTTTCTTTTAAAGGCATATTCATGTCATCAAATATATAACAGCTAAAAGCCCTTTTTGATTTTGTTGTCTTTTTTCAGATTCCCCTGATTGTTTCCCTTGCCCAAAGGAGTTTTGGCCTAATGCAGAGAGAGACACTTGTTTCCCCAAACCTGTAGAGTTTCTCTCCTTTGACGAGGTCCTAGGAATCATCCTGGCTGCATTCTCAGTTGGTGGAGCCTGTCTTGCCATTATAACAGCAGCAGTGTTCTTTCGTCACAGGTCATCCCCGATCGTCAGGGCCAATAACTCTGAGCTGAGCTTCCTGCTGCTCTTCTCTCTGACTCTGTGTTTCTTATGTTCATTAACTTTCATTGGAGCACCCTCTGAGTGGTCCTGCATGCTGCGTCACACAGCGTTTGGGATCACCTTCGTCCTCTGCATCTCTTGTGTTCTAGGAAAAACAATAGTGGTGTTAATGGCCTTCAAAGCTACACTCCCAGGCAGTAATGTCATGAAATGGTTTGGTCCCCCACAACAAAGAATGACTGTAGTGTCTTTCACATTTATTCAAGTTTTAATATGTACTATTTGACTGGTTGTTAGTCCCCCTTTTCCAATGAAAAACCTATCCACATACAAGGAGAGAATCATCCTGGAGTGTGCATTAGGCTCAGCTATTGGGTTCTGGGCTGTGCTGGGGTACATAGGCCTACTGGCTGTCTTTTGCTTTGTGTTAGCTGTCCTCGCCCGGAAACTACCTGACAATTTTAATGAAGCCAAGCTGATCACCTTCAGCATGCTGATATTCTGTGCAGTGTGGATCACCTTTATCCCAGCGTATGTTAGCTCTCCTGGGAAATTTACTGTGGCTGTGGAGATATTTGCCATTCTGGCCTCTAGTTTTGCACTAATACTGTGCATATTTGCTCCAAAGTGTTTCATCATATTGTTTCAGCCAGAGAAGAACACCAAGAAACATTTAATGAACAAAAATCAGTCACAAGACTTCTGAGGTTTGGAAATCATTGAGATGGCAACGTACTCTGTAGAGCTCATGCTGTGCATCTTGTTGATTTAAATTTTTATTTTTATGTATTTTCTAATATTCTCTAGATTTCAATATAAGTTTTGAATGTCCTCTTTGATATTTTCTTGTCTTATTTTCTGAATTATTTTTCATCACTTTTAAATGAAGTCAAAATTCATTATTGGAATAACGACACTTAAACTGGGTGTGAAAATCTATTGTGAATCTGGCGCGTCATCCACAGTGATTCTTAAAAAGGCAATATTCGTGAAATGTTTGCATGGCGAATGAAAATGAATATTCCACTAACTTTCCCATTTACATGCAGCCATGCATACTCCCATTAACGAACACACCCTCCCTTTTTCATGAGCTCATCCACCCGCTGGATAAAGTCAGCATTCCAATATTTTTGCATATCCAATAATATGTTGATATTGAAGTCTTTCATAATGCTTAAAAGTGTAGTCAGTTTCTCCCTACGACCAGAAATGTAAACTTTTCTTTTGTGCATGCCTCTCTACCCCAGCTGTTGGCTAGGCAACACAAAGAGCTGACCATAAAAAACCAGTTGGGACCCATGTTTTAAATATGCTGTCGACATGTCCTGAGAATTCTACTAAAACCTAGATAATAGTATTATATCCCCGATTAAATTGGAAATGCTCCATGAAGAATAAGGCCAAATTTAGACAAACCAACCAGAATATGCTTGTAAAATGATTTGTGTTAAATTTACAATATTGTCATAAATGGAATAATAGTGGAATATTAGTGTGCATGTAAAAGTACACAGTGAGACTAATGAAGGTCTTGAAACACAGGCAGAAATGTGAATTTGCAATCTTTATAAAGCAGCACAAATACAAACAACACAAATACTTTTGTTGCGTCTGTGTGGTATCTGAAGTACAAATAATAATACAGAAATATTGCATGGTAGGTAACTCTTAACAAGGAATGATGAGCACAGGGATGGTCAATCAACTGCATTTATTTATTTTTTGTGGTCTTACTGACCACTCAAATTACTTATTCACACACTGGTGGCACAATGTATGAATGCTGCCGGGAACCCACAAATTTGGGTTCAATATCTTGCCCAAGGATACTTGGACATGTAGACCACAGGAAACCACCATAGGATATGTGAATGGTCACTTTACCACCTAAGCCACGGCTGCCCTACAGTCAAATGAAAGCAAATAAGTTAAAGGATAACTTTCGTTTTTTACAACCTCGACCTTATTTCTAGCATCAAATACGACCATTTACTCACCCAGACAACTTTGGTGGCATTTGGAGTCGTTTTGAAGAAATTAGCCCCAGTGGAGCGGCGCGTATGTAAGGGATAATGCCCGACGAGGTGTCCATTATCAGAAATGAATGGACGACGCGGAGGCGTGAACCGTCCGACGCGAATTTCTGATAATGGACACCTCGAAGGGCATTATCCCGCTTATTCCATGGTCACTTACGAAAAAAATAAATATTAAATCAATTATGAATACCTTAATGTTGTTTTTCACAAGAAGCGGCTGAGCAGACTATTTAATATCTCTCATTGCGAAGCATTGCCAAGGTAACCAGCTCTGGCCACAGAACCTGCAGCTCAATCGGCCACAGCTCTTATATTAGGCCTAATCAGTGAAGGGAAGTGAGATGATTGCTTAACGTTATGTTACGTTACAAAGTATCATTTCAGGACAAGTATACCTCTTACCGCTTGTGTATGTCCAGAGGATGATGCGAAAATTTGTTTCCTAAATCATTTTTATTGCAAGAAATAGCCTCACTCTGATCATTAAATGGGTATCAAGCAAGTAAGTCAAACACAAAACCTCTCAGGTTTTGCTTGTGTGGGTCGTTTGGATCCTTATGATTTTTAGTGTCAGGATTATGCGCTACGCTGACGTATTCAACGCCATCCTCGTCTGTCTGGCTGTTGAAAGATGTCATGGTCAGCTCACGGTTCCCCTCCCTGCCACGCCGAGCCAAACACAGCTGGATGTCAAACCACACCTTTCTGACGAGGCCGAGGGGTGTCTCGGGAGACAGCGCAGATGAAGTTTATCTCAAGGTCTGACTCAGGGATACGAGGATGGTGGAAGCTGGTGTCTTTCCCACTCTTTCTGAAATGCTTCAGTATCACCTTAACCAAAACAGCATTACTACCCTTGAACACAGTGTCGCTAATGATGTTGACATTTCTTAAGTGTCGATTAATGCCAACTCTCAAACTCCGAAAACTGGCAACACTGTATTCTCCTCCTTCCTTCGTTGACAGGACAGACGCATAAAACAGTCGCAAAATGTAATTGAGAGTAATGGCAGTGTAGCTCTCAAAGTTGATGTCCATGTTTTTCTGAGCTAGGAAGTCTCTTAATGTTTTAACTGCCCATTTTGTGGTTTTCTTCGTGTTTACCTTGTCCTTTTCATCCTCTAAATTGTTCAGTTCGTCCGGTGTCACCTCCTTGTGTCGCATCTCCTTCTTATATTCTCTTCTCTCTTTCTCTTCTGCTGCATCGCAGTCTTCAAAATGATCAAATTCACCAAATAGGTTAAATGAAACTATAAAATCACTCATGTTTTGTCTACTGTCTTGCCGTTGTGATAAATAAACTGTGAAATAACGTATGTTACCATATGTTCTGAGTTTCTGTTGCCACGGTTACCAACTAGCGTTTGAGCCAGCGCAATCATTTAGAACAATCAGGCTATTTGACCGGAACTTCTTTTATAGATGTCCTATAACACTTTTTAACGGACACCCTGCAGCCAATCAGAATCGAGTATTCACCCAGACCATGGTATAAATCCGTATAAGTACTCGGTGCACCCATGCGCAGCCTCCATATAACGCATAATCTGCGGCGAAACTCGTTCATATTCCAATATTTTGTTGTGATATGTTTGATACGCAATAACGGACCATAGCTGTGCCAAACTACAGCTAAACTAGCCGACCGCCACAGAGTTAGCTGTGTTGTGGCTGGCTGCTCGCAGCACGCGGCATTCGGAAATGATATCATCCATGTCAGAGATGGTTGCCTAGAGACGCCGGATGTTGATAACATGCCACCACGGGCTCAGAGGGGAATAGCACCAGCATATCGTAACAAAATATTGGAATATGAACGAGTTTCGCCACAGATAATGCGTTATATAGAGGCTGCGCATGGATGCCCTGAGTACTCACATTATACGGATATACGTGCCGCTCCACTGGGGCTAATTTCTTCAAAATGACTCCAAATGCCACCAAAGTTGTCTGGGTGAGTAAATGGTCAGATTTAATGCTAGAAATAAGGTCCAGGTTGTAAAAAACGAAAGTTATCTTTTAAGCATTTAACTAATTAGTTCCAACACTCTGCACCAGCACATTATATCCAATTTATATTCTCATTTGAAGAATTTGCTCACACACTCACACTTATGCATGTAGGGAAACAGGACCACAAGAGGAAGGTCCCAAATGCAGTTGCCAGGAGTTGAAGCAGTTCACCAAAAAATCTGAAGGTACAAAAGGGTTATGAGATACTATAACGATGGCAAGGGTCAAATTCAGAAACTGTAATATGAGCAATAGGAAGCAAAAAAGGTGCAGGACAAAATTATGGTAAATTTACAAGATGAGAAAAGAGAGAAAGACATTTGATGGACATTATATTGTACATGGAGCCCACAGAAAAGACTTGGACAAGAATTTATCAAAGAACAGCGCATCCTATCGCTGATGTTTACTGTACAGAAGGGAAGCTATGTTTACTAATGGAGATTGTGTTATGCATGCAGCTCACAGAAAGACTTGGACAAGACTTCATCAAGGAGCACAAGGTCAGGGCGTACTCTTTCTGGTGTACAGTAAGATGACGTACAGTAGAAGGAGGGAAGCTTTTGTCTGGAAGTATATATAAACCAGTGAAAACAATATCCTCACATGCAGACACTTGAGGGATGGAGATCTCAGCTCTCTTTATTGGCCTGATCTTGTCTCTGGGTTTGTGTGAGCTGAACTCAGCTCTTGCCTTGAATGGTTCTGGGGATGGTCTGTTACGAAGGGCTGGGCTTACAAAGGATAGGGCCGGTGCAGGGGTCAGTATTGAGGCCTCCTCTGTAAAATGTAAACTCCAGGGTACCGATCGTCTACCTACGTTCTCAATGGACGGTGATTACGTCATTGGGGGTGTTTTCTCTATACACTACTACAAACACACAGAAAAGCACAACTACACCACCATGCCTGAGCCACAGACATGCACAGGAAGGTTAGTAAGAGAAAGATGTCGTGAATTACATTGTGTGGTGATAGAAATGTTTTGATTTGTACTGTATGTGCTTTACAATCTTGTTGCAAAATTTTTGTGTCTATTTCTTTTCTTCTTCAATTTACACATGTCAAATGAGTATTTGGTCATATAAATTTGAGGTATTATATTTATAAAAATAGCAGAGTGTGTATATGAAAAAGAAGCATTTTGTTTCTTAGCTGAAAATATCTTTATTTAACACCAGTTTTATATTCAGGAGGATAAAACAAGACAAGACTTAAGATTTAGTTTATTTTTATTCCATGCATTGAAATTGCTGTGAACTTCAAATGTTATTTAGTTTTCAGACAGGTTACTGTGATGGATATTTGGTTCACAGATGAAGTGCAGCTATCATTTATTATCCATAGCTGTGACCTGTAGTTCTGCTGAATTGTGTTTTCTGTTAAAACTGTGAATTGTCCTCATCATGTGTAAATTCAAACAGTGATATGAGTGTCTGTGTGCAGCATTGACTCCCGTGAACTGCGCTTCGCACGTGCAATGATTTTTGCCATTGAGGAGATTAATAACAGCACGGAGCTGCTGCCGGGCATCAAACTCGGTTATGAGATCCATGACTCGTGCACCTCAGTACCCGTGGCGGTGCATGTGGCATTCCAGCTTTCAAACGGCTTGGACCCCGTGTTTCACACCGGTGACAGCTGCTCACAATCTGGTGTGGTGATGGCTATCGTCGGTGAGTCTGGGTCCACGCCATCCATCAGCATGGCACGTATCCTCGGGTCCGTTAACATTCCTCAAGTAAGTATTTTGAGTGTCTGTCAAACTATGTGTTTCATACAGGGCACTAATGATGTTTTTGTCTCTTTGATTGAAGAATCACATATTTGGTTTCCTATAGGTGAGTTACTTTGCCACTTGTGCATGCCTGTCTGATAAGCAGCAGTACCCGAGTTTCTTCAGAACTATCCCGAGCGATCAGTTCCAGGCTGACGCGCTGGCCAAGCTGGTAAAACACTTTGTGTGGCGGTTGGTATTGTCTGTGCTGTTATTTTGAAGGTCCATTTCCTGTGTTCTGTTTTGTGGGCTGTAACTTTACGTTTTGTTTTCCTGAGGCTCCCTTCCCCCCCGATGCGTCGAGGAGTGTTTGGGCACACCTGAGTTCACTTCAGGAGATTAGGACGCCTATTTAACCTCTGCGGAGTGACTCCTCGACGCCAGAGTATACTTCCACGTACCGTGGTATCAGTTGGTCTCAGTCTCCTGTGGTATAGTACGTTTTGATAGCTTGCTGAACTTTTTTGATTAATTGTTTGTCTCTTCTCTCTTTGTTCCAGTGCCTCCCTTGCCCACACAGCCCAGCACTCTCTGGACCTCTCTGAGTTCGTGTTTTGTTTGGACCTCACGCTGCCAGCGATTGTTTCAGTTATTGCCTGTTGTTGCAAAATAAACTTTTGTTAACCTTCTCCGTTTCCGCTCCTGGGTCTCTCTCTGCACCCGCCGTCACAGAATACTCTGGCCAAACATGGACCCAGCGGATTCGGACCCCTTTCGAGCGGCGCTCGCCCATCAAGGACTACGTCTCGGCCAGCACGAGGACATGCTGCGGGGAGTAATGGAGGCAGTACAAGGTCTCAGCGTCCAAGTCCGTGACCTCACCGCTTACCTCAGCCGCACGGACACCCGTGGCTCTCCTTCCTCCCCAAGTCCCACACCAGCGCCACCCCCACCGGCAACCGCTGCAGCCCAATCTACCTCTCTGTCTGTCTCTCAGCGTGAGCCGTATGTGCCGGCCCCCGAACCCTTTTCAGGTGAAGTTGGTAATGCTGGGGGGTTTATCTTGCGCTGTTCACTAGTATTTGATCAACAACCCCTTAGTTATCCTTCTGATAGAGCTAAGATAGCTTATACAGTTAATTTGTTACGGGGCAGGGCAGCGCAGTGGGCTACAGCGTTATGGGAACAGCACTCCCCCATTCTCTCGTCTTTCGACAGTTTCTCGAGGGAACTTAGTCGTATTTTTGATCATTCACGACAGGGGCAGGAAACTGCTAAACGCCTATTCTCCTTGGCGCAGGGAGCGAGATCAGTGGCAGATTACTCTATTGACTTCCGTATCGCAGCTTCAGAGAGCGGGTGGGGGGAGTTAGAGCTACGAGGTGTTTTCTTTCGGAGTCTTTCTAGTGAGTTAAAGGACGAATTAGCTTCCAGAGATGAACCCGATTCCTTAGAGTCATTAATCTCCCTCGCCATACGCATAGATAACCGCTTGAGAGAAAGACAGAGAGAGAAAGCCCAGACTCGCCTCTCTCATGTTCACGAGCCAGCTTCCCTCGCTCCCCCTTCAGCCAGTGGCGGATCCTCCGGCCACTCCGCTGCTCCCTCCACGTCCTCCTCTCACCCTTCGGAGCCCATGCAGTTGGGTCGGACCCGTCTCCACCCCAGCGAGCGGCAGCGACGTTTCAGCCAGCGGCTCTGTATCTACTGTGGCCAGGGAGGTCATTTTCTCGCTAACTGCCCTCAGACGCCAAAAGGGCAGGCTCACCCGTGACGGAGAGCGCACTGGTGAGTCAGACATCCCCTAATCCCAGCTCTCCCTCCCGTATTACCGTGCCCTCCTGTCTGCTTTGGGGTCGTGAGTCGCTTCCCATGAGGGTTCTGATTGACTCAGGGGCAGACGAGAGCTTCATCCACACCGAACTAGCCACCCAGCTTAAGCTCCCCCTTGAATCCCTCCCGGTGCCCAGAAATGTAACCGCCTTAGACGGCCGACGTATAGCTCAGGTCACTCAACGTACGGTCCCGGTCACGCTCATAATCTCTGGGAATCATAGAGAAGACATCCAATTCTTCGTCATTCCTTCCCCTCAGATTCCCCTGGTGTTGGGCCTCCCCTGGTTGCTTAAACATAACCCCCAGATAGACTGGACTACAGCTAGTATCTCCACCTGGAGCCCATTCTGTCATGCCCACTGTCTTCGTTCGGCCAACCCCTTTTCTTCCCGTGTTTCTCCACCACCTCCCACGCCCCCTGTCCTTACCTCCGTGCCTCCCGAGTACCATGACCTAGCCCCTGTGTTCAGTAAAGAGTTAGCCCTGTCCCTGCCTCCTCATCGCCCCTACGATTGCTCCATAGACCTCCTCCCTGGTGCTCCTCTCCCTTCTAGTCGGCTGTATAACCTGTCACGCCCCGAGAGGGAAGCCATGGAGACATACATCCAGGATTCTCTAGCCTCTGGACTCATCCGCCCCTCATCCTCTCCGTTTGGGGCTGGCTTCTTTTTTGTTAAGAAGAAGGACGCCTCCCTTCGCCCCTGCATCGACTTCCGTGGACTTAACGACATCACCGTTAAGAACAGGTACGCTCTCCCTCTCATCGACCCCTCCTTCGAACCACTCTGCTCCGCCACCATCTTCTCCAAGCTTGATCTGCGTAACGCTTATCACCTCGTCCGGATAAAGGAGGGTGATGAGTGGAAGACAGCTTTCAACACACCGTTAGGTCATTTCGAATATTTAGTCATGCCTTTTGGTCTCACCAACGCCCCCGCTGTCTTCCAGGCTCTCATTAACGATGTCCTCAGAGACATGTTAAACCGGTTTGTTTTCGTTTATTTAGATGACATATTGATTTTCTCTCGAGATCTAGAGGAACATAGACAGCATGTAAGACTAGTGCTTCAGAGACTTCTTGAGAATAAATTGTTTGTTAAAGCGGAGAAGTGCGAGTTTCACTCTGACTCCGTGGGTTTCCTCGGCTATATCATCGCCAAGGGTCAGCTAAGACCCGATCCTGCCAAGATCCAAGCTGTCACGGATTGGCCCGTTCCCACCACCCGGAAGGAGTTGCAGAGGTTTCTCGGCTTCGCTAACTTCTACCGCAGATTTATCCGTGACTACAGTAAGGTAGCTCTTCCCCTCACTAGACTTACTTCTGTGAAAATCCCCTTCCAGTGGTCTCCCGATTCCCAACAGGCTTTCGCCCAGCTTAAAGCACTGTTTACCTCTGCCCCGGTGCTCAAACACCCCGATCCCACTCGTCAGTTCGTGGTCGAGGTGGACGCTTCCGACTCCGGTGCTGGTGCCATCCTCTCCCAGAGAGACCCTCAGACTCATAAACTGCATCCCTGTGCTTTCTTTTCCCGCCGCTTATCCCAGGCCGAGCGGAATTACGACGTCGGGAATAGAGAGTTGCTGGCTGTGGTTTGGGCGCTTCAAGAATGGAGGCACTGGCTGGAGGGCGCTACGGTTCCCTTTTTGATCTGGACTGATCATAAAAACCTCGCCTACTTACGCACCGCGAAGAGGCTTAATCCCCGCCAAGCCAGATGGGCTCTGTTTTTGAGCCGGTTCAATTTCACCCTCTCCTATCGCCCCGGCTCCCGTAACACTAAGCCCGACGCCCTGTCCCGTCTCTATGCCCCTCCCCTGGACTCGGAACATCAGGATGTCATCCTCCCGCCGGCTTGCATCGTGGGTATGGCTACATGGGAGATCGAATCCCTCGTGCTCCAGGCGCAGAAGCAACAACCGGACCCTGGTTCCGGTCCCCCCGATCGCAAGTTTGTCCCGGATTCGGTCCGGTCGCAAGTTCTCCAGTGGGCTCACTCCTCTAGACTTACCTGTCACCCTGGTTTCCACCGCACCCTCCAGTTCCTCCGTCAGAGCTTCTGGTGGCCGAGGATGTACCGCGACACCCGTGCATTTATTGCCGCTTGCTCTGTCTGTGCCAGGGGAAAAGCTTCTCATCATCCCCCTGCGGGGTTACTGCACCCCTTGCCCGTCCCAAGCCGCCCATGGTCTCACATCGCCGTGGACTTTGTTACTGGTCTTCCTCCATCTGAAGGTAACACCGTCATCTTAACTATTATTGATCGCTTTTCCAAGTCTGTGCATTATGTTCCCCTGCCTAAACTGCCTTCTGCCCTCGAGACTGCTAGTCTACTCGTGACTCATGTGTTCAAGCTTCACGGGATTCCCCTCGACGTGGTCTCGGACCGGGGTCCACAGTTCGCTTCCCAGGTGTGGCAGGAGTTCTGTAAGGCGGTGGGGGCCACGGCAAGTCTGTCCTCTGGTTACCATCCCCAGAGTAACGGCCAGACAGAGCGAGCTAACCAACATCTGGAGTCCGCTCTTCGCTGCGTGGCTGCTCATCATCCCGTCTCTTGGAGTACACACCTGCCTTGGATAGAATATGCCCACAACTCCCTCTCCTGTTCGGCCACAGGTATGTCACCGTTTCAGTGCTGTTTGGGTTATCAACCTCCCTTGTTTCCCGAGCAGGAGACTGCGGTATCCGTCCCTTCTGTGAAGGAGCACCTCCGGAGGATTAAGGAGGTATGGCAGTCTGCCAGAGCTGCTCTCACCCGCTCCACGGAGAGGAACCGACGGCTGGCCGACGCTCGCCGCGTCTCCGCCCCCGAGTACCGACCGGGTCAGCAGGTGTGGTTGTCGTCACGAGATCTTCCGTTGGATGTCGAGTCACGTAAGCTCTCTCCCCGTTTTGTCGGTCCTTTCGAGGTGTTGAAGATCATTAATCCGTCTGCCGTCAGGCTCAAGCTACCAGACTCTATGAAGGTCCACCCCACCTTCCATGTTTCCCTGTTGAAGCCGGTGCATTCCAGCGAGCTCAGCCCGCCGGCCGCCGCCCCACCTCCCCCCCGCCTCATTGATGGTCATCCCGCCTACACGGTGTCACGGATCTTGGATGTCCGTCCACGCGGCCGTGGTTTCCAGTTCTTGGTGGATTGGGAGGGTTACGGTCCAGAGGAGCGTTCCTGGGTCTCCAGGGGACTCATTCTGGATGACTCTCTCCTTCGGGACTTTTATGCCGCTCACCCGGACAAGCCGGGTAGAACGCCTGGAGGCGTTCGTTGAGGGGGGGGTACTGTGGCGGTTGGTATTGTCTGTGCTGTTATTTTGAAGGTCCATTTCCTGTGTTCTGTTTTGTGGGCTGTAACTTTACGTTTTGTTTTCCTGAGGCTCCCTTCCCCCCCGATGCGTCGAGGAGTGTTTGGGCACACCTGAGTTCACTTCAGGAGATTAGGACGCCTATTTAACCTCTGCGGAGTGACTCCTCGACGCCAGAGTATACTTCCACGTACCGTGGTATCAGTTGGTCTCAGTCTCCTGTGGTATAGTACGTTTTGATAGCTTGCTGAACTTTTTTGATTAATTGTTTGTCTCTTCTCTCTTTGTTCCAGTGCCTCCCTTGCCCACACAGCCCAGCACTCTCTGGACCTCTCTGAGTTCGTGTTTTGTTTGGACCTCACGCTGCCAGCGATTGTTTCAGTTATTGCCTGTTGTTGCAAAATAAACTTTTGTTAACCTTCTCCGTTTCCGCTCCTGGGTCTCTCTCTGCACCCGCCGTCACACTTTGGCTGGACTTGGATAGGTGCCGTCCGGTCAGATTCGGACTATGGCAATAATGGCATGGCATCTTTCCTGGAAGCAACACAGAAGGAGGGGATCTGTGTGGAATACTCTGAATCTTTTCATCGGGCTCACCCACGGAGCAGGATCCAGAGAGTAGCTGATGTTATCCGCAGGTTTGTACATCACTGATTGTGCTTTTGTCCCTTGTACTGAAACTAACCTTCTGCACAAAACCAAAAAACTGTTTAGTCAACCATGTGATTTCGGATTATTTTATTATCTTAGTAGCTTATCTTAGTAAAAGTGTACCTTTAATCATCATGTTTGTATCTCTCATATTTATTATTGATATTTTTGTAAAAAATAAAATTTTAAATGAGTGAGACCAATACTGTAAATTCACAACACAAAAATAAATAAAACTTAAGGACATTTCTTTCCCTTAGGATATTGATGCTTGCATTCATACAATATAATGCATTGCAATGTCTCTCCAGGTCGACAGCTATGGTTATTGTGGCATTTGCAGCCTCTGGGGAACTGAGGATCCTGTTGGAGGAGCTGTCACTCAAACCCTCTCCACCTCGCCAGTGGATTGGCAGTGAGGCCTGGGTCACCAACCGTGACATGTTGAGATTCACCTTCTGTGCTGGAGCCATCGGATTTGGCATTCAGCAATCTGTCATCCCAGGTCTGAGAGACTTCTTGCTGGATCTCTCTCCTACTGAAGTGGCTGCCTCTCCAGTGCTGACTGAGTTCTGGGAGGATTCATTCAACTGCAGGCTGGAAAAAAGTGAGGAAGGTGATCTGATTTTGAACACAGTTGACATTCACAGTCCAGTCCTTGTCGTTGCGTTGTTTTGTTGATTGTCTGTCTGAGTGGAGCTTCCAACACTGTGTTAAGATCAAAATCAGATTTCAATTGAGAATGAAATCTATTGATATTAAACATGAGGTGGACATAAGGTGCATCTTTGTGAATGATCTCACTGGAGGATTTTAGGTCAAGTGAAGCCTCTGTGGTCTTTCAGAAGGTGCTTTATGAACTTGGCTGTTGCACAATGCAATGACATCCTTAACACAAGCACCCAGTATGTAGACAGTCTCCAGGCCACCAAGCTAATTGATATTAAAACTGGACCAGCTACAGAAGGTGTGTATAGGTTATTATACAGACAATGATTTCAGATCTGATTTCAGATTCATTCATGTATTTAAACACATTAAAATACATAGCATGTTCATCTGATATTCCAGTTCCAATGGTGCAAACCATACATTAGTCTTCTTTTTCTATTTTGAATTGTTAAGAACAGCTCTACAAAAGCAACATGTCTGTTAATTCCAGCTTGTTTTACATATTACTGAACACTTTACATTCAAAAGGGAACCTGTTCTTCTTTAAATCTGGACAGATTTTGAAGCCTCCAGATGGTCCTACCAATGACTGGTTATTTCTTCATTCTTATTAATAGTTACTGTTGCTCTGATATCTCTTTCGGCCCTTTCATTTGATAGTCTGGCTGAATCAAAGTATAGTGTTTTGTTCTCCATGTACAAACTATAGTACTATTGTGTTGCAAAATCTTCATGCAAAGTAACATCTATTTGGACAGAGGCCTTCCTACAACCTAAAAGCATGAAAGCCCATTTAAAATTACAGAGAAGCTGTCTCAGCCAATTAATTGAATTGAATCAAGCCTTTGTGGCAAGCAGCTCCAAATTTTCAAACACCTTCCTCTGACTATATATTCTTTTAGGTGCAGCCATAGAAAAGAGTCTGTGTGATGGAAATGAAGACATTGAGACTCTCCAGAGCCCGTACACAGACACATCTCAGCTCCGAATCACTAATATGGTGTACAAGGCTGTTTATGCAATAGCACATGCCATTCATAATGTAGTGTGCCAAGACACAAATTCTACAACTCAGTGTGACAAATTCACCAGGATAGAGGCCAAACAGGTCAGTCAAAATGAATATGTGAACACTGCAATGCCCCTTTTTCAGTAAAATGTACCTTTTATGATATGAAATATTCAATTTTTTTTCTTGGATTTTGTTTCTTTAAACCCACTGTCTAATTTTACGTCATCCATACAGGTTCTCAATCAGCTGAAGAAAGTGAATTTTTCCCAAAATGGTTATGATGTGTCATTTGATGCCAACGGGGATCCTGTGGCCAAATATGAGCTGGTTAACTGGCAAAAAACTGAGAGTGGCAGCATTGAGTTGGTGACAGTAGGGCTCTACGATGCATCACTGCCGGTGGGCCAGGAGTTCCATATCAACAGGAACCTCACCTGGATGGAGGGTGGCACAGAAGTAAGACTAACATATTAACATATTCTAATTTGAAATTTGGTGATCCCAAAAGGTACAATATGTCACAGGTGTGTATAGGAGGGTGCACTTGTCCAAACTGGCTGTGAAGAGACCCATTCTTCAAACCATTCCAGTGGAAGAGGTGTCAGATAAAATCCACAGTCCTCATTCTGTGCAAAAATGGCTTACAAAATTCAGATATGACAATTCAGCAGTGTGAGATCATATCAAGTGGATATATTCCAAAGTTAAATTGTGCCCCTTTTGAGCATAGACAGAGGAATATAACAAAAATATGTAATTTATTTAATTGTACAAAAGGGGGCATAACTCTAGAGGATAACCACTTGGTTTGTCAAACTGTGACTGCCGAAGACTCATTTTGGCTTCAGCCAGTTTTAGAACACATTTTTGCACAAAACAAGTGCTGTAGATTTTGTTCCCCAGCAGTTGCACTGAAATGGCTTTAGGAAGCCATTTCATCACAGGCAGCATAGAGATGGTAACAGTGACCAACAGCACTTTCAATACACATGGTGAAAAAAAATATGAATCTATCCTTTAGGATCTAAGAACTGCGTAGCACACTTAAATATATATATGAGTTTGTCTGTATCTATGTTCCAGGTGCCTGTGTCAGTGTGCAGTGACAGCTGTCCTCCAGGAACTCGTAAAGTGCTGCAGAAAGGAAAACCCATCTGCTGTTATGATTGTGTACCATGTCCTGAGGGAGAGATTAGCAATGCTACAGGTCATTTCTTTTTTGTAATTCACATCTACAGTATCAAATATATGACTACTAAAAGCCCTTTTTTCATTCATTTTTTCAGATTCCCCTGATTGTTTCCCTTGCCCAAAGGAGTTTTGGCCTAATGCAGAGAGAGACACTTGTTTCCCCAAACCTGTAGAGTTTCTTTCCTTTGACGAGGTCCTAGGAATCATCCTGGCTGCATTCTCAGTTGGTGGAGCCTGTCTTGCCATTATAACAGCAGCTGTGTTCTTTCGTCACAGGTCATCCCCGATTGTCAGGGCCAATAACTCTGAGCTGAGCTTCCTGCTGCTCTTCTCTCTGACTCTGTGTTTCTTATGTTCATTAACTTTCATTGGAGCACCCTCTGAGTGGTCCTGCATGCTGCGTCACACAGCGTTTGGGATCACCTTCGTCCTCTGCATCTCTTGTGTTCTAGGAAAAACAATAGTGGTGTTAATGGCCTTCAAAGCTACACTCCCAGGCAGCAATGTCATGAAATGGTTTGGTCCCCCACAACAAAGAATGACTGTCGTGTCTTTCACATTCATTCAAGTTTTAATATGCACTATTTGGCTGGTTGTTAGTCCCCCTTTTCCAATGAAAAATCTATCCATATACAAGAGGAGAATCATCCTGGAGTGTGCATTAGGCTCAGCTATTGGGTTCTGGGCTGTGCTCGGGTACATAGGCCTACTGGCTGTCTTTTGCTTAGTGTTAGCTGTCCTCGCCAGGAAACTACCTGATAATTTTAATGAGGCCAAGCTTATCACCTTCAGCATGCTGATATTCTGTGCAGTGTGGATCACCTTTATCCCAGCGTATGTCAGCTCTCCTGGGAAATTTACTGTGGCTGTGGAGATATTTGCCATTCTGGCCTCCAGTTTTGGACTTACTTTCTGTATATTTGCTCCAAAGTGTTTCATCATATTGTTTCAGCCAGAGAAGAACACCAAGAAACACTTAATGAACAAAAATCAATCCTAACATCTGAGATCTGGAAATAGTAATAATAGCTATAACATAACATAGCGCTTATGCTGTGCATGTTGAACTGTCTTCACTGTTCATTTATAATTCTACACGTCCAAGTTTTTTCTTGTTACAAAATTTTGCAGATTTCAATGTCATTTTTAAATGTCCTTGTAATTTGTATTTCTTATTTTACAAATTATTTGCTGTCATATTGCAAATAAAGTCAAAATTGTTGTTAGAATAAACATAGTCTGTTTACATTTATTGTTGCTGTCTGATCAAGACCTGCACAGGGTTTTTTATTTTAAAATTTTATCCAGATTCTTGACACCATTCCTGTGTTTGACTTCCTGTTGATGCGTATTCTCCGTGGAGCAGAGTGGGGCTCTTCTGAAACACAGACGGAATGTTCCTGGTGGAATTGCACACATTGTCTTAAATGGCAGTCAGCTCCATCAGACACTTTGCAGACAGAACACAAATGTTTTGCGCCTGGTGGAAATAGGGATTATGAATGCAAGGAAACAGGATTACAAGAGTTTGGTCCCAAATGCAGACACTAGAAGCAGAGGTGAATCATTGGTCCAGGGTGAACTAAGCAAAAATGCCAGACATGTGCTATGCTAGATACAAAAGGTACTAAAACAAACTTGTGCAGAGATGGTGGAACACAGAGATCAAATAAACTAACCCCTAATTGCCATCATGTGAGTAATATCCCGATTCCGTCTGCAACATGTAGAGCATCGCTGATGGGGCTCTTTGCCCTAAATGCTGTAAATAATTTCACTTTTTTTATGCAGCTTTAAGCCACAATATTATAATAAAGTTGAGAAAGGTATCTGCCCCCCATTCCATTGCTAAAGCACCATCTTCCAACCTTACCTTGAAAGGAAGGCACTGCCATCGCAACAGACATACGGGAACATCACCATTTTGCCGGCTGATAAAGGAAGATGCATAGTGGTTCTAAACACAGCTAAATACCATGCTATGGTGACCAGTCTACTCAGCGACACAGCCACCCATGAGACACTGAGGCAAGATCCCACTGGCAGTTATAAGAAGAAAGTAATCAACAACTTACAGCTTCTGAAAAAGGACAAAGCCATCAACTGACCACCATATTACCGCCTGTACCACGGGGAAGCCACTCCTTGCACTTATGGACCCTAAGATAAACAAGGAAGGAGCCCCAGTCAGATCCATCAGCAGAAGCACCAACTAAGTTACTTACGCCAAACATCTAGCCAACATCCTAGCTCCTTTGCTTGGCAACACTCCACACCACATAAAACAACAATTGCTAACAATTTTGGACTGAGATGAAACCATGGTATCCTATGATGTCATGTCACTCTTCATATGCATTCCCACCCTGGAAGCAGTAAAGACTGTAAGTGAATGAGTGCCACAGGACAGCACTCTCTCTAACAGAACCAACCTCACCCCAGATCACACACGTACACAAGTAGGCCTCTGCCTGACAACCACCTTCCAGTACAACCAGGGCTTCTACAGACAGACGCATGGCTGTGCCATGGGGTCTCTGGTCTCACCTGTAGTGGGCAATCACTATATGGAGAAAGTGGAGAGCAGAGCCCTGATCTCCTTCACGGGAACTGCCCCCAGTTTAGGTCCATGGATGACACCTGGGTCAGAATTAGAACACATAAAGTGGAAGCTTTCACAGATCACATCAATGCAGTGGACAGCAACATAAAGTTCACTCAGGAGAATGTTAAAGGAAACAGTCTTTTTGGATTGTGCATACCTTACACTGCGGGAGTATCTGAAAAACTCAACAAACACCACATCCCTGTGCACTGGTTATTCAGATCCCAACTGGCTCACTAATTCCCATCATCACAAACTCCAGGCCAAAGAATGTTCATAAATCTACAGTAAATTGTTGCAACACGATCCTGATTTCATTCCACTCCTATTAATTAACGCAACTTTGCATGTGTAGAATCCAGAATTGATTTTAAAATTTTAATCACCTATGAAGCACTTCATGGACTGTTCCCCACTCATATTTCTGAATTACTTTGTTCCCTCCTCATGGTAAGATCATGGAGGTACTCTGACCAAGGCCTTTTGGCTGTCCAAAATTCTAGACTTAAAAACAAAGGTGACCAAAACTCTCACCCTCTGGAACCAAATTTCTCTAGTTTTAAATTTGCAGAATCTACTTTTATACTAATTTATTAACCAAGGAGAGGATAAAAATGAGGAACAGATGAACCCAATCAGGACATGGCAGACAATTAAACAGCTAGTAAACACACACAAAGACAGCAGGACATGTTATTTTCTGTGGTCTCTGTGGGACCTCAGTTGTTTGATGGGGTTGCCCCTGGTGTTCAGGGAATGCAGGATCAGGACTGGAAGGTAGGAGGTTAGCCGGCTAATGACGGGCAGGTCCTTGACTGAGCAGCAGTTGTACTGCCACACTTGTGCATGCAGGGAATACAAGAAGTAGAAATGCAGATGCTAGAGGCAGATTTGAAGAAGCTCAAAGAATGTATTCATACAAAAATCCAAAAGGAAAAAAAAGGCTTACATGCCATGTAACAGCCAAGCACGTGGCAAACTAGTTAAGTCACCATACGTTTAATAATAATAAAAACATCTTCACAAACGCACAAAGAATGTCTACACTGTCTAACTGCTTGCAACAACTAGTCAAGCAGTCTCTTAATAACAATGTGGTGACAAGGGAATTGCAAAAGCAACAACTTCCCTTACTGACCAAAGGGCCCGACAATTCACCACTTGAAAGATGTTGAACTGCTGTAACTTGGAGTTTCTGAAGTAATTCAGTACATCCATAACAAAAATGTGTGGAACTGAGTTGTGTCTCTGCTTTTTGATAAACTTTTTTGAAATATACCACATGACACAAAAAATAATGATTTATTGTGGACAGAATTAAACCACATAAACTACCCACTGAAGATATGCATTTGTTACACTTAATTATGATTTCAGTTCATGTTTCGGTCCTCTGCTGTCTTGGAGAAAATATTATATAAACTTTATATGAAGTGGTTGCAGTGGTTTTACAATACCATCACTGAATCCTGAACATAGAACCCAGTATGTTATCAGTGTCCAGGCCACCAAGATAAAGAGGGGTTAAAAGGTGGACTTACAATAGATGTGTAGGCATACATTTCTGACATGCTAGTCTTTCCGTTGGGGTCCCGTGGAGTGTTGTGGGACATCCCAGATGCTGCATGACAGGTTGTTTAGCATGTCACACAACACAGGAAAAGATGCCTGATTGTGGTTCACGATCGACCACAATGTTGGTAACTGGTCGGCCACAGCAAAATCACCTCAAAACAGAGCCAGATTTGTATAGTCTGATCCGGGCATCAGGAACAGAACTGCTGCAGCTTGGGAACTGGTGACTGCAACAGCTTGGGAACTAGTGACTGCTAATCAAATAGCGATTAGGCTGAGTTTCAGGCCAATGGACACCGTGCTGTGGCTAACATGTTGGAGTCAAGCACACTAGAAGCTAGATGGCTCAAGGCTAGCAAGTTGGATGCTAACAGACTGGACATCAGGTTGGCGCTAGTAGGCCAGGAATTAGGCTGGGGGCTGGATGCTAGCTGGATCCCAAGATGGCGGCGTGTGCAGATGCAGCAGCTCATAACTCCTGTGCTTCACTTTTTTTGTTCGTTTTATTTTACTCATGTCTACCATCACCACTGTTCTAGAAACTTTGACACAGTACAGCAGGTCAGAACTGTTGAACTTTGTAGTACAGTTAGGACTCCACACACCCCCTAAACTGGACTGCTACGGACCCCCCCCTGGCGGTGAAATGCCGACCGTTCAAGCTGGTCAGAGAACTCTCGTCCATTGTTATTGTGGCAGCGGTAATCATGAAGTGCTTTGAGCGGATTCTTCTCAGGTACATCAGAGGCTTCATCCCCTCGGACCTAGACAGCCTACAGAGGGAATTGGTCCACAGAGGATGCTGTCTCCATCACCCTGCACACAGTCCTGACCCACCTGCAGCAGCCCAACACCTACGTCAGGATGCTATTTGTAGACTTTCTCACAGCTTTCAACACCGTCAACCCAGACAAGCTGGCGCTGAAGCTACACGCGGTGGGTCTGCCTACCTTACTGTGCCACTGGATCAGAACTTTCTCAACGACAGGCCTCAGGTGGTGAGAATAGGGAACGCAACCTCATCCCCTCTGGTCTTTAGCATGGGCAGGCCACAGGGTTGTGTGCTCAGCCCAGCCCCCCATACCGTGTTCGCTCATGACTGTGCTGCCATACACCACACCAACACAGTCGTGAAGTTTGCGGACAGTAGTGGGTCTCATCTCAGATAACAATGAGACCCACTACAGAAAGGCGATACACCAGCTCACCTATGTGTTGTTAAATAATGTTATTAAATATATTATTGTCTTACTGGATTAATTAATTCCTATCATGACCTAAATTAATTTTAAATTCACACCAACACATGTATTGTACTGTGAGAGTGTAGGAAAAAATTATGGTAAATTTACAAGACGAGAAAAGAGAGAGGGAAATTTGATAGACAGTATAATAAACATTGGAGCCCACAGAAAAGACTTGAAAAAGAATTCATCAAAGAACAGCGCATCCTATCGCTGATGTTTACTGTACAGAAGGGAAGCTATGTTTACTAATGGAGATTGTGTTATGCATGCAGCTCACAGAAAGACTTGGACAAGACTTCATCAAGGAGCACAAGGTCAGGGCGTACTCTTTCTGGTGTACAGTAAGATGACGTACAGTAGAAGGAGGGAAGCTTTTGTCTGGAAGTATATATAAACCAGTGAAAACAATATCCTCACATGCAGACACTTGAGGGATGGAGATCTCAGCTCTCTTTATTGGCCTGATCTTGTCTCTGGGTTTGTGTGAGCTGAACTCAGCTCTTGCCTTGAATGGTTCTGGGGATGGTCTGTTACGAAGGGCTGGGCTTACAAAGGATAGGGCCGGTGCAGGGGTCAGTATTGAGGCCTCCTCTGTAAAATGTAAACTCCAGGGTACCGATCGTCTACCTACGTTCTCAATGGACGGTGATTACGTCATTGGGGGTGTTTTCTCTATACACTACTACAAACACACAGAAAAGCACAACTACACCACCATGCCTGAGCCACAGACATGCACAGGAAGGTTAGTAAGAGAAAGATGTCGTGAATTACATTGTGTGGTGATAGAAATGTTTTGATTTGTACTGTATGTGCTTTACAATCTTGTTGCAAAATTTTTGTGTCTATTTCTTTTCTTCTTCAATTTACACATGTCAAATGAGTATTTGGTCATATAAATTTGAGGTATTATATTTATAAAAATAGCAGAGTGTGTATATGAAAAAGAAGCATTTTGTTTCTTAGCTGAAAATATCTTTATTTAACACCAGTTTTATATTCAGGAGGATAAAACAAGACAAGACTTAAGATTTAGTTTATTTTTATTCCATGCATTGAAATTGCTGTGAACTTCAAATGTTATTTAGTTTTCAGACAGGTTACTGTGATGGATATTTGGTTCACAGATGCAGTGCAGCTATCATTTATTATCCATAGCTGTGACCTGTAGTTCTGCTGAATTGTGTTTTCTGTTAAAACTGTGAATTGTCCTCATCATGTGTAAATTCAAACAGTGATATGAGTGTCTGTGTGCAGCATTGACTCCCGTGAACTGCGCTTCGCACGTGCAATGATTTTTGCCATTGAGGAGATTAATAACAGCACGGAGCTGCTGCCGGGCATCAAACTCGGTTATGAGATCCATGACTCGTGCACCTCAGTACCCGTGGCGGTGCATGTGGCATTCCAGCTTTCAAACGGCTTGGACCCCGTGTTTCACACCGGTGACAGCTGCTCACAATCTGGTATGGTGATGGCTATCGTCGGTGAGTCTGGGTCCACGCCATCCATCAGCATGTCACGTATCTTCGGGTCCTTTAACATTCCTCAAGTAAATATTTTGAATCTCTGTCAAACTATGTGTTTAATACAGGGTACTGCTAATCTGTTTTGTCTCTCTGATTAAAAATTTACACTGCTGTTTTTCTTCAGGTGAGCCACTTTGCCACTTGTGCATGCCTGTCTGATAAGCAGCAGTACCCGAGTTTCTTCAGAACTATCCCGAGCGATCAGTTCCAGGCTGACGCGCTGGCCAAGCTGGTAAAACACTTTGGCTGGACTTGGATAGGTGCCATCCGGTCAGATTCGGACTATGGCAATAATGGAATGGCATCTTTCCTGGAAGCAGCACAGAAGGAGGGGATCTGTGTGGAATACTCTGAATCTTTTCATCGGGCTCACCCACGGAGCACGATTCAGAGAGTAGCTGATGTTATCCGCAGGTTTGTACATCACTGATTGTGTACCTTTAATCATCATGTTTGTATCCCTCATATTTAATATTGATATTGTAAAAATAAAATTTTAAATGAGTGAGACCAATACTGTAAATTCACAACACCAAAACAAATAAAACTTAAGGACCCCATTTCTTTCCCTTAGGATATTGATGCTTGCATTCATTCAATATAATGCATTGCAATGTCTCTCCAGGTCGACAGCTATGGTTATTGTGGCATTTGCAGCCTCTGCGGAACTGAGGATCCTGTTGGAGGAGCTGTCACTCGAACCTTCTCCACCTCGCCAGTGGATTGGCAGTGAGGCCTGGGTCACCAACCGTGACATGTTGAGATTCACCTTCTGTGCTGGAGCCATCGGATTTGGCATTCAGCAATCTCTCATCCCAGGTCTGAGAGACTTCTTGCTGGATCTCTCTCCCACTGAAGTGGCTGCCTCTCCAGTGCTGACTGAGTTCTGGGAGGATTCATTCAACTGCAGGCTGGAAAAAAGTGAGGAAGGTGATCTAACTTTGAGTTGAGATTCACAGTCAGGTCCTTGTCGTTGTGTTGTTTTGTTGATTGTCTGTCTGAGTGGAGGTTCCTGTGTTAAAACACTGGGTTAAGATCAAACCTCAGATTTCTATTGAGAGGGAAATCTATTGATATTGATCAAAGACATAAGGTGGACATAAGGTGCATCTCTGTGAATAATCTCGCTTGAGGATTTTAGGTCAAGTGAGCCCTCTGCGGTCTTTCAGAAGATACTTTATGAACTTGGCTGTTGCACAATAAATAATAAGCACCCAGTATGTAGACAGTCTGCCGGCCACCAAGCTAATTGATATTACAAACTGGACCAGCTACAGAAGGTGTGTATAGGTTATTATACAGACAATGATTTCAGATCATTCATTTATTGAAGCACATTAAAACACAAAGCATGTTCATCTGAAATTCCAGTTCCAATGGTGCAAACCATGCATTAGTCTTCTTTTTCTATTTTGAATTGTTAAGAACAGCTCTACAAAAGCAACATTCTTTAAATCTGGACAGATTTTGAAGCCTCCAGATGGTCCTACCAATGACTGGTTATTTATTTATTCTTATTAATAGTAACTGTTGCTCTGATATCTCTTTCAGCCCTTTCATTTGATAGTCTGGCTGAATCAAAGTATAGTGTTTTGTTCTCCATGTACAAACTATAGTACTATTGTGTTGCAAAATCTTCATGCAAAGTAACATCTATTTGGAAAGAGGTCATTCTACAACCTAAAAGCATTAAAAGCCCATTAAAAATTACAGAGAAGCTGTCTCACCCAGCTGATTGAATTGAATCAAGCCTTTGTGGCAAGCGGCTCCAAACTTTTCAAACACCTTCCTCTGACTATGTATTCTTTTAGGTGCAGCCATAGAAAAGAGTCTGTGTGATGGAAATGAAGACATTGAGACTCTCCAGAGCCCGTACACAGACACATCTCAGCTCCGAATCACTAATATGGTGTACAAGGCTGTTTATGCAATAGCACATGCCATTCATAATGTAGTGTGCCAAGACACAAATTCTACAACTCAATGTGACAAATTCACCAGGATAGAGGCCAAACAGGTCAGTCAAAATGAATATGTGAACACTGCAATGCCCCTTTTTCAGTAAAATGTACCTTTTATGATATGAAATATTCAATTTGTTTTTCTTGGATTTTGTTTCTTTAAACCCACTGTCTAATTTTACGTCATCCATACAGGTTCTCAATCAGCTGAAGGAAGTAAATTTTTCCCAGAATGGTTATGATGTGTCATTTGATGCCAACGGGGATCCTGTGGCCAAATATGAGCTGGTTAACTGGCAAAAAACTGAGAGTGGCAGCATTGAGTTGGTGACAGTAGGGCTCTATGATGCATCACTGCCGGTGGGCCAGGAGTTCCATATCAACAGGAACCTCACCTGGATGGAGGGTGGCACAGAAGTAAGACTAACATATTAACATATTCTAATCTGAAATTTGGTGATCCCAAAAGGTACAATATGTCACAGGTGTGTATGGGAGGGTGCACTTGTCCAAACTGGCTGTGAAGAGACCCATTCTTCAAACCATTCCAGTGGAAGAGGTGTCAGATAAAATCCACAGTCCTCATTCTGTGCAAAAATGGCTTACAAAATTCAGATATGACAATTCAGCAGTCTGAGATCAAATCAAGAGGATATATGGACAAACTGTGACTGCTGAAGACTCATTTTGGCTTCAGCTAATTTTAGAACACAATTTTGCACAAAACAAGTGCTGTAGATTTTGTTCCCCAGCAGTTGCACTGAAATGGCTTTAGGAAGCCATCTCATCACAAGCAGCATAGAGATGGTTACAATGACCAACAGCACTTTCAATACACATGGTGAAAAAAAATATGAATCTATCCTTTAGGATCTAAGAACTGCGTAATACACTTAAATATATATATGAGTTTGTCTGTATGTTCCAGGTGCCTGTGTCAGTGTGCAGTGACAGCTGTCCCCCAGGAACTCGTAAAGTGCTGCAGAAAGGAAAACCCATCTGCTGTTATGATTGTGTACCATGTCCTGAGGAAGAGATAAGCAATGCCACAGGTATTTATTTTTCTTTGAAATGCATTTTCAAATCATCAAGTATATAACAACTAAAAGCCCTTTTTGATTGTGTTGTCTTTTTTTCAGATTCCCCTGATTGTGTCCCTTGCCCAAAGGAGTTTTGGCCTAATGCAGAGAGAGACACTTGTTTCCCCAAACCTGTAGAGTTTCTTTCCTTTGACGAGGTCCTTGGAATCATCCTGGCTGCATTCTCAGTTGGTGGAGCCTGTCTTGCCATTATAACAGCAGCTGTGTTCTTTCGTCACAGGTCATCCCCGATCGTCAGGGCCAATAACTCTGAGCTGAGCTTCCTGCTGCTCTTCTCTCTGACTCTGTGTTTCTTATGTTCATTAACTTTCATTGGAGCACCCTCTGAGTGGTCCTGCATGCTGCGCCACACAGCGTTTGGGATCACCTTCGTCCTCTGCATCTCTTGTGTTCTGGGAAAAACAATAGTGGTGTTAATGGCCTTCAAAGCTACACTCCCAGGCAGCAATGTCATGAAATGGTTTGGTCCTCCACAACAAAGAATGACTGTAGTGTCTTTCACATTCATTCAACTGTTAATATGCACTATTTGGCTGGTTGTTAGTCCCCCTTTTCCAATGAAAAATCTATCCACATACAAGGAGAGAATCATCCTTGAGTGTGCATTAGGCTCAGCTATTGGGTTCTGGGCTGTGCTGGGGTACATAGGCCTACTGGCTGTCTTTTGCTTAGTGTTAGCTGTCCTCGCCAGGAAACTACCTGATTATTTTAATGAAGCCAAGCTTATCACCTTCAGCATGCTGATATTCTGTGCAGTGTGGATCACCTTCATCCCAGCGTATGTCAGCTCTCCTGGTAAATTTACTGTGGCTGTGGAGATATTTGCCATTCTGGCCTCCAGTTTTGGACTAACATTCTGTATATTTGCTCCAAAGTGTTTCATCATATTGTTTCAGCCAGAGAAGAACACCAAGAAACACTTAATGAACAAAAATCAATCCTAACACCTGAGGTCTGGAAATAGTTAAGCTATAACATAACATAGCGCTTATGCTGTGCATGTTGAACTGTCTTCACTGTTCATTTATAATTTTACATGTTCAATTTTTTTCTTGTTTCAAAATTTTGCAGATTTCAATGTCATTTTTAAATATCCTTGTATTTGTATGTGTTATTTTACAAAATATTTGCTGTCATATTGCAAATAAAATCAAAATTGTTGTTAGAATAAACATAGTCTGTTTACATTTATTGTTGCTGTCTGATCAAGACCTGCACAGGGTTTTTTATTTTTAAATTTTTTACAGATTCTTGACACCATTCCTGTGTTTGACTTCCTGTTGATGCGTATTCTCCGTGGAGCAGAGTGGGACTCTTCTGAAACACAGACGGAATGTTCCTGGTGGAATTGCACACATTGTCTTAAATGGCAGTCAGCTCCATCAGACACTTTGCGGACGGAACACAAATGTTTTGCGCCTGGTGGAATTAGGGATCATGCATGCAAGGAAACAGGATTACAAGAAGTTAGTCCCAAATGCAGACACTAGAAGCAGAGGTGAATCAGCACAATAATCCAGATGTACAGAAGAAATGGTGATGAATGCAAGGGTGAAATCCAAAAAAGGCATTGGTCCAGGTGAACTAAGCAAAAATGGCAGACATGTGCTATGCTAGATACAAAAGGTACTAAAACAAACTTGCACAGAGACGTTGGAACACAGAGATCAGATGAAGTAACCCCTAATTTCCACCATGTGTGTAACATCCCCATTCCATCTGCAACACGTAGAGCATTGCTGATGGGAAATTTTATCCAGCTTTAAGCCACAATATTATAATAAAGTTAATAAAGGTATCTGCTGCCCTTTGCGTTGCTAAAGCACCATCTTCCAACCTCACCTTCCAAGAAAGGAAGGCACTGCCATCGCCACAGATCGACAGGAACATCACCATTTTGCCGGCTGATAAAGGAAGATGCACAGTGGTTCTAAACACAGCTAAATACCATGCTATGGTGACCAGTCTACTCAGCGACACAGCCACCCATGAGACACTGAGGCAAGATCCCACTGGCAGTTATAAGAAGAAAGTAATCAACAACTTACAGCTTCTGAAAAAGGACAAAGCCATCAACTGACCACCATATTACCGCCTGTACCACGGGGAAGCCACTCCTTGCACTTATGGACCCCAAGATAAACAAGGAAGGAGCCCCAGTCAGATCCATCAGCAGAAGCACCAACTAAGTTACTTACGCCAAACATCTAGCCAACATCCTAGCTCCTTTGCTTGGCAACACTCCACACTGCACAAAACAACAATTGCCAACAAAATTGGACTGAGATGAAGCCATGGTATCCTACGATGTCATGTCACTCTTCATATGCATTCCCACCCTGGAAGCAGTAAAGACTGTAAGTGAATGAGTGCCACAGGACAGCACTCTCTCTAACAGAACCAACCTCACCCCAGATCACACACGTACCCAAGTAGGCCTCTGCCTGACAACCACCTTCCAGTACAACCAGGGCTTCTACAGACAGACGCATGGCTGTGCCATGGGGTCTCTGGTCTCACCTGTAGTGGGCAATCACTATATGGAGAAAGTGGAGAGCAGAGCCCTGATCTCCTTCACGGGAACTGCCCCCAGTTTAGGTCCATGGATGACACCTGGGTCAGAATTAGAACACATAAAGTGGAAGCTTTCACAGATCACATCAATGCAGTGGACAGCAACATAAAGTTCACTCAGGAGGATGTTAAAGGAAACAGTCTTTTTGGATTGTGCATACCTTACACTGCGGGAGTATCTGAAAAACTCAACAAACACCACATCCCTGTGCACTGGTTATTCAGATCCCAACTGGCTCACTAATTCCCATCATCACAAACTCCAGGCCAAAGAATGTTCATAAATCTACAGTAAATTGTTGCAACACGATCCTGATTTCATTCCACTCCTATTAATTAACGCAACTTTGCATGTGTAGAATCCAGAATTGATTTTAAAATTTTAATCACCTATAAAGCACTTCATGGACTGTTCCCCACTCATATTTCTGAATTACTTTGTTCCCTCCTCATGGTAAGATCATAAAGGCACTCTGACCAAGGCCTTTTGGCTGTCCAAAATTCTAGACATAAAAACAAAGGTGACCAAGCTTTTGTGGTTCAGGCTCTCACCCTCTGGAACCATATTTCTCGAGTTTTAAATTTGCAGAATCTACTTTTATACTAATTTATTAACCAAGGAGAGGATGAAAATGAGGAACAGATGAACCCAATCAGTAGTCTCTGTGGGACCTCAGTTGTTTGATGGGGTTGCTCCTGGTGTTCAGGGAATGCAGGATCAGGACTGGAAGGTAGGAGGCTAGCCAGCTAATGACAGGCAGGTCCTTGACTGTCATATTGCAAATAAAGTCAAAGTTGTTGTTGGAATAATCACAGTCTGTTTACATTTATTGTTGCTGTATGATCAAGACCTGCACAGGGTTTTTTATTTTAAATTTTTTTCCAGATTCTCAACACCATTCCTGTGTTTGACTTCCTGTTGATGCGTATTCTCCGTGGATCAGAGTGGGGCTCTTCTGAAACTAAAACCAAAGGTGACCAATCTTTTGTGGTTTAGGCTCTCACCCTCTGGAACCATATTTTGCAAGTTTTAAATTTGCAGAATCTACTTTTATACTAATTTATTTACCAAGGAGAGGATGAAAATGAGGAACAGATGAACCCAATCAGGACATGGCAGACAATTAAACAGCTAGTAAACACACACAAAGACAGCAGGACATGTTATTTTCTGTGGTCTCTGTGGGACCTCAGTTGTTTGATGGGGTTGCTCCTGGTGTTCAGGGAATGCAGGATCAGGACTGGAAGGTAGGAGGCTAGCCAGCTAATGACGGGCAGGTCCTTGACTGAGCGACAGTTGTACTGCCACACTTGTGCATGCAGGGAATACAAGAAGAAGAAATGTAGATGCTAGAGGCAGAATTGAAGAAGCTCAAAGAATGTATTCACATGCCATGTGACAACCAGGCCGGTAGCGAACTAGTTAAGTCATCATACGTTCAATAATGATAAAAACATCTTCACAAATGCACAAAGAATGTCCACACTGCCTGACTGCTTACAACAACTGGCAAAGCAGTCTCTTAATAACAATGTGGTGACAAGGGAATTGCAAAAGCAACAACTTCCATTACTGACCAAAGGGCCTTACAATTCATCACTTGAAATATGTTGAAAGGCTGTAACTTGGAGTTTCTGAAGTAATTCACTACATCCATAACAAAAATGTGTGGAACTGAGTTCTGTCTCGACTTTTTGATAAACTTTTTTGAAATATACCACGTGATACAAAAAATAATGATTTATTGTGGACAGAATTAAACCACATAAACTACCCACTGAAGATATGCATTTGTCAGGCTGAATGAAGACTTGTATAAGATATAAGATGTTAACAATGACAAGTTGACAAGAAGAGAAAAAATAGATTATATTTACATGCAGCCCAAACAAAGGCCTTCGACAACACTTCATCAAAGACCACTTGGTGAAGGCGTTCTCTCTCGCAGATGTGAGATGACGTACAATAGAAGGAGGGAAGCTTTGTTCTGGAAATCTATACATACCACTGAAAACACACATGTAGTCTGCCCATATGCAAACACTTGAGGGATGGAGATCTCAGCTCTCTTTATTGGCCTGATCTTGTCTCTGGGTTTGTGTGAGCTGAACTCAGCTCTTGCTTTGAATGGTTCTGGGGATGGTCTGATACAAAAGCCTGGGCTTACGAAGCATTGGACTGGTGCTGAGTTCAGTCCTGAGGCCATCTCTGTGAAGTGTAAGCTCCAGGGTGCCACTCGTCTACCTACGTTCTCAATGGAGGGTGATTATGTCATTGGGGGTGTTTTTGCCATACATAGATACAAGCACACAGAGAAGCATAACTACACCACCATGCCTGAGCTACAAAGGTGCACAGGGAGGTCAGTAAGAGGGAGAAGTGGGAGATAAGAGTTTGTAACACTGTGTAGCGATAGAAATGGTTTGATTTCTATAATGTCCTTACAATCATGTTGCATCGTTTTGTGTGATAATGAAAACAAATTACAAACAACAACTACAAACAAATTAGGACTGTGGATATTTGACAATTGTCAGTTCTTGCTTTCAAATTCCTGTGAGGTTTGGACTGACACTAATCCTATGTTTTGAATTTTGTGGTCCGTTCAATCTGATCTGCATTTGGTTCACAGAGGCAGTGCAGTGATCAATCATTGTCCAGGATTGCAATTCTGATTTATTGTGTGTTTTCTGTTAAAAGTGGGAAGTGTCCTCATTATATGTAAATTTGAACATGTGTCTGTGCAGCCTTGACCACCGTCAACTGCGCTTCTCACACGCAATGGTCTTCGCCATTGAAGAGATTAACAACAGCACAGAATTGCTGCCGGGTATCAAACTTGGTTATCAGATCCACGACTCGTGTGCCTCAGTTCTAATCGCTGCACAAGTGGCATTCCAGCTTTCCAACGGCCTGGACCCGGTGTTTGACACTGGTGACAACTGCTCACAATCTGGTATGGTTATGGCTATCGTCGGTGAGTCCTCATCCACACGATCGATCAGCGTGTCTCATGTCATCGGGTCCTTTAACATTCCTCAAGTAAATGTTTTGAAATTCTGACAAGATATGTGTTCAACACAGGCCACTGTTTTGTCTCTCTCATTTAATATTCATGCTTTTGCTGTTTTTCTTCAGGTGAGCCACTTTGCCACTTGTGCATGCCTGTCTGATAAGCAGCAGTACCCGAGTTTCTTCAGAACAATCCCGAGCGATCAGTTCCAGGCTGATGCACTGGCCAAGCTGGTGAAACACTTTGGCTGGACTTGGATAGGTGCCATCCGGTCCGATTCAGACTATGGCAATAATGGGATGGCATCTTTCCTGGAAGCAGCACAGAAGGAGGGGATCTGTGTGGAATACTCTGAATCTTTCTATAGGACCCACCCACGGAGCAGGATCCAGAGAGTAGCTGATGTTATCCGCAGGTTTCTACAGCACTGATTGTGCTGTTGATCTCTGTTCTGATTCTGACCGTCTGCACACAAAACCTCAAAAAGTATTTAGTCAAATATGAGATTTGGGGTTGTTTTTTATGGTCTTGGTAAATTGGAAATGATTTTTTTTCAGGTTTACTTCTCTCATATTCTTCTACACTTCTTTCATTTTTATGTTGTTTGAAAATGGTCAATTATGGGACCAATATTTTACATTGAGCACACCAACACGAAACACAAATCTGTTTTTTCTTTGTGTTAACTGTTTTCAAGTATATATTGGTATAATTGATAGACTATAATGTGTCTCCAGGTCCACATCTATGGTTATTGTGGCATTTGTAGCCTCTACAGACATGAGGATCCTGCTGGAGGAACTGTCACTCCAGGCTTTTCCACCTCGTCAGTGGATTGGCAGTGAGTCCTGGGTCACCAACCCAGACATGCTGAGGTTCACCTTCTGTGCTGGAGCCATCGGATTTGGCATTCAACAGTCTGTCATCCCAGGTCTGAGAGACTTCTTGCTGGATCTCTCTCTCACTGAAGTGGCTGTCTCTCCAGTGCTGACTGAGTTCTGGGAGGATTCATTCAACTGCAGGCTGGAAAAAAGTGAGAAAGCTGATCTGATTTAACATTGTGGTTGTGTTGTTTTGTTGATTTCCTGTCTGAGTGGAGTTTCCTGTGTTAAAAAGTCATCAGCTGCATGAAGATCAAACCCCAGATTTCTATTGAAAGACAAATGTATAGATATTGTACAAAGACATGAGGTGGACATAAAGTGCATCTCTGTAAATAATTTCACTTAATGATTTCAGTTCATGTTTCGGTCCTCTGCTGTCTTGGAGAAAATATTAAATTAACTTTATATGAAAACTGCAGTGGTTTTTATGATGCCATCACTGAATCCTGCACCCAGTATGTAGTCAGTCTCCAGGCCACTAAGACAAAGAGGTTAAAAATTGTACTGCATGATATCTGTCAGTTACAATAGATGTGTACGTCTAAATGTGGTAATGTGCTGACTATGACTTCGGATGATTTTTTCACTTGAAACACATAAACTGTGAAGGTGATTAATGAAAAATTTGTGGACATTGTCTTTTATACATGTGACTAATAACCAGATGACGAATTCATGTTTACATGAAGTTAACACAAAGTAACATTAACTGAAACAATGTCTTTAAAACTGCATTTGAAATGTAATTTAAAGTAAGCATGCAAGTAAATTAGAAGAATTTACATATACAGGTTTTTGCAAGGTACATTTGTCAGATTAAATACAATTGGCGGGCAGCAAAAATTAATGAGAAAAACAAGAGAAAGAATATTAATGTAATTTCATTGCCAAGGCTTTAAACACCTTCCTCTGTCTCTGTGTGTGTTTTAGGTGCAGCCATAGATAAAGGTCTGTGTGATGGAAATGAAGACATTGAGACTCTCCAGAGCCCGTACACCGACACATCTCAGCTCCGCATCACAAACATGGTGTACAAGGCTGTTTATGCAATAGCACATGCCATTCATAATGTAGTGTGCCAAGACACAAATTCTACAACTCAGTGTGACAAATTCACCAGGATAGAGGCCAAACAGGTCAGTCAAAGTGAATAAGTGAACACTGAAATGCCCCTTTTTCAGTATAATGTACTTTATATAATATGAAATACTCAGTTTATTTTACATGTTTTCCTTTATTAAAACTAAATGCCTTATCTGATGTCATCCATACAGGTTCTTGCTCAGCTGAAGAAAGTGAATTTTTCCCAAAATGGTTATCATGTCTCATTTGATGCCAACGGGGATCCTGTGGCCAAATATGAGCTGGTTAACTGGCAAAAAACTGAGAGTGGCAGCACTGAGTTAGTGACAGTAGGGCTCTACGATGCATCACTGCCGGTGGGCCAGGAGTTCCGTATCAACAGGAACCTCACCTGGGTGGAGGGTGGCACAGAAGTAACGAGCCCAAAAGCCATAGTTTAATATATTCAACTTTCACATTTAGTAATCTCAACGGGTGCAACATGTGTTTGTTGCACCCCTGCAATAGTGACTGTGAAGAGATAAATTCCGAATACAATTCCAGTCTAAGATGCATGGGACAAAATCCATTATGCTCATCCTGTGAAAAAATGTCTGAAATTCAGATGTGAGACTTTCACAGTGTGAGATTCAAAAATCAAGTGGCTGTCTTTCAAACTTACATTATTTTCAGTTTGAAAATTTGTTTGTATGCTGAGCTTCGGCTGAGGAAACAAAAAGAAGGAATTTGAAGTACAAAGACCATAACTGGGAGATAACCACTTGACTTGTCTAACTCTGACTGCTGAAACGTCATTTAAACTTCATCTGAACTTAAAAAAATTTGTCTGAACAAAACAAGTACTCTGGATTTTGTTCCCCCGAGTAGTTAGATGAGATGGAACACCCTGCAGTTGTTGACGGGGTTAGTTGTTCGTTGCCCAGCACTTGTCTTTACTCCACAGCCAGAGCCAAAAGCTCCCTTTCTTGGCCTCCTCCACTAGCTCTTTGGTTGCCTTCTTTAGGTTCCCTCTAGCTACTCCTGCGTCCCTCAGCAAGCGTGTGGTTGACAGCCCCACATAGCCTCGACCTCTACTGGATAGATGGTGATCTTCCAGCCAGCCTCCGGGCACTCAGCAGCCAACTCTGAGTACTTGGCCTTCTTTCGCTCGTAGGCAGCCTCAATCCCCTCCTCTGCTGGTGTTGTGAGCTAAATGAGGAGCAAAGATTTTGCCTTGGTGGACCACGCCACAATGTCAGGGTGGAGAGTTGTGGTGGTGATCTTGACCGGGAAGCGGAGCTGCCTGTCGAGGTTGACTCTCATGCCCCACTCCTGGCCAGGGGAAAATGGCTTACGTGTTTCTCTCAGCCTGATGTCCTGTCTCCGTCCCTCTAGCACCTTGGCTAGCTTTCTCAGGACCTGGTCATGGCGCCATGTATAGTGTCCCTGGGAGAACACGATCTTACAGCCTGACAATATATGCTGGAGGCTTGCATTAGGGGTATTGCAGAGTGTGTTCACTCCTGAACCACTGGTGAAGGATCTGAGGACAGGGAAGCGTATCGTAGGTACAAGGATGAGGAAGCTAAGCCTTGGCAATCTCTTGGTTTTGTAGCTGACTGATGGCTTGGTCGACCTCAGTTTGGGCATTCCACTACAGACCGGTCAGGACCTTGGCTTTTGCATCCCTTACAGACTGGTCAGCGGACTCAGCTTGAGCATGAGCCCCAGACGTCAGCTTGTCCATCCTTTTCAGGAGTCTTGATGTGTATGCTGTCGTCTGGAGGAGGCTGGTGATGTCATCCATGTACGTCCTCAGTGGGGGTAATCTCTGCCCAGATGGTAGCTTGATCCCTCCAACTATTTGTCTTGCTCCAACAAGGAGGCTGCCACAAAGGATGGAAGAGATGGCACAACCCCTTGCGATTCCTACTTCTAGCCAGTGCCAACTAGTGTTGAAATCTTGGAGGGAAAAGCACATCTGCAGGTCATTGAATTAGGTCATAACCATGTTCTTGATGCAGGAGGGCATGAGGAAGAACTCCATGGCATGGTTGATCAGCTGGTGTGGGACTGATCCATACGCATTTGCCTCTTCACGTCTCCAGCCCAGCGGGCACTTCCACCCTCCCCAGACCACCTTCACCTGCCCCTGCTCCCCCACACCCACACAGACTCTTCCCAACACCAGCCCCCCTCCGTCCCCCACCCTCTGCAGCACACCCCAGTCCCCCCCTGAGGGGGACTGGGGTGTGTGACTGGGGTCCCATTATTGCCATAGTCCGAATCGGACCAGATGGCACCTATCCAAGTCCAGCCAAAGTGTTTCACCAGCTTGGGAGGCAGTAGTCACTGGGTTACCAGTGCGCACAGTAGCATGTGAATACGATTTACTCAAGTCTTGAAATCTCATACACTGTGAATGCCGTTTGCTCCAGACTTAAAAACATGTGAACCTATCCTTTAACCCTAAGAGCTGGGAAGCACACCTGAATATGTGTGAATCTATGTTCCAGGTGCCTGTGTCAGTGTGCAGTGACAGCTGTCCTCCAGGTACTCGTAAAGTGCTGCAGAAAGGGAAACCCATCTGCTGTTATGATTGTATACCATGTCCCGAGGGAGAGGTTAGCAATGCTACAGGTATTTATTTTTCTTTGAAATGCATGTTCACATCATCAAATATATAACAGCTAAAAGCCCTTATTGATTTTGTTGTCTTTTTTTCAGATTCCCCTGATTGTTTCCCTTGCCCCAAGGAGTTTTGGCCTAATGCAGAGAGAGACACTTGTTTCCCCAAACCTGTAGAGTTTCTTTCCTTTGACGAGGTCCTAGGAATCATCCTGGCTGCATTCTCAGTTGGTGGAGCCTGTCTTGCCATTATAACAGCAGCTGTGTTCTTTCGTCACAGGTCATCCCCGATTGTCAGGGCCAATAACTCTGAGCTGAGCTTCCTGCTGCTCTTCTCTCTGACTCTGTGTTTCTTATGTTCATTAACTTTCATTGGAGCACCCTCTGAGTGGTCCTGCATGCTGCGCCACACAACATTTGGGATCACTTTCGTCCTCTGCATCTCTTGTGTTCTAGGAAAAACAATGGTGGTGTTAATGGCCTTCAAAGCTACACTCCCAGGCAGTAATGTCATGAAATGGTTTGGACCTTCACAACAAAGGATGACTGTTGTGTCTTTCACATTTATTCAAGTTTTAATATGCACTATTTGGCTAGTTGTTAATCCCCCTTTTCCAATGAAAAATCTATCCACATACAAGGAGATAATCATCCTGGAGTGTGCATTAGGCTCAGCTATTGGGTTCTGGGCTGTGCTCGGGTACATAGGCCTACTGGCTGTCTTTTGCTTAGTCTTAGCTGTCCTCGCCCGGAAACTACCTGACAATTTTAATGAAGCCAAGCTGATCACCTTCAGCATGCTGATATTCTGTGCAGTGTGGATCACCTTTATCCCAGCGTATGTCAGCTCTCCTGGTAAATTTACTGTGGCTGTGGAGATATTTGCCATTTTGGCCTCCAGTTTTGGACTAACATTCTGTATATTTGCACCAAAGTGTTTCATCTTATTGTTTCAGCCAGAGAAGAACACCAAGAAACATTTAATGAACAAAAATTAATCCTAACACCGGAGGTCTGAAAATAGTTAAGCTATAACATAACATAGTGCTTATACTGTGCCTGTTGAACAGTCTTCACTATTTATTGAAATATCTTCATGTCGAAGTTTTTTCTTGTTGCAAAATTTTGTAGATTTCAATGTGATTTTTAAATGTCCTTGTCATTTTTTAAGTCTTATTTTACAAATTATTTGCTGTCATATTGCAAATGAAGTCAAAGTTTGTTGTTGGAATAATGGCACTTACACTGGGTTTGAACACTGGTTGGAATCTGGAACTTCATCCACAGTGGGATAATGGAGTTTATGCAGAGGCAGGGATGTAGATTTGCTAACTTTGTCTAGCAGTCGAAATGAGGGCACAAATATGTTTGGAGGTGTGTGGTGTATGAAAAAAAAGCAATGATACAGAAATATTGAATGGTAGCTAAGATGTTAAGGAATTATGAGCATAAGAACCTAAGCAAAGAAGCACAGCAGATAACAAAATAGTGCCAGTTCTCGCCGCCTGTAGATTAAACCAATAACTTTGAATTTGAAGAACTTGTCACTCTTACCCCAATGTGTTTTAGTTCCATCTGTTTTGGCTGCCTGATTTCCTTGACTTGCTCAGATTTTGCTGATTAGGTGATTTTTTTTTATATTTGTGCTTCGACCGTGGGCAAGCAGACTTCATTGGTAAATGGTGTCTTTTTTTCTTTTTTCTTTCTTTGTATATGTTTTTCAGATAAATATCTATTTTTGTGCATTATGTCCATAAGAGGGAAAACCAGTATGAGAGGCATACTAGTTGTTTATTATTTCAACAAAAATGTCATTTAAAAGATCAACATACCGACACATTACAAATTAAACTAATAAAATAAATCCTCTATGGTGTTGTTGAATTCAATCAATGAAAGTGATGTGTGCATATTTGCACCGGTTCACTGGGGTCCTGGAAGACTTCAGTGTCCCAGACAAACGGAAGGAATTCCTGTCACCTTATCTGATTCTGGACCCTATTTTCCCATGTTTTTGTGTCCAAGTGACTAATGGAGACGAAAAAAAAAAAAATCATGCCAGCAGCCACGAAAAAATGCAATTTAATCCCTCTGGGTGTTCGTGTCTCATCACTAAAATTGCAAACTGCATACTAGATGCTAAATTTTGGCCAAATCAGTATGTACTACTAGTATAGAAGGCTGCGTCAAATACTGTCACACACAAGACACATCAAGGCAGGATGGGAAGTGGTGTCAAAAAACAAAACAAATAAACTAAAGTCAAAACAAAACTTGCCAGTTTTCTAGACTACCGCTTATTTCCATGTCAAGTTAGTAGGGAGAGCGCTTGGGTGCCCTTATTGTCACGTCAACTTGCTGCAGAAAGACATACAGGTTGTGTGTCTGAGCGTCATACAGGTTGTGTGTGTTTGTTCGGACACTGTCTGAAGAGGCAAGGGGGAGGGGGGCGGGGGATAGACTGATGCCACCAGGCCACACAACACAAACTGCTTCCAAATAAATTGTATTTCATAATTAACATAGACCCATATGTCTACATTTAATTGATTGAGTTATGTGAAAAATGCAAAAATAAATAAATAAATAAAAATCGACGCAAATTTGTTTACGTCACGTGACTCCGGACTCCAGTTGACTGACGGGTGAACGGACGGTGTTGGCAAAAGGTAATGCGAAAGGTCATGTTATGGAGTCGTGTCTTAAATGAAGATCATGGATCAAACAAAAAGACCAAAGAAGCCATCAGGTGCCCAGTTTCAAAAAAGAAAAAAAGAAGAAGAGGAGAAACGGGCAAAAGAAAAAGGTATGCAGATTTCTATGAGCGATGTGAGGGACGGTAGGCTATCGGCTATTTATTAGCCTCTTGCTAATATGTTGCCAAGCTACAGAAGACGACTGTATTTGATATTTAGTTTTGCTGAATTAGCAACTATTAGAACTGAGGCATCATGTCATGCAACTAATTTCACCCATGGGCAACCTAGTCTAGTTTGTGTTTGCAACACAACAAGTGCAAATTCACACAGCAGTCCTGACCGTGGACTTTATTATTCCTATCGCTAAATGCTAAGTTAAATAACTTCTAACATACATTGACATGGTATTTTGTAAGCTACATGTGATGTAGCTTTTTAAATAGTTTGTAGTATGTTATGCTTAGTTAATAGAATGTTAAGAAATGTTAATAAAATGTGCATTATGGTAATTTTATTTGGGTAACTGATGCATGTGTGATGTCAGTGTGATCTAACTTGCATGTTGTATCTTAATTGTAAATTCAGGGGCAATTCTGAAATATTTTGGGGCTGGAGCACCCACTGGCCAAAATGAGGACACTTGCACAGCAGCCACAGACATGGCCCTTGAGTCTGATGAGGAGCCATCTACCTCCTCAGCCACATGTTCGTTGCAGGAGTCCTCAGGTGTGTGTGTGTGTGTGCGTGTGCGTGTGCGTGTGTGTGTGTGTGTGCACGACTGTGTGTGGGTGGTTATGTGTGCATTTTTGCATATTTTTTTTACTTTTGTAAACACTATAGATGCTGTGAATAACAAGTATACTAATGAGAATACCATTTTCTCTTTGTTAGAAATGCCTCAATTAGAAATCCCACCAAATACTGTGCCTGAGGATGAGCCTCTGTCTGCTGACCCTGCTAATTGGCCTTCAGTTCTGACCGACAGAATTCGGAGACAGCTGGCTTGTAGAGGACCAAGTGAGTTACCTGCTGACTGTTTTTTCTTTGTCCTAGTTACATTTTTTGTATTTATTAATATATTTAATAAAGTAATCCAAAAAATGCAATGTATTGTTGTGTTGTTTGGGGGTAAGTCCTTTGTTTGTGGAGGGGTTTTTTTTTGGGTGGGGGCGCCAAGGGATGGTTCGCCCAGGGCACTAGTCTAGCCAGAACCGCCTCTGCCAAAGGGCCTTACAATTCACCACTTGAAAGATGTTGAAAGGCTTTAGCTTGAAGTTTCTGAAGTAATTCAGCACATCCATAACCATCCATAAAAATTTGTGGTACTGAGTTCTGTCTCAACCTTTTGAAAAACTTTTTTGAAATATACCACATGATACAAAAAATAATGATTTATTGTAGACAGAATTAAACCACATAAACTACCTACTGAAGATACATTTGTTAGGCTCAACTAAAAGTTGTATGAGATATAGGATGTGAACAATGATATGTTTACAAGAAGAGAAAAAAGAGATTAGATTGTAAATGCAGCCCAAACAAAGTCTTGGATAAGAGTTCATCAAAGACCACTTGGTGAAGGCGTTCTCTCACGCTGATGTGAGATGACGTACAATAGTAGGAGGGAAGCTTTGGTCTGGAAATCTATATAAACCAGTGAAAACACACATTCAGTCTTCCCACATGCAAACACCTGAGGGATGGAAATCTCAGCTCTCTTTATTGGCCTGATCTTGTCTCTGGGTTTGTGTGAGCTGAACTCAGCTCTTGCTTTGAATGGTTCTGGGGATGGTCTGACACAAAAGCCTGGGCTTACGAAGCATTGGACTGGTGCTGAGTTCAGTCCTGAGGCCATCTCTGTGAAGTGTAAGCTCCAGGGTGCCACTCGTCTACCTACGTTCTCAATGGAGGGTGATTACGTCATTGGGGGTGTTTTTGCCATACATAGATACAAGCACACAGAGAAGCATAACTACACCACCATGCCTGAGCTACAAAGGTGCACAGGGAGGTCAGTAAGAGGGAGAAGTGGGAGATAAGAGTTTGTAACACTGTGTAGCGATAGAAATGGTTTGATTTCTATAATGTCCTTACAATCATGTTGCATCGTTTTGTGTGATAATGAAAACAAATTACAAACAACAACTACAAACAAATTAGGACTGTGGATATTTGACAATTGTCAGTTCTTGCTTTCAAATTCCTGTGAGGTTTGGACTGACACTAATCCTATGTTTTGAATTTTGTGGTCCGTTCAATCTGATCTGCATTTGGTTCACAGAGGCAGTGCAGTGATCAATCATTGTCCAGGATTGCAATTCTGATTTATTGTGTGTTTTCTGTTAAAAGTGGGAAGTGTCCTCATTATATGTAAATTTGAACATGTGTCTGTGCAGCCTTGACCACCGTCAACTGCGCTTCTCACACGCAATGGTCTTCGCCATTGAAGAGATTAACAACAGCACAGAATTGCTGCCGGGTATCAAACTTGGTTATCAGATCCACGACTCGTGTGCCTCAGTTCTAATTGCTGCACAAGCAGCATTCCAGCTTTCCAACGGCCTGGACCCGGTGTTTGACACTGGTGACAACTGCTCACAATCTGGTATGGTGATGGCTATCATCGGAGAGTCCTCATCCACACGATCGATCAGCGTGTCTCATGTCATCGGGTCCTTTAACATTCCTCAAGTAAGTGTTTTGAAATTGAGACAAGACGTGTTCAACACAGGCCACTGTTTTGTCTCTCTCATTTAATATTCATGCTTTTGCTGTTTTTCTTCAGGTGAGCCACTTTGCCACTTGTGCATGCCTGTCTGATAAGCAGCAGTACCCGAGTTTCTTCAGAACAATCCCGAGCGATCAGTTCCAGGCTGATGCACTGGCCAAGCTGGTGAAACACTTTGGCTGGACTTGGATAGGTGCCGTCCGGTCTGATTCGGACTATGGCAATAATGGCATGGCGTCTTTCCTGAAAGCAGCGCAAAAGGAGGGGATCTGTGTGGAATACTCTGAATCTCTCTTTTGGACCCACCCACGGAGCAGGATTCAGAGAGTAGCTGATGTTATCCGCAGGTTTCTACAGCACTGATTTGTGCTTTTGATCTCTGTTCTGACACTGACCCTCTGCACACAAAACTTCAAAAACTTTTTAGTCAAATATGGGATGGAAGATTTTTTATGTTCTTGGCAAGTTGGAAATGTGTCTTTTTTTGATCATGCTTATTTCTATCATGTTTATCATGTTGTTTGAAAATGGTAAATGGTGGGACCAAAACTGTACATTTGGCATACCTACACCAAACACAACTCAAATTTCTCTTTGTGTTAACTATCTTAAAATGTATGTCTCTCCAGGTCGACAGCTGTGGTTATTGTGGCATTTATAACCTCTGTAGACCTGGGGATTCTGCTGGAGGAACTGTCGCTCAAGGATTTTCCACCTCACCAGTGGATTGGCAGTGAGGCCTGGGTAACTGACCCGGAGATGCTGAGGTTCACCGTCTGTGCTGGAGCCATCGGATTTGGCATTCAGCAATCTGTCATCCCAGGTCTGAGAGACTTCTTGCTGGATCTCTCTCTCACTGAAGTGGCTGCCTCTCCAGTGCTGACTGAGTTCTGGGAGGATTCATTCAACTGCAGGCTGGAAAAAAGTGAGAAAGCTGATCTGATTTAACATTGTGGTTGTTATGTTGTTTTGTTGATTGTCTGTCTGAGTGGAGTTTCCTGTGTTAAAAGGTCATCAGCTGCATGAAGATCAAACCCCAGATTTAATTAAAAGAGAAATGTATCGATATTGAACAAAGACATGAGGTGGACACAAAGTGCAGCTCTGTGAATAATCTCACTTTATGATTTCAGTTCATGTTTCAGTGCTCTGCTGTCTTGGAGAAAATTTTGCCTGAACTTTATATGAAACTGCAGTGGTTTTACAATACCAACCACTAAACCTTGAACCCAGTATGTAGTCAGTCTCCAGGCCACCAAGGTAAAGAGAGGTTAAAAATTGTACTGAATGATGTAACTGTCAGTTACAATAGATGTGTAGGTCTAAATTGGTCCCTGAGATGACGGTGACTTCAGATGATTTATTCATTTGAAACACATTAAAACAGGTGAGCTGTGAAGGCGATTAATGAAAAGTTTGTAGACATTGTTTTTCATACATGTGACTGATGACCTGATGACGAATTCATGTTAACATAAAGTTTGAAAACATAAAGTTAAAAAAACAGGCCCCAACATACACTGAAACAGTTGCTATTTAACAGGAAATATATGAAAGAATGTCTCCAAAACTGCACTTTGAAATGTAATGTAAAGTAAGCATGTTTTATAAATAAATTAGAAGAATATCCATATTCAGGTTTTTGTAAGGTACATTTGGCAGATTAAATACAATTGGAGGGCAGCAAAAATGATGAGAAACAGAAGAGAAAGAGTCATAATGTAATTTCATTGGCAAGGCTATAAACACCTTCCTCTGTCTCTGTGTGTTTTCAGGTGCAGCCACAGACGAGAGTCTGTGTGATGGGACTGAAGCCATCGAGACTCTCCAGATCCCGTACACAGACACATCTCAGCTCCGCATCACAAACATGGTGTACAAGGCTGTTTATGCAATAGCACATGCCATTCATAATGCAGTGTGCCAAGACACAAATTCTACAACTCAGTGTGATAAAGTCACCAGGATAGAGTCCAAACAGGTCAGTCAAAGTAAATAAGTGAACACTGCAACGCCCCTTTTTCCGTATAATGTACCTTATATGACATTAAATATTCAGTTTATTTTACATGTTTTCATTTATTTAAACTTAGTGTTTTATTTGATGTCATCCATACAGATTCTTACTCAGCTGAAGAAAGTCAACTTTTCCCAAAATGGTTATGATGTGTCATTTGATGCCAACGGGGATCCTGTGGCCAAATATGAGCTGGTTAACTGGCAAAAAACTGAGAGTGGCAGCATTGAGTTGGTGACAGTAGGGCTCTATGATGCATCACTGCCGGTGGGCCACGAGTTCCGTATCAACAGGAACCTCACCTGGATGGAGGGTGGCACAGAAGTAACGAGCCCAAAAGCCATAGTTTAATATATTCAACTTTCACATTTAATCATCTAAAAGCAATAGTGACTATGAAGAGATCAAATCCTAATACAATTCCAGTCTAAGACGCATGGGACAAGATCCATTATGCTCATTGTGTGAAAATTCAGATATGAGACTTTCACAGTGTGAGATTCAAAAATCAAGTGACTGTCTTTCAAACTTACATTTTTAGTTTGAAAGTTTCTTCATTTGCTGAGCTGCGGCTGAGGTAACAAGAAGAAGAAATTTGGAGTACAAAGACCATAACTGGGAGATAACCACTTGATTTGTCTAACCCTGACTCCTGAAGTCTCATTCTAACTTCTTCTGAACTTAAAAAAATCATCTGAACAAAACAAGTACTCTGGATTTTGTCTCCCCCAGTAGTTATATTGAAATAGCTTCACAACCAGACTTCTTCACAGCCATTGTGGACAAGAGGAATGGTTACAATGTCCAGTAACACTTTCAATGCCCATACTGTGAATGCCGTTTGCTCCAGACTTGAAAAAAATGTGAACCTATCCCTTAACTCTAAGAGCTGGGAAGCACACCTGAATATGTGTGAATTTGTCTGTATCTATGTTCCAGGTGCCTGTGTCAGTGTGCAGTGACAGCTGTCCCCCAGGAACTCGTAAAGTGCTGCAGAAAGGAAAACCCATCTGCTGTTATGATTGTGTACCGTGTCCTGAGGGAGAGATTAGCAATGCTACAGGTATTTATTTTTCTTTGAAATGCATGTTCACATCATCAGATATATAACAGTTAAAAGCTCTTTTTGATTGTGTTGTCTCCTTTCAGATTTCCCCGATTGTTTCCCTTGCCCAAAGGAGTTTTGGCCTACTGCAGAGAGAGACACCTGTTTCCCCAAACCTGTAGAGTTTCTCTCCTTTGAGGAGGTCCTAGGAATCATCCTGGCTGCATTCTCAGTTGGTGGAGCCTGTCTTGCCATTATAACAGCAGCAGTGTTCTTTCGTCACAGGTCATCCCCGATCGTCAGGGCCAACAACTCTGAGCTGAGCTTCCTGCTGCTCTTCTCTCTGACTCTGTGTTTCTTATGTTCATTAACTTTCATTGGAGCACCCTCTGAGTGGTCCTGCATGCTGCGCCACACAGCGTTTGGGATCACCTTCGTCCTCTGCATCTCTTGTGTTCTGGGAAAAACAATAGTGGTGTTAATAGCCTTCAAAGCTACACTCCCAGGCAGTAATGTCATGAAATGGTTTGGTCCATTACAGCAAAGAATGACCGTAGTGTCTTTCACATTTATTCAAGTGTTAATATGCACTATTTGGCTGGTTGTTAATCCCCCTTTTCCAATGAAAAATCTATCCACATACAAGGAGAGAATCATCCTGGAGTGTGCATTAGGCTCAGCTATTGGGTTCTGGGCTGTGCTCGGGTACATAGGCCTACTGGCTGTCTTTTGCTTAGTCTTAGCTGTCCTCGCCCGGAAACTACCTGATAGTTTTAATGAAGCCAAGCTTATCACCTTCAGCATGCTGATATTCTGTGCAGTGTGGATCACCTTTATTCCAGCGTATGTCAGCTCTCCTGGTAAATTTACGGTGGCTGTGGAGATATTTGCCATTCTGGCCTCCAGTTTTGGACTAACATTCTGTATATTTGCTCCAAAGTGTTTCATCATATTGTTTCAGCCAAAGAAGAACACCAAGAAACATTTAATGAGCAAGGAATAATCCTAACATCTGAGGTCTGGAAATAGTTAAGATATAGCAGAACTCAGTGCTTATGTCGTGCATGTTGAACTGTCTTCACTGTTAATTGAAATATCTACATAGTTTTTTCTTGTTGCAAAATTTTGTAGATTTCAGTGTGATTTTTAAATGTCCTTGTAATTTGTATGTCTTACTTTACAAATTGTTTGTTGCCATATTGCAAATAAAGTCAAAGTTTGTTGCTGGAATAATGACCCTTACACTGGGTTTGAACGCTGGTTGGAATCTGGAACTTCATCCACAGTGGGATAATGGAGTTTATACAGAGGCAGGAATGTAGATTTGCTAACTTTGTCCAGCAGTTGACATGAGGGCACAAATATGGTTGTAGGTGTGTGGTATCTGAAATATAAGCAATAATAAAGATATATTGAATGGTAGCAAGTTGTTAACGAATTATGAGCATAAGAACCTAAGCAAAGAAGTTCAGCACAAAACAAAATAGTGCCAGTTCTCGCCGCCTGTACCACCGCCGCCTTACCCCAATTTGTTTTAGTTCCATCTGTTTTGGCTGCCTGATTTCCTTGACTTGCTCAGATTTTGCTGATTATATAATTTTTCCTTGAAATTTGTGCTACGACCGTGGGCAAGCAGACTTGATTGTTAAAATGGTTTCTTTTTTAAAAAGATTATTTTCTTTTTTCTTTCTTTGTATATCTATTTTTCGATAGATATCTATTTTTGTGCATCACGTCCATAAGAGGGAAAACCAATACTGTCATGCCCTCTACCTCTGGCTCCACCTAGTGGAGCATCCGTTATCCTGTTTCTGCCTATTCTGACGGGCTGGAGACACACCTGTTCCTGATCCTGGATCAACTGATGATTGCAGCTGTGGCGAGGAGTGGCCTTTCGTTATTCTCTCTTCAGTCCACATTTTAAGAAGCCAGCTGACCACGACTCGATGCCAGATCATAAAAGATCATCAGTTAGTCTGTCTGTTTTTGGTTTGCACATAGATTCTCTGGCTGATGAAAAACTCTGTTCTAACTCTGGTTTGTTTGTGCTCTAGATACCCTCCTCGCTGCCTTGTCCCATCTGCCATTCCTCAACCTGTTCCGTTGCATCTACTGGCTCCATTCCACCATCATCCACCTTCACCCCCCACCATCCAGGAATCTTCCTGCCCTGTTTTCAGCCTGTCATCTCCGGCTCCCTCTCTCTGGTTCCTTGTGTTAGCGTTTAGTTATTTAGCTCGTCCTCTCAATAAACCTAGGTAAGGTTATTTTCTGTTAGTTATTAAAGTATTTCAGTTTTTGTTCGATAAAGTATTTAGTTAGGTAGTTCCCCTATGCAGTTTCTCCACCAGACCATTAGAAGACTGTCTTGGTTTTCAGTTGGTTTTCAGCATGGCGGACTATGCGGTGGAGTTCCGTACGCTGGCGGCAGAGGGCGGATGGAAAGACGCCCCATTTTACCAGGGAATGTCTGAGTTGATAAAGGATGAATCGTCCTCCCATGATGATCTGCCTGAGCTGGATTCCCTTGTGGCCGTTGCCAGTCGCCTCGTCCGTCGCTTTAGGGAGAGACAACGAGAGCAGACTTTTTGATCCAAGAGTGGAAGAAATCCATTAGCAAATGCCTTGCCGCCGCCTATCATGGTAAACCAGTCTTTTGTTTCTGATTCTGAGCCTATGCAGGTTGGGGGAACTCTGGTCACACTATAGGAGAGGGATCAGAGAAGAAGAGACAATGCCAGTTTGTACTATGGAGTTGTGGGTCACTACGTTTCAGCCTGCCCTAAGAAGGCAGACAAAGACAGGGCTCACAGGAGGCATTCAGGTGAGCTGAACTTCCACTACCTCCTCTCGGCATCTGCAGTTACCCGCCTCCCTATGCTGCAATTTTCAAACTTTCCCTGTTTCTGCTATGATTGATTCAGGTGCTGAGGAGAACTTTTTGGACAGTAGCCTCGCTGAACAGCTCCAGATCCCTCTGGTCCCCTTAGAAACACCTGTGGAGGCTCATTCCCTGAATGGTTTGCCCTTGGCCCAAGTAGATGAAAAGGCTGTTCCTATAACTTTGATTATTGCTGGCATCAATCAAAGTTATGTCACCAAGAAACATTAACTTTTCATTTATAGGAACATTCAAATCCCACAGTTGTCCCCAGATTGACTGGAGCAAAGAGGTAGTGAGGTCCTGGTGTTCATGGTGCCACGAAACCTGCCTCCGGTCAGCTCTGACTCCAGCCTCAACCATGCCGAAGGCCTCTCCTAAGCCCATCAATCTCTCTAAGGTACCTAAAGAATATCATGACTTAGCCCCTGCTTTCAGTAAAGAAGATGCTCTGTGTTTACCGCCTCACAGACCCTCTGACTGCGCCATTGATCTGCTACCCGTATAACCTGTCCAAACTCGAGGTCTCACCTGCTGTGGGAATAATCCGTCCCTCCTCTTCCCCAGCTTGCACCAGATTCTTTTTTGTTGATAAAGGGGACTCAACCCTCAGACTGCGTATAGATTTCCATGGCTAAAATGACATTACGGTAAAGAACACCTATCCGTTACCTCTGATTAACTCTGCCTTTTCTTTGCTACACGGTGCACAAATTTTCTCCAAGCCTGATCTCAGAAATGCCTATCATCTTATTAGGATTAGAGAGAGGGACAAGTGGAAGACTGCTTTCAACACTCCGTTAGGGCATTTTGAATATCTGGTAATGCCATTTAGTCTCACTAAAGCTCCAGCTGTTTTCCAAAACTTGCATAATGACATTTTGAGAGACATGATCAACAGATTCGTATTTGTCTATCTAGATGATTTCCTGATTTACTCTCGTGACTGTGATCAACATGTACAACATGTTCGCATGGTATTGGAACGCCTATGGAAAAATAGGCTCTTTGTAAAAGCAGAAAAGTGTGAATTCCATGTTTCAACTGTCTCTTTCCTGGGCTATATTGTCTCTCAAGGCCAGATTCAGATGGATCCACTAAAACTGACTGCCGTAAAAAAAAAAAAAAAAAAAAAGGCCAATCCCGGAGACCGGGAAACAGCTGCAACATTTCCAAGGTTTTGCAAACTTCTGCCGTCAGCTCATCCGGGATTATAGCAAGGTGGCTGCACCCCTCACTGCCCTGACCTCCACCTCTCGCCTTTTTGCCTGGACTCAGGAAGCTGATACTGTCTTCTTAGAACAAAAGGTTTGTTTCACCTCTGCACCTATACTAATTCAACCTAACCCTAACTCTCAATTCATTGTCAAAGTAGACGCATCTGATTCTGGAGTGGGCGCAATCCTGTCCCAGCAGAGCTCCAACTACAACAAGTTGCACCCACGGCGTCTTACCCGGCGGAGAGAAACTACGATGTAGGTAACCGAGAACTCTTAGCTGTAAAACTGGCACTAGAGGAATGGAGATACTGTCTTGAGGGGGCCAAACAACCATTCATCGTCTAGATTGACCATAAGAACTTTGAATATATTCGTACATCTAAGAGACTAAACTCCAGACAGGCATGATGTACTTTGATTCTTCGGTTTAGGTTTACTCTAACCTAACGTCTGAGGTCCCGTGATGTGAATCCTGATGCTCTCTCTCACCAGTTCTCTGCAGAAGAAGGGGCATCTGATCCTGAACCCATCCTGCCTTCAACGTGCCTAGTCGCGTCACTCACCTGGGAAGTTGATTATAAGGTTCGATGAGCACAGACACTGCACCCTGACCCAGGTAATGGCCCTCTTCATAAATTGTTTGTGCCTGATTGTGTCTGTTCCCAGGTCCTTCAGTGGGCACGCTTCTCTCGGCTGTCCTGTCATCCTGGAGTGTCCTGCACCTTGGATGTCCTGAAGCAACAATTCTGGTGGCCGTCAGCGGAGAAGGATACTGAGGAGTTTGTTGCAGCCTGTATGGTGTGTGCCAGAAATAAGAATTCTAACTGCCCCAATTCTAGCTTTTTGCAAATCCCTACCAGTGCCTTAACGTCCCTGGTTGCATGTAGCTGCGGATCTCATCACAGGTCACCCCGTATCGAGAGGTCATACAGCCATTTTCACCATAGTCGATCGTTTTTCTAAAGCTGCTCATTTAATCCTCTGCCCAAACTCCCTTGGGCCAGAGAGACTGCTGACCTGATGGTGAAATGTGCTTTGTCTGCAAGGTATCCCTGCTGATATCGTTTCAGATCGGGGGCCGCAGTTTGTGTCGGAAGTGTGGAAGGCATTCTGCACAGCTTTGGGAGCCACGGTTAGCCTGACTTCTGGCTATCACCCGCAGTCCAATGGACAGACCGAATGGGCAAACCAGTCTCTGGAAACATTTTTAAGATGTCTAATCTCAGAGTACCTCACTACCTGGAGCAAACAGCTCTCCTGGGTTGAGTATGCACACAACTCCTTGGTTAACTCATCCTCTGGTTTAATAGGATGCTCGATAGGATACAAGCCTTCACTATTTCCATCGCAAGAGCTGGAATTGGCAGTACCATCTGTGCAGCACTTCATCAGTCAAAGACTCTGAAAGAAGACCCGGGCATCTCTCCTGCGTGCCAATCAAAGGATGGAGTCACAGGCAAATCAGCGGCGCACCCTGGCCCCAAACTATGCAGTTGGTCAGAAGGTCTGGTTAAAAGCCGAGTGTAACAGAGTAAGAAATAACCTTCATGATGAGTTTCTACAAAATTTATTTGCTTGTCCTGTATATAGTTTTGGAGACACCTAGTGGATTAATGGCGCATTGTTTTAAAATTGTTTTTGCAACTGTCTGTGACATACACCATAACCGTAAGCAATACTAGCATGTAGTCTGAAAGTTAGAGACACTTATGTGTACATATGGTAACTTTATTCATGAGTATCATTCGTGGTTGAATGTAGTTCATGCTAGTTAGCAAGCCATGCATCAGCTGGCTTTTTCCTGGCCGTAATGTTTGCACTATTTAGTCATTTATGTTACACTGCTCTCAAAGTTTGCAGTTGCACTCGTGATGACAACTGTGCTCTGTTCTTTTATTTTTTTTTTTTACCAGCTCCGGAATAAAGGCAGCAAATCCTGTGTGGCTGTGCCGTCCTTCCTGCACCATAAACTCAAAATGACATATCCATGATAAGTCCACAAATGAACACTAACTGTTACACAAGGACCTTCCTCTGAGAGTGGAATCCAAGAAGATGGCTCCCCGGTTCATTGGTCGTTTTGCTATCTTAAAGATTACCAATCCCAGTGCGGTCCATCTAAAGCTCCCTTAGATGGAGTGCTGTCATGACCTCCACCTCTGGCTCCACCTAGTGGAGCATTCATTACCCTGTTTCTGCCTATTCTGATGGGCTGGAGATGCACCTGTTCCTGATCCTGGATCAACTGATGATTGCAGCTGTGGCGAGGAGTGGCCTTTCATCATTCTCTCTTCAGTCCACTATTTAAGAAGCCAGCTGACCACGACTCGACGCCAGATGGTAAAAGATCATCAGTTCACCCTCCGCCATCCAGGAATCTTCCTGCCCTGTTTCCAGCCCGTCATCTCCAGCTCCCTCTCTCTAGTTCCTTGTGTTAGCTTTTAGTTATTTAGCTCGTCCTCTCAGTAAACCTAGGTAAGGTATTTTCTGTTAGTTATTAAAGTATTTCAGTTTTTGTTCGATTAAGTATTTAGTTAGGTAGTTCCCCTTTGCAGTTTCTCGACCAGACCGTTAAAGGACTGTGTTGGTTTTCAGTTGGTATTGTTTTTAGTTCAGTAGTAATATTCCCCTCCGTCCGTTTGAGGGTGCGAGTAGTTTATTTCTAATTTGGTTTTTCCTATGCCCTCGTCTGCCATGTACCCTCATTGTGACAAATACGAGACGTACTAGTTGTTGATTATTTTTTAAAATTATTGTTGATAATTGATATTGTTCTCTTGATCATTGATTCCAGGATAAGTTTCATAGCCTGTTGTTTTGCACTCAGCGAAGAGGTCCCTGGGTTGCTTGAAAATAAACCTGTGTTGTTTTATATCTCTGCATCTGAGTCCTGAATTGAGTCCCGGCCTGACAGTAGACACTGGCCAGTATGGACTCAGCAGAGACCAGCCAGCTCAAAAGCTCGCTTCTCCTGTCAGGAGGAGTTTCAGGCAGCCATGGCATCGCAACTAGGACAACTATTGTCACAAGTGTAGGACCTGATCGATCATCTTCAACAAACTACCAGGCCCCCGGTGGCCTCCCGCCGCAGCAACCCCGGTTCAGAACATCCCCATCGCCGGAGCGAGACCCAAGCTTGCCCCACCTGAGCGATATTCTGGGGAACCGGGTCAGTGCAAAGCATTCATGATAGACTGCTCCATACATTTTGAACACTCTCCATATGCATTCCCCACAGAGCGGTCCAAATTGGCTGACAGCGGAGTGGGATCGAGAATTGCCACTTTGTGATTCTCTCAAAGATTTTAAAGAGGGTCTGGTGAGAACCTTCAACCCTGTGACAACCAGCAGAGATCAAGTTAGAGAGCTGAGTGGGCTAAAACAGGGCGGTGGAAAGTGGGTGGAACTCTACAGCTCTCTATGATGGGTTTCTGAAGGGACTCTCGACTGCCATTCAGGAGATGTTGGTACTGCTGGATCAACCACCAGATCTGGACTCTCTAATTACTCTGGCCATCCAAACGGATAACCGTATCCTCGAACTGGCGACGCCAAGGTAACCGATCGTCAGAGGAGAGGCACCCACGCACCCAGCCTGCCGGCTGGCGTTTTGACACTCGCTCTCAGACTCCCTTCCGCCCTCTTCCAGTGCTTTTACTGCGGGGAGTCCGGTCACCTCATTGCCTTGTGTCCCAGCAAGAGGCCCAAGCCGGTGAGTTCACCCACTCCCCCAGATTGTTTTCCACGAACTCTGACGCCTGTCCAGGTAAAACACAGCACCACCACCACTAATCTTAAAGCACTCATAGGCTCAGGGGCCAATGAGAGTCTGATGGCCGGGGACTTGGCAGTCGAGCTGGGGCTCAAGTCCAAAGCCCTGCCCTGCTCCCTCCGTGCCCCCCCCCCCAAGTTAAACGCCTATTGGCTGTAATACTACACATAATACACTAGCTATTGGTCAGAGACAATTATTATGCAGATATTAAAAAAAGGAGAAGTGATGAACCACGTAAATATAGGAGAAACTATCCATTGAGGAAACAAGTTATCATACAGTTTAAGAATAATGAGAACATCTTCAAAAACGCACACAGAATGTCCACACTGCATAACTGTTTGCAACAAGTAAAGCATCTCTAAGTGACGATGTGGTGGTCAGGGAATTGCACAAGCAACAACTTCCCTAACTGACCAAAGGGCCTTACAATTCATCACCTGATAGATGTGGAAGGGCTGTGACTTAGTGTTTCTGAATAAATTCAGCACATCCATAACGATCCATAAAAATGTGTAATACTGAGTTCTGTCTCAAGTTCTTGATAAACTTTTTTGAAATACATCATGTGGTACAAAAAACTATGTTTTACTATGGACAGGATGGAACCACATCAACGACCTACTGAAGATATGCATTTGTTAGGCTCAACTAAGAGTTGTATGAGATATAGGATGTTAACAATGATTCATTAACAGAAGAGAAAAAAGAGATTAGATTGTACATGCAGCCCAAACAAAAGCCTTGGACAAGAGTTCATCAAAGACCACTTGGTGAAGGCGTTCTCTCGCGCTGATGTGAGATGACGAACAATAGAAGGAGGGAAGCTTTGGTCTGGAAATCTATATAAACCAGTGAAAACACACATTCAGTCTGCCCACATGCAAACACCTGAGGGATGGAAATCTCAGCTCTCTTTATTGGCCTGATCTTGTCTCTGGGTTTGTGTAAACTGAACTCAGCTCTTGCTTTGAATGGTTCTGGGGATGGTGTGATACAAAGGGCTGGGCTTGGGAAGCATTGGACTGGTGCTGAGTTCAATACTGAGACCATCTCTGTGAAGTGTAAGCTCCAGGGTGCCACTCGTCTACCTACGTTCTCAATGGAGGGTGATTACGTCATTGGGGGTGTTTTTGCCATACATAGATACAAGCACACAGAGAAGCATAACTACACCACCATGCCTGAGCTACAAAGGTGCACAGGGAGGTCAGTAAGAGGGAGAAGTGGGAGATAAGAGTTTGTAACACTGTGTAGCGATAGAAATGGTTTTGATTTCTATAATCAATCAGTCATGTTGCATCGTTTTGTGTGATACTGAAAACAAATTAGAAACAACAACTCCAAACAAATTCAGACAATGGCTATTTGACGATTGTCAGTTCTTGCTTTTAAATTCCTGCAAATTTTGGACTGACATGGAGTCATATGTTTTGAATTTTGGTCGTCAGTTTGAGCTGTGATCTGTATTTGGTTCACAGAAACAGTGCAGTGATCAGTCATTGTCCAGGAATACAGTTCTGATTTATTGTGTGTTTTCTATTAAAAGTGGGAAGTGTCCTCATTATATGTAAATTTGAATGTGTCTGTGCAGCCTTGACCACCGTCAACTGCGCTTCTCACACGCAATGGTCTTCGCCATTGAAGAGATTAACAACAGCACAGAATTGCTGCCGGGTATCAAGCTTGGTTATCAGATCCACGACTCATGTGCCTCAGTTCAAATTGCTGCACAAGCAGCATTCCAGCTTTCCAACGGCCTGGACCCGGTGTTTGACACTGGTGACAACTGCTCACAATCTGGTATGGTGATGGCTATCATCGGAGAGTCCTCATCCACACGATCGATCAGCGTGTCTCATGTCATCGGGTCCTTTAACATTCCTCAAGTAAATGTTTTGAAATTCTGACAAGATATTTGTTCATCACAGGCCACTGTTTTGTCTCGCAAGTTTAATATTCATGCTTTTGCTGTTCTTCAGGTGAGCCACTTTGCCACTTGTGCATGCCTTTCTGATAAGCAGCAGTACCCGAGTTTCTTCAGAACAATCCCGAGCGATCAGTTCCAGGCTGACGCGCTGGCCAAGCTGGTAAAACACTTTGGCTGGACTTGGATAGGTGCCGTCCGGTCTGATTCAGACTATGGCAATAATGGGATGGCGTCTTTTCTGGAAGCAGCGCAGAAAGAGGGGATCTGTGTGGAATACTCTGAATCTTTCTATCGGACCCACCCACGGAGCAGGATCCAGAGAGTAGCTGATGTTATCCGCAGGTTTCTACAAAACTGATTTGTGCTTTTGATCTCTGTTTTGACTCTGACCATCTGCACACAAAACCTCAAAAAGTATTTAGTCAAATATGAGATGGAGGATTGTTTTTTATATTTGTGGTAAATTAGACATGCATCTTTTTTTTTATCCGGTTTATTTCTGTCATATTGTTACTAATGTTGTTTGAAAACGGTCAATGGTGGGAACAATACTGTAAATTCAGCACACCAACACCAAATGTAGTCCAGTTTCTCTTTGTGTTAACTGTCTTAAAATTTATATTGGTATAATTGATAGACTATAATGTCTCTCCAGGTCGACAGCTGTGGTTATTGTGGCATTTGTAGCCTATCCAGACATGAGGATCCTGCTGGAGGAGCTGTCGCTCGAGGCTTTTCGTCCTCGCCAGTGGATTGGCAGTGAGGCTTGGGTAACCAACCCAGACATGCTGAGATTCAGCTTCTGTGCTGGAGCCATCGGATTTGGCATTCACCAGTCTGTCATCCCAGGTCTGAGAGACTTCTTGCTGGATCTCTCTCCCACTGAAGTGGCTGCCTCTCCAGTGCTGACTGAGTTCTGGGAGGATTCATTCAACTGCAGGCTGGAAAAAAGTGAGAAAGCTGATCTGATTTTTAACATAGTTGACACCACAGTTGGGTCCTTGTGGTTGTGTTGCTTGTTGATTTCCTGTCTGAGTGGAGTTTCCTGTGTTAAAAAGTAATCAGCTGCATGAAGATCAAACACCAGATTTCTATTGAGAGGGAAATTTATTGATGTTGAACAAAGACATGAGGTGGACATCTCTGTGAACAATCTTACTTTATGAATTCAGTTCATGTTTCAGTCCCCTGCTGACCCCTGAACCCAGTATGTAGTCAATTTCCTAGCCACCAAGATAAAGAGGTTAAAAACAGATATCATTAAGGATAATGATATCTGTCAGTTACAATAGATGTGTAGGTCTAGTTGGGTTTCTGAGGTGATGGTGACTTCAGATCATTTATTCATTTAGAACACGCTGAAACAGATGAACTGTGAAGGTGATTAATAAAAATTTGTGTACATACATGTGACTGATGACCTGATGGCTGTTAACATAAAGTTTGAAAACAAAAAGTTAAAAAAGCAGGCCCCAACATCAACTGAAACACTAGCTATTTGAAAGGAAATATATGAAAGAATGTTTCCATAGCTTTAATTTGAAATGTAATGTAAAGTAAGCATGTTTTATAAATAAATTAGAAGAATATCCATGTACAGGTCTTTGCAAGGTACATTTGACAGGTTAAGTACAATTGGAGGGCAGCAAAAATTAGAAACACAAGAGAAAAAATCACACTGTAATTTCACTGCCAAGGCTATAAACACCTTCCTCTGTCTCTGTGTGTTCTTAGGTGCAGCCACAGACGAGAGTCTGTGTGATGGGACTGAAGCCATTGACACTCTCCAGAGCCCGTACACCGACACATCTCAGCTCCGCATCACAAACATGGTGTACAAGGCTGTTTATGCAATAGCACATGCCATTCATAATGTAGTGTGCCGAAATACAAATTCTACAACTCAGTGTGACAAATTCACCAGGATAGAGTCCAAACAGGTCAGTCAAAATGAATAAGTGAACAATGCAATGCCCCTTTATTCGCATAATATACCTTTCATGATATGAAATATTCAATTAATTTACATGTTTTCATTTGTTTAAACTCAATTCTTATTTGATGTCATCCGCACAGATTCTTGCTCAGCTGAAGAAAGTCAATTTTTCCCAAAATGGTTATGATGTGTCATTTGATGCCAACGGGGATCCTGTGGCCAAATACGAGCTGGTTAACTGGCAAAAAACAGAGAGTGGCAGCATTGAGTTGGTGACAGTGGGGCTCTACGATGCATCACTGCCGGTGGGCCAGGAGTTCCGTATCAACAGGAACCTCACCTGGATGGAGGGTAGCACAGAAGTAAGGAGCCCAAAAGCCATAATTTGAAACAAAACATGTTCAAATTTCACATGCATTCATCTCAAAGGGTACAAGATATGTTTTTGGTCCCTTTCCCCCCTGGAAATAGTGGCTGTGAAGGGATCCATTCCTAATACAATTCCAGTCTAAGACACATGGGACAAATGCCTTATGCTCATTGTGTGAAAAAATGTCTGAAATTCAGATATGAGACTTTCACAGTGTGAGATTCAAAAATCTATTGGCTGTCTTTCAAACTTTCATTATTTTTAGCATGTTAGTATGTATGTAAATTTCTTCATTTGCTGAGCTGCGGCTGAGGTAACAAGAAGAAGGAATTTGGAGTACAAAGACCATAACTGGGAGATAACCACTTGATTTGTCTTACTCTGACTGCTGAAGGCTCATTTGAACTTTGTCTGAACTTAAAAAAAAACAAACATCTGAACTAAACAAGTACTCTGGATTTTGTGCCCCCAAGTAGTTACATTAAAATGGCTCACCACCAGACTTCTTCACAGCCATTGTGGACAAGAGGAATGGTTACAATGTGCTTTCAATCAGTCTTTTCAATGCACATACTGTGAATGCCGTTTGCTCCAGACTTGAAAAAAATGGGAACCTATCCCTTAACCCTAAGAGCTGCGAAGCACACCTGAATATGTGTGAATTTGTCTGTATCTATTTACCAGGTTCCTGTTTCAGTGTGCAGTGACAGCTGTCCTCCAGGTACTCGTAAAGTGCTGCAGAAAGGAAAACCCATCTGCTGTTATGATTGTATACCATGTCCCGAGGGAGAGGTTAGCAATGCTACAGGTATTTATTTTTCTTTGAAATGCATGTTCACATCATCAAATATATAACAACGAAACGCCCTTTTTGATTGTGTTGTCTTTTTTCAGATTCCCCTGATTGTTTCCCTTGCCCAAAAGAGTTTTGGCCTAATGCAGAGAGAGACACTTGTTTCCCCAAACCTGTAGAGTTTCTCTCCTTTGACGAGGTCCTAGGAATCATCCTGGCTGCATTCTCAGTTGGTGGAGCCTGTCTTGCCATTATAACAGCAGCTGTGTTATTTCGTCACAGGTCATCCCCGATCGTCAGGGCCAACAACTCTGAGCTGAGCTTCCTGCTGCTCTTCTCTCTGACTCTGTGTTTCTTATGTTCATTAACCTTCATTGGAGCACCCTCTGAGTGGTCCTGCATGCTGCGTCACACAGCGTTTGGGATCACCTTTGTCCTCTGCATCTCTTGTGTTCTGGGAAAAACAATAGTGGTGTTAATGGCCTTCAAAGCTACACTCCCAGGCAGTAATGTCATGAAATGGTTTGGTCCTCCACAACAAAGAATGACTGTAGTGTCTTTCACATTCATTCAAGTGTTAATATGCACTATTTGGCTGGTTGTTAATCCACCTTTTCCAATGAAAAACCTATCCACATACAAGAAGAGAATCATCCTGGAGTGTGCATTAGGCTCAGCTATTGGGTTCTGGGCTGTGCTCGGGTACATAGGCCTACTGGCTGTCTTTTGCTTAGTCTTAGCTGTCCTCGCCCGGAAACTACCTGATAATTTTAATGAAGCCAAGCTGATCACCTTCAGCATGCTGATATTCTGTGCAGTGTGGATCACCTTCATCCCAGCGTATGTCAGCTCTCCTGGTAAATTTACTGTGGCTGTGGAGATATTTGCCATTCTGGCCTCTAGTTTTGGACTAACATTCTGTATATTTGCTCCGAAGTGTTTCATCATATTGTTTCAGCCAGAGAAGAACACCAAGAAACATTTAATGAACAAAAATCAATCTAAAAGTATCTGAGGTCTGGACATAGTGGCAGTATACAGAACATTCAAAATCCTTTTCACTTGGTTGATCTATTTGTAAAGGTTTTCAACATACATTTATTTTATTTTATATATTATTGTCTTTACATTTTTTTGCTTGCATGTGCTTAATAAAATCTAAATTCTTCACAAAAATGTCTGGTGCTGAGGTCTGTATTGATTTTTTGATTAAATCATTTCAAGTATTTCATAGTGGAACAAAAAATCTTGTGATCTATTTGAGACGGGATTCATCTACATAACCTATAAAAAGTGTGTATTGGTTTGTCTTAACTGTAAGTCGTAAAAAGTGTCAGGGTACCTAAATTTGAAGGATATTGGGTGTTTACAATAGTAACTTTACAAAGCAAGACAGGGACATACAATACCAGGGTCAGAGATATGGGGCAAAATCTACAGTCCTCATCCTGTGCAAAAATGTTCACAGGGAAAACAACTGGAGCAATGGCAGCAAGGCACACACTGAAAAAAATAAGCAAGAAGACACCAGTAACATCACAGGAGGAAAAAAAGCAAGGCAAAGCAGCAAGAATGCATGTTGTAACGCTGGATACAACAAGGGAACGAGTGACTCTACCCAACAGGACAGAATTAGCTGGCACAGGAGTGGAGGTTTATATGGAGTGGCTGATTGGTGGGAATTGAGGCCAGGTGTGCCTCATCTTCTGAAATGTCAGGGAGAGACTGAATGCCAAAACCAGCCGTGCCTCCTGCCACACACGCCCTGCATGGAGAGAAGAAAAAAAACAGAGAGAGGAAAGAGAGAAACAGAAAAGTGATCAGCTTATCAGGCTAACCCAGTTTATCAGGGAACCTGCAGTCCCAAAGTCCCGAAGGAGATCAGATTCCAGAATACGGGCTTTAGAAATCCAGGACCTCTCCTCTGGCCCAGTAATGGGCCCCGGATTGGCAGGCGACCAACATCTTTCCCTCCCTATCTAAACTATGTCACTTTGATACTTATTGTGGAAACATTGATACCATATGCCCGTGGTGGCATGTTATCAACATCCAGCGTCTCTAGACAACTACCTCTGACGTGGATGATGTCATTACCGAACGCTCAGCCAGCCACAACACGACTAACTCTGTGGCGTTCGGCTACGAATACGCAATAACAAACCATAGCTGTGTCACGGCCCTGGCCGTGTCACAGGTTTCCTTGTGTTTCCATTTTTCTTGTCCTCTGTTTCTCCCCCTCCCCCTGTCTGGGTCTGTGTGTTTGTGCTGTGGGCGTGGCAACTCCCTCACTCTCCTGGGTCCCTGATCGCTGTGATTCAACTCACCTGCTCCCTGCTGCTCACCTGACATCCATCCAGTAATCAACCCTGCAGTATAAAACACCGGCTCTCCTCTCCAGTCTTCGCCAGATCGTTGTGTCTACCGGTGTGGATCACCGCCCGCCTGCCTGCCTGCCTGCCTGCCCGCCCGCCCGCCCGCCCGCCCGCCCTTCCAGCCAACTCAAACCCCTCCAGCCTGGTTAGCTTCCCTGCCTTCAACCCACTCCCTCAGTCTTCATTCCCCGGATTTTCCCCCTCTGCCACATTCATCATCTTTGTAATAAACCCCTTTTTGCACTCTCCTTTTGAGTCTGTGTCCTGCATTTGGGTCCTCCTCCGTGTTTGCAACAAGCTGTGCCAAACTACAGCTAAACTAGCCGACTTCAGGCTCAGAGGGGACCAGCATATCATAACAAAATATTGGAATATGAACGAGTTTCGCCGCAGGTTATGCGTTATATAGAGGCTGCGCATGGATGCCCCGAGTACTCGCGTTATACGGATATACGCACCGCTCCTCTGGGGCTAATTTCTTCAAAAACGACTCCAAATGCCACCAAAGTTGTCTGGGTGTCTAAATGGTCGTATTTAATGCTACAAATAAAGTCCAGGTTGTAAAAAACAAAAGTTATCCTTTAATCTCCAGACAATCCACTGCAGTTGAGACACCTACAACCAAAACAAGATGGTTATCCACAGAAAAACGTTTTCTCCTTTCCACTTAAGATAAGATAAGATAAAACTTTATTAATCCCATGCTGGGGAAATTAAATAAATTAGCAAAGGGAAGTGCTTGTCTTCTGTTTTTCTTTTGTGTTTTCAGCATTCCAACTTCCAGAACCACATGCAGAAGGGTGCTATCTTGCCTCCACTTACTCTCTGGAGCATCAGGCTTCAAATGACACTTCATTTGACCAATCATAATCTGGCATATGAAGTTTAGCAACCAGAGAAGCCAATAACAGTCAGGCTTTAACCAAGGTTCTCCTTCTTGTCCCACGTGCGAAGATCAAGCTATCACAGCCGATTTCATGGATGCCAATGAAATTCTGAATACGCAGATAAGCCACTTCAGCATGTTATTTACAGCTCTGGCAACTCATATCAAAGATTTCTGGGATATTAGCAATATTACACACAATTGTAAGCTATAAATGTATATTACATCATGTACACGTGCAAGAAAAAAAACATAATATTGGTTCTTATCCTTGATCGAGCAGCATGGGCCAGCAGTGACAGATTTTTTACATACCACATTATCCTTACATTCCAGGATGGCCGCAGAATTTCAACCAAAGAACTTACTGGGGAACATTAGATCATGAGCTCCATTGTCATGTCTTGCAGCTTACGCTTTGCTGAATAGCAACCCGTGCTGCACACCACCCCATCCAGCCACAGCATGCACCCTCACCAGTTCTCTCAGTGGCTCACTCCCTTTCAGCCCCAAATGAATAAATCCCTACTGTCTTCTGCAGCCTGCCCCCTGCAGCTACCCTGCCATCCATCACCCCAGCCTCTGCTGGATCTTCAAACTATAAACTGCCATATGCCATCCATCACCGAAACAATCTTCTCATCATTACACCACAATGGAGTTCCTCTCTCATCAGACAAATGGATTAAAGATTCACCATACAAGTCTACATCAGTAAAATTAAGTTCTTTACAAAATCGCCCACAGTGGCACCATGTCCCTCCATGTTCCACTCTTGCATCAGCTTGTTAATTAAAGGCCTTGCGAGGCCTACACCTAAACATTCGCCACTCACTTCAGACCTCCTTGCTTGTTGCAAAATGCTTCACTCAGATTGTCTGTCTCAGATCATAGGCTAAGTATCGACATCTCATCCATTCCTCCAACTCTTATGTATCACCTTTATACAGCGAGACTAACCAGTCCGGTTCACCTCAACCCGTCCACCTCTTTGTCTAGATTCATTCCAAGGTCCCACAAACCTTTCGATGATTACATGAACTATGAGTAGCCATTCATGCTTTCCCCCCAAGATCCTCTGATGGTCTCAGAAACAGGCCAAGCGGCCTGCAATTTCACCACCACTTCTGGAAAATCTTATCCAGATCAGGAAGACACTCTGGACATTCTGCTCTGAAACTACCACTACCACTACCACTTACTGAGAGATCAGAAATGCCCACAAGCAGCTTTTCTCTTGACGTTCCTTTTGGAGCTTTAACTGAAAATCCGAGAACATCTGAAATGGCTGTTGCCCCACTCTGAGCCTCTATCCCCTGGCTACATCCTGTCTCCTCACCAGCAGCTCATACTGGTCACTGCACTCCATCCCTTCATCCATGACCCGGATCTCCCCCTTCATCCTCTCCTTCTCCCCCCTTCTTCCCCTACTCTTGAAGCTCAGTTCGGGACAAGGGAAACTTTCAGTGACCAACAGAGAAAGTTTGCTCTGGGAGCTCAAACTACTTCACTCAATGAACTCCACTCAACGAACATGCCTCCACCTTTATGCAGTTTATGAGGTGGTCATTGCATATTTACCTAATTATTTCCTGTGCACCTCCAACAAGGAAGAAACACAAAAAATTGTAGGCATGTGCTATTACGCCAACTTTCCTGTTTTACCTTCAGTCACACCAAGAGCATTGTGTCTCCCACTCAATATCTGCAATTCTAACCTGCTTCATTTTAAGCCTTGGTGTCACAATGCATAGTGGAAAAAAATTTGCAAGCGTATTGACCGAAACTAGGAGCAGGACTGATGGCTTCAGTACTTTCAGTTGTCCTTTGAGGTGTAATAAGGATGAACTCCGGAAGGAAGAACTGGGTATGAGAAATAGTTTAAGTTCTGAAAAGTATAGACACATCCAATGGTAAGTCAGTTAGATAATTGAAGGCAGTTTTTTTGTTGCTTTCAAATCCCAGGGAAGAGGAAATAATCAGGCCAAAAGTCAGTAATGATGGAAGCTTTATTTCTTTGCATTTCCACTGTGCTGTTTTCTTTCATGGAAATAAATGTTTAAGTTAAAAAGAAAGCTACTTCGAATGTGGAACAATTCTGAGCAGATGACTCTAAAAGGAAAGTGAAATACAGACAGCATCATCAATATCTGCTTTATGACCTGGGGCTGGATGGATCCAGTATTGCTTTCTTTGTGTTCTTTGGTTTCAGCAGGATTATGTAACATTTGGATCAAAATCATGCCACGAAGAGGCCAAAGGAGGTGACAATGTCAAAAACATCCACTGCATTATTGTCTGGAGAGTTGACATATCAGGGACAAACACCACCTACAGAGCACAGCATGTGAAAGTGGGCAAACAAAAAAAAGGCTAAGGGTTGCTCTTGGGCAAGAGTTCAATAAAGACCACAAGGTAAAAGCGTTTTCTCGCTGATGTGAGATGACATACAATAGAAGGAGGGGAACTGTTGTCTGAAAATCTATATAAATGATTGAAAACACACATACGGTATGCCCACATGCAGACACTTGAGGGATGGAGATCTCAGCTCTCTTTATTGGCCTGATCTTGTCTCTGGGTTTGTGTGAGCTGAACTCAGCTCTTGCCTTGAATGGTTCTGGGGATGGTCTGATACAAAAGGCTGGGCTTACAAAGGATAGGACTGGTGCAGGGGTCAGTGCTGAGGGCACATCTGTGAAATGTAAGCTCCAGGGTGCCACTCGTCTACCTGCATTCTCAACAGATGGTGACTATGTTATTGGGGGTGTTTTCTCCATACACCACTACAAACACATAGTGACGCATAACTACACCAGCACGCCTGAGCCACTAAGGTGCACAGGGAGGTAAGAGTGATAGGGAGAAGAGATGGATAAGAGTTACACTGTGTGGGGATAAAAATGTTTTGATTGTTATGATGTCCTTACAATAGTGTTGCAAAACTTTTGTGTGGTATTTAAAACTGGGGGAAAAAAATCCATATCATTAATCCATGCAATACAATTCCTGTCAATTTTAGAGCATTTTCTAATCCTATGTTTTGAATTTTACTTGGCAGATAATTCTTGGATGTGGTTAACAGATGCAGTGCAGCTATCAGTTATTTTCCACAACGATGAATTGCAATGTATGTTTTCTGTTAAAATTGTGAGTCGTCTTTGAATTGACTGATATCTAGTCCTGTTTTTTACATTTTGGTGGTCAGGTAACTCTGACGTGTATTTAGTTCAAAGATGCAGTGCAGCTATCAGGCTGCTGTCCATAACTATGAATTGCTGTTCTCCCTCCTTGTGTGTTTTCTGTTATTGCCCTTATCATATATAAATTTAAACAGTGATATGAGTGTCTGTGTGCAGCATTGACTCCCGTGAACTGCGCCTCTCACATGCAATGGTCTTTGCAATTGAGGAGATTAACAACAGCACGGACCTGCTGCCAGGAATTAAGCTCGGTTATCAGATCCATGACTCATGTGCCTCGGTGGCCGTGGCAATGCATGCAGCATTCCAGCTTTCAAATGGACTGGACCCAGTGTTTTACACCGACAACGAATGCTCACAATCTGGTATGGTGATGGCTATCGTCGGAGAGTCTGGGTCCACACCATCCATCAGCATGTCACGCATAGTCGGGTCTTTTAACATTCCTCAAGTAAATATTTTGAATTTATGGCAAGATATTTGTTTAATACAAGCCAAGACTGATCTCTTTTTTTCTCTCTGATTGAAGATTTACACTGTTGTTTTGCTTCAGGTGAGCCACTTTGCCACTTGTGCATGTCTATCTGATAAGCAGCAGTACCCGAGTTTCTTCAGAACAATCCCGAGCGATCAGTTCCAGGCTGACGCACTGGCCAAGCTGGTAAAACACTTTGGCTGGTATTGGATAGGTGCCATCCGGTCAGATTCGGACTATGGCAATAATGGGATGGCGTCTTTCCTTGAAGCAGCGCAGAAAGAGGGGATCTGTGTGGAATACTCTGAATCTTTCTATCGGACCCACCCACGGAGCAGGATCCAGAGAGTCGCTGATGTTATCCGCAGGTTTCTACAGCACTGATAGTACTGTTGATCCTTTTAGTGACCCTGACCCTCAGCACACAAAACCACAAAAACTAACTGTGTGTTAATCTTGTTTATTTCTCTCATATTTGTTGCTAATATTGTTAGTCTAGTATTGGTCAATGAGACCAGTTTTGTACATTTAACAGATGAAAAAGCGTCCAGTATTTCTCATGTTAATTTCTAGTAACGATATAATAATTGATCTTTAGACTAGTATCATATGATGCATATGATATTATGTCTCCCCAGGTCGACAGCTACGGTTGTTGTGGCATTTGCAGCCTCTGGAGACCTGAGGATCCTGCTGGAGGAGTTGTCATATGAGCCTTCTCCACCTCGTCAGTGGATTGGCAGTGAGGCCTGGGTAACTGACCCGGACATGCTGAGGTTCAGCTTCTGTGCTGGAGCCATCGGATTTGGCATTCAGCAATCTGTCATCCCAGGTCTGAGAGACTTCTTGCTGGATCTCTCTCCCACTGAAGTGGCTGCCTCTCCAGTGCTGACTGAGTTCTGGGAGGATTCATTCAACTGCAGGCTGGGAAAAAGTGAGAAAGCTGATCCAATTTTTGATGTAGTTGACATTCACATTTGGGCCGTACAGTTGTGCTGTTTTGCTGATTGTCTGTCTGGTGGGACTATTCTGGACCAAGTTCAACAGCTGCTTTCACATTTCTATTTACACGATGTATTGATGTTGTATATTGTATACATTGTATTGGCAATGACATGTGGTGGACACACTAAGGTCATCTCAATTCATGATTTCAGGAAGTTTTGGCCCTCTGCTGTCTTTGCGAAGATTTTTTTTATGAACTTGTCTGCAGTGGTTTCACAGTGCTAACATTGAATTCTGACCACAACCACAGAGTAAAGACACAATTTCCAGGTCACCAAGCTGAATAGAGATTAAAAGTAGTATTTAATGGCATGTATCAATAACTAGCTATCTTTTCTTTATTTAAAACACACAAAAATCAGTCAAAGTTCTGTACATTTTTTGCTTTTTAAAAATGTGACGAATTGTCCGAAGACTGACATGTATCAACATGTACTGGAATACATGAAGCTAAAAACGACCAGTTTCTGCAAGACACGTTTGCCTGGTGAAATAAAACAAAAAATAAATAAATAAATAAATAAATAAAAAGAATAATAATGTAATCTTGCCATTGTTAAGGCGATAAACACTTTCCTCTTTTTCTGTGTGTATTTAGGTGCAGCCACAAACGAGAGTCTGTGTGATGGAAATGAAGACATTGAGACTCTCCAGAGCCCGTATACCGACACATCTCAGCTCCGCATCACTAACATGGTGTACAAGGCTGTTTATGCAATAGCACATGCCATTCATAATGCAGTGTGTCGGGAAACAAGTTCTACAACTCAGTGTGACAAATTCACCAGGATAGAGTCCAAAAAGGTCAGTCACAGTGAGTAAGTGAACACTGCAACAGCCATTTTTCAGTACAATGGGCCGTTTATGATCATAAATGTTCAGTTTATTTTACCATCCATCCATTTTCTTCTGCTTATCTGGGGCCGGGTCGCGGGGGCAGCAGTCTAAGCAGGGATGCCCAGACTTCCCTCTCCCCAGAAAAGTTTATTTTACATTTTAATTTATTTAAACTCAATGTCTTATTTGATGTCATCCTTACAGATTCTTGCTCAGCTGAAGAAAGTCAATTTTTCTCAAAATGGTTATGATGTGTCATTTGATGCCAACGGGGATCCTGTGGCCAAATATGAGCTGGTTAACTGGCAAAAATCTGATAGTGGCAGCATTGAGTTGGTGACAGTAGGGCTCTACGATGCATCATTACCGGTGGGCCAGGAGTTCCTTATTAACAGGAACCTCACCTGGATGGAGGGTGGCACTGAAGTAAGGAACATGATTTGACTTATTCATATTTGAAATTCAGTCATCTCGATGTGTGTTTGTGGTCCCTGTTCATCCCATCCATAATGACTTTCAAGAGTTCCATTTCTTATGCAATTTCAGTATCAGAGAAGTGGGACAAAATCCACTCTCCTCATTCAATGTCCAAAAATTCAGATTTAAGACCTCAGCAGTCTGAGATAGATATAACAAGCTGTAGTAGGACACAAACAAAAATCAGGAATTTTGTTCTCAAAAAAGTGTGGAAGATAATCAATTTCCTCTTCAGACCTTATTTTTACACAAAACAAGCGCTGTGTATTTCGCCCCCCGATCACTTATGCTGAAACGGCTTTAGGTCGGGATCCCATAACAGCCAGTCTGAACAAAAAGAACACTGACAAAGACCAATATTACTTTCTATGTATAATTTGTTCTTTATCGTCTTATTTCACATTTTTTTCACTTATTTCACTGTGTGTAATTCTGCTGCTGCACTGCAATTTCCCAGCTTGGGATAAATAAAGTATATCTATCTATCTATCTAAAATGTGAACCTGTCCGAAGAGCTGCGTAGCACACTTGAATATATCTGAGTTTGTCTGTATCTATGTTCCAGGTGCCTGTGTCAGTGTGCAGTGACAGCTGTCCTCCAGGAACTCGTAAAGTGCTGCAGAAAGGAAAACCCATCTGCTGTTATGATTGTGTACCGTGTCCTGAGGGAGAGATTAGCAATGCTACAGGTCATTTCTTTTTTGTAATTCACATCTACAGTATCAAATATATGACCACTAAAAGCCCTTTTTTGATTCATTTTTTCAGATTCCCCTGATTGTTTCCCTTGCCCAAAGGAGTTTTGGCCTAATGCAGAGAGAGACACTTGTTTCCCCAAACCTGTAGAGTTTCTCTCCTTTGACGAGGTCCTAGGAATCATCCTGGCTGCATTCTCAGTTGGTGGAGCCTGTCTTGCCATTATAACAGCAGCTGTGTTCTTTCGTCACAGGTCATCCCCGATCGTCAGGGCAAATAACTCTGAGCTGAGCTTCCTGCTGCTCTTCTCTCTGACTCTGTGTTTCTTATGTTCATTAACTTTCATTGGAGCACCCTCTGAGTGGTCCTGCATGCTGCGCCACACAGCGTTTGGGATCACCTTCGTCCTCTGCATCTCTTGTGTTCTGGGAAAAACAATAGTGGTGTTAATGGCCTTCAAAGCTACACTCCCAGGCAGTAATGTCATGAAATGGTTTGGTCCATTACAGCAAAGGATGACTGTAGTGTCTTTCACATTTGTTCAAGTTTTAATATGCACTATTTGGCTGGTTGTTAATCCCCCTTTTCCAATGAAAAACCTATCCATATACAAGGAGAGAATCATCCTGGAGTGTGCATTAGGTTCAGCTGTTGGGTTCTGGGCTGTGCTCGGGTACATAGGCCTACTGGCTGTCTTTTGTTTTGTGTTAGCTGTCCTCGCCCGGAAACTACCTGATAATTTTAATGAAGCCAAGCTGATCACCTTCAGCATGCTGATATTCTGTGCAGTGTGGATCACCTTTATCCCAGCGTATGTCAGCTCTCCTGGGAAATTTACTGTGGCTGTGGAGATATTTGCCATTCTGGCCTCCAGTTTTGCACTAATACTGTGCATATTTGCTCCAAAGTGTTTCATCATATTGTTTCAGCCAGAGAAGAACACCAAGAAACATTTAATGAACAAAAATCAAAACTAATGCATCAGAGGTTTGGAAAAAGTTAAGATGAACATACAATTTACAATCCTTTGCACAGTCAGTCTTTATTGTGTTGATTTAAGTATTTAAACGTGCAGCTGTCTTTTACATTATATTTTCTGGATTCCATTGTAATTTTTGAAGGTCCTTTTAACATGTCATTGTCTTATTTTAACTTTTCACGATATTATCAATAAAGTTAAAGTCATGAGTTGAGTTGGATCTCAACATTTTGACAAAATTATTGGTTTTTGAAAAATTTCTTTGTATTTCTTAAAACCTACTTAAATGGTGAAAATCCAAGTGTGATCCAGAATGAGGGAACAAAGTTGTGGCATATTACAGAGTACAATCAAAGTAAAAGCTGGTTATATTGCCATTAGTGTTTTTGCAACAATCTTAGCAAACTCCTGCCCCTCAATGTCACCAAAACACAACACTGATTCCAAACAAGCTGGGACAGTGTGCAACTCATAAATAAAACATAATATAATAATTTGCGAATTATTTTTGTCACACTATACAAAAACAACATAATTAATGTCATCAACCCATCAACTTCATTGAACTTCATGCTTATTCTAAATGTGATGACAGCTATACGTTTCAAACGATTTTGGACCGCTCCAAAAACACCTGTTTGGATCATTCCACAGGTAAACAGGTTGATTGGTAACAGGTGATAGTATTATGATTGGGTATGAAAGGAGCATCCTGGAAAGGCTCAGTCGTTCACAAGCAAGGATGGAGCGAGGTTCACCACTTTGTGAACACATGATTGTAGAAAGGATGTTACTACATGGAATTTCAACTTGGTTTAAAAGTGTGTGTGTGTGTGTGTGTGTGTGTGTGTGTGTGTGCGTGTGCGTGCGTGCGTGCGTGTGTGTGTGTGTGTGTGTGTGTTGGTGTGTCTGTCCAGAGAGCAGCACTCTCTGCTCCACACAAGTTGAAAAATGTCGATCAGTATATTTATTCAGTGCCTCTTTATTGTGCATAAACCTTGTGTTCAAGCATGTATTGTCAAAACAAATAGACCTGAAGTGTAAATGAATGCTTCAGGTCATGGTTATGTTCGTGGGACACGTAATATTGATTTACTGCATTAGAATATATTGACAAACCACTGCCAGAGCACTGCTGTGTTGGCATTTTCCTCACAGTACAAGAGGGTTGCCTCGATGTGACTGACAGTTGCTGAAAGTAACTTGCTTATGCAAGCCTGCTTGGAGTCTCTGGTTGTGGTCCTGTGTTTGAGTGGGCCAAATTGCCTCGTCTGCAGTCACCATGACCAGGACTTGAATCCTGGAAAAGGATGTTGGTGTCTTTGTTTTCTGACATTGTGGTACCCATGATAGCTTTCTTTGTGTTTTTCATTGATTTTAGCAGAATTATGCAGCATTTGGTTACAAACCCAGCTATCAAGACGTCAAAACCGGCAAATACCACTGCATCTGCATATTTGCTCAGTGAGCTGACTTAAGTACGAACACACCCACACAGCACAGCATGTCTGCATACTGAAAGCAATGAGCTTGGCCTCATTAAAAGATCATGTGATTGCTTGAAATCGCAACAGGAAGCTGAGGATAGCCTGTCAATCTTATCAAGTAAAACTGCAAAGCCAACTGTGGACCCAATTACACACATGACACATTACACTGTCTTGTTGTGGCACTGAGTGTTTTCATGAGGCCTTGGTGAGGAAGACACAAGTCAAACACAGCAAATTGCTGTGTATGGGCATAAGAACCATTGCTGTCCTTCTTTCCTGGAGAGAACCAAACCACTACAGAGTGGATCCACCTGTTGGATTTGAGCCCTTGAACACAGCCAGAACCACCATGGTTTTCACCGGGATGAGGGAATATGCCAGGGCACAAACAGCCTTGGGAATATTGTACTTGTGTGCATGTTAGGAATTTCTGCCAAGTCCCTTTCAGTGCTGGCCCACCTTGTTCATCCAGTTCACAGTTGTGGAGAAATACGACTTTACACATTTCATTTTACCACCCTTTGAGTTCAGTTCAGCAGCACAAGGGAATGTGCTACACTTTCAGTGACCAACAGAGAAAGTTGCTCTGGGAACTACAGGTTTTTCATCAAATCCTTCACTCTTCAAATATCAGATGCTGCTGCTTGGGTTGTTGCTCACATCAATGTTAATCAAAAAGTTTGTGGTGTTTGCACATTTTGATAATTATTTGCAAATCACTTCCAACAAAGAAGAAGCACACAAATTGGCAGACATGTGCTATTAGGCCAGCTTTCCTGTTATGCTGTCAGTCATGCCAAGAGCATTCTGTCTCCCACTCAGAAGAATATCTGCATCTAGAAATGAAGTCTGTTTCATTCTAAGCCATGGTGTCACAATGCAGAGTGGAATAATTTGACCTTGTGTTGACCTTGGCTAGGAGCAGGAATGATGCGTCAGTAATTTGAGTTGTTCTTTAGGGTTTAGTAAGGATGAGGGACTGGCTTTGAGAGAGTTTGAACTTGAAATGTAAAGCTGAATCAAAGGGTAAGTCAGTTAGATACTGGTGCCAAGGCTACGCTATGTGGAATAAAATAATATATTTTTTACATGTGAACAGATGGTAATACAGCTGTCTTTCAGAGTCAGAAAGTTGAAGACATTTTTTTTCTTGCTCTCAAATCCCAGGGAAGAAGTAATATAAATAAGGTTAAAAAGTCTGTAATGATGGAAGCTTTACTCCTTCTCATTTCACTGTGCTGTTTTATTCCATCTAGAGCAGATGAATCTGAAAGGAAAGTCAAACATTGACAGCATCATCAGTGTCTGCTTTAGGTCCTGGCTGGATGGATCCAGTGGTGATTTCTTTGTGTTATCTTTGGTCTCAGCAGGATTATGTAACATTTGGCTCAAAACTGTGCCACCAAGAGGCCAAAACTGGATGTCAAAATGGCAAAAACGTCCACCGTATCTGCATTGTTGCCTGGAGGGTTGACATTTCAGTGACAAAGGCCATCTAATGAGCACGGCATGTGAAAGTGGGTATTCCAAGAACGCAGACAAATACTGATAACAAGTTCCTCTATGAAAGGGAACTCACACAACAGTTTATTAATATCATAAGCATATATTTTACTGTGCATTATCTTCAAAATATATTTGTGGAATTTAAAATTAATTGCTCAATTAATTTAATTGATGATTAATTTTACAATAAAAGGTGTGGAATTTGTTTTTTTTACTTTCATGTGAGATGAAAAAAGCAACAAGGTTTGAGGGTTGTAATTGGACAAGAGTTCATCAGAGACACTCAGTAAAGGCGTTCCCTCTCTGACGAGCAGCAAGTTGACGTACAGTAGAAGGAGGGAAGCTTTTGTCTGAAAATCTATATAAACCAGTGAAAACACACTTTCAGTCTGCCCACATGCAGACACTTGAGGGATGGAGATCTCAGCTCTCTTCATTGGCCTGATCTTGTCTCTGGGTTTGTGTGAGCTGAACTCAGCTCTTGCCTTGAATGGTTCTGGGGATGGTCTGATACAAAGGGCTGGGCTTACGAAGCATAGGCCTGGTGCAGGGGTCAGTACTGAGGCCTCATCTGTGAAATGTAAGCTCCAGGGTGCCACTCGTCTACCTGCATTCTCAGCGGACGGTGACTACGTCATTGGGGGTGTTTTCTCCATACACCGCTACAAACACATTGTGAAGCATAACTACACCAACATACCTGAGCCAATAAGGTGCATAGGGAGGTAAGAGTGAGAGGGAGAAGTGGGAGATAGGAGGATGTGAGACTATGTGGGTATAGAAATGTTTTAATTCTTATGAATTGCTTACAATAGTGTTTCATGCATTCATTGGACAATTGTCAATTCATGCATTAAAACTCCTGTGTATTTTCGACTCTGTTTTGAAGTTTTGTGGTCAGGCAATTCTTAGATTTGGTAAACAGATGTAGCAAAGCTATCACTTATTTTCCATAACTATGAATTGCTGTTCTCCTTCTTGTATGTTTTCTGGTTAAATTGTGATCTGTCCTCATCATGTGAAATTCAACAGTGATCTGTGTCTGTGTGCAGCATTGACCCCCGTGAATTGCGCCTCTCACATGCAATGGTCTTTGCCATTGAGGAGATTAACAACAGCACAGACCTGCTGCCAGGCATTAAGCTCGGTTATCAGATGTATGATTCGTGCGCCTCAGTGCCTGTGGCGGTGCATGCGGCATTCCAGCTTTCAAACGGACTTGATCCAGTGTTTGACACCAGTGACAACTGCTCACAATCTGGTATGGTGATGGCTATCATCGGTGAGTCTGGGTCCACGCAATCCATCAGCATGTCACGTGTCATCGGGTCCTTTGACATTCCTCAAGTAAATATTTAGAATTTTGGCAAGATATTTGTTTAATACAAGCCAAGACTGATCTCTTTTTTTCTCTCTGATTGAAGATTTATGCTGCTGTTTTTCTTCAGGTGAGCCACTTTGCCACTTGTGCATGCCTGTCTGATAAGCAGCAGTACCCGAGTTTCTTCAGAACAATCCCGAGCGATCAGTTCCAGGCTGATGCGCTGGCCAAGCTGGTAAAACACTTTGGCTGGACTTGGATAGGTGCCATCCTGTCCGATTCGGACTATGGCAATAATGGGATGGCGTCTTTCCTTGAAGCAGCGCACAAGGAGGGGATCTGTGTGGAATACTCTGAATCTTTCTATCGGACCCACCCACGGAGCAGGATCCAGAGAGTAGCTGAGGTTATCCGCAGGTTTCTGCAGCACTGATTCTGCTTTTGATGCTTTTAGTGACCCTGACTCTCTGCACACAAAACCACAAAAACTGTTTCATCAAATATGAGTTGGAGGATTATATTATCATTATGTATGGAAATGTATCTTTTTTAATCATGTTGATTTCTCTCATATTTGTTGCTGATCTTGTTCATCAACAGACGAAAAAAGTGTATGTCCAATATTCCTCGTGTTAATTTCTGTTAACTATATAATGATTGATTTTTAGACTGGTGTAATATGACACATTATAATGACTCTCCAGGTCGACAGCTATGGTTGTTGTGGCATTTGCAGCTTCTGGAGACCTGAAGATCCTTCTGGAGGAGCTGTCGCGTGAACCTTCTCCACCTCGTCAGTGGATAGGCAGTGAGTCCTGGGTCACCAATCCAGACATGCTGAGATTCAGCTTCTGTGCTGGAACCATCGGATTTGGCATTCAGCAATCTGTCATCCCAGGTCTGAGAGACTTCTTGCTGGATCTCTCTCCCACTGAAGTGGCTGCCTCTCCAGTGCTGACTGAGTTCTGGGAGGATTCATTCAACTGCAGGCTGAAAAAAAGTGAGGAAGCTGATCTGATTTTTTGCATAGTTGAAATTCAAAGGTGGGCCCTTGAGGATGTGATTGTTAATTACCTGCCTGATGGAACTTTCTTGTACAAAAAAGTCTACATCTGCTTAAAGGTCAAACCCCAGATTTCTATGGACAGGGAAATCACTTGATTTTGCACAAAGAGATGAGATGGAGATACGAAGGTGAATCTCTTTGAATAATCTCATTGGGCCCTCTGCTGTCTTGGAGAAGATTTCATTTAAACTTGTCTCACAATACCAACACTTCAGTCCTTTACACAAGCACATAGCATATGCACAAACTCCATGCCACCAAGCTAATCACATATCAAAAGTTGTATTGAATAGAGTGAATTGAATCAGTGACTAACGATTGGTTGGTGAACAACAGGGATCAACACAAAGGGAAACAACATACATCTGTTTCTGCAAGACAAATTTGCTTGGTTAAATAAAGCAAAAATAAATAGTATAATATTGTAATTTCATTGCCAGTGCTCAAACACCTTCCTCTGTCTCTGTGTGTTTTTAGGTGCAGCCACAGACAAGAGTTTGTGTGATGGAACTGAAGATATTGAGACTCTCCAGAGCCCGTACACCGACACATCTCAGCTCCGAATCACTAACATGGTGTACAAGGCTGTTTATGCAATAGCACATGCCATTCATAATGTAGTGTGCCGAAATACAAATTCTACAACTCGGTGTGACAAAGTCACCAGGTCCAAACAAGTCAGTAAAAGTGAATAAGGGAACACCCCAAAGCACTTTGTGGATATGTAATATTCATTTGATTTCAGATGTTCCTTTTTCTCTCATACTCTCCTACTTTACTTGATCCTCACAGGTTCTTGCTGAGCTGAAGAAAGTAAATTTTTCCCAAAATGGTTATGATGTGTCTTTTGATGCCAACGGGGATCCTGTGGCCAAATACGAGCTGGTTAACTGGCAAAAAACTGAGAGTGGCAGCATTGAGTTGGTGACAGTGGGGCTCTATGATGCATCACTGCCGGTGGGCCAGGAGTTCCGTATCAACAGGAACCTCACCTGGATGGAGGGTGACACACAAGTAAGGAGCCCAAAAGCAAAAATTGAAGATATTTCAATTTCAAGTTGATTCATCTCAGTCCGATATGTGTTTTTTGTCCTGTTCATCCAATCCATACTGGCTGTCAAGAATTCCATTCCTTGTGCAATTTAAGTAGAGAAAAAGGGGAAGAAAATCCACAGTCCTCATTTTGAGCAAAAATTCAGATGTGATACTTCTGCAGTCTTACATAGACATAACAAGTGGGCATTTTCTGAGTCACACTTTTCATTCCCCCTTCATTTTTTTCCGAGAAAGTGTTATTATTGAGCTGTTGTACTGGAATCGAAAAAAAAGCATGAATTTGTTCTGAAAAGAGTGCAAGTTTGAAAGAAAATGGCTTTATTTGTATAACTCAACTGCTTGGGTTGAAATTCAAACCTTATTTTTACACAAAGCAAGTGCTGTGGATTTTGTACCTCCAGCACTTAAATTGAAGTCCAATTACACTTTCAAAATACACAAAAATGTGAACCTTTGACAAAAAAAAGAGCTGCATAGCACATTTGAATACATCTGAGTTTGTCTGTATCTATGTTCCAGGTGCCTGTGTCACTGTGCAGTGACAGCTGTCCTCCAGGAACTCGTAAAGTGCTGCAGAAAGGAAAACCCACCTGCTGTTATGATTGTGTACCATGTCCTGAGGGAGATATTAGCAATGCTACAGGTCATTTCTTTTTTGTAATTCACATCTACAGTATCAAATATATGACTACTAAAAGCCCTTTTTTCATTCATTTTTTCAGATTCCCCTGATTGTTTCCCTTGCCCAAAGGAGTTTTGGCCTAATGCAGAGAGAGACACTTGTTTCCCCAAACCTGTAGAGTTTCTTTCCTTTAATGAGGTCCTAGGAATCATCCTGGCTGCATTCTCAGTTGGTGGAGCCTGTCTTGCCATTATAACAGCAGCTGTGTTCTTTCGTCACAGGTCATCCCCAATCGTCAGGGCCAATAACTCTGAGCTGAGCTTCCTGCTGCTCTTCTCTCTGACTCTGTGTTTCTTATGTTCATTAACTTTCATTGGAGCACCCTCTGAGTGGTCCTGCATGCTGCGTCACACAGCGTTTGGGATCACCTTCGTCCTCTGCATCTCTTGTGTTCTAGGAAAAACAATAGTGGTGTTAATGGCCTTCAAAGCTACACTCCCAGGCAGCAATGTCATGAAATGGTTTGGTCCCCCACAACAAAGGACTACTGTAGTGTCTTTCACATTTGTTCAAGTTTTAATATGCACTATTTGGCTGGTTGTTAATCCCCCTTTTCCAATGAAAAATCTATCCACATACAAGGAGAGAATCATCCTGGAGTGTGCATTAGGCTCAGCTATTGGGTTCTGGGCTGTGCTCGGGTACATAGGCCTACTGGCTGTCTTTTGCTTAGTCTTAGCTGTCCTCGCCCGGAAACTACCTGATAATTTTAATGAAGCCAAGCTTATCACCTTCAGCATGCTGATATTCTGTGCAGTGTGGATCACCTTTATCCCAGCGTATGTCAGCTCTCCCGGGAAATTTACTGTGGCTGTGGAGATATTTGCCATTCTGGCCTCCAGTTTTGGACTTACTTTCTGTATATTTGCTCCAAAGTGTTTCATCATATTGTTTCAGCCAGAGAAGAACACCAAGAAACATTTAATGAACAAAAATCAAAACTAATACATCAGAGGTTTGTAAATATCGAAGAAGGCAACAAACCATAAAGAGCTTATAATTAATAATTATACTGAGATGATTGAAATATTTACATTTGCAGGTTTGTAATGACATTTTGCTCTTTTTTTCGATATGTTTGAATGCACTTTTAACATGTTATTGTCATTTTTACAAATGTTGTTTTATCATGTTCTTAATAAAGTCAAGATTCATCACAAAAATGCAAGGGAGTTATTTCTTGACAATTTAATAAAATCATCAACATTTGAAAAAAAATCCTTCTTTAACTAAATAACATGTTTATTCATGTGAAATTAAAAAAGGGTTCAAGTTAGATGCAGAATAAGGAAGGTAAATTCTAGCAAATTAAACACAGTACAATCAAAAGAAGAGTGAAGTGCTTTGCAACAATTTTAAGAGAATCCTGTTGTTCCTCGCAACCAAAGTACTTTTTTGGAAGAAATGAACAGCAGCAACTGCAAAAAATGAGGATGCAAGGCTCAACTGTTCTTTTCAACATAAAATAGAATTTGATAATGAGAGCCAGCAATGACAAGGACTGCAGTGCATGGGTAAGCAGCCATTCAAATTTGGGACAAAATTTCAGAAAATGCAGAGAAATACCTGCAACGATTTCGTCTTTTTCATCAGAGGGAAACATCAGCAATGAGACTGTTTGGTGTCCATCGTAAAGCCCCCTACATTTCTTCTGAGTATGCCATATTTTTTGCGACATTTTTCTTAATTTAACTGAAATTAAGATAAACCAAAAAAAATGTGCCAGAGAAGAACAGAATTAGGAAGAAATCTAAGAGACAGGGAGGGAAACTTGATGGAGATTATGTTGTACATGCAGCTTGTAGAGCACAAAGAGACCATTGGTTAGGGCATCCTCCCTCTGATGCGCAGCAAGATTACGTACAGTAGAAGGAGGGAAGCTTTTGTCTAAAAAATCTACATAAACCAGTGAAAACACACTTTCAGTCTGCCCACATGCAGACACTTGAGGGATGGAGATCTCAGCTCTCTTTATTGGCCTGATCTTTTCTCTGGATTTGTGTGAGCTGACTGCCTTGAATGGTTCTGGGGATGGTCTGATACAAAGGGCTGGGCTTACAAAGGATAAGATTAGTGCAGGGGTCAGTGCTGAGCCCTCATCTGTGAAATGTAAGCTCCAGGGTGCCACTCGTCTACCTGCATTTTCAATGGATGGTGACCACATCATTGGTGGTGTTTTCTCCATACACAACTACATGCACACACTGAAGCACAACTACACCACTATGCCTGAGCCAATAAGGTGCACAGGGAGGTTAGTAAGAGGGAGAAGTGGGAGATAAGAGGATGTTAATGCTGTGTGGAAATGTTTTGTTTTGTATGATGCTCTTACAATTGTGTTGCAAAGCTTTTGTGCAGTGTTGAAAACTGTGCCAAATCAGTATTTGGACATATAAATTACAGGCATGATATTCACCAAAAACAGTAGAGTTGTTTGAAAAGGAAGCATTTTTTGTATTAGAAACTTCAATTTGTGTAATACCAGTTTTAAAAATATTAAACAGGTTTTAAACAAGATAACTCTTTAAATTTAAGTGACTATTGTGAATTGGTGCCTTAAAATTCCTGTGAATATTTGACTGTCATCTAATCCTAGTTTGAGTTTTGGTGGTCATGTAACTGTAGAATTTTTTCACAGACGAAGTGCAGCTGTCAGTTATTTTCCATAACTATAAACTGCAGTTGAGTGTTTTCTATTGAAACTGTGAACTGTCCTCATCATGTGCAAATTCGAACAGTGATATCAGTGTCTGTGTGCAGCATTGACTCCCGTGAACTGCGCTTCTCACGTGCAATGATTTTTGCCGTTGAAGAGATTAACAACAGCACAGACCTGCTGCCAGGCATCAAACTTGGTTATGAGATCCACGACTCATGTGCCTCAGTGCCCGTGGCGGTACATGTGGCATTCCAGCTTTCAAACGGACTGGACCCAGTGTTTGACACCGGTGACAACTGCTCACAATCTGGTATGGTGATGGCTATCGTCGGAGAGTCTGGGTCCACGCCATCCATCAGCATGTCACGCATAGTCGGGTCTTTTAACATTCCTCAAGTAAAAATTTAAATTTCCTGTCAAACTATGTGTTTAATACAGGCCCCGACTGATCTCTTTTTTTCTCTCTCATTCAAGATTTATGCTGTTGTTTTTCTTCAGGTGAGCCACTTTGCCACTTGTGCATGCCTGTCTGATAAGCAGCAGTACCCGAGTTTCTTCAGAACAATCCCGAGCGATCAGTTCCAGGCTGATGCGCTGGCCAAGCTGGTAAAACACTTTGGCTGGACTTGGATAGGTGCCATCCGGTCCGATTCAGACTATGGCAATAATGGGATGGCGTCTTTCCTGGAAGTAGCACAGAAGGAGGGGATCTGTGTGGAATACTCTGAATCTTTCTATCGGACCCACCCACGGAGCAGGATCCAGAGAGTAGCTGATGTTATCCGCAGGTTTCTACAGCACTATTTGTGCTTTTGATCCTTTTAGTGACACTGACACACAGCACACAAAGCCGCAAAAACTGTTTAATCAAATATGAGATAGAGGATTATTTTATTGTAGTGGTGAATTGAAAATACATTTATTTTAATTATGTTTATTTCTCTTATATTTGTTACTGACATTGTTATAAAAGAAAAGTCAGTGAGACCAGTGCAGTACATTTACAGTAATGCACCATCATTTGTTTGTCCATTATTTCTGTTGTTCATTTGTGTTAAGCATTTTATATTTATTGACAATTTTGTATTTAAATTTCATAGCATGATGATTATATAATATAATGCACTCGTATGTCTCTCCAGGTCGACAGCTATGGTTATTGTGGCATTTGTAGCATCTGGGGACATGAAGATCCTGCTGAAGGAGCTGTCACTTGAACCCTCTCCACCTCGTCAGTGGATTGGCAGTGAGTCCTGGGTAACCAACCCAGACATACTGAGATTCAGCTTCTGTGCTGGAACCATCGGATTTGGCATTCAGCAATCTGTCATCCCAGGTCTGAGAGACTTCTTGCTGGATCTCTCTCCCACTGAAGTGGCTGCCTCTCCAGTGCTGACTGAGTTCTGGGAGGATTCATTCAACTGCAGGCTGGAAAAAAGTGAGGAAGCTGATCCTATTTTTGACTTAGTTGACATTCACAGTTGGGTCCTTGTGTTGTTTTGTTGATTGTTTGAGTGGAGCTTCCTGTGTATAAAAGTCATCAGCTGCTGTCAGATTTCCATCAAGAGGGAAATCTACTAATATTAAACAAAGACATGAGGTGGACATAAGCTGCATCTCTGTGACTAATATCACTTGAAGATTTCCTTTCAAGTTGAGGCCCTTTGATATCTTGGAGAGGATTTTGTATGTACTTGGCTGCACAGTAACAACACACAAGTCCTGAGCACAAGCATCCAGTATATAGGTAGTCTCGAAGCTACCAAGGTAAATCAAGATTAACAGTTGCACTTACTAGCATGGATCAGTGCCTGTATACAAATGTGGAACTAATTAGGCTGCACTGACAATGATTTGAGATTATTGTTAGTACAGCATTAAAAATAAGAGTCAATGAAGGTTATATCATAATGTAATGTCATTGTCTTTCAAACACCTTCCTGTGTCTCTGTGTCTTTTTAGGTGCAGCCATAGATCAGAGTCTGTGTGATGGAAATGAAGACATTGAGACACTCCAGATCCCGTACACCGACACATCTCAGCTCCGCATCACTAACATGGTGTACAAGGCTGTTTATGCAATAGGACATGCCATTCATAATGTAGTGTGCCAAGACACAAATTCTACAACTCAGTGTGACAAAGTCACCAGGATAGAGGCAAAACAGGTCAGTCACAGTCAATAATTGACGGGCATTTTTTCACAATGATCAATAATTTCTTGATCTGTAATGTCCATCTGATTTCATAGTTTCCTTTGTCCCCCTCATTCTCTTACTTTACTTCATCCGCACAGATTCTTACTCAGCTGCAGAAAGTCAATTTTTCCCAAAATGGTTATGATGTGTCTTTTGATACCAACGGGGATCCTGTGGCCAAATATGAGCTGGTTAACTGGCAAAAAACTGAGAGTGGCAGCATTGAGTTGGTGACAGTGGGGCTCTACGATGCATCACTGCCGGTGGGCCAGAAGTTCCGTATCAACAGGAACCTCACCTGGGTTGAAGGTGGCACAGAAGTAATGAGCCCAAAAGCAAACATGTAGCACATCTAAGTTTCACATTTGGTAAATACACTGCAGACACACAGCAGCTGTCAGAGTTTATATTTTATAGAGAAATACTAGCTTTTCTGGGTGAATAAATTTTTATGCAGCTCAAAAAGGTGGACACACAAGGGCATGCAAAATAAGAACAAGAACTATTTTTCAAGTAATGTGCAACTTACAAGTAGGGCACAACTTTCAAGTAAGAGGCAAAAATCCAATACAAAATACAAGATACCAATATAAGAAGAAAAAAAAAAGTGAAGTAAAAAATAAAGAACTAAGCTATACAGGATAAACATCTGAACCACAGGATAAACATCTGAACTAAACATTCGAGCAGTTAAATATGTGCGCAGTAGTGCAGTTGTGCAAAGTAGCAGTGTGCAATAGTCGGTTTGAGTCCAGCATATGGATGTGTGTGAGATAAAGTGCGTGTGTCCATGTGTGGTGTCGGTGTGTAGTGAGTTCGGAGTTGTTGTGTTGGTTATTGTTTTTGTCGCCCTCCCCGAGAGGTGTTGAAGAGCCGTACAGCGTGGGGAAGGATCGATCGTTTCAGTCTGTCCGTAGAGCAGGACAATGACAGCAGTCTGTCACTGAAGCTGCTCCTCTGCCTGGAGATGGTGCTGTGCAGTGGATGATCAGGATTGTCTATTATGGGCAGGAGCTTGTTCAGTGACCGTCGCTCTGCCACAGATGTCAGACTGTCCAGCTCTGTGCCAACGACGGAGCCTGCCTTCCTCACTAGTTTGTCCAGGCGTGCTGCGTCCTACTTCTTCAGGCTGCTTCCCCAGCACACTACTGCGTACAGGAGGGCACTCGCTACCACAGACTGGTAGAAAATCTGCAGCAGCTTTTTGCAGATGTTGAAGGACGCCAGCCTTCTGAGGAAGTACAGACGGCTCTGTCCTTTCCTGCACAGAGCGTCAGTGTTGGCAGTCCAATCCAGTTTCTCATCCAGCTGCACTCCCAGAAGTCCACCACCATCTCCCTGGTCTTGGTGGTGTTGCGGAGCAGGTGGTTGGAGTCACACCATGTGATGAAGTCCTGGATCAGTTTCCTGTACTCATCCTCTTGTCCACTCCTGATACAGCCCACTATTGCTGTGTTGTCCGCGAACTTCTGTACATGACAGAGCTCTGAGTTGTACTGGAAGTCGGACATGTACAGGGTGAACAGGACCGGCGAGCACAGTTCCCTGTGGTGCTCCTGTGCTGCTGGCCACAGTGTTGGACCTGCAGTCCCCCAGCTTCACATACTGAGGTCTGCCAGTCAGGTAGTCTGTAATCCATGCCACCAGGTGTGTTTCAACTCCCATCTCTGTCAGTTTGTCCATGAGGAGCAGTGGCTGGATGGTGTTAAAGGCACTGGAGAAGTCCAAGAATGTAATCCTCACAGCACCACTGCCTCTGTCCAGGTGAGAGAGAGATCGGTGTAGCAGGAAGATGATGGCATCCTCCACTCCCGTCTTCTCCCGGTAAGCAAACTGCAGAGGGTCAAGAGCGTGGTGGATCTGTGGCCTCAGGTGATGGAGCAGCAGCCGTTCCATGGTCTTCATCACGTGTGACGTCAGGGCGACCGGCCTGAAGTCATTCAGCTCACCAGGATGTGGTTTCTTAGGGACTGGAATGATGCAGGATGTCTTCCACAGCTGGGGAACCCTCCCCTGTCCCAGGCTCAGATTGAATATGCGCTGAAGGGGATGTCCCAGCTCCCTCGCACAGGCCTTCAGCAGTCGTGGTGACAGTCCATCTGGACCTGCGGCTTTGCTGGGGCGCAGCCTCTTCAGCTCACGACAGACCTGAGCTGCTGTGATTGTCGTGGGTGGTGTGAGGGGAGGAGGGGAGATGTCCTCATCTGTGTTGGTGATGGCTTGCGGGAGTAGGAGGGTGGGGGCTGCTGTGCTCAGAGGTGTGAATGGGTTGGGGTGATCAAATCTATTGAAGAAGTGGTTGAGCTGGTTTGCCCTCCCCACATCCCCCGAAGTGTGGGCACCCTTCTTGGAGCTGCAGCCAGTGATGGTCTTCATCCCCTCCCACACCTCCCTCATGTTGTTGTTCTGCATCCTTACTTCTAATTTCCTTCCATACTGCTCCTTCGCCTCTCTGAGCTGGACTCTGAGTTCCTTCTGTACCCTCTTGATTTCCAGTGTATCACCATCTTTGAAGGCTTTCTTCTTCTGGTTCAGAAGTCCTTTGATGTCACTGGTAATCCAGGGCTTGTTGTTGGCAAAGCAGCGTACAGTTTTTACTGGAACAACAGTGTCCATACCGAAGTTAATATAGTCTGTGGTGCAGTCAACCATCTCCTCCATGTTCTCGTTGTGAGACCCCTGCAGTGCTTCCCAGTCTGTGGTCTCAAAGCAGTCTTTCAGAGCCTGCTCGGCTTCAGGAGACCACTTCCTGAAAGAGCGTGTTGTTGTTGGTACTCTCCTCACTCTTGGTGTGTAGTGAGGTTTGAGCAGGACCAGATTGTGATCTGCTTTCCCCAGTGCTGGCAGGGGGGTGGCTCTGGATCAGTTCTTCACGTTTGCATACATCAGATCTATAGTCCTCTTCCCCCTGGTGTTACAGTCCACGTACTGGTGAAAAGCAGCCAGTGTATTGTCCAAAGTGACATGGTCCCCAGAGATTAGCACAAGGGCCTCAGGATGCTGTGTTTGAAGTTTGGCCACAGCGCTGTGGATGACGTCACACGCAGCCTCCGCGTCGGCGCGCGGCGGAATGTAAACAATGAGAACAATGGCATGGCTGAACTCCCTGGGCAAGTAATAGGGACGGAAACTTACAGCCATGAGTTCAATATCCCTGCAGCAGCTGGAGATTTTAATGTTCACATGCCCAGGATAGCACCACTGTTTGTTTACATACAGTGCGAGTCCTCCTCCTTTGCGCTTCCCACAGGCTCTTGTGTCTCTGTCCGCTCTGACTGTGCTGAAGTCAAAAGACAAATAGCATGAAATGAAATTAAATAACACCGCACAAGACAAATACAAATTTAAAGTTCTAAACCAGGCTATTACACTTACAATGACCAAAAACACTTTCAATACACAAATTTGGCATACATGTATTATTTTAAGTAAGACCTGAAAAAATGTGAACCTTTCCTTTAATTATCAGAGTTGTGTAGCACACCTGAATATCTGAGTTTGTCTGTATCTATGTTCCAGGTGCCTGTGTCAGTGTGCAGTGACAGCTGTCCTCCAGGAACTCGTAAAGTGCTGCAGAAAGGAAAACCCATCTGCTGTTATGATTGTGTACCATGTCCTGAGGGAGAGATTAGCAATGCTACAGGTCATTTCTTTTTTGTAATTCACATCTACAGTATCAAATATATGACTACTAAAAGCCCTTTTTTCATTCATTTTTTCAGATTCCCCTGATTGTGTCCCTTGCCCAAAGGAGTTTTGGCCTAATGCAGAGAGAGACACTTGTTTCCCCAAACCTGTAGAGTTTCTCTCCTTTGACGAGGTCCTAGGAATCATCCTGGCTGCATTCTCAGTTGGTGGAGCCTGTCTTGCCATTATAACAGCAGCAGTGTTCTTTCGTCACAGGTCATCCCCGATCGTCAGGGCCAATAACTCTGAGCTGAGCTTCCTGCTGCTCTTCTCTCTGACTCTGTGTTTCTTATGTTCATTAACTTTCATTGGAGCACCCTCTGAGTGGTCCTGCATGCTGCGTCACACAGCGTTTGGGATCACCTTCGTCCTCTGCATCTCTTGTGTTCTAGGAAAAACAATAGTGGTGTTAATGGCCTTCAAAGCTACACTCCCAGGCAGTAATGTCATGAAATGGTTTGGTCCCCCACAACAAAGGACTACTGTAGTGTCTTTCACATTTGTTCAAGTTTTAATATGCACTATTTGGCTGGTTGTTAATCCCCCTTTTCCAATGAAAAACCTATCCGTATACAAGGAGAGAATCATCCTGGAGTGTGCATTAGGCTCAGCTATTGGGTTCTGGGCTGTGCTCGGGTACATAGGCCTACTGGCTGTCTTTTGCTTAGTCTTAGCTGTCCTCGCCCGGAAACTACCTGATAATTTTAATGAAGCCAAGCTGATCACCTTCAGCATGCTGATATTCTGTGCAGTGTGGATCACCTTTATCCCAGCCTATGTCAGCTCTCCTGGGAAATTTACTGTGGCTGTGGAGATATTTGCCATTCTGGCCTCCAGTTTTGGACTAACGTTCTGTATATTTGCTCCAAAGTGTTTCATCATATTGTTTCAGCCAGAGAAGAACACCAAGAAACATTTAATGAACAAGGATTAATCCTAACATCTGAGGTTTGTAAATATTGAAGAAGGCAGCATACCATATAGAGCTAATAATGAGTAATTATACTATATATAATTATATAGTTCATTGAAATATTTACATTTGCAGATTTTTTATGACATTTTTTCTTTGTTTCGATATAATGTTTAAATGCACTTTTAATATTTCATTGTCATTTTTACAAATATTGTTTTATCATGTTTTGAACAAAGTCAAAATTCATCGTTTCTTGACAATTCAATAAAATCATTGACATTGGAAAAAAACCTTTTCTTGAGCTAAAAAACATTTTAATTGATGTGAAATTTAAAAAGGTTCAAGTTTGATGCAGAACGAGGGAGGTAAATTCTAGCACAATCAGAAGAAGAGCTTAGTGCTTTGCAACAATTTTCACAAAATCCTTGCAACCAAAATATTTTTTGGCAGAAATGAACTGCGGCAATATTAAATTATAAATTTCACTCCAAGCTAAACTGAGTTGACAGCCCTGTGAAGGAGATTTCTCATCACTGGCTGTCAGACACTGATCATGTTTATTGTTGCACAGAACAGACTTTTTCAATGTTAGTGAGGTCTTGTGCTAAATGCTGCATAATTTCATCAGTGGAGCTGCTAATAAATCAGCAGTTTTTAACAAAAAATGTGAATGATTTTCTCTGTGACAACAATGTGTTTGAAAAGCTCCCGTCTGGTTTTAGAGCCCAGCACAGTGCAGAAACAGCTCAAGTCAAATTTGTGAATGACCTCAGAATGAACAGTGATGAGAAAAGGCTGTCTGTGCTGGTCCTGGTGGATCTCAGTGCTCCATTGGACAGTGAGAGCTGGCGATGACATTCCAAATTTGGGACAAAATTTCGGAAAATGCAGAGAAATACCTGCAACAATTGCATCTTTTTCATCAGAGGAAAACATCAGCAATGAGACTATTTGGTGTCCATTGTAAAGCCCCCTACATTTCTTCTGAGTATGTCATATTTTTCGCTACATTTTTCTTAATTTCAGTTGAAATTAAGAAAAATAATAAACCAATGCAAAAAATGTACAAGGGAAGAACAGAATTAGGAAGAAATCTGGTGTGTGATGATAAACTTATAAGAGATAAGAGACAGGGAGGGAAACTTGATGGAGATTATGTTGTTCATGCAGCTCGTAGAGCACAAAGAGACCATTGGTAAGGGCATCCTCCCTCTGATGTGCAGCAAGATGACGTACAGTAGAAGGAGGGAAGCTTTTGTCTGAAAATCTACATAAACCAGTGAAAACACACTTTCAGTCTGCCCACATGCAGACACTTGAGGGATGGAGATCTCAGCTCTCTTTATTGGCCTGATCTTTTCTCTGGGTTTGTGTGAGCTGAACTCAGCTCTTGCCTTGAATGGTTCTGGGGATGGTCTGATACAAAGGGCTGGGCTTACAAAGGATAAGATTAGTGCAGGGGTCAGTGCTGAGGCCTCATCTGTGAAATGTAAGCTCCAGGGTGCCACTCGTCTACCTGCATTCTCAATGGATGGTGACCACATCATTGGTGGTATTTTCTCCATACACAACTACATGCACACACTGAAGCACAACTACACCACTATGCCTGAGCCAATAAGGTGCACACGGAGGTCAGTAAGAGGGAGAAGTGGGAGATAAGAGGATGTTAATGCTGTGTTGGCATCGAAATGTTTTGTTTTGTATGATGCTCTTACAATTGTGTTGCAAAGCTTTTGTGCAGTGTTAAAAACTGTGCCAAATCAGTATTTGGACATATAAATTACAGGCATGATATTCACCAAAAGCAGTAGAGTTGTTTGAAAAGGAAGCATTTTTTTTTTGTATTTCCAAACTTAAATGTGTGTAACACCAGTTTTATAAATATTTAACAGGTTTTAAACAAGTTAACTCTTTAAATTTAAGTGACTATTTTGAATCTGTGCCTTAAAATTCCTGTGAATATTAGACTGTCATCTAATCCTGGTTTGAGTTTTGGTGGTCATGTAATTGTAGAATTGCTTCACAGACGAAGTGCAGCTGTCAGTTATTTTTCATAACTATAAATTGCAACTGAGTGTTTTCTGTTAAAACTGTGATAAATCTAAACAGTGATATCAGTGTCTGTGTGCAGGCTTGACTCCCGTGAACTGCGCCTCTCACGGGCAATGGTCTTTGCCATTGAGGAGATTAATAACAGCACGGAGCTGCTGCCAGGCATCAAACTCGGTTATGAGATCCATGACTCATGTGCCTCAGTGCCCGTGGCCGTGCATGTGGCATTCCAGCTTTCAAATGGACTGGACCCGGTGTTTGACACCGGTGACAACTGCTCCCAGTCTAGTATGGTGATGGCTATCATCGGTGAGTCTGGGTCCACGCCATCCATCAGCATGTCACGCATCTTCGGGTCCTTTAACATTCCTCAAGTAAATATTCTGGACTCCTGTCAAACTATGTGCTTAATACAGGCCACTGCTGATCCCTTCTTTTTTCTTCTCTGATTCAAGATTTATGCTGCTGTTTTTCTTCAGGTGAGCCACTTTGCCACTTGTGCATGCCTGTCTGATAAGCAGCAGTACCCGAGTTTCTTCAGAACAATCCCGAGCGATCAGTTCCAGGCTGACGCGCTGGCCAAGCTGGTAAAACACTTTGGCTGGACTTGGATAGGTGCCATCCGGTCCGATTCAGACTATGGCAATAATGGGATGGCGGCTTTCCTGGAAGCAGCCCAGGAGGAGGGGATCTGTGTGGAATACTCTGAATCTTTCTATCGGACGCACCCACGGAGCAGGATCCAGAGAGTAGCTGATGTTATCCGCAGGTTTGTACATGACTATTTGTGCTTTTGATCCTTTCAGTGACACTGACCCTCTGCACAAAAAAAAACAAACAAAAAAAACAACAACACAAAAACTGTGTGTTAATCATGTTTTTTTCTCTCATAATTGTTGCTGATATTGTTAGTCTGCAATGTCTAGTATTGGTCAGTGAGACCAATATTGTACATTTAACAGATGAAAAAGTGTATGTCCAGTAGTTCTCATGTTAATTTCTATGAACAATATAATGATTGATCTTTAGACTGGCATAATATGATGCATTATAATGTCTCTCCAGGTCAACAGCTATGGTTGTTGTGGCATTTGCAGCTTCTGGAGACATGAGGCTCCTGCTGGAGGAGCTGTCGCTCAAGGCTTTTCCACCTCGTCAGTGGATTGGCAGTGAGGCCTGGGTAACTGACCCGGAGATGCTGAGATTCAGTTTCTGTGCTGGAGCCATTGCATTTGGCATTCAGCAATCTGTCATCCCAGGTCTGAGAGACTTCTTGCTGGATCTCTCTCCCACTGAAGTGGCTGCCTCTCCAGTGCTGACTGAGTTCTGGGAGGATTCATTCAACTGCAGGCTGGAAAAAAGTGAGAAAGCTGATCCAATTTTGATGGAGTTGACATTCACATTTGGGCCGTACAGTTTTGCTGTTTTGCTGATTGTCTGTCTGGTGGGACTTTTCTGGACCGAAGTTCAACAACTGCTTTAAGATTTCTATTTACACAATGTATTGATGTTGTACATTGTATACATTGTATTGGCAATGACATGTGGTGGACACACTAAGGTCATCTCAATTGTTGATTTCGGGGGTGTGGCCCTCTGCTCTCTTTGAGTAGATTTTGTGTGAACTTGACTGGAGTGGTTTCACAGTGCTAACATTGAATTCTGACCACAAGCACAGAGAAAAGACACAGTTTCCAGGTCACCAAGCTAAATGGAGATTAAAAATAGTATTTAATGGCATGTATCAATAACTACCTATCTTTTATTTCTTTAAAACACACAAAAATTGGTCAAAGTTCTGTACATTTCTTGACTTTTAAAAATGTGATGAATTGTCCGAAGACTGATTCGTGTTAAACTGTACTGAAATACAACAAGCTAAAAGATAAAACAGGGACCAGAATAAACTAAAACAGCAGCTGTTGAAAAAATGAAATAAAATTATTGAGGTACGTCCTAAAACAGTAACATACTAAAATATGAAAGAAGAAGAAGAAACACATAAAAATAATGATAATGTAATCTTGTCACTGTCAAGGCATTAAACACTTTCCTCTTTCTCTGTGTGTTTTTAGCTGCAGCCACAGAGGAGAGTCTGTGTGATGGAACTGAAGATATTGAGACACTCCAGATCCCGTACACCGACACATCTCAGCTCCGAATCACAAACATGGTGTACAAGGCTGTTTATGCAATAGCACATGCCATTCATAATGCAGTGTGCCGAAATACAAATTCTACAACTCAGTGTGACAAATTCACCAGGATAGAGGCCAAACAGGTCAGTCAAAGTGAATAGGTGAACACTGCAATGCCCCTTTTTCACTATAATGTACATTTTATGATATGAAATATTCAGTTTATTTTACATGTTTTCATTTCTTTAAACGCTGTGTCTTACTTTACTTCATCCTCACAGATTCTTGCTCAGCTGAAGAAAGTCAACTTTTCCCAAAATGGTTATGATGTGTCATTTGATGCCAATGGGGATCCTGTGGCCAAATATGAGCTGGTTAACTGGCAAAAAACTGAGAGTGGCAGCATTGAGTTGGTGACAGTGGGGCTCTACGATGCATCACTGCCGGTGGGCCAGAAGTTCCGTATCAACAGGAACCTCAACTGGATGGAGGGTGTCTCAGAAGTAAGGAACAATGATTGAACTTATTCATATTTGAAATTCAGTAATCTCATAGGGTACGATGTGTGTTTTTCTGAGATAGATAGAACAAGATGTAGTAGGACACAAACAAAAATAAGGAATTTGTTCTTCAAAAAGTGTGGAAGATAATCACTTTCCTCTTTGAGCTTGGACTGCTGAAGCCTCTTTGAGCTTCAGTTGAACTTCAGACCTTATTTTTACACAAAACAAGTGCTGTGGATTTTGCCCCCCGAGCACTTATGCTGAAACGGCTTTAGGTCGGGATCCCAAAACAGCCAGTCTGAACAAAAAGCTGGGCTAATAAAGGATAACAGTTACAAAGACCAATAATACTTTCTATTCATCCAAAATGTGAACCTGTCCGAAGAGCTGCGTAGCACACCTGAATATCTGAGTTTGTCTGTATCTGTGTTCCAGGTGCCTGTGTCAGTGTGCAGTGACAGCTGTCCTCCAGGAACTCGTAAAGTGCTGCAGAAAGGAAAACCCATCTGCTGTTATGATTGTGTACCATGTCCTGAGGGAGAGATTAGCAATGCTACAGGTCATTTCTTTTTTGTAATTCACATCTACAGTATCAAATATATGACTACTAAAAGCCCTTTTTTTATTCATTTTTTTTTTGCAGATTCCCCTGATTGTTTCCCTTGCCCAAAGGAGTTTTGGCCTAATGCAGAGAGAGACACTTGTTTCCCCAAACCTGTAGAGTTTCTCTCCTTTGACGAGGTCCTAGGAATCATCCTGGCTGCATTCTCAGTTGGTGGAGCCTGTCTTGCCATTATAACAGCAGCTGTGTTCTTTCGTCACAGGTCATCCCCGATCGTCAGGGCCAATAACTCTGAGCTGAGCTTCCTGCTGCTCTTCTCTCTGACTCTGTGTTTCTTATGTTCATTAACTTTCATTGGAGCACCCTCTGAGTGGTCCTGCATGCTGCGTCACACAGCGTTTGGGATCACCTTCGTCCTCTGCATCTCTTGTGTTCTGGGAAAAACAATAGTGGTGTTAATGGCCTTCAAAGCTACACTCCCAGGCAGTAATGTCATGAAATGGTTTGGTCCCCCACAACAAAGAATGACTGTAGTGTCTTTCACATTTATTCAAGTTTTAATATGTACTATTTGGCTGGTTGTTAGTCCCCCTTTTCCAATGAAAAATCTATCCACATACAAGGAGAGAATCATCCTGGAGTGTGCATTAGGCTCAGCTATTGGGTTCTGGGCTGTGCTCGGGTACATAGGCCTACTGGCTGTCTTTTGCTTAGTCTTAGCTGTCCTCGCCCGGAAACTACCTGATAATTTTAATGAAGCCAAGCTGATCACCTTCAGCATGCTGATATTCTGTGCAGTGTGGATCACCTTTATCCCAGCGTATGTCAGCTCTCCTGGGAAATTTACTGTGGCTGTGGAGATATTTGCCATTCTGGCCTCCAGTTTTGGACTAACGTTCTGTATATTTGCTCCAAAGTGTTTCATCATATTGTTTCAGCCAGAGAAGAACACCAAGAAACATTTAATGAACAAGGATTAATCCTAACATCTGAGGTTTGTAAATATTGAAGAAGGCAACATACCATATAGAGCTAATAATGAGTAATTATACTATATATAATTATATAGTTCATTGAAATATTTACATTTGCAGATTTTTTATGACATTTTTTCTTTGTTTCGATATAATGTTTAAATGCACTTTTAATATTTCATTGTCATTTTTACAAATATTGTTTTATCATGTTTTGAACAAAGTCAAAATTCATCGTTTCTTGACAATTCAATAAAATCATTGACATTGGAAAAAAACCTTTTCTTGAGCTAAAAAACATTTTAATTGATGTGAAATTTTAAAAGGTTCAAGTTTGATGCAGAACGAGGGAGGTAAATTCTAGCACAATCAGAAGAAGAGCTTAGTGCTTTGCAACAATTTTCACAAAATCCTTGCAACCAAAATATTTTTTGGCAGAAATGAACTGCGGCAATATTAAATTATAAATTTCACTCCAAGCTAAACTGAGTTGACAGCCCTGTGAAGGAGATTTCTCATCACTGGCTGTCAGACACTGATCATGTTTATTGTTGCACAGAACAGACTTTTTCAATGTTAGTGAGGTCTTGTGCTAAATGCTGCATAATTTCATCAGTGGAGCTGCTAATAAATCAGCAGTTTTTAACAAAAAATGTGAATGATTTTCTCTGTGACAACAATGTGTTTGAAAAGCTCCCGTCTGGTTTTAGAGCCCAGCACAGTGCAGAAACAGCTCAAGTCAAATTTGTGAATGACCTCAGAATGAACAGTGATGAGAAAAGGCTGTCTGTGCTGGTCCTGGTGGATCTCAGTGCTCCATTGGACAGTGAGAGCTGGCGATGACACTCCAAATTTGGGACAAAATTTTGGAAAATGCAGAGAAATACCTGCAACAATTGCATCTTTTTCATCAGAGGAAAACATCAGCAATGAGACTATTTGGTGTCCATTGTAAAGCCCCCTACATTTCTTCTGAGTATGTCATAATTTTCGCGACATTTTTCTTAATTTCAGTTGAAATTAAGAAAAATAATAAACCAATGCAAAAAATGTACAAGGGAAGAACAGAATTAGGAAGAAATCTGGTGTGTGATGATAAACTTATAAGAGACAAGAGACAGGGAGGGAAACTTGATGGAGATTATGTTGTTCATGCAGCTCGTAGAGCACAAAGAGACCATTGGTAAGGGCATCCTCCCTCTGATGTGCAGCAAGATGACGTACAGTAGAAGGAGGGAAGCTTTTGTCTGAAAATCTACATAAACCAGTGAAAACACACTTTCAGTCTGCTCACATGCAGACACTTGAGGGATGGAGATCTCAGCTCTCTTTATTGGCCTGATCTTGTCTCTGGGTTTGTGTGAGCTGAACTCAGCTCTTGCCTTGAATGGTTCTGGGGATGGTCTGATACAAAGGGCTGGGCTTACAAAGTATAAGACTGGTGCAGGGGTCAGTGCTGAGGCCTCATCTGTGAAATGTAAGCTCCAGGGTGCCACTCGTCTACCTGCATTCTCAATGGATGGTGACCACATCATTGGTGGTGTTTTCTCCATACACAACTACATGCACACACTGAAGCACAACTACACCACTATGCCTGAGCCAATAAGGTGCACACGGAGGTCAGTAAGAGGGAGAAGTGGGAGATAAGAGGATGTTAATGCTGTGTTGGCATAGAAATGTTTTGTTTTGTATGATGCTCTTACAATTGTGTTGCAAAGCTTTTGTGCAGTGTTGAAAACTGTGCCAAATCAGTATTTGGACATATAAATTACAGGCATGATATTCACCAAAAACAGTAGAGTTGTTTGAAAAGGAAGCATTTTTTGTATTCAAAACTTAAATACGTGTAATACCAGTTTTATAAATATTTAACAGGTTTTTAACAAGTTAACTCTTTAAATTTAAGTGACTATTTTGAATCTGTGCCTTAAAATTCCTGTGAATATTTGACTGTCATCTAATCCTGGTTTGAGTTTTGGTGGTCATGTAACTGTAGAATTGTTTCACAGACGAAGTGCAGCTGTCAGTTATTTTTCATAACTATAAATTGCAGTTGAGTGTTTTCTATTGAAACTGTGAATTGTCCTCATCATGTGCAAATTCGAACAGTGATATCAGTGTCTGTGTGCAGACTGTAATTATCAGAGTTGTGTAGCACACCTGAATATCTGAGTTTGTCTGTATCTATGTTCCAGGTGCCTGTGTCAGTGTGCAGTGACAGCTGTCCTCCAGGAACTCGTAAAGTGCTGCAGAAAGGAAAACCCATCTGCTGTTATGATTGTGTCCCATGTCCTGAGGGAGAGATTAGCAATGCTACAGGTCATTTCTTTTTTGTAATTCACATCTACAGTATCAAATATATGACCACTAAAAGCCCTTTTTTCATTCATTTTTTCAGATTCCCCTGATTGTTTCCCTTGCCCAAAGGAGTTTTGGCCTAATGCAGAGAGAGACACTTGTTTCCCCAAACCTGTAGAGTTTCTCTCCTTTGAGGAGGTCCTAGGAATCATCCTGGCTGCATTCTCAGTTGGTGGAGCCTGTCTTGCCATTATAACAGCAGCAGTGTTCTTTCGTCACAGGTCATCCCCGATCGTCAGGGCCAATAACTCTGAGCTGAGCTTCCTGCTGCTCTTCTCTTTGACTCTATGTTTCTTATGTCCATTAACTTTCATTGGAGCACCCTCTGAGTGGTCCTGCATGCTGCATCACACAGCGTTTGGGATCACCTTTGTCCTCTGCATCTCTTGTGTTCTTGGAAAAACAATAGTGGTGTTAATGGCCTTCAAAGCTACACTCCCAGGCACTAATGTCATGAAATGGTTTGGTCCTCCACAACAAAGAATGACTGTAGTGTCTTTCACATTTATTCAAGTTTTAATATGTACTATTTGGCTGGTTGTTAATCCCCCTTTTCCAATGAAAAACCTATCCACATACAAGGAGAGAATCATCCTGGAGTGTGCATTAGGCTCAGCTATTGGGTTCTGGGCTGTGCTCGGGTACATAGGCCTACTGGCTGTCTTTTGCTTAGTCTTAGCTGTCCTCGCCAGGAAACTGCCTGATAATTTTAATGAAGCCAAGCTGATCACCTTCAGCATGCTGATGTTCTGTGCAGTGTGGATCACCTTTATCCCAGCGTATGTCAGCTCTCCTGGGAAATTTACTGTGGCTGTGGAGATATTTGCCATTCTGGCCTCCAGTTTTGGGCTAGTGTTCTGTATATTTGCACCAAAGTGTTTCATCATATTGTTTCAGCCAAAGAAGAACACCAAGAAACATTTAATTGTGAGAATGCCAGTTTACTGTTGAATGACGGAGGTAAATGCTAACATTTTATATGCAAGATGGTTGCATTGTTATATATGCTTTGCAACAATGCTTGAAAATTCCTGTCCTGTTATGTCACCAAAATGCATTTTTATAGAATGAAATGCAGCCATTTCCAAATATATGGATGTTAGTCTCAACTGTTTACTTGCAACATACATAATAATGTAATTCCTTTTATACATGTTGTAGTTCTCTATTAAAAACATCTCAATTTGTAGAAAATTCTGCATACAGGAACGTTGACTGAAGCACTGACGCTCCAGTCTACTGTTAACTAGTGTCTGCTCTTCTGCAGCTTATTGGAATCTTTAATGGACTTTAAACCCATTCAAGCACCAGTAACTATTCAGAGGTTTCTACCTAATTTACAGAGCAATGACAGTGGGCCAACTTGGAAGGCCAGCAAGACACGACCTTATATCTGACAGTAAAGTGCAAGGGCAGTGGTCTCTCACATTTATATGTGTATATATATATATATACCGGCTCAGACGTCGCCCGGGTTAACAAGGTCTGAGTCAGTTGCTAGGGAACCAGGGCAAACTGATGGGAAATGGACTACTGGAACACACAGTGCCCACCATGGAAAAGATGGCTAGATGCCAAGATAAAGGCAGCACGGAGAGAAGTTACCCAGCTAGCTGAACTGCAGAAAGGCAACATGGTGAATAAAGGGCCACCCATGAAGTACAAATCACTCTCCATACCAGAAGCACTCGACACTGCCAAACAGCAACTAACAGCTCTGGCCACCCGGTTGAAGGGGTACACCAAGGAGGGAGAGGCTAGGAGAATAAACAAGCTGTTATCCACTGAACCAGCCAAGGTGTATTCTCAGTGGCAGGGTAAAGACAACTGGTCAGACCCACCAAGAGCTGAGGTGGAAAGATACTGGAAAGACATATGGGAAAGAGAGGCATCAGACCTAAGAGCTGACCACAGCAACCTCCCAGAACAAAGACCAGTAACCATCTCAATGGCAGACATCCAAGAAAGAGTGTCGAAGATGAAGAGCTGAGCAGCACCAGGCCCCGATATGATCCATACGTACTGGCTGAAGAAGCTAACTGCACTCCATGAATGCCTAGCACACAGATGAACCAGCTGCTGAGGGATGGGACCCACCCAGAGTGGCTAACCCAGGGCAGGACAGCCCTAATCATGAAGGACCCGCAGAAGGGACAATTACCTGTCTCTGCACAACATGGAAGGCCCTGTCAGGCATCATTGCAGCAAAAATGAGTAAGCATGTAGCTCAATACATGAGCGAAGCACAGAAAGGATTGGCAGTAACACCAGAGGAGCCAAGCACCAGTTACTGATTGATAGAACAGTCGCCCGAGACTATAAGACCAGCCTGTGCACTGCCTGGATTGACTGCAAGAAAGCCTACGACTCAATGCCACACATATGGATACTGTCATGTCTGGAGCTGTATAAGATCAACAGGAACCTAAGGGCCTTCATCCAGAACTCGATGGAAATGTGGAAGACAACCCTTGAGGCCAATTCAAAGCTGATTGCCCAAGTTAACATCAAATGCGGCATATACATAAGGAGATGCGCTATCACCACTGCTGTTCTGCATAGGCCTGAACCCCCTCAGTCAGATCATCACGAAGAGCGGCTATGGGTACCGATTCCATAGTGGGGCAACAATTAACCACCTGCTCTACATGGATGACATCAAGCTGTACGCCAGGAGCAAGCGAGAAATAGACTCACTGATCCACACCACCAGGATCTACAGTGATGACATAGGGATGTCATTTGGATTGGACAAGTGTGGCTGCATGGTCTCAAAGAGAGGCAAGATGATCAGGACTGATGGGATTGACCTACCAGAGGGCAACATAGGTGATATCCAAGACAGCTACAAGTACCTTGGCATCCCACAGGCTAATGGAAACCATGAAGAGGCCACAAGGATGTCAACCAAAGCCAAATACCTCCAGAGAGTAAGGCAGGTCCTGAAAAGTCAGCTGAATGGTAAGAACAAGATCCGAGCAACTAACAGATAGAGGAAGTGGCTGATATCAAGAAATCCTACCAGTGGCTGGAAAATGCAGGACTGACAGACAGCACAGAGGCACTAATCATGGCAGCACAAGAACAAGCCATAAGCACAAGAGCCATAGAGGCCAGGATCTACCAGAATAGATCAGACCCAAGATGCAGACTGTGCAAAGAAGCCCCTGAGACAGTCCAGCACATAGTAGCAGGATGTAAGATGCTAGCTGGATCAGTATACATGGAGAGGCACAACCAAGTGGCTGGGATAGTATACAGGAACATATGCAACCAGTATGGAATAGAAGTACCCAAATCCCAATGGGCCATACCACAGAAAGTGGCTGAGAACAACAGGGCCAAGATTCTGTGGGACTTCAGCTTCCAGACTGACAAACAGCTCCTGGCCAACCAACCGGGCATAGTGGTGGTGGACAAAGAGCAGAATAGGGTGGTGGTAATAGATGTGGCGATCCAAGCTGACGCCAACATCAGGAAGAAGGAACACGAGAAAATTGATAAGTACCAAGGGTTAAAAGAGCACCTGGAACAGATGTGGAAGGTCAAGGCTAGTGTGGTCCCTGTAGCAGTGGGGGCACTCGGGGCAGTAACCCCCAAACTGGGAGAGTGGCTCCAGCAGATACCAGGAACAACATCTGAAGCCTCACTCCAGAAGAGCGCAGTCCTAGGAACAGCCAAGACACTGCGCAGAACCCTCAAACTCCCAGGCCTCTGGTAGAGGACCCGAGCTTGAGGATGACACAGATACCAGAAGGAGATTTTTTTTATTATTATATATATATATATTCTCTTTTAGATTCCTCTTGCAACATTTTGAAACACATCACACACTTCCTTATTTTGTTATTGCACTAATTTTGACGTCCCTACAATACCCTGCTATCTTTTGAAACTCATGTGACCCGTGTTGTAAATTGTGTTGAATTTCCAAACAATAGCACTGAATAAATTCAACTAGTGTTTCTGTCTAACACCTGTCCAATGTCAAATGCTACAGAGATAATATTTAGCACCAGGAAACAATAAAGATGCACCAGCAGCATATTTCTGAAATCTCATTTTAGAAATATTTACTCTCACATTTTTCAGTTAATGTTCATGCCAATATTTTTTTGTGTGAACAACAGTTTGTCAGGAAAAACAAAATAAAAAATACAGAAATTAGCAGTTTCCACTACACACGACACAGAGTATTTTAAATTAGTCCAGGGCATTACTGAAACTGTCCATTAATGATGCAAAGTGAGCTTTAATGCAGCTTCAGGATCTGGACCTGCAGCCATAAGAGAAGGTGATGTGTGTTGGTCAGTGTTTTTGACAAAGCTGTTAATCAGTTATAAAGGGGCCTTTAGTTTAAGAGCTGAGTGTTTAGTCTTTAGGAAACCACAACCTCATCCACCAATCTTCATTATTTTTCTTCCCATGGCTATTTCCAGTCATGAAATTTGTAATTATCGGACTATGTCTCACACTATATATCCCCTTTGCAAATGGCCACCTTAACATAGTGGGAAGGTCAGTGTGTTCCCATGACCCTGGGAGATGTGTTTTTGGAGGCAGTAGCTCCTGGTACCCAGGTACCCTACAACTGCCATGCCAAGAAAAGTTTAGTCTAGTTGGGTTAATGATTCCCTCAGTTGTTTTGTTGTACACCTTCTCAAAAGTGTGACTGTAGGCAACTATCTGCTTATGAGAAGATCAGTGCTGCATTGAAACAGTGATGTTTTATGACTTTGGGGTACCCCGACCCATGATAGCTTTCTTTGTGTTCCTCTCTGGTCTGAGTAGGATTATGAAACATTTGGGTCCAAACAGTGCCACCAAGAGACCAAAAGTGGAGGCCAGGATGGCAAATACCTCTACTGCATCTGCATATTTGCCTGGAGAGTTGACATAAGCAGGGACAAAGGCCACCCACACAGCACAGAAGATCAGCATGCTGAAAGTGATGAGCTTGGCCTCATTAAAATTGTCTGGGAGATTCCTTGCTAGAAATGCTATCAGGAAGCTGAGGATAGCCAGGAAGCCAATATAACCAAGTAATACTGCAAAACCAACTGTGGACCCGACAGCACACTCATAAACTATCTTGTCATTGTGATATTGAGTGTTTTTGTGAGGAGTTGGTGAGGAAGAAACAAGCCAAGTTGTACAAATTGCTGCCTGGATGGATGTAAGAGCCAGAACCGTCCCTCTCTGCTGCACAGCACCAAACCACTTCAAACTGTTTCCACCTCCTGGCTTGGAGGCCTTGAACACAGCCAGAACCACCATGGTTTTCACCAGGATGCATGAGACACAAAGCACAAAGCTGATCCCAAATGCTGCATGTCTCAGCTGGCATGTCCACAGTCTGGGGCGACCAATAAACAGCAGTGAACACAGGAAACATAATTTTAGTGATGCTAAAAGCAGAAAGCTGAGTTCTGAATTGTTGGCGCGTACCATGGGTGTGCTGTGATGATAGGTGAAGATCACCAGGACAACAGCACTAACAAATGTGCCCAGCAATGATGTGGTGGTCAAGCAGATACCCAGAGGCTCATGGTAGGAGAGGAACTCTATTTTCTTAGGAACACAGTGGTCACGCTTGGGACTGGACCAGAAGTCCTCTGGACAACTGGTGCACTCCATAGAGTCTAAGAAAAAAAGGGAGTTGTTGAGATACAAATGTATATTATGTATTCAGAGTCCAATGTTTAAAACTGAATACCAACCAGTCTTATTGCTGATCTTTCCCTCAGAACAAGGGATGCAATCGAAACAACATTCAGGTTCGCCTTTCTTCCTGGCCATGCGGGTACCTGGAGGGCAGCTCTCACTGCACACTGACTGGGGTGGCTTTAGGGAGGAAAAGGAATTTTTATTATTCTACATTGCATGACACACTAGTGAGTTCTACAAGGGGTGTCTGAAAAATCAGAAGTAACCTTTTTTGATTCAAAGTTCCAGAAGATTTTCACTTCATCAATTGTGAGTTCTTCATCATTGAAGGCCGACCTCTTCACCTCACCCACACTCTGAACCTTAGTTCTTTCACCAGGGAGCCAAAGCCAGTTCATGATATCATATATTGGTAAGGCATCACCATTCTCATCAAATGATACTTGATCACCAAACGATGTGTTGAAATTGACCTTTTGCAAATAATGCACAAGCTACAAATGGAAGAAAGAAGATGCAAAAACATAAAACATGTGACAGAGTATACAAAAGAATGCAGTGATTAGTGTGCAGTCCTTTCTTATTTAACTCTGCATACCACTCAAATTAGGTACTTGGAAAGCATAAGAATCTAGCATCATGAATGCTAATATATAAGCTGTGTTTTTCTATATTCACTATCTATGAGTGTATTCTGGCACACAATGTATTCACCAAGTGTACTCGGCTGATGTATACATAATAATTTGCTATTTGTGCTATTCTTTTCCTGTTAATGTTCTGCAATTCAGAACATGCGATTAGTTGGCACCTTATGATGTAGTACAGGATTTAAAAATGTACAGCAGGCAGAGTGTAAACTGATATCACACCTGCCAAGGCTCCAGTCTTTGCAAATAAGCACAGCTGTGCCCACTGAAAGGCCCTCTGCCTGGCACACAGCGCAGCATGTCATCAAGGGCATACGCCAGAGCATACACAGCCTTGTACACATTATACTCTGGCCTGAGGTTTGAAATGTCCAATAACTCTGTCTCCACGCTCTCTAGATCTTCCTGTCCAGTGCATAATGTCCCCCCAGCTTCCATCCAACCTGCTGGAGGTGGAGAAAATCTGCACTGAAATGTGTGTTCCCAAAACTGCCTCACCTAAGAAGAGAGAGGCAGAAAGAAAATCAACATTAAAAAAACGAATGACAATTTGACATCTCAGTGCTGATCAGACAGCGAGGTAAAGAAAAAGGCCATCACTATGCTATTTCCATAGCTGTTGTTGTGGTGTTGGTCAGGACGTATTTGCAGGAGGAATTCCCTGAGCCCTGGTATTTCTCCTCGACGGATGGCGATGCCCAGTGTGCCACCCAGGTATGGCATGAGGTGGGGGGTCTGGAGCACAGCAGCTGCTGTCCAGGCTTCACTTGCTATCCATTGTCGGCCTGTCACATTCTGCCTCACCACCTGCGCATGGCATTATCCAACACGTTCGTCATGAATTTTTTTTGATGACACTAATTTTTAATCTAACATGATAAATGCAAATATAAAGTTTGTTTATTCAATCAAATCATCTTCCACAGCATCATATTTACAGAGATGGATGTACCTCCATCATTCCAGAAAGAAATTACAACTCCTTCACTGCTGTCTTTTATGTTATAGATTCCAAAATGAATCTGTGTAATATTATCATAACATTTTATTCTCACCTCCTCCATGAGATGAATCATGTGACTCTCATGTGCAAACACAATGACCACACGAGCTGTGGATATTTTTATCAAATCCACAATCCTGCTAAGTTCAATTGGATCATTGCCCCAGGGCAAAATCTCTAAGTATGCCAGACAGCCTCCACCAGACTGAGCCAGGTCAGACTGGAAGGATCGGGCAGCGTGGAGTCCATAGTCATCATCACTGACCAGCAGACCTGCCCAAGTCCAGCCAAAGTGTTTAAGAATCTGAATCATAGCGCGCACCTAATGATATGAAAGAAATGAAAATAATTAGTCTGCATACTAAAATGCATGCACAGAAATTGCATATATACAACTCATGGAAACACTAATGACATGTAAAGCACATACATATACTGTACTTTGATACATAAAACCAAATCTGCTTCTTTTAGAGGAGAGTCAGTGGAACTGCACTGCCACACTCCTGGTGGGGCCGTGTTTAATTCAGATAAATATTTTTGACAGTTCTTGTTTTGCTGCTTTAGTTTACCTGGAAAGTGTCACTTGGGATTGTTCGAAAGAAGGATGGAAAGCGCTGTCGATCACTCAGGCAGGGACATGTAGCAAAGTAACTCACCTGTGAGAGATGTGTACACACAAGGGGTATTAATTTCTTTCTGGGTAGTAGACCCAATTGAGACACTTTGAACATCATAATCACGCTCTGGTGGCAAGTGTAAAAAGTTTAAAAAGATATAATAAACTTACAATTGGCAGTTTGTATAAACCTATCACACTCGACATGGCAATTGTGAATGTTGAGTATGAATCACCCACAATACCCAGGACTGGAGGGGTCCCCAGACAAGTCTTATCCAAAAGAAACCGCTGCTCTTGACCACTAGCCAGTGACAATGAAGCACGAAATGCAATTCCAAGTGTGGCACAGTTGTCATAAAGACTGTATCCCAGAGTCACATTCGGGAGCAGGTTGGAGTTTCTGTTGATCTCATGAATAGCAAAGGCCATGGTGTGAGCATGCCGGAACCCTAGAATATCAAAGCTAACACATAATGTGTCACAATTAACAAGTAACAAAAAATGTGTCACCTGTGAGAACTGAAAATACAGAAAAACTGCTGGGCCATTGTTACTAACACATTATCTTAAATAATCTTATTTTACCATGTCAGAATATAAAAACATTTGTAATTTATACTTTAAAAATATGTTTTGTCATGAATGCTCACATTGTCCATAAATTGATCATAGAATTCTGAGGACAGTTGTTCCATGTTATTTTCTACCCTAAATACTGTAACTAGAGGAGAATAACCAGACCACTTTTCTGCTGTATGTGTGTGAAACTCACCCTTGGCACCTTGGCTGATTTGGCTCTGAGGTGAAGGAAAGCTCAGGGAAGACAGACGAGTAGTGGACCTCAAACAGCCCACCCAGAACCACATCGCCAGCCTTGTGCAACCCATTGAGATGAAACTTTCTCTGTATTTCACAAGATAAGGAAAGAGAGGAAAATACAGGCAGTAAGAAAGAGGAGTAGAACAAAATGTAGAGGTGCAGGTATGTGTCAACAAATAGCGCCATAACTGCCCTCCTCTTTTCACTAGTCACTTAATTTTATATATGGGACAATGTCACACCCCTCGCTGATTTACGTCATTGTTTGTTTAATCTTTTGCACCATCAGTTTTTGCAGGAGATTTAGGGGCAGGACCTAATACACATACCAATTGTTAATGGATTGAAAGTTAATAATATAAGATTAATTGTCTAAATTGACTTGAGTCGAAGTCCACTACATGCTTTTGTTCAGGTTTCAAATGGGTGAAGCATATGATGTTCTTTTGTTTAGTTGGGACTGAATAGTCAAATTTATCTCAAATATTTAAACATTTTAATATGGAGGGCAAATTTCTGGATGGTATACACTCTACTTTACAAACCCCCCAAAAAAAGTGAGTCAGACAGACCTTTGAAAATGTACAGTAGCTTTGTTATATGACATCCAGCAGATGGTAGCAGTCTACCAAGCCATGTTCTAATTCCTCTCTTGTTTAGGGATAAGTGGCAACCGGTTTTCTTTAATATTTCGAACAAGAGTTGAATTTATTTTTAAAACGTCACTAAAATTCCAATATTTACTATTTCTGTGCACAGTCTAAAAACACAGAAGTTAAATAAAAATGTCAAATTGGGTTTACTTGTTAAAATTCCCAGGAATTAATTCCACATAGTTCTGGCGAATCACTGTGACGACAGAAAGAAAATATTTTTCATCCTGTAGTTTACATTCTCCATGCTATGCTGGACTGTTTCAGTTTTAGATTTCCAAGGTCAAATCGCACAAAGTGTGCTCACACTTATGACCCAACAAATCATACCCTACTCATTTACTTCCTTTTTTCATTCTAAGTCTGAGATAAAATTATAGTATTTTTTATAAAGAACAGGGAGGGGGTAAAGAGTGGGACTTTCTTTTCTTTTATCACAGTAATTTTCATTCATGTGAGCCACATCTTCTCGTCTCTCCTGTGCCATTGCTTTTCATTATGATAGGCTGATCCATCAATGACTCATATGACCCATGGAATGAAGTAAGCATCACAGTTTTTATATAGTTCCTTCATTAGCCTTTCAGAGACTGTTGGAGAAGTACACACACACACACACACACAGTTTTTATGGGGCCACTATGGACACTTCATTCAACCCTTATTGGGGCTTCACCCTGGCTGCTTCTTTGTGCATTTTTTGGCTCTATTTTTCCAGTGTTTTCTGATATTCCCAAATGCACAAAGGGAATTAAAGAACTAAGTTTACAGAGAGGTGTGATGAGAGATGGAAGAAGTATAAGAGAGAGGCTGACTGGTTTGGGGACAGAGGAAGGGAGTGGTGTTGCTTCAAGCGTACCTAAGTGTGTGAAACTAGTAGACAGTGAGCATCTGGCATTGCAGTCAGGGGGAGATGTTGTAATTGGAGGGTTGTTTCCTCTACATTATGTGGCCCCTAAGCCACAGCACAGCTACCAAAGGAAACCTCATCTTACACCTTGCAGCGGGTGAGGACACACTTTAGTATCTGATCATTTTCAGAAAAACAAGACAAAAATAATTCCCTCTTGCTGTGATTAGATGTCTTTGTTGCTCCTGCACTGTGGACATGTCGTGATTCATTTTGTGCTCTGATACTGTGTTTTCCGTCTCACGATGAATCACACAGACTGACTACTTTATTGAACTTTCTCCAGGTTTGATCACAGAGCCTTCCGCTGGATGATGACCATGGTGTTTGCAGTGGAGGAAATTAACAGTAATTCAAGCCTGTTACCAGGTGTTAAACTGGGCTACTGGATTGTAGACAGCTGTGACCATGTCCACACCAGCCTGCATGCCCTTTTCTCTTTAGTCAGTCACTCCAAAGCTGTGATGAGTGGGGTGCAACAAATGGAAGAAACTGAAAAAAGATTAGATATGCTAAAGGATAATGGTACAAAAATTGAGGGAGTGAAGACAGTAGAAAAAACAAGAAAGAAAATGATGCTGACCACTTTGAAAAAGGGGAGCAGTGAAATTACTTTAGGAATGCCTCACAGTCTTGAAAATAATGGAAACTGCATGAAGGCAAATGTAACAGAGGAGAGAATGGAAAAGGGCACACAATGTGAAACCTTGCCCTCATGTCTGGCTGGCTCTCCTGTGTCTGCTGTGATCGGTCTTGCGTCATCTTCCCCTACAAGAGCTGCAGCTCACACTCTTGGGCCTTTCGACCTCCCACTGGTAAGAGACAAAGGAAAAGGCAGGATTCTGCACAGCACTGTTGTTTTCATCTGCAACACTTGGTTTTTGTAATTAATCACCCAATAATCTTTTTTCTTGTTTTCTTCAATCTCATTTCAGTAATGATAAAATGAACTTTATCTCCCTATAGGTGAGTTATTTTGCCACTTGTACCTGTCTTACTGACAAGCATATGTACCCGTCATTCTTGCGGACTGTGCCGAGTGATCTCTTTCAAGTTCGAGGTCTTGTTCAGCTGGTCACCTTCTTAGGCTGGCTCTGGGTGGGCACAATTGGGACCACGGTGAGATAAAATAGACTTTTTTTTTATAGCCAGTCATTAGTCAGTCAAACACACCAAGATGAATTTCAAGACCTGTCTCAAAACATTTCAGGATGACTACAGTCATTATGGCATCCAAGAATTCTCTAATCAGTTCAGACAACAAGGTGGGTGTCTTGCATTTCATCTGACTATCCCCAAATCACCAACAGCAGCTGAGATACAAGATATGGCAGACAGGCTGCAGAGTTCAACTGCACAGGTAGTGGTGGTCTTTGCTACAGAGGGACAGCTGCTGGATCTGCTCTCAGAGGTCAGCACTCAGTTTATGTATATGACAAGTAATAGCTGATGACAATAAGCAGTTTTTAACATAATAATATAAAAATTAGGAATATACACAGAATTTTGGTGTCGATGGTAATCTCCTCTTTTTTATTTTCATCATCACATTTGTTCATTTGTGCACACCTTTTTTGCAGCTGGCTCAGAGAAATGTGACAGGGATCCAGTGGGTAGCGAGTGAAGCCTGGGTGGCCGCTGGCCTTCTGACCTCACCCGAATTCCACCCTGTCCTAGACGGCACACTGGGCTTTTCCTTCCCTGGAGTTAGGATCCCTGGCTTGAAAGAGTTCCTGCTGAATGTCCGCCCCTCTCCCAGACCTGGGATGGAATTTGTGAACATGTTCTGGGAAGAGCTGTTTGGCTGTCGGCTCAAGTTTAAAAGAGCTGGATCCAAAGAAAATGAAGTTGATACCATGAATATTTCTGTGTTGTTGGTCAGGTCTAATGTCAGAAACGAAAGCACATTCAAGTCAGCTGATGAAAACTATAAAGTTGCTGGTGAAAAGCCTGTTTGCACAGGTTTAGAGGATCTGAGATATACTGACAGCAGTTATACAGATGTGTCTCAGGTCAGAATATCCTATAATGTGTACAAAGCTGTATACGCCATCGCCCATGCTCTGCACACGTTATTGAACTGTGATTCTGCAGCACACAGCAAGGGAATGTGTGAGAAACATAAATCATTTTCTTCCAGGCGGGTAAGTTAAACAAGTGCAATAGATCTACATATATATGAATAAATTAAATACAAAGTTGAAATATGAGATAACTTAATTTTTTCAGTTATGAGTTCTTGCATCATTTTTGTGGCCGATATGTTCTCTCTCTTTGTTTTTTGTTCCGTCTTTCATGCAGTTGCTGCATCATTTAAAAACAGTGAATTTTACCAACCAGTTTGAGGAGAAGGTATATTTTGACTCCAACGGAGAGCCAGTCCCTCTCTATGACATCATTAACTGGCAAAAGGACAGCAAGGGTCAAATTAGGTGAATTATTATAATTCAAAACACAGGAATAAAACTGTCTGACAAATCATGATTGAGAACCATTATTTGTGTTTATCCTAGTTGATGGCATGAATTTTATTCTGTGTTCAGATTTGTTAAAGTGGGAAGCTATGATGGTTCAGCTCCCTTAAAACAACAGTTGCAGATAGAGAAGAACACCATTGTTTGGACAAATGGACAGTCACAGGTGGGTCATGTGTCCCCTAATCTGATTTCACAGGACAATACATTTGATGAGGGATTTATGAATATAATATTGCCATTTTTCTTCTGTGAAAGAGACATTTGTTTCACCAAGCATTTATAGTCTACAGCAAAGCAAATCCTGATGTGTAATTTTCCACCTTTATTTATTCAGGTGCCTGTATCTCAGTGTACTGCTCCATGCCCCCCTGGCAGCAGGCAGGCCAGACGTCCTGGAGAGCCCCACTGTTGCTTTGATTGTTTGCCCTGTGCAGAAGGAGAGATCAGCAACCAGTCTGGTAGAACATTTCTGTTTTGTTCATCTTTAGATTTTCTAACTTCTGTAAGAATCGAAATACTTTATTAGCACAGAAATGTTGTAGATCTGGACAGCGATCAAGGCATGTTGTGTAGATGCAAACTGCATACTGCTGTCCTCTATGTGTCCCCAAAGGTTCCACCGAGTGCATGAAATGTCCTGAGTACCACTGGTCAGACAAAGACAAGGTGAAATGTGTGGCTGGGGTAGAAGAATTCCTGTCTTTCTACGACACCATGGGCATCATCCTGGTCACGCTCACACTGCTGGGTGTCGTCCTGACAACCATCATCACTTCTGTCTTTCACCGTTTCCGTTCCACACCGATCGTCAAGGCCAACAACTCAGAAATAAGTTTCTTGCTTCTCCTGTCACTCAAACTTTGCTTCTTGTGTTCCCTGGTGTTCATTGGTCAGCCGTCTGTGTGGTCATGTAGGCTCCGCCAGGTAGCGTTTGGGATCAGCTTTGTCCTCTGTCTGTCCTGCCTCCTCGTTAAGACCATTGTGGTTCTCTTGGCCTTCCGAGCTAACGTACCTGGTACCAGGGCTCCAAAGCTGTTTGGTCCCTCTCAACAAAGGACTCTGATCCTCTGCACCACAGCTCCTCAGGTGGGAGGACTATAGGACCATCAGTGATATTAACCTCAACTTGTGACCATTTTAACTTTAACTTTTTTTTTAAACTTAAATCAGGTTTTTTCAATCATGCACAATTTTGGATATATTCTTTCGTTTGTTTTTGGTTATTACCTGTCTTCACATCTTGTCATCAGGTTTGTCTCTGTGCTGGCTGGCTTTCGGGTGCGCCCCCCTTTCCATTCAGGAACCCAAACTACCAAGCTTCCACTGGAAAAGTAAGAACAACAGCATCTCACAATGTCTTTTTTTGATATTACTAATTAAGGTCAGAGATGTTCACATGTTACACAAAGGGGCTTTAATGTTCATGACTGAGATCACAAAAGCAACAGAACACATATTAATATAAAATGAGCCACTTCACACCCTCATGTGAATTGTTCTTTATATATTGACTGATCTCTATTCATGTTTCTTTTGGACATAATTAGATTGTGGTGGAGTGCAAGGAGCCATGGCCTCCTGGATTTTATCTGGTCCTGAGCTACATTGGCCTCCTGGCCTTCCTCTGCCTCCTCCTGGCATACCTTGGACGCAAGCTTCCTGATACGTTCAATGAGGCGAAGCTCATCACCTTCAGCATGCTGATCTTCTGGGCTGTGTGGATCTCTTTCATACCAGCTTATGTCAGCTCTCCTGGAAAGTTCACTGTGGCTGTGGAAGTATTTGCTATATTAGCCTCCAGTTTTGGACTGTTACTATGTATTTTTGTACCAAAATGTTATATAATTTTACTGCGGCCTGAGAGAAACATTAAGAAAGGCATGACTGGAAAATATATTCGATGAACTCAGCACTTATGTTGATATAGAGATAATATAAGCACACATTTTTTAATTTGAATTCATGAAAATACATTGTCATTGTTAAAATTGAAAAAAAAAAGTTGGAAGAGTTGAATGTAACAAAATAAAAGTCCACATGAAACATGCTCCCCTGTTTTGATTTAAATAATATACTTCAAGTAGAGCCCTGACTGAAAGTTACTGTGGATTAATATGACTGGATTTTGTGTATACTTTTTCCTTTCATTCTAAGGTGCCTCTTAGACAATAATTCTTCTGGTGAAAAGTTAATTTATCTTTTATTCGACTTCTGACGACATAGTTAATAAAAAGTATGTGGTGTACCAGCTCTATACAGTCTAGGCTAGTTGTCAGTGTCTGTGCTACTTTCCTCCAGATTCAAGAGCAGCATGAAGGCTACATTTAGGGACCTTCATTGAACATAAGCGCACACATATTAACATCCCATTTGGCAAGTATCACAGCTTATAAATGCTTTTTATAGCCAGCCAAGAAGATCCAATGACGAGGCCTCTTGGATGAGAGGTGAAACATCTTCTAGAACCTCAGAGCAAGTTCAGTTGCCTTTGGAAAGCACGTACAAGTGCCATGACCTGGTAGCTGGGTTGGCTTGTTAACAATGCTATGTCCTCTCACGGTTCCTGGCACCACAGTGTTTGTTTGTTTGTTTGTTTGTGTTTTTATTTTATGGGGATATAGTCTGTTTTGATCTCCTGTCTGTCCCACATACTTGCATCTTCGAGTCTACTTTGAGTGTCATCTCTTGCCACATTCTCTAGGACTCGGACATCTGAGTTTTGGCCTCGTAAATTTCCTACAACATTTCCACCACTTTTCACAAACACACACACAAACACTTTGTCCCAACCTGGCTTTCCTGGCTAAGATTCTAACTGAGTTCTACCTGACTCGGTCAGTCCAGCTGTGGTCACTTTCACCTTCTGAGGAAGAACAGCAGGTCAAGTAGCTCCAAGTCATGCTGTACCCTTCAAGGCCTTGGTGGCCCCCTACTTAGATTTGTATCTGTTTCAAATCCAGTTATTTGGGGACATACTTTGGGGACTAGATAAATCTAGTCTGTCTCACTGGATTGTTGACACAATTCAGCAGGTGTATGTATTTTCTGGTGTGCCTTTCTCATCTGAGATTTGGGCAGACTTGACTAACCTCTTTTGCTACTATATGCACAGCAGCCACATGATCACTTTAATTCACAATTTAGAGGTTCTTCCATCTGAATATAAAAGCTACTCACCCATTCGGTGTGTGATTGATTGCTGGGTGTGGGTCATTGGTAGATGACTAGGTAATGTGGGCTACATGCTTATTCTTGACCATTAGTTGTCTCTTTAGGTCATTTTAGCAACTGGCTAAGCCACTCATGTTCGGCCTTTGCATCTTGCGAGGACTATATCAGCTCTCCATTTGGTCGGTCTTGCCTCTTCCAGACTAACTTGAGCTGCCCTTCTGCCTGTCAGTCTTGGCCTTTGTGTTTGCGGGGCCTTAACCTGGTTGGTATGTACAGTACATAGTGTAAACAGTTCCTTTGCTACTTGTTGATCGTGAACTGGGCTTGTGGGCTGCACTTTCTCCTTACAGTTTGACCCTGTACATATGGGATATGCAACTGAGAGAAGAGATTGTCTCTCTTACTTCAGAAACCAATGTAATCCATGATACTAATTAATGTATTTTGACAAAAGGTGTTGATTTTAGCCAAGGAAATTATGCAATGGTACAATGCAAAGCTTTTTAATTAACAATTGCTTTCTAATAGCTAAGCGAGATTCAAGGCAGACGTGGGCAACTAGGAAGTTGCAGTTCTATCCCTGTCCAGGCTCATGTAGTGAAGAGTTTGAAGGAATTTAATAAAAGGTAAAATGCATATTTTTGGCCAAATCGGAAATTATCACTACACTGACACATATGATTCCAGAGAATAATTACCAGTGACTTAGTTAATTTAAACACAAGATAATTGTGCTCAAAAAGAGTATTCATTCTCAGTGAAGAACCTTGGACCCCTAATCTGCCTCTATACATGCTATGTCTGCGGGTCATCAGGTGGAAACCTCCCTTCAACGGTGTTTTGCCTACTTAGTCCCACGACACCTCCAGGAGGCTAGACGGTGAACTCTGGCATCCCAGAGTCACCCCCCCTAGTGCCAGTTCACACTGCTCCTATACAATCCAAACAGCACTGCCACGTTAAACTGACCCAGACCTGTTTAGGAGATGCTCTAGTCAGTGGCCAGTACCAATGCTACCATTTCGCTAATGCTAATGCTAAATGCTAACTGCTAACTGCTAAGAAGAACAGAAGAAGACAATACAGCTAGATTCACCTATACTGTTAATGATAACTGCTAGATGCCAATGCTAACTGCTAAGATACTATCATACTATTAATTGCACCAATAAAAGCAGGATGTGGGGATGCAAACCCTGGTTCGGGTAGGGGGTAGAAAGTTTAGAGGGTGCTAAAGGTGGAGGCCTAAGCCACAGACTAGAATTAACAGCCTCTTTTAACATTTCTTTCCAGAAGCAAACAAAACAGGAAGACAACCAAAAAAAGAACAAAAAAACAAGCCAACTCTGTATCTTACAAGACAAACTCACCTGAACAGGCCACATGGTCCCAAAAAGAGACTCTAGCTGGCCACACCTCCACCTTATCTACACTTCCTCTTCCTGGATCTCTTCCTATTGGGAGAGAGAAGATGGGGCAGGAAAAGCAGAGTAGAGGAGAGGTGTCTTGTTCAGACTTTAACCTCTTCAGCCGGATTAGGCATGCATGTCCTCTGCCTCCCCCTACTTCCTCACTGCCTTTATTTCACCCCCCAACTACTATTATTTCTCCTAATCCATATCCACTGACTAGACCCAGCAGCCTCACCTGACATCTCCCTCACTGTCTTCCTCAAATTTTGCCCCTGCGCTCCCAGCTCCCTCAACAGTGAAACAGCTGACCCTGCAACAAAACCTCTTCCATCCCCTCTGCTCAGATTCTGTGTTTAAATCTGCATACCTAGTCTTCTTCCTTTCATAAGCTGCCTCCACTGAATTTTCCCAAGGGACTGTTAACTCAATAAAATACACAATCTTTTTACTCATGGACCATAAAACAATGTCCAGCCTCAGATTACTATAAACTATTTCCTGGGGCACAACTAGCTTTCCTCCCAAGTCCACCTGCATTTGCCAATCATCAGCCCCTACCAGGCGGCCACCTACCTGCCTTCTCCCTGACTTAGCCGCTCTATTTTTCTTCCCCTCCCGAACAAACTGCACACCTAACCTCTCCTTTCTAGAAGTTCCAGAATTCACCTTCTTCCTTCTCTCTTCAATGCCTGCAGCTAAGCTTCTCAGCACCTGATTATGCCGCCATGTTATGCCTTGTAATAAGCTAATTCGACAACCTGACAAAATGTGCTTTAAACTTGCTGTACCTGAGCAGAGTGGGCACGAGAAACATGTTGTCTTCACCGAGAGACTTTTTTAAGACAAGTATAAAGGACGAACAGAGAGCTTCATCACACGGTGCAACAACAATCACTGGAAGCTCAATATCAGCAAAGCCAATTCGCTTGTGGTGGATGACAATGCTTTCAAGATGGACGTTGCTGCAAAGAAGCAACAATTCCAAACCGTGGACGCTTCACAGACTCCGTCAACCAGGTAGCACAGAAGACCTACACAATCACCACAGTTTCAAGGTGGACAACTAAGAATAATATCACCAATTTAGTATCCAACCAATTGTGAAGTATGGTCACCATCTCCCCTTCCGTTCTTGAGTTATGGTGTTGAATAATGGCCGGGAAATGGGACAGATGTATGGACGGGCAACCTGGACATGTAAGGCTTCAGAGAGGCAGCTCTGGCTGTCGCCACCACAGAAGTGTAAAAATCATCAAAATTGTATGTCTTTACCAAACAGCAATGATAGCTGACTGCTAAGGCGCTTACATTCAAAATCAGATCCACCAATTCCTTGTTACATTTGGGCCCATATGAACATTTATCAACTGATGAGTTTATATACACAAAACATCACACAACACGAAACTTCAGTCCACTAAAAAATAAAAGCACATTATAAACATACATCATGGATAATATGTAGATGCCAAAATTTACTGTACAGTAGAGGTAAAACAAAAAAAAAAAAAAAAAAAGTGTTTTTAGCAATGAAGCTTGGTGTGTTCATTATGATTAGACTCAGAAAAAAAACATAAAATCTTTGGATAGCACCAAAACCAATTTTTGACTTTGATTGGTTGAGCCAGCAATGACTCATTTGACCGATGAAATGAAGTAAGCATCACAGTACTCATATAGTCAACTTCATTAGCCGTTCAGAGGCTGTTGGAGAATCATCATCTCCAGCACACACACACAAAGTCTTCATGGCGTCAGCATGCACACTGCATTCAACCCTTGTTGGGGCTTCGACCTGGCTGCTTCTTTATGCATTTTTTGGCTCTGTTTTTCCAGTGTTTTCTGATATTCCAAAATGTGCAAAAGAAAGGAAAGAACTGCGTTTACAAAGAGGAGTGATGAAAAGAGAAACTACAACAGAGAGACTGAGTGGCTTGGGGATTGAGGGATTGAGTGGTGTTGTTTTGAGGTTACCTAAATGTGAAAAACTGATAGACACTGAGCCACTGGCGTTGCAGTCAGGAGGGGATGTTGTGATCGGAGGGTTGTTTCCTCTACATTATGTGGCCCCTAAGCCACAGCACAGCTACGAAAGGAAACCTCAGCTTGCACCTTGCAGCAGGTGAGAACACACTTTGTATCTGACATAGTCCGACATTAAAAAAAGATAACATTTTCAAAATTAAGAGACTGAAATAATTCCTTCTTGCTGTGATTAGATCTCTATGCTGCTCATCCTTTTCTGTTTAAATGATCTGATTCATATTGTACTCTGATAATGTGTTTTCTGTCTCACAGTGAATTACTTAGACTGTTTGCAACTTTATGGATTTTGTCTGCAGATTTGATCATATAGCCTTCCGCTGGATGATGACCATGGTGTTTGCAGTGGAGGAAATTAACAGTAATTCAAGCCTGTTACCAGGTGTTAAACTAGGCTACAGGATTGTAGACAGCTGTGACCATGTCCACACCAGCCTGCATGCTCTTTTGTCTTTAGTCAGTCACTCCAAAGCTGTGATGAGTGGGGTGCAACAAATGGAAGAAACTGAAAAAAGATTAGATATGCTAAAGGATAATGGTACAAAAATTGAGGGAGTGAAGACAGTAGAAAAAACAAGAAAGAAAATGATGCTGTCCACTTTGAAAAAGGGGAGCAGTGAAATTACTTTAGGAATGCCTCACAGTCTTGAAAATAATGGGAATTGCATGAAGGCAAATGTAACAGAGGAGAGAATGGAAAAGGGCACACAATGTGAAACCTTGCCCTCATGTCTGGCTGGCTCTCCTGTGTCTGCTGTGATCGGTCTTGCATCATCTTCCCCTACAAGAGCTGCAGCTCACACTCTTGGGCCTTTCGACCTCCCACTGGTAAGAGACAAAGGAAGGCAGGATTCTGCACAGCACTGTTGTTTTCATCTGCAACACTTGGTTTTTGTAAAAACTCACCCAATAATCTTTTGTCTTTCCTTTTTTTCTTGTTTTCTTCAATCCCATTTCAGTAATGATAAAATGAACTTTATCTCCCTATAGGTGAGTTATTTTGCCACTTGTACCTGTCTTACTGACAAGCATATGTACCCGTCATTCTTGCGGACTGTGCCGAGTGATCTCTTTCAAGTTCGAGGTCTTGTTCAGCTGGTCACCTTCTTAGGCTGGCTCTGGGTGGGCACAATAGGGACCACGGTGAGATTAAGACTTTTTTTTTATAGCCAGTCATTAGTCAGTCAAACACACCAAGATGAATTTCAAGACCTGTCTCAAAACATTTCAGGATGACTACAGTCATTATGGCATCCAAGAATTCTCTAATCAGTTCAGACAACGAGGTGGGTGTCTCGCATTTCATCTGACTATCCCCCAATCGCCAACAGCAGCTGAGATACAAGATATGGCAGACAGGCTGCAGAGTTCAACTGCACAGGTAGTCGTGGTCTTTGCCTCACAGGTACAGCTGCTGGATCTGCTCTCAGAGGTCAGCACTCAACATCTGCAGTATTAAAATTAAAAATATAAGAATTAGGAATATTCAAATAATGTGTGTGCTCATGATAATCTCTTTGTTTTATTTTCATCATCACATTTGTTCATGTACACCTTTTTTGCAGCTGGCTCAGAGAAATGTGACAGGGATCCAGTGGGTAGCGAGTGAAGCCTGGGTCGCCAGTAGCCTTCTGACCTTACCCAAATTCCACCCTGTCCTAGACGGCACACTGGGCTTCTCCTTCCCTGGAGTTAGGATCCCTGGCTTGAAAGAGTTCCTGCTGAATGTCCGCCCCTCTCCCAGACCTGGGATGGAATTTGTGAACATGTTCTGGGAAGAGCTGTTTGGCTGTCGGCTCAAGTTTAAAAGAGCTGGATCCAAAGAAAATGAAGTTGATACCATGAATATTTCTGTGTTGTTGGTCAGGTCTAATGTCAGAAACGAAAGCACATTCAAGTCAGCTGATGAAAACTATAAAGTTGCTGGTGAAAAGCCTGTTTGCACAGGTTTAGAGGATCTGAGATATACTGACAGCAGTTATACAGATGTGTCTCAGGTCAGAATATCCTATAATGTGTACAAAGCTGTATACACCATCGCCCATGCTCTGCACACGTTATTGAACTGTGATTCTGCAGCACACAGCAAGGGAATGTGTGAGAAACATAAATCATTTTCTTCCAGGCAGGTAAGTTAAACAAGTGCAATAGATCTACATATATATGAATAAATTAAATACAAAGTTGAAATATGAGATAACTTAATTTTTTCAGTTATGAGTTCTTGCATCATTTTTGTGGCCGATATGTTCTCTCTCTTTGTTTTTTGTTCCGTCTTTCATGCAGTTGCTGCATCATTTAAAAACAGTGAACTTTACCAACCAGTTTGAGGAGAAGGTATATTTTGACTCCAACGGAGAGCCGGTCCCTCTCTATGACATCATTAACTGGCAAAAGGACAGCAAGGGTCAAATTAGGTGAATTATTATAATTCAAAACACAGGAATAAAACTGTCTTAAAAATCATGATTAAGAACCATTATTTGTGTTTATCCTAGTTGATGGCATGAATTTTATTCTGTGTTCAGATTTGTCAAAGTGGGACGCTATGATGGTTCAGCTCCCTTAAAACAACAGTTGCAGATGGAGAAGAACACCATTGTTTGGACAAATGGACAGTCACAGGTGGGTCATGTGTCCCCTAATCTGATTTCACAGGACAATACATTTGATGAGGGATTTATGAATATAATATTACCATTTTTCTTCTGTAAAAGAGACATTTGTTTCACCAAGCATTTATAGTCTACAGCAAAGCAAATCCTGATGTGTAATTTTCCACCTTTATTTATTCAGGTGCCTGTATCTCAGTGTACTGCTCCATGCCCCCCTGGCAGCAGGCAGGCCAGACGTCCTGGAGAGCCCCACTGTTGCTTTGATTGTTTGCCTTGTGCAGAAGGAGAGATCAGCAACCAGTCTGGTAGAACATTTCTTTTTTGTTCATCTTTGGATTTTCTAACTTCTGTAAGAATCGAAATACTTTGCTATTAGCACAGAAATGTTGTAGAACTGGACAGCGATCAAGGCATGTTGTGTAGATGCAAACTGCATACTGCTGTCCTCTATGTTTCCCCAAAGGTTCCACCGAGTGCATGAAATGTCCTGAGTACCACTGGTCAGACAAAGACAAGGTGAAATGTGTGGCTGGGGTAGAAGAATTCCTGTCTTTCTACGACACCATGGGCATCATTCTGGTCACGCTCACACTGCTGGGTGTCGTCCTGACAACCATCATCACTTCTGTCTTTCACCGTTTCCGTTCCACACCGATCGTCAAGGCCAACAACTCAGAAATAAGTTTCTTGCTTCTCCTGTCACTCAAACTTTGCTTCTTGTGTTCCCTGGTGTTCATTGGTCAGCCGTCTGTGTGGTCATGTAGGCTCCGCCAGGTAGCGTTTGGGATCAGCTTTGTCCTCTGTCTGTCCTGCCTCCTCGTTAAGACCATTGTGGTTCTCTTGGCCTTCCGAGCTAACGTACCTGGTACCAGGGCTCCAAAGCTGTTTGGTCCCTCTCAACAAAGGACTCTGATCCTCTGCACCACAGCTCCTCAGGTGGGAGGACTATAGGACCATCAGTGATATTAACCTCAACTTGTGACCATTTTAACTCAAATCAGTTTTTTTCAATCATGCACAATTTTGGATATATTCTTTTGTTTATTTTGTTTGTTTTCAGTTATTACCTGTCTTCACATCTTGTCATCAGGTTTGTCTCTGTGCTGGCTGGCTTTTGGGTGCGCCCCCCTTCCCATTCAGGAACCCAAACTACCAAGCTTCCACTGGAAAAGTAAGAACAACAGCATCTCACAATGTCTTTTTGTTGATATTACTAATTAAGGTCAGAGATGTTCACATGTTACACAAAGGGGCTTTAATGTTCATGACTGAGATCACAAAGCAACAGAACACATATTAATATAAAATGAGCCACTTCACACCCTCATGTGAATTGTTCTATATATATTGACTGATCTCTATTCATGTTTTTTTTGGACATAATTAGATTGTGGTGGAGTGCAAGGAGCCATGGCCTCCTGGATTTTATCTGGTCCTGAGCTACATTGGCCTCCTGGCCTTCCTCTGCCTCCTCCTGGCATACCTTGGACGCAAGCTTCCTGATACGTTCAACGAGGCGAAGCTCATCACCTTCAGCATGCTGATCTTCTGGGCTGTGTGGATCTCTTTCATACCAGCTTATGTCAGCTCTCCTGGAAAGTTCACTGTGGCTGTGGAAGTATTTGCCATATTAGCCTCCAGTTTTGGACAGTTGTTCTGTATTTTTGTGCCTAAATGTTACATAATCTTACTGCTTCCCGAGAGAAACATTAAGAAAGGCATGATTGGAAAATATCCTCGATGAACACATTTACGTTGTCTGATGTCACCGTATGTGGCAATCAAACACGAGCACACACTTTTTGATTTGATATTATGAAAATACGTTTTTGTAGTTGAAGTCTGAATATTTTAATGTGAAGCAAAATAAAATGTCACATGCAACATGTTTCCATGTTTTATTTGTGTGTATGAAAAGGTAACATTGAGCAAACTCCACCTTTAATCATGTTGTCATCTTTGTGCACAATTGTGCACCTTTTTTCTGGTCCTTTCCGTGATGCCTGTATCCTTGTGTCATGCTCCATGCATCTCCCTGCCTGCAAGTTATCCATGATCTAAAAGCCTAGTTTCTTCATTAATGGAAATTCATGGATTAAATGAATCACAAAACATGCTTGCATTTAATTCCCTCAAGAGGAACACAGTGCTTTGCAACCATCAGAGTCTTTTGGGAAAATGTTATCAATAATTACTTAATTATTACTTAATTATTGTTGATTTTCTTGTCTGGTGTGTACATTTCTGAATCCATTGACCTCGAATCAATCCAAAACTGAAACTCACGAGAAGCAGGGAAGAGGATCAGCAGAAAATCTTTATTCAAGAAGTGAAACACAGAAACTCCAAAGAACATTCAGTGCTATTTTTTTCTGTTTCTTAATACATGAATGTCATAAGCTTCCTGTAGTTATGCTTGTACATTTTCTTGTACATTGTACTTCAGTTGGGATGCTGCAACATCAAATGCATACAATTGTAGCTGCCAACACAAATGGAAAATAACTAATTTGTGACAACTCAAAAACATGAAAAGGATAATTTAGGTCATGCTATTTCTTTTCTTTTCCCATCAGGTGCTGCTTTGTATTCTTTTCTGGCTTCAGTAAAATTATGTAACACTTTGGAGCAAACAGGCAGAACAACAAGCCAAAGCTGGACGCCAGAATGGCAAATGACTCCACAGCATCTGCATAATTTCCAGGAGAGCTGATATAAGCAGGGATAAATGCCAGCAATACAGCACAGAAGATCAGCATGCTAAAAGTGATGAACTTTGCTTCATTGAAGTTTCCCGGCAACTTACGAGCCAAAAAGGCCAGAGCAAAGCACAGACAGGCCTGAAGACCAATATATCCCAGAACACACCAGAATGCCAGGCTAGAGCCCACACTACACTCCAGTATGATCTTTGAGCGTTCATACTGTGTATTTCGTGATGGAAAAGGGGGGGCATCAATGAGCCAGGCAGCGCAGATAACCACCTGAACCAGAGTGCAACTGAAGATGATGACCCTCTGCTGCCTGGGCCCCAGCCATTTCATCATGTTGTCCCCTGGCCGGGTGGCAGTGAAGGCTGCCAAAACAACTAGAGTCTTCCCCAAGATACAAGAGAGGCACAATGAAAATGTGATGCTAAAGGCAGTGTGGCGCAGCATGCAGGACCAAAATGTTGGCTCTCCAATGAACACCAGCGAACACAGGAAACACAGAGTCAGTGCGAACAGGATGAAGAAGCTGAGTTCAGAGTTATTCACGCGGACGATGGCTGTGCTTCTATGATAGAAAAAGACTGCAAAGACAGCTAGAGTGAGGCAGGCACCCACCACAGAGGTCACTGTCAGGGCTATACCCAAGGAATCATAGGCCAAGAACTCCACCTTCTTGGGGATGCAGGCTGTTCTGTCCTTGTTTGACCAGAAGTCCTCAGGACAGAATGTGCACTCTATTGAATCTAAAGGCAAGAGGAACAAAAGAAGAGAAGCTCATTTTAAATATTTACCATTCAATATGACCTGTCTTTAACAGAATATATTACACTGGAACTGTTTTGAAGTTTATTACTTGCTCACTTGTCTGATTGCTAATTTTGCCACTTTCACATGGCACACAGTCAAAGCAGCAAACAGGTTCCCCACGACGGGCAGCCTTCCGAGACCCTGGAAGACAGCTGGCGCTGCATACAGACATCGGCACCTATAGAGGAAATAATGGCTTTCAGCTTCTCAGTGAGTGTGCTGAAATATTTAGTCAATTGCTTAATTAGTCCAATGTCTGAAAAAAAACTTGTGATAACTGCATGAGTGTCTTTGTTTTTTGTACTATTTGAAAACAATAAATTAAAAAAAAAAGAGAGAGAAAAGCAGCTCGCCTCACTCTGATGCCCAGCCCATATTATTCTGTCCTCCTGGATCACCAGCTCGTCGCCGACAGGCTTGGCCCCGTCGAACAACCCCACGATGACAAACTCAGTTTTTCCACCTGTGCCTCTTTGCCAGTTGATGATATCATAATATGGTATTGAGTCGCCCCTCAGGTCAAAGTTCACCTCCTCTCCGGCAATGTTAAAAGTAACTTCCTGTAGGTAGTATTGGAGCTTGAAAAGCAAAAGATGATATGAAATACTCTTTCAAAAAAGATTTTCAATGTAATACTGTAGCAGCAAGAATACTGGATAATACCTGCCAGGGCTCTATATTGTTGCTTTGAGCACATGAGTTGCTTTGGAAAGGCCCACTGCCTGGTTGACAGAGAAGAAGGTTGTGGAGGGAATGAGCAATCGCGTATACAGCCTTATAGACGTTATATGCCGCTCTGGGGCTGGATGTGTTCATGTAGGCTGAATGTTGCTCCAAAAGGGACTCCTGCCCCGAGCAGGGAGGCAACTGGGAGCCAGAGGACAGAGAAGGGCTGCACCCATACAGAGCCTCCCACAGCTCCTTTACCAAAACATTATTGGGATACATCTGAGGGTTTACCGTCTGCAGGTAGTCACTGAGTCTGGATATATGTCCTCTTCTGATGCCAAACCCTATGGTGCCCCCCATGTAAGGGTAATACTCGCTCCCTGTGAAGAAAGTTGCTGTGACCCAGGCCTCACTGGCCACCCATTGGATTCCAGTGATGTTCTGCATCATGTAGTCTCTCAAGAAAGGTATCATCTCCCCCTCAGCTGAAAATACCACAACCACTTTGGCCAAAGAGCTACGCATCACCTGGATGATCTCCATCGCCTTCTGGCGACTGTAGAGTAGAGGGATAATTTCTTGGTATGCAACACAAACTTTGGTACCCTGTAATTCTCTCAGTAAACCTTCCACAGCAGAGCGGCCATATTCACGGTCCCCTCGCACCAGCCCCACCCAGGTCCAGTTGAAGCGCACCAGCAGCTGAGCAATGGCCTTCACCTGTGTTCAACAGAAGAATGCCTGCTTACTTGGTCTTAAAACACATATTTTGAGGAACAAATTATTCATTAATTAATTTATCTGACATTATTTTACTTTTCTTTGCTAATTGTACTGTAGAGACGATTGAATTTAGCATGTACAAGCCTTTTCGCGAAACAGCACCAGACAAACCAGAAATATAGGACATTTTCAAAAGATCTTTTTGATAAACACTGAAAGGTTTATCAAACCAAATCTGAGGCCAAACTGTCACCTGATAGTCATCATTTGGGATTACCCTGAAGAAGGTAGGATATTTTCTTCTGTCAGAGAGACACGAACATGAAGAAAAGTAGCTGATCTGTGTAAAGAAGGAAAAAGAGGGTGCAGCATTGCATTGCAAAACTGATAACATGAATAAGCACAATACAGCTTTATCAGTGACAGGTGTTCATTTTGAAAAAAACATTTGAGTGGCTTTTTGTTTTAAGTATTTGAAAAATTGAAACGTCAAGTTGAGGTCATCGATTTTGTGAAATTCTTACATAAATATCCTGCAGCTAAGATCTATACTGATAAAAAAAAGAAAAATAAAAACTACATTGAGGGGATAGAAATTGTCAATGGCAAAATCAATGGAAACAAACTTGGTCTGAGCAATGCAGAATTTATATGTACCAGAAGTCCAATTCAAAATTTGGACAGCAGAGCATTTTAGAGGAAATTTTATGAACAGGCAAAGTCTGGTGAAGTACTGAAATATATTACATTGACACTTGCGCAGTGTCGAATACATTTTTGGGTCATGCACATCCCATGCCACTTTGAGATGTTTCCAGTCAGGATGCTTTCTGCTGAACTGATCATGACAGGTTCCCTAGTGATTCTGATTGACAATTACCTAAAACTGCTGACCTGCTCCACCTCAGCTCCACTGATGTAGACAGGGGTTGTGTACCTTTGCCTCATTTGTCCGAAAATCAATGATCAGCTCCTTGGTTTTGTTGACATTGAGCAGTAGGTTGCTGTCTGTGCACCACCCTGCAAGATTGGTACTTGATGTTGTCTGCAAACTTGGCAACAGAGTTCTCTCCCAACGATTTCCCATCACTAGGTTAGCCTTAGTCTTATTTTGCCGATTTCACCAAGGAGAACTGAGATTAATTTTAGTTGTAGAGAATGTTGGAATTTAATGAGAGAAATTATGGTGAAAGAAAATGTTTAATCCAATACAAAATAATGCAGAATAATTTAATAAATATGCTACAAATACATCAGGGAACTGTCTTACACATGGATTTACAGTTATATTGACATATGCTGTCAGGGAATTGTTGAAGTGTCAAGTGATTCAATTCAATTCAGTTCACAAATCACAACCAAAGTTGTCTCAGGACACTTTCCATATAGAGCAGGTACAGACCAAACTCTTTAGCTACAGAGACCCACCAAATCCCTCATGAGCAAGCACTTGGAGACAGTGTCAACTATTTATTTATATTTAACATACTCCATTTAGATACTGAGGTCGACCTTCTTCATGTTATATGTGGGTAAATGTGTGTTGTAGGTTTTGTTTGATTTGCTTTCTGTTTTTTTAGTCTGTGTTTTTTAGTGATGTGAAGTGTATGTAATGCAGATTGTATAAATTGAGGAATCAAACTAAAATCTATCAATCAAGTACTGCTTTCTGGGGGGATGACAATGGAAAAGAGTCATCATTACCATCGGTATTCTGAACGGCTGCAGGATTCTTGACAACACAATAGACAGAGCAGAACCAGATTCCCCAATCACAGCGAGGAGCGGAGAGGCACCGCTGCACATCAGAGAGTCGTCCTCAATCAGCCCGTTCAGTACAGCCAGAGCAGCCCTCTTGCCAGTCAGTGGATATGCACATGAATCAAAGATTTTGTATCCAAGGGTGTAATTGGGTAAAAGCTCTGTACTCTGGTTTATCTCCTCCACTGCCAGCCTCATAGTCTGAGCCCAGCGGAAAGCCCGGGGATCAAAGCTGTAGCCAAGCACACACAAATGCACACACCACACACCATAAATGGAGAAAGGGACAAATTAAAAGCAAAGACTCGGCTATAATTTGAAGAGTGAATGAATTGCATCTTTACACCAATCTTGTGATGATGTAACCAAGTGGTTTCCTATTGCTTTGTCAGTATTTCCTCATTATTTTTTCCCCGAAGATATGTCTTTGGTAATGTTTTACTTTACTGTTCTGTAATTTATAAACAATTACCTGATTAGCAAAAGAAGAAGCAAATAACTTAAACACTACTTGGAATTAATTTGGAATTTGCATTACACACCCATAAAATAAAGTATGTCTTTTTGTGAGATCTTTCTAGAACGTAAATCTGTCACTCGCTGTACCTCTCATGCTAAATTATCATTGTGTTCAATAATTTCATAAGTACAAATACAAGGTGAGTAATCCACTTATTAAAAGATCTTCAAAAAACATGTTAGTTGGACAAAATCAGACACCATCATGATTTACAATCCACAATTATTAAACTCACCCATTACACTTCACAGGCATTGGTCTGTAGGTGTTGTTGAGGTCTGGCATCTCCTGGTTATAGTGAATAGGGAAGGTCCCCCCAATAACAAAGTCACCCTTGGCCACAAAGGCTGGCTGAAAGCTGTTTAGAAGCTTACACACCTTGGCTGCAAATGGGGGTGGAGAGGTGACGCTGGAAATTGGGTTAGTTAAAGTGAGGACACAGACAGAATAAAGAAAGGGAAATAAGACAGGTAGAGTCATATTGTTTGATGTCTCCAAAGAGAGAGAGAGAGAGCAAGGAATTCTGCAAGTTATATACAGTACATGACCATCTCATTCTTGCATCTTATTAATGACAGAGTGACATTGGATTGGGCATCAGAAGCCTGATTTTCTAGAGTGGGTGGGTGCAGATTGGATAGAATGATACATCTGGATAATGATACTCCGAATAAAATGTCTTATGAGGAAAGTCATTTCTGTAAATGCCAGTTTATTTTCCAGTTTATTAGGTACGCCTAGTTAAGGCTCATGCCTTTTGGAAGAAACAGGTTCAGAGAGGTGATTCATTTTGACCAGCTGTAGCTGGTGTAAAGTGCTATAATGGGGTGTTCAAATAATGAGTAGACCATTTGCGGCAAGCAGGTCATCCATTACTCCCATAGTTGTTGGTTTTATCCTCATTTACTGTTCACATGTTGAAGTGTACTTGGTCAAGACACTAAACCCTAAATTACTCCCAGTGGTGAGACGGCACCTGACAAGCTAGCTTGCTGCACACAATGTGTGTGTGTGTAAAAGGGTGAATGTGAACCAAGTTCTAAAGTGCTTTGGATCAGAGTTTCCGTTGTCCTGGAACTGCTGTTTCTTTCAGATAAAATCTGTTGACGGCTGACATACCTAAATTTGTCATCAAGTGCAGTGAAAATAATTACCAAGTTCGAGCTTAAAATATCCAATCTGTACACACTGTCTTCGTGCTTTCATTCAATACTGGACCAATTTCAAAGATTATTGTCCCCATTAGTCCCCACACATAATATTTGACCGAAACGTTAATGCAGAGACAATGAAATCTTTCAGGACATGTGGACCAACGGCAATTTTTTAACTGAGACCCTGCCTTGGATATTATTGCTATATGAATATAGGCATTTACCAAGAATTTATTGGATATTCTTCGTTTGCCATTCCTGTTCAATTAGAAGTAAAACACCTATCCAAGGCATATCTAAACTACTTGAACCATTTGGAGTAGAGTGGTTCAATGCATGTTTTGAAACGTAACAATATGAAGCATTATCCCAGCAGTCAGAATCACTGTAAGTGCGACTGGCATTAAGCAGTAGAAGTTTGAACCCCCACACCCTTATTAACCAAAATGTCTAAAAGGAGAAAAGTGGACACAGACTGTAGAGCAAGCTCATGCACCATCAAGACCTCCTTACGGAGCGCTCATTTGCTATCTCTGTGGACAGGGAGATCATACCAAACCAATGTGCCCCAAAAATCCAGCTAAGATAACTCAAATGTGTTTTGTCCCTCACCAGAAGTTTGACTTTGAACCTCAGAGTAATCAGTCCATGAAAACGACCACTGTAAAGGTGTTGGTCATGCTGCCAGCCAGTGACAGCAAGCTGCTGGCAAAGTTGCAGGGGCCTTGTGAGGTGGAGAGAAGGCTTGGGCCCACCACTTATCAAGTTTCCACCCCAGGGTACCAGCATTCCAGTCGTGTGCTCCATGTGAACCTTCTCAATGGGTGGGTTCCAAGAATGGAGAAGGGAGCAGAGGTGTTGCTGATCCGTGGTGTTAAGGAGGAAGAGAAGGTAGATGACCAATACTTGCCCTCATCGACATCAGCTGAACTTGATTTGTGCCATCTCTCTAAAGACCAGCAGTCAAAGGTGGAAACGGTACCAAATCCAGTAATAATTCAAGAGCACAGATCTGGTGGAGGATGACATTGTGTTGAAAGAGGGTGCAACAGTGAGACGTATGAGTTACAGGATGCCAGAGCGACTCCTGTTGCCACTGAAGAAGGAAGTGGACCTCATGCCGTCCCTAGGAATCATTCAACTTTCAAAAACGGAGTGGTGTAATCCTGTTGTTTTGGTCCCCAAAAAGGATGGAAGAATAAGATTTTCTCTTGACTTTTGGTACCTGAATGCTTTTTCAAAGTTTGATTCAACTCTGCAAATTGATCTCATTGAGCGTCTGGGGAAAGCAACGTACCTGACTACCACTGAACTGTGCAAGGGGTACTGGCAGGTACCCCTGAGCCAGCGGTCTCAGGAGCTAACAGCCTTCAAGACTCCTTAGGGACTGTTCCAGTTCACTGTGTTGCCATTAGGATTGCATGGCACCCCAGCAACCTTTCAAAGACTGATGAACCAAGTACTCTGCCAGACGTCTGATTTTACATGTGCATATCTCGATGATATTGTTGTTTACAGCACCAACTGGGAGGAGCACTTGGAGCACCTGAGGGAAGTTCTGGACTGCCTGCACTCTGCAGGCCTGACAATCAATCCAGCTAAGTGTGTTCTTGCCAGAGCCAAAACAGATTACCTGGATTACACCATTGGAGATTAGTTGATTGAGCCACAAGTGTATAAGGTCCATGCAATTGAATCATGTTATCTCTTCCACAAACCCAGAAGCAACTCAGATCATTCCTTGGGATGGCTGGCTTCTACCATCGGTTTATACCAAACTTCTCAGCCAGGGCTGCTCTGCTGACAGACATGACTGGCCCACGGCTCCAACAAGGTCCAGTGGACAACACAGGCAGTGGGAGCATTTTGGAACATCAAGCAATCCCTGAGTAAGAATGCAATTCACCATTGTCCAGATTTTGGTAAAAGATTTGTCCTGCAAACTGATGCATCTGAGAGGGGTATTGGAGCTGTGCTTCTGCAGGGTCCACCAGAGGACCGACATCCTGTTGCCTACATTAGTCGCAAGCTAATCCCCAGGGAGATCCGCAATTCGAAAGTAGAGAAAGAAGCCTTGGCAATCAAGTAGGCACTGGATTCCCCAGTATTACCTGCTGGGGAGGGAGTAAACTTTGGAGACTGATGTATATATTGACTCTTTTCTTGCAAATAAATGTTTTTCTACCTGTGACTCCTTATTTTTTTTTCCATTGTATTGTATTTTCAGACTTCACATACTGCAAAGAAAACTAGATCATACTTATTTTCTTAACAACACAATATTATTGTTTGAACCTAGGAAGATTCAAGCAGCTCAGCTTTGTTTGATGGCTTGTGACCCTCCATCTTCTGGTGATTAGGCTGGCCATGACAGGGTCTTAATCTGGTGGTCCTTTATCCACACCTTGATTGACCTAGCTGTGTGGCATGGAGCATTGTCCTGCTGGAGAGAATCAATCCTCAGAGCTGGGGAACATTGTCAGAGCAAAGGGAAGCATGTTTTCTTCCAGGATAACCTTGTATGGGGCTTGATTCATGCGTCCTTCGCAAAGACGAATCTGCCCGATTCCAGCCTTGCTGAAGCAACTCCAGATCTCCACCAAATTTCACAGTGGGTGCGAGACACTGTGGCTTGTAGGCCTCTCCAGGTGAGATGATCAGGTGTTGGGCAAAGCTGAAAATTGGACTCATCAGAGAAGATGACCTTACTCCAGTCCTCCATGGGCTAATCCGTGTGGTCTTCTGCAAACCATGATTTTGAAACTTTACTTGTTAAATAAGATTTGGTTCAGGTGATCACCTAATCAGTACCTCATTCAGTATAATGAGGTGTGCTTGTGTTGGAATTTAATAGACACTGGAATGGAATGGCTGTTATACATGCAGAGATCCTGATTTCAGAAAAAAATTGCAGTCGTCTCTGAATTTTTTCCAGATGTTTGTTTGATTTATTCATAGCAACAGTGTTGTACAGGGTTTTGTGAAAGTCACACCTTTTGGGATGGTTTTATCAATAACAGACTAGTTATTATAAATATTCTTGTCGCGTGTGTAGATTTCTAAACCCATTGACCTTGAATCAATCCAAACCTTATTTTGTCCTTCTTGTAACTATATTTATTGATTTACTTGTCCATAAATTGGGAAGACTTTTTTTTTAACATTGAACATAAAAGGATAATTTATGTCATGCTACTTCTTTTCTTTTCCCATTAGGTGCTGCTTTGTATTTTTTTCTGGCTTCAGTAAAATTATGTAACACTTTGGAGCAAACAGGCAGAACAACAAGCCGAAGCTGGATGCCAGAATGGCAAATGACTCCACAGCATCTGCATAATTTCCAGGAGAGCTGATATAAGCAGGGATGAATGCCAGCCATACAGCACAGAAGATCAGCATGCTAAAAGTGATGAACTTTGCTTCATTGAAGTTTCCCGGCAACTTACGAGCCAAAAAGGCCAGAGCAAAGCACAGACAGGCCTGAAGACCAATATATCCCAGAACACACCAGAATGCCAGGCTAGAGCCCACACTACACTCCAGTATGATCTTTGAGTGTTCGTACTGTGTATTTCGCGATGGAAAAGGGGGGGCATCAATGAGCCAGGCAGCGCAGATAACCACCTGAATCAGAGTGCAACTGAAGATGATGACCCTCTGCTGCCTGGGCCCCAGCCATTTCATCATGTTGTCCCCTGGCCGGGTGGCAGTGAAGGCTGCCAACACAACCAGAGTCTTCCCCAGGATGCAGGAGAAGCAAAATGAAAATGTGATGCTAAAGGCAGTGTGACGCAGCATGCAGGACCAAAATGTTGGCTCTCCAATGAACACCAGCGAACACAGGAAACACAGAGTCAGTGCGAACAGGATGAAGAAGCTGAGTTCAGAGTTATTCACGCGGACGATGGCTGTGCTTCTATGATAGAAAAAGACTGCAAAGACAGCTAGAGTGAGGCAGGCACCCACCACAGAGGTCACTGTCAGGGCTATACCCAAGGAATCATAGGCCAAGAACTCCACCTTCTTGGGGATGCAGGCTGTTCTGTCCTTGTTTGACCAGAAGTCCTCAGGACAGAATGTGCACTCTATTGAATCTAAAGGCAAGAGGAACAAAAGAAGAGAAGCTCATTTTAAATATTTATGATTTAAATATGACCTGATTTTAACAAAATATATTACTAGAAGTGTTTTGATTTTTATTACTTGGTTTCAAACTCACTTGTCTGATTGCTAATTTTGCCACTGTCACATGGCACACAGTCAAAGCAGCAAACAGGCTCCCCACGACGGGCAGCCTTCCGAGACCCTGGAAGACAGCTGGCGCTGCATACAGACACCGGCACCTAGAGAGCAAACAATGGCTTTCAGCTCTGCAGTGAGTGTGCTGAAATATTTAGTCAATTGCTTAATTAGTCCAATGTCTGAAAAAAAAAAAAAAAGATAACTGAGCCATTGATGAAACATTAACACCAATATTTGCTGGTGCCACTTCTCAAATTTCAGGATTTGCTTTTCTCACTTGAACATCACTATAAATTTAATGTCCTCATTTTTGAGCTGCTTGAAAACATTAAAAAGAAGAAAAAAGAGGGAAAAAAAGCATCTTGCCTCACTCTGATGCCCAGCCCATATTATTCTGTCCTCCTGGATCACCAGTTCTTCGCCAGCAGGCTTGGCCCCGTCAAACAACCCCACGGTGACAAACTCAGTGTTTCCGCCTGTGCCTCTTTGCCAGTTGATGATATCATAATATGGTATTGAGTCGCCCTTCAGGTCAAAGTTCACCTCCTCTCCGGCAATGTTAAATGTAACTTCCTGTAGGTAGTATTGGAGCTTGAAAAGCAAAAGATAATATGAAATACTCTTTCAAACAAGATTTTCAATGTAATACTGTAGCAGCAAGAATACTAGATTATACCTGCCAGGGCTCTATATTGTTGCTTTGAGCACATGAGTTGCTTTGGAAAGGCCCACTGCCTGGTTGACAGAGAAGAAGGTTGTGGAGGGAATGAGCAATCGCGTATACAGCCTTATAGACGTTATATGCCACTCTGGGGCTGGATGTGTTCATGTAGGCTGCATGTTGCTCCAAAAGGGATTCCTGCCCTGAGCAGGGAGGCAACTGGGAGCCAGAGGACAGAGAAGGGCTGCACCCATACAGAGCCTCCCACAGCTCCTTTACCAAAACATTATTGGGATACATCTGCAGGTTTACTGTCTGCAGGTAGTCACTGAGTCTGGATATATGTCCTCTCCTGATGCCGAACCCTATGGTGCCCCCCATGTAAGGGTAATACTCGCTCCCTGTAAAGACCGATGCTGTGACCCAGGCCTCACTGGCCACCCATTGGATTCCAGTGATGTTCTGCATCATGTAGTCTCTCAAGAAAGGTATCATCTCCCCCTCAGCTGAAAATACTACAACCACTTTGGCCAAAGAGCTACGCATCACCTTCACAGAGAGGCAGATTAGGAAGGAGGACGAAAGTTTCACAAGGAAGGAAGGCAAAAAGTTATCAGGTTAAAAATAATTAGCATTAAGTAAGACGGACACATAATCTGAAATAACTGTTTTTTGTCTGTGTCTCCACAGAATTAGTCAGATTTAAAAATGTCCAAATATGGTGACATCTAGTGGTAAGATCAAAAAAGTCACTACTGCAGAGAGCAGTGTGAGCCAATATCGCCCTAAGCATGGATCCAACCTGGGAGACACTAAGTTATACAGGTGGAAAGCAACATGTAGACCGCAACAACTTTTAACAGGATTGTGTGAGTTTTATGACAAAACTAATGCAGGAATTGGCACTGATGTGGAAAGAGTAACAACAACAAAAAAAGATTCTAATGCTAATTCAGGATGTTTTTGCGTCTACCTGGATGATCTCCATCGCCTTCTGGCGACTGTAGAGTAGAGGGATAATTTCTTGGTATGCTACACACACTTTGGTACCCTGTAATTCTCTTAGTAAACCTTCCACAGCAGAGCGGCCATATTCACGGTCCCCTCGCACCAGCCCCACCCAGGTCCAGTTGAAGTGCACCAGCAGCTGAGCAATGGCTTTCACCTGTGTTCAGCAGAAGAATGCCAACTCACTTGGTCTTAAAACACATATTTTGAGGAAAAAAGGAATTATTCTGACATTATTTTACTTTTCTTTGCTAATTGTACTGTAACGACAATTGAATTTAGCATGTACAAGCTTTTTCATGAAACAACATCAGACAACCCAGAAATATATGACATTTTCAAAAGATCTTGTCACTGCTTCATCACTGAAAGGTTATCAAACCCCTTTTAAATCTGAGGCCAAACTGTCACCTGATAGTCATCATTCGGGATTACCCTGAAGAAGGTAGGATATTTTCTTCTGTCAGAGAGACACGCACATGAAGAAAAGTAGCTGATCTGTGTAAAGAAGGAAGAAGAGAGTGCAGCATTGCATTGCAAAACTGATAACATGGATAAGCACAGTACAGCTTTATCAGTGATCGGTGTTCATGTTGAAAAAGCATTTGAGTGGCTTTTTTTTGTTTATCTAATCTTAGAGTTGAGGTCATCGATTTTGTGAAATTTAAACATAAATATCCTGCAACTAAGACCTATACTAATAAACTTATGTTGGAGAGGGAAATAGAACTGCTTGCCTATCCTAAAAGGTAAAAACATACATTCTGTAAACCTTATTGAAAACAAACGACATGGAGAAATATCAAAGTATTCTGATTGAGCCAAATTTATTTCCATAAAGCATCAGCTCCACTGATGTAGACAGGGGTTGTGTACCTTTGCCTTATTTGGCCGAAAATCAATGATCAGCTCCTTGGTTTTGTTGACATTGAGCTGTCTGTGCACCACCCTGCAAGACTGTTTGAAGTTGTCCAAACTCCCTATCTGAGTTTGCAGTTTTGTGTAGCATGACAAAGAGAGGGCTGAGCATACAGCCCTGGGGGGCTCCGGTGTTCAGCAATCGAGTGGAGTTGTGACCACGAATCCAACGTGTATGTGGTCTGTTGTGAGGAGTTTGGAAGAATGTGGGATTCAAGTTTGCCAGCCAGTGTCATGGGGATGATTGTGTTGAATGCTGAGCTGAATTCATCTAACACTCAGATGTAGGTGCTGTCAATCTGTATGAATATGTGTGTGTCTGAGTGAATGTGAGTCGAGATTGCATCCTCTGTGGATCTGTTGGCTCTGAGTGCCAACAGGATGAATCAAGAAAGACTCGAAAGTCAATCTGCATGCACTAAACAGAAGCATTTTTCATTCACTTCCGCCTGTGAATTGAATAAACTTGTTCCTCTTTAAGAGAGACAGTCTTTGATTTCCCATCACTAGATGAGCCTGAGTCTTATTTCACCCATTTCACACAAGCCCCTCGTCCTGCAGCAGCACCAGGTGACATCCACCCTGAGGAGGATCAACACCCGCAGAGCAACAGGACTGGATAAGGTGTCAGGCAAGACTTTGAGGACATGCGCTGACCAGCTAGCAGGAGTGTATCTGGACATCTTCAATCTGTCCCTGCAGCTGTCTATGGTTCCTGAGTGCCTCAAGTCCTCCACCATCATTCCGGTACAGAAGAAGACATCCATCACCTGCCTGAATGACTACCGGCCTGTTGCTCTGACCCCAGTAATCATGAAGTGTTTTGAGTGGATTATTCTCAGGTACATCAGAGGTTTCATCCCCTCGGACCTAGACAGCCTTCAGTTTGCCTACAGAGGGAATCGGTCCACAGAGGATGCTGTCTCCATCACCCTGCACACAGCCCTGACTCACCTGCAGCAGCCCAACACCTATGTCAGGATGCTATTTGTAGACTTTAGCTCAGCTTTAAACACCGCCATCCCAGACAAGCTGGCACTGAAGCCACACGCAGTGGGTCTGCCTGCGTCTCTGTGCCACTGGATCAGAGACTTTTTCACCAACAGGCCTCAGGTGGTGAGAATACGGAGCATAACATCATCCCCTCTGGTCCTCAGCACGGGCACGCCACAGGGTTGTGTGCTCAGCCCAGCCCTCTTTGCCCTGTTTACTTATGTGGCCATCCACCCCAACAACACAGTCGTGAAGTTTGCGGACGACACTACAGTAGTGGGTCTCATCTCAAATAACGAGACCCACTACAGAGAGGAGATACACCAGCTCACCCAGTGGTGTTCAGCCAACAATCTGGTGTTGAACACGCCGGTGAAGAAGGCACAACAAAGGCTCTTCTTCCTCAGGAAACTGAAACGGGCTGGACTCTCCTCTCGGTTGCTCGTCAACTTCTACAGGGCCACAATTGAAAGCATCCTCTGCTTTAGTGTGACAGTGTGGTATGGCAGCTGCACGGCACAGGAGAGGAAACAACTGGCAGGGGTGGTTAAAACTGAACAGGGCATCGTGGGCTGCCCAATTCCTTACCTAGACTCTGTATATGAAGGCCAGGTCAGGAAGAGGGCAAGATCCATCGCCATTTTATTTTATTATTACTTTCTTATATTTCTTATTGTTTCTAACATGGGGGTTGCAATACAAATTTCATTGACATGCTATGCTCAGTGATAATGAAGACGATCTTGAATCTTGAATCTTGAATCTTCACCAAGGAGAACTGATATTAATTTTAGTTGTTGAGAATGTTGGAATTTAATCGGAGAAATTATGGTCAATGAAAAGGGAACTGTCGTACTTTTTTTTTAATTTACAGATTTATTGACATATGCTTTAAGGGAATGTTTCAAAATTCGAATTTAGAGCACTGGTTATCAGACATATGGGGTCGAAATCAATTTCAATCTATCAAATCATACATTTCAAGTTATATCACAGGATAAAGTAACATTCCATGGAGCTGAAATACACTTATCCTCCTACACTACCACACTCGAAAAAAGCCCAGTTTGAAATCGTGGGGAGACATATTACAAGCAATGCGTAATCACTTTAAACTTTGAACAGAAAAACTTTTTTATTGCTGTTATTATTGTTGTTTTGGGAGTGTTTTTTTTTTTTTTTTAGGAATGTAAGATAGGTCATGGTAATAAAGTGGTCATGACCAAGTCATAAAATTGAAGTGTCAAGTGATGAACAACAAAGATTGGTGTATGAAGATACTGAGGTTGACCTTCTTCATTTTATATGTGGGTAAATGTGTTTTGTTTGATTTGCTTTCTGTTTTCTGAGTCCATATTTTTTAGTGATGTGAAGTGTATGTAATTTATATATATAAGAAATCAAAGTAAAATCTATCAATCAAGTACTGCTTTCTGGGGGGATGACAAAGGAAAAGAGTCATCATTACCATCGGTATTCTGAATGGCTGCAGGATTCTTGACAACACAATAGACAGAGCAGAACCAGATTCCCCAATCACAGCGAGGAGCAGAGAGGCACCGCTGCACATCAGAGAGTCGTCCTCAATCAGCCCGTTCAATACAGCCAGAGCAGCCCTCTGGCCTGTCAGTGGATATGCACATGAATCAAAGATTTTGTATCCAAGGGTGTAATTGGGTAAAAGCTCTGTACTCTGGTTTATCTCCTCCACTGCCAGCCTCATAGTCTGAGCCCAGCGAAAAGCCCGGGGATCAAAGCTGTAGCCAAGCACACACAAATGCACACACCACACACCATGAATGGAGAAAGGGACAAATTAAAAGCAAAGACTCGGCTATAATTTGAAGAGTGAATAATTATTTTGATACTCATTTGCATTTGATATTCATTTTGTGCAATACTTTTTACTACTGTTTACTATTTGGCTATTTTATTATTTTGTTATGTATATAATCTTTTTACTGCTCGCTATTTTTATATTTTTATTATGTATAGTTTGTTCTTTATAGTCTTATTTTCACTTATTTCACTGTGTGTAATGCTGCTGCTGCACTGCAATTTCCCAGCTTGGGATAAATAAAGTATATCTATCTATTGCATCTTTACACCGATCTTGTGATGATGTAACCAAGTGGTTTCCTATTGCTTTGTCAGTATTTCCTCATTATTTTTCCCCCAATATGTTACCAAGATGTATTTTTGGTAATGTTTTTCTCCACATATCTGTAATTTGCAAACAATTACCTGATTACAAAAAAAAAATCTTATGTTGAAATGAATTTTTTGAGAAAATTAATATTTTGTTCAATTCCAATTAAGTGCTTGTGTAGCCTACAGCAAATTACTATTTTCGAAACACTACTTGGAATTAATTTGGAAATTATTAGGGAATTACACAAATACAAAATAAAGTATGACCATGTCTTTTTGTGAGATCTTTCTTGAACCTAAATCTGTCACTCACTGTACCTCTCATGCTAAATTATCACTGTGTTCTATAATTTCATAAGTACAAATACAAGTTGAGTGATCTTCAAAAACATGTTTGTTGGACAAAATCAGACACCATTATGATTTACAATCCACAGTTATTAAACTCACCCATTACACTTCACAGGCATTGGTCTGTAGGTGTTGTTGAGGTCTGGCATCTCCTGGTTGTAGTGAAGGGGGAAGATACCCCCAATAACAAAGTCACCCTTGGCCACAAAGGCTGGCTGAAAGCTGTTTAGAAGCATACACACCTTGGCTGCAGATGGGGGTGGAGAGGTGACGCTGGAAATTGGATTAGTTAAAGTGAGGACACAGACAGAATAAAGGAAGGGAAATAAGACAGGTAGAGTCATATTGTTTAACGTCTCCAAAGAGAGAGAAAGAGAGAGAGCAACAAATTCTGCAAGTTATATACAGTGCATGACCATCTCATTCTTGCATCTTATTAACATGTGACATTGGATTGGGCATCAGAAGCCTGATTTACTAGAGTGGGTGGATGCAGATTGGAATCAATGATACATCTGGACAATGATACTGGAATAAAATGTCCTATGAGGAAAGTCATTTCTGTAAATGCCAGTTTATTTGCCAGTTTATTAGGTGCATCTAGTTAAGGCTCATGCAGTTGAATGCAATAAATCCTACCTTCATGAGGGTTACCGTGTCCTGTTTTTGGAAGAAACAGGTTCAGAGGGGTGAGATATTTTGACCTTATCAGCTGTAGTTTGTGTAAAGTGTTATACTGAGGTGTTTCAAATAATGACTGCACCATTTGCCATTTTGTCAAAATCGTCAAAATCTGTTGACACATTTAAATTTGTCATAACATCAAGTGAAAATAATTCCAGAGTTCGACCTGGAAATGTTCCAGTTTCCATTCAATACTGGACCAATTTCAAAGATTATTGTCCCCGTTAGTCACCTAAACACATAATATTTGACTGGAATGTTGATGTTGACCAAGATTGTGGGCCAACAGAATTTTTTTAACTGAGACCCTGCCTTGGATATTATTGCTATATGAATATAGCCATTTACCAAGAATTTATTGGATGTGCTTTGCTTGCCATTCCTGTTCAATCAGAATAAAACATGTATCGAAGGAATATCCAAACTACCTTGAACCATTTGGAATACAGTGGTTCAATTATGTTTTGAAACGTAACAATCTAAAGCATTATCCCCAGCAGTCGAATCACTGTAAGTACGACTGGCATTGAGCGGTAGAAGTTTGAACATGCTGAAGTACACGGTTTTTATTTACACCTGGATATTTTCTTGCAAATAGATGCCTGCAGGTGACTATCCCCCCCTTATTAGTGGGAAAACACAATCAGACCCTAGTGCATGTTACAGCATATGATAGCAATGACATAAAAAAATCAGATTTTATGTATGTTTTCCTAATGGTATGTGTAGGTGCTGTCCAAACTAAGGCCATGTGGTATATTTATATTGAAAAAAAAAATCTTTATTTATATTAAGGCAATCTAAACTAAGCACAGAAAGTAAGAAAATTTGTGTTTGGTGGATTATTCCTTTGGTGTAACCATGCTTCTTGGCAATAAATCTTCTGTTGGAAAGCCAGTTTATTTCCCTTTTAAATGGTGCCACATTTGTAAGCAACAGTGGAATGAGCTGAGTATGTGGGTTGTGCCCATGAAAAATTCAAATATTCAAAAACTTCTTTACCAATGCAAAACATCTTATTTTGCTGTTGCTATTGGCTCTTGATTTGAGCTTCTGGTACCCTCAGGTGCTGACAATCAGGTTAGCACCTGATTGTCAGCACCTTTTCTCACTGGAGGCAATCTCAATGCAGAGTTCAAGGGGTTTTAACAGACTCTAACAGACAGAACAGGTCCAGACGAGGTCCAAAGGTGGAGTAGGATGATCCAAGGTCTCCACGAGGAGTACAGACAGACAGGATACAGACGAGGGTTTGAGTGGTCGGTTTTCCACATAGGTCTCACAGGGAGAGCGGACTGGGACAGGTCAGGGTACTGAGCACAAAATGAAACAAGACAAACTGATAGACTAGGCATGAAGGTCTTTGTCGTTACCACAGTAGTAGGCAGACGATTCAACAAATACCGGTAGATTGTCCAGGGTTCCTATACTGTGTAGCTATGTGGTCTTGATTGTATGATTGAGCACACCTGTGCTCAACCTGGGGGGAGCCTGGCCCGACCTGTCAGCCACCCCCTCGAGTAATGCCACTCACGAGATAGACGGGAGAGACAGACCGGAGGCCAAGCAATCATTTGATTATCGACAGGTGTTTTGAACAGACACTGCACTAGTTTTAATCACATATCTTTGTGTTGTAATATTAAAAATTCATGCTGGCATACAAGAATGCAAACCTTTGTGAAATACTGTAGCCCCCAGTGCTAGCTTTCCTCACATGGAAGCAGTTTTCCCAAGTCATACAGCTATTGACAGAATATTACAACTAATCACATTATAATTAAATTTTTCATTTAAATAATACGGTACTGTACTATATATTAATATACTGCAAACTTTATTATATTGCATGTTGAGTAAAGTGGAACAGAATTTATTAATGGTTCAAGGGTTATATTTGATCTGTACTTTTAGTGCATTAGTTACAGTAAATGTTAATGACAGCAATAAACGTCTGGGGATGGAGACATTTTTTTTTGATAGTGAATGGAATTTGCACCAAAAAAATAAAATAATAATAATCTAATGCTAGTAATACAGTATTTTTTTTTTGTTTGAATTTAAAATTGCTAATGTACACGAATGTTGAAAAAATTGTAAATTTGTTTAGAAATGTTGAAATATTAAAGTTTTTTTTATTTATATTTGGAAATTAAACACAAACATCAGATTCAGACATTACATTTTGTTTGTTTGTTTTAGTCTCCAAATGTACTTTAGACAAAACAATGACGTGTATGTAGGACTGAATAAACTGGTCTGAAAAAGGTATTTAGTTATGGTTCTTAGAGGCATTAATTATTCATCATTTTTACATATGTGTTCTTTGACGTATATATACTTTTAATTAATTGAAGCATGTCCCCAAATTGTCATGACCCGTGCCTTGCACGCCGGTTTTTGTTAAGTGTTCTCTTGTTGATTTTGCCTCATTCAGTTTGTAAGTGTTCATTGTAGTGTCTTTGTTCAGGTTCGTTTCTCTGTGTATTCCTAATGTCTTCTAGTCATGCCATGTTTTATGTGCTTGAGTTTCTAGTCTTGTCTTAGTCTATAGTCATGCCACGTTTTATGTAAGAGTTTTGTATTGTCTTAGTTCTCTACCCTTGCCCTGTCTTGTTGGTATTTTTGTTAAGTTTCCCATTGTGTCTTGTCTTTGCCTGGTTTTCGTTACTTCCTGTTTTATTTTGAAGGTTCATGTTATGTGTCCTTTTGTTACTTTATTTCCTGTGTTTTCTCTCCCGTGTGATTGTCTGATCGTTTCCACCTGTGCGTCATTAGTGTTTGCCCCTAGTGTATTTAAGTCCGTGTCTTCCCTTTGTCCTTGTCGGTTCGTTGTCTGAGAAACCATAGTCAAAGTCATAGTCTAAGTTATCGTTATAATTCTTGCCATAGTCCCATAGTGAGTGTTTGTTGTGTTGTTTCTTTGTCATGTCCGAGTCTGGTTTCACGTAAGTGTTTCTGTGCTGTGTTAACTTTGTTCACGTCCGTGTCGTGTTTCATGTGTATGTCTCCTTGGTTTGCCTTTGTCCTTTGTTTCAGTCCCTGTAAATTTGTTTCTTGTCTTTGTTCTTGTCCACGCTGTGTTCTCTGTGAGTTTTCCTCTTATTATTTGCATAGTCAAGCTTTGTTTTGTTTTCGCTAACTATAGCCGAATTTCAGTTCCTTGTTAGATTGTCCCTTGGTTTTGTTTTATTTAATAGTAGTGTTGTCTCCCTCCGAGTTCTCAAGAAGTGATTTTGTTTCTGTTGTTTTGTTAGTTAAGTTCTCAAGGTCTTTCATAGCTTTTGTGTTTTCCTCCTTCGGGAGCGCTTTCTGTTCTTTATTTTATTTATAGTTTATTCCTAGTCATGTCATTAGTCCTGCCCCAGTTCATGTAATTGAGTTTCTATTCTTGTCTTGTTATAGTTCTGCCACAGTTTATGTAATTGAGTTTGTAGTCTTCTTTTGTTATAGTCCGCCACGTTTTGTGTTAGAGTATCTGTGCTGCCCCTGTCTCATCCATGCCCCATTGTGTTTTGAGTTAGCGTGTTTCCATCACTCAGTTTTTTTCCCCCTCAGTGTTCCCTTGTTGTGTGTATAGCCCTTGTCCCTAGAGTGTGTGTTTTATTATAGTTTCCTTACTTGTAGATTTTCGTTGTGACTCAATAAACGTATTAATTTGATTCTAGTGCATTCCTTAGTTTGTCTGTGTTCATGTCCTTCCAGTCGTGAGTGGTTTTCCGTGTCTTGTCTGTGATCATGTCCATGCCACGTCTCATGTAAGTGTTATCTGGTCTTGTCTTTGTTTGTGTTACCATGCCATGTACCTTGTCAATGTTTTCCCATAGTGTCTTACCATAGTCTATGTCCCCTTTGTTTGTCTGCACCTGGGTTCAACCCTGAGATTCCCCTCATAGTTTCCCTAGTTCCCCCCTTCCTGACACAAATATAAGCAAATCATATTCTTAAAACACTTTTTTCTGCAAATAGTCAAAATAATCTTTTTCACAGCACTTACATGTACTTACATATGAAATTATAAACAAGGAATGATAATTCATACTATTACAGAAATCATTTCCGTCCATGTTTTTCTGCCACAGTACAACACATCTTTCATCTCTTCCATCTCTAAAGTCATGTTAAATAGAATATTTATTCATTAAATGTCACACCTGTAGATATATACCAATGCTACCAAACCTATACTTGTGTATGACTGCTTCTGTAGTACATTACATAAAAGTTAGGTAAAATCATCTTTTAAAATTAAGTGATCATAAGCTTTTGTTCACCGTTTTCCCCATGACATGTTTCTTGGTATTTGTCTCTGGCTTGATCAATATTATGTAGCATTTAGGTGCAAAAATGCTAATTAATAAGCCAAATGCTGAAGATAAAATTGCAAATATTTCCACAGCTACAGTGAACTTCCCAGGAGAGCTGACGTACGCTGGGATAAAGGTGATCCAGACAGCGCAAAATATCAGCATGCTGAAAGTGATAAATTTAGCTTCATTGAAGTTATCAGGCAACTTTCTTGCTAGAAATGCCAGGACCAAACATATTATTGCGAGGATCCCTATGTACCCCAGAACTGCATAGAAAGCAGCCTCAGAGCCTGTGTTACATTCTAAAATGATCTTCTTATTGCTGTATTTGAAAACCATGTCTGGGAATGGTGGGTTTAACTTGAGCCACAACACACAAATCACTATTTGAATCAAAGTACAGGAGCAAACTATGATCCTTTGCTGTGCAGGACCAAAATTTCCTGCAACTTTGTTGCCAGGAACTGTGGCTTTGAAAGCTGTAACAACAACAATAGTTTTTCCCAAGACACAGGAAATGCAAAGTGCAAATGTCACACCAAAAGCTGTGTGGCGCAGCATGCACGTCCAGACTGTGGGTCTGCCGATGAACGTGAGGGGACAGAGAAAACACAAAAACAGAGAAAACAAGAGGAAACAGCTCAGCTCTGAGTTGCTGGCTTTTATCACGGGAGTTTCTCTGTAGCGGATAAAGATCATCATTGTGGCCAGCGCCAGGGAGGCCCCCAGCAGGGATACAACTGTGATAGCTATTCCCATCGGCTCGTGATATGTTAGGAATTCAATTGTTCTAGGAACACACTCATCTTTTCTGTCATTAGACCAGTATTCCTGTGGACAGGGGGTGCAGTCAGCTGCACCTATAAACATAATGAATCAGTTCAGTGTCTGCCCCTTCAGCAAATATTTGATATTTGACTACATAAATCACATGTACTAGAATGGACATTTTGAGAAAATGAAAAGAAGAGGAAAAAATACAATGAAATTTAAAGCATGAAAACTGGGAAGCAATACTGACAATAATATTTTAGACATGAAATACATGCAAAGACTAAGTACATGACATTGATATTATCACCATATTGCTCTGATATTGATATGTCAATGTTTGTTTAGTATGGAACACACGCTTTTGATACCTGTCAAGTTGGCTATCGTTCCATCAGCACATGTGATACAGTCAAAACAGCAGGGTGGTTTTCCCTTTATTTGAGCTTTCCTGGTTCCTACTGGACAAACATTAGCACACACCGATGTCGGAACCTGAGAAAAAAAAAACAACATTTAAACATTTTAAAATATAACAATAGCACAGCTACATTAAGTTGACATTATGTTTAAAAAGAAAACATGGTTCAAACTCTCCAAGCTTACTGTATGAGAAAAATGTCTTCATGATTACCATTTTCCCTGTCCTCCACACAATTTCTTTCTCCTGGATGCTGAGCTTATAATCACCATTAGCAGCAGAAGCAAAATGACCAAGTGTGACATGTTGCACTTGCCCATCTATCAGCTGCCAGTTAATAACATCATAAGAAGCAGGAGGGTCACCATTGACATCAAAAAAGATATTATCCCCAAATAGATTCCTAAAATTGACCCTTTGTAGATGATCAGTGACCTGAGAAAAGGGATAGGTAGATGGTGTTTATATTAGTAAGACATTCATTGTTTGTTTGCAGACCTTTGGACACATTGCAGATTTTACTTGTACTGTTTCTCACCTGTTTGGGATGAATTTCTGATATATTCAAACATGGCCTCACTGTTTTTTCTCCAACTGGATGGCAGAAAACCAGCTGATGGAGCGCATGTGCAACGGCATAAACTGCTTTATACACATTATAGGACACTCTGAGCTGTGTGACATTGAAGAACACATCCTGGGAATTCATAAGTGTCTCATTGCCTTTGCATATTACAATTGTTGCCTCGGTACTGGTGTGTCCAGGTGAAACAGGTCTACATCCCACCATAATTTTCCAGAAGTCCCTCACAAATGCTGCACTTAGATCAGAATAAGGATTAATACCTGTAAGAAATGGTTTAAGGTTCGGAATAGCCATCTTTTGCACCACAAATCCTAGGGCTCCACCAAAAGCTTGGTAGATTTCAGGTGTGGAAGGTTGATTTGCAGTTATCCAGGCCTCACTGCCAATCCACTGAATTCCTGTAATGTTCTGTCTCACAACCTCTTTCATCAAAGGGTAAAAGTCACCCTCTGGAACAAAAGCAAGGATGACTTTGGCAGTTGACTGCTTGATCATTTCCACAACCTCAAGAATTTTATCCATAGTGTACGTACGTAGAATTGTCCCGACAAATGCAATACAAACCCCGAGCTTTCTGACCTCTTCAGTAAAAGCCAGGATCCCATTCCGCCCATAGTCATTGTCTGACTGTATGGCCCCAATCCACTGCCAGCCAAAACGTTTGACCAATGCTGCCAAAGCTTTTGCCTGGAAGTAGTCGCTGGGGATTGTTCGAAAAAACGTCGGATATTTAGCTCTGTCACTCAGGCAGGCACATGTTGAGAAGTAACTTACCTAGAAAAAGAACACCAAAACAAACCTGGAAAAAGTCTCAAAACAAGCACCACAAAAGAATCAAATATCACAGAACAGCAATGCAATAAAACATCTCATTTAATCTCTTACTACTGGCACTTGAAATGGTCCAAGAGCTCCGGCCACAGCTAAAGACTGAGATGATCCTGCCTCTGCTATGACTGCAGATATAGCTGGAGGACAAGGTGCAGTCAATTCTATCTCCTCTGGTCTACTAGCCAGTGTAAGTGCAGCACGCAGTGTATTTGTAGGAGAAGAGCAAGAGTCGACAATCCTATAGCCAAGAGATATATTTGGTAGTAGAGCAGAATCTTTGTTGATTTCTTCAATTGCAAATATCATCACTTGGGTCCACCGAAAAGCTCGCAGGTCAAATCTAAAAAGGTTTTGGTGATCGAAATAGGTTGCAAGATTAAAAAGCTGCTGCTGTACATGTACATGCAATCGAAAAATGTATAAGATGAAGAGTGACAAGTATGAAGTATGGAAAAGTCAGATATATTACCGTGCACACTTCACTCCAAATGGTTCGCTCTCGAAAGTAGAAGTGCTACTTATGTCCTTGTTGAAAACGGGGAAAATCCCCCCAATCATTATGTCTCCCTGCTTGAACAAACTTGGCATATTAAACCTACCAAATAGCTCACAGCCAGAAACTGTGTTTAGGAATAGAACAAACAGAGATAACATAATAGCTCTGTGCAGCTCATGTATGTTTGCTAGGCATTGTAGAAAAGAGATCATCTCTTATAACAACTGCATCAGATGCAGATAGATGTGCTCTCTTCATAAAAGGTTAATTAATTTCCCACAGGGCAGAGCAATCTAAGATGGGTTTGTAAGGGATGGGTTTGGCAATGCGCTTGACTGCATAAACAAACTTTGCTGTAAACAATTTTCAAACCTGAGATTCTACGGACTTTGTTGTTCTTTGATTGTGTTAATTTGGACTACACCACTTAATAGATTTTGGTTGGTAATAACACAATGCTTCATAATAAACACTGTCTGTGTGTTTCTGTGATGCTGTAACTGCTGCTGAAATGATTCTTCTGATAAAATGAAGCATAACATTCATTAAGTAAGTGATTATCATCAGAAATCTTATGCATTGTTTTGCAGACTGGCCAAAGTAGAGATATTGATAAATCCAGTCAGGTCAGATGCTGTTAACAGCTGTGGGAAGAGCATTATGTTTTTGGGGTTGTCTGTACATCCGTCTGTATGTCCATAAATATGTGCGTCTATACAAATGTCCAATTCTTGTGAATGTGTTAGGAACACCTTCACGTAATTTCTTCAAAATCAGCACCAACGTCAGCCTGAGTGAAGGATGGATTGATAGATTTTGATGGTCAAAGGTCGAGATTACTGTGCCCTCAAAAAACACGTTTCTTCCCTGAGGACCAAGTAGGACCTCCTATTTCATCTATACAGTGGACAATAGCCAACAAGCGTCCACTGTGAAAGGGAAAGCCCTGATTGTCTTGTGTAGAGATGGGGCCAGGAAAACTGATAGCAGATGACTTCCACTTTGTGTAGCCAGTGAAGTAAGAGGATACGCTACTTCAGTGTTTAATTTATAACCAAGTCAATAAATTGAGTACATATAGAGATGATACACCTTAATTAAAACAATAAATATCGTAAATGGCCTCATTATAGTGGAACCTAGATACCATGCTGTGATCCCATTGTGTTTTCCAAGCAAAACTCAGTTTACTTAGATTTCAAGTGTGGTATCCTGTTACATTATGTGCTTGTGCGATCCTTGATTCTTATGTTTGCATCCTTTTGCATATCTTCTGCACAGGATCACTGATTGGCTGCACAATAAAGTTGATTAACAACTGCCTTGCCAGTGGATACTTTGATGGCAGTTGTTGATGGAGGGAAAATGTTTTGTGCTGTCTATATTACTCACTTTTATGCTTTTTAAAAAGTCTGTCTGACGCCACCCCATAAAAAAATTGTGAGGGGAAACATTTCGGTAATGTTTATCAAATCATCAAAGAAGAATGGGACAAAAACTGAGACAGTGTGTTAAATTAACCCATCGCAACAAATAAAAGGTTGTGAAATCCACCAACATTGATTACTTCTAATTTATCTCTTCGACCATGCGATAAAATTGGTTTATTTGTTGTCACATTAAGGTCAATGGTTTCGGAGGAGACTTCAGAACTAAAGATTAAAGAGCTCTTGCTGGCAACTTCCCTATCAAATGTTTTTTGGAGTTTCGTTCAGGCCTGAATATAATAATATAACACTTCGGGAAAAAAATGCATGCCAGCAAACCAAAACTGGAGGCCAGGATGGCAAATATTTCCACAGCTACAGTGAACTTCCCAGGAGAGCTGACGTACGCTGGGATAAATGCGATCCAGACTGCGCAGAATATCAGCATGCTGAAGGTGATCAGTTTGGCTTCATTAAAGCTGTCTGGCAGCTTTCTGGCAAGAAAAGCAAGTATAAAACACAAGACAGCAAGAAGTCCGATATAACTCAGCACAGCCCAGAATCCAACAGCTGAACCCAGGGCACACTCCAAGATTATCTTTTCTTTATAGTACTTCATATTCATCTTTGGGAATGGAGGGTTGATTGTCAGCCAAAGTATGCAGATCACAACCTGAATGAGGGTAAGAGTCAGAACACTGAGCCTCTGCTGTATAGGACCAAACCATTTCATGACATTTCTGCCTGGAAGTGTGGCTCTGAAGGCCATTAAAACAACAATAGTTTTCCCAAGAACACAAGAGATGCAGAGGACAAAGGTGATGCCAAACGCTGTGTGTCGCAGCATGCAGGACCACTCGGAGGGCCGGCCGATGAAGGTCAGAGAGCACAGGAAACACAGTTTTAAGGAGAATAGTAGCAGGAAGCTCAGCTCAGAGTTGTTGGCTTTTACGATTGGAGTCTCTTTATGAGTCAAAAAAATTATTGATGTCAGAAAAGATAGAAAAACGCCTACACAGCCAAATCCTGTTAAAACTGCTCCCATGATCTCTTTGTAGGAAAGGTATTCAACAGGTTTTGGAAGACATTGCTCTTTCTTTTCATTTGGCCAAAATTCAGGTGAGCAGCTCAAACAATCTGGAGAATCTGTAAAGTAAGTGAAATCAAACAGAAATACAAATGTTCCACGTAAATATAGAAGATATTCTTCAAAATATTATTATATTTTATCTATCTTCTTATTAATCCTTAAACAAGAAAACAAACATGACATGAATAAATGTGAATAAACTTGAAATCCTTACTCACTTGTCTGATTACTTATTGTTCCCTCAGGACACTCAAAGCAGTCGAAACAGCACACAGGCTTAAACTTGTTCATTGCTTTACGGGTCCCTGGTGGGCACGGTTCTCTGCAGACAGACCTTATCGCCTGATAAGGCAAAACACACATGTATACAAAAATACAACAACATTCAAAGAAAAAAAACAAATTTACACAGAAATTTCATTCTGTATCATGTCCAGACCACCTCTCCACCCTACATATTTCATCTGTGTGAGGACTGACACCTGCGTGGTCAGCTCACGTGGCGGCCCGTAGGTATATGTAGGGTGCAGAGAAAGTCTCCCCAGACATGGATTACACATGCAACTTTTCATTCAATTTACCTCATCGCTGCTTCCTCCCCAAACTATTTTGATGTTGTCTTTGAGTTTGAATTTTTTCCCATCTGGAAAAGAGGTATCATATTGACCAATACTGACAATCTCAACAGAGCCATCTTCTTTCATCTGCCAGTTCACTAAATCATACTGGGCAACTGAGTCTCCATTTTCATCAAAGAAAACCTTGGCCCCATTCTGTGTTGTGAAGTTCACATACTTAATATGTTCCAACACCTACAGAGAGCCAATCAACACATTTAAGTATACATTCACCTTACAAGCAAAACAGAACCCATCAAGACATTTAGTGTTCTAAATGAATACCCAACATTTTAAATTTTTGCATTGACCACAATAATGAAAACATTAATTACTACATACTATGCCTGAATAAATCTATCAGAACTTACTAGTTTAGGACGAACTTGGCTCTTGTTCACACAGGGCTTTCCCGTGGTTGGATTCGAGCCATTTTTGCATTGCAATAGTGTGTGAAGTGCATATGCAACCAAGTACACAGCTTTGTACACATTGTTCTCAGCCCTGAAATGTGTCACGTCTGTGTAGTCACTGGAGACTGTCCTGAGATCCTCTGTGCCCGTGCACATAGCAGAGGTATTTGATGGAGAGAAGCTGCAGTCGAAGAATTTCTCCCAGATAGCTGCAATTACAGCGCTCTGTGGTTCATCAGAAGGTTTCAGGCTTAGTAAGAATTCACCGAGACCTGGTATGGATGCCTGAGGGAGAGCAAAGCCCATTGCCCCCTGTAAAATGTTTTGTCTCTCAATAGAAGACAGGTCTGCTTGTGTGATCCAAGACTCACTGCCAAGCCACTGCTTCCCAGTTATGTTATAATTCTCCATTTCTGACAGGAACGATTTGGTAAAAGACAAGGACATAAACAACAGGACCACCTTTGACGAGGATTCCCTTAGTGTCTGTGCAATAGTATTTAACTTTGAGAGGACATGAGATGTGTCAGAGTAAGGTAATCTGTATTCAACACATATGCCCACTTTCTTTGCTTCCTTAGTGAATTCAGCTGTGCCTGTCTCTGAGTACAGTTCTTCAGAATAAATGATCCCAACCCAGCGCCAGTCAAAGTATTTCATGAGCTGCACCAGACCGATGATTTGAAATTGATCACTTGGCACAGTTCTGAAGAATGTAGGGTAGAGTCTTTTGTCACTCAAACAAGCACAGGTTGAAAAATGGCTAACCTTCAATGAAAAAAACAAACAAACAAACCTTAAATACAATACATAGATATATTTGTAAATATGGAAATATGCATAAATGAACAGGACAATGAAATTGGACAATTTGCAGTTCTTTCCCAATCTTTTTTTTCTCACCTGTGGAATGGATAATGGGCTTAATATGATGTTTATGTCCTTACTCACTCCAGAAGATGAATGGCCTAAGAGAGCCTGGACCTGACCACTGCAGCCCTTTGAATCCTCTCCACTTACAGCTTCGATGGCTGCTATAGCCTATAGCCCAGACTCGCGTTGGGAAGGAGCTTAGTATCTCTATTGATCTCCTCCACGGTAAAAATCACTGTCCGGGCAAACTTCAATTCCCTGTCGTTCCATCTGCAGACACAGTGGTTAAGTGTTGACACATTGATAAACTGATAAACATGTTATTACAGCTGATCATTTTGCATTACATCAGATTGGCACATTAAACTTGCTATTTAATTCTGACATTACATACATGTTTTACATATATTAAGCACACTTACTTTTTGCAGTATGTATATGGAAGTGCCTGGTAGCCATTGTCTATCAATGTTTGTGTTCTACTCATAGAGAAAACTCCTCCGATAATGAGATCACCTTCTTTTGAAAATTCCATGAACCCTGTTTGCCCGATTATTTTGCATGTTTGGTTCTCTGATTTTGTCCTTGCCAGAAGAGTGATTAAGATAAAGGCAATCCAACCCATCATGAGCCCTCCCCTTCACTGAAGCAATTCTGACCTGGGAGGGGACCTTTATAACTTTTTGTACCATAAGACATCATCGGTACGAAAGATAATTTGGTTCTTCCACACTTAACTGCACTTCTAAGGAACTGATCCTGGTGGTGTCCAAGACAAAGCCTGATTTACCTTTTCTCTGAGAATCAAGTGTTGAATTCGAAAAAAAAAAAAAAAATGGAATCTGATACATTAAGATGCACAACATTATATTTATTTAACTGCTTCAGGTGGTCCTCAGACATCCACTGAGAGATGACTGCCAGGCATGTAGAGATTCATGCTCCCACTTAGTGACTTGTTGCAAAGAGCAAAGAGGAGGGCAGGTCGGCTGAGCCTGCCAAGAAGTAAATTTGCACAGTGATGGACAGTGATTAGTGAAGCCACAGGGTTCAGAAACAGATTTATCCCCAAGTTACCCACTAGGAGTTGTCCTTGAGCTAGGGTGTGAAAAGGCAGAGTGCAGAACCTGAGACTCCCGGTTCTTGGAAGGTGGAGAGGGGGATCCGGTGGTTCATTGTGTCAAACGCAGCTGAAAGGTCTATCAGAATGACAATGGAAAAGACACTGAATGCTTTAGCTGCAGTGAGTCCTTCTGTGATGGCAAGGAGGGCAGTCTCAGCAGAGTGGCCTGCCTTGAATCTAGACTGATGTGGGTCAAGAAGTTTGTTCTGGTGGAGAAATGCATAAAGTAAATTGATTGAAGACAGCACCCAAATGTTTCAGAAGAAGAAGCAGGACAGAGCTGTAATCCTTTCCATCAGGAAGGTTGAGTTGGTGTTTTTTTTAGAACACAGGTCCCTGTGTAAAACACCCCCCCCCCCCAAAAAAAAAAAACAACCTGAATGCAGTCCTTTGCAAATGACCCGAATTTACCATTAATGGTTCTATATAGTGTACCCGAGCCCATGTAGTAATATCATTTATACAATCATGTGCTTCACAAAGTGGTGAACTTCACCCCATCCTTGCTTGTGAACGATTATCCCTTTGAGGATGCCCCTTTCATACGCGATCATGATGCTATCACCTGTTACCAATCAACCTGTTTACCGATGGAATGATTTTTGAAGATTCTACAACTTTCCTAGTCGTTTGCACACGTCCCACATCGAGAACTGCACTGAAAGGGTAACTTGGAGAGAATCTGTGTCTGAACTTTGTGGGGTCCCTTGGGGTTCTGTTTTGGGTTCTTTTCTCTTTCCACCAAGTCACTTGGCTGTGTTATTCAATCTGCATAGCTGTGGTCTTTCCTTCCATAGCTATGCAGAGGACATTCAACTAATTATGTCTTTTACCTTGTCTGAAACCCAGGTGGGAGCATGATCGATCATCTAAGTGCTTGGCTGACCTCTCACGGTGGATGTTTACACAGCACCTGAAGCTCAACATCAACAAGGAGTCGGGTCAAAGGAGTTCTTAAAGGAGTTCAGCTGTTCGTGCACTTGCATGATTTTTGCAGTTTTCGGGTTGATTCCACATGGTGGAATGTACTTATTGTAACTCACTTTGAATATAAACGTCAGCCAAGTAAATATCTTTTAATGTAACAACTTGGTATGAAAAGCTGACACTTTTGATTGAGTCAGTCCCACCTGTAATGATGAGGGAGCTGTGTACAATTGAACACCTTTTTTTCTGCTCATCAGCATGGCGCCTATAGCCCTGTCCTGCTCCATGTTCCTCCCTCCCTGTGTATTCCATCCAATGATCTTGAACAAAAACTTCACAACATGTTAGTCATACAAAATCTGACTCTGTTTATTCAAAACAGTAAATTAAATCCTCCTTAAAGGGGCCTTAAAGGGGCTTAGAGGGTAAATACGGACTGAATGATGAATATTTAATGATGCAAAAGGCAATGATCAAGAGTTAGAAAGTCTGATGAATGGAAATACACATAACGTAATTTTGCAAAAGATAGTTCACATTCCAATTTATTTGGCGCACCTAGTTAAAAAACTAATGCATTTGAATGTGATTAATTCCACCTTCATGAGGGTTGTAATGTTCCATTCTGGAGAGAGGTGCTGATTCAACTTTATAGTCGTTTTGGAGGCTACAGTAGTGTTTATAATTGTTCTCACTCAGTGTAACTGGAAGTTGCTAACAAGATGTGTATGGTATATGCGAAGCTTCATGTTGAAAAATTATGCTGAAGAGGTATCAAGTGCCTTGAATTGTGACTCCAAAGGGTCCTGACCAAGCAAACATATTTGAGGAGTTGGGAGTGAGAATATGTTGGGTTGTTACATTAAGATGAGATAAAATATGACAATTTTTTATGAATCCCACAGCAGGGAAATTTGCAGTGGTACAGCAGCAAAGGGGGTTGTGTAATAGAAGGAAGTATCGATGTCAATCAGTGTCACCAAGAGTATTTTTGACTGGTTTTCTATGTCGGTTTACAGGCCATCACCTATTTGGTGTGCCAAATGATTTAGACCCATATCAGTGTGGTAGAGTGCAAAGGATATAAAGGGGTACTTCTGTACCTTGATTCAGAGTACATTATGCCATCGAGAGCTATTGTCACTAAACACATTGAACAACACCATGGCTCAGTGTCTTCATGCTGTTGTAAATGTATATTACTACATTAAATACATTAAATATCAAGAAAACTGCACAGCAAAAATGTTGTCTTTGACAATTGTGGACCTCCAGGGTAACGCAAGGCTGATACGTAGCACAGTTAGATTTCACGAGTGGTTCCCTGTAGAAATGTTATGTCCTTGCACCTCTGGCACATCTTTTATACAGGGGCACTGATTGGCTGAACAAGAAAGTTTCTCAATCACAATTTTGAACAACATTAATATAATGTAGTTATAAACTAAATGTAACTGTCAAATGATCTAATAAAATAGGACAAAGACTGAGTCAGAGTCAGTGTCATTTATTCAACACATTACAACAAATAAAAGGTCATGAATTACATCAATGCCATGTTTTTCTACTTTATCTCTCAGACTATACAATAAAATGGGTTTATTTGTTGTCACAGTGAGGAATAAAATCTTGGATTTAAATATAGATCAGAGAGTTCTTGGTGGTATTTTACCCATCAAATGTTTTTTGGAGTTTTGTTCAGGCCTGAATATAATAATATAACACTTCGGGAAAAAAATGCATGCCAGCAAACCAAAACTGGAGGCCAGGATGGCAAATATTTCCACAGCTACAGTGAACTTCCCAGGTGAGCTGACATATGCTGGGATAAATGCGATCCATACTGCGCAGAATATCAGCATGCTGAAGGTGATCAGCTTGGCTTCATTAAAGCTATCTGGCAGCTTTCTGGCAAGAAAAGCAAGTATAAAACACAAGACAGCAAGAAGTCCGATATAACTCAGCACAGCCCAGAATCCAACAGCTGAACCCAGGGCACACTCCAAGATTATCTTTTCTTTATAGTACTTCATATTCATCTCTGGGAATGGAGGGTTGATTGTCAGCCAAAGTACACAAATCACAACCTGAATGAGGGTGAAAGTCAGAACACTGAGCCTCTGCTGTATAGGACCAAACCATTTCATGACATTTCTGCCTGGAAGTGTGGCTCTGAAGGCCATTAAAACAACAATAGTTTTCCCAAGAACACAAGAGATGCAGAGGACAAAGGTGATGCCAAACGCTGTGTGTCGCAGCATGCAGGACCACTCGGAGGGCCGGCCGATGAAGGTCAGAGAGCACAGGAAACACAGTTTTAAGGAGAATAGTAGCAGGAAGCTCAGCTCAGAGTTGTTGGCTTTTACGATTGGAGTCTCTTTATGAGTCAAAAAAATGATTGATGTCAGAAGAGACAAAAATACGCCAACACAGCCAAATCCTGTTAAAACTGCTCCCATGATCTCTTCGTAGGAAAGGTATTCAGATGGTTTTGGAAGACACTGATCTTTCTTTTCATTTGGCCAAAATTCAGGTGGGCAGCTCAAACAATCTGGAGAATCTGTAAAAAAAAAACGAAATCATATAGAAATATAATTACACACACTTAAATATAGAAAATATTCTTCTAAAATATTATTACATTTGATCTATCTTCTTATACATCCTTAGAATAAATATGAGAACAAACATGAATAAACGTGAATAAACTTGAAATCCTTACTCACTTGTCTGATTGCTTATTGTTCCCTCAGGACACTCAAAGCAGTCGAAACAGCACACAGGCTTAAACTTGTTTATTGCTTTACGGGTCCCTGGTGGGCACGGTTCTCTGCAGACAGACCTTATCACCTGATAAGGCAAAACACACATGTTGAACCTCAAAAATACAACAAAATGTTTTGTATGTAACTGACATTGCAAAGTTTAAAATGTGACTATGAAGTAAAGACTGTCCTTCAAAAAAAAAATAAAAATTTACACAGAAATTTCTGTATCATGTCCAGACTACGTCTCCACCCTACATATTCCATATGTGTGATGACTGACACCTGTGCAGTCAGCTAACATGGACTAACTCTTTAGACATATCACCTGCAGTCTCCCCAAACATGGCTTACACATGCAACTTTCAGTTCACTTTACCTCATTGCTGTTTCCTCCCCAAACTATTTTGATGTTGTCTTTGAGTTTGAATTTTTTCCCATCTGGAAAAGAGGTATCATATTGACCAATACTGACAATCTCAACAGAGCCATCTTCTTTCATCTGCCAGTTCACTAAATCATACTGGGCAACTGAGTCTCCATTTTCATCAAAGAAAACCTTGGCCCCATTCTGTGTTGTGAAGTTCACATACTTAATATGTTCCAACACCTACAGAGAGCCAATCAACACATTTAAGTATACATTCACCTTACAAGCAAAACAGAACCCATCAAGACATTTAGTGTTCTAAATGAATACCCAACATTTTAAATTTTTGCATTGACCACAATAATGAAAACATTAATTACTACATACTATGCCTGAATAAATCTATCAGAACTTACTAGTTTAGGACGAACTTGGCTCTTGTTCACACAGGGCTTTCCCGTGGTTGGATTCGAGCCATTTTTGCATTGCAATAGTGTGTGAAGTGCATATGCAACCAAGTACACAGCTTTGTACACATTGTTCTCAGCCCTGAAGTGTGTCACGTCTGTGTAGTCACTGGAGACTGTCCTGAGATCCTCTGTGCCCGTGCACATAGCAGAGGTATTTGATGGAGAGAAGCTGCAGTCGAAGAATTTCTCCCAGATAGCTGCAATTACAGCGCTCTGTGGTTCATCAGAAGGTTTCAGGCTCAGTAAGAATTCACCAAGACCTGGTATGGATGCCTGAGGGAGAGCAAAGCCCATTGCCCCCTGTAAAATGTTTTGTCTCTCAATAGAAGACAGGTCTGCTTGTGTGATCCAAGACTCACTGCCAAGCCACTGCTTCCCAGTTATGTTATAATTCTCCATTTCTGACAGGAACGATTTGGTGTAAGACAAGGACATAAACAACAGGACCACCTTTGACGAGGATTCCCTTAGTGTCTGTACAATAGTATTCAGCTTGATTTTGTTCGTCTTAGAGTAAGGTAATCTGTATTCAACACATATGCCCACTTTCTTTGCTTCCTTAGTGAATTCAGCTGTGCCTTTCTCTGAGTACAAGACTGAAGAATAAATGATCCCAACCCAGCGCCAGTCAAAGTATTTCATGAGCTGCACCAGACCGATGATTTGAAATTGATCACTTGGCACAGTTCTGAAGAATGTAGGGTAGAGTCTTTTGTCACTCAAACAAGCACAGGTTGAAAGATGACTAACCTTCAAAGAAACAAAGAACATGTTTAATACCATGTAAAAAACACGTAAAAAATGGAAATATGCATAAACAAATAGAAGAATTCAAATTTGACACTTCAGTCTATCACCATTTATTCTCACCTGTGGAATGGATAGTGGGCTTAGTATGATGTTTATGATTTTACTCACTCCAGAAGATGAATGGCCTAAGAGAGCCTGGATCTGACCACTGCAGCCCTTTGAATTCTCTCCATTTACTGCATCTATGGCTGCTCGTATCAGGTTTTCGCTCCCACAGCCGTTAAACAGCCTATAACCCAGACGCACGTTAGGAAGGAGCTTGGTATCTTTGTTGATCTCCTCCACGGTAAAAATCACTGTCCGGGCAAACTTCAATTCCCTGTCGTTCCATCTGCAGACACAGTGGTTAAGTGTTGACACATGACTGACAAACATGTTATTTCAGCTGATCATTTTGCAATACATCAAGTCGGCACACAAAACTTGCTATTTTCCTTTAACATTGCATACATGTTTTATATATTTTAAGCACAGTTACTTACTTGTTGCAGTATGTATATGGAAGTGCCTGGTAGCCATTGTCAATCAATGTGCGTGTACTGCTTATAGAGAAAACCCCTCCAATAATAAGATCACCTTCTTTTGAAAATTCCATGAATCCGGTCTGCCCGACCATTCTGCATGTTTCATTCTCTGATTCTGTCCGTGCCAGCAGAGTGAATAAGATGATAGTTATCCAACCCATCACGAACCACCCTCCCCTTCACTGAAGCAGGTCTGACCAGGGAACTGACCTTTATAGCATTTTCTACCATGAGAGAGACATAACCAGCCAATGTGAGCACACTCACAAATCTCTAAAGATCATTTCATTTTTCACACATCACTGCACGTTTAAGAAACTGATGCAGCTGACTGACATGTAGAAGACAGAAGGCCTGATTTACCCTTCTTTTTGTCAGAATCAATCTTCAGTATATAACAGTATTTTTAGACAGTAAAATATATTTAATTTGTTGTGGATACATGATGTACTGCACAGTATTTTGTTGAGAATACATTTTTGACCATGATATAACTAGTATGTCATGATGTTGTTGAGACCTGGCTACCTTATTCTGCACTCTGGTATCAAATGATCAAATAAATAATCCAACAATACAGAAGATATTTTTTGTTGAAGTTCTTAATAAAAATAATTAATTCATGCTTCATTCATATCTAAACTGAGGTAAAAATGACACATTCAGTTTCATTTCAGTGTCACTCATGCATAACTCATGGGTATAGCCCTGACTGTGACGTCTGCCGTAGGTGCCTGTGTGTGTTTGTGTGTGTGTGCGTGTGTGTGTGTGTGCATGACCATGTTATAAAACATTAGCACGCAGTTTTTTTGTGAAAGTCACAGCCTTTTTGGGATGGTTTAATCAATAACTAACTACTTATGATGAACATTCTTGTCTAGTGTGTGTATTTCTGAACCCACTGACTTGAATCAACCCAAAACTTATTTTATGCTTCTTGTAATTATATTTATTGATTTACTTGTACAGTGTGTGAAATCGGCAGGCTGCGATTTTAGTTGCCTCCAACTATCACCGCCATGTCTATGCAATTGTGAAACAAACCATAAACTGGAAAAGTAATTTTTATTAACATTGAACATTGAACATAAAATGTTAATTTATGTCATGCTACTTCTTTTCTTTTCCCATTAGGTGCTGCTTTGTATTTTTTTCTGGCTTCAGTAAAATTATGTAACACTTTGGAGCAAACAGGCAGAACAACAAGCCAAAGCTGGACGCCAGAATGGCAAATGACTCCACAGCATCTGCATAATTTCCAGGAGAGCTGATATAAGCAGGGATAAATGCCAGCCATACAGCACAGAAGATCAGCATGCTAAAAGTGATGAACTTTGCTTCATTGAAGTTTCCCGGCAACTTACGAGCCAAAAAGGCCAGAGCAAAGCACAGACAGGCCTGAAGACCAATATATCCCAGAACACACCAGAATGCCAGGCTAGAGCCCACACTACACTCCAGTATGATCTTTGAGCGTTCATACTGTGTATTTCGTGATGGAAAAGGGGGGGCATCAATGAGCCAGGCAGCGCAGATAACCACCTGAACCAGAGTGCAACTGAAGATGATGACCCTCTGCTGCCTGGGCCCCAGCCATTTCATCATGTTGTCCCCTGGCCGGGTGGCAGTGAAGGCTGCCAAAACAACTAGAGTCTTCCCCAAGATACAAGAGAGGCACAATGAAAATGTGATGCTAAAGGCAGTGTGGCGCAGCATGCAGGACCAAAATGTTGGCTCTCCAATGAACACCAGCGAACACAGGAAACACAGAGTCAGTGCGAACAGGATGAAGAAGCTGAGTTCAGAGTTATTCACGCGGACGATGGCTGTGCTTCTATGATAGAAAAAGACTGCAAAGACAGCTAGAGTGAGGCAGGCACCCACCACAGAGGTCACTGTCAGGGCTATACCCAAGGAATCATAGGCCAAGAACTCCACCTTCTTGGGGATGCAGGCTGTTCTGTCCTTGTTTGACCAGAAGTCCTCAGGACAGAATGTGCACTCTATTGAATCTAAAGGCAAGAGGAACAAAAGAAGAGAAGCTCATTTTAAATGTTCAACCTGATCATAACAAAATACATAAAATATGAACTGTTGTGATTTTTATGACTTGGTTTCAAACTCACTTGTCTGATTGCTAATTTTGCCACTGTCACATGGTGCACAATCAAAGCAGCAAACAGGCTCCCCACGACGGGCAGCCTTCCGAGACCCTGGAAGACAGCTGGCACTGCACACAGACACCGGCACCTGGGGAGCAGACAATGGCTTTCAGCTCTGCAGTGAGTGTGCTGAAATTATAGGTCACTTGCTTGATTAGTCCAATGTCTAACAAAGACCTTTGTGATAATTACTTACTTTATAGTTAAACAGATAAATAAGTCATTAAACAGCTCCTCAAATATGAGGACATTATGTTTTTCTCTGTTGAAAACACATTCTCACTCCCAATTCATCACATATGTTTGCTTGGCACTTTTTAAGGCGCTGGGTGTCTCTTAGATTATTTTTCAATATGCAACCTCTTCGGTCAAATTAGCAATAATATGTAATGTTAATGTTATACATAATAACAAACATTGTGAAGCCAAAACTACCTGGTTAAGTTTCAGTTAAGATCGTGGTTTGGCTTAAAAGCTTGAAACATGTACATTAGTTTCGTTTCGTTTTGTTATTTACATACATACATTAAATTACGTACATTTCTTCACTTACAAAAGAAATCAACCTTCACTTTTGGTTTCACATGTGACATGAACCCCGTTCTCTTGGGTGAAAGTCCTTTACTTTACCCATCCACCACCCCAAAAACTGCACTTCTCTCATGCTTTATAGTTTTTCATTTGACGCACTGGGAGTGAGAACAGATTGCTGTTGAACATTGTGAATTAAATGTGTCTGCATTTTGTACTGTTGTTGGACATCGCAAGCAATTTGCAGTCACCACTCTAGATTATTGTGATTTTGTGTCTATTGCCTGACATTATATTGACAAAACAATAAATTTCAGCATTTATTAAGCAATTCCTGCTTAATAATCATGGTGTAAATAATTGTTTGTTTACAATTAACATTTTTTTTCTAAACTATTAGGTGGGGAGGCTTTGCTGTAATTTGCACAATGCACTTTTAAAAGCTTTTAAAGATGTGTAGTTCAATTCAATATGTATAAATATGAATGTAAAATGGAAATGTAATAAAATGACTACTTGTATTTGTTTCAGAAAGTTAATTTATTTATGCTTGTGTTTCAAAAGCAGGATTTGATTTTCTCTTGACTCTCTACTGTTCACTGTCTGAATGCAAACAAACTCAGGTCCAGCTTGTTCTGCCCACCTGACTTACCTCCACCTCAACCTACAGAACTTCAACAGTTGGCATCTGATGAAGGTAAAAACACAGTGTGAGCAGCTTGCCTCACTCTGATGCCCAGCCCATATTATCCTGTCCTCCTGGATCACCAGCTCTTCGCCGGCAGGCTTGGTCCCATCAAACAACCCCACGGTGACAAACTCAGTGTTTCCGCTTGTGCCTCTTTGCCAGTTGATGATATCATAATATGGTATTGAGTCACCCTTCAGGTCAAAGTTCACCTCCTCTCCGGCAATGTTAAAAGTAACTTCCTGTAGGTAGTATTGGAGCTTGAAAAGCAAAAGATAATATGAAATACTCTTTCAAACAAGATTTTCAATGTAATACTGTAGCAGCAAGAATACTAGATTATACCTGCCAGGGCTCTATATTGTTGCTTTGAGCACATGAGTTGTTTTGGAAAGGCCCACTGCCTGGTTGACAGAGAAGAAGGTTGTGGAGGGAATGAGCAATCGCGTATACAGCCTTATAGACGTTATACGCCACTCTGGGGCTGGATGTGTTCATGTAGGCTGAATGTTGCTCCAAAAGGGACTCCTGCCCCGAGCAGGGAGGCAACTGGGAGCCAGAGGACAGAGAAGGGCTGCACCCATACAGAGCCTCCCACAGCTCCTTTACCAAAACATTATTGGGATACATCTGCGGGTTTACTGTCTGCAGGTAGTCACTGAGTCTGGATATATGTCCTCTTCTGATGCCAAACCCTATGGTGCCCCCCATGTAAGGGTAATACTCGCTCCCTGTGAAGACAGATGCTGTGACCCAGGCCTCACTGGCCACCCATTGGATTCCAGTAATGTTCTGCATCATGTAGTCTCTCAAGAAAGGTGTCATCTCCCCCTCAGCTGAAAATACTACAACCACTTTGGCCAAAGAGCTACGCATCACCTTCACAGAGAGGAAGATTATGAAAAGTTTCACAGGGAAGAGAAAGCAAAAAAAAAAAAAAACGTTAAAATTAAGGGATGTTAAGCATGCTTGAAGGAAGTAATCAGCACCTACTCTAAAAGGATCTTTATGTGACATAGATCTATAAATCTACTCTCTATCTACCTGGATGATCTCCATTGCCCTCTGGCGATTGTAGAGTAGAGGGATCATTTCTTGGTATGCTACACACACTCTTGTACCCTGTAATTCTCTCAGTAAACCTTGCACAGCAAAGCGTCCATATTCATGGTCCCCTCGCACCAGCCCCACCCAGGTCCAGTTGAAGCGCACCAGCAGCTGAGCAATGGCCTTCACCTGTTTTCAACAGAAGAATGCCAACTCACTTGGTCTGACAACACAGTTTAAATAAAAGGAAAAATTCTGACCATCATTTACATATTCTCTGCTCTTCATTTTGCATAGCACTGCAAGGTAATATATGACATATTTAGTGAGAAGATTCTGAATTTAAAAATACTGACGATTACCTACTTTGTTGTTTGAGAAGATTTCACAATCTACGCCTTCAAACTTTTTTTACACTGTTTTTCACTCGATAATGTTAGACAACACAGATATATACTGTATATACAATTTTCAAAAGATCTTCGTCATGCTATGGTACTAAAAGGTTATCAAACCCCTCTTAGTTTTTGGCCAAACTTTCACCTGATAGTCATCATTTGGGATCACTCTGAAGAAGGTAGGATATTTTCTTCTGTCAGAGAGACATGCACATGATGAAAAGTAACTAATCTGTGTGAAGAAGGAAAATGAGAGTACAGTACAGGTGAAACAGATAATAGGGAAACATAAATGTTTTTGTGCATTACAGATTTTAAAAGGTTTTTTTTTTTTTTTTTTTTTTTTTTTTTTTTTACCATTGGGATTCTGAACGGCTGCAGGATTCTGGACACCACGATAGACTGAGCAGAACCAGATTCCCCAATCACAGCAAGGAGTGGAGAGGCACCACTGCACATGACAGTGTCATCCTCACTCTGCCCGTTCAACACAGCCAGAGCAGCCCTCTGGCCAGTCAGTGGATATGCACATGAATCAAAGATTTTGTACCCAAGGGTGTAATTGGGCAATAGCTCTGTCCTCTGGTTTATCTCCTCCACTGCCAGCCTCATAGTCTGAGCCCAGCGGAAAGCCCGGGGATCAAAGCTGTAGTCACACACAGAAATGCACACATGCAGACAGCAAGCATGGAGAAAAGGTCAACTCTATGTTTTGATCAGAATATAGTTTAAGTTGCATCTTTGTTGTAATTTAGTTGCTGAGCAGTCTCTTTTTGCTTTGTCCATATTTTCTCATCCCTTTTTCTTCAGGATTTGTCTTTGGTAATGCTTTATTTTACTGGTATATAATTTACAAATTTCCTAATAATTTCCAAGATGTTATCTTGAAAGACCCATATACTTCACAACTAATTTTATGAAAAATATATGCATTGTTAAACTTGTACGCTTCCAAATATCAGTTCAAATTAGTTGCTTCTGTAACAAACTGTTGAGCAGGAAATTTCCTGGAAATTATTAAGAAATCACACACCCATAAAATAGAGCATTACCGTTTCTTTTTGTGAGGCTCTGGAACATTCTCGAATTCTCAAAATCTCTAATTTACACTAAAAGTGCAAGTTAGTGCAAGCTATTATTCAAGCAATGAAGTGATCTTACATGTCAGGCTAAATTAAAATTGCTGTATTGCATATACATGCAATGTATAATGTTGGCAATATATGTTAATACATGCTGCATACTCCATTTATTAGAAAAGAAGTTTCACATCATGATTGTTGCCTATTGATTGGACTCAAACAAAGATGTATTGAACTCACCCATTACACTTCACTGGCATTGGTCTGTAGGTGCAGTTGAGGTCTGGCATCTCCTGGTTATAGTGAAAGGGGAAGATCCCCCCTATAACATAGTCACCTTTGGCCACAAAGGCTGGCTGAAAGCTGTTTTGAAGCATACACTCTCTGGCTACAGATGGAAGTGGAGAGATGAAGCTGGAAATTGGGTTAGTTAAAGTGAGGACACAGACAGAATAAAGGAAGGGAAATAAGACAGGTAGAGGCATATTGTTCGAGAGCTCCAAAAAGAGAGAGAGAGCAGGGAATTAGACAAGCTATATATAGTACATGATCTTCTCATTTTGCATCTTTTTAATGACAGAGTGACACTTGATTGGACATCAGCACTTCCTTATTTATTGAAGTGAGTTTATACAGATTAAATGAAATGATGTCACAGGACAATGATACCAGACATAGGATGTAGTAAGAAAAATGTAAACGCCATTTTTCTTGCCAGTTTATTAAGTACACCTAGTTAAATATAATGAAATAAATACCTTTGTGAGTATTATATTGTTCTGTTCTGGATAAAACTTTTTGGAGGCTGTAGTTTGTGACACTGTTAAATGTATTGTGTTGTACATATGTTTCAAATAATATTGCATATGTCTGACAGTAGAATTACACCTCTGCTTTAGATAGAATACAACACAGCTGTTGACGCGGGCCATGTAACTGCAATCCAAAGCTTCTTTTTGGGGGTTCCAGTCTACTTTCTTCCCTTTTACATGCAGAACAACTGTGATTGTGTATTGGGCTTTCAGCACTGCCAAAACATGAATGACTATACAGAGGTTCAGAGAACTGTAATGTTATGGTTTCCACTGAGACTTGGCTCGACCCTTGATCCCAGACTCGGCCATTGTTCCTGAGGGGCTCACCATTCACCACCATTACCTGACAATACAATCAGGGTAGAGAAAGGTGGGTGGTGTCTGCCTCATGATCATCAGCCAGTGGTGCTCAGACGTTGAGATAATTAAGGGCTATTTAACTCATGCAGAACACCTTACGATTGGACAGTGTCCTATATCTCGAAGTTTACATTGGTCATTCTCAGAGCAGTGTACATTCCACCACACGCCAACACTAACTAACACTACTGCTTTTACTGCTATTTTAATAATGCCAACCTGAGAAAAGTCCTGCCTCGATATAACCAGCATATTTTCCGTATTGTTGTAACACTCTCGACCATGTTAACGCTCACCTCCATGAAGGATATAATGTCCTCCTTCGTTCCACTTCATTCCCCCCTCAGCAAATCAGACCACCACTGTAAGCAGAAACTCTGTCAAGACAAGCCAATAACGCAGACCACTCACCTCGTCCAAATAGTCAGACTCTGTCCTATGTCACTGCTGTAGCACTACAGAGTGGTATGTGTTCCAGGACAGCAACAATGACACTTGTGCAGTGATCCTTGGCTACATCTGCAAATTTAACAATGACAATGCACTGACGATTACTGTATGGACATTCCGAAACCCTGGGCTAGTACGTGCCAGTCTTCAAGCATGGACTGACACTTACAACTTGGATGAATACAGTCAATCCAGGTATATGCTTCCAAGAGCTATCAGCAATGCTTACAATACAGCAACAAAGTGGAGTTCAACTGCCAGGGCTCCAACCCTAGGACATGTGGTCCAGACTAAGATCTATAAAAGACTGCAAGAGGAAAACCAGCAATGCTGAGATAATGTGTGAAAAGATAATAATAAACTGAACATCTTCTACGCACGTTTTAATGGCACATTCCAGGCTAAGGGAGTACAAAAAGCCCGGACGACAAGAAGAGACAGGAAGGACAGGCACTCAACTCCATCAGTGGAACTACAGTGGAAAGAGTCAGCAGCTCTGAGGACAACACGAACAAGAACTGATAAAACAAATCAAAGAACAAAAACAATAAATCATGTGTCAGTAATCAACAATGTATTTTTCAATAACTGAGGAGCTGATAATGAATATACTTTTTTTTCATTTTGGATAATATATGGTCACACTACCCCAGGATCACACGCTGTTACCTTTAATGATGTCATAGCTATTGTAGCTGGGCGGTCCCCTCATCTTAATGTGTGCTAACAACTGTATATAAATCAGTTGTGTCCTGAAATATCATAATCCTTTATATGTGACCAGAAAGAGAAGCTACTATTATATTCAGCCATTAAAATCTCGAACATCTATATCGAACATTACTGCATCAGAGCCGGGGATGGCGATATCAGCAGTAAAGCTTTTCATGTTTATTTCTCTCATTGGGGGCAAACCTGGTGTACCTACTGCTCTGGATAACTGTGTTTTCTTGGGGGAAGAGGAAAAAAACAGTTTGTATGAAGATGGAGATGTTGTTATAGGGGGCTTATTCCCTCTACACTACAGCCCTGTATCTTCTCTTCCTACTTACAAAACAAAACCAACACCTAATATGTATAAATAGTAAGTGAATATTTGAATGTATTTGATATTTGCTGGCTTGTGTGATGTGCATCATGTTCATTTTATTGGATTTGTGTCTAGGGTATTTCAATACTGGTTTGTTTTTGTGCTGTGTGACAAACTGCTTTTCACTTCTGCACAGTTTCAGCGCTCGTGCCTTGCGCTGGATGCAAACCATGACTTTTGCAATCAAAGAGATCAACCAGCGCAGTGACCTTCTGCCACAGCTCAAGCTGGGTTTCCACATCCGTGATAGTTGTGATGACATACCTGTGTCTCTGACAGCTTCTTTGCTGCTGGTGAACGGCCAGCCAGAGAGAGGTTCCAGAGCCGAGAGTGGAAAAAAAGACAAAGGTCCAAAAAGTAACCTTGGCTCTAATTTAGGTTGTGCTGCTGTACAAAGGTCTGTGTCCCCAGTAATCATAGGAGATGCTGCCTCTGGGGTGTCCATGGCTTTGTTGAGAAGCCTGGGTTCTTTCCATATCCCCCTGGTGAGACTGCCTGACGGTCTGTGCACTTTTGTTATGATAATATTAATAATATATGTGTTTTTGCCTTGTTAAAACAGTCTTGTACATTTTCTTTATCTTAATGAAATGTCATACGATTGCCACACACTTTCCTGTGAAAAGAAAAAGCATGGCCCCATTTCAGGTTTGTTTAAAATCATTTATTTTGCACTAGGATTTAGCAAGTATTTTTTTTTTCAAACCACAGAGAGACACTTAATCCATCAATTTGTTTGAAAAATTCAAAATCACATTTACACATTTCATTTTTTCACTTGACAATTTTTTTTTTTCATTTCATCATTTCAGATGTCCTTATTTTAAAATCAGTATTAATTATCTTCCAGTTTTACGTCAAGTAGTTAAGTCACAGGACTCCAAACTCCCCTTTTTCATTTCAAGTGTTGGGAAAATTCCAGGTAACTGAATGCTTGTAAAGACGATGGTATTGTTTGGTGAAATTTGATGCTTGTCAACAGCTTTTTCAGTGAGCCAAAGTGTGCAACAGGGTAACTATTGTTTGCTATAATACCAGGTGAGCTATTTTGCATCCTGCAGCTGTCTGAGCAACCAAAGGGAGTTCCCCACATTCATGCGTACCATGCCTAGTGACGCTTTCCAGGTCAGAGCCCTGGTCCGGCTGGTTAACTATTTTGGCTGGACCTGGGTGGGAGTCATTGGGGTCGAATCTGATTATGCTCGCTTTGCCATCCAGCTCTTCCTGCAAGAGTCAGTGCAGTACGATGTCTGTGCTGCCTACACTCACTTCTACCCCGTAGTCCTGAGTCAGCAGGCTCTAGATGAGCTTCTGGATGTTATCCAGGTACCTATGGGTCAATACAAATTTTTCATACATACAGGGAGTAGACAAAATAACATGAACACTATAGTGAACCTTTCTTTATACTGTATAGTCAAGGAGATATGGCATAGTTAGGGCAACAATTAAACCTGGCGTCCTTCAACCAGGTGTGAAGGTCATGAATTTATATACATTTATACACACATGTCTTTCATAAGTCTAGCAAAATAATTAGAAATGTGACCTAAATGTTTTAATATTGACTGCACCAATCCTGAAAATTCTAGTTTGTTTCATTGATTGAAGTACTGAGTATTGATTGAGTGTTCAGGCAGTAGCAATAAGCACAAAAATACTTTAAGACTGAAATAGAGTTTTAGTCACCTAAAATTAATTGTTGTCTCAGAAACACTGTCATGGCTGCCTTAGCTTTGATTGAGGTCCAGTTGTAATGTTACTGTCTTAGAATAATATCATGTTAAAAAGTGTTCAATAGTTGACATTGCATTACATATTAATGATATCTACATTTTCACTGTTCAGATGGCGTCGTCAAAGGTCATCATTAACTTCTCCGGTGAGTCAGAGATGCAGGGCATTCTGAGAGAGACCCAACGTCGGAATATTACTGGTCTGCAGTGGATCGCTAGTGAGGCTTGGACCACTGCCAGATCACTCTGGGAAAAGTTTGGAGATCTTCTCACAGGAACGCTGGGATTTGCAATCCAGAGAGCTGATGTGATTCCAGGGCTGAAACAACACCTCACTCGTCTCAGACCATCCTATATTTATCAGTCAGCTTTCTTAGCAGAATTTTGGGAAGAGCTGTTTAACTGTCGACTTAACGGGTCACTGAACAACCACTCCCATGGGGTCGACAACTACTTCGACAGATTGCCATGTAAAGGGACGGAGGATTTAAGTGAAGTTTACTCTCCTTTTTCTGATGTGACACAGCTAAGAGTGTCCTATAATGTCTACAAAGCTGTGTATCTGGTGGCCCATGCCTTGCAAGATATGAGTAACTGCATAGTTGGACAGGGCCCGTTCCTTAATGGCACCTGTGCAAACCCAAAGAATTTTAAATGTTGGCAGGTGAGATTAACTCTAAATTGAATATTATAATAAAACAGTGAGAAAGAAGTCAAGTCCACCATAGTTTGTGTTTGGGTAACTTTTTTTATGCCTCCCTCAGCTAATCCACTACATGAAGCAAGCTAATTTTTCTGCACTGGGGGAAAAAGTCAACTTTGATGAAAACGGTGACCCTATTGCTTATTACGATCTCTTGAACTGGCAAAGGAGGCCTGATGGCTCACTACATTTGGTAAAAGTAGGTTTCTATGACGCCTCCTCGTCTACTGGACGCAGCCTGGTCATAAATGACTCAGTGATTCAGTGGCCTGTTGGAAAGCAGGTGTGTTCTCTGCAAACAGGTCTGAGACCATGTTCACCTCTTCGGCTGTTGTATGTACTGTTGATCAACACCTCAGCTAATTTGTTCTTCTTAGTATGCAATATAATTCATTTTTAATAAAGCAGAATAAAATATCACCTTCATATCTAATATTCTTACATATTATATATTATTCTTACTTGTATATGGATTTTGCAAACTTAAACCCAATTAATAACCCAACACTCTGATAACAATTAATTTTTGGAAAATTACAAAATTGTCTCACAGTTACAAAATCAATCATGCAATCATGTTCACAACAAAAAAATATATATGCATGTCTTTTTTAAAATTATATTATTGGGAATTGTTGCTTAACAATGGTGTTACATCTGACAAAGGCAGGAGCATCGGTTCTTTGTTGATCATCTAGAATTAAAAAAAAGTCACTCTTTGTCTGATAATAATTACAGGATTGTCACACCATTATTCCCTCCTTATTCTGTTAATTATTTAACACACTAATTTGTAGTTCAAAGAATTCTATTCATTTTAAGTTTTAACACTGCTTTTATATTTCACGCTGATTTTGGTTTGCATAGATTCACCTTTCAGTCTGAAATAGAGTTATCAGACACAAGTATTGCACAACAAAGCAGAGATGCTGGTGAATATTGGTTTAAATCAGTGTCTTTCTGAGTGGCTGAATTCTGCCTCTCAGGCTTCCCGGTCTGTATGCAGCGACAGTTGTCCTCCAGGTTCCCGCATCGCCAGGAGAAAGGGGGAACCCATCTGCTGTTTTGATTGTGTCCCCTGTGCTGAGGGAGAAATTAGCAATAAGACTGGTGTGTTGCGTTCTGTCTTTTATCTCCAGTGTTACCCAAATATAAACTGACCTATGTGAATCAGAATCTGGCGTCTCCAAGCTAAAATGTTCTTTTCTCTCTCCATTGTCAGATTCTTTAGAGTGCTCACACTGCTCAGAGGACACATGGCCTAATAAAGCCAGAGATCTCTGCATCCCAAAGACTATTGAGTTCCTGTCTTTCCAGGAGTTGTTAGGTATTGTTCTGTGTGCTGTATCTGTCTTTGGGGCGTGTATTTCCCTCTCTATCCTCATCATATTCTTCACATACAAAGACACACCACTTGTTCGGGCCAACAACATGGAGTTGAGCTTCCTTCTCTTGGTATTTCTTGCTGTCTGTTTCCTTGTTGGCCTGTTGTTCATCGGTGAGCCTTCAGACTGGCTTTGCCGCATCAGGTATCCAGCATTTGGGATCAGTTTTGCCCTTTGCCTTTCATGCCTCCTGGCAAAGACAGTGGTGGTCCTAATGGCCTTTAGGTCCACGCTACCAGGAAGTAAGGTCATGAAGTGGTTTGGACCCAACCAGCAGAGAGCCAGTGTGCTTGTCAGTGCAGCTGTGCAGGTAGAACCACTTTCCATAAGTCAACTAGATAAATATTTCTTCAACTGTGTCAATTAAAAATCAATATCCTTTTTTCCCTCCACTCAGGTAATAATATGTTTAATCTGGCTGCTCACCAGCCCACCTCATGCCAACAACAACAGAGATTACCACAGTGCTACCATCATCATTGAGTGTGTTACTGGCTCAGAGATCGGCTTCTGGTGTGTTCTTGGATACATCGGCATCTTGGCCTGCATGTGCTTCCTAATGGCTTTTTTAGCTAGGAAGCTGCCAGATAATTTTAATGAGGCAAAGTTCATCACCTTCAGCATGCTGATATTCTTTGCTGTGTGGATTACTTTTATCCCAGTTTATGTGAGCACAGCTGGGAAATACACAGTGGCTGTCCATATTTTTGCTATTTTAGCTTCAGCTTTAGGTCTCCTTTTTTGCATTTTTGCTCCAAAGTGCTACGTCATAATTCTGAAACCAGAAAAAAACAACAAGAAAAACATGATGCAAAGATGAAAATGATGGCACATTACACATGTGAAAAATAATTTCCATGCACAAGAAAGACATTTTAATGAAATATGTGTGTGTTGTGATATGAACTATTAAAGATTTATGCTGTAAATACAATAAAGAACACCTTCTGGAACACTTTAACACTTTTTTTTAATGATGTGACTATTGATAGTATGTTACAACTACCTCGTTAAAACTGTACTGATAAAATCTTTAGAATTTGAAGAATTGCCATCAAAACATAGTTGAGGGATTTGCATTGCAGGCAAAGGCAGGAGCCAAGGTGAAGTGACCTTTGGCATTCTGGGTCTCTGGCAGGGAAGGAACCAGAGTAGGAGGTTTAGCAATAACGACAAGACATAGTTGCACTCATTTTAATGCAAGCCACAGCATCTGGAACCAAACTACAGCAGAGGGGTTGCTCTCTCTCATTTCCTATTGAGTGTGAGATGTTGGGCGAGTGTGGGGATACTCATGAGTCCAGGGCTGTGTGCTGTGTGTTGAACTTTTCCCTGCAAGAGAGCAAGAGGGTAACCTCTATGCGACTGCAAGTCACTGAAGGCACTGACTGTACTTATGCACAGAACAGCAGTTCAGAGTACCCAGTATTCTAGGAGTCTCTGGGTGGCCCCCAGAAGCATATTGCCTAAGATGACAGGAGCAGAGATGTCAACTGATTACCATCTGGTGGTGAGTTTGATCAGATGACAGGGGAGGCTGGCAGACAGATGTGGTAAACACAAGTGAGCACTGAGGGTGAAGTAGGGATGTCTGGTTCAGGCCGCTGTCCACAAGGTCTTCAACTCCCTTTCTTTCCCTCTGTGTGCTGGTCCCGTCAACATCTCCTCAGCAGCTGTCCACAAAGCTTTGGCTGACAGCCACTACCACTGGTGCAATGATCAGGTGCTCAAGGCAGCTGCAATGGTTACCACACCCATTCAGTAGAATGAACACCACCCCAGGAAGAAAACCATTTCCTTTTCTCAAAGCTGTCATGGGAGTTTTCACATAAAGCTAATGTCCCCTGGGGAGTCCTGCAGAGGTTACTATGGGAGTATGGAGTACTGAGGCCTTTGCTATAAGCCATCCAGCCCTTGTATAACCAAAATGATAACTGTGTCCATATTCATGACACTAAGTCAAACCTGAACCAGAGTTCAGAATTCATTCTATACACTTTGCTGATGATGTGGTTCTGTTGGCTTCATCAGACTGTGGCCTTCAGCACACAATGGGGTGGTCTGCCGTCAAATGTGAAGTGGTGTGGCTGAGAGTCAGCACTGCCAAGTCTGAGGCCCTGGTTCTCTGCTGGAAAATGGTGGATTGTTCTGTTCAGATTGCAAGCAACAGACTTCAAGTATCTCTGGGTCTTGTTTTACAAGCAAGGGCAAAATGGAGTATTAGATGAAGAGGCCAAATGGTGCAGCATCCACAGAAATGTGGGTGAACCGAACCATTGTTGAGGAGTGGGACATCTGGAGTAACTTGCTTAGCCACCAGGACCTGGCTCCAGATATGTGGCAGAAAATGAATGGATGGGAGAAGATGTAATTCAATTTTTTATTTCAATTTTGCCTATAACTTTGATTAAATCTTGATTAAAAGTTTAAAGTACATCAACAACTATAAATTATGACAATAAAATAATAAACATGTTGAGACAGTGATAGAGTTTTTTCATCTTTTCATGCAGACTGATCATTGTGATTTGCATCTAAAAATGACTGAACGATATGATGACAGAAGAGTCTCTGTGAAAATATTAGGGATGATGGGAAAATAGCTTCAAAAATGTATATATTATATTTTTTTTTAATCAACAAATGTATTCCATACAAAATAATGATGGGCTTCTTGTACTTAATAGAACTAAATGATAAATTATTAATTATTTGTTTTTATTTTAAATGCATAGCCTATTTAATTTTAATTCATTACAGACTACTGTAAGCAACTCATATTCTTTGCACATATAACAATTATGTTAACGGCCTAATTAACAATTACAACTTTGCTTTTCACAGCAATTACAAACACAAACATTTTTTTTGGATTAGGAAATAATAAACAAGGCATTTTAATTAATCAATATCAAGTAATCATTTCCATTAATGCTTTTCTCCTACAATGCAATACATTACATCTTGTGTATCTTTAATGTAATATGATGGATAAATCATTTCAGTAACTGAATATGAGATTTACAGATGCAAACTCTGTATTGCAGTGTCTGTATCTGTAGGATATAAAATGCAACAAAATCTGGCTATACTCTTGTATCTCTGAAGTACATTACATTAAAGTTATAAGTAACAGAGCCATCATCTTTTGAAATTAAGAAATCACATTTTTTAATTCAAATTTCTTCCCATGACATGTTTCTTGGTATTTGTCTCTGGCTTGATCAATATTATGTAACATTTAGGAGCAAAAATGCTAATTAGTAAGCCAAATGCTGAAGATAAAATTGCAAATATTTCCACAGCTACAGTGAACTTTCCAGGAGAGCTGACGTACGCTGGGATAAAGGTGATCCAGACAGCGCAAAATATCAGCATGCTGAAAGTGATAAATTTAGCCTCATTGAAGTTATCAGGCAACTTTCTTGCTAGAAATGCCAGGACCAAACATATTATTGCGAGGACCCCTATGTACCCCAGAACTGCATAGAAAGCAGCCTCAGAGCCTGTGTTACATTCTAAAATGATCTTCTTATTGCTGTATTTGAAAACCATGTCTGGGAAAGGTGGGTTTAACTTGAGCCACAACACACAAATCATTATTTGAATCAAAGTACAGGAGCAAACTATGATCCTTTGCTGTGCAGGACCAAAATTTCCTGCAACTTTGTTGCCCGGAACTGTGGCTTTGAAAGCTGTAACAACAACAATAGTTTTTCCCAAGACACAGGACATGCAAAGTGCAAATGTCACACCAAAAGCTGTGTGGCGCAGCATGCACGTCCAGACTGTGGGTCTGCCGATGAACGTGAGGGGACAGAGAAAACACAAAAACAGAGAAAACAAGAGGAAACAGCTCAGCTCTGAGTTGCTGGCTTTTATCACGGGAGTTTCTCTGTAGCGGATAAAGATCATCATTGTGGCCAGCGCCAGGGAGGCCCCCAGCAGGGATACAACTGTGATAGCTATTCCCATCGGCTCGTGATATGTTAGGAATTCAATTGTTCTAGGAACACACTCATCTTTTCTGTCATTAGACCAGTATTCCTGTGGACAGGGGGTGCAGTCAGCTGCACCTATAAACATAATGAATCAGTTCAGTGTCTGCCCCTTCAGCAAATATTTGATATTTGACTACATAAATCACATGTACTAGAATGGACATTTTGAGAAAATGAAAAGAAGAGGAAAAAATACAATGAAATTTAAAGCATGAAAACTGGGAAGCAATACTGACAATAATATTTTAGACATGAAATACATGCAAAGACTAAGTACATGACATTGATATTATCACCATATTGCTCTGATATTGATATGTCAATGTTTGTTTACTATGGAATACGTGCTTTTGATACCTGTCAAGTTGGCTATCGTTCCATCAGCACATGTGATACAGTCAAAACAGCAGGGTGGTTTTCCCTTTATTTGAGCTTTCCTGGTTCCTACTGGACAAACATTAGCACACACCGATGTCGGAACCTGAGAAAAAAAAAACAACATTTAAACATTTTAAAATATAACAATAGCACAGCTACATTAAGTTGACATTATGTTTAAAAAGAAAACATGGTTCAAACTCTCCAAGCTTACTGTATGAGAAAAATGTCTTCATGATTACCATTTTCCCTGTCCTCCACACAATTTCTTCCTCCTGGATGCTGAGCTTATAATCACCATTAGCAGCAGAAGCAAAATGACCAAGTGTGACATGTTGCACTTGCCCATCTATCAGCTGCCAGTTAATAACATCATAAGAAGCAGGAGGGTCACCATTGACATCAAAAAAGATATTATCCCCAAACTGATTCCTAAAATTGACCCTTTGTAGATGATCAGTGACCTGAGAAAAGGGATAGGTAGATGGTGTTTATGTTATTAAAATATTCATTGTTTGTTTGCAGACCTTTGGACACATTGCAGATTTTACTTGTACTGTTTCTCACCTGTTTGGGATGAATTTCTGATATATTCAAACATGGCCTCACTGTTTTTTCTCCAACTGGATGGCAGAAAACCAGCTGATGGAGCGCATGTGCAACGGCATAAACTGCTTTATACACATTATAGGACACTCTGAGCTGTGTGACATTGAAGAACACATCCTGGGAATTCATAAGTGTCTCATTGCCTTTGCATATTTCAATTGTTGCCTCGGTACTGGTGTGTCCAGGTGAAACAGGTCTACATCCCACCATAATTTCCCAGAAGTCCCTCACAAATGCTGCACTTAGATCAGAATAAGGATTAATACCTGTAAGAAATGGTTTAAGGTTCGGAATAGCCATCTTTTGCACCACAAATCCTAGGGCTCCACCAAAAGCTTGGTAGATTTCAGGTTTGGAGGGTCGTGCTGCTGTTATCCAGGCCTCACTGGCAATCCACTGAATTCCTGTAATGTTCTGTCTCACAACCTCTTTCATCAAAGGGTAAAAGTCACCCTCTGGAACAAAAGCAAGGATGACTTTGGCAGTTGACTGCTTGATCATTTCCACAACCTCCAGAATTTTATCCATAGTGTACGTACGTAGAATTGTCCCGACAAATGCAATACAAACCCCGAGCTTTCTGACCTCTTCAGTAAAAGCCAGGATCCCATTCCGCCCATAGTCATTGTCTGACTGTATGGCCCCAATCCACTGCCAGCCAAAACGTTTGACCAATGCTGCCAAAGCTTTTGCCTGGAAGTAGTCGCTGGGGATTGTTCGAAAAAACGTCGGATATTTAGCTCTGTCACTCAGGCAGGCACATGTTGAGAAGTAACTTACCTATAGAAATAAATCAAGAAAAATCTTTAAAAAATAAACAAAAAGCCTCAAAACAAGCACCACAAAAGCACTGAATATAACAAAACAATAATGCAGTCAAACATCTCCTTTAATCTCTTACTACTGGCACTTGAAATGGTCCAAGAGCTCCGGCCACAGCTAAAGACTGAGATGATCCTGACTCAGCTATGACTGCAGATATAGCTGGAGGACAAGGTGCAGTCAATTCTATCTCCTCCGGTCTACTAGCCAGTGTTAGTGCAGCACGCAGTGTATTTGTAGGAGATGCACAAGAGTTAAGGATCCTATAGCCAAGAGATATGTTTGGTAGTAGAGCAGGATCTTTGTTGATTTCTTCAATTGCAAAAATCATCACATGGGTCCACCGAAAGGGTTGCAGGTCAAATCTAAAAAGGTTTAGTTGAGTGAAAGAGGTTGTAAGATTTAAAAGCTGCTGGTATATATGTACATACAATGAAAGTTTGAACTTAAATAAAAGTCAGATGGCTTGAAACTTACCCTGCACACTTCACTCTGGGTGGCTCACTCTTAAATGTAGAAGTACTAGTTATCTCTTTGTTCCAAACTGGGAAAATCCCCCCGATCATTATGTCTCCCTGCTTGGACATACTTGGCATGCCAAACCTACCAAATAGCTCACAGCCACAAACTGTGTTCAGGTAGAGAACAAACAGAGGTAAGGTAATAACTTTCTGCAGGTCTTGCATGTTTGCCAGGCATTTTTTAAAATCGATGAGGGCACAGCCTTTATAACAACTGTGTCAGATGCAGGTCGATGTGCTCTCTTCATGAAAGGTTGATTAATTTCCCACAGGGCAGAGCGATCTTAGATGGGTAAGATTAGTACAATAGGGAAAGGTGATCACACATTATGTAACTCTCAAACACGACCAGACCCCAATGCCAGAAATCTACTGGTCACAGTTAACTTTTCAAAATACTGAAATATGCATTGATCTTTATAATTCATAAAATAAGTAGCTTCATAGAGATGTACATTATATTAGATGTACTGTAAGTATGTAAATACTGGAGAAGTAGTAAAAATGACCTAGAAAAAGAATGTAGGATTGTTTTTTCCTATCCTTTTATGCTAGATGGCCTATTTATGCAGCTGTGTATGTGTCTTTAAATATATATTCATGTAATATTTCATTAATAATATCCAAAACTGAGACTAAAATTTACATAAAACAGATGCACACTAAATGAAGAGAGTAAAGCCCTCCTGCTCTCACACAGCTCGTGTGCCATTCCAGGACAGTTCGCACAAAGTGTGCGGATGGACCCCCATGGCAGCAGCTAACATGGATATCCTGTCAGACACATCACCTGCGGTGGCCACAGTAATACACAGGGTGCTGACATAGTCTCACCTCTCAAAGAACCTGGTTTACACATGCACAGACAACCATCCATTCACTTTACCCATAACGTCCTCATACCTTAACAACTGAATAGATTGATTGCCATTGACTCCCAGCAGTTACAGTTTGCTTAGGTATAGGCAGCAAAACAGCTGGTTAGGTTTAGGCAATAGGTGTAATTGGTTTAGGTTTAGGAGAAGACCATTGGTTCAAAGACAGAAGTAAGTTACTGTTCTGTACGTGATGTAATGGAAGTATGTTATGTAACTTAAGTACTACTTTCTGCAGTCTTTCTATTTCACAATGTTGTCACTGGTACTCTCCAAGAGTCAAAGATGTGGTTTTCGGAGTCATTGGCAATCGAAACATTCAGTTGTTTAATATGAAGATGTGTTGCAATATCCTTTATGCAATCATATGTTTCACAAAATGTTGAACCTCACCCCTTCCTCGCGTGTGAATGACCGAGCCTTTCGAGGATGCCCCTTTCGTACCCAATCATGATACCAATTAACCAATTACCAATGAACCTGGAATGCTCTTTCTGTACTTGGCCTAACATTTATTTCTATGTATTTAAAGTCACTTGTGCGCTATTATAAATTAATGTACAATTAATTAATGACAACAAATTACAACAAATTAATGTAGTTTTAGGAATGGTTGCACTCAATTATTTAATTATTTATTGAAAGTTAATGCGCAATACATCATTTTGTATTCACCCATAAGCTTACTGTAAAGCTTTACATTACTGTGTCATAATACAACATTAACATAAATTAACACAGGAGACATTTTCAATAAAGAAAAAAAAACTTTAATATGCAGGTCTGTACAACTGTTCCTTGAAGCCAGAAATTGTGTAAAATAGTAGAAGAGCTAATGAAACTTTTATTTTTATTTTATTTTTAAATGCTTCTCGCTTTTATTTGGGCATGCAGATGTTTGATTAACACTACTAAAATAAATATGTTGCAAGCTAAAATACTCATGTTAAATAAACTATGTTTGTAAAGCTGCATGCTTGGGAGGTAGGAATAAAGGAAAGAACACACAGCATTATAGATTAAAATGTAGACTTTTTTCTAATATATTTGCTAAATTTGCATATCATATTTGATTTGATATACACAATGGCACACTTAATGTTTATTTTATTTTTTTCGTTTATTTATTTTTTTTATTTTAGATTAGCCTGTTGATCATAATAACCAATACATACTTTGTTGGTACCCTTGAATTTTGAAGACAGGTTATCAGTTGCACATTCAAGAGGAAACTCAAAAAATGTAATTTAGTCAGGACTGATTGTAGCAAACTGGGAAGTGAGACAAACACACAGTACAAAGTAGCCAGTAGCTCAGTCTGCCCTAACACAGGCCACAGGTCTTCAGACCAGTGTTTTACATTCTTATTTGGAAAAGGAGGGCTGGAGATTAACCAGATACACAAAACAGTAACAGGCAGAGCCCTAAACTGCTGCTGTGTGGTACAAAACAATTTTATGACAGTATGAGTAGCACTGCAGACAATTAGAACATGCACTGTTGTACCTAGAGCACAAGAAAAGCAGACAACAAAAGAGATCCCAACAGCTATCCGGGACCACTCAGTGCGCTGATGGGTGGTGACTGATGGTGAAAAATGGTGCCATGTCATGGTAAAAAACATCACCATTGTGGAGTTAGTGCCAGGAGCAGGACCGACTCTGTGTGGTGATATTTTTACTCTTGTCATGTAGATTCCAAGCAGGAACACAGCCGCCAGAGAAAACCTTGCAACCCATCTACTGGTGTCTGTAGGCTGCACACCTTCCACTCTGCCTGCGTAAGCAGTAATTTTGATGGAGGAAACGGATCTGAGGAAAACATTTACGAATGAATGACTTATTGAATGAGTGATCTTTGTTTTTAATATTACCTGCTTGTGTGAGAAATGCCTCTTTTGGACAGTCGGGTGCATAGAACTTTGATGGCTTCTGTTGACAAGATATGAATATTAGTTACTTCAGACACTCACATTCATGCAAATACAGTTGAGCAATATGGCAGTATATAGTACGCAGTGAGATGATATAAATTTGTCAACTATCAGACTTTTCTATAGCATTTGTACTGTGGCAACTGTACAGAATATTCGCAACAATACACATAAATTCAAAGAATTACCAAAAAAATATTTATTCTGCTGAGGGTTTCTCAATTGAATTTCCAGAAAATATATTATATTATAATTATCAATATAATAATATAAAATTGCACTGTACATACAGTGATTTTTCCTGTATTGCCCACACTTATGTGTAGCCCTGAAAATATTGGATTTTTATACAAATCACGCATAAACACATACACACAAGGTCTTTTTGCAATCACCTCAAAATTCAGATTGCTTGATATTTGTCCTCACAGTATCCATCACTGACAGTAAAAAGTGAAATGTATAACCTGCTTTATACAGCTTAATTAATAGCTAGTAAATAGCTGCCATGGTTGGAACAATTCTGCTTTTTACTGTGTGTTACTGTGTTTGTATCTGCTACGATTCCTCCAGCAGAGACGAGCACTGGTGATACAGTAAAACCAGCTACTCTTGAGAGACTGAGGCAGTATTAAGGCACCACAAAAAAAACTTTCAGTGTACATAAGCCTTTTTTGATTCTACTGAGGACACCATGCTCACTTTAATGAAGATAAGGAATTCTGGCAATGCAGATCCAAGTTCTCTGTACCAAAAGCCTTGCAGGAGTATGACTTCAAGGTTGCATGCCTTACAGATGCAAATGCAATCCATTGTTTTCCAGTGGTCCATTCCAACAAGGGTAATGTTGAGAACAGATGAAGGACCAATATTTCTGTAATTCAGATGTGTGCTGTGATTATCAGTCTTTATCTGCATGAAGAAAAATTACAAACATATAAGATTATAATGCATTTCATAATTAATGCACACGTTCCACACAAAAATTGAAATAATTGTTCAGTGTGCTGTTCTGAATTCAGATTTGAATATGATGATTCTTCTTAACATCAACCTCTAGTGCTCACCTCTACTGTAAGTAGAAGACAGCTGGTCTGGTATACCAACAACTGCTGAAACTGACACTTCTCTCCATTCACAGCCTCCTTCGCTCTTTGCAACACGTTCACACAGCCATTAAAGAACCTGCACTTTGAGGTCACACCAGCAAAGAGTGTACAGTCTTTTTTGATCCTGAAGGCAACACTCATTTCAGGACATCTAAACAGGAAATAAAAACATCAAACATCACTTCATATCACATCATGTTGCAAATTATCACATATTCTGCTGTTATACACTGTGTCAATCACCCAACTGCTCACCATTTGTAGCGACACACATACTAAACTGCAATTCAAAAAGCAAAAAAATTGTGCAATACTGGGAAAACATCTAACAGTGCAACATGAGAAGTGTAATAACCCAACTGTGAGACTATTATATTGTATATAATTAAAGTAAACTGACTTCGAATTGTAACTAACTCATAAAGGTTCCTCTAGAGATTGTCTAATTGTCTTTTGAGGGGTCTCTCAATGTGGTATTTAGGCCCCCATAATTCAGACTGGTTCCCTGCTGAGGAGATCATTAAATTTCAAGCTAATTGCTGATGAATCTGTGGGAAACCACACTGGGTTATCTATGTCCTTGACAAAACAAGAAAAAGCAAGTTAATGAGCAAGATACAAGTGAAGTAAATTAATAGAGAAAACACTGTAATATACCAAGAATTTACTCACCTCTCACATGTCAGTGTCATTTTTGTTTGCTCATGAATAACAGCCTTTTTATATGATGGATTTGAGCCATGTTTCTCTTCATGATGCACACACTGACTGAGCTCAGTACTCCGGTCCAGTCTGAGCCGTGTGCCAGATGACACCATCCAAGTGAACAGAGTTAAGAAGACAAATGTGACAGTCATCTCAGAGCCTCGCCTTTGGCACAGCCAGAATTCTTGGACGGATGTGTTTTATAGCTTCCTTTCTGATACTCAGGTGTAGGAGGCAACTTAGTGGGCCATCCTCAGAGGTCCATGCAAATTTTTTTTTTTTTTTTTGGCGGAAGACGAAAGACTGAAGGATGTCAGGCATGAAGAATAACCTGACAAGAATACACGTGGGCCCTGTTGCAAAATAACAATCAATCTTATCGGTGTAGAGTGTTTACTAGGGCTGAACTGGTCAAATGTTTTACAGCTGATTCTGAAAAACTGAACTAAATTGTGAATGTGTTATATGATTGTTAATAAACACTGAATAAATTTTAATTAAATCCTGTATTTAACTGTCATGTAGGCCATGTAGTGCATTAACCAAGCATATATGTAATAATTTATGAGGCGGCTGTTGTCACTGAAGTTAATTAGCTACTTTGTTAATTGATTAATTAGCCAGATGCTGAAATTATTGATACACTAACATCTAATCCCATGGGCTGCATTAGTAAGAAACTGGATTATTGAAGAACAACTACATCATGTAATGCTTGTTGCACGTTCTGTCCATACACTGCACTATAGCCCTCCACAATAAACAACAGGCTTTTTTCATGTATACCATCAAGGTATATTACAGTAGTAAAAGCATAGATGTAAATAATGAAAAATTATTCCTTAAACTCAGGAGTTACACCTTTGGTTTGTCTACTATTTCAGGTCAAAATGTTTATTTGTTGGATCACAAACTTATCATTTGTCATTTTAAGTTCCAGATATACAATAAACAGATATGCATGGGGTTCTGTGCACTCGGTGTTTGCATGTTCACACATGTTCACTGGAGCCATATGGTCCATGCAGAAATGATGATGATGAATTCCTGCACCCTTAAGGAAAGAGGTAGATGACAAAATTGACATCATGCTGACCTGATGCCTGTCAGGAATCATGTCTGAATCATGTTTTGTGGGTTTTTATTTTCAGATTTGTGCAGAAAAATATTGCAAATTCACCACAACCTTGAAGAAAGAAGAAAGTTACAAAAAAATCTAGTAGCTTAAGCTTTGTGGGCTATATATATATATATATATATATATATGTGTGTGTACTGTTTTGGACTTCTTATAATAATATACTTGTTATAACATATGTTATGTGCTGTACATGTGTAGTGTTATGACATATAAATGAATATACGATGTTGAGTGAGGCTAATTAATTAAGCAATGCAAAAATCAACTACATATTAATGATTATGTATGTCATGCAACATTATGGAGAACAACTTTTGAAAAGTAGGAACAAGTACTTCAGGAAGAATGGTACAGTAGGTTCCTTTATATGATGGGAAAAAACAGCAGTGACAGTAAGTAATTAATCAACAATAAGACATAAGGAAGAAGAAATTAATTGCAGCAACATAAAATTAACAGTGAAAGTCATGAATGTCTTTTGTTTTTCCCATTATATGCTTTTTGGTATTTTGTTCCGGTCTCAGTAAAATTATATAACATTTGGGGATAAAAATGCAGAAAAGAAGTCCATAACTAGAGGCAAGAATGGCAAATATCTCCACAGCCACCGTGAACTTCCCAGGAGAGCTGACATATGCTGGAATAAAGGCGATCCATACTGCGCAGAAGATCAGCATGCTGAAGGTGATGAATTTAGCTTCATTGAAATTATCCGGTAACTTTCGAGCCAAAAAAGCAAGAACAAAACAGAGGACAGCTAAGAGTCCGATGTACCCTAACACTGCCCAGAACCCCACAGGTGATCCAAGACTGCACTCAAGAATAATTTTCTCTTTGTAGTGGTTCATATTTTTGTATGGAAATGGAGGATTTATTGTCAACCAAATTATGCAGATTGCAACCTGTATGAGAGTGAAACCCAGAACACTGAGCCTCTGTTGTGCAGGCCCAAACCATTTCATCACATTACTACCTGGAAGTGTGGCCCTGAAGGCCATTAACACCACGATTGTTTTCCCCAGAACACAAGAGATGCAGAGGACAAAGGTGATGCCGAACGCTGTGTGTCGCAGCATGCAGGACCACTCAGAGGGCCGGCCGATGAAGGTCAGAGAGCACAGGAAACACAGAGTCAAGGAGAAGAGCAGCAGGAAGCTCAGCTCAGAGTTGTTGGCCCTGACAATAGGAGTTTCCCGGAAGTGAAAGAACACTATTGCTATCATAGTTGTCAAAGTCACCCCCATCAAGCAAAATAATGTTAAAATTAACCCCATTATCTCTGCGTAAGACAGAAATTCAATTTCCTTCAAAATGCATTTATCTCCTCTGGTATTCGGCCAATAATGTATGGGACATTTGAGGCACTCCAAAGAGTCTGTTTTTGAAAGAGACAAAAACATTGATTAGGTCCTAATCAGGGAGACAGAAAACACGTACCAAATACAGTGTAAAATTTCTGTTTTTCTTAATCAAACCTGTAGCGTTGCTGATTTCTCCTTCTCCACATGGTATACAGTCATAACAACAAACAGGTTTTCTTTTCTGCAGGACTTTCTGTTTTCCTGGGGGGCAGCTCTCACTGCACACTGACACAGGCACCTGGTGCATGTACATATATGTGGAGGAGTTGTATGTCACTTTTTTTATTGATATTTAATTTGAACATTATTTAGTAACATTAAATCAAGTTATATAACCCAGCACGTCAGTGGATTATTAAATGTTATGCAGAATAGCATTGTGACTGACAAACCAGAAATGTGAGAACAAAGCAATATGTACCGTATTACTTTCTCCTCCCCACACTATCTTCATGCCGTTCATTATAAACTGACGCTCACTGGGCAAAGTGGCATCAAAAACACCGACTGCTGCGACATGCATGGTCTCTGAGGTTATGTGTTGTAAATTTGTAAGTTCATATCTTGCTGGTGAATCTCCATTCTGATCAAAAGTCACTCTTTCCCCCTGACTTGTTGTGAAGTTCATATTCTGTAAATAATGTAGCACCTGTAGAGAAGAGAAGGGTCTTAAGTACAGCAAGCTCTCTATCTTTGCAATTTTGTGTAATTTCAAATTACATCTGAGTTTTATAGGACATGAATAAATTAATTATTTCAAAACAATAACTCCTTTGTTTTCTTCTTCACCTGCCATGGTTGAATGTGTTTAGTATCAGCACAGCTGCCATTGTAGAAAGGGCCTTTCCCCTCTTCACATGTGGCCAGGTTGTGGAGAGCATGGGCCACGGCATAAACTGATTTGTATACATTATTAGTGAATCTCAGCTCAGAAACATTTGTGAAATATGATTCAACATTCTGCAAGCTCTCGGAGCCGCTGCACGGCTTTTTTTGTGCGTTTGCAGCTTCATCCAGAGCGCAGTCAAACATGTCTTCCCAGAAATCTCTGACAAACAGACTGTCAGGAAACTGTGAGGGGTGGAGCTGTCTCAGGTGCTCCTCCAATCCTGGGATCTTAGCTCGGCTGACGACGAAGCCCAGGGAGCCCAGCAGGATGCTGCGCCCCTCACTGTCAGTCAGAGAGTGATCTGTGATCCAGGCGTCACTGCCAATCCACTGCATTCCTGTGATGTTCTGCTTGTACAACTCAGTTGCCAGCACATTCACTTCTCTGTGGGACATGAAGGCCACAATGACTTTAGAGGTGGAGTACTTCACAGTTTGAACCACTTTTGTCAACTCATGAAGAGGACCTGTTTGCTCAAATGCCTGGTAGTACTCTACGCACACCCCCTCTTCTTGTGCAGCTTGTATAAATGTGGCAATCCCGTTGATACCGTAGTCATTTTTGTTGCTTATTGCCCCCACCCAGGTCCAGCCGAAGTGCTTGACCAGCTTTGCCAGGCCTCTGCTCTGGTGGAGGTCACTGGGAATAGTTCGGAAGAAGGATGGAAACTCTTCTCTGTTGCTGAGGCAAGCACAGGTTGCAAAGTGGCTGAGCTGTGCAAAAGAATTTTAGAAAAATAGAAATTTGTTCACTACACATTAATCATCTTAAAAAATTTCATACAGCACAAAATAAGTTTAAATTATTCATCATTAGACAAGTTAAACAAGAAACTCTTTGAAATCCAAAATTAGAGATATCCAAGATTACCATGACTCAAATAACAGTGATTTACAATACTTTTAAGTGGGTGCTTTCATATTTATTTATGCACATAAAAGTACAATACTTACCACTGGTATCTGGAACCTTCCTATAATCCGAGCAAATCCCATCGTGGGTGCAGAGCCAGAGTGGCCGAGTACAGCCTGTGCAGTGTCAGCCTTTGTACAGTTCCTCTCATCTATGATCTCCCTCTGCCCGTTTGCTAAATCTATAGCAGACTTAATAATGTTTGTCATTCCGCAGGAATTATATATTTTGTAGCCCAGTGTGTGGTTGGGAAGGATCGCAGGATTTTGATTTATTTCCTCAATTGCAAAGATCATGGTCTGGGCAAATTTGAATTCTCTTACATTGATCCTAGAAAAAAAAAAGACATTTTCAAAAATAATTTGATTTGCAAAAAAAAAAAAAAAAGTAGTGAACAAGACAGCATACAACAGAAGAAATCCACACACATACTTACTGCAGGCACGTTGGAGGATCAGGTAGGGTTTGAAAGGTGGGAGCCTTGCCTCTGTATCCTGTGCGAAAGGTGAAAATGCCACCTAAGATGAAGTCTCCAGCGTTGGTCAGCTCAGGTGGTTGTGCCCTCCCCTGCAGCCAGCACACAGGCATCCCCCTCCTAATCAAAAGAACCAGAAGGACCAGCTCGAATAGTGGCATTGCTTCACTCTGCAGGCTGGCCTCTTTAGCTCTGCCTCACCTGGCACTCTTTATACCCTGCCTTGGCCTTTTCAGCCGAGCTCACGTCCATGCCCATGTCCATGGACCTGATGCTTCAGGGTGTAAAGTAAATGATGCAGATGTCCCCAGGGACAGAGAAAAAAAAAGTATGCAATAGACACAACCACAAAATATTTCTTATTTGTCTTATTTTGTCGTTCCATTCCATAGCTTTTTAAAGTATGTTTTCTTTTCTTTGACACAGAGGTCATGTTTTGTCTCCTGTTTGTTTGTGTGTTTGTGACTAAGCAAACCGGGTTCAGATTCTGTATTTTTTTTTTAAAGAATTTATTAACACTGTGAGAGGAATTTTTCAAACATTTTCACTATTTTCTCATAGAAGCTCTGAAATAGCTTAAATGAAAAAAAGAAATCATACATGGACTACATGTATGTATACATGGATCATACTTTTTTCCCTAATTTTCAAATATTGAAAATATGAATTTAGTAGAATGTGTAGCCTTTTGTATGACTGTTTCATAACTTACTGGTGTATCTTTATTGTACAGATTGTATTGGCTATGTGTGTGTGTCATGTGGCAACACCAAAGACAGAGATTTTGATGCAATGCAGTATGTTGCAGTGTTTCCTGTTGCAAATGTTGATGCTGTCTATCATCACTACTAATGATAGATTTACCACCTAGTTAGTTGATCACGGTTTCACTGCATACTGAAAACAATGAAATAAAACAATCAAACAAATGTTATACCACATATTCATTGCTTTGCAGCCAAACAATGCTGTATGCTCCATCGGCAGCTGAACTAGGGAGGTGGAAAGCCTAAAAAATCTAAAATCAACTCATATTTCACTGTACCATTGTATTGCTCTTGTCGATCAACTTGTTCACAAAAAAGGCAACCATAAAATTACATTTGACACTCTGTGATGCAACCGTTTTACGGATTATCTCAAGTGATATCGTTATCGGGCAAAAATAAATTTAATTTGGATTTAAAACAGATAAAATAGCATTTCAATGGCTGAATGTTACTTCCTGGCGTCATGCAGGCCTGGTATACTGCAACTGCACAATAAGAATAAAGAGATTTTCTGCTGTAATACAATTAAAAATTCAGACTGATAAGTCGTAGTATTGGTCAGAAACGTTTGGACCCTATGCCCTTATGGACAGCAGCTAGATGTTGATAAACACAAAGGGACATTGGGCAGGAGATTTAGGCCCTTTGTGGTCTCCCAGGGCTCTCTAACTGAAGAGTAAGTAATCCAAAACATGATCAGTAGCAACATGTAATTTTATTTTATCATTGTAACTAAAACATATTGTTTAGATTGCTGGTAGGCCCAACAATGGCAATGCACAGCAAAGATGATGTCAGGGCTAAAAGACAAAAAATAACAAGGAAGGACGTGGCAGAGAGATCAAAACAAACCCTTAATTGACTTAGAATATAACATTTACATGTTGTGACAAAGGTGTTCATTAATATAGATCCTCGAGGCTATATGCCACCTGTTGTTCTTGTTGTGTAAAAGGATGAGGCAATCTCCAGTTTTTAATCTCTTGTGTCTCCCTGCTGCAGCTTTCCCACAAGAGTCAAGCCACTGGGTAATGAAGCCATGCTCACAACAGATGGGGTCTTATTTATCTTCCCATGTTTTTCTTCCATGTTGTTTTAGTGTATGTACATGTGTCACCTTTATTTCTGTTGGATTGCATCATTGTATATTTGAACTTTGAGTATCAGTGTCTGTGCAAATATGTTTTTTAAATACATGTCTGGGAAGTTCTGGGGTCATGTTGCAGGCCGCATGCTTAATTGAACCTTATCAGAATCACACTTTAGTAGTGTTGTCATAAAGTTTCTCGCTTACACAGTTCTTACACAGTTCTTCTTTACAGGGAAGTGGCATTAGATTATGGTACATCTTGCACTCTAACCACTGCCTGACATGTTCTGCACAGTGGCCACCTTTTCATCCTTGTATTCCTGACCTCATTTTAACCCCAGCCTGGCCTGTAAAGCTGCAAAATTCCTCTCGGGACTAAAGCCACTCTTTTTCTTCTACCATAAACTACATAGTATCTTATGAATGCATGCCCCCTTAACATCCCCCTTATCCGCTATTGTTGCATTTTAACTTTCAATATTTGCTGGAGACACTGGTTCAAGAAAATGTTAATGAAGCTGAGCCAAAGATGTAAAAAAACAATGGCAGCCATACTATATCAGCAATGTTTGGATGATTTTCATTATTTTCGTCATACATCCTGCATGACAGATCTGGACAAATATGAGGGGCAAAGACAGTGAATTTATCCACATCCACATCTTCTACAGTGCATTCACACAAAGAGCTCCTACGGACAGGAGAAATGGTTGTAGGGACTAATATGTCTTTCAATGTACTTATGGAAATGTGAGTACTGCATTAAGATTCAGTAAAACATTAAACTATCCATTAATCTGATTACATCTAATTACAAAAGTGAGAGTAAGAAATTGGGATACTTTAAATTACAGCAGATATACCTTTCAGCTGTAATTAATTAATTGAAACAGGGGTGAAGAAGTTTTGTAAGTGAAGTTTGCATACCGTGTCCTTAACCCTTGTACGGTCTATCTATCTATCTATCTATCTATCTATCTATCTAGCGATCTAGCGATCTAGCTATCTCGCTAATACAGTTAAACTGAATTCCAATGTCCAAAGTAGGATATGGCAGTAGGCAACTATCTTAGAGAAATGAAATAAAGGCCTATTCCATAGTCCAAATCACATCTAGCATGCTTTGGCTCCTATATATATTATATGTCTCATATTACTCATCGTAGAGGCAGTAATAGTAATAGTTCTGGTTGGTACTGCACCAGTAAGTTATTTAATTGGAGAACCAAAATTATATTCGAAGCAAGCTGTAATCTTTCATCTAAGAGCATAAACTTTCTGTTGAACTTCTTATATCTCTCTGTCATTAAAAATACTATGTAAAAGAACTACATCATCAGTTGTAATGCAACAGTACATAAAACATTTAAGCGCCCTTATAATAACAAAATTGCTTTGAGACTCCAGTCAGCTCTGTGAACAGAACTACACACTTCTTTTCGTATACTACCTTGCTAATTTGGTGCAACTATTACGAAATGTTGTGTTGCTGTTGGTGCCAGTAGTTTATCAATGTTGGGGGCTTATTTCATGAAGTATGGAAATATTCTTAATATTCTTTACTTATTTGTCATTTTGTCAGATGCTGTACATATAGACAACGTTCTTTTAAGTTTTTTTTTTACTATTTTAGTTGTGGAGGACAGTTTTTTTTCTGAATAAATGTGTAAAAAATAACACTCGACAGACTTGAATGTAGTTGAAGATGTATTTATTGAAACAAATTCAGATGCAGTAAGAAACACTATGTCCACATTACATTTTGGTTGCAAAAAAAAAAAAAACACTGCAGCAACAGACGCAAAACACACAGAAGTGATTTGAACAATGGTTAATGATGTATGTCATGATAAGTTGTCTTTCCCATTATGTGCTTTTTAGTGTTCTGCTCCGGCCGAAACAAAATGATATAACATTTTGGTAGAAAAATGCAGAGAAGTAGCCCATAACTGGAGGCCAGAATAGCGAATATCTCCACAGCTACAGTGAACTTTCCAGGAGAGCTGACGTACGCTGGGATAAAGGCGATCCATACTGCGCAGAATATCAACATGCTGAAGGTGATAAATTTGGCTTCATTGAAATTGTCAGGCAGTTTCCGAGCCAGAAAAGCAAGAATGAAGCATAACATGGCCAGAAGTCCTATGTATCCAAGTACAGCCCAAAAGCCTACAGCTGAGCCCAGAGCACACTCCAAGATGATTTTGTCGTTAAATTGCAACAAATTTTTGGAAGGAAAAGGAGGGTTGATTGTCAGCCAAAGAACGCAAGTTAAAACTTGTATAAGAGTGAAAGCCAGAACGCTGAGTCTCTGCTGTGCCGGCCCAAACCATTTCATCACATTACTACCTGGAAGTGTGGCCCTGAAGGCCATTAACACCACGATTGTTTTCCCCAGAACACAAGAGATGCAGAGGACAAAGGTGATGCCGAATGCTGTGTGTCGCAGCATGCAGGACCACTCAGAGGGCCGGCCGATGAAGGTCAGAGAGCACAGGAAACACAGAGTCAAGGAGAAGAGCAGCAGGAAGCTCAGCTCAGAGTTGTTGGCTCGTACCAGTGGGGTTTCTCTGTGGCAGTAGAAGACTAGTGTTGTGATCATTGTGAGAAAAACTCCCAGTAGAGAAAATAAGACTAACAATGTTCCCAGGATTTCATCATATGCCAAAAATTCGATTGCTTTGGGGATGCAGGCATCTTTCTGCTCATTGGACCAGTACATTGGTGGGCATTTCATACAATGTATTGAATCTGCAAGATAAAAATAAATTAAATAAATGTGCAGTTAAATCAATGTTTTGGTTTCGGAAGTCAGCATTGATAAAATTGGATGTCTGGTTTTCTGTTTTATTTACCTCATGTCATGATGTGTAACATATACTATTGCATTTCAAGCAAAATGAAATACTGCTCCATTGTTTATTTACCTGTTAAATTACTGATCTCGCCTGCTGGGCAGGGTATGCAATCATAACAGCAGATGGGTTTTCCTTTCTGCAGCACTTTACGAGTTCCTGGGAGACAGCTGTCACTGCACACTGACACAGGCATCTCCTATGCACATAAACACAATTCATAAACACAGTTTTTCTGCAATCAAGATGTGTGGTTGAATAGACATAAAAAACCCCCACCATATCGAGATTTTTTAAGCAATTTTCAGTAAATCTGAGAACAGTCCAAACTGTACTCTCTATTTTACCTCTGTCAGCCCATTTCTCCAGACAATTTGGATGTTATTCATGACAAACTGCTGACTCTCTGGAAGAGAGGCATCATAAATGCCAACTGTCACTCCTTCCATGGTTCCTTTATTTGTCATTTGTAAATTAACAAGTTCATATCTTGCTGGTGAGTCTCCATTGCTGTCAAAATAGACTCGTTCCCCTTCTTCAGTGGTAAAATTCACAGTGTTCAGAAAGTGCAAGACCTAATAAAGAAATTACAGGGATTAAATCAAATTAAATGATGATGATTCATGCTGTTATCACTCTGTCAAACTTCCCTGCCTCCTTACCTGCCATGGTTGGATGTTTTTGGTATCAGCACAGCTGCCATTAGAAAAGAGCCCTTTGCCCTCTACACATTTAACCAGGTTGTCAAGAGCATGAGCCACTGCGTAAACTGACTTGTATACATTATTAGTGAATCTCAGCTCAGACACATCAGTGAACTGTGATTCAACATTCTGCAGGCTCTCAGAGCCGTTGCATGGCTTTCTTTGTTTGTTTGCAGCTTTGTTCAGAGTGCAGTCAAACATGTCTTCCCAGAAATCTCTGACAAACAGACTGTCAGGGAACTGTGAGGGGTGGAGCTGTCTCAGGTGCTCCTCCAGCCCTGGGATTTTAGCTTTGCTGACAGTGAAGCCGAGTGAGCCAAGCAGGATGCTGTGTCCCTCACTGTCAGTCAGAGAGTGATCTGTGATCCAGGCGTCACTGCCAACCAACTGCAGTCCTGCAATGTTCTGTTTATACAGTTCTTTTGCCAACAACTTAATTTCTCTGTGAGACATAAAAGCCATAACCACTTTGGCAGTGGCATGCTTAATGATCTCTATTATTCTCAGCAGGCTATCAGGGGGATCTGATGATGAAAATGCTTCAGAATACTCAATGCACACTCCATATTCTTGTGCTGCCTGTATAAATGCAGCTATGCCATTGAGGCCATATTCATTGTGCACAGCTATAGCCCCAATCCAGGTCCAACCAAAGTGCTTGACCAGCTTTGCCAGTGCTCTGCTCTGGTAGTAGTCACTGGGAATAGTTCTGAAAAAAGTAGGATACTCTTTCCTGTTGCTCAGACAGGCACATGTGGCAAAATGGCTGATCTGCAGTGAAAAATACAAACATTTTAATGGCACTGAAAGAGTGGTATCACTGCATAATCATAAAATCTATATAGATTCAGCCTTCAGTTATCATTTTGCAGAACACTGTAACAAACTGTAAATATTTTCAACAGCACATTGTTACATTAGACTTAATTAAATAAAATTAAACTTCAATTACTTTGCTTCTTTTACTTACCACAGGTATCTGAAACCTTCCAACAACTTGTGCAAATGCAATAGTTGGTCTTGATCCTGAATGTCCCAAGATAGCTTGCACTGTTTCAGTTTTAGAGCAATTGCCGTCAGTGACTTCTCCCTCTAGTCCACTCACCAGAGACAATGCAGCTCTCAGTATGTCCATAGTTCCACAGTTATCATAGATCTTGTAGCCAAGTTTAAAATGTGGGAGCAAATGAGGATTTTTGTTGATCTCATTTATAGCAAAAATCATTGCTTGAGCAAATTTGAATTCTCTAAAATTGAAGCTGGGGTGATGAAAGATAGGATGACAAAATAAATCTTTATATTTCTCTTTCAAATACAGTAAAAAAATTGAGCATGGACCATTTAAAATACATTGACCTAATAATACATACTTCTTGCATTTTCGTACTTCTGGAATTTTCTGAAATGTGTTAATTACATAATCCTGCCCTGTGCGAAATGAAAAGATGCCTCCAATAAAAAGGTCGCCATCTTTGGCCAGCTCAGCTGGTTGTCCTGAGCCTTGCAGTCGGCACACAGAGTTTCCCTTCTCAATCAGCAGAACCAAGAGGATCAGCTTCAACAATGGCATAGCTCTGCTCCTCTCTTCATGCCGGGCGAAACAGCTCTACAGCCCATTGCAGGGATTTATACACATTCAACAACGTGGGGGAAGTTGTCATGGTTGAACTTCAGCCTCAGGAGACTAGAGGAAGCCAAACAAGTCAAGCCACAGATGTTTTTTTTTTTTTTTTTTTTTTCTGTGAAACTGAATTTATTGTTTGATTGCAGTTTCATGAACTACATTAATGGTTGTGAAATCAGAAAGCAAATTGGTATTAGGCTTATGCATTTATTGCACACACACACATATATATATATATGCATATATACATAAAGTGCAACTCTTAAAAAAAAATAAAGATGCCTAGTTGATTTTTCAGAATGATTTTGCTGCCGCCTTCCACATCATACTCTTCTTTGTGTTCTTCTCTGGTTTCAGTAGGATTATATAACATTTTGGAATAAAAATACAAATCAGCAGTCCAAAACTTGAAGCCAGAATAGCAAATATCTCCACAGCAACACTGAACTTCCCAGGAGAGCTGACATATGCTGGAATAAAAGAGATCCAAACTGCACAGAATATCAACATGCTAAAGGTGATAAATTTGGCTTCATTGAAATTGTCAGGCAGTTTCCGAGCCAGAAAAGCAAGAATAAAACATAACACGGCCAGAAGTCCAATGTACCCAAGTACAGCCCAAAAGCCTACAGCTGAGCCCAGAGCACACTCCAAGATGATTTTGTCCTTAAATTCCTTAAAATTCTTAAATGGAAAAGGAGGAGAAATTGTCAACCAGAGGACACATATGACAATTTGTATAAGAGTGAAACCCAGAACACTGAGTTTCTGCTGTGCAGGCCCAAACCATTTCATCACATTACTACCTGGAAGTGTGGCCCTGAAGGCCATTAACACCACAATTGTTTTCCCCAGAACACAAGAGATGCAGAGGACAAAGGTGATGCCGAATGCTGTGTGTCGCAGCATGCAGGACCACTCAGAGGGCCGGCCGATGAAGGTCAAAGAGCACAGGAAACACAGAACCAGGGAGAAGAGCAGCAGGAAGCTCAGCTCAGAGTTGTTGGCCCTGACAATAGGAGTCTGCCTGTATCTGAAGAAAATGAACGCCACAACAGCAGTCATAAATGTTCCAGAGAGGGAGGCTGCAGTGAGCAGTGCTCCCATAATCTCTTCATATGACAGAAACTCTGCCTCCTTCTTTACACAGGCATCTCTTCTCTCATTTGACCAGAACTCAGGGTCACATCTCACACATGTGATGGAATCTGAAAAATATTAAGGCAGGTGTTAGACTTATTCACTGCATTTGTCTTCTTTTGTCTCCATGTTGCATCTTTTCTATGCCGACAAGACAGACAATACATGATTATCACATGATAAATGTGGAACCTTATGACATGGTATCATGTATCCTTTAGAAAGGATGTTGCAGAAGGGCTGGATAGACTAGATAAATCAGGGCTCCCAGGAAAACTGAGGTTGTGGTGTTTGCAGTTTGGCTTTTATCCTAGGTTAATGTGGCCAATGTCAGTATATGAAGTCCCATTATCTGTAGCAGAGAGAATGGAAAGGCTGGTTAGCTCTTATGTTAGAAAATGGTTGGGTGCTCCCAGGTCCTTAAGCGATGTAGCTTTGTATGGGAAAGGAATGCTTCAGCTGCCAGTATCCAGTCTAACAGGTTTAACAGAGGAGTTTAAATGCACTAAGGTTAGGACAGAACTGTTGTTATCTGGTAGTAAGGACCTGTTAGTTAGCAATGTGGTTCCGAATCCTACTAGGGGGAGGAAATGGAACCCAAGAGCGGCAGTGCAGGAGGCAGAGGCAGCTTAGGCATGCAGAAATAGTAGGAAATGTTCAATTTGGCCGGGGAGGCTTGGGGCTTGGCCCAGGCAAACCAGTGTGGAACAAAGCAGGTCTAAAGGAGAAAAGAAAGCTTGTAGTGGAACAGGTGCGTAGGCAGGAGGAGTTGTTAAGGGGGCAAAAGCAGTTGGTCAGGCCAAACAGGGACAATGGTTGAATTGGGAAGGTGTTGAGAAGAGGAAACTTAGTTGGAGGGACCTGTGGAATATGGAGGATAGGGGCGACATACGATGTGTTGCCAACCCCGCAGAACCTAAGACTCTGGGTACAGGGCGACCAATCGTGCCCACTCTGCTCAGGTACAGCAAGTTTAAAGCACATTTTGTCAGGTTGTAGAATTATCTTATCACAAGGCCGGTATACATGGCGGCATAATCAGGTGCTGAGAAGCTTAGCCGCAGGCATTGAAGAGAGAAGGAAGAAGGTGAATTCTGGAAGTTCTAGAAAGGAGAGGTTAGGTGTGCAGTTTGTTCGAGAGGGGGAGGAAAATAGAGCTGCTAAGTCAGGGAGAAGGCAGGTAGGTGGCTGCCTGGTAGGGGCTGATGATTGGCAAATGCAGGTCGACTTGGGAGGAAAGCTAGTTGTGCCCCAGGAAATAGTTTATAGTAATCTGAGGCACATTTTTTATGGTCCATGAGTAAAAAGACTGTGTATTTTATTGAGTTAACAGTCCCTTGGGAAAATTCAGTGGAGGCAGCTTATGAAAGGAAGAAGACTAAGTATGCAGATTTAAAGACAGAATCTGAGCAGAGGGGATGGAAGACCAGGGTTTGCCCAGTGGAAGTGGGGTGTAGAGATTTTGTTGCAGGGTCAGCTGTTTCACTGTTGAAGGAGCTGGGAGTGCAGGGGCAAAATTTAAGGAAGACAGTGAGGGAGATGTCAGATGAGGCTGCTAGGTCTAGTCAGTGGATATGGACTAGGAGAAATATCAGTAGTTGGCTGGGGGGTGAAATAAAGGCAGTGAGGGAGTAGGGGGAGGCAGAGGACATGCATGCCTAATCCGGGAGGAGAAGAGGTTAAAGTATGAACAAGAAACCTCTCCTCTGCTCTGCCATCTTCTCTCTCCCAATAGGAAGAGATCCAGGAAGAGGAAGTGTAGATAAGGTGGGGGTGTGGCCAGCTAGAGTCTCTCTTTGGGACCATGTGGCCTGTTCATGTGAGTTTATGTTGTAAGATACAGAGTTGGCTTGTTTTTTTTTTTTTTTTGTTTTTTTTTATTGGTTGTTTTCCTGTTTTGTTTGCTTCTTGAAGGAAATGTTAGGGTTTGTTGCTTCTTCAAGGAAATGTTAGAAGAGGCTGTTAAATCTAGTCTGTGGATTCGGCCTCCACCTTCAGCACCCCTACCCCCTACCCGAACAAGGGTTTGTATCCAATCCCTACTTTCATCTTTGATTCTACCTCTTTACTTTCTATCCCCTACCCGAACCAGGGTTTGCATGCCCACACCCCGCTTTTATTGATGCTGTTGGTGAGAGGCAGGTGTAGATGATGGTAGTGCGGCACTTCGCAGTTACATGTGGCATCTAGGCCTGTGGTAGAATTGTAGCAGTTAACCCTATAATGCCTGACCCAAGAAATAATGGACAGAAAATTCTATTTTTTTGAATTTGAAGACTTTATTTGGCCCTTTAACAATTTAAAATTGTTTTTTTTAAATAGCAAATATGTTTTTTTTGTTTGTATCGTTTTTAGCAAAGTTTTTACCATATAGTAAATTAAAACGTTTCAGAAATGCATGTATCAAATATGATATCCACGGCATTATAGGATTAGCAATAGCTAAAGCGGTGGTAGTATGATAGTATCTTAGCAGTTAGAATTGGCATCTCGCAGTTAACATTAACTGCTCTTCTTAGCAGTTAGCATTTAGCTTAGCAGTTAGCATTAGCATTAGCTAAATGGTAGCATTGGTACTGTATTGTCTTCTGCTGTTCTTCTTAGCAGTTAGCATTAGCATTAGCTAAATGGTAGCATCGGTACTGGCCACTACCTGGAGCATCTCCTAACCAGGCCTGGGTCAATTGAACGTGGCAGTGCTGTTTGGATTGTGTAGGAGCAGTGTGAACTGGCACTAGGGGGGGTGACTCTGGGATGCCGGAGTTCACCGTCTAGCCTCCTGGAGGTGTCGTGGGACTAAGTAGGCAAAATACCGGTTTCCGAAGGGAGGTTTCCACCTGATGACCCCCAGAGGCGTATTAGGAATCACTGCTCTTTGACATGTACAGAGACAGATTAGGGGTCCAAGGTTCTTCACTGAGAATGAATCCTCTTTTTGAGCACAGGTATCTTGTGTTGAAATTAACTTGAATGATCTGGGTCTTGTAAGCATGAGATAGAGAGCAAAGAGTTGTTATTCATTATTTCTCATTCATTTTCTTTATTTCTTAATAACTAAGTGTTACACATTTTGTATCTGGAAAGATATCATGATGTTTTTAAATGTCAATTTTCACTTCTGCAGCACAAACACAATTTTGTGCAGTTTCAAAAAAACAGATGGTAAACCTCTGCAGATAAGACTGAAAGCATTTTGCATGCCAACGTTGGGAACCGGTTGAATAGGTTTGGTTAGACATTAATTATAGATTTCGAATATTGTTTTAATGGTAATAATACAATTATAATAGGAATTAATAATTACTGGGCACCATCCTGGGACCAAAACTGAACTGTGGATGAAGGTTTACGAGGGGTATTCACTTTAAATGTCAACATTTGAGGACTATTCTCGATTTCTCAGGCTTACAGTAAAGGTTTGAATCTGAGAACTGACCGTCACAACCAGCTGTTATCACAATGCATATAAACAAATAATCACAGACAACTGGTCCTTAATAGGACAATAAAGCTGTCCTATTGAGCTGAGTCATGCTACCATGTGATCTGTGGATTTAAGGTGGATGCAAGACAAGGCACATGGATGTCTGTGTGTGGGGGTTAGTAAAGGAGAGAAAGGAAAAGGCACTCAAATGAGGAGATCCTAACCACCGTGGAAAGACACAATAACACAATAACACAATAACTGTGTATCTCCTCCTGTTCCTCCTGTTCAGTGAGAGTAGGTTTGCAGTGTGGCCAGAGATAGCAGACTCAGCACTGGTTTGATCACACAGACTGGGATCACTAGGAGGCAGCCATCAAGGCTGTGCTCCCTCCAGACTACCATTCCCTTACACGCTTCCCCACTAACAGAATTAAAAATATCTGATCTATTGATTTTTGGTTTTCATAAAAGATGACATAATTACTGTAATATCCATGCCTTTGAAATCAGTTTGTAAAATTATGCCATTCTTAACACTGGCAGGTGAACATGACAACTTTTAGATTTTTGTTTTCTCTTGCATTTAATGTTACTGCACCTGTGATGTTGCTAATATCTCCTTCTGCACATCTTAAACAGTCATAGCAGCAGACCGGCTTTCCTTTCTGCAGAACCTTGCGAGTTCCTGGTGGACATTTCTCACTGCAAAGGGACAGAGGCACCTGCATGAACAAAATGAAAAACGTATGAGGATTTACTTTTGCAAAGTTTTGTCTCTGTAACAATCTATTGTAAATTTTCATGCTTCAACACAATCAACACAACAACTAATAACTTGGACAAGTATAACAGTTCTAATAGATTTTCTATAAAATTACAGCGATCACATGGCAGCTTACCTGTTGCGAGTTCTGTGCCCAAATAATAGACTTGTCTTGCAGATTTAGCTGTTTGTCTGCAGGTAAAGATGCATCATGAAGACCAACTGTGACGAAGTCCACAATGCCATTTTCTGTTGGCTGCCAGTTTATAATTTCATACTTTGCTGTTGGGTCTCCATTCTCATTGAAGTAAACCTCATCGCCTCCCTTTGTTTTGAACTGAATCTTCCTTATGTGTTGTAAAATCTATGATGATATGCATCAAGCTAGATCATTGTCTGACAAACCTTTTTCAGATGTATTATCACAACAGCATAATATACTGGTTGTAACAATTTACTTTTCAAACTTTATACCATTTTTATTTATTTATCTATTTATTTTGGTTAATGTGACTTAATGTAAAAATTTATAATTCAATACTCTGCTGGTCAGCTCACCGTGAATGAATCCAGCTGCACCTTGTGACATGTTTGATCACAGCCGAGGATACGATGAAGTGCATGGGCCACAGCATACACTCCTTTATACACATTGTAAAAGATAGGCATGAGTGACATATCAGTGAAGCTGTTTTGTACTCCAGTCAGATCTTCATGTCCAGTACATTCACTCTGATTCCCTGCTGATGACTCTGACTGCTTGAACTGACAATGAAATAATGTCTCCCAAAACTCTGTAAACAATTCGTTACTGGATGTATTGAGCGGCTTCACATCCAAAATGAACTCTCTCATGCCACTGACATGTGCTTTGGGGATGGACAGGCCTATGGCACCATCCAGAATGTGATGTCTATCCATGGCTGCAGTTTGGGAATCTAAGATCCAGCCTTCACTGCCTACCCACTGATACCCAGTCAAGTTGTGGTGAGACAATGCATGTATCAGCACATCCATATCCATGTGGGAGAGAAAAGCAACAATCACCCTGGAAGTGGAAGCCTGAATAATGTCAACTATCTTTTTAATTTTGTCTGGTGGATCTGTTCTAAAGAAAGACACAGAGTACTCCAGACAGATGCCAAGCTGCTGGGCTGTTTCTGTGAATGTGGCCATGCCATTATTGCCGTAGTCATCATTTGTTCTAATGGCTCCAACCCAAGTCCATCCAAAGTGCTTGACCAACTGGGCCAGGGTTCTGCTCTGGCAGTAGTCACTGGGTATTGTTCTGAGGAAGGATGGGTACTTGGTTTTATCACTGAGACAAGCACAAGTAGCAAAGTGGCTGATCTAAAAGAAAAAAAAAAAGAAATTGAATCCTGGGATAAAGATGTAAATATACAACATTTGCACAGAGCACTGCAATTACTTTGACCCTTTGTGATATAACCAGCTGGAATAACTACAGAGTAATACGTTTTCAGACATTTAATTTAATTTTCATCAATCTTACCCACCAGTGGGATATGAAAGGGTCCGATGACAGTAGCTATAGCCATGCAAGGAGACGAAGAGGTTTCTCCCAGAATGGCCTGTACTTGGGCAGGTCTGGCACATGGTGTCTTGAATGGCGTAGATACAACTTCATTACCATTAGCCAAAGCCAGTGCCACTTGTACTCCTCTAGAAATGGACCCACAGGCATCATAGATCTTATAGCCCAGAGAGATGTCAGGCAGTAGGTCAGTGCTGTTATTAATCTCCTCTATAGCAAAGAGCATAGCCTGAGCAAACTGGAACCCTCTGAAATTCAAACTTGATGTGGACAGACACAAACAGATGAAATTGCAAACACTTTGTACTTAAAGAAGAAACAATATAATTGTAATTGAAAGCATTTGATGGTCTTAATATAAACAGCATGTTTTTTCTGATTTTAATACTTAGTTTGATTACCTTTCTTACCTCTCTTGTATCCATGCTCACTTCCTCTTTCATATTTTACATTCATATAGATTTCTAGCATATACTTTACCTTGCACATTGCAGTGGCAGTGGTTTGTGCATGTCGGTATCCTGTCTGTCTTTCCACCTGCTGTGGAAAGAGAAGATTCCCCCCAATATAATGTCTCCATCCTTAGATAGCTGGGGGCTCTCAGGATCCCCTCTCCGCCTGCACACCAGCTCCTCAGCCTGAGAGAAAGACACCACCAACAACAGCTGTAAGAGTGCCCAACCCTGCTCTGGCCACCTCTGTGTGGAAGTCATACTGTTTGAGAGAGCTAAACCACTGGGTGGCATCACATGTACTTTAATGTAAATGATAAGCTGGCACTGGCGTTTATACATTTTGCAGCACCGTAAAATATAATAATAGAACAATGATGTTCGATCTCTATGGACCTACACGGTGGACAAGAGGAGGGATGTACGCAAACAGGAAAAGAGTTTTGAGTCTTGGTCGATTTTTTATACCGTAACCCCCAAACTGGGACACGAATGCATACAGTTCGTTCCTGCAGGTGCACACATATGCATTTTACACAAACTATAGGGGTTTTCATCAGGATGAGGGACGGCTATTTTCATGCTGTCATGAATGGACCATTTTCTTTGCCAAGTACTTTTCAAAGGAAGGAGCAAGCGTCTTGGAAAAGACAGACTTTCTCTTGGGCATGACAGCTAACCATTAGCATACTGGCAGGTTCCGTTGGCAAGAGCCACAAATATCATAGTTTACTGCTTACCTGGGACTCGCAGGCTAGCAATTGATTGACTCACATAAAGACAAATCAGTATTGAGTAGAGACATGTTGTGCATCGTTTTTGTTTTTATTTTGGGTTAGGTAATAGTACGTTTGACAAAACATAATAAACATCTGCGTAAGAACTGAAAAGAAGAAGAATGAATCAAAACAGTCCACTTGCGAGCACCAAAACTAAACAACAGAAACAGGCTTGAGTGGTGAAAGATAGAACGAGAAAATATATCTCATATTAATGTCTCAAATATATTACATTTATGGGCTACACGTAAACCACTAAAACTGTATAGGCCTAATAATACGCGCTTCTCGCATTTTCATAGTTCTTGAACTGTCTGAAATAATCCTGTCCTGTGTGATATAAAAAAAATCAGCTCAAAGTCACATGGCAGGGCATGTACACGTTCACTAACAAGGGGAAAGTTGTTGTGACTGAATTCAAGTTTCAGGAGACCAGGAGAACCCAAACAAGTTAAGATACACATGTTTGTGTGTTGACCTGTGGATTTTATTCTTTGGTCACAGTTTTATAATCTGTTAGTGTTGTGACATCAGCAGGGAAACAAGTATCAGGCTTGTGCATTTTCTTGTACTTACCTTCAGGTTGATACGACTGCATATTACATTGTATTAATTTCTGTCATTTTCAATATGTTATTTCACAAATGAAATCATTGGAAAAATACAGGAGTACAATGCAAGACTTACAAGTAAAAATAAAATGCAGATGGATGTCTTCTTGACCGTCTGGTCAAATTATCATGTCAAATTTACAGCACTAGAGTGCCATTATTTTAAGCTTTCAGGATGATTTTGAGACCCCTTCCCCATCATGTTCTTTTTTGTATTCTTCTCTGGTTTCAGTAAGATTATATAACATTTTGGAATGAAAATACAAATCAGCAGTCCAAAACTTGAAGCCAGAATAGCAAATATCTCCACAGCAACACTGAACTTCCCAGGAGAACTGACATATGCTGGAATAAAGGAGATCCATACTGCGCAGAATATCAGCATGCTGAAGGTGATAAATTTGGCTTCATTGAAATTGTCTGGCAGTTTCCGAGCCAGAAAAGCAAGAATAAAACATAACACGGCCAGGAGTCCTATATAACCTAGTACAGCCCAAAAGCCTACAGCTGAACCCAGAGCACACTCCAAGATGATTTTGTCATTAAACGTCCTAAAATTCTTAAATGGAAAAGGAGGTGAAATTGTCAACCAGAGGATACATATGACAACTTGTATAAGAGTGAAACCCAGAACACTGAGTCTCTGCTGTGCAGGCCCAAACCATTTCATCACATTACTACCTGGAAGTGTGGCCCTGAAGGCCATTAAAACCATGATTGTTTTCCCCAAAACACAAGAGATGCAGAGGACAAAGGTGATGCCGAATGCTGTGTGTCGCAGCATGCAGGACCACTCAGAGGGCCGGCCGATGAAGGTCAGAGAGCACAGGAAACACAGAGTCAAGGAGAAGAGCAGCAGGAAGCTCAGCTCAGAGTTGTTGGCCCTGACAATCGGAGTCTGCCTGTATCTGACGAAAATGAACGCCACAACAGCAGTCATAAATGTTCCAATGAGGGAGGCTGCAGTGAGCAGGGCTCCCATAATCTCTTCATATGACAGAAACTCTGCCTCCTTCTTTACACAGGCATCTCTTCTCTCATTTGACCAGAACTCAGGGTCACATCTCACACATGTGATGGAATCTGAAAAATATTAAAGCAGGTGTTAGACTTATTCACTACATTCGTCTTTTTTGTCTCCATGTTGCATCTTCTCCATGCCGACAAGACAGACAAAACATGATTATCACATGAAAAATGGGAAACCTCATGACATGGTATCATCTTGAATGACCTGTGTCTAATAAACACGAGATAGATTGCTAAGAGGTGTTATTCATTATTTATTGTTCATTTTCTTTATTTCTTAATCACTAAGTGTTACACATTTTGTTTCTAACATGATGTTTTCAAATGTCAATTTTCAGTTCTGCAGCACAAACACAATTTTGTGCAGTTTCAGAGAAACCTCAGAGGTATAACCTCTACATTAAGACTGAAAGTATTTTGCATGCCAATGTTGGGAACTGGTTGGAGCAGGTTTGGTTAGATATGAACTAGAAAATTCTAATACTATTGTAATTGTAATAATATAATTATAATAAGAATGAACAATTATAGGGCACCATCCTGGGACCAAAACTGAACTGTGGATGCAGGTTTAAAAGGGGTATTCACTTAAAATGTCAACATTTGATAACTATTCTAGATTTATCAGGCTTACAGTGAAGGTTTGAATCTGAGAACTGACTGTCACAACCAGCTGTTATCACAATGCAAACAAACAAATAATCTCAGACAACTGGTCCTTAATAGGACAATAAAGCTATCCTATTGAGCTGAGTCATGCTACCACGCTATCGATGGATTTAAGGTGTGTGTGGATGCAAGTAAAGGCACAAAGATGTCCGTGTTTGGGGGTTAGTAAAGGAGAGAAAGGAAAAGGCACTCAAATGAGGACAGTAACTTTCTCTTTTAAATCGTATGGGTTATATAAACAAGATGGATGGGAAAGCCAACTCATTCTTCCGAACTTGGTTGGGGCTGCCACGGTGCCTGTCTGACACAGGCTTCTTCGGAAAGAACACCCTCCAACTGCCGCTTCAGTCAATCAGTTTGGGCTACAAGCAGGAAAAGACCAGGCTCGCGTTTGAGCTGAGCCTGCTGACCAGTCGGTAAGGGATGCGAAAGTCAAGGTTCTGACAGGTCGGAAGTGAAATGCCCAAACTGAGGTTGACCAAGCCATCAGTCCGGAACAATACCAAGAGATCGTTGGCAGAGTCCAGGCAGGAAAAGCAGGGCTCAGTTGGGGAGAAGCACCACGGTTCTGGTCCAAGGCCAGCCACAAATAGAGAAAGGAGAAGGTGGGAGCAGAGGTGACGAGAATGGAGGAAGAGCGCTACAAGATCAAGGCTGTGTCCCAGGGCCGACAGGGGAACTGGATAACCTGGGAGGGAGTCGCCAACCAAAACATGACCTGGTCAGACCTGTGGAAGATCCCGCAGGCAAGGCTTTGCTTCCTCATCCGCTCGACCTACTATACGCTTCCCTGTCCTCGGAACCTTCACCAGTGGTTCGGGAGTGAGGAAAGCTGCACACTCTGCAATGCCCCTATTTCAAGCCTCCAGCACATATTGTCAGGCTGTAAGATCACACTTGCCCAGGGACGCTCCAGAAGGCGCCATGACCAAGTCCTGAGAAAGCTAGCCGAGGTGCTCAAGGGAGAGAGATAGGACAGCAAAGGGCTACCACCAGCAGAGAACCACAACCACATCAACTTTGTCACAGACGATGGCAGGAGAAGAAACATCAGGCTGAGAGAAACACCTAAGCCATTTTCCCCTGGCCAGGAGTGGGACATGAGAGTCGACCTTGACAGAAGGCTCCGGTTCCCGGTCAAGATCACCACCACAACTCTCCGCCCTGATATTGTGGCATGGTCCACCAAGGCAAAATCTGTGCTCCTCATTGAGATCACAACACCAGCAGAGGAGGGGATTGAGGCTGCCTACGAGCGAAAGAAGGCCAAGTACTCAGAGTTGGCTGCTGAGTGCCCGGAGGCTGGCTGGAAGATCACCATCTATCCAGTAGAGGTCAGATGCCGAGGCTACGTGGGGCTGTAAACCACATGCCTGCTGAATGACGCAGGAGTAGCTGGAGGGAACCTAAAGAAGACAACCAAAGAGCTAGCGGAGGAGGCCGAGAAGGGGGATTTTGGCTCTGGCTGAGGAGGAAAGACAAGTGCTAGGGAAAGAACAACTAACTCAGTGGCACTGGTCTGCAGAGTGTAACACGTAAACTGTGGGGGGCAGGGAGACGTCCCTGTCACTGCTCCGCCACCAGGAGATGTTCCAGGATTAAAGGAGCGAAATGTTGGTGAATGGTGGTTCCTGGCTGATGACCCTGCAGCTGACTCGTGGGCACCGGAGGATGTGTGACAGGCAGCAATGCCGAGCAGGTGTTCCATCTCCCCTATAGAATTAACTTTTTCGCGTGGTAGCATGACTCAGCTGAATACGACAGCTTGATTGTCCTAAACTGCTTAAACTACAATAAAGCTCACAGTAACACATTACTATTAACCTGTCTCTGCCCAGACAATTGCTTCCTTGCTTCAAAGGCTGATTAGCATGTGTTTAGTCAGTCTGACAGGTCTGGTGGAGTTTCTTCCAGCTCAGACAAGGACAGGATTTGGCCTCATATGGCAGTTAAGGAAACAGCGAGAGCTGACTTGATTGAAAGAGAAGAGGGCACAGAAGTTATCCCTTTCTGTAAGAAAACATGTTATGTGTATTATTTGCCTGCTGCAGGCAAGGTGACACCACTGGTTAAACTGCAATTTCGCGAGCATGCAAACATGTTCAGTGCCTGTTGCTTAGGCTAGTTGAGGTATAAATATGCATTTCAGAAAGGGATACTTCTTGTAGCAACTTGACATTGCAGGAGAAAGGCACTGTGGACAATGGTGTGTCGATTATTATATCTTTGCTGATGCCATGTCACAGGAACTCCCCTGAGTTCCAGTGGGTCTTGTGTGGAATGGTAAACCAGGATTTTGGTTTGCACCAAATCTCACAGTCAAGTTCTTTGTTTAGCCAGTGTTAAAAATAACTTCTTAGAAATGTTTGCAGAAAACAATATGGCAACACAATAACTGTGTCTCTCCTCTTTTTCCTGTTCCTCCTGTTCAGTAAGAGTAGCTTTGCAGTGTGGCCAGAGGCAGCAGACTCAGCACTGGTTTGAACACACAGACTGCGGCCATCAAGGCTGTGCTCCCTTCAGACCAACATTCTGCCATTTCTTAATATTGGCAGGTGAACATGACAACTTTTAGATTTTTGTTTTATCTTGCATTTAATGTAACTACACCTGTGATGTTGCTTATTTCTCCTTCTGCACATCTTAAACAGTCATAGCAGCAGACAGGCTTTCCTTTCTGCAGAATCTTGCGAGTTCCTGGTGGACATTTCTCACTGCAAACTGATCGAGGCACCTGCATGAACATAATGAAAAATGTATGAGGATTTACTTGTGCAAAGTTTTGTCTCTGTAACCATCTGTACACATTTTGATGCATCAACACAATCAACACAACAACTAATAACTTAGACAAGTATAACAGTTCAAATAGATTTTCTAAAAAATTGCAGTGATCACATGGTAGCTTACCTGTTGCAAGTTCTGTGCCCAAATAATAGACTTGTCTTGGAGATTCAGCTGTTTGTCTGCAGGTAAAGATGCATCATGAAGACCAACTGTGACAAAGTTCACAATGCCATTTTCTGTTGGCTGCCAGTTTGTAATTTCATATTTTGCTGTTGGTTCTCCATTTTCATTGAAGTAAACATCATCTCCTTCCTTTGTTTTGAAATGAATCTTTCTGATGTGCTTTAATATCTATGATGATATGCATCAAGCTAGATCATTGTCTGACAAACCTTTTTAGATGTATTATCACAACAGCATGATAGACAGACTGTAACAATTTACTTTTCAAACTTTATACCAGTTTTTTTTGTTAATGTGACTTAATATAATAATCATAATTTAAGACTCTGCTTGTCAGCTCACCGTGAATGAATCCAGCTGCATCTTGTTACATGTTTCGTCACAGCCGAGGATACCATGAAATGCATGGGCCACAGCATACACTCCTTTATAGACATTGTAAGAAAGAGACATGAGTGACATATCAGTGAAGCTGTTTTGTACTCCAGTCAGATCTTCATGTCCAGTACATTCACTCTGATTCACTGCTGATGACTTTGACTGCTTGAACTGACAATGAAATAATGTCTCCCAAAACTCTGTAAACAATTCGTTACTGGATGTATTGAGCGGCTTCACATCCAACATGAACTCTCTCATGCCACTGACATGTGCTTTGGGGATGGACAGGCCTATGGCACCATCCAAAATGTGATGTCTATCCATGGCTGCAGTTTGGGAATCAGAGATCCAGGCCTCAGTGCCTACCCACTGATACCCAGTCAAGTTGTGGAGAGACAATGCATGTATCAGCACATCCATATCCATGTGGGAGAGAAAAGCAACAATCACCCTGGAAGTGGAAGCTTTGATAATGTCAATTATCTTTTTTATTTTGTCTGGTGGATCTGTTCTAAAGAAAGACACAGAGTACTCCAGACAGATGCCAAGCTGCTGGGCTGTTTCTGTAAATGTGGCCATGCCATTATTGCCATAATCATCATTTGTTCTAATAGCTCCAACCCAAGTCCATCCAAAGTGCTTGACCAACTGGACCAGGGCTCTGCTCTGGTAGTAGTCACTGGGTATTGTTCTGAGGAAGGATGGGTACTTGGTTTTATCACTGAGACAAGCACAAGTAGCAAAGTGGCTGATCTAAAAGAAAAAAAAAAGAAATTGAATCCTGGGATAAAGATGTAAATATCCAACATTTAAATAGAGCAGTGCAATTACTTTGATCATTTGTGCTATAACCAGCTGGAATAATCACAAACTAGTATGTTTTCAAACATTTACTTTCATTTTCATCAATCTTACCCACCAGTGGGATATGAAAGGGTCCGATGACAGTAGCTATAGCCATGCAAGGAGACGAAGAGGTCACTCCCAGAATGGCCTGTACTTGGGCAGGTCTGGCACATGGTGTCTCGGAGGGTGCAAATACCAGTTCATTACCATTAGCCAAAGCCAGTGCCACTCGTACTCCTCTCGAAATGGACCCACAGACATCATAGATCTTATAGCCCAGAGAGATGCCAGGCAGTAGATCAGTGCTGTTATTAATCTCCTCTATAGCAAAGAGCATAGCCTGAGCAAACTGGAACCCCCTGAAATTCAAACTTGATGTGGACAGACACAAACAGATGAAATTGCAAACATTTTGTCCTTAAAAAGGAAACAATAGGACTGTAAATGAAAGCATTTGATGGTATGAACACCATGTTTTTTTCTGATTTTAACTTCAAACTTAGTTTGATTACCTTTCTTACCTCTCTTGTACCTATGCCCACTTCCTCTTACATATTTTACATTTATATAGATTTCTAGCATATACTTTACCTGGTGCATTGCAGTGGCAGTGGTTTGTTCATGTAGGTATGCTGTCTGTCTTTCCAGCTACTGTGGAAAGAGAACATTCCCCCCAATATAATGTCTCCATCCTTAGATAGCTGGGGGCTCTCAGGATCCCCTCTCCGCCTGCACACCGGCTCCTCAGCCTGAGAGAAAGACATCACCAACAACAGCTGTAAGAGTGCCCAACCCTGCTCTGGCCACCTCTGTGTGGACGTCATACTGTCTAAGAGAGCTCAACCACTGGGTGGCATCACATGTACTTTAATGGAAATCACTGCACTGGCATTTATGCATTTTGCAGCACCATAAAATACAATTATAGAACAATGATGTTGCATCTCTCTGGACCTAGAAGGTCGACAAGAGGAGGGAGGTGCCAAAACTGGAAAAGAGTTTTGAGCCTTGGTCAATTTTTTATATCTTGATCCCCAAACTGGGTCACTAATGTATGCAATTAGTTCATGAAAGTGCACGTGTATGTGTCTTTACACACACCATAGGGGTTTTCATCAGGAAGAGGGATAATTGTTTTCTAAACTCTAATGAATGGACCATTTTCTTTGCCAAGTACTTTTCAAAGGAAGGAGCAAGCATCTTGGAAAAGACAGACTTTCTCTTTGGCATGACAGCTAACCATTAGCATACTGGCAGGTTCCGTCAGAAAGAGCCACAAATGTCATAGCTTACTGCTTACCTATGACTCTGGGTTACCAATTGATTGACTCACATAAAGACAAATCAGTGTTGAGTCAAGACATGTTGTGAATCGTTTTTGTTTTTATATTGGGTTAGGTAATCGTAAGTTTGACAGAACATCCGCATAAGTGCTGAAAAGAAGAAGAATGAATCAAAACAGTACAGTTGCAGGCACCAAAACCAACCAACAGAAACAGGCTTGAGTGGTGAAAGATAAAATGATATAACATATCTCATATTAATGTCTCAAATATATTACAAATCAGGCTACACATAAACCACTAAAACTATATAGACCGAACAATATGTGCTTGTTGCACTTCCGTTGTTCTTCAACTGTCGAAAATAATCCTGTACATATTCAATAACAAGGGGAAGGTATCGTCGCTGAATTCAAGTTTCGGGAGACCCAGAGAAACCAAACAAGTTAAGATCAGACAAGTTAACTGTGGATTTTATTCTTTGGTCACAGTTTTATAATCTGTTAATGTTGTGCCATCAGTAGGGAAATAGTACCGGGCTTGTGCATTTTCTTGGACTTGCCTTCAGGTTGACACGACTGTATATTTCATTGTATTAATTTCTGTCATTTTCAATATGCTATTTCACAAATGAAATCATTGGAAAAATAAATGCAAGACTTACAAGTAAAAATAAAATCCAGATAGATGTCATCTTGACAGTGTGGTAATCAAATTATCATGTAAAATTTCTGACAGCACTAGAATGCTATTATTTGAAGCTTTCAGAATGATTTTGAGACCCCTTCCCCATCATGTTCTTCTTTGTGTTCTTCTCTGGTTTCAGTAGGATTATATAACATTTTGGAATGAAAATACAAATCAGCAGTCCAAAACCTGAAGCCAGAATAGCAAATACCTCCACAGCAACACTGAACTTCCCAGGAGAACTGACATATGCTGGAATAAAGGAGATCCATACTGCACAGAATATCAACATGCTGAAGGTGATAAATTTGGCTTCATTGAAATTGTCAGGCAGTTTCCGAGCCAGAAAAGCAAGAATGAAACATAACATGGCCAGAAGTCCTATGTACCCAAGTACAGCCCAAAAGCCTACAGCTGAGCCCAGAGCACACTCCAAGATGATTTTGTCATTAAACGTCTTAAAATTCTTAAATGGAAAAGGAGGAGAAATTGTCAACCAGAGGATACATATGACAACTTGTATAAGAGTGAAACCCAGAACACTGAGTCTCTGCTGTGCAGGCCCAAACCATTTCATCACATTACTACCTGGAAGTGTGGCCCTGAAGGCCATTAAAACCACAATTGTTTTCCCCAGAACACAAGAGATGCAGAGGACAAAGGTGATACCGAATGCTGTGTGTCGAAGCATGCAGGACCACTCAGAGGGCCGGCCGATGAAGGTCAGAGAGCACAGGAAACACAGAACCAGGGAGAAGAGCAGCAGGAAGCTCAGCTCAGAGTTGTTGGCCCTGACAATAGGAGTCTGCCTGTATCTGAAGAAAATGAACGCCACAACAGCAGTCATAAATGTTCCAATGAGGGACGCTGCAGTGAGCAGTGCTCCCATAATCTCTTCATATGACAGAAACTCTGCCTCCTTCTTTACACAGGCATCTCTTCTCTCATTTGACCAGAACTCAGGGTCACATCTCACACATGTGATGGAATCTGAAAAATATTAAAGCAGGTGTTCAACTTATTCACTGCATTTGTCTTTTATTTTGTCTCCATGTTGCATCTTCTCCATGCCGACAAGACAGACAATACCTGATTATCACATGAAAAATGGGAAACCTCATGTACATGGTGTCATCTTGAATAATCTGTGTCTTATAAACATAAGATCGAGAGCAGAGAGGTGTTATTCATTATTTCTCGTTCGTTTTCTCTATTTCTTAAAAAATAAGTGTTACACATTGTGTATCTGGAAAGATATCACGATGTTTTCAAATGTCAATTTTCAGTTCTACAGCATAAACACAATTTTTTGCAGTTTAAGAGAAACAGATGGCCAACCTCTACAGAAAAGACTGAAAGTATTTTGCCTGCCAATGTTGGTGCTGATGTATGGTGCTGTTGTGTGTGTTGGAGCAGGTTTGGTTAGACATTAATTAGAAATTTCTAATACTGTTATAATTGTAATAATATAGTTGTAATAGGAATTAATAATTACAGGGAACCATCCTGGGACCAAAACTAAACTGAGGATGAAGGTTTAAAAGGGGTATTCACTTAGAATGTCAACATGTGAAGACTATTCTAGATTTCTCAGGCTTACAGTGAAGGTTTAAATCTGAGCACTGACTGTCACAACCAGCTGTTATTACAATGTAAACAAACAAATAATCACAGAAAACTGGTCCTTAATAGGACAGTAAAGCTGTCCTATTGAGCTGAGTCATGCTACCATGCTATTGGTGGATTTAAGGTATGTGTGGATGCAAGTAAAGGCACATGGATATCTGTGTTTGGGAGTGAGTAAAGGAGAGAAAGGAAAAGGCACTCAAATGAGGAGATCCGAACCACCATGGAAAGACACAGTGTCTTTTTCTTATAAATAATACGGATGGGAAAGCCAACTCATTTATCCAAAAGTGGTTGGGGCAGCCATGGTGCCTCTCTGACACAGGCCTCTTTGGAAAGAACACCCTCCAACTGCCGCTTCAGTCAATCAGTTTGGGCTACAAGCAGGAAAAGACCAGGCTCGTACTCAAGCTGAGTCTGCTGACCAGTTGGTAAGGGATGCGAAAGCCAAGGTCCTGACAGGTCGGAAGTGGAGTGTTGGTGGCTACAACACCAACAGATTGTTGGCAGAGTCCAGGTTCTGGTCCAAGGCCAGCCACAATGAAAGAAAGGAGATGGTGGTAGCAGAGGTGACGAGAATTGAGGAAGAGCGCTACAAGATCAAGGCTGTGTCCCAGGGCCGACAGGGGAACTGGACAACCTGGGAGGGAACCGACCGAAACATGACCTGTGGAAGATCCCACAGGCAAGGCTTAGCTTTCTCACCCTCATCCGCTCAACAAACGATATGCTTCCCTGTCCTCGGAACCTTCACCAGTTTTTTGGGAGTGAGGAAAGCTGCACACTCTGCAATACCCTATTGCAAGCCTCCAGCACATATTGTCAGGCTGTAAGATTACGCTTGCCGAGGAAGTCCTGAGAAAGCTAGCCGAGGTGCTCAAGGGAGAGAGATAGGACAGCAAAGGGCTACCACCAGCAGAGAACCACAACCACATCAACTTTGTCACAGACGATGGCAGGAGAAGAAACATCAGGCTGAGAGAAACACCTAAGCCATTTTCCCCTGGCCAGGAGTGGGACATGAGAGTCGACCTTGACAGGCAGCTCCGCTTCCCAGTCGAGATCACCACCACAACTCTCCGCCCTGATATTGTGGCATGGTCCACCAAGGCAAAATCTGACGTTAAATCAAACAGGGACATCCCTGTCATTGCTCACCCACCAGGAGATGTTCCAGGATTAAAAGAGTGAAACGTTGGTGAATGGTGGTTACTGGCTGATGACCCTGCAGCTGACCCGTGGGCACCGGAGGAGGTGCAACAGGCAGCAATGCCAAGAAGGTGTTTCATCTCCCTGTACTATTAACTTTTTCATCCTTACTCGGGAACAGTGACTGTTTCACATGCAAGGAGTTGAGGGAATGTTGCCTAGGCTAGTTGAGGTATAAATGTGTATTTCGGAACGGGACAACACCTGTAGCAACTTGATATTGCAGGAGAAAGGCACTGTGGACAATAGCGTGTCGATGATTGTATCTTTGGTGATTTGATGGCATTGTCACAGGAGTTCCAGTGGGTCTTGCTTCTCGAATGGGAAAAAATCTCACACTAAGGGTCTTTGTTTAGCTAGTGTTGATGGCAACTTTTTAGAACTTTTTTAATGAAAACAATATGGCAACACATTCACTGTGTCTCATGAACAGAATTTAAAATATCTTATCTATTGATTTTGGTCTGCTTAAAAGATGACATAATACCAAAATAATCCATGCCTTTGAAATCAGATTGCAAAATTCTGCCATTTCTTAACATTGGCAGGTGAACATGACAACTTTTAGATTTTTGTTTTGTCTTGTATTGAATGTAACTACACCTGTGATGTTGCTTATTTCTCCCTCTGCACATCTCAAACAGTCATAGCAGCAGACAGGCTTTCCTTTCTGCAAAACCTTGCGAGTTCCTGGAGGACATTTCTCACTGCAAACTGATCGAGGCACCTGCATGAACAACGTATGAGCATTTACTTTAAGTTAAGTCTCTGTAGCCATCTATTATATATTTTGATGCATCAGTACGATCAACACAACACAACAACTTTTAACTTACACAAGTATAACAATTCAAATCGATTTTCTAAAATATTAAAGTGATCACATGGCAGCTTACCTGTTTCGAGTTCTGTGCCCAAATAATAGACTTATTTTGCAGATTCAGCTGTTTGTCTGCAGGTAAAGATGCATCATGAAGACCAACTGTGACAAAGTCCACAATACCATTTTCTGTTGGATGCCAGTTCATAATTTCATACGTTGCTGTTGGGTCTCCATTCTCATTGAAGTAAACATCATCTCCTTCCTTTGTTTTGAACTGAATCTTTCTTATGTGTTGTAAAATCTACAATGATATGCATCAAGCTAGATCATTATCTGACAAACCATTTGCAGATGTATTATCACAACAGCATGATAGACTGACTGTAACAATTTACTTTTAAAACTTTAAACCATTTTTTAATGCGACTTAATGAACAAAAATAAAATTTGATCCTCTGCTGGTCAGCTCACCGTGAATGAATCCAGCTGCACCTTTTTGTTACATGTTTCGTCACAGCCGAGGATACCATGAAGTGCATGGGCCACAGCATACACTCCATTATAGACATTGTAAAAGATAGGCATGAGTGACATATCAGTGAAGCTGTTTTGGACTCCAGTCAGATCTTCATGTCCAGTACATTCACTCTGATTCACTTCTGATGACTTTGACTGCTTGAATTTACAATTAAATAATGTCTCCCAAAACTTTGTGAACAGTTTGTTCCTAGATGAATTGAACGGCTTCACATCCAACATGAACTCTCTCATGCCACTGACATGTGCTTTGGGGATGGACAGGCCTATGGCACCATCCAAAATGTGATGCCTATCCATGGCTGCAGTTTGAGAATCAGAGATCCAGCCTTCACTTCCTACCCACTGATACCCAGTTAAGTTGTGGTGAGACAATGCATGTATCAGCACATCCATATCCATCTGGGAGAGAAAAGCAACAATCACCCTGGAAGTGGAAGCTTTGATATTTTGAACTATCTTTTGTATTTTGTCTGGTGGATCTGTTCTAAAGAAAGACACAGAGTACTCCAGACAGATGCCGAGCTGCTGGGCTGTTTCTGTAAATGTGGCCATGCCATTATTGCCGTAATCATCATTTGTTCTAATGGCTCCAACCCAAGTCCACCCAAAGTGCTTGACCAACTGGGCCAGGGCTCTGCTCTGGTAGTAGTCACTGGGTATTGTTCTGAGGAAGGATGGGTACTTGGTTTTATCACTGAGACAAGCACAAGTAGCAAAGTGGCTGATCTGAAAGAAAGAGAAAGGGAGAGAGAAAAAAGAAACAGCATCCTGGGATGAAGATGTGAAATATACAACATTTACATAGAGCACTGCAATTATTTTGACCCTTTGTGCTATAACCAGCTGGAATAACTACAGACTAATATTTTGGACACATTTAATTTCATTTTCATCAATCTTACCCACCAGTGGGATATGAAAGGGTCCGATGACAGTCGCTATAGCCATGCAAGGGGACGAAGAGGTCACTCCCAGAATGGCCTGTACTTGGGCAGGTCTGGTACATGGTGCCTCAGAGGGTGAAGATACAACTTCATTACCATTAGCCAAAGCCAGTGCCACTTGTACTCCTCTAGAAATGGACCCACAGACATCATAGATCTTATAGCCCAGAGAGATGCCAGGCAGTAGATCGGTGCTGTTATTAATCTCCTCTATAGCAAAGAGCATAGCCTGAGCAAACTGGAACCCTCTGAAATTCAAACTTGATGTGGACAGACACAAACAGATGAAATTGCAAACACTTTGTCCTTAAAATAGAAACAATAAAACTGTAAATGAAAACATTTGATGGCATCAATATAAACAACATAGATATTTCTGATTTTAATGCTTAGTTTGATTACCTTTTGTGCCTCTCTTGTGTCTAAACTCACTTCCTCTTACATATTTTTCATCTATGTTGATTTCCAACATATTTTTTACCTTGTACATTGCAGTGGCAGTGGTTTGTTCATGTAGGTATCCTGTCTGTCTTTCCACCTACTGTGGAAAAAGAACATTCCCCCCAGCATAATGTCTCCATCCTTAGATAGCTGGGGGCTCTCAGGATCCCCTCTCCGCCTGCACACCAGCTCCTCAGCCTGAGAGAAAGACACCACCAACAACAGCTGTAAGAGTGCCCAACCCTTCTCTGGCCACTTCTGTGTGGACGTCATACTGTTTAAGAGAGCTCAACCACTGGGTGGCATCACATGTACTTTAATGTAAATGATAAGCTGGCACTGGCATTTATACATTTTCCAGCACCGTAAAATATAATAATAGAACAGTGATGTTGGATCTCTATGGACCTACATGGTGGATAAGAGGAGGGAGGTGCCCAAACAAGTCTTTGTCTATTTTTTATATTGTAACCCAAAAACTGGGACACTAATGCATACAGTTAGTAATGTGCAAGAGTACATTTATGTGTTTTTACACACACCATACGGGTTTTCATCAGGATGAGGGATGGCTATTTTCACACTGTCATGCCAAGTACTTTTCAAGGGAAGGAGCAAGCGTCTTGGAAAAGACAGACTTTATCTTGGGCATGACAGCTAACCATTAGCATACTGGCAGGTTCCATTAGCAAGAGCCACAAATGTCATAGCTTACTGCTTACCTATGACTTGTAGGCTAGCAATTGATTGACACACATAAAGACAAATCAGTGTTGAGTAGAGACATGCTGTGCATCGTTTTTGTTTTTATGTTGGGTAAGGTCATGGTAACAGGCTTGAGTGGTGAAAAACAGAATGAAACAATGTATAGAATGAAACAATAGAATGAAACAAATGTATTACAAATTGGGCTACACATAAACCACTACAACTATATAGGCCTTACAATATGTGCTTGTTGCACTTCCGTTGTTCTTAAACTGTCTGTAATAATCCTGTCCTGTGTGAGATTTAAAAAAAAAAAAAAAATGCCCTCTTGGGGCAGTTAAGATGGTTGTGTTGAGCCTTGCAGTCAGCACACAAAGTTTCCCTTCCCCATTTGTGGAACCAAGAGGAGTATCCTCAACAATGACATAACTCTGCTCTGCTCTTCAGCACATGGCATGGCTTGGTACATGTTTGAGAATAAAGGAGAAGTGATCGTGGCTGAATTCAAGTATCAGGAGACCCGGAGAAACCAAACAAATTAAGATCAGAAAAGTTAACTGTGGATTTTATTCTTTGGTCCCAGTTTTATAATCTGTAAATGTTGTGACATCATTAGGGAAATAAGTATCGGGCTAGTGCATCTTCTTGTACCGGCCTTCTGGTTCATATGACTGTATATTACATTGTATTAATTTCTGTCATTTTCAAGATGCTATTTCACAAATGAAATCAGTGGAAAAATACAGGAGTGCAAAGCAAGACTTCAAAACAAAAATTTACAAAAGCACTACAATGCCATTATTTTAAGCTTTCAGAATGATTTTGAGACCCCTTCACCATCATGTTCTTTTTTGTATTCTTCTCTGGTTTCAGTAAGATTATATAACATTTTGGAATAAAAATACAAATCAGCAGTCCAAAACTTGAAGCCAGAATAGCAAATATCTCCACAGCAACACTGAACTTCCCAGGAGAACTGACATAAGCTGGGATGAAAGTGATCCATACTGCGCAGAATATCAACATGCTGAAGGTGATAAATTTGGCTTCATTGAAATTGTCAGGCAGTTTCCGAGCCAGAAAAGCAAGAATGAAACATAACATGGCCAGAAGTCCTATGTACCCAAGTACAGCCCAAAATCCTACAGCTGAGCCCAGAGCACACTCCAAGATGATTTTGTCATTAAACGTCTTAAAATTCTTAAATGGAAAAGGAGGAGAAATTGTCAACCAGAGGATACATATGACAACTTGTATAAGAGTGAATCCCAGAACACTGAGTCTCTGCTGTGCAGGCCCAAACCATTTCATCACATTACTACCTGGAAGTGTGGCCCTGAAGGCCATTAACACCACGATTGTTTTCCCCAGAACACAAGAGATGCACAGGACAAAGGTGATGCCGAATGCTGTGTGTCGCAGCATGCAGGACCACTCAGAGGGCCGGCCGATGAAGGTCAGAGAGCACAGGAAACACAGAGTCAAGGAGAAGAGCAGCAGGAAGCTCAGCTCAGAGTTGTTGGCCCTGACAATAGGAGTCTGCCTGTATCTGAAGAAAATGAACGCCACAACAGCAGTCATAAATGTTCCAATGAGGGACGCTGCAGTGAGCAGTGCTCCCATAATCTCTTCATATGACAGAAACTCTGCCTCCTTCTTTACACAGGCATCTCTTCTCTCATTTGACCAGAACTCAGGGTCACATCTCACACATGTGATGGAATCTGAAAAATATTAAAGCAGGTGTTCAACTTATTCACTGCATTTATCTTTTTTGTCTCCATGTTGCATCTTTTCTATGCCGACAAGACAGACAATACATTATTATCACATGAAACATGGATAACCTCATGACATGGTATCATCTTAAATGATCTGTGTCTTCTGAACATGAGATGTCAATGTTGGGAACTGGTTCGAGCAGGTTTGGTTAGACATTAATTAGACATTTCCAATACTGTTATAATTGGAATAATATAATTTCAATAGAAATTAATAATTGCAGTGCACCATCCTGGGACCATCAGTGATCTTTGGATGCAGGTTTAAAAGGGGCATTCGCTTTAAATGTCAACATTTGAGGACTATTCTAGATTTATCAGGCTTACAGTGAAGGTTTGAATCTGAGCACTGACTATCACAACCAGCTGTTATCACAATGCAAACAAACAAATAATCTCAGACAACTGGTCCTTAATAGGACAATAAAGCTGTCCTATTTAACTGAGTCATGCTACCACACTATCGTTGAATTTAAGGTGTGTGTGGATGCAAGTAAAGGCACAAAGATGTCCGTGTGTGGGGGTTAGTAAAGGAGAGAAAGGAAAAGGCACTCAAATGAGGAGATCCTAACCACCGTGGAAAGACACAGTAACTTTCTCTTGTCAATAATATGGGTTATATAAATAGAATGGATGGGAAAGCCAACTAATTCTTCTGACAGTGTTTGGGGCAGCCACGGTGCCTGTCTGACACAGGCCTCTTCGGAAAGAACACCCTCCAACTGACACTTCAGTCAATCAGTTTGGGCTACAAGCAGGAAAAGACCGAGCTCGTGCTCAAGTTGAGTCCGCTGACCAGTTGGTAAGGGAAGCAAAAGCGAAGGTCCTGACAGGTCGGAAGTGGAATGCCCAAACTGAGGTCGACCAAGCCATCAGTCGGCTACAACACCAAGAGATTGTTGGCAGAGTCCAGGCAGGAAAAGAAGGGCTCGGTTGGGGAGAAGCACCACGGTTCTAGTCCAAGGCCAGCCAGAAAGAGAGAAAGGAGAAGGTGGTAGCGGAGGTGGTGAGAATGGAGAAAGGGCACTACAAGATCAAGGCTGTGTCGCAGGGCCGACAGGGGAACTGGACAACCTGGGAGGGAGTCGCCAACCAAAACATGACCTGGTCAGACCTGTGGAAGATCCCGCAGGCAAGGCTTAGCTTCCTCATCCGCTCTACCTACGATACGCTTCCCTGTCCTCGAAACCTTCACCAGTGTTTCGGGAGTGAGAAAAGCTGCACAATCTGCAATACCCCTAATGCAAGCCTCCAGCACATATTGTCAGGCTGTAAGATCGTGCTCACCCAGGGAAGCTACAGAAGGTGCCATGGCCAGGTCCTGAGAAAGCTAGCCGAGGTGCTAGAGGGACGGAGACAGGACAGCAAAGGACTACCACCAGCAGAAAACCACAACCACATCAACTTTGTCACAGAAGGTGGCGGGAAAAGATACATCAGACTGAGAGAAACACCTAAGCTGTTAGGAGTGGGACATGAAAGTTGACTTCGACAGGCAGCTCTGCTTCCGGGTCAAGATTACCACCACAACTCTCCGCCCTGACATTGTGGCATGATCCACCAAGGCATAATCTGTTCTCCTCATTGAGCTCACAATGAGAGGAGGAGATTGAGGCTGCTTATGAGCGAAAAAGGGCCACGTACTCAGAGTTTGCTGCTGAGTGCCGGTAGAGGTCGGATGCCGAGGCTACGTGGGGCTGTCAACCACATGCTTGCTAAGTGACGCAGGAGTAGGTGGAAGGAACCGAAAGAAGGCAACCAAAGAGCTAGCGGAGGAGGCCAAGAAGGGGAGCTTTTGACTCTGTCTGAGGAGGAAAGACAAGTGCTGGGGAAAGAACAACTAACCCCATGGCACTGGACTGTAGAGAGTACCACCTATCAGCTGCGGGGGGGGCGGGGGCAGGGAGACGTCCCTGTCACTGCTCACCCACCAGGAGACGTTCCAGGATTACAGGAGCGAAACGTTGGTGAATGGTGGTTCCTGGCTGATGACCCTGCAACTGACCTGTGGGCACCGGAGGAGGTGCGACAGGCAGCAATGCCGAGCAGCTGTTAAATCTCCCTTTACAATTAACTGAATCTTCATTACTCAGGAACCCGCGATGCCAGCTCAACCTGTTCAGCCATGGCACTGGTCTTTTAACCGTTAAAATGCAGCTTACTGGCTTTACATGTGGTGGAAGAAACCAACATAAGTGCAGCCCTACTGTGGGACAACACAATCAATGTAACGTATTAGGGACACAGAAACAAGCAACAAGCACAATGATTGAGGTATCTCAAACAGCAAGAACAGCAGGACAGGAAGGCCCGTTAATTTTACAACAATACAGTTACGCTTGAAATACAATACAAGCTCACATTAGCACACTACTATTAACCTGTCTTTGCCCAGACAATTGCTTCCTTGCTTCAAGGACTGATTAGCATGTGTTTAGTCAGTCTGGTCAGTCTGGTGAAGTTTTGTCAAGGTCAGACAAAGACGGGGCTGTTGTTTCGATTCATTAGTGAATTCAACGGCAGGTTGGCCCTCATGTGGCAGCAGCGGAAACAGCGAGAGTTGACTTGATTGAAAGAGAGGAGGGCATAGAAGTTATCCTGATCTGTATTGAAGAAAATGTGTTATGTGTATTATTTCCTTCTGCCGGCAAGGTGAGACCAATGGTTACAAGGCAATTCCGTAAGCATCCAAACATGTTCAGTGACTGCTTCACATGCAAGGAGTTGAGGGAATGTTGCCGAGGCTAGTTGAAGTACAAATGTGTATTTAGGAATGGGACAACTCCTGTAGCAACTTGATATTGCAGGAGAAAGGCACTGTGGACAATGGCGTGTTGATGATTGTATCTTTGGTGATGTGATGACCATGTCACAGGAACTCCCCTGACTTCCAGTGGGTCTTGTTTCTCAAGTAGGAAACCAGGATTTTGGTTCATACCAAATCTCACACTCAGGGTCTTTGTTTAGCCAGTGTTAATGGCAACTTTTTAGAACTTTTTTACAGAAAACAATATGGCAACACATTCACTGTGTCTCACTGTACCACAAACAGAATTTAGAATATCTGATCTATTGATTTTGGTTTTCTTAAAAGATGACATAATTACTGTATAATCCATGCCTTTGAAATCAGTTTGCAACATTCTACCATTTCTTAACATTGGCATGTGAACATGACAACTTTTAGATTTTTGTTTTGTCTTGCATTGAATGTAACTACACCTGTGATGTTGCTTATTTCTCCATCTGCACATCTCAAACAGTCATAGCAGCAGACAGGCTTTCCTTTCTGCAAAACCTTGCGAGTTCCTGGAGGACATTTCTCACTGCAAACTGATCGAGGCACCTGCGTGAACAAAATGAAAAACGTATGAGCATTTACTTTTACAGAGTTTTGTCTCTGTAACCATCATTTATACATTTTGATGCATCAACACAATCAACACAACACAACAACTATTAACTTACACAAGTGTAACAATTCAAATCGATTTTCTAAAATGTTGCAGTGATCACATGGCAGCTTACCTGTTGCGAGTTCTGTGCCCAAATAATAGACTTGTTTTGCAGATTTAGCATTTTGTCTGCAGCTAACGATGCATCATAAAGACCAACTGTGACAAAGTCCACAATGCCATTTTCTGTTGGCTGCCAGTTTATAATTTCATACTTTGCTGTTGGGTCTCCATTCTCATTGAAGTAAACATCATCTCCTTCCTTTGTTTTGAAATGAATCTTTCTTATGTGTTGTAAAATCTATGATGATATGCATCAAGCTACATAATTATCTGACAAACCTTTTTCAGATGTATTATCACAACAGCATAATATACTGGCTGTAACAATTTACTTTCAAACTTTATAGCAGTTTTTAAATGTGACTTAATGTAAAAATTATAATTTTATACTCTGCTGGTCAGCTCACCGTGAATGAATCTAGTTCCCTCTTTTTACATGTTTCATCACAGCCAAGGATACGATGAAGTGCATGGGCCACAGCATACACTCCTTTATAGACGTTGTAAAAGATAGGCATGAGTGACATATCAGTGAAGCTGTTTTGGACTCCAGTCAGATCTTCATGTCCAGTACATTCACTCTGATTCACTGCTGATGACTTTGACTGCTTGAACTTACAGTTAAATAATGTCTCCCAAAACTTTGTAAACAGTTTGTTCCTAGATTCCTTGAGCGGCTTCACATCCAACATGAACTCTCTCATGCCACTGACATGTGCTTTGGGGATGGACAGGCCTATGGCACCATCCAGAATGTGATGCCTATCCATGGCTGCAGTTTGAGAATCAGAGATCCAACCTTCACTTCCTACCCACTGATACCCAGTCAAGTTGTGGTGAGACAATGCATGTATCAGCACATCCATATCCATGTTGGAGAGAAAAGCAACAATCACCCTGGAAGTGGAAGCTTTGATATTTTGAACTATCTTTTGTATTTTGTCTGGTGGATCTGTTCTAAAGAAAGACACAGAGTACTCCAGACAGATGCCGAGCTGCTGGGCTGTTTCTGTAAATGTGACCATGCCATTATTGCCGTAATCATCATTTGATCTAATAGCTCCAACCCAAGTCCACCCAAAGTGCTTGACCAACTGGGCCAGGGCTCTGCTCTGGTAGTAGTCACTGGGTATTGTTCTGAGGAAGGATGGGTACTTGGTTTTATCACTGAGACAAGCACAAGTAGCAAAGTGGCTGATCTAAAAGAAAAAAAAGGGAGAGAGAAAAAGAAACAGCATCCTGGGATAAAGATGTGAAATATACAACATTTACATAGAGCAGTGCAATTATTTTGACCCTTTGTGCTATAACCAGCTGGAATAACGACAGACTAATATGTTTGTAAACATTTAATTTCATTTTCATCAATCTTACCCACCAGTGGGATATGAAAGGGTCCGATGACAGTAGCTATAGCCATGCAAGGGGACGAAGAGGTCACTCCCAGAATGGCCTGTACTTGGGCAGGTCTGGCACATGGTGCCTTGAATGGCGTAGATACAACTTCATTACCATTAGCCAAAGCCAGTGCCACTTGTACTCCTCTAGAAATGGACCCACAGACATCATAGATCTTATAGCCCAGAGAGATGCCAGGCAGTAGATCGGTGCTGTTATTAATCTCTTCGATAGCAAAGAGCATAGCCTGAGCATACTGGAACCCTCTGAAATTCAAACTTGATGTGGACAGACAGACAGATGAAATTGCAAACACTTTGTCCTTCAAATAGAAACAATAAAATGGTAAATTAAAGCATTTGATGGCCTTAATATAAACAACATCGACTTTTTGTTCAGATTTTAATACTTAGTTTGATTACCTTTATTGCCTCTCTTCTATCTATGCTCACTTCCTCTTCCATATTTTACATTCATATAGATTTCTAGCATATACTTTACCTTGTACATTGCAGTGGCAGTGGTTTGTTCATGTAGGTATCCTTTCTGTCGTTCCACCTGCTGTGGAAAAAGAACATTCCCCCAAACATAATGTCTCCATCCTTAAATAGCTGGGGGCTCTCAGGATCCCCTCTCCGCCTGCACACCAGCTCCTCAGCCTGAGAGAAAGACACCACCAACAACAGCTGTAAGAGTGCCCAACCCTGCTCTGGCCACCTCTGTGTGGACGTCATACTGTCTAAGAGAGCTAAACCACTGGGTGGCATCACATGTACTTTAATGTAAATGATGAGCTGGCACTGGCATTTATACATTTTCCAGCATCGTAAAATATATTAATAGAACAGTGATGTTGGATCTCTATGGACCTACATGGTGGATGAGATGAGGGAGGTGCGCAAACAGGAAAAAGAGTTTTGAGTCTTGGTCTATTTTTTATATCGCAACCCCCAAACTGGGACACTAATGCATACAGTCAGTTAATGCAAGTGCACATTTATGCGTTTTTACACACACCATAGGGGTTTTCATCAGGATGAGGGATGGCTATTTTCACACTGTCTAGAATGGACCATTTTCTTTGCCAAGTACTTTTTAAAGGAAGGAGCAAGCGTCTTGGAAAACACAGACTTTCTCTTGGCAGGCTTGAGTGGTGAAAGATAGAATGAAACAATTTTTCTTCATATTAATGTCTTAAATGTATTACAAATTGGGCTACACATAAATCACTAAAACTATATAGGCCAAACAATATGTGCTTTTTGCACTTTCGTTGTTCTTAAACTGTCTGAAATAATCCTGTCCTGTGTGAGATTTAAAAAAAAATGCCATCTTGGGGCAGTTAAGATGGTTGTGTTGAGCCTTGCAGTCAGCACACAAAGTTTCCCTTCCCAATTAGGGCAACCAAGAGGAGCATCCTCAACAATGACATAACTCTGCTCTGCTCTTCAGGCTGGGCCAATCAACTCCAAAGCACATGGCATGGCTTGGTGCATGTTTGAGAACAAAGGGGAAATTATCGTGGCTGAATTCAAGTTTCAGGAGACCCGGAGAAACCAAACAAGTTAACATCATACAAGTTAACTGTTGATTTTATTCTTTGGTCCCAGTTTTATAATCTGTAAATGTTGTGCCATCAGTAGGGAAATAAGCATCGGGCTTGTACATCTTCTTGTACCGGCCTTCTGGTTGATATGACTGTATGTCACATTGTATTAATTTCCGACATTTTCCATATGCTATTTCACAAATTAAAACATTGGAAAAATACATTTACAAGTACAATGAAAGACTTAAAAGTAAAAATAAAATCCATATAGATGTCTTCTCAACAGCCTGGTAATCAAATTATTATGTACAATTTATAACATTAGCAGAATGGCATTATTTTAAGATTTCAGAATTATTTTGAGAGCCCTTCACCATCATATTCTTTTTTGTGTTCTTCTCTGGTTTCAGTAAGATTATATAACATTTTGGAATGAAAATACAAATCAGCAGTCCAAAACTTGAAGCCAGAATAGCAAATACCTCCACAGCAACACTGAACTTCCCAGGAGAACTGACATATGCTGGAATAAAGGAGATCCATACTGCACAGAATATCAACATGCTGAAGGTGATAAATTTGGCTTCATTGAAATTGTCAGGCAGTTTCCGAGCCAGAAAAGCAAGAATGAAACATAACATGGCCAGAAGTCCTATGTACCCAAGTACAGCCCAAAAGCCTACAGCTGAGCCCAGAGCACACTCCAAGATGATTTTGTCATTAAACGTCTTAAAATTCTTAAATGGAAAAGGAGGAGAAATTGTCAACCAGAGGATACATATGACAACTTGTGTAAGAGTGAAACCCAGAACGCTGAGTCTCTGCTGTGCAGGCCCAAACCATTTCATCACATTACTATCTGGAAGTGTGGCCCTGAAGGCCATTAACACCACAATAGTTTTCCCCAGAACACAAGAGATGCAGAGGACAAAGGTGATGCCGAATGCTGTGTGTCGCAGCATGCAGGACCACTCAGAGGGCCGGCCGATGAAGGTCAGAGAGCACAGGAAACACAGAGTCAAGGAGAAGAGCAGCAGGAAGCTCAGCTCAGAGTTGTTGGCCCTGACAATAGGAGTCTGCCTGTATCTGAAGAAAATGAATGCCACAACAGTCGTCATAAATGTTCCAATGAGGGAGGCTGCAGTGAGCAGTGCTCCCATAATCTCTTCATATGACAGAAACTCTGCCTCCTTCTTTACACAGGCATCTCTTCTCTCATTTGACCAGAACTCAGGGTCACATCTCACACATGTGGATAGGAATTAATAATTAGAGACCCATCCTGGGACCATAAGTGAACTTTGGATGCAGGTTTAAAAGGGGTATTCACTTTAAATGTCAACATTCGAGGACTGTTCTAGATTTATCAGGCTTACAGTGAAGGTTTGAATCTTAGCACTGACTGTCACAAACAGCTGTTATGACAATGCAAACAAACAATCACAGACAACTGGTCCTTAATAGGACAGTAAAGCTGTCATTTTGAGCTGAGTCATGCTACCATGCTGTTGATGGGTTTAAGGTGTGTGTGGATGCAAGTAAAGGCACATGGATATCTGTGTTTGGGATTGAGTGTCATGACCCGTGCCTTGCACGCCGGTTTTTGTTTAGTTTCTCTTGTTGATTCTTGCCATTGCCTCATTTAGTTACTTTTGTCTCAGTCATGCCATGTTTTGTATTAGTCTCTATCCTTGCCATGTCTTGTTTGTATTTTGTTAAGCTTCCCATTGTGTCTTGTCTTTGCCTGGTTTTGGTTACTTCCTGTTTTATTTTGAAGGTTCATGTCATGTGTCTTTGGGTTGCTTTACTTCCTGTGTTTTCCCTCCCGTGTGATTGTCAGATTGTTTCCACCTGTGTCTCATTAGTGTTCCTCCCTAGTGTATTTAAGTCCGTGTCTTCCCTTTGTCCTTGTCGGTTCGTTGTCTGAGAAACAAAAGTCATAGTCCAAGTCTGTGTTCTTGTTATACTTCATGCCATAGTCCCATAGTAAGTGTTTGTCGTGTGATTCCGTGTCAGGTCCGAGTCGTGTTTCATGTAAGTGTGTTTTTGCTGCGTTGCCTTTGTTCATGTCTTGCTTTATGTAGGGTCCCTGTCCTTAGTGTTGTCTGTGTTTCCCTTGATTGTTAAAGTCCCATGCCATGTTCTGTTCAGGTGTGTTGTTTGAAAAGTTTATAATTTAGTTTTTTGCCTAGCCGGATTGTCCTCCTCGTTAAGAGTGATTTTCTGTTAGATTACTTTTGTAATTTAGATTCTCGTTCTTCCATTTACTAGTAGTGAATTTTGAGTTGTTAGTTTTTCATATCTAGTTCCTTCAGTAGTCAGTTCTGTTTTCCTAGCCCATTGTCCTTTCCTCCTTCGGGAGTGTTTTCTGTTCTTTATTTTATTCACTGAAAGTTTGTTTCTAGATTTGTCAATGTGTTAGTTCTGCTCCAAGTTTATGTAATTAAGTTTCTTCTCTTGTTATAGTCCGCCACCTTTTGTGTTAGAGTTCTTGTATTGCCCCTGTCTCATCCATGCCCCATTGTGTTTCTTGAGTTAGCGTGTTTCCATTGCTCAGCTTTTCACTGTGTTGCCTTGTTGTGTATATATAGCCCTTGTCCTTAGAGTGTGTTAATTTTAGTTCCCATAGTTGTGTCTTTTGTTGTGAGTAATAAATTTATTTAAGTTGAATCTAGCCTATCCCTTGGTTTGTCTGTGTTCATGTCCTGATTGAGTTTTCCTTTTATTGTATTGTCCATAGTCTTGCCCTGTGTGTTAGTGAGTCCCTTGTGTTGCCCTAGTCTTGTCTCGTTGTGTAGCGTGTTATTGTTTATCCATAGTCTACGTCCCCTTTGTTTGTCTGCACCTGGGTTCAACCCTTTGTTTCCCCTCATAGTTCCCCTCATAGATCCCCCTAAGACCCCACATTCCTGACATTGAGTAAAGGAGAGAAAGGAAAAGGCACTCAAATGAGGAGATCCGAACCACTGTGGAAAGACACAGTGTCTTTTTCTTATAAATAATATGGATGGGAAACAAATAATCTCAGACAACTGGTCCTTAATAGGACAATAAAGCTGTCCTATTGCGCTGAGTCATGCTACCACACTATTGTTGGATTTAAGGTGTGTGTAGATGCAAGTCAAGGCACAAAGATGTCCATGTGTGGGGGTTAGTAAAGGAGAGAAAGGAAAAGGCACTCAAATGAGGAGATCCTAACCACCGTGGAAAGACACAGTGACTTTCTCTTGTCAATAATATGGGTTATATAAATAATATGGATGTGAAAGCCAACTCATTTATCCGAAAGTGGTTGGGGCAGCCATGGTGCCTCTCTGACACAGGCTTCTTCGGACAGAACATCCTCCAACTGCCGCTTCAGTCAATCAGTTTGGGCTACAAGCAGGAAAAGACCAGGCTCGTGCTCAAGTTGAGTCTGCTGACCAGTTGGTAAGGGATGCGAAAGCCAAGGTCCTGACAGGTCGGAAGTGGAATGCCCAAACTGAGGGTGACCAAGCCATCAGTCGGCTACAACACCAAGAGATTGTTGGCAGAGTCCAGGTTCTGGTCCAAGGCCAGCCACAAAGAAAGAAAGGAGATGGTGGGAGCAGAGGTGACGAGAATGGAGGAAGAGCGCTACAAGATCAAGGCTGTGTCGCAGGGCCGACAGGGGAACTGGTCAACTTGTGAGGGAGTCGCCAAATGAAACATGACCTGGTCAGACCTGTGGAAGATCCAAAAGGCAAGGCTTAGCTTCCTCATCCACGTTACCTATGATACCCTTCCCATTCCTCGGACCCTTCATCAGGGGTTCGGGAGTGAGGAAAGCTGCACACTCTGCAATACCCCTAATGCAAACTTCCAGCACATATTGTCAGGCTGTAAGATCGCGCTCACCCAGGAAAGGTTCAGAAACGCCATGACCAGGTCCTGAGAAAGCTAGCTGAGGTGCAAGAGGGACGGAGACAGGACAGCAAAGGGCTACCACCAGCAGAACAACAACAACATCAACTTTGTCACAGAAGGTGGCGGGAGAAGAAACATCAGGCTGAGGGAGATGGCCCTGTCAATGCTCTGCCACCAGGATATGTTCCAGGATTACATGAGCGAAAACGTTGGTGAATGGTGGTTCATGGCTGATGACCCTGCAACTGACCTGTGGGCACCAGAGGAGGTGCGACAGGCAGCAATGCCGAGCAGGTGTTCAATCTCCCTTTACAGTTCACTGAATCTCCATTCCTGTTCAGCAATGGCACTGGTCTTTTAACCTTTAAAATGCAGCTTACTGGCTTTACATGTGGTGGAAGAAACCAACATAAGTGCAGCCCTACTGTGGGACAACACAATCAATGTAACGTATTAGGGACACAGAAACAAGCAACAAGCACAATGATTGAGGTATCTCAAACAGCAAGAACAGCAGGACAGGAAGGCCCGTTAATTTTACAACAATACAGTTACGCTTGAAATACAATACAAGCTCACATTAGCACACTATTATTAACCTGTCTTTGCCCAGACAATTGCTTCCTTGCTTCAAGGACTGATTAGCATGTGTTTAGACAGTCTGGTCAGTCTGGTGAAGTTTTGTCAAGGTCAGACAAAGACGGGGCTGTTGTTTCGATTCATTAGTGAATTCAATGGCAGGTTGGCCCTCATGTGGCAGCAGCGGAAACAGCGAGAGTTGACTTGATTGAAAGAGAGGAGGGCATAGAAGTTATCCTGATCTGTATTGAAGAAAATGTGTTATGTGTATTATTTTCCTTCTGCAGGCAAGGTGAGACTACTGGTTACACTGCAATCTTCCTGAGCATCCGAACATGTTCAGTGACTGTTACACATGCAAGGAGTTGAGGGAATGTTGCAGAGGCTCGTTGAAGTACAAATGTGCATTTTTGAATGGAAAACCTCCTGTAGCAACTTGATATTGCAGGAGAAAGGCACTGTGGACAATGGCGTGTTGATGATCGTGTCTTTGATGTGTGATGGCCATGTCACAGGAACTCCCCTGACTTCCAGTGGGTCTTGTTTCTCGAATGGGAAACCACAATTTTGATTCAAACCAAATCTCACACTCAGGGTCTTTGTTTAGCCAGTGTTAATGGCAACTTTTTAGAACTTTTTTACAGAAAACAATATGGCAACACATTCACTGTGTCTCACTGTGCCACAAACATAATTTGAAATATCTGATCTATTGATTTTGGTTTTCTTAAAAGATGACATCATACCAAAATAATCTATGCCTTTGAAATCAGTTTGCAACATTCTACCATTTCTTAACATTGGCATGTGAACATGACAACTTTTAGATTTTTGTTTTGTCTTGCATTGAATGTAACTACACCTGTGATGTTGCTTATTTCTCCATCTGCACATCTCAAACAGTCATAGCAGCAGACAGGCTTTCCTTTCTGCAAAACCTTGCGAGTTCCTGGAGGACATTTCTCACTGCAAACTGATCGAGGCACCTGCATGAACAAAATGAAAAACGTATGAGCATTTACTTTTACAAAGTTTTGTCTCTGTAACCATCATTTACACATTTTGATGCATCAACACAATCAACACAACACAATAACTATTAACTTACACAAGTATAACAATTCAAATCGATTTTCTAAAATGTTACAGCGATCACATGGCAGCTTACCTGTTGCGAGTTCTGTGCCCAAATAATAGACTTGTTTTGCAGATTCAGCTGTTTGTCTGCTGGCAACGATGCATCATAAAGACCGACTGTGACAAAGTCCACAATGCCATTTTCTGTTGGCTGCCAGTTTATAATTTCATACTTTGCTGTTGGGTCTCCATTCTCATTGAAGTAAACCTCATCTCCTTCCTTTGTTTTGAACTGAATCTTTCTTATCTGTTGTAAAATCTATGATGATATGCATCAAGCTAGATCATTATCTGACAAACCTTGATCAGATGAATTGTCACAACAGCATAATATACTGCCTGTAGCAATTTACTTTTCAAACCTTATACCAGTTTTTTGGTTTATGTGACTTAATGTAAAAATTTAATACTCTGCTGGTCAGCTCACCGTGAATGAATCTAGTTCCCCCTTTTTACATGTTTCATCACAGCCGAGGATACGATGAAGTGCATGGGCCACAGCATACACTCCTTTATAGACGTTGTAAAAGATAGGCATGAGTGACATATCAGTGAAGCTGTTTTGTACTCCAGTCACATCTTCATGTCCAGTACATTCACTCTGATTCACTGCTGATGACTTTGACTGCTTGAATTTACAATTAAATAATGTCTCCCAAAACTCTGTAAACAATTTGTTACTGGATGAATTGAGCGGCTTCACATCCAACATGAACTCTGTCATGCCACTGACATGTGCTTTGGGGATGGACAGGCCTATGGCACCATCTAGAATGTGATGCCTATCCATGGCTGCAGTGTAAGAATCAAAGATCCAGGCCTCAGTGCCTACCCACTGATACCCAGTCAAGTTGTGGAGAAACAGCTCGTCTATTATTACATACAACTCCGTGGGGGAAAGGAACGTGACAATCACCTTGGAAGTGGAAGCTTTGATCATTTCAACTATCTTTTGTATTTTGTCTGGTGGATCTGCTCTGAAGACAGACACAGAGTACTCCAGACAGATGCCGAGCTGCTGGGCAGTTTCTGTAAATGTGACCATGCCATTATTGCCGTAGTCATCATTTGATCTAATAGCTCCAACCCAAGTCCACCCAAAGTGCTTGACCAACTGGGCCAGGGCTCTGCTCTGGTAGTAGTCACTGGGTATTGTTCTGAGGAAGGATGGGTACTTGGTTTTATCACTGAGACAAGCACAAGTAGCAAAGTGGCTGATCTAAAAGAAAGAGAGGGAAAAAAGAAATTGCATCCTGGGATAAAGATGTAAAATATACATAACATTTACACACTGCAATTATTTTGACCCTTTGTGCTATAACCAGCTGGAATAACTACAGACTAATACGTTTTCAGACATTTAATTTAATTTTCATCAATCTTACCCACCAGTGGGATATGAAAGGGTCCGATGACAGTAGCTATAGCCATGGAAAGAGACGAAGAGGTCACTCCCAGAATGGCCTGTACTTGGGCAGGTCTGGCACATGGTGCCTTGGATGGTGTAGATACAACTTCATTACCGTTAGCCAAGGCCAGTGCCACTCGTACTCCTCTAGAAATGGACTCACAGACATCATAGAACTTATAGCCCAGAGAGATGCCAGGCAGTAGATCGGTGCTGTTATTAATCTCCTCTATAGCAAAGAGCATAGCCTGAGCAAACTGGAACCCTCTGAAATTCAAACTTGATGTGGACAGACAAAAACAGATGAAATTGCACTTTTTCCTTAAAATACAAACAATAGAGTTGTAAATGAAAGCATTTGATGGCATTAATATAAACAAAATGTTTTTTTCTGATTTCAATACTTAGTTTGATTACATTTCTTTCCTCTCTTGTATCTATACTCACTTCCTCTTCCATATTTTACATTTGCATAGGTTTCCATCTTATTTTTATACCTTGTACATTGCAGTGGCAGTGGTTTGTGCATGTAGGTATCTTGTCTTTCTTTCCACCTGCTGTGGAAAGAGAGCATTCCCCCCAGCATAATGTGTCCATCCTTAGATAGCTGGGGGCTCTCAGGATCCACTCTCCGCCTGCACACCAGCTCCTCAGCCTGAGAGAAAGACATCACCAACAACAGCTGTAAGAGTGCCCAACCCTGCTCTGGCAACCTCTGTGTGGACGTCATACTGTCTAAGAGAGCTCAACCACTGGGTGGCATCACATGTACTTTAATGTAAATGATAAGCTGGCACTGGCATTTATACATTTTCTAGCATCGTAAAATATAATAATAGAATCGTGATGTTGGATCTCTATGGACCTACATGGTGGACAAGAGGAGGGAGGTGCGCAAACAGGAAAAAGAGTTTTAAGTCTTGGTCTATTTTTTATATCGCAACCCCCAAACTGGGACACTAATGCATACAGTTAGTTCATGCAGGTGCACACATATGCGTTTTTACACACACCATAGGGGTTTTCATCAGGATGAGGGATGGCTATTTTCTCACTGTCATGAATGGATGTGTTTTCTTTGCCAAGTACTTTTCAAAGGAAGGAGCAAGCGTCTTGGAAAAGACAGACTTTTTCTTGGGCATGACAGCTCAAGTGTGGCAAGAGCCACAAATGTCATAGCTTACTGCTTACCTATGACTTGTAGGCTAGCAATTGATTGACACACATAAAGACAAATCAGTGTTGAGTCGAGACATGTTGTGCATCGTTTTTGTTTTTATGTTGGGTAAGGTCATGGTAATTTTGACAGAACATAATAAACATCTGCCTAAGTGCTGAAGAACAACTAGAATGAATCAAAACAGTGCAGTCGCAGACACCAAAACTAAACAACAGAAACAGGCTTGAGTGGTGACAGATCGAATGAGATAATATATCTCATATTAAGTTCTCAAATGTATTACAAATGGGGCTACACATAAACCACTAAAACTATGTCGGCAAAACAATATGTGCTTGTTGCACTTTTGTTGTTCTTGAACTGTCTGAAGTAATCCTGTCCTGTGTGAGATAAAAAAAAAAAAAAAAAAAAAAAAAAAACATGTCATCTTGGGGCAGTTAAGATGGTTGTGTTGAGCCTTGCAGTCAGCACATAAAGTTTCCCTTCTCCATTTGCGGAACCAAGAGGAGCATCCTCAACAATGGCATAACTCTGCTCTGCTCTTCAGGCTGGACCAATCAACTCCAAAGCACATGGCACGACATGGTATATGTTCGTGAACAAAGGGGAAGTTAATGTGGCTGAATTCAAGTTTCAGAAGATCTAGAGAAACCAAACACATTAAGATAAGACAAGTTAACTGTGGATTTCATTCTTTGGTCCCAGTTTTATAATCTGTAAATGTTGTGACATCATTAGGGAAATAAGTATTGGGCTTGTGCATCTTCTTGTACTGGCCTTCTGGTTGATAAGACTGTATATTACATTGTATTAATTTCTGACATTTTCAATATGCTATGTCAGAAATGAAATCACTGGAAAAAATACATGAGTACAATGCAATAATTAAAAAAAAAAAAATCCAGATAGATCTCTTCTTGTAGGTCTGGTAATGAAATGGTCACGTACAATTTACAGAAGCACTAGAATGCCATTATTTTAAGCTTTCAGAATGATTTTGAGAGCCCTTCCCCATCATGTTCTTTTTTGTATTCCTCTCTGGTTTCAGTAGGATAATATAACATTTTGGGATAAAAATACAAATCAGCAGTCCAAAACTTGAAGCCAGAATAGCAAATACCTCCACAGCAACACTGAACTTCCCAGGAGAACTGACATATGCTGGAATGAAGGAGATCCATACTGCGCAGAATATCAACATGCTGAAGGTGATAAATTTGGCTTCATTGAAATTGTCAGGCAGTTTCCGAGCCAGAAAAGCAAGATTGAAACATAACATGGCCAGAAGTCCTATGTACCCAAGTACAGCCCAAAAGCCTACGGCTGAGCCCAGAGCACACTCCAAGATGATTTTGTCATTAAACGTCTTAAAATTCTTAAATAGAAAAGGAGGAGAAATTGTCAACCAGAGGATACATATGACAACTTGTATAAGAGTGAAACCCAGAACGCTGAGTTTCTGCTGTGCAGGCCCAAACCATTTCATCACATTACTACCTGGAAGTGTGGCCCTGAAGGCCATTAACACCACGATTGTTTTCCCCAGAACACAAGAGATGCACAGGACAAAGGTGATGCCGAATGCTGTGTGTCGAAGCATGCAGGACCACTCAGAAGGCTGGCCGATGAAGGTCAGAGAACACAGGAAACACAGAACCAGGGAGAAGAGCAGCAGGAAGCTCAGCTCAGAGTTGTTGGCCCTGACAATAGGAGTCTGCCTGTATCTGACGAAAATGAACGCCACAACAGCAGTCATAAATGTTCCAGAGAGGGAGGCTGCAGTGAGCAGTGCTCCCATAATCTCTTCATATGACAGAAACTCTGCCTCCTTCTTTACACAGGCATCTCTTCTTTCATTTGACCAGAACTCAGGGTCACATCTCACACATGTGATGGAATCTGAAAAATATTAAAGCAGGTGTTAGACTTTTTCATTACATTTGTCTTTTTTGTCTCCATGTTGCATCTTCTCCATGCCGACAAGATAGACAATACATTATTATCACATGAAAAATGGGTAAGCTCATGACCTGGTATCATCTTGAATGATCTGGGTCTAAACACGAGATAGAGTTTTGTGCAGTTTCAGAGAAGCAGATGTTAAAACCTCTGCATACAAGACCGAAAGCATTTTGCATGTTATTGTTGTGAACTGATTGGAGCATTTGTGGTTTGACATTAATTAGATATTTCTAATACTGTTATAATTATAATAATATAGTTATAATAGGAATGAATAATTACAGGGCACCATCTTGGAACCACAATCAAACTGTGGATGCAGGTTTACGAGGGATATTCACTTTAAATGTCAACATTTGAGGACTATTTTCGATTTCTAAAGCTTACAGTGAAGGTTTGAATCTGAGCACTGACTGTCACAACCAACTGTTATCACAATGCAAATAAACAAATAATCATAAACAACTGGTCCTTAATCGGACAATAAAGCTGTCCTATTGAGCTGAGTCATGCTAGCACGCTATCTGTGGATTTCAGGTGCGTGTGGATGAGAGCCAGCTCAGGCTGTTCAGCCATGGCACTGGTCTTTTAACCGTTAAACTGCAGCCTACTGGCTTTACATGTGGTGGAAGAAACCAACATAAGTGCAGCCCTACTGTGGGACAACACAATCAATGTAATGTATTAGGTACACAGAAACAAGCAACAAGCACAATGAATGAGGCATCTCAAACAGCAAGAACAGGACAGGAAGGCCCAGTAATTTTACAACAATACTGTGACGCTTAAACTACATTCAAGCTCACATTAGCATACTACTATTAACCTGTCAATGCTCAGACAATTGCGTCCTTGCTTCAAGGAGTGCTTCGCATGTGTTTAGTCGTTTAGTTTTAGTGTTGTCTCAATTCATTGGTGAATTCAACAGCAGGTTGGCCCTCATGTGGCAGTGGAGGAAACAGTGAGAGTTGACTTGATTGAAAGAGAGGAGGGCATAGAAGTTATCGTTATCTGTCTTAAAGAGAATGTGTTATGTGCAATGTTATTTTCCTTCTGCAGGCAAGGTGAGACCACTGGTTACACTGCAATCTTCCTGAGCATCCGAACATGTTCAGTGACTGCTACACATGCAAGGAGTTGGGGGACTGTTGCCTAGGCTCGTTGAAGAATAAATGTGCATTTAGGAACGGGACACCTCCTGTAGCAGCTTGACATTGCAGGAGTATAGTGCTGTGGACAATGGCTTGTAGATTATTGTATCCTCTGTGATGTGATGGCCATGTCACAGGAACTCCCCTGAGCTTCAGTGGGTCTTGTTTCTCTAATGGGAAACCAGGATTTTGATTCAAACTCAATCTCTCAGTAAGGTTCTTTGTTTCGCCAGTGTTAATATCAACTTTTTAGAACTTTTTACAGATGACTTTTTTTAAGTATTTTGCAATGTTGATTTAAGGATCAAGAACAATATGGCAACACATTAACTGTGTCTCTCCTGGTTCTGAAACTTTAGTTATCTGCCTATTGATAGTCCGTTTACCAGGAATAGTTTTGCTTACATATCATACAGTCAACAAGATATTTTGGACATTGTATGCCCAAGTAACTTTGTCAGCAATCTCTGGCCAGGACAGCGGAGGAACCCAAACCTGGCTCTTCTGGCTAGAAGAGCTTGCAGGTGCCAACAAGACTGTAAACAAAGACAGGGGAAGAGGTTATGGCTAAGTGTTAATCTTAACTTAAGCTCCTGGCAAACATCGGTAAACAAAAAGGATGAGCTATAGCTGTGGATCATCACTCATAAAAGGATTGTGGACTGCACCATCACGATTTTTCTGGAAATGTGGCTGAACAGCTGCATTCCTGACAGTGCCATTGCGCTAACGGGGGGCTAGACACTGCGATAATTAATAGTCACTGCTTTGCTAACCTTGAATATTAAATGGTTAAGTGTTAACTCGTGGATAAGTGTTTGTCAATGCAGGATGTATTGCACGGATGCTAATGCTAAGCTTGCAATCAAAGAACAACATGGTACCATAAGAAGAAAAGAGACTATGCATCCTGAGTCATCCCTCATTGTTGTAGGTGACTTCAACCACTCAAACCTGAAGACTTCATTCCCCAAATTCTGTTGACATGTCTCCTGTACCCGTAGAGGAGACAAGACCCTGGACCATGTTGACAACAACATGTCTCAGGCAGTAAGAACCATTCCCTTCCTGCTTATTCCAGTCCAGCCACTTCTCTTTGTTTCTACTTTGCAAGTGCACACCACTTATAAAACATGTGAAACCTTCCAGGAGAACAGTGTGGCCAGAGGCAACAGACTCAGCACAAACAGTCTGAACACAAACACTAGGATAACTTGCAGGTGGCCATCAAGGCAGACCACCAGCCCCTTACACTCTTCCCAACTGATGTGAGGGTTGCACGGAGCAGAATTAATGCACATAAGGTTGCTGGCCCTGACAGCATCCCTGGATGCATGCACAGGGCCTGTGCTGGGAAAATGACTGAGATCTTGACTGACATCTGTCACTGGCCCAAGCAAATGTCTCCATGTGCTTCAAACCCACCTTCAACATCCATCCATCCATCCATCTATTTTCTTCGGGGCCGGGTCGTATGGGCAGCAGTTCTAAGCAGGGATGCCCAGACTTCCCTCTCCCCTGACACCACCTCCAGCTCTCGACATACATGCCCCATACATACATCTCGTTCTTTTGGTCATGACCCAAAGTTCATGACCATGGGTGAGGATAGGAACATAGATTGACTGGTAAATCGAGAGCTTTGCCTTTCGGCTCAGCTCTTTCTTCTCCACGACGGACCGGTACAATGCGGTACAACTATTGCATTACTGCTGCCGCCACACCGTTCCCCCTGTCAATCTCACGCTCCATCCTTCCCTCATTCGTGAACAAGACCCATAGATACTGGAGTTCAAGAGAGTCCCACGAACCAACCATGCTCGAAAGGATTCCTTCCTCAGCTTGACGGCATCCCTTACTTACTTATCCCTTACTTATCCCTTACTACGCTGCGTTCGGCGATTGCCGCCACGACAGGCACCAGAGACCTTATGGCCACAGCTCCGAACAGCTGCATCAACAATGGAGGTGGAGAACATGGTCTATTCCGACTCAATATCTCCAACCTCCCTCGGGATCTGGTCAAAGCTCTCCCAGAGGTGCGAGTTGAAAACCCCTCTGACAGATGGTTCCGCCAGACATTCCCAACAGACCCTCACTACCCGTTTAGGCCTGCCAAGTCTGTCCAGCTTTCTCCTCCGAGAGCGGATCCAACTCACCACCAGGTGGTGATCAGTTGACAGCTTAGCCCCTCTCTTCACCCGAGTGTTCAAGACATACGGCCGAAGGTCAGATGACACGACCACGAAGTCGATCATTGACCTCCGGCCTTGAGTGACCTGGTGCCACGTGCACTGATGGACACTCTTATACTTGAACATGGTGTTCGTTATGAACAAACTGTGATGAGCACAGAAGTCCAATAACAGAACACCGCTCGGGTTCAGATCGGGGAGGCCGTTCCTCCCAATCACGCCCCTCCAGGTAACACTGTCGCTGCCGTGAGGTGACGTGAACGTTGAAGTCCCCCAGTAGAACGATGGAGTCCCCAGTCGGAGCACTTTCCAGTGCCCCTCCCACGGACTCCAAGAAGGGCGGTTACTCTACACTGTTGTTCGGCCCGTAGGCTGAAAAAATAGAGAGGCACCTGTCCCCAACCTGAAGTCGTAGGGCAGCGACCCTCTCGTTCACCGAGGAAAACACCAACACATGGCGGCTAAGGTGGGTAGCTATAAGCAAGCCCACACCAGCCCGCCGCCTCTCACCGCGGGCAACTCCAGAGTAGAAGAGAGTCCAGCCTCTCCGAGTCTAGGGATTGGGCCATTGGGGCCCCCGTCCATGACTACTACCCAAATCCCACCACATTGGCCCCTTCTGATCCCTCCTGCGGGTGATGGGCCTGCTGGATGGCGGGCCCATGCCACTCCTTCGGGCAATGTCCGGCCGGGCCCTGGCTCCAGTGTGGGGCCCCGGTAACGCCAGTCCGGGCGACGTAGTCTTCCTTGTTTTCTTTTCTTTCATCGGGGGCTATGGGACCACTCTTAGTCTGACCCATCGCCTAGGACCTGTTTGCCTTGGGAGACCCTACCAGGGGCAATAAGCCCCAGACAACATAGCTCCTAGGATCATTTGAGTATTCAAACCCCTCCACCACAATAAGGTAGCTGTTCAAGGAGGGGCAACCTTCAACATGCTGCTGCCAAAACACTCAACTGCAGCAAGCCTTAGCAACTTCTGCCTAATGAACTCACCCCCACCATTGTAAAGTGCTTTGACGAGCCAGGCTGGTCCTGGATAACCTCAAAATCTGCCACCCACAGTAGAACCCCTCCAATTCACCTACCACAACAGGTGTACAGAGAACACAATCTCCACGGATTAACACTCTACCCTACCCTCTCCCACCTGGACAATACCAAAATCTATGTGAGAATGCTGCTCATTGACTTCAGCTCAGTAGTCGACATCATCATCCCCTCCAAACTGATCGCCAAAATCTGTGACCTTGGCATCAACACCTCCCTCTTGAACTGGGTACTGGATATCCTGATCAGCAGACCCCAGTATGATGTTGTAGAACCACAGCCAGCCCATGTCAAAGAATGAATGGGCTGGCTGCAATAACCCAACTTTCCTCGCATTTTTCTCACATTTTTTGAAACAATGAAACTGGAGTTATTTTGAATACACTTGACTTGCATACATGTTTCACATTGCATCTTTAATCCTGTTGTGCATTTTGAAAACTGCATAAATTTAGACAGCTAATGTCAGACTTGTGTATCAGTATGTAAAATATGTGATCTATCTATCTTTGGTTTGCTTAAAAGATGACATAAAAACTGTGTAATCCATGCATTTGAAATTAGTTTGCAAAGTAATGCAATTGGCAGGGGCACATGACAACTTTTAGATTTTTGTTTTCTCTTGCATTTAATGTAACTACACCTGTGATGTTGCTTATTTCTCCCTCTGCACATCTTAAACAGTCATAGCAGCAGACAGGCTTTCCTTTCTGCAGAATCTTGCGAGTTCCTGGAGGACATGTCTCACTGCACAGTGATCGAGGCACCTGCATGAACAAAACGAAAAATGTACGAGCATTTACCTTTACAAAGTTTTTTTCTCTGTAACTGTTGATTATACATTTTGATGCATCAACACAATCAACACGACACAACAACTATTAACTTACACAAGTATAACAATTCAAATCGATTTTCTAAAAAATTGCAGTGATCACATGGCAGCTTACCTGTTGCGAGTTCTGTGCCCAAATTAATAACTTATTTTGCAGATTCAGCTGTTTGTCTGCAGGAAACGATGCATCATAAAGACCAACTGTGACAAAGTCCACAATGCCATTTTCTGTTGGCTGCCAGTTTATAATTTCATACTTTGCTGCTGGGTCTCCATTCTCATTGAAGTAAACATCATCTCCTTCCTTTGTTTTGAACTGAATCTTCCTTATATTTTGTAAAATCTACAATAATATGCATCAAGCTTAATGTACAGCATAATATACTGGCTGTAACAATTTACTTTTGAAACTTTAAACTATTTTTTCAATTTTTTACATGTGTTAATGTAAAAATTATAATTTAATACTCTGCTGGTCAGCTCACCGTGAATGAATCCAGCTGTACCTTGGTGTTACATGTTTGATCACAGCCGAGGATACGATGAAGTGCATGGGCCACAGCATACACTCCTTTATACACATTGTAAAAGATAGGCATGAGTGACATATCAGTGAAGCTGTTTTGTACTCCAGTCAGATCTTCATGTCCAGTACATTCACTCTGATTCACTGCTGATGACTTTGACTGCTGGAACTTACAATTAAATAATGTCTCCCAAAACTCTGTAAACAATTTGTTACTAGATGAATTGAACGGCTTCACATCCAACATGAAATCTCTCATGCCACTGACATGTGCTTTGGGGATGGACAGGCCTATGGCACCATCCAAAATGTGATGTCTATCCATGGCTGCAGTTTGGGAATCAAAGATCCAGCCTTCACTTCCTATCCACTGATACCCAGTCAAGTTGTGGTGAGACAATGCATGTATTAGCACATCCATATCCATGTGGGAGAGAAATGCAACAATCACCTTGGAAGTGGAAGCTTTGATAATGTCAACTATCTTTTTTATTTTATCTGGTGAATCTGTTCTAAAGAAAGATACAGAGTACTCCAGACAGATGCCAAGCTGCTGGGCTGTTTCTGTGAATGTGAACATGCCATTATTGCCATAATCATCATTTGTTCGAATGGCTCCAACCCAAGTCCACCCAAAGTGCTTGACCAACTGGGCCAGGGCTCTGCTCTGGTAGTAGTCACTGGGTATTGTTCTGAGGAAGGATGGGTACTTGGTTTTATCACTGAGACAAGCACAAGTGGCAAAGTGGCTGATCTAAAAGACAAAAAAAAAAAAAAAAAGAAAAAGAAAAAAGAAATAGCATCCTGGGATCAAGATGTAAATATACAACATTTACATAGAGCACTGCAATTATTTTGACACTTTGTGCTATAACCAGCTGGAATAATTCCAGACTAATATGTTTGTAAACCTTGAATTTTATATTCATCAATCTTACCCACCAGTGGGATATGAAAGGGTCCGATGACAGTAGCTATAGCCATGCAAGGAGACGAAGAGCTCTCTCCCATAATTGCCTGCACTTGGGCAGGTCTGGCACATGGTGTCTCAGAGGGTGAAGATACAACTTCATTACCGTTAGCCAAGGCCATTGCCACTCGTACTCCTCTGGAAATGGACCCACAGACATCATGAATCTTATAGCCCAGAGAGATGCCGGGCAGTAGATCAGTGCTGTTATTAATCTCCTCTATAGCAAAGAGCATAGCCTGAGCAAACTGGAACCCTCTGAAATTCAAACTTGATGTGGAAAGACACAAACAGATGAAATTAATGGTATCAATATAAACAACGTAGTTTTTTTTTTCTGATTTGAATACTTAGTTTGACTACCTTTCTTGCCTCTCTTGTATCAATACTCACTTTCTCTTGCATATTTTTCATCTATATTGATTTCCAACATATTTTTTACCTTGTACATTGCAGTGGCAGTGGTTTGTGCATGTAGGTATCCTGTCTGTCTTTCCACCTGCTGTGGAAAGAGAACATTCCCCCCAGCATAATGTCTCCATCCTTTGATAGCTGGGGGCTCTCAGGATCCACTCTCCGCCTGCAAACCAGCTCCTCAGCCTGACAGAAGGACATCACCAACATCAGCTGTAAGAGTGCCCAACCCTGCTCTGGCCAACTCTGTGTGGACGTCATACTGTCTAAGAGAGCTCAACCACTGGGTGGCATCACATGTACTTTAATGTAAATGATAAGCTGGCACTGGCATTTATACATTTTCCAGCACCGTAAAATATATTAATAGAACAGTGATGTTGGATCTCTATGGACCTACATGGTGGACAAGAGGAGGGAGGTGCCCAAACAGGAAAAAGAGTTTTAAGTCTTGGTCTATTTTCTATATCGTAACCCCCAAACTGGGACACTAATGCATACAGTTAGTTCATGCAAGTGCACACATATGCGTTTTTACACACACCATAGGGGTTTTCATCAGGATGAGGGACGGCTATTTTCATGCTGTCATGAATGGACCATTTTCTTTGCCAAGTACTTTTCAAAGGAAGGAGCAAGCATCTTGGAAAAGACAGACTTTCTCTTGGGCATGACAGCTAACCATTAGCTGGCAAGTTCCGTTGGCAAGAGCCACAAATGTCATAGCTTACTGCTTACCTATAACTCATAGGCTAGCAATTGATTGACACACATAAAGACAAATCAGTGTTGAGTCGAGACATGTTGTGAATCGTTTTTGTTTTTATGTTGGGTTAGATAAAAGTTAGTTGTTTTTTCTCGACGGGTGTGTTGAGGTGCTGTTCACTGTATGGCATCTGGTCTTTGTCATGCACTTCCTGTCTTATTGTGAAATCTAATTCTCTTTTCGTTTCAGGCCCTCGACTTCCTGGTGTTTTCGCCTGTCTGATTGTCTGCTCCGCCCTGATTGTCTCCACCTGTTCCTTGTTACCTTGTGTATATATTGTCTGTGTTTCCCCTGTCCTGTGCTGGATTGTCTTGTGTTCCCCAGTGATCCATGTCAGTCCAGCATTCTTGCCTTGCCTACCTTGCCTCAGAGAAGAGAGTCTTTTGTTTGTTATTTGAGAATACTATCCTTTGCGCTTTTTGTTTGTATTCTGCATTTTGAACACCTTGAATTATCATTTTTGTATTGAGAGATCTTTTTGTTATTGAACTGGCCTGGAGCCTTTTTGTTTTCACTCCTGTGTAAGTGTCGTGCAATTGAGTCCAGAACCTTGTGCCTGAGCGCGCGTAATATAAGTTTGACAGAACATAATAAACACCTGCATAACTGCTGAAAACAAATTTCATGATTTAAAACAGTACAGTTGCGGGTATCAAAACCAAACAACAGAAGCAGGCTTGAGTGGTGAAAGATAGAATGAAACAATATATTAATGTCTCAAATATATTACATTTATGGGCTACACATAAACCACTAAAACTATACCGGCCTATATGCCTAATATGTGCTTGTCACATTTTCATTGTTGAACTGTCTGAAATAATCCTGTCCTGTGTGACATTAAAAGTTAATTTAAACACAAGATACTTGTGCTCAAAAAGAGGATTCATTCTCAGTGAAGAACCTTGGAGCTCTAATCTGCCTCTATACATGCCAAAGAGCAGTGATTCCTAACACGTCTCTGGGGGTCATCAGGTGGAAACCTCCCTTCAACAGTGTTTCGCCTACTTAGTCCCACTACACCTCCAGGAGGTTAGGCAGTGAACTCCGGCGTCCCAGAGTCACCCCCCCTAGTGCCAGTTCACACTGCTCCTACACAATCCAAACAGCACCGCCACGTTCAACTGACCCAGAGATGCTCCAGGTAGTGGCCAGTACTGATGCTACCGTTTAACTATTGCTAATGCTAATGCTAACCGCTAGGAAGAACAGAAGAAGACAATACAGTTCCGATGCTACCATTTAGCTAATGTTACGTGCTAACCGCTACCTGCTAAGAGGAACAGAAGAAGACAATAAAGCTAGATTCACCTATACTGTTAATGTTAATTGCTAGCTACCAATACTAGATACTATCATACTCTCACCGCTTCAGCTATTGTTAGCTGCTACAATGCTACCACAGGCCTAGATGCCACATGTAACTGCCGATTGCCACACTACCATCATCTACACCTGCCTCTCACCAACTGCACCAAAAGCGGGGTGGGAATACAAACCCTGGTTTGGGTAGGGGGTAGAAAATAAAGAGGTAGAGTCAAAAGATGAAAGTAGGGATTGGATACAGACCCTTGTTCGGGTAGGGGGTGGAAAATTTAGAGGGTGCTGAAGGTGGAGGCCTAAACCTAGATTTAACAGCCTCTTCTAACATTTCCTTCAAGAAGCAACAAACCCTACCATTTCCTTCATAAAGCAAACAAAGCAGGAAAACAAACCCTAACATTTCCTTCAAGAAGCAAACAAAACAGGAAAACAACCAAAAAGATCAAAAAAACAAGCCAACTCTGTATCTTACAACGTAAACTCACCTGAACAGGCCGCATGGTCCCAAAGAGAGACTCTAGCTGGCCACACCCCCACCTTATCTAAACTTCCTCTTCCTGGTTCTCTTCCTATTGGCAGAGCGAGAAGATGGGGCGGGGAAAGCAGAGCAGAGGAGAGGTGTCTTGTTCAGACTTTAACCTCTTCTCCCGCCGGGTTAGGCATGCATGTCCTCTGCCCCCCCCCCCTCCCTCACTGTCCCTATTTCACCCCCCAACTACTATTATTTCTCCTGATCCATATCCACTGACTAGACCTAGCAGCCTCATCTGACATCTCCCTCACTGTCTTCCTTAAATTTTGCCCATGCACTCCCAGCTCCCTCAACAGTGAAACAGCTGACCCTGCAACAAAACCTCTACACCCCACTTCAACCGGACAGACCCTGGTCTTCCATCCCCTCCCCCTCCGCTCAGATTCTGTCTTTAAATCTGCATACTTAAAAAAGTCAGCTCAAAGTCACATGGCAAGGCATGTACACGTTCACTAACAAGGGGAAAGTTATCGTGGCTGAATTCAAGTTTCAAGAGACCGGGAGAAACCACACAAGTTAAGATACACATGTTTATGTGTATCACTGTGGAATTTATTCTTTGACTGTATATAACATTGTATTAATTTCTGTCATTTTCAATATGCTATATCACAAATAAAATCATTGAAAAAATACAGGGGTGCAAAGCAAGACTTTAAAACAAAAATAAAATGTAGATAGACGTCTTCTTGACAGTCTGGTAATGAAATTGTCATGTACAATTTACAGAAGCACTAGAATGCCATTATTTTAAGCTTTCAGAATTATTTTGAGAGCCCTTCCCCATCATGTTCTTTTTTGTGTTCTTCTCTGGTTTCAGTAAGATTATATAACATTTTGGAATAAAGATACAAATCAGCAGTGCAAAACTTGATGCCAGAATAGCAAACACCTCCACAGCAACACTGAACTTCCCAGGAGAACTGACATATGCTGGAATAAAGGAGAGCCATACTGCGCAGAATATCAACATGCTGAAGGTGATAAATTTGGCTTCATTGAAATTGTCAGGCAGTTTCCGAGCCAGAAAGGCAAGAATGAAACATAACATGGCCAGAAGTCCTATGTACCCAAGTACAGCCCAAAAGCCTACAGCTGAGCCCAGAGCACACTCCAAGATGATTTTGTCATTAAACGTCTTCAAATTCTTAAATGGAAAAGGAGGAGAAATTGACAACCAGAGGACACATATGACAACTTGTATAAGAGTGAATCCCAGAACGCTGAGTCTCTGCTGTGCAGGCCCAAACCATTTCATCACATTACTACCTGGAAGTGTGGCCCTGAAGGCCATTAACACCACAATTGTTTTCCCCAGAACACAAGAGATGCAGAGGACAAAGGTGATGCCGAATGCTGTGTGTCGCAGCATGCAGGACCACTCAGAGGGCCGGCCGATGAAGGTCAGAGAGCACAGGAAACACAGAGTCAAGGAGAAGAGCAGCAGGAAGCTCAGCTCAGAGTTGTTGGCCCTGACAATAGGAGTCTGCCTGTATCTGAAGAAAATGAACGCCACAACAGCAGTCATAAATGTTCCAGAGAGGGAGGCTGCAGTGAGCAGTGCTCCCATAATCTCTTCATATGACAGAAACTCTGCCTCCTTCTTTACACAGGCATCTCTTCTCTCATTTGACCAGAACTCAGGGTCACATCTCACACATGTGATGGAATCTGAAAAATATTAAGGCAGGTGTTAGACTTATTCACTACACTTATCATGTTTTTTTTTGTGTGTGTGTGTTGCATTTTTCTATGCCTGCAAGACAGACACAACACGGTTATCAGATAATAAATGGATAACCTTTTAATAATAAACTTCATTGACACAGCACTTTTCAAAACAAAGTTAATGTAACATTGTAGAACTAGGATTAAAACATATCAGGACTGAGGCAAATATATTGTTTATTTCCATTTGTTGACAGGAAGCCAAGATGTTTCCCTAAAATAGGGATGGTCTTTGAAGGACCAAAAATAATGATTTCAGATTTGTTTTCATTTCGCTGGAGAAAGTTTTGGTGCATCCGGCACTTTATTTATGACAGAGAAGAAAATAACTGACTTCTTTCATTGTTTTTACAGCCCATCCCCACCATGAAAACGACCGTATAGGTTGAGTGTGCAAATAGGTTATCACGACCCCTATTTTAATTTATTGTTCAGCGGCAACTTCTAGTTTCGAGTAATTATGACGAGAACAAAGGAGGAGGTCAGGTGACGAAGTATAAAGAGCAAGAAAGTCCGCATATGGAGCAAAGTGGGGCGGATGGGTCAAACAAACACAGCGCTTTCACCCAGGAGACGGCTTTTGGTGTCCCGTGTTGAACCCACAGTCAATTTGACCTATTTTTAACTCAAATCACATGGTTAAGTTACGTCACATATGTAACAGTAACATGTTTTTATTTTAACCCATGAGCTTTTCCAATACCTAACAAGTAGATTTTTTTATTTATATATTTATTTTTTTGCCTAACCCTGATTAATTAGTTTTAGTGCTTAAACCAAAGCAAACTGTGAATGTACTGATAGAGACTTTGGGCCTATGCATGATACCCTGTGGCAACAAGCATGCACTAAGCAACAGGGGAATGGGGATGGAGCCTTGGGGGACACCACAGGTCAGAGGGGCCACAGAAGAGCAGGCACCACCAACCACCAATGACAAAAAACTTTGTTTGAGAAATATAATTTGGACCAGTCGAGAGCCGCATCCTTCATGTCAACCCACTTTTCAAGGTGATTCAATATAAATGAAATGATCAACTGTGTGAAATGTTGAGCTGACGAGGAAAAGATTTTAAAGTGAGCAATCTCCAGAATCATCAACATAAAACATTGCTTGTAACTTTAGTCAGGGCAGTTTAGTTTAGTTTAGTTCTTAAAACTAAGCTAAAATAAACGGTATCATGCTGTTGCATTTATAAATGATCAAACTTCCTTTCATTCACTCTGAATGCATTTATTGCAGTTTGCAGAGAAAGATAAACGTCAGTAGATAAGACTAAAACTATGTGCATGCTCAGGCACCTCTAGAAAATATTGTTGCATTTATTTTTGCCACAGTGCTTCCCTTCTACCTTGGATTTGACCTAAGAAGTCTGTAATAGGCTTTTCTCATATTTATATACATGTGAAAATTTGAGTTATTTCAAATGCAATTGTGTCCATAGTATAAATATGAGTGTCCGAGAATGTGCGTGACTTTATGTCGCAGATTTCAGGATTTGCTGCAGTATTTATTGTCTGATATATTAATATTTCATGCAGAAAATTGATTTTTGGTTTCCTTAAAATACTTACTTAATATTGGCATGTGAACATGGCAAATTGTAGATTATTGTATTGTCTTGCATTTAATACTACAACACCTGTAATGTTGCTTATTTCTCCCTCTGCACATCTTAAACAGTCATAGCAGCAGACTGGCTTTCCTTTCTGCAGAACCTTGCGAGTTCCTGGTGGACATTTCTCACTGCAAAGTGACAGAGGCACCTGCATAAACAAGACAAATATGAAACAACAAATATGTTTTTGCAATCATCTTTAATTCATTTTGATGCATTGAAGCCAACATTTGGATGAACAGCAGCAACAAATAACTTTCACCGTTATAACAATCCAAACAGACTTCCATGAACAATAACAGGGATCAGATGGTAGCTTACCTGTTGTGAGTTCTGTGCCCAAGTTAAAGACTTATTTTGCAGATTTAGCTGTTTGTCTGCAGGTAAAGATGCATCATAAAGACCAACTGTGACAAAGTCCACAATGCCATTTTCTGTTGGCTGCCAGTTTATAACTTCATACTTTGCTGCTGGGTCTCCATTCTCATTGAAGTAAACATCATCTCCTTCCTTTGTTTTGAATTGAATCTTTCTTGTGTGCTGTAAAATCTGAAACGATATGCAGCAATTCAGATCATTATCTGACAAACTGTCTCTATTGTCTCAACAGCATGATAGACAAGGTGTAACAATTTATTTTTCAAAATTGATACATTTTTTGTGTTTATGTGACTTAAATTGATGTTTAACTCACCGTGAATGGGTCGAGCTGCACCTTGTTGTTACATGTTTGATTACAGCGGAGGATACGATGAAGTGCATGGGCCACAGCATACACTCCTTTATAGACATTGTAAAAAAGAGGCATGAGTGACATATCAGTGAAGCTGTTTTGTACTCCAGTCAGATCTTCATGTCCAGTACATTCACTTTGATTCACTGCTGATGACTTTGACTGCTCGAACTTACACTTAAATAATGTCTCCCAAAGCTCTGTAAACAATTTTTTGCTAGATGCCTTGAGCGGCTTCACATCCAACATGAACTCTCTCATGCCACTGACATGTGCTTTGGGGATGGACAGGCCTATGGCACCATTCAGAATATGATGTCTATCCATGGCTGCAGTGTGGGAATCAAAAATCCAGGCCTCACTGCCTACCCACTGATACCCAGTCAAGTTGTAGTGAGACAACTCGTGTATTATCAAATACAACTCCGTGGGTGAGAGGAAAGCAACAATGACCTTGGAAGTGGAAGCTTTGATAATGTCAACTATCTTTTGTATTTTGTCTGGTGGATCTGCTCTAAAGACAGACACAGAGTACTCCAGACAGATGCCAAGCTGCTGGGCAGTTTCTGTAAATATGGCCATGCCATTATTGCCGTAGTCATCATTTGTTCTAATGGCTCCAACCCAAGTCCATCCAAAGTGCTTGACCAACTGGGCCAGGGCTCTGCTCTGGTAGTAGTCACTGGGTATTGTTCTGAGGAAGGATGGGTACTTGGTTTTATCACTGAGGCAAGCACAAGTAGCAAGGTGGCTGATCTAGAAAAAAAAAGAAAAAAGGAGAAAGAATATCTTGAGATAATTTTACAGTCCACTACAATTATTTCAAAAACATATTTGCTATGAAAAATTTGAAGAATTACAGAATAATAACATTTTTTTACAAATTAATTTTTACCAATCTTACCCACCAGTGGGACATGAAAAGGTCCGATGACAGTGGATATAGCCATGCAAGGAGAGGAAAAGGTCCCTCCCAAAATGGCCTGTACTTGGGCAGGTCTGGTACATGGTGCCTCGGAGGGTGCAAATACCAGTTCATTTCCATTAGCCAAGGCCAGTGCCACTGTCAAACCTCTGGCAATGAAGACACAAGCATCATAGATCTTATAGCCCAGAGAGATGCCAGGCAGTAGGTCAGTGCTGTTATTAATCTCCTCAATGGCAAAAAGCATAGCCTGAGCATACTGGATCCCCCTGAAATTCAAACTTGATGCAGGCAGATACAAACAGTTGAAATGGCAACCACTTTGTCTTAAAATTGAAAAAATAGCAATGTCAAATCAACCATTTGATGATATTCATACACACAACATGGACTGTTTCTTATTTTAATACTTTTTTGTATCTACTTTGTAGGTGTAGATACTTCCTCTTAGATATTTGAAATCTAAATACATTGTTATGTTATAATTTACCTGATGCATTGCAGTGGCAGTGGTTTGTGCATGTAGGTGTCCTGTCTGTGTTTCCATTTGTTGTGGAAAGAGAAGATTCCCCCCAACAAAATGTCCCCATCCTTAGATAGCTGGGGGCTCTCAGGATCCCCTCTCCGCCTGCACACCAGCTCCTCAGCCTGAGAGAAAGACACCAACAACAACAACTGTAAGAGTGCCCAACCCTTCACTGGCCAACTCTGTGTGGACATCATACTAATTAAGAGAGCCAAACCACTGGGTGGCATCACACATACAGTAATAGAACCTAGATCATAGATCAAAACCTTGCACTGGTATTTGTACATTTTGGAGCACCATAAAATTAATAATTAATGTGTGTTGAGAGAAGGGAGGTGCTAAAACAGAAAAAGAGCTTGGGGTCTGACCTTATTTCATACATATGAACTGTATATTCAATTGTGCTGTACACAAAGTATCCCTTCTTGAATTCATATTGTAAGATTCTGGAACATAAATGCATTTCAGCATTTCATTCATTTCAGTCTTGTTAAAAACGGATTAACTGTTTGTTTGTTTTTTTTGTTGTTGTTTTGTTTTTTTGGGCCACTTGGGGGCAGTGCAACAATGTGTCATCACAATCATCATCACAATTAATAACATTGATTTGGTTATTAAGTAAGCAATTACGTGTGTTTGCTTATTTACACATAAGTCAGACACAGAAAAATATATTTACTTTTCTTATAGCTCTTTGTGTCTCGATGAGCTCTAGATTTACTATGTTCAGCAGCTAGTTTATCTCACTGACATTTGGTGATGGGTAGGTAGCACATACTGGGTTTTGTATTTTACATCAGCATTATATTTTCTTTGTAAATGTATGCATGTTCTGAATGTTCTCGATGCCAGCACCAGTTTTTAAACAAGTTGGGAAAACAAAAGACTGGGAAAGTTCTGGAGTACCGCTTTGACATTCTCCAGGTAAACAGGTTCATTGGTAACAGGTGATAGTATCATGATTGGGTATGAGAGGGGCATCCTCTGAAGGCTCACTTGTTCACAAGCAAGGGTGGAGTGAGGTTTACCACTTTGTTCAACACATTACTGTATAAAGGATTTTACTATGTAGGGTAAATGCTCCACTGAGTTCAAGTCGCAGACCCGTCTCAATGTCGACAGTTTGAGGCAATTGCATGAATCAGGCCTTTATGGTGGAATGGCTGAAAAAAAAAAAAAACGCAAATAAGGGAGACAAAAAGGAGAGGAGAATTGCTTGGGCCAAGAAACAAAAGGAATGGACATGAAGTCTGAAGACACCTGAGTCGAAATTTGAGATTTTTGGTTCTAACCACTCTGTCTTTATGAGACGCACAGAAGGTGAACAGATATGAATGTGCTGTTCCCTCTGAGAAGCATAGAGGGGGAGTGACGGTGTGGGGTGCTTTGTTGGTGACAATGTTCATAATTCAATGCAAACTTTACCACCATTGCCACAGCAGCATCCTGTAGCATCATGTCGTCCCAAATGGTTTGCACCATGTCGGTTTGTTTTAAACAGGACAACAACCCAAACCACATTTTCAGGCTGTGTGAGGGCCATTTGACCAAGAAGGAGAGTGACAGAGTATTGCATCAGATGACCTGGCCTCCACAATCACCCAGCCTGAACCGAAATGTGATGGCTTGGCATGAGCTGGACTGCAGAGTGAGGAAAAGCAGCCAACAAAAATTCAACATATATGGGAACTCCTTCAAGATTCCAATTCTACACTTCCAGGCGACAACCTTCTGAAGCTGGCTGAGAGGCTGGCAAGCTGACGTTAAAACAAAAGTTGGCTACTTTGAAGAATCTGAAGCACAAAAAACATTTTGCTTGGTTGACACTTTATTGTTTTCCACTTAATTCCATTTGTGTCGTGTAATAATTTTAATGTCTACAGTATTGATCAACAAAGCAGAAAGTAATAAAAGAAAGAAAAAACAATTTAATGAGAAGGCGTGTCAGATCCTTCAACGGGTACTGGAAATTGGTTGATATGATTGTACATTACATTGGAGTAAATACAGTCATCTCAACATGCTGTGTCACAGAGAAAATGATGGATACAATGCTAAGTACCACAGTAAAACAATGCAAGTCTTGAATGAAATGAAGGCAGATATCAACTTAAGAGTCTTTTTGACAAAATTTTGAATACAAATTAAGAAGGCACTAGAATGATGTGGCAAAAATATTATTGTGAGTTTTCAGAATTATTTTAGTGCCTCCTTCCCCATCATATTCTTCTTTGTATTCCTCTCTGGTTTCAGTAGGATAATATAACATTTTGGGATAAAAATACAAATCAGCAGTCCAAAACTTGAAGCCAGAATAGCAAATATCTCCACAGCAACACTGAACTTCCCAGGAGAGCTGACATATGCTGGGATGAAAGTGATCCATACTGCGCAGAATATCAACATGCTAAAGGTGATCAATTTGGCTTCATTGAAATTGTCAGGCAGTTTCCGCGCCAGAAAAGCAAGAATGAAGCATAACATGGCCAGAAGTCCTATGTACCCAAGTACAGCCCAAAAGCCTACAGCTGAGCCCAGAGCACACTCCAAGATGATTTTGTCATTAAATGTTTCAAAATTCTTAAATGGAAAAGAAGGAGAAATTGTCAACCAGAGGACACATATGACAACTTGTATAAGAGTGAAACCCAGAACACTGAGTCTCTGCTGTGCAGGCCCAAACCATTTCATCACATTACTACCTGGAAGGGTTGCCCTGAAGGCCATTAACACCACGATTGTTTTCCCCAGAACACAAGAGATGCAGAGGACAAAGGTGATGCCGAATGCTGTGTGTCGCAGCATGCAGGACCACTCAGAGGGCCGGCCGATGAAGGTCAGAGAGCACAGGAAACACAGAGTCAAGGAGAAGAGCAGCAGGAAGCTCAGCTCAGAGTTGTTGGCTCTGACAATAGGAGTCTGTCTGTATCTGAAGAAAATGAACGCCACAACAGCAGTCATAAATGTTCCAGAGAGGGTGGCTGCAGTGAGCAGTGCTCCCATAATCTCTTCATATGACAGAAACTCTGCCTCCTTCTTTACACAGGCATCTCTTCTCTCATTTGACCAGAACTCAGGGTCACATCTCACACATGTGATGGAATCTGAAAAAATATTTTCAAGCAGGTGTGAAACTTACTCTGTACGTTTTTCTTATTTCTTGTCTATGTTGAACTTTTCTGTGCCTACAAGACATAAACTACATGATTACCAGATTTAAAAAAATAGATAATATATAATAAGCTTTATTTCTACTGCACTTTTTTAAATAAAATGATTGCACCAGGATTAGAACATATAGAAATTAGGCAAGTAAAATCAGACAAACTGAATAGTGCAAACATGAAATTGAATAAAATAACCCACAAAAAGACCAAGACAACACCAGTAATTAAAGTTGCAAACAGAGATGAGTTCAATGGAAGAGTTCAGTATCCCTTCCTCTGGCCACTATTTTGCACTAGAGAACACCCACTAGTTATACACTGTGTTCCAGTATATCAAGTTTAGACCACACCATGAAAAATGTATGTAAAGCAAATGTAGATTATCACAAAACAGAAACTTGTCTGACAGGACACATGTGTCCTTGGGTCTCTCCAAGGCTCTGAGATTACTGTTTGGTCCACCTTCCTTCTCCATACTGGCAGAAATTGATCTGCTAAGGCTGTAGCCCAGACTGTGAAAAGATGGACCAAGAACACAATGCTGGAACTACAGGCCTGCTCTGACTGTGGTGATTGGAGAGTTTTTGAGGCTGCTGCTCCAGATCAGGATGAACTCACTGACACTGTGACACCTCACACTAGTTTTTGAAAGGACTTGTGCTTGCCAGCTAAAATCTTCTGCGCATACAACAGCAATAAACCATGGGTTTCAGCTCACACAGCTCAAAAAGCAAACAAGGCAAACAACCACTCACACCCCCTGCTCCACAGCCCCTATGAAAATAAATAAAACAAGGACCATTACGTCACCCGGATTGGCGTTACTGGGGCCCCACCCTGGAGCCAGGCCTGGGGTTGAGGCTCGCAGGCGAGCACCTGGTGGCCGGGCCTTTGCTCACGGGGCCCGGCCGGGCAAAGCCCAAAGGAGTGACGTGGGCCCGCCCTCCAGTAGGCCCATCGCCCGCAGGAGGGATCAGAAGGGGTCGATGCGGTGGGATTTGGGTAGCAGTCGTGGGCGGGGGCCCCGACGGCCCAATCCCTGGACTCAGAATCTGGCAATGGGGACATGGAATGTCACCTCGCTGGGGGGGAAGGAGCCCGAGCTAGTGCGGGAGGTTGAGCGGTACCGGCTAGAGATAGTTGGGCTCACCTCCACGCACAGTCTGGGTTCTGGAACCCAACTCCTTGAGAGAGGCTGGACTCTCTTCTACTCTGGAGTTGCCCGCGGTGAGAGGCGGCAGGCTGGTGTGGGCTTGCTTATAGCTCCCCACCTTAGCCGCCATGTGTTGGAGTTTTCCCCGGTGAACGAGAGGGTTGCTGTCTTACGACTTCGGGTTGGGGACAGGTGCCTCACCATTGTTTCGGCCTACGGGCCGAACAACAGTGTAGAGTACCCACCCTTCTTGGAGTCTGTGGGAGGGGTGCTGGAAAGTGCTCCGACTGGGGACTCTGTCGTTCTACTGGGGGACTTCAACACTCACGTTAGCAGCGACAGTGTAACCTGGAGGGGAGTGATTGGGAGGAACGGCCTCCCCGATCTGAACCCGAGCGGTGTTCTGTTATTGGACTTCTGTGCTAGTCACAGTTTGTCCATAACGAACACCATGTTCAAGCATAAGAGTGTCCATCAGTGCACGTGGCACCAGGACACTCTAGGCCGAAGGTCAATGATCGACTTCGTGGTCGTGTCATCTGACCTTCGGCTGTATGTCTTGGACACTTGGGTGAAGAGAGGGGCTGAGCTGTCAACTGATCACCACCTGGTGTTGAGTTGGATCCGCTGGCAGAGGAGAAAGCTGGACAGACTTGGCAGGCCCAAATGGGTAGTGAGGGTCTGTTGGGAACGTCTGGCGGAACCCTCTGTCAGAGGGGTTTTCAACTCGCACCTCCGGGAGAGCTTTGACCAAATCCCGAGGGAGGTTGGAGACATTGAGTCCGAATGGACCATGTTCTCCACCTCCATTGTTGACGCAGCTGTTCGGAGCTGTGGCCGTAAGGTTTCTGGTGCCTGTCGTGGCGGCAGGCACCAGAAGAAGGAGTCCTATCGAGCGTGGTTGGTTCGTGGGACTCCTGAGGCAGCTGACGGGTACTGGCAGGCCAAGCGTGCTGCGGCACAGGCAGTTGTTGAAGCAAAAACTCGGGTATGGGAAAAGTTCGGGGAGGCCATGGAGGAGGACTATCGGTCGGCCACAAAGATATTCTGGAAAACCGTCCGGCACCTCAGAAGGGGGAAGCAGTACCCTGCCAACACTGTTTACAGTGGAGGTGGGGAGCTGTTGACCTCGATTGGGATATTGTCGGGCGGTGGAAAGAGTACTTTGAGGTTCTCCTCAATCCCATTGCCACGCCTTCCGTAAAGGAAGCAGGGGCTGGGGACCCAGAGGTTGGCTCATCCATCACTCAGGCTGAGGTCACCGAGGGAGCTCGGAAGCTCCTCGGTGGCAAGGCACCGGGGGTGGATGAGATCCGCCCTGCGTCCCTCAAGTCTCTGGATGTTGTCGGGCTGTCTTGGTTGACACGCCTTTGCAACATCGCGTGGCAGTTGGGGACAGTGACCCTGGACTGGCAGACCGGGGTGGTGGTCCCTCTATTCAAAAAGGGGGACCGGAGGGTGTGCTCCAACTACAGGGGGATCACACTTCTCAGCCTCCCTGGTAAAGTCTATTCCAGGGTACTGGAGAGGAGAATTCGGCCGATAGTTGAACCTCGGATTCAGGAGGAACAATGCGGTTTTCGTCCTGGCCGTGGAACACTGGACCAGCTCTACACCCTCTGCAGGGTGCTCGAGGGTTCATGGGAGTTTGCCCAAACAGTCCACATGTGTTTTGTGGACTTGGAGAAGGGGACCACAGGATCTCATCTCTGCTTTTTGCGGATAATGTTGTCCTGTTGGCTTCTTCGAACCAGGACCTCCAGCAGGTTTTGGGGCGGTTTGCAGCTGAGTGTGAAGCGGCTGGGATGAGAATTAGCACCTCCAGGTCCGAGGCCATGGTTCATGGTTTGTCCCCTCTGGGTTGGAAGAGAGCTCCTGCCTCAAGTAGAGGAGTTCAAGTATCTTGGGGTCTTGTTCACAAGTGAGGGAAGGATGGAGCGTGAGATTGACAGGCGGATTGGTGCGGCGGCAGTAGTAATGCGGTCGTTGTACCAGTCCGTCATGGTGAAGAAGGAGCTGAGCCGAAAGGCAAATCATTGGTGCCAGACCATTCAGGACATAGAAACTTCCAGACTGAGGGAACAGGCATAAAGCATCACTGCAGACCCCTCACAGCCTGGACACAGACTGTTTGACTTCTCCTTCTCCCCTCTGGCGGGGAGTTAGAGATCAATGAATGGTAAAACAACCAGACACAAAAACAATTTCTTCCCACAAGCCATCACCCTGATGACCAGTTAGTCATACAGTGTCACAAACCCTCTGACATCAACACATGCACTGACATTTATAATTCATGAATGTTTTCAATATGTACCTTCATCAATTACTGTCACTGTCAACACACATTGTCAATTGCATTGTAAACATTATTTATTGCCTCTCCATTCTTTGCATATATTGCTTATTTTATATTTTTGTAATATTTAACTGATTGTTCCGTCATTTTTATGTCTTTTTTCCTATGCAAGTTAAAGTCTGTGTGTGTACTTTCATACTTGGCCAATAAAGCTGATTATAATTATGATTCTGATTGGAATAGTTGGAGAAGATAATACACTGCTGCTGACAATGTATGCCACAATCCCTCCCTTCTCAAATAAAAGACGTGACCTAGCAAGACTGAGTGAGGATGGGCTGAGAACAACACAGACTGCTCTTGTGATTTTGTCATGTTTATATAAACAATGAAATTGGGGTAACTACCAATAACTTTGTGTCACATACAATTTTCGCACTCAAGCTTTAGCCGTGACATGTATTTCCAAGACTGTGTATGAATTTATGTGGCTGATTTTCTTCAGGATTCAGTTTTGATTGATTTGTGTAATGACGATTTGCAGAAACAACTTTCTTAAAGCTGGCATGAAAACATGGAACTGTTTAGATTTTTGTTTTGTTTTAGGTCAAATGTTACTACACCTGTGATGTTGCTTATCTCTCCATCTGCACATCTTAAACAGTCATAGCAGCAGACTGGCTTTCCTTTCTGCAGAACCTTGCGAGTTCCTGGGGGACATTTCTCACTGCAAACTGACAGAGGCACCTGCATGAACGCAACACATATGAAAAAAAATGTGGGCATTTACTTTGACAAGGTCCTGACTTTGCAATCATTAGTTTTGATGCCTCTAAACCAAAAAACTATTACGAAGACAGAATAAGCCATAACTTTTACAATTGCAACATTACAAACAGACTTCCATTAACAATAACAGTTATTACATGGCAGCTTACCTGTTGCAAGTTTTGTGCCCAAATTAATGACTTATTTTGCAGATTCATCTGTTTGTCTGCAGGTAAAGATGCATCATGAAGACCAACTGTCACAAAGTCCACAATGCCATTTTCTGTTGGCTGCCAGTTTATAATTTCATATTTTGCTGCTGGGTCTCCATTCTCATTGAAGTAAACCTCATCTCCTTCCTTTGTTTTGAACTGAATCTTTCTTATATGCTTTAAAATCTAAAAAGATATGCAGCATTGTAGCTCATTATCTGACAAACATTTTGTGTCTCTAACAGCATGATAGACAGACTGCACCAATTTATTTATCAAAATTTAAACCATTTTCTGTGTTTTTGTGACATAATGTAAAAACTACGGGTTAAGTCTTTGGTGTTCAACTCACCGTGAGTGAATCTAGCTGCATCTTGTTACATGTTTTATTACAGCTGAGAATACGATGAAGTGCATGGGCCACAGCATACACTCCTTTATAGATGTTGTAAAAGATAGGCATGAGTGACATATCAGTGAAGCTGTTTTGGACTCCAGTCAGATCTTCATGTCCAGTACATTCACTCTGATTCACTGCTGATGACTTTGACTGCTTGAACTTGCAGTGAAATAATTTCTCCCAAAACTCTGTAAACAATTTGTTACGAGATGAATTGAACGGCTTCACATCCAAAATGAACTCCGTCATGCCACTGACATGTGCCTTGGGGATGGACAGGCCTATGGCACCATCCAGAATGTGATGTCTATCCATGGCTGCAGTTTGGGAGTCAAAGATCCAGGCCTCAGTGCCTACCCACTGATACCCAGTCAAGTTGTGGAGAAACAGCTCATGTATTATCACATACAACTCCGTGGGGGAGAGGAAAGTGACAATCACCTTGGAAGTGGAAGCTTTGATGATGTCAACTATCTTTTTTATTTTGTCTGGTGGATCTGTTCTAAAGACAGACACAGAGTACTCCAGACAGATGCCAAGCTGCTGGGCAGCTTCTGTGAATGTGGCCATGCCATTATTGCCATAATCATCATTTGTTCTAATGGCTCCAACCCAAGTCCACCCAAAGTGCTTGACCAACTGGGCCAGGGCTCTGCTCTGGTAGTAGTCACTGGGTATTGTTCTGAGGAAGGATGGGTACTTGGTTTTATCACTGAGGCAAGCACAAGTAGCAAAGTGGCTGATCTAAAGGGGAAAAAAAAAAGAAATGATTTCCCGAGATAAAGATGTAAACATCTACACTATACTACACTGTGTTACAATTCTGTTAAACCCCCTTTTCTAATGATTATGTGGAATAATTACAGACTAATATGTTGACGTGTTACACATTTGATTTAATTTCTACCAATCTTACCCACCAGTGGGACCTGAAAGGGTCCGATGACAGTGGCTATAGCCATGCAAGGAGAGGAAGAGGTCTCCCCCATAATGGCCTGTACTTGGGCAGGTCTGGTACATGGTGCCTCAGAGAGTGCAGATACCAGTTCATTACCATTAGCCAAGACCAGTGCCACCTTCACACTTCTGGAAATGGAGGCACAGGCATCATAGATCTTATAGCCCAGAGAGATGCCAGGCAGTAGATCGGTGCTGTTATTAATCTCTTCTATGGCAAAGAGCATCGCCTGAGCATACTGGATCCCCCTGAAATTCAAACTTCATGCAGACAGATATAAATACTTTGAACTGCAAACAGTTAGTCCTGAAAGTACAAACAATAACACAGCACTTAGTAATAAACACAATAATAAACTTTTTTTTGTTTTGATAGTCAGAGTCATATCCATTTTTGTACCTGTACTTTGTCTTAATATTTGGAATCCAAATCAATTTGTTTGGTATAATTTACCTGATGCATTGCAGTGGCAGTGGTCTGTTTGTGTAGGTATCTTGTCTGTGTTTCCACCTGCTGTGGAAAGAGAAGATTCCCCCCAGCATTATGTCCCCATCCTTAGATAGCTGGGGGCTCTCAGGATCCCCTCTCTGCCTGCACAGCAGCTCTTCAGCCTGAGAGAAAGACACCACCAACAACAGCTGTAAGATTGCCAAACCCTGCTCTGGCCACCTCTGTGTGGACGTCATACTGTTAAAGAGAGCTCAACCACTGGGTGGCAAACAGTGATAATTTATCTCTGTAACCAAACCAGGTGTGTTCATCAGAGGGAGGTGCCCAAACAGAAAAAAGAGTTTTTGGTCGAAGCCTGGCCATCATGCTGCAAAATAAATCAATTACTTTTTGTACTGCATACTGCAATGGAAAATAAAAGGCACAAAAGGTTTCTCTTTTTCATCTACAATGGAGAATGAAGTTGATGAAAAGTTGAGAAACAAACAGTACAGCCTGTTTAGTTTATTTCGCTCTGTTTTATCTTGTGTTTCCTTACAAAGTTGATATCTGAGTCACAATTTACACACAAGCTCTGTTTTGGTCTCAACCAACTGTTTGGCTGCTAAATGCTCGGTTGTGTTCATTTGTTAACTCCTTACAAACTTAATATTTTACCCGAATGTGTTGTGTGTGTGGTTGTGCAGGACGTTGCAGGGCACACTTCTTTGACCTCCGTGACTATCATGGCCTTTGCTTTGATGCACGTTCCTTTTCCACGATGGAGGTTGAGATATATCACTTTTGTACAGACGGAATAATACAAACATACATACAATATGAGATCACTTTATTTGATGCATCCCAAGTATGAAGGTACACAGGAAACTCTTCATGTTTTTTTTCATCATTTGTATGCTCGGTCACACAACTAAGTCAATGGTAATTGATCGTGTACCTTGAAAGCCCAGTTGGGCTTGGCATCTAATGATGCAAAATACAATATTAATATCAGAATACAAAACTCCCATCTGAGTCGATTTTTGAAAATTGACATGATTTAGTCTTTACCTCTTTCATTCAAATAATGGGGATAGGGTACAAACTGTCTTGCTGTTTGGTCGTGACTTAATTGTATTTAACAATTCCTTGGCTGTTATCGGCCGATCCAGCCATTACATGTCCTCATTGGAGAATTTGGGAAAATTCAGGTGCTTAAAGAAAGCTTCAGTTTTATCAGTGTCCACCTGATCATCTGAGGAGCATAAATCTTCATAGGACTCTTTAAAAGTTAGATTGATCTCCTTGTGAGCGATGGTGATTTTTTTTTTTTTTTTAATTTATGTTGGTCTTTGAAGCCAAATTCCATGAGAAGCTTCCTTGGCCTTAAACTGACAAGCCAAGAGTGTCCCACCCTTGTCTCCTGACTCAACTGTTCTTGTTTGAGTCAAAAAGAGTGCTCAGCCTTCTTAGACAATATTTTATTAGGTACATATTTAGCTATGACTCGGTCTGACAGGCAAGAGTCGGTGGGGGTAGTCCAAAACTCTTCCTCCAGTCTTTTATTCTTATACCTATGGCTTTTTTTTTCTTTGATCAAGCTTGTTAAAAGGCAGTTTGTAGGACTAAGTCTCCTCTAAGGCACGCTTTGAAGGCATCCCGAACATAAAATTGTTTTGTGTTGTCTGCAGCGTTTTTTCAAAATGCTTTGCATGACTTGTCAAATTCGTAAGGTTTTTTTCCTTATTTGCTACGACCATGCCCCTGTTATCCAGTGCCGACCACTCCTCTTTCATGTCCCAGTTTGTCTGTGTTTGAGTGTGGGTGGGTGTGTTTGTGTGGTTCCTGTCCGACCTGAATCCTGTCTTTATGCACACCTGTGTACAATCATCAACTCACATCTTCAGCTCACATCAGCCCAGGTTTTGTTCCGCTCAGTGCCAGATTGTTGTTTCTGCAACAGTGACAGCTACAGTCAGAATCCCTCCCTGCCTGCCTGCTCGCCAGCTAAACCACTCTTCCTTGCTACGTCCACCTGCCTCACTGCCTAAAAGTGTTTTAACAACATATCTGTTTCTTCCATTTTTGTACTTGTGATATTGTCTGATTTTACATACATGTTCAGCAACAGGGAGGAGTTGTCATGGTTGAACTCGGGAGATCAGCAGAAACCAAAGAAGTGAAGACAAAGATGTGTTTTGTCATTGAAAATGTGGATTTTATTTTCCTTGCTCACAATTTCATAAACTGTTTTACATGTAAAATCATGAAGAAATCATGATATAGAGTGGGAAAGCACTACAGTAAAACAATGCAAGTCTTGTGAACAGTCGTCTTTAGATGTCTCCAAATGTTCTAAAACAATGATGGAACTTGAATGCCTTTGCCACCATATTAGTTATAGTAGAGTTTTTCAGAATGACTTTGGTGCCTCCTTCCCCATCATATTTTTCTTTGTATTCCTCTCTGGTTTCAGTAGGATAATATAACATTTTGGGATAAAAATACAAATCAACAGTCCAAAACTTGAAGCCAGAATAGCAAATATCTCCACAGCAACACTGAACTTCCCAGGAGAGCTGACATACGCTGGGATGAAAGTGATCCACACTGCGCAGAATATCAGCATGCTGAACGTGATAAATTTGGCTTCATTGAAATTGTCAGGCAGTTTCCGAGCCAGAAAAGCAAGAATGAAGCATAACATGGCCAGAAGTCCGATGTACCCAAGTACAGCCCAAAAGCCTACAGCTGAGCCCAGAGCACACTCCAAGATGATTTTGTCATTATATGTCTTAAAATTCTTAAATGGAAAAGGAGGAGAAATTGTCAACCAGAGGACACATATGAGAACTTGTATAAGAGTGAAAGCCAGAACGCTGAGTTTCTGCTGTGCAGGCCCAAACCATTTCATCACATTACTACCTGGAAGTGTGGCCCTGAAGGCCATTAACACCACAATTGTTTTCCCCAGAACACAAGAGATGCACAGGACAAAGGTGATGCCGAATGCTGTGTGTCGCAGCATGCAGGACCACTCAGAGGGCCGGCCGATGAAGGTCAGAGAGCACAGGAAACACAGAGTCAAGGAGAAGAGCAGCAGGAAGCTCAGCTCAGAGTTGTTGGCCCTGACAATAGGAGTCTGTCTGTATCTGAAGAAAATGAATGCCACAAAAGCAGTCATAAATGTTCCAGAGAGGGAGGCTGCAGTGAGCAGTGCCCCCATAATCTCTTCATATGACAGAAACTCTGCCTCCTTCTTTACACAGGCATCTCTTCTCTCATTTGACCAGAACTCAGGGTCACATCTCACACATGTGATGGAATCTGAAAAATAATTTTCAAGCAGGTGTTCAACTTATTCGATTCACTTTTCATGTTCTGTGTGTGTGTTGCATTTTCTGTGCCTGCAAGACAGACACAAAGAGTATTCTTTCAGTCTGCCTTCATCAAATTGGATGAACCTGACGGATACAACTACTTTATTGAATCTTAAAGTAATGTATTGCATGTGTCACTTTTTCTGTTGTATAAACACTTTGCCGTTTTGGTAGTCTGTCAAGTTTGGCATTACTATAAACTAATTACTTTGCTGTGGTGAAGTAGAACCACTGTCACCCTTTTTAAAGGCTGTTTGTACAGCTTTTAATTTTAATTATACTTTATTGATTAATCATAAATGTATAATGAATACTAATAACATTAATTTAAGAAAATACTTTACTACATTTATTTGTGTCACATAATATTCATACATTCATATGAATGTCCAAGACTGTACAAGACTTTTTGTTGTAGATTTCAAGGAAGTATTTGCTGCGATATTCATAGTGTGTATAATAATTTTTTGGTTTCCTTCTACTACTTTCTTAACATTGGCATGTGAACATGGGAAATTTTAGATTTTTTTATTGTCTTGCATTTAATATTACTACACCTGTAATGTTGCTTATTTCTCCCTCTGCACATCTTAAACAGTCATAGCAGCAGACAGGCTTTCCTTTCTGCAGAACCTTGCGAGTTCCTGGTGGACATTTCTCATTGCAAAGTGATACAGGCACCTGCATGAACAAGATGAATATGAAACAACAAATATGTTTCTGCAATTATCTATAATTCATTTTGATACAATAGCAGCAACTAATAACTTTCACAGTCAAAACAATCCAAACAGACTTCCATGAACAACAACATTGATCACATGGCAGCTTACCTGTTGTGAGTTCTGTGCCCAAGTTAAAGACTTATTTTGCAGATTCATCTGTTTGTCTGCAGGTAAAGATGCATCATAAAGACCAACTGTGACAAAGTCCACAATGCCATTTTCTGTTGGCTGCCAGTTTATAATTTCATACTTTGCTGCTGGGTCTCCATTCTCATTGAAGTAAACCTCATCTCCTTCCTTTGTTTTGAACTGAATATTTCTTATGTGCTGTAAAATCTAAGAAGATATGCAGCAATCTAGATCATTATCTGACAAACATTTTGTGACTCCATTGTCTCAACGGCATGACAGACAGACTGCAATTTATTTATTTTTCAAATTCTGAACCATATTCTATGTTTTTATGACCTACTGTAAGCAAGTCTTGGTATAACTCACCGTGAATGGATCCAGCGGCACCTTGTTGTTACATGTTTTATTGCAGCTGAGGATACCATGAAGTGCATGGGCCACAGCATACACTCCTTTATAGACATTGTAAAAAAGAGGCATGAGTGACATATCAGTGAAGCTGTTTTGTACTCCAGTCATATCTTCATGTCCAGTACATTCACTCTGATTTACTGCTGACAACTTTGACTGCTTGAATTTGCAGTGAAATAATGTCTCCCAAAGCTCTGTAAACAATTCGTTACTCAATGCCTTCAGTGGCTTCACATCCAAAATGAACTCTCTCATGCCACTGACATGTGCTTTGGGGATGGACAGGCCTATGGCACCATCCAGAATGTGATGTCTATCCATGGCTGCAGTTTGAGAATCAAAGATCCAGCCTTCACTGCCTACCCACTGATACCCAGTCAAGTTGTGGTGAGACAACTCGTGTATTATCAAATACAACTCTCTGGGTGAGAGGAAAGCAACAATGACCTTGGAAGTGGAAGCTTTGACAATGTCAACTATTTTTTGTATTTTGTCTGGTGGATCTGCTCTAAAGACAGATACAGAGTACTCCAGACAGATGCCGAGCTGCTGGGCAGTTTCTGTGAATATGGCCATGCCATTATTGCCATAATCATCATTTGTTCTAATGGCTCCAACCCAAGTCCACCCAAAGTGCTTGACCAACTGGGCCAGGGCTCTGCTCTGGTAGTAGTCACTGGGTATTGTTCTGAGGAAGGATGGGTACTTGGTTTTATCACTGAGGCAAGCACAAGTAGCAAGGTGGCTGATCTAAAGGAAACACACACACACACACACACACACACACACACACACACACACATATATATATATATGTATATATATATATATATGTATATATTGAGATCATTGTACAGCCCACTACAATTATTTCAAAACATCTTTGCTACGACAAGGTGGAAGATTTACAGAATAATAACATTTTTTACAAATTAATTTCTACCAATCTTACCCACCAGTGGGACATGAAAAGGTCCAATGACAGAAGATATAGCCATGCAAGGAGACGAAGAGGTCCCTCCCATAATGGCCTGTACTTGGGCAGGTCTGGTACATGGTGCCTTGGAGGGTGCAAATACCAGTTCATTACCATTAGCCAAGGCCAGTGCCACTGTCAAACCTCTGGCAATGAAAACACAGGAATCATAGATCTTATAGCCCAGAGAGATGCCAGGCAGTAGATCGGTGCTGTTATTAATCTCCTCTATGGCAAAAAGCATAGCCTGAGCATACTGGATCCCCCTGAAAGTCAAGCTTGGAGCAGGCAGACACAAACAGTAAAACTTGCAACCACTTTGTCTTCAAAAAAGAAAAAATTGCAAAGTCAATTAAACCATTTCAGGGTATTCATACACACAACATGGACTATTTCTTTTTTTAATACTTTTTTGTATCTAATTTGTAGCTGTAGACACTTCCTCTTCGATATTTGGAATCTAAATACATTTTTATGTTATAATTTACCTGATGCATTGCAGCGGCAGTGGTTTGTGCATGTAGGTGTCTGATCTCTCTTTCCAGCTGCGGTGGAAAGAGAAGATTCCCCCCAATGAAATGTCCCCATCCTTAGATAGCTGGGGGCTCTCAGGATCCCCTCTCCGCCTGCACACCAGCTCCTCAGCCTGAGAGAAAGACACCACCAACAACAGCTGTAAGAGTGCCCAACCCTTCTCTGGCCACCTCTGTGTGGACGTCATAACGTCTAAGAGGGCTAAACCACTGGGTGGCAATCAGCAATAATTTATCTCTGTGACCAAGACAGGTGTGTTCATCGGAGGGAGGTGCCCAAACAGAAAAAAAGAGTTTTGGGTCTAAGCCTGGCCATCATGCTGCAAAAAATCAATCAGCACTTTCATAGTACCTACCATGGTGAAAAATCGTATGTAGTATGTTGTCCATACTGTATGTGCTCATGCATACTGCGTTTGTCTGTAATATGTTGTAGATAGTTCTGCATACGTCCACTGTCAAACTCTATTCTATCACTGTGATGTATATGTACTTGGTATTTCCCTTGAATGGGTGTGGTTGTGCAGGACATTGCCTGGCACACTTGTCTCACCTCCATGACTATCATGGCCTTTGCTTTGATGCACATTTTCCACAATGGCGGTTGAGTTATGTCAATTTTGTACAGATGGAATTATGCACATATACAATATGAGATCAGTTAATTTGATGCATGCCAAGTATGAAGGTATACAGGAAACTTCAGTCTGTTTTTTTTTTTTTTTTTTTTTTTTTCTTATCATGACAGCCAATTTGATCGTGTTTCAACAGTCAGGTAAAAGTCAAGTGAAAGCCTGTAGGGACATCAAGTGGTGGTTGGAGATGTGCTAGCAGTGGGCTATAAGAAGCAAAAATCTAAGTGTATCTTCATAAATTGATCATCACAAAGAGATAAAAAACATCATATCTGTTTGATGTTAGAATTAGACACGAGGTCTCTTGTCAATGTTAGGGTTAAGGCAAAGATTAGGCCAATTAACAACTTTTTAGGTCACGGTTTTGCTTATCCAGTAAGTGACGGGAAAACCCAATGCGAGCTGAAAAGAATGCGCATGAGGCACACAACGCTGTGTGATGCTGGACATTAAGGGAACATCCCCAAAATATCAAGTTTCAAGGAGTCCCTGTTTCGTGGCTAGTTGTCAACTTTGTCTGTTTGGTAGTAGGTGTCAGGCAGAGTGTTATATTATATTGGGTGTTATATTTGTTATTTCCCAACGTGTCTTTTGAGGTGTTTGTTTCACTGGCGTCATGTTTTGTCTAGCACTTGTTTTATTGTGAAACCTAACTCTCCTCTCGTTTCAGAGCATTGACTTCCTGGTGTTCTTCCCGTCTGCATGATTGTCTGCCCCGCCCTGATTGTTTCCACCTGTTCCTTGATTTCTCATGTATATATTGTCTGCGTTTCCCCTGTACTGTGCCAGATTGTCTTGTGAACCCTGTGATCCTTGTCAGTCCAGCCTTGCTACCTTGTGCACCTTTCCTAGCCTTGAGAGTTTTTTGAGAGAGAATTATCCTTAGCGTCTTTTGTTAGTACTTTTAAATCGTAAGCACCCTTTGTTCCTTTTTGTATTTTGAGAGACTTCTGTCATTAAAACCGGCCTTGAGCCTTTTTGTTTTTCTGAATGAGTCGTGCATTTTAGTCCAGAACCTTGTGCCTGAGCGCTTGTGATAATATTTGTTCTGCTGAATACAACAGAGAGCTTGACACTCTTCAACTTGAGACAACATGCAACACGCTTTGAAGGCATCCCGAACATAAATTTGTTTTGTGTTGTCTGCAGCATTTTTTCAAAATGCTTTGCATAAGTTGTAAAATGCGTAAAGATATTTTCTTTATTGGTCATGGCCACAACCATGCCCCTGTCCCTCCCTCCCCTGTTATCCAGTGCCGACCACTCCTCTTTCATGTCCCCAGTTTGTCAATCTGACTCTGGGAGGGTGTGTTTGTGTGGTTCCCGTCCGACCTGAATCCTGCCTTTGTGCACACCTGTGTACTGTCATCAACTCACATCTTTAACTCACATCAGCCCAGGTTTTATTCCCACTCATTGCCAGATTGTTGTTTCTGCTGAAGTGGGAGCTATACTCAGAATCCCTGCCTGCCTGCCTGCTTGCCAGCTAACCCACTCTTCCTTGCTACCTCCACCTGCCTCACTGTCTAACTTGTGAAATTGTCTGATTTTACATACATGTTCAGCAACAGGGGGAGTTGTCATGGTCGAGATCAGAGGAAACCAAAGAAGTGAAGACAGAGATGTGCTTTGTCATTAAACATGTAGATTATATTCCTTTCTCACAATTTCATAAAGTGTTTTATATGTTGTGAAATCATTAAGGAATCATGATATTGAGTGGAAAAGCACGACAGTAAAACAATGCAAGTCTCGTGAACGGTCATCTTTAGATGTCAAAACAAAATTTAAAACAATGATGGAACTTGAATACCTTTGCCACCATATTACATCGAGTTTTCAGAATAATTTTGGTGCCTCCTTCCCCATCATATTTTTCTTTGTATTCCTCTCTGGTTTCAGTAGGATAATATAACATTTTGGGATAAAAATACAAATCAACAGTCCAAAACTTGAAGCCAGAATAGCAAATATCTCCACAGCAACACTGAACTTCCCAGGAGAGCTGACATATGCTGGGATGAAAGTGATCCATACTGCGCAGAATATCAACATGCTGAAGGTGATAAATTTGGCTTCATTGAAATTGTCAGGCAGTTTCCGAGCCAAAAAGGCAAGAATGAAACATAACATGGCCAGAAGTCCAATGTACCCAAGTACAGCCCAAAAGCCTACAGCTGAGCCCAGAGCACACTCCAAGATGATTTTGTCATTAAACGTCCTAAAATTCTTAAATGGAAAGGGAGGAGAAATTGTCAACCAGAGGACACATATGAGAACTTGTATAAGAGTGAAACCCAGAACGCTGAGTTTCTGCTGTGCAGGCCCAAACCATTTCATCACATTACTACCTGGAAGTGTGGCCCTGAAGGCCATTAACACCACAATTGTTTTCCCCAGAACACAAGAGATGCAGAGGACAAAGGTGATGCCGAATGCTGTGTGTCGCAGCATGCAGGACCACTCAGAGGGCCGGCCGATGAAGGTCAGAGAGCACAGGAAACACAGAACCAGGGAGAAGAGCAGCAGGAAGCTCAGCTCAGAGTTGTTGGCCCTGACAATAGGAGTCTGCCTGTATCTGAAGAAAATTAACGCCACAACAGCAGTTATAAATGTTCCAGAGAGGGAGGCTGCAGTGAGCAGTGCTCCCATAATCTCTTCATATGACAGAAACTCTGCCTCCTTCTTTACACAGGCATCTCTTCTCTCATTTGACCAGAACTCAGGGTCACATCTCACACATGTGATGGAATCTGAAAAACAATATTGAAGAAGATTGTCTTATTTCATGTCCATGTTGAATCTTTTCTGTGCCAACAAGACATAGACTACATGGTTACCAGATAATAAATGGATAACCAATGATACTGAAGTTTATTTATATCGCTCTTTTCAAAATGGTTGAACCAGGATTAGAATATTTCAGGACTTAGGCAAGTAAAATCAGACAAACTGAATATTGCAAAAATGACATTGAATAAATTAACCCACAAAAAGACCAAAACCACACCAGTAATTAAATTACATATTACACGCCATATTCCAGTATATCAATATTAGACCACACCACGAAAATTTCATGTAAAGCAAATGAGGATTATCATAGAACCGAAACTTGTCTGACAGGACACATGTGTCCTTGGGGCTCTCCAAGGCTCTCTGGTTACTGTTTGGTCTGTCTTCTTCCTCCATACTGGCAGAAATTGATCTGCTAAGCCTGTAGTTCAGACTGTGAAAAGATGGACCACGGACACAATGCTGGAACTACATTGGAGAGTTTTTGAGGCTGCTGCAACAGATCAGGATGAACTCACTGACACTGTGACATCTTACAATTTTTTTTGTGAGGACTTGTGTGTGCCAGCTAAAATCTTCTGCACATACAACAACAATAAACCATGGGTTTCAGCTAGAACTGCAGGTCATTAGCAACTACAGGAGATCATCCCCCACACAGCTGAGAATCATCAACTGGCCGATGACCTGAATACATTCAAGTGTAGGTTTGATAGGCCCACATCAACACCCATCACACAACACAGCTTGGGCATCAAACAGCCATTTACTCACCCTGCACCACTCTCACTTATCCCCACTGACCCAACACTAGTACTCAAGATCTGTGAAACAGGATGTGTGTCGCCTCTTCAAGAGACAGAAGATCAGGAAAGCATCAGGTTCAGAGGGCGCCCCCCTCCTGTCTGAAAGTCTGTACTGTCTGTGTAAATTTCTGTAATGCTCCAATGCCAAAATGACTCATGTGCCAAAAAATGTCCTCTCATATCAGGAAGATGATGCCCTGATGTCTGTGGTCATGAAATCCTTCGACAGGCTGGTGTTGATTCATCTCAAAGACATTATAGGCCCTTTGCTAGACACCCTGTAATTTGCCTCCCATGTAAACAGGTTGGTGGAGGACACAGTCAACATGGGACTGAACTACATCCTACAACACCTTGACCACCTAGGGACATATGCAAGAATCCTGTTTGTGGACTTCTGCTCCACGTTCAACATGATCATCCCAGAGAGTCTCCACTCAAAACCCACCCAGCTGACTGTCTCACTGAGCTGGGTGGATAACAAATGTCCTGACAGACAGAAAGTGGCAATTGAAGCTGAGGAAAATCACATCCAGCACCCTGACCATCAGCACGGGAGCCCCCCAGTCATGTGTGCTCTCCTCTCCTGCTTTTCCCCTCTATACCAACATCTGCACCTCAGGAAACCTGTCCGTTAAACTCCTGAAGTTTGCAGATGACACAATGGTCATGATGGTGACAAGTCTGCATAAAGACAGGAGGTCGAACAGCTGGTCCTCTAATGCAGTCAAAACAACCTGGAGTTGACAGTGGAGAGGAGAAGCCCCTCAATGCTGCACCCCTTTCACCATCCTCAACAAAATTGTTTCCACTGTGGAAACCTTCAGGTCAAGAAGGCACAACAGATGATGTACTTCCTGCATCACCTGAGGAAGTTCAACCAGCTGCTGATCCAGTTCCATACAGGAGTAATCCAGTTTGTTCAATTCACATCCATCATTGTCTGGTTTGGTTCTGCCACCAAACAGGACTCAAACAGACAGTGATGGACCAAACCGTCCAGCCTGCCCTCCGCTTAGGACTTCCAGGCTAAGGAAATGGGCAAGAAACATCGCTGCAGACCCCACACATCCTGGACACTGTTGCAACTTCTCCAGTCTGGTAGGCGCTAGAGATCAATGAATGTCAAAACAACCACACACAAAAATAGTTTCTTCCCACAAGCCGTCACCCTGATGACCAGTTAGTCACACAGTGTCACAAACCCTCTGACACAAAACATCCACTGACATTTAAAATCCATAAATGTTTTTCATCTGTACCTTCGTCAATCACTGTCACTGTCAACACACATTGTCAGTTGCATTGCATAAATTATTTATTGCTTTCTATTCTATTCTCCACCACAGATGTGACCCAGCATGACTGAGTGAGGATGGGCTGAGAACAACACAGACTGGTCTCTGTGATTTTGTCATGTTTATATGAACAACGTAGTTGGAGTCATTTCCAATAACTCTGTTTCACATCCAATTTTCACACTAGGACTTTAACCTTAATACATATTTCAGACATATGTATGAGCTTAACTTTCGGACATTTGATGTATTGTTTATTGATTGATTGATAAAATGTCTGCTGAAAACTTTCTTAAAGCTGGCATGAAAACATGGAACTGTTTAGATTTCTGTTTTGTTTAAAATCAAATGTCACCATACCAGTAATGTTGCTTATTTCTCCGTCTGCACATCTTAAACAGTCATAGCAGCAGACAGGCTTTCCTTTCTGCAGAACCTTACGAGTTCCCGGTGGACATTTCTCACTGCAAACTGACAGAGGCACCTGCATGAACACAACACATATGAAAAAAGTGTGGGTATTTATTTTGACAGGGTCCGGGCTTTGCAAGCATTTATTGTTACTTTTGATGCCTCTGAACCAAATATTATGATGAAGTACGGAAAACTAATAACCTACATAAGCACAACTGCCCAAATGGACATTGGGCATGAACATTGATCACATGGCAGCTTACCTGTTGTGAGTTTTGTGCCCAAATTAATGACTTATTTTGCAGATTCATCTGTTTGTCTGCAGGTAAAGATGCATCATGAAGACCAACTGTGACAAAGTCCACAATGCCATTTTCTGTTGGCTGCCAGTTTATAATTTCATACTTTGCTGCTGGGTCTCCATTCTCATTGAAGTAAACCTCATCTCCTTCCTTTGTTTTAAACTGAATCTTCCTTATATGCTTTAAAATCTAAGAGGATATGCAGCAATGTAGATCATTATCTGAAAAAAAATTTTAGTCTCCATTGTCTCAACAACATGACAGACTGCAACAATTTATTTCTCAAAATTTAAACCATTTTCTGTGTTGTTGTGACAACATGTAAAAACTACAGGTTAAGTCTGTGGTGTTTAACTCACCGTGAGTGAATCTAGCTGCATCTTGTGGTTACATGTTTTATTACAGCTGAGAAAACCATGAAGTGCATGGGCCACAGCATACACTCCTTTATAGACGTTATAAAAGATAGGCATGAGTGACATATCAGTGAAGCTGTTTTGGAGTCCAGTCAGATCTTCGTGTCCAGTACATTCACTCTGATTCACTACTGATGACTTTGACTGCTTGAACTTACAATTAAATAATGTCTCCCAAAACTCTGTAAACAATTCGTTGCGAGATGAATTGAGCGGCTTCACATCCAATATGAACTCCGTCATGCCACTGACATGTGCCTTGGGGATGGACAGGCCTATGGCACCATCCAGAATGTGATGCCTATCCATGGCTGCAGTGTAGGAATCAAAGATCCAGGCCTCAGTGCCTACCCACTGATACCCAGTCAAGTTGTGGAGAAAAAGCTGGTCTATTATCACATACAACTCCGTGGGGGAGAGGAATGTGACAATCACCTTGGAAGTGGAAGCTTTGATAATTCCAACTATCTTTTGTATTTTGTCTGGTGGATCTGCTCTAAAGACTGACACAGAGTACTCCAGACAGATGCCGAGCTGCTGGGCTGTTTCTGTGAATGTGGCCATGCCATTATTGCCGTAATCATCATTTGATCTAATAGCTCCAACCCAAGTCCATCCAAAGTGCTTGACCAACTGCGCCAGGGCTCTGCTCTGGTAGTAGTCACTGGGTATTGTTCTGAGGAAGGATGGGTACTTGGTTTTATCACTGAGACAAGCACAAGTAGCAAAGTGGCTGATCTAAAGGAAAAAAATAAATAAATGACTTCCCGAGATAAAGATGTAAAATCGACAATTCTGTGACCATTCCTTTGACCCTGATCCGCTTGAAGAATTACAGAATAAGAAATATTTTTCACTTTTCACTTTTCTACCAATCTTACCCACCAGTGGGATATGAAAGGGTCCGATGACAGTAGCTATAGCCATGCAAGGAGAGGAGAAAGTCTCTCCCATAATGGCCTGTACTTGGGCAGGTCTGGTACATGGTGCCTCAGAGAGTGCAGATACCAGTTCATTACCATTAGCCAAGGCCAGTGCCACCTTCACACCTCTGGAAATGGAGGCACAGGCATCATAGATCTTATAGCCCAGAGAGATGCCAGGCAGTAGATCGGTGCTGTTATTAATCTCTTCTATGGCAAAGAGCATCGCCTGAGCATACTGGAACCCCCTGAAATTCAAACTTCATGCAGACAGATATAAATAGTTTGAACTGCAATTAGTCCTGAAAGTACAAACAATAACACAGCACTTCATAATACACAAAATAATGAATGTTTTTTTTTTTTTTTTGTTCTGATAGTCAGAGTCATATCCATTTTTGTATCTGTATTCACTTTTTCTTAATATTTGAAATCTAAATCAATTTGCTTGGTATAATTTACCTGGTGCACTGCAATGGCAGTGGTCTATGTGTGTGGGTATCCTGTCTGTCTTTCCACCTGCTGTGGAAAGAGAAGATTCCCCCCAGCATTATGTCCCCATCCTGAGATAGCTGGGGACTCTCAGGATACCCTCTCTGCCTGCACACCAGCTCTTCAGCATGAGAGAAAGATACCACCAACAACAGCTGTAAGAGTGCCCAACCCTTCTCCGGCCACCTCTGTGTGGACGTCATACTGTCTAAGAGGGCTAAACCACTGGGTGGCAAACAGTGATAATTTATCTCTGTAACCAAACCAGGTGTGTTGAGAGGAGGGAGGTGCCCTAACAGAAAAAGAGTTTTTGGTCGAAGCCTGGCCATCAGGCTGCAAAAGAAATCAAGTTAACAGTATCATGCTGCCTAATACTATGCAAAATTGTATGTAGTATATTGTACATACTGAATGTACTCCATACTGCATACTGCATTTGCCGGTTATATGTTGTAGACAGCTGTGGATACATCCACTGTCAAATTCTATACATTACAGTGGATGTTGCCATCTTTTGCAGATGTCACTGTGATGTATATTTACTTCCTGTCTATATGTTATCAGACATTTATGTTGATTTTGTGTTGCACACAAAGTTTCTCTTTTGTATTTATCATGAAAAATGAAGATTATGAAAAGTTGAGAAAAAAACAGGACAGTATTGTTCATAATGCATGAACCATTTTTTTCACTGTGTTTCAACTTGTTTTCAGGGCAACATTTTATCACCTGACGAAGATCATATAGCTACTGTTTTAGCAATTACAAGGGCTAGCGTATTTATACATCAAGCAGACGGCAATATTACGCTCATTTGGAGTCAATATTTACACACCAGCTCTTTTTTGGTTTCCACCAACTGTTTGGCTGCTTAATGCTCTCCTGTGTTCACCAGTTAACTCCTTCAAATTCGGTATTTCACCCAAATGTGTGTGGTTGTGCAGGACATTGCATGGCACACTTCTTTGACCTCCATGACTGTCTCAGCCTGTGCTTTGATGCACGTTCATCATCTTTTTCGTGTTCTTGTCAATTTTCTGTTTCTTCATCTTGGCTTGCAGTACATGCTTTCATCTTCATCCATCCATCCATTGTCTTCCGCTTATCCAGGGCCGGGTCGCGGGGGCAGCAGTCTAAGCAGGGATGCCCAGACTTTCCGTCTATAAAAATAATGAACAGAACCGGTGGCAAAGGGCAGCCCTGCCGGACTCCAACATGAACTGTGAACAGGTCTAACTTACTGCCGGCAATGTAAACCAAGCTCCTACAGAGACCGAACAGCCCATAGTAAAGGGCCCCAGACTCCATACTCCCAAAGCACCTCCCACAGAATGCCACGAGGTACATGGTCGAAGGCCTTCTCCAAGTCCACAAAACACATGTGGACTGGTTGGGCAAACTCCCACGAACCCTCGAGCACCCTGCAGAGGGTGTAGAGCTGGTCCAGTGTTCCACGACCAGGACGAAAACCGCATTGCTCCTCCTGAATCGCAGGTTTGCCGAATTCTCCTTTCCAGTCACCTGGAATAGACTTTACCAGGGAGGCTGAGGAGTGTGATCCCCCTGTAGTTGGGGCACACCCTCCGGTCCCCCTTCTTAAAAAGAGGGACCACCACCCCGGTCTGCCAGTCCAGGGGCACTGTCCCCAACTACCGCGCAATGTTACAGAGGCATGTCAGCCAAGACAGCCCTACAACATCCAGAGACTTGAGGTACTCAGGGCTGATCTCATTCCTCCACGGTGCCTTGCCACTGAGGAGCTTCTGAACTACCTCGGTGACGTCAGCCTGAGTGATGAATGAGCCAACTGGGTCTGGGTCCCCAGCCCCTGCTTCCTCGACGGAAGGCGTGACAGTGGGAATGAGGAGATCCTCAAAGTATTCTTTTCACCGCCCGACAATATCCCCAGTCGCAGCACGCTTGGCCTGCTGGTACCCGTCAGCTGCCTCAGGAGTCCCACAGACCAACCAAGCTCAATCGGACTCCTCCTAGAGCTTGACGGTATCCCTTACTTCCGGTGTCCACCACCGGGTTTGTGGATTACCGCCACAACAGGCTCCAGAGGGGAAAACTCAAACACGTGGCGGCTAAGGTGGGGAGCTATAAGCAAGCCCACACCAGCCCACCGCCTCTCACCGCGGGCAACTCCAGAGTAGAAGAGAGTCCAGCCTCTCTCGAGGAGTTGGGTTCCAGAACCCAGACTGTACGTGGAGGTGAGCCCGACTATCTAGGTGACATTTCATGCCCCATTTGCCAGATTCAGAGACCAGGGATTGGGCCGTCGGGGCCCCTGCCCACGACTGCCACCCAAATCCGCTCGTATCAGCCCCTTCTGATCCCTCCTGCGGGTGATGGGCCTACTGGAGGGCGGGCCCACATCGCTCTTTCGGGCAATGCCTGACTGGGACCACACACAATTGTGCTCATAAGTTTACATACCCTGGCAGAATTTATGATTTCTTGGCCATATTTCAGACAATATGAATGATCACACAAAAACCTTTCTTTCACTCATGGTTAGTGTTGTGCTGTAGTTATTTATTATCAAACAACTGTGTTTATTCTTTTTTAAATTATAATGACAATAGAAAGTACCTAAATGGCCCTGATCAAAAGTTCACATACCATGGAGGTTTGGCCTGATAACAGGCACACAACTTGACACAAACGGGTTTTACGGCTACTAAAGGTAACCATCCTCACCTGTGATCTATTTGCTTGTAATCAGTGTGTGTGTATAAAAGGTCAGTGAGTTTCTGGACTCTTGACAGACCCTTCATCTTTCATCCAGTGCTGCACTGACATTTCTGGCTTCTAAATCATGGGTAAAGCAAAAGAATTGTCAGGCAGCCCAATAATTTACAGGAGCTGGAGGCTTTTTGCCAAGAAGAATGGGCAGCTTTAACATCTGACAAAATAAAGACCCTCATCTACAACTACCACAAAAGACTTCAAGCTGTCATTGATGTTAAAGGGGGGAATACACGGTATTAAGAACTGGGGTATGTAAACTTTTGATAAGGGTCATTTAAGTAGTTTCTGTTTTCAATATGATTTAAAAGAGTAAATACAGTTGTGAGAAAATAAATGGCTTCACCCAACCACTTGCCATGCGTGAGAGAAAAGTTTTTATGTCATCATATTCTATGAAAAATGACCAAGAAATCATAAATTCTGCCAGGGTATGTAAACTTATGAGCATGTGTGTGTATATATATATATATATATATATATATATATATATATATATGTATGTGAATATTTATTGCATGTTGTAAAATCATTAATAAATCATGATATAGAGTGGAAAAACACAACATTAGAACAAGGGAAGTCTTCAATGACAAAAAGAAGTCAACAAATCTTTATTGAAGAATTATGATGGAACTTGAATGCCTGTGAGTTTTCTAAATTATTTTTGTACCTCCTTCCCCATCATGTTCTTTTTTGTATTCCTCTCTGGTTTCAGTAGGATAATATAACATTTTGGAATAAAAATACAAATCAGCAGTCCAAAACTTGATGCCAGAATAGCAAACACCTCCACAGCAACACTGAACTTCCCAGGAGAGCTGACATACGCTGGGATGAAAGTGATCCATACTGCGCAGAATATCAGCATGCTGAAGGTGATAAATTTGGCTTCATTGAAATTGTCAGGCAGTTTCCGCGCCAGAAAAGCAAGAATGAAACATAACATGGCCAGAAGTCCTATGTACCCAAGTACAGCCCAAAAGCCTACAGCTGAGCCCAGAGCACACTCCAAGATGATTTTGTCATTATACGTCTTAAAATTCTTAAATGGAAAAGGAGGAGAAATTGTCAACCAGAGGACACATATGACAACTTGTATAAGAGTGAAAGCCAGAACGCTGAGTTTCTGCTGTGCAGGCCCAAACCATTTCATCACATTACTACCTGGAAGTGTGGCCCTGAAGGCCATTAACACCACGATTGTTTTCCCCAGAACACAAGAGATGCAGAGGACAAAGGTGATGCCGAATGCTGTGTGTCGCAGCATGCAGGACCACTCAGAGGGCCGGCCGATGAAGGTCAGAGAGCACAGGAAACACAGAGTCAAGGAGAAGAGCAGCAGGAAGCTCAGCTCAGAGTTGTTGGCCCTGACAATAGGAGTCTGCCTGTATCTGAAGAAAATGAACGCCACAACAGCAGTCATAAATGTTCCAGAGAGGGAGGCTGCAGTGAGCAGTGCTCCCATAATCTCTTCATATGACAGAAAAACTGCCTCCTTCTTTACACAGGCATCTCTTCTCTCATTTGACCAGAACTCAGGGTCACATCTCACACATGTGATGGAATCTGAAAAATAATATTGAAGCAGGTGTTGAGCTCACTCGGTACATTTGTCTTGTTTTGTGTCTATGTTGCATTCTTCTATGCCTACGAGACAGAAACTGTATGATTACCAGATAGTAAATCGCTGACCTTATAATGAGAAGCTTTATTTCTACCGTACTTTTTAAAACACAATGGTTGAACCACGATTAGAATATTTCAGGACTTATGCAAGTAAAATCAGACAAATATAATAATACAAAAATGAAATTGAATAAAATACTCCACAAAAACAACAACAAAAAAAATCACAATTATTAAAGTTGCAAGCAGAGATGAGTCCACTGAAAGAGTTTGATGTCCCTTCATGTGACCACTATTTGGCACAAGAGATCCCCAAAGCAAATGTAGATTATCACAGAACAAAAATGTCTGACAGGACATGTGTCCTTGGGGCTCTCCAAGGCTCTCTGATCACTGTTTGGTCTGTCTTCTTCCTCAATACTGGCAGAAATTGATCTGCTAAGCCTGTAGTTCAGACTGTGAAAAGATGGACCACGGACACAATGCTGGAGCTACAGGTCTGCTCTGACTGTGGTGATTGGAGACTTTCTTAGGCTTCTGCAACAGATCAGGATAAACTCACTGACACTGTGAAAACTCACACTAGTTTTTGTGAGGACTTGTGTGTGCCAGCTAAAATCTTCTGCACATACAACAACAATAAACCATGGGTTTCAGCTAGAACTGCAGGTCAGTGCCAACTACAGGACATCATCCCCCACACAGCTGAGAATCATCAACTGGCCGATGACCTGAATACATTCAAGTGTAGGTTTGATAGGCCCACATCAACACCCATCACACAACACAGCTCAGGCATCAAACAACCATTTACACCCCCTGCACCACTCTCACTTATCCCCACTGACCCCCCACTAGTACTCAAGATCTGTGAACAGGATGTGTGTCGCCTTTTCATAGACAGCAGATCAGGAAAGCATTAGGTCAGAGGGCATCCCCCTCCTGTCTGAAAATCTGTACTCTCACTGGAACTGTGTGAATTTCTGTCATACCTCAAAAGCTCACTATCTCAGGCTTCACCTGTTGGTGGATAACAATTGAAGCTGTGGAGAATCGCATCCAGCAACCAGACCACCCAGACCATGAGCACTGGAGCCCCCCAGGCATGTGTGCTCTCCTCTCCTGCTCTTCCCCCTCTATACCAACATCTGCACCTCCTGAAGTTTGCAGATGACACAATGGTCATCGGCCTCATCTGAGATGATGACAAATCAAACAGGAGGTCAGCTGGTCCTCTAATGCAGTCAAAACAACCTGGAGTTTACAGTGGAGAGGAGAAGCCCCTTAATGCTGCCCCCCTTTCATCATCCTCAACAAAATTGTTTCCACTGTGGAAACCTTCAGGTCAAGAAGGCACAACAGATGATGTACTTCCTGCGTCACCTGAGGAAGTTCAACCTGCCTCAACAGCTGCTGATCCAGTTCCATACAGGAGTAATCCAGTCTGTTCTATTCACATCCATCATTGTCTGGTTTGGTTCTGGCACCAAACAGGGCACAAACAGAGAGTGATGGACCAAAAGGACTGCAGAGAAATCACTGGAAATGGGCAAGAAGCATCACTGCAGACCCCTCACATCCTGGACACAAACTGTTGCAACTTCTCCCCTCTGGTTGGTGTTAGAGGTCAATGAATGTCAAAACAACCAGACACAAAAATAGTTTCGTTCCACAAGCCGTCACCCTGATGACCAGTTAGTCATACAGTGTCACAAACCCTCTGACATCAAAACATCCACTGACATTTAAAATCATTAATGTTTTTCGTCTGTACCTTCATCAATCACTGTCACTGTCAAAACACATTGTCAATAGCATTGCATAAATTATTTATTGCTTTCTATTCTATTCTCCACTATAGATGTGACCGAGCATGACTGAGTAAGGATGGGCTGAGAACAACACAGACTGGTCACTGTGATTTTGTCATGTTCATATAAACAATGAAGTTGGTGTCATTTCCAATAACTCTGTGTCACATCCAATTTTCACACTAGGACTTCAACCTTGATACCTATTTTAGACATATGTATGAGTTTTTCTTTCATGTTAAATGTATTGAATAATTGATTGATTTATATAATGATACTTTGCTGAAAAGACATTCTTAAAACTGGCATGAAAACATGGATACGTTTAGATTTTGGTTAGTTTAAAATCAAATGTTACGATACCAGTAATGTTGCTTATTTCTCCGTCTGCACATTTTAAACAGTCATAGCAGCAGACAGGCTTTCCTTTCTGCAGAACCTTGTGAGTTCCTGGGGGACATTTCTCACTGCAAAATGACAGAGGCACCTGCATGAACACAGAAAAAAAAAAAAAAGTGGGGGCATTTACTTTGATAAGGTCCTGACTTTGCAAACATTTATTTTTAGTTTTGATGCCTCAAAACCAAAAACTATTACGAATAAAAAATAAATCATAACATATACAACTGCAATAATCCAAATTGACTTTGATTAACAATTACAGTGGTCATACAGTAGCTTACCTGTTGCGAGTTTTGTGCCCAAATTAAAGACTTGTCTTGCATGTTCAGCTGTTTGTCTGCAGGTAAAGATGCATCATGAAGACCAACTGTGACAAAGTCCACAATGCCATTTTTTGTTGGCTGCCAGTTTACAATTTCATACATTGCTGCTGGGTCTCCATTCTCATTGAAGTAAACCTCATCTCCTTCCTTTGTTTTGAACCAAATCTTTCTTATGTTCTGTAAAATCTAAGAAGATATGCAGCAAATCAGATCATTATCTGAAAAACATTTTCTGGCTCTATTGTCTGAACAACATCATGGACAGAGTGCAGCAATTTATTTGTCAAAATTTAAACCATTTTCTGTGTTTATTTGACATAATGTAAAAACGATAGGTCAAGTCTTTGGTGTTCAACTCACCGTGAATGAATCCAGCTGCACCTTGTTGTTACATGTTTTATCACAGCCGAGGATACCATGAAGTGCATGGGCCACAGCATACACTCCTTTATAGATGTTGTAAAAGATAGGCATGAGTGACATATCAGTGAAGCTGTTTTGGACTCCAGTCAAATCTTCATGTCCAGTACATTCACTCTGATTCACTGCTGATGACTTTGACTGCTTGAACTTACAGTTAAATAATTTCTCCCAAAACTTTGTAAACAGTTTGTTCCTAGATTCCTTGAACGGCTTCACATCCAACATGAACTCTCTCATGCCACTGACATGTGCCTTGGGAATGGACAGGCCTATGGCACCATCCAGAATGTGATGTCTATCCATGGCTGCAGTTTGGGAGTCAAAGATCCAGGCCTCAGTGCCTACCCACTGATACCCAGTCAAGTTGTGGAGAAACAGCTCGTCTATTATTACATACAACTCCGTGGGGGAGAGGAAAGTGACAATCACCTTGGAAGTGGAAGCTTTGATAATTTCAACTATCTTTTGTATTTTGTCTGGTGGATCTGCTCTAAAGACAGACACAGAGTACTCCAGACAGATGCCAAGCTGCTGGGCAGTTTCTGTAAATGTGGCCATGCCATTATTGCCATAATCATCATTTGTTCTAATGGCTCCAACCCAAGTCCACCCAAAGTGCTTGACCAACTGGGCCAGGGCTCTGCTCTGGTAGTAGTCACTGGGTATTGTTCTGAGGAAGGATGGGTACTTGGTTTTATCACTGAGACAAGCACAAGTAGCAAGGTGGCTGATCTAAAAAAAAAAAAAAAGAAAAAAAAAGAGCATCCCAAGATGAATTTGTGAATCTTACATTTACAATTCTTTTACAATCCCTTTTCCTGTGACCAACTTGAAGAATTACAGACCAAGAAATATTTTTCACAAATATGCAATTTCGACCAATCATACCCACCAGTGGCATATCAAAGGGTCCGATGACAGTAGCTATAGCCATGCAAGGAGAGGAGAAAGTCTCTCCCATAATGGCCTGTACTTGGGCAGGTCTGGTACATGGTGCCTCAGAGAGTGCAGATACCAGTTCATTTCCATTAGCCAAGGCCAGTGCCACCTTCACACTTCTGGAAATGGAGGCACAGGCATCATAGATCTTATAGCCCAGAGAGATGCCAGGCAGTAGATCAGTGCTGTTATTAATCTCTTCTATGGCAAAGAGCATCGCCTGAGCATACTGGAACCCCCTGAAATTCAAACTTCGTGCAGACAGATATAAATAGTTTGAACTGCGAACAATTAGTCCTGGAAGCACAAAAAACAACACAGTACTTGGTAATACACACAATAATTAATGTTTTTTTGTTTTGATAGTCATCCATTTTTGTATCGGTATTCACTTTGTCTAAATATTTGGAATCTAAATAAATTCGTTTGGTATAATTTACCTGGTGCACTGTAATGGCAGTGGTCTATGTGTGTGGGTATCCTGTCTGTCTTTCCACTTGTTGTGGAAAGAGAAGATTCCCCCCAGCATTATGTCCCCATCCTTAGATAGCTGGGGACTCTCAGGATCCACTCTCCGCCTGCACACCAGCTCTTCAGCCTGAGAGAAAGACACCACCAACAACAGTTGTAAGAGTGCCCAACCCTGCTCTGGCCACCTCTGTGGAGACGTCATACTGTCTAAGAGGGCTAAACCACTGGGTGGCAAACAGTGATAATTTATGTCTGTAACCAAACAGATGTGTTGATAGGAGGGAGGTGCCCAAACAGAAAAAGAGTTGTTGGTCGAAGCCTGGCCATCATGCTGCAAAATAAATCAATTTAGTGGTTTCATACTGCCTACTACTATGAAAAATAGTACGTAGTATATTGTACATGCTGAATGTACTCCCTACTGCATACTGCATTTGTTGGTATTATGTAGTAGTCAAATTCTATACATTACAGTAGATGTTGCCATCTTTGTCAGATGTCACTGTGACGTATATTTACTTTCTTTTTTCTCTATATGTTATCAGAGATGAACATTCATTTTGTGTTGCATAAATGCTTTTTCTTTTTTATTTACAATGTAGAATAAAGGTGATGAAAAGTTGAGAAAAATGCATTAACCATTTTTTTATTGTGTTTCATCCTTTTTTGGGGCGACACATTATCACCTGACAGTTGATATGGCTATTTTTTTTTAGCAATTACAAGGGTTAGCTTACTTATACATCAAGCAGACAGCAATATTACATTCATTTCAAGTCAATATTCACACACCAGCTCCGTTTTGTTCTCCACCAACTGTTTGGCTGCTAAATGCTCTCCTGTGTTCAAACTTGGTATTTCCCCCAAATGTATGTAGCTGTGTGGGATGTTGCAGGGCACACTTCTTCGACCTCCATAACTATCTTGGCCTGTGCTTTGATGCACATTTCATCTTCAGTGACAAAAAGAAGTCAACATATTTTTATCTAAGAATTCTGATTACTTGAATGCCTTTGCCACCATATTATAATGAATTTTCAGAATGATTTTGGTGCCTCCTTCCCCATCATGTTCTTTTTTGTATTCTTCTCTGGTTTCAGTAAGATAATGTAACATTTTGGCATGAAAATACAAATCAGCAGTCCAAAACTTGAAGCCAGAATTGCAAATACCTCCACAGCAACACTGAACTTCCCAGGAGAACTGACATATGCTGGAATAAAGGAGATCCATACTGCGCAGAATATCAGCATGCTGAAGGTGATAAATTTGGCTTCATTGAAATTGTCAGGCAGTTTCCGAGCCAGAAAAGCAAGAATGAAACATAACATGGCCAGAAGTCCTATGTACCCAAGTACAGCCCAAAAGCCTACAGCTGAGCCCAGAGCACACTCTAAAATGATTTTGTCATTAAACTCCTTAAAATTCTTAAATGGAAAAGGAGGAGAAATTGTCAACCAGAGGATACATATGACAACTTGTATAAGAGTGAAACCCAGAACGCTTAGTTTCTGCTGTGCAGGCCCAAACCATTTCATCACATTACTACCTGGAAGTGTGGCCCTGAAGGCCATTAACACCACGATTGTTTTCCCCAGAACACAAGAGATGCAGAGGACAAAGGTGATGCCGAATGCTGTGTGTCGCAGCATGCAGGACCACTCAGAGGGCCGGCCGATGAAGGTCAGAGAGCACAGAAAACACAGAGTCAAGGAGAAGAGCAGCAGGAAGCTCAGCTCAGAGTTGTTGGCCCTGACAATAGGAGTCTGTCTGTATCTGAAGAAAATGAACGCCACAACAGCAGTCATAAATGTTCCAGAGAGGGAGGCTGCAGTGAGCAGTGCTCCCATAATCTCTTCATATGACAGAAACTCTGCCTCCTTCTTTACACAGGCATCTCTTCTCTCATTTGACCAGAACTCAGGATGGCATCTCACACATGTGATGGAATCTGAAAAATAATATTAAAGCAGGTGTTTAACTTACTTTTACTTTTGTGTCTATGTTGCATTTTTCTATGCCTGCAAGACAGAAACTACATGATTACCAGATAATAAATCCATCATCTTGTAATGACAAACTTTATTTCAAGCATTTTTCAACGAAATTGCGTGTTGATTTAGTGTTTTGCATGTTTGAACCAGAATTAGAACATTTCAGGACTAACCCAAGATTTCCACCGGGTGCTTATCCGTGACGCTGTATGTGCAAGCGTCACGTAGTGTAGTGTATTTTTTTCAATTGTTTATTTTTTGGTCTGTTTTCATTGTGTTCATTGTTGATGTATGACCGGGAGTTTGCACAGGGTGTTTTATTTAGATAATTTACTGGACTCTCTACACCGTTCCTGTATCGGACTTCATCTGGGTCGATCTACTCAGTGCAGACTGACTCACAGACTGACACATTGTCTGTCAAAGACAAAGACTTTGCTGACCACATATGAGGCCGAGCTGGGTAACCTGCTAGGAGTGGCAGTATCAGGCCTGTAACTTCCTGTTGCCAGTAGGTAACGCTGTGACTATGACTGAATATAAGCCTGTAAATTTCATTCCAAATGGACATTTGGGAAATTTCTTTTAATGTGGATTTAAAACAGTTTCTTTTTTCACATTGAGACTGTAATGCTGCTGTTCATTGAAAATTCACAAGCGTCATCATGTCTTTCATCTTTTCTGACCAAATTTGAGGTGAATCTGGTGAACTTGCCACAAGAAGTACATCAAAGCAGAGAAACTGTCATTTCCTCTTATTCATGAATATTGGCATGTAGACATCATCAGGCTGGCCTCTTATCAAATGTGAAGTTTAGTGCAGATTGGACATACTATGATATATTTCAACTTCCTGTTTCATGGTGAAACATCTCCATTCCCTGTGCCACCAGGTCAACACCATGTGATAAAATATCTTAAGATCATCAATGTCTTAAGGCTTTTCTGAACACATTTGAGGTGGATCCGCTAGGAGGAGTAAACTAAAGTGTACAACATGAATTTCCTGTTGCCAGTAGGTGGTGCTTTTACTATAATTCAACAGTGGCATGCACATTCCTGGAAAAAAATATGACCACTATATCAGCATCTCTGCATGTATGACAGCCATTCCATTCTAGTGTCTGTTGAATTCCGACACATACACATTGATGTGTAATGAGGTACTGATCAGGTCATCAACTGGACCAAATCCTATTAACAAGGAAAAGTATAAAAACCACTGTGGTAATCACTCTCCCCTTGCAATAGGACCAGCTGGATGGCAAAAACAGTGCTAGTAGTATCTCAAAAGTAATTGGAATCAAAAAAAACCAAACAAAAAAAAAAAACTGTTGACCATGCCTAACGAGTTGAAAAGAAAAGCTCTGAGTGAGGAAAAGAAGGGTTCAATTCTGGCTTTACTGGCAAAGGGATACAGTGACTGTCAGGTTGTGGCGGTTCATAAGAACAAGGTCAAGAAGCAGAGATTGGGAACAACAAAGCTACAGACCGGCAGAGGGCGAAAAAGACTCTCCGCTGACCGGGATGACCGTCATCTCATTCAAATGTCACTCAGCAACTGTAGGATGACATCACGTGACCTCCTAAAAGAAGTGCAGTGAAGTGAAGTGCATGGAGAGAACTGTTTGAAACAGGCAGGGCTCAAGTTGTGTGTAGCTAGAAATAAGCCCTCCATCAATGAGAAGCAAAGAAGAGCCAGACTGAGGTTTGCAAAAGACCATGAGGATTGGACCATGGAGGACTGGAGTAAAGTCATCTTCTCTGATGAGTCCAATTTTCAGCTAGCCCAACACCTGGTCGTCCCACCTGGAGAGGCCTACAAGCCACAGTGTCTCGAACCCACTGTGAAATTTGTTGGAGGATTGGTGATGATCTGGGGTTGCTTCAGCAAGGCTAGAATCAGACAGATTCGTCTTTGCAAAGGACGCATGAATCAAGCCACGTACAAGGTTAACCTGATGCTTCCTTCTGTTCTGACAATGTTCCCCAACTCTGAGGATTGATTTTCTCCAGCAGGACAATGCTCATGCAACACTGCTAGGGCAATCAAGGTGTGACTGAAGGACCACCAGATCAAGACCCTGTCATGGCCAGCCCAATCCCCAGACCCGAACCCCATTGTAAACCTCTGGAATGTGGTCAAGAGGAAGATGGTGGGTCACAAGCCATCAAACAAAGCTGAGCTGCTTAAATTTCTATACCAGGAGTGGCAAAGTCACCCAACAGCAATTGACAGACTGGTGGAGAGCATGCTGAGATGCATGAAGGCTGTGATTAAAACCCAGGGTTATTCCACCAAATATTGGTTCCTGAATCTTCCTAAGTTTAAACATTAGTATTAGCATATATATATATATATATATATATATATATATATATATATATATGCAATATTTGCAGTATTTGAGGTCTGAAAACACTGCATCTTCTTTGTTATTTTGACCATTTGTCATTTTCTGCAAATAAATGCTCTAAATGACAATGTTTTTATTTGGAATTTGGCAAAATGTCGTCAGTAGTTTATAGAATGAAACAAAAATGTTCTTTTTACTCACACACACCTATAAAAAGTAACATCAGAGAAACTGTTAACTTTGTAGTAGCCTCTTAATTTTTTCCAGAACTGTAGATGTCTTTAGGCCAGGACCCTTATTAAAGATGCTAGGTTTTGGGGCACATTGGCCATATGCAGTCGATTAAAAAAAAAAAAAAAAAACCTCTTTCTGATTTGTGGTGGAAATTTCATGCCTGACCTCGGACACACCAAGGTCTTCAGATTGCTTGACATGATTAATTGTCTGGGAGGAGTTTGGTAGCACCTGAAAATGGCAAAAACTGCACAAAAAATGGCACAGTAAATTCAAGTAAGTGCCTTCCTGTTAAGTGTAGGGTATGGCTCCAGGAGGCTTTTCTTGTATGTATTGGGATGTTCCACGAAGCTAATGAATTTCATACAGGTATACGAAATGTATGGCAAGAGTTTGTTAAAATTTTGTCAGCGGCGATATCAAAACATTTTTCAAAAACCCATGTGCAAGGCCCATATCAGATGTAGATTTTTGCCACTTCTGATTCATGGGCCATGTTTCTCGAGTTTTCGAGCATCGGTTCTAAAAATGACTGAGCGGGGAAAATATGATCTTCAACCAGCATCACTAATGCCAACCCACTTTTCAAGGCAAACGAAGAATAAAATGATCAACTGTTTCAAATGCCTGGTTGAGATTGTGAATAATGATACGTAATCACCCAATCTCCAGATTCATTGTTAAAAATGTTCACTGTAATAAGGGCAGATGCAGTGCTATAAAACCTGATTGGAGTTTGTCAATGAGATGATGATGATTCACAAAAGAAACCTACTCTCAGCCTTCCAGAGGCATTGTTTCAGCAAAAGCCGAGGTATGGCAATGTGACAAGACCTCACAAAAATAATGACAATGATGGGACCATGCAGTGTCCCATGATTAGTTTCAGTATGTGCTCCCTTAAGTCCAAGGGACCTCTCAGGAAGGTCTCTCCTTTCTATGGGGCACCGCACCCAAAGTCATTCGATTTACTGCTGCAACAGCACACAATGAAACAGGCAGTCCGTATTCTGAAAAACAAAAAATAACCTAATTCCCCGTTTCATCTCTTGTTCAGTGCTTGTTAAATGCAAACAACCTAACGTAATGCATATATATTGCATTGAAATTATTGTTTAGTCTTTTTTTCCCCTGTGCATTTCTGCTGACAATGCATGTGACAATCTCTCCCTTCTCTTACCACAGACCCAAGATGACTGAGAATTAATAGACAGAAAACAACAAGAACTGTTCCAACTGATTTTTTTGTCTCATATTTGTAAAAACAATGAAATTTGAGTAATTTCGAAAAACTTTGTGTCACATAAAATGTTTACACTAGGATTTTTAACCTTGACATTTCCAAATGCATGAGTTTTGTGGCTGATTTCAGACTGATGTACGTTGTGTTTTTCTTGAAGATATTTGATAAACTGATTGTTTTGGAATGATGATACTGCTTTTTGGTATGCTGAGAAGACTTTCTCAAAATTGACGTGTAAACATGTAAACGTTGAGATTTTTGTTTCGTCTTGCTTCAGATGTTACCATACCTGTAATGTTGCTTATTTCTCCCTCTGCACATCTTAAACAGTCATAGCAGCAGACAGGCTTCCCTTTCTGCAGAACCTTGCGAGTTCCTGGTGGACATTTCTCATTGCAAACTGACAGAGGCACCTGTATGAACACAACACATATGAAAAAAAAAAAAGTGTGGGCATTTTCTTTGGCAAGGTGCTGGCTTTGCAAGCATCCCTTTTTAGTTTTGATGCCTCTAAATCAAACATTATGACACAGTAACAACAACTAATTAACAACTAAACCTTCATTAACAACTACATTGATCATTTGGTAGGCTACCTGTTGTGAGTTTTGCGTCCAAATTATGGACTTATTTTGCACATTCAGCTGTTTTTCTGCAGGTAAAGATGCATCATGAAGACCAACTGTCACAAAGTCCACAATGCCATTTTCTGTTGGCTGCCAGTTTATAATTTCATACTTTGCTGCTGGGTCTCCATTCTCATTGAAGTAAACCTCATCTCCTTCCTTTGTTTTGAACTGAATCTTTTTTATGTGCTTTAAAACCTAAGAAGATATGCAGCAATACAGATCAATATGTGACAAACTTTTTTGGCTCTGTTGTCTCAACAGCATGATAGACAGACTGCAACAATTTATTTATCCAAATGTAAACAGTTTTCTTTGTGAACGTGACTTAATATAAAAACCAAGTCTGTGGTGTTCAACTCACCGTGAATGAATCGAGCTGCACCTTGTTGTTACATGTTTTATTGCAGCCGAGAATACCATGAAGTGCATGGGCCACAGCATACACTCCTTTATAGATATTGTAAAAGATAGGCATGAGTGACATTTCAGTGAAGCTGTTTTGTACTCCAGTCACATCTTCATGTCCAGTACATTCACTCTGATTCACTGCTGATGACTTTGACTGCTTGAACTTACAGCTAAATAATTTCTCCCAAAACTCTGTAAACAATTCGTTACTGGATGTATTGAGCGGCTTCACATCCAATATGAACTCTCTCATGCCACTGACATGTGCTTTGGGGATGGACAGGCCTATGGCACCATCCAGAATGTGATGTCTATCCATGGCTGCAGTTTGGGAGTCAAAGATCCAGGCCTCAGTGCCTACCCACTGATACCCAGTCAAGTTGTGGAGAAACAGCTTGTGTATTATCACATGCAACTCCGTGGGGGAGAGGAAAGTGACAATGACCTTGGAAGTGGAAGCTTTGATAATTTCAACTATCTTTTGTATTTTGTCTGGTGGATCTGCTCTAAAGACAGACACAGAGTACTCCAGACAGATGCCGAGCTGCTGGGCAGTTTCTGTGAATGTGGCCATGCCATTATTGCCATAATCATCATTTGTTCTAATGGCCCCAACCCAAGTCCACCCAAAGTGCTTGACCAACTGGGCCAGGGCTCTGCTCTGATAGTAGTCACTGGGTATTGTTCTGAGGAAGGATGGGTACTTGGTTTTATCACTGAGACAAGCACAAGTAGCAAAGTGGCTGATCTGAATGAAGGGAAAAAAGAAATTACATCCTGAGATAAAGATGTAAAATCTACATTTACAATTCTGTTACAATCCCTTTTGCTCTGACCAGCTTGAAGAATGAAAGACTTAGGAATATTTTTCACAAATATGCAATTTCTACCAATCATACCCACCAGTGGGATATGAAAAGGTCCGATGACAGTAGCTATAGCCATGCAAGGAGAGGAGAAAGTCTCTCCCATAATGGCCTGTACTTGGGCAGGTCTGGTACATGGTGCCTCAGATAGTGCAGATACCAGTTCATTACCATTAGCCAAAGCCAGTGCCACCTTCACACCTCTGGCAATGAAGACACAAGCATCATAGATCTTATAGCCCAGAGAGATGCCAGGCAGTAGGTCAGTGCTGTTATTAATCTCCTCAATGGCAAAGAGCATAGCCTGAGCAGACTGGAACCCCCTAAAATTCAAACTTGATGCCAACACAAACAGATGAAATTGCAGCATATTTGTTCTTAAAATGGAAACAATACCAAAGTTCTTGAAAACATTTGATTATGTTTTTATGCATACCAAGGACTTTTTATTGTTTTCATAATCACATTCTTCACCTTTGTACTCACAGCCTCTTTGATAATTGAAAGTGAAATATTAATAACTTTATAATTTACCTGGTGCATTGCAGTGGCAGTGGTTTGTGCATGTAGGTGTCCTGTCTGTGTTTCCACTTGTTGTGGAAAGAGAAGATTCCCCCCAACATAATGTCTCCATCCTGAGATAGCTGGGGGCTCTCAGGATCCCCTCTCCGCCTGCACACGAGCTCCTCAGCCTGTGAGAAAGACACCACCAACAACAGCTGTAAGAGTGCCCAACCCTTCTCTGGCCAACTCTGTGTGGACGTCATACTGTCTAAGAGGGCTAAACCACTGGGTGGCATCACACAGATATCAACATAAATCAAAACCTTGCACTGGTATATATATATATATTTTGGAGCACCATAAAATTAATAATTAAACAGTGATTGTTTTTCTCTCAAATGCAGGCGTGTTGATAGCTTGGGGTCTGACCTTATTTCATATATCTTAACTGTATATTCAACTGTGCTGTACACAAAGAATTTATGAATTTATTTTTTAAGATTCTGGAAGCTTAATTTGCAATTGAATCTATCAACACAATTCAGGTACTGCAAAATACTGCAGCATGGTGCATAATTATTCACTATATATGATTAACTTATATATTAATTATTAACTATATTAATTATTAACTATATATATATATGTATTTCTTCTATTTTGTGTATTTGGGCCACTTGGGGCAGTGTAACAAGCTATAATCACAACATTATCACCTTGATAACATTGGTTAAAAAGTTAAAAAGTTAGACAAAAAAAAAGGGAAAAAGGTAAAGCAATGCTCAATGAAAACAATAAACAGGTTAAAATCAGTTCATGATCAACATTCATAGGCCTTTCTGAATAAAAAAGTTTTAGGCCTGATTTAAAAGAGTCTAGGCTCTGAATAGCCCTCAGCTGGGTTGGGAGGCTGTTCCAGAGGCGTTGTGCGGCTCGGTCTCCCATGGTGGAGAGCCTGGTGCTGGGGACTTGGAGGAGCAGGGTGTTAGTGGATCTGAGAGTGTGGGTGGTGGACTGTAGGGTCAGGAGTTCTTGGAGGTAAGTGGGTGCAAGTCCATGGATGCATTTATAGGTGAGTAGCAGTAGTAGTGCAGTGATTTAAGGATGGGGGTGATGTGCTCATATTTATGGGCTCTCATCAGGACCCTGGCAGCGCTGTTTTGGATGTACTGCAGCTTCTGGATGGTTTTGCCAGGTATCCCGATGAAGAGCCTGTTACAGTAGTCCAGCCTTGTGGGGATGAATGCATGGACCAGTTGTTCTGCTGCTGGGAGGGAGAGAGTGGGACGGAGTTTTGAAATATTGCGGAGATGGTGGAATGAGGTTTTGCACAGATGTTTTATGTGGTCATTAAAGGTCAGATGGGGGTCAAACCGAACTCCCAGGTTTGTTGCTGAGGAGGAGAGAGGAATGATCTGTCCGTCAAAGGTAAGTTGGGATATGGGTGAGGAGTGAACCTGATGTGGGTGCCAATGAGGAGTGCTTCCGTTTTATTGCTGTTTAGCTTAAGACAGTTGTTATTCATCCATGCCTTGATTTCCTCAAGGCAGGAAGTGAGAGATGACAGAGCTGTGGAGGAGTTAGGGGCGGTTTTGATGTACAGTTGTGTGTCATCAGGATAACAATGGAAGGAGAGTCCGTGTTTGCTGATGACTTGACCGAGGGGAAGCATGTCGATGGAGAATAGGATGGGGGCAAGGACTGACCCCTGGGGAACGCCACAGGTGACACGGAGCTTCCTGGACTCTGGAAGGCCCTTGAGGAGGATGGTGTGGTCAACGGTGTCGAAAGCTGCTGGCAGGTCCAAAAGGATGAGGAGTGATGGTGACCCTGAGTCAGCGGCCATCAGAAGGTCATTCATCACCCTGAGTAGAGCTGTCTCGGTGCTATGGGCTGAACGAAAGCCTGACTGGAATTTTTCAAACAGGTTGTTATGTGTGAGATGGTCCTGGAGCTGTGTGGCAACTGTTTTCTCAAGTACTTTGGATAGAAAGGGGAGGTTTGAAATAGGCCTGTAGTTTGCAAGATTGTCCAGAACAACAGCTGGGCAACAGAGAGCGGATGTTATTGACTTTAGATCTAAAAAAGTCAATGATGCTGTTGCATCACTCAACTATAGCTTCAGTCAGTGAGGGTGATTGTGGCTTCAAAAGCTGATTTATTGTGGAGAAGAGCTTCTTGGAGTTGCCAGTGTTCCGGTTGATGAGGTTGGAATAAAATGTTGAGCGAGCATCTTTCAGGGCCTGGCATTAGACTTTTTGATGTGAGCCCAGTGTGTCTGAGTTGACGTTCCAGTGCACGGCCAGCTGTTTTAATTGTCCGTAGTTCCTGTGTGTACCAGGGAGCAGAGCGTTCGAATGTGACTTCATGTGTCTTAACTGGGGCATGAATGTCAAGAACACTGCTCAGGAAAGTGTTGTAATGCTCCACTAGCTCATCCACAGTGTCAGAGTCTGAGCAGGTGATGTACTGGAGGTCTGTGGCCAGGTCCACTAGGTCAATACGTTTCAGATTTCTGAAAGCTATCTGGCGCTTGGGTCTGGGAGGGGGCAGCAGAGATGTCAAAGTCATTGAGACCACCTTGTGGTCAGACACCCTAAGATCGAAGACCCCGAGATTCTTGATGGAGGCTGAGTTGGTGATGGCCAGATCCAAGGTGTGGCCTTTGTTGTGAGTGGGAGCCTTGACATGTTGCTGCAGACCAATACAATCCAGCAGGCTTAGAAATTCTGCTGCCAGAGGACAGGAAGGGTTGTCGACGTGAATGTTGATGTCACCTATAATTACAATATTGTTTGACATAGTGCAGAGTGATGTGAGGAGATCATGTATTTCAGGGAGAATTTAAGAGTTTGGTTTTGGGGAACGGTAGATTAAACGCACTGTCATGGAGTATGGAGGTTTGCATTTAAAAGCTAAGCACTCCATAGAGGTGAGGACAGGCAACGGAAGAGGTGAGAGTTCCAGTTCAGCCCGGTGGATAATGAGTAGACCACCACCTCTGCCTGAAGTACACACTCTCTCCATGTAGTTGTAGCCAGGGAGGCAGACTTCATTCAGCAGAAGGTGATCCCCGGGTTTGTGCCACTTGCAAGTCTAATATTTGCTCTTCTTTTTGTTCTTTTGGTCTCTATGAACTCTTCAGATGTGAAAAGCTGTACTCTGTTCACCAAATCGTTGCAAATGTTTTTGATCATCAACTGCGTTGATTTTTGTAATTGTTCTGAAGTTGATGCCAGCAACACTTTTCAAACAAGTTGGGACGGGGCAACAAAAGACTGGGAAAGTTGTGGAATACCTCTTTGGAGCATTCCACAGATAAACAGGTTCAATGGTACCAGGCGATAGTATCATGTTTGGGTATGAGAGGGGCATCCTCTGAAGGCTCAATTGTTCACAAGCAAGAAAATCACTTCCAGGATTTCTTGTTCTTCTTTACACTGAAGATAGTTCGAGATGACATTGGCTGTATGTTTGGAGTTGTCGTCCTGCTGCAGAATAAATTTGGGGCCAATCATACTCCTCCCTGGTGGTATTGCATGATAGATAAGTATCTGCCTGTATTTGTCAGCACTGAGGACACCATTAATCTTGACCAAATCTCCAACTCCATTTGCAGAAATGCAGTCCCAAATTTGCAAGGAACCTCCACCAAACTTCACTGTTGCCTGCAAACACTCTCCAGCCCTTCAGCGAACACACTGCTTTCTGCTCCAGTCAAATTTGGACACAGCAGTCCAGAGCACCTGCCAGCATTTTTCTGCAGCCCAGTTCCTATGTTTTCATGCATAGTTGAGTCACTTGGCCTTGTTTGGCTTTTTGGCTGCAACTCTTCAATGAAGATCACTACTGGCCAGACCTCTCCTGACAGTAGATGGGCGTACCTTGCTCCCACTGGTTTCTGCCAGTTCTGAGCTGATGGCTCTGCTGGACATCTTCCGATTTCTGAGGGAAATAAGCTTGATGTGTATTTTTTCATTTGCTGCACTAAGTTTCCTTGTCCGACCATTGCGTCTACAAACCTCAACGTTGCCCTACAGTATAACTACCTCGTATGTTGTTGCTGTGCTCAGTCTTACCATGGTGTATGACCTGTGAAACTTACTTCCACAACCTCACCTTGGGTACAAAGTTTGACTGTTCCTCACACAGTTTTAAGCCCCCTACACAGCTGTTTCTGCATCAGTTTATGACTGTGTTTCATAAAAATAAACAATTATTATTAATATTTGAAAGCATTCTTAGTTTACAGCATTTTTTCACACCTGCCTAAAACTTTTGCATAGTACTGTATCTTCAAGTGCAACGCAATGGGCTTTGTAAGGGCTATTTGACAAAGAGGGACAGTGATGGAGTGTTGTATCACTTGAAACATGACCTGGCCTCCATAATCACCAAGCCTGAACCAAAACAAGATGGTCTGGCATGAGCTGGACTGCAGAGTGAGGGCCAAAGAAAAAGTTCAGCATATATGAGAACTCCTTCAAGACTGCTGATCAACCATTCCAGGTGAAAACCTCATGAAGCTGGCTGAGAGAATGGCAACATGTGCAAAGTAGACATCAATACAAAAGTTGGCTACTTTGAAGAATTTAAAGTATAAAAAATATTTTGCTTGGTTTACACTTTATTGTTTATCACATACTTCATTGTGTCTTGTCATAATTTTGATGTCTTCAGTATTCATTGACAATGCAGAAGGTAATAAACAGAAAAACAATTCAGTCAGAGGGTGTGTCAAATTCTTTAACAGGTAGTTTGTATTAAATACGGTCATCTCAAAATGATATACAATGGAAAATGCAACAGGAAAACAATGCAAGTCTTCAGTGAAATGAAGGTCGATATCTGGTTAAAAGCCTTTTAAACAAATTATTGGGTGCAAAATTTGATTACTCTTGCAAACACATTATTTAAGTTTTCAGAATGATTTTGGTGGTACCTTCCCCATCATATTCTTCTTTGTATTCCTCTCTGGTTTCAGTAGGATAATATAACATTTTGGAATAAAAATACAAATCAGCAGTCCAAAACTTGAAGCCAGAATAGCAAATATCTCCACAGCAACACTGAACTTCCCAGGAGAGCTGACATACGCTGGGATGAAAGTGATCCATACTGCGCAGAATATCAACATGCTGAAGGTGATAAATGTGGCTTCATTGAAATTGTCAGGCAGTTTCCGAGCCAGAAAAGCAAGAATGAAACATAACATGGCCAGAAGTCCTATGTATCCAAGTACAGCCCAAAAGCCGACAGCTGAGCCCAGAGCACACTCCAAGATGATTTTGTCATTAAACGTCTTAAAATTCTTAAATGGAAAAGGAGGAGAAATTGTCAACCAGAGGATACATATGACAACTTGTATAAGAGTGAAACCCAGAACACTGAGTTTCTGCTGTGCAGGCCCAAACCATTTCATCACATTACTACCTGGAAGTGTGGCCCTGAAGGCCATTAACACCACAATTGTTTTCCCCAGAACACAAGAGATGCAGAGGACAAAGGTGATGCCGAATGCTGTGTGTCGCAGCATGCAGGACCACTCAGAGGGCCGGCCGATGAAGGTCAGAGAGCACAGGAAACACAGAGCCAGGGAGAAGAGCAACAGGAAGCTCAGCTCAGAGTTGTTGACCCTGACAATAGGAGTCTGTCTGTATCTGAAGAAAATGAACGCCACAACAGCAGTCATAAATGTTCCAGAGAGGGAGGCTGCAGTGAGCAGGGCTCCCATAATCTCTTCATATGACAGAAACTCTGCCTCCTTCTTTACACAGGCATCTCTTCTCTCATTTGACCAGAACTCAGGGTCACATCTCACACATGTGATGGAATCTGAAAAACAATATTAAAGTAGGTGTGAAACTTACTCAGTACATTTGTCTTGTTTTGTGTATATTTTGCATGTTTTCTATGCCTACAAGCCATAAACTAGATGATTACCAGATAATAAATCAACAGTGTGTAATAATAAACTTTATTTCTGCCGCATTTTTAATACAAAGTTGTTGAACCAGGATTAGAATTTTTCAGGACTTACGCAAGTAAAATCAGACAAATAGAATAATACAAAAATGAAATTGAATAAAATACTTCACAAAAAGACAAAAACAATCACAATTATTAAAGTTGCAAGTAGAGAGGAGTCCATTGGAAGAGTTTGATGTGTGACCACTATTTGGCACAAGAGAACCCCAAAGCAAATGTAGATTATCACAGAACAGAAACCTTGGGGCTCTCCAAGGCTCTCTGATCACTGTTTGCTCTGTCTTCTTCCTCTATACTGGCAGAAATTGATCTGCTAAGCCTGTAGCTCAGACTGTGAAAAGATGGACCACAAACATAATGCTGGAACTACAGGCCTGCTCTGACTGTGGTGATTGGAGAGATTTTGAGGCTGCTGCAACAGATCAGGATGAACTCACTGACACTGTGACATCTTACAATTTTTTGGGGGGGGACTTGTGTGTGCCAGCTAAAATCTTCTGCACATACAACAACAATAAACCATGGGTTTCAGCTAGAACTGCAGGTCAGTGCCAACTACAGGACATCATCCCCCACACAGCTGAGAATCATCAACTGGCCGATGACCTGAATACATTCAAGTGTAGGTTTGACAGGCCCACATCAACACCCATCACACAACACAGCTCGGGCATCAAACAACCATTTACACCCCCTGCACCACTCTCACTTATCCCCACTGACCCCCCACTAGTACTAAGGATCTGTGAACAGGATGTGTGTCGCCTCTTCAAGAGACAGAAGATCAGGAAAGCATCAGGTTAAGTGGGCGCCCCCCTGCTGTCTGAAAGTCTGTACTCTCACTGGAGCTGTGTGAATTTCTGTCATACTCCCAACGCTCCACAGTAACTCCTGTGCCAAAAAAGCTCCAACATCAGGATGACACGTCATCGCCCTGACTACTGTGGTCATGAAATCCTTTGACAGGCTGGTGTTGACTCACCTCAAAGACATTACAGGCCCCCTGCTGGACCCCCTGTAATTTGCCTCCCATGCAAACAGGTTGGTGGAGGACACAGTCAACAGGGACTGAACTACATCCTACAACACCTCGACCACTGAGGGACATATGCAAGAATCCTTTTTGTGGACTTCAGCTCAGCGTTCAACATGATCATTCTAGAAATTCTCCACTCAAAACCCACCCAGCTCATTGTCTCAGCCTTCACCTGTCAGTGGATAACAAACTTCCTGACAGACAGGAAGCGGCAGGTGAAGCTGAGGAAAATCACATCCAGCACCCAGACCATGAGCACTGGAGCCCCCCAGGCATGTGTGCTCTCCTCTCCTGCTCTTCCCCCTCTATACCAACATCTGCATCTCAGGAAACTCCTGAAGTTTGCAGATGACACAATGGTCATCAGCCTCATCTGAGATGGTGACACATTTGCAGAAGGATCGGAGGTCGAACAGCTGGTCCTCTAATGCAGTCAAACAACCTGGAGTTGACAGTGGAGAGGAGAAGCCCCCCAATGCTGCCCCCCTTGTGCCTCCTGGTTTAGAAATGGTCTTTGTATTTTGTACTTGAAAGTTGTTCTTATTTTGCATGCCCTTGTGTTGCCACCCTTTGAGCTACTTCCTGCATCACCTGAGGAAGTTCAACCTGCCCCAACAGCTGCTGATCCATTCCTATACGGGAATAATCCAGTCTTTTCTGTGCACATCCATCATTGTCTGGTTTGGTTCTGGCAGGGCACAAAACAGAGAGTGATGGACCAAAACGACTGCGGAGAAGATCACTGGTGCCAGCCTGCCCTCTGTTCAGGACTTCCAGACTAAGGAAATGGGCAAGAAGCATCACTGCAGACCCATCACATCCTGGACACAAACTGTTTGACTTCTCCCCTCTCATACGCGCTAGAGATCAATGAATGTCAAAACAACCAGACACAAATATAATAGTTTCTTCCCACAAGCCATCACCCTGATGACCAGTTAGTCATACAGTGTCACAAACCCTCTGACATTTAAAGTCCAGAAATGTTTTTTATCTGTACCTTCGTCAATCACTGTCACTGTCAACACACATTGTCAATTGCATTGTGTAAATTATTTATTGCTTTCTATTCTATTCTCCACCATAGATGTGACCGAGCATGACTGGGTGAGGATGGGCTGAGACAACACAGACTGGTCCCTGTGATTTTGTCATGTTAAACAATGCAGTTGGAGTCATTTCCGTCATTTTCAATCACTCTGTGTCACATCCAATTTTCACAATAAGACTTCAACCTTGGTATCTATTTTAGACAAATGTATGAGTTTTTCTTTCGGATATTTGATGTATTGATTATTGATTGATTTATGTAATGATGCTTTGCAGAAACGATTTTCTGCAAACTGGCATGAAAACATTAAAATGTTCGATTTTTTAGTTTAAAATCAAATGTTACTATACCAGTAATGTTGCTTATTTCTCCGTCTGCACATCTTAAACAGTCATAGCAGCAGACAGGCTTTCCTTTCTGCAGAACCTTGCGAGTTCCTGGAGGACATTTCTCACTGCAAACTGACAGAGGCACCTGTATGAACACAACACATGAAAAAAAGTTTGGGCATTTACTTTGACAAGGTCCTGACTTTGCAAACATTTATTTTTAGTTTTGATGCCCTAAAAAACTAAAACCATAACGAAGACAGAATAAATCATAGCGTATACAATTGCAATAATCCAAATCGACTTTGATTAACAATTACAGTGGTCACATGTTAGGTTACCTGTTGTGAGTTTTGTGCCCAAATTAAAGATTTGTTTTGCAGATTCAGCTGTTCGTCTGCAGGTAAAGATGCATCATGAAGACCAACTGTGACAAAGTCCACAATGCCATTTTTTGTTGGCTGCCAGTTTATAATTTCATACTTTGCTGCTGGGTCTCCATTCTCATGAAAGTAAACCTCATCTCCTTCCTTTGTTTTGAACCGAATATTTCTTATGTTCTGTAAAATCTAAGAAGATATGCAGCAGTGTAGATCATTATCTGAAAAACATTTTGTGTCTCCATTGTCTCAACAGCATGATAGACAGAGTGCAACAATTTATTTTTTCAGAATTTAAACTATTTTTTGTGTTTTTGTGACAAAATGTAAAAACTACAGGTTAAGTCTGTGGTGTTCAACTCACCGTGAATGAATCCAGCTGCACCTTGTTGTTACATGTTTTATTGCAGCTGAGGATACCATGAAGTGCATGGGCTGCAGCATACACTCCTTTATAGATGTTGTAAAAGATAGGCATGAGTGACATATCAGTGAAGCTGTTTTGTACTCCAGTCACATCTTCATGTCCAGTACATTCACTCTGATTCACTGCTGATGACTTTGACTGCTTGAACTTACAGTTAAATAATTTCTCCCAAAACTTTGTAAACAGTTTGTTCCTAGATGCCTTCACATCCAACATGAACTCTCTCATGCCACTGACATGTGCTTTGGGGATGGACAGGCCTATGGCACCATCCAGAATGTGATGTCTATCCATGGCTGCAGTTTGGGAGTCAAAGATCCAGGCCTCAGTGCCTACCCACTGATACCCAGTCAAGTTGTGGAGAAAAAGCTGGTCTATTATCACATACAACTCTGTGGTGGAGAGGAAAGTGACAATGACCTTGGAAGTGGAAGCTTTGATAATGTCAACTATCTTTTGTATTTTGTCTGGTGGATCTGTTCTAAAGACAGACACAGAGTACTCCAGACAGATGCCGAGCTGCTGGGCAGTTTCTGTAAATGTGGCCATGCCATTATTGCCATAATCATCATTTGTTCTAATGGCTCCAACCCAAGTCCACCCGAAGTGCTTGACCAACTGGGCCAGGGCTCTGCTCTGGTAGTAGTCACTGGGTATTGTTCTGAGGAATGATGGGTACCTGGTTTTATCACTGAGGCAAGCACAACTAGCAAGGTGGCTGATCTAAAAAAAAAAAAAAAAAAAAGAAAAAGAGCATCCCAAGATGAAGATGTGAAACTTACATTTCCAATTCTGTTACAATCTCTTTTCCTCTGACCAGCGTGAAGAATTGCAGACAAAGAAATATTTTTCACGAATGTGGATATTCTACCAATCTTACCCACCATTGGGATATGAAAGGGTCCGATGACAGTAGCTATAGCCATGGAAAGAGAGGAGAAAGTCTCTCCCATAATGGCCTGTACTTGGGCAGATCTGGTACATGGTGCCTCAGAGAGTGCAGATACCAGTTCATTACCATTAGCCAAGGCCAGTGCCACCTTCACACTTCTGGAAATGGAGGCACATGAATCATATATCTTATAGCCCAGAGAGATGCCAGGCAGTAGATTGGTGCTGTTATTAATCTCCTCAATGGCAAAGAGCATAGCCTGAGCATACTGGATCCCCCTAAAATGCAAACTTCATGCACACAGATATAAATAGTTTGAACTGCAAACAACTAGTCCTGAAAGTACAAACAATAAACCAGCACTTACAATAATGAACATTTTTCTGTTCTGATAGTCAGAGTCATATCCATTTTTGTATCTGTATTCACTTTGTCTTGATATTTGAAATCTTAATCGATTTGCTTGGTATAATTTACCTGGTGCACTGCAATGGCAGTGGTCTATCTGTGTGGGTATCCTGTCTGTCTTTCCACTTGTTGTGGAAAGAGAAGATTCCCCCCAGTATAATGTCTCCATCCTTAGATAGCTGGGGACTCTCAGGATCCCCTCTCCTCCTGCACACCAGCTCTTCAGCCTGAGAGAAAGACACCACCAACAACAGCTGTAAGAGTGCCCAACCCTTCTCCGGCCACCTCTGTGTGGACGTCATACTGTCTAAGAGGGCTAAACCACTGGGTGGCAAACAGTGATAATTTATCTCTGTGACCAAGAAAGGTGTGTTCATTGGAGGGAGCTGCCCAAACAGAAAAAGAGTTTTTGGTCAAAGCCTGGCCATCAGGCTGCAAAATACATCAATTTAGCTGTTTCATACTGCCCACTACGATGAAAAAGAGTACATAGTATATTGTACATGCTGAATGTACTCCATACTGCATACTGCATTTGTCGGTAATACGTATGATGTCAAATCCTATACATGCCAGTAGATGTTGCCATCTTTTGCAGATGTCACTGTGATGTATATTTACTTCCTGGCTATATGTTATCAGAGATGAACATTCATTTTGTGTTGCACAAATGCTTTCTCTTTTTTATTTACAATGCAGAATAAAGGTGATTAAAAGTTGAGAAAAAATGGATAAATATGGCGATTTAGCAATTACAAGGGTGAGCTTACTTATACATCAAGCAGACAGCAATATTACGTTCATTTAGAGTCAATATTTACACACCACCGACTGTTCACTAGTTAACTCGTTCCAATTTTTGTATTTCACCCAAATGTGTGTGGTTGTGCAGGACGTTGCATGACACACTTCGTTGACCTCCATGACTGTCTCGGCCTGTGCTTTGATGCACATTTGATTTCATGATTTTTTTTTGTGTGTGTGTTATTGTCAGTTTTCTATTTCTTCATCTTGGCTTGCAGTACATGCTCTCATCTTTGTTTCTTAATTTTTTTTTTTTTTGTGTGTGTTAAGTTTATTGTTGTGTACCAATATACCCAGGTATATTCTTTGTATGTGAAAACATGCTTCACAATAAATGTAATTCTGACATTCTTGTGTATATATGTGTCTTCTTAATTCATGTAATTGCTGCCTCAGTCATTGAAGGTGGGAGGTCTACTTCTTTAATGGCTGCATCAAAAGACTTCAGCAGTTCAGGGGAGAGTTCCTAAGTAGACATTTTACAAAATTTGCAAGTTATTTATAACAGGAGTTTTGTTGTTTGGTTGTGACTTAATCATACATAACAATTGCTGGGCTGTTATCGGCCAAACAAGCCATTGCATGTCCTCATTGGAAAATTGGGGAAAATTCAAGTGTATATACTGTATATATATATATATATACACACAAACACACCTGAATGAATGTATGTATGTGAATATGTATTGCTGACAATTTCATAAACTGTATTACATGTTGTATAATCAGTAAGGAATCATGATATACAGTGGAAAAACACGGAAGTACAAGTCTTCAGTGACAAAAAGAAGTCAATATATTTTTATCTAAGAATTATGATTACTTGAATGCCTTTGCCACCATAATACATTGAGTTTTCAGAATGATTTTAGTGCCTCCTTCCCCATCATATTTTTCTTTGTATTCTTCTCTGGTTTCAGTAGGATAATATAACATTTTGGGATAAAAATACAAATCAACAGTCCAAAACTTGAAGCCAGAATAGCAAATATCTCCACAGCAACACTGAACTTCCCAGGAGAGCTGACATATGCTGGGATGAAAGTGATCCATACTGCGCAGAATATCAACATGCTGAAGGTGATAAATTTGGCTTCATTGAAATTGTCAGGCAGTTTCCGAGCCAGAAAAGCAAGAATGAAACATAACATGGCCAGAAGTCCTATGTATCCAAGTACAGCCCAAAAGCCTACAGCTGAGCCCAGAGCACACTCCAAGATGATTTTTCATTAAACGTCTTAAAATTCTTAAATGGAAAAGGAGGAGAAATTGTCAACCAGAGGACACATATGAGAACTTGGATAAGAGTGAAACCCAGAACGCTGAGTTTCTGCTGTGCAGGCCCAAACCATTTCATCACATTACTACCTGGAAGTGTGGCCCTGAAGGCCATTAACACCACAAATGTTTTCCCCAGAACACAAGAGATGCAGAGGACAAAGGTGATGCCGAATGCTGTGTGTCGCAGCATGCAGGACCACTCAGAGGGCCGGCCGATGAAGGTCAGAGAGCACAGGAAACACAGAGCCAGGGAGAAGAGCAACAGGAAGCTCAGCTCAGAGTTGCTGACCCTGACAATAGGAGTCTGTCTGTATCTGAAGAAAATGAACGCCACAACAGCTGTCATAAATGTTCCAGAGAGGGAGGCTGCAGTGAGCAGTGCTCCCATAATCTCTTCATATGACAGAAACTCTGCCTCCTTCTTTACACAGACATCTCTTCTCTCATTTGACCAGAACTCAGGGTCACATCTCACACATGTGATGGAATCTGAAAAACAATATTAAAGTAGGTGTGAAACTTACTCAGTACATTTGTCTTGTTTTGTGTATATTTTGCATGTTTTCTATGCCTACAAGCCATAAACTAGATGATTACCAGATAATAAATCAACAGTGTGTAATAATAAACTTTATTTCTGCCACATGTTTTAATACAAAATGCTTGAACCACGATTAAAATATTTCAGGACTTACACAAGTAAAATCAGACAAATAGAATAATAGAAAAATGAAATTGAATAAAATACTCCACAAAAAGACAAAACCAATCACAATTATTAAAGTTGCAAGTAGAGAGGAGTCCATTGGAAGAGTTTGATGTGTGACCACTATTTGCTCCGTCTTCTTCCTCTATACTGGCAGAAATTGATCTGCTATGCCTGTAGCTTAGACTATGAAAAGATGGACCACAAACATAATGCTGGAACTACAGGCCTGCTCTGACTGTGGTGATTGGAGAGTTTTTGAGGCTGCTGCAACAGATCAGGATGAACTCACTGACACTGTGACATCTTACAATTTTTTTTTGTGAGAACTTGTGTGTGCCAGCTAAAATCTTCTGCACATTCAACAACAATAAACCAAGGGTTTCAGCTAGAACTGCAGGTCAGTGCCAACTACAGGACATCATCCCCCACACAGCTGAGAAACATCAACTGGCCGATTACCTGAATACATTCAAGTGTAGGTTTGATAGGCCCACATCAACACCCATCACACAACACAGCTCGGGCTTCAAACAACCATTTACACCCCCTGCACAACTCTCACTTATCCCCACTGACCCCCCACTAGTACTAAGGATCTGTGAACAGGATGTGTGTCGCCTCTTCAAGAGACAGAAGATCAGGAAAGCATCAGGTGAAGTGGGCGCCCCCCTGCTGTCTGAAAGTCTGTACTCTCACTGGAGCTGTGTGAATTTCTGTCATACTCCCAACGCTCCACAGTAACTCCTGTGCCAAAAAAGCTCCAACATCAGGATGACACGTCATCGCCCTGACTACTGTGGTCATGAAATTCTTTGACAGGCTGGTGTTGACTCACCTCAAAGACATTACAGGCCCCCTGCTGGACCCCCTGTAATTTGCCTCCCATGCAAACAGATTGGTGGAGGACACAGTCAACAGGGACTGAACTACATCCTACAACACCTCGACCACTGAGGGACATATGCAAGAATCCTTTTTGTGGACTTCAGCTTCGCATTCAACATGATAATCCTCGAAATTCTCCACTCAAAACCCACCCAGCTCACTGTCTCAGCCTTCACCTGTCAGTGGATAACAAACTTCAATGCCTGGTGTACAGCCACACGCACCGTCAGCACGTTCTGCTCTCCTGATTTGGAATACCTGGTGGTGAAATGCCGACCGTTCAAGCTGGTTAGAGAACTCTCGTCTATTGTTATTGTGGCCGCTTACATCCCACCGCGGGCTAATGCTAAGTTAGCATTAGAGGAGCTGTACTGCCTGATCAGCGGGCAGATGAACGACAACCCGGAGGCGGCCGTGATTGTGGCGGGGGACTTTAATCACGTTGAACTGAAGGCGGTGTTTCCCAAATTTCATAAGTACATAAAGTTTCCTACCAGAGACAGTAACATTTTGGATCAAGTTTACTGCAACATCCCTGCTGCTTACAAGGCTGTAGCAGCTCCACACCTGGGCATGTCAGACCACATCTCCGTGAAACTCATTCCTGCCTACAAGCCTCTGGCCTGCAGAACAAAGCCGACCACCAGGACAGTACAGATATGGACTGAGGAGGCCTCCTCTGCACTTCAGGACTGCTTCGAACTGACAGACTGGACTGTGTTCAGAGAAGAGGCAGACCTTGAGGAGTACACATCATCTGTATTGTCTTATGTTCAGTTCTGCACTGATGCTGTCCTCCCTGTTAAGACCATCACAGTGTTTCCCAACCAGAAACCATGGCTGGACAGCACAGTGCGGTCCCTGCTGAAAGCCCGGGATACTGCCTACAGATCTGGAGACAGGCTGGCTTATAGCAGGGCTCGAGCAGAGCTGAAGAAAGGAATCAAGCAGGCCAAGCTCCAGTACAAAAACAAAATTGAAGATCACTTCAAGAACAACAACCCACAGAGCATGTGGAGAGGCATCAGAACCATAACGGACTACAAGCCGAACACTCAGCTCACCAGCCACGACCCCGCCCTGCCTGACACCTTGAACAGCTTCTTTGCCCGCTTCGACACATCAGGCAGCAGAGAAGTCACACACCTACCCCGGCTGGAGGAGCAGCACCAGCCCCTCGTCCTGCAGCAGCACCAGGTGTCATCCACCCTGAGGAGGATCAACACCCGCAGAGCTGCAGGACCGGATAAGGTGTCAGGCAAGACTTTGAGGACATGCGCTGACCAGCTAGCAGGAGTGTTCCTGGACATTTTCAACCTGTCCCTGCAGCTGTCCACGGTTCCTGAGTGCCTCAAGTTCTCCACCATCATTCCGGTACCGAAGAAGACATCCATCACCTGCCTGAATGACTACCGGCCTGTTGCACTGACCCCGGTAATCATGAAGTGCTTTGAGCGGATTATTCTCAGGTACATCAGAGACTTCATCCCCTCGGACCTAGACAGCCTTCAGTTTGCTTACAGAGGGAATCGGTCCACAGAGGATGCTGTCTCCATCACCCTGCACACAGCCCTGACCCACCTGCAGCAGCCCAACACCTACGTCAGGATGCTATTTGTAGACTTTAGCTCAGCTTTTAACACCGTCATCCCAGACAAGCTGGCGCTGAAGCTACACACGGTGGGTCTGCCTGCGTCTCTGTGCCACTGGATCAGAGACTTTCTCACCAACAGGCCTCAGGTGGTGAGAATAGGGAACATCACATCATCCCCTCTGGTCCTCAGCACGGGCACGCCACAGGGTTGTGTGCTCAGCCCAGCCCTCTTCACCCTGTTTACTCACGACTGTGCTGCCATCCACCCCACCAACACAGTCGTGAAGTTTGCGGACGACACTACAGTAGTGGGTCTCATCTCAGATAACAACGAGACCCACTACAGAGAGGAGATACACCAGCTCACCCAGTGGTGTTCAGCCAACAACCTGGTGCTGAACACAGGGAAAACCAAGGAGGTCATTGTGGACTTCAGGAGGTCCAGGAAGACGGATCACGCCCCCCTCCTCATGGACGGAGAAGTGGTGGAGCGTGTGGACAACATCAGGTTCCTGGGCATCCACATCACATCTGACCTCTCCTGGTCCATGAACACCTCCCGCCTGGTGAAGAAGGCACAACAAAGGCTCTTCTTCCTCAGGAAGCTGAAACGGGCTGGACTCTCCTCTCGGTTGCTCGTTAACTTCTACAGGGCCACAATTGAAAGCATCCTCTGCCTCAGTGTGACAGTGTGGTATGGCAGCTGCACGGCACAGGAGAGGAAACAACTGGCACGGGTGGTTAAAACTGCACAGGGCATCGTGGGCTGCCCCCTCCCTGACCTAGACTCTATATATGAAGGTCGGGTCAGAAAGAGGGCGAGATCCATCGCCACGGACCCCAGCCACCCGGGCCACAGACTGTTTGTACCGCTTCCATCAGGAAAGCGGTACAGGAACATCCGCACCACCACTAACAGACTGAGGGACAGCTTCTTCCCCAGAGCTGTTAGAGCTATCACCCCCAGCAGCCCCTCACTGCAGTGAGAGACTGTGTGAACTGTGAACACTGCACACCGCACTTTACACCTACACCTACACCTCTACCTCCACCTGCACCTTCTGTGTACTTGACTTTTATGTACACACATATACTATAATTATATACATCTTAGTATATCAGCACATTTCAGTTTCATTGGCATATTTTATTCTGTCGGTACATTTCACTGTGTATATTTTATATTTTATTCTGCTTGTATATTTTATTCTGTTTGCACATTTCACTTCCATATTTTATTGTTTATTGTTTAGTATATTTTATTGCCTAAGTATATTTTCATTCTGTTATATTTTTAATTGCTTCACGAATATTTTTTTTTTATTGCATGTTGGTTTATTTTATTTTATTGTAGTTATCTTAATTTTATTCACTCTTTCTAGTCTTATCTTTCTTACCATCTAACATGGGGGTTGCAATGAAAATTTCATTGACATGTGCAATGACAATAAAGACTCTTGAATCTTGAATCTTGAAAAAAAACTTCCTGACAGACAGGAAGCCACAGGTGAAGCTGAGAAAAATCACATCCAGCACCCAGACCATGAGCATTGGAGCCCCCTCTCCTCTCCTGCTCTTCCCCCTCTATACCAACATCTGCATCTCAGGAAACCCGTCTGTTAAACTCCTGAAGTTTGCAGATGACAAAATGGTCATCGGCCTCATCTGAGATGGTGACACATTTGCAGAAAGATAGGAGGTCGAACAGCTGGTCCTCTAATGCGGTCAAAACAACCTGGACTTGACAGTGCAGAGGAGAAGCCCCCCAATGCTGCCCCCTTCTGCCTCCTGGTTTATAAATTTACCTCCTGGTTTATAAATGGTCTTTGTATTTTATACTTGAAAGTTGTTCTTATTTTGCATGCTCTTGTGTTGCCACCGTTTGAGCTGCTGGAACTGTTAATTTATCTTTGGAGATTAATAAAGTATCTATCTATCTATTCTCAGGCCAGAAAAGCAAGAATGAAACACAACATGGCCAGAAGTCCTATGTACCCAAGTACAGCCCAAAAGCCTACAGCTGAGCCCAGAGCACACTCCAAGAGGATTTTGTCATGAAACGTCTTAAAATTCTTAAATGGAAAAGGAGGAGAAATTGTCAACCAGAGTCAATTGTCAATCACTTCTCCCCTCTCATACGCGCTAGAGATCAATGAATGTCAAAATAACCAGACACAAATATTAGTTTCAAATAGTTTCTTCCCACAAGCCATCACCCTGATGACCAGTTAGTCATACAGTGTCACAAACCCTCTGACACAAAGCATCCACTGACATTTAAAATCCATAAATGGTTTTCATCTGTACCTTCATCCATCACTGTCACTGTCAACACACATTGTCAGTTGCATTGTGTAAATTATTTATTGCTTTCTATTCTATTCTCCACCATAGATGTGGCCCAGCATGACTGAGTGAGGATGGGCTGAGACAACACAGACTGCTCCCTGTGATTTTGTCATGTTCAACAATGCAGTTGGAGTCATTTCCAATAACTCTGTGTCACATCCAATTTTCACAATAGGACTTCAACCTTGATACCTATTTTAGACAAATGTATGAGTTTTTCTTTCGGATATTTGATGTATTGATTATTGATTGATTTGTGTAATGATGCTTTGCAGAAACACATTTTTTAAAACTGGCATGAAAACATGAAAATGTTCAATTTTTTGGTTTAAAATCAAATGTTGCTATAACAGTATTGTTGCTTATTTCTCCGTCTGCACATCTTAAACAGTCATAGCAGCAGACAGGCTTTCCTTTCTGCAGAACCTTGCGAGTTCCTGGGGGACATTTCTCACTGCAAACTGACAGAGGCACCTGTATGAACACAACACATACGAAAAAAAGTTTGGGCATTTACTTTGACAAGGTCCTGACTTTGCAAACATTTGTTTTTAGTTTTGATGCCCTAAAAAACTAAAACTATAACGAAGACAGAATAAATCTTAGCATATACAACTGCAATAATCCAAATCGACTTTGATTAACAATTACAGTGGTCACATGTTAGGTTACCTGTTGTGAGTTTTGTGCCCAAATTAAATATTTGTTTTGTAGATTCATCTGTTCGTCTGCAGGTAAAGATGCATCATGAAGACCAACTGTGACAAAGTCCACAATGCCATTTTCTGTTGGCTGCCAGTTTATAATTTCATACTTCGCTGCTGGGTCTCCATTCTCATTGAAGTAAACTTCATCTCCTTCCTTTGTTTTAAACCGAATATTTCTTATGTTCTGTAAAATCTAAGAAGATATGCAGCAGTGTAGATCATTATCTGAAAAACATTTTTTGTCTCCATTGTCTCAACAGCATGATAGACAAAGTGCAACAATTTATTTTTTCAGAATTTAAACTATTTTCTGTGTTGTTGCGACAAAATGTAAAAACTACAGGTTAAGATTGTGGTGTTCAACTCACCGTGAATGAATCCAGCTGCACCTTGTTGTTACATGTTTTATTGCAGCTGAGGATACCATGAAGTGCATGGGCCACAGCATACACTCCTTTATAGACGTTGTAAAAGATAGGCATGAGTGACATATCAGTGAAGCTGTTTTGTACTCCAGTCACATCTTCATGTCCAGTACATTCACTCTGATTCACTGCTGATGACTTTGACTGCTGGAACTTACAGTTAAATAATTTCTCCCAAAACTTTGTAAACAGTTTGTTCCTAGATGCCTTGAGAGGCTTCACATTCAACATGAACTCTCTCATGCCACTGACATGTGCTTTGGGGATGGACAGGCCTATGGCACCATCCAGAATGTGATGTCTATCCATGGCTGCATTTTGGGAGTCAAAGATCCAGGCCTCAGTGCCTACCTACTGATACCCAGTCAAGTTGTGGAGAAAAAGCTCCTCTATTATTACATACAACTCTGTGGTGGAGAGGAAAGTGACAATGACCTTGGAAGTGGAAGCTTTGATAATGTCAACTATCTTTTGTATTTTGTCTGGTGGATCTGTTCTAAAGACAGACACAGAGTACTCCAGACAGATGCCGAGCTGCTGGGCAGTTTCTGTAAATGTGGCCATGCCATTATTGCCATAATCATCATTTGTTCTAATGGCTCCAACCCAAGTCCACCCAAAGTGCTTGACCAACTGGGCCAGGGCTCTGCTCTGGTGGTAGTCACTGGGTATTGTTCTGAGGAAGGATGGGTACTTGGTTTTATCACTGAGACAAGCACAAGTAGCAAGGTGGCTGATCTATAGAAAAAAAAAAAAAGATTAATATGTGAAACTTACATTTACAATTCTGTTACAATCTCTTTTCTCTGACCAACTTGAAGAATTACAGACTAAGAAATGTTTTTCACAAATGTGTAATTTCTACCAATCTTACCCACCAGTGGGATATGAAAGGGTCCGATGACAGTAGCTATAGCCATGCAAGGAGAGGAGAAAGTCTCTCCCATAATGGCCTGTACTTGGGCAGGTCTGGTACATGGTGCCTCAGAGAGTGCAGATACCAGTTCATTTCCATTAGCCAAGGCCAGTGCCACCTTCACACTTCTGGAAATGGAGGCACAGGCATCATATATCTTATAGCCCAGAGAGATGCCAGGCAGTAGGTCAGTGCTGTTATTAATCTCCTCAATGGCAAAGAGCATAGCCTGAGCAAACTGGAACCCCCTAAAATGCAAACTTCATGCACACAGATATAAATAGTTTGAACTGCAAACAACTTGTCCTGAAAGTACAAACAATAAACCAGCACTTACAATAATGAACATTTTTCTGTTCTGGTAGTCAGAGTCATATCCATTTTTGTATCTGTATTCACTTTGTCTTGATATTTGAAATCTTAATCGATTTGCTTGGTATAATTTACCTGGTGCACTGCAATGGCAGTGGTCTATCTGTGTGGGTATCCTGTCTGTCTTTCCACTTGTTGTGGAAAGAGAAGATTCCCCCCAGTATAATGTCTCCATCCTTAGATAGCTGGGGACTCTCAGGATCCCCTCTCCTCCTGCACACCAGCTCTTCAGCCTGAGAGAAAGACACCACCAACAACAGCTGTAAGAGTGCCCAACCCTTCTCCGGCCACCTCTGTGTGGACGTCATACTGTCTAAGAGGGCTAAACCACTGGGTGGCAAACAGTGATAATTTATCTCTGTGACCAAGAAAGGTGTGTTCATTGGAGGGAGGTGCCCAAACAGAAAAAGAGTTTTTGGTCAAAGCCATGGCCATCAGGCTGCAAAATACATCAATTTAGCTGTTTCATACTGCCCACTACGATGAAAAAGAGTACATAGTATATTGTACATGCTGAATGTACTCCATACTGCATACTGCATTTGTCGGTAATACGTATGATGTCAAATCCTATACATGCCAGTAGATGTTGCCATCTTTTGCAGATGTCACTGTGATGTATATTTACTTCCTGGCTATATGTTATCAGAGATGAACATTCATTTTGTGTTGCACAAATGCTTTCTCTTTTTTATTTACAATGCAGAATAAAGGTGATTAAAAGTTGAGAAAAAATTGATAAATATGGCGATTTAGCAATTACAAGGGTGAGCTTACTTATACATCAAGCAGACAGCAATATTACGTTCATTTAGAGTCAATATTTACACACCACCGACTTTGTTCACGAGTTAACTGGTTCCAATTTTTGTATTTCACCCAAATGTGTGTGGTTGTGCAGGACGTTGCATGACACACTTCTTTGACCTCCATGACTGTCTCGGCCTGTGCTTTGATGCACATTTGATTTCATGATTTTTTTTGTGTGTGTGTTATTGTCAGTTTTCTATTTCTTCATCTTGGCTTGCAGTACATGCTCTCATCTTTGTTTCTTAATTTTTTTTTGTGTGTGTTATGTTTATTGTTGTATACCAATATACCCAGGTATATTCTTTGTATGTGAAAACATACTTCACAATAAATGTAATTCTGACTTTCTTGTGTATATATGTGTCTTCTTAATTCATGTAATTGCTGCCTCAGTCATTGAAGGTGGGAGGTCTACTTCTTTAATGGCTGCATCAAAAGACTTCAGCAGTTCAGGGGAGAGTTCCTCAGTAGACATTTTGCAAAATTTGCAAGTTATTTATAACAGGAGTTTTGTTGTTTGGTTGTGACTTAATCACACATAAAAATTGCCGGACTGTTATCGGCCAAACAAGCCATTGCATGTCCTCATTGGAAAATTGGGGAAAATTCAAGTGTATATACTGTATATATATATATATACACACACACACACCTGAATGAATGTATGTATGTGAATATTTTTTTATTTTATTGAGTTAACAGTCCCTTGGGAAAATTCAGTGGAGGCAGCTTATGAAAGGAAGAAGACTAAGTATGCAGATTTAAAGACAGAATCTGAGCAGAGGGGATGGAAGACCAGGGTCTGTCCGGTTGAAGTGGGGTGTAGAGGTTTTGTTGCAGGGTCAGCTGTTTCACTGTTTAGGGAGCTGGGAGTGCATGGGCAAAATTTAAGGAAGACAGTGAGGGAGATGTCAGATGAGGCTGCTAGGTCTCGTCAGTGGATATGGATCAGGAGAAATAATAGTAGTTGGGGGGTGAAATAGGGACAGTGGGGGGGGGCAGAGGACATGCATGCCTAACCCGGCGGGAGTAGAGGTTAAAGTCTGAACAAGACACCTCTCCTCTGCTCTGCTTTCCCCGCCCCATCTTCTCGCTCTGCCAATAGGAAGAGAACCAGGAAGAGGAAGGTTAGATAAGGTGGGGGTGTGGCCAGCTAGAGTCTCTCTTTGGGACCATGCGGCCTGTTCAGGTGAGTTTGCGTGGTAAGATACAGAGTTGGCTTGTCTTTTGATCTTTTTGGTTGTTTTCCTGTTTTGTTTGCTTCTTGAAGGAAATGTTAGGGTTTGTTTTCCTGCTTTGTTTGCTTTTTGAAGGAAATGGTAGGGTTTGTTGCTTCTTGAAGGAAATGTTAGAAGAGGCTGTTAAATCTAGTCTGTGGTTTAGGCCTCCACCTTCAGCACCCTCTAAATTTTCCACCCCCTACCCGAACAAGGGTCTGTATCCAATCCCTACTTTCATCTTTTGACTCTACCTCTTCATTTTCTATCCCCTACCCGAACCAGGGTTTGTATTCCCACCCCGCTTTTTTTTTTGGTGCAGTTGGTGAGAGGCAGGTGTAGATGATGGTAGTGTGGCAATCGGCAGTTACATGTGGCATCTAGGCCTGTGGTAGCATTGTAGCAGCTAACAATAGCTAAAGCGGTGAGAGTATGATAGTATCTTAGCAGTTAGTATTGGTAGCTAGCAATTAACATTAACAGTATAGGTGAATCTAGCTTTATTGTCTTCTTCTGTTCCTCTTAGCAGGTAGCGGTTAGCACGTAACATTAGCTAAATGGTAGCATCGGAACTGTATTGTCTTCTTCTGTTCTTCCTAGCGGTTAGTGTTAGCATTAGCAATAGTTAAATGGTAGCATCGGTACTGGCCACGACCTGGAGCATCTCTGGGTCAGTTGAACGTGGCGGTGCTGTTTGGATTGTGTAGGAGCAGTGTGAACTGGCACTAGGGGGGGTGACTCTGGGACGCCAGAGTTCACTGCCTAACCTCCTGGAGGTGTAGTGGGACTAAGTAGGCGAAACACTGTTGAAGGGAGGTTTCCACCTGATGACCCCCAGAGACGTGTTAGGAATCACTGCTCTTTGGCAGGTATAGAGGCAGATTAGGGCTCCAAGGTTCTTCACTGAGAATGAATCCTCTTTTTGAGCACAAGTATCTTGTGTTTAAATTAACTTTATTGCTCACAATTTCATAAACTGTATTACATGTTGTATAATCAGTAAGGAATCATGATATACAGTGGAAAAACACGGCAGTACAAGTCTTCAGTGACAAAAAGAAGTCAACATATTTTTATCTAAGAATTATGATTACTTGAATGCCTTTGCCACCATATTATAATGAGCTTTCAGAATGATTTTTGTGCCTCCTTCCCCATCATGTTCTTTTTTGTGTTCTTCTCTGGTTTCAGTAAGATTATATAACATTTTGGCATAAAAATACAAATCAGCAGTCCAAAACTTGAAGCCAGAATAGCAAATATCTCCACAGCAACACTGAACTTCCCAGGAGAGCTGACATATGCTGGGATGAAAGTGATCCATACTGCGCAGAATATCAACATGCTGAAGGTGATAAATTTGGCTTCATTGAAATTGTCAGGCAGTTTCCGAGCCAGAAAAGCAAGAATGAAACATAACATGGCCAGAAGTCCTATGTACCCAAGTACAGCCCAAAAGCCAACAGCTGAGCCCAGAGCACACTCCAAGATGATTTTTTCATTAAACGTCTTAAAATTCTTAAATGGAAAAGGAGGAGAAATTGTCAACCAGAGGACACATATGACAACTTGTATAAGAGTGAAACCCAGAACGCTGAGTTTCTGCTGTGCAGGCCCAAACCATTTCATCACATTACTACCTGGAAGTGTGGCCCTGAAGGCCATTAACACCACAATTGTTTTCCCCAGAACACAAGAGATGCAGAGGACAAAGGTGATGCCGAATGCTGTGTGTCGCAGCATGCAGGACCACTCAGAGGGCCGGCCGATGAAGGTCAGAGAGCACAGGAAACACAGAGTCAAGGAGAAGAGCAGCAGAAAGCTCAGCTCAGAGTTGTTGGCCCTGACAATAGGAGTCTGTCTGTATCTGAAGAAAATGAACGCCACAACAGCAGTCATAAATGTTCCAGAGAGGGAGGCTGCAGTGAGCAGTGCTCCCATAATCTCTTCATATGACAGAAACTCTGCCTCCTTCTTTACACAGGCATCTCTTCTCTCATTTGACCAGAACTCAGGGTCACATCTCACACATGTGATGGAATCTGAAAAAAAATATTTAAGCAGGTGTTAAACTTGCTTGGTATATTTGTCTTGTTTTGTGTCTATGTTGCATTTTCTATGTCTACAAGACAGAAACTATATTATTACCAGATAATAAATCTATCATCTTATAACAACAAACTTTATTTCAAGCATTTTTCAAAAATAAATTCCGTGTTATTTTAGTGTTTTGCATGTTTGAATCAGGATTAGAACATCTCAGGACGAACCCAAGATGCTGCGTGTGCAACACATATTTGGTCTGTCCTCCAAGGGTCTCCAATACCCACCGGTCGTGTTTCAGAAGCAGTGGTTCTTGCACACAGAGCTTTGTTGACTTGCAGAGATAACTTCCTATTGCCAGTAGGTAGCGTTGTGAATGTGACTGAATATTAGCCTATAGATTTCCTTAGAACATTCTACAATGTGAAATTTGGAGAAGATCTGACAATGTGGATTCAAAACAGATTCTGTTTTCATGTTGAGATATCAGAACTCACTGCCTGGCCACTGTACTGCCGTTCAATGAAAATTCACAAGCGTTTATTCTTTTCTGACCAAATTTGAGGTGAATCTGGTCAACCTGCCACGAGAAGTACATCAAAGCAGAGAAACTGTCATTTCCTGTTGTCAGGATGCTATTATTGGCGTGAAGATGTCATCAGGCTAGCCTCTTATCAAATGTGAAGTTTAGTGCAGATTGGACACATTATAATTGATATATTTCAACTTCCTGTTTCATGGTGAAACATCTCGATCCCTGTGCCACCAGGGCAACACCATTTGATGAAATATCTTAAGATCATCGAGGTCTTAAGTCTTTTCTGAACACATTTGAGGTGGATCCGCTAGGAGGAGTAAATTAAAGTGTAAAACATGAATTTCCTGTTACCAGTAGGTGGTGCTATGACTATAATTGAACAGTGGCATATATCAATGTCTTTAGGCCAGGACCCTTATTAAAGATGCTCGGTTAGGGGCACATTTGACCATATGAAGTGGATTAAAAAAAAAAAAAAAAACTCTTTCTTTTTTGTGGTGGAAGTTTCATGCCTGACCTCGGACACACCAAGGTCTTCAAATTGCTTGATATGATTAATTCTCTGTAAGCAGTTTGGTAACACCTGAAAATGGCAAAAACTGCACAAAAAATTGACCAGTAAATTCAAATGGGATGCCGCCCTGTTGAGTGAAGGGTATGGCTCCCTGAGGCTTTTTTGTATGTCTTGGGATGTTCCACGAACTTAATGAATTTCATATAGGAATACGAAATATATTGCAAGAGCTCATTAAAAATTTTTAGGGGGTGATATCGAGAACTATTTGAAAACCCATGTGCAAGTCCCGTATCAGATGTAGATTTTCGACACCTCTGATTCATGGGCCATGTTTCTCGAGTTTTTGAGCATCGGTTCTAAAAATGACTGAGCGGGGAATACATGATCTTCAACCAGAATCACTAATGCCAACCCACTTTTAAAGGCAAACTAATAGAATAAAATGATCAACTGTGTCAAATGCTCAACCAAGCATTTGACATAGTTTGAAACATTGTTAATGTTTAAATTTTTGTTTTGTCTTTCTTCAAATGTCACTATACCAGTAATGTTGCTTATTTCTCCCTCTGCACATCGGAAACAGTCATAGCAGCAGACAGGCTTTCCTTTCTGCAGAACCTTGCGAGTTCCTGGGGGACATTTCTCACTGCAAACTGACAGAGGCACCTGTATGAACACAACACATACGAAAAAAGTGTGGGGGCATTTTCTTTGGCAAGGTGCTGGCTTTGCAAGCATCTACGATTAGTTTCGATGCCTCTAAATCAAACATTATGACACAGTAACAACTAATGATCAACTAAACTTTCATCAACAATTGCATTGATCATTTGGTAGGCTACCTGTTGTGAGTTTTGTGCCCAAATTAAAGACTTATTTTGCAGATTCATCTGTTTGTCTGCAGGTAAAGATGCATCATGAAGACCAACTGTCACAAAGTCCACAATGCCATTTTCTGTTGGCTGCCAGTTTATAATTTCATACTTTGCTGCTGGGTCTCCATTCTCATTGAAGTAAACCTCATCTCCTTCCTTTGTTTTGAACTGAATCTTTTTTATGCGCTGTAAAACCTAAGAAGATATGCAGCAATACAGATCAATATGTGACAAACTTTTCTTTGGCTCTGTTGTCTCAACAGCATGATAGACAGACTGCAACAATTTATTTATCCAAATTGAAACAATTTTCTTTGTTAACATGACTTAAAAAAAAAAAAAAAAACAAGTCTGTGGTGTTCAACTCACCGTGAATGAATCGAGCTGCACCTTGTTGTTACATGTTTTATTGCAGCTGAGGATACCATGAAGTGCATGGGCCACAGCATACACTCCTTTATAGACGTTGTAAAAGATAGGCATGAGTGACATATCAGTGAAGCTGTTTTGTACTCCAGTCACATCTTCATGTCCAGTACATTCACTCTGATTCACTGCTGATGACTTTGACTGCTTGAACTTACAGTTAAATAATTTCTCCCAAAACTTTGTAAACAGTTTGTTCCTAGATGCCTTGAGCGGCTTCACGTCCAACATGAACTCTCTCATGCCACTGACATGTGCTTTGGGGATGGACAGGCCTATGGCACCATCCAAAATGTGATGTCTATCCATGGCTGCGGTGTGGGAATCAAAGATCCAGGCCTCAGTGCCTACCCACTGATACCCAGTCAAATTGTGGAGAAACAGCTCGTGTATTATCACATACAACTCCGTGGGGGAGAGGAACGTGACAATGACCTTGGAAGTGGAAGCTTTGATAATTTCAACTATCTTTTGTATTTTGTCTGGTGGATCTGTTCTAAAGAAAGACACAGAGTACTCCAGACAGATGCCGAGCTGCTGGGCTGTTTCTGTGAATGTGGCCATGCCATTATTGCCATAATCATCATTTGTTCTAATGGCTCCAACCCAAGTCCACCCAAAGTGCTTGACCAACTGGGCCAGGGCTCTGCTCTGGTAGTAGTCACTGGGTATTGTTCTGAGGAAGGATGGGTACTTGGTTTTATCACTGAGACAAGCACAAGTAGCAAAGTGGCTGATCTGAAGAGGAAAAGAAAAAAAGAAATAACATCCCGAGATGAATTTGTGAATCTTACATTTACATATTCTTTTACAATCCCTTTCGCTCTGACCATCTTGAAGAATTACAGACTAAGGAATATTTTTCACAAATATGTAATTTCTACCAATCATACCCACCAGTGGGATATGAAAGGGTCCGATGACAGTTGCTATAGCCATGCAAGGAGAGGAGAAAGTCTCTCCCATAATGGCCTGTACTTGGGCAGGTCTGGTACATGGTGCCTCAGAGAGTGCAGATACCAGTTCATTACCATTAGCCAAGGCCAGTGCCACCTTCACACTTCTGGCAATGAAGACACAAGCATCATAGATCTTATAGCCCAGAGAGATGCCAGGCAGTAGGTCAGTGCTGTTATTAATCTCCTCTATAGCAAAGAGCATAGCCTGAGCAAACTGGAACCCCCTGAAATTCAAACTTGGTGCCAACACAAACAGATGAAATTGCAGCAAATTTGTCCTTAAAATGGAAACAATGCCAAAGTTCTTGAAAACATTTGATGATATTTTTATGTATACCAAGGACTATTTATTGTTTTAACAATCAGTTTCATCATCTTCATCTTTGTACTCACAGCCTTTTTGATAATTGAAATCAACATTTTTAGAATTTCATAATTTACCTGGTGCACTGCATTGGCAGTGGTTTGTGCATGTAGGTATCCTGTCTGTGTTCCCACTTGTTGTGGAAAGAGAAGATTCCCCCCAACAATATGTCCCCATCCTTAGATAGCTGGGGACTCTCAGGATCCCCTCTCCGCCTGCACACCAGCTCCTCAGCCTGAGAGAATGACACCACCAACAACAGCTGTAAGAGTGCCCAACCCTTCTCTGGCCACCTCTGTGTGGACGTCATACTGTCTAAGAGGGCTAAACCACCGGGTGGCATCACACATACAGTAATAGAAATCAAAACCTTGCACTGGTATATATACATTTTGGAGCACCATAAAATTAATAATTAAATATTGAGTTTTGTTTTCTCTCAAATGCAGGCATGTTGATAGAAGGGAGGTGCTCAAAGAAAAAAAAGAGCTTGTGGTCTGACCTTATTTCATACATTTTTACTGTATATTCAATTGTGCTGTACACAAAGTTTCTCGTGTTGAATTTATATTTTATGATTCTGGAAGCTTAATTTGCAATTGAATATATCAACACAATTCAGGTACTGTAAAATACTGCAGTTTGATGTAAAGCTGAGAAAAAATATTTATTAGGTCCACTGCAAGGCCACAACAGTTCAGTCTTGGTAAAAATTGATTAATTGTTTGTTTCTTTTTGCTGTTTTATATTTTTCGACCACTTGGGGGCAGTGTAACAAGCTGTAATCACAACATCATCACCTTAATAACACTGATCTGGTTATCAAGTAAGCAATTACATGTGTTTGATTGTCAGTCAGACACAGAGAAATATTAGTAATGATTGTGAGTAGTTTTTTTGTCCATCTGATGAATGCAAGTCTAATATTTGCTCTTCTTTTTGTTCTTTTGGTCTCTAAGAACTCTTCAGATGTGAAAAGCTGTACTCTGTTCACCAGCTTGTTGCAAATGTTTTTGATCATCAACTGCGTTGATTTTTGTAATTATGTGCTTGTTCTGAATTTGATGCCAGCAACACTTTTCGAGCAAGTTGGGACGGGGCAACAAAAGACTATGAAAGTTGTGGAATACCTCTTTGGAACATCCCACAGGTATGATACCAGGTGAAAGTATCATGATTGGGTATGAGAGGGGCATCTTCTGAAGGCTCAGTCGTTCACAAGCAAGAATGGTTCACCCATTTGTTAAACAGATTTTTGTTTACTACATGGGTTTGGGAAAACTTCATAAAACAGTCTGTTTGTGAAAGATTGCATTCTGTGTTCATTTACATATCACACCATATTGTCGGGTGGGTTGTATATCTTTATGTTAGTGTCTCAAATATCATTCAAAACATCAAATGACTCACAAAAAATGTGCCTCCAACAACAAAGTTGCCATCTTTGGATGGTGCCTGGTTGAATGAGCCCTGCATTTGGCGCACAGAGTTTCCCTTCTTGAACCACGAGCTACAGTTGCATAGCTGTGCTCTGCTCTTTCGGAAACAAATCAGCTGTGAAGCTCATGGCAGGGCTTTATACACGTCTAAGGAGATAGCTGTCATTGTTGAGCTCAAGCCTCATGAGACAAGAGGAAACTAAACAAACAAACATTAAATGACGTGTGTCCAAACTTTTTATGGTCACTAAGTACTAATGAATGCACATGTCCAGTGCCTAATTTCTTCTTAAATTCACAACATTTAACACAGTTTAGAAGCTGGAATCAAAGAGGAAATCCCATAGTTTCGCAGACAGACATCTGTGCTTTATTACTTTTTACATTGTAAATTAATCATTGGTGACATCAAAACTATGAAATAACATGTGGAATTAGGGGGTGAACAGTAAAGAGTAAACAACGGAAAATATATTTTAGATTCTTCAAAGTAGCCTCCTTTTGCTTTCTACACTTTTCTCTCTATGGTTGAATGGCTGCATTAAAGAAATGCAAATGAGGGAGACTAACAAGGAGAAGAGAATTGCTTGGGCTGTGAAACACAAGGAATGGACATCTGAGTCTGAATCTGGGATTTTTGATTCCAACCACTGTGTCTTTATGAGACGCACAGAAGCTAAACAGATATGAATGTGTGGTTCCCTTCACGAAGCACGGAGGAGGAGTGATGGTGTGGGGGTGCTTTGTTGGTGACAATGTTCATAATTCAATGCAAACTTTACCAATGGCTACAGCAACATCCTGTAGCATCATGTCGTCCCAAATGGTTTGCACCGAGTTTGGACTGTCAGTTGTTTTTAAACAGGACAATAACCCAAACCACATTTTCAGGTTGTGTGAGGGCTATTTGACCAAGACGGAGAGTGATGGAGTGCTGCATCACTTGACACATGACCTGGCCTCCACAATCACCAAGCCTGAACCAAATGAGATGGTTTGGCATGAGCTGGACAGCATATCTGAAAACTAAGACTGCTGGTGAACTATTCCGGCTCACATCAATACAAATGTTGGCAACACTGAAGAATCTAAAGTATAAAAAATATTTAGCTTGGCTTACACTTTACTGTTTACCACTTGATTCCATTGGTGTTGTGTAATAATGTTGATGTCCACCGTGTTCATTGATGAAGCAGGAAGTAATAAAAATAAAGAAGAACAATTCAAAGGGTACTGTATATTGGTTGATATGAGTGTATATTATGTTGCATTAAATAGGGTAATCTCAAAATGATATACAATGGAAAATACAACAGTAAAACAATGCAAGTCCTGAGTGAAGTGAAGGTCGATATCTACTCAACAGTCTTTTAAACGAATTATTGGGTGCAAATTATGATTACTCTTGCCAACATATTATTTAAGTTTTCAGAATGATTTTGGTGGTACCTTCCCCATCATATTCTTTTTTGTATTCTTCTCTGGTTTCAGTAGGATAATATAACATTTTGGCATAAAAATACAAATCAACAGTCCAAAACTTGAAGCCAGAATAGCAAACACCTCCACAGCAACACTGAACTTCCCAGGAGAGCTGACATACGCTGGGATGAAAGTGATCCATACTGCACAGAATATCAACATGCTGAAGGTGATAAATTTGGCTTCATTGAAATTGTCAGGCAGTTTCCGAGCCAGAAAAGCAAGAATGAAACATAACATGGCCAGAAGTCCTATGTACCCAAGTACAGCCCAAAAGCCAACAGCTGAGCCCAGAGCACACTCCAAGATGATTTTGTCCTTAAATTCCTTAAAATTCTTAAATGGGAAAGGAGGAGAAATTGTCAACCAGAGGATACATATGACAACTTGTATAAGAGTGAAACCCAGAACGCTGAGTTTCTGCTGTGCAGGCCCAAACCATTTCATCACATTACTACCTGGAAGTGTGGCCCTGAAGGCCATTAACACCACGATTGTTTTCCCCAGAACACAAGAGATGCAGAGGACAAAGGTGATGCCGAATGCTGTGTGTCGCAGCATGCAGGACCACTCAGAGGGCCGGCCGATGAAGGTCAGAGAGCACAGGAAACACAGAGTCAAGGAGAAGAGCAGCAGGAAGCTCAGCTCAGAGTTGTTGGCCCTGACAATAGGAGTCTGTCTGTATCTGAAGAAAATGAACGCCACAACAGCAGTCATAAATGTTCCAGAGAGGGAGGCTGCAGTGAGCAGTGCTCCCATGCTCTCTTCATATGACAGAAACTCTGCCTCCTTCTTTACACAGGCATCTCTTCTCTCATTTGACCAGAACTCAGGGTCACATCTCACACATGTGATGGAATCTGAAAAATAATATTAAAGTAGGTGTGAAACTTTCTCAGTACATTTGGTTATTTCATATCTATGTTGGATCTTTTCTGTACCTACAAGACACATATTTACCAAATAATACATGGACAACCTTACAACAAGGTATCATCATGTATGATTTGGATCCTTATGAAGATGAATTATTCTTTTTTTATTTTTTTATTTCATAATACCGAACAATACCTTTTACTCTCTCTATATTTATCTATCTGTCTGTATACGTCAAAATATCATGCTGCTACATTTTTCAAATGTTAAACGCAATTTTATTTAAACCTCAGCTACACTCAGATACCATGAAAAGCTGAGAAAATTTTCTCATCATTTGAGTGTGCAGACCCTTCAAACATAATTCTTCTGACTTTTAATGTTAGCTTTTTTTTAATAGTTTTATCACAACATTTATTTCAGAAAGTTTTACATTACAATCAAACATTTCTGACCTTTTGAGTCATAGTTGCTGTACCAAATAGGACACACTGGTGCAGACAATGCATAACAAAATCCCTCCCTTCTCTCACCGTGGATGTGATTTAAGAACTCTGAGAATAAATGAGCTGAAAACAATACAGACTGTCCTAATCTTTCCTATTATTTAAATACACTTGAGTTAAATCAATTTTTTTACATTATGGATTTAATCTAGAAATGCATCTTCCAAATAAATTTGTAAAGCTCATTTTGAACTTATGCTTCAGTGTTTATTTAGGATATTCATTCTCTGATGTATTCTTTTTTGATGGAATCATATTGATTTTCATTTGTCTTGAAAGACTTAATTGAAATTTCCATGTGAACATGACGACTTTGAGATTTTTGTCTTGTTTTGTTTTGTCATTCATTGAATTTAACTCAACCTGTAATGTTGCTTATTTCTCCCTCTGCACATCTTAAACAGTCATAGCAGCAGACAGGCTTTCCTTTCTGCAGAACCTTGCGAGTTCCTGGGGGACATTTCTCACTGCAAACTGACAGAGGCACCTGCATGAACACAACCGACAATGAGAAAAACATGGTGTTTTCTTTGCAACCATCTTTTATTAATGTAGATGCAGCAAAACAAAATTATCCAGTGACAATAATGACTAACTTATATAATTATAACCATCAAAATCAATTACATTGATCACATGGTAGCTTACCATCTTTGAGTTTTGTGCCCAAATTAATGACTTATTTTGCAGATTTAACTGTCTGTCTGCAGGCAAAGATGCATCATGAAGACCAACCGGGACAAAGTCCACAATGCCATTTTCTGTTGGCTGCCAGTTTATAATTTCATACTTTGCTGCTGGGTCTCCATTCTCATTGAAGTAAACATCATCTCCTTCCTTAGTTTTGAACTGAATCCTTCTTATGTGTTGTAAAATCTAAGAAGATATGCAGCAGTGTAGATCATTATCTGACAAACATTTTATGGCTCTATTGCCTCAACTGCATGATAGACAGACTGCAATTTATTCATCAAAATTTATACCATTTTCTGTGTTTATTTGACATAATGTAAAAACTATAGGTCAGGTTTTTGGTGTTTAACTTACCGTGAATGAATCGAGCTGCACCTTGTTGTTACATGTTTTATTGCAGCTGAGGATACCATGAAGTGCATGGGCCACAGCATACACTCCTTTATAGACGTTGTAAAAGATAGGCATGAGTGACATATCAGTGAAGCTGTTTTGTACTTCAGTCAGATCTTCATGTCCAGTACATTCACTCTGATTCACTGCTGATGACTTTGACTGCTTGAACTTGCAATTAAATAATGTCTCCCAAAACTCTTTAAAAATTTCATTACTAGATGCCTTGAGCAGCTTCACATCCAACATGAAATCTCTCATGCCACTGACATGTGCTTTGGGGATGAACAGGCCTATGGCACCATCCAGAATGTGATGTCTATCCATGGCTGCAGTGTGGGAATCAAAGATCCAGCTCTCACTGCCTACCCACTGATACCCAGTCAAGTTATGGTGAGACAATGCATGTATCAGCACATCCATATCCATGTGGGAGAGGAAAGCAACAATCACCTTGGAAGTGGAAGCCTTGATGATGTCAACTATCTTTTGTATTTTGTCTGGTGGATCTGTTCTAAAGAAAGACACAGAGTACTCCAGACAGATGCCGAGCTGCTGGGCTGTTTCTGTGAATGTGGCCATGCCATTATTGCCGTAATCATCATTTGTTCTAATGGCTCCAACCCAAGTCCACCCGAAGTGCTTGACCAACTGGGCCAGGGCTCTGCTCTGGTAGTAGTCACTGGGTATTGTTCTGAGGAAGGATGGGTACTTGGTTTTATCACTGAGACAAGCACAAGTAGCAAAGTGGCTGATCTAAAGGGGAAAAAATGACATCCTGAGATAACAACGTTTACACAGTGTATTACAATTATTTGAAACCCCCTTTTTCTATGACCAGCTGGAAAAATGACAGAATAATCTTTTTTTCACAGATATCATTTCATTTCTACCAATCTTACCCACCAGTGGGATATTAAAGGGTCCAATGACAGTGGCTATAGCCATGCAAGGAGAGGAAGAGGTCTCCCCCATAATGGCCTGTACTTGGGCAGGTCTGGTACATGGTGCCTCAGAGGGTGAAGATACAACTTCATTACCATTAGCCAAAGCCAGTGCCACTCGTACTCCTCTCGAAATGGACCCACAGACATCATAGATCTTATAGCCCAGAGAGATGCCAGGCAGTAGATCAGTGCTGTTATTAATCTCTTCTATAGCAAAGAGCATAGCCTGAGCAAACTGGAACTCTCTGAAATTCAAACTTAATGCAGACAGTTATAAATAGTTAGATTGCAAACAATTTGTATTTGAGGAAGACACAATCGTAAATGACAGCATTTGATGGTATTAATACACATGACAAAGGAAATGTTGAATGCTCCCCTTGATTACCTTTTTTTTAAAACTCTATTTAACTGTACTTACTTCCTTTGAGATATTTTAAATATATGTTGATTTCTAGGATATAATTTACCTGATGCATTGCAGTGGCAGTGGTTTGTGCATGTAGGTGTCTGATCTCTCTTTCCAGCTGCTGTGTAAAGAGAAGATTCCCCCCAACAAAATGTCTCCATCCTTAGATAGCTGGGGGCTCTCGGGATCCCCTCTCCGCCTGCACACCGGCTCCTCAGCCTGAGAGAAAGACACCACCAACAACAGCTGTAAGAGCGCCCAACCCTGCTCTGGCCACCTCTGTGTGGATGTCATACTGTCTAAGAGAGCTAAACCACTGGGTGGCATCACATGTACCTTTATGTAAATCAAAAGCTTGAACTGGTATTTATGCACTTTGGAACAGCACAAAAAAAATATGAACAGAAGGAGGTATCATGTGGGGCGGGGGGCAAACAGAGAAAGAGGTTTGGACCTTTGTATATTTTAAATATATTACGGTATATTCCAAATAGCTGTATTAAATTCTGCTGTAAAACAGGTTTCACTCTTCAGCATCCTTATTTGTTCATATTTACAATTGCAATTTTAAATTTACACTCCTTTGCACCAACTTGTGGTAGCTTGTCATAAAAACTGTGATCACTGGAAAGTGTTTTCTCAGTGGTCAGTTCAGGTCATGTGAGGTTGGAAGACAGCAAGGAAAATCTATTGTGCAAGAATTTTTCAATGTGATCAAACAGAAAGCTCCTCTCTCTTTTTTCTTTCTTGGAGAACCTTTGCTTGTCAATATTGTTACTTTTTCTGTGTTTTGTGCAAAATGTGTTATTTGGAATACATATAACATACCTGCTACATTGCAACAATTTCCATTTCTCTTTCATTTGTTATTTTCTTTCTTTGTATGTTGTATGAGTGTCGTTGAAGAACAAGAATTTCGTTGCTATTGAGTGCTTCAACGTGGTTGACATGTTGTGAATTCTGTCATGCTGTCTGGTAACTCTTGATGGACAGAATACTGCAATTGTGCAATTGAACCCAAATCATTCCCCTGTTTGATTGCCAATTGCAAACAGGTGTGCTTCAAGCCACTATATAAGGCCCTCATCTGCCTGCCATTTGTTCCTGAGAATTGTGTTGTGTTGATCTGTTTGTATTTCCATTTGCTTTCAAAAGCTTAAAATGACAAATAAGCACTTGGGACTTAAAACTTATAAAATTCAAATGGCTTTTGGCAATTACATATGTTAGCTTACTTGCACATCAAACAAACACGCAGCACTATAAGTATTAATTTGAAGTTGTTTGTGTTTTGCTGATGAATCAAAGTCTCACATTCACTCTCTTTTTAGCTCATATTTGGTGTCTATCAGCTCAACAATGTACCTCTGCTCTTTAGGTCAGACCAATCAGCTCATGGCAGGGCTTTTTACATTGTTGCATAAATGCTTTAGGCATTAAAACTACATAGCATTGACAAATTATTTGGAAAAAAGGGCACCACCCTCAGAAAAGGGAAAATTATAGTCGATTCAATCCTGGCCTTGTAGACAATACAATACTTGATACACACAAACCACATAATCAGCTTCTCTCCAAATTAAATTTTTATTGAGCTACTAATTAAACACACAGCTAATAACTACTGACCTTAGAAATTAATGAATAAATGCAGTAATGAATGAAGCAAGGGCATAGTGATTCCACCGTATACCAGATTAAGAAGTGACTGATGTCTTGGTAATGATATCAGGGTCATGTGGCCAAAGAGATGAAGAATAGAGGACTGGACAGGGGCAGAGTAGGAGCCCACAGGCGGGCAGCCTGGGGGCTGGACAGGAGGGCAGAGCAGGTCTGGAGGATAAGCATAAGGACAGCCAAGAGGTCGGGGTCACAGCTGGAAACTGAGCAGAGAGTCAAGACAGTATTGCAGTATTCTGTCCATCGAGAGTTACCATCCAGACAGCATGACAGAATTCACAACATGTCAACCACGTTGAAGCACTTGTTGGCAACGGAATTCTTGGACAGCCAGGCAGTAGGCTGGCAATGAAGGTGGAACCATTCTGGAGGTTGGGTTGCAGGCCATCAGAAAAGGCAGAAGCCCCCTGGAGGTTGGGCTTGAGGCTGGCAACAAGGGCAGAACCCTTTTGGAAGTCACACTGGAGGCCAGCAATGTAGGGCAGCAGGGCTGGAGGCCTGTGACTGAGAAACTGTCAGGGGAGCTGGTGAAGCCGGGGACATGGGAGGCTAATGAAACACCACAGTGGACTGCTGCAGTTCTTTAGCATGACACTAGACACATGGGAAAAATACAGCACTGTAGTACAAGTCTGGCAAAAAAGTAAAGATCTGTCTACCTGACAGTCTGGTTAACAAATTATTACATAAAACTTTTAGTGGCACTAAAATACCTTTACCACCATATTATTTTAAGTGTTCAGGAAGATTTTGGTGGCCCCTTCCCCATCATGTTCTTTTTTGTATTCTTCTCTGGTTTCAGTAGGATAATATAACATTTTGGAATAAAAATACAAATGAGTAGTCCAAAACTTGAAGCCAGAATAGCAAATATCTCCACAGCAACACTGAACTTCCCAGGAGAGCTGACATACGCTGGGATGAAAGTGATCCATACTGCGCAGAATATCAACATGCTGAAGGTGATAAATTTGGCTTCATTGAAATTGTCAGGCAGTTTCCGAGCCAGAAAAGCAAGAATGAAACATAACATGGCCAGAAGTCCTATGTACCCAAGTACAGCCCAAAAGCCAACAGATGAGCCCAGAGCACACTCCAAGATGATTTTGTCCTTAAATTCCTTAAAATTTTTAAATGGAAAAGGAGGAGAAATTGTCAACCAGAGGACACATATGACAACTTGTATAAAAGTGAAACCCAGAACGCTGAGTTTCTGCTGTGCCGGCCCAAACCATTTCATCACATTACTACCTGGAAGTGTGGCCCTGAAGGCCATTAACACCACGATTGTTTTCCCCAGAACACAAGAGATGCAGAGGACAAAGGTGATGCCGAATGCTGTGTGTCGCAGCATGCAGGACCACTCAGAGGGCCGGCCGATGAAGGTCAGAGAGCACAGGAAACACAGAGTCAAGGAGAAGAGCAGCAGGAAGCTCAGCTCAGAGTTGTTGGCCCTGACAATAGGAGTATGTCTGTATCTGAAGAAAATGAACGCCACAACAGCAGTCATAAATGTTCCAAACACAGAGGTCGCAGTGAGCAGTGCTCCCATAATCTCTTCATATGACAGAAAAACTGCCTCCTTCTTTACACAGGCATCTCTTCTCTCATTTGACCAGAACTCAGGTTGGCATCGGACACAGGTGACAGAATCTGAAAAAAATAGTTAGAATCATAATAATTAAAGCAGGTGTTAGACTTCCTCAGTACTATTTGTCTTGTTTTGTGTTTATGTTGGATTGTTTCTATGCCTACAAGACACATAATTATTCATTTGGAATCTTTTGTTTTTTCTGAATTACTATGCCTTTATATATAACATCTTGAAAGGTATCATCTTCTTGTATTTTTCAAATTTCTATCTTCCATGCTCTAACAAAATTATGACATACATTCTCTGTCGTATCAGTCCACTCTGTTACATATTCCATGTGTGCGGGGTAATTCTTTAAGACCCCTGTGAGGAGATAGTGCAGCCCACCAGCAAGACCAACCCAAGGATTACAGATAAGGCCTGTGTGAGACTGAACCTGTGAAAGGAGTGAGCACTCAGGTCAGCCAGCAAGTAACTCAGGGAGGCAGCCAAATGGTGGAGAATCTGTAGCCTGCACGGCCTAGTCGTCTACCAATGAATTACACTTCTGAGTTCCCGCTCGCTGGAGACAGCAGGTCCCTCCAATTGCAGGAGGTCCCATGGCGTTCCATCCAAGAGAGATAGAACTGCTGAAAACCATGGCATGTGGGGCCAAAGAGGAGCCACCAAAATCATTTCACCCTATCACCTGAAGAGTGAACAGAGAGATGGCATGAAGCAGACCCCGAGGCTGCAGTTGTGCCTGAGCATCCCACCCCAGAAGCGAATTGTGGTTTCTCAGGGACAAGAGTCAACAGTTCGTCAGTTGCAAAGTGGACAGGTCAACTTCTTTACCTCTACCAGTCGGGGATGGAGTCTCCATCCTCTTGAGTTGATATCCAATGCCATGTTCAACAACCCGAGTCCATGTATAGCTTGAGAGAGCACTCCTTTTTGTTAGATTGACTGAGTTCCTATATGAATTCTGTGAAACCTCTGAATAAACCATACCTTGGTCTAGTGGGACCCTTGTTGACAAAAGCCCAAGCTCAGCAGGCCCTTTTGGACAGGTCACAAGTACAGGAAGGCAAGGAGGACTACTTATACTATGGCTGTCATTAAGCCCTCGAAGGCCTCGAAGGACAGCTGCCTCTCTGGATTCAGAACAATGGTGTCCCTATTGGAATCCTGGACTGTGTCCAGAAATGTTGTCCCCTGGAATGGCTTGAGCTCTCTAGTGTCCCTAACCTCAGCCTTCACTACATACTTCAGCTGGACGCACCCAGCACCTATTACAGAGCTCTGTTTGTGGACTTCAGTTCAACCTTGAACACTATCCTCTGCACGGCAAACTGCTGCAGCCCATCTGCAAGTGGATTACAGACTTTCTAACCAACAAGAAGCAACTGGTGCTCACCAGCTCTCGACACAAATATCGAAGCTCCACAAAGTTGCGTCCTCTCCCCGTATCTGTTCACTCTGCACATCATCTGCCCCTCCCACCACCCTTCCATCAAGCTGAAACCACTGTCCAAGGCCTCATCAAGGACAATGATGAGTTGGCCTGCAGGGACATTGTGCCACAGTTGGCAGCATGGTAAACAGATAATAACCTGGAGCTTAGTATCAGGAAAACAATGCAGATGGTCATGGACTTCTGGGAAAACCCATCTTCACATCCCCCACGACTCATCAACAATGCAGCTGCAAAGGTGGTGGAGTCTGTCACCACAATCACTAGCAACCTGAAATGGGGGACAAGCAAGCTCACCAGAAGATGTTACTCCTCAGACTGCTCCTCATCTCAAAAATTTGCACCCTGTTCTACAGAGCCACCATTGAAAATATCTTCACCTCCTCTATCACTGTGTGCTGCTCCAAAGTGGCAGACCAATCCCACCTGGTTCACAGTTCAGCTTTATTCTGGCCACAGGTTCGATCCCCTCAGCACCAGGACCACCAGACACCTGAATAGTTTTCCCTAAAGCCATCACTCTCCTAGCTTCCTCCCTTATCCCCCATCTGCCACACATTCAAGCCAATGCCCCCCACCCCGCACACAGAGACGCCCCCATACACACACACACACACACACATACATGCAGGCATGAACGCATGCATGCACACACACTTACACTGTTTGTGACAGTACAACCCCCAACTATGGACCATTTAATGCATTAAATAATTGCTAGGACTGTACAAATGATATTTCAGCATACATGTATCTACTGTATTATTCCTAACTTACAAACTAATGCCAAATCATTTAGGTAGCATAGCGTAGCATACAAAATATGCTATTCTCTACGGTATATAAGCTTTCTTCGTAACTTTCTTTAACTTTTTAACTTGATCTTTTAACTTTTAATGTTTATGTGTTTACTGTGGTCCATCACAAAGTCAAAATCCTGTGAACATTGTACATTTGGCAAATAAAGCAATTGTGAGTCTGATGTAATCATATTGATTTTTGGTTAAGTAACCACTATATCTGCAGGAATTTCCCACATATTTTTTTAAAATAAAGATTACAAATCTACAGTGAAGATGATAGCTTTTATACTTTTGTTTTGCAATTAATATTACTACACCTGTGAGGTTGCTGATTTCCCCTTCTGCACATCTTAAACAGTCATAGCAGCAGACAGGCTTCCCTTTCTGCAGAACCTTGCGAGTTCCTGGTGGACATGTCTCACTGCAAACTGACAGAGGCACCTGCATGAACAAAACGACTGTGAGAGACTGAAAGGAGTTATCTTTTGCAAGCATATCTGATCAAATTTGATGCATTGAAACTAAACATTCAACCACAGTAACAACAACTAATACCTCATATGACTACAGCAATTCCAATATTCTTCAGCTTACCTGTTGTGAGTTTTGTGCCCAAATTAGAGACTTATTTTGCAGATTCAGCTGTTTGTCTGCAGGTAAAGATGCATCATGAAGACCAACTGTGACAAAGTCCACAATGCCATTTTCTGTTGGCTGCCAGTTTATAATTTCATATTTTGCTGCTGGGTCTCCATTCTCATTGAAGTAAACATCATCTCCTTCCTTTGTTTTGAACTGAATCTTTCTTATGTGCTTTAATATCTAAGAAGATATGCAGCAATTCAGATCATTATCTGACAAACATTTTGTAGGTCTCAACAGAATGATAGACAGACTGCACCAATTTATGTTTTAAAATTTAAACCATTTTCTTTGTGAATGTGACTTAATATAAAAACCAGTCTTTGGTGTTCAACTCACCGTGAGTGAATCCAGCTGCACCTTGTTGTTACATGTTTTATTGCAGCTGAGAATACCATGAAGTGCATGGGCCGCAGCATACACTCCTTTATAGATATTGTAAAAGATAGGCATGAGTGACATATCAGTGAAGCTGTTTTGTACTCCAGTCAGATCTTCATGTCCAGTACATTCACTCTGATTCACTGCTGATGACTTTGGCTGCTTGAACTTGCAGTGAAATAATGTCTCCCAAAACTCTGTAAACAATTCGTTACTGGATGAATTGAGCGGCTTCACATCCAACATGAACCCTCTCATGCCACTGACATGTGCTTTGGGGATGGACAGGCCTATGGCACCATCCAGAATGTGATGTCTATCCATGGCTGCAGTTTGGGAATCAAAGATCCAGGCCTCAGTGCCTACCCACTGATACCCAGTCAAGTTATGAAGAGACAGCTCGTGTATTAATATATCTATATCCATGTGAGAGAGGAAAGTGACAATCACCTTGGAAGTGGAAGCTTTGATAATTTCAACTATCTTTTGTATTTTGTCTGGTGGATCTGTTCTAAAGAAAGACACAGAGTACTCCAGACAGATGCCGAGCTGCTGGGCTGTTTCTGTAAATATGGCCATGCCATTATTGCCATAATCATCATTTGTTCTAATGGCTCCAACCCAAGTCCACCCAAAGTGCTTGACCAACTGGGCCAGGGCTCTGCTCTGGTAGTAGTCACTGGGTATTGTTCTGAGGAAGGATGGGTACTTGGTTTTATCACTGAGGCAAGCACAAGTGGCAAAGTGGCTGATCTACAAGGACAAAAATATATATATATATATATAACAAGATAAAAAGGTGAAGTATATATTCATGCGCAGCACAACAATTGTTGTAAAAACCATTTACACACATAATAATAACTACTTTCCACAAATGGAATTTAATTTCTACCAATCTTACCCACCAGTGGGATATTAAAGGGTCCGATGACAGTAGCTATAGCCATGCAAGGAGACGAAGAGGTCTCCCCCATAATGGCCTGTACTTGGGCAGGTCTGGTACATGGTGTCTCAGAGGGTGAAGATACAACTTCATTACCATTAGCCAAGGCCAGTGCCACCCTCACACCTCTGGAAATGGCGCCACAGACATCATAGATCTTATAGCCCAGAGAGATGCCAGGCAGTAGATCGGTGCTGTTATTAATCTCTTCTATGGCAAAGAGCATAGCCTGAGCATACTGGATCCCTCTGAAATTGAAACTTGATGCGAACATTTGTAAATATTTCAAATTACAAAAGTAAACAAGAGTAAATTAAAGCATTCAATTGTATTAAATCATTCAATAATTAATATTTCTTATTTTTTGCTGTATGTTCAGTTTGTTAACTATTTTTGCACCACTTGTGTGTCTATACTTACTTTACCTTGGATATTGTCATCTAAATACATTTCTACAGCATTATCTACCTGGTGCACTGCAGTGGCAGCGGTTTGTGCATGTAGGTGTCCTGTCTGTCTTTCCAGCTGCTGTGGAAAGAGAAAACTCCCCCCAACATAATGTCTCCATCCTTAGATAGCTGGGGGCTCTCAGGATCCCCTCTCCGCCTGCACACCGGCTCGTCAGCCTGAGAAACAGATGCCACCAACAACAGTTGTAAGAGTGCCCAACCCTGCTCTGACCACCTCTGTGTGGACGTCATACTGTCTAAGAGAGCTAAACCACTGGGTGCATCACACGTCCCTTAATGTAAATCAGAAGCTTGCACTGATATTTATACATTTTGGAGCAGCATGAAAATGGAATAGAACAGTGTTTTTTTTTTTTTTTATGTATCTGTGGATCTGCACAGTCGTGCTAGAGGAAGGAGATTCCTTAACAGTAGAAGTTTTGGTCTTTAATAATATCTTAATTTATATGTTTTCAGTTCAGAATATTCAGTTGGGCTGTGAAAGAGGTTTCCCTTTTTGAGTTATCACATTACAACATTATGGAGGCAGAATTTACACTTAAATCTATCATCATCAAGACAGTCTTCTGATCCCACTGCTCCTATTTTCAGTGTATTGTATTCAATGTAAGATGGTGCCTAACTAATCATCCATTCCTTATTTATGTACAGGGTTTAGCACTCTGACTGTACATGCCATTGTGGACTTCACACTCGCACTACGATCAGCCTTCAATTGGATCTCTTGGTGTCTGTGTTCACAGTATTGGCTTTTTTTGGTTGCTCATAAGTAAGGGAGATAAACCCATGTATACAGATGTGCGATGAATTAAGCAAACAAAAATACTGGTGTATGAGCCAACAAAATGTAGAAACTTGTGATGCTAACTGAGATTCTCTGAATGATCTGTTGTGTTGAAATATCATAGGATTTAAATAAACGGTATGATACGATATTATCACGTTGAAGAGTTTATGATTTTCGGGAACTTTTTTTTTATTGTTATGTAGTTCACTCATGTATGTATGGATGTAAGGTTTTGTACTTTAATGTAAAACCACAGTGAATATTTTGTCATGGCTGAAAGAAAACACAAAAAAGAGTGCACATTTCATGGAAGAGTTAATTTTATTTTAAAGCATTAAAAAATTTAACATGTGGTTCATTCGTGACCTTGGGAACAGATATAATTTCAAAGTTAAAAGGCTTTCTGAGCCTGTTACATGAGAAAGCCTGCCACAACACAGGTTTTATTTGTAACTATCTATTTGTTCCTTTTGTAAACCTTAGTGCAGCTACAGTGTGATCTGAAAATGCATCGTCCCTCAGAAATGACTATATTTAAAGTAGGTCTACCGATGTATAAACTAATTGCAGACAGAAAAAATGTAAAAAAATAAATCTACTGCTGTGATTTAACAAATAACTCAAAGGGCCCTTGGCGTAATTTTACCCATCAAATGTTTCTTTGTATTGTTCTCAGGCTTTAATAAAATTATGTAGCACTTGGGCAAAAAAATACAAAACAGCATTCCATAACTTGATGCCAGAATGGCAAATATCTCGACAGCCACAGTGAACTTCCCAGGAGAGCTGGCATAAGCTGGGATAAAGGTGATCCAGACTGCACAGAATATCAGCATGCTGAACGTTATAAATTTGGCTTCATTGAAATTATCAGGCAGCTTTCGAGCCAAAAAAGCGAGTACGAAACAGAGGACAGCTAAGAGTCCGATGTATCCTAACACAGCCCAGAACCCCACAGGTGATCCAAGGGCACACTCAAGAATGATCTTCTCTTTGTAGAGTTTCATGTTTTTGAAGGGATAGGGAGGGTTGATGGTCAGCCAAAGTATGCAAATTACAACCTGTATGAGAGTGAAAGCCAGAACACTAAGTCTCTGCTGTGCAGGCCCGAACCATTTCATCACATTGCTTCCTGGAAGTGTGGCCCTGAAGGCCATTAACACCACGATTGTTTTCCCCAGAACACAAGAGATGCAGAGGACAAAGGTGATGCCGAACGCTGTGTGTCGCAGCATGCAGGACCACTCAGAGGGCCGGCCGATGAAGGTCAGAGAGCACAGGAAACACAGAGTCAAGGAGAAGAGCAGCAGGAAGCTCAGCTCAGAGTTGTTGGCCCTGACAATAGGAGTCTGCCTGAAGTGAAAAAATATCAGGGCTATAGTCATCGCCAGGCAGGCACCAAAGACAGAAAAGGTGACCAACAGTATACCCATTAATTCCCTGAAGGTGAGGAACTCAATCACTTTCAAGTCACAGTTATTCCTCTCTTCGTTTGACTTGTACTCAGGTGGGCATTTGTCACATTTCACTGCATCTGAAAGCATAAATATGTTTAGGCTGTACAGCACACACATCTTCAGATAGACCAGTAACGTGCTGACAGTGATTTTGCCCAACACAAACATGACCAGTGCTAAAGTAAAGGCTAGGAATCCTGCTGTCTCACTTTTACTGTTGCTGAACTCCCCGTCAGCACAGGTGATGCAATCAAAACAGCAGATGGGCTTGCCCTTGACAAAAGCCCGGCGGGTCCCCGGCAAACAGCTCTCACTGCAAACAGACCTTGGCACCTGCAGTGACATATGGTCATGAAATCAGCAAATTATTACTTTTGGAATTATGTACTTCATGATCAAGATTGTCAACATTCACGTTTTTAATGCTAAAAAAGAATAATGTCAGATTTAAAAAAATCCTACATTTTCTTACCTCAATATTCTCACCTGCCCAGATGGCTCTCACACCTTCTTTCATTTCAAACTGCTGACCCTCAGGCCGGGAGGCATCGTAGTAACCGATGGTCTCAAAGAGTATGTAACCCGTTTCATCGATCTGCCAGTTTACCAGCGCATAACGTGCCACGGGGTCACCCAACTCATCAAAGAACACATTTTCACCAATCTTAGTGGTGAAATTGACCTGTGTTAGGTAGTGCAGCACCTGCAGGGAAACAGTGATGTTGGTATTAAACTACATAATCATTAACATATGCAGCAGTTTTCATTGAGGCACAGCATATTGCTTTTATGTTTACCTGCCATGGTTGTATATTTTCCCTATCAGCACAAGTATTGTTCTCAAAAGGCCCCTGTCCATCTTTGCAATTAAATAGCATGTGCAACGCATGAGCGACGGCATATGTGGCCTTGTAAACATTATTCAGCAGACTGGCATCTGAAACATCTGTGAAGCGTGTGTCTGTGTCCCACAGAGACTCCTTCCCGGTGCAGGCTGTGACTGAACCTTGAGCTTGAGTCTCTGCTTGGGGAGTCGGGGTGCAGCTGAACACTGTCTCCCACAGCTCCACCAGCCCCTGGTCTCCCGGTGTGGTGGAGGGCCTGCTGTTTGCCAAGAACTCCTGAAGTCCAGGAATGTGAGCATTTAGTGCTGCAAAGCCCACTGCCCCCTGGACCACAGCGTAGTTTACTGGAGAGGCAATATAGCGATATGTGATCCAGCCCTCGCTGCCCACCCACTGCAGGCCTGTCACATTCTGAGCATGAAGCTCCTTAATAAGTATGTCAAGGTCTGTGCCATCAGCGAATGCCACTATTACCTTCGAGGTGGATTTCTTAATCATGTCCACCACCTCTAAGAACCACTTCCTGGGATCAGTTCTGTAAATAGCCACTGAGTACTCAACACACACACCTTCCCTTTCTGCTGCTTCCAGGAAAGTTGCCATTCCACCGTTCCCGTAGTCACTATTAGTTCTGATAGCTCCTACCCATGTCCAGCCAAAGTGTTTCACCAGCTTTGCCAGGGCTTGGCTCTGGTAAATGTCACTGGGTATGGTTCTGAAGAAAGAGGGATAGTCTTTTCTGTTGCTAAGACATGCACAAGTGGCTGAATGGCTGATCTGAAACAGAGAAACAACACATTTTCAGATGTCTTAGATGCCTAAAAAGACATTTTCACAAATATTACTGCACATTCAACAACATAAATATACTTAACGGTGGATGTGTGCAGCGAGTGTGCATGCCCCCCCCCAACACTCACCACAGGGATATGGAAGGGTCCCATGGTCCGTGCAATACCTATTGTAGAGGTGGATGTGGTTTCCCCTATGACTGCATGCACATTGGAAAGTTTGTTACAGCTGTCTTCTCCGCTCTCATACCTATTCATCAGGTTTAGCGATGCCCTGATGGACAGAGGGATACTGGGGCAGGAGTCAAAGATCCTGTAACCCAGTGTCACACCTGGCAGCAGCTCTGAGCTGTTGTTGATCTCCTGAATGGCAAACATCATAGTGTACGCGTACTGAAGCTCTCCTGGGTCCAGTCTGAAGAAAGCAGAGGGACCAAACTGAACAATTTGTGAAAAGTAAGAAACTGTGGATACATGAGGATTTCCACCTAAAACATGAAAAAAACACAACACATATTGTCACTGTAAAAAGATTTACACAGCACCCTTCTCTTACCCTTCACACTGGATTGTTCCCGGGTTGACCTGGAGAGCTGGATCAACTGTGACTGGATTCTGATGGAAGGAGAAAATGCCTCCGATATTGATGTCTCCCTCCTTAGAAAATTGAGACTGTTCTTTTGTACCATATGTTTGACACATGGGCTTCCCTCCTCTGATTGCCAGAAGGGAAAGAAGTAGAACATCTGCTATCAGCAGCATGGCTGCTCACCTCTATGTTTACCACCCAAGGCCCAAAGATAATACCTCAACTCTGAGCATTTTATAGGGTTTTCTTTTAACTATCACAAAGCCGTAGGGGCTTGGGTGCACTCTATGTGAATATTGCTTATCTCTCCACCAATTACATTGCTTGTGGTGTGACAGACAGATGGATCGGCCTATTAGAGGGCCTACTACATTTGTTTGTCATCTTTGTTTTTATCATAACTAATTCTACTTTCAGACACCTGAGCCTGCCTTTGTAGATTTCTGAGCTTTTGAGCTTCAAATGTTAATTTCAAGCTAAATGACAAAGAAAACTAACATTTCGGATGCTGGGCAAGAGATATGCTGGAGATAGAGATAGAGATGCTGGAGCAAGAGATGTATGTTTTCATGCAAACATGTGTGTTTCCCTTTCAAATCTTCCATAAGTACTTTGTAAATCTAATGCAAATATTATTATTTCCTTTTAAAGGCATTAAAAAAAAATGCAATTCTTGAAATTCAGTTAGGAATTCAGTTTCAGGGAAGCCAGTGCTCTGAAATTGTTTATTGCATTCAATAGTCTTTACAAAACTGCTCAGAGAAAAAATAAAAAATAAAAATTAGACGTCCAGTGCCTCAGTGCAGTTAGGCACATTGTTTACAATGACCAAATAACTACATGTGAACAAGCTAGTAATCTGTATATTCCTTTATGTCCAAATAATAACATTTTAATAAATGAAAGAACATTTAAATAGCAATATTTAATATTCTGCATACTCCTTTATGGTAAGTTTGACTGGGTTCTCGCCATCATGTGTTTTTTAGTGTTTTGTTCTGGTTTTAACAGTAAAATATAACATTTTGGTGCAAATATACAGAAAAGTAGCCCAAAGCTGGAGGCCAGAATAGCAAATATCTCTACAGCTACAGTGAACTTCCCTGGAGAGCTGACATAAGCTGGGATAAAAGTGACCCAGACTGCACAGAATATCAGCATGCTGAAAGTGATGAATTTGGCTTCATTGAAATTATCCGGCAGCTTTCGAGCCAGAAAAGCAAGGATGTAGCATAGCACAGCCAGGAGTCCTATGTACCCCAAGACAGCCCAGAACCCTACAGGTGAACCTAAATCACACTCTAGAATAATCCTTTCAGTGGCATGAGCAGTATTTTTGTAGGGGGATGGAGGGGCAAGAGTTAACCACACCACGCAAAGTAAAACCTGCAGTAAAGTACAGCTGAGAACACTTGTTCTCTGAAGCGGCGCAGAACACTGAGGGACTGTGTTTGCTGGCCTTTTCGCCTTGAAAGCAATCACCACTGCTATGTTTTTAGCCAAGATACAAGACATGCACAAGGCAAAGGCAATGCCAAAAGCTGTGTGTCGCAGCATGCAGGACCACTCAGTGGGTCGGCCGATGAAGGTGAGAGAGCACAGGAAACACAGAGTCAAGGAGAAGAGCAGCAGGAAGCTCAGCTCAGAGTTACTAGCTTTGACGAGAGGTGTGTGACGAAACTGAAAGAAGATACATGACGCCGCCAGAGTTAAACTTGCTCCGAACAATGAGAAAGCAGTGAGGAGGGCCCCCATGGTTTCTCCATAAGACAGGAACTCGATCACCTTTGGAACGCACTGGCTGTGATCTTCATTTGACCAGTACCCCAGTGGACATGAGGAACACTCTGCAGAATCTGAACGGAAAACATGAAACACTAATATGCTCGAAATTCATTCAGTAAGATGCAAGCTATGAGCTCCAATTTAAATGAGCACTGGCTATATTTAGTGGCTTTGAGGTGAGATACCAGAAAGCATTCATTTTGTGCATAAAAAAACACAATAAATCAGAGTTAGGAAGGCTTCCACTCACTGCTGGAATTGCTGATCTCTCCAGCAGCACAGGCGATGCAGGAGAAACAGCAGATAGGTTTGCCTTTAATCACGGCCTGCCGGAAACCTGGCAGACAACTCTCACTACAGACGGACTGCGGCCTCTGTCACAACACCGCAAGTCATCTGTCATTCATCGGTTATGATAATATCTAATTCAAATACTTAAATTATGGTCACTGGTTTAATCAGCAATTAGGATAATATATAAAAACACTATATATAAAACATACATACACGTCACATTTGTTACCTTTGGGGATTCGGCAGCCCATGTTATGTTTATTCCGTTCATGGTGAACTGCTTCCCACTTGGTAGTGAAGCATCGTAGCTCCCTACAGCCACAAACATGATATCTCCTGCTGGGTTTCTCTGCCAGTTCACCAGCTCATAAGTTGCTGCAGGGTCTCCATTGCCATCAAAATAGACTCTTTCTCCTGACTGAAGAGTGAAATTCACATCTTGGAGGTGTTTTACGACCTTGCAATAGAGAACAGTGGTGAAAAACTTAACTGTATCCAAATTATCTACATAATTCATGAAGACAACGTCTTACCTGTTTTGGCTCAAAATCATCTTTCCAGATGCACGACTGATTCACCACTTCACCACTTTGTCCACATTCTAACATGTTATGCATGGCATGAGCCACAGCATACACAGCCTTATACACATTGTTAGATATCCGTAGCTCTGACACATCTGTGAAAGGATTGTCAATGTCCTGTAGTCTCTCCGAGCCAGAGCACTGGGTCTGACCATGCAGACTGGACTGGAAACTACAACCAAATGTGGCTTCCCAGAACTCTCTCAGCAGATTATTCTGTGGGTCTTGACTTGGGTTCACCTGCAAAAGAAAGTCCCGCAGGCCTGTGATTTTTGTCTTTTTGATAGTGAAGCCCAGAGACCCTGTCAGGATTCCTGAGTAGCTCTTAGTAGCAAGATGACCTGCTGTAATCCAGGACTCACTGCCCACCCACTGCAGCCCTGTCAAGTTCTGTTTCAGAGCTTCCTCAAGCAGAATGTCCATCTCACTCTGGGCGAGGAAGGCCACTAAAACCCTTGCACTGCCGCTTTGGATCACTCTGACCACCCTGGAAACCTGCTCGCTGGGGTCAGTCCTTGAGATGGCCTCTGAGTACTCAATGCAGACCCCCTCCTGACTTGCAGCTGTGATAAATGTTGCAAGGCCATTGTTACCGTAATCATTGTCACTTCTAACCGCCCCAACCCACGTCCAGCCAAAGTGTTTGACCAGTTTTGCCAAGGCTCTGCTCTGATAGTAGTCACTGGGGATGGTTCTGAAGAAGGAGGGGTACTCCTTTCTGTTACTCAGACAAGCACAAGTTGCAAAGTGGCTGATCTGACACAAAAGACAAGGAGGAGAAAAAACATTTCAGTGGCAAGAGACTGATATGTCAGCATTAAGTTACTAAATGGGTACAAAATGTTTATGCAGCATTGGCGTAAAATTAACCATATTAATACCATCTGCTGCTAGTCTACTGGAGGTTTCCAGCAACAGTCGATAGAAAATTGCAGATGCAGCCTTTGTCCATTAAGCCCCAAAGCTTTGGAACACACTACCTGTAGATATCAGGGAAGCCTGACTTTAGCCTTTCGGTAGCTTTGACTTCCTGATACAGGTCTGAAACTTTTGCTCTTTGCCTCGCACTTATGCACTGCTGCACTTATTTTAAAATGTTGTATTTTACTTGATTTTATCAATCATATGTCGTCTTATTTTACCTATACTTACTATATTTTATGCTGTGATTTGATGCTTTATCCATATTTTTTATTTTCATCCTTATTCTACTCTTTTTTAATCTAGATTTTAATATTTCATTGTGTGGTTTTATGCATTTATTTTCATTTTCATCCTTATTATCATTATCAAGTGGGTTTTATTATCCATCTTATTTCACGTTATTTTTTTTATCTGTTTTTATGTGCATTCTGTCTTTTCAACGTGAAGCACTTACTTGGTGCATGTGGTTTATTTCTTGTAAAGCACTTTGCAATTCCTGTATGAAAGGTGCTATACAAATAAATTTTATTGGTAGATTATTGTTATTATTATTACCAGAATTCAGTCTTTGTTGGCAGTCATTGTAAAGTAAGTTGATCGTTAAGACTGGAGTGTCTTTAAGCGTTATCAGGCCTTTTTAGAAAGTAAGTAAATCATTAAATAAGTTTTTTTAAAAAAGGGTAAAAGAGAATTACCACTGGTATTTGGAAAATCCCTGAAATTTGTAGCATCACAATGGTTGAGGAGGACTCAGAGGCTCCAATGATGGCATGAACAGATGACTGGCTGGAGCAGGTTTTTCCCAAACTCCTTTCTTGTCCATTCATTAGACCCATCACAGCTCGCATTGAAGGCAGTGTTGAACCGCAGCTGTCAAACACCTTATAACCAATTGAGATATTAGGCAACAGAGAGCTGCTGTTGTTGATCTCCTCAATGGCAAACATCATTGTTTGGGCAAAACGAAATTCTCTGAAATTTATCCTGAAAAGAGTGAGAACAGTTTCAGACTTTTTGGCTGTTTAGAAACCAACAAACGAGAACAGAGACAACAAGCAGTACCTGGAGCATGTGAGATGTTGTGGAGTATCTGTGAAGGAGAGTGGAGTCTTTGACATTTGGCTATGGATGGAAAAAGCTCCTCCAATAGTGATATCTCCTTCCTTCTGTAACAGAGGAGACTCTGGGCTACCGAGCATTTCACAGAGCAAAGTGTCTTCTTCTGCTCCAAAGGCTCCCATGAAAAGCACAAACAGAAACATCACACAGACGCAGTCACACATCTGGTTCAAACAGACACACGTAAACCTGCACTCTGAGACCAGTTCTTCTATCGCTGAACAAAGCGTGAATCCCCTTTGATGGGCAGAGCTTTTCACTTGTGCGGATGACGATGATGATTGAAGTCATCTTATCGAATCACTGAGTGATGATGTCAGATCGCTTTGCTGTTTGTCAGCAGTTGTAAATAAAATTAAGCAAGCATGCTAACATGCTAATGAGTCTGATTAAATATAGCCAATAAACTGCTGTAATTTTAGACAAGCAGAGTTGAGCCTGACAAGCTTGATTCGTAATATCTTTTTTTTTCATTTTTTACTGACCACAAATATGGTCTATAAATAGCAAATTAGTCAATTTTTCATCCAACCATATTATTTATTTATTTATTTATTTGATCAATTGTTTTGTTTGTTTGTTTTTGTTTTGTTTTTGTTTATTCCTGGTGTGTTCAGAGCAACACAGACTTAATTGTAGTCTTGCTATTGGAAAGAAACCCTGGGAATAAGTGCTAATTAAAATTAAAGAGAGAAGCAGTCATGGATAGTTTTAAATGTTATTTTTATTTATATGAAAAAACAACAACACAGATTAATACTGTACATCTTTAGTTTAATTATAAACCAAAATTTATTGTAAAAGACAATCATCACTGATACCAGTCTTAAAAAAAATGTCAAATTTAAGCAGTTTTCAGTTGTCTGTAGACAACAATATTAATATATAGAATTCAATTCATCATGAAATTATTTAAATAGACTTTAAATGCAAGTCACAATGTTGAATTGACTATGAAAGAAATATTGTTGCTTTGTAACAATTGTCTAGATTTTGATGCAGAAAAAAAAGATTTTTAGGTGTAAATGAATAGTGTTCACAGCCACAAGCTGTTTAATGAAAAAGTTAAAGACATATTGTCATTTCCTTTAGACTGATGTCCAGATTTAATAAGGTTAGATTTTACCCATCATATGTTTCTTTGTGTTTAGTTCAGGCTTGAGCACAATGATAAAGCATTTTGGTACAAATATACAGAAAAGAAGTCCGTAACTGGAGGCTAAAATAGCAAATATCTCCACAGCCACAGTGAACTTCCCAGGAGAGCTGACATACGCTGGGATAAAGGTGATCCAGACTGCGCAGAATATCAGCATGCTGAAGGTGATGAATTTAGCTTCATTGAAATTATCAGGCAGCTTTCGAGCCAAAAAAGCAAGTACGAAACAGAGGACAGCTAAGAGTCCGATGTATCCTAACACAGCCCAGAACCCCACAGGTGATCCGAGACTGCACTCAAGAATGATCTTCTCTTTGTAGAGTTTCATGTTTTTGAAGGGAAAAGGAGGATTTATGGTCAGCCAAAGTATGCAAATTACAACCTGTGCGAGAGTGAAAGCCAGAACACTGAGTCTCTGCTGTGCAGGCCCAAACCATTTCATCACATTACTACCTGGAAGTGTGGCCCTGAAGGCCATTAACACCACGATTGTTTTCCCCAGAACACAAGAGATGCAGAGGACAAAGGTGATGCCGAACGCTGTGTGTCGCAGCATGCAGGACCACTCAGAGGGCCGGCCGATGAAGGTCAGAGAGCACAGGAAACACAGAGTCAAGGAGAAGAGCAGCAGGAAGCTCAGCTCAGAGTTGTTTGCCTTCACCAAGGGAGTATCCTTATTGATCAGGAATAGAGTGGCCACAATTAAAGTAAGGAGAACACCAAACAAAGTGAAAAATACAAGTATTATACCCATAACCTCAGTGAAGTAGAGGAACTCAACATTTTTCAGTATACATGCATCTCTGTTTTGATTGGACCAATACTCCTCAGGACACTTTTTGCAGTCATTAGAATCTGTAACAGAAATATTGTCTCTATTATTGTAATTTAATCAGTTACATCCTGAGAACATAAAGGAGAGCCTGCACCATAGCGAACTTTAACATGATACACAGAGTGTGGCAAGCAAACAGTCTATGCAAATTGCCATATCCCCAGTCTGTTGTACATGTACCTGTGCTGTTGCTGATTTCTCCCTCTGCACATGGTATACAGTCATAGCAGCAGACTGGCTTTCCTTTCTGAAGGACTTTATGAGTTCCTGGACGACAGCTCTCACTGCACACCGACACAGGCAACTTTGAATGAAAGAAAATGACAGATGTTACATTTTTCAAACAATAATTCAAGATGAAATATCATCGAACTGCATGGCTATGATGAACACTAGCATTACTTAAATGTAGGTTTTACTGTCAATTTTGATATTTGCCTCTGTCTTTCCTCCGGGCCACACTATGGCTCTGGTCTTGAGGACAAACTTCTGTCCAGGAGGAAGGGAGGCATCATAGTAGCCAACAGGCTTAAACTGGACCGAGCCGTCTGATCCATGCTGCCAGTTCACCACTTCATACCGAGCCACCGCTGCTCCAGTGCCGTCAAACCACACCTGGTCCCCGTTCTTAATGGTAAAATTCACCTGCTTCAAAGACTCCACTACCTAAATAGCAATGAGACAATATGTTAACATATTAATTTACAGAGATAAGAAATGAACAGTTTAGTGATCAGTTCTTTTTACCTGCCAGGGGGGAATCTGTACAGTCTTGTCGCACCCCTGATTTTTGGAGCACGTGAGGATGCTGTGCAGAGAGTGAGCCACAGCAAAGATGGCTTTGTAGATGTTTGTGGAGTATCTCAGTTCTGCAACATCATCATCATAATCTTTAAGGTCAATTAGATCCTGGTTTTCTCTGCAATTTGCTGTTTTTGTCGTTGGGTCTCTGTTTGTGTTCTTGCACTCAAACTCTGTCTCCCAGAAATCTCTGATTAAAAAATCATCCAGGCCACTGATGTTGGCCTTTTGCACAGCAAAACCCAGTGACCCTCCCAGCACACTAAAGCTGGTGGGAGTCACAAGGCTGTCAGCAGTGATCCAGGCCTCCACCCCAATAAACTGCAGGCCTGTGATGTTGTGCAGACTCAACTGCTGTAGAAGGTTATTCATCTCTACGTGGGCCAGGAAACCAACAATGACCCGGGCAGTGCTCTTCCTGATCACTTCGACCACTTTCAGAAGTTTTTCTGGCTCTGCCCTGTGAAATTTCTCTGTATACTCCACACACACTCCTTCCTGCTGAGCTGCGGCGAGGAAGATGGCCATGCCGTTGTTGCCATAGTCGCTGTCGCTGTTGACTGCCCCGACCCAAGTCCAGCCGAAGTGCTTGACCAGCTGTGCGAGGGCACGGCTTTGGTAGAGGTCGCTGGCAATGGTTCGAAAGAAAGAAGGATACTCCTTCCTGTTGCTCAAACACTCACACGTAGCTGAATGACTTATCTGAGAATGAACAAAGAGAGAGACATAATAAGAAGAGTTTGTACATATGTATATGATACACACAGTGATACACATAGACACCCCTCTTACCACTGGTATTTTGAATGGTCCAGTAGTGCGTGACAAAACAATGGTTGAAGAGGATTCAGACTCCCCAATAATAGCGTGAACAGCTGATTGACCAGAGCAGCTGTTTCCTACACTCCACTCATCACCGTTCATCAGGGCCATCACTGCACGCATTGAGGATAATGTCGAGCCACAGTTGTCATAAATACGGTATCCGATGGAAACATTGGGAAGAAGATATTCACTTTTGTTTATTTCCTCGATCGCAAAGATCATGGTTTGCGCAAATCGAAACTCCCTGAGGTTGACACTGAGACAAGAAGAGCAAAATGCAAGCTTGTGTTAACTGTGACAAAACGCATGAGAAACAGTCGTAAGCAGTGCTCAGAATTACCTGGAACAAGTCAGACGTGTTGGTTTCTCTGTAAATGAAAGTGGAGGCTGTGTGATTTTGCTGTGGATGGAAAAGGCTCCCCCAATCAAGACATCTCCCTCTTTAGACAACAGGGGGAACTCTGGACTCCCCAGTATCTGACAGAAAGCAGCTTCCTCCTCCGCTGCTCCGAATGCCAACAGGAGCACAATGAAAACCGGCCCTGTTATCACTTGTGACATTTTCCACTCCCGGTCGCTGACGAGGCAGAGCCACCCAGTCGGAGTCAAAGTGATCTTAAATGTGACATTTTATAATGTTAGCTCACAGCAGAGCTCATTCACCTCTTATTAACCAATCAGCGATAAGTAAGATATTGATTGTGTCCTGACTGTGTCTTATTTTTTCAAATTATTGCATCATGGCAGATATAGTTACTAGTTACTTTGCAAATTAAGGCCATTGTACAGTATAGTACAGTATATGATAAGTTATCAAATGTGATGAACAGTATATAAAATAGGGGAAAAAAATTATACTCTCACAGTAACCACCTGCAACATTTATTACATACAATGCCTCAATAATAACAATCCAATATAATTTGTATTATAATATAGCATCATGAAAACGGGAATTCTGCATTTTTTTTTAACTTCTGTCCTTTAATTTAAATAGAATTGTATTAATACATTCAGCTACAGTGCAGTTCTACTTTTGCCTGAAAGGGATAGTTCATGTTTTTTGAAGTGGGGTTGTAGGAGGTACTTATGCATAGTCAGTGTGTTACCCTGTGTCAGCACACCCTCAGTTTGGACCTGCACAGAAGCTAAATGTACTGCTGTGGACAGGGTCAGCAAAAAAAAAAAACAAAATAAACAAAACACACATTTTATCCACCTAAAAAAGGCAGACATAAAATAATGAATATCAGTGTATACGTACACTATATTATGAATATTTTCACCGCTTTACCTTGCCACCAGAAAGCCCTTTCCCTTGGCACTATAGTTTCTCAACACTCCAGGCACTGATCCTGACCACTGCAAAGTAAGCCTGATAGGTGCTTGCTGATGAGCACTGTTGTACCCGACCATCAAGTAAGAAAGTGTTTTATTCCTACAAACAAATGTAATGGCACACCAAACAATCAGCAAAGAAATGCAGCTGGTGCAGAAGTTCCCCTCTCCGTCTCTTTTGATCATTCAGTGACCGTCTGTAAAAGCTCTTCCGTATATTCTGGTACATTAAAGTATCCTCTTATCTCCACAGTGACCGGCATTATGTCATTGCTGTCTTAATCCTTAGTTTTTATATTCTTGTATTTGTCATCCCTTTTATAAACTGATGAAACTCTGACCGTTATCTGAGGGATTATACGGTCTGCGGCACACATAGGAATAGCCTCCACTTAAACTGGTATTGATTCACCTGACACAACCTGACTTTGAAAATCCTATCCCTAACTATCCCTTTAAGGTCCAGTGTGTATTTGGAGGTGAGGGTGCAGATCACGGCCAGCTGAATACCCCTCCGCTCACCGTTCCCCTCCAAGCGTGGAGGAGACCCTACAGTGGCCACGATACTCGCAAGAAAGCATGAAAGCCCAATCCTAAGGCCAGTGTTTGGTTTGGGTACCCTGAGCTGCTGTAGAAACATGGCAGACTCTCTCTGTAGATATAAAGGCCTCACTCTTAGGTGACAAAAAACACAATGAGTCTTACTGTCAGTTATTCACTAATGAAAACATATTATAGTCCAATTTCATTTGATTATGTCTTCCATGACGGACTGCCATAGGCTTGAAAATAGAGGTCTTAAAAGTCAGTCAACAGGGGAAGGACTTTAATGCTTTTGTTTATGAAAAACAACAGCTACACGGTGTCCTTCCCTTTATTCAAAATTATATTTACTTGCAATTTTCTTTCCCATGGTGCAGTGAACTTTAAAAGCAAAGTATCAGGCAATAGGGTCAGTCATATAAGAAACAGTTAAACCCAACAGCTCTGGTCCTGCTTATTATGCTCCAAAATGTGGAGATGAAAAAGTTCCCCGTGCCTTCAGCCAGAAACTCATTTCAAAGCTCATATTTGGCTTCTCTTTCTGTAACTCACAAATTAGTATTTTACAGTCCTGACAGTTTTTAACAGAAGTGCTCTAAGCCGCAGTTCCAAAGGTGTGTTAATTATACACATGCATCTTATTGATGAATATATTCAGCTACTCCCAATTTTACTGAAAATGGAGATGACTAAGTGATAAAATTCTAAGAAAAATCTTTAATTATGGTTGTTTGACAGCAGTTTTTAGATGTACTCATTAATTTCTTCTGTGTTTGATGCAAACTGTAAGGAATTATTGCGCTGTGTGTGTATCTGTTAATCAATCACTATGTATAAATATTATCTACAAATAACACCTACCAGTAGATCCTAGTTTTAAAGCTATGCTTAATATAGTTGACTAGACTAGAAGAAAAAGAAGACCACAGACTTCCGCTGCTGAACATTTGATGCCGTTTTATGCAGTCTGGCCTTAAAGGTTGCACTCCACAACATCTATTCCCAACGACACCTTTGTCATGTACTTTTAATGCAGCAAAAGGAGATTTCAGACATCAGCACATAAAATCATCAAACATTTTTAATATCATCTATAGGCTTTTCTTTTATTCTCTTGTTTTTTTTTAATATATATGTACATGTCAGCACGATTTAGCTGTATAAATAATAATAAAAGCTGTAAATGTGGAAAAAAAACATATTTGTGTGTTTACGCAATGATTATCCTCAACCATCAAATAATCGGTTAAATTATTTTAGCACCTTTACATTTTTCTGTTGTTTTGTCCTACATGTCACAACCGATCAAAATAAACGATTCAACACACCTGATTTAATGAGGCATTGGACCATGTGATATTTAATTTGGTGTTCTTGTTATATTTCACCCACAGGGGTGCTTAATAGTCAGCTGATACGCCTCTTGGGCCCCCTTTAATTAAAAGGAAATTGTTGTTTGTGTGTTTGTACAGATGACCATGACCTACACCTCAGGCACTTCCCAGTCACAAACACTGTAACAGACTAACAAACTCCCTCCTGAGTTCTACAACCTGCCTCCAAACCCCCCCTCTAAGATTATACTGGAAACATCCCTTCAGGGCTGTTGCATCATGATCCCCTGAAGATCTCGACTTGAGGCCTTTGTTAAAACTTTGCCCTGGAGCCCAAAATCTGAACTTCTGTTTGGCCATGATGTTGTCTTTTAAACTCAAAAACCTCAAGAACATAAGAAATAAATAGATAGATTTAAATGTATGTGCTTTTTTTATGTGGGAAGAGGAATCAGCCACAAGCTGTGAAATTAAAAAGTATATCAGACGCCATTTTCCCCATCGGATGCTTCTTTGTGTTCAGGTCAGAGAATAAAGGTAAAGCAAAAAAGGTAAATATAAAACATTTCGGTGCAAATATACAGAAAAGTAGACCATAACTGGAGGCTAAAATAGCAAATATCTCCACAGCCACCGTGAACTTACGAGGGGATCATACATGACATATGCTGGGATAAAAGTGATCCAGACTACACAGAATATCAGCAAGCTGAAGGTGATAAATTTAGCTTCATTGAAATTATCAGGAAACGTTTGAGACAAAAAAGCAAATACAAAACAGAGGACAGCTAAGAATACAAGGTATTTGCTTTAAGTTGCACTTTGTCTTCTTATATTTTTGAAGGGGGAGACGATTAATGTATGCAAATTACGACCAGTATAAGAGTGAAGGCCAGAACGCTGAGTCTCTGCTGTGCAGGCCCGAATCATTTCATCACATTGCTGCCTGGAAGTGTCGCTTTAAAGGCCATTAGCATTACAATAGTTTTCCCCAGAACACAAGAGATGCAGAGGACAAAGGTGATGCCGAATGCTGTGTGTCGCAGCATGCAGGACCACTCAGAGGGCCGGCCGATGAAGGTCAGAGAGCACAGGAAACACAGAGTCAAGGAGAAGAGCAGCAGGAAGCTCAGCTCAGAGTTGTTGGCCCTCGCCAAGCTAGTGTCCTTATTGATCAAGAATAGACTGGCCATAAGTAATGTAAGCAGAACACGCCTCTCCTAAAAATATGATACAGTGTTGTGCAATCTGTTCTTTACTTTGTACAAAATGGTTTTAAAGGTTGCATTGCATAACACATAATGAGGCACACAACACCGTAGTCAAACGCTTTGTCAGTAAGTCAGTAAATGGACATTTGAAATAATGCGATCACAAATATTAAAACACTGATCAGACATCTTAAATCAACTCATGTCGGATGATTTGTCATTCTGTAATTTTTTTTCTTCAAATATACAGTATCTGTACCAGCATGTAAGATTCAACTGTGATTATTTACACAGAAGCTTTAAATAAGAGTATAGAGAATATATTATCATAAAATAATGATTGTTATTTTAGCACATTTACATTTTTATATTGCTTTGTCCTTCATGCCACATGTCATCATTTTCAGGGAATTCTGTATTTGGATGAGGCAATTAAAGTTACACTTTTGACAGCCGAGCAAAATAAACAATTCAACACACCTGATTTAATAAGGCATTGGACCATGTGATATTTAATTTGGTGTTATTGTTACTTTTCACCCACAGGGGTGTTTAATAGTCAGCTGATATGCCTCTTAAGCCTCCTTTAATTAAAAAAAGAAATTGTTGCGAGTGTGTTTGTCATGACCATGACCTACACCTCAGGCACTTCCCACTCACAAACATAACACACTCTAAACTCCCTCTGGAGTTTCCAGTCTCCAGCCTGCCTTCACACCTCTCCTCTCAGATTACACTGGAAACTTTCCTTCAGGGCTGTTGCATCATGATGCCCTTAACATCTCTACTGGAAGACTTGGGGCCTTTGTTGAGACTGTACCCTGGAGCCCAAAATCTGACATAATTTGGCCAAGATGTTGCCTTTTGAGTTTAATAAACTTCAATAACAAATCAAAGAAACACATAGAATTTAACTTTGTCTGTTTTTGTTTTTTTTTAAAGGGGAATCAAATCTTAAGGTGATGTGCAGAATGGTAGACAGAGTACTTGCAGTCAGGTGTCAAGTTAGATCAATGAACAATGAATGAACAGTGAGCCAAAAATGAACAACCAATGAAAAATGTATGTTGCAAAACATTTCACAATGTTTTAGTTACGCAATTTAAGACAACTGATAAAATAGGTGACTATTACAAGAAGGAATACGTTCTGGATGCACAAAATTCAACTTTCGTTCTCAAAGAAAAGAGATTTTTTTGCATTTTGAAGCACAGAAAGTGTGCAAACACGAATGGCGAGTACAAATAAATACTTATAGATAAAAAGCACTGTTTGTCATGTGGGTGGCACAATGGCTGAGTGGTTAGAGCTGTCACCTCACATCAAGGAGAACAAACCAAGTTCAAAAAGCACTGAATGTTAAACACCAGCATGCTTCAGTGGTTGGTTGAGTGCATGTTAACGTGTCAAGTGTAAGCATGCTAACATCAGCACACTAGCATGCTATCAATATCTCAAGGCACAGCTGACTGTAAATATATGTGAGCCTAATGAATTAGTATTGTGTATTAGTATTCCTGAGGCGAAATACAGCTTCGACTGCAGACATTTGAGACAAGCTTGATCTGTAATATTACAACTGTAATAAGATTTCTCTCAATTTTTCATCCAACCAACTCCTTTTATTTATTTAATCTTTTTCTCATCTCAACTGAACATCGCAGATTTAATTCTAACCTTTCTATAATGGAATGAAAGCCTGGAAATATGCTCACTAAATATCATATATCTTGTGATATATCTTATGTTTGCTGTGACTTGTCGATCCACAGACCACTGATGTGATCAAGACTAAGGCCTTCAAGTCCCGTCCTGCTTTCAGTAGACACAGAGTCTCTTAAAATATGGAAACAGGTAATGATGCATAGATTTAAATAATTTGTGTCCAAACCTTTTCTCTCTGGGGGCCAAAACTGAAACTTAATGGAGGGCCAAAAGCAAACACCTATTGTACAGATACAAAATTCTACAAAGTTCTCCTAAAGAACCAGGGTGTAGGAAAATCAGAATCGTTGGCTTTCATACATATGTCTACATATATTCATATCTACAGAGGGAAAGAGACGTCGTTCCACTGAGCCCGCCATGTTCCTACAGTAGCCAAAGGACAAACCAAACACTGGCTCTAGAGAAGGCCTCTCATGTTTTTACACCAGCAGAATTGCACCGTAGGTTCTCCTTCATGCTTGGAAAGCAAGAGGTGAGGTGAGGGGTATTCAGCTGGTTGCAATCTGCAACAGCACTGGTAGACGACACTAAGTCCTTCTCACTGGTCCTTTCATAATCGACTGACATCCTGTGCAAAGTGTCACTCTGCCTGCCGTGATTAGATCATGAAAAAAAAGAATAGTTACAGATCCCATATATTTAAAGAGCAGTTATACATACAGAAATACAGCAATTAATATTGATAATTGCTATTTATTTATTCATGTTTGATAGAAACATCAACCTATGGGCCACACCTTGGGCAACATTGGTTTATATGAAATGAAGCAAAGATGAAAACTGTGCTTCTGCAGTTCAATTACCAACAAAATATATATAAAAAAATGAATAAATCAAATTTAAGTGGGTCACTGTCTATATTGTAGTGCCAGACAGGCAGGATTCAGATTATTTAAGATTATTTAAAATAAAAATATTTTTTTGTGTGTCTACGCCATGATCATCCTCATTTCCATTTCATTTTCCATTCATTTGTCCTCCATGTCACATCATTTTCGTGGGATTCTGTAATTGGACGAGGGAATTAAAGTTACACTTTTGACAGCTGATCCAAATAAACAACTCAACACACCTGATTTAGCAGGGCATTGATTCATGTGATATTTAATTTGGTGTTATTGTTATTTTTCAGCCAAAAGGATGTTTAATAGTCATCTGATATGCCTCTTAAGCCCTTGTTAATTAAAAAAGATTTTTTGTTTGTGTGTTTGTAGAGATGCCTGTTAGTTTATGAAACACTCTGCAGCTCAGAGGGTGAGTCTTATGGGGGTGGTTTCAGTTGGGTTGTGGTGAACTGCTGGTGCCTCCATGTCTGACACCCCAGGCTCTACCCACTCACAAACATAACACACTGTAATGAACTAACAAACTCCCTCTAGAGTTCACAGCACCTCCACCCTGCCTTCACACCTCTCCTCTCAGCCTACACTGGAAACTTTCCTTCAGGGCTGTTGCATCACAATCCCCTTAACATCTCTATGGGAGGAAGTGAAGACTGTGCCCTGGAGCCCAAAATCTGACACTTTTATTTGACCATGATGTGGCCTTTTGAACTCAACAAACTTCAATAAAGAAAGACATCCAATTTAAGTTTCTGTGCTTTTTATTTCAAAATATGAGAACAGGAATCAAATCTTAACATTGAAATATTGTTAAGGTTTGACAGGAACATGTCCAAAATGTTATGAAAGATTTCACAATAATCATTCGTCATGTGGGTCAGCTCAAATGAAAACAGAGGATAGGACCCAACCCAGTGACCTTGGTGTTTGCATGGTCTCCCTGTATTGTATCCTGTTTTCCCTTTAACAGTGTTTTAGCATGTTAATGGTTACCTTACTTCTCACCCCTATATGACTGTTGAACATCTTCTTCCAAAACCATGGACGTTAATATGTGGCTACAACAGCCCTCTCATTCACGCACTGCAGCATTAGTGAGGCTGGGCACTGACGCTGGGTGATGCGGCCTGGCCCACAGTCATCCCAGAGTTGTCTGATGGGGCTAAGGTCAATTATCTGTGCAGTTCTTCCATACCAAGCTCCCACTCTGGTGCACCCGGCTTCATGCAAGACAACATGTTGTCCTGAAAGAGGGAAGGGCCTTCACCAAACTGCCGCCTAAAACAGTGATTCCAAACCAGGGCCACTACCTTGTGTGGTCATACTTGGAAAGAGCTAATGAAAGAGCAAAAAGAGAGGAACTTGTTTGGAGTAAATGCTTCTGTTTAAAAGGAAAGTCAACACATACAAGGATAAAGGCATGAGGCTTATTTTTAGTATGTATATTATCACAACAACCACGAACCCTCCAGTTACAACAGGCCCACTGCAGAGGACACATCTGAGTGCTGTGTAACACCTGACCACCACAAATTGTTGAAATCCAGTTGAAGTCCAGTCCAAAGTAGTAGTAGTAGTAGTTAACCTCAAAAGTAACGGTTAACCTTGTAAACACATTTTTCATCCCCTCAGCACAATCAATGCAAGTATACTCACACAGAGACCCAGACAGTAGTCTTTGCTTTGTCAACTGAGCATAGCCATACCATGGACAATGTTGCCATCTGCTGGCAGTATTGTGCAATTGCTGAAAATGTGTAATAATGATACAGATGATGTTGATGTGATGCTGATGTTGATGCTGATGATGAAGATGATTGTTGTTATTATTATTTAAGAAGAAGAAAAAGAAACTGCTTATAAAGTGGCTGATAAGTACACAAGTACAATACTCAAATCAATAACATAGGACAATGAAACAATCACCAGAGACAAGCATGTATATGAATGCATCCATAAATGCAAAACAAGAGACAGAAATAGAAATGCTTAAATGGAAAAACATACAAAGTTCAATCAAAGTCAATGAAAGGATACAACTAGACTCAACTAGATACAAGTTACAAGGATGCAAAGGACTCACTATGATCTAAGGATGCACACTGGCTCGTAGTGGGTTAACATGGGTAATACATAGATAGGACTTTTAACTAAACTTGCAATTAGAGTATTTAATTAATCCTAAAATAAATGATAAAGCTTAGCTGGCAGCAGTAAAAAGAAAGGTAAGTTTGGGTTCATGTGATGCTCTCAGTTGAAACCAGTAAGGAGCCTTGCTGTTCCATTTTGAACCACTTGGGGCAAGAGAGTAAACTTATCACAATGCATCATGGGAACAAAGTTCTGCTGAGGGTTGATTGCTGAGATTTCAGTAGGTGAGTGCGAGTGAGTCAGCTCTACCAGCATCTGCCATCCAGTCAGAACAGTTCAGAGCTTTGAGCTAGTTTTCATTCAGGGTTGTCTAGCTCTATTTTGACTTTTTACTCGAGCCTCGTGTTGCTCTGTGTTCAAACAGCTGCTTTATTGTAGGTACAACTACTTCATAATCTTGTTGTGGCCTTGATAATAACCCAGGTGTTAAGACAGTTCATTTGACACGGTATAGTGTTAATGGCTGCACTTCTTCAAATTAGACTGATTGGTTTCCCCAATAAGATGGTGAAATAAAGGTTACTTTATAGCACAGGACAGCTCCCACGCCATTCACAGCCTTTCAACTTAATTAAAAATGTTCAGAAATCTGACAGTGCTTCAAAGCATGACATTACATGACCTTCAGAAACACAGAGAAACACCAACTGATGTGAAGTACCACTGCAAACTCCCGGAAGGACTGAATTCTTAAAAAGCACTCGAATGCTTTGTTTGCCAAAGACCAGCAGAGCCGTCAGGACTCACATAAGGTCATCTTTTGTTATGAGTCTTTTCACTCTGACCAAAACCCAGCTGTCTGATGACTACGTGAACACCTTGTGAGGCCCACAAACCTGAGTGTCTCCTACCAAATATGCATTAGGCAGAGGATTTGGGAGCTTTTGCAAAGGGTGCACTAAGGCAAATTAATTGTCTGAAGGGTGTATGAATTTAGCAACATGAAGGTGCATGTAGAGGAAAACCTGTCCAGACCATGCTTCCTGACTCTGGCGCCCAGACATCACCGCAGAACAACTAATGTATGCCATACAGTCAAATTAAACCACATCCAAAGTATGGATAGAACCACACCCAGACCGTGTTTGGTCGGCCCAGATCTAATGTACACCCAGCTGAACTGTAATGTTGTCCAGCACACAGTTACAACTCAATGAAAAAAGCCACATCGCTTAAATTTGTGGGCCAGAAATGTACGAAAGTCAGCAAAAAGAGCCTGGGAGGGGCGGTAGCTTCCCCAAAATATGTATTTAAATCTAACTAAGCCTTATACTGCTATTTTTAAATTATGACACACATTACACATTCTACACAACATGTAATGTCACTAAGGTTTATTTGGCCTGCACTTACAGCAGATGAGTGTGGTGTTTCAAAGCTAGATTACAAGATAACTGTCAGAAGAACCATTTGGAGCTTTGTTTCTATTTTTTGCTGAGGGAAACACTTTGTGTTTCAATTAGCACCTTGTGATTGCTCTGAGAATCATAATATAAGACAAAAAGCATATAAATGAGAATGAGATTGTTTTAAATCGGCTATAAAAGACAGGACATAAAGATTATATTTTATTCCCTCCATTATCATACTAATTAGTGCAGCTGGCACTGAATAATGATTCTGTCGTAATCTTGTTAATTAATGTGAATGGCTTGTTTTGAGAGCGGCGAGATCATCGTCTATTAAAACTCAAAATTAATTAATTTCGAACACAACACCTGGTTAGCTCCCGTTTCAAAGCCTCAGGCCAGGTGTCATCAGTCTTGTCGGAAACGCTTACATGTTTTCGCTTGCCCACCTGGCCCCTCGTTCCCCTCCTCAACTCCCTCGGTAAAAGGTAATTGGCAGGTTGGGGATGATGCCATGACGCCGCCTCCCCTCCAGAATATGAACAATAACAAGTTTTCCCAAGTGTGTGTGTGTGTGTGTGTGTGTGTGTGTGTTACGCTTCGCTGGATATTGTTATTCATGACTGATTAAAATTGAAACAACACTTCATGCTCATATGTTATTCCTGATGTGTAAGTTCACAAACAAGTCACCCCCCAAAACACACCACTCAAAGACACACACACACACACACACACACAACCACACACACACAAATACCTCCTCTCCATAAATCTTTTGTTGTTTTTATCTGTGCCTACCCCACTAAAATATTATAAGATTAAAGCAGGCCTGCAGTTATGTTCTGGCAGATATCTATTCAATAATAGATATTTAATATCTAATAATACATACATAATACATCTGCTCCATCGAGCGATGGTTAAACTGCTTGCCAGATTAGTCCTGAAAGTCCACTTTTGTCATTGGCTTTTATGAACTAATATTTGTCTGTAGGACAGATTTCTCCTCATTTCTCCTCTGTTTCTCATAATTCTCTTTATTAAAATTAGCCTTTAAGATTCACCTCATTTCAAAAAATTAAAGCAACATTTCTTGACGGAGATGCTTTTTATGGTGGCCTGTTTTGTTCTGGCACACTTCAGGAACCCTCTAAGCAGGTACATGAACTTTGTATGGTGCATCTTTAAAACACCGGGTTATGTAGGCCATCGCTGAATCTCTTTACCATCCACTTAATCTGTCTGCCTGCTCAAACTTTTAAACCTGAACATCAATACATCAACACTGTTAAACTCACACAACACTGAAATAATGATGGAGGTTGTTTAAACATGATGTTTCAAAAATTAATGTATTTCAAGGCACTTGAGGAAACTTGTCAATGTGTTTTGGGGAACTGTTTACGTCCACAGAGCACACAAGTCATGAATGAATGAATAATAAGTGATAAGGCAAGCTTGATCAGACAAACAGATTCAGCTGTGTGGTCCTCTCTGCTGCAATGAACATAGAGTAAGGGTCAGCATATGCCATACCAACATGTCTTTGAGGGATTATAAGCCTGTTTGCCTTAACTGATGATGGCAATAGAGACACATACAGGAAACATGGGCAGGGAGCCATATGACATACAAGAAATTGAATCAGGGTTGTTGCATGGTATGTGAGTTAAGCCACAGACCACGAGAATTCTGCTTTTAAGGGAATTATGGCAATAAACAGTTGTTCTTAAGGGGTACCATGGCGTCAGACTCAGAGTCGCTGACCCTCATCCATGCTGATTCACATTCAGTTGCAAACTAGTGTACATTGGAGATCACATCTGATCTGATGAAGTCAACTGAACCGCATCTCTGCAAAAACGAGATGCGATCATAGACCATGATACATGGGCACTATTCACACCTTGGCAGAAGAATGGGTGACAAGGTACAAACCTAAAGCCTACGGAGAATGTACTTGACTTCTTGCTCAAGATGTGGTCACGGCTCTCGCTACAGTTATGCAAGAACAGAGATAAGATAGACTGAACATGGTCTTAAGTCTTCTCCAAGTCCACAGAACATGTGTAGACTGGATGGGCAAACTGATCCCTCCAGTATCTTTGCAAGGGTAAACAGCTCGTCCACTCTTCCACCAGGGGGATGGAATCCTGAGGGATCCGTTGGACAACAGAAAGATGGAAGTTTCCTTTTCCATCACACTGGCATAAGCTTTTCTCGGGGAGGCTGAGCAATGTCATATCCCAGTGGTTGGAGTCAATCACAAACCCAGGCTCAGTTGACATTGCCAAGAGCCTTCAGCCTCTCAGGATGAATCTCTTCGAACTTTGGCTTGGCTACCTCACTGACCTCGACCAGAGAAATGCACAAGGATTCGATGGTTGATCCGTCAGCTGTGCTCAGGAGTTCCTCAAAAGGTTCCTTCCAACAACATCTTCAGTCCGGGTCAGCAGTTCTTCTCCCCTAATGAAACTGGGCTATGCCTTGCCTCCCCTTCCTAGGTTGTCTGATGATTTGCTAGAATCTCTTTGAGGGCAGATGAAAATCCTTCTCCATGGCCTCCCAATACCTGTCTGCTGCTACCACAGCAGGCACAGATGACCCTCTGGCCATGACTCCAAGCAGCCACCTTCAAACCCTCTCAGAATCCATGTGCTCAGCCCCCACCCACACAAAAGTGTGAACATGTTTCAGATTCAATTATGTGTTGTGAGTTCTGGGGATTGGAGACATTTTGGAAAAGTTATTTTTTCTTTAATCAAAGCAGATAATCTCATAATAAGAGTTTTGATGTTGGAATCTGGCTGCGAAATATAAGCATAACAAATTTTCCAACAACACTGAAACTAAGGAATCAAATTTGAGCAGACTTGACATTAACTTCTTTCAGAAACATTTCAATGTACAAAATGTATTTGATTAAAATGACTCATACCATTCCTTCTTTGTTCCACTCTCTTTATCTCTACATATTCTCAGCAGTGCAGCCAGACAGTTTTCACAGGGGGGCAGCCGGGCTAAGGTCAGCAGGCACTGCTCACTACATATGTAGCAATAATTTCACCCACGCAGAAACAGCGAATCAAACACCCGCAATCCTTCCATCCAAAGCTGCTGTGTCATGTTTCAAACTTAATAACTACTGACAGCTACAAAGTGCCACAATATAAAACATAATGTAGAACCTAATATTTGTCATATTGATCACGTAGACTGCCAGACATTATACAGCAACAAACAAGCTATAAACAAGAACGAACGCGGTTTGATTGAGCTGTTCGCTTTCGTCTCTGCACACACACCCACCATGTTATTAGAATTCAAAGCTATCCGAGGCTTATTTTCTTTGTCTTGTCTTTGCTCCCAGACTGAGTTCATTCTTCCTACATCCCAACATGAAAACTAGCACTGCTCTTCAGTCTGAGTGTCCAGTGTTTTCAGACTCGCTGGATTAGAATAATACGTGTGTGTGCACTGAGCTGAGACTCACTTAGAGACCAGCTGACATTCTCTGCTCTGTGTGACGCTGAAGTTAGAGAGGGACCCAGGAGCAGAAACGGAGAAGGTGTAACAAAGGTTTATTGCAAAACACAAAGGCAAAATGGTGCGTGAGATCCAAACAACGAAAAGAGGCTTCTGAGAGTGCTGGGCTGTGTGGGCACGGGAGGCACTGGAAGAAAACAGAGGAGAGACACAAATTACTACACACGAGCAGTTCACTGGAGAGGTAGTCTTAAATAGTTACCACGAGAGAAAACTGGAAGCCACTGGTACCACGGAAGGTAGTAGTATACTCTGGCGTCGAGGAGCGTCACCGCAGGGTCTAAGTAGCCGTCTTGATTCGGAAGTGAATCCAGGTGCGTCCAATCACTCCTCGACGCCGCAGGGGGGGGAGGGGAGCCTCAGAAACAAGGTAAGGTTAGCGCACACAGTCACGAACACAGGAAGTGGAATGTCACAATAAAAGCACCGGAAGACCAACCATCACAGTACCCCCCCCTCAACGAACGCCTCCAGGCGTTCTACCTGGCTTGTCCGGGTGGGCAGCGTAGAAGTCCCGGAGGAGAGAGTTGTCCAAAATAAGTCCTCTGGAGACCCAGGAGCGTTCCTCCGGGCCGTAACCCTCCCAGTCCACCAGGTACTGGAACCCCCGGCCGCGCGGCCGGACATCCAGAATCCGAGACACCGTGTAGGCGGGATGACCGTCAATGAGGCGGGGGGGAGGTGGGGCGACGGTCGGAGGGCTGAGGTCGCTGGAACACACCGGCTTAAGCAGAGACACGTGAAAGGTGGGATGGACCTTCATAGAGTCCGGTAGCTTAAGCCTCACTGCGGTAGGATTAACAACCCTCAGGATCTCGAAGGGACCAACAAAACGGGGAGAGAGTTTACGTGACTCGACATCCAGAGGAAGGTCCCGAGAGGACAGCCATACCTTTTGGCCCGGCTGATACTCCGGGGCGGAGACACGGTGCGCATCGGCCAGCCGCTTGTTTCTCTCGGTCGAGCGAGTCAGGGCGGCCCTGGCAGACCGCCACACCGCCCTAATGTTCCGGAGGTGCTCTTGCACCGAAGGGACAGCCACAGCGGCCTCCTGTTCGGGAAACAAGGGGGGTTGATAACCAAAACAGCACTCAAAGGGCGACATACCTGTGGCCGCGCAGGAGAGAGAGTTGTGAGCGTACTCCACCCAGGGAAGCTGGGAACTCCAGGAGACGGGGTGATGTGCAGCCATGCAGCGGAGAGCGGACTCCAAATGCTGGTTAGCTCGCTCCGTCTGGCCATTAGTCTGGGGATGATAGCCGGAAGACAAGCTCGCCGTGGCGCCCACTGCCTTGCAGAACTCCCTCCAAACCTGTGATGCAAACTGGGGACCCCGATCGGAAACCACATCGAGGGGAATCCCGTGGAGCTTAAACACATGTTTAACCAAGAGATTGGCAGTCTCAAGTGCAGAAGGCAATTTAGGCAGAGGAACATAATGAACTGATTTCGAGAAACGATCAACAATCGTCAAAATCACAGTGTTACCTTCCGAGGGGGGAAGTCCAGTGACAAAGTCCACGGCAATGTGCGACCACGGGCGGCTAGGAATGGGTAAGGGGCGTAACAGCCCCGCAGGGGGCTGATGAGAAGCCTTACCGCGGGCACAGACGGAGCAAGCAGCGATGAACTCGCGAGTGTCTCGGTACATTTTGGGCCACCAGAAACTCTGGCGGAGAAACTGGAGAGTCCGATGAAAGCCCGGGTGACAAGTTAGCTTGGAGGAATGAGCCCACTGGAGGACCTGGGATCGGACGGAGTCTGGAACGAACTTACGATTGGGGGGACCAGATCCAGGGTCTGGCTGTTGCGCCTGTGCTCTAAGCACGGCTGACTCGATCTCCCACGTCACTGAACCTACGAAGCACGTAGGAAGGAGAATCGGGTCCGGAGACTCCGTATCCGAGGGGGAGGCGTACAGGCGTGACAGGGCATCCGGCTTGGTGTTCCGAGATCCCGGGCGAAAGGAGAGAGAGAAGTTGAACCTGCTCAGGAACAGCGCCCACCTGGCTTGACGGGGGTTCAGTCTCTTGGCGGACCGCAGGTAAGCAAGGTTTTTGTGATCGGTCCAGATCAAAAAAGGGATGGTAGCGCCCTCCAGCCAGTGCCTCCACTCCTGCAGGGCCCAAATCACAGCCAGCAACTCTCTATTACCTACATCGTAATTTTGTTCTGCCTGGGATAGTCGTCGGGAGAAAAACGCACACGGTTGCAGCTTGTGCGTGTGTGGATCACGTTGAGACAAAACAGCACCAGCACCCGTATCGGAAGCATCCACTTCGACCACGAACTGGAGAGCGGGGTCCGGATGTCTCAGCACCGGAGCGGAGGTGAACAGCGTCTTAAGCTGGACGAAAGCTTGTTGCGCTTCGGGGGACCACTGAAAGGAGGTTTTGACTGAAGTGAGCCGGGTAAGAGGGATAGCTACCTTGCTGTAGTTGCGGATGAATCGCCGGTAGAAATTGGCGAAGCCCAGAAACCTCTGCAGCTCCTTCCGGGTGGTGGGGATGGGCCATTCCGTGACAGCCCGAACCTTCGCCGGGTCTGGTTTTAGCTGGCCCTTAGCTATGACGTAGCCCAGGAAGCTGACAGAGTCGGCGTGGAACTCACACTTCTCTGCCTTCACAAAGAGCTTGTTCTCGAGAAGTCGCTGGAGCACCAGTCTGACGTGCTGCTTGTGTTCAGCTAGGTCACGAGAAAAAAATCAAAATATCATCTAAATAAACAAACACAAAACGGTTTAACATATCTCTCAGCACATCGTTAATTAAAGCCTGAAACACTGCGGGGGCATTAGTGAGACCAAAGGGCATTACCAGGTATTCGAAGTGACCAAGGTGTGTGTTGAAAGCGGTTTTCCACTCGTCACCCTCCTTTATCCGGACTAGGTGGTAAGCGTTGCGCAGGTCCAACTTGGAGAAGACGGTGGCGGAACAGAGTGGCTCGAAGGAGGGGTCGATGAGTGGGAGGGAGTACTTATTTTTAATGGTAATGTCGTTGAGACCTCGAAAGTCAATGCAGGGGCGAAGGGTGGAATCTTTCTTTTTGACAAAGAAGAAGCCCGCCCCTACAGGCGAGGAGGAAGGGCGGATGAGACCAGAAGCGAGGGAATCTTGAATGTATGATTCCATCGCCTCCTTCTCAGGGCGTGACAAATTATAAAGGCGGCTGGAGGGGAGAGGGGCGCCGGGAAGGAGGTCGATGGAGCAGTCATAAGGACGGTGAGGAGGCAGGGTGAGAGCCAACTCTTTGCTGAACACTGGGGCGAGATCGTGATACTCGGGAGGCACAGAGGCAAGCGCCGGAGGAGTGGGGGCTGGAACAGGAGCGCGAGAGGTAAAGGGGTTGGCAGACCGGAGACAATGGGCATGGCAGTGGGGGCTCCAGGTGGTAATGCGGGAGGTCTTCCAGTCGATCTGGGGATTATGTTTGAGCAGCCAGGGAAGACCCAATACCAGGGGAACATGAGGAGAAGGGATGACCACGAGCTGAATGTCCTCCCTGTGGTTGCCAGAAATAATAAGTGTGACAGGGGTTGTGCGTTGTCGCACATGGGCGATGAGCCGGCCGTCTAGGGCGGTGACATTTCTAGGGTGGGACAGTGGCTCTAAGGGCAAGTTGAGTTGAGCGGCTAGCTCCTCGTGGATGAAGCTTTCATCCGCTCCAGAGTCAATCAGGGCTTTGAGGGGGAGGGAGTCACGGCCCCAGAGTAAACAGGAGGGAACCGTGAGCCGGGAGGGAGAGCTGGACATGGGGGAAGTCTGGCTCACCAGCGCGCTCTCCGTCACGGGTGAGCCTGCCCTTTTTGGGGTCTGCGGACAGTTCGCTAGATAGTGACCTCCCTGACCACAGTATATGCAGAGTCGTTGGATAAAGCGCCGCTGCCGCTCACTAGGATGTAACCGAGTGCGCCCCAGCTGCATCGGCTCCACGGGGGGAGAAATGGGGGTGGCCTTGGCAGTAACTGGAACTGGTGAACTGGGGCCGGGGCTGCAACTAGCTGGAGGGAGTGCACCGGAGGTAGGCTCGTAAATACGCGCAGGGTGACCCTGAGTCTTCTCTCTGTGTCTTTCTCGTAAGCGATTGTCTATGCGAATAGCTAGGGAAATTAACTCTATTAACTCTAGGGAATCAGGTTCGTCTCGAGAGGCCAACTCGTCTTTTAACTCACTGGAAAGGTTACGTAGGAATACTCCCCTTAGCTCTAGCTCCCCCCACCCGCTCTCTGCAGCTGCGATATCAATGGAAAAATCTGCTACCGATCTGGAGCCCTGACAGAGGGAAAACAATCGTTTGGCTACTTCCTGTCCCTGTCGGGGATGATCGAAAATTCTACCAAGTTCCCTGGAAAAACTCTCAAATGACAAGAGAATAGCTGACTGTTGTTCCCACAGGGCGGTAGCCCACTGCGCTGCCCTACCTCGTAACAAATTCACTGCGTAAGCAATCTTAGATCTATCAGAAGGGTAACTAGATGGCTGTTGGTCAAAAACTAACGAACAACGCAAAATAAACCCTCCGGCACTCCCAACCTCACCTGAAAATGGCTCGGGGGCCGGGACATGGGGTTCTCGCTGTGGGGCAGACTGAGGGGCAGGCAGGGCTGAGGCAGGCGCTGGGGGAGACGCTGGTGGAGCGGGGTTCACCGGGGAGGGGGAGCTGCGGGTGTCTGAGCGGCTGAGCTGAGCGGTGAGATCACGGACTTGGGCACTTAGGTTTTGAACAGTTTCCAACACTCCCCGGAGCATGTCCTCGTGCTGGCCAAGTCGTCGTCCTTGGTGGGCTAGTGCAGCTCGAATGGGGTCCGGTTCCGCTGGGTCCATAGTGGCCAGAGTATTCTGTGACGCTGAAGTTAGAGAGGGACCCAGGAGCAGAAACGGAGAAGGTGTAACAAAGGTTTATTGCAAAACACAAAGGCAAAATGGTGCGTGAGATCCAAACAACGAAAAGAGGCTTCTGAGAGTGCTGGGCTGTGTGGGCACGGGAGGCACTGGAAGAAAACAGAGGAGAGACACAAATTACTACACACGAGCAGTTCACTGGAGAGGTAGTCTTAAATAGTTACCACGAGAGAAAACTGGAAGCCACTGGTACCACGGAAGGTAGTAGTATACTCTGGCGTCGAGGAGCGTCACCGCAGGGTCTAAGTAGCCGTCTTGATTCGGAAGTGAATCCAGGTGCGTCCAATCACTCCTCGACGCCGCGGGGGGGGAGGGGAGCCTCAGAAACAAGGTAAGGTTAGCGCACACAGTCACGAACACAGGAAGTGGAATGTCACAATAAAAGCACCGGAAGACCAACCATCACACTCTGCGCTCCATCAGGAGCACTGTTAGCTTGTGCTCCATGGGCACCGGTCAAGTTCCAGTTTAACATCCTGCTGGTCACAGAGAAAAGTGGCTGAAACTCAATGCACACAAAGATCCAATCCAGCTGCAACACCGGTTTCTCACTAGAGGGCATAGACATGCCACTCTTCCAGGTCCATTAGCTCTCTGAGACTGAGACTCACTATAGATGCACTGAAAATATTGTAGTCGATGGTAAAAAACCTGACAATTTCACTGAACGGTGAGTCTGACTGCTTACAGTGGTCACTGCTCTACAAACATATTGGAGCTGTTAATGCTGGAGCGTTGACTGCTGATGCACACTGAACGTTTACTGTTGCTGCTCCTTCACATTAAAAGCATCCCACTGACAAAACACCAGGCGGGTTTTATTGTGCAGGAGGGATGCAATCTAAATGTCACCAAAATTTGGGGCAATAGCCATCACTTGGGTAAAGAAAATACTGTTAAAGAAGGAAAACAGATATTTTGGGAACCTGGTTTTCACTAAACTAGATTTATCCATGAAACAGTTAAAACTAATGTCAAAGAAACGTCTTTCTGGTAATCATATTACCAGGCAGGGCTGTCAACAGACTTGCTGGGGCCCAGGGACAAGAGACCATCATAGGGCCCCCACAGCACCCCCTCCTCTCCCTCCTTAAGGGCGCCAGAGCGGGGTCAAATCATTCTCTGCTAAGACGGGGGGGTAGGGGTGTTGTGCAAAAAAAGGAAAATATATATATTTGAAATATTTAAATATTTAATATGTTAAAGTTTTTAAGTATATGTTGAGTAGAAAATAATGTTTAATTCATCAGGCAATGATTTCATCAAAAAGAAATATGTGAATGTAAAGTGAAATAAATTAAGGGTCATTCAGGGGCCCCTATGGTCCTGAGGCCCGGGACAACATACCCGGTTGCCCCCCCCCCCCTGTCAACGGGCTTGTTACCAGGAGTTAGTTATCAACATAAAACTGCCCTCTGGCAGCTAGAGAACTGGTTGTACTGGAGGCAGGGGGCAAACCAGTTGGGTACGCAGCTAAAAAAGCCTCCCCCAGCACTGCACAGTGGAGAAATGTATGTAATGTATAATCAGTAAATGTCCATCTAAATGTCTTGTCTATCCCCTTTTCTTCTCTTCCCCATCCTGCTCTTCCCTGTTTTTTTTGATTGTCTGTCTAATTATCTGTCTGTCTGCCTGTCGTTATAGCTAATTTACCTCTTCTTTATCTCAATCTACTCATCATACCTCTCCAGTTGATTGTCTGTCTGTTATTCCTTTTTTTTCTGTCTGTCTTTTGCAATCTGCAAATTCAAGGACTTCATAGAATATGGTGAAACATTTAATACCCATGGGCTTTAATTATCTTGAATCTCATATGCCCGTGAGAACAGCTGTGATACAGCTGCAATCTCCTTATCGTTCACTTCTGATCAGCTTGTGTTCAGAAACAATAAGACTTTCCCCCAAAAGGACATTGATGCTTTAAGTGTAAGATCTCGTCAAAGGCTTACTTACAATAAAAGGAAACAACTGTATAGTAATACAGAGCGTTCTGTCTTAGGGCCCCTCTGTTGTTCCTCTTCTGAGAGTCACACAGGGACATATTAAGTGCATAACAAACCTCCATGACCCGAGGCAGCACAACATACAGCATTTAAAATGTTCTTTGCTGAACATCACACTGTGGTGCTCTGTTTTGTAGCCTGCGGGCTTTCTCCTGATAATGATGTGCACAACAGCTTAATGACTCATTAATTTCGCAATTTTAAACCTGTTTAACCCAACGCAAGAATAAGAACAAGTAGGGAAGAAAAGACTGTTTGTAAAAATACTTCAAGGTTAGATCAAAACTTTAAGACAAATTTCTGGATCCTGATGAAGTTGCCATGATTTTGAAAGCAAATTACTACTTAATAGTTTTGCTGTATGTCAGGTAACACTGCTCACAGTAAATGTACATTCAAAACAACACAATAATGGACCTTATGTACCTTTTTTCAGTTTTCCTCTCGCTCAGTAGTTCGCTATGTGTATCTTGTTTGTGTGTGTGTGTCTGTGTGTGTTTGAAAGGCATGTAACTTAGTTTAGCAGCCCCTTGTGACACGGGTCTACTGCCTGCCTCTTTACATCACTGAAGGTTGAGTTAGGCCTAGTCAGGCATGACACTGTGATATGACACAGCTCATGTCTCTCTCCATTATGGTCCAGTGCTGGTACCAGTTCCTTGTTATTGTTGTTACTGTGAAATGTGGGGCTCGTTTTCCATTGATCAGAGGCCCAGGGGAAAGGAATTAAATCTGACAGCTGGGATGTGAGGCATGTGGTATATATATAGGCTACAGGGCAGCATCCCAAGACTGGATTGCTTATCTGTGCAGTCTTAATGCAATGAAGATGTAGCACTCTGAAAGTGTTTGATGAACTTGTGCTAAAAAATAGGGTTTTATCTTGTATTTAAGGGCTTAGGTTGATGGTAATGTACTTATTATTTCTGTACATCCTGTCTTTGTTTGAATGGGGTCATAATGTAATATTTTCTGTGCACTAGCTCTTGCTTTTTACTGACCATCAAGAAATTACCTTACAGTGTGCTTGTCTGGATCATTCTTTTCTGGTGAGCTGTATAGATGTGCCTTTGCTTTCAAGCGTATACGGTGAATCAGCTCAAAGAAAGAATTAGTTATTTTCGGATGAGATCAGTAGAGTCAAGTCTTTCAATGAGAAGGACTGAGCTTGTGTTTGTGAGTCTCCTATGGTTTGTGGTATTTCCTCCCACGAATCCCCACCAAGACCAGAGCCACAAATGCAAAATAATCCCAGGTTCTATGTCCCTGCCTGTGCTGGAGAAAGAGGGGGACATCATCTTAGGGGGACTCTTCTCCCTTCATGACATGGTGGTGGAGCCCAGTCTGTCCTTCACCTCCACACCTCTTCCCACGCAGTGCACCAGGTAAACCACTTTTAGCTGTGGCTGCAAAATTGTGATTAAGCAACTGTAATTTCTGCTCTTGAGGCTAAATATGGCACAAATCTTGCTTTCATGCTTCTCGGTAAAGAGCTCCACACTTATAATTGTGCCAGAATTTAAAATTGCTACTAGCTTAACCTCAAAACATTTTCTCTCTTCCAGATTTAACTTCCGGACGTTTCGTTGGATGCAAACTATGATCTTTGCCATCGAGGAGATCAACAGAAATGGCAAACTCCTTCCCAACATCACACTGGGCTACAAGATCTATGACTCATGCAGCACACCTCATCAAGCTCTGAGGGCTGCCATGCAGTTAATGAGGAGTGACAAGGGTTCGGGGGTTGAAGGAGAGATGCAGAGTAAAGACACCTGTCATAAGACTGTACCAGCGGTGATCGGAGATGGAGGCTCTACGCAGTCTCTCGTTGTGGCCCGTTTCCTGGGCGTCTTCCATGTGCCACAGGTAAGATAGTCATAGCTATTCAACAACTGTGTACCACAATGTTTTTTGTTATTACCACCACTGGGGAGGGTCAAAGTTGATGGTCTCAAATTCAACACATACTGGCTTTAAGCTTTGTGTACTATGAGTTAAGTCCGACCGAATGATTTGAGAATGTTTTAAAGTTGTACATTGTTTCTTGTAGTCGTTAATTGTACAATGAAGTTACCACTTGTGTTTTGCTCCATTCAGGTGAGTTATTTCTCCAGCTGTGCCTGTTTAAGTGATAAAAAGGAGTTTCCTGCCTTTCTCAGGACCATGCCCAGCGACTTCTTTCAGGTTAGAGACAGCAGACAGTCGGATTACTCACAAAGTGGTATAACCTCTATACACAAACAAAAACATGCCCACATTTTCATGTCTGAAACTATATAGATCATTATCTCATTGTCTCTATTCTCCTCTTACTCTCTCTAGGTAGATGCACTAGTACAGCTTGTTAAGCATTTTGGCTGGACTTGGGTGGGCGTGATTGCGGGGGATGATGCCTATGGCCGTGGTGGGGCTAGCATCTTTGCCAGTGAGGTGGGTCTGTAATTTTTAATGCATAACTTATTAAACATACTGTGATCTTTGACTTGAATAAGTTGTCATGTGTCTCCCCTGCTGCTCTCGTAGGTTAGAAAGTTGGGTGCTTGCGTTGCCCTCCATGAGATCATCCCTAAGAACCGAGCACAGACTGCAATTTCATCTATCATTTCTAAGATCCGCTCCTCTGGGGCTCGGGTGATTCTGGTGTTTGCTGTGGAACAAGACGCAGCTGCGTTGTTTGATGAAGTACTCAGGCATGAGTTTGGGCTCTTCAGTTTTTATTGATACAGGTTTACTGGGTTTGAATTTATGATGTGTTTGTCATTACAAAAATTCCACCTACATGTCTTCTGAATTTAGGCAGGGGCTCACTGGGATACAGTGGTTGGCCAGTGAGGCTTGGAGCACAGCTGCCGTCCTCTCCTCCCCCAGAAAGTACCGCCACATCCTGCAGGGTTCTATGGGATTTGCCATTCGCCGAGCACACATCCCTGGATTGCAAGATTTCCTGCTTCGCTTGCATCCCTCGAGCCCAGATGCCCTTGAAGATCCCTTCCTGATACCCTTCTGGGAAGAGGTTTTTCAGTGTAGCCTGGGTGTGCATGAAGGTCAGGAACGTAATGTTGAGGGTAAACCTCCATGCTCTGGAGCAGAAGAGCTGGGGAATGTGAAGAATATCTATTCAGATGTGTCACAGCTAAGGATTTCCTACAATGTATATAAGGCTGTGTATGCCATTGTTCATGCACTCAAGGCTATGAGAAGCTGTGTGAAAGGAAAAGGGCCATTTCCTCTGCAGGCCTGTCCTGATGCAGACAATATACAACCATGGCAGGTAGCAAACCATATGCAGTCTAGATTAACAAATGTTACATGCAAAGACAGTATAGATTTGGCGATACTGCAAGATGATCATATGCATTTTCCTCCCATAGCTGCTTCATTACATAACGCAGGTGGAATACTTGAACTCATTTGGTGATGAAATCAAGTTTGACAAGAACGGTGACCCTGCAGCCATGTATGACCTGGTTACCTGGCAGCTGACACAAACTGGAGAAATGGGTTATGTCACTATTGGCAAGTTTGATGAGACAACCACAGCTGGACAACAAAAACTCCAGATACAGGAACAGAACATTGTATGGAATGGCAACCAAACCGAAGTAGGGTTCTCAGTAGAATAAAACAGTGTTTTGTGAATTGCATTTTGTGCAACAATATTTTCATTATTTGACTGTGTGGTAACCAGTGCAGTATGCATTTCCTCTTTTGCTCAGGTTCCCTTGTCCGTATGCAGCAGCATTTGTCCCCCAGGTACCCGCAAGGCAATCAGACCTCAGTTCCCTATCTGCTGCCATGATTGTGTGGCTTGTACAGCCGGGGAGATTAGCAATCAGACTGGTGAGGAAAGGCTAACTGCCCACATTTTGTTTGAGAATCTGACCTACAGTTGCAGTGGTAAAGCCTCAGGATAGCAGCTGAAGACTTCCTGTCTTTCCTTTAGATGCCATAGAGTGTGTTCGCTGCCTGCCAGAGTTCTGGTCCAATGCTGAGAGGACAGCTTGTGTCCCCAAACAGGTGGAGTTCCTCTCCTTTAATGACACCATGGGCATCACCCTGACGGCTATTTCCCTCTTGGGCTCCTTCTGTACCTGTGTTGTGGTCTTCATATTCTCCTATCACAGGACCACTCCCATTGTCAGGGCCAACAACTCTGAGCTGAGCTTCCTGCTGCTCTTCTCCTTGACTCTGTGTTTCCTGTGCTCTCTGACCTTCATCGGCCGGCCCTCTGAGTGGTCCTGCATGCTGCGACACACAGCGTTCGGCATCACCTTTGTCCTCTGCATCTCTTGTATTCTGGGGAAAACTATTGTGGTGCTAATGGCCTTTAAAGCGACACTTCCAGGAAGCAATGTAATGAAATGGTTCGGGCCTGCACAGCAAAAGGCATTCATTGCCATTTGTACACTAGTCCAGGTAAGGACTTCTTTTAATATGCTTTGAACTGTTTGAAATTGAAATGTTTAGAAAATATATATTTCTTTTTATGCAGGTTATCATCTGTACAGTGTGGCTGGTTGTTGCTCCCCCGATTCCACGCCAACTGATTCCCCGTGAGAGCGCTATTGTCATACTCTTGTGTGATGAAGGTTCACCCATAGCATTTGCTCTTGTCCTGGGCTACATTGGCCTGCTGGCTAGCCTTTGCCTCCTTTTGGCCTTTCTGGCAAGGAAACTCCCAGATAACTTCAACGAGGCCAGACTTATCACCTTCAGCATGCTCATTTTTTGTGCAGTGTGGGTAGCCTTTGTTCCCGCCTACATCAGCTCTCCAGGGAAGTACTCCACGGTCACAGAGGTGTTTGCTATCTTGGCCTCCAGTTATGGACTACTGGGCTGCATCTTTGCACCAAAGTGCTACATAATTCTACTAAGGCCAGAAAAGAATACAAGGAAACACCTAATGTCCAAAGCTGACAAATTTTAGGAGATCATGTACATTTTGTGAACTTCGTTTACTGGCTTTCCCCCATATAAATAAAAGATATGTTGATCTCATCTCACTTTCAAATGTGTGATTTTGTGGAAAATGGATGAACAGTTACATTTCACCACCAGATGGTAGTAGAGTGCTGACAATACTCCCTTCTGTCATTCATCATGTCCTATCAGGACGTGCACACATGCACCTTTATTCTAATCAATACATTTCCCAAATGTCTTTGTACGTTTTCCTGTACAAAATTTTTACTCCTATACTACAGTACGTTCTTACCTTTGGTGTAGTTAAAGATTTGCTTTAACTTGAAAGAATTCATGGGTGTGAAAATAAATACAGCCAATATAATCACAGAAACAACACAAAAAACAGTGCATCACCAGAAAGAGGTGATGCAATTACTTGAACCCCCTTATAGTTTCACTCCCATTTATACTCAGAAAAAAAGTCAACATTTTTTAAAAAAACAGTTGATTCAACTGAATGGTTTAATTTTTCCAGCTACGACTCCTCGGACGTTCTCAGTGGGAACGCGAAGGAGAGCTCATTGCTGGATCTGAATGAGATTTGGCAGCAGTGTCCATGCTGATTTGACCTGAGATAGAATGATGAGGCCCAGAGTCTCTGAGGTATGCTCTGTGGAAATCCCAGCTGTCATTGGTTAATTAAATCCTCATACTCCAGAGGCCTTTACATATAAACATCACGCCTGGCTGTTCCCTACAATAACAAACTAAAACGTCAGACATTTTTCCTGCTGTCCACAGCTGCTCTCAGGCTAACATTGATTATCCGCCACTGATTGATCTGTTGTTTCTCCCAAGGCAGAGGAATAAATTGGTCTCTGACGTCCATCAGGGACAGACAGAAGGAAAAGGTGTCAGGAGGGGGCAGATGGACGGCGATGTTTTATTGACACTGTATTAGTCGATTTACAGTTATTTCAAACCTTCACTCTTCTTACCCTGCATTTTCATCTCCTCTGTCCTCTCTCCTGACAGCAGATATGTTTCTCTCCATAGTGCACAGCCCATCGCTGTTTCATTTCAAAGAGTAATCCGTCAGGTGGTAGAAACTATTTGCTTGATCTAATTAAGAAGAACAGAATCGATCATCTCTGTTCGAGGGTTAAATAATTTGAATGAGAAAACACTGTGCTGTAATTTCTTCAATAAAATGAATAGGCCATCAAATTGCAGGCACACAGACGTTAAACGAAGTGTGTCGTGACTGTGAAAAATATATTAAAAGAGCAAGTGAGTGTAGAGAATTAGTCCAGGATTCACAGAAATCCAATCCTAAAACGACTGAAAGAGAACAAGTTGAGATGTGGCGACATTTGCTGACAGTTTAAAGGTAAACGCATGAGGGAATTAAATGTGTAATAAGGGCATAGCTTCTACTTACATACAGCTATTTATCATCTCAGTCTTGTCATCAGTGACTTTTTCATGCGGCAAATGCTGACCAGATGTTTTCCTTTAATGACAAAAGACATGCCCGGGGACACACAAGGGTTTACCTCACCCCGCCAGAGGCTAGACAAGTAAAAGAAAATATAGCGTCATCAGTATGAAGTTGCGATATTACATCTTGGGGTGAAAGGAAGTGTTATCTGTGATTGGACTAAAGATACACAGATGAAGTAACACAATAAAATTCAGCAGCCGTAAATTTGAGTTTGGCTCAGTCTGTGTCGCTTGTTTTATTTTGACGACGTCAAAAGTGTTGCTTCAACTTAGTCTGTTTTTAGGAGGTATTTCGTAGTTGTTAAACAAATATTCTGTTAAGTGTCTTTCAGTCGGAGTTGCTAACAATCCACTTGTGACCTCTGCTTGACAACTGCTTGAGACTTTTCCTCCCACCCAGTTCAGGAGGCAAATCACAATTGCAAAAGTCACAATTGGCATCATGTGTCATTTGCAGGCTGACACGCACCATTGTTGCCTAGATTGCTGATGCATTGGTGATAATTACTGAAAGGAAAGGTCTCAAGAATTATGACTATATGCAAAATATACAGATATGCAAAAGCGAAAAGTGTGTGCATTCAGACTTTTACCAACATTAGGCAAAATACAAATAAATGGATATTTGTGTAAAAACCTTATAAACTATCTAAAAAATGACCATAAAGTAGAATCAATAGCTCATTAAAAAACATTTAGTGCTGCTGTAGGGCTATTCCATTTCAGTGTGAAGTTCAGTGCTTCTGTTCTCTTCCTCATCTTCTGTAGCTGCACCAGTGTTTTACCAATGACAGCATTCGAAGACATAATGTAGCATGAAAGAAAGAGATTTAATGGAGAAAAGTAAGTGTACGTATCAAATAAATTTTCATAATCATTACGCAAGCTGGGTGACTGAGGCATGTCTTGCAAAGATTTTCTTTGCGGGATGTTGACGTCTCTTTCACCATAATCCTGGCTGTCCAGAATTTTTCCTTCTTGAAACCATGTCTTTTCAGGTAGCTTCTCTCCAACTTTCTTTCACCTATTATGTTAGTGAGAGGCAGTGTCATAGAGGAGACGGACACCATAGAAACCACAGCCGAAACTAATGGTGTCTGCCATAATAGCACCATTCACTGGGGCCCATGTGGTTGCTTACATACAGGGCAGCGAATGATCTGAAGGTCTCAAAAATCCTGCTAAATGGATGTAGCGGTAGCGATGATGGCTTTTTTGGATTTGTATGAATCACTATGCTAATCATATTATGCACCAGATCCAAGTTGGGGTGTTCTAAAATGGGAGGACAGATAAAAAAATGTGTTGACAGCAGTTGAGAGACAGCAATACACAGTTTCTCATGCTAAAAAATATGTGTGAGAGCGAACAGTTTTCACAGTGTGCAACACAAACACTCACATATCCACTGCATGATGAATGAATGAGTGGCACCACATTCACTCATGAGCTGATTAATATGATGAGATGTTTATTTCTATGTATGCAAACATACATATTGTGCAGATTTTTTGCTACAGTGCATTCAACAGCGACATTTATTAGCTTAGATAAGGTTGCTTAGTGCAGAAGAAAAGTGACAATATTTGCAGACAAACAGCATTGAATATTATCGATTTCAAGAATATGTATTCATTCTTTCTCTTGTTGTTCTTCTCAAAACTTGATACGTAAGCAAATTCTGTTTTCCCTTCCACTTAAACTTTTTTATGTCTTCAACATTTGACCATGAGGTGTTGGTATTTCCCACTATTTGGCCCTCAAGTGTATTTTAGTGTTTTTTCAGGCCTCAGAAGAATAATAAAACACTTTCGGGCAAAGATGCAGAACAGAAGGCCATAACTGGAGGGCAAAAATCTCCACTGCAACAGTGTTCTTCCCAGGAGAGCTATTGTAGGAGGGCACAAAGGTGACCCAGACAGTACAGAAGATCAGCATGCTGAAGGCAATTGGTTTGCCTTCATTAAAGTTGTCGGGGACTTTCCTTCTTTAGACAGCCCAGCAGGCCAATGTGATGTTAATGGGTCAGGAAACTGCAATGTCATTACACCATTATTCTCTTAGCATGATGAAACTACAATGTAATACTCCCTAAAATGTGATTTGGCACCATCTAGGATGGTGCTATACTTTATCCGGAGGTGTGTGTTGGTAGTAAAGGAAGGTGGCAAATTTGGCAGCTGTCAGTGCTGCCCCAGCAGCCAAGATGATGGAGAGAGCGATTCCTGTGGTGTCATTGTACAAGGAAATCCACCTGCTGGGGGAATGCATACTGTGTGGTTTGAGTTGAACAAAAGGACAGGACAGGACATGGAATCCGCTCCAGTGATCCTACGATGGAGAGACGGAGAAAGCGGATGTGTATTATTGTTTTTCACGGATACGTGTGAAGGTGCTGTTATTGTCTTTTATTAATGTCAGCTAGGTCACTGCAGTTTAAACCCTTCGTTACAGCTTTTATTTACAGTTTATTCTCATAATGTGTTAACTGTTAGCAAATCTTCACTCATGCAATGAAGAAAGAAGATGACAAAATCTGCCACAAGTGCAAATTTGACCTAATAAATGTCATGTTAGTGTTAAAACCAAACCAAAACAGAGATCAATCTAAGATAATATCTCTGAATTTAAAATGAAAATTGTGTTTATGTGTATCTTGTGTCCCACAAGGTCAAAAACACTTTTAGCAAATAGATATAGATTCTGTACATCTAAAATTATGTGTTAATTTAGTTATTCAAGCAGTATAATAAAGCAGAAATAGAGTTGAATTGGTGCTAGAAAAAATATATATCATGCATAAGTAATAAAAGTGCTTTTAGGTAATAAACCCAATGGATCACTAGTAGACAAACATCCTTTGTTTAAAATGTTAATAAATGAATGATCTGAATAAGTTAAGTTTTCTTACTTTAACTCAACTTTCAGTTCGTTAGTTAAGTTTTTTAAGCACTTATTTATTCATGTTAACACAGCGAGGAACATTTTTGGGCTTTACATTCGTCTGAGCTTGATCTGGATTCTGAGGTTTCAAGGTGCAAAATTAATGTTCTTTTCCCTCCTGCATGTTAAGAAAAAATACCTCAGAAAACCTCAGACTCTATAAATAAGCTAAATGATGGGTGGTCCCTCTGATGGCTTACATAGAGAAAATCTATCGTTCAGTAATGAATATGTTTTATTTGCATGCTGAAACAGAACAGTGAACCCTCCAGAGTACCTGTATTGTTTCTAATTCCTCCCTCAGCACACATGCATCCCTCTTTGTACAGCTTTTTCCTCGTACCAGGAGACCAAGGACTACTACACACAGACACAGGCGCTTAGTATCGGGTAATGTAGTAATATTATAGTAATATTTCATCATATGCTGAGAATTCAGAAGCAGAGACACCCATATATTGAATTTCTGAGTGTGTGAAATAAAGACTTATGATTTTAAAAAAAGAAGCAAAAATTTGTGCTTCCTGGTTGCTGCCTCCTCTCCGCACCACTCTGTTCATTTTGATGTGAAACTGGATCCTTGGAGGACACAAAATGGCCCATAGCGACAAAACTCCACTGGACACTGTTCCCTGAGCTGACACATGCCAGTTCATGATATCATATGAGGCAGGTGGGTCTCCGCTCATGACAGCCAGTTGAAGGTGTTTAGTGGGATATCTAACAGAAAAAGGCTGTTTCATCACTGCTGAAAGCGATCCTTGTGACACCTAACAATAGTGTCGGCTCACCTGCTCCCTCCTGCTGCCAGCCCACCTGCACACCTGAGGCTCATCAGTAATCAGCCTACACGGTATATGAACCCTGGTTCTTCACACCAGTCTTTGCCAGATCATCAGTTGTTCTGTGTAGTATGTCATCTCAGCTCCCTTTTTGCCCTATGCTCGACTCTGCTGAACTCACACATGTGTTTTGTCTCCTCGCCCTCAAACACTCTGAGCCTTCCTCCACCTGGATCTCCTGCCGTAAGTCAGCCAACTCCCCCTGCCTCATCTCTCTGGCCTGTCATCGCCTGCCGTTCTCCGCTACCCGCCCGGCTCAGTCTCCTTGGATTGCACATTCTACTGCACATTCTGAAGAGTCTGAAAAACAGCAAGCTGTTTTGCACACTGCACCCATTACCCAGACTGTAGAATTTCATTTACTTGTTCAGGCTACAGCAGGCATGTCAAACTGATTCCATAAAGGGCCGTGTGGCTGAAGGTTTTCGTTCCAACCAAGGAGGAGCACACCTGGCTGGAATCAATTAATCAGCTGATCTCAGTCTTCAGCTGATAACTAAGTGATCCCTTGATGTTGATTGGTTGGCCTGGTGTGCTCCTCCTTGGTTGGAACAAAAACCTGCAGCCACACGGCCCTTTATGGAATGAGTTTGACATGCCTGGGCTACAGCATCTAGACATCGGTAAAATGGACTTGCAGGAAGGCTAGTAAGCTTTTTCCAGGTTCACAGTTCAGCATATCTTTTGCTTGATACATCAGTGTACAAGTGCCTCATCGCAGAGATGAGAAACAAATGAAAAAACACATTTCAATTTAAAAGAGATGAACATTGCGAAGGAAATGAGAAATCAAAACATTTTGTGAATGATATTTCAAATGATTGACCACTTTAGTCCCTTTTTCCATCAGTTTTGCTCACCTATGGCCTCTGAGCCTGAACGTGAGGTCTCTGAGACAGAACCATAAGTAATCCAAGTCTCATTAGCAATTATCTGTTACATTCTGGCGGACCACTTCCTTTAACAAAGCCTGACAACCGTGAGAAGCAGAGGTGCATCATGTAGCTGAGAGGATGCATCTAGTTTTTGTAATATATGTATGTCCAAATAATGTGATGCTTAAAAGCTTAAAGATTTAGTGATTAAATGAGCTTTACTTCCTGATCGATTCGAAATGTTACCACAGCTCTGGCGGTGGATTTCTGAATGGTTTCAACAATCCTCTGTGGTGTCATCTTTGAATAGTTCTTGGAGTGAAAAAAGAGATATATTAAGAATCAAAGCGCGAAGGGCAGATGATAGGAAAGAGATAAGATGGTAGAGGATGAAAAGGAAAGAGAGGAGATATGTAGTGACACTTTCAAAATGAGGAATTATAGCACCTTTGGAATCTTTTCATGGTAGGAAACACACACGTCAGTTCCCCTGAGTGTATCCATTAACATCTGAATCCCAAATCTGCCAAAATCATCATCCACAGACACCGGGCCCACCCAAGTCCAGCCCATCAGCTGCAGCAGCTCAGCCATGGCCCACGCCTGTGCAGCAACGTTCAGCAGGCAGACAGACTGAGAAAGTGAGTGACAGGGAAAATGAAAAACAGAAATATAGCTGAGTTATACTTAGCTGTCCCAGGGAGGCACTTGATCACCTGCATTTGACCCATATAAACTATTTAGGAGCAGTGAGCAGCTACTGTGCGTTGCTTAAGAATGAGCTCCAAGTTTTGAGGCCGGCGCTGTTATCAAAGGTAATTGATGGAGTTTCTCTAATACCAAATGTGTTTGATTTGGAAGAAAACAGCAACAGCCAGAGGAAACCCGCGTGAGCAAAGAGAGAGCTTGCAAACTGAGCACAGACGGCTGAAGTTAGACCAACTGGGACTGGAACCCATGAGCTTCCTCTTGAGAGGGAGCAGTTTAACACACTGCAGCCCAAACAAAAATGTGTAAGAAGAGAAGGGAGACATATGGTAGTACACAGTAATACAAACACTTTGCAGCAAAACAAAAGCTCATGAGTCATTGTTATGTTTACAACACGTCAATTATCCTCACCACCAGTATATCAAGCACCCCAAGGGTGTTTGCCACAACTATGGAGGAATGTGTGCATCGCCAACGCTAACTGGGAATGAAGGCACGAATCCACATTCGGAGTTTGCCAAACGAACTTCCTGTCAAGTTACGAAAGCCATGGCTGCTAAGAGAGTGGTGCCCTCTGCTCGGCAAGTGTCAGCCGCCAGATAGCCGAGGGTGAAGTTAGGCAGAAGGTCTGGGCAATTGTTATTTTCCTCCACTGCAAAGATAAATCAGAAATCAAGACACATGATGACAGAGTGCATAAAACATGGCTCAGCTAAAAGAGAAGAAAATATCTAAGTCTTCAAATTCTCACATTTCACGGGCGGCATTAACCTTCTCACTCGGAAATTCCAACTGAGGCTGCGGTGCCTTCATCTGATAAACACTATCTGGATTAGACCATCAGCTGGCAGGGCTCCTCTGCATAAACCCCCAGGATCATCCCGGCAAGGCAGCAGAGGAGCAGAGCGCAGATACGCATCACTTGGAAGACAGAAGTGCAGCGAGGGAAATCCAAATGAAGGACAGAGTCTAAACAGCATCGATAAGTTAATACACGACACATCGCGTCTAAATACAGCCAGATAAAAGTAATGGAAGTACCAGCAGCCAGAAAACCCAAACCTCCTGTGGAGAGAATTTGTAACCTTTATAGAAAATGCTCTTTCTGTTTTTGCGGTTGAAAAAGAGGCCAATCTAATAGTCATGCAACATATTGTGCAAACAAACGTGTTATTATTCTATTTCCTGCTCAAAACACTAACCCATACCTCAACTCTGTAATAGGGGTGCAACAGTGGTTGCGGGTCACCTCTCTCTCCGCAGCAAAGGAAGGAAGAGGAAGACGATGCATTTGATAAACATAATAAAATTAATTCCACATGGGAGGGAAATCAGATTGTGGCTCACCAGGAGGAGAAAATTAGTTTGCTATTGAAGGGAGCGAATGGAGGGTACAGTAATTTGGATTTAACAGGAGGTGTGTTCATTCACATCGCCGGGGATAGCAGTTTCAAAGCAGATGATGCAATTGTAATTTCTATTATCTTAGTATGAGATAGCAGCTCGAGGCAACAGCCTTTCTCTCACTGATTCACTTGACGGATTTGAAAAAACACAAAGAATATTCTCTAAAATGTACATCTCTGATGGTCATCAACAGCCACACTCTTCAGTGACAGCAGGGGTTGGGTAATTCCATGTAATTATGCAATCAAATCAACCCCATATCTCTCAAATCTCGCCATACTGATGATGGGCTGTACGTGAGGGTGTGCTTGTGTAGATGTACAAATAGATTAGAGAGGCCTATTAATGATGAAAGGGGTTAGAGGGAGAAAGAGAGAGCTGTCATTTTCAGGAACAGACCCTGTCAGGGACAAGTGTTCATCCAATTACACCACGAGTGCCCTCTCCTCTCTGCACTCCCTGTCTTCCCTTCCCCTCATTCTTCCTGCGCTCCTCATTTCCTGGACCACCTGATCTTTCCCTTCCTTCCTCTCTTCTTCTTCAGCCCTTGTGGGTCCTTAAATAGTCTCCAGTGATTACCGCTCCTCTCCTCTTCTCTCTTCCCCTCCTGCCCGCTCTCCTCCTAGCCTTTAAAGGAATAGTTTGACATTTCGGGAAATGCATTCGCTTGTTTGCTCACATTCACTCATAGCATTCCTCTTCCTCCTCCTCTTCGATGTGAAGCTGCAGCTTACAAGGCTTATCTTAGCACCAAGACTGAAAACTGGGGGAACGAAAAGATCTAATTTATTTAATCTAAACAAAAATGGCTACAATTTTTATTTATTTATTTAGTTATTGTACAGATTAGACAAACGAGATATAACGTTAATTTAGGTTAGCGGCTCACTGCATTATCACAGCCAGCTGTTTCCACCTGTTTTCATCATGTCTTTATGCTAATCTGAACTAACTGGCAGCTGGCTGTAACTTCACATTTACCCTACAGACATGAGAGTGTTATCTAACTCTTGACGAGAAAGAAAATATAAGTATATATCCACAAAATTGCAAGCAGTTCCCTTAAAGTTTGTGCGCTGTTTCCTTTAAGCACTAATGCTTGACAAGGTCTTGCTCAAATGGTCAAAATTCACAGAAGATATTTCAGTCACGTCGTCATAAATTTTGATCAGATGCTGTTTACTAAAATGAGTTTTCCTGTAGCTCTGATATCGACCCGTATTGACCTAACTGAGGACGACCCAGTACACCCTCTGGAGAGAGTGTTGCCAGCCCCAGGTGCAGCAGCTCCTCCAGGGGCACACATGAAGAGGAGGCCAGGGCCCAGCACAGCTGGGACAAGGTCCACAGAGAAAAGGGTGTGACAGGAATGGCCTCACCTCCAAAAGATGAGAGAAAAATGTAGGTTTCTGTCAGCAATATCATGCTTTTCATGCCACTAAGTAGAGGCGAGCAGTCCGAGGTTAGCTGGGACCGATGAAGGGCTGAGGATGGATTCAATTCCAAGTCCGCCAGATTTGTTCCGCCCTGCCCTGCCGGATTCCAGTGTCAGCTCCTCACAGCATGGAACCTGGCGCTGCACCCATCACAACAAGAAGATTAGAGCAGAGAGAGGTGACATGTCCAAGAGAGGTAAGGAACCCACATTCCACGCAGAAGACTGAGGCGAAAGTTCAACCCAATAAATCTTTCCACATCCTCCCGACACTTTGTTATTGTTTCTATATCTGTCTCTCTAGATGTGGGTCCAACAGCTTCATCCCACAAACTCGTCCCTGTTCTGCTGATCGTAGGATGGATTGCTGCCTGCACAGCAGTTGTCTACTTTGTCTACATTTTTGCTTGGGTATATTAGTCCATCTTTTTTTTAAGTATAATAAATGCTTGTATATACATGCATCAGTGTATGAATGATACAGTACTGTATTATGCAAATGCCCTTCACATATAAAGTTTATATATGCCTAAATGGCTGCATTTTTAATGTGTTTTCAGCCACACTGCTGGTGTGGCTCTGAGCATGGGAAGCCAGTCAGTCCACCACTTTAATGCAGACTGGATATTTCAATAGCTGTTGGCTGCACTGCCATGAAACTTTGTATAGACATTTATGAGGACCCCTGAGTATAAATTTTATTGATTTTGGTGATCCTCTGACTTTTCCGCAAGGGCCACAAAAATAGATATACAGCTGATATTTGTGGTGCTGCACTGATTGCCAAGATATTTGGAACAGAAGCACATGTCTCTCTCATGAAGAATTGTAATACCTTTGGCAAACCCTTAATATTTCATAAAGCATCATCATCAGGTCAAAATGACACTCCCGTTAGCCTCAGCTGCTGATTGTTGGCATGCTAACACACTAAAATAAGATGGTGAAAAGAGTAAACATTAAACTTGCTAAGTGTCAGCATGGTAGCGTTGTCATTTCTGCATGTTAGTGTGGTGATGTTAGCATTTAACAGCCTCTCTTAGGCTGCTGTTATGGCTGCAGACTCAGTCTTGTTAAAACTTTTTTGTTGATTTTCAAGGCTGAATTCATAGAGCTTGAAAGCTTGCAAATCAGCAGATTCTCACTCCCAACTACATACATACTCTTTGTCAGCCCTAACCCTAACCATTAACTCTTACTAAAAATGGGTATCCAGTGCTGTAAAAAGTGACGCTAAGCGGACCTCACCAAGCATCTGTATGTGATTAATTGGGAGAACAAGTTGCTAAAATGTAAGCACACAGTACCTCCGATATCAGACCAACAGACTGCAGCCTCAGCCAGTGCGTTTGTTCCTCTAATGGATTAAGATTTCTTTCTTTCTTTCTCTGGCAGAAAAGAGGTGTGCAAGGATGAAGCTGAATTCGACACAGAAATATTAAGTCCAGGGGACACAGGGAAGAAAAGATCAACATCAAGATTTGATATTAATTTTCTCTATTGGCTACGTACTGTCAGCTATTTTCAGACATGTGGAAATACTGGTATGAAAGTGAGCAAAGGATGTCTGCCGTGGTCCAGTTATAATGATTGTTTAGCTCTGAGTAAAATCTGCTTTGTCTGTCCTGTAAATTAATCAAATAAACATATTTCTGCATTCTTCTCTTCTCGATTTGTTTAATACATCATTTGATCTTCTCTGCCCTGCAAATTATAACTCTTTTAGGCATCATGGATTTAAATCCATTACCATCAAATAGGTGTCCCATTGAGAACACCCAGCTTTTTCTGTGAACATGTCTGATGTGATACATTTCAGTTTTTGTGTATTCAGGCTTCTGCACTTCAGTCAGCAGAGCTCTTCAAAAATAAAGTAGGAAAAACCAACTGTGATTTGTAACTAAGAAGCAGTAAAATGAGGAATGCATACCTCGGTGTGTGTGTGTGTGTGTGTGTGCGTGTGTGTGTCCTCTGTGTATTCATGTCACACATCAAAAATATTGGGTGTTAGGACTGGCAGTGTCGTTGCCATGGCTACCACACGTCTTTCTTCTTTATTTCGAGTTGTCCCGCATTCTCAAAGGATGTGAAGACAAAAACAATGGAAAGAAAATTGAGTGGGGAGCTGCACTTTCTTAAGCACTTTTAATTGTTATGTGCAGAGATGGCCCCGGGGGGGTTGGGGTTTAAAGGACTATTTCACTTTTGGCACATTACTTAACTCAAGATTAAAGCTGAACTAAGCACAGCATCACAGATTTCAACCATTATTTGGATTTCTGCTAGAAGCAATCAAACAACTAATGTTTGCCAGACATGTCAGCTCATAACTTGCCATTACAGTCGAGCCCCCGAACCCGTAATGGTAGCAGTGTCAGCTTTAAAGAGCATTTTGAAGTCTGCATTTAATAACCAGGAATTAGATTGTCTGGTTGTTACTGCAGGTTGTGTCATATCCACTTTCCCATGAGCAGGAGGTGTAAGCCTTATAAGCCTTCGCAGGCCAAATAAGCCTGTACAGTCGGTGTCATGTTGAACATGTGCGCCAGATGCAAACATTAGTTCAACCGGGCGACGAGGTCGGAATGGAAACTTTCTGTACCACAGCAATGCAATAGGGTTTGTAAGAACCGCGCGATCCAGCAAACACTTGCACACATATAATCATGCAGAAAAACACGTTCATGCATACAGTCACGCTCACTCATGCACATACAAGCTAAACATACAAACAACATACGCACACTGCTTCATCAGGTTGTTTGCAACCGGGAGAGTAATTATGTGTTCACTTCAATAACAGCAAAACAGTGCCTCTCTTTTACACACACACACACACACACCCAACCCTGGCAGCCAGGCTCAGTTTGGCATTTCTGTCCTCAAATACATCATTATGCAGGTACACTGCATGGTGCTGTAAAAGATGTCTTCCAGGTGTGGTAGATTAACTCTGTGTGTTTACTATCTAGATTTCATGTTTATTTATGCTCTGCTTGCACCGTGGAGTGTGTTTTGTTGTTGAGAAAATGAATTGTATGAATTATACTACATGCAACATGTGTGCACATCATACATTGAATGAAAATGGAATGAAATACATACCATAAGAATGTAATATTTTTTTCATATTATTGTAGTCAATACTGCTAGCAAGATTGGTAACAGCAATAGAATTACATGTACCAGTGGTGCTTACAGAACTGGCCTTTGAACAACCTGGCCTAAGGCAGGTCATTTCAAAGGCTGAAGGCAAAGCCACGTCTCAGCTGGTCTTAAACTTGTTTTTGGGATCACAAAAAGGGCCCTGCGTGTGAATCTGGTGCTCTTTCCTGACTCACAGGAAATTCTCAAGTTGGTTATAACAGTAGCTTTAGGCCAGATCCAACCGTGCTTTAAAAAAAATCAATAAAACCTAAAAATAAATTCAGATACCCAAAGCCACAATGAAGTAATGTGATTTTGTTGTGTAACTACGGAGCTGCTACATTGCGATGTAGTGTTACAACCACCAGAGTCGGGAGATTAAAGTCCATGAGACTTTCTTCAAATGATTAAAAACTGCAGAAGAGAGATTGCATGTCTGTCTTTAAAAAGCTGCATCTCTTTAAAAAAAAAAACGCCCGTTTATGCCTGAATGATATTCTTTCAGAGCAAATCACTTTAGTCAACTGTATCTGTGCATCAACATGGCGCAGCAATGCAGGAAACTACAGCTACTGCGCTTATGGATTATTTGGCCTAACAAGAGCATCGAAATGGAGAGCAAAACGAACCCTGTAACCAGAAGCCCCACAGAGTACCGCGTGTCAGAGTGGCATTTCCCATCGTGACAGAAAGTGTGTTACATCAGCTGAACCAATTAAGTGCTGTGACCTTCATGCCAGTCCCAAACTTGAAGCAGTTAATTAGAATTGCATAGTCTACATAGTCGCTGACCACACTAAGATGTAAAAGTAATGAAACTGATCTTTCACCTGTCTGCTATTAAAAGAGGATCAATGGTTACTTTAATGGGGGATGCAAAACACATTCAGTCAACAGGCTCTCTAGATAAATGTTGTTTTGATTGATTAAAGCTATTTGCTGGTTTGAAACAACATCTAAAATTCTTTTATAAAAAAAAACTGTAATTGGGATTTGAGTGATTAATGATCCTATTTGTTGGGGTGTGGTTGAAGTGCTGCATGATTAAATAAGAACAGAAAAAGGTGCGTGCACTGCAGTGGCCTGGTGACAACGTGAGGAGAAGGAAAAAAGCTGAATTACACAAATGGCGTGGGTGACGCTGTCACTGCCAGGATCAATGTCTTTAAGTGTGTTAGAGCAAACAAACACGCAGCTTAATTGTTTGGAAGCAATAAGATGCAAGGCAGGAATCAACAGATGGTTTGTATTTGCTATTCGAAGGAACAAAGTCATCTGTAATCCTGTTAAGAATGTAATTTAACTTTTGTGTTGTGTCGATCACCACGAGCTCATCTGAGCAGCACAGATATGTTGAACAACCACAGGATGTCACTGTTTCGCATTCATTTGGGCGTGAGCACATACACCTTTGTGAAGGTTCAAGCAGGAGATGAAAAGCGTAGATTCTGAGACAGACGAAGTGAAACTTGCAGTTTCTAGATTTTCAGCATCAAATAATAATAACACGTTTGCTGGAAGTGACCGGTGTGGTAGTTGTGTGTTCTCTTTACATTTCAATGGTTAAATGTTGATTCTATGAGGCTCACTGTGTTGCTTGTGGTTATATCAACATTTCTAATATACATTAAACAACGTAAATCCTTGACGTGTCAAATTATACACGTTAAAGGGACACTGCCCTCCCTCACTGCCTGTGCACTGACTGACTAGAAGTCATGTGTTTTTAAATGGAAGAAGTCGTTTAATTTATGTTTTAAAACAAGAGCACCAATAACAGTGAGACTTTCAAATGAGCCTGGGAGAGAAAGATCTTTCATTTACCCCAGCACCTGAAAGAATGTTGGTATTAAAGCCGTGAAAATTAAAACTTTTTACAGAAAATTCAGCCTATTTAAAATCAGAATGTTTGGGTTTCAGTGGCCTTTAACAGCGAGAGCACAGTGAAAGTGCACTTCACAATAAGAGCTCCTTTCAAATCAAGTATGCCGTAGCACGGTGCCCACTCTAATTGCCTACCTGAAACACTTTCTCACTTATGATCCTAGTACGCAATTTGCACAATTATTTCTGTGTATTCACACGTGTGCTTTTGTGCATTTGTTCTTGGCAGGTATGAATGTGGTGGTCTGTGTGTGCATTTGTGTTGTGCTCGCCTTTCATACACCTCAGTCACCACACACAACCCCAAACACTACTGCACACACACACACACACACACCGACAGGCATTCCAGAGGCCGCATGACCGTCCCCCACACACACACATACCAGTGGACCCACTAGGGTCACCCAAAGGGCACACGAAGGAAAACCGAGTCGTTTTATGACTGCAGGGCAACGGAGGGGAGCAGAACTTCGTATTGAGAGCAAAAACAAAAGAAGGTCTAGCATGGGCAACTTTCTAAAAACTGCCCTCAAGATCAGAGGTTTAGAGTCCAAATGTGTTGCTTTTGTTTAGTTTTTTCACTGACAAATGTATTTTCAAGTCAAGTTAAGTCAAGCTTCTCATTCTCATTAAGATTAAACGCTCCCCGTGTTACTTGAGGATAAAACCTCAGCCTTTTATAGTGCAAAACAGCTCCCAGGAACATGCTGAGGTGTTGTAATGTTAGCTGTGATGTTAGCAAGCATAGCTGCTAATGACAGGGAGGGTGAGAGCACGAGGAAAGTGGGTGGTGTGAACCAGTTATCTGCCAAAGTGCTACCAGCCAACGAGAGTGAAAGGGGAAGCCGGGCAGTAAATAAGGAATTGCAACTGATATTCAGCTGAAAACAATACTTGAATGAGTGTTAGAGAGGTGGAAATGCATTCACCGCACACTCACACAGGCTACATGGAACAAAATATAAAGAATAAATCCACGTTGGTGACATTTTCTGGAAAGCAGAGTAAAACCCAAAATATGCTGCTGGACTGCTCCACCTATCAAGGGTAGCGTATTCACATTAAAGCTGTTCAGCTGAAACAGTGTGGTGTAAACCACCAACAGGCTGAAATGTATACATTGTGGCGAAAGCATTTTTTAAAAAGAAATGAATGCAATGGAGGTCATGAACTTCCACACTTTACTTTTGTGTATTTGCACAAGTGTGTGTTGGTTCTGGCCCCTCTTGCACTGCCCCATTCCTCAAGATATTTTTGACACTTGGCTTCAAAGTTCGGCCTGGTGCTCCTGCTTGGCTCCCCTGTCGTATACATCCTGTACATTACAATTCTCTTTGGCTCTCTCTTTTACCTCTGAACCTCTCAAAGAGTTTTTTTTCTTATTCCCTGTACGCTGGCCTGTCCAGTTTCAGCCTGGGTACAAGCCATTCCCATGCCAGGAAATGTGCTTGTTGGTTCATTGCAGCATGGGGTATATTTACCAGTAGGCAGCTCAGGAGCAGCCATAAAGATATTGCACATTCATTTGTTTGCATCGAGTCTTTGACTAACTTCACACATTGGCCCCCAGTGCTTATAGGTCCAATTAGTGGGAAAAGAGTCTGGGCTAATGCTGCATTGTAATTAATTTGTTTGCTTTTTTTCCTGTCTCTGTGGAAATTACAAAATGAAACTGAACCCCCATATTCCTACTACTCCCCTCAAGTCAGTAATACTGTATGAGTGAAGCAAAAATAGCATGTAGGAATATCTGTCAATAGTTTAACCCTTAAGAACGCTGCAGGCCGCAGGCATAAGGAAACAGCTGCAGAATTTCTGCTTTTTCTGTATATAAAGTCTCTGAAGTCTCGAAAAAAAAAAAAAAACATTAAGTCAAGTAAGCAGAACCAAGATATTCCATATGCTCACTTTCTTCTGCAGTGTACAGTTTAAGTCCAACATTAAGTCCATCTGCCAAAAATACTATCAATGCTTCAGATGTAATGTAATATTGTTTTAAGTTAAAGGCTTGCGTTTATAGAGAAGCCTGTTTCAGATGCTAAAACAACACACACACACACACAGACGCACACAAACCTTGCAGGACTGCTCACCTGCAGGCTCAGCATGTTATTTAAAGATTTATTTGAAAAGAAAAAAAAATGCTCCTCAAGATGATTATCAGTCATTATTATAAAGTATCTAAATACAGGCAACTGAGGTATATCTGTCTTTCTATGGGTGAAGTGAGAGAGAGAGAGAGAGAGGCAGCCTGAGGGAGTGAGCGACAGAGACAGAGAGACAGAAAGCTTGCACAAACAATGGTAGGAACAAACCACGTGGAAACAACAATGTATAAAAGCTGGACATGGGGGGTGTTGTATACAGTCTGAAGAAGGCGTCCACATGATCATAGTCATTCATTGCACTAATTTCTATATAAAAAGCAAAGGCAAAAATTTCCACAATTAACAATCCAGCATCACAGCCTCAATTACATTTTAACGTAGAAAACAAAGCAATACAAAACGATGAATCCTGAACTGACCACTGACTTCATTAAACCATCCGCATTCATAAAAATGCATGCACTTTTAAAAAGTTCATTAGACTCCAGCAAGGACTCACCCCGCAGCTTAAAATAGATAAGATACACATTCCTTTGCAAAAGCTTAATTATAACATTTGTCAATTTCATTTGCTTCAATGAGTAAAAGAATCATAAAAAATGGGTAATATGACACACTTTGCTAGAATAAATCAATATCAAACTTAGAAATCACTTCTTAAAGGAATAGTTCCAACATTTTCACTTATTCCCTCTCAAGTTAAGAATATTAATACCACCTTCATATCGGTCTGTTCAATATGAAGCTACAGCCTGGAGATGGTTATCTTAGTTTAGCATTAAGACTGGAAACAGCAAATTTAAAGCACGCCAATCATCATATACATTTTGTTCGCTTGATCCATAGAAAAATGGAAGAGCAAAAGCTCCAAGTTCTGAGTTTTTGTTATCACAAATAGGTTTGCAGGCGGCTGGCAGAGACTAGACTCATTTTAAAATTAACAAGAAGCAATGTGGAAATTAGTCAGCTTTAAAGGTGCTAGGTCTTTCCAGTCCTTACGCTAAGATAAGCTAGCCGACCGCTGGCTATAGCGCACTGACATGAGGGCGGTATTGATCTTCTGATCCGAATCTCGGAAAGAAAGAACATAAGCATGTCTGCGAAAAAGTCAAACTATTCCTTTAATGTCACAATTTCTTATCCTTTTGTTCTCCTGTGAATTCACACACACACGCTCTCACACACAGTAGCACAACAGATCATGTAAGGCATACCAGTTTGCTCGCAGCGATAACAATGACTTACAAAGACTGGAAAACGCACAGAGACATGGATGCGTACAGAAACACACAGGAGGCTCAGTGAACACTAAAAGGGTCTGGTGTCTGTCGATTGTCAGCTCAATGATTCGTGACCCACTGTCATCTTAAAGGCGACAACTTCATTTTGGTTTATTTGACATACTGCTAATGAGCAGCAGCCGCCTGTCAACTGCAGCTAATTCATAAACATGAAGTATAGAACATTATTGTGTAATATCTGATTACGGTTAAATATTTACTGGTCTATTCAACAAAATAAATTCATATTTTCTGTAATAATTTACCTAATCTAACCCTACGTATTAACAAAGATTACATTACGAATACATTGTAGCGTGTATCAGCATGTAGATGAAGGCTGAAACCAGCTGAGGTTTTATGTGAGGCGTACAGCTCAATCCCACATACAGTACAGTGGTTCAGCCCTGTTACATGTATATAAGCATGAGTGGGTGTGTGGTGTATTCATATGCCAGTGGGTTTGAGCACATTTGTCTGTCTGCCCTCTCTTGCCAACTACTTCTACAGTATTTTGACACTCAAACACACATCGGTGGACTCACACGTGAGGAATAAAACAAGGTGAAAATGGAGAGAAGGAAAATAAAAAGGTAAGGAGTGATTGTATCCAGTGAGTAGCAGAATAATCAAGCTGACTGAATGAACTACAGTATCAGAGTCGGAGAGACAGCGCCCCGTCTGTCCGTGAGGGCACAGTCTGCTGCTTTCCTCGGAGGAAGTGCATACTGCAATGTCAGTCCACCAGCCCTGGTCCGTCCAGCAGAGAGCTAAGGGGAGCTTCCACTTCCCTGTAGCCCCCCACGAGTGCTCCAACAGGGGAGAGGTACTGTAGGGGGACCTACATCAGAACTGTCCCCCATCCCAGAAGTCTGTAGGTCACCACACACGGCAGGTGTTTTCAGGGACCATGTAGCTGCTCTTGTTGCAGTTGAATGCTTTGGCAAATTCAGGGAAATTTTGAAGGGAGCCCAGCACCCTGTGACACATACAGAGGAGATTGTGGTTTGAGATTAAAGCAGCTGTATTAGAGGGTTACTTAAGTTTTAAAGTTGCATGGCATGTCATCTTGTCATGGTTTTAAAAGGTTTGCTACAACTGTGACTTGTTTCCCATCCTTTGCCCCGAGTACATGGCTGATTGATGTGAATATACCTGAATTTCCCTGGACTGTGCACATCTACTTTGATGGAATTAACAGCTTGCTCTGGTCGGTGTGTTCCACACCACACCTGCAAAATATAGAGATTACCGCATACTGCATTAGACCAATAAATATCACTTATCAATCCATTTACCAAATCATCCACCCTCTGGACCATCCCATTATCAGTTGACCCATCATCCATCCATCCAGCCATACGCTACCGGAGCAGAGATTTGGAGGAAGATTTGATAAGACAGATACTAGGATGACCTGCTTCAGACCAAAAATGTTGCTTACCATATCACCATACCCTGCAGTCGGTTTCCAATCATTCATCCATCTATCCACTCATTCACCCAGTCTTTCATTCCATCTATCTGTGATCCATCTATCCACCAAATTATTCATCCATTCATCCATCCATTTATCTATCCATCATCCATCAGTTGTTGTACAGCATCGATCAGTCAATCCATCCACGCATCCATCCATCCATCCATCATCTACCTGAGCAAAGTTAAGGAAGAAGAGTTGATCGTGGGAAAGGTCAATGCCGGGCAGTGGTGGCTCCTCTCCATGCTCCTTCACATAGTTCTTATAGGCCTGCAGCGTTAATAGAAAACAAATGTTCTCATCGTGTTCTGCTGTTTGGAAAAATATCAAAAATGGCTCAAAATGACTGAATCATTACTGATGATAAAAATCTAGCCGAAAGCATTATACCTCTGCTAATTTAATGTGGATGTTGCTATCAGCAAATGTACTTTATGTGCCTCATAATAACATATCTGACTCATTACTATTTAATGGTAAACATGGCAAATAAACAGCAAATGAAACATGTTAAATTTCAAATACATTGCTCAAGTTATTCTGCTCTCTTCATCAAAATGTCTCATTTCTGAGGATATCGCCTGTCTGACTGGGTAGAAACTCTGAAGCAGCAGAAGATTTATTGCAACAAATGTGTTGCTGCAGCCACTTATCTAACCTACAATTTCAGCAATTAAATTCACATTTAAGTTCTGTGTAACATTTTCTGTCCAGCGTGAAACTGCAATTATAATATAAAGGTATGTTGCCTGAAATCTTGTTATTCATCCAGGACTGATAAAAGAGCACTTTCCCTCAAAGAGCAAGAAAATTGACAATGTTAACGTGAATAAATACAAAACAAACACTTGTATGCCATCACGGTTGATCTAAAATAACAATATTTGTTCTCTCGTATTGAATTCAAATGCTTGTCTCTGTTCACCTCTGGTCAACACTGCTAAAATCAGCAGCAACACCATGTCGTTCATTGTTGTGTTTCCAATAGCTAATGAGCCAGTTGGTGACCTGGCAAAATGACACATCTATTAATGATCGCAAGCAGACAACGATAAGAAACCACAGACTGAATGCGATCCTCTGTCATCTTTAAACCAGGGCTCTTAAACCAAGTTTCCTCCTTTGTTTTCAGGCTCATTACCTGATATGCCTGCCGTATCCCTCCATTGTCAGCAATGTTCTCCCCGAGGGTGTTGTTACCATTTAACTAGAGAGGGAACATAAGAGAGAGAACACAGAGATTGGCAGGGAAAAGGGACAGAGGGGGAGATGGTAATTTTTCCTCTGTATTTCAGCAAATCACAGATATCACTCTTTGGGATACAGGAAACCGTCTTCCTGGGGGATAAAAGAAGGATTGTTCAAAGCAATAGGACAGATGAGGGGAGACAAAGAGAGGGAGAGGGATTGATATGTCAACACAAACTATTAAAGACACCTGAAGCAGAGAAGAGATGAGCCTGCAAAAGCGGGGAAAAGATGGAAATAGATGGGTTGGCAAAGATAACAGGAAGGCAGACAAATGAGACGAAAAAGCAAGGCTTGGGATAATATTTGAGGAAACAGCGCTGTAAAGTCTACAAAAACTTTTTCAAATGTGGAAAGAAGAGGGAGAGCGATTAGATCGACATACATGAAGTCCATTGGCCAGGTCCCAGGAGAAGTTGCCATACTGATTGACGATGCACTTTGACAGATCCAGGAACCTCTGAGTGGAGTCTGGCGTCCACCAGTCCTTCAGGTCACCATCTTTATCATAGTTACGTCCTAAAACAAGAGGCTAAACGATGTCAATTATGTTTTTCATGCCATTTCATTCATTTCCAGTGTGTTTGTGGGTGTCTTGCATTTGCAGATATCAGTATAAAATAATCCGGAAATCTTTGAGATTGAACATAATAACTATATACCCCAATGAAAATGAGTGCGATGAAAAATTATCTGAGGCAGCCAGTTACAGAGAGGAAAATATTTTGATCCCAGTACCAATGTAATGTGCCAAAGCTGCCTCTGGGAGGAACAGAGAGCAACAGTGTGGAGAATCGTACCATTGTCATCAAAGCCATGTGTGATCTCGTGACCGATTACCATGCCGATGCCACCGTAGTTGAGAGATTTAGTCTGGCCCTTGCTGAAGAAAGGTGGCTGGAGGATACCTGCGGGGAACACTGACACCGGGGAAAAACACAAAAGCTAAATACGGTGTTGAATAATTGGACACGTATGTCGTCATGAGATGTTGAAACTCACAAAAAAACAAAATGCTGTAGCGTCTTTGCAACACGTGTACCGAACCGTCATTGTCATGTGGTTAACATTGTAAAATGGTTGCAGTTCAGTTAGGTTTAGGCACCAAAACTACTTGCATATCAGGTAAAAAACATGTTTTGGGTTAAAAACTTCGCTGTTAGGTATGTTGCATAACTTAAATATGTTACATAAGTTAAACTTTCCCTTTCATATAGGACATGGACGATGGTCTCATAGGTGAAAGACCTGCGTTTGTTTGACCCATACATCCACCCCAACACCATGCGGATGTACTTGCGTTTTACACTACATCACTTGACTTCCTCCTTTGTTCCCACTAGACGTCACAGCACAACCATCAACGTGAATATGGTTCGTAATAACCTCCTTGCCCTAACAACCATTTTTCTGGTGAGGACGGGCTGGAAAATACCTATTTGGTTTTTGCTGGATGAGTAGAAGGCGTTGACAACAGCAGCTCCAGTTACCCACCTAGAGAAAACAAGGAGGTTGGAATTACAGAAAGGTAAAGAGCACCATAGTGCAGCACAATTCACAATGAAAGATATTAAAATTAACCTGTGCCTAATAACAACAAGGCTATTATTAGCATTCCTGCTGTGCTTAGTGGAAAGCTGAACTGTATCTGCGAGTGGGAGTTTGTGTGGGAGAATGTGAATTCACTGTGCTAAATGCACGATAGTGTGCCACACCAAAGCACCATAAGCACTCAGGCATTTATCATCGGTGATCTCAATACTTAAAATTGTAATTTGAAATTCTACACATCTGGAAGAGGCCTGTTGGCTGAGCATTAATTTAATTGTGCCCCCACGGGGAAACTTACTCCTCTTTGTTGACTTTGACTCTGAGTTTCCGCAGGCGTTTCTTCTGCACATACTCCAGGTTCTGTAAGATGTTTTCAAAGTACTCCTCTGCACTGTAGCCCAGCTGACACCGACACACAGCCAGAGAAGCAGGAGGATTAGCCGTGATGAGAGCTATCAACACTTGGTCATATATTCTCCAGCGAAACTCATAAAAGTCAAGAATTCGCTGAGATGTTTTCATAGAACTGATATGCAGCTTCAATGAACCCACTCTGTATTCTGTTCCACTAATTCAGTGAAGAGAGAAAAACATTCATAATCACATCTTTTTCAGAGACTCACATCTTTGTATTCATTGTTAAGGTATTCATCGTCCATTATGTTGTCAGAATATCCGATCCTTTCTCGAATAGCTCGGGCCTACAGAAAAGCAGAGGATAATATTCCTAGTCATCACATATCTTAAAGAACAGACCATAATACAGCACAGTATACAGTTTATTATGACCGGTACCTTCTCCTCAGCTGCTTTCTTGGTCTCTGCATCCATCCAGGTCAGGTCATCAAGGTTGCTGATGAACACTTCCCGAATGTCTTTAATCATCTCCTCCATCTGATGCCCACACGCCGGCACACGCACATCCACGGAAGAGGGGGGAAAAAGTCACAAATATGTCACAATCACATCTATATCATGACAAAACCTCAACATTAACTGTCAGTCAGTACAAATTGTTCACAGTGTGGGAGTTTTTCTCATAAGGTCTGCAGAGAGGATCCAGTGGAAAGCACACACATAGAAAAAAAATAGTAATAAATCTTGCAACATATTGTGCAACACGGTCATAAAAACACACTTCACTGAATCAGGCCTCATCATTACAGAGTCATATATCAATGTAGAAGCACTCCGGGTTACACTCCCCCTGTGTAGGAGCCTGATGACCTTGGGTAATATTACTGGTGTAATAATGCTTGCCTGATTAAAATGACAGATGAAATAAGAACAAAAAGATCATCAATTATTTTTATGTATGAGTAAGAGGAAGTGAGGCAATGACAGTCACAATTACATCATGTTCAATGACTGACAGAAACAATTAAAATTATGGCATGCAGAAATGTTATGAGGACATTTCTACAGCTTTAGAAAAAAGTCTCATCTTGTTGTCTCAACGGTCTCTCCAGCAGATGTCTGCTGTACAGGCTGCAAATTTGGAGATGCATTATTGATAATGCTACCAATTTACATTCTGCATCTTAAGATCTTTAAATATTTAAATTTACTTATAGGTGAAAGCAGCAGTTTTAGGTTGAATTCTGTGCTAGTGAAATAATCCAGAGCCTTCCTTTCTAAATTATAAACCTCTAAATTATACAAGAGGTACTTGAGCTTATGTATCACCACCACTACAATATGCTGTATTGAACAAACAAGTTATGCTGTACTTATTAAGCAAATAAATATTTCTACGTCAGCATATTTGTCCTCACATAACACACTGGCACAACTGTAATAGTGCCAAGATAATGAGATTTTCTTTTTCTAATATGCAAATTCACAAGGCAAAGTGCTCTAAAAGCTCCATCAAAAGTTAAGTTCTCAGCGGGAACCTGTGGTGTAAGTTAACATTCCTAAATGTGTTGCTCTTGAGTTACAGTATTTACAAGAATTTACCATGATGGCATAATGCTGTGAAAACAAGCAAACAAGAAACAATAACCGAATTAGGATAATTCACAAAAAAAGTACATGAACCGATAAAAGAATGAAAGCGAAGGTCATTCTTCCAGATCCCTGTAGCCGCAGTTGGGCTCTGAGACCACAGCGAGCTGACAAAGAGATTCCAGTGTCTCATCATATCAGCAGACCCCTCGCTAACACACTGCATGACCCCTTGGACGGCATGCCGTGGTTCGCCACAACCCAGCAGGGACTACCACTGACGAGGAAACCTTTTACCGTACAGCACGCGCATGTGTGTGTGCAAGTGAGTTTGTGTTTTGCGCATGCTTACATGTCTGTTGTTGCATGCTTGAGTGTCTGTTTGCATGTGAAACCCTATAGCATAGTTTACGTGGGTCAAATGCAGGTTTTATGTACAATTGCAAGCCTGCAAAATCTGCGTGTCTCATGATAGTTTGATTTAGAAATGTCATGGCTTCCAATTATGGTCATACATACACTGCAATTATATAATTGCAGTTGTATAAATGGCCTAAGTTACATTCTGCTGATTATAATACCTGAAATATATTGTGTATATAGTGTGTGTGTGTGTGTGTGTGTGTGTGTGTGTGTGTGTGTGTGTGTGTGTGCCGGCTGCAGGTCAACTCAGCACACTTACACACACACACACACACACACATATGTATGGTGTTGATATGTCGATATATAACACACACCAACATGTGCACATCCACATGCTGAAGTTGGCAAAAATCCAGAAGATGACAGAGATTCATGGTGTGTGAGGCGCTCAGCGTTATGACAGATGTACACGGTCGCACGCGCAATCTGAGTCACATACGCACAGTCAAACACACCCACACACACACACAAATGCCCAGTGTGGGTGGTGTGGGCACGATAACAAGGACACCTTGTTCAGGTGCTTTCAATGGCCGCATGCAAGAAATGCAGAACTGTGGTGCAGATGTAAGACACAAAGGTGACAAAAACACAGGCGAGAGACAAAAATACACTGGGATGGGATGTGCCTGAAACACATGTTCTCGTACTGCATGTATGAATCACTGAATACATTAACATTGTTTTTGTGAAAACACATGATCTGCTTCGTCCTTTTTATACTTTATTACCAAGCTTCAATAAACAACAAAACATGGCATTAATTTATGGATGACACAGAATGTTGTCTGTTTAATGAGGAACTCCTTTAGCTTTATATACCGCATTAAATCTAATCTAATCTAACAATGTAAAGAACAATCCACCCCCTACTAACCAGTTCTTTGCTCTTTTCAGAGAAGGCCTCCTGCACGTACAGTCGTCCTACAGCATTGTCCATGTTGTTGTTGACATAAAGTGCACACTGTCGCCACACAGCCGCCTCTGATGTTGTACCAGAAAGAGCCTGCAGGGAATGTAACGAGACGCTGATCAATTAGAGACGCAGGATAAACCACTCAGCATATTGGGCAAAGAGGCTCAGAACAATTCTTTATTTGCGCCTCCATTATGCATTACCATTACACTTACGACTATAAGAAATAGGGCAGAGGGGAAATGATTAGATTAAGAAGAGGGTTAGGATTAGACAGAGTTCTAAATGAGGAGGAAGAACATGAATGGAGCTGAGTATGGACATCTAGTGTTTATGAGAGCCCAACAGTTACCTCATATTGACATATACGCCAATATGAGGTAAGGTGCTGCAAGAAACTGCAGTAAAGAGTAATTTAGAAACAGTCTAAGTTCTAGAAAGTTTTTATTTTCCCCAAGGCACCAAGTTCAGAATGGCTCTAGGGATGGTCGGTCCACCGCTTTGGTCCAGATTAAAAACATTTCAACTGTCTTGTGCAGACATTCATGGTCCCCAGAAAAAAAATCATCTTGTGCTACAATGATGTTGACATTTTTGTTTTTTGAGTGACAACTATTAGATTAATTGCCACAAATTTTGGTACACCCCCCGCCCCTAAAATTAATTGGAATAACTTAATCCCTCAAGTTTTCTTCTACTGCAACCAGTTTTCACCAAGTATTTTGGTTTATGACAAAATGCCTGCAAACCTAATGACATTCCCATCATGACATTATTAGCATAGTCATTATAAATTGCCATGCTAACATTAGCATTTAGCTCAAAGCGTTCAAGTGCCTACAGCCTCATAGAGCCACCAGCATGGTCCCTTAGTACCAATCATGGTCACAATTCTCTGATAGCCAAATTTAAGGGCTCCTCATCAAACACGTTTTTTTATGTGTTAATGTTAAAAAAGAAATACTCTCCCATATACTGTTATTTCTTTTTAATGCTGAAATGTCGATATCGGTGTCCACCTCTATAATTCAGTGTTAGTTGGCTCTTGTGGTTATCAACAGGCAGGTTCAGTGTCAGCTTCCTGGCAGTTTACCTTGCGGAAGGCTTTCCTGGTGTCCCTGTAAGCTCTGCTCAGGCCCACCACCATGTTCATGGCGAAACGCCACACCATGTAGTTCTGCAGGTCCCTGTGAGGAGAGGAAGGAAGGAAACACTCTCTTGCTTACACAAAGCCATGATACAGAATCAGTAATGGGCATGCAGCTGTTTTCACTGCATGCAGTGCACTCCCGCCCCCACAATCACACACTCACAAACAGGCTATTATACACTAACGCAACTACAGACTCATACAAACAGACCTCTTGCTGTATCTGGCCAAGATGAGGTTGAGTCTTCTGTAATAGTTGGGGGAGTAGTTAATGACCTTCTCTGTGTCAGGAACGCTGATGTTGACTGTATTCATTATCTTGGTGGTGAAGTAAGTCCAGTTAAATACCTTCAGGACAAGTCCGAAAGTACAGACCAAGAGGAGAAAACGAATGTCAGAAAGACGAAGGACAGCGAAAAAGAAACAGCAAATTCTGACAGATGGAGAGTGTATTTTTACCTGCGATTCAACCTCAAGGGTGAAGTTGGCGTTCAGATCACCAAGTTCCATCTTGTTGTAAAGCAACACTGGGTTGTTACGGTCCTCTGGAGTATCAGTAGCCTTGAAGAGCGCAAGACGTATACATTGAAAATTAGGAATGCTGTCGAAACATAAAGCTCATGTTTCCTGACACATGCATACAATTTGCTGTGCGAGTCCAGCAGCAACAAACATATTTGGAGTCCCAGGAGGCTTCGGGTCTGTAAATGTCAGAGCCTGAACTGTGACGGCCTTGTAAAAGCCAACAGCCTAGTGGAAGGGAAGCGGAGCAGACCGGCACAGAATGACAAACACGGACTGTGGAAACCTGTTGATGTCTGAGAAAAGTTGTTGCGTAGGGATCAGGCTGGTTAACAGCTTGTTTTACACGGCAGCTGCTCCCGACTGGAGCCACAAACTCACAGTGAAGAGAGAGGTTTGGGCTACAAATGGAGGAGTGGAAGGTCATTCTGTCAGAAACCGTTTGCTCAAAATCCTGTTGTGCGAAGCTGAGATAGAGGAGAAGGTGTGCATTGCTGGAAAACATGGCCTCAAATAACAATGGAGTGCTCATTTGGAGACTAAAAATTCTCAAGAAACAGAATATGTGAATGCACGCTTACGTTGGCGATGTCCCTCTCCAGGTCCATAACTCGGGCCACCTCCTCTTTGATGCGGGTTTCATTGATGGCCAGTCTCCGGTCAGTACGGATCAGCTTAGCCAGGTCAACCATGAACTGCTCGTAGGCCTGACATGCCTGTCGAACACACACTCAGTCATGATACTTGTATCTCTACTTTACTTTAACAGGAAAGAAAGGAAGTCACTGGCTTGAATTTAACCAATGACCAAAATCTGGAGGTGACTGTGTGCACTTACGCACAGATATGCACAAACACACACACAAACACACACTCAGAGTGGCCCAAGTTAAGTGCAGTAGAGTGCTGCTTTCTGCCCTACAATCAAGAGTTCAGGGTAAACTGTACAGTAAAAGCACAGCAGGGGATGTCTGCTCTAATCACACACATCTGGTCTGGACTGAGACACAACTGAATCTGCTCTGTTCTGCCTCAGAGTGCATTTTTATTTATCATGTACACCAGGGGTGGGGCCTGGTGTAGGCCTTTTGTTTGATCGGACCTGCGAGGCAATTCATAAATACCAAAAAGAAACTCAGAAATACAAACAACTCCCTAGATAGCAATTACTCATTTTCTGCAATGAAAGAAAATAACATAAAATTCTACACTAACATATCCTTCCTGGTGGCCCCTGAATGCATCAGGCACGTAGTGGTTACGTCAGGTTTGGGGAACCTCCGGCCTCCAGGCCATATACGGCTTGTGAGACCATTTGATCCTGCCGGCAAGACGTAAAGAAGTAAAAGGCAAACCAGAGTGCCTACGTTAGTCTGTGGGGATGAGATTGCAGTGATGAAAAAGGCTGATCATGCAATTGCAGCTTGAAACGTGTTAAACTGAATGAGCTGCGAGGACAAATGCATCTGGATAAAGCTAACGCTCGTCGGTGGAGTTTGGGTGCCAAACCAGCAGCTTTCACAAGACCATGATCTGACGGAGACACTGTTCTGCAGGCAAGTTTTGTGCTTAGGGCTAAGAAGCTGAAACCTCATTCAGAAGGACAATTTGTGAAGGAGAGCCTTGTTGCTGCTGCACGGCTGCAAGCATCAGATAAAGCAAAACTGCTCCAAAGCGTTTGTTTGTCTGGAATAATTCACAGAGATGAAGGGAAAACCTGATGTGGAAACTCAGTGATAGCGAGTGTGTGTGTGATTTGGCCTTCGTGGTGGACGTTACCGAGTGCCTCTCAGAGCTGAACCTCGAGCTCCAGCAGCTTCTCAGCTCTCTGCTCTCAAATGTGAAATCATTTGAAGTGATATTAAAGCTGTGGCAAGTGCAACTGAAAAGAAGAAAAGCTGCATTTTCCTGCTCTGTAACAACAAAAGCTTGCTACGACATCTGAACATGCCGGAGAGTGTGTAAATCCTTTCAAGCATTTGGCGAGAGGTTTCAAAACATGAAAAGTAAACAGCAGGAACTGAGCATTTTTGCAGCGCTGTTTAATGTGGAGCCGGCTGACGTGCCTGACAGCCTACAACGTGAAGCTGTTGAGCTGCGTAGCAACAACGAGCTCAAAGCGACAACAGCCTCCTTCTGCTCGATCTCTGTAAACGGCATTTATGCCCTGAGGACTTCCCCCTCTGATTCTGAGGAGACATGCACTGACGTCCGCCTCTCTATTTGGGACAGCCTACTACTGTGAGCAGCTCTCTTCAAAACTGACTGTTGGAAAGACTTGTGAGCATCATCATCGTCATCACCATCACTACCATCTGACATCAGTCGCCTCGCCAAAGAGAAGCAGTTTCAGCCATTGCATTGGAGGGTCATGTGATATGTGTGATCAATAATTGAATATGGCCCTCGGAGGATGTTATAAAGATTGAAATGGCCCTTTATAGGCTAAAGGTTTCCCACCCATGGTACACACATGCTTGCAAATCCATGTAAGCATACAAACAAACACAAAGTTAATTAAAGCACTGATGTTTCAACGGATGCCCTAATCATTTGTTGGGCATCATGTTTCCTGGAACAGACTCCTGGGGACATGGAACCCAGACTCTGTGGCAGCTGGCCCAAACGAACACATGGAGCTGTTTTCCTCGTGCATCAGTTGAAAGATTTAACTATATTACAAGTGTGTGCATGTGAACCAAAAGCCCACCTCTGTGTAGGGTCCCTTGCAAGCATAGTAATCTCTGGACAGGAGGCCGAGGCTTGTCTGCTGGTCAAACTGCCAAAGAGGAAGACAAGAGTTCATTTAAATAAGCCAAAGACTAATTTGAAGAAATTTGTGGGTGGTTATTTTCAAGCTGGATGAATATGATGAGCGAGGGCTTTCTAGCTACAGCTGCACACCTACATGAATGATGTGCGAATTGGAGTCCCTGTCATCAGTGCCGACAAAAAAGTTGACCAAGAGCTGAGTGCCGTATTTCTCATTCAGCTTGGCGATGACGTCCTCCAGCATCCACTTTTTGCCTGGAGAAAGGAGGAAGGGACAGTGAGGAGGACAGAATCGCCTGTACATGACATCTGCTGCGTGCGACGGCGGAAAAGAATACTTTACCATAATTGGCCTCCCAGTTGTCCACAGCTATGGGCCACTCAAACACATCAGGCAGCATGTTGAGCAGAGGATCTCCTCCTCTGAGCTCAATTAGACCTTAAATGGAGCGTGGACACAAACAGGCAAAAATCATTTTTTAATAATGGGTGCATTATTTCATATCAATACAAATAAAAAACTATTTTAAATACAGTTTTTTAAAAAAATAAATAAAGTAACAATGGCTAAGAAAAGGCTATTGTACATGTATATATTGTATTTCCTAACAAGCATAATTAATCCCAGCAAATTTGAATGCATTTAATTTATTTATTTATTGAAATTGCTTTTGAAGAAAGCATTTATTTTTTATCGTATAATGCTGTAACTTGTAAAGACAGTAATTCTTCCTTTTAAAACTAATAATTGTTAATAAAGTATTTTTATTCATGATAGCCTGACAATGCAATAAGTCGACACAAAGCCTCCGATGACAATAAGAAAATGTTCACTTCAGGACAATAGAGGACATGAAAAGGAATCGTCTGTGTTGCATTCTGATTCCTGCGGACGCACTCTCATTGGTGCACGACTTGTAGAGGGTCTTAGCCTTGGTGAGAGCAGCAGCTTCCCCCTCCACTGTTTTTTCAAGGACACCTACAAATAGAGCAGAGAAACAGAGCAAGCATGAACGGGTGAGACACAGACAGAAAGACGGAGAAGGTAAATGAATGAGGGAAAGAGACACCGGCTAAGCAACCTCAGGTACACTGTAGAGTTTATTTTCGTCTTTTTGGATTCAAAAGAGGACCCAGCTGTCGTCCAGATGGATTTAATCACTTTTGATTGAGGCATGTTGTTTGCCCCTGTGTCATAAAATGCCAACATAAATAAAGTGATGACTTCAAACCACAGCAGAACATAGAAAGTGACTCTGGAGTCATGGATGCGTTTAAAGGGGAAAAACTCTGTCATGCATACATAAATGCTAAACTGATGACAAACAGATGTCAATTTAATGTTTTTGTTTCATAGCATGTGCAGTACAGTACCTTAACAACTTATGGAGAGTTGTAACCTTTGGATATGCCTTCAGATGACCGCTGTTACGAAAGTTTGTGTATAATGACATGACTGGAAAATATTAAAATGGAATATTGTGTTCAGAGAACAAATAAAGCTTTAATGTTGACTTTCCCTTACTGAACAGACTTTAGTCAGTTTTCACTATTTTGGCAATTCTTCAACATCATATGAAGTCCACTTGCCAACTTTGAAGAGATCAAACATTATATCATCAAACACATCAAAGGCAGAACAATAGCTTGTACGCCAACACACGATCACAAACTGTTCCTCTGTGCTGTGCGTGGCCAATCTTTGCTTTGAATGATTGAATAAATGATTAAACACGATCTGTTTATTAGTTGCAGCGCAATTAATCATTTCATTTGTGTGATTAAGATTATTTGGGTCATTTGATAGGTCAGCGCAGTCATATAAACCGCAAATTATAGTGGCGCTATGCCGTGCATATTTTAATCTCTGGCTGCTATAAATTGGACTCTCAGCATGGCAGCGGTAATCATGGGGAAGCTAGTGACCTCAGAGCAGGAAAGTCACAGCAAAAAAAAAAAAAAAAAGGTGGAAGGAAATCAAGGAGCAGTAAAGCTGAAGGTGTGGCAGTAAAGGGCCATTTGAAAACAGGAGTGAACACCATTGCTTGTTTTATTGCCTGCGTTCATTGCCTCTTCAACACCTGTTGTGGGCATATGGACGCCAGTTAGCTCAGCCAGCCTCAGGCTAGATAGCATTTCTAGGTAGACAGCTAATCAAAATGAGTGATAAGTGTTGGGGTGTAAACTTGCTCAACTGATGGGGGGGGGGGGGCAACAGCACACGTTTCTTGTGCTGCCTCGAGGCAACGAGTTGCATATTGTCGCTTTGAAGTGCAACCATTCCCTCAGGATTTGTTGTCGCCTTTCAGCAGCGTCGAACACGAGAAGGAGCTTAAAAAAATGTTCAGATCATCAAGGTTCAACCGAGCACCCACATGGTAATTTTGGTGTTTTTCTGAAAACCGCCATGGTGATTGCATCTTGTTGTGATGGTGATAGAGACTCTGTGCCCTCTATCCTTTGAAATAAGAAAACCTCACACCTACTCAACAGGCCTCTCAAGCTCAACTCCAGCCTAAACCATCTGATGATTTGTCATTAAGTACCACGAATAAAAAAAAAAAAACCTGTGCTGTGCCTGCAATATATAACTACAACACCATGAGCCCGAGTCTCACATCACAAAGTTCACTGCAGTATGTCGGGGCTCCCAGGGCTCTTTTAAAAGAACATTTTAGAAAGGGCCTGTCCTGTCAGAGATTGGGAGCTCAAATCCTGACTGAGTCACCTCAGCAGGTTAGCTCCAGCTATCATGATTTATAGCACACGGTTGTTTAAGTCTGGAGGGATTTTGGAGGGTTCTGATCTGATCCCTTGAAATCCACCTGGTCACGGTTCAGTAGTGCAGCCCTGCCTGGTTGAACTCAATAGAGAAAACAAACCATTATGTGTAACAAAAGAGCATATTTTTATGTGAGATTTTTTTTTTTTTTTTTTTATCTTTGGGGCCTGGAAAATTAGCTTTTTGTCATTTTTCGAGGTTTTGAGTTCAGCATTTTTCCCATCTGAAAATATATGTGACAGTTCATTTCCAAAGGCCTGTGGGTTGTTCATGATGTTTCTGTTAGTTTTATAAAGAGTGCATCATGAATAATGGATGATGTAAATCTCTTTAAAGTCTAAGCGGATGTGATGAACTTCCTGTACGTGTAAAATGGGTATAAATGGTTGACCATGTGATTGCCTTTGATATTGTTTATGGTAATTTAGAAGAAAGGCATAAACGGGCTGTTGAAGTTATGTGAAAGCAGTCAGGAGCCTGAGCAGCCTGAATTTCACAAGCAAAAATTTACATTCACATTTATATCACACATTATTACGTTTGTATGTATGAACAAGATGTGTCGTGAATTTATTATATGTTTACTTCGACTATTTCAGAATCACACATTTGGATCGTTAATATATTTGCATGACACGCCTGTGCCCACACAGCAAGTGCTCATGAAGTTAGATGAGGGAAATGAATTGAGACCTGTAACGTTACTGTTCATCTGAAGTCTGTGGTAGCATTTCTTACCATTATATTCTCTCTACTGCGTATTCATAGTCCATCTGTGCAAACACGGTGCTTCAGTGCAATGCATGTATCAGTCACAATGACTGTATCGATTGCAGAAGCTCCCATGTTCTTTAAAGAATACAAAAACTAGGATTAAGGTACGTTTGCATATGGCCTTTACCTTGCCAGACAAATCCTGAAGCAAACACAAGCATGTGTAACCCAACCTGCCCGAAACTAATCCTCCTCTTCTGAATTACAAAGCGCTAAAATACATTGTGCTCTATAAAACAGAAGAGATTGTGATCCTGATGCGAGAAGAGCACAAGTTCACGTCATTGAAACTAAAGTTTTAAACTAAAGTAACCCAACTAAGAATGAGAATTAGGCTTAGTTCGACATTTTAGCAAATGCAATTATTGGCTTTCTTGCCAAGCGTTAAATGAGCAGATCAATACCACTTCCATATCTGTCTGCTCGATCCAGGAGCCAGTTACTTTAGCTTAGCACAAAGTCTGGAAATAGCTAGCCTGGTCCTGTCCGGAGATCACAAAACCCGCCTTCCAGAACCTCTAAAGCTTGCTTATTAACATATTGCATCTCATTTGCTGGACTATTTCTTGCCAGGCAACCAGTGGAGACCCCCCCCCCCCCATAAAGTGCCGAAGTGACATTTTGACATTTTTTTACACTTACATTTTTGTTCATATTAAATAAAAAGGATAAAATGGGTTATTTAGAGAGCTTTCCAGCTTCTCATCTACTTACTCCTGGCAAGAAAGAAAAAGACAGATACACAGATATTCGCCATTATACTGCACATCTCAATGCAACTCCAGGATCAATACAGGAAAGAGGATGGATCTTGAATAACCCAGCAAAATGACAGGAAACTCTCCCCTGAGTCCAACACAACATCACTCATGTCACCATGAGTCGGGATCAAAAGATAAAGATGAAGAAAATGAGAGTTTACAGACAGACCAATCACAAAAAAGTTAGATAAAGCTGTTAACAAAAGACGAGGTTTATCCCTTTCTTTAATCTCCGAATTAATTTACTGTCACATCAGATCATCGTGCCTTAAAAGCACTTTACTACTCAATTCAACCAAAATATTCCAAATTTAATTGAATATTATTTCTGTTGTGTTTTGAGTCATCACTTTCCCTTTTTTTCCCACTTGTCCCTCTCCTTGCATGACTGCATTTCACTTCAGCCTCTTTCTACCCTTTCATTTTTCTAATCCTCCCATTTTCTCATTACCATGTGTGCAGTATTTATGTGCTCATTTAATCTTAATGAAGTCCTGAGATAGGGACCCTTCACAGGGCGCTTCCTGCAAAAGGGCACAGATCATGTGTGCGTGTGTGATTGGATTACTGACTGCCTGGTGTTAATGTTTAACCACAGCAAAGGCTTGCCTCTCGCTCTCTCTCTCTCACACACACACACACACATTCTGTCTCTTGCCCCGTGTGTGTATGTGTTCGGATTTATTTGCGAATGGATTTTGTGCCGCCTGATGTTTGTTTGAGACATCACGTCAATTTGAACCAAAGCACTCAGCATGATGCAGAATCTGAATTTTGAGTTTCTCCCCTCTGCGTTGCCATTTTATCCTTGACTGCCTCTCGTTCCACTAGGCTTGCGGTGTTTCCAGTAAGGGCTTTGCTTCCCATTTATCACTATGAAGCATTTCTTTATGTTACTGTATGACAGGCAGAAGCTGTAAATTACGTAGAAACTGAAATGAGTTGACACCTTACAAGAGTGATGAGTCTCAATCAGCAACAAATGAATTGTTTACTGTTCTGTTTGTGTTATAAAAACACAAAAGACTAATTTTTCTACAGTCGTTGCTTTAAATTTTTGCAGCGGTAATGAACCCGCTGTAAGAAATTTGTCAAAAAACACCTTTAAAATTTCATGCAAACAGTACAGCCCATTAGAAACTCCATTAACTGCCTTAATGATGCAGCAAATAGCTTCATTGAGGTACTTAAGGATTACATTTTTTTTGTTTTGCTGTTGTTGTTGTTTATTGTTGTCTATTTGATTTTGAGGTTTGATTGTGTGTGTGTGTGTGTGTGTGTGTGTGTGTGTGTGTGTGTGTGTGTGTGTGTGTTTTGGTGCTGTTAAGAGGAAGAGGAACAATTTCGTCCTTTTTGTGTTCTGTATGGACAGCGTCATGTGACTGACAGTTGGTGCACTGTCATGGCACGCACCTGGTTGAATCATTAGTTCGAAAGAAGAGCGAATGTGGTGGGGAAATGCAGATCTTTGAAAAAAAGTCAAAAGTCTATCAACGTAAAAACAAAAGGGCGGAAGTCAGCTACACCTTCCACGGTTAATTTAGATACAAAACATCCAACCATTGCATATAAAATTCAAATGCTGGTGCTGTTTAGGGCAACCGGAAGCTACATTTACTAAACATATTTTACACATTAATTCATTTTGCAGCATAAACTTTAATATTCTGGGTCAATTTTTGACGAATGTGGCAACAGGAGTTTTGTCCCTCAGTGGCAATGACAAAGCTGTCTGAATTTGCTACAGCTCCTATCTGACTGCCTTCCTCTCTGTAGCATTGGTGGCTAAACCCCATGGGTATCCTAGACCTGCCTGAAATACCAGACAGCCAGAAAAAAGCACAATTTGTCAGATTTCACGTAACATTGTCATAACATAAACTTAAAATACCGTCAAATGATCTACGAGGCTCCTGTGTCTCTCTGTTGGGGGAACTTGGGGATAATATTTAAGGAAAATTTGCAGAGGGGAATAATACCTCCAGACCCAGTCACTCATGCCACTTTGCAACTGTGTTTTGACCTAAATTCATTACTATGTTTGCTGAGAACACGTATCTAGCTCATCAGCGCCCTTTAATGCACAGCTAGCATATATTTAAGTACAACACAAGTGATTTTGATGAGCTTGCTTTTCCACTTGCCCTGCCATCACGCCAGACTTTGGCCATATTCTGTCATTCACTCAGTACCATGTTGTCAGTCAAAGTAACACCCCTTGGCTAGTCTTACTGTACATAAACAGTCTGTCATGTACCCAGTACAGAGTTGGCTGTGGGACAGCTAACAGGGGAGATTATTACCTTGGTGGAGGTCTAAACCCTTTCCTGTTATTCATAAGCATCCTAGCTGGGAAAAACATATTCAATTCTGGGTTTTTGTTAAATATATTATTGTTGGCAAAGAATTACTGCATTAATATTCACATTATTTTAGTTGGCCCCAAACCTCTGGTGTGCTATCTTTATTTGATATGTTTATGAGGAATACAGTATTTATGATGTTGTGCAATGATTCTGACTGGAATTTTGATATCAGGGAGGTCGTGTGAACAAACCATTTATCTCAAAAACCTCATTGTAGTCAGTTTGTTTGACATAAGCTCTGTTTCAATTATTGTTATCACAAGAAAAACACAGACATTCAGCCTTTTAGTATGTAGAGCTGTACACAGCATGCCTGACAAACACCGCTCGGAACACGTCACAGATTTTTCGCCGGCACTCCAGGTGATGACAAATTCTCCATGAAACATAAGCTGGTTCGTGTGTTGCATGCCTCCGGCTAGAATTATCCCTGTGCAATGAGATTTAGACCTGGAATGATGCGGGCAGCACCTCGTGTAATGCAGAAGAGCAGCAGTTTGCTCACGCTCATAAAAGCCACGCGCACGCACACATGCACGGATGGACGTACGCACACGCGGGGCTCAGCTCGGAGATGACTACCACATGCTGTTTCACATTTCCTGACCCAGCCTCAAAGCTCTCCCTCACCTCACCTCAAATCCCCCTCCCCGGTTCGTATGTATCTCACCTATCTTTTCCTCCACATCGCTCTCCTTTTGTCTTTCATTTCACGTCAGTGCTCGTCATTTTTTCCCTCTTTCATTCCTTTTCTTTCATCCTCCTGATGTGCTTCTCCCCTTCCTGTTCCTGACACAAACTAGTTAGTAATTAAAACGCTCACGGTCAATTGGGCAAATTATTGCACAGTATGCCACACCTGAGCAGGGGAAAGTGGGAAAAAGACGCTCACACGATTGTGTGCACACGCGTACACACAAAGCTGCGGTCACAATCAGAGTGCAGATCCTCATTATGAATCATTTATGGCCTTTTACAGCAGCAGAGAACAATCCTAGGCATTTACAAGCAACCACAAATCTACACAGCTACTCGCGCGCATATACATGCACGCAGGCTTTTTTATTGCTGCCATGCAGCCTAGAGCACTGGGGTGTCCAGGTGTTTCCAGGCCCCTAAAGCTGTTGACAGGAAGAGGATCTGTCCATCAGCGGGCGGTGGTATCCAAGCAGGCGGCAGCCGCCAGCCACGAGATCAGAGGTTGCATGTTTGATGTCACCTCCAGAGCAGAGGTCGCAACTCTGCAGAGGCCTCACACTGCCGGGACCTACATCTCGCCATGCATGAGTCGTTCAGAGAGAATTACACTCTGGGAGCTAGTAGGTCTTAGTTGCTTGTGTGAATGTTCACGAAGAGCAGACTGCACACGTGCCTCAGTTTGGTACATCAAACACAATCTTAAATACACAGCATTCTCATTTTATTTCTCCCTAAAACACACACAGCAAACCTGAACATGTGTGCATACAGTACAGTCGGAGACATTCCAGCTCTGACTGGTGAGCCAGACGCCCTGAAGGAATGAGCTGATGGTTGGTGGGGATTTCAGCCGCCGAATGAATAGCACCAGCTCTGTGGTCGCACCGTTCCTTTCTGCCGTAAATGCAGAATTTGGAGTCAATGATTCTAAAGTATCAACTTTTGCACTTTGCCCGGTGTTTCATCATCAGATGCAGACATGTATTTATCCCTCTCTTGCTCTCTGTTTTCAGACAGGCAACAAATATCACCGCAAGGCCTCTTGATAAATCTGTTCAATCGCAGTAAAAATACAACAAAGTGTGAAATGACGCCACATGCTCACACAGAGACATGCTATGTACGTAAATGCACATACGGTAACAAAATGTCTAAAATGAGCCCTTGTTGAGCAATGTTTATTCTCCTTTTTCCCCCCTGTGTGTGATTTTTATGGGTGTGAAGGCTGCCATGGGGAAGAGAGGAGAAGAGAGCAGTGGAGAGCGGAACAGATGGCCTATGAGTTGCTATAAAGCAACGTACAAAACAAGCAAAAGTTAACATGCATCATTTTTCTGACAGCTTTTCCCTACAATTTCTACACCAACATATCCTGTTTGTTAGAAATCGAATTAGAACTCTCACATCACTTCTGAATCATACAGAATCTCATGCTCAAGCAAATAACTGTGAAGGAACACTAGCCAGAATTTCAATAACACAAGTTTATAATTAGGCTACACGGAGCGACTGAAAATGCACTTTTACCACTACAAGGACCCTCGAAAGGCAAGGTATAGAAATGAATGCTGACTACATTACAAGCAATCTCTGAACTCTAATGAATGTTGTATTGATCTGCAAAAAGGTGTTTATCAAGCAGTAAAAGGAAAGTGAGAGACAGTGAGAGCTGTCGGTGCATGGAGAACAAGTTTAAAGTTTGTTTTCCAGAGCACGAAAAGAAAAAGGTTTAAGGTTTAGGAACAAAGCTATCACTTTATCGGCTAAAGACTCATAATTGGTGCCCTATTTTTTTTCAAGCAATAATGTGTTATTAGCAATTACTGTGAGAGACCTAACATCACGCATATTAATTATGGATTGAACAAACCATATAATAAACTATCTATCAATTGTCTCCTATGTTCAGGTTTATCTTTAGGAAAAAAAATCTGCATGTCATCGACGGCAACACAAGGACAGATGGGCAAAGGAAAGAAAACAGGTCTCCAAGACACAAGACTGCGTGTTTTTCCATCGAGATTGGACAGATAAAGTGCTCGAGGCTGGTGCAAATTACTTGAATCCACGAGACAGGCTGCACTTTAAACCCTGAGTTTCGTTTCCCACTAAGGATCAATCTTTCTCAACCCTCTGAATCACTCTCTTTCTCCTGCAGCCAATCTGCACTGTCTTCATTATAGAGGAAGGGACTGGCATATAAATTGTAAATTTATGGTAGATGAAGAGTTTTGGTTGTCCGTGGAAAGTTTGTGCCCCTTGAAGATTTAGCACCCGGGACCCAACTGGCCTTCTCGCAGACAACCTGAGGTGAAGTATGGACCCTCATACACACACACACACATATTCACACACCCGAGCGCTCACACAAATGCAGTGAAACTTGACCCTTTCTGTATCAACCATACCACAAGGACACTAACAAGCAGTAAAAGCTGGCAAAACACCTGAGATACACACACACACACAAACTTGCTATTAAGAGTTTCTTAAGAAAACAGCCTGAAAGCAATGTCCACACACACACACACACACACACACACACACACACACACACACACACACACACACACACACTGTTAACGCCAGCTCTGTTGACAAACTCTCAGCTCACATGGTAGTACTGAAGCCAAACTCCCATGGCATCTGTGATATCTATAGAGCTGCAGTCCCTGAAGTACAGTCCTCTTTAGCTCATATTCTCAAGCAACTGAATCAAGCTGTTCTCAGTTCTCTTACAGAGCGAGTGGACTGAAAAAGACTTACTGTTCTAGGTTGCTTAACAACTCCTAATCATGAGCTAAATACAATGTAATGACTGTAATGAAAACAGGCACCACAGGTCTCCACATCCTTCTCAAATGAGGGCCCTGTGTGTGTGTCGGGGTCGATGTTTGTTTGTCTGCGTGGGTGGAGGCGTGCGTGTAGGTGCCTGACCTTTGAGAATGACCTCCAGCTCGTCTCGTAAGATGTCAAAGGTGCTGTATCTGGAGCTGGTCTCGGGGATGATGTTCTTCTTCAGCCAGCCTCCACAGGCGTACTGGTAGAAGTTCTCACAAGGATCCACGCCAGCGTCCATGTTCTCAATGAGGCGAGAAGCTGCACGGACGGAGGGGGTGACAGAGCTCTGAGAACTGGAGGAAAAGCTTCAGAAACCGTAACACATGGCAGGATGTAGGAGAATGATGTGAAATCAGCCTTAGTATTATAACTATTAATTATAGATAGATAGATAGATAGATAGATAGATAGATAGATAGATAGATAGATAGATAGATACTTTATTAATCTCCATAGAGAAATTTACATTTCCAGCAGTTAAAAGGGTGGAAAAACAAGAGCATGCAGAAAAGAACAACTTTCAAGTAGGGAGGAAAAATTAAAATACAGAATGCAAACTAACAATATAAGACAAAAATAGTGAGATAAAAATAAAAACACAGAACTAAGCTATACAAGATAGACATCTGGCGGTTAAATGTGAGCACAGTAGTGCAGTTGTGCAAAATGACATTGTGCAACAGTCGGTTTGTCCACACATTACGTATGTGAATCATCCTCCAACCAGCTCTGTGGTCAACTACACAGCCTGGCATATGTGGCATTGAACATGTTTGTTAATTTTTTTTCAGTTATTCACATGTTTTATATATCTTTATTATAGTTTCATGTTTTAATTAATATTGTTTATGTTGAAGCATGTGCACATTTTTAACAAGCTTAGTTAGTGTGTGTGTGTGTGTTTTAAGTCTTAACCACCTCAAATACAGCACAGCATTCAAGTGATGTTGTGTTTCTTCATTTCAAATTGAGATATGTATTTCTGTAGAAAACTCATTAGAGTGACTTGCTTTAAAGTCACTTCCTATAAAGGTCTTGCTTTAGTAATTTCTTAGACTATTGCAAAATATATCAAAGAACAAGAAAGTTCATTAGATATTCTAACTTTGTTTCAATTCTGAATCAGCTAAAATTTAGACGTAGACTGCCTTTCAGACGATGGTTAAATCAATAATGTTTCACCACATTGTTTCAATATATAATCAGCTCAAATGTAGTCGCCAAATGACTTTGTAGTTGAAGGTTGAATCAGTATTGATTCAGTTCAGTCAGTTCTGGTTGGAAAGCCAACGTTTATTCAACATCAGCTGATGCCAAACTGCACTGCTGGCTGCAAAAGTTCAATAACACTGATAATGTATGAAAGACGTGGGATATTTTAAGGTCTAAATGAATTTTCTTAAGGTATAAATGGGCAGATAAGTTTTAAAAAGAAAATGAAATGGGGACAGCTGCATAGCGGGCTTAACTTTGCATGAAGACGTAGCTGATGGTCTAATTAGTATATGAACGGGACAGAAAAGTTGAATCAATCCCATAATGTCTGAAAGATGTGGAACATTTTAAGCTTTGAATGGAGTTTCAATCTGAAAGAATAAATGGTCGAAGTTGAGTATTGTATCCGTGGTACCTTCATCGCTTTTTCAAATGATGATGTTTATATGTCAGATGGCGTTATTATGTTTAAAAGAAAAAGTCTGCCACTATACTTTTTCTTGCCAAGAGTTAGATAAGACGATCAACACCACTTTCATGTCTGTAGAGTAAATAAGAAGCTATAGCCAGCAGCCAGTTAGCTTAGCATAGCACTGCTTTATGCAGTCCTGTATGTTTTACTTCCTGTCATTGTTCAGCTTCCCGCCAGTTTCATCATCACCTGTTCTCGATTATCCAGTCAGCCCTCCCAGTACATATAGTCTGAGCTGTTTGCCAGGTTGCCTTTGGTCTCCCCGCAGAGTAGCGTTCCAGCCTTTATTATTCCATTGTTTAGTTGTGTTTTATCTCTACCTGGTGTTTGATCTCGGATTATTGCCTGGCTGACTTTCTGTTTTGTCTATTACCTCGACTCAGCTAAGGTTTTGAAATCTCCTTGAGTTCTGGTCGTCACAGGCACACTCACAGGGAAACGCTGGTTTGAATGGAGGAAGAGTTCGAGCATTGTAGTGTGTGTGAGCTCTAGTAGGGATTCAGATACTGCATCCTAATGTTAGCAGGTTGGAGCTTAAGGATGAGACAACTCAAACAAGCTGCTGCAATTCTGCTCAATAAACACTTTAAATGTTCTGTAAATCAGAGGATGTTTGTAGGGATAAATGTTCCCACAACCAAAAAATAATGTTCTCAGAACATTTTAGGAACCAAATGTTAGCTGGGAGGCTGTCTGAAGTTAACAAAATCCACCTACCAAGACCTCTAAAGCTCACTAAGATTACTTTTTTATATCCACGATCATTATGGGAGGTTATATTCTGGACCATTTCTTGGGTGGTCTTGTCACTACTTTGAAGTTTCCAGCAGCCCGTGGAGACTCCAGGAAGAAACTGCGTCTGGCCAAGAAATAGTCCAGCACATAACCTTTGTAAAGCCACAATGCAACAGATTTATTCTTCTTTTTTATGTCTATTAAACAAACTAGATACAATGTGTTAGATTAATAAGTGCGCTTTAGAGGTGGGGACTGCTGTCTTAAGACAGAGCCGGCCGGTTTGCTGTTGTCTCCACCTGTTTCTTTTTTGTTTCATCCTTATTTTTAATCATGCTGTTATTATCAAGTGGATTTTATTCTCCATCTTATTCATGTTCATGTTCATGTCCTCATGTTCATTCCATGTACTTTTTTACAGAAGCACTTGGTGCATTTAATTTCTGTGTCATGAAGCTGTTTGAGTTTCTTGGATGAAGGTGCTAAAAAGTTTATCATTATTATTGTAGTTGTGGTTGTTGTTGATAGTATTACTGATTCTGATCTTTGCGCTAAGCCAAGACAACCAGCTCCTGGCTGAGGCCGCATAGTGCATGGACAGATGAGAGTGGAATTGATCTTCTATTTAACTATTAGCAAGCACAGTTGAGATTGTGGACCACCTTAAGACTTCGATGCTCGCCAGAATGTTTCACACTCTTCCAGTGGCGTGGAATAACACACTGTGCCCCCAAAACACATTTAAGAAATGTAATTAACTTTTCATTATAATATCAAACAAAAACCTGTGGAAAAAAGCATAAAAGTATAATGGCAGTAATTGGTTTCAGTTCTGCACCAGAGCTGGAAATGTGTTAACTTTTTTGAGCTGCAATTAAATTACATGAGGCAGCTGAGAGATCTCTTGTGACAAGGCTGTCGGTCAAATCTGACTGAATTGGGACATCGGTTCCCCCAAAAGTGCATTGGAAATGAATTGGCATCTGTTGATTGAAACTAGAGGCAGATTTATACATCCACAGTGCATTCAAGAAAAGATGAAGAAAGACAAAACAGAGATGATGTATCACAGCAAAGTATAGTAGTTTTACGTTTGGTGATGAATGCTTCTGTTCCTGGACATAGCCTGGTCCCAAATTGCTTAATAACTAAATAGACATCGCATCCAGTCCTACCATACCCCACGTACTCTGATTACAGTTTGCCTGCTTGCCCTGAGGAAGGACATCACCTCAGCTCACACATTGAGGTAGGGCACATGTAAAAATCTGGGGCTTATCCATAGACACTGAATGGGGTGAAACCATAAAATTGCATTGCTTGGACACAGCTATCTCCAGGCAGGTGCATTGCTCGGGACACAGTGATGCACAGGGCCAAGTGTGAAGTTGGTTGGACGAGCGATTCTTGAAAAAGCTGCAAACAGCAAAACCGGCAGTACTTTTCCAAACAGGTACATTTCAAATGGGCACCGCACTACTAAAAGAAAGGTTAGAACACCGGTCTATATCGGTTAAATGTCAATTGGCAGGAATCCTGCAATTAAGGCTTTGACATTATCCGAAAATGTGTGCGAGACATAAAAAGTGTCAGTTTATTACCGCAGCCATGTGGTCATGGAGCGCCTGCATTTACAGTCCACAACAAAACTCGATACGTTGCAGGAGTTTAGCGTTGGACACATGATGCACACATAGATCCTAATGGATTTACTTAAGCTGTAGATACTTGCTTGTACCCGTTACTAGCTACTCAGCTTCTTTTAGAGTTGTTCAGACGTGATCAGAGAACAATAACCCTGTGCAACATGTTTCTGCTGATCAGGGCTGTTTCTGTTTGTTTGATCACTGTTTTTGACTTAGAGGCAATATAATCACAGTTGAAGAGGCCATTTTCTCTAAGTATGTCTGAAATCCCTAGGCTTCTGCAGCAGTCTCAATTTTCCCATTCTGCCCGCCTCTGTGAAAAATCAAAGCCTTTAGAATGAGACAATAAAGAGAAGGCACAAACAAACACACAGTGCTTACCTGACTGCGTGCAGTCAGCCGTGGTGCAGATTTCATCTACAGGAAAATGCAAAACAAATCATCACTCAGAGGGATTTTTGCAGTCATCACTCATTATGTCAAATGCTTTTTTCTCTCCTTCCTCCTTCCCTTTTCTCTCATTTCTTTTCATCACTATCTCATCCTTCACACACATTTAACCCTAAAGTGCTTAGAAGTGTCGCCTTCACTCTGTCTGTAATTTAGGTGCAAACTCTGACATAGACATATACTGACACAAGCACACACACACACACACACACACACACAGTTGAACTGTCATATGACCTTAAAAACATTGCTTCACGTGCTATCTGTGAATGCACGTGATGTGCAGACAGGTGAGCGCACACACAGGTACAAAGATAGACGCTGCCATTAAACTTCCTCATTTTCCTGACACTGCAGTTTACATATTTATCAATCACAGGACTGCAAAAGATAATAATAGCTCAACACACACTCATATGCCAACCTAAGCACTTGTAGATTGTTTTTTTGTTTTGTTTTGTCAGGTGTTTGCATTCTTGACCTGCTGAACTTCACAGTTGTTCCACTGGCAATAATTTATCCTTAAGTCTATAAATAAGCAGTTCATTACCCTCGTTAATGTCATACTAGTGTTTGTTGTACGACATAACAGTGATCTGTTGTTCTTGGACTTTCTGTCAACTCTATGTACCGGTTATCCAAGCAAAGCAATAGTCCTGATAGTATTGATTAGATAACCCATGTGATACCCATATTGTGACATTGATCTGGAGAAAGTTTGGTGGGTTTCCCATGGTGAGGAGAGGGGGTGGGGGCGTCTGTTCGATTTCACTGCGTCCATTTTAAGGGATCCATTTCTCAAAATGTGAATTGATGAAATTTACAGCAAAGTATAAGATACACATTCTTTCATAATTTACACAAAGGTCTCAAGTGTGAAATAGCCCAATGTTTGAGATGCACAGTGTTGTATAAGGACCTTTGTGCACTGCATTCTTCTTTCTGCCTCAGTGGCTGCACTTTTGCACTCTTAAAAGCACACAGTTTGATTGTTTTCAGTTCACCTGAACAAAATTATCTTCTTCAGCTTCATTCTTACCATTAACCATGAACTCAGCTGGAAGTGATGGTCAGCGCATGTGCACAATTTAAACGAGGGGAAGCTTCAAAAGTTCTGAAGGGTTCAATTAATGTTGCAGTGACGAGAAAAACAAAAGACTGTCACCTATGCTGAGTGGCTCCCAAAAATAGTTTTTAATTACATGACAGACTTTTTGATCACTCAGGTGATTGGCAGAGTCTGACAGAGATCTGAAACAGATGTTCATCTAGGAGCCGCTCAGGTTTTCAGAAAGTTGTCACTTTTTCTTATCAGCATGAGTCCTCTGTCCTTGCTTCAGCACTCACCGGTCTTCTGTGTGGCAAAGAGGATGATGAGGGCAACGATGACGATGAAGAGCAAGGAGACAATCGTAATGAGGCCGATCTCCAGGGAGGTCCAGCGGGGCTTCTTAGCCGACTTTGGGGGGTTAGTCTCTGTCATTCTCAGGTCTCTTCCTTCAGCTGCCGGCTGTATCAACTCACCTGACGAGAGGGCGAGAGCCACATGAGTCGACTGCTCACTGATTGATCAGCAACAAGCCTGACAATCAATTGATCGTCATCTATCAAGCAAACATGCCGAGCATCTGCTGGCTGCAGCCTCTTAAATATGACTGCTGCTTTTCTCTTGCTTATATCATTGTGTAAATTCAATGAATAACTTGGACTGTTAGTCGTGCAAAACAATTAGAAATTAGAAATTTGGCCTCCAAGAAATTGTGGTGGACATTTTTTTCATTTCATTAAACTAATCAATTAATGGATTAACTAAAAAAATGAATGGGTAGATTAACTGGTAATGGAAATAATCATTAATTGCTGTCCTAAAGAGAAGAAAGCATGGGATTTGGGCACTTTGGCAAAATACCAGCTTCAATCGAAATATATGAATCTTAACATAAATAAGCAAACATTCAATTAAGTCGCAAGCCAAAGAAAGAAAATGCAAAAAGTGAAAGGCAGATAACAGACACGTGGCTGTGATAAGAAAACAATGAGGAAAAAAAAACTAGTTTTTGGGCAAAAGGTGAGAACAATGGAAGTTCTTACCCTCTGGTGGCAGTGCACTCCAGACAAAAACACACAAAAAAAGAAAATAAAAAAAGAAACACACACTTCTGAAGAATGGAAAACAAGAGAGACCTTTCCTCTGCTCCTTGCTATACAGTGTTGTTTTCCGCTCTGGGGCCAAGTGGGAACTTTACAAAGTTCATGTAACAAGCAGTTAAGTCTATCTCTGAAGGCAATTAATCCTTAATCCCTCACCGACGGTGCAGGAACACACACTCGTGCAATCACTGCACAGACACACACTCGTCCACAACCACGCTCTCACACACACTTTTACAAGCTGGTGTCATGAAGCGCCTGTGCAGATGGGTGGGTCTCAGTGCAGCTCGACCAAAGGACAAAGTCTCTCAGCTTCTTTTGCACAAGTAGACAGCCACTGACGCACAACATCACCTACTGTACTCGCATGTAACCACAGTCCTGCTGAATGTCAAATCCCCGATCATTCTTCTTCATGACTAAACAATAGAGCGATGTACAGTAAACTGCCCCAGTTACAGTCATTATCCAGCCTGGCAGCTGGCCATGACTGTATACACCAACCACAGCTCCCAACAGGCTGCTCTCCCAACTCCACACCAGCACTACAGCATGCATGACAACACTTTAGGTCATAAGATTTACTACAGGCTGGTAATGGATACCTTTCCCTTTGCAGTGTTTGTGTGTGATGGACGTGGTTCAACACTTGTGTGCATAAAGGCATCTGAGACTCTGAGAGTAAAATGAGCGCTTGAAGGCGTAAAATGAGGAGGTGAGACAGTAGGATGACACGAGCTGATATGTCAATCACAATTTCCTGTCAGCCTCTCTCCGGCTGCAGGAGGGGGCAGAAACTTCCAAGTTTTTTTGTTTTTTTTTCTGAGAAAAAAAACCATCACCGTGACAGCAGTCCCCCAGCTCTAATAAAACCATGTGTGCATGTCAGCATTGGAGAGGCTGTACACGTTGCATGCCAAGAAATTAGATGCCTGCGAAATTTATTTTAAAGGAAAAGGGACATGAAGACGGAGTGAAGGAATGTGTAGAAGAGTGAGGGGTGGGGGGAAGGAAGCCATATAAACAAAGTGGGACGCTGAGAGGTACATCATGTTTAAGTGACTCCCTCTCAGCGTGCTGATATATGAATCTCAAGTACCACTTACTGTATGTCCCTCTCACGCATTATCACTCACAGAAAGTGCTTACTGCTGTGTTACTATGCATGACGCACTGGGAATAGCTTCATTGCTTCTGGGTTCGTTTATGGAGCCTGTTGGCATGGTACACACATGACATTGATGCCTAACGTGTATGTTATTTGTAAGGTGAGCTGTTGTTTCTGCCCTGATGCCACTGCCCTTGTTGCAGGACACGGTCACCGCTCTTACTTTTCCTGAGCGTGTTCTGGGAGGTCTTTGCTGCCGTTTCTGCATTTTTAAGATAAGGAGCACCAAAAGTCAAAACTCTCTCTCTCTCTCTTGTTCCCCAATCTCTGTATGTCTGTCATGATATATCTGAAACATAAAAAGTTCCCATGTCTTGTGAGACCTAACAAACCCCTTCAAAATTAAACCCATCATTCACTGAGACGCCTGAAAACACCCATGTGTCTGCACACACACACTCGCACGCACACACACAAGTCAACATGACAGTACTTGCATTAAAGTCACTTTTTTACAAATGTGAGCCATGAACATGTCACGTGCCTAATTGAGTTTGAATAAGTACAGGAATGTGGCCTACTTTAACTTAAAATAACACCCTCTCTGAGATGTGATTTCAGCACTGGGCCTGTGGCTGCCATTACTGTACAGTCACTGAACACTAAAATCTCTTTAAAATCATTTTTGAGGGAGGAGACGTGATGCCCAAAGGTGCTGTGATCTAGCTGAAACGAAGCCCACCTCTTAAATTGCTTTCCTAATGTTTCTTTTTTTTTCTGATAGCTGTATGAATGGAATAAGAAAAATAACTTTATAAAGGGATATGACAACTTAAAATATCACCAATGCCTCTACAGCTGGCACACAGTGAACCAAAACCACCAAGTAGGCTCAGGACACTCAGCTGGAATAACGGATTAAAGTGTTTTCTGCTATGACCAAACACAACTCGGTGTTAAAACTCCAGTGATAAAAATATTCCGCCGCAGCACGCACAGTGATTCGCGGCTGAGCAGGACGCGGTAAGATGCGTGCCAGCTCCTCATCTCCTGTTGCACGTCCGGAATTCCAAGGGAGCTGGCATGATCAACTGGTGCACGCTGACCCGTGTCACCGAGCCGGCACGCGCGCGCGCACACACGCAGAAATGGTGCACTCACGCGCGTATACGCACGCACACACACACACACACACACAGAGAGAGAGAGAGAGAGAGAGAGAGAGAGAGAGAGAGAGAGAGAGACGCACACAGATGGCACCGCGTTGTAAGAAGCGCTCCGGGTGCGCGAACGACTTACCAGATGTGTCGGGAAATTTTCGGTCGATGATATATATGGGCATCACATCCACTGATCAAACATCCATCAAATCCACAAAGGGAGCGCGAAGTGCTGATGGATCTGTTACAGACTATCTGTTTGCTTCACCCTGGATTTCAACAAGGCACACACCGATCCGCCTCTCCTCCTCTCCTTCTTCTTCTTCTTCCTTTGGCTTTCTATTCTAGGAGTGCACATTCACACAAACACACATACACACGCACACACACACACACAGACACGCACTCACGCACAGACCCTTCACTACAACTACCTACTATACTGTACCACATCTACCCACAGAGGATCGCGGGATTCAAATGAGCCATCAGACTCTTGCGCAGCGCAATTGGTCAAGTGTGTGATCCGCAGGGGGGGATCCCATATTTATACAGCCTATGACATACAGTGAGGCAGTGAAGCAGCCTTCTGAAGTTCCCAGTCCACCGAGCCGTTGCCTCCTCCGTCAGGGCGGCGTTTAGGAGTGACCCTGTCAGCGGCACTTGCTCTCAGTGGCGCCGAGGTAGCTCCAGGGCGCAGGATCAGGTGAACAGTGTGATGGAGTGATGTGTGGTGTTTCAGTGGACTTACTCACAGGGCTGTCAACAGCTTTTAATCCAAGGCACTTTGTAGTTAGAAAGCGCATTCAACCAAATCCGTTGTAATATATGTTGTTATCTGGACACACTATAGTGAGTTATGAGCTTTTTAATGCAGTTCATTAATAAATGGTTTTGTAATTAATTAATTAATTACATATTACAAATTCTAATTAGTATAGCTTCACTTAAATGGTCACAGTGTTTATGGTTGACAAGATAGTGTTGATTTTTGCGGTGGGATCCCCTGAAGGTCCCTGGATCCCCCTGTGGGAACATTCTGTGTCATTCAGACACGAGGAAGTGGGATCAGTGTGTCTGAATAAATACACAGAATATATCAGATGAAAGCATCTACAGTAACTCAACATTTAATCACTATTTGAATGTAACCTTGGTTGGTTACATATGATTGTGCAAAATATGAACTCGTTCATAATCGGGTGCATTTAGCAGCATTAAATGCGACCTTTAAGCCAGAATGAAAGTGGAATTTCACAGTCGGCATACTGTAATGGTGCATTTGTGAGTTTTTAAAATACCTCAGTTACAAATTATTGTTCTTTAAATTATCAATCGGCGTGCTCCAACTTATTGACAGGATCTGGTGTACAGTCACTGGAATCCCTCTCAAAAGTTGCTTATATGTAAAAAGTTTCATTTTTAGCCTAGTTTTAACCTACAGACATCTGTACATGCGCTTAAGGACATCACCAGCACAGTATAACATGTTTGATTCTACGCCAGTAAGACCCTGCTTCCTGTTGGGGTTCATAAGCCTATATACATTATTACAGTATAGTGGCATGGCTCACTATCCAGCCCAATAAAAATACCCTTCACTTTGATCCATTTACTCTGTTTGCAGAGCAAATGGATTAAATGTGGCCTTGTGCTTGTGCCCTCTTTAATGTTTAACGCCGAAGTTCATCCGAGGGTCGCCTCTGTAAGTGCAATTAACTCAGTAAACACATGTGGATGTTGGGTCTAAAAGTGAAAGTTAGCATTAAAGTGAGAGGAGACCAAGCCGAGTGTGTTGCTGCAGAGAATAAATGACCTAATTTTGGTGGAAGCAAGCGAGTCTGCCAGACGAGAACTTGTCATCATTGTTATCAGTGGCCGGTGGTGTTCATGCAATCTGTGTTAAGCTGTATTGCTGATGTGCTATTATATATCGAGGTACAGAACATTTTACCATATGGTTATGTACTAAGTGAGTTGGTGAAAGAGACGTTTTTGATGACACCTACACATAACAGGACTGGGAAACAACACTTCTAAACTAGCTTTACTACTCCCAAACCATGTCATATTCCCACAGACTTCATCTCTGCACAAGCTCCCATTACAGCTCTTTTTTCATTATCTACTCTAAACCTAAAAGATAAATGCTTCTGCAAGCCTGTTTTAGTGTCACCTCATCATACCATCCATGTTTCATTGCTTCTGATAACGGACAGCTTGATTTCCCACTGAGGGATTTCAATCTGTGTCATCTATATATCCTTTGAATATCTGTGACGCTGAACTGACAGCAGTTTTCACACTAGCTGCCTGTCAGTGCATCTGAAGGATGTTCGCATTTGCCGGCAGTGCAACCTCTGTGATGATATTTTCCACCGTTTTGCTGCCGTGCTCTTCAAATAAACCCCCTCGCCCCTTCTCTGTTGGCCATTTGAGCTCTGTTCACTGTCTGTAAACCCAGCATGTTATGGACTCCTGGAGAGTATTGGATTTTAATTGCACTGTGCCCAGGGTGACACAGGTATTAAGCAAAAATAGGCGCATGTGTGCAAGCACAGACACAGTTACACAGACCGACACGCACTCTGCGTTACTCGGTGTTGTCGTATTTTTTCAGTGGAAGCAACCAGTGCCAAACACTGTTACACACATGCATCAAGTAGCAACATGCACGACATGTATCAGCGCCATTCAAGGTTTTTATAGATAAGTGAAAAAGTAAATACTTGAACGAGGCGTGACAAAACATTTTAATTCTTTGAAATAAAAAAACTATTACTGTTAGAAAGAATCCCAAACTAACCAAAACAATATTGCGTGCTTGATCTAAAATAACATTAAAAACAGGAAATGTCTCTTTTTGGTCAAATATGTAATCACACGTAGAGGCGGGGATGACTACATGACGTGAGTCAATTGCCTGGACAAAGTGCTGAACTTCTTAAATCTTGCCATTGAGATCACATATCCCCATACTAAAATTTAAAAAAAAATTGAAACTGATAAAACAATTAAAACTCAACTAAAGCTATTTAAAAAAGACTAACTGAAGCAAACCTGCTCTGGGAACTAACTGAAAGTAAACCAAACTGAAAACAAAAGCTGTGCCTGAGTGGAATCTATTTCTTAAACGAACATGTCTGTGCTCACTTTAGCTATGAGTCATCATCAAAGCTTTGACTGACAACCTTGTGGCTTTGCTACCAATTAACATCAGCTGTTTTCTAGCACCTTTCAGGACATGAATAATATGTTCCAGAGAATTGCAAGGAAGCAGAACACCGTGACTAATAAGCAGTTCTGCCTTTTGTCCACATATGCTTGTGAATCACACAGAACAGCAAGTTTGTCACTATTTTGAGAAGTCGTTCTGCGCCACGGTTCAGTTCAAGTGATGCACAGCCGTTCGGTGGTTGAAGGTTCTTTGGTTCGATCAAGGTCACCCACTGTCCTATCAGCATCCCCCTTCAGGAGCTGTCGGGGGAGTGACTCTCCTATCAGCAGCAGACGGGCTGTCCAGCTACCCTCAAAGTCTGCTGTCAGCGCACATACACACACAATGTGACAGTAAAGTACAGCAACACACAAACACGCCCACGCAGGCAAGGAGTCAGATATACTACACGCACATTAATAACCTCGCCGCTGTCACTCAGAGAGAGGGACTTTCAGACTGAGGTTTGTGGCGGTCATGAGGCGGCAAGAAGAGGAACAGAGAAGATGAACAGAGAGATAAGACGAGGAAAACGGTTAAAAGCGCCAACTTAACCGATATTTCCAGGCTGATGCAGACAGCTCGGGAGTTTTTCTATTCGCCTTTGTTATCTGTGATGAACTGTGGAGGAAAATGATGTTTTGATTGTGTCCAGGCGCAGAACTTTTGCTTCTTTTCATGGCTTCTTTGTGGTCACTTCAGTGATTTATGTGACTCAGTGTGAAATACATTGTGTGATAAGGCATTAGCTAAGTGTACCAAAGGGAAGCGGCCACAATATTGAAGCAGAGCTGGATGATCGAATGTTCTCTTTTACACACACACAAAATGTTGCTGTCACTCGGGAGGACGCTGTGTTTGCTGACTTTAATTTTCTGGACATTCAATCCAATCACTACATGTATAATAAGAAGCATTACAATAACTATAAAACAAGCTTTAACCATTATATTTAATGGTTTACCTTGTGGGGAAAAGCTTCTTGTCCCCACATGGGAGATGAGCGCCTGTAGTGTGACACTGAAATTAACACATTTACACACACGTGCACACACACACACAAACAAATGCATTTTTTTTGTGATATGGACATTATTTGTGCTCAGATTGTTCTTCTGATAACACTCTAAAGGTTTTTCCAATTTCATTTGAAATGCACATGTGGGAAAAGACTCTTGTCTTTTTATCTCTCCTGCATCATTCTGTGTGTTCACCTGCGTCATTGCCTTTATGACTACCAGCTTCCTTTCATCACTTTCTAACCTCTTCACATGCCCGCGCTTGCTTCACCATAGTGAGTTAGTATCTGTAGGAATCTGCTGATGTGCAGAGGAATGACAGGTGACTTACGGCAGCCTGCTTCAAGAACCTCCCATGCAGATCAGACAAAATCATTCTACCAATGTATCTGCAATTCCACGTTGAGAAAAAAATTGACATATTTGAGAAACGCTAGACACATAAATGGGTGGTAGCGCTGTACCCGCGTCACACTCATTGTGCAGCCTCACACACTTGTCAATCCTCCTGATATGCCTATTTGTTTCTCCTGACTTCATTCAGATCAAAATATTTACTCAGCATCAAGTTTTTGTTTCGTGTACATCCATTGAATGCAGCAGTTCCACTGCATTTGCACTTAAAGTAGTCCTATTTTAGTTGATTTTAAACTGCACTAAGGGATATTTTACATTAACAATGGAACAAAGGACTATGAATAATGTGAAACAGGTCGCCTGGAGTGGTGAATGCACAGACAGCTATGATCTTTACAGAGCATTTTGGCATCTTTCAGTTTGCTCTTTTAGGTGTATGGCCATTCATCTTTTTGGTTCACTCTCAGTACTCTCATCAACCTGATTTCCAGCCTCGGCAGGCAGCTGTTTTCAGTTGATAGGGTCTGATAAACCCACTGTATGCCACCTGCCCAGCACCAAACTGCAAACAGATTAGCTGCTAGCAGGTGAACATAATGGAGCATTTAGCAGCTAAAAAGCCAGATGTTTTTTCTCAGAATTTGGTGATGACCAAAACAGACCTATAAGGAGAGTAACTACTGGACTTCAGGCGACCATAAATATGACTCCAAATGAATGCTAATTTTGCTCTGTGCCAGCCAAATGTGTAAAAAGGCACCTTTTTGCTAACACATTGAGTATAACAGCTTTATAAAGGAATGATACCTCAATTTTGTTCTGCTGCCCCTAAGTGGCAAAAACTCAATCAATGCAACTTTAAAGGGCCTTTGTGTAGAATTTCTAAATTTCCTGCTTTGACACCCCCTAGTGGTAATATATGCTCTGGCAGACAGCAATTCACTTTAGCCCCAATATTCATCCAACGAAAGGATTACTGAGAGGAGTTGGCTGAAAGCAAATATTGCACCAGTTTTCACCAGGATCATCTAATTTCTCGAAGTAATTTTAAAGGTGTACTATGGAGGATTTTTTGGTGACTTTTTGTAAACACAACATTCAAATGTGGCCTGTCTTCCATGGCTCAACACCACCAGCGGTGCAGTGCTTGCACCGCAAGTTGCTGTTGGAGGGTAGCATTGGTTGTAAGTGAAAAGCCAATGCTTAAGCTAACTGCTGGCACCTACCTGTTCAACAGAAAAGCCCAGATTCACGCTCGTTTTGAAGAGTAGCTTTGTCCACTGGCCGTTTCACCTTGCTTATTATGCGTTTTTTCGCCGCTTTCTGCCATTTTCGTAGCTTCCCCTTGGATGTGTGCTGCTTAAGGTCTGGCGCCTGGTCGCTACCTTTTTTTATAAGTCTCAATCTCTTTTTCGCCAAACCAGCTCCGCACACCTGGACCAGCAGCTCCAAACTGCTGCTGTCAGTTTTCTTGCAGATAGGTGGCTCTGAAATTGCTGCTCTGTAGTTGGATGACACTGACAGTGTGTGTCCTTGTTTAGTCTATCTCTCACTTTCAGACACACACTTACACACACGCCTGTCCCTCCGGAGGCTCACATGCTAAGCACAGCTGAAGGTCAAGTCGGTCAAGTTGATTTCTTTGATCTCAGACTCAGAGTGATCATTTGTCCTGGACTGAGGTCTCCTAGTCCAGTACAATATGTTCCCCACTGTACCAGGGACAAGACTGCTCTGCTATGAAGAATTTGCCTCTTCCACTTGCATTTATGTGTAATTGGTCCTAAATCTGGCTCTGTCGTACTTGTCTGGGAGCCTGAAACCTGCTGAATAGCTCTCTTGTTCTTCACTTTTTTCCCATAGGACACTTTACACAACTAAATGTACAGTATCTGGCAACCGCACATTTATTTCTTAGTTTATTCATCTGTGTGTGTGCGTCCTCTTGTGTGTGTGGTGTTCATGCATGCTTATGCTGTTCTGATCTGGTCTTAACAAGGCCCTGATAGCTCTCATCAGTCAAGGCCACGTAGCATGCCTGCTCCTCAGTGTGTTCTCTTACCCCCTTGCACCTTTGTGTCAGGCTCTCAAAGACTGATAAACCATTACACTGTGTCCCACTACTGTACAGTTTGTCTTAGTACTCAAAAGACGTAACAAAGGTCAGTGTGTGTGTGTGTGTGTGTGTGTGTGTGTGTGTGTGACTGACTTTGCCTTCACCTCAGTGTCTGTGGAAGACCTCGACAAGCAGTGGTGGAAAGTGTACTACACTACGCTAATCAAGTAGGAGCTCCTTATGTATGTATTTGTATGACCACTGACCGTGCAGACAAGAGCTGCAGACTACCTCGACTGTGATCTCATAATTAATGACTTATTAAACTTGTATTTAAAAAAATGTAACATTTCCAATAGCTTAGCTATTAAACATCAGCCAAATGGGTTTTTCATAATCTGGCAACCCAAAATGTGCTCTAATTGGCTATAAAGCATTAGTAAATTGTTTATTAACCACAAATTAGTAACAAATTATAAGCCTGTTAAAATGGTGCTTAATATAATGTCCTTTGTGGTTACTGTATAAATGGACATTGTGAAAGGGCCAATGTGACATCCTGAGTGTGACCATTATCTTCCAGTGAACTGGGATAAAAGCAAGATGACGAAAACCTCCAGATTTAGACATAACCAGCACACACAATAATCCTTGTCTTTTCAAGTATCAGTGACTTCAGAATAAGCTCAAAGTGCAAGTATGTGGAAAATCTATCCAGTTGCAGCAATGACAATACTTGGTTTAACTTTCACAACATGCACAGGATGTTCTGTCTATGGCAACAATGAACTGATTTCAACACAGATTCTCGTCTTTTCTACCTTTTATGTCCGCCCTGTCATCGCGCATGTTTCAGCAGGAATCTGGGCACAGCATAATGTGGGCGCATAACAATGCAGACGCAATGGTGGGATTCACCCTAATCCTGAAACTGAGGACGGATTTGACTGAAAGCAGCCTCTGATCAAAATGTAAGGCATGTCTAGACAGATTCCCAAGACGCCAGGATTCCTCGAATTAATGCTGTGGGCTGTGTGACTAACTACTGTACTTTGTGACAAACGTCCTTGTGAACAACGGCATTAGCTCATGTGATCGTCTTTATGCGGCGTTCCTTTTTCTGTGAGCGGGCATACAGTTTCAAGCAATATTTGTCTTAACACGCCGACAGGATCTGTCGACCACCGCTGACATTCCTACACCTCCATTTGGGTTTACTCACTCCGTTTCCTCCCCCCCTCTCTTCTCCCTTCTGTCCCAAATTCTCTGACAGGAAATGTTTTACTCTATTTGACTTTGAACAGCGAGCGCAGACACAGATTGTCCATCTTTTCTTTTCTTTTTTCTATCGCTCTCACTGCATCAGGGGACTGCTGCTATCTGTTTCCACCTTCCTCAAAGTTTTGGCAGCAAGGGAGCAAATGATGAGCAGTGAAAATTATGCAGCAAATAAGGCTAAGGCAGCATGACGGTGAAACACACAGCAGGCTGCTCAGAGAGACTTGTTAACACTAACTACTGAGAGCTGTGCCCCTCTCCGATGTGTTTTAAGGGGTTCTGGCTGCTCTGGAAGTGTCTTTGGTGCTTTATGTAAAGCCACTGCCCTCTAATGTTCTGTAATGAAAGCACAGCAACATCCACTGGAAGCTGTCGACCCCTGTGGTGAAACACGCTTGTTATTTTTAGCGACGTTCAAAAGAAAGATTTTTCACGCCGGCCAAATTTCTCAAACTCATCGCTGTCTGAGATGTGCGCTGGATTGGAAAGCCCGAGATTGAAAACATACTTCCGCGGGATAAGATCTGCTGCCAGTTGACTTGCTGGGGAGTTGCTGCGCTTCCACAGTGTTTTGAAGAGCGCTCCAGTTTGATCGCAATGTCTGCTTGAAAGGTTTTTTAAAAGTTTGCCCAGCCATGCTTGTCAGCAGTGTTTGGATAATAGCCAGGCTAGTGCACAGATGTCAGTCAGGAAAACCTTCAGACCAGCACTCAATCCCATATGATCTTTTTGTTTTGGATAATTCAGACATTTAGCTCTCAATTTAACACGCCTGATGTGCAAATGTTTATTTAATGAACAATCATATTTCATAATTTACCTCTCACCGCTGTGCCTTTCTGCCTCATTTCAAGCTGACGCGGTTTTCTGAAAGCCCCATTTGATGGTCGAGTTCAAAACAGTGCGTTTATTCCAAAAGTGGTGGCAGACATATTTCAGTTTACTTAATTCCTGTGACACTGAGCCATGTATGCTGCCACTCGCTCTCTGCCTCTCTATGGTTGTTGCATCAGAGGAGTGAATGAGAGCGCAGTATGTGAGATGGGGCCCGGAGGGAAAAAGAGGTACTAATGGGGCCTTAATGAAAATCTCTAGCCTGCTCATTAATGTAGAAATATACACACATCATGCACACGGGCAGCGAAGGGAAACAAGACTCAGCACTTGCACACACACACCTTCACATCACCTCCTTATTATTCTCTCCTTTTATCTCCACTCTCTTCTGTCACTTTACGGCATTTTTCACCAATAACAAAGAAAACAGCTTATAGTTTATCATCATCTGCATTAATACTTAGACAAGTTACACAGGTTTGCCGTAGGTTTCTCTCGGTTACCATCCAGGTTAATTTCTTTGGGCTGGTTGTTTTCTCGTCAGATCTTTTCTTCTTCTGCAAGCAATTGATTCCATTAAGCCAGGCATGCTGGAGGAATTCATTATGCTGATTAGTGTGGCGCAGGTTGTTGGGATGGAGGGTGTGGAGATCATAGAGAGAGGGGGTAAAAAGATAAATAAATAAAAATAAACAACGAGGGGCTAATTTGTCACATTTCTTCACAGTCAGATGCTTTGAGGATGTCTGTCCCTCTTGGACTGTGGCCGTGAGCCACCTGAAGCTGCACTGGAGCCTCTGCAGGACCAGCACCCCCGCGCAACGCGAGCAGGGTTTCAAACCTGCAGGAAGCAAATATGACTTCAGAAGACAAACGTGGCGTTGTCTCGCTTTGGGTACGCTCGGCTTATGCTGGCTTTAGGCAGGATTTTGTACACCTGCGTCCCCCTGAGTGATCCAGAGTGTCCAGGGCGGTGTTGGACTCCATCAGGCCGGCTTTTCCTCAGTGAAATAGGTCCATCTGGTGGACAAATTCGAAACTATCTGTGACCTGGTAACACTTCAGTGGGTGGATAGGTTCACAATTCAAGTCTGACTTAAAACAACAGTTTCCACTTGCTGTAATTACTCTTCCTTCATAATGTGCTTGCAATGTAAGTGATGGCGCACAAAATCCATAATCCTCTTAAAAATCTAATTTGTTCCAAAGTTTATCTGAAGCTAAAATGCAAAGTGGGTTTTGTCAAGAATGTTTTCTTGACAAAATGTGTTACTGTCCCTAATACCACGGCTCAGCAAGGAAACACCATTCAGGAAACGCTAAGATGGAATTCTGAACTAAAATTGCTGTAACTCATTTAGAATATGTCAGACTGCTGTAAACTCATATTAACTTTAAAAACTTCTGTCCCCCATCACTCACAGCGGAGGCATGTTAGGAAAATATTTTTTTAATCGTCAGTATGAACAGGAGGAATGACAACAGAAAGAAAAAAATCCTAATGTAAACTGCATACAGATACATACATGTGATTATCGTCTTAAAGGCAGTGCTTCCTGACATTTTTAGTGTATGAACCCTTCAAACAAACTAATATCTACTTGTAGAAAGAAGTTTTTTCTTTCATATCCTGTAAACCACCTCAGGACCCTGCAGGTTGATATTGTGATTCATCCAGCTCAGGAACTAGAGTATCAAGGGACAAAAAAATCAATTTTCAGGGGAAGATGGTAAGAAACAAACAATTAATGACAAGTTAAATAGTTGTTGTTGACTAATGATTACATTTGAATCAGGAGCATGTGTTGCGTGCCAGCTCTGCAGTAAATCCATTTTTTGAAATATACAGATGAATTATTCATTTCCTTAAAGCTCATTTCTATATGGACAAGCACACAGCGTGGACCGATGTTACATACAGAGGCATTTAAAGGCCAAACCAAATCGAAATCAGCGTTTAGAAGCTGTGAGGGACCAAGAAGGCAAGCATGAGGAGACATAGGTGGATTTCCAAGAAAATTTGATTTATTTACAAAAAAAATTAAGTCAATATATAAAGTTCTGGGCCCATAAAAAAGGTCAACAGAACAGAACTGACCAAACTAACATAATAAAGACAAAATAGACCTAACTGACCTAACCAACACAAGAACAGACCTAACACACATAATAGACCTCACGAACTGCACACAAAGGGTAACATATATAGTGGCTGATCAGACCATTGTGAAACGAAGGGGATAGCAAGAAACAAACATTACCAACTAGACTACAAATAAAACACAACAGGACAACTTGTCTGTCAGTAAGGCTATTTTGATAATTAATCCAAACAAAAACACCAAAGGCTCTACTATAATTTAAAGAAACAAAGAAAATCCTAAACTAAACATTTGAAAATCACACCCGGATGCTGCAGGCACTTGGTGTAGCCCAATTGGCCACTTCCTGCATTTAACAGGTCTGCTCCTACAGTCGTGCCTTTTGCTCAGGTCTGGCCCGATGTCCCTCCAGCAGCAGCGAGACCCTCAACACTGGTAACTCAAATAAATAAACCATTAGAACTTAAGACAAAGTAAATTGACAAGATGCAATGTGACTATACAGAAGCTAACTAAATGTGCACGCTACAAATAGAAACCACTGTACTGTCAACTTTTGCTAAATAAATATCTATGTGTTGTATGAAACCAAAAGGTATGTGTAATCCTTAATGTATTTGCTGTCTGTATGTGCAATGTGGATGTCATGAGGTCAAAAATGTAAACTAAATGAATAATTAAATGTAAAGAAAACTAAGGTGAGTGTAGGAGGGTTACCGACATTTATATCAGCTGTGTGGCAGCAGTTGCAGCCATCACAGAAGCATTTTTGACATCTGTGGCTCCCCCGTCTCACAGCGCAGAAGCACTTCCACTTTATCAGATGCATGAATCCACACTGAGTCCGAGTCAAACTCATGAGACGTGCATGAGTCTTAAGTTTTAGTTATGTGGGTGAGAAGCACCCCTGAACACATACGGGAAGCTGTCAGCTCCCCATAGATCCTGAGATGAGTGATGAATTAGTAAGGGCATGGGCCTCCAGAACTGCTCCACCATTCTTCCAAAAGATATCCCCTGATTTGGTGTTTTCATGATGGTGCTGGAGAATGCGCTCTAACAAAATCACCCATAGTTGTGTGCCTGCCTGAGTTGAGATCTTCATCACCATTTTCATACTCATCAAACTATAGAGTCACCCTTTGTGCCATGTCCTTGTGCATCTGCATTTGTTATGTTTCTCTGCTCATTTTAGCAGTGTTGCTTATCACTTTTAGGCAAATGCTTTTGCAAATGCATACCAGCTTAACTGAATCACTGGAAAACATTGAAAAGCTTGAAGACATGTTGTTCCTTGCTTGCACAGCCTCCCCTGTTTGTGAGAAGAGGAACCTGAATTGTCGTTACCAAGAGGGATGTGTGATGCAGTTTTTAGGACGTCTCCCTCCTTTACACCATTAGTCACTTTTGCAACTCGTTCAGAAAAGATTTGAATGAAATATTCAAACTGAACATTAGCGCGTGTTCCTGTGGAGAGAGAAAGAGAGCGGAAGGCAAAAGGTGTTTGTGTATGACCATAAACTCCTGTCAGTGTTTCCTTGGTAACAGGTGTTATGAATTATAAGTGGTCTGACATGAATATCTGACAGATAACTTGCCTTGGCTTGGCATGGCACATACACACACACGCACACACAAAGAAACAAATTCTTACACTCACCATCATTTTTTGATCTTTTCCTGCTCCTCCTGTTTTTTTATCTTTATATAATGAGAAGAAAATATGCTCAAAGGTATGTCCTTCAAACACACTGCCTCATGTATTAGAAATGACAGCTCTTGAATTGCACAAATATGTGTGCTTACTCACACACACACACACACACACACACACACACACACACACACACACACACACACACACACACACACACACACACACACACACACACACACACAACACACTTCCCCAGGCCTGCAGGTGCACACACACTTGTGAGCATTTACGGATATGCGCACCTGTGCACATAAGGATTCACGTCCAAATCTATGGGCAGATGACTTTGAATTTTGTGCTCTGAATTTTAATCGTGCATTTGGAATTTGTACACACGTCTGTGAAAGTGAATGTTTTCATTTAAGTTTGACCTTTAGAAATAAAAATGTGTTTTCATTTATTTGGAATTTCGATGCTCTAACATGAAGGTGTCCCGGTCGCTCAGTTGGTTAAGATGCAAACCTGACTGCAGCATTTCCAGGTTAGGCCCTTCTCTCTCTTTGCATTTCCTGCCTTTATCGCTGTTGTCTCTGTCACATAGAGGTACAAAAAATAATAATAATAATTAAAAAGCCGAAGTAAAATCTTTACAAAAGATGTTTGACAATCCAGTTAATGTTTAAATCATTCAAACATTAGTTCAGAATTAAGGTCAAATCCAAAGTACACAAGTAATTTAGCTGAGTGCAACTCTAAATATGGTATGACATATATATTCAGTGCCAATTTGTCACTGTCATATCAATCTTTAACTGCCTGTTAAGTGGGAGATCCGTGTTTGTCCTGTAAGAGTCTTCAAGAAAAAAACTTATTGGCACAGATGTGCTCTAGAGATAATTTTTCATCTTGAAAAATGTAAGCCTCCTGTCTCCATTTCCCAGAGTAACACACAATAAACTGTCCAGCCTAATGCTGACTCAACAGAGCAGATATACAGCACAATAAAGTACGTTGTCCCTGCCCCCGAGAGCGCATATAGCAACTTGAAGATGCATGAATCAACATTTGGCCACTAGGGGGCAGAAACAATCTGAACAAGCTGCCAGACACACAGGCACCATGCACATGGCTTGTAGACTGAGCCTGTTAAGGATGATGCATTTGCAAACAGCTGCTTACTTTCACATCCAGCAGACCCAGAGGCACATTAGCATTAACTGTGATGTTTACGTTCACCTAATGAATTTAAGTCGAGTGTTCACCCTCCGTTTAGCTCTGCTTTGGTCTCTGCCAACTCATACAGCACGCCTCGCTCCAGCTGGATTTGGCTTGATGCTCCACTGTGATCCCGGACTGGTGGTGTTCAGATGTATCAGAGCTGCTGATGAGAACAGAGGATTGATGAGATTCAAACATAAAGAGGTGAATGATGATCATGTGAGATTTCAGCACCACAGGAGATACCTGATGCAGTGTTGTTTTTAACACCATGCTCCTTTTCTTTCCCATCAAGTCACTCTTATTCTAAAAGCCGCAATTAAACAACCCTAAAATGTGCGGTTTATGTTTTGCTGCAGCCCAAACAACACGTAAGCAGAGAGTTAAGGTTGGAGTCATTATGAATTCATGGTGCTAACTGTTCCTCCACCTTTCCTGATTCAGTTTCACTTCTTCTCTTTTATGCAAATATAATCTTCCATTCTGTCTCTGTATCTCTGTGTCAAGTGCTGCTTCATTAATGTTTGATGTGACTTAGGATAATGATGCACTTAGACTCTGTGTGTGTATTCTGTGTGTGTGTGTGCAGGTGTGCAGGTGTGGGTGGAATCGTGTTAGGTGGGAGAGGGTAGGGTAAGTCTAGCTGTTCTACAGTTTAAAGTTACACAACTGTGCTGAATTTAGGATGCGCCACCAGATGCCAGCGAGCAACAGAGTAACGACAACGTGATTTGTGCAAACATGTGTGCAGATATACGAGCACATGTACAACACAGTGCATTATTAATGTACTCGAAGGGTATTTATACAGCATATTTACAGATATCTATCATTGATCAGCTGCTTCCATTTCATGGTTCAGATGAAAAGACACAATGAGGTTTTGCTTTCCTGTGATTTCATTTTCATCTCCAAGCCCATATTACAGATGAATGATTTATTAGATGATGGCTGTTATTCTCAAATCAAGCCCTCGCCTCATTAGTTTGAATGTAATTCCGCATGGCTTCATGAGAGTCCATTAAATGTTTATTGAAGTAGACACAGCACTGAAAGTAGACACTGTAATGAAAATGTCAGGTTTCAGCAAACACCTTTTCAACGCTAACCCAAGAACAACATCTGCCGTCAAGACAGGCCTCGTTTCACAGATTTAATGTGCCGTAATACAAGAAGCCACAGTCTAAAAGGAAGAGAAAATGATGTCAGCGATGTCAGTCTCAGCTCTGTTCATGGTTAGAGCGTCATGTTTCAGCAGGTAGGAGCATCTGGATGTGTGTCAGTCTGCAGACAGAGAAATATATTTCCATGATGTAGATTTATTTAGTGGATGCTAGCTCTAGATCATCAAACATCATGCTGCAGGGCTTCTGTTTGTGATTCTGCTGCAAACATGTGATCAGCAGCCAAATTTGCCACAACTGTACAAAAACAAAGTGCATATTTTGAGTAATAATTACCACTAAATTGGCTTCAATGTTTATACAGTGGGAAATATTAATATTTTAGCAGCTTTGTTTTGACAGTGCACATTTACACTAACACTTTAACTGACTCAGACTAACTTAGATGTGCCTAATGTTTCATATTTTGTATACATTTCACATTGTGTCTCTCCCTTTCCAACTCCTCATCGAACTACCTTGGTATAAAATGTATTGCTTTCCTCCTTGAAGGGATGATGGGATGTGACAGTATGTCAGATTATCATATTTTCTAACAGCTCCTGTTCCATTGCACTTACTCCATTCCTCACCGGTGCACTTGTCCGTGAAAACCTTCGCAGAGCTGCACTCTCACCTCGTGCCTTTTCACATGCACACATGAACAAACCGCTGCATGCAGCACGCACAAACACACACAAAGTAGGTCACCTTGTTGTGTGACGCTGAGCTCAGCTGGTGTGTCTGTGTGGGGGTGTGAGTGTGTGTGTGTGTTCATGCACCTTTTTGTGTTGTGTTTTGTCCTCTTATGTTCCTCTCTGTGTCCTCATGGCCCCAGAGAGAGTCCAGTCATTAGACTTGCTGTAAGTCACTTAGCCCAAACTCTAATTCAATTTCAGGACATTAAGTCAGATGCACTTACTGTCATGTTTGCATTCACAAGGCTGAAAGGGATGCTGTATAATGATATCATAGCGTGAGTAAGAACATGATTGGGAGAGGGGAGTGGGGGGTTGTTAATGAATAAGCACGGGCTGTCGGCATGCAGATTCATGTGTGCATTTACATAAAGGGCATGAGTCCAGAAATCTATCACAGAGCACTGCGCATGGAGCATCATTCCTATCTATGGAGCGCCGTGAGCAGAAATGAACACCCATGAACCATCTAAACAAATGGAGGAGTCCTTCAGCCTGAAAATCCTTGAACACCGCAGGGAAGGACGAGACAAGGCCAATTCCACACCAGTGCATAGGTTTTAAGCACAGATAAAGTTTCTCTAGTTGGATGCATCCGCCAATTATGTCTATCTAACCTGCTTTAGTTGTTGTATCTAGCAAAACTATCAGGCCGTTTAAATTACAACTTAACCATTCATTAAATAGTCATTTAAAATGCAGGCCCCTGGTGACAAACAAGATTAATATGTTTTCCTGTTACACAGTGTCCATTCGGATGAGCAAGGACAACTTTCTGTTTAAGTACCTCATTGAATGTGTCCTCTGCCCTCCTGCCTGATAAGCGCTGCTTCACTCTGACTCTGTGTTATGGTAGACAGGACTAAATACAAAGAGACGTCCGCGCTCTACAGTAAGCTGGCCTTACTCTGTCTGCAGTCTGGCTCAGAGAGCAGCCAGCCTGCAAGATACCACTCAAGTGTTATCCAGTCTATGTTTCCCTTATTATTTCAGCCCTTGCCTTTAGTTTCCTGACTCCATTAAGACGAAAAGGGTTTGAAAATCCAGTCTGTTATTTTGGTTTCCAAATGGAATGAACCACCAAGTGATGGGCCCCTCACACACATACACAAATCTGCAGGCAGGAAAAAAATCTTTAAACACCTTTTTTTCTCTCATTTGTATTCCGTTGAGTTTAAATGTCCCTCACGAGTGTTAGTATTTGGCATGACCCGCGGAAAGGGTCGAGCAGCCAAGCCACAAATGACTTCGCAGTCTGATGCATCGGGCCAGGCTGCGTTTGGCCCAACCCCAGATGACTACCGTGAGAGGAAACGGTGATGACGACAGCGCGTAAATCGGCAGTTGGACCCAAGAGGTGCCCCGGTTGCGCGACTTGAACGGTGGATGCGAGCGCTTGGCAGCACGGTGCCCGGAGGCTGCGCGGACCAAGGGACCGGAAAGCTGCGGTTTTACGCGTGCGTTCCCGTTTGGAAGAGAGAAGGATGCGTCCCGGTGCTTCTCCCATCATCTCCACTGTCTGATTGCTTTTAGAGATGCGGTGCGTGTTGTGCCATCCTCGCATCTTCGCAGCGCTGTGAACTTTACAGGCAAAGGAGTCAGATTTGACCGATTCGAAGTGCCAAAAGAGACGGAGAAGTTAATTCACTGAAAATGTCCGCGACGCACCTCAGCTCCCCGGCGCCCAACCAGAGCTACCTTTCCACGGCCACCTACGAGAAGACAGATCCCGCGGGGGTGGAGAGGCAAATTCGCCTGCTGATTTTCTGCTTGTGCGTAACCATCGCCGCTGCTACCTTTGTCGGAGGTGTGTATTCGCTGCTCTCCCTCCTCCGGATGAGGAGGAAAACCTCCCTGTGTCTCATTGTGGCTTCCATGTCGGTGGACGACCTGCTCAGCGTGGTCCCTCTCTCCTTGTTCATGCTCCTGCAGTGGGAGACAGATGGAGGTGGGGGGTCGAGCAGCTTGTGCACTTTATCCGGACTTCTGTACGTGTTCCAGGGCGTTTCTAGCAATATGAAGGCTTGCCTTATAGCAGCCTACACCTTTTATGTCACCAAGAGATTTGGGGTGCTCCAGTCTGTCCGTCGGCCCCTAAGAGTGATGTGGGCCATCGCCGGTGTGTGGGCGGTCAGCCTGGGCGTCAGTGTGTTACCCTTGTGCGGATGGGGCAGCTTTACGCCGGCTTCTCTTGGGTGCTTCCCAGAGAGCGACAGTTTTTACATCCTGCTGCTATTCTCTTTGTATTCCCTGTGTTTCTGCGGCTTGCTGTTCTTCTTTATCCCACTCACCTACCAGCTGCTGTGCTCCAGAGAGCCCCAGAGGACTTTGCTGTACCCCAGCTGCTTGGAGATGGCGAGGGGGCTGAGTGGCTCCGCTCCCCTGTGCGACCTCCAGTCTTTTTCCCGGGACAGCCTGAACAAAAGTTTCGGTGCCTACAACGAGCTCAGCCCAAGTTCGTGCGGGACAGAGCTCAGGGAGAAAGAGCACAGCTGTCTGTCCCCAGTGTCTGTCAACGGGCAGAGGACAGCTGCCGTGGAGGACACACCCGTGGTGTTTGCACAGAAGCGCTTCTCCATGATCCTGGCGGTTGTCCGAGTTATCTTATGGATGCCAATGATGGTAAGCAAAAAACAAACAAACAAACAAAAACCTTGAAATAATGTCCATTGACATCTACCAGTTGAGTTATGTTTGAACTTATTTCCAGCTTGTTTCCAGATCTTTTAATCTTGGATTAACTGTCTCCTTACATTGGAACAACCACCTGTTCCAAGAAAAATAAGATGCCAAGACCGGATCCTGAAATAAAATGTCTTTAACTAAAACCCCTTTTTGCCCCCAGTTAAATTGTTCAGATTTACGTTCTGAATGTGGAGGATAAAGCAGAACAAGGCTGTTTGGGTCAACCGGCTTTTTATCCAAAAGTCTCCCTTTAAATTAACTAGGAGGGCAGCAAAGACATGTTGAACAAGCACCAGAAAAGTGCTTGACAGCCAATGAGACCCACTCATGTATGGGCCTGTAATATTTCTGTTGTAGTTTGTGCACTGGCTCTTAGCTGCAGAACTTACTCTGTGGACAGAAGTAACAGAATATGGGATATTAAGTCAGAATAGAAGAGTATTCTTCTGAAATCCTTTCTTGTGATGCAGGAAAACACATTAAACTGGTTGGAGGTCCATTAAGTGAACCCTCAAGTCCCTTGAGCCGACTTTGGGAAACAGTGTTTTACAGGATATATTCAATTCATGAATCACCTGGAATCTTAAAAGGCTTGAAACCGTTTAGATCACATCCAGAGTCCTATTAAATGAACGTTCCCCTAAAGGCTTTGACAGTGGCAGTTGGCAGACTTTAGTCAACACATAAAGGGCAGCTTTTCACTGGGTTACCTTGTAAAACACTGTACGTGATTGCGACACAGAGGGTGCCGCTGTTACAGCATTTGTTCTTGCTCAAACACAGAAAAAGAATTGTAAGCGATAAATGCTGTGCAGCTGGCTGACAATGAAGAGCAAACATTGAGCAAAAACTGGCATTCCTAACTGGCAGCACTGAAAATTAAAGCAGAAAATGTCCAAAGTTCACGGATTGGGACTTGTCAAGTTGTATATTTTTTATTTCCAGAGTTTTCTCTCTGCTTTGGTTTCTATGAAGCAAACATGTCTTAAGATGGTTTCTCTTTAATGTTTGCATGAACTGGTTATTTTCTGGAACGCTGCAGAGGACAATATCAGCACAGTGTTGAACCTGTTGCTCGACCACAGTGGCTGAGTCATATTAACACTATTTATAAAGGAGCACTTTCATTTTCTAATAAGAGATGATGAAACGTATACATTCATCTTCAATTTAGTACAGAGATGAACAGGAAATAATGCAATTCTGTCATCATGTTGCATTTTGGTTCACACTTGAACATGTTTGAATAACAGAACAAAAGAAAATGAAAAGCAAAAAGCTGAGTATGGGTGAAGGGTCTTTCTTTCCATTCATGTGTCCCCCTCCCCCCACTCCCTCATCCATACTGAATCATCAGCTCCTCGGTGAATTAATGTCCCCTTCCCCTTCATTCACAGACTTTGGTGCTGGTGCGCCACGCGCTGAATGCACGCAGCTCATCCCTGGAGACCCTGAGCTTCTTCCTCACTCTGCTCGCCCCTGCGGTCACTCCGTTATTCGTGCTGTCTGAGCGCTGGATCCACATGCCATGTGGCTGCTTCATCAACTGCAAGCGGGATCCAGCGCAGGAACCCTCAGGTAAACCACCAAGTTATGGAAATTCACCAACAACGCAATGTTCTGCACAATGAACCCCGAACAAGTGTCACTTTCAACCAGATGTTGTTATAAAGTTATTCTTTTTTCACAGTGATGAAAAGAAGATTTGAGTTCAACCTCTCCTTCCAGCAAGGCTATGGAGTGTACAAGTTGTCACATGCCTCCATGTCTCATAACAGTCCACCTCTTGAAAAGCCTGCCTATCACAGCCTCTTTAACTGTGACTTCCCTAACACCCGCCTTGATGCACTTGAAAGTGGAGGGCTCTCCAGCTTGGGGCCTGATTTTGATTTCAGCACCACCTGCCCCGTGGACAGCTCCTCTCATGCAGACCTTCTGCTGGAAGCTGTGGCCGGCGGAGGAGAGGCGCTGGCTGACTGTCCGTCACTCCCTCGTGAGAACCACGGAGACGACGGCGACTTCCGCTGTGTCCCCTCGCTGCCCTCTCACCACCGGGAGCAGGATCACAATCTCGCTGACACGTCGTCTGTGTTCGAGGGGACGGAGAGGCGGCTGTCGCACGAGGAGTGTCGGAAAATCGAGCTGACAGACTGGGAGTGGTGCAGGAGTAAATCAGAGAGAACACCCAGACAGGTACATCACTAGAGTAGCTGCTTTATTAGCCTTGTGTTGAATCATCAAATTAAGTCCCTTGTATGTGTCATTCTGTTGTTTATGCCTGGCATTAATTGATTTTCCACACTCACACTCTATTGCTTTCCTATACTAGTCAAACGCCAGCTGCATATGCATGCAACATATGATGATGCATTCCAGAGATGATTGTTTAGAAGTGATTAGTGTCTCAGGACCATAAAATGGATGCATTTTCAATATCCCCTTCTCTGTTTACATTTTGTTCAAAAGGAAATTAACTGCTGTTAACTGCTGAGACACAGAGACACACAGCTGGTGGACTAGGATGCACTCTTTACGTAGCCAGGCTTGAACAAAGTGTGTGTGTGTGTGTATGCGTGTGTTTTTTGGCTGTCTGACTTTCTGTTTGTTGGTCTGTGTCGAAGTGGGTTTTTTCCGCCTCTGTGAATATGCCTGTTCATAATCAAGCTGACAGACTGGGAGCTGTGCATGTGATTTTGATAAAACGGTTAAAATCTCTTTCCCCCCCTTAGCCTCTGTCCTCTCCTTTCTCTGCATATCTTTATATGTACTAAGCCTCAATAGATTCTAATTAATAGAGCAATTTATCAAGATGCTATCAGCAGCATATAGCAGTTTAATAGCAAGTGTCAGCCCGTCTTTCAAAACCAAGTAGTCATTTAACACTGCTCCACAGACCTTCTAACATCAGACCAGCTCTAAGGGCTCAGCTCCATTCATTGATTTAGTCTTGTGGTTTTTGGTGTTTACAGTTTCAAGACCAGTATTAACGAGATTTATCCACTGAAGGCTTCTTCCCTTATGTGTTACCTTGTGCATAGGTGTGATTTAGCATAAATTCAACAAAATCTGTTCAAAAAAACACTTTATATCTATCTATCTATCTATCTATCTATCTATCTATCTATCTATCTGAGATAGTCATTACTCTAGAAAGATCGAGTGCAGTGGTGTCAAACAGTGTGCTTATAAATGTATTATTTGCTCAGGCACTCAATAGTTATATCAAGTAGATGCAAATTCAAAGAACACAGAGTGTAAACAATGCAGCTTAAGACAGTTTGCAACAGGCACACAAACCACCATCCACTAATCCATCTTTAATCCATTTCTTTCTTTGTGCTTGACATCCTGTGCTCTTGTAATACCAGAAGCTTAATTCTCTCTGTGTTTCCTTGGACCCAATTGAATTGTTAAACAAGGACAAAACAGTAAAGGCTTAATGATGAATGTATCCTGGCCAGACTCATATGAGAGAATAGCCTCCCTCTGTTCCAGAGAAACAGCAGTTCAGCCACAGGCATTACCTTTGAAACTGACAGCACAGTAAATGTGACTTTTAGAGCGATAACACAAAACTAACAGGGGCGCGAACAGATGCGGAAGCATGCATGCATATGTGTGTGCACAAACGTGCGCACACACACACTTCATCTATGTCTCCCCTCCTCTCTGTCTCTGCTCTGCTTATAAGTCTGAAATGTTTTGGTCTGAAAATCACCAGAGGGTGGAAAATCCATGGAGCATGCATCTACAGCTTGGCTTTGGCACTCACTTTGCATCATGTATAAGTCTGAGATGCTCACTGCCGGCTTGTGTGTGTGTTTGTGTGTGTGTGTGTGTGTGTGTGTGTGTGTGTCCTACTTCTCAGTTTCTTAGTAGCAAACTCTGTATGTTATGCTCCCTTAGCGCTTATTCATTGACTGGAGTAAGTAGAAAAACAGTAGGTATGTGCAGTCACACACAGCATATACAAACAAACAGCAACACATATAAGCAACCTTCCCCCCAAGCAAACATGGTACCACATAAAGACCCAAATTAGCTATATATGTATATACACATATACATACAGTATATACACACAAAGCCAAACAACATGTGAAAGCCTTGCCGAAATAATTTGTGATTTGAAGCATTTCCTGGCTGCGTTTTGTTCCTCGTTAGCAGGCTAGATGTCATTACCCGGCGTCTGTCCTCCTTACTGTCAGCCCTTCTGGCCTTCAGCATCCGCAGGGAGAGGTGGAATTAAAGCTTAAAGACATCTTTACCCTCTCTGTGACTTTATATTCTCTGTTAGCAAGCGCAGAGCCGGGGGAGCCTTCGCAAGCCCTCTCCCGGAGGGGAAATGGAGATCCAGTGTGCATTCAGATGTGCCACAGAAACCCGTTCACCCTTCTGAGAGCACATCCAAAACTGTAACTAAATGGTGTTCTTGCCAATAAAGCTGCAAGTTGAGGAATGAAAAAATGATGAACAGGAAAATAAAACAAAAACTGGAATCAATATACTGCAAACATGCCAGGATCTGTAGACAGATGCCTTACAGCACTGTTGCTTATATAGAATATGTGCTATATGTTGACACTTAAATTTATGTGTTAGAATATAGGTGCAAAAAGTGTACAGTTATACTATAGCAGCTCTGTGAGCTTGTGCTTTGAACTAAGTGCTAAATTTAACATGCTAGCATGCTTACAATAGCAATGCCAACATGCTGATGTTCTCCCGTTACCATGTGTACCATGTTCATCATCTTTGTTTAGCATGTTAGCATGCTAACATTTAGTAACTAGCCCTTAACACAAAGTACAGCTGAGGCTGTTGGGAATGTCGTTTGGCCATATATGAAAATGCTGGCCAGATAATGGCACTAGATGAAAAGCTGATCACTAACAAAAATCAGTAGGATTTGCCCTTTTGGGAAACACGAATGTGACATAATGTCATTGCACTTCATTCAAAGGTTGTTAAGATATTTCTGCCTGGACCAAAGTTGTTAACCAGCTCACTGACATTGCCATCTATAGAGGCATGTCGCTAAAGCAATGCTGTGAAAGCAATGCACAATAGAAATGTTTGCATTGGAGTGATGCAGGTTCTTATACTGTATATATTGAAATGTGCATGCAACCCCCCCCCCACAAAAAAAAAAAAGTCACGTGGAGACACCCAGAACACACACACACCCATCCATCATAGTGGGAAGTACAATGATGGATTCTGAGCGTTATTTGAATTACTTGACAACGTGTTTTCAGCTCAACATCACCGTCTCTCTCCCTCCCTCTGTGTCTCCCTCTGTTCACAATGAGGCAAAGACAATAAGAGGAAAACAGACAGAGTCAGGGAGGACAAGAGATTGACATCCTCTTTGTTTCTATTGTGCATCATAGTCACAATCAGATCATTACATTGAACTAATCTAAATAATTTAGAGGGCTTAATGAGACCTGCCCCAGTCTCCCCACTGTTGCACCGCAGGATGCTTCTCCTTTCCCCTGCAGCAATATGCATTTTCTCAAACACATCATGTTGACAGAGGCTCACTTTGATGTACTGTGTGGTAAATTAATCTCTGTGAAAACAATGTAAAAATATGACTGGAAAACATGAAACATGATTAAAAATGTGAGTAATATAAATGAGCCCAGTGATTGAAATAAGATGGCAAACTGATTCGAAATCCAGAAGAAATTGGATTAATGCTAAATACACTGAAATCATATTATTCAGATTAAATTAGCTAATAAAAAATTCTGATAACGACTAAATAACGTATAGATTATGCTTCCATCTTGTAGCTGTGAACCTGAAAGGTCCCTGGTAGCTTCCGTGAAGCCCTAACATCTCATTTTAACAACGTAGTGCTGTTGACAGGGCTATAAGATGCAAGCCTCATTAACTTGGGACAGAAATGGTTGGTCAACACATTCATCTCCCTGTCCTTGACATCATGGACACAATTTAGCTCAATTAGTTTGAACAAAAGGAGCAAGATGCAAATAGACCCTGTGAGCTTTTGTACTTGTCAATAACACAATAAGCAGCCAATATGGAATTTAGTTATATGTATGACAGTATCCTTTAGTATTAAGTCAAGTTTATAGGTAAATAAAGATGTTGTGCTAGATGTTGACCGGACTTTCTTTTTTCTTTTTTTCTTTTTTTTTGCTCTTTTCGTTGGTTTTCCTGTGCAGCGGTCCTCGGGTGGTCTGTCAATCCCCCTGTGCGCCTTTCAGGGCACCGTATCTCTGCAAGCGCCCACAGGAAAGACCCTCTCTCTCTCCACCTATGAAGTCAGCAGTGATGGACTCAAAATCTCCCCCAACAATGCCAAGAAGGTACCCAGCAAACAAAAAAACGTCCCCAACACGTCCCTCCAAACATTCGCAAAAGGTCATTGTGTGGAGTTCCCAATATGTTACTGAGGCATTATTGCAAGATGTTCAGAGATATTTGGAAAAGTCCTCTCAACATCCATTATTGTTATTATTATTATCATTATTATTAGGCTACTACAACCAGTGGTGGAAGAAGTACAGATATCCTTTACTGAAGCAAAAGTACTAATACCACACACAAATACTTTGAAATACACTTTACGTGGCTCCTGTTTGCCATCATAGCAGACTCTTTTTTTACGCTTCAGCTCCTTATAATTGAAGCAATTTGTAAAAGGAGTTGTTAGACATTTTGGAAAATATACTTATAGCTTTCTTCCTGAGACTTAGGTGAAAAGATTGATAGCACACCCATGTTAGTGCATTAAGCATGACACTAGAGCCAGGAGACAGCTGCTGTAAGCAGGAGGAAACAGCTGGACAAATACAAATATACTCAAAAAAAAAACCCACAACTTGTTGTTTTAACATTTCAGTTTGCATATACAGTAAAGAAAAAAGTTATAACATGTTAATTAGCGAGCTTTAGAGATGCTGGTAGGTGGATTTTTGAGCTCAAGCCAGCTGTTTCCCTCTGCTTCCAGTCTTTATGATAAGTTAAGATAATCTCCTCCCGGCTTTGGTTTTAACACAGAGGCATAAGGAGTCTAATTCTCAGCATAAATACAAATAAGCATATTTCCCAAAATTACTTACTTACTATTCCTTTAACAACTGCCTGCAATTATAACAATTACTATCAAACACAGCTATTGACTCACTGCAACGTTTTGCAGAGTGTACTTTTTGTAATTCCCCATTGGCATCTGGGGGCAAAGATTAGTGCAAGATTTAGTTGGAATGATTTTGAGTAGAGAGAAATTAATAAAACGTATAAAATAAGACAAATGTATTAGAAACTGTATTCCAACAGGAAATATGTTAAGACTTGAATGATCCCTGTGGTGAAATTGGGTCCACTGAATAAAACAAATATTTTAATTCTGGAAAAAAAATTAATGTAACTGATGTGGCTTAAATTTTGACCCCATACTGTTTGTGCAACACTAATTAAATTCCTCTGCTTCAAAGGTGGAAGTGTATCGCTCTAAATCAGTTGGCCACGAGCCCAGTGCAGACGACCCGGCATCAGGAGGCCAGGCTGGAGACGTGAACGTCAGCAGCGTGGGGATGGGCATGGAGATCGGAATGGGGATGGGTATAGGAGCCGGCGTGGGGGACACCAACGTCAAGATCCACCTCGAGGTTCTGGAGATCTGTGACAACGAGGAGGCCATGGACAGTGTCTCCATCATCTCCAACATCAGCCAGTCCTCCACCCACGCCCGCTCGCCGTCGCTGCGTTATTCGCGACGGGAGAACCGCTTCGTCTCCTGCGACCTGGGCGAGACGGCCTCCTACTCCCTGCTCATCCCCAGTGGTGGCAACCCGGAGGCGGAGACCATCAATATCACGATACCTGACACTGTGGAGGCCCACCGGCAGAACAGCCGACGGCAGACGCAGGAGAGCTCGGGGTATCGCGAGGAGATACAGCTGCTCAATGAGGCCTACAGAAAGCAAGCTGGGGAGAGGGAGGAGTGATGCACCTGCAGGATAACAGGAGGGTGTCTCTCAGGAGGAGGTTGAAAGAGCATCTCTGACAGCAAAGGATGAAAGACAAATTTCTTAATCATTCCACATTTACTTCTTTCTGATCACCACTCTAATAGAACTGACAGGTGGCCCAAATAGAGACTTAGCTTAAGACTGTTATAATAGTCTGTTTGCCTACTTCCTCTCCAGATAGCCTCGTGAGAGCACATGCATCACCTGTCTGTAGAGTGCACAGAGATAGATTAGTATGTAGTGGATGAGGGGTAGCAGTACATAGACAGAGGGACAGAGCCGAGGAAAGGGGAGCGAGAACAGTAGTCTGGCAGAGCATCTGTATTCCTTGCAAGACTTTGACCGTATGGCAGCCTCTCATCATAAAGTAGATAGAGCAAGATAGAAATTCACTTCGATGTGGAAAAGAGAAGGGCCAAGGTCTGGTCACGTGTCTGATATGAAGCTGCTCCCGTAGGAGACGTCACCGGTGACTCATCTGTGAGGGGAGGGGTCACCTGACCCGTGTGTCTGACTCATCCCTGTGTGTGTGCATTTTTGTGCGTGAGAAGTCGCCCATAAGGATGATGGTATACGTAGTATGAGAGTAATGGTTTGTGATGTCAGCCACCAAACGTATTCATATGTTTCTCTTATACGCAAGTGTTTATTCTGCATATGTTTTCCTTTGTGTCCAGCTGCCGTGTCCATCCATATGTTGCGCAATTAACGTCGCTGCTGTCAAATGAGAGCGAGGCCGCTATCCGTGCTGGAAAATCTGAAACGGGTGGAGAGGAAAGGGAAAGGAGAGGCGAGCATTTGAGGGAGAGTGCAAGTGATCATTGAGGAGGAGGTTGAGAGGATACTTATGCAGAGCAGTTTTCTGCCTTGCGCACATTCAGTGCAATTTAAATGAGTGACAGTGTGCATATTTTACAGTATAGGCAGCATATGAATGTACTATCCAGAGCCACTTAGGGGGATCATCTCTCTGCCTGCTCAGTTCACTGCCCATCCAATCAGTGAGCCACCCGGGCTTCTCACTTTCTACAGAATACATGCATAAATTCAGGACTGGAATAAAAATTTACATAGATAGTATTGTGTTTCAGTACTGTTTTTGAAAGGTTACATGGACTGTGAACATCCATCAGACACATCTCAATCCTCTTTCACAGGTATTATCAGTATATCCATTCCTTATATTCACATGTACATGTCCGTGCGTGTATACAATTACAGTAACATAGTGAAATAGGTATTACAGAGTAACTATACAATATATATTTATTTAAGTTTGTTTTATGATGGTGTCTTTTATATGTCAGCTGTTCGGTTGTTTGATCTTCAGCCCAGCATTGGCACTTTGTGGACTTCATTTGCAGGCTTTTGAATTGTCCTTCAGCAAGCCCTCTTCATCAGCTGCGGCATGTTCCATCCCCCTGAAGAATGTTGTCATTAAAGATTCATACCAGAAAATTGCCTCCAACAGGATTGCAATGCATTTCTATTTCGAGTGCTCCTAGGCAAAATGTAAAAGAAAATTGTGTACAGGCATATGAATTATAATGAATGTAAAGTTGTATTCAATGTCAACCATTTCCAGCTGTTAATGGCGCCGAAGGTTTTCAGCCGAGCGCAGCTCCATCTCCGCATCCCAGCAGAGTGGAAGTGATTCGATCATCTGCTTGTTTTCACTTTTAAACAGGACTCGCGCTCAGCTTCTGGTCAAGCGCTCTCATAAACCATTGTGATCAATAAACTGTTATTTGCCTTGTTTGTGAGAAATTGGGTATTTCACATTAGCCGTACAAGTGTTGGCATGTTTACTCATTCACGTCAGCCATCTGGACTGATTGGGTAACACACAAACCACTCAAATGGGATTCCCTATTACAGAATAAAAGCAAATAAAGCACAATAGTTAACTACTTAAAAAGACTGACTGACCCTCACTGGTTGCTGTGGCCCTAGGATGATGGTAATTTCACTAATCCACAACAGCTGTATGATATTTTTATTGTGTGGTTATCAGTGTTTGAGCTGACACAAAATCAAATTACATTTTCTTGTGTTTTAGGAAGCTTTTACAGATTATTTATGTTGTCTGTGCAGATGCACACATTCAGATGTCGTCTTTGTGAAAGGAGAGTAGAGGCAGAGAGACTGGGAAGCAAGTAGCAGGAAAGCAGGAGAAAAATAGAGAAAAGGGCATATGGCAGCAAGAACAAAAGTAAAATAATATAAAAACTGGAATTATGAAAGGCCTCGGCCTGCAGCTATTCCTCATGTCTTGTCTTTTCTCTGATCCACAGACTTTCAGCTCCCACTCACAACCTCTGATTACACTGAAGCAATAAGGTGCAGGTAAGCCTGCATCAAAATCTAGCATCTGTGGCGCTGCTTGAGACCTCTGCTTCAACACGTGCACCATCAGTGTGTGTAGCAAGCATTACTGAGACTCTAAGTCAGAAGAGGAGGAAAAAAAAAAACAATCAAGTTAAGCCATGCTGCTTTTTCATCTGAGGTTTTTCATCTTGGTTAAATGATTCATTAGGATCAGAGATCATTTGTATGCATCACAGGTAGTCCTGAGGGTATAAGAACAAGGTGTATGAAGAATAGTAGAGCAGCAGCTACAGTGCTGAGGGGGAGTAGGGGGAGGGGGCTTCGAGCATACGAAACAGTCCTTTGTCCTCTTCTGTTTTCACAACCCCTCCACTACTCAAAAGGCTTTCTCATATTCCTCCCTCTCCTCACACATCTCAGCCTCGCTCTCAGCATATTTTTTTTATCCCGTGTTTCTCACTTCTCCTGCATCGCTTGCTCTCTGACTCCAGCTCATTTTCAATCCAGCACCTGTTCCCTTTAGGGCCGCCTGCTGAGATATTGATAGTGCTCACATATTTCCAAATAATGACACAGATAAAAGTATTGGCAGCAGAGGTGAAAGCCTGTGGGGCACTCCTAATTCAAACAAAGTTTAGCTGAGTTTATTTCTTTTTTTTTTCATGCAGACCCTGAGCTCAAAGACTGAATTCATTGCTGCCGAAGCAGAATGCTGAATATTTTCCCAAACACAGGCAGATATGGATCTAATGTGAGAAAGCAGATGAAAACCAATTCCTCAACATGCACACTGAAAGATATATTTCACATAAGCTTTCAATATCAATTTCATCCAGATTAAGGGAGTTGTGTCTCCTTCTGCTGTATCTGCGAGGCTTTTCTGTGAGGACAGCTGGATTTCCTTCATTACAAAACGGTTAATGCCACCATGAATGTGGACAGGCTGCACATATTTTCACTTTAGAAACTTGTATCACATCCTCAAATGTATTATTGCCATGATGACGACAGAAGAAGTTGATTTAAAAGTGGTGATGGGATCAACTCTGAGACCTCTCATGAGCATCATAAACGAGTCCCATGGATGACTCCCTCGCGCCTTTCATCCCTCTTTCGACTCCCTCGTCTCTTGTCATGACTTGTCATGCTTTTATTTTGAAAGACGAAGGTGGGGGGGGGGGGGGGGGGGGGGGGGGGGGGGTCAGGGGATAGAGAGAGAACAGGAACAAACATCTTTCGCTCATCCAATATTCCAGCTAATTTAAAACAAGAGAGTGTTGAATACAATCCAATTAGATATTTGCTGTAAGTGTGAACATTCGGAAACAAACAGACTCAGTGAAGGGTGAAGAACAGAAATGAGAAAACAGCATAATTATAAACCGCCACATCATTCAGAAATATGAAGCAGAACCAGCTATTGATTGTAAGGAATCTGACACCTGTTATTTGCGTCTGACTGGTTTTGGTATTGTTGTTTTCGGGCTAGGCATGATTTATTAAAATTATTATTAATGAATTAATCCAGTGTATTTTCAGTCAGGAGGTGATAGATTGCTATTGTGTCTAAACTTTGGATCCATTACCGTCATATCTTGGAGCAGTATTGAACAGAATTTGACTGTAAAGCTGCAGACTTTGTGAGGTAAACTCTCTGAATCTGCTGAGAGACGATATTCAGCATAATGCCCACGATACGGCAGAGCAGAACCCTGAAGGTGATGTAGTCTAAAGCAGTCATGGTAGATCTCTTTCATTTCGCTGTAACCTTTAAGGCCCAGACAACAGGTCATTCCCTGATATTCAGTCGAGCTGGGAGCAGGGTGAGTTGGTTACAGCAGTTACATCGACAGCACAGACCCTCTCTGTCTGTGCATACTGTATATTAGAGCTGGAGGATGTTGCAGGGTTTTTTTTTTTTTTGGACAGTCTTTGCTTCTTCAGAGACTCAAAATGGACTACCAACATATGCAGGTTTACAGTTGTAGGTTCCAAGGATAAATGGCAATGTATTGGGAATGAATAGCCAGAGGTTCCTCACATTTTCTTGTTCTTTTTTGTCTGATTAATACAGATATCAAACCACATTACAGTGGCATAATAGAATGAATCAGCACAACATGACTAATAGAAAATCCATGTTAAATAAGAAGGAAGCAAAATCTGACAATAAGATATAATAAATTGGGTACACCAGGAACTAATTAAAATACGTTCCCAAGCAAATACATTTTTAATCACTTCAAATGCAGGAGGTGACTTATAAAATGTGTATTTTAATGAATAATATTTTGAGAACAACATCGTATTCAACTATTCTGTCCAACATAAAGAATGAAAATTTCACAAAGCATATGCTACATATCACATGAATTCAAAAAAGGGTCCCAATAATATATATATATATATCTTTTGTTGATACTGATTAATGATAAACCTCTAATGGAGTCAGCCTATAGTAACTCCTTTGCTTTCGAACGAAAAGGAAATGTTAAACATTTGGCTGTAATTTTGATAATGTCACCTTAACAGTACTGCTACATCAACAACTGTCTTCTAACAATCAATTACAGCAGTTCAATTACCTTATTACATTGTCTGTCATCAAGGTTGTAGTTGCATTAACATTTTGCAAAACAAGAACCTCAGACTAACAGTACAACATCTGTAGCAAAGGAGTTGAAGCTGTGCTATTAAAGACTATATCAGAATATTACTCATTCAATTTCAAATGCTTTTGCTATATTTCAAATAGAAATATTTTGAATAGATAAGCTCAAAGCTATATGTGGGGGTAAAAAGTGAATACCAACATTATTACTGAAAACTGCCAAGAGGTTTTTGAACTACATGAATTCAGTGGTGGAATGTAACAAAGTAAATTTCCTCAAACACTGTACTTAAGTACAAATTAGAGGTGCTTGTACTTAAGTATTTCCTTTATTGTGCTTCAGATTACAATTTTTTCATGTCCATGTATCTCTAAATTCAGTCATTATGAATCAGAATTTTTCTGTTGAACTGAAGGATTAAGTGCTCCCTTATGGGTTGAGAAAACAGTCCTACTTCTTTTCAAATTCATAATGATTTTATAGAATATGACGCATTACTGTAGATTAAACTACTATATAAAGTTAAAATGAGCACATCTATAAATATCTACAGCAGCAAAATACAAGATTCACATTATTGAAGTAATATTAATCCAAAAACACAATCTTGTTCAAAAACACAAGGACCACTTTTCTGCAGAATTAATACTTTTACTTTTCAAACTTCAAGCATATTTTGCTGATAATACTTGCATATTTCCCTTAAAAAATGTTTTGAACGCAGGACCGTTTTATCTGCATCATGTGGTAGGAGTACTTAATAAAGTAAAGTATCTGAATACTTCTACCACCGATTCAATTTTAAATAAAGATGAATGTCTGTATGTATTACCCTCTCCCCGTGTATGTACACGGAGGGGAGGGCAAACAACCAATCACAGGGCGCTACGACAATATTGGGCAACTGAATATTCTGACGTAAATATTGTGCGACATGCCGGATGGAAACGAGAAAACTTGCTAATTGTTGCATTTTGAGAGCAGTATCTGGATATTGTCATTTTTTGAGTTAATTAATAGGTTGACATTTAAATTGTACCTCTGATAACTATCAAGAAATTATTTGTAAGTAGCTACGTGGGTGTAGCCTTAGATTTTCAAGTCTCTGGTCCACAAATCCATCCAACACATCTTAGCAACGGCAGCGTTAGCAAGTAGCTGCAAGACACCGTTCTTACCTGATTTTCGACGGCGGCATGAGCTATGGGTATGGCGGTGGAGGTGGGAGAAGAGGCAGAAGAGGAGGTCGAGGGTACAGAGATGGAAGCAGAGAAAGATGGGACAGAGGAGGTGGAGGAGGCTCCAGAGGACGGAGTTCCGACTTTGACCAGGACCGAGGCGGAGGTGGACAGCGGGACCGTCCTCCCCCACACCTGAAGGGCCGTGAGATTGGACTGTGGTACGCAAGATACGGAGCCGTGAGGAGGAAACAGGCTGACCGGAGATCGGTATTATGGATTATTTTTGGGTGCTCGTACACGTTGTGTTTAGCAGGGCAGGGTGTCTGCAGGGTGTAAGTCTATTTGACACAGAGATGAGGACCTTCAGCACAGATATGAGAGACACTAAAGTAGCTAAGTTTTTAGCTTCTGCTAGAAAATAGGTCTGCCCTCTAAACTCAAGTGTGAACTGCAAAGTGTGAGGCATAGGCTGACTGAACTGGTTGTGAATGGACAGTGGCTCAGTGCAACTACAAGTCTTCTGCATGTGCAGGATTTTGCCCACAGATCAGCATGCACAATCAGTGGTGCGCCACCCAGATCTTGACGCATCATGTCTTTTAATAAATGTAGTGAGTAGACAGTGGCCTAAAGACTAACGCAAACTGGTTTTCTATATGTCTGGCGAAGTGGTCCATCGGCACAATAAAACACCAAGGGAAAAGCATTTGTTACTGGATTTTGAATTGGCATCATAAATCAGAGGGTGACAACTGGTTTCAATCCCTAAAGTAATCAAAATTCACTTATATACCGCTGAAGTACTTAAAGAGTAAGTAACCTGTGAGGTTATTGCTGAACTTTCCCCTCTCCTGGTCTGTGTGCAGCGGGCAGTGGTCCAGATGGATGAGGCCAGAGAGCAGCACATTACCAGGCTGCTTAACTCTGTCCAGAATGATCAGCCTGGCCCGGAGCGAGACGGCAGAGATGCAAGAGCCTCTACGTCTGGTAACTGGGGGACAGCTGACAATAGAGGTGGTCATTGGTAAGAGCACAGTGTAATTTCTGACTTCCAATCATGAAAGCTTAAATGAAGCTGGATAGGATCAAAAAGCCTGGAGTGTCAGTTATTTTCCAGCTGTGACTCCTGACAGTATGACTCTAATTAACATGTCTGTGGCCTGGCTATGCAGTTACTTTGACGGGGATATGCCTGAAGAGGATAAAGTGAAGATTGAGATCAAATCTGAGGAAGAGGAGGAAGAAGATATTCTGTGCCAGAAGAAAGAAACTCACAAATCACAACGGTAACTTTGCAGGCAAATCAAATGTGTGCTAAGACAGCTGTGACTTGCTCCAAAAATATACTTTAGCATAAACGGCGCTCCATGCCACAATCACAGAATGAATATTGTCTAGTGATCCACTATGTTGTGGATATTTACACACTTTAATGTTTTTGTTCAGTTACTTCTCGGCGGCAGCCGTTAAAGATGAGCCACCAGATACATGGGATGAAGAAGAGCAACAGCAGGAGGAGAAAGAGAAAGTGAGATGGAGAGACAAGGATCTGGACTTCTTATTTCACGAAGTAGTCAGAGACAGTTCACTGGATGACCGCTTAAAGAGAGATCTGCAGAGCAAGAAATTGGATCCAAAGTACAAAGAAATGCTGGTGAGTTAAGGGGTCTATCCTGCTAAAATAGGCCTGTTTGATTTTCAAATTCAAAATTCATTATGCTGCATGAAATTTATCAATAACCTACAGATGTCAAAATATCTCTGGTGCCAGAATTTTATTGTCAGTTTGATGACCAACCCAAAGTATGAACAAAGTTGCATGGTGATTTCTGCTGGGAAAGGGGGTTATTAAAGAAGTGAAGAGTTTAATATAAGTTAAGTGCAACAAACAGATAATTAGAGATGATCACAGGAATATTATCACAATATTGCTTATACATGTAAAATAATGTTAAATGTTGAAAGAGCAGATTACTCACAGTATCGAAGTACTTTAATGTCATATTATTCCACCGAGTGATTGTTAAGGAATTATTGATTCCTTATTATTATTTTTATTATTTTATGTCACGTTATAAAGATGCAACTTCTACTCTTCATTCAGTGTTTACAAATGTTTGCTCATTTTTGTCTTCAGAAATTCAGGGAAAAACTACCATCCTATGGGAAAAGAGAGGTAAGTTTTTTATTTAATACACTCTTCAAGCACATACTCATCATGAATCACACCATTGCCGGTAAAACTGAATTCTTCTTTTTTCAAACTTGAAATCTTATTATCCTCCTCGTCATCTCGTAATCCTTCCACTTCCTCTCACCTGCTTCCAACTTCCTGTGCTCAGGAGCTGGTGGAGCTGATCAACTCGAACCGTGTCCTGGTGGTGAGTGGGGAAACCGGGTGTGGAAAGACCACTCAAGTCACCCAATTCATCCTAGACGACCATATCAATAGAGGCATGGGCTCGATGTGTCGTGTGGTCTGCACACAGCCTCGTCGCATTAGTGCCATCGCGGTATGTGCTCTTTTGGTTTTTTTCAGGTCTGACTGTGTTGTGTGCATACTGAGGATAGATGTGGTTGCTATGGTGTGTAATTTGATGTTAATGCATTGCAAATGTATTTTCCTGCATGAGTCGTGTACATTTGATGACTATATTCTCACAATGCTGATTGTGTTCTTCAACTTTTTGTATGCATCTGCTTCCTCTTAGGTAGCAGAGCGTGTAGCAGACGAGAGGGCAGAAAGTGTAGGGAATGGAAATTCCTGCGGTTACCAAATCCGCCTGCAGAGGTAAGGAAGTGTCTTCAAACATAATGTTGCATAAAATGTAAGCACATTGTGTTTAAATAGCTATCAGTATTTTTTTTAGTGGTTAAGGAACCAAAAGAAAGGCTCTATGCTGACTTTCTAGAGCGATGTCAAAAGTTGACTATGGTCCCACACAGCACCGAGTAAGTTCATACAACAAATCAATGATTGGATGTGCCAAAATTTCCTCCAGTAAAACTCTTAGGTAGCAGAGCGTGTAGCAGAGGAGAGGGCACAAAGTGTAGGGAATGGAAATTCTTGTGGTTATCAAACCTGCCTGCAGAGGTAACGAAGTCTCTTCAAACACAATGTTGCATAAAATGTAAGCACATTGTGTTTAAATAGCTATCAGTATTTTTTTAGTGGATAAGAAACCAAAAGAAATGCTTTATGTTGACTTCCTAGAACAGTGTCAAAAGTTGACTACGGTCCCACACAGCACCGAGTAAGTTCATTCAACAAATCAATAATTGCATGTGCCAAAATGTCCTCCAGTAAAACAAAGATAAAACAAATCTTCCTTTGACCCAAAGAAATTCAGTACTTCACCCCAACGACAAACCAGGCCAGAAACCTTGGTGCAGTTTCGGACTCAGACCTGAATTTTAATATCCACATTAAGACAATTACAAAATCAGACTCCTATCACCTTAAGAGTATATCAAAAATTAAAGGACTGTCAGCAGGATTTATAAAAACTTGTCAGTTGGCTCTGCTACAGTAATGCTGTCTTTACAGGTCTCTCTAAAAGTCGATCAGACAGCTGCAGCTGAGTCAGAATGCTGCTGCTGGAGTCCTGAGGCAGAGAATCAAAACATTGATTTTAAAAATACTGATGTTGGTTTTATAAAGAAGTGAATGGTTTAGGGCCAAAATACATTTCTGATGTGCTGCTCTGTTATGAACTGTCCAGAACTCTCAGATGGTCTAGGATAGGTCTGCTTACGGTTCTCAGAGTCAAAACTAAAGATGAAGAAGCAGCATTCAGTTTTTCTGCACAGCATATCTGAACCAACTCCCAGAAAACTCTGTTCCAACTCGAAGTTCTTTTAAATCAGGGCTTAAAACTTTTCTGTTGACAGTGCCTTTTATTAACTTAAATTTGGGACTATTTATTCATATTTTGCACTGTACTGTAGCTACAGTGTCATTTTAATTGTCTTATAGAATTTTACTTTATTTTTCTATTTTATTTTGTTTTACTCTGTTTAAAATTCTATTTATGTGCATTTTTTATATTGCCATTTTTCTAGCTTTTCTTAATGCCTTTAAGTGTTATGTAAAGCACTTTGAATTGCCCTGTCATTGGGTGCTATACAACAAACGTGCCTTGTCTTGCCTTGAAAGTGTTGAAAATTGGATTTCAGCATTAAGAAAGTAACATCTGCAGAGTAGAGTCATGATCATTTGGGTTTCTGCTCTTTTTGAAGGAAGGTTGTTGTGCTATTTCTTTTCTTTGATTCAGTTTGTCTTGGTCTAGACTTTTGAATTTCTGCCGTCATCTCAGATGTATACTAGTGCATCAAAAAGGAGTGGTGTTTTGCTTTCGTGCATGGCTGTTTTCAAGGTTGGAGAAAGAGCCTTTGTGGATTAGACTGAAGTTGGTGACGTTACCTACGTAGCTTTGTCAGAATCAGACAGGTTGGTTCATCTTCAAGATATTTTTAGTTATAGTCAGCAGTGTGATTACTGTTCTTATACACTGCTTGTGATAAAATAGCTAAACTGCATGTGGTCCGAAGAATGAATACAAAGGATAATGGGCCCTGATATTCCATATGAGCTATGGATTTTCACTCAACACGCATGAATGGTCTGTTTTTATATTTTAGTTTCAATGTGTATTCATACACAAGGTCACATTTGACATGAACTACATCAGCCTGATCCATGTATCAAGACTGCGTTTCTTGGTGGGGATAAGAGAAGTACGTGGGATGAATGAATAGCACCGGTATTTTGTTTTTTGAAGGTCATATGATATAAGGATTAGTAGATGAGAAACATGCACATGGAAAGAAACAGATAAAGCTGGTCAGAAAGGCCCTTGAGTCGTCTGCTGACCGAGCGAGCGGAGAGTTACAGGAGACAAGAGGGTGCAGCAATCTAAAGTCAATTTTATACAATACAAAAGAGTATGGAGTATGAGAAAGGATGAGATGGATGCAGAAAGAGGGGATGAAAAGAGGCAACTCAGGGGTGATATAAAGGGAGGCTGATACAGAAATGAAAAGACAGACAGAAAAATGATTACTAACTGTCAAAGGAATGGGACAATAATAAGGTAGTAGGCTGAATTTAAGACTATTTTCCACATTTTCTAAATCTTTTCATGCAGTGCTTTTTCCCTTTAGTTTCATGAAGTTGCTGCACTTGTGATTCACAGCGCTTCTTCAGTGAGAAAAACAATAACTAAAGTAATGTTTTGTTTCAAAGAACTTAAGTCTAGACAGTTTAGAAAAGCTTTAAGCTCTCTGCTTCGCTGTCACTGCCCACCGATGCTGATGGAGACCATGGGTGTCTCTCAGTGGGACAAAGCTGCCAATTTGTTCCTCAAGCTTTGTCTAACTTCGATTGATGCACCAGCTCCCCCACCTAGCAACTAATATAAAAAAGTACACACTTCTGCTTCTCTTTGCTTTTGTCAGTAGGTAATCAACTTCTGTAAAAACAAATTGGCTGGAACACATTGAAACTTTGGCAATTTCAGTTACATTTGCAGGGAGCAGCGTGTTAGTCCACACAGCTCACCATGTTCCCACTGGTGCTGGTCTAGTGCAGCAAGTGACGCGTGGTTATAATAAACATGAAGTGTTGTAAATGCAGTTAACTTGATTCAAAGCAATATTTTTCAGTTATGAGTTTTCCAAACTGTTGCAAACAGCAGGAGAGGGTGGAGAGCTTGTGTTTGCATGTTTGCGGAGCATCACCTTTACAGATGACAGCAGCCCCCTTTTTAGCTTCTCTACTCCACTTGAATTTCAGAATGTATGTAGTTTTACTGATCACTGATAATTATTCCACAAATTAACATCTACCTGCACCTTTTATTATCTTTGATTTTATTTGACACTGTTTAATTGTATTTGAGTTGTATACGTTGAATTTGTTGTATTGCCAAGCCGGCGAAGCAGGCAACTTTTCCAGGGCCCAGAAAGCTCAGTGCTTAGCGTATTTTGCTAATTTTATCAAAAACTTGTTCGGAGACTTGCACCACTACCGTGCACTAAAAGCTGACCTGCTGAGGGCCTTAAGGTCGCTGCTACTTATTACTTGGCTGTCAAGCTGTGCCTGGAAGAGGGTTTGTGCTTACTGCAACATTTTGCTAAATTAATTTGTGATTAATCAAATAACTTCTAATAACTGTGGCAATTAGGATTGCACAGAGAGCGTGGTGAATGTGGGGGGTCGGAGAGGCCCTGTTCCCCTGCCCTGAGGCCCATCACAAGCTTCTCCTTCAGTAGTTTCCTTTAATATTATAACGAACATGCTTGATACTAAGTTTGTGTTATTGTGCTGTTCATTATTATGTTGTGTTATTACTATTGCTGATCTATAATCTTTTTATCATTTTGGTTTAATTATGCCCACTGTTTATATGTTTGTTTCACTGCTTTGGCCATTTTGCTGTTTACACTGTGTCATCGAGAAATACTTTTTAATCCGGTTTCAGAAAGTGCTCCATGAAGTTTTTTATTGCGTTGTTGTCACTGTTTCTCGTGAAATATCACATTTATTATGTATCACACACATTAATTTGGAGTAAAGCCTTTAATGTGGTTCGGTTGTCATTGATTTTCATTTGTCACACAAGTCATAAGCAGCAGTTTCTGCTTTGTTTGGCATTAGAATAAAGTCATTAACTTTATTAAACTGAAGTCATTGAGAAACCTTTCATCACTGTCTAATGCTTATGCAAAGCATGCTATAAAGATTGTGTGACCACAAGTGGCTAATACAGCCAATTACATTACTTATTAGATAGCGTTTTCTGTATCAGCAACATTTTATAGCACCATCAATCTCAGCTTTATGTGCACATCTGTGTACAGGCTGAGTGTCAAATGGCTGGCTTCATGCCAAAAATGAAAATGATATGAAGTGTTTGGAATCCTGAAAAAGGAAGAAGGATGATGGCAATGCTGGAAAGACAATAAACTATTTTAACAGTCGCATACACAAATGTAGGCAAATGAACAGAGAAACCCAAAACTCATTCTGGCAACCTTTGTCTTCATGTTATCCTGTACTGGACTTAATTCGTGTCATTTGGGAAATGTGAAGTCTTTTTTTCTGTCTTTTTCTCCTACCATTCTTCAGCCGGTTACCACGGAGACAAGGTTCGGTCCTGTACTGTACCACAGGCATTGTTCTTCAGTGGCTTCGCTCAGACCCGTGAGTCCTCCACCACCACCATCCCTGCTTCCTCATCCTCATCACATCCTCTCTGTTTTTCTCTGTGTCTCTGTTCCAGCTGTCCTTCTTCCTCTGTCTTATTCCCTCTGTGTCACTCTGTTTTATCGTCATTGATTTCTGGTTTACTCTACTGTCTGTGGAAGAGGCATTAGTATGGGTGCCCATTCTCATAGGCGGAGAAATGAAGACACACACACACACACACACACACACACACACACACACACACACACACACACACACACACACACACACAGCTTTTGTTGACTCATCCCTGCATGCTCATCCTTGCATTGTGAGTGTCTTCAGAAAAGCCTAAGAAACCAAGTGAGGGTGCCAGCTTTTCTTGTTGTCTTGCTTCATGCTGTTCCACGATTGGCAAAACTCTAGTTAGAGTCATTTAAGGACTACAGCTGTCTGACAAAATGCTGCAACTTTTTTGGCATTAAGGTATACGGCCTTTACACAGAAGCTGGCACACAAACTGACTGTCTGTATGGACTGCAACTTTTTTTTTTTTACACTCAGCTTTGGTGACTACTTGTCTCCAGCCGCCACATTAGTGATGCATTAACCTTTTCACTTCCACAAGAGGCTTTTGTCTCATCATTACGGACTACTGCTGGACAGATAAACTCAGAGTATTTGTGTTATAATCTAGTTTAGATCCCAGAGATATCGAAATATGTCAGAACAGCTACAGTGTATAAAATGTATCGTGTAAGCAAAGGGACATGTTTTTTTTTTTTTTTTTTTTTTTTTAACTGGGACAGGTAAATATTTACTAGTGAAGACCAGATGACATCTTTTGAAAAATGAAAAAAAACTGCCAGAAATTCTAATCAGCATTAAATTTGTCTAGGCAGAAATGGCGTTGTCTCTATTCATATCTAAGACTTGCACAGAAGGATACAAAAATAAAATAAATTTGCATTCAGCCTCATGGTTCAAGTTTATGCAAAAAGGTAACACAAATAGAACTTAAGGCAGCAAATACAGCCGTAATGAACTCAAAATTGCCATTTTTTAAGGCAGAGAGACCAAAAATCAACCACAGACATGAACCATTTCCTGCATTTCTTTTCTTTTGCGTCAGATTGTTGTCCAGTATCAGCCACCTGGTGCTGGACGAGATCCACGAGAGGAACCTGCAGTCTGATGTTTTGCTCATCATTGTGAAGGACCTACTCAACCTTCGAGATGACATCAAGATCATCCTCATGAGTGCCACGCTTAACGCAGAGAAGTTTTCTAAATATTTTGGTATGCAGCACACCGAATGCCAAACTTTTTTAATTGGTTGGGATTGTTCCTCTTTGTCATTTACCCCTTTCCCTGTGTTAACCCCCCTTTTAGACAACTGCCCAATCATCCACATCCCTGGTTTGACGTTCCCAGTGGAAGAGTTCCTACTTGAGGACATCGTGGAGATGACCAGGTACAACGGCACTGCTCTCAAACTCATGCATACAAAGACAGTCATGTCCCCAACATGCGCATACACAAATACAAAAACACAAATGTTACCAATACATCCCCTTTTATTTTAATAAGATCTTATATAAACTGGTCGGTGTGTCTGCCAGGTATCGTCCCCAGAATCAGGACCGTCGCCCCACATGGAAGAGAGGCTTCTGGCAGGGACGCAACTCCAGACAGGAGAAGGAGGAGAAAGAGGCTGAATACAAGGAGAGCTGGCCTTGTTATGCACGCACACTGCAGGGCAGGTGAGTTGGTGTCGAATCAGGAGAGCAGCTGCCAGGTTGATAGATGTGTTGTTTATGTGAGAGGATTTGGCATTTGTGACCTTAACATTTTAAAATAAATACCTCCATTTTCTCGATGAATTTGAACTTCAGTTTGGCATCTGAGTGTGTAAAAGCTGAATACAGAGCCGGTTCAGTGCTTAGGAACACTTGACCCTTTGAGAGATTTGTCTGGTAAATGCTCATTTATATATCTGCATTGAAGTGTTGCACCTACGCCATAGATGGCTGCAGTGTCTCTGAACGTATGAAAAAGGCAATGTTGTAGCTTATTTGCGCCTCTTAAAAAATAGATCTGCATACATAAGTAACATGGGCCATACAAACTGTCATATTGCACTCACCGAGTGCAGTTTTCCCTCCTGCAACTGCAACATTTTTGAGGGGACCAGCTACATTTAAGATGTCATTCTCTTCGCAATAACACTCAGCAAACATTCATGTTCATTTAGTACAGCTGTTTGCAGTGTAGTCCCTTGTCTTCTGCACCATTACTACTGCTCTTTGTCACGAAGTGATTGCGAGGTAATGTAAACTTCTACTTCTCGTGTACTGTACCTGGAGAAAGCGTATTCAAGTGCCCGAGCGTACCACACCACGATCATGTTATGCAATGCTACAGCAGGCATGGGCAGAACTTCAGGCAAAACCGATAACACTGTATGCAGGTACAGTAAGTCCTTGATGCCCAATGTGTAATACTGTGGTTTTGGAAGACTGAGTTGAAATAAAGTGGGTATCTGGCAAAGTAGCAGAGTTTTACCTCAAAAACATCCCTCTTTTTGTGTTTCCGTGGACAGTACTTCCTTGCTGAGCTGGTTCGGAGGCTTTATGCACTTCTCTGCATGGCCTGTATGAATAGTGACTGCAGCAAGCAAAAGCTCTTTCATTGTTCATGTGGGCAAGGTCCATAATCGTCCTTGTGTTGTTAAACACTACTCAGATATTGATGTTAATTGATTGAAGTTCCCATTCTCTCAACACCAATGAGCTCATTGATAACCTTTAAATCTCACATCAAAGGAAGGGAAGAGAGCTTCCACATGTTGAAACGTTCATGTCTGCGACAAAAATAACTTGCAGCTGTTCATAATTTAGCATTAAAACAGGAAATAAAGATAATACACGTAAGGAAAACTATACAAAAGGAACTGATTAACAGTTGTTGGTCTCATTAGTAGGAGGTGATATCAGGATTGCCAATACAATTAAGACAGGACAGTCATACCATTTATCAAGTGTGAATCAAAACTATTTTTTTTTGCAGAAACATATTCAGCATCATACAGAATGTTCTACAGGTCCTGGACACAACATCTGGAGTAAAACTGTCAGCAAATATATTACTCTCTTGCAGCCATAGCTCAGGTGTGGCAACCAAAGCAGCAAATAATGGAACAGTTGGAAACCTGGCAACAGTGTAGTTGCCATTTCAAAACATGGAAGATGGTGGATCATTTATTTATTTATTTAACCGTCTGTGTCCCATGTTTTTACAGATATTCTGACAGCACCATTGAGACAGTGGAGATGCTGGACAATGATGACAAGATTGACCTGGAGCTGATCCTGGCACTGATTCGTCATATTGTGCTCAACGATCAGGTGAGTTTAGCTTTGTGTTCCTGGTTTCACGGCAGCCAAAGTGAAAGTGGTACAACTCAGGTGTCTTGAATTTGATTGTTAATACTCAGAGATGATGTGCGACTGAAACTGTTCTTATATTTATGTATTTTATGGTTCGATTGATTGAGTTTATTTTTGGATTACCACATAAAAAAAACAATAATGCTAATGTGTTGAAGTGAAAACACTGTTAAAAGACAAAGAAAACATGAGGAAGCAACAGACATTCAGCATAAAAACTAAACAACATCATCCCGAAATATAAAAACACATCAACATAAGTAAAGAAATTAAAAAAAATAGCTCCCAAGTAATAAAACTTTCTGTGTAGCAGAAGGTTGTTTCACAACATGACACCAGTGAAATAAACACATAGGAGCTCCTGGCCACATTATCCATTCAAAGCATTTTACATGAATTCACACTGGCCCTGGTATAATACTTATCCTAAGTATCGGCCATTGTTATCTGGGAACACAAGTATTAACTATTAGACACTTCTCTGAGATACAATTTCTTCTCCATTATAAGAGTCTTTCAGTGTGTTTGCTCTTGACAGCTTCTTTGTTCCAAACAGGGTTGACTTGGTTTTACCCAAATGTATTGAAAGCTTGCTGCTTCATCACCAGACCTTTTGTGTTCCTGGACTTAAAAATGTCCCGACATTTTGATCATGGACAGGCAGACGGAGCAGCGGTCCACGTGGAAGATGGTTTCGGATCAAATAAAAGTCGATCGTCGGCACAGACGTGGAAGCTGACAAACGGAGAGACGTACAGTGCATTCTTAGGTAGAGCAGATGGAAGGAACAGGAGGGCTAGCTTCCAAACACAGAGCGACATTAGATCAGAGGAAAAAAACACAGATCCTGGCAGCAGATCTGTGCTAATGAGTGATCGGACAGATGCTCTCACAACGCACGTCTACTCCCTTTTTTCTCATTCCAGTTCTTTTTCCATTTCCTCACTTTTTTGTCAGAGTCATTTCAGTGCTCGATTCAGACTTTAGACTTTAGTAGAGTATAATGTCAGCCGAGTGATATCAAAGCTCTCGTTTTTTTGTGAATGTTTTACTTTTGCAGTAGATCCAGTAGCCTAACTGTACCCATATCAGGAATTGTTAGTGCAGGAATAACAACAGCAGAGCAAATATTTTGAAATATAGTCACTGCTTCAGTAGCTTGCCAGTTCTAATTTGTGTTTGCAGTAAGTTTCACCTAGGCCAGTGCCAACATATGGGAAACAGAGCTGCACAATGCAAGAGAACATCACAGTCAGTGCCATTCAGTATAATCCACTGCCACTACTAAAAGGAGAATAATGAGGGTGAAGACAACTTGGGACAGTGAGCGCTAGAATCGATGGAAGGAACAGAACTGACGCACTTTGCTCTCACGTCCCCTGTATTTTGCCAAGTGAAATGGAAGTAGTTTAACGCTTCTGCAAGGTTGTGGCTGTGTTTGTGAAAACCGTACAGGAGAGAGGAGCAGGGGAAAGAGACGGGCCCGGAACGAGGAGTGACTAACGCAGATAGATAGAGATACGGCTTCATATGGGAAGGGATAATTATCCTATCAGTCACGGCCACCCTGAGCCAGTCGACCAGCTGATTCGCCACAGCATTGTCAAACGGCCGAGAGAGAACTGGCTGATTCACTGTGACGGCGTTGCGGGCTGAGGATACGGGCCGTCTGCCAGCCTCTCCACTGTGATGATTGGTTAATTATGTCGCAGGGGTCTTTGATTAGATACCTAGAAGGCTGACATGCAGGCATTAATGAATGCCTGCTGGGTACCACTATGTGTGTCTGTTTATGTGGGTGGTTTGGTGTGTGTGTGTGTGTGTGTGTGCATGCTAAATAGTGGGCCAACACTACAGAGCTCACTGTACCGTTAGTTGGAGTTGATCAGAGCCTCTTTCTGCACTGAATGTGTGTGAACATGTGTTTGTGTCAGGTTGTAGGCTGCAGCTCTCTCCTCCTCCACACACATGCACAGGCATTAACACACACATACAGTCCCATGTGGGTGCCAGTGGTTGAGCACTGGTAATAATAATTAGTTTTAATTAAAAGGCAGGGGGGGGCTCAGTGCCCAGAAGGTACTTTTTATGTCTGTTCTTCATCTCCCTTCCCTCTCAGGAAATTAATAGCTGGCAGAATCCTTTTGTGGGTTATCTTATACGAGCTTAATATTATCCTGAGAATATTTTTTGTTTAAATGGAAGCCTTTGATGTGGTGAAATAGCATTTGCAAAAACCTTTCCCCATTGATGATACACAAAAGTTGAATTTTGCCCAGGTTTCCAAAGTTTAGTGCTTCTTAAATCATTATTAGTCCTTAGTTGATGTCCTGGCCTTATTATCAGTCTCTGAGCGTTTCAGCTTTAGAAGCTACGCTGGACTGCTTTGCCCAATCTGAACTGCATGTGTATGTCGTAAATTGCGCCCTTCAAGTTTGTGTCAAAGATTAGTCACATATTTCTTCACCTTTCAAGACACCCAGTTGCTTTTGTTTACAACTCTGATTACATGAGTAGTTAATCAATCTAGGGCCGGGTATCAAACCTCACTGCTTTTTGAGTACTGACTGAAATGTGTTTGTAGCATTAAAAACTGCCAACATTAGCATCAAAATCCTGGTTTGGTTCTGTGCCTGTTTTTTGATTAGATATTTCCTGCCCTAAATCAAGGACATTTTAGACAGTATTTTGTTCATGTAAATTTAATAATGATAATATGATAATAATCTTTATTTGTACAGAACCTTCCATGCAAAAAATTCAACTCAAAGTGCTTTACAGCAAAGCAATTTATGTGAAGTGCTTCACATAAAACAGCGCTAGAAAATAAATGGAAAATGAGATGGAGAATAAAACCCACGTGATAATAATATAGAAAAAGGAACTGATTGATCAGTGTTTAGTAATTGTTATGAATATATGATGATAAATGACAAAAAGTGGATATAATAAAAAACAGTACCCAACCCTAGATAATTTATGTTTTTAAACTTGCTCTGTATCTCTGAAAATGTGGACGCGTGCTCTGGTTTACTTTAATTTAAGGAAAACTGCAAGCATGTGTTGTCACCTGTAATCTAGTTTCTTTCTTTTTTTTTTTTTTTTTTTTGCTGCTACAATAACAGTTGCTCCTCATCATTTCTGAGTGGTGTCTTTATCGTATTTTAGCATTATGCGATGTTGTTTATATGGTTGAGTGTCTGACACCTACTGTATGTTTCGTGGTCAGCCGTGGTCAGACAGCTGACTTGCTCACACTGGACTGCCTCCAGCTCCATCAGCCGCCATCATCTGATGTTTTCTCAGCTTGCGTTCGCGTGACTCTATATTTTCTCGGTGACTAATTGGCTTTCTTTATTTGCTGCTGTGAGAGAATCGAGTCATATTCCTGTGGTAATGTGAAGCAGAGGCTGTCCAGTATTGCTGCAGATATTGTATCATAATGATGTTGGCAGGCAGTGTCAGGGCCTGTTGTGCGGGTGAATGTGGGGGTCGGCAGCTCAGGGCGAGTCGACTCAATCTGCCTCGGCTCAGCTCCTCCGAGGACACGGGCACCCTGTTCGCTCGGCTCAGTTGTTGCTCAGGCTCCTCCGGCTAATGGCTGTTTATTTCTGTTGGCAGCATGTTTCGTGTTGTTTTCTTCTGAAGCTCTGCTGGTTTTTGTGTATCTTTCGGCCGCTGAGTGTATCACGTCTTTCTCTGACAGGAAGGGGCAATCTTGGTTTTCCTGCCTGGCTGGGACAACATCAGCAGTCTCAATGACCTGCTCATGGCTCAGCAGATGTTCCGATCAGGTACATGCACGGCAACACACGCAGATATTGTACATGTGACATGGAAGTACACATGAGTGACTTTCAGGTTGATGTATCATAGAAGAGATCATGATTCACATAGGGCTGTGATGCTTTGTTACTTTATGTCCTGCAGTCTTGTTGATGCTTGACTTGGATATGTCACAGAATGATGTACAGTATGTGCACAGTTTGACAGTAGAAGGTGGTTTTCACATGCAACTGCAGAACGGGGAAAGTTTTTCTGCTAAGCTTAAGTCGATTTAAGTTTAACACACAGTCCACAGCCAGCAACGATCCAATATCCAACATGTGAAAGGTGAAAACTTACAAAACCTCCAATTCCTAACACTGAGAACAGACTTTTCAGTGGCACTGAAGACATCTTGTATTCAGAAGTTAAGCTTTTGAATATGAATAAATAAAAAAATGAATATTGCACATTCATAGATTCTGGATTTTTCGATGTGAGGGAAGGAGTAGATGTAATTTTAACAATTTATAACAAAGAAGAAGAGATTTTTTTGTGGAAGAACAAAATGTATGAAACAGAAATTATTATTCCAAGCAGAGTGTTTTTTTTATGATAAGTATTTCTTGTCATAAAAAAAGCTTGAACAGGATCTTTAAATCTACTGGACTTTTTAAAAACAAACTTCAAGTGTTTGGTTTAAGGTCCCTTCTGTCCTTTATTAAGTACTGACGTCAGTGTTCTGTACATAGTGCATGACAATGCAATAAGATGAATAACTAATGTTGATAAATTATTGCATTCTCAATATTTCTGAGGATGTTCAAGGACATATTTTTAGACGTAATCGTGCAGCCTCAAGCACTAGCAGTAGAATCTTAAGTCTTCAAGTGGTGCTTTGTTTGAGTTTGTCTTTTGTGTCCCGTTGTGTTTCAGACCGATTCGTTATCATCCCTTTGCACTCCCTCATGCCAACCGTTAATCAGACGCAGGTCAGCATTCTTCGGTTTCTCTCTCTGTCCGCCTCTCTGGCTGTGTCTGTATGCGTCTTTAGTCCCTTTTCAATATCAGAAAAGTCCAATCTCGTCTTTCGCTCTCACTCCTGTCAGGTGTTCAAACGTCCTCCCCCTGGAGTCAGAAAGATCGTGATTGCTACCAATATAGCTGAGACCAGGTATGTGTGTGTATTTGTTTGGGTTGTACAGCCTTTGCACTTTTACTCCCTTTGAAAAAGTATTTTTGGCTGTTACTTTCTGGTGAGTTTGGGAAGAAGAAGAAGAAGTGATGACACTCTCAGTCGTGTGTGTGTGTGTGTGTGTGTTTGCGTGTACATGTGTAATGCAGTAGGTCCCAGTCCTGGGGATTTGAGGCTAATTAGCATACATTTCTTGGATTGATTACGAACACTGTCATATAGGCTTGAATGGAACAGACTGAGTCTCTGACAGGCAGTTTGGTAATGCATTCACAGAGCGTCTCACACACACACACACACACAAGCCAGGCAAATTAAGAAGCTGCCTGCGCTCCCCTCACATCACTCCACCAAAAATAGACTCTAAACCTACAGAAGTGCTACATTTTATTTTTACTTCTGACTGATTGTGTGTGTGAGAGTCTTAGTTAAGCATTCTTGACAGCCTGCTTTGAAGTTTTTTTTTTTCTCCGTCTTGATTTGGTCTTTATTCCAGCCCCTTTTTTCTCTCTCTCTCTCTCTCGCTCCCTCTTTTTCCCTCTCCCTACTCCTCACAGCATCACCATAGATGACGTCGTTTATGTGATAGATGGAGGCAAGATTAAGGAGACCAACTTTGACACCAACAACAACATCAGCACTATGACAGCAGAGTGGGTTAGCCTGGCCAACGCCAAACAGAGGAGAGGACGTGCCGGCAGGTGTGTGTGCTCGCTGTGTTGTCTGCACGCAGGGGTATTTATGGATATTTTTATAATGAGGGCACGCTGTATGTTAGTGCCTCTGGGTATGTGATACTAATCTGGGAGGATTATTTTTCCTCCTATTTGTCGTCTCTGCTTTCTGTCAGTCTTCCCCATCAGCACACTCTTTCCTGCCTTCCCATCCGTAAACACTGAGAAAGGCAAAGTGCAGTCACTCCCAGGTTGTTTCCAGTCTGTGACTCAAGCTCTCACATCAAAGTGGAGCAAGGCCCAATTAGCAGGAGCTGCTTACTGAGTGCAGTTCCATCCCATTGATTTTAGATTAAGTTCTTGTCACAGGCCCGATACAACACATAACCTTTTTTTTTCCCCCCTCTCTGCCCCACTCTTCTTCTCGTATGTCCAGAGTTTGTCCAGGAAAGTGCTATCATCTGTACAACGGTCTCAGGGCCAGCCTGCTGGATGCCTATCAATTACCCGAAATCATGAGGACCCCACTGGAGGAGCTGTGCCTGCAGATCAAGGTTGTGTATGTGCAGAGAAAGAGGGAGCCAGGCTGACAGAGAGAGACAAATGGGTGTTGGCTTTGGAGTTGAGATGAGGACAAGATTGCTGTGAATGAGTTTTCTCTCTCTCTGTGTGTGTGTGTGTGTGTGTGTGTGTGTGTGTGTGTGTGTGTGTGTGTGTGTGTGTGTGTGTGTGTGTGTTGGGAGGGGGTACGAGGACAGTGCTGCTGTTTTTGGTCTTTGGCGGTGAATTATAGCTTCTCCTGCCTAATGAGAACTAGGGATGAATTCTGGGCTGACTCATGCCCCCGTGCTCTCCAGCTCTTTCTCTCTCTTTTTGCCGACAACATAATCACTCCTCTTCTGGGCCTTGTTCTCATACATGGTCCCTTTTCTTCTTTGCTTGCTTTTTTTTTTTTCCCTCCTCTTTTTCGCGTCCTCTTTTTAAATCCTCATACTCCACTCAGACATATTTTAACCCGTGCTAATGGAACATTAGGTCAAAGTTCACTCAGATCTAGTGTTTGCAATGATTGTTCTCACCAGTGGCTTTATTGGATATGCGTTTGAGTGTGTGTCCTCCACCAGTTCAGTTGGATGTACTCGATTATGTGTGTGATGTGGCTTTTTTGAAGCTAGTGGATGAGAGGCGGACTAATGCATCAGTCCGTCCTTAAAGCGAGAGAAACCCTGTCAACATGCTAACCCTGAGCAGAATCTCTCTAATGCACAAACACTCCAACACCATCCTTTTAGCCAGACACAGAAATGTGGTCGCATCCTTCCTCCACTCTCTGTTACAGGCAGATGTTTGGTGCATTTAGAAATCTCTTTCTGATGTGGAAGTGAATACACATTGAGAGTGGATATTCATATTATCATCTTTTATCATCACATTAATTCTGTGATCAGCCCAGCACTTAGAGAAGAATGTTAATGCGGTTAACTCTGCACTGTATTGGTTGTTTTGTCATGTACGGCTTGTAAACAGCTGTATGAGGAAGCCATGAGAGGACAGGCAGAAAGCTAATTGCTGTAGACCTCACTATATCGATGCATTGCCCACTATTCAGTCTTTGGCACCAATGACAAGCACTTTGGCAAAGGGAGGGGAATTTAATGTAAAAGTAATTACATTATTTTGCTTATTTATGTGTAATCTAATGTGACATGTGCTGCTTAGATACTGAAGCTCGGGTCTATAGCTCGATTCCTGCAGAAAGCCCTGGACACCCCCACTGAAAGGGCCGTCAACCTAGCCATCAAGAACCTCACAGACCTGGTAAGAAAGAGTTAAGATCATTGAGAAAAATTAAAGATATTGAGCAAAAATAAACTTTAAGGGCACAATCTGACATTTACTTTGCTGATTAGTTGGTCGCTCTATAAAAACAGCAAATCCTCACAGCTGCGAAGCTAAAGTGAAGAGATTCACTGATTGTCAGAATGTTTGAGTATACATTTTCTTCTGATCACCCAATTAATTCACAAATTGCTTCAGCTTTAATTAACTGTATCTATATATCGTGCCAGTTGGGAAACTGTAGCATTTTAGGAAGAGAGGCTCGGCCTGAGCTTGTGGTTTCAAGGTCTCCTGTCTGGAAACATTATCTGCACATTTCTACTTCCAAGGATGCTCTTTTGTAGCTTATCCTCAAGTGGTGGAGGGAGAGACGGCGAAATCTGTACCTGTTACAAGGGTTAAGAAGCACATCCTATGTGAAACCTGACAGTAATGAAACTTACCTGAAATTAAATGAAACTTTAACATGGCTACATAATTAAAAGCAATACCAACCTGTAATGGTCTTCATCAAAAACCTTTTTATTAACCTGTTACCATGTTAATAAAGCCTTTTTTTTGCACTATTCATTCCCTACCATGTGGATATTTTAAAAAGAGCCCTGTCTTGAGCTCAAAATGAATATAGACGTGTGCTGTTGTGTGTTAGAACGCCCTGGACCACGCCGAGAATCTGACGGCGCTGGGTTTCCACCTGGCCCGTCTGCCTGTGGAGCCTCACATTGGCAAACTCATCCTGTTCGGGGCTCTGCTGGGCTGCCTCGACCCCGTACTCACCATTGCGGCTTCGCTCAGCTTCAAAGACCCTTTCTTCATACCTCTGGTAGGGCACCGAGTTCACAGACATGAAAGCTCACGTCTGCATCGACACACATGCACAGTTGAACACATCGCTGCGCTCTACCTTGTGATTTTTTTCCCCTGTCGATTGTACATTAAATGTTCCTTAATGCACGTGTCTCTCTCAGGGTAAAGAGAAGGCGGCAGACATGAGGAGAAAAGTCCTGTCCCGAAACTCCAAGAGTGACCACCTCACTATTGTCAATGCCTTCCAGGTACAACAGCTTACATCTGTCAGTTTTCTTTCATCTCAGTCTGCTGTATGAATTTATGCTATCTTAATTTATCATCCATTGATTGGCTAGGGCTGGGAGGAAGCGAAACAGCGTGGTGCCAGATATGAGAGGGAGTACTGCTGGGACAACTTCCTGTCTGCCAATACACTCCAGGTGAGCCAGGCTGATTGTAAGTGCTGCGCTGAACTCTACACTGAAGTGCTTTGAAAATAAAACCAGGGGTAGTCCATGATCACATTTTTAAGTTGACTTCTCTCTGGGCAGATAAGGACAGGCAGCCTCTTTAGAAGCAATTTGTCCTTTTCTCATTCAGATGCTGCACAACATGAAGGGCCAGTTTGCTGAGCATCTAATGCATGCAGGCTTTGTGAGCAGCAAGGACCCCAAAGACCCCAAATCCAACGTCAACTCAGGTAACTTTTTTTGGTTGTGATTAAACCATCAGAAAAATTTTTTCGCATAAATTTTAAAACCAGGCTATGGAGCGCAAATTGAATATTATATGTGACATGTTAATGCAGCAGTGCTCATTTGTTCTTTCTCTAACTCTCACTTCCTTCCTCAGACAATGAGAAGCTAATCAAGGCAGTGATTGTAGCCGGTCTGTACCCGAAGGTGGCCATGATCAGACCATCTCAGAGCAAAAAGAGGCCGGGGTGAGTTTGCCAGTGCAGAGAGACGGGCAGGAAAAGGGCTGCACATCAAGTGCACAATCATTCTTATTGATCTTAAGACAGAAAAATGGCCCCCACGCTGCAATATCTCATCAGTCATCTCAGGCAAGAGTTCTGTAAGTGTCCTGTGACAATTACCACCGAGTCCAAAATAGTCCAAAACAGAGGTTCTATTACAGCTGAAGATCAATGGAGTCATCATAAAGCTGCCCTCAGGCAGCTGTCATAGGCTGCGGCTGTGACCTGTGTGCAAAAGACAGACGCATGCAACAGGGAGACAGACGGACACTCTCTCAGTCGGGCTGTCACTTTTGTTTGTCTCAGTGACGGCTTTCGCCCCAGCTGCACAGTGAAGCTGCCAGGGTCATTTCCTCTGCATAAGTAATTCTCAGCGGTTGCAACGCTCAGCCAGTTGTAAGTTTTCACATGTCCACGCCACAGCTCTGCACTACTTAATGAGTTCATTGCTTGATGAAGCACTTTTTGTTTGTTTTGCTGCTAAATGTGACTGCTGTCTGGTACAAGCAGATTGTTCCCTGCAGTCAGGCAGTCGGTTTTGTCTGGCTGACACGCACTAGTTTGGAACACGGTGTTACTTTCATGTTAGAGAGGATTTGCCAACTGCATCACAATTTCTCTTTGGTACACTCTGTGCCAAAATGGCAGGAGGCTTTCTTTGTGCATGGATTAGCAAGCCAAAAGCACCTGATGGGTTGCTTCTGGAACTACTTTCTGATTAAATTAAGTTTTGTCTGGTGGTGGTGAATCTTCAAACTATTTGGGCAATAACTGGTACAAACACACATGTTCTGGGTATGTGTTGATTATTTTGTCCAGGATCATACAACACAATCATACAAGCATATTAAAAGAGAACTCTCAGAATAGACAAAATAGATGCAGCAGATCCAGACGTACTGTCTTTGTTTATTCTATGCCGTCTTCTTTTTGGTCACTAGCTGACACCTCCATTACTCAAAACACAACTTGACTCGATTCACTCAACTGTACAAACACGGGTGTGTTGTGCTAATAGCTGCTAATGTAGCGTCTAGACTGCTGGCTCCAAGCAGCGAGGAGCGGGCTACAGAGGTTCGCTGAGGTCTTCTGTCTAACTCCACAGGCTAACAGAGCTGACTCAGATGACATCAGTGAGAACATTTATCAGACTTATCTGACAGAAAATACTTTTTGTCATATATACAGTAGAACTCCACAAGATGTAAGATTTTTTTTCTTATCTTTCTCAGGCCCAAGGTGTACACCCAGGCTGATGGAAAGGTGTGTATCCACCCGAAATCTGTCAACGCCGAAGAGACCGAGTTCAACTACACGTGGCTCATCTACCACCTGAAGATGAGAACGAGCAGCGTGAGTAGGCGAGGGGACATGGGAGCGCATTACGCTGCGGTCCGGCACTGCTGTGCGAATGCTGTGTGTTTTTACGGTGGAGCGCGTGGCAGTCGCCGCATCTTTCTGATTTTGTGTATGAGTGGAAAGAGGAACCCGTGGTTAAAAGTTGGCTGTGGTGCCACGCCAGCGTTGCACTGAATGAATATTTGATTAAAACGCTGCCTTTCAACTCCCTCTCAAAGGCTCTCGTGCTTCAAAGCTTCCATTCCAGACACAATGTAAGAGGTGGTGGTGGGTGGGGGCAAAACGGTCAATGCGGCTCCCTGACTGCCGCCCTCTCTCTTCTCCCTTTCTAGATTTTTCCCTTTCGCTTTTTTTTTTTTTTGCCCCCTCTTCTCCCTCTCATTTCCCCCTCCCTTCCATCTGTGTGTCTTTGTTCTGTCTGTGCGTGTGTCTCTTTGTGAATGTCACCGTTCTGCAGAAAAACACCTTTCATGTCCTGTCTGATTGCCGCCTGTGCCTTTGTCTCTCACTTTGCTGCTTTCGTCTTTATGAAGAAAAGCGTTTCGCCGGATTCCACCGTCATTACTGCCACCATTACATTTATTTTTCTTTGAAGCGTGTAAGGGTTTTTGTTCACTATGCTGCGCATTTGTGTCTATTATAAAAGTAAGGTATTCTAAGAGTGCAAGACTTTCCAAGGTCATTTGTTTACAGAGAGAGGAGGAAGCAGAAGACCAGGGCTGTAGAAAGAATAAAAAGGAAAGAAAGTAAGGGATGACGTTCAACTTTATCTCCTCTGACGCACTTGCCCCTGGTGGTCCATTACATTACACATTCATGGGGCAAATCCAGTTGTCCCCTGCTGTCTCCTTGCGTCTTTTTTTCTTCTTCCTTATCTCCTACCCACTCCTATCACCTTTCTCTACCTCTCTGTGACGCAAACATTCAGCACTTCCGTCTGTTACCTTCAAAGCTGAAATAGATTTTGTTTGACTACAGTCTGCTGCTTATGTAGCGTCTGCAGCTCCTCACCTTAGATGCAGGCAGCCTCTGTGAGCGCGTGCATACAGATCAGCACATTACATGCTCTGGAGTACCACTTCTATTTCCTGTCTGCAGTTGTAAGGCTTTTCAATAATTTGTGAAAAATATTGTCTTCGTCTTTTGTTTCAGGATTCGCTGCAATGTTTCATTTTTGGTAACCGCTCTACATAAGCAGCTGTCAGTGTTGCACAGGGAGGAAAATGGATGGAAAACAGTGTAACACATTTGCGAGATTCACAGGGCATGATGACATTTCTCCTAACACTGGAGGCACTGAAACACATTTCAAACTCTCCTCACTAATGGGACACTTTGAGCCCACACCACAGTGTAGCTGTCGGGCACGTTGTGTCATAATGATGCCGCTCCCTGTCACTGAGTGTGTTAGCATGTTTGTTGCTGACGGCGTGCGTTGTCGACATCTCCCCGCGTGTCCTCAGATCTTCCTGTACGATTGCACCGAGGTGTCCCCGTTCTCTCTGCTGTTCTTCGGAGGGGACATCACAATCCAGAAAGACGAGGACCAGGAGACCGTCGCGGTGGACCAGTGGATCGTCTTCAGATCCCCGGCACGCATCGCTCACCTCGTCAAGGTGAGCAAAGGGCACCCTGCGACAACACGGCTGTAGTCACTGTGAGATTCATTTCACCGACCTCGCTTTCCTGTCTTTTTTTTTTTTTTTTTTTGACAGAGTTTGAAGAAAGAGCTGGATTCTCTGCTGGAGAACAAAATTCGGAACCCTGCTCCCGTGGACTGGCAAAACCGCGAGTCCAAAGACTGCGCTGTCATCACAGCCATCATAGACCTCATCACCACCCAGGAGAAGGCCACAGGCGGCACCAAGGCCTATGATAGAGAGTGGGCGTCTGCCCCGAGAGGACAGCACATTCATTTCAAAGATGACGAGGACGATGATTAGAAGTGGTTTTTGGTTGGCTACGAAGGGCCTGGGAAATGACTGACTGCATCCTTGGACACAGAGGTTAATTGAAAATTTAGCACTCCCTGGATGCTTCTTAAGGCCAAACCCAGGAGGCAAGAGTACTGGAAAATGTTACGCACTTGAATGACTCCCATAATTTTTCTTTGCCTGTTCGGTCATTGTTTCGCAAGGACCAATCCGTGTTCGAAAACACTCAGTAGTAGTCAGTTTCGTTTACTGTTGAGTCTGTACATTTCTGTTTGGTCTAAGTCTAGCTCTTTTTTTTTTTTGGAGGTATGTCACTCAATGAAGTGCGCAATAAAGAGAGGATGTACAAGCAAGTGAGTAATTTTCTTTGGTCTATCTAGCAGTGGTCCTCAGGGAAAAAAGATACCACATTAATCAGAGAATACATGACAGGCCTCAGACAATTAACCTTTTATTTATAGTGACTGATTAAAATATATAAAGGTTGACTTAAGCAAGTTTCTGCAATATAAATCTGTATTTTGGAAAAGATACATGTTACAATTCAGGCTGTTTTACATATTTACATGTACACAGATGATTTACAATAGTTACAAGTCCAGGAAGTGATTGAAAGAAGATCAGTTCATGCTTCGACGTGTGGTATCACATAGCTAATTTTCCCTGAGTGCAAATGCAAAGCTTCGTCCGCTCTTTCTCGAGAGCCCGGATAGTCATGCCCCTTCCCGCTGGGTGCTCCGTCCGCTGCCGTCATACCTCGCTTCGTGTAGCTCAACAGTTGTGGTCGTCGTCTGGGCCGGAGCGGCGGGCTTGATAGATGGTGTTATCACCGCACTCTGACCGAGCCATTTGTTTCCTTTGGCTGGGCATGGCAACACTAAAAAAAGATGACTCACACCGGACAATCACATTAAAAGCAGGGCCGCTCCTCCCTCCGGGTCTCACCGTCAGCAGCGCACACAAATTAATTTCAGCTTGCCTCTGTAACATCACAGATATAAATCCTGAGGGGGGGATATTTATGTATACACCTCTGGCTGGCATCAAGTGTGTTTGATATTTCAGCCTGTCCAAATCATTGAGTGGATAGAGAGAAAAATGGCATTTGTGCCGCCAATGTAGGGTCTGATTCATGGTGTTGACAATAACTGGTGACAAATAACAAGATACAGAATAGACACTTAGCCCTTCTGCTTAGGCTGTGGATGACATATGAGATTATACCTCCCAGGTGACTACAATTCTTTATATTATCCAATTCATCATGACTTACTATTTACACAAAGTGCAACAGGCTTCACACACATAGCATTATTTTTTTTCTTCTTTTGCAGCTCTATTGTTTTTTTCTTGTAAATATCATAATAGTTTCACTTGTCACCAAATGCTACTTGCATGAGTTTCCAGACTAACCCACACGCTGTAAAGAAGCTGCCAATCCCACCCTTTAAAATCAGCATCTTCATAGCTACTGTTACTGGCAAAGCTCCCAATCACGTGGCCCGGGCCTCATTAACAAAGCACACATCAGGCTGCAGTCATTTTCACACTTCTTGGTCTACTTTACCTGCTACAGCGGTACTGTAGTCTTAATTATTACATTGCACGTCACTTACGCTCAAAAAATATGTTTGAAAAAATAAAACAATGTTACAAATTTCACACCAGCAGTTGTTATATAGCAGGGTGTTGAAAGCAGGGACTCTGGCAGTGGGTGTGAAGTTTTCTAACCGACCGGGGAATTAATGAATGTGACAGATCCCACTGCCGAGCCATCCCGCCCACACAGGGGCCCGTCGGTAATTAAGGAAATCTCTGTTCTTCCACTGTTTGTTCTGCACAGTCTTTGCTTTGAAACTTGGACAGTTTGCCTGATATTTAGTGGACGCTGAGCCACAAGTCTTCAACTTTATCCCACTGTAGAGTCCAGCAGCCAGGCATCTCCCATACTGGTCCCACGTGGTCCCTGTAGGCAGGTCACTGAACTCATTTGTCAGGGTCAATGACGTGTCAAAGGGTCTCTTTAACAGCTGAGAAAAGCCCCCTGTGGTTTAAGTAGCTTGCCCTGCTCACACATTAGTCTCCAACCCCTGCAGGCGGTCCATCCTCTGCATGTTGCGCTCGATGGTGGCCTGGCACGTGATTGGTTCGGCACACTCGGCGAGGAACCACCCCCTCTCTCCGTCGCGCAGACGCTCACCTTCATACCAGCCTAAGTGGAGAAATTGTATCGATGCGTGAAAACTGAAGCATGTGTCGTGTTCCTTTGTGCCACTGCTGACTCTCTGCTTTTGATGCTCACTGCTGTCTGTTCTTTAAGCCAGTTGCCATGGTCACCAAAAGGGAAATGACCTTTGGCCTCTGCATGTTTGTGTAGATTTAAAACCACATCTTCAAACAGGGATAAAATCTATCATGTGAAAGACAGATAGGTATTTGAAAGGAGAGAGTATGAGACTGCATGATGAAAGGACGCAGTTAAAACAGGTGGGAAATGAGAGGAATACTAAAGAAGGCGAGTGAGAAGGCAGGAGAGGCACTGAGAGCTAACGTACCGTCATCTACAGTCTGCGAGACCAGCACCACATCAGCCACCTGCAGGGACAACTCGTCTGGCTGCTTGGCTGTATAAGTTCTAATCACCTCCACCTGCATGACGTCTAGAACAACATAATAAAAACACAATAAAACACTTCATATAAGTTACGCTGGCCTTATTTAAATGTCTGAATTAACAAGCCAATTGTTTTGAAATCAATGTAAGAAAAACAATTCATCAAACGACCACAAGGTGGTGCAACAGGGTAAAAGTAGTGTCAGAGAGTGTGTGTGTGTGCATATGTGCGTTCGAACTCACTGGTTCTGTCCTGACACCTCTTGTTGTTGACATTCTGGCCCAGAGCACTGATCCATCGAGCGCGCTCGTTCCTGAAAGCACACAAACGAGTTATTAAACTGCTCCGGCACGAACAGGAGCTCTGAACGCAATGCAGAGTTTTAGGAATTTCAGAACTTGACAGCGCCGGGGAAGCCGCTCACCTCCTAAACTGTGGTTGAAGGAGTTTTAATTGTTTTAATTTTGCATGATCCAGATGTGGCACATGCTTTGTCACAGCTGTTTCTGAGATCGGCTACAAAGGGCAGAATCGATTCAAACCGAGCAGCATCGGACATCAAAGCAGGCTTGCATGCACACCAGCAAACAAGCTATTGAGGCAAATGGGATCATTTAGTCGCCCAGCAAGTTTTGCCTTCCCTCCCTCCCTCTCTCCCTTTCTGTCCCCCGTCAATGAGAGAACAGAGGAGAGTTTTCAGTGCAAGAGAACAAGCACAAAGGCTGATTTTCAGGAGGGGACAGACCTGCTTTTCCTTTCTCTCTCGTATGTATTTCATGGGGAAAAAAAAATGGGTGGAGTCGCATAGGTCAGATTCCAGGAAATACTATCTCTCATTTCACCTGTTCTACTGAAAGGAGGCGAGGGTGCAGAAAGGGGGTTCGGGAAATGAACCAGAGGGGGTTATCGAGGCCCCGTGTGACTCAGCAGATGGGTACAACATGCACAGACGCTCACGGACTGAGTGTGGACGCTCTTCATAAGGGCCTCAAACAGGCAAGTCCCATGAGTCAGACCTCATTATTGTGTTCCCATTGTGCACAACATGCTGGTTTGATCTTTTTCAGGTCACACAAGCTGGGAAAAAAGATCACGTCATCCCTCAACAACCAACTTGACTGTGTGAAATTACCAGTAACTTTTATTACCATTACTGAGGATGAAATCAGTAACTTTATCATGGCTGATAAAGTGCGACCTTTGAGGTGGATGACAAATTTTTTACAGTCGATGCCTACCAGGTCAGTAACACAGCTTCCTAGGCTCATGGTCCAGCTGGGAAATACTCACTCACGCGTACAGTGACATCAATCATTTCTTCAATGCCTATTTTTCTATATTCATATTTGGTGTTTGTTTCAAGCTTTCCTGGAAGTTATTTATTTCCAACCTGTTGACAAGTTTTTCCTTATGTGAGCCGTTGCATTCAGTAATGCTTTCAGCCATGCTAGCAGGCAGTATAGTCAAGACAATTAATGCCAACAATGACGATGCTAATAAGCAGATGTTTGGCAGATATGAAGTTTCTTGTGTTCACAGTCTTAGTTTAGCATGTTAGCATGCTAAAATTTGGCATGACAAGAGTCCTGACAGGGACATTTCAGTCTGGACTGACTGACCAACACTGCCATCCACAGAGCTGTGCTGCTACCGTGGCTGAAAGAGAAAAATAAAAGAACAACATTGTTGCCAGGCAACATCGTATCCACATTAGTCACTGATGAGCAGGAGCAGCGAATCTTCATGTGGTTTTACATTTTAAGCTTATAATAGTCCAAAGCACACAATAGAAAAAAAGGAGAAAGGTGGAGGAGGTAAAATGAAGGAGGCCAGTTTCTTTACTGAAACCAGGAGGCTGTATTCTATCTCATTAAGTGTCAGAGACAGTCACTGATCAGTTGACAGGCCGATAGCCTGGTGATTAAAAGACGGGACATCCCACGAGGAAAAAAAAACTCTTCCAGCGTCCGAGCTGCTCTGTGGGAAAGGCAGCTGCCGCTCCTCGCTGCTGACAGCTGGACACACATGGCGTCGGTCAGATGCATGTGCACATACATGATCGCGCCATCGTGTTTCTCACGCTGAAACAGCTGTACACTTTTATCGAAGCTATGAATGCGGGTGCATTCGGCGTATCGAGCACTGGCGCAAACACGTGCGTTTGAGAGGCGCTTAATGGTTATCCGCGGGATGCGAGGAGCGTACGGAGAGAGGCTCAGGTAAAAAAAAAAAAAAAAAAGCCTGTGACAGTGGGTTTGCATGCAGGCATAGGCACAAACAGCAGGTGCTCGGCCTCTTCCCCTCTGGACGGCTACAGGCCTGTGCAGGATCGGCCTATTCATGGTAGTAAAGCTCCCTCTGCCTTTAACCATTCATCGCAATGCGTGAGAGAATGCCAAGAATCATAAATCTATTGTCAGAGGTTCTTGTTTCACCTCTGAAAAGCGAAGAGGCCTCGCTGCTGCACTGTAAAACCTCTTTCACACACGCAGATAAAGAGCGATGACAGCCTCCTTCTAACCCTCCTTCCTCAGCCAACTTCAAATCACCACCAGACCTCTGTTTTCATCTCCCCCTCTCCTCCTAGCCCTCTCTACCCACTCCCATCAATTTGTTTACGCTCAACCAAGTCCCTCCCTTGTTTCCACTTAACCACAGGTCAGAACGGCATTCGGGTACAAAAAAAAAAAAAAAACAACATCCCACTGCCTGGAGCTGTCCGGCCAGGGAAACTCCCAGCAGAGGGAATGATTCCCATCAGCAAGTTTCCCGTTATCATATAAACGAAAGCAGACATAGTAAGAAAGTGAAAAACAATAACAAGTGAAATGAGAGTTTAAAAAAAAATCAAAAACAATGCCAAAGTGTGCAACAGAAGTCCAGACTCCCTCCTCCGGTTGGGGCTGTTGCGTAACCGGCGCTGCTTTGTGTCATAGCTGCATATCTGACTAACAGAACTATTTTGCTGCAGAATTCTGTAGCTGCTCTGTTCCACTAATAGAGAAGCACTATTCACTGAGTCCGGACAGGACACGGCATCGGGGTCACGGGGAAGGCGCGCTGACATGCTCGCACCAAACAAAAGGACACAGAGAATAAGAAGAGAATCAGCCAGAGAGGCTGTCGAGAGAGCTGCCACACAGGCGTCCTTGTGCCATCTCCGATCCAGCTGTCTGTCTGAATTCCTGACGTATTACGTCACCGCTGCGGTCAGTCAGAGATCCGCCCGTCGCACGTGCGCTTCCTAAGACCCCACGCAGCGATGCACGGGTGCAGGTGAGGCATCAGGTTTGAGGGTCAGCAGGTAGAGGACGAATGGAAGTGAAAGCAGAAACGCCCACGCTGACCAACATGAGGAAAAAGTCCAATTCTACCACTTTCATTTCCACAGAAAAACACAGACCTGCCCTCAGCGAGAATGTGTGGAATTTCACATCGGAGCCTGACTTGAGCTGCTTTTAAATTCAGTAGTGGAGGGAGCGATTTATGCAATACAGCCACTCGCCGTTTCCCCCCAGGCAAAATGATTAATTAATTTCACCTGTAATGTTATTATCTGGGTCATGTGATCACCTCTCTTTGGATGTTGCTACAATATAGACAAGGCCACACCTGTGAGGTTTGTTTTTACAACAGCACCTTTTAATCATTTATCCACTACAATGAAGGCTTTTTTAAATATTTCCTTCCTCGTTTGTTTGCTCTGACACTCATTAACAGATATGTCGCGCACAACGCAGGTCTGCATTTTTGTGGTCTTTCCCTTTCGAAGTGTGACAGCAAGCAACAAATCAGCTGACTGTCCCATCCAATCAGCAGCTTCCTCCCCAGGCTTTCCAAACCACTCGTTCAGGCTTCTAAACAGTGAGGATTTGCTGTTTTTCTGTACTTTCTATCATTGCCATTTGAATCTGTTTTGGACCATTAGTCAACCAAGAACAAGCTATTTAAAGGTATACTATGCAGGATTTATGAAGTCATACAAAATAATCCCTCTCAATCACGACCCAGTAGAAGTGTGTGGCGGTGTATTCATCTGCCCTCTACCTACATTATCTTCATTTACTTATGTCGCTAAGGTCAGGATGTTTCCGGGTGTCAACCTTTAGGTAGGTGTGCAGCTCCCAGCCAATAACAGCGCGCAGGTGAGGTAGCGACCAGGTGCCAGACCATAAGCAGCACGTATTCAAGGGGAATCTATGAAAATTCCTGCATAGTATACCTTCAAATTCAACACGTACACTCTGAAATGTTGTTGTTGTGACTAAACAATCAATGTTTAGTCACAATGTTCTGACTAAACAATCAATTTATGTAAAAATAACTGATTAATCAATAGTTGGAATAACTGTTCGTTGCTACCCTGCCTGTTACTCAATCAAAATAAGCTACTTGCAGACGTCTGGGTACTTGTGTGAGACATTTTACTATTTTTTGGCATTTTATAGATTTAACGATTAATCAAACTAATAAGCAGTTTAACTATTAATGAAAATAATCATTAGTTGCGACCCTTGACTCCGCTATTTCCCTGAGAAAGCCTCAATACTCGTTATTGTCCTCACTACTTCATTTAACTCTGATAGAAGCCCAAAATAGGCTGACTAATGTAACACCACTTCCATGTGTCATGTTGGGTTAGATCACTAAATTGGGATGAATGGCCTGAGGAAGAGGAAGTTATTCTCTGGTCATCACAAACAAAGAGCAGACACTGGCTGCTGTCTGAAAGATGAGACACGGGACTGTGAAGAAGAGTCGGGGGGGAGGGATAGTCGTGGGAAACGGCCCACCTAACAATGGCCCGCTGCTAGGCAGCGGCCGAAACAATGCCTAGCAACCATTGTAACAATGGCTTGTTGCCAGGGTCTCCTCTCCTCAGCTCATTCAGCACTACAGTGAGTAGAGCGCTGCACCCTTCACACACACACAGACCATTACGACTAAGCCAAGGGCCCCAAATCCAAGCTATTAAAGGAGGGAGTCTAGGGGCTTTCCACAAGAACACACACTAGACAGAGGGGGCAGTTAGATGAGGAGACCCCTTCACGTACACGTACATGGGCAGTGTATAAAGCTCAGTGGGCAGCGTATTTAAGTCAAGTCACTAAGATTGCCTCCTACGCGAGAGCACAGCAGCCACTGCAGTCGCTTTGTCAGTGTTTCACTTAGCAACAGCATGGGGGCTAATATCGGTGGTCCACACTGCTATTCAGCAATAAATCTAGCTTTGATTTTCAGTAGCAACAGGGAACGACAAATGGTGCAGAGCAGATGTCCAGTAGTTCAGCGGTTCCCCTGCAAGGGTCACACAGTGAGTCAAAGGAGTCGTAAGCTTAAAAAAAATCACTCACAACAAATGTACTTCTGCCACATATGTTTTTTTCCTCGTGAAATTCTGTATAGTTTCACACATTCAGGCCTTCTAAAAAATGATCCCAATGACACGCAACGTTTCATGAGGGGTCACACGAGGACATAGATGGATCGTAGTGGTGGAGAAGCACTGCAGTAAGTGATGTGGAAGGGTGTTCCAGGACGAACGCAGCTGCATCTTAATTTACATCGCAAGTCGTAAAGCTGCACCAGTTTCTAACACTTTCAGGCGTTTGTCTTCATTCAAACGCTCCTTTGACATGTTTGTGTCCGGCGGTGATCTGTGCACCTGTGCCATCTACTCAGGAGGCCTTGAAAATAACGTATTCTTTGAACTGGCACCTTGGTGCAAGGCTAACATGTTTAAATCACCACAGTATGTACTAGCGGAACAGATGCGAAAAACAAACAAAAAAAAAAAGTGTTTTGCACAGTGGAGCTGAAACCACACCTTCTATAATGACAATACAGAGGGAGGCTCTCAGACTACACAGGAATGAGGAGGAACGGGGCGCTGTGCATATGAAAACACTCCTTAACAAAGCCTTGAACCGCAGCAAATAATTACAGTGAAAACCGAGTGTGTGTGCGTGTGTGCACACGGCCTGCAAATCCACGCTGCCTAGAACAAATAAACCCTGTAGGAAGCCCAATATATGACAGATCCCCTTTGTTTGTGCGGGTTATATAATCTATCTAAACAACCTCGCTTTTCACTCTGTTTACTGTACAAAGAGAGATGGAATTGGGGGGTTCGGTCTGGGCCGTACCCACACGGCTACAGGCATGAATTTCAAGGAACTTCAAATCTTCTATTTGTAGGTCGGACGTGTGAGCAATCACTCACGCTGCACATGCAACAAATTTCAGCTGCAACCAGCGGACTTTAAACAAAGAGGGCTGCTTTCACCAGAATAGACGGCCGGGTGGGAAGACGCTCTGTCAACAAAGCAATTATCCGGTACGGCCGGCCTGTGCGAGAGCACCACTGCAGACAGTGTGACTGTGTAACAGACTAATAAACTTCATTTCCTGGGTCACGTAAACAAGCAGCGGTGAGGCTCGGGCTTTATCTTGAGAATAGATGTAACAAAATATCCCTGTGACCTGAAACAAGAGCTAAGGAGAGAGGGGTGATGGGATTTTCTTCCCTCGAGTTAAAAAGCATATTAGAGCACATAAAGGAAAGATAAGGGAGTGGGAGTCTAGTACAAGGAGGAGAGTAGGGCTTAGTCTATGTTTTATACAGACCATAAGAAAAAAAAAAAAAAAACTGAGACTTACTCTGCTTTCTTGACTGCAAAGCAAACTATCAAGCCTAATGACTGGCCTACTAATGCGATGGTGCAGAGGAATGTATTGTCAGCAGGATCTCGTAAATCTGTGACTGAAACGCAGCGCGGCTAACAGGGACGAAGGTCACAAAAAAAACTGCACTCACAGCAACTCCGTCCCCAGGATCATCGGAACCTTTTCGCCGGAGTGGTTGCTGCGGAAACGCAGGCGGAAAAGGTGGTTGGCGCCGGCCTGCCTCGAGCTCAGCATGCTGGCGGTGCTTCTGACCGGTGACAGGTTGAGGTCCTCGGGCTGGCAGGAGCCCACCCAGATCTGGTCCCTGAGAGCGTAGTCTATCACGGCGTAGCTCTCCTCACTGAAAGACAGAGAGAGCTTCAGTAAACTCACTCAGGAGGATTTTTCCTGGAACTGTATCTCACCGGACAGGAAAAACAAAACAAATCAATCAGAATGTAAAGATAAAGCTTTCACTGGGTTTGCTTTGAGGCCGGTTTTAAATATGCAGATATTCAGATACACTTTTGGCTGGTTTGGTTGGTACTCAAACATAAACATGAATTCAGCTGCTTTTCACCCCTTTTTTCAACTTTCCTAACAAACATTTAGACAAACACCAGTATCATTTAACAGACAGTTGCTCCTCATTTTTAATTTTTTGGGATGGTTCGTGCTTCTCTCTTCCCAAACGGCTGCTGTGGTGGTCTGTTGAAAACCCCACAACTGGTGTAATCTGCCCTTCAGCCCCAAATTCTGCAGTCTGCATTCCTGTTTCTGTCCCTCATGGACATGGTTCACCAGCCACCAACACAAAATATACAATGCTGCTCTTGTTATTTTGTTTTCCCAGTATTATATTAAATCCTCTTATTATAATATTAAATTATTATTACAAATAAATCTTCCTGCGATAATGACAACTGAGTGCAACATTACATTTAAAGCACACAGTACTACTTTTTTATTATTCATGTGTATCCACCGCTACACCATCCACCCCCTCTGACACATCAGATTTAAGCTCACTGTTTTCAGCAGAGATCTGGTTTCACTGTAGCTCAGCTATTCAGCCCCTGAGAGGCAAGAGGCTGAGTGGTTAATCGAGTTCACCTGGATTCATAAATCAGGCGTCACATTACGTCTCAGATTCTGTGCCAGTCAAAAGTCCAAACATTCAGCTGTATGCATGTCCTCACACTAAATCAGCTGCCCCCCGGCTTCTTTAGTGCATGCCTACATTTCCCGTGAGTGCCCCGTTACCTGAGCAAGACCCCGTGTCTAGCAGTGCACAGAGTTAGTTAGAAACATCTGGAGCGTGTGTTTGTGCGTGTGTGTGTGTGATGATCGTGCTCTGGAACAGGGCTTAAGTCAAGCCCACATGTGTTTTATCAACCTGAGACTGAGACAGCAGCCAAGCGGAGGAGCTACTGGACAGGAAACCAGCTTCTAGGGAGCCAGCATGTCCATTAGTGCTCAGATTCACACACACACACACACACACACACACAGGAGCATGACTGCTTGGAGAATCCACTGTCACGGCTGGGAGGCTCTCAACAAGGTACAACTGCTACCCATCAGCCACTATTGTCCCCCTGTCAATCAAGTTAAAGCACGCTGCCCACAAGCACTCAGACCCCTCAGTGGAGGAGAAAGACAGCACAGGGAGATACAAATCAGCTGAGAGTGGAGGGGTGGGCCGAAACTGAGCATGGACAAGAAAGGAGAGTGTGTTCGCGCCAAAGCTGCATCCATCTGTAACCACGAGCTGCTCAGCATGCCAGTTGACCACACTGACCTGAAGCTTAACAGAAAAGGCCCGCATTTTAGAAATACACTTATTTGCGTTCTTGTTGAGAGCTAGAAGAGAAGATTCACACCACGAGCAGGCAGGAGTCACTTAGCTCAGCCTAACAAGAAGACTGGGAACAGGGGGGCAGCTCGCCAGGCCAGAGTGTCTCCGTGTAAAACCGCATTTTTATCGAAGGGGATGATAAATGGATAAAGTAACAGATTTTAATATATCAAGTATTGTGAATGGATTGTATTCTTGGTTTAAGGGTTTTTTTAAAGTGTAAAAAAAAAGCCTTGAAATTGCCCTAAAAACATGAAAAAAAAATGGGTACATGTAATGTTATCTTGTGTAATTAACCCATTAAAAAAAACCCTTGAACTAAGAATACAATCCCTTTAAAATCCATTAATTTAATTTAATTGATTTTCACTTGAGAACATTCATGAGTTCCTCCAGATCATCCCAAACATTCAGAGGTAGAATAGCAGAACATCAGCATTTTGGCTCCTGGTTGCCCTACAGGTGAAATGCCTGGAATGCCATTCACATGACAGTGGGGAGTGGGATGGGTGGGGAGACTGCGTGTTTGCGGGGTGAGTTTTCTCATGTGTGCGGCGAGGAGGGTATGCAGTGCTGGATTATTGCTAAATAGACGAATGATCGTTGAGATGTGCTACATCAAAATGTGTGAGAGAGACGTTAAAACCTGAAACAATAGCGGAAAGAAATCCAAGCTGCTGTTTGGCCATCTCCCGAGCTACTTCACACAGAGACGAACGCAAAACCTTGCTGGAATGTCGGCCGGCAGAGATAACGAAGGCATCTCCGTGTCATCACAACTGTGCCAGCTGCCATCTTACCAGTGTACAACCAGTTCTTCAACAGGGAGGCAGACTTAACACAAATCCTCAGAGAGATGCCGAGATAAGACTCCAAGTCAAGCATGAAGACAGACACACAGACACACAGACACACACACACAAACGGTTAGTAGGAGTGTTGAGACTATAGCATAGTCAAACAAACAGAAGGAGGGAGGAAAGTGGGATTAGAGACTTGCACGCACGCACGGCAAAAAAAACACCACAAGGTCATGACTCCTGAAAAGAAAGGAAAAGGACAGAGAGAAAAACTAAATAAAAATAAGAGAAGAGAGAGGGATATAAATCTCGACCTTAACAATACAGAATGTTTCCACGGTGCCAGGCTTCGCACAGGAAAAAGGGGGGAAGTGAAGATGAGAGAGAGGAGCCAGCTGGTGTGGACTCAGTGTTATGTAAGTGTTCCTGTGAACCAGAGTGCAGCAGATCAACACTTTCCCCGCTGCGTGACAATAGCCCAGTCTGACATGGGCTTGGTTTCCAATAACCAGCTCCACTCGGGATCTAGTTCAAAGTTGATCAAATAAGCAGATTTATTGAGCTGGGCGTCACTAAAGTAATCTTTGCCGCTATACGGCTGCACCTAACAATTATTTTCACTGTTAACTGTGCTAACTTCAGGATTATTTTCACAATTAATTGTTTGCTCTGTTAAAAGTCAGAAAATAGTTAAAAAAAAAACAAAGATATGTGATTTACAGCCACATAAAAACAGAGACGAGCAGCTAATCCTCACAATGCAGAAACCGAAACTAGAGAATCGGTGACACTTGTGCTTCAGGAATGACGCCCATGATTAACCGCTTATCAAAATAATCATCATTACTCAAGAACCTTAAATGCTGAAGCAACACAGACTTAGATTTGATAGATAGTAGAACACAGGGAGGCACCTTTGCGCTCTCTTTCCTCTGAATGTTAAGAAATGCAGGCCTGGACAACTGAAAACACTCTCAGGGCACAGGTGTGTTTTCTCTCTACTGTGCACGTGGTGTGACCTTTGCACCTCTTCCCTCTGGTGTTTATGGTATTCCTAGAAGTGCGAGCTTATGAAAAAGGAGGTGCAGAATTCAGGATTCAAGCACGCAGCGTTATTGCGTTTGGCAACAGAAGTGCGGCCAGCCGCTTGTAAGCTGTCCCCCCTCACGCCCCGAGTCATGATGGTAAGAGAAAGAGCTATTAGATCATTATGTCTAGGAGGGTTTGTGACCTGGCTGTGCCTGGCTAGCCCCCCCGTACCCCTGGTGTGCTTCTGTTTTGATTACTGCAGATGGAGTGCAGTGGAGTAGCGTGCCACAGCAGGGCTCCAGCGCTCCCCGCGGTACAAACCAATATTATAACAGCTTCTCCCATTCAAGCACACACACACACGCACAAATACACACTCTGATTCCGGAGCACTCCCTTTCCCAAATCCCTCTTCCAAACACAGGCCCGACACCACGCACTGCTGGAGTCTGCCGTCCCGGATCAGATTCCCTGAAAAATATCACATGGTATGTTTCCTTTCTTTCTTTCTTTTTTTTTTAATGATTCTTAGGAATTCTCAGTCTGCGAGTGGCGGTAAAATCAGTTCCAGACGCAGAGGGAGATGGACGGGAAGGGATTTTTTTTTTTTGAGCAAAAATAGACACACTTGTGTGCTACACAACCACACTACACACACACACACGCAAATGAAAACCATATCATTTCAAGGAAGTCCTCTTTATGGCTCGCTTCATGGTTTCGCCCAAATACTGGAGGAAACAGAGGAAGGGAAAGCAGACTCACTACCAGGCTGACGATAAGCAGGTCTACTCGCTCCAGGTGATTCATGGCAGCAGGACGTGTCGAGACCTCGACAACTTTCAGAAAAACAGGCTCAGGTTCATCATGCCAAGCCGCAGCAGGTTCAGGTAACTGCACCTGTTCAGCTTAATGAACACACCCATACAGCGTGGAAGATCAGCCTGACTCTGCAGTGAGTCTGCGGGTGTCAATCCCTCTTTTTACTTCGAAAAAAATCTTCCTCAATCCTCCTGATAAAGACCTCACTTTGCGACCGTGAAGGTGAACAGAACATATTTGATGCGTGATGTTTTTTGCTAATCTGAAAAATTAGCCAACCCGTGACTCAAAACCGCGATATAATCCAAACAGTGACTTCTGTGATCCTCTTCAGCAGGGACCTCAGTGATTGTTCCTCATCTCAACGGGATCATTTTCCAGGACAAGTTAAAACATGAGGATGGAGAAGACAAAATGACACACCCTGGGCTCAGGGTCATGGTCACATGTGGTACACACATACACACACACACACACACAGTGTTGTCACTCCAAAGGGTTTTGGTTACACTTTCACCCTCAACATGTCAGAACAGGTGAGTTATGAGCAAAGCCTACACACCGAGGCCACACTCACACCAGCTAAATCATAGACTCACCTCTTCTTCCTGGTGACGATGAAGACGTCGTTGAAGAGGAAGAAATAGACCTGTTGCCGTGACGTCCGCTTGAAGAAGCTGTTGTCCTCCACAAACGCGGTCAGCTCACCTCTCTTTACCATCCACCTGGAGGACGAGACCAGCGGGAAAGGCTGGAGGAAGAGAAGAAGGCGATTGTGGTAAACAGGAAAGGGCAATAAATCGAACCACATGAAGTATTTTCTGCCTGTGGTGTTGGCGCTGTCAGGAAATGCATGTGTGAACAGCTGGCTGTGCAGGCTGAGAATATGTTCGCTAGACATCTGGGGATCCCAGATGTGCCAACTGCAGAGAGTCAGAGGGATCAATACCACTCTGTAAATACGAAGCTACAGCCAGTAGCTGCCTAGCTTAGCTGAGCATGAAGATTGGAAGTTAGATGGATGTTAGCAGTTCTTCTGAAATGACTGAAAAAATGAGATTCAATGTCATAAGAAGCCCTGTGGTACATCTGGAAAAAAAAAATCTGTTTGGTGTTACTTTCAAAAACACATTGTGTGTATCCTTGAGGTCCAAAAAATGACGTTGTGAACCCTACTGGCTAACAGTCTTCTTCTTTTTCTTTCCTGCACTTGCTGACATGTTGCCTTTAATTAGTGAGCTTTAAATGTGTTGGTAGCCAAAATTTATGACCTTTACACAGAGCCAGGCTGTTTCCCTCGTCTGACCATCTGATCTGATGGTGCTTACCCATCTTCTCCTCTAAGGTGCTAACCAGAATTATGTCGTCCTCAAAAGAAATCCAAAATGCAAGTGTGTAACAATCTGACGTATTTTATGCCATGTTCATACCTTGATCTTGAACTCCAGCTGAGAGTTGATGGTGTACATCATTTCTGTTCGCTCCATTGTGCGAGCTCCTTCATTACACTTTCTTACCACCTGCTCAAACACACAAACGCATCCACACACACACACACACACACACACATACAGTGTCTGTTAATCACACTGTATGGCTAGCAGCTTTTTTTCATGTTGCATCAGTGAATTCTAAAATACCTGCATGCTATTGATTGATGTGCTGAAATTTACCAAGCACGAGAAGTGCTGCGAATTTGCTTCTGCAGCCTAATCTCTGTGTCATACGTCTAAGGCAAGTCTCCTAAGGCTTAACATCCCTATAGCAACACATACAGATATAAGATGTGTAGATGAAAGTGAAAATCTATGAAAGCATAAAAGCCAGAGTGAGTGTGTGTAACATTTCCAGTTGACTCCTTAAAGTCACGTACCTTGCTGACTTCTTGTAAAGCCTTCTTACACTCTTCATATTGTGCAGAGTCTTTCGGTATCTTCTGACAAATTGTCTACAACACAGGGAGTCAGGATGCAAAATCAGTGGCACTAATTTAAAATCTAAAAAACCCACATGAGACACACTCATGCACAAAAACCCACAACAATTCATTGCACCCATGCGTACCACATGCTATCAAAAGCATGATAAAATATTGATGCCCGAAGAACGCTGTGGGAAGAAGTGAATTGAAACCAAACTTTCTCAGGATCCAAAAGCCTCTGAGTGTGCAAGCATAAACCCCAGAGTCCCCTGGGAGACACTGAGAGAAGACGGGAAAGAGGAGGATGAAAGTAGAGCAAGAGAGAGGAAGAAAGGGAGGCACAGTGGGGACAGAATAATGTGATGCCAAAGGAAGCATGAAACCGAAGAATAAAAACATTAAAAGAAAGGAGGAGGAGTTAAGCCAGTTAAGATTATTAAGAAATGACGTGAGGTCACACAAACAAACAAGCATTCTACATATAATGAGTCAGGGCGGTATGAATAAACAAACTGTTGCACAAGAGGGAAAATCTTGGAATTCCAAAGCTCCTGCTACTGTATGTCTTGAATGCACTCACGTCCATGAGCAGGGGCAGGCGAGTGATCCTCTGCATGGGCAGGATGAGGAAGGAGATCATGGGGAGGTTCCTGCAGTCTGGGTGGCCCTCTATCCTGGTCAGCACCTCCTTAAAAACTGGATTCTTGGACCTGCAAGAGAGGTCGGAGGCAGATTGGGTGTTCAGAAAAAGAGAGAGAAAAGAGGGAAGAATGAGCGGGAGGGAGGCACGCCCTGGTTATGTCAGAACAGTCACGTTGGTTCAAATCCAGAGGTATGATAAGAGCAGATCTGTTTGCGTGTTTGCTCGGTCACTCACACCAGCCTCTGCAGGGTTCTCTGCTGGTAGACCTCATTGGAGCAGTATGTGACGTAGGGGTCAAAGTTAGACTGAGCATGCTTGCAAACGATGTCGCTGATGTCATCGATCACTATGCTCTGTTGGTGTCTTTCCTCCAATTCCTTAAAGAACCTGAACACAGGAGAAATACAGGTTAGTGTGTCAGGCATTCATACCATACATGGTAACAGCTTGAGTCAGACGCATCAAATCATGAGTCATCCCACACCGGGGAAAATATAGGATACAGTGACGGACACAAAGTCAGGAAGGCAGGAAGCACCAGCAACACCTTTCGTCTAAACCCGCAGCAAGATCACAAAAGAGGAACTCCCCGCCTTCTAAAATAGACATAGCCTACCATTAACCATAACACAGAGGCTTTTCCTCTTCCTGAGCACCACCAGATGGCCGGTTCATCGGCACGCCACATGGCCAGCCTCAAGAGAGTAAGTGTTTTAGCATGCAGGATCCAAGGTGACAAACAGGAAGCTGTCGCACAGACACAGGACGCTGACCTTGACTGGTTGGACCGAGTTTGAGCTCATCTGCAAAAGCACCTCTAGTACCCTCACCCAGCCCCTATCTACTCCACACACACCGTGCTTTGACTATCTATGGGAAACAACGGTTCTTGTGACCGAGCAGCCTTGCAGCCAGGCCTGACCTTGGACTCTTTGAACTATAGCCTTTCTACTGAGGGCATGAGCGCGCAGGATAGCGGAAAACGCACAGGACCATGTCCTAAAGGCGCATTCTGGGCTTTAACAGTTCAAGGCTGCTCAAGTTCAGGCTGTGCTCCCTCCTGGGGCAAAACTCGCTGACCCCAATAACAGCATGGTGTCATGAGGGAAGAGGTCAAGAGCGGAGTTAAATCAGGGTGATGGAAAAAAAGGGATATGCCTAAAGTTCGGCTGCTAACTAAGAATTTGAAATGAAAATGAAAGGGTTCTTTCGAAACGTATCAGCCGTCAGAGACAAGCTCCATCCATGTCACAGTGTTACAATAATGAAAGATGCAGTGAATGAGGTATGTCAAATCCCAAGGCTGCAAATGAAATACAATCAGCAACACACCTGCATTTAAAGCAGTCAACAGCCCTCCCACTCACAATCACACAGAGACTACACTGAAGCCTGCAGGTAGAGCGATACTTTTCTTTGAGACTCAACGCAGAGCCTGACTGTCTGTTGCAAGTAAAACATCTTGTTTAACCCGTGCTGCAAGCCAATCTTTATCTCAAGAGCTGCCGTCCCTGTGACTCTCTGCCCTCCACTTTCCTCCCTCAAGCTATGCAGGTCTAAGTATTTAGGTGGGGAGGGTAAACTATCACAATAACGTGTGTGGCTGGTGTATAGGCGTGGGAAAGGGGAGTGAGATGGGCTGCAGCACGTCTGAACGCAGGAAGGAATTGCTGAGGAATTTACAGATACCATTCACCACTCGTGAAAAGAGGTGGAAATAAATGTACAAATACTGTCCATGTCAATCCGTACGTGTCTAATAAGCTGCATGAAGTGAGGAGTAATATCTGCAGAAGCTGTTTTTCCATCCTGATAACAGAGATAAGTCATGTGGACGGCATACTGTATGCAACGGCCCAGCCCCCTCCCCTGCAGGGCTGCAATCCCTGACATGGAATCCTTGAGCAAATGTCATGAACAGTTGCACAAGGGCGGCTGCCACTACGACAGCCATGATCAAGTAAAACTCAGCAGATGGTGTTAAAAAGGCTTTTCACGCTCACAGTTTCCAGCTCTGGGTAAACTCACAGCAAGGCGAGCCTAATTTCATGCTTAGATTTATTTACACAGAGCTTCCAGCAAGTCGCCGGTTGAGGGCTCACACTTGAAAATTAGCACCCAGGGTATTCAGAGCAATCAATTCATTTGATCTGGCTATGCTGATTAGACATCGGAATGTCACACTGCTTTGGTTCCAGCTGTGGTTTAAGGTGCGAAATCAACACTGGGTTTCTGAGATTAACCCTGAAAACTCGGCAACAACTTGTCAGCAGAGCGGCCTCGCTAAACTTGGGGCTAAGGGAGGTAAGGTGTGAGAGGAGTGTAAACCTTGGACTAAGTGTGGAGTCTTAAGCAGGCTTGCAGACTGACATCACTGCAGCAATAATTCACAGAAAGACTGCCAGGGTGAACAGTTTCAGATCAGCATTTAAGGCTGTTATAATGAACACTGACCTGAGAATATTCACACACTCAACAGCTGTATCGTAGCTGCACTTGAAGCCATTATCATATTGATTAGTTAGATTGGTAGATAGATTAGATTAGTTAATTAGATTCTCACAGAAAAACACGAAAAAAGATTCCATGATTAAAAGCTACGACACGTATGAACCTAACAAAGAACATATGGCGCCTGAAATTCTCCTGTCAATCATTTGCAGTAATAATGGAGGCAGCTGAAACGCAGTAATTGCTGAAGCAGCAGTCTCAACTTTCATGGCCTCCCATGCATGAGCGTTTCCATCAGTTTATGGGATCCTTGGAAGTTCACGGTTACCTGGCCATGAATGTGATTAAACAGTCCGCACGCATGCACCATGAATCATGATGGACGGCTAAACTCAGAGGGCTCGTAGCAGCAAATTCTGGCAATTGCATTTTCCTTACGCTCACCTATAAAAACAGGCAAAGGACTGACACGTCCACCGAGGAATGCTCGTGCTGATGATGCAGCTATAATTACGCTAAATTGTTCTTTTGTTCTTTGTTTCATTCAACCTGCACCTCGCTTCTTCGCTGGCTCTGCTTTCCGTCTATCAGTATGCGACCTCACATACGCACAGAAAAGTGCTGCCTACCCACGATCCCTCACACGCTGAAAACAAGTCTGACTGAAGCTGGAGCATCAGGCTGGAAGAATGGCATCACCATACAGTAAACAGTGTTTACAGACACACCTCATAGGGAATGAGCGTGGTCTGCCTATTGTTGTGCTGTTAAACAGGAAAATGATGTAGCTCATTAGCCAAAACCAGACACCACAACACTGATAAGACTCGCAAGGAACATGCAAGAGCAGGCTAAAAATACCAACCACCATGTAAAAAACAATACTTATGATAAGCCCTGGTCACTGGGAGGGCCAAACATGAAAACACATAATAATAACACGCATCTGATAACAATTCAACCAGCAAAGTTACACACACTCACTTTTTGCTGGCCTCACAGACGTCGGCGATGTTGGAGAAGAGGTGGTGGTGTTCAGTCTTGGTCATGGCCTCGCTGAGCTCTGCAGAGTTCTTGAACATGCGGATCAGGATCTCCAGACTGTGCAAGTACGAGTGCTCCGACGAGATCACCTCAAAAATGGCCTGACAAAGGGCAAGAGGGGGCAACCGGGTGGAGAGAGAACTCATGTTTGTTATCCCCACAATATTCAGTTTATTCCATCCATTTGCGACTTTGCATGCTTCATTCACCCCACTAGATCCCGACTCACCGACTGCTCTGTCATGAACGTGTTTGACACACCTGTACTCTATGATCATGTTTGGAATGCTATCTAAAACCTGCATCATCATCACATCACTCATCAGTCTTGTCATTCTTCTAATGGTACGAATTCAGGTAAATATTTATTGGAACATCTGTCCTTCTCCTCCCCTCTACAATGCGTCTGCCTTAAATATACAATCATCCATGACGTACATTTCCTGCTGTGCTCCTTTAATGGCTTTTTTATTGGTCTGGACCGACAATGGGCAGCCATACTCCCCCAGTGCTTGCTAACTCTTAACTCTTAACTGCATTAAGCCAAAACTGGATTATTTGCACTCTGAACCAAACAAAAGTCTGAAATATGGTTCCCACCTCTTGTCTTTTGCGTTCCTCCTGACTCATCCGGTCAGACAGACCACTTTTCTTTACCTAAACAGAAAACAAAATTTGTGACAGAAAAAAGGTTAAAGCCACGAAAAGATTTCAAATACAAAGTTGCTTGACTTCTCTGATGTTTTCATGCTTGGGCCTCTGCATTTCTAGCAGTATGTGTGTGTTTGTAAGTTTGCCTGCGACTGCTGTCCTCACACACAAAGACAAGAGCACTTTGCATACCATGCTGAACACAGAGCCAACAAAGTTGTTGTAAAAAATGGGAACAGAGAGATAAAGGGGCACGAGTGGAGGAATAGGCGCCTGTTGCATCCACAAAACTCTAAAGGTAAAAAGGGAAGCTCTGTCATACACAGGGTGTACTGTAAGCTTAAAAGAAAAGCCCATGTGCATGTTGGTATGTGGCTGGCGGGAGTTGGTCCTGAGTAATTTGAATAAGACTGAAACAAAGACATCTTCTGGAATGGACTGGGTGTGGAGTGCTGTTGAATTAATGAGCCTGTGGTTGCTTCGTCAAACTGAGGGTATGGTTGGATAAAAAAAAAAAAAAAAACATGCCTGCATCTCATGTTTCGCCAAATTTAACATATATGACCCTGACACATTCTCATTATGCTTTACCAGATCCCACATGCAGGCAGAAATCCTGAGAGGCCATCTCTCCTTACCTCCACTAGCTTCTCATATTGTTTTGGTATAAAGGCACACAGAAGCAATACCGCACCTGGAGGAGCCCTCCTCCTCTCTAGTATCTGCCCGGCAGCCCTCGGCAAACAATGAGAGCAAACAAACCCGCGGCAGACCAAACATCTTCCTTCCTATTCCTTTCACACACACCCGTACATCCACATTATCATTTCTCTTGCTCTTTACTTTCCCTTCTGCCAAACGTTCAGCATCGTATCAGCGAAACCAGCTATCGAAAGGTTTTAGTGTGCTTGCAACTCTGCGCCCTGTCATGCCAAATGAACTTTACCCTGTTTTGCAGTTTCAATGGGTGTAACCGAATCACAGTCAATTAGGTATCATTATTCAATAGTGACTTATAAGTCCTTTCTTCCTGAGTGCGAGGAGACTTGCTGGGACGACAAGCCTCACATGAAGACAACTTGTATATCTGGTTCTTGGCTTAAACTTCTGAACTGAGTTAATTTCCGATCGCACCGGTGCCAGCACTAACAAAATCTGAAAGCTGAGGAAGGACCCTGCAGTGTTACATCATGTACCGTCTGGCCGAACGCGTTCACGCTCGCAGATCCACAGCTGTAAAGCAGCTGCGGTGGAAGAGGAGACCGACTTTGGGAGAGTCCGGGTCAGCCCTGTTACGTCGGACTCTGAAACTGGATTAAAAAATGACCAGAGAAATGTTCTGAATGTTCTCTACTCTAAATCCAATTTCGCTTTATCAGGGTCTGTGTGCATATTATTCTCTGCCCAGCAGTTTCAGAACTAATTGTAATTGCCTCCATCTATGCCCTGGCCTGTTTTTGCTCCCGCACACTCCCGCCTCAACAAGCAAACAAACAGATGAGAATGGCTAAGTACAAAACTAAATTAGCTCATTCCCTTCCTCTGTATTCCTCCATCCCTCCATTCCGATCCCTAACGATATTATGCAATGCAGAGCCACCGCACTTCTCCGTAGACGCAACATTTTCAGCATATTTGCAGTCTGACGAGTACGGAGAGTTTGCCAACAGGCTGGCATTAGGCCCGGCAGTGCTTCCAAGACTTCCTGTGGGTCTGGCTGACTGTCTGCCGCCCTGCCCACCCGCGTCCTCGACGAAATGCTCCTGCACTCCCTGATAAACAGAGTGAGGGGCAGAAGAGGACAGAAACAGTGGGAGGGTGGGTATGGACTGTGGCCAAACTGGATATGACAGCATTCTTCAGAGCACGATCATTCCAAGACTCCACGGGCACAGCGCTGAATGTACGCCGTATGTGTCAGCGTGAGAGAAAGGGTTAGAAAGATGCAAGAATTATGTCTGACCACACTGAGCTGGCTCCAGGAGGTACGTATAGGCCGGTACTGCACCACGATGCCGGTATCAGGTTTGGGCTCTCTGGAATCGGCGTCCTCGTCAGAGTCATTATGTAAGGCCTTCTCCTGGTAGTTCTGGTACAGCTCCTCCTCTGAAACACAGATCCAGCATGTTGAAGTTTGTTTAAGAGAGAGAAAAGGGCGAGGAAAACAGGCGCTAGAAGAGTGAAAACAAAACAGGCAAGCATTTCTCACCCTCACTGTCAAACGTCCGCTGCGGGGTCAAAACTTTCTTCTTATCCGGACTCTGTAAGGGAAACGCAGCACAAATGTAAAGACTTGGGCAAACACTGAGGCACCAAACAGGCACACACACATTGTTTAAATGAAACAGGCTCTTGCACCTCGGTCACCTGTCCATGACCTGCCCGTGCCCCCTCTGGTGACCTCCTTCATTGACCCCTGTCTAATTACAGAGCCACCGTGTGTGTATGTGTGGGCACGGTGTCACATTACGTCATACCTCCTAACAACCACATTAATTGTTTCCTTGTAAGGCCTTGTCCCAAGTGCTGCTGCTGCTAAGTTTGTTCCACAATACCCAGTCTGTGTCCCCACCCCCCCACAATAAGGAAAAGTCTAATCGTAGTGCACGATCAAATAGAAACCCATCGGCTGGATTATGATTAACTGAGTGCAGAAATCTCGATCTGCTACAGCAAAGGAAGCAAAATAAAAATGAAAGGCCAAAGTTCACAGGGCATTTAAAGGGATGTACATGTGCACTGGTTGCCAAGTTCAGCAACAGGTACTCATGAGGGATTTGCTTTGCAGATGAAGAGTAAAACTTTTGGCATTCATTTCAGTTGCAAAAAGCCAGTTGGGTACTGGCTTTTTTAACTGAAATGAATGCCAAAAGTTAGCTCATATTCTATATAACCAACAAAAGTCCATCCAGACATGTACAAAACAGCAAAAGTCAGACCTTTACACTTTAAGTCAAAACTGGCCTCTTTTTAACTGTCTCATGAAAAAGCCATCAAACTAATAGAAGGTTTTTTGTATATTGTGGGAGATTTCAACCCTTTTTTCTTCAACAGCATCAATGTTTGTTTCTTAAGTGCATCCTTGAACCCACCACTATCTTTTTTGGACTAAAAGCTTTACCCACCTTGATTTTCCCACTGCTGGTTGGCATTTCTGTCCCAGGGCTAGAAGGCTTTGAAATCCCAGGGCTGGCACATTTGGGTGTCCCGGGACTCGCAGGCTTGGCTGTTCCAGGGCTCATGAGGCTTACACTGCCAGGACTTGCTGGGCTGACTGGTGAAGCTGGATTACCCCCATCTAACCCTTTGATGACAGGCTGGGACAACTGAAGGGCCTTTGGATCCACTGACGGGACCTCTAAGTCTACTCCACTCACCACGGCCCTCCTGTAGGACGTACTCCTCAGGCCTCGTCTTAGTGCCCCCGGGCTCTCACTGTCTCCATCTGTCCCCTCATTGCGTCCGGTAGAAAAGTAGGTTCCTGTTTCCACCATGCTGAGGGCTTTCAACGCTCTCTTGGAATGATCCAACCCAAGCAGCCCCACTAAACCTGGGCCTTGCTGCCCAGAGGGAGGCGCCTTGTTCTGGCGAACATCGGATGCTAAACCCTTAGGAATGAGCTGCTGGGTGCCCATCTTCAGGGCAGCAGGGCTGTGGGTGCTGAGGACGATGGAAGGGGAGACAGATGGAGAAAGGGAAGGAGAGGGCGAGGTGGAGGAGATGGAAGAAGAGGAGGAGGCATGCCTGGTGTCCCGTGAGGAGGCGGGCGAGGATGAGGACTGTCTGAGGAGGGCCTGTCCTCTCTCTGCTGGCGACGGGGAGCGTGGGGTCGGGGGGTCTGAGGAGGTGAGGGAAGAGAGGGAGGGGATGCTGGAGGTTGAGCTGTGGGAGGGGGTGGGGGTGGGGGTACGCCGGGCTGGAGGAGAGGGGCTGGATGTGCATGAAAGTAAGGACAGTTCATTGTGGTTATACCTGTTGTTGTTGGGAGTTCGTGGAGGCAGGACGGGAGAGGAGCGGTTCAGAGGAACAGCTTCAGTCGAGGGTGAACTCTGGTCTTTCTGCGAGCTCAAACTGAACGGACTGGACACGCGTTTCTGAGGGTCCTGGAGATGCTTCTCAGACCAGACTGTCCCTCCATTGCTGCTTTTCTCCCTCTCGCAGTCTCCGTTACACACTCTATTGTCCAGCGAGGCCGATCTGCTTTCCTCAGACCGAAATTTTGCCAATGAGAAGAGTCCGTTGGAGAGGTGTCCGATGCTGATGCTTCGGACGACTCTGGATTTCCTGGAGGGTTTGTGCAGAACGTGCTTCAACACCACAGTGTTCTTGCCCCAACACGGGGGTGTGACCACCAGTCTCTCAGCAGGCTGGCTCAAGGTGAACGAAGACCTGTTGTCCTCCACGGGGAGCTCCGTCCTCATGACCCCATTTATGTGGTAGCTGAAGGGTCGTGGTCTTGGTTTGCTCGAGTCCTGGGGTGTTTTGTCCGTGCGCCGTTTCCACAACGGGGTGATGTTCTTATTGGACAGATCCACATCATTGCCGATATCCATGGTCGTGGAGTGCCTGCGTCCTCTTCACTATCTGTGTCCAAACCCACAGGTCACAGTGCAAACACTGCAGCCCTGCAGAAAACTGATCTCACCCCTGAAGGGTAAACAAAAGAGAGGGATACCAATCAGCGTGAAAGAGCTCAGAGCAGTGTCCAAATTCCCAAAGTTTACTTATTAACAGGGACTCAGTGCAGACACTGGCAGCTAAAACTTAAGAAACACAAAGAGTGAGAAAGTTGTTGAAATGCGCAAAAACAGAAGCCAAACCAGCAAAGACATCTGATAATCCCTTTGTGTGTGTTCACTGAGGTGAAATGGCCTTATTACAAGCACAAAGCTGACAGGGGATTGTTAGCTGGGAGCAATCACTGTAATATTGCGGAGGGGAAACAATGGTCCGCCGCAACAGTGATCTCAGAGACCAAGTTTTTATCTGCTGTCACTTAAAAATCCCAGCCTCCGTGCTCTCCTGCTGGCGTGTATCCGTACAAACATCACTACAAAAGAGAGAGTTTCGGATTCAGCTGGAGAGGTAACCAGCTCTTCAGAAGGCTGCCTGTTCAAAAGTGTTGAAAGTGTTGGTCCAACTTACCTCAGATCAGTCGGATCTGCTGCAAAATGCGGTCATCGTGCCTGCGCTCTCCGGCCGAATAAACTCAACCTAATGGGCTTAATCCGGCATTGGCGCCGACACCGAGTAAAGTTCGTGAAAGCAAAGTTGGCGCCGCGGAGAGACCAAACTTTGTGTGGATCGTGTGGTCGAGTGAGCGGCGACCGAGCGCGTCTGACGCGCCGCTGAGCGCGCCGAGGAGTTTCTATGACGAGGGGGAGGAGGAGGAGATGGAGGTGGAGGGAGGGGAACACAAGTGAGAAAGATCGAGTTTACAGAAACTCACATCTACAAATACCGTTTCCAAAGTGGAGGGACGCATTTTAATTTCCCACGCACTGTTTAATAAAGTTGCACAAAAACTGTCGCGTTGGTGTGATCGGCTTATGATCATATTGTGTCATGCGGCTTTCACAGTGTGCCTGTTGATCAGGCGGGTGTAGAACACTCCATTTAAAAAAACATTCTCACGAGTTTAGCGGAGCCCTGCACACACGCAGCATTAACATCGAGCTACTGAATTGACCCTGCTTTTGTGCGCCATCGTGCGTTCTGTGGCGTAATTGCACAGCAATAACAGCGGCGAGAAATAGAGATTAAAATGAAAAATCACACGCTGCTGATTTCACAAAAAATGGCCCAACGTAGCCAGCTGTGGCAGCAATACAGCCTATGGTTCGTCCAGTCATGTCTCCTCCAGCCCGATGCTCTAAACTCCTCTCACCCATACAGTCCCTGCCTGTTTGCTCTGCAGTGGCATCTGCAGATGCTGCTAAAAAGTTTGGAGTAAACAGAGGATCTGGAAGGATTTATAGTTTCTTCATTCCAATAAAAATCTGTTGTGCAACACGAGGCTGTGGTTGATTCACGCCTCGCTGGAAATCTGAGATTGAGAAACACTGTGTGACAAAAGTATTTTCTCATTAAATGCACACATATAATAGCTTTCTAATTTTCTTAGTCCTAAAGCAAAGATTAATCACTCACACCAAAGCCCCAATTGAAGATGCCAACTTTTATGGTGGGTTTTGCTGTGAATGGTTGAGCAGCTTGGCACACTCGCAGCCCACCGCGTGGCTCTTGTGCGCCAGTATTTCACCGATTTGACCGCTAAGTGGCGCGATTGTAATGTTTATCAACCACTCATATGCAAGCACAGAGGAGACTCAAAGAACATCCTTCTGCAGTGTTTAATTCAAGTCCACATGATTTATACACTGGTCACACGTTCCAAGTGCTCTCTGATTGCAGTTAATTTACAAAGAAATATGTTCACTATTTCCAGAATCATCGACTAAATAACGAGAGCGAACAGGCAGGCGTGGTGTTGAAGTGGTGAGACGGGTAAAGGTAGTGAAAGTTCAGCTGTCAGACACAGTGCAAACACACAGGCGTAATTAGAGAGAAGAGATGGTGCAAATCCTCACTTAGCGGTCAGCTGACAGCTTTTGCAGAGAAATAGAGGAGAGGGGAACTTTAACCGGGATGTGATGCAACGTTGCCAGATGACGCCCACATGAATCCAGAGCAAAATTAATGTCACCACCCAAAACATCACCACCACTGCATTTATCAGGGAAATTAACACTGCGGTCATAATTGTCACCATTTATCACCACGGCAGTATTTTCAAGCAAGCATTCATCATGCAGACCCTGTGTGACTTTCGGTGTTGTGTGACAATCCTCATTATGCTCTGTGGAGGAAGTGCAGCAGCCTGTCCTGTAGCATTGTTGTAAAGGAACTATACGTTTCCTCATGTTGTCTGGTAACTAAATAATAGATGCTTCCTCCTACAACAGACGGGACACTCACCTCTGAGCGGAAGGCCAAAAATGAGGCAGTGGACGGAGAGTTTGTGAATCTCCACGCTGCCCTGTTACTGAAACAAAATCAGTGTCTTCGTGAATTATTGGAGCAGAAACAATGAAAAAAGAAGAAGGACAGGGGGAAATGGTTCAAAATCTAAACAGCAATAATCGGCATCTTCTCAACCGGAGCACCAAAACGAGAAAAAGTCAGAGCTTCAGAGCAGGGATGAGCTTTCACATCCAAGTCCTCCAGAAATCTGCCTTTATTCTTCCACACATCAGAGCTTGATAAGGCATTAGCTTTGTTTGAGCTTTTGTCTGTCTGAACAAAGTCTTCCTCAAAACAATTTGAAGAATTGAACAACCTGACAGGGAACACAAAACTGATGGGATCAGTGTGAAAAGAAATGAGAGGATCCTGGAAAAGCCGTTGATATCGCAGAAAATGAAGTGGACTTTTGTGTTTTGCAAAAAGAAATAAAAACAGATTGTGCTGAAGAATCTAAATGAAACAGGTAAGAAGCAGAGGTGGTGCTGTTTGCAGACTAGATATTTGATATATGGGCTTTAATGGCATCATTCTCAGCAGTCATGGATTAGATTTTTAGTTAAAGCAAACATTTGCTGGAGGGATGAGCTGCTCTGAAAGCAGAATTAAGCGCACTGAGTGAAACCACAGTGGTTCGGGCAGATGAACCAGTTTTTCCAGGTGAGTTATGTTTCTGGAGAAAAGGACAAAGAGAAGAGAGGAAAAAGCTACAACTATGACCCAATGCATCCCTCCTACTAACTCAAAAATGCATTTTAGTCATATAAAGGTATCTAGGTTACATATCTTCGAATGAGTCATCCGAGCTAGCTACCGCAGGTGTAAACCAGCTACCCTCCTGACCCTCTATGAATAGATCTTAAATGAAAATGCAGTCCGGCGCTCTCTGGAGGTTGGTTTCCTCTTTAAGACAGCTCTGCTCCACTGATAACAGTCACTAAGTTCATCAAGTTCGTCCTGAAGAGAACCGTCAGAAAAGAAAACATTCAGGTCAAAAAGCAGCAGATTACAGTCCAGATCCTCGTTGAAACATAGTCAAAATTTAAGAGAAAGCTCACACATGATGTGCTTTAACATGGCTCACAGCCTAAATGTAGTGTACATTACAGCAAGAAAAGAATATCTTGTTATACCAAGTGCCAAGGATTACTGCCTGAGCCTCCATTCTTTCGTATTTAAGCTGCTTAACATGCAGCGTTGAACATAAAGTGCTCACTGCTGTTGTGCGCGTTTGCATTAAACTGTGTCAGACCCCACCAGAAAGACATCGTCGCTGCAAGTGTTAACTTTTGAAATCTTATCTCGGATGAAAGGTCTATCGAGGGTTTGAAATACTTTCAGTTGGGGTGCTTGTTTCCAAAGAAAGGATTTTCCTTCTGCACAGTCCGCTGATTTCATTTATGAGCTGTAATGTGAACAGGTGCCTCAGTCCAAGAGGTTTTTCCACTTGTTTTAAGATTGTTAAAGGGTCATTTCATCCAAATTACAAATGAAAAAAACCTGGTGGTACCCAGAGAGATCTGACATTTGGCTTCTGCCATAGTGCAAAGAGAGTGAATGCAATTACATCTGCTGTGCTTGTGGAATTGAAACAAAAAAAACATTTAACTGGTCCTCTGGACAATCGACAGAACACACTGTTGAATGTTTTTATAGGGCTATTTCTTTAGCAACAGGGACGCTGTTGATGTTGAATTTTTTAAAGTTATTTTCCAGTGATGTGAGCACCATAAATGAAATCCCGCTCATCTCCACTGTGTTGGACTGGTGGGTGGGATATCTCCGAAACTTTGCCCAGGACTTTGGTCAGCTCTGGTACTGGACGGCCTTGTGTCGGGGCCTTTTTGGACCAGAATCTGCTCATCTGACAGACAGCATCAAAAATGCAAGATGAAAACTGAGAGCGAAGCATGCCGGAGGGCCGAGCTGCGTATATGAATACCTTAGATGACTGTGGCGTCTGTTTTTGCTGGTGGGTGTGCAAAGTAGCGTAGCATATAATTCAGTCGCAGACAATGGGGATAACAACAGTGTGTGTTGTCTCGTCAGTCAGGAATGCGGGGGTCAAATGATTCGTCATCATCATGACGGTTTGGCAAAACAAAACAAATCCACAAAAGGGGGATCAGGAGAAGCAAGAGGTGAAGCAGTTTCGTTGAGGAAGCTGTGAAGAGAAACACTTACCTGTCAAACACAAGCTATTTAAATGGATTTTTGGGGGAGAAATTCAAAGCTGTATGTTACTGAATGTCGTTTAACATTTTCATGATGTTGAGTAACGCTTCCTGTCTCTCCTCGGTGCATTGTGAGTCACCTGCTCCAGTCCTACCAAGCCAGGTATGAACATTAGAGCCATAAAACGAAGATAGTATGAGCGTAAAGTTCCTGAGCTTTCTCAATCTTCTGGCATTTAAAAGAAAGTCCTCCACACGCTGACCTTTCCTCAGCATACCTATCGCTTTCTCTCGCTCCTCTCTCCTCTTTTTCCTCTGACTCACAGCCCATTGTACTTCTCCTACTCAGCTGTGCTGTTTGCTCGCTGTCCTTGCCTCCCCTCCCCTTCACTGCCACCCACACGTCTCCTCATCCATCCTCTCGGAGAACAATGCAGCGGAGAGCTAACGACCGTAATTACCATTGCTATAAGTTACAACGGCGGAGAAGAAGCGTGTACCAAGCAGAGGATACGAGTAGAAGTTGCATGTATGGATGACATTATGAATGCATGAGCCGTATGTTACAAAACTGGGACAACAGCTCCGTGTTGCATGCATGGTGGTGTGAGTGAGTTCACCTCAGTGTCCCATGCTGATAGCAGCTCCGTGCCCCTTCATGCATATACTCAACCACAGTATAGAATTAATGCAGCGGGCCCATCTATATACACAAGTGCATATGGAGCCAACACAGGGAGCATTTGCCACACGCACGCATTTGAACCCAGGCTAATCACCATGGTTACGGGGCTTTTGGCTTGTGCCGATTGGTCGATATTACTGCGATGACCCATGATTGACTCCCCCCCTGCGGGTTCCCATTGGCTGTTTGCCCCAGTGTGATGATGTCATCATGTGTGGCATGTTGCAGTACATGTGGCATTGAGACATGCACTGCTGGGCATGGATGGAGAAAACAGAATTAGATCAAAGCTGGAGGTGATGTGTGATGTGTTTAGAGTTTTAGAGTTGAAGCGTGAGGCCCAAAGGTGCACGACTGTCACAGAGCTGTTCTGGCAGCTTTTTGTTTGTTGTGTCAGATGGCCTGATAGATTAGTAGGATGCTTTAGAAATACAGTATTACCCAGCTAACTGATAATTATGCCAATTACAACCAGCAGAGGGCACATTTAGAGTGCAGGAAAGAAACAAAGACAAGATAATAGAGAGAGGAATACATTCAGATGCTTAACTTTACACTTTGTGAAGTTTCATGGGTGTCATTTTTCCATTTTGATTGATCCATGTCTCTACAGTCCTTATATTCCTGTCCCAGCATATTGTTTAATATAATCACAAATACATTTTCATGTTACATTTAACATTTTGCATTTTTCCTCCCATGTGGTCCTGAAATAATGCCTGTATTTGCATAAACAAAACAAAGTGTCATTGCATTTGGTGAACATCATCATGATAAAGTATTAAACTGTTTCTAGAGTCAAAAAACTGTAATCACTGATCATCTTTGTTCCTGTGATCAACAAAAGGAAGCAAACATATGCTATAAAGCTGTACAAGATACAAATATAAATGAACTACAGCCCATTCGCTGCATTTTATGAAGGACAGTCTGAACGTAGAGTTGCCACAAGCCCTTGTGGAGCTCATTACGTTGCCATGGATTTTGCAATTACAGTAGGTCTTGACAGTAAACGTGATAATGGGACTCCATGAAATCCAAAGAAAATATCTCAATAACCCAGGAGGCATACATAAAGATCAGCACACACTAAAACAGTAAACAAAAAAGTTGTGCTATTAAAAAGGGCAGAAATAATCTGAAATTCAATGCAGAAGAGAGAGAAACTAAATCATATTTCTGAGCAATTCAAATGAAATTCTGATTGCACAAATGTTGCGATTTTCAAATTTACTTAAATTGGAATAAAGATCTTAAGAATAAAATATTGTAACATGCATATGAGTGACAATCCACCGGGACTTATTAAAGAATTTAAGGAAAGACTAAGAGTCTGCAGCCACATGCTAACAAGCTCAGCAGGTGTAATGATTACCATGATCACCATCTTAGTTTAGCATATTAGCATGCTAACGTATACTAATTAGCAGTAAAGGCTTGAGGCTGGAGCTGGATGCTATTTGCTCTCCAGGTTTTTGGTCACAGATGAAAGCACTGGACACAAAACTCTGACCTGATGACAGGCTAACCTGATGGACACATCTGCACCAAATTTCATGCCAGTCTTGTTTGCGTTGTGCTACCTGATTATTATCTTTATGTTCTAACTAAATTATTTTAAATCTGTGCTTTGTAAACTCTGTGTTTTGTGTTGTATAAAGTCATCAATAGAGAGGCAGTGATGGGTTAAGAGAAAGAAACAAAAACAGAGGTGGAAAGTTACCACACAGCCATGTGTCTTGCATCAATCCAAATGTCTTCTTCTTTGCTGTCCTACACTTCAATGCACTGTACACTGAAGAGGATTTTAAAGGTCGTACTGAGACATACCCATATAAGCATAAACACACCAGGAGGACCAACAAAGCCAAACTTCAACAGGAAGAGGTGATAACATCACTTCCTCCCTGGTAACTATGGTGAGTGCAGCTGAGTGTGTGACTGTGGGAAAGAAGCAATAAATGTGTGTGTGTGACAGCCTCATTCACTTTCCTTTGAGATTGAGTGTGACCAAAGCTGTGAGGTGAATCTCCTTTGACTGGTTCAGCGTGATTAACTGATGAATCCTGGTATCTCTGCAATATTCCCTCAGTGGAGTTTTCCCTGCAGCTAATGATTCATTACTGCATTTTAGGTAAATAGCGGCAACGGCTGAGCGCCATTAGCAATATGTTGGGTGTCATTAGGGATAATTGCTTACCTATGGGATTTGCTAGAGCCAAGACACAAGTCCCAAGGTTCACACCTCTCTGTCCTTACGCTCACAAACGTACATACAGACGCATCACGCAACAACAGCATTTACCCTGCAGCATGAGTTTGAGTCATCCGGTGGCACAAAGTCTCATGCGGGAACAGAAGCGAGGCAAAAAGGGCAGACGTCGACTTGGAAGGAGGAGGAAGAAGAAGCCCTTGTGGTGCTAATCGCATCAGACGTTCTTTTATTTGTAAAAGATAAAGCATGAAAAGAGACAGAGGAAGCAGGAATGTAGGTGTTTTGTAAAGGGATTGTGTGTGTGTGTGTGTTTGCACGGGAGGTCGCCAAACAGCGGCGGCAATCTGGGATACGAACAAAAAAGCATCGTTTAGTTTTCTCACATAGTGCAAACAGACACCGCCCACACAAACACATACACACGCACAGGCACACACACACATGCGCACACACACACACAAGCTCAAAACCAGCTGACAGGTAAATCAGAAAAGACACAGTCATGAAACTAATTTTCTCCACACTGCATAATAAGCAATGTCTTTGTATTGAAGATAAACAAGGAAAAAGCTACACATTGCACACACGCACACACACACACACACACACAATAGAGGGCCACATCTATGTCCCTCTGCAATTAAAGTCTTAGTCATACTGCGCCAAAGGCTATTTCAGTCCTCTTCCAGCCCAGTTTCCTCAGCCATCTCCATAGCGTGTTTGTTCCCTCTTCTATATTTCTTTTTCCCTTCTTTTGCTTGGCGACAAGGTTGTGAGTCAAAGTCCATTGATGCTGATCATTATTGACTGGCTGCAAGTGTGAGTGTATTCTGAGGGATATAGGCAAAAAAAATTGCTCTTTTCATTCCTGCCACACATATTTTCATTGAGAGGCAACAAAAAAAAAGCAACCCACATCCAGTTTGACAACTCTCATCTGCTTGACACGACCACACAGCATGCTCAACACTACTGTCCTTCTAAATAACGTGAACATGCAGCCATCTCGCTGTCCTGTCACTCAGTCACAACACAGAGAGGCTCTCTGAATAGATCCTCCTCTCCCCGGCTCTTGTCAGTCTTCCCTCCCACACTCCTCAGCCCGCCGTGGATCCGCCGTTCCTGAGCGGCCCAGAATACCGCTGAGTGACAGTTCTGCCCAACATGCCACGTCTGACGCCGACAAATCTGGCAGCGTCTCTTTTCTCTCTCATCTGTTCGGGCTAAATTCCTGCCCCTGCGTTTTCGGCTGGTTTCATTTCATTTTTTTTCCCCCTGCCGGGATCTGTTTGGCTGGGTCAAAGTTGCAAGAGTGCATACATGTTTTGTCACACAAGCCTTGTGACAAAAAAAAAACAAAAAACGGGTGCAAACAACAGCTGGGGGAGACACATGACACTCACCGCCATGTCACTGCTTCCCAGCACTTGTGACACATTATGAAAGCAGCGCGGCGGAAATTTTCTCTGTCCTTCTCCAAATGTGATTTTCTGGAAATACCCTGCGGGATGCGTTGACGCGGCACACACTCTGAGACTGAGGCAGTGCTGTGAAGTCACTGTCACATAATCAAAGTCTGCAGGGTGCTGAACACATCTACGATTAATGATTTAAGGGGCCTTGCCTCCACAGAAAACAATGATATCATCAGGGCGTACGGACCGACATAACTGACAAATCTGCACCTTCCACTGCAGTGTGGCTAAAACCAGAGAGCCATATCTCTGTGAGGGCGAATGATTGAAATTTAAAGTCAGCGCAGTGGTGAACAGGTAGTTTTTTTTTTGTTTTGTTTTTAAGAAGCAATCTTGGCCGCGAGTGAACAAAGACACTGCAGCATGAGCTCATCAGGGAAAGAAGTGAGCTCATGTCTTAATCTTTAAAGCGGCACGCCACAAGATTCTGGTTTGGATTTAGTTTTCGTTCATTCATTCTGTTTCCTACATAATATGCAGCAAATAAATCCAATGCTGAGCAGTAACTTGAGATTTCAGACACCTGAGATTTTTGAACCATCACTGGTGGGTTTGGCGTCACACTAGCAAAGCTGAACCATTGCGACGTGAGATATTCATAACCTCACATGAGCTCTCAGTACTGTTGAACACTCCCTTTAGCCTGTCAGGTGCAGATGATTCGTCTCTATGCATTAATATGAGGCTCTGACAAACGTTGCTAATGGAATAAAATATATATTTTCGAGGGAGCTTTCAACAGTGTTGCAAGTCCTTTAGAGGCAGGAATGACAAGGAACTAGAATGATGTGTGTGTTTTGTACAAACGTAGAACTCACGAACATCACTTGTAATTCCATTGCAGGCCTTTAGGAGGGCGCTATGCAGTGCAGAACGTTCACAATGAGAATTTTTTACATAAATATAAAATGGTGGAACGAAAATGCAGCAAACAAGAGGTGTTTTTGTACTGCATCATCAAGGAATCACTTTATAAAGCTAAAGCTGTCAATTTCTATAGTGTTAGTGCCACGTAATAGCGTTTTCCTCTTGTTCCTTTCAGCAATGGGGGCTATCACCTTACATGCTAACAACTCAATTTTTCTACTGTTTGCTCCAAACAAAGAGTGCTCTCTACTGCCAGAAACACAGAGCCTTCCCTGTATGTGCAGTTATAAAGCATAAATATCAGTTTACCCGCCATGGAGGGGACCAGTACACCGTGAGAACAGTTGCATGATATCGGCTGTGGCTCCAGATGAGTTGTGTCAAGCCTGAGATAATAAACCGCGTGGTGTCATCGGGGTTATCTTCAATTAGACTTGACTTGAAATGTCTGACAGAAAGCATGTGTTATCAACCGGGGGCAAGAAGTTTAAAAGACGTTTTGCATCACCTCAGTGTGAAAACAACATGTTGTCAATGGCGATGGGTTTAGGCACCAAAACTACTGTGCTACATTGAGGAAAAGATCACTGTTTGGCTTAAAATAAGTAAATTTATACGTAAGTTAGTTAGTTGACTTTTGGTGACACACAAACCGTCTCCTGAGTGAAAGTCCTGTGTTTGACCCATCCCTCCTCCCTACACGAACTTTGTCCCTCTTTATACTACGTTCATCATCATCATCATCATTATCGCCCCCTCCTGGTACTGCGCCTTCATATATGCGCACTTTACACACCTACGCTATCCTCAAGCTGATCGGCGGGTCCATTACACACTTTGGCGTGACATATCCTCTGAGTAATTTGCTCAGCTTCCACTGAGCTCTTCAAGTGGGGCATTATTCAACTGTAGTCAGCCTGCACAGTCCTCCCAGCTGGTAGACTGCCTTTGACATGCAAAATTGATAGACTGGCCCTTTGATAAAACTGTTATTTCATATTTGAAAAGAGCAGAATCAAAATCTGAATCCATTTGTATCATTTAAGTTTATTTCATGTCAGCGATAAAACGAGCCTGGCTGTAACGCAGATGCTCGCTCCGCATCTCAGAACAATGTAAAAGCTTTGCTGACTGACACTTTACACACCCACACAGGAGCAGAGAGACAGATGAAGGGAAGCAGAAAACAAATATTTAGTCTGTAGATAGATAGATAGATAGATAGATAGATAGATAGATAGATAGATAGATAGATAGATGCTGTGAGCAACAGTATTTCTCATTTTTATTTTCGCACCTTTCTTTCACTCTTTTGCAATACGAGATAAAATGAAAAGCCTGAGGGTCCAGAGAACACCAATCTATTTTTCCTGCACCTACACGCTGTGAGTCATCCCTCCACACTCGGCTAACCTCTCCTTTATCTCCCTCTCTGTTCGGATGGCGCGTTGGAAAAGAACCTCCTCTCCCAGACAAGCTGTTTGACAGTGACCCCCACAGACTGGTGGAGCACTTCCACACGACACCCTTTCACATCTGAAACTGAATTAGAAAGCTGCGTTTAAAACGGGGCGCAGGGTTCATTTTGCTTGCTGATGCCCTCGGGATGGTAGTCACGGATTCAGTTCGCTCAGTGCTTTGTGTTACTCCACATTTCTTAGGTTTGTTTGGGGGGAGAAAGCCTACAGCAAACCTTGTTTGCAGCTGTCGACACACACACCATAATGTCCCCCACTTGGTTTGCCTGAATTTGGCAAGTGAGTCATAATCATAGGTGTGGCTGATTTTCTCTGTATAACTGGGAGTCATAATAATTGTGGTTTGGTGTTTTGCAATAAATTCATTGGCTGCTCAATTGGATGTTTGGAAAAACACCTGATCTTTAATCCTGTGGGAATATTCAGTCCTTCTGACACACTGACATTAGATAATATTCAAGTAGCTTCCTGAGAAACAACAACTATGGCCGCCAGAGGGCTTTGCCATTTGGTTGTAATCAAGATGTTTTGGACAACACACAGTGAAACAGCAAACTGTCATTTGAACACCTGTTTTTCATAAACAAATAAGATGCTACTATAGTATGTCAATCAGTGAGCTTAAGTGGTGCTGGTAAATAGATTGTGCTACCTTTGGACCAAGCCAGGCTATCTGTTTCAAAAGATCCAAGATGGCGCCGCACGAGTGGCAGCCTGTTACAGCTGCTCCGACTTTCTTCCCACTGCTTTCACATGCTAGTGCTGTAATTCCCAAATTTCTCCAGCTGGAAATAAATGCAGTTTTATCTTATCCTATCTTATCTTAACTTATCTTTCCCCCTGTTTCTACTCTTTGTGCTAAGCTAAGCTAACTGGCTGCTGGCTGAAGCTTCATATTTGACAGGCAGTGTACCGTCATTGTCATTCTTATCTAAGCTAATGAAAGTGTCATAAACATCCGGTTCCACCCTTCTGACTTTAGACGTTTAACTCTCACTATTAGTTCATTTTTTAAAACTTCTCATATTCTGTGACTTTTTTTTACCTGATATTTTTGCTCCTTTATGTTACTTCTAATTTCAATCCACCGAAAAATATCTTTTGTTGTCCTGTTTGTTTGACATTTTGTGCTTAACAGTTTTACGGTCAACTGCCAGTTTATTAGGGACACCTAGCTAACCCCATTTACATTAGTGAGGGTATATAGAATATATTTTTTTATGATTTATAGCAGGTCTCATGTATTAGACTGCATATGTTTCAGCTAGGTGTACCTAATAAACTGGTAACTGTGTGTATAGTGAGGTCCATATTGGTAAATGTATCACATATAACCGTCGGTGTGAATTTCTCCTTTCACATGTGACTTCTGACATTTTCCGCGTGAAATATGTGAAAATCACGTGCACGTATCATGATGCACAACGCAGCACTTGAACCCAGTGACTTGGACAGAAAACAGAGCTAGGTCAGTGTGTTTGTGGGTCTACGACAGGGCCTTCATTCACCAGGATACAATAGTGCCAGCTAGTACAGTCTCCCCACTGTCCCGTCTGGTGGCCAAGCAGCAGAATGCAGAGCGACCTACAGTATGGCTCCTCTCTCTTTGGCCTTTTTTTTGGGGGCAGACACACTCGTTCACACAGAGCACAAGAGGCCACTCAGTGCTCGAGTGAGAAGCAGCATTCACTGAGGGAAAACAGTGAATTTGGGAAACCGTTCGGCGTTTGACAGGAGGGGAGAGGGCAAATGTTCAAACAAGCGCCCCACACCAACACACACACACACACACAGACACAAACAGTTGGAGCCGCACCATCCAACTCTGCTTCAGCTTCCTGTCAACGGCCACAATAGTATCTGCCTGCAAGCTGTGCAACCCAACCCTATCTTATCAACTGCAGGCTCAGACACAGCCACAATACTCTGCAGTGAGTGTGTGTGTGTGTGTGTGAGCGAGAGAGAGAGAATGTGTGTGTTGGTGTGTGTGCCCCAGGAGGCATGGGGAATGAATTCACTTCACAGGAATGCACAGCTGAGTCTGTTTTTACATCAAAACACCTACTGTATGTTTTTGATAAGTGGCTGCTACTTTCTTCTCATTTTTCTATTAACTCGTGTGTTTTGTTGACTTTGCTTCCTTGTCGTTTGGGATTCCACAGATCTCCACAATCGTACGTGTACAGTAATGATAATAATAATAATTGCAAAATAAACGTTTTATGTCAAATTCTCTTTTCTTCAGATTAAAAAGCGCTACGTATTAAACTGGGCTTACACATTTTGAATAAAGGGACAAAATATTGACATGAACATAGGGAAATCCTGTGAAGTTATCTTGCATGAACAAACATATAATCCTTTTATTTGCCATTCACGGACGAAGAACTGTGATGTTTCCTTTGTATGAGGTGAGCAGAAGCCCACAGAGGCCTCGCTGCCTGTTGCTGTGGGAGTTGGACGTGTGGGGGTGTGTTGAAAATGTGTTGAAAACAAAGATTTGCATCCATCCCGGAGTTTTACGAATCTGCCTCGTTAACGTACAGAGACGAGAAGAAGGAGAGTGGTGAAATCACAGAAATGAACCAGAGTTTCGAACAGCTTCTGCTCAGCCAGAGGCTGATAGCTAGCTTACAGCTAACATACAGAAGGTATATTGGCTGTTTGGGGTTATTAAACACAACCGGAAATCTGTACAAATGATGCAAGACGGGCATCAAAGTCATGTTTATAAGCAATTCTTGTGAAATTAGGATAAGTCATGGAATATTGAGGTCATAAAAATATATCTAGGATGGCCATTTTGTCTTCATTTCATCTATAAGATACAAGAATAACCTACATTGTTGTCTGGGGTTTGTATTTATTTACATACAGGCTCCTTTCATGCTATATATCCAGTTGAACTGTGATGAAATCTGCTTATTTTCCCTCTCCACATGCGTGCATTTCTCTGTCACTGCAGCTGTTACATTCTTACATTTCCATCTTGTCCTGGCTCCAATACTTGTTCTTTACCGCCTACAGTTCTCTGAAAATAGACAAATAACCAGTGGGGAGCCTGAGAGACACATTCAGAGCTCTGCACCTTGAGAAACAGTAAATTGCCATTTGCCAACCGCGGTACCACTGCCTAATCTCGCTTTGATTCTCCTCCTCGCTTTTCCCAAATGTTTCGGAGAGTGCACGCCTGTGGACAAGGCAGAGGATGAAGACTAGACGTGCCTGATGCAGAAATAAAAAAGCACCCTCTTCTTTTTTAAGCATTTTGTGCACAAGCCTGGAACCAACCTATCACATCGCCTACTCTGCAAGCAAGTCCCAACCTGAAAAACTACAACCAAACCTTTTCTGATTGCTTGGATCTTAATTGCTTGTTACATGAGTGCGTGCACGTTTTATGTGTGACAGAGGAGGCGGGAAATTCAGCACACAAGCTGCCCGTGGGTCAAACATTCAAACAAAGCACTGCGCTGTGCTGGAAAACGAGCAATCTTTACGTCCAGTAACAGCAGCGTTTAGGAGCTAAATAGGACGTGAGATAAACACGAACCGCCCATTTTCTCATACATGCAAGTACAAGTCAGTGTAAACATACCCTCCCTATTCTTACACAGAGCCCAAGTCTCTGTACTAACAATCTGCTTGTCTGACTTTTCACCTATCATCTAAGGACGCTCACTGCTCTCAGAAAAGCTCTCACATCGCACTCCTTAATCCTTCAAATCCTGTCTGGAAACAGGAATATTTAATTCAGTAAATACAGACATTTGCACTTAATGGTTCATTTTGTTGATCCAAAGATCTGCCCTAATCTGATGTGGCAGTCACAGTAAGCTTAACCATATTACAGTATTACATTACAACCCAAACACAATAATATATAGCATATCATAGGCAGGTTCGCGCTGGTACATGATACCCACAAATCACAGTGTAATTATATACTGTACACAGAGGGAGTGGATGGAGATACAACAGACAAGTGCAGACAGCACCAATTAAATGCTGGTTTAAGTGTGTTGTTGTCATGGTGACTAAGCTACTAGGCTACCTCTGAAATTCTGTTTCATATTAAATGCCGTTGCTTTTGTTCCTGCGCCCGTCTCTTCATCCTTAACCTCCCTCTGCGTGCGTCTGTCTCTCACTTCGTCCCTGCCTGCATCCATTCAACTGGCAGAAAGACATCAAAAAACAACAACAAAAAAAAAAAACAGTCAAAAACAGTCTCAGTTAACCAGCCTCCAACTGCCTCGTCTGCTTCACCGCCCCTCTCTTTGTACGTCTCTTCCCATTTCTCCTCCAGCCGTGCCCTCATCCATGCTACCACGTTCGACAGTTAGCAGACACTGTGGCACAAGATGCGGTGGGGGTGGAGGATTTGTGCCACGGGGGTTTACAGTCTGTCTCTCGCCACATTTCTAAAGAAAACACCATGTTTCATTGTTTACCCCGGTGTTCAGAGACACTGAGGTAAATGGTTTTATGTGATCTGTCTAATCTGAGAGAGAAAGGCTGACTGGAGGAGAAGCGTGGGAGCTTTGGAGTACTTTGATTCCAGTGACCTTCCCTTTTTATGCAGTCTGGCTCTGCAGCAAGTCTACGCAGGTAGAAAACACACAGAGACGGGCTGCCACACCAACAGGAACAAGCAAGCATCGAACGGGTTGAGGGCTTTCATTTCAATACGAAAATCAATTAGCAGACTGAAAACTTTTAAAAGTGGGCTTAAGAAATATTCTGCTTCTTAGTTTGGTCATCACTTCTATCAGTTATGACTCAATTGATGAGATCTGGCAACTCAGGAACATGGGAACAGACAATTTGGGTAATAATTTGACCTTAACCTTTTATTCCCTCCACCCAATATGTGTGGCTAACCTGGGGTTTTGTTTAAAACCTGTCTGATTGTCTGTCCAGATGTGCTGAGTCAAAAACAACTGCTTGAAGCAGTTTCTCCTCTCACCCGGATTGTCTACCTGCTTGTGTGCATTGCCGTGTTGCACTTCTTTTTAGCGAGCCAGATCAGACAGAAATGATGCCCAAAAATCCCCCAGACTTATCATGACACACTGACTTTGTCTCGTGAGTTACAAAAATGATGCAAACTTGATTTTCATTGTGATCCATGACACAAGCATACATATTCAAAATGGTTCACTATAATCTGTCATCTTAAAGACACACGGTTTGTTGTAAATGTGCGGTTCCCCTGAGAGCTCAGCGTACTGCAGCTTAAGAAAACACATGCAAATAGGCAAAACACAAGCAAATTAAGAAAACATTATCAGCACTTTGACAACAGATGCACAACATTTAGAAAGAAAATACTCAAACACACAACACAGAAATGCTTTTAGAAGTACAGACGACAAAGGCTGTTTCACTAAGAAGTGATAAGCACAAAAAAACTTGCATTTTAGCTAATTTTCCAGCCCCACTAACAGATAACTCGTCAATTCATGATTCACAAGTGTGGCAACAACAAGAGTGTCCCAGCTGTGTTCGTCACTTTTTTGTGTCCCCTGGAACCAGTTTTGGCCGTCGTCTCCGCTACTTGCGGCATTTCTGTGTTAGGTGGTGTTTTCATGTGCTGCAGCGTGTTGAGCTCTAAGGGCCACCGTACAAATGGGCTAAAACATGCAAACCCCCGGTACGGTCCTTTAATTTGCAAAGTTTATGCGAGGCTTGAAATTTTATGACCATATGGAGGCAGGGAGATGTAGATAGAGGAAGATGAGTAAGACAGAGCGAGAATGCGCAGCTCCCTGGAGCGACAAAGCACGCAGACAAACCTCCATATGGGTAGGCCTAGTTAGACGTGTGGGAAGGAGGTATGAGTTGACTTCGGCGCTGAGGCTCAGGAAAGGCCTGATGACTCAGGTAGGCTGGGGGCAAGTTGCTTCAGAGAACGACAGAAAGCATGAGATGTAGACAAGTATAGGCAGGCAGGTATAAAGCAAATACGCCAGAGAGGAGGAGGAGGGGGAGGAGGAGGAGGAAGACAGCGAGGGAAGCAGAGAGACTGACAGATGAACACAAGACGGGCCTGTTGGGTATCACTGTTATACAACAACAGACGTGAAGGTGCAGACTAATTACACTGCACAATACAAGTACATGATACTGGGGTTGTGCTAATTGTGTGACGCATGTGTGTGTGTGTGTGTGTGTGTGTGTGTACTGGTGTCTGCTGCCTTTGCATGTGGGATTTATCTTTGCCCAGCAGGCAGTGTTGTACCATATGGTCCACAGATAGACATTCCTAAAACAACACACACACACACATTCAGACACAAAGACACATAATCTTACACATGAACGCAGACATGTGCACACGACCAAAAAAAAAAAAGACCAAGGAAAAAAAAGTGACGGAGAGGACGAAGAGGAAAAGAGAGACAGCGAGTCATTGGTGAGCAAGAGAGAGAGCCATCTGGCCATCCTGGATTGCAGAGATCCACAGATCACAAACCAAATAATAATTACACAACGAGCTAACGCGTTGCCGTGGCGAGAGATGAATTTGAAATATTTGCTTAGAATTCTGCAAAACATTAGAGCTGGAATAAAATCAGACATGCAGCTGGAGGAGGGGGTGGGAGGGAAGAAATGAAACAGCCCCTCAGACTTTTTGTGATTCTCACAAAGTTTGAAGCGGCCGAAAAGATGACAGGATGCCCCTCGAAACAGCAGGCCCTCCGAGGGGGGCTGGCTGGAGGTCCGCTAAGCCCCTGAGAGCCCATATGGTCTGGAGGCTTACACACCCTGGGACGACATGAGAAGGCAAGCCCGCAGGCTGGAGCCACGCACAGGAAGAAGGAAGAGGGACGGGGCGGGGTGGGGTGTGTGTGGGGGGGACTGGAGGCATGTTATGAGCTTTCAGGGATGTGTGCTCATGTGTGACACACTCTCGGAAAGGCGTAACTCGCGTGAGCCTGTGTGTGTGTGTGTGTGTGTGTGTGTGTGTGTTCGGATAGTCGCTCGCGTGGCTTCAAGGCTACGGGTTTGTGTGAGGAAACCGACTCTGCAGGATATGTGACATGCTGGAATTTATGTGCGTGTGTCGGGGTAAATAAATAAAGAGCAGTAATGACTCTGTGTCATATGATCCGCCCGCACGGTGACACTAATGGCATTAGCCAGAATGAGAGACCCGCGGTGTGGCCTCCTCTCGTCCATCATATCCCTGTGTACCCCCCCCCTCCTCTCCCTCTGTTTCCTCACGCCCGTCTCCTCCAGCTTGTCTCCGACACTTTTCCCCCTCTTGCATTCGTTTGTTCCATCTCGCTCATTGATTTGCTCGAGATCGCTGTGGACAGACGTGCAGCGACGATTAGGCCGACGCACCTCCCTAATTGGATGGCGCCTCATTACAGCTGGCAAGTCACACACTCAGTGATAAACATCCCAGATATCAGTCAGTATTATCATGATTGGAGTCAACTGGCAGCTCCAGACTGAAAGAGGATCAAGAGAGGCAATTAAGATTTTGAAGGTGAGGTGTATTTGTTCGAGTAATTATCCTGAGAAGTCGCGGGGCTTTGTCGTTTTTGATATGTCTGTGTCTTGGTCACACAGAAGTTCGTTAACACGTGGAAAACACGCTTTGAAAGCAAACTGGATTATGGATTTGCTTGGTGTTTTATGGAGCCCTATTAAACCAATACAGAGCACAAATTAAAGGAAAAGCTTGATGTTTAGTCAGCAGCTTGTTAGCATAGCTTAGCACTGAGGCTGGAAACTGAGGGAGAGAGCGAGCTTGGCTCTGTCCAAAGGTAACAAACGAAAGCTCATCAATCAACACATTATATTTTGCTTGTGTAAAAATGATCATTTGCAGTTCTTCTGGTTCTAACGGTGACTACCGTCATGTGCACGGCCATGAAATAGTCCACCTTTGGACAGAGCAAAGCTGTTTCCAGTCTTATTGCTAAGCTAATCGCTGGCTGGATGTAACTTTGTTTTTACTGCATGGTCATGAGAATGGGTTTGATCTTGGCAAAAAAGCTAAAATATGGTGTTGAACTGTTTTGAAATGGGAATTTAGCAAGCAAAAAAAAAAAAAAAAAAAAACCCTGAAGGTGCAAGACATAAACAATAACTCTTGCAGGAAGCAGCTAGTCGATAACACAATGACTTTTCAAAACCTGGACAGATGGTCCGACAAAAGCTAATAAAGCAAATGAAGAAAAATGTGAGTGACGGAGAGGTGAGTGAAGATAGGTTTAGGTCTGCCCCGGGGGAGGGAGGAAGAGGAGAGTGAAGGGAAAAGGAAAAGAGCAGCACAAGGGCCGACACTGAGTCACACAGCAGGGCAGGAAGTCTTAGATGGAGACACCCTTCCTTCCTGTCAGCGCACTGATCACTGGACACCATTCAGTCCCACATCACATGACACATGTGACAAGTATTACGGCGGATAGTGGCGTGCGTTGTACTTTGAGCAGTTCATATGGAGGTGTAGTCGCGGCAATGTGTTGCCCAGCATACTCTAGCAAACCTGCATCGATTCCAAGACTCTGGCTCCACGTGAAGCCAGTCAGGGTGCAATCTTCTCAGGGAACAGTGGGGTTTTTTCTCCCTTCTGCTTTTGATTTCAGTGCTTGTGATGATAAAAAATTGATCTCCAGGGGGGTATATATTCTATCTATCCTCGTGGAGTTTTCTTTTGGTAAAACCCCACAGGCAGCAGGATTAGGACACACTGAAATCTCAGCAGCCAGACAGTGAATTTGAGCACACCCATTGATCAGAAAATTACTTTGCAACCAAACACACGGTGCCAAAGGCAGAATGGAGCGGCGAGCTACGGATTTATGCGTGGCTCCCATCTGTTAGCATGCTTTTCAGTTATCGTATTGCGCCTGTAGCTCAGCTAGACATTTGCATATGAGCACAAATCGACTGCAGATATCATTTTGACACCTTTAGAAAAAAAAAGCGAGCAGGACTGGATGTAATTTTCACAGGCAGGCACTCGCTAAGTTAGATCACACCACTTAGAGTGTGATCTGTAGTACTGGAGGAAAATGGCAAGCAGCTACAGTAGCTACACACACACACGCCTACCATCGCTCCACCTATTGCACCCAATCTGACTCGAGATTTTGTCACCGGGGGACTTGAACTGACTTTGAGAGTTATACCACGTCCACGTCATATCGTTCAGACTGTTATTCATGCACACAAGTGGGAAAATCATGTCAGCCCCTGAATTTACAACACAATATTGTTTGTTTCTGGTTTCAGTTGTTGGCTACAAATATATGACACAACAACACAAGATAATCTAACGTGGAAGGTCTCTTATGGCACCTGTGGTGATAAGCGGTAAATGCAGGTGTGTTTTTGGACCTCAGGCGTGTATGCGTTTTCCATCAGCACTGCTGGGTGATAGAAAACGCGTCACTGACTTTGTGCCACTTGTCATTTGAATGTCACCACCGATGCCCAGGTCAGGCAAATGCATGAATGATTTCATCAGTGGACCATTCGCTCAATCATTACGCTACCTCATTCGGCTATAGGTGGTGACTTAACAGATATCTATCTAAATGAAAATCTTCAACATTATTACTCGTGTGACTAAAAGGCTAGCAGCGGAGGGAACCATCATGGAATATGTTGTGAGTAAGCACCTTACAGATATCCTGCTGACGCTATGCATGCAAAAGGCAGGGATAGCAAGTATTTTTAAAAAGTGCAGATGTTTGATGAGAGAAACACATTTACCACACTTGATAGGCCTCAAGTATCTGAATGTGTTGTGTAGAGAAATGTTGAATAATTAACAAAACAGCTGTTTGTTTACAAGAAATCTCTGCAGGCCACCTTAACAATGCAACACGTTCTACAAGCACTAGCATCGAAACTGTGACTTGCAATTCAAATGTTCAGGAGTCTAGAGTATGTACTTTAGCCCTGCAGAACAACAGTGCTGGTAATCATCGTGCAGCAGGCTTCAGAGCGCAGTGATGTGGGTCAGTAGGCTGGAGATTCCCAGTGTCACAGGAGACTTCCTCTTCCACAGCTCCACACAGGATATGAGCAATTTCCTCAGAGCCCAGTCCCTCCAAAATTCCCAGAAATCATTTCAATGCAGAGGGTCACATCTAGGCCATCCGCTACATCTTTTAGATAACACATAATGCCAGCTTCATGTATGACCGTGTTCTGGCGCGTGAGGGCGGCGAGAAAGTGCGCAGGCAGGTGCGAGTGCACATGCACACGCTGCACCGTGTCAGCACAAAAATATCACAGCGGTTTGAGCGAAAACGAAAGAGACTCGTGTGTGAGTCATGCTGTAATAACCTGGTGTTACGTGTTAACATTGATTTGGCTGCAGAGGTATGAATGCTCGGGTCTGATGCTGCACTGTCACGCTCACTTCCTGTTGCAGTGAGCGTTGCTGTGTGAGACAGATACTCTGACTCCGGGTGGGGCTTCTGTGTCATTTTACAAGGTAAACTCAGCAAACACTCAGCTGGGCCACACACTGATTTGGCCACGCACACTTCCTGTCAGGACCGTATTTGGACAGTCTTTCCGCGAGGTAAATAAACCCGTTCTGACACCTTGGCTATTTGCTGCTGTGTTCGTGTAGAAAATAATAAAACCAGCATAAAAAAGGATATAAAAACAATCCATAAATCACATTTTTACACTTTTTTTCTTTAAATCTTGCAAATTTGCAGACTTTCCCAGAGATGGTTTTAACTTTCAAGGGCAAAGTTTATCTGGGTATTACATGGACTGACTGCTTGGAATGTGTTCCAAAGCAGAAACCCTTGAGAATAGAAAATAGGCCACAGATTCTAAAGAAAAAGTATGACGTTATACATTTCCTTGAAATGTAAGGCTGGTTATTGTTTGGTGGATTAGCAGGCAAAATCCTTGGAAATTTAAATGCGATTCATTTAAAGATCAGTTAAATATTCTATGAAAATCTGATCATTCAATTCATTCTGTGGACGAGCTCGTTTGCCGTTTTTGGTAATGTGATGTCATCAGAAAGTTATGAACATGTGTTGAGTTGAAGATGTGCGAGACATCCTCACCAATCGTCCCTAGCAAATAGATAAAGATGGCAAACACGTACATCCTCAGCGCTCACACATACACATACTTCTCTATATATGAAGACTTCAGCTCGTCTTTTTGTAGTTTCTCTCTCCCACAAGGTTCTTTTTCTGCCCCCTGGTTGCTCAGGTTATAAAAGAGATGTTGCGCAACCCTGCCTCAGGAGATGTGTTTGATGATGAATCTGGACTCATAACTGGGGGGAGGACGGAGGCAGACATATAGAGACAGAAGAGGAGTAAACAGCTAAATAAACCCACCCTGACGCTAACATGGCAGCAATCTGAAAAGCCTCTTCAGTTCTCGCTCTACCAGGGAAAACTCGCGGCCTGAACTGAAAAGCCACAGAGTGACACATTCCTAGAAAGGCATAACAAACCGAATCGGGAGAAGGAGGTGGCAGGAGTCACAGAATGTAGTGTGATGATGAGAGCAGTCAGAAACTCAGCAGAGGAGGTGGGGGGGGGGATAGAAAGATGATGGAATGAGAAAAAGAAATGGGATTGCAAATGGGGGAGGAAGGTCACGGATGTCACGGCATGTTAGTCAGAATGCTGACGTTGCCGTGGTGACAGGAGGGTAACGCCAGAGTGGTGGGTGGTAGTCACATGACCCGGCGTCAGGCCCTGGAGGAGGATGCCACAAACCCTCTTGTGACCACAGCTCTAACCAGATGGGGGGATGGAAAGGAAAGGAGGGCAGGAAGATGAGGCCAACTGCAAGTTACATGCGTGCTAAAAAGTTCAACAAGAGTCTGTGTGATAAAGGCTTAGTGCGGAGAAGCAGAATAATGTAGTGAGTGTGACTGTCGTGTCCGTAGCACAACATTAAATCTCACCGGAGCCTGTTTCACCAGATCCTCATTACTTGCTTGCACCACAGAAACTGGTTTTAGAGGTTAGCTGTTAAAGGTATTTCAGTGTCAGTGCCTGGCAGGTGTAACTGTTGTTAAGATAGCTTGCAAATATGCAGTAGGACCTGTTTCTATTGAAGCATAACATCGAACCTCACACTTGATCAAAATGCTGATGTAAACTGGAGATATTTTAAACTAAGTAAGGCTAATAACATTAGACTAAATCATGTCAGGTAGGTTAGTTTAATTGGGTAGTTACTACAACCCTGATTCCACAGAAGTTGGGGTGCTGTGTAAAGCATGAATACAACAGAATGTGATAATTTGCTATTCCTTTTTGACATATAATCAGTTGAAAACAGTACAAAGACAATATATATTTAATATTTAGCCTCATCAGCTTGATTGATTTTTGTATATATATGCTGGTTCTGAATATTATATCAGCAACAAGTTGAGACAGGAGCAACAAAAGACTGGGGACTGGGGAAAACACCAGTTTGGATCATTCCACAGGTAAACAGGTTAATTGGTAACAGGTGGTAGTATCATGATTGGGTATGAAAGGGGCATCCTGAAGAAGGCTCAGGATATTACCACATGCAAATTATATTATCCTGTTTTATTAACGTTTTACAGTGTCTCAACTTTTGGGAATCAGGGTCATAAAAGAAGTTGGCTCAGTCCCAAATTCATACTGATGCCTCTACATAAGCAAACAAGACCATCAGAGGATTGACTATTCCTAGTTATTCTTAGTACCTGTCACCGGGTCCAGTTCCCTGCAAAATCAGATTTTTGACAGGCAGACCTGAAGAGCTTATGTTTACATTTTCCCAGATAAAAAGATTCTAGTTTTGACCTGATGTTTTGTGGTTATGGCTAATACGGGTGCAGGACCCGCAAAAGAAAAAAAGGATTGACCGTAAATTCCTCCTAGACAGGAATCTTATGTGGGGAACGTTAACGATTTCAGCCTTCCAAACAAAATTACTATTAGCGAGCAACTGGATCTGTTAGTTTTAGACTTAGATGTGATAAAGGTGTAAGAGCCATGCTAAAAACAACGTTCAAGTTCTTTACATGAGGCGGTGGAAACACTACCGCTTTTGTCCACAGGGTCCGCCAAAATCAACAAGAATTAAAGTTCCATGTCATTGCGCTAAGCTTTAAACATGCGACCCAATTTACTAAAGCACTTGTTTGAAATAAGATACCCGCTTTGAAGAATTTACGACTTAAGGACACAAATTACGTAATGGATTTACAAATAGCTGGCACGACCCGATCCAGATCCAGAACTGTTGTTTCGTTGCTAATTGTGCCCTTGTGGCGGGGGGTGGCAGTGGTTAGGGGGTGTGGGTGTTATTATATCACAAAACATCTCCCAGGGCATTATCAAAACCAATAGTTTAAAGCTTCTGACTCTGCTGCGGTTTCACCCAAACCTTCCAAAAAAATCACGCAAATAGCACGGTCAAGCTCAAATGATGTCGTTTTCCCTTCTCTGAACGTGACCTAATGCATGACTTCTGAGCATCTGATGTGGGCCTATGATCAAATGTGACACAAACAGACTACAAGGAGGCATTCAGGGCCATTCACTTCTCAGTAAGTCCTGCAGCGGAGAAGCCAGTCATTCAAGTGAGAAACCACACCCTAACCTCAGGAGCTACATCTGAAGCCTGCCGTACAGCAACAGACTCACTCGGGCTAAAGGTCACACCATGCTGTAAGAGATTATTGAAGATCTTAATTCCCCATAAGTTAGAAAATTTATCCAGGCAGCTCATACCAATTATATGTCATACCTACAAATTGCAGTGTGCCATACTCCACAGGTTTAATGACCTGATTTCCCCCCCCCCCCATCATAATTAAAACACTGATTGTAACTGAGCTCAATTACAAATCAGGTCCTTAAGCATTACTTGTCCTCACTGACACCAGTGAACAAAAGCTATTAATCCACACAGGGGACGCGGCGAGTAACTAGTCCTGTCTGACTGGCTCATTTGGCCTAGTTTCCTTTTTGAGTTCGAGCTCTGGTGCAAACCAAGGCAACTGTGCTATGATTATCTAAAGATGGTATAAAGAGCAGTTTGACTGTGTGCCCATTGGGATCCATCTTGTGACACAGTGGGGCGGTGTCTGGAGGCCTGGTCATACAAACCATGCACTCTCTCTTTTATCCTTTATCTCAGCTGCTTTATCGCTCTCTCTTTGTGTTTGTTGTAGCTTGTTGGTGATATTCCTCTCGTGGCCTCAGTTGTGAGCAGGAAGGAAAGGAAACAACAAGGACAAATGATTTCTAATCAGAAAGGGCAGCTGCACGGCGAGAGCCCTGAAATGAACCATAAAGAGCACATAAATAGCGCTCTTGTCATATCCAAACTTTCTCCCCCTGTTCCACCCCTCTTTCAGTTCAGGCTAAAGACATGTCCAGACATTACAGTCGAAGGAATGACAGGAATGAGAGGAATTCCGGGGCATTCCCATCTCGGCTCAGTCAGCTCTGAGTGAGAAGGCCACTCCCTGATTTACAGAGAGAGCTCAATGAAGAGACTACTGGATGATCAGTCACGACTCTACTTACTCTGAACTGGACCTTGTTACGTTTCTCAGTCCAGCAGACGTACAGAATGAGAAATATTGAGTTTACACTATCAGGCCCACAAACAGACACAGCTGCGCTCCAAAACTACTGCTGTCTCCGGCTAAAGCCGCATCTCTGAAGATCTCCCTCAATCTGCTGCCAATGCCCAGATATCACAGGTCAAAGATCAGTCTGGTCAAACAATGTGATACAGTCGCACAGATTGAGTAACAACTGGGTCATAAGGAAGCTGACATGCTCTGCTGCTTGCGTCTGGACAAAGTCTTGGCGTTGGAATGCTGCAGGAATCTAAACTGCAGTGGGCTTAAATGTGCACAACGTAGGTTAACTGCAGCGCGTGTGTGTTCGCGTGTGAGCGAAAGAGAGAAAAAGCAAAGCTCATTCAGCCGACAGGGCGACGACAAACAAGGAGCAAAATGGTCATTCCTGTGTTGTTATGGTAATGCTCAATTCAGAAAGGAACGACGGTGACACGCTGTGAAATTAACAACGCGGCTGCAACTAAACAAAAGTACAGTCAAATGTGGGTTTTCTTTTTTTTTTTTGAGTTATTAGAGCAAGAAAGGCTAACCGAGTCACATGGATTTCAGAGAGCATACTGCCTTCGACAGATACAGTCCATAACGGGCACATCTGCCAAGAAAAAAAAAGGCAAAAACCACACTCTTGAACACAACAGAGTCTCAAAAATAGCGTGATGACGCTGGGAGAGAAAGAGAAGTCTGTAATTCAGCAAGGAGTCTATATAGTGATTAAGTCCCATGTAAAAAAATGCAAACACACACACCACCCACTCTCACTGGCTCTGTCGCAACACTTCCTGTCAAAGCTGCACAAAAAAAAACCACCACAGATCTTGCATCTGTGCAGCAAACAACACACCCTTATCTTAATCACTGACGAATCAATACTGAGTTTACCGCGACCGATGAAGGAAAGTTGTTTATCTGAGGGTGTAAAATCTGCCTCTACAGTTCTTCTTAACGCAGCAGAAATTAGCTTTAAAGGTATAACCACACTTCACGTCACAAGCACAGAAAATATACGTTTGTGGCGACTGCGAGAAAGACGATCAAACAGACCGACACCCTCCTCTCTTACAGTCACCATTCCAGCAGTGACTGAACTCCCATAGGTCATGAGGCCACCCTGAGCAGCCATACCACATCCCAACCCCCCTTAACCATGGCAACCACATCACATGACCATCTCCCATGACCAGCAACCACTGACAAGCCGGGCCGTCTGTAAACCTGAACACCACCGGCTTCCTGCTGGCTGCAACTGAAACCAACACATTTAAAAATAGCCTAATTAAATCCCATAAAGAAAAACAACAACATTGCAATTCAAGTATGCAAAAACGTGGCTGCAACATACTGAAACTTATTAAACTCGTGACCACACAAAGCCAATATTGCTGAGTTGTGCAAAAAAGGAAAAGGAAAAAAAAAAGACAGGAAGTGAGAATTTCACCTTCTCGGTCCTTAGAAAGATAGAAAAAAGAAACAGGAACTCGACTGGCCCCTTTCTCTCCAAAGGGCAAATTCTTCTGCTATCAGATGTTTATACCACAGCAAGAGACCGAAGCTGCGCAGCAGTCGAGGATGGGGGGTGTACATTTACAGTATCTGGGGCATAACCGTAATAACGCTCCCTCTCATCCACCACCGGTTCAACTATATCATTTCGAGGCAGAGTTCAGCTTCAGCGCTGCTCGTGTCTAATCACACAATCTGTAGCAAGGCCTTGGAGGAAACGTGCTATTAGCCTCGACTTTGTATAGACAGCGCAGCTGTGGACTCGCCACGGCTTGAGGTGGACATCAGGAAGATGTGAAAACTGGCATAGACAGTCACACAAAGCACTTCTGCGCGGGACACACCGGGAAGCTGTCTGTTGGACCACATAGCCAAGCACCGGCGTACACCTCTGTTCAATCACACCTGTTGGATGCAATACTCACACTGAATTGCCCCCTTGCACAACCCTGCACCGGGACCTCCCCATGCCCCACAGTCACATGGTGCAGGCAAAGCCAAAGAATACACATGATACCACTGCTTACACTAGCTAACAGGCGCAGATACCCAGGCCTACACAGTCCCACATAGCGGTCTGAGCCTGTGCAGGGTAGAGACACACACGCTCATAAGACACGTACAGTACATACCATAACACAACACGTATCCTGTGCAGCTTGAAGTGCAGCACATATCTGCCCTCAGAAAGACTGGACTCTATGTGGAGCTTGTCTTATGTTTGTTTACTCTCTCCCCCCGAAGCCATACTGCGGTCCACCAGCCAGTCAGGGATAGGTAATCCCTGTAGGTAAACAGAGGCAGAGCAGGGCTTGCTCAGTCATACCAGCCTCTCCACATCACACCACTACACCCACGCACACAGTGCACACAGGCTGAAGCTCTGGGCTGAAACACTACTACACCCACAAAGAGACATTTCTCTGGAGCCGCATAGCCTGGCCCTGTCTATTACTGCACGGGAGGATGATGGAGTAGATAGCCGTGCTTTCATCTTGATCACATGTTGGTGGTGAAGACAGATACGGTTTATCAACGTGGCAGGAATGACAAATCTCATCAGGCACTTTACAGTTATCTTTACACAAATTCCTGCTGTTCAGAGACGGCGCATGCATTCTAATAGCCTGTAAATAACCGTGTCGTGTAAACACCCTCACACACCGACAGAGGTGAGCACGCATCTCGTTTTCAAACCGATCGTGCCGTGCGTGCACCTTGGTCTGCTTTCTTTCAGTTTTTGATTTTGCACATGCATCATCATCAGTGGTCTCAGCAATAACCGTGCGGAATGTTTCGTGTTTGAGAAAATAAAAGCATGGTTAGGCAGCAGTAGCAAAATAAAAGTGGGTTTTTGGGGCAACAGCAAAGCAGCTTTCACATTACAATAATAATAATAATAATAATAATGAAATAAAGCTTCCATTAAGCTGCCCAGTGAATCTTTTAACATAAAACTCAACAAGCACCTTGCAACTGTCTACTTCCTGTTAGCCTGGGGGCTATCCTCAACTGTCAAACACCTCATGTGCATCTGGGTTGTCGGGGAGACAAGCTACTGCCAATTAAGCACACGACTGAACATTTACTTTTTGAACTACCGTATAACTGCAATGTTTGTAGTGATCCAGATACTTGTGTGTAGTCATACATACTAAGCTGGTGTTTAAGCAATGATAAATTCGTACAAACCGCTCATGACAACTTCATTTAGTCTCTGCAACCTGGCGATTAGCCATTGTGGCAAAACGCTGAGAGTCGATGTCGACAAAGAGGAAACACAGCCTGGTTTCTTTTTTTAAAAAATGCCATTTGTATTAAAAGTCTTGTTTTTTTTTTTTTTTTGCTTTTTTTTTTTTTTAAACAGACAGCCCATTGTTAAAAGGCCGATCTGTAATTAAACTTACAATCAGGTTAGATTTGTCAACGGTACATCGTCACATTTCCTGTTAAAAACAACAAAATAAACAGAACAAACAAAATTTGTTTTAAGTGGCCTGGAAGGTAAGCGTTTGGTGTTCTCGTCACGTCTCAGGGATTCCAGTACCTGTGCATTTCATGATATAGGTTTGGCCAGACTAAGCAGACATTGCAAAATGAACATCTTAGACTGCAAAAAGGCCAACGTAAATATACAGAAAACCGCCATTCCATTAACAAAAAGCCTAGTGTAGTTTTTTTTTTTTCAGCCTCCACCCCTACGAGATTATCCAGAAGAACAGTTCGCTAAATTGTGGATTGCCATGTTGAAGGGTTCTTTTGGTGATACATGTAGGTTGGCACTAAATCTGAACAGCTGATTTGTTTTGGAAAGGCACTCGACACAAGGGCGATGAGGTCACCGTCCCCATGTCACTTCAGTTAAGGTCCTCTCGCACACTGAAGAGGAGATGAAGGGGAAAAAAAAGTGGCACTCGTCAGGTTTACTCCACCGGCAGAAAAGTGGTGTCAATTTTTTGACTTTGGGAAAAAAAAGAAAGAAAGGAAGGATTTGGAGTGTTGTGGAGCTGTGCTCCACAAGGGGTTAGGCAGAGACATCACCCAACTCTTAACCCTCCCCAGACTGTGCAGTTATTTAACAAAATATACTCTCTCTGTCTTCTTCTTATACAGAAATATCCATTTATGAGTGTCTCTAAGTGTTGCCCTCCATATCTTTTCCATTGGGGTTTAGTTCCAGTTGTGAGTACAGTTGGAACTGGTGAGGGGGAGGTGCTGCTGCAACTCTGGATCCGACACTGTGTTGACATCAATGGTGGACACTGATCATGCAGCAAAGATACTCCAACCCAGCAGAATTCCTGAAGAGTGGACCCCTCCCTCTGTCTCTGTTGCTCCCCTCCTCCTCCTCCTCTCGTCCCCCTGCAGCATTCCTCCCTGTATTTTCCTCCAAGGCCAGGGTGAGACACGAAGAAGAGCTCAACAGTACACACTTGCTGCAACACACTGCCACAAACAAGAGATAAAAAAAAATGAGTCATGGATGAAGCACAGCAGAAGATAAGGAAAAACACAGCGCTTTTGAGGCTCGTCTTGAGCTCGGCTCAACAAAAACCGACTTGCACGATCCCTGAATGTAGGCCATGCAAGTACATGGGAATCTCACGACTCCCGTTAACCTCATTCTGGAAAACACCATCTGAGCGGCTGTTTAATAACCCGGGACCGTAGGTGTACACATTCAAACTCTTAACTTTGTAAATCTCATTAAGTCAGTCATGGCCTGCCCCTCCAGTTCTGCCAATGAGTCAGACACTTCCCCTGCCTCCTCAGCAAAACAATAGACTGCAAGTGTCCTGGTGTAAAAACTAACACTGAGCTCATGTGAACAAGAACAATCAGGACAAACTTTAATATGAAGCCATGCTGGACAAACACACAAATGTGTTCTGCTGTTCACTACTCTGCACTTAATGTGGGCATGTGCAAAGAAAGGATTCATGTGTTTGATGAGGGCTGGTTATACAGGATCTCTAATGTCAGCTGTGCACTTTCAGTGTACGGTGCCTTAACTTACCATTGCAAACTTAAAACCGAGCAAAGAATAAAACTTTATGGTTGTCCTTTTTCTTAAAGAATGACACAAGACGAACAGCACTGGTCGTCGCCATTTGGTGTTGAGGCATAGTTCATCTGTCGGACTATCTCTGCAAACAGTTCGTCCACCGAGGTTTTATTTTTGGCTGAAGTTTCCATGAACGGGCAGTTCCAGTCGTCCGCCAGTGCCTTCCCCTCACCGGACGAGACCTCCCTTTCCCCCTCCAGGTCCACTTTGTTTCCAACCAGAATCATCGGCACTCTCTCGTACCTTTTCACCCGAATGATCTGATCCCTCATCGGTTTGATATCCTGGAAGCTCTGCTGGTTCACCAGGCTGTAGACCAGGATGAATCCCTGCCCGTTCTTGATGTACAGGTCTCGCATGGAGGCGAACTGCTCGGTCCCCGCCGTGTCCAGGATCTCCAGGACAGACGGAGAGGAGTCCACCTCGATCTCCTTCCTGTAGAAATCCTCTATCGTGGGGTCGTATTTCTCTATGAAGGATCCTGTCACGAACTGGACGGTTAATGCGGATTTACCGACCCCTCCGGACCCGAGAACCACTACTTTGTACTCTCTCATGGTTCCCAAAACAGCCGACACTCCTGCTTCCTCTCCGCTGTGAGCCCGCTAGCCGCCCTGCTGGGTTTCAAACCGCTCACCGTTGCGCCTCCGCCAGCAGTTTTGTACGGGCTCCGGTCGTTGGATACGGGGCGTGGCCGTCAGTTATCGCCGTTCAGGAGGTAAATAAGGTTGTTTTGGACCCACGCTCAGCATTTGTATTGTGGCATGCTGAGTTCCCGACGACCGCCCAGCCGGTTCTTGAGCAAGCTTCCCCCGTTTTCGTTCAAGTAGCCACCGTTCTCTCTTTGGCACAGTCAAGTCAACCGTTACGGAAGCCTGCCACTTCCTGTATGAGCTTTCAAAATAAAACCATAACGGTCTAATGTGTCCTTCAAAAGTCAATCTAGTTACTGTTTCACTGCTTGCTAAATAAAAAAAACACATACCAGTTTAATAAAACAGCTGTTTATTGCGTATTATTGTCGCTACATGTTTATTTTAATATTGTCAACGAACACTACTGAAAGCGATTGTTTGATTTCCGGTACAGTCTTTGCTAACTCTAGCTAACTTGACGCCGCGAGCTGTTTGCGCTTCCTGCCCACACTCAGCACGCAGTCTGCGTCTCACGTCACTCAAATACTCTCCAGCGCTCAGTTAAAGGTGCAGTGCGGCTGCTACCCTCAGCACCCACGCAGACCTGCCACACCTTAGTTTCGACAACACTGATCCTTGGGCTTACGACTGCTTGACTCATTCTCACACAACTTACCGGAAATCCCTATCTTCTGCAATTTCTGCACTCAACTTATTGCTTAACCCCCAACAGCACCGTGGGTCATAAATACTTGACCTAAACTCTGGGTTCACCACATGACTCAGAATTTCCAAGTATGCCAAGTAGGTAAAGCTGAATTTCACAGTATAAAATTATACACAACTCATTTATTGGGTTCAGGTAATGTGGCACATCAGTTAAAGTGGGACATATATGTATTGTAATGATATGACGTGTAAAATCAATACCCAATCACCAATACTGATCTTGAATTGGTGCAATAAAGCTTCTTAAACTAAACAATCTTTTGATTGGTCTGACATTATCATTATCACTTTGTTATCATAAAGTGGTTTGATCACTCATTGAAACACACAAAAAAATCTGAAAATTAATGTGTTCATAAAAAAGCTTTTGTTTATTACTTGAACATGTTAAGCTAATGTGGGACAGCATGTTCAGGTAAAGTGGGACATCATTCCATGCTGGATTTATGCTATCAAGATGCAATATAATGAACTGTTATCAGCTTGCCTGTAAGTCACACCCCACACCTGATTCCTGTTTGGAGGTGTGTAGTGTCTGGAAAATGGTGTATTCCCATTTAATTCCAACATATTAATAAGACCTAAAATGATTCATAAAAACATCACAGGATTTAGTTAACTGATTTGTTTGTAAGTCTGCTGGAGCATCTACAAAAAGTGCCCCACCTTACCTGAATATACCCAATATTTCCAAATTTAAGGAAAAAAACAAGAGTTCAGTGGTGGATTTCCACCATTGTAGTCTAGGCTACATGCTGTTCAAAAATATTTGCAAACTTGGATGACATAACGAGTGGAGACGAAGAGGAAGTGACTCACATCAGCAGTCCCATGAAGCATAACCCCACATGTGACGCAGCACAGAGCTTTTGTTTAGCATGTTTCGACACTCCTGCGCTGAGTTCGTGTTCTAGATGCAACCCAGTATCACATTAATCTTAATTTCCTGGTTCACTGACATGCGCCATTGAGCCTCTTTTGTGAAGTCAGTCAGATCAATATCTAACCACACTCAGACCCACCAGGAAGGCAACTTTTCTGCTCTCCTGGTTGTTTCTCAAACATACAATCTGTAAGTTATCCACCACTCATGGCTTGCGGTAATCCGAGTGGAAACCACACGATAAGCTTGTAATGAAGTCAATTATTAAAGTCATCACATTTCTCTGATTGTGTGTGCACGCGAGTGTGTATAAGATCATCATTACGTCCTCTTGCAAATTGTGAAATAACCGCTGTTTCCGATCAATGCCTGTCAGCGCAGCGCAGCGATGATTAAACCACAGTCGTGACCTCATCACCTCGAGGGATGGCTGGGAAAACTCTGCTGGATCAATGGAGTTTTTAATTCATCCACAAATCACCAACAGCGATGCAGCACATACACTCAACCTGACCTGTGAATGGAGAATTAAATCTGTGAGTCAGTGTGTATCACTGTGATGTGAAGAAGTCGTCACACAGACGAAACAGATGCAAGCACATGCACATGCAAAACACCCATTCAGAGGACTCTGTCACATGCTTGGTTTAAGGTGACAGTAGGTGAAACATGTGGATTGGCCCGTCATGCGGGCTTTAAACAGTGGCCTGCAGCCGGCCCCTCCTCGAATGCCATTAAGGGAAAACAAGCCAGAGCTTATGTGGGGACAATCGGCGCTCTGCCCCATGGGGAGTGTGGCTAATGTGACCTCGAGCCTTGTGATGTATAGATTGTCACATCTGTGAGAGTGATCGCCCTGAATGTAAAGCCCGGCCGTCCTGTCGGAGAGGAGCAGAGTTTGTTTTCACACGCCACCGTTAATTAGATCGACACAGAGACACTTCATTGCCCTCCCCAGGTGAGTTCATCATCAACAAACTAACAAAGAGCTGGATAATGGTGGCGTGTGGCCTTTCACACAGTTGTCATGGTATTTAGAGCTTCTGATGGCTGGACTATAAGTAACTACTCTGAGTCACATGGACAAAGAGATAGCATTTGGTGGGACATACTGGACGCTGAATCAAAAGCTTCCTTTATGTTAGTAAAAACAGGTTTTAAGTTCTATGAAGTACCCTTTTTTTGTAAATAACACAAGACCCTCAATGGACAGATAAGGATTTTAAGAGTATCGTATGTGACAATGCTCCTAAGATTATACGTGATCATACTCTCCTTTTAACTCTGTTTTTAGTCTCCACCAACTGCTGACAGAAATATCTGGCTTTTTTGCTGCTAAATGCTGCACTTTCTTTTCCAGCCAGTCGCTAGCTTCATCTGTCTGGCGCCTGGCTGTGGGGCAGGTTGTGTAAAGTGAAGTTTTCACGAGCTTTTTCACTGAAGACAGCCTGCTGCATCTGGAAGTGACGCTGATGACAGCAGTGAGGCTGAACATTAAAGTTACAGGCCGGAAAAGCAAAACAATGAGTTAAAAGAAAACCTCTGTAGAGCTGAGGGCAGCTGCATCTAATTACCAACATGCATGTAGTCATTTGATTCATTGTTGTTGTAAGAATGTTAGTTATTGCAGCTTTACTGTTATGGTGGGGTTAAAGCAGGAAAAACAGGCTGCTCAAACACCACATTTTGCTTGGTTTGCATTGCTAAAACTTTGTTAATCCAGATCTTTCCTCGTTACGGCTCCTTATAACCTCTACCAAGGGGCCTGGGCTCATTGCCCCTCACCTAATACCACTTTCATCTCATATCATCCCCAGCATGCTCTAATTGAAATAGCCTGAAATAGCCAGAGGACGGCCCCTGTGTGATCCATCCAGCGAAAGGTGAACATCTACAACAACAGACGAAGATGTACAGCGACAGGTCTTTAATCCTCACTGCTTGTCCTGTGAGAATGACAGTAGACTAATTAAAATGTCTGTGACCACTGAGCTAATTAATGGGGGAGATAAGTCCACTCCAATGTTTTCATCCCGCAGGGACTCAGAGGCTTTTCAAACAATGAGTTTCAGGCTGTAATTTCAAAAGGGGAAAGACTAGTGGCAAAATGATATTACCTAACCTCCTGACCTTGAATTAATTACGCTATTTTCATCGTTTGTATTTCTGCTCATCCTCTGTGCCTTTTGATTTATGAATTATGGCGGGAGATGCTCATTCATCATTTCAACTGCAACAACACTCAGTGCGGCATAAATAAATGCTTTCCAAAGCCATCTTGTGATTAGACCTCACAGCTATAAAGCGTCAATTGTGGCCAGACCATCACCATTGTGTATTATAGATTAGTGTTTCCAAGTGTTACTCATTATAGATACTGAAATGAAGGCTGTGAAGTGTTGTTATGTCTAGATCGGTTCCTCTTTTTTAATCTATTCCTCTGACAAAAGTTGATCGCCACAGTTCCTCCTGTCAGTGTTACCGGAGTTGTTCAACATTTTGTATTCACGGGTCCGACCGGTGTGTTCACTGTTGTCATGTTTTTCATCTTAAGCTGAAAGATCTGTTTGATCCTGGAGAAACAGGCCCTCTTTTACAGCCAAAAACACACACTTAGCGTTATAGGAAGAACAAGAGCAAGGTGCAAATAAGCAACAATGGAGCAAAAAAAAAAAAAAAAACAGCAAAAAAGATAACAACTGTAAGAGTTTAAGTGAACCTTTTCCCTGCAGTTGTGGATTTGGATGTTTATAATCAGAGAAGAATGAAGGTTATTGCACATAATAGCTATACATTGGATTGTACAGTCTGACAGCGGAGGAACGAATGAATGACCTGTGGTAGCGCTACAATTGGAAGTACAAGAGCAATAGACGTGCAAATAAAGGTGCAAATAGGAACAAACAGAGCAATAAATTACAACTGTGAAAGTTTAAAGTGTCTTTTGTCCAGCAGTCGTGGATTTGGATGTTTGCAGTCAGAGAAGAACAGAGGTTATTGCACATAATAACTACACAGTGGAGTTGTACAGTCTGACAGCGGTGGGAATGAACGACCTGCGGTAGCGCTCCTTCCTGCACTCAGGGTGTCTCAGTTGTACACTGAAGGAGCTGCTCAGCTCCTCTGCAGTCCGTTGCCGTGGGTGAGAGTTGTTGTCCATGATGGCTGTGAGCTTGGCCAACAGCCTCCTCTCACCCACCTCCTCCACAGAGTCCAGTGGGCAGTCCAGGACAGAGCTGGCCCTCCTGACCAGCTTGTTCAGTCTCTTCCTGTCAAATTTGCATATAATCATGATTTTGAAATGATGAAATGCTTCGGAAGTCCGCTACAGGAAGTGACTCACTGTCTGTGGTCTTAAAGCCCCCAGCTGTAAAACAAATGCATGCATTTGTATACACTTTATGTCAGTGATTGGTGTTAGCAGTACCTTTCAAGCAACACTACCTGTCCCAAATCCTAAATAAGATTTCTGTTGGAGTTTTAGCACAACACCTCATTCACCTCATTCAACATGTTTGCTGTTCTGAAGGGGAAATGTGTTGATCTTAAAGTGTGGGGATAGTATTCACATTTTGAGACTGTCTCTCCTGGAGGGCATTCGTAGTGTCGCACTCGGGTGTTAACACGACAGACACACTTGTGTCAATAATGATGAAAGTGAGCAAGAGAGAGAAGTTCCACTCCTTTCTCACCTCTGCACTGCCAGTGTTGCTTCACTCATGGCGTGAAGTGGGCGTTAGATGTTTGATAATCAGTTTCTTTACTTCATTTGTGAATGATTTTGTTGGCCTACAAAAGGAATTAGTTCATGCATAGCTTATATGATACATAAAATATGAAATGAGAGTTTTAGCAAACTAAATATTTTTGGGCGTTATAGGTGACAGCTGTCCACGACCAAATAAGAACCTGTTCCTTAGATCAATCACTCACCTGGACACAAAACACAACTTGAAAGGTTTCACAGTGGGGAGTTCTGCCTCTCTTTTCTGCAGTGAGGAGTTTTGTCCAGTGGAGGGCAGCAGACCTGCATCCAACCATATGAGTGCGCTGACACTTCCTGCACGACTTCAGATGTTCACGGCTCAGGTGAGCTCCACAGGAGGCTCCACACTGAGGCGAGAGCGCTAGGAAATGTGCAATGCATGTGTCATCGTACACTGAAAATACAGAATTAAACATAGGATTTCATCTAAGAAGTAAATACTAATATGTGGTTGTACTGTGAGTTGAGTCCGAACATGCTTTATTGGATAAATGTGTGACATAGCTTGATCATTTTAAGAAGGACAAAATAAAATGCACAAAAAAAATGTTCAAACTGCATAGAGAGTGAAGACAAAAGGCTGCTGTCTTGTGTCAGACCCCATTATATTTGCCAACAAAGCCCGAGCAGTCTGGAGAGAAACTGATAGAGCCAGTGACACAGTGGCATACCACTTTTTAACCAAACTGAGTGCAGAAGGTTTTGGTTTTTTTTTTTTGAAAAAAACAGAGAGCAAGAAAATATATGATATAAGACGAGGCAGAGATCAGAAAACAGAAAGATATAGTAGTAAATAGAAACAGGGTGACAGAGTGAGAGAGAGCAGACACAGAGTCTTTCATCCAGCCAACAATGCCGGCCTTTCATATGTGGAATTTGGCCATCATTAATAATACATACAGTTCTATCAGTGCAGTACAGCTGACTGCTGGGGGTTAAAGTTTAGGGCTGACCATCACGCTCACAGAGAAGAGTCTGACATTCCCACTTCCTCGCCGAGGCCGATGGGGGAAGTTGTTAATAACGAGAAAAGCCGTGAGCGAGCGTGTTGTTTTCATGGCTTGGAGCTCGAAGGTTGCCTCGGGAGGCTGCGGCAGTTTTCTGAAGTCCTCAGGCAGATGTGAATATTCTTGTCATGACCAGATGCCATTCTGGGGGACGTGATATCCACGGTTCAGTGTTGTGGCCGAAGAGGAGCGACAGAATCCCAGCAGCTATGTAATTACTGCTGTTGCTAACACAATGGCAGCAATTCATCCATTAAAATAGGAGTGTGTGTGTGTGTGTGTGTGTGTGCACTCATCCTCCCACCCACTCCACACACTCACTCAATCTAAATAGGAATTGGAATTGGAAAGGCTCTGAGGTCCACCGGGGTTTCACGGAAGACCTCGAGCAGACACAAATAAAGTGACTGACTCCTCACCTTATAATCCACTGCTTCAGGCCATTGCAGGAAGCGCTTGGAGGACAATGTGTGTGTGTGTAATAAGAAATATTTGTGTGTTAAGGAGTGTTCACACAAGCACTTTTAGACAGTTTTCTTTGCCATTCAATATATGATGGCAGGACACAACTGAGTATCCAAATATGTTTTATTTTTCCTGTTCTTTTAGCTAAAGGAATAGATTAAAAGATCGATTTGCCTCATATCTGTGCACTAAATCTGAAACTACATGCAGGAAGCAATTGCATTTGCATTGCACAAAGAGTAAAAGCAAAATAAATGCACCTCTAAAGCTCACTAATTGCTCGTTTGTTTAATCAGTACTAATGCTGATGTGTAACATTTACAGGTGGCAGTGGAGCGGGGGGTTATGTGACGGACTATTTCTTGGCTGGGTGCAATGACTTCCTGGAGTGTTGTCATCATGAGTTTGAGGCAACCAGCTGTTTCCCCCGGTTTCCATCTTTTATGCTAAGCTAATTGTTTCCTGCTGGCATCAATTGTCTCATCTAACGCTTACAACAAGACTCCTCACGCAAACTCACCTTTTCAGGAGCTTTTAATAGCGTCACACGATCTTCATCAGCAGATGTGGGTTGCGCAGTTGTCATGGAAACAGGTCTGTTGACACGAGAGCTCAGTAGCTGTTTCGATTTTATGCACAGCTCTAGTTGTCTCATCCAAGTTGGCTTAAAAATGATGCATGATGTCGGAAACAGCAGTTTCGACAATTTAATCACAACTCTGGGTGCACTGAGCAGCGCTTTTCCACGGCTTAGCATAGAACATTACTGTTACTGCCTAAGCGAAGAATTAAATGAATGTTTCACCACCAGCTCTGTCTGAGATGACTTTTTAGTGTGTTTTCAATATAGTAAAATACACAATACAGGCGTTTTGCTGACATAAATGTTCCTGGTGTTTTATAACTGCATGAGTAGAAACTGTGAAATGTGATTTGACCCACAGTCATAAACACTAAATAACCAAGGCAAAGTGCACTTCCTGGTTTCAGCGCTGACATAATTGATCAGACCACATACAAGATTTTGCAGTCATCTGACAATGGGACAGCAGGCTTTCTGACTTGTCTTAGTAAGACAAGCACAGGTGCTTAACTTCACTTCACTTCACCCAGTAAGCCAGCACACACACCATGATCCTTAAACTGCAGCAGCTAAATGGAATTCAGCCATCATTCATTTTGTCATTTACGCCCGTGCTCTTCCTACTGTGACACGTCAAAATGTCGTCTGTGAGAAAGAGAGGCGCATGTCAGTCACAACACATGCGCTTACAGGTAGGTGAAAGGTTGGTCATGTGGTCACCACATTAAATCCCCATTCAGACCACACATTCATTCATCCTGAAGAGCTTTTGTGGATAAAAGTCAGTCTTCAGTGGACAGCAACATAGATAACCAAAACTGACTGTATTGAAAATGTGTCTGCGTTAAGTGGACATGACCTTAAACCCACAGACAGCCCATAAAACCCTGCAGTCGACCCTCTGTGACTCACAGTGCAGCCATCCAAGGCCGTCCCCAGCTGGATCAATATTCATTTGATCATTAAGCAGAGGTGTAGTGCTATTTGTTTAAGTGCCTGAGTGCACCTTTGATGTGTGCACGCCCGGGGTCAAATGTTACGTAACTGCTGCTCCTGCGGTGGAGAGTTTACATGCATTAGTCAACTATAAATGACCACATGATGAAACGTTAGTCAGACTTTATCAGTAGTTTCATCATGTTGAGAAGATTACACAGCGCTCAGCCAAAACATCTTAGCTGAGTAGCATCAGGCGACACCATGAATGTAGCAGGTTGTAATTAGCGTGGCACTGAGCAATACCCGCGAATAAACATATGTTTTTAATGATTTAATTTACTTGCTTGTGCCGAGCCAGCGAGGCCACAAGCAAATATCCATTCTGAGGAAATGTTGCAGTGCAGGCAGATGTCATGCTCGTCTATCAGGCGAGCTTTCATTCGCTGCAGGATTGTGGATGCAGAACAAGCTGGCCAAGTTTCACCGGCTGGTTTTGAAATGTGTCTTTGCAAATGCATCAAACCAGGAGAGTGATGATGAATGAAGGGATGTTTCGCTGCCTTTTCGTCTTTACTAGTCGACATTAGACAGCTATAGATTGGAGAAAACAATTTTTAGCTTCAGTGGTGATTGGATCTTGAAGCGCTTAGAAAAATGTACAGAATATGAATTTCAAACCAATTACGGGAACTGAGAGCAGGCCTGTTTCCTCACTGTGGCCGAGCGCATTAAGTTCATAGGATGTGAGATCAGCAGGCTGAAGCAACAGGTCCTCAGGCCCGCTCCAGCCAGAAAAAGAGTTCGGAGCCTCGGCCAAGACCCGCTCAGTGAACCATCCTGATGACCACTCAATCATGACCCCTGCCACTTGGCTAAGTTTAGCAGGGAATCCAGGACAAGCGGATCGGCTTACAGACGCACAGACACAAGGATACACACACACGTATCAGCCCAGAGGGGAATCCCAAACCCGGGGAACAAAAGCCACAAAAACTGTACAGCCAGTGTGGAACAAAATCATTTAGAGGCAGCAGTTAACTGTTGCCGCAGCTCTCGCTTCACTGTCAAACTTGTGTTCTGGGAGTGTTTCATTTTAAGCTGTTACGGTTGGAAAGAGTAGTTTCACAATTGTGGTATATTCCTCTTCGGTGATCCATAGCTCCTTTTAACACACATCACTTCCACTTCAGTTTACCTACATCCCCATTTCACTTCTCTGTCTGAGACAGATCATTGAGAGAGACACAACCTTGCTCTGGAGTGTGTTTATGTCCAGAGGGACAAACCCGCCCAGACAAGATATTAACAGGACACCTGAGAAAGGTACGTGTGTGTGTGTGTGTGTGTGTGTGAGAGTGTGTGTTGCCATTTTTCACCTCACCTAACCCGAACCATTAATCATTCTCAGCCATTCAGTAGCCACTCTCACACTGGCACCACTTGTGTGGGTCTTTATGGATGTCTATGTAGCCTACATCTATACACACACACACACACACACAAACACACACACACACGCGCACACACACACACACACACACTGAACTGCTGGGATTAATAGGGTGAAGCAGCCAAGCAGCACAGGATAATAGAATCTAAACAACAAGGCTGGGGTGAGGAGAGAAGAGGAGGGGAGGAATAGGAAGGGGAGGCGTCTGGAGAGAGAGCGACTAATCACTGGAGGAGGTCGGGGAAGGGGAGGCAAATTTATGCTCCAGAGGAGAGGTCACAGGTGAAATTGGTAACGCAAAGTAGGTGCTGGATGTAAAAAATACAACTTTCATTTCGTCAGGCCGTTTCTGTCTCTCTCTTTGATTAACTCTCACTCTCCGGATGTGTGCGGTGTGTCAGTGCAGCAGTTTTAGAGGCCAAACTGTTTGGTCAGCTTTTTCCTTGAGAGGAGAACGCACCCCACTGCTGATCATCTATTTCTGCTAATGGATAATGGAGGAGAGTGCGCATAGGCAGCGTGTGCATGCGTTTGTGTGCCGGATCGTTAAATATTTGTGAACGCATTTGTGCGCGTGTCAGTAGAAGTCAAAGACAGTGCAGTCGGGAGGAAGAGGAAGTGTAAGCAAATCTGATGTTAGGTGCTAAATAAAAGAAAGTTTTATAATTTTCTGTCTGACTTCATTTCTGCACCAGGAGGCTGATGACATCTTGTCTTGATTTGGATATAATGGGAGAATAACAAGGCCATCCCTTGGTATGTTTCACACTTTAAACACACACAAACCAACAGTGCAGCAGCAATAAAATAGCATAACACCTGCCTGTCACCTGACAAGGTGTATCTCTGTCTACCAAACTAGAAAAACACACCTTTTCCAGGAGGCTGAATCCTTGATAACGCAGCTTTGTCTGCGGTGGATCATTAACATTCACGTCCCAGAGCTCAGAAGGTGACAGTGTACATGTGCAGGGATCTGCAGCTGCACACACTTGCAGTATGGAGAGGGGGGGGGGCGGCGACAAAATAACGGAGGCACAGAATTAAGAAGAACTTTGAAGTGATTGACTTTGAAGTAGCTAAATCACAGTTTCAAAGGCAAAGTTAAATACCAATTAGCACCATGTGTCAGCTTTAAAAGAGAGTTGCTATCACTGCTTTTTCATGTGAATTTTCAAAGCTGCAGTTGTTAATTAGATTGTAAAGGTTTTTTTTTAAGCCCTTCATGAATATTTTGAAACTTTATCCACTTTACAATGTATAGAATATGTTTGTATTAAAGTTCTAAGAAATACCAACATTTTGACTTTTCATTTTTAACAGCAGGTGATTCAGAATGTGCTAGGAGAAATACTCAGATCTTTTACTTCAGTATAAGAAGCAATACTACAGTGTAAAAATATTCTGTTATGAGTAACCAGCCTGCATTCAAAATCTTACTCAAGTACAAAAGTATTAGCATTAAAATACAGCACTAAATTTAAAAGTAGTCATGCAGAACGGTACATGTCTGAATCATTCATATGTATAACATGACTGGATTATAATTAGCGATGCATTAATGTGTAAGTATCATAATGTTGCAGCTGTAAATGTGGGTACTAATTTCAGCTACTTTATACGATACTGTTGATTAGATTAATCCACCATTATACATAATGATTTATTAGTCGATTTCTATTTTGTATCAATAATATCAGTCCACAAAGTAACCAGAAACCACAGTTAATATAAAGTTAGTGGAGTAAAAAGTAGAATATTGGTTTCCAAACGAGTGGATTGGGCGTATAAGCACCTCAAAAACTGAACAGAATACCCATAACTATATTTTCATTAGTGGGAAATTACCTGAAAATAAGAATTTTGGCATTTTCTTTACCTAAGAGTGAGCGCTTCATATCTGCAGAGGAGGCAGATCCTTTTCCACAGAGCCGGGCATGCTGCGCTGCCATGTTTTTGCAGTGGCCCTGAATGGACAAAGCAATCACTGGCTCTAAAGAGCACCTTGTGCTTTTTTTTACACACTGCATGCTTGGAAAGGGGGGCAGTGAGGTAAGGGGTATTCCGTTGTTGTAATCTGCAAACTCACCATTACATGCCAAAAAATCTGACACACTGGTCCTTTAATGTCTTGTTTCATGTTTCAGGTATGTTTATCTGAACAGGGATCACAAAAAACATAAACCTTATATAAAACATGGAAAATGCTATTTTCCATCCACAATCCCTGGAAGGTATAATATTATTATAATAATGAAAATATTAATATTAATATCTTGACTTAGTCTATACACTTCTGGAGGCCGTTTTGCATGAGTCATTCCAGTCTGAAGAATGCCCGCCGGGGTCATGCACACAGCGACAAATGCATATGGCGCGCAATCAATTCCTAAACAACCCATGAACTCTGCTGAACAAACTCCAGTTCCATCTAAACAAAAATGAATTTTCATGGTGTGCGGATTGTGTCGAGGTTCGTCTCCTAATCCCTCACAGAAACAGAGGCTTACGTCTGTCCCGCCACACACAGCTCCGGACCTGCATGCCAGCAGACCAAACGGTGAAGAAGAGCAAACATGCGAAGGCGAAAGATGACCTTGGATGGCATATATGGTTATCTTTATTCAACATTTACATTATTCACCTGCTGTATATAGATATGCCTACACACCGCTTATTGCAGGGCTTTGCTTTCCTTTTGCTTTCATAAACAATCTTATTCCCACTCTCTGTAACCCCACACTCAGTGACACACTGTGAATATGAAGCAGTGGATGTAATCAGCTGGTGCATAAACTTTGATCTGAAGAGATTTATCATCCCCTGTGCAGCAGGGCAGCGGGCAGACTGAAGGGGTTGCCAGCTAATAAAAGCATTGGCCTCTAAGTGCAGTGCATAGCTCCTCACCCTTTACAGGAGTTTCACAACCTGCAAACAAGCTGCAGGAAAAGAGGAAGTCAAGCTAAGGATCTTGTTTGGTACTTTTTGTTGTACTTTTTTCTGTTGCTCTTACAGTTAGGCCCTTGGTATTAGTTTTATTCTAACTTATTTTTGAGTGGACCTTGTTCCAGAATGAATAAATGTATGCTAAGCAAGTGTACGTCCTGAAACTCATTTATCTATTTTCTCTTTGATGGCCGACCCCTGGTCTCATTTTATTTCACTCTGATTTCCTTTCAGGTGTAGATAAAAGGACTCTGGGTATTAGACAATAGGGAGATGATATGAATCAAAGGCCAAAGGAATAGAACATGCAGTTATTGATGTGATTGGCCTAACCAGCTGCGGTTTCTTTGTGCACTTCCTTCCCAACCTATTCTCTGTTTTTTCCTTCTTCCTCCCTCATCCTTCACCAGCCTCTGCATATGTATATTGCACAGAACATATGCTGCCAGTGGGCCAAGCACCTTCATGTGCCCTTTTATTTCTAGCCGTACTCTCTCTCCTAGTGTTTCTTTTCTCTTTCGCTTTTTTTTTTGTACGCCTACAGCACATTTAGCATTGCTGCAGCTCTCAGCTCCTTGTTCTCACACCTTGCCTTATCTTGTCTCTTCCGTATCTTCCCAAGCAGCTGGCACCCTTTTATTTAACTTCAGTTCATTTCAGAGTTACACTCCCTATCTCATAACTCTTATCAGACAGGCCAACTTCTCTGCTCTCTCTCTGGCAACACCCTTGTCATCCAGCCGTATCGGTCTGTTTGCAAAACTGCATCTTCTGATATCTGTTAAAAGGGAAACAGCATACGCGGTATAAAGCATGGAACCTGCAGTATGAATATTGCAAAATACTGCGACCACTTTTAGGCTTTCAGACATCTTCCTGTTGGCCCGCGTTGAGCCGGCTGATCAGATCATTGTGGGCTGCATTGTGCAAAATCAAAGGTGGAGGTTTGTGGATGCCAGCCAGTAAGCCGATCACTCAAGTTGATCGATGGCAAGAGGCTGCAGAAAATCAACAAGAAGCCAGACGGGAGCGGCTGCAGAGATATTGATCATGACCCTTATGACAGCCGAAATATGACAACCTCTGCTCTCTGACGCACAACCTCTCCCAAGTGTTCCTCCGGTCCCACCTAATCCTTGCGCATCATATATATAGTCTGATGTTACTGTTAATGGCAGTGGTCCAAGTCATAAGCATGACAAAGCAAGGAGAGTGTCATTCATTTTGTTTTTACTTGCCCGTACAAGCGTCAGATCAAGATCTATATTTGGCTTTAAAAGCAACATGTACACTACGGCAGACGACATGATGAACGCAAAGTCATTTCATGCGGTCAAAGTGGGCCGGCGCAAGAGGTGACAGCAAACATATCGGCCTGAAGACACTCTCATTTCACACGGCTTTTACTGTCGAAAGCAGCCACAGCCGCGGCCATCTGTATTTTTGATAGGCTCATCATTCATTCTGCATGGCTTCATATATTTTTTATCTCAACAGTCGATGCAGACATGCAAACACAACACAATGAAATAATAAACAATCACTCCTGTTATTTCTGTTTTGTGTATTCTATCTTGTTGCTCTTGTGTTCGTTCCAACGCTGATGGTTATACACTTCATGCTAATTGCTCTTATTGCAAAGCACTTTGTGATTGGCCATATGTATAAATCTTATACTTCCTTGCATGTGTTACAGCCAGTGTTGGAAGAGCTCTTTAGATCCCTTATTTAAGTAAAAGTAGCAATTATAAAGAATGCATTGCTTGTCAGTTGTTAGCAAAATGCACTTAAAGTATAAAAATATACTCACTACGCAGGCAAAACAGCCTCTTTCAGTGGCACATTATTATATATCATACTATGGGATTGTCCTTGCTGACGCACTAATGTCTAAGAAGCATTTGCATGCTATCGCTAACTAAGAAGGAGCTAATTTTACCAATTCCACATTCTGCTGGGTGTACAGCATTGTCTAACAATGTATTGCATTTCATATAATGCTGTTTTTTTCTTTAAATCTTATTGTGCAAAGTAAATTGTTACTTGTAGTTACTTTCCTTTAAGAATACAACTGAAACACAAGCATAGTAATGCGATAATGTGGCAGTGAGACTGTGCTATTATTACGTGCGGGTTTGTGCGCGCAGGTGCACGCGCTCCCTCGCCGGCTGCACCTGCATTTGTGTGACTTTCGGCTGGCAAGTCGATAACTTGCCAAGCGGAGACTCATCTGCGATGAGCGATTCCGTGGACACACATGCACACACAGGCATGCTTGTTTGCATTCGGGCATGCATCAACAGCCTGAATCCTTTCACACGCATTTTGACTGTCAGTGAGGTGTGAGCTATCCTTACCTGACTGCCAGCCCAGAGTCCGGATCTTCTCTCACATGCAGACTGCTGGATGATGTAAGTGTGGCTAATGGAAAAACATGTTTCCTACTTCTAATAAAGTTTAAAATATGCCATTACAGCCTGACATAAACCTGAATGCTGTGGTGTTGGGTTGGGTGGCTGGTTGATGCCTGATCAGAGCGAGTAAACACATGTTAGTATTAAAGTGGAGCTGTGGCGCGGTCTTGTAGCCAGGAGACAGTGGACAAAATATTTTCCTAACGTGTTTACTTTAACTGCAACAGCTGAGAACATGTGCCTGTGCTGTGTATCTTAAAAATCTGCATCCTACTGTGTACAAACACTGCGCTTCCCCAATGCATGGCTCTCAAGGCTGTGCACAGCCTCAGCAGTGCATACTACTTCTTACTATCCTCTGAGTAATGTAATTTGCAAAACTAGTGCAATGTTACATGTGAAATCAGAGAAAAAAGTCTCATAAGTGTACAGATTTTTGTATGATCCATTGTAATGCAGCAAAAACGTGCACGTGTACAGGAGTTTATGGTGTCTTGTGTGGTCTCTGCAGCACTGTCACATGGTGTCAAATGGATCCATTAAATTTTGCAACACAACCACACCATAGTGATCACACGCCAGGATTGTTTACATCACGGGTTACTCGCCAAGGACCACACGCTGTCATTTTGATTCCGTTTGTTTTTTTTGTGCGGTTGGCGGTAGCTTTTGGCTCGAGCAGGCGGTGCCCCTGTGATGGATGTGGTTGTGCCAGCTCCCGCTGTATATCTCCAAGAACAAAGCTCAGTATTTAAGTGTAGATGTCTTGACTGCGATTACCCTGCGCCCCCTCCCCGCCACCAACAGTGTCCGAGGCAAAAACGCACACACAAACCTTGTTCTCCACGACCGCCATTTCTCTTCCCGCTCGACTCTTCCTTCTGTTCTCCTCTGTTCTTCCCGAACTCTCTCCCCAACACATTATTCAAACAGTATTACTCCCCTGAAATGCAGTGAAGAAAAGCTTTTGTCTAATTCTAGCATAAGGAGAGGAGGATGTGAGAGAAAAGAGGTGAAAGGTGGCTCAGAGGGGAGGGAGGAGATACTGGCAAACATCCCAACTCTCTGCAAGTCAAGATTTGACACTCAGGCTCAAAAGCACTGGCGTTGGCTTGAGATTTGGCGCCGGCTGAATCTAACCTTCCCTTCATCTGATCACGTGTACGCAGAGCACAGAGGACATACAGTATGTTCCAAAAATAAACAGACATACACGCATATATTGATGTGGTCCATGTGCATGTCCCAATGTCTCCCTTTGACAATGAAACAACGACCAACAAAGAGAAATAACAGCTAAAACATCCACCTACTCAGAAAAGGTCTCCATTTCCTTAAGGCTCTCTAGCACAGACACACACACACACAAACACACATTTGCCAAGGCCATCTATGCAGTTTGCACCTCAAAGCCAGGAAATCAAAAGCCGTTTGTATTCAAGGGCGCTGTTTGGAGGAGGAGGCTCGGTCGGGTTTCCTGTGCCCACCACACCGTGCAGCCCCGGGGTTCTGGCGACAGCCTCACACCCCCGTCTGCATCAATAAACCCCACGCCATTGTGACGGACACAAAAGCTGTCTTAGGATAAGCCAGGAGAAAAAGGTGCCACTCTTTATTCCTCCCTCGTCGCCTTGCTCCCTCCCAGCTGTGTTGAAAAATAAAGTCAACAGAAGCGTGGAGAAGGAGGAGGAGTGGCGAGAGGGCAGAACTCTGCACGAACGTCTCCAAAAACCAACTCTGGTTGCACACATTTTACAGAGAGCATGTGCAGCCGGTACAAACAGGGTGACTTAAATGCTTTAAATCGGATTATAAAATCAACCACCATCTTGAAAGAACTGTGTGAGCCACATTACGTCTGGCATGTTTTAAATATCAAAATTTATTCACAAAGACACGCGTCGCCTCAAATATCCTGTGCAGGTGATTCACTTCCTTTCTTGACAATACCGGACCACATTACAGATTTACAAAGGTATTAGTACAGACATCAAACATCTATGTAGTCCAGGGTAAAATATGTACAGAGAGAGCTCCACAGTCATTCCTCCAGAGTGATTACAACAGATACAAAAGAGAAATGATTATCTGTCAACACACGGGCACAGTGCAGGATTTACTTTGAGGTATCTCATACAAATAAGTCTTCAATATGTTGATGGAGTCACAAAGCAGGTGATTCAGTGTGTGTCTGTTCTGCTCATTTAAAAGCTATTATTTATTCCCTATGTCGTAGTTAGAACCTGCCGTCATTAGTCAGTGTCTCACTGATGCTATTTGATGCTGGACTCATGCACTAAATTTCTGAATTAGTGACACTGACTTCAACAAAAACAATTAACAGCACAAACTAATCTGGAACGTCACGACAATCTGTACAAAGAATCCCAGAAAAAAACATTCATTTTAGTATCATTTACACAAAAATACTGCAAGTATCATCTTCTCATTTTGTCAGTACAGAGCAAGTTAACAAGGACAGACAGATCGCGGCGACGGAGCCGTCGCAGACCTCAACCTCAGAGCTGTCAAAATGAAAAACTAGGCGACCACATTCCTCGCCCAGTCAGTAATAGATGGAGGAAGAAATGAGGAGTGATAGGTAGCCCTCTGAGCAGAGACTCCCCGGTCATAGTGCATTACCATGTCTGCACGGCACATCCGTGCAGCAAGCTCAGGTTCAGTGCATTTACGTTTTCCTCTAAAAGCCATCCCAGGCACACTTCCTTAACCACAAGCTCTCACCTGCTTAATAGCTATTGATTAAGCATCAGCTCAGTGGCTGGAGTAGCTGCTATCCATTCTCTGTCCTATTTTTCCAGACCAAATTGATGAACAGGACGTTATAGCTCATAGGGAAACCTATTTCCCCATGTGTGAACAACACCAACTACTGGCTGAGAACGAAGAATGATGGCTCTGACATCAAGAGTACAATACATGTACAGGACAATACAGTACAAGAGCTTATCAACAGGAACAGGCTGCAATGGAGCGATGGCGATCACAGGGTTAAATATGGAGTGTTTATCCTACACTTCTATGTACCACTGTCCATTCAAGTTTACACACAGCCTTCAGTCCACACAGAGCATTTAATCTCTCAATACAAAGTCCATCGCGGTTTCAAATAGAGATCCACACCCATGAGTCGCACAGACGTGCCCTGTCACAGCCTCCGGTCCCCATTCTCCACATACTCAGCCAGGCTGTTGAGAGCAGTCTCCTCGCTCTTGGACTGAAGGACATTGTCCCCCTTCCTGGAGGGTTTTTTGGTGGCGCGTGACAGCTTCCTCCTGAAGGTATCGCCAGCCAGGAAGTAAAGAATTGGATCCACGCAGCTGTTGAGGCTCGCCAGCCCGCGTGTCACCTGGTAGGTGGCGTAGACGCGGTTATTAAAATCGCACATGTCGGGGCTCTGGAAGTACAGCCTGGCCCTCATGTTGAGGTTCTTCATCACGTGGAAGGGCAGGTAGGAGACGGCGAAGACCGCGAGCACGATGATAACCAGGTGGATAGATTTCTGCCGCAGGGGCGCGTTGTTCATGTCATTGTAGATCAACGCTTTGACGATCATGCCATAGCAACAAAATATGATAATGAAGGGGATGCAGAAGCCAAACACAGTCAAAGTCATGCTGTAGATGAAATAACCCGGTAGCTCATCCTCCGTGGTGGTGTCGTAACAGGTGGTTGTGTTACGTTTCAAGCCGGTCCGGGAATAATAAAGGATGGGGGAGATACCTACAACCACCACCGTCCACACCAACGCGCTGGTAATAACGGCGTTCTTCTTCTTCAGTCGGCCCAGAGACTTGAGCGGGTGCACGACCCCCGTGTACCTGTGAACGCTGATGCAGGTCAGGAACAGAATACTCCCGTAAAGATTCACATGGAATATGAAACGCTGGAGCCGGCACAGCACGTCCCCGAATATCCAGTCCGTCTTGTTGAAGTAGTAGAAGATGAGGAAGGGCAGCGACAGCACATAGCAGAAGTCAGCCAGGGCCAGGTTGAACATGTAGACGGAGATGCTGCTCCAGGGTCTCATGTGGCACACGAACATCCAGATGGCCAGGCTGTTGCCCACCAGCCCCGTGATGAACACCATGATGTAAACGGTGGGCAGGTAGTAGAACTGGAAACCCGTCTTGGTGAGGGAGCATCCTCGGGTGTGATTGTGGAGATCTGTCACATTCAGCACGGAGGTCAAGTTCAGGTCTGCGGACATGGCGTCAGGGGCAGAGGCAGGTCCTTTTACTGCATGAGAGGGATCGACACAAGCTCAGAATCGGCGTTTACATGCATGATTAAACTCGCAGTGATGGGTTAAACAAATCAGCGATCTGTTGCTATCTGCCACAGTTGTTTGGTTTCAATTAAAACCGCGTTTGCATTCAAAACCAGTCGTGCACAGACTCGACATTCAAGCCCCAAACTTAATTTTTGCGGAACGCCTACGTGCAACCCAACAAACACTTGAGAGCAAGCACGCACACGCGCGCGCGCACACACACATAGCGAAAGAGAGAGACAGAGAGAGGAATGGTAAACATATGACTGTACTTACCGCTGATAAAGACTTGTATTCCACATTCCTATAGCCTTCACAATTCAGAGATTTTAGTCAACACGCGGATAGGGCGGTACGAGCTGTCAGGTGCCTCCACTCAGTCTCTCAACTGTGTTGGAAATTGTTTAAAAGTTGCGATTTCCTTCGGGTTTGCGCTGACACTTCCAGAGGAGCGCAAAAAAAAGTCTGCGGTCGATTCGTCACACGAAGGGGCGACGGTTTCCCACCACAGCGGCAGCAGAGACAGCTGCAGGCTCTGGCACGAAGAGCAGGAATCGCAAGCAGGCTCCACGGAGAGAGAGGCGGCTCTTTGCGCCACGGAGAGGGGAGGCGCGCACCACACGCGTCTCCAAACGCGCTCCTTCTGCTCCTCCCTCTTCCCTCCGGACCAGGATCAGATCTGACCTGCCTGCGAGGGCGGCAAATAGGTACAGAAAGGCTGGATTCTCACCTCTGTGGCCAGGCTGAGTCAATATGTGGTTTTCTTTATCAGGAGTAATGACAATTAAACAATAAAATCTATATAAAACAACTTATATGTGATAAAAACTGTCTTATTTGGCACCATGGTCTAACCAGGCGAACATTTAGGTTCTGCATTTGTGCAAGGCAGAAATAACATGACCCTATAATGGACAAGTCTATCAAGCCAAAAGGTTTAGTAATATTATGAAGCTGTTTCAATTGGATATTTTAAAGGAAACAAAAAAAGAGCCCAATATCACATTGGGAATAATGATTTCAAAATGCGTAGGCAGTGAGACTGCTGAGAGGAAAATCATACATTATCATTTAAATGAAAAGTGGGCAAAGCTAATGGACTACAGTGATATGTCACGGTAATGGGCTTGTTATTGCAATTCAGGTTTTGTATGAAATATTCCTGCATGGTGGCTGTCAATCATGAAGAGTCAGGAGCCAGCGATTAAGACAAGAATGGGAAAAGGCCAGACAGGGCAGAAGCACAAAAACAATCGAGATGGTCATTTTGTGTCTCGTGAAGCAGCTGGGACAGACGGCTGGACGTGTGCGAGAGAGGCAAGGACGAAGCAGACGCTGGCGGAGGCAGCAGACTGAAAGATGGTGGAGAATAGTGAAGGGGTCTGCTGTGGAGAGGGCGCCTAAGGTTAAGTTAATTATGCTGTGATGCCAAACATCTTAAAAATTGCAGAAAGAGGAGTTAGCCCAGACTGCAGCAATAATCTAATGGATGTTATTAATAAGACAGAGAATAAATGCCCACCATGAACTTGGTGGATGTCCATTATGGTCCTTCAGACGATATTAGGTGTAGCCATGAAACTGCTTCATTTTCCAGGTCCTGTAGTTCCCTGTTCATTTCCTAGAAAGGAACTGATACACAACAGTAATTTGGAGAGATGTGTAATTTGGTTTTAATTATATGGGAAATTGGTAAAATAAAGAGGGACTTTGAATCATTAATTGTAATTAATTGGGGCATAACAGAGTCTTAAAGCAGTTGTTTCAAGGAAATTCCTCTGAAAAATCTGTACCAATAAACTCTACAGTACTACAACTGTGCCTGATCGCTCCTCAGAAACCCACATAAGAGAGCTGGTATTTACTGTGTGAGCCGCCTCAGAACAGCATCTCTATTTTCCCTTTAATTAGTAACAAATTACTATTTTTCCCCTAACTGTGTTAGGAAATGATTAAGAAACTGCAGGACCTTTAAAAAACAGCATTACCAAACAGACAGCATACCCATCGTTACCCACAAGCAAATGAAAGGAGCATAAAAGAAATAGAAGAATACGTTTACAGCCAAACAAAACGTGATATGTTTAACAATTGAACAAAACACGATGTGCTCAGCGAGCTCAATGAAGATTATTGCAGCGAACTCACAACCAGAATCTTTCACAAACTCATCTGAGGTTACCTGCAACACGCTGGATATTATCTCATAAAGGAAATTTGCTCGTAATTCTTGATTTGAATTCACTGTATTGATGTGAAACTTAGAAATAATTCACAGCTGACATGTAATTTTTAGCTACAGAGGCTCCCTCAAGTTGCTTAGCAACATTATTCACAAGGTAGCTGAACTGTGTAATTACACCGATAAATGTGACATATCATTTCACATGATATCATGTGAGCTATACCGTTTTAATGGCTCCCGGTTAGAGTCCATCGGCATGTGATCATGAGAGAGGGAGGCATCTGAACACATTTTTTGCTCCAAATTATGCTTCTTCCACACTAAGGGGCTCAATAGCTGTGGGCATTTAAATTCTTGCCCAGGCTTATTTGAGGCTTATCTGTATTGGAAACTTTGCAGCTCTGTAGTTACACATAATCAGTTCAAGATATCTAACAGTGCACATCTGCACTGCAATGCACATGAGTGATGGGATATGCACCTTGTGGTTTATCCTCTCTGTACAGTGCGAACACAGCAAGTGTGCAGCTGTTGGCTCGGAGCCAGACACTTAAATCAACACAGATTTCTGCAGCCATCTTGATTGTGGGAACTCGTTCCTAAAACAAAGCTGACGAACAGGTGTCGCATGTGACACGTGAAGTGCATCTGCTCACTCTGTCCACTACTGTATCTTTGCTGAACCGCCCCAAATGTAGTTTTATGCGACGAATGGAAAGCAAAGGTGAAATATTGGAAGTCTGAAGGCAGGCTGAGCAAAGTTAAGAAAATGCTTGCTGCACCTGCCAAGGACCCTATCCTATTTGGCTCTGACCTCCATTTTCGGCCCCAGAGGCTGACAGGGACAGAGATGTATTGGGCACGGCTGGACGTGCACTGCAGGATTCATTTGAATGTATTAAGCTCCAGCGTTGGCGGGGCCAGTGCACCTCAGCGTGAGAGAGGAGCTGCTGTGTGACGCTAATGCTTTCATGGCATTTCAGACATGTAGTACCTTTGGGTGAAGACCCCAAAATAAATAGATCAATTCTTAATGAATTAAAAAGATATCACTGAGATTATGTTCAGTTGATTGTATTTATGAAGAACCAGCAGCATACAGTTCTCTCAGCTCTTCCCACCATCCTTTGTGCTTATTTCTCACAGTGTCGAATATTGTCTCGTGCACACCTGGTACACAGGTGTGTGGGAGACAGAGAGCGTACAAAAGAAGGCAGCAAACACTGTGAGCACAAAGAAAACAACATTTTGGACGCGGGTCTTTGTTCAGCATTTAACTCACAACACAAAGAAAATCTTTGCTCCCAAGCGAGGGCTGCAAAAAGCAATCAAAGACGGAGCCACATCACAAACATCTGAGACGATCACAACTTGAATAACTGATAAAACAGATGCATAAAATCATACTAGCATTTATCTCGAAATCAGCTAACACATGAAACGTGAAAACTCTGAACAAAGTCCTGGACCATCTGTAAGAAAATAAGTGACTGACTGCTGACAAGCGCCTGTTCTGGAGCTTTTGATCATTTGACTTAGTCCTCTTCATTGGCACTTCATTGAGTTGATTCTTTACCTTGGAAACAGCAGGGCCCTTTAGTAGCCTCTCTGGAGCTTTCGATCACACCGTATCACACAGTCTTTCTCTGGGGATGGAGTTTGGCTGGTCATCGTGGTAAACACGAGGTTTACAAATGAATTGCATTTGTCTAATTGTCATGAGTCAGCAAAATAGCAGCTTGGCAGAGTAGAAGCTAAGGGGCGGGCTGGGGTCGGCAAAAAGAAAATGTCACAATCTTCCTCTTACAAACGAAAAAGTTTGATTCACAAACAATAAAATGCGCCCTAGCTCGATTAAATGCTCTCGGGGGGGTTCAGCTACAACCCTACTTGGTCTGGTATGACCGGCAGCTGATGGTGGCTAATCTTGGCAAACTTTAGAAAAAATATCACCATGTTCTGAGGGAGGTTGTTGACTTTATGACTCTTTTCTACTTGTGCTCCTGTTGCGTAGCATTCATCATTATGCAGTAATTGTCGCTTGTGGCTACTGCTGTCCAGGAAAGGTTGGACAAAACAAAGTCATGGAGAGAATTTAATATTTCCCAGATCTACTAATAAACACAAATACAGAGAAACTGTAACGCTGCTGCATGTTATAAACCTGGCCTGACGTCCGCTCAGCTCGCACTGTCGCACATTTTGGTGAGTCAGGTGTTCCCAGTCAAAACCAATCCATGTCCGAGGGAGCAGCGCTGCCCTGCACATGCTTCCAGGTGTGAAGCCAGATAAGGACGAAGTTGAAATTACCTTTTGCAGCCCCCCCCTCTCCTCCCACCGCAGCTTACGGATCGCTGCCTTCCAGTCCAAAACATCCTAACCACCGTTTCATTTGGTCTCGAGTGTGTAAAAAGGCGAAAGGACGCACCGGCGAGTGTGACGTTATTGCAGGCACTGGTCATTATATGAGAGCTACAGCTGAAACCCTCTACACATTCTTAACTTTAACAAGCCCACTGGGTCCCGTTGTTTCTCGGCAACACCGCTGGATTTGGTCCCATCGCCACGAGTCTCTAAACTGACTGGCTGTAATAACGCTTATCTTCATGTCCCAGATGTAATCATAATGACAAGTGTAAAAGGGAGGGGGCCTCTGTTTGTCTCAGGCTCTGACCTGTATTTCTTTATATTGTGCTTCGCTGCGTCGTCTGACAAGCCAATCACCATCAGAGTGTGGACGGCTAGTAGTGCCGTGGTGGAGCTCGGTCTTTGCAGCCACACTGATTCATGAAAATCAGACCCTAAGCTGCATTAGCACACTTACGCGAGCATGCACGTGTCTTATTAGGAAAATCTAATTTTACAAATAAGTGAATTTGTGAGGAAATGAATTTCCTCTTTGCTTCTACAATCCTGTACATCTCCTTTTATCTCGTCCGTCCTTCTTTCCTGTTACTCCGCTCATCTGGACGCTTCTGTCCCTTCATTCATCTTTGTGTTGTCTTTGTCTACCTTTGTGCCCGGCCTGTGCATAGTTCCTTTTTTTCTGTCAAATTCACTGATTTCTTTATTTGCTTCATCCAACGCCAAGCTCATCGCCATAAGAAGACCGCCACGCACAACACACGCGTGCTTCTGATGAGCATCTCCTCTGGTATTGATCTCTCTTATCAGCCGTCCAACAGACTGGGCCTGGAAAATAATGAATTGTTCTTTTGCCTCCTTTTTCTGTCACTCTGCATCACTTCACCGTCCTGCCTCCTTTTGCAATTCCTCTTTCATGTTTCTATTGCTCTCCCTTCCATTCATGCTTATACGCTCCAGCTGAACATCCCTGCTCTCTCCCTGCATGAATGCGTGCAAAGGTGAGGTGAGCTGGACCCACATGGAAACCCTCAGTAGCCTGTATTTTGCCGTGCTTGTTCTGTGTTTCCAGTCTAAACGCCCATTACTACTGGCATCCTATACAGAGGGCCCGGGAGAGCAAAACAATTTAGCCACATTTCCAGTAATAGCATGTCTGATAGCCTGGCTGACTCTTTCCCCGTGGGACTTGCTGTAATGACACTGCATGGCTCACTTGGTAACAAACTTGGTACCAAACACAGTGTGATCACAGTGCGTCAGCTGTCAAAAATGCTAAAGCTGTGTTTGCAGCAGTGAGCAGCGTGCAATAGGCCTAAGATCACAGCGCTGACATTTTTTATTCTTGCATAACTGGAATCAAAGCAAAATATTTATGACTGGCTTTTTGTAATGCAATGTGAATAATAATAAATGAACATATTTCTCTGGTATAACAGATGGGTTGTTTAATCCAAATGCATATAAACTCATTCTACAGCTCGTGTCTTTTATAAACAGGTTAGTGTACACAGTATAACTGAATGCAAACTATCATGAATCTCAGTATTTATTCTGTGAGAGATCTTATATCTCTCTTAATGCTTATTTTGACTGCTTTGTAATCACAAAAAGGAACACAAATGACTACTTGTATGTGAAATGGGTTGTTAATAGTGATGAACCCAGAGTGAATTATCACGTGGCTCTGCAACTTCTCTCAGCTCTATGTAGCGTTTTAGCATCTTTTTCCATTGTTTTGATTTTACAGCCCACAGTTGTCTCCTTCTCAGCGCTGAACTGTTTGCTAACAACATATGAACTAAACACGTGATGCTGCGTGAAATATCACAGCTTGTTTCTGCAGTCACGAGTTAATGAAAGATGTGTTGGACGGATTTCAGGACAGACTGTAATGTTACCTGTGACATCAGTATCTCATCTAAAGCACCGCGCTCACCTGCTCCGCCAGACAAATAGCATTCACACTGGTCGGACCTTAAAAGAAAGGTCAGTCAAATCAGGTGGACTCTTTAGTTTTTAGTAAACAGCTCCTGCACACACACACACACATCTATGCACACACAAAGGTCAGATGCTCCCCAGGGCACCTCTGACTGCAACTGTGATCAACAGGCTGAACCTTATGGCCAAACCCCACATGCAACCTATGCTCCATCTTCTCTTCTTTTTCATTTGAACTCCCCCCTCCCCACCCCCCTATCAGTCTATCTGCATTCCTCATATCCGCTATCTGTCTATCTTAACCAAACGGCGAGGTATCATTTGCTTCTGCTGGTCCACACTACAACACAACCGACTTTTCTATAATCTGATCAATGCAGCTGAATGTCACAGAGCCTTTCTGTCAGGCAGAGAGAAGGTCAGGGTATCCGTTCTGTGTAAATACCACAGTAATGTAGTTCTTGGGTCACCATTCTCCCAGGCCTTTTACACTGGGTCAAAGTACGGCGGATGTTTGTTGAAGCTGAAGTTGTTGTTGCCGATGTTGTGCAAAGTCATGATGACCAATCAACCTGTTAAATATTTCTGCATTATTTCTTCCTAAATGTTCAGTCGAACTGATTACATGAATTAATCTGATCAAAAAATACTTTTAGGGTATTAATCCCTGTAAGTGATTTGCTGTCACATTGCCCACTTTGCCAGTTTCTTTACAGGGTACAAACACCTCATTAGAAGAAACAAGAATTCGTTTTCAGCTTTTTCCAACAAACGCTAATGACGTCACTGACCCTAATTTTTAACAGCACCCCTGAGTTTAACAGGGTTTTACCCGTTGCAGCCTGTCTTTGTCCTCCCTTCCAAAGGTTTAATGCATTTTTTCTATTCACTTGTTTATTTTCCTGCATCGTTCTTCTTCCTCCAGCCCATCCATTTAAAGCCATATGAGATCCATCAGGACGTCAAACAACCACACCGCAAAGTTTATGCGTGCTGTATGTCAGCGACTCGGCACACGCTCATTACAGTGAGTCCAGCTCCAGAGTAAACATGAATGCTCAGTAAACACTCACATGTGCACAGACATTTTTTACTGGTTTTATGTAATTGCAAAGTGACATGTGAAGCAAAATATACAGAATACAGAACAGGTAGAGTACAGTGAAAATGGTCACAACGCATCATGATTGCACATTTATATACTATATATACTTATACACCATCCAACCAATCAGGTGTCCCTCTAATGAGCCTGACCACTGAAGAGCGCTGACATCTATAAGAATGCATAGTGCATACTGCATAGTGGCAGCAGACGATACCTGTGACACACACATTAAAGTCTGACATAAGGTAAAAAAAGGCGACGAGAAGAGAGGGTGTCCAAATAATCTCCGAATATCATGCAACATCTATATTAACGGGAGGAGGGAGGTGTTGGCGGACAGGGGACACTCACAGACTGCTGAGGACCTGGAACGCTGCCTTCAGAGTTGCTGACGCAGCAACTCTGAGAACATCCAGAGGAAACCTGTCCCAGAAAAGCCAAGTGTCTGTACACCAAAAGGATAAACCGTTATTTCAAAGCCAGCAGAGACGTGTGGCAGCCCAGTCACCAGAATACAATTTGAACATTTCATATGTATTGTATCAATGTTTCTACAATAGGTATCACAGTGGCATGGTTCAGGTTACTGGTACATATATATGAGCTGTGCTTCCTATCAGGAGAAGGAGTAAATGGTGGTGGTGTGACAGCAAAATTAGCATAACTGGTATTTTAAGCCACAACATTATCTTTAACACTAACCAAGCAGTTTTTGTGCCTAAACCTAACCAGACCTTAACCACAGTGTTGCACATGGTTGTGTGGCAAGGGATCCAGACCACCATGGACTATAAATCTCCACCACAGGCCATGACAGCAATCTCTCTCTGCTGAACCAACTCAGCAACTTCTTTGCCTTTTCTGAAGCATTAAACAACACAGTTGCACAGAAGACACCGACCCCTCTAAAAGACCAGGTTCTGTGCCTTTCTCAGGCCAGCCTGAAGAAATCACAACATACCTGATCAATGTTCAAAGGTTGATGTAGTCACAGACACCTTCAACACCTCCTTGAGTCAGGCTGTTGCCACCACCATCACACCTGTGCCAAAGACGTCACTCCCATCCTGCCTTAATGACTACTGCCCCGTCGCACTGACCACCATTATGAAGTGCTTTGAGAGACTAGTCACGCGCCACATAAAATCCATTCTCCCTCCCACCCTGGACCCCGTTTCAGTTTGTATATCATGCCAACAGGTCCACAGATGACGCAATCCCCTCTGCTCTTCCCTCAGCCCTCAGCCACCGGGACAGGGAAGGCTCTTATGTGAGATTCTGTTATAGATTTTAGTTCAGCAATCAATACCATGATCCTCTAGCCGCTGATAAGGAAACTGGACCCGCTGGGCATGAACACTCTGTAACTGGATACTAGACTTTCTCACTTAGAGGCTGCAGTCAGTAAGAATTGGCAATAACACACAGGGGAGCACCACACTGAGCGTGCTCAGTCACCTGCTCTTCACCCTGCTGACCAATGACTGTGCACCAAACTACAGTTCCAACCACTTTGTCAAATGTCCTGCTAATACAACTGTGGTGGGTCTCATCAGCAACAGTGGCAAATTGAACCACCGGAATGGGGTGAACCAACTGGCCACATGGTGCAGAGATCCCAGGCTTTCTGTAACTTTCAGACAGCCCACAACCAACACTCCCTGCTGACCATCAACTGCACCGCTGTGGAGTGGGTCGGCATCATCGAGGACCTCTCTTGGCCAAGAGAGCTGACCAGCTGCATCACTGTGTGGTTCGTGAGTGCACCGCCCCCAACCGCAAAAACCCTGCAGTGCATAATGAACACGGCTGGGAAGACTACTGCTGCGTCACTCTGCTCCCTCCTGGACATTTAAAACACCCGCCGAGCCCACAAAGCCACCAGCATTGAGTGACTCGACCCATCCTCTCCAGTCTTCTGGAGACCTCCGAACCTGCTCCACCAGACTGTGTAGCAGCTTTACAACTCTCTCACTTACTTACCCATCCCACCCTCCACACATCCAACAGCACCAGCCATATGAAGGTTTTTATACAAACACTATATCTGCTGCTAATTACTCGCCCTGTGGATGACATATTACTTACACATAATTTCATTATTATTTGCACTATACTTGTCATCATTTTTTATTCTTGATCTGTGCCTCGTTGCTGTCTACCTCGACCCGGTTTTATCTGGTTCAGTGTGTACATTGGGAAACAAATTATTAGTAAAATACACGTATAAATTAATGTAAAGTGAGTCCTGGGAATGAAGAGATTAGCTGTTCAAACATTTGTTGAATAAATAGACCAGTGGCAGTGCTGTATAGTCTACAAGAGCACCAGCTGACATAGAGGATTTCGAAAAGATCATGACAACTGGATTTGAACAATTTTCTTTTTAAGAGAAGTCAGTGACTGAATAGACACATATTGTAATTGCAGACAGATGTCATTCTGATCCAATAAATCAGTGGTCAGTAAATGGTCAGTAAAGTATTTTCTCTATGTTAACAATCAAATCATAATAAAACAACAACAACAAACAAACAGATAAAGTAAAGCCAACAAGATCTTTATGCCTTGAAGGAGAACTTTTTCATTTATCTGATCACTAGCTCATAATATTCAAAAGTGATCTTGAGACAGCTTTGTGGTTTTCAACCTCCAGATTTCCACCTAATCCTCATTTCAGTTTCTATCTGTTTACCCTGAAGAACAACATTTTAAACTTAGATGACAAAACAAGCACATTTTAAAAGTGAATTTGCAACAGCAAGGTTGTAAAAACCGACCGAAATGATGTACTTAACCTGATTTATGAGAAGAGTCGGGTTAAATGACAGAACATTTCCAAAGCGGAGTGGTTTTTAGCGTCAGATGTGCGGAATGTGGAGGGATGGATGGGGGGGATTGCAGGGTAGTTAGGTGGTCTAATGGGGAGGGTTCGCTGTTACTTCATAATTTGTTGCCCGGAGGATGGAAACACGGATGCTGAGATGTTTAGAGCAAAGTAGGGGTGAAAGAGTGGGGACTAATGGTGCACATTAGCGTAAAGCTCTTTGTGTGGCCATATAGTGAGGCTAATACTGACTCACAGAGACTCAGCTTGGTGAGGCATACAGGATGTACATTACCATGTTTCCAGGAGAGCCCCACATCGATCTGCGCTCTTCCAGGATCCCTACAGAACTAAATAAGGTCTTAATCAAATATTTCCTGGATGACTTCCATTTTCACCCAACAGACATAACTGCTGTACGTGCCTGCGGTAGCGCCAAGCGCAGATGAGCTTTAATTGTGTTTCTGTTTGTACGAGTGTGTAAGTGCATTGGTCCTATTTTGAATGCATGACGTCACCTGAATGTGTAGTACCGTACAGCATTCACATTATCATCCCGTCTGTGAACCATAGTCAGAATGGCTCTGACTCACTAAGTCCTTAATGGAATAAAGCCCCATGATGAAAGACTGGACTGACAAATGGGAGGAAGGGAGAAAAGAGTGGAGAAAATGACTTTGTCAAACTTTTCCCATTAAGTGGCCGAGCCACTGTAAAATTGCCGAACACTCAGAGTGGAACGCGAACACTTTGATGAGGCGGAAAATCATGCATGTTCAGTGTATTTGAGACAAAAGCACAAAACCTGAGGATTAAATCATTTCTTAGAGCAGGTATCTCCTGCGTGGTGCGTAAACTAGCGTGTCTAAACATGCTAAGGAGTGCTAGTGCACGCTTGGCAATACGGAAAACAGAAAGAGCGGGAGACTGGAAGAAAGAAAAAAATGAAATAAGAGAGGTAGAAGTGGAAACGGCATGATGCAACAAGTTTACGACTTACTCACTTATTCCCTTTGTGTGTGTGTGTGTGTGTGTGTCTCTCTCTCTCGCACACACACACCTACATTTATGCATGCATACCAACATTGTAATTGGGTACGCCTTAACATTTTCTCAAGAAATGCACACGGCAGATTAACCACATTCCAAAGCGTTGACTCGCTCAGTTGTTTTTAATTGTAATTCACTTAATTAACACAAACGCTTTAATTGCACGTCACCGCCGTGACACCGAGAGAAAGAGGAAGACATAATGGCTGTGGTCGCACACTCAAGAACTGATGACGTTGCAATTATAATATGACATGCTTACAAGAAGCCACAAGGCAGCTTGCCACATCAAACGAGCCTCGAGCTGATGCATCAGAAGTAAAATGAAAACATCAGATGTTGTGCGGAGGTTTTTCAGGAGTTGCAGTTAAGAGTCTCTCCTTGTCATACTGCTGCTGATCAATATTCTGCACCACAACGGGAGAGGCTGAGAGATGGATGAAGCACAGGAGGGAGGAAGACTTAAAAGGCAGATGAAGGGACAGTACAGAGAGCGAAGGGGGATGCGACAACGGGAAGCATTAGTGACACAGAGAGGGAGCAAAGGGTGAATGAATAAAAGAGAAGCAGAGAGAGAGGGGAAAGGGACGAAGAGCTCAAAACAGAGGGAAAACTGACAGATGTGTAAAGGGAAAGGAAGCAACAGTGTGTTACATCTGGGAGAGAAGGGAGCGCCGAGAACGAAACAATTCATCCTTTCTTGTTATTGGAAGCAAAGAAAAGGACAGGAAGGCAGCAGCGCACCGCGGGAGCTCTGAGGCATTTAATTGGAGATGAGGAGAAGCAGGCTAAGAGCCAGGTTCAAACTGAGCAGCACTGAAGAAAATAATTTGATGTCGAGGGTGAACTTTCAACCACATCCCGACTCTTCACTCGGGCCGTGAAACTGGAACTTTCAAGTTCTGTTTCAGGGGTGAGAGAGAAAGCCTCGTTCAGAGTCACGCTGACAAGGCAAACGAGTAAAAATCCAGCCTTGGTCCAACGTTATTAACGTAACTACGCTGTGTGGTGGATGAAGATGGTAATTTATAGCTTTATAGCTAACATCAGTATGACGGTTGGTCAACAGTTTTGTTCCAGATACCCCAACAATCGGATGGATTGTCATTCGTGTTCCCCTCAGGATGAATTGTATTAACTTTCGTCATCCATCAAGTTTTCTTCAAACGCCATCATCAGGTCTAAATTCTAATTTGGTGAACATTATACCTGCTGAACATCCAGCATGTCCTCATACGTAAATGAATGAATAGGTTGATTGCCAAAGACTCCCGAACCGTCAAATATGATAGACACACCAGACCTTCGTCATCGCTTGGTTAGCATAGTGAAATGGTTGCAGTTTGGTTGATTTAGGCACTAAAGCTACTCGGTTAGGTTTAGGAAAAGATCATAGTTCTGGTTAAAAACCTAATTGTTACATATGTTAAGTAACTTCAGCACATTAAGTCACTTAAAATGGGTCAACGTTGACTTCTTGGTTTCACAGGACACGAATGACACAAGTGGTCTCCTGGGTGAAAGGCCTGTGTTTCTTGCTCTTTTATACTAGGTCACCTGACTTCCTATAATTACTGTGGCCACTAGAGGTCGCAGCTTAACAATAAACGTAAATGTGGGTCATAATAACCTATTAGCACTAACTTTAAAATTAGAAGACTGCGTTGGTGGAAGACATGTGGAAGAAACCAAGTTTGATGAGCAGCACTGCACTACCACGCTGGTAAATTTCCACAGGAGCTGTGTTTTGTCTGCTAACTAATGATTTCTCTTTAGCTTCGCTAGAACAGAAATTAAACTTGTAGGAGCAAGTGCACTAGCAGATTAGCAGATGCTAATTCATTTTCATATGGACATTAAAGCCCTTGAGCGGGTTTGATTTTTTCAGTCCTGAAATTAAGATATTGCACTACAGAAGTTCAGCTCGCCTGGAGGTGAAGTTATACGTCTATGCAGTATGTTTAAATAAGCCTAAAAGTTGCTTCAGCTTAAATAAACAACCTCAATGCTGCCACCGCTACTAATACCGAACATAACTTTCTTCCTTAACTTATGAGACTAATCCTTGCATCCTCCTCCTTCCCACATTCTTCAGTTTTTACCCCCTCCTACTTTCTCAGACGCATTAAACCAAAAGACAGACATGCTACTTTTTTAACTTCATACTAGATAGCTGTACGGTCTGGCGAGCACCATTTTCCAAGCCTAATAAGGTGGCAGAAAGGATTACAAGAAGTCAGTGAAGAAGTAATGAAGTCAGTGCAACTTTAAACACTTTGCTTCTCCAGTTTCATCCACTGGCCTGTTATTGGGGGCTAATTAATATTAGCTTGGCAAATACAGATGAATTTGAAAACAGGATTTGGTGGTACCTCAATAAAGCATTGGCTCTGAGGAAGCAGAACATCCTTAGCAGCTGTTTGTTCTTGTGTGACGAAGTGTCTGCCTGAGTCACGGCGCTATTGAGAGTTATTCACACACGGGTTCATGAGAAACTGCCTGCCTCAGGTTTGGCTGCCTACATGAATACACTCAAGCTGAAGGTCACGCCGAGGAGCGCGGCGGTGGGTTGCGCACCGGAGCAGGAAGTAGCAGAGAAATTAGACTGACAGGCCCTAAATAAAACAGCAAGGCACTATTTCCCTTTACCACAGTTCGATCCCCAGCAGGTTCTTAAACACACAAGAGTTTAACTTCAACCTGATGAGACCTAATTCTGCTGTGTGAGGCCGGGGGAGGGAAGAAGAGACAAATCTAAGCAAAGCACATCTTCTGCACTGTGATTGCTATCTTTTGTATAAATGGCACAAACATTTCCTGTTTCCTGTTTTGCACCATGGTTAAAATGTAAGGAAACACACTGTGGGAAGCACTGAGGGGCTGGAGAAATGAAAAGATCTGTTAAATTAATATGGAGACATTTTGGGAAATGATAAATTGAAATTTATAAAAACCAATATGCTACAGGTTGATGTTCTCCACCGACTGCTATGTGCTGCGAATAGAGCAGGTTGTGGCTTTAAGTAACAATTTGACTCTATTAATATAGCATGTTTTACTAACTAATATTATAACCTTTGTTTATTGGTGCAGACCAGACAATCAGACCTTGCTGACTGTGGTCAAACATTGTTTCTCTTCATTGGTCTGTTGCTGTTGTTGATGCTGGTGAAAAGATGCATAATTCAGCTATCTGGTATCATTTCCTTCAGTGTGTTTTATGCAGCTGCCGTGGTCACATGGTGAGCAACAAGCTGAGAAGCTAAACTGTGATCAAGCCTGGCTCTGTCCAAGTAGGTAAACAGTCACTTACCGGCACCTCGGAAGATCAGGAATTAACAAGTTGCATCCTGTTCAAAAAAACTTGCAGGGCTAGTTTTTTTCCCCTTGTTTATGCTAAGCTAAGCTAACTGACTCAGACATGAGAGTGGCATTGATCTCCTCTTCTAACTGAGCAGGGAAGCTGTGAAGTGTGTTCAGTATGTTGAACCATACTTTAAAGAAAACCTTGCAAAGAAGTTAGTGACTAATGAGGAAGCTGATCGCTTGAGGACCTTTTCACCACTGGATCAATTCATTCCTCTTAACTACTGTAATACAGCACACGATGCATGGATTAGAGGTGGAGGCGGAGGAGAGCTCCATAGGTCTCACACGCCAAACTGCCTGTCTCAGCTACAGGCCCCCTCACTCTTCCTAAATCACTGTGATTTAATTACACCACTGGTGATTTAGGTGCTAACCGCCACTGCACTGATCGCTCGGTGATAGCCTGAGCGAACAGATTGCTTTATGAGCCAAACATGGGTGGCAGAGATGGACGAGATGAGGAAGAGCTAGAGAGAAAAGAGAGCGGGAGCTGCGCAGGAAAGTCATTAATGAGAGGGATGAATTAAGGGTATGACACGTACACACATACAAGAGCGGCATGCTGATTTACACTCGGTCTACCCCGAAGTGCAGACTTATATTAAAGCTTCAAATAGCCTGTCTCTGGACTGAAAGGGCGATCCCCACCTCCCCTCCCCTTCCCACCTTCGCAAACCCGAGGCTGATGCTGTGACAGAGTTGATCTGAATCCATTTTGGCTCCTCACTCATGTGACTCCACTTGGTCCTCCTAGCTGTCCACAGAGTGCTGTCACATAGATGAAGTTTAGCCTCCACTGCAGCTGTTACAACAGATTTTTTCCCCCCTTTCTTCCTGTGGGCTCTGGTGTCACAGTGGGATCTTTCTTCAGGCTTTGTCTCTCTCTGTGCGGCTCTCATTCACCGTTAGGTTCCCCCACTGCTCCTTCATTCGTCCTCAAATACCACCGCAGTCCTGTAAAGACAAATGACTGGCTAATTAACTCACAGTGTAGGACATTGCACAGTATGTTAATAGGACCTACATCGTGCCTCCCCTGACCTCCCCTCTCGTTCCCTTATTCCCGTCTTTGTGTGCTACACGTAACGCCGAGGGACATCCTGTCACCATGTGAATAGCCGCTGTTCATCTCTGGGTACAGCTGTGCCCTCACAACCCTCTTTGTATGACCCATATTCTGTCAGCAAAATGCCCTGCCCGTTGTTATGCACCCCCTGACTTGTTCTTTTCCCGCTATCTAAGAGCTAAAACATTCAGTAAACTGCAAATTCTCTCACTGAAAACTGAGGTGTTGAGGCTTCCCACTTTAATTAAACAAAAGAAAGACATTTTGAAGTGGAAACAACGCCCCCTACAGTTTCCAAGTGGTATTTTTGTTGGTGCTGCTGTTGCAAAAACAACCGGATCGCTTACCAAAAAATACATTTGTTTCCTGAATATCTAGAGGAGATTGTATTGCAATGTATTGTTAACAAAAACAAATAAATAAAAATTGTTATAAAAAATACATTTGTTTCCAATTTTTCGTTAAGAAATGATGAACATCACTTTAGAAATAAGAGAGAAAAGAAGTTTGGTGTTAGGGCGGAGGGGGGAATGGAAGAAGAGTTTATTAATTCTTTTAGTCCATAATGGCGACATGAAAGCAGATAGAAATAGCATCAGCCTTCAGTCCTCATTTTCCCGATAGATCATACACAGTGGCAGAGAAGATTTCATATTGAAAGCAAGGCTTATAGGGAACCAATCAAAATGCGTATTTATAGCTATAACACAGTGCAATCAACATTTACTTCATAATGATACAGCAAAGCAAAAAAGTTTAAGTAACAGTGCAGTGTTACACTGGAGCTTAAACTGTGTTTAAGTGGGTTTATTCTGATGGTCTTCAATCATTTTAATCCATTAATTTTATAATTTTATGATCATACAGTGGCTGTGTTTCCATCAAGGTGCACATTTTGAAATATAGCATTTGAAAAGTGTAATGGAAACAGCACAATTTGAATAAACTTCCTGAGTTTTGTGAAAGAGTTTTTTGTTGAGGTCGTTTTTGCCTTTTTCAAAAAAGAGTTAGTGCGCTAAACAAATTCTGATGGAGCAAAAATAACACATGATTGATCCGCTGTTTCCACTACAAAACCCAGAAGACGAAAAAATAAGACGGAGCTGCTTCCGCTGACATCGTCTTCTCAGATATTCCCATGATGCTCTCTGTCCTCGTAATCTTCGCCTCTGGAAAGTACGAAACATGACCAACACCTGCTGAAATGACAGAACAGATACACATTCTTCTACTCTGTTTATTAAAGCCATATGTAAGGTAGCTTGTACCACCAATTTCTGACGAAACTACGCTTTGCATAGCCTACTTTATTTGCTTTAAATGAGTTTGTGGAAATGCACCTAATTCACATTTTCTTTTTGCAAAAATTTCACTTAAAATTCGCTTGACAATAGGTGGAAAAACGGCTACTGAGGACTCAGAGGAGGAAAGAACAGTAAAACGTGTGCACTTGGCGTTTGATGTGCGTGTACGTCAGCCCTCTATCTGAACAGATCGACTCATTTTTTTTTTTACAAATGTGTCAATCAGCACCAACTTCAAGATAAGCGTACATGTGTGATGCAAATCTGCCGAATCCACGAGGCCGCGCTGGGCTGCCAAAGTCAACTTGTTTTACATACATATTGATTTTTCTGTTTACTGCAGTGAGGATTCTGTCTCTAAAGGTTTGACTTTCTAGCACTGCTGGTTCCCTTAACTGCCTCATGGTCCAGCCTATATGGGACAGCCTCAGGCCCAAGTGTTTTTGAAGAGGTTTAAGTTACATGACATCAAAACACAAGCGAATCACAGGCCCGTTTTTGGACGCATGGCAGATGCACGGTGTTAAATTCCGCGATGGACCTCAACCGGCCTGGTCGATAACGCTCGTCTTCCAGGAGGAGTCCCAAAGAGGCCAACCTGCTGCCGCTCCCTCTCTCCTTTTCCATCAGCAGCTTAAAACACTCGCAGGCGCTTCCCGTAAACACATACAAACACACTCACTGTAATCAGATATACCTGAGTGCACACTCGCACGTACACCCTAGAGAAAATTGGATGTTTGAGCGGCGCTCCAAGCAGCACTCAGTGAAAGTCAAGTGGTGACTCAGCAGCCAGATAACAGTGAGGGAGAGATAGCAACAGGGCTTAATTCAAGCTGGGGAGGATGCATGGAAATAATGAAAAGGAGTGCTCTGAAGTAAAGGTGTGAAAGAGTGAAGAAGAAGACTTTCTGATCATCACGTATCATTAGAATTAGCTGTCCGGCTCTTTATCTTTGCACATAAAACCCCTTCTGACCCTGTTAGGGTTAGGGTTAGGGTCTCTGATCTGCTGCTTACCTGTGATCTCGCAGGGACACACATCACCATCTTTTCCTTATGCACTGCCACCTCGCCGCTGTGCCTCCCGCCGCATTCAGCGCTCAGCGGTTTTAAGGGCCGACATCCGCCGGCGTCGCTCCCTCTCGTCTTCATTCCGCTTGGCTTCACGCTCTCCTCCTCTCCCTCCATCGTTTCTCATTATTTCCTCCATAATGAGATCAGAGCATTAGTCCATCATGGGGTCAGTTTAAAAAAAAAGAAAAGAAAAAGAGCGTTCAATTCAAGCGTTCGTTTAATCCCTCAATTGAACAGACATCCCACATCACTGCCTTGTCCGCAGCTTTAATGCACAGACGGAAGCGTTAATGCTTTATTGTTTTTCTCAGTGTTTTCCTCCCCTGAGAGGTAATTCATTAAATGACATTTATTGTGTATTAATGAACACTCATGGCTGTCCTTTTTTCCCCAACGTGGCCGGGGGTGGCTGCAATCGTTTTACACTCTACTGTTCAGTCTTTTTTTTTTGGTCATTTTAAGAAGAGCCTAATTGAAAAAGTAGGCATGTTGAGGGGCCAGTGGTAAGTGAGATTCATGACGCGTTGCAGACATGAGGTCGTACATCACAGTTTGTGAGGCGGGCAACAGAAGTTGCCATTATTGGATCAGCGCTGCTTCATTAAGTCTCTGCACGACACAGTCTGCCGCTAACGCCTGTGGACAGAGAGATGGAGGGAGGGGAAAGAGAGAAGTGAGAGGGAAAAGGATGGACAAAAGCTGGGAGGGGGGGGTAGATGTGGAGGAAGGGAGGAAGAAGAGATGGAGGGGAAGAGACAAGGCGAAAGAAGCTGAGAGCAGAGTGAGACAGCATAGCTGCACGAGGGCAGAGGCACGAGAGAGGAGCGAGAATTAATGTGAAAATGAAACACTGGAACAAAACGACGGTTGCACACAATTTTCTGCAATTCAAGGTAATTTAACGTTTTTCTCTTTTTCAGGCAGATAATCTGATGGAGAAACCCATGAGCGAGGGAACAATGCATCAGGGGTAATGGCCCGCAGCTTAATGTTAATGCTGGCTTCGTCAACATTTTCACAACAGCTCAAGCAGCGTGTTGGCAACCCCACCGACGGCTCGCCACATCCAAGTTTCAGAGGTTAATTGCCACCCATCCACCCGACCATCTGTCTTTCCCGAGCAACTGTCGCTATTATTTCATTTGAATAGATAAAGCACCAGAAACAATCACCTGAGCTCGGTCTAACAGTTCTGCATTACGATGGACTAACAGGTGATTGCAGATTCCTGCATTGTGGCGTCACTGCTGAGCTGCAGGCCTCAGCTGACAAAGAGATGGTGCTATCTGGTGGCTGTACTGCAAATCGCATCTTCAAACTGGCAGCGTGGTTTTCATTTTTGCTTCAGAGAAGGAGCCCTTACTCGTGGCTGGTTTCTGTGAAAAGACGTCAAACTAGACCCCTCCTGCAAACCTGCACAGGTGCTTTCAATGATTTGGGCTGATTCGACGTTTTCTCAGGACTCTGCAGGTCTAATCAGCCAGATAAACTGAAAACACCTGCGTCAGTGAACCAGGGCTTTCATTCAGGGTATTTCATCATCATTTTAAATGCTAAAAACATGAACCTCGTCCACCTCCTCCACAATGCGTGCACGCGCTGCCATCAGCTGGATGAATTACCCCAAACATTTCAAGGTGTTCCTCACCCCACTGACTAAATTCACCCCTTTAAAAACTGCATCTAAATTAAGTCCCATTCAGATTTTATTGGTGTGTCAGCGCGTTTCTCGAAGAGATGAGCCACTTATCTCTATCTCAATTAAAATCTTTGCTTCTAATTAGAAGCTTCAGTGGGTATAGGACAAATTGATGCATCGCACGTGGAGACATATTGATTTGCCACTACTGAGTGCGATGAAAACATTTAATATGTATCTGTAACATGTTGGACCAGTGTTTGTGTGCGCGAGATAATTATGCTCACTGATTATGACTGAGCGTAAAATGACTGCAAATACACAGTCATTTGATGACAGGATTACAGATATAGAAATATTTGACAAAAGAGGGGATTTTATGGTGAATAACTCAGATCTTCTTAACAGGATAAACGTCTTGTGCAGACTCTTTATTAAAAAGAATATAATTAATCAAGATTTATTATAGGATGTTTATGAAATCAAAACTATTAAAAGTAGCTGAAATTAGTAATATAGGATATGTTTCTCCAAGTTGGTGATACTGAGTAGAGAGCATATCATGCTAACACTATCGGCCTTTCAAAAGTAGCCTCTTTTATTCTGTGATGGCCTGTTCAAGTAATTGGCTTATATGCAACAATAGTATTAATACTGACTTTATTCAGTGGCAGCGGTGCATGCTTCAGAGGATTAACAACAATTTAATTTGTAAGATGGTTTTCATAGCTTATTGGCTCACTGTTATATGACATCACTGTTCCCCTTCTCCTGTCTATTGGTGATCGGCTATCAATGACATTTTGGCTTTGCTTAAAGCAGCAGTTTGAAATTTGGGCAAAGATGAAGAGTTAGATGAGACGATATGTGGCCTGAGAGTTCTTGGAGTCTCCGCTACGTCTGGCCACCACAAGGCGACGACAAGAAGGATGTCAGTGTATCTGGGCAAGACATATTCGTGCGCACACACTCATAGACACACACACACTCATAGACACACACACACAACCCTTCGTAAAATCACAACTTGACATTTTCACACCTCTGCTTCTGTACAGATTAAACAAACAAGATACCACATAATAGTTTTAGAGCTTTATGGGTGCTGATTGATGGATTTTGTTTGCTTTAGGACAAGCTAGCTGTTTCCCCCTATTTCAAGTCTTTCTGCTAAGCTAAGCTAACCGCACTGCTCTCAAAAACAATTTTTAAAAAAGCAATTAAGGGGGAGGGAAAAAATCACTTAAAATGAGAAAAATTATCTGCAAACAGAACAGGAAATTATTGCTTAACTTAAGATTTAAAAAGGGTAACAATATCTAGTCTCAAAGAGCACCAGTAATTTTAAAAGCACTGCAACAAGACTAAATCTAGTACATTTGTCTGGACACAAAGATATTCTGACAAAGCAGTTTTGTACTTTTCAGTGTTGATCAAACAGCTTAGTCTCGAAATTCTAGTTTCAAGCATTAAGTTGTGATAAAATCTCATTCGGCTCTGCAAGAAGACAAACACTTTCCGTGGAGCTATTACTTCGACCAGACAGAGAAGCTTTAAGCTGCAATCCCCGAAATAATGCCTCTCAAGCAAATTCCTCTTTACTTCAGTTCGTTTGTAAATTTTTATTACATTTTTAAATTCATAACAGCAAGAATCAAATATAGCAATGCAGGCCCCGTGAAAACAATGTGTCATGAGCTTTTTCCCTTAACCACACACGTCCATCAAAGTTGGCACAGCACGCATCAGGTTCTATTAGCTACGTTCATGGCTTCAGTTATTACATGATGTTGTAGCTAATAAAACCCCAGCAAACAGGTTCCCGCCAGCTTCAGAAGGAGCAACTCCCCACCTCGATTTCTGTGCTGGTTTCTTCTCACACGCTTCGTTCGGATGAGATTGTATTTTATGGCTTTAGACTGCGACAACGCGAGGTTTTCCCTACAGGTGCTTTTCAGAGGAGGTGGCCGGCACGCACGCGTGACACATGCTTTCAGGGGGCCCGGAGCGGTAAAACAAGCAGAAACAAACTGCAGCAGAAGACAGAATACATCATATCAGCACTACGAGCAGAGAAAACAAACGACAAATGAAAGAAAAAGTTCAGTTTACATTATATCATAAACGTAAGCATGCGTGCTTGTAGGAGATGAGAGGTGACAAAGATGATCAGGACAATATTTCAAACTAACAACTTAATGACCAAACCACAAAAACAGTATTTCAACCTGAAATTATTCTTAAATTCTGCCTGATGTTGAACTACATTCCTGTTTGGTCAGTTTCATCTACTAGAAGCACAGCTTACATAAACATAAAGAACATACTTATAGCTATGGTGTTTGTGTTGCATGTATTTTAACTCTCCAAGTGGTAAAACTTTAGTGAGTATATTTTCAGGAATTTTTTTTTTTAAATAAACGACTATTCTATTTTTGTATTTTTTATATATATTTTATTCCATTACATTGATAGAATATTGTATACTGTAAATACATCTTTCTGTGTAACATGTTTTCTTATTCAATATTACTGTCGTGATTTTTTTTTTTAACGGTATATGTATTTCCTTTAACATGCATTCCTCTCTGAGTAAAGTAAAGAGACAGGACGTGTTGTGATTGGTTGGGCCTGGGAGGGCGTGGCCATGACACACAGACCTGTGGGTACAGGCAGGTTAGGGGACCAGACAAACCCAGTCACAGGCCCTTGCTGGAGGGTAGTGGACGCCTCCTCCGGAAGGTTACCTGGCAAACTACAAGCTGCTGACAAAAAAGAAGAGCAACACTTGGCCTTTTCTGAAAGGGGTCGGAGAGCGAGAACTCGGTGCCCTTTTGATGCAAGCAATTTTGTTCAGCCTTTCATAAGATTTTTTTTGTTATCCTAGCAAAATTCCTTGTCGTTATAGACATAATTTTTTTTATTCAAAATAAGATCTCAATATACATGATTCTCTCTTTTTTGACTATGTACAGAAGTGCAAAAAAGTCAACCTTTATCACCTTTGTTGCCTTGAGATTCCCCACCCCACCCTTGTTGTTTGCAGTTGGCTGAGTAAGAGACGAGTGTGCAGACTCGGTTCCCTGCTCGCCACGTTCACCTGACCCCGCCAGCAACGCCCCCAAAAAAGTGATCAAATATGCAGCTTGTTTTCCAACATGGCCCAATTTCCAGGGAGAGTAAAAATATTAAAACAATAGTTACTATTTGAAATGGATACAGTAGAAAATAACATCTTTACTCTAAACATCTAAGAACTAGATTTTTATAATAGTCTTTTTTTCTTAAATGACTAGTTACAAACCTTACAATCATTAAAATATTACTCGGTTATCGGCGACGGTTGCCACAGTGACAACTTAGCCTCTCTGTTCTATTATTTCATCACTGTTAGATACTCATATAAAACATCTTTGTTCAAAGAACACAAAGAGACTAGAGAAATGAACAATATGCATACAGTTCAACAATATGCATAACGTAGAAAATATTGAGTTTACAATCATAATCATACTAAAATTAACATTACATGGAATTTCAGGAAACTGTGCATGAGGAACACACAAACACACACTTTTACCTTATATTCATTATAAGAAAGATAAATATAATAAGCAAAACTAAAAAAAATCAGAACTAAATATCAAAATATCATCCGGACAAAATAAAGTAAAACACTTCTCATCTAAAGAAAAACTACCAGAAGGTTAAGAAAACGCTGACAAAAAAAGTGACAATTACATAGTGCTCTGTGTGTGTGTGTGTGTGTGTGTGTGTGAGTGCATGTGTGCATGTGTGTATGTGTGTGTGTTAATATGGCGTGGATTAGGCAACTGGATGGTTCAAAATGGCATGTTGCATTGTGCTGACCCGATGGTACATTCTAAGGCTTTGGATGAGTAATACAATCGTTTATATTCTTGCCACTTTCCCTGTACTATCCACCAATTAAATATGCCTGAAGAACACCCAGAACACAACGAAAACAACGAGTTCTAGAGATCTACTCTTTACGCCCGACCTTTCTTCGAGCTCGCTAACGCGGCCCACGCGTCTCGACAGTTCCGTCCCGCCGGCCCACCTGCAATATCTAGTAACAGTGACACAAAAAGACTTTGGCTGACTATCTGAAAACAGTTCTCAGGTAGACGTATTAAACAAATATTCTTAAATATGCCAGACTATATATACACTACACTGACTCTACTTTGACGATCTGCCTTGAAATATGCAAAACCATACAAACATAAAAAACGAATCACGTCGTACAAATCGCATCGCCGGTTGCACCGATTGTGACTTCCGTCTCACAGCAGTTTGGATACCAACCGACCGGCCCGTTGCTTCAAAGCTAGTCATCGCAACGTCTTCATCTTTAGGAGAGTCTTTGGTCTCTCGCGCTCGCTCGCCATGACCCCCACATACAGCTCATCTGACCTTTAGAGTCTTTAGACTTAATGATCGTGGAGGGATCTGTGTCAGCACAGATCCAGTCGTTTCCCACCAACAACAACAACAACAACAAAAAAAAATCATTCAGTAGAAGATTTGAGTAAAGCAGACAATTTGGGGAAGGTGATCTAATCAGCAGTGGTGCTATTGGGAATCACAGGTAATGACAGGTCACGACATTGGACACTACATGCTGTCCAAGAGAGAAAATCGACGTATTAAAGGGAATTGTTGAGTTGAACACTTTGTAACACTGCTTAAATACCATTCATGTGTATTGAGATGTATGGCACTTTACAGGGATGCCCGCGCGGTTAAAGACATGTGCTTAAGAGATACTAGAAAGGTAGGCTACAAAGGTTTGAAAGACACCTCACAGACATTCAGTTGCTATTTTGCCTCTGAGTGCACTCATGTCATTTCCCTTCTCACTGGTTTAACGCAATCAAATCATAAAGAAAACCGCCGTGCATGCATATGTGGTTCAGTCAGATTTCGTTCACCCCAACTGAAATACAAGGTGCACCTCTGTGTAAACAAATGAACACGTTTAGGTCAAAGACCAAACAAACACAAGTCATGATTCTTGGTCAATGGACGTGCCAATCCAGCCGCTTTTTTTTTTTTTTTTTGATGACTGCTCCACACATTTACCTCATGTTGACATTCAAAGTGTGTCCGGTGAATAAAGGTAAGTTGCCTCTACAGAGCGAAAGGCAGTCTTTGATGCAAATGGTGTTCTTTTCGGTTGTTGTGTAATAGTGTGCATGAAGTACACATGAAAACCATCCTGACAAACTGTGCCGCCTATGTTAACATGCAGATTTATTCCAAGCCAACTGAGATTTGGCTCTCCGTGTTTCTCTCGATGTTACAGGCATGATGGGTGACCGCTAATCTTGGACTCGACACCAGCACGCTCCAGTTCCATCTGGAAGGAAGAACACAGCAAAATCAGCTGTGAAAGACGAGGACAAAAGCTCTGACAAAGCTTCCTTTAGATATTTCTTATTGTCTTTAATTCAGACGGATCAGGCTTCAACTCAATAGTACAGTAGTTCAGTATTTTGGGGAATACGCTTATGCGTTATTCCACAATTCCAGGTATGTCACTGGCCAAACCAAGAGTAAACCAAGGATTAAACATGCAAGATAAAACATGCTAATTAGCGAGCTTTAGAGGTGCTGGTTGGCAGATTCTGTTACCCATAAACAGAATCAGGCTAGCTGTGACCCCCTGTTTCCAGTCTTTATGCTAAGCTAGCTAGTTGCAGCCTGTAGTTTCAACTTTCTGCAGAAAGAGCATTTCCCAAGACATCAGACTTCCTATACATTATTACACTACATTATTTGAATGAAGTGGGTTAGATTAAAATAATAATATAACTAATAATATAATCATAATAATAACAACAACAGTGGCTTTGTCAGCTGCAAAGAAAATGAAGTTGCGCCAAATGCTTCACATAGCAGTTTCAAAGCTGCTTGGATGAAATGTGACAGTATCGGTCCAAACACAGTGTGTGAGGTGTGAGAAAGAGGTTTGGTACATACTGTTCTGATTGAGACTCCTACATCTGGGTCACATACTTGTGACTAGTCAGATGGTCGGCAGATATTATTGGAATCTGATTGAGAGGGGAAAAGAATAGAGGGAGAGGGAGAGTGAGGCAAAGACAGGAAGAAATAAACAGAAGAGACAGAGACGTCAGCTGAAATGAGGACAAATAGCACTTCAACCTACATTGATAATAAAGATAAGCATTGTAATTATCTAAGTAATCACGGTATTAGATGCTCTGACAAGCTAGCGAAGATCAGAGAAGAGCCTTGTGCACCATTCATGCATATTTCATTAAGAGGCATGTGGGAATCATGAGATTAAAAAAAAAAGAAGAAACTAACAGATATTGAAAAGTAAAAGCTGATACCAGGAGTGAAAAGAGAGAGAGAGAGAGGGGTGGGGGTGGGGGGGGGGGGGAAAGGCAGGAGAGGAGCAAACCTGATTGGCTGTTGCAGTTGCAAAGGGAACACTTGTGGCAGATGTGGTGGCTGCAGACACAGTGGCTGGAGTAGCACCGTGCATCATGGGTACTTGGAGGGAAAGATCACACAGGCAGTTGAACCAGAGCAGATTTAAAGCTTTTTATATGTCAACACTTCATTTGTATGTCTGTCTATAGGATGCTAATAAACATGAGAAAATCTTTTAATAGTATTAAATAGCTTTCTGGTAATCTTTACTGACAATCACTCCACAAATCTGAGTAAAGCAACGGCAGTAGACGCGCTGTCGAGGAAGAAAAAGACATTCTTTCGAGTGAAAGGCGGCTAATTGGCAAATCTGAAGAGCAAAATATAAATTCAGATCTTTTCTTTGGCGCAGGCTAACTAATTGGTTTTTATTTGACCTCCCTAAAAAGGAACACTACAATTACTGTGACAAATAATGCAAAAAAATCAAATTACAGCAACTACCGCATCTTCCACTGCTTCCACTAGCACTAATGACTCCTCATGTTTATATGGCATGTATAAGCAGACAGTGTAATGAGGTGCTCGGGAGGTTAGGGGAAAGCTTGGGATGGAAGTATAATGAAGCAAGGGTCAGGGGGGATTTTGAACTGCAACAAGCATTAGGTGACAGACAGAAGTGTGGCGGAGCAAAAAGGGGTTCATTCCATACCACAAAGATGGACTGCAGAGTATCACAAAACACATCAACTTCCGATTGAAATCACAAACAGTTAAAATCAGGGTAAATTCACGTTTTTATCAGCCACATCGTCGACTACTTTGAAAAGAGATTGCGTACATATGCCGTTTTAGGTTCATGTCAGAGTCCAAAGTCACAAAATGAGAATGTGCTCACGTTATGTGGTGAGTTGAATGACACGTGAGTGACTACAATGGGCTAAAAGATAATCAGTAAGGAAAGCTGGCACCTACCAACACTTGTTGCAGGTGTCATGCACAATATCGAGCCTGCCCATCATGCATTGCAACAGGGAGTGGAGTGAATAGGGAGGAGAAGAAATCAAGAAAACTCATTACAAGTGTTATAAAGCCAGACATATTGGATTCAACCTGGGTATGAACAAACTGTGCTGTGAATATGTTAATCTGGCTTCAATACAAAGGCTACATAGCTCTGATATGCACTTATTACATAATCATTCCTTTGCACACGTCACAGTTGCTGCAGCCAGACATACTGCACAGCACATAAAGCATATGCATGAGACACAAAGCTCAGAAAACTTCCCACTCTGCCTGTCTAGACCCAGTTTACTGTTCAACTCCATTAAAAGGAAGGGCAGATTAAACACTGCCAGCGCTCCCATTTTCCCGTCAGCAGCGCAACAGCTGTTTGCACCCTGGTCGTTTTAAAATGACCTGCTTTCGAAATCCTCAAAGTGCGTCGCAGTGGCCTGACAGTCCAGTAGCGTGGGACATGTGAGGATCTGAGTATCCGAATCGCTCACAGAGGGGAATCGATGGCAGGCTATTCTTAGGCTGTCAGATGGAATATGGGACACAGTGTAAGATGACTGCGCAGTGGCCAGACAAGAGCAGCTCAAATAAGCTGTGTGTGTTTGTGTACTGCATACACACACACACACACATGCTGTATATTCAGGGCGGGATTTCCACTGGGGACAGAGCAGAGACATGTCCCCCACTTTGCAGTTTGAATTTGATTTGCTCAATAAAATCTCTCTAAACTGTGTCACCGTACTGTCCATCCGCTAAAAACCAGATGAGGGGAAAGAAAAGTTGATGAAGCTGTTGCTTGATCATCTGGTTCACCTTGTTACTCAGTGCTCACTATGTGGGTTTTTTGCTGCCCTGAGTTTTGCCTGTCAGGCTGCCCCAATGGGTGGTTTCTTGGGGCTGGATGCTGCCTGACAGTAAGAAGACACTTGTTAGGGCCAAAAAAAAGCAACATGCCCCCGTCTGCAGTGTTTAAGGGATAGGTTTGGTTTGCAGCAGATTGTGTGAAATTATAATATCCTCTTGAAAAAAGCTTAACTAGATCATCAGTCAAAGATGAGGCAGTAAAGGGCAGAGCTGCTGATACGAGAATTGATACAAGTCTGTATCCGTTAATCTTTTCAGGAAGGCTAAGCCATTAATAATACTGATATATTAACAGAATATAGTGACCAGTTTTAAAGCAATGCGATTTTGCTAAATTGATGCACTAAATACCTAAACATGAAAAGCAACAACCCTGACTTCTGACACTAAAACCTGCTCCCATGCTCTACATACTGTACATGTGCAACAACGAACCAAGTCCATGCAAGTTTTTCACCAACAATGACATCACACCATCATTCAGCCACTCACCGCTGATGCCACAGCAGGAGATTTGGGAGAAACTACATATGATCTGACAGCCAATAGCAATGGGACAACCGCCACAAACACGTGTTAAAGAAGGCTCAGGCCTTACCTGATGGTATGAAGGCAGCCTGCTGCTGAAACTGCATGTTGGCCAGGGCCTGTTGGTACTGGAATACGCCAGCATTGAACATAGTGGTGGCACCGTTGGCTTTTTCAAGTGCAGGTCTCTTTGGTAAAGGAGGCAAGACGGGAGGGAGCCCCTGATGAGGGGACAACACCAAAATAACGGGATGGGAGTGAGGGAAATCAAAGGATGGTAGCAGTGACATTCAGGACAGAGAGAAGAAAGAATTTCATTAGAAGATAAAGTTGCCCTTCCAAACAGCTATTACAAACACTGGCAAGCAAGCAGTGGGCTACACTAAATCTGTCAGAGAATGACAGGACAGTGGCTCTAGCTGACAAACTGTGACATCTACCTCGCTAGTGACAACAAAAAACAGTCCTCAGCACAACATCACAAACCGTATGACATGATTTTGAATAATACAGAACATGAGATAATTACTTTGCACAACTAATCTTTCTGTAAAGATAATGAGCTATAATACAGGTATTGTATTGATTGTTGGACCGTCAACAGAAATGTTTAGGGAAAGCTGCACTGCCAGCTCCATGATAATAGTACACTATAAGCCATGTTAAGACTGTTATGACACCTCTTCAACTACACATGCAATATGGAGAGTGACACATTCATGCAAAGACTACCATACCTCATTAGACACTAAAATATTACACTTTCATGCCAAGTATTTGCTCCGAAGACTCACTTAAGGTGATGAACTGATCACTGACTGTGAAAAATGCATAGGCCGGCATGGGCCATTTAAATTGAGATTCAATTGGACATTTTATCACAATATTTATGCTACAAAACAAATGGCTACAATCAGTTCATCACCCTCAGTGTGTCCTCGGTTCAGATCATTAAATATCTACTTTATTTTAGAAGTACAGCAGTATATCTACTACACCACAGCTACATGCCAAGCTAAAAGGTGAAAGGTCATAGTACCAGGTCAAAAGTTGCGTCGAGGGGTCGCTTCAGTGATTTGACAGCCGACTGAGTCTTAATTAGCAGGCAGCGAGCACATGATGGCAATGGGCCAATGGGGTTCAAGCGCATTAACATAAACCAGCAAGCGGAGGTGCGTCATGGGGGCAGCAGTGCAGTGTGGGTTGGTGAGAAAAAAAACAAACAAAAAAACAAACAAACAAATAAAAAAACAAATCATTGGAATGCAGTATACAACAGTAACAAGACTAGTGCATGCACATTAATGGCTGTAAGGTTACTGAAAAGAATTATGGCCCTTGACGTAGTTTATTGTCACTTTTCACTGTATACTTTTCTTGTTGTCTCAAATCTGTTAATAATACTATTTTTAAAGCGAGGGGTTAGAAGAGACTGATAAACAGTCTGAAGGAAGCCTGATCATGTTAGCTTTGATTTGCATCAAAGCACTTTAGTGTGTGCTTTTAAATACGCTACAAAAATCTTATATGTTCCCTTATTTATGTATGTTCATAAATAAATATGCCCGTTAAAAAAAGCATGTGGCCACATTGTGAAATTTGCATTTTCACCACTGGCTGGCAATAGAAATAAAAGCTGCTGTAAATAAGACGGAAGGAATTCATCTGCTCGTGACATTTAAAGAGAGGTTAAAAAGGACAGATATAACTGATACTATCGCTCAGACGTGGGGGCAGATCCGATTTGGCCGCATGGAATAACTTTAGCATGAAAGGTTAACTGAAATCAAGCTCACCCTCCTTTCTGGAATACCTGCTGCAGGATGTCATCTACAGCACAGGCTGAGAAAAACTTTATCGTGTCATTTTATAGAAAACTATCACTGCATTGCAGAAACAAGGTTGACATTAACAGAAGTCTTCACAGTTGTTTTTTTTGTTTTTTTTAGCAAACACAGTAACATACCTGACCATGAAAAGCAAAATATACAACTAACAAAGCAGCAAAACAAGGAGGAGCAGGAGAAAGGGAGCAGTAGGCTCAGTCACACACTAGCATGATCACTACAGCCTGCTGCTGATAAAGCACACATCGACTCTGTGTCCTCTCAGTGCGCACTGGGTCAGAGCTGAAGGGGAGCAGGAACAGAAGAGACTGGGATGTGTGCTGCGAGATTGAGGAAAAGCAAAGGGCAGAAGACTCAAACAACTGCACCCATAAGAAGTCCCCAAATAACTGTGGCTGCAGTTTGTGCTCAGAAACCAGATATGACACTAGAAGGGCTTAATTATTCGTTCTGCATGAGAAATCAAGCCTCAGTTTTTGAAATTGGTGCACGAACTTTACTCTAGCTTGCTCATATTTTGTTTTAAGTGAGAGTAATTCCTCCGGCTGCACTCGGCTGAGGCGAAAGCAGATGTTCTTTGTGTTGTGATCTGTGGGCAGATACCCACCATGGCTGCAGCAGCCGCTGCCTGGTTGACTTGGTGTTGGGCGGCTTTGATCTTGGCCTGCAGGTGAGCCGGGGGGTGGAAGTACTTGCACTTCTCCCTCGAGCAGCGGCCCTTAATGTAGTCCATACACACAGTGACTGTGTTGTCGTTGGTGTCAATCATAGTGCTATCTGCAGGGTGGGCAAAGCGACAGTCGTTCTCGCCACGTGTGCAGTTACCCCGCTGGTATTCCCGACATACCTGGTGCACAGAGATATGCAAACAAACACACATTTTCTGACTTTGATTTTGTTTTCATAAAGATGGAAAACACACAGGGATGCACACAAACACCAGAACCCCCCAGCACAAACACACACTCACGCATTATGAAGTTACTATTCACTTTACTTCACATCTGACGAAATAATCAATCTGTTCAGTCATTTCAGAACTTGACAATCACTTTACCAGACAGAGCTAACCAATCTTAATGACATGTTCGGCCATTACTGTTGATTGATAAGCAGAGCAGACCGTAACCAGCGTTTACAGACTCATCAATCACACAGCGTTCATCCATTATTCAAATGAGCTGTGTTGTTGTTGTTGTTGTTCCTCACAGAGACAGAAGGGGGCAGCATCTGCGTGCAGCAGCTGTCCATTGACTGCCTCAGCCTGAATGTAGAGGCTCAATGAGGCTCATGGGAAATATGAGGCTGGTTACCCTCGAGGGAAGCTGTGGCTGACGTAATCGCCTACCCACACATCATATTACGCACACGCGCACACACACACACACACACACACACACACACACACACAAACCATAGCCACGTTTCCATCATTTTTGGGGACATTACATAGACTTACATTAATTTCATGGAGACTTAACCTAACCATAACCACTACTTGCCTAACCTTAACCCTTAATCTAACCTTAATGATTTACATTATGGGGACTTGTGTTCTGTCACCATAAGAAAGACGAGTCCCCACAATGTGACTGTGTAAACAAATTTATGTCCCAACAACATGAGCAATACATGTCCACACAAACACACTTGTGTTTCCATCAATTTTGGGGACATTACATAGACATGCATTAATTTCCTGGAGACTCACCCAGGCCATAACCCAAGTCCTCACCATAAAATTTAATGATTTACATAAAAGGGACTTGCAATGTGTCCCCTTAAGGAAGACAAGTCCCTACAATGTGACTGGGTAAACCGATTTATGTCCCCACAACATGAGTAATACACTTCAACACACACACACCTACACACACAAGGTGGCTACACATATAAATTATGAGGCAGCGTTTTTCCCAGAATTAAATTTTGACACTTAAATAGCTATGCGATAACTTAAGATCTCCGTTTGAGCACAGACAGCCACCGCTGTGTCTGAATCACATTCAGACTCCGATCCCACACCAAATGAAATGTAATTTCATGCTACGTTGTATCGATCTATCAGTTATTGTGATACAACAAGACATTTACCAAATGTCTGTTTACCGGTCTCACTGTCTGCGTGCATAAAGGATTTGATTTGTGCTGGAACGGGTGCCAGACAAAAGGCCACCAGCGCCGTTATCTGCAAGCTAACCCTGCTCCGTCTGCTGTCATGACAGCTCATCATCCACCATCACCGATCTGCGTGAGCGATGGGGAAGGAGTCTCTCCCCCTGTCCGTCCCTCCCTTCTCTTATGCACTTCACTCGTGCATGTTCACATACGAATGTACAACACGTGCACACTCACACATATCAATTCCCCACCACTGCCACCATCGCCACTGCCGCTACTGGTCTTCCTTTTTTTTTTTTTAAAGAGAGACTGCCTTGTTGTCAGGCAGATGTTGGAGAGGCGAGTGAGGGAGGGAGGAAACAAGAGAGTGGGAGGAAAATGTAAAAGTGGTTGATGAATAAAGAGTAAAGGACAGGGAGATGGGGATCAAGGAGACAGAGTGAGAGTCTTATGGGATGGAGAGAGTGTGGCTGGCCTGGAAAAAAAAACTGGAGAAGACAGAGAAGAGTAAATGCGCTCTCTGCACCAGGTGTGGACCTGCGTGCTTTCTCAACAGCGCTTAATCATGCATTAGAGAGAGCTAAACCAGTGGAAGTGCTTAGTCGGACAAACAAATACAGCGCCTGTTAATCATATTTCTGTCCCCATGGTAAATGTCCCTCTGGGCCATTTACATCGCCATGGTTGCAAGTAAGCAACATATGAGTTTTATGCACGCTGAAAGGCTGCAATATAGCTCCACGAGACAGAGAGTCGGAGAGAGTGCCGGGAAATATTTCTCAGGCAGAGCAGTCTGGTCGGTTGTCTTCTAAAATAGGAATTTCTCTCAGGCTCGAGGAAATAGCCTGTAACATATATCTACTGGCTGGTATGTGTGTCGGTCGCAGAATCCAAGCTATGTTTATTTTGAACAGCACACACTGGAAGCTAAAATATGGCTGGCCCTTTTCTCTGAGATATTTTTAGCGAACCTAGTTCTTGACAAATTAGGCTGGGGTATGAATTCTCCCAATCAAAAAGAGCTTCAGCAGTGCTCGCAGGCTGAGCACTACAGGCAGTGTTGACCACTGGGCGGAAATATCTCGAAGGGAAAAGCAGCGAAAGGCAGAGCAGATTTTCCCTCCACTGCCAATTATTGCATTTGGCTAATAAATATTTCATATCAGTTTGTCTGTTTACTGGACTTGCAGGACGCTTTGAATCCTTTGCCAGACAATCGTTTCGATCCACAGTCTGAATCACGACCTGCGTGTTCTTCTTCTACCAACAACAACTTCTCGCCTCCAACCTCGAGAACTTCTTCTCACCGGTCACGACTCCTCTATGAAATCCAGTCACTGCTCTCTCCTTTCTTTCTGTTATCTTCATCTCTGCTTGTCCCAGCCCCTCCCCTGATGTCCACAACAGGTCTACAAATTGATTTCCTATCTCTTCCTCCGTCTCTTTTTCCTGCCATTGACCCATTCCCTCGCTCCGCATGTCATCCGCTCCTTCGTCGGGCCCTGACACTTCCTCAGCCTCACCCCCATTAATTACCCGGCTGCCCAATGTTAAGTTTCAAATGTAACCTTCCTAACGTTCTCGCACGCCTCCTGCCTGCCTCCAACGATTTCCCCATTATTCCGCTGCGAGTGTTTCCCGGGTGGGGCTGCATAATGGATGAGATTGACTTACTGTCCAATTAATGATTATCTGAACACAGCTAGAGGAGCGGCACTCATCGGGCTTCAAATGACTGATTGCTTTCATAGAAGAATTAAAGATTTTCCTGAAAATTACACACTGATACAGTATAACTTCAGCTTGTGCCAAACAACGCCGTCCCCTGCCTGCTGATGGGATTCAGCATCAGCGACGGTAATGTTTGTAGAGAGATACTCTCATTAACGTCTCTTTCTCTTTGCTTAAATCTGGGTAATGACTGTATTATGGTAATGGGATGTAGTTACTGTAACAGAAACTGTGTACCAGATACATAATTAAAGTCTACAAACGCAAACTGTTGAGGCAAGACTTTCCAACCCATGTCTTTAATATTCAAATAGGCACAGCCCATATTTCAAAGCCCAATCTGTTTGTATAGCTGCGAAAACGACCCTCGCCGGGTAATGTTGAGTAGCGTTTTGTTAATCTATCTTTTAATCTGTGACTGTTATGAAAGTGAAAAAATAATTATGCAAATCCCCTCATCTGTGTGGTCTGTGGTGTGTGTGTGTGTGTGTGAATGTGTGTGTTTCTCACCTCCAGTCTGTCTGTCCTCATGAGTTTCTGTGCAGCGGCAGCGGCAGCAGCTGGTACGGGGACGCTGGGGTTGCTGGTGACCAGTACGGGGGCGCTGGGCAAGATGTCAGCGGGCATCAGGCCGGGCGACACGGGGCCAAGGTAAGGGTTAAACGCAGCGGCCGCCGCCGCAGCAGCGTTGACATTGGTTGCAAGGCTGGGTGTGACTGAAAACATGGGCTGTGGGCACAAGCAGAATGAGAGAGTTGGTCAAAATTGAGCGAAAACAAAAGTCTGTATATAAAAATGATGAATATTTCATTACATCTACCATTATGTATAATGCCATCCTCCAACACTCCTACTCAAATTACCCATTGAAGATATATGACAGTAGATGGTAAAATAAGAGATGTATGCAATTAACAACAGCAAAGCAGAGGAAAGGAACAGTGTTAGGGGATGTGGAGGCAAAGACGATGGCAAAAATAGACAATTAAAGGGCTCACATCTGAGGGAAAAACAAACTTCTTTGATGGCTGCTTGTCTTTCATTTGAAATAACTCATAAAGGAAGGCTACACTCTGTATGTGGTGTTGACTTTTCCGCACATGGATCAGATGGGATCACACGCTTTATACACCAGAGATCACACACATATAGGAGTAATAAGGCTGAGGGACGTCAAGCTGCGTGTGCACGGGGAGGGGGTGGGGGTGGCGCTCGACTGCAGAACCGGAGTATGAAAAAGAAAACAGCCACATTCTGTGAGAGGGAGGCTGAGGAGTGTGCCAGCTGACGTAGAGCTCTGCAAGTTTTCCCTGCACGTTCCTGACCTCGGCCCCAGTCTGAGGATTGTCTCTTGAGCCTCTGCCAACACGCCACAGTGAGTAATAGAGCAGGAAGTTTTGGGAGGAATGTAGCCATGGACAGCTACAATCCTCCCCAAACCTCCTCTTAGCTCTGGAATGACTCAGGCAATCAGGAATAATGACTGACACTGTAACTCTTCCAGTGCTGCCCTCTGGGACGTCTGAAGGATTGCGACCCGGTCGGCATGTCTCTCAAGGTGGTCAGAAATCAGTTTGCATGTTGTTTGCAGCTCCGGGTTAGGATGAAATAGGCATGACGTCAGTGAAGAGACTCACAGTCACGAGGTCGTAACAATGCAGTGATCTCATCCTGCAAAAAGTTTCTGACCCTGCTGACGGCCTTTTCTGGAATATCTCTTCACGTAGCGCAGAATAATTTCCAATAACGACAGGACATTTGAGACTCTTGCTATAAATCACAGTCGCAAGCAGTTGTGTTAAAGCTGAGCACATTTACACAGTAGGAACAGAGAAATATCTCAGTGCTTCCTGCCAGCAAAGTGGTCGCAGCAGTGTTTGTGTAGCTCAGAAAGATTTACCCTTTTACACACCCTCATATAAAATGCAGCACCTTCGAAAACAAAGCTAAAACACACTGAATGTGGACTGCAAATAAAAACACAATAACATGATGAGAAAAATCTTCAAAGTTCTGATGATCTTAGACTCAACACCTCCCTGCACCTCCCACCCAAACATGGAAATGCATCCAAATACACAAGTCAGACACAACTGAAGTGCTCTTTCCTTGTGGCTTTTACGGTTTTATTTCACTTATTTTTAAACACTCTGCGCCAAACAGCTACACCAGATTTCCTTGAGGGAAGATTTGCGATTGTGAGTGAGTGAGTGATACAGAACTGTAGACAGATATAATTGTGACGGGGGCCGTCGGCTGACGTCAACTCTGTAATAAAAATCATCATGAGTATCATCATTCACAGCCAGCTGTAATGGACCCTAATTACTTCACCCTCTGCACAGTTCAACGCTTGAAATGAAAGCACTCTCCTACGCACATGGAGGTAGGGGGCAGAGCCAAAGACAAAAAAAAGTGGGAGAGCAGCACATAAAATGTGGTAGAGAAGCTGAGGAAGCTGGGGGCAGGAAGCTACGCTAAAGACACAAGGGAGCGATGGAGGAAGAGTCTGATTCCTGGAAAGGCCGGTACCCAGTTTTAGACTTTATTCCCTTTGTTCACAACATGGCTCTCCTCACTGCTGTTGTCCTATCTCACTTTACCTCCCCGTCTTTACTCCGTCCATTTATCTCATCCTGCCTCGCTCTGTCCTCCTGCCTCCTTTCTTCTTCTTGCTGTGTCCCTCTCTGTCAGCCTGTCTTCCTCCTCCTCCTCAGCTCTCCTAACTTTCTCTCTCCCCATGACATAAACAGAAAGGGAAGGCTTTGCTGTCCCAGGGAGATCTATTGCTTTTTTAAAACCCTTTCATGGCTTCCTCTGTTCCTCTCAATGGGCCTCTCGACTCAGCCCCTCTTCCCCAGATAAGGGTGATAAGCCATCGGCTAAGTGTGCACGTGCGTGTGTGCGCCCGAGCGTGCAGCATCTGAGGCTCTTTGAACAGTCTGAGACAAATTCACTCCAGTGCTCTCACTTAAACATAAAGGGACGGAGGAGAAGACGGAGGAGCCACTCCCGGCCTGACTGACAGGTCTCATTGACTGTGTGAGGCCTCATGGAGCGGGCGGGGAAGGATTCATTTGAGCTGGCCGACTGGGGCTCCGACCATCACCTTGAAGACCCTCGGAGCGTGCAGCACACACACACACACACACGCAGAGCCTGATGTCGTTTGCCGCACATGTGCACGGGTGTGTGTGCGTTGATGTGTGTGTGTGTCTGTGTGCTAATGATCGCATGATAGTATTTTATTCTTCACTGTGTTAAAGTGCTCCCACAGTGGTGATAAGCATTCAGTGTGACACTTTAAAACTCAGCACTGAAACAATTAGTCGATTGATTCGTTGATAATAATCAATGAATCATTTAATCTATTTTTCAAGCAAATTTCCCAAACGTTCTCTGGTTCCAGCTGCTCACATTTTGCTGCTTTTCTTTATTTACATCATTGTAAACAAGACATATCTGGGTTTTGGACTATTTTTTTTTTACATTTTATAAACTGAACAATTAATCCATTAATCAGGACTGGAGCTGCCAGACTAACGTTTCATAACTTGCAGCAAGACATGAATTTAAATGATTATTAGACAAAAAAAAAAAAAAAATCACATCTCACAGACTTCCTCACAATGTTTCTTTCTTTCATTATTATTATTTATTTTATTTTTTTTTCAGTCAAGACTAAACTTTAACGCTCAGAATAAATGAGCCTGTGAATTCTTATACAGCTTGATATTTGGTCATTTTTGGCTGGTTAACTGAAAATAAAGTCAACATATAGAATCAAAACGATGATCAGAATTTCATCACTGGTCTAGTGCTGATTATGTGAGTGCAGCATGATTGGCTGGCATAACAAAGCTAATGCAGAACACTCAGAGTTCAGTAATTAATTCGACTGAAAAATCCTCATTAAAGTGTCATAATGAATTTCACGAAGCGTTCAGTCGAATTCAGCTCTTCTGCTCACAGAATCACGAAGTGAATTTGTATTTGTTCTTTAATTTTTTTGAAGTGTACTGAATTAATTTCATCCTCTAGCCTGTTGTAAAACATGCAGGTCACATGATGCCCTCTGGCCCAAAAAGACGTTACAAAAATGGTTTTCTGAGCAACACAAATACTCAGTATGCAGTATCTAAATGTGAGTCATTATTAACAATCAAGAAGTGTATGAGGCGTAATCATTTTCGTGTCGTTCTTGTCTGATGGTGGCCAGCGGGACGTCAGCCGGCTTGGCCAGAGAACAACTAACTGGAAACGCAGGAGCCCAAGGACGCCTGCAAACCATTTACTCCTTATGCACTAGTTTTCATTTTGTTCATGAAAAGTATGACTAAGTATGTTTGTCAGCGACCTTTTTTTTCCATGACTAAGAGATGATGATGAGACTCACCGATGTCATTAAGCAACAACCGTGACTGTATCAACATTTGCGGACAAAAATATTAGTCTGTTTTTCTTTTCAGTGCAGTAGCTCAGTTTCCTGTGCTGCATGGGGCATATATATGTGTGTGTGTGTGTGAATGTTAGTCAGTGTTGCAAGTATCTGTTGTCAGTGGGGGGGGGGGGTGTGAAACTGTTGCAGGGCAAGTAAGAAGAATGGGGCGCCATCTGGAAACAGGTCTTTTTATACATTAAACCATAATGTGATAAAAGATCTTGGTCAACTTACAATGAAAAAGCTTTATAGAGGTTGAAGCATTCTTTAAATTTATTTGCCGTTCTTGCTCTGACAGTAACTCCTGATAAATTTTAAGGCAGCTTCAGGAAACTTAGAAAGCCAGGCTTGTGTCAGATCAGCAGACCCAGAAGTGTGACCCTGTCTGTACTTGTAAGCTTCCACAATATGCAGAGCGTGTGCACCCCGTGTGTACGAGCGTTTCCTGCATTTGTTCGTGCACGCGTGTCCTCTCACCACTGGCTGTAGCTGTGTGCCGGGCATCATGGCGTTGGCAAGCTGCATCTGCTGGGCCAGCATGGCCATGTTTTTCTGCTGGATGAGGTTGTTCCTTCCATTGATCTCCAGCTGCGTCTTTAGGTGTGGAGGAGGATGCAGGTACTTACAGTTCTCCCTGGAACAGCGGCCCTGGTGGGGTGAGAGAGGAAGAGGAGGACATGGGAGGAGACAAGGAGGGCAAGAGAGAAAAGAGGGAGGGATAGGGAGGATGGAGACACGGGAAGAGATGGATTAGAATAATGTTTCTCTGAACTGTTGCCTAATGTAAAGAAGTAATGAGCCTTGACTCAAGTTGCTGCCCTCCCATTTAGCAGGTGCTGACCGAACAGCCCCGACATGTGGGCCTGCCACTGGGTTTGTCGTGAAGAAGACCGATCAGTTCTGCTTACTTCTCCCCCCTGCATGACCTAAGCCGCGCGCTCGCTACCTTCCCCTATCTTCTCAACGTCCCATCAAGAGACAAATTAGCTTCATGAGCGGAGATAAAGGGGATTAGCTGTCTGTCTGCTTCTGCGAACAGATTGTAATACACAGAGCGAAAGAAAAAGAGACGAGCGAACGATGCACCGTTACACTGAAGACATGGATACTCTTCATCATCTGGTCATCTTTTTAATTATTGTTGGATCAGTATACAATATCAGAAAATTTGGGAAATATCACAAATCGCGATCTTTTAAAGCTTGATGTTACGTCTTTAAAGTGCTTGTTAGTCCAACCAGGAGCACATCCTCACATTTAAGAATCTGAGAATTTACTGTTTCAGGGTCTAGCAATAAGGACTGCCCGATTGCCCGGGGCCAGTAAAAAGTTACACAATAAGCCAGTAGCCTGATGGGGCCAGTGCTTGAAAAAGTACAAAAAAAAAGAAATAACTCTCCAGACATTGCAACACAAATCACTTTACCTCTGGTCTGCTCTCTCACACTGACAGGCTTGTTTACTTCATAGATGAATTGGCCCTAAAACAAGCTACGAGTCGAAACGCTAAAGCACATTTATTGCATCTTGACGTTGAGAATGATGACTCCATACATGCAGCTGCCCTGTTGGGTACCCAACAGAGTCTGACAAGTCAGCAGCGTTTCTCATCAGGCGGACAACGATCGGAAACAGTCGCTTTTGTTCGGGCCAGTAGATCTTGACCCACGTGCTGAACGCTGAAAATCATTACCGGCTCAATCATTCACACTATTAATTTTTATTCTATGTCGTATACTTCTGTTTTGTTCCATCTAATTGCTTCATTGGTTTATATTGTTAGATGATTCTGTATTGATTGCTCATTCAATTGATGTATTCATTTGATTCATTAGACTACGTTGTAATGTATGATTGTATCTGTCGCAACAAAACTTGATTTGATTTGTTTTGACATTTCTGCTTGAAAACTGACTAAAAATATTATACACAATATATTAAACATAATAAAATAGATTATCAAAATAGCTGCAGACCGATTAGCCCGTTGATCGATTGACGCATCATTTCAGCTCTAATGTTCATCCTGAGCAGTGAACTGTTTTATTCAAAAGGTCATTTTTTTGCTTTTCTTGAGACAAATTATGTTACAAAGAAAAGAGGCTCAAGTTCAGAAGGGTCAAGAACAGCTGAGTAAGAATACAGACAGGAAAGTGAAACGGGGGAGCAAGAGTTTTGGGAATTTCAATTAGCAAAGACCCCGGCTCCCCTCCGTCCCACCACCGTGCGGGCTGCATGTTTTTACGAGGCCCAGTCAATCACTATTGATCTCCCAATTGTGACACATTATTTAACGTGTCGATACTTTACGTCATTTCTGGAAGAGAACAGTCTGGAGCAGCGATGTCGGATCGATTCGCGATTGGAGACCCCTGCGACAATAAACATACACACATCATGGCGCTCTATCTAATATTCTGCTCGTGTCCACAGACGGTGCAGCGTGTACGTCTGGGTGCTCGGTGCTGTGGGTGATTATATTCATCCAGAAGCCGGCAGCCCAAGGGGAGAAGGAGGGAATGTAATTTACACTCTCATAATGCCTGCTCCGCTGAACACTCCCCCTGATAGGTGTAATATTTTAGATCTCTCCTCCTCTTTTTTTTTTACTCCCCCTTTCCCCCTTCCTTCCCTTCCTTCCGCCTCGATCCCCCGTACGCTCCCGAGCCCCATGCTGATATTTGCTCTCCTCATCGTGAATACAGAGCGGTGGAAGTGCAGAGGTGCTGTGATCTGTTGTGCTGTGATCTGTGTATGTGAACATGCTCTTGTACTGTATGTGCGTAGAATGTGCAAAACCAGGACGCTGCCTTTGCCTTTCTTCTTGTCTCGCCTCAATCTTGGCCCATCGAAACGCTTCTCTTCCCATTACTCCTTTGTATAAATCTACTTCCATGGGGTTGGGGAGACCAACCCTGCAGCAACGCCACAGCACCACCTCCCATGGGGAATTAAAGGCTGGCTGTCATGCTACTGCTTATCTCAGTGAGATTACCTGCTGCCCACTGCGGCCCACTATGACACCTGCTTTCACAACCTAACACATACGCTCTCCCACTCTTCCTCTATTCCTCCCACCTCCCTTCCTTTCTCTCCATCTCGCCCTCTTATTTCCTCATGCAGCCTGATCTGCCTAGCGACAGCGGGAGAGGTACTTTGCATTGGAGCGCGGCAGAATGTCAAGAGTTCTCCCAGCATTTTCATTGGCTGGGAGCTGAGAGCAATAATAGTCCCAAGCCTGCTGATTGGCCTAGAGGCACGCATTAACAATGCTCCTAGTCTGGCCCGCGCCTGTGTGGCTGTGATTATTGATCAGCGCTAATTGGTTAATGTCTTTTGATTTTCAAGGCACATTCCCTCTGGGTGAGTAGACTCTAGCATGTCAACTACAGCTGTGTGTGTGTATGTGTGTGATTAACTTGGACAATGCAGAGCTTATCATTACATAAAATCTCCCACATTGAGGGAAATCTCTGCATCAGTTTGTATGCTTTAAGGCAACTCTAAGCAGCTTAAATCAATATTTTTTTCTTCGACCACACTATGTGTCATTTGAAAGGTGTCACTAAAACCCACCGAGGATCATCACCAAACTCTGCAGTATTTTCAGCATCTTTCAGATCATTGTTTCGGTTTTCAGTTTCAGTTTCACTCTCAACTTCATTTCTGGACACATCAGGCAGCTGGTTTCATCAGCAAAGCTCTTGAAACCCTCCGTTTGCTTGGCCACTAGCTGGTGAACATCGTGGAGCGTCTAGCAGCTATAGCTATAAGACTGCGAATGCTAATTTTGCTCTGTGTTCACTGGATGGGAAAAATAAGCAACTTTTTGCTTAAACAAACGATCATCTGTGTTTACAGATTTTGTCTGAGTGGGCAAAAATCTGTTATTGCAGGTTTAAATAAGTTTTAAACATTTTTTTTGACATTCGGCTACATTTGGGAATAATGATGAGCTGCAAAACTCATGCAGAAACCTTTAAATGATATGCAATGACATTTTCAAAATAAAACGCGGTTTGAACAAATAGCCAAAGGCGAATTTGAAAATGGAGGGAATTTCATCTCCAACACTTGAAAAGCCTTTGACCTTCTCTTGGGAAACCGTGATTAAAGAACATTTTGTGGCTAATGAATGAATATTTAGCAGCTAAATCAGCGGACTGAATACAGGAATCTTCTGGCTGAGAGGAAATTAAAGAAGGGAGGAAAACACAACATTATGATTAATAAAAAAAAGAAAAGTTTAAAAAGTTAGGGAATGTTCTTATTCTGATGGTTTTGGTCCTCTAAATTTTTCAAGGGCAAGGCCGGTGGCATTAAATGTGCTTATCTGGCTGCTCAATCAGTTGTAGCTGCAGAATAATACAGTGTTAAATGTTGCTACAGAACCACTGTTTATCATCATGAGTACAATAGATGATCTTGTTCCTTGGAGATAAACACCACTGTGGACACGTGAGCTGGGCCAAGTATTATACATGTATACTTGCAGAGAATTCACCTCAGCTGCACTTGGATAGGTCAGCACCTTGGCATAGTCTTATCCAACCAGTAGCCTGAACGATACAGGCCTGCGTGAGCCTGAGGTCCCCACCAGTCGCTGCCAGTGATGCTAATGTCCTGACGTCCCTCCTGCCTCTTTTCTCTGCTGTTTTCCCCGCTGTCTAAACAGTGTCAATGCAGGTTAATGGTGAGCCTGTCTGACAGAAAGCAGCGCTCCCTCTGGCTAGACTGTATGACTAAAAGACAGTTGACTCTGTTCTGCCTTCACCTGCCTGCCTGTCCTCTGCTGAGACGCTAATATGCTAACAGACTACCTGCATCTGCCTCTCACGTACTCTCTCGATTGCTCCGTCTTCCTCATTGTCTCCCCTTTCTGCCTCCCATCCTACCAGGTGATTGTCTGACTGGTCAGCTCTCACAGCAAGCCTTTGCAGCAAAACAAATTCTATCCTTTCTTCACTGAAAGCCTCACAGCATCTTTTAACACGTCAGGCCGAGGTTTCGGGAAACAGCCGCACACAGGAGCCTCATCACCAAATATAGATTCTGAAAGTTGCGAACCAATTTGCTTTTGCCGGGTTTTGGCTGTGAGAAAGTTTCACTGGCAAGCAATTAAAAGGAAAGAGAAGCAGCTGTCACAGTCCCACTCTGAAGAGCATGTGTGTGCATGTACGTGCTGCGGGAACGGAGCACTCTGCACTTATAAATCACCTTGGCCTCATTACACAAGATATCTTTCAGCCATATTTCAGCTCCTGGACACACACTCACATGCACATATGTGTGGTGCACACACAGACACACTACTGTTCCTTTTTAGGATAATATAATAAACAGCATGGGGTTGCAGAATGTTATTGATGCTCATTAATCAGTGCAGCAGAGAAAATAAAGTAAAATTTATTCCCAGGTGACTACATAAAAACGCAAGTACGCGTACACACGAACACACAGGCGCATCCTAACCTTGAGTTACTTCAATTACCAATGCCATATTTTCGCTGTATTATCAGGTGTCACATGTGTGGCTGCTTCTGCAGCAACAGGGTTTTAATCAGCATCACCTAATCCTCCGTGACAAGGTTACATCGGCGAGGGCGTCTACAAAAACAACAGCGAGTCAGGACAGTGCGCACTGGATTTTATTTTTTAACCTTTTAAGTCCCGGCCTCTGGACGCGCCGTACTTTAAAGCTGGTCTAATTGTTGATGTCATGTTGGGGGTTTTTTTTGCATCTGATAAGAAAAACAATTCAGTAATCACAAATGAGGCACAATTGTTGAATTTAAGTAGATCTGCACTCTGTCTGCAATGCTTAATCCAGCAGCACTGCTTCACTGCACCCACCGTAAAGATGCTGCTGGAAATCTGTCGCTCATTTTCTTTGCGGCCACAGTTATTTACATCATGTTTGTTCCTTTTTTCTCCCCGTCTCATCTGTTTGATCCAAGTCCTTGAAACGAGGGGTTTCGTTTGAAGGACACTGTCATAAATGTTCAGGAAGTCTTGTTGGTAATCATCCAAAGTACAAGAGGCTTGTAACAACCTTTGTCAAAGTAAGGGTCAAAGCACTTTGGATCAGATGTTTATGAAGTCACTGAATTACTATGTGTATTACTATTACTGTGTGTGTGTGTGTGTGTGTGTGTGTGTGTGTGTGTTCGATGGGGCTATGTGATCAAAACCCCAAACTTTCAGTATTATTTGTTGCCTGTGGTAGTCTGGCAGCTCTCTGAAGGATGTGTCTGCGGAATCCCAGAGAATAAAACCTGTGGCAGAATTCCACTCACGGACTGGCAACAGAGACAAAAACAAGAACAGAGGAAGAGGAAGGTAGACACTGAGAGACAGGAACGAATAACAGACTGAAGGAGACAGACAGGCAGACAGAGAGAGACAGGTGTGGAGTGTGCTTTTCCTATTAATATTAATCAAAGCAGTCTGTCTGAGTGATTTCAGCGGTGTCTTTGCTGGCAGATATCTACATCCTCCAAGGGTTGAATGGCGCAGTGCTTTCCACCAGGCCCTTCTGTGTGTTAACGGCCGTAATCACCCTTTGATTCTAAATGATCTTTTAATCTACCCGTCCAGAACGACTCATTCCGACCGAACCTCGCGTAATCCAGCAGCCTCTGATCTTTTCTGCATTCCCTCTCCGTGCTCACGCTGAGCCTGAGCTCCCCTCAGACCGCGGCTGCTGCCGTTCGCCGCTGCGAACACCGTGACCGGTGTGACAACTGTAGGGCTCAAGTCTGGACGGCCACCGTCCCGAACCCCTGCGCGTTATTAATTCTCTCCCAGTCTCACTGCCCCTCCCCCCCCTGCTCCCGAAGACAACCATCAATCAAGAAAGCGGCGTCTGGGTGAGGGCCGTGATGAGAATACACACACAAACACACACACACACACACTCACGCACACACACATGTGCTTTTCTTGACCAAAGGTTCCTGTTGGCAAGTGTACGTCAGAAAAATTATGACATCAGACACAGCACAAAGAACGGCCTGTCTGAGGACTGAGAGTGCTGCCAGGCTGGCCAGTAACACACACATTCACACACACACACACACACACACACACACACACACACACATTAACGCAGCACATTTATTAAGCAATACACTCCAGCTGCAAACCACTGACCCATTACGCCACATACATATTAGGAAGTAAACCTGATGACAAACATGTTTTTTTTTCCTTTGAGGAACAAACATCCTGTCTTCTTTGTCTTCTCTTGCTTCTTAGAGCCACTGCTGATATTAGATGTCTATATAAGTCTCATTAACTCTTTCCAATCATTTATCAAATCTGGAACAGCCCTGGTGCATTAGTATAATAGCCTGGATCAGTTAATGGCCTTAAAACCTCATTTAGCTGGGCATGGGGATAAGCCTCTGAGACAACGACAAAGATAGATATGTTGGACAGACCAATCGCAGGTGATGACAGATGGAGGTGACACAACAAAGCTGGTCGAAACTATCACTGAAATAAAATAGCTGGCGAGTGCCCAGAAAAGCAGCGAGGCTCCTCTACGTCACAAATCACGGCAAGTCCGTGGAAAGCTTTTAGCCGCAGTGCTCAATTAGCCAAAACACCAATTACAGCTCCCAAAAGCACTACTTAGTCTGGCAGTGTGTTAGCATGTTTTGGGTGGGTGCGGGTACAAAATCGTTAGCACAGGAAGCTAATGATGGGGCAAAATCATTAGCCGCCATGGCTGCTGACAGCACTCTCTGCCACTGTCAAGCTGAGCCGTTCCCTGTTTTTGTTATTCACTGTTGCACATGGCTGGCTCAAGTGGGCCATGTTAAACCAACATTTAACTGTTAGTGTCAGTGTTTTTCATGATCAGTGATGGAAACTTTGAAAAGTGCTCTTTGTGTCCTCTTTCACATACATTTTAAACTCCACACTGTAATATTTACAGGTTAAAAATCTGGTTAAATGTAACTTTTTTCAGTGTGCTAATTTGATAGCAACATAAAGATTGTGACGTTGTTGGTGTCTGATTAGAACAGCTGCCTCCCACTGATTGATTGATCTTCACATTAATTGTTCAATACATTTAAGTAATTTAAGTGACAGTAAACAGAGAAAAAAACGCCCATCAGTCTGACCGTGCCTGTGGATTTCCAAGGACATGCAGGTTCGGTAAGACTCCTTTTAAATTTCTTGTGGCTGTGAATGTGTTTCATTACATGTTAAGCACGTGACACACTGTCTCACCCTGCTTTATTTTCCTGCAGCCTCCCCACCGCCCTGCAAGGGATAAACAGGCACAGAGAACAGATGGGCATGCGCGGGCCAGGTTTTGATTTGTTCACCCCGAAGCTGAAGTTCTGATCCTGCACAAGCTTTAATTAACATCACCTGTGCGATCAAAATAATTGTGTGAGCACAGGAAGGGGTAATGCCGCGTTCACATCATTGTGCAAGCATAATTATAAGCAACTGAGTTACAAAAACTGTCCTGCTAGCTGTAATTCTGAGTCGCACATATTGGCAATTTTAAGTCGTTTTAGACCAATCAGCATCCTATGGGAAACTACTGGCAGCTATTGGCAGCTCCAAAAGAGGTTAGCATAGCTGCTGCTACAGCATCAGGAGAGTGTTTCTTCATTAAAAGAAAAACAAAGAACGTCATTGAAGGTTTTCCTCCTGTCTGGCTTCGGCAAGAATCACACAACAACATATGGCTCGTTGAGCTGATTGGTCGAAGTAAGCCAGTGATGGACGCTGATAGACAGATGGTTCGTCCAATCACCTGCCAAGTATTTTTATTTTTTTTTGAAAGTGCCTACCCTTTTCCAAAAAGTTTCCAAGGACGACTTCCCAGATGGTTGTGTGTAAGAAACCATCTGGCGCGTCAGGTTAAATGTCTTGGTGACAAGAACTACCAAGGTGTCAACAAAGCCACGGCCATCGCTGGTAGTTACGTCTAAATAAAATGCAATATTAATGCTTTTAATGGACACGATTCAGCTCATTTAAAAGGAGCATTGCACATGATTTTACTAGATGGCAGACAGTGAGGGGCAACCACGTTGGAAGGTGTATTAATGAGGTTTTTACTGTTCTTCACATTTTGCTGACATTGCGAGAATGCCAGTTTAAAGTCTCCAAACACCGCACGAGGAACGAGCAAGCACTTTGTGAAGTAACCTTACCTGGACAGACGTTTCTGTGGCCACTTAAGTGAGGATCAAGTTCCACACGTAGTTTAATGAACTGCAGCGTTTGCTGTTCGCTCCATAACTGCAAGCAAGACTGTTCTGTTGCTGCAAATCGACATATCTGGGAGTCACGAACAAGTACACATGGTGACATTTCTGTTTATAGTTCCAGAAAACAATAGATTTTAGGCAACTGCCTTAATGTGCTGTTTTGACATCACAGCGCTGACACTTTATGGGTTATTCCTCTGAACAAAGTCTGCAGATTTCCTGATCTACAAAAAGTGTGTTCACAGAGGGGGCAGCCCTGAACCCTCGAGACCCCGATCCTCATTGGACCCTTTTGTGGTTGGATAAATAAGTCGTACCTATCTGTTTCCGGAGCCTTTGAACGTGAACACCCCCACGGTCAGAAGAGTCAGCATCATTAGCATTTGAGGAATAAAGTTGGAGGTGAGCAAAGGGATTAAATGAAACCTCAAAGTCACGGAGTCAGCAGCAGAGCCTCCTTTTCATGTGCGCTCATTCCGCTGCTCTTTCCACTGACTCGGCTGTGGTCGTGTAGCCCAGATTTGCAAAATTTGCTTGAAAAGGAGGAGTAAAGTAGTCAAAATGAGAAAGTCTCCCTCTCTCGAGGGTGCAGCATAGGTGGCGAGTGTTGTCCCGGCTCCTGTGGGAACGTCATTGTAGAATTGTGTAAGGCAAAGTCTCTAATTAGCTTTGTTCTCATTAAGGTCTACAACACTATCTCCCCTCAGACAAACACACATTTACCAGCACACATGCACACACGCACACACACACAGTGATGCAAAGAGCGACAGGCCATCCCACAGCCCCTGAGATCTGGCCCTTCTTCTCCATTTCTCTTTCAATTAACCCTCTTCCTCCATCCCCTATCTGTTCATCGTTTTTCTCTTTGCCTTCATCTCTCCTTCACTCTCAGCTTGAGCATTCTCTGTTCACAATCTCCAAAGTTTAGTCTAATTCAGTTTTATCTCCCATTCACTGTGCCAAGGAGGCAGGCAGAGAGCAGAGCCATTAAAAGGGCCTTAATGGAAGACTGGTGAACAGGCACACAGGATTCAACAGCTTTTAGGCCTAATTATTTTCTGCCCATCTTTGTAAGACTCATTCTGCAGATATATGGGCCTCCTGGCAGCTGGGAATAGACCTCTTTCTTTTCTTTCTTTCTTTCTTTCCTTTTTTTTTTTTTTTTTACATCTAAACCTGCCTCCTTTTTTCATATCTCGATCTTCAGCTATTTTCTTCTTAGATTGCTTCGCAGCCATTGTCATCAAGTGTTCAAGTTGGCCGAGAAAGATCTTTTTGAGAAACTGTTTCTATTCGAGGACGGCGACGGAGAGAAAATCTGAGTGGTTAAAAAAAACAGAAAAAAAAAGATGAAGTTGTCCTCGTGAATGAAGCAAAGATGCTGGCTGACTAAGACCGGCGGCTGTCTTCGGTTTGTGCTGTGATCCTCAGCAGCTACGCAAAGTGGCACCAAAAGTGAAAACAAAAGACGCCGCCGGCTACAGAGGAGGGCGCTGGCGAAAGCTGCGTAAGTGGACACAAACAACAAACGCAGACGCTAATGTGCCCGCTTTTTATCATGATCTGAGGAGGGGTTTGGTTTCAGATGGAGCCAGGATCCGATGCAGCAGAGTCAGAGGGCTGGAATGTTCTATTCTATTCTACGTCTGATGAGTCATCGGGGACGTGGCAGATAAACGCGAGACCACACCCTGAAGCCAGCGAACAGAGGGAGAAAAAACTGAGAGAAAGTTGTCACATGTGAGTAGAGACATCTTTTCCTACGAGCATGTCTGCCAAGCACACACACACACACACACACACACACACACACACACACACACACTCCTATTCTCCTCCATTGAAGGGTGTCACTGTACTGGCATCAGCAGCTAGTGTCATTGCCTGGAGGTTAAAGCAGATAAGAGAGGATTAGCATTCATTACTCCATAAAGTGATGATACCCCCCGCAAGCACACACACTCAGCGATGCACAGACATGCTCAAGGCACACACACACACACACACACACACACACACACACACACACGCACACACAGGCGAATGGCCAGAATTTCTCTCCATAGCGGCAGCTTCTCTTTTTAAAGACTCACCGTCAAAGCTAAACACTAAATAAAGGGAAACAGTAATACGGAGCAACGGCATGTAATCCTTTGTATCACAAACAACCGCAGAGCTGGAAAATCCTCAAACTGAAGTCTGGGGAATTCATGATCAGTTCCGACAAAGGGGGGGGGAAAGAACAAGAAAGAACACAAGAAATAAAGAAAACAAAGAACAAAGAAAAGAAACAGATGAAAAAAAAGTTGATATTTAAGAATTTGATGTAATTTATTGATGCTGAAGTTACACATTTTCCCGCAAAGAACGCAAATAATTAACAAAGCACAGTTAAATAAGTGTTGTTTCTCTCTGGACTTTGGCTTCACCGCAGCAAAGGACAGTTCAGCCGGTACCTTGGCCTGTTCCCATGAAGACACACAAGAGAGCGAACGAAACAGAGTCATTCATAGGTTAAGGATATGTTTTGTTAGAGTGATACATCATGTAGGAAAGCGTGACACAGTGTGTCTTCATTCCCTCCCACACACTCCCACACACACACACACACACACACTGAGCGACAGAGCAGAGGGCCATCACCCCTTCCTTCTCCACGTAGCGCCTTCCGGCTGCACACTCATCCACATCGATCCACATTGATCAAAGTCGGCTCGTACCACTTCAGCAAAGCGCGGGGTAACGGGGCAGGGTGATCACCTTCCCTGAGCCTCTCTCGCAGTGGACTCACCCGTTCTCAAAGCTGCCACTGCCATGTACTGTATGCAGTCACACAAGTAATGTTGTGCATCAAAGGAGCCCAAATCCAATTAAAAAGACATGAAAATTAAGGTGTGAACTAGTTCAATTTACACTGAGGTTTAAACTATTCGTATTGCACGATCACTACAGATCAGATCTGAAATCTCCGTGTCATCACAGATTTTGTGTTGTGTCGTCCAGGCCGGATTTCAAATATCAGCAGGAGAGCTGCAGCGAGAGACGCCGCGGTGACAGACAGCGTGCTGTCGGCAGACCCAACACAACACAGCTGCTGTATCTCTCTCTGATGGCTGAGCCTGATACCGCTGTAATCCCGTTAAAGCCTTTTGAAGAATCACAATGTCCAACAGCACGCCCCGCAACATGCGCTATAGCAATAAAGGGATATTACAGACATTCTTCAATCTCGGCGCGCGCTGAACAGGCGACTGACACGACTCCCGTTCACTTCCACGCTCTCCCCCTGTTATTACTTTCTCTCCATCCACACACCACCCCTCTGCCGTTCTTTCCCCTCCATCTGTCCATCACTGTCGACGGTACACCATTTGATGTCTACGCGCCCATCCATCAACCTTTCACTCTCTTTCACTCCATTTCATTGCCGCACAGTCTCTTTTCCTCTCTGGCTTTAATCTGCTTGTTGACACCACCCTCCCGTCTGTCCGTCCCTGCGGGGATCACATTCTTCGCCTCATATTTGATGTCATGATGATGCAATTACAGAAGCGGGCATTTCCGCAATCAGACTGGCTTCTTGGGTCATTTCACAGCTATTTTTGTTTTTTGCTGCAGACTTGCATGACTTGCATGTTTCAGGGCGGGGAAACAAAAAAGCAAAACAAGCGGCTTTTACAGGTCGCTGTAAGACGGCGATTCAGGGTTGATGTATTAACTTTTGGAGAGAGAAAACCCATGCAGAAAGCAGCGAAAAACATCCGCTCCATTATGGTCATGAAGGATCAATATTGCATGGAGACAAAGTGCTGCTAAACAGTGCGGTTTCTGTTAATTAGCACTTCTCTAATGATCGCTCTTTTCTCTCCTCTCCTTCTCCACTCCCTCGCTTTCTGTACTTCCCCTCCCACTCTCCCACTTTATTGCTCCCTTCTATTAGAGCCCTTTCCTTCTTTGGCTTCGTCCAAGTCTGTTGATGTTGTCCTCCTAACCAATGCTCTGCCTCTCAGCAGAGAAAACAAAGCGAGAGGAGGTATCCGAGTTCTTTTCATAAGCGTGATGAATATCCCACTCCTGTGTTTGTGGCTGATGGCTCTCAAGGATGAGATTTAATGAACCTCTCATCCAACTCTGATTATTTTCTAATTAAAGGAGTGAATGATGGGGGCAATGAGTAAATTCATGAATGCATGTTTATGACTGCGGGGGGAAAAATAAAACAACAAACATGCTAATGACAGACGCAAAGACAGAAATCACACTCAGTCGTGCCTTGTTTACTGGGCTCCCTCGGGAACGGGGGTCGTTTGGCGGAAAGAAATGTTTTCAGCGTTTAAACTAATTACAAATCTAAAATCAAATTCCTTGCATGATGTAAAATGTATGCATCCGGTGGAAATATTAAAATGTTTTCAGTTGCATTAATCAAGCTGGACCTGCCTGCTGAGAAATTGTACATCTGCGAGCATATTTTTCATTATGCGGAGCAGAGCAGCAGGTGTAGAAGTTAGAAATTTTACCACATCCATCTATCATATAGCTCAGAAAAGAAGCCCCGTCTCTTGAAAATTCTGCTTATATATGATTAGTTTGGTTTGTTAGACCAACGTGGTCAGCGTGGTTAGTGATACTGGTTCACAGTCACATGTACAGCTAGGCTGAGCTTAGGAAACAAAAGCTCTGTGGTTAAAGATTACAGTTTTGGTCACATGATGATAATAATGATAATAAAGTGAACATGTGTTTTGGCTTTTACATCTAACACAAAACCCAGATCATTCCCTAATCCCAAAACAAGTGCAGTGCGTCCCTAAGCATAAAAATAAACGATAGCATACAGCAGCATTAGAGGCTCTACAGAGGCTGAACTTAGGCACAGCGGTGGAGCTAAATGCTAACGCTAGCATGCTAATATGCAATGAAATTCCATTATATATATTGTTTATTTTCCTCCCTGTTCTTTGCATATATTGTTTATTGTCTACCTTATGTTTCTGCACTATTTCACTTATTGTTCAGTCTTTTGCATGTATTTAATTCATGTTTAAACTGGAGTCAAATTCCTTGCATGTGCACACGTACAATAAGCTGAGGTTGATGGGAATGTCTTTAGTTTTGGACGTGATGCTAGTGCTAGCATGGCACATAACATGGCACATACACATATAAAATCTATCCCCTAAAGTATAACCATTAGGAAACAGAGTGGCTCATGACATATAATCCATTCATCATTATGCCTGTTTATCCTTTGCAGGGGTGGCTGGAGCCTATCAGAGTGCTCACTAGGTCGGGCACAGGTTACACACTAGCTGGTCACCTGTCTGTCACAGGATTAACACATAGAGACGTGCAACTGTTCACACTACATACACGCCTATGGGCAGTTTAGAGACGTTAATTAAGCTAACAAGCTAGTCTGCAGGAGGAAACCCACGCAGGTACGGGGAGTCGATTCTGCATTCAGTTAGCGTAAAGAGACAAACCACTGCACCACAAGTCGGCCCATACAGTATGTTAAACCCAAAATAATAACACATCTGCCTTCTGTTTCCACTGTGATCGCACAAACTCTCTCCTGTCCCATTTTAATTTCTTTATTCCATTACGTCAGAGCTATCGTGCAATGGCTTCCATAACAGCACACGCATACATAATCAACTCAAAATGCCCAGTAACGCAGCAGCGAGAGACCTGCCCAGCCTCAAACTTCCTGCCCGCTCCAGCCGGCAATACCATTAACCAGGCACCATAGCCTGCTCTAACGTGATTACCTACCTGAGGTGAATGCTCATTATTTCACAGGACTCTCTCTGCTTTACCCGGATCAGTGTTTGTGTGTGTCACTGTGTGTGTGGTTGACTGCAGTAGAGACCGAGTGGATGTGTGTGTGTTTATGTGTTCAGGGTTGAAAGTGAAGGATTACGCTTCAGAGGTGCGACCGCATAGCGCCCGAACTCCTGAGATCAGATGGAGAGTAGAGGGTCGGTGACAGGTGGAGGGGAGAGGAGATGGAGGAAAGGCTAGACGGTGCTAGACAGACTTATGGCGCTGCCAAACGGCAAAAGAACAGGTTGGCAGACGGCTCGCTGTCCTGGAGTGAATTAATGTTCTGTTGCTCCCACTCTCCGTCTATGTCTCCCTCCACCCCCGTGCACCTTACTTGTCCGCAGTCTAATTTAAATGTTTGTTTTACCGCTTCACTCCCAAAGAATTCACATGGTGTGCCTTAAAAGCGGTCGGACGATGGTGAGGCAAAAAAAAGTTGGGAGGAGGAGGAGGAGAGGTGATCGGTGCACTTGGAGAAAGACGGGGAGTTGATTGGAGAGGTGGTGGTGTGTCGGAGGGTGATTAGATATTCTGTTCACAACAGCAGTAGCAGCAGGAGCAGCAATAGCAATGGGACATCACGACTCAGCACGCAGAGATGCTGATATTGCCTTCAGACTGTCTAACCATCCGGCGCCCTCCACCCTCGTACGAAAACACGTGCACATTTTACGCTATGCTTGAAAACTCAGTCATCTATGGGGAGACAGCTGCATGCAGAAAGCTGTAGTTTGAGGCAACGTTAATAGTTTAGGAAGCGGAAGATTAAAAGTGAGAGGGAGGAGAGGGCCAAAAGGTGAAGGAGGGACGGCTGCGTGCGGTGAGAGGCTATTCCTGAATGCCCTTGTATGTGTTTTGGCTGTGATGTTGTTGTGTCATGTCTCCATGCTGATGCAGTGTGTTTAAAGAAGGATGTGCGTGTGTGTGTGTGTGTGTTTGTGTGTCTATGCTGAGGCAGCTTATCCACAGATGGATGCAGAAATGGTGGCCTCTCCGAGGACAGGGAGACATTTAGAGGAGACGTTTCAAGGGAGGACTCGCTCATGAATAGAGCCTGACAAAGTTAATAGCTGCTGGCTGTGTTTTCCCTGCTTACTTCACGGCAGCGTGCTAATAAAAGCCTCCTTTCATAATGTCCTGTGTAGGCTGAGCCATGCGAGAAATCAGATATGGTATATCTCGTTTAGTTAGGCCCAAAAATATATTCTATAAATGGACGTGCCGAGTGCTGGATGAAAACAGTTAGCAGGAGTGCACCCACTTGCTAACACTAATGTTTTTGAGCGTCTCTTACACCAATAACACCACTTCACAGTCACAGCTCAGAGGATACTCGTATACGTGTACACACACACACACACACACGAAAAGAAGCAAAACCTTTTCTGAACATAACCACCAGTGGGGAACCTGCTATTGCTCCCAAATAGATTGACGGTTTAGTTATTATAGGAAATGCTCAATAAAGGTCTTGTGCAAAAATGGTTTTCTCCTTTTTTCAAATTTGGAAAAATGTGCACACTAGCTGCAGTAGTTCAACTTTTAATGCATAAATTAACAGTTACAACAACAACAAAAATAATCTAATAAGAACAAAACTCTTAATCTAATCTGACTGTTAATATCTGATAATCCTTTTTTAACTATATTCAGTTATATGTGTGCAGTATATACCTGTAATCTATATGGTCAAAGTGCTGATTCAAGGCTATGCTCTGACCCTATTAAGTGACACGATCAATCCACTGCTATTGTATCGGCCATTGGAGGAGATACCCTGAGTGAAGGTACTGGAATCGATATCAGGAGAGAACTTGAAGAAACTTGAAAACTTATCTTTTTCCCTGTTTGGATCTTCTGCCGACCCTGAGTCAGCATGTTTGAGTCGTGCCTCCTAGTAGTTAGTTTGTACACAACTAATTAGCAACAGCAAGTACGTTTTAAAGGAAACGTAATGGACCAAATCACGTTTGTATTAACATAACGAGGAAATGCTGTTAATTAATGTAATGTGCTGAACTCATGTTTACTGACAATGTGCTTGATTTGTTTTCTGGCAAAATAGAAATGCAATGTACCGCCCACACGTAGCGACTACAGCATTATCCAACTTTCTTATGGTTATGTTTAGGTGCTGGCAGCACTTGTTTTATGTTAAGGAAAAATCACGGTCTGTTTTAACACAGAAAACCTTGATGAATGTGTGTTTATTGCCAAAACCAGACCACAGTCTGGACGCTGAACCCGGGATTCTGGTGTCACAGTCCTGCACTTTGTACACCTGCCATAAACATCAGCCACCTCCCTGAAACTCCAGCACGGTACATCAAAAGTGGTGACTCTGAACATAATCCAGGAGGCAATTACGTTTGTCAACACAACCCAATTAAAAATGCAAATGAGTTGCATATAAACGTCATTTCTAGCAGACAGGGTTGCACTGTTCATGCCTGAAAGCAAAGTCCCCTTATGTGGATAGATTCAAAAAGTACTGGCCTCACATTGTTGTGTTGACAGGGAAAACTGTGGTTTTGGAGAACAATGAAGTTAAGACTACTCAGACACAACAACCTAAACCCCTCGAGTGGATGCATGAGCGTAAACAGCATTTTCAGATTTAGCCAGTTTAGCGCAGAAATAGTCTAAACACAGACCCGAGTGACCCCCTGCACAGAAAAGTCTGATGACGCACAGCAAACACAAGCAAGCATCATGGAAGCATGATTCATCTCTGTCTGATGGTCGGCCACGGCGAAAAAGAGAGAGAGGGAGAAAAAAAGACGACCCGAAACAGACGAATGTCTCCCCAAAATATGATGAAAAGCGATTAAGACAAAAAAGATAAAAATCACCGCGTGTGAAATGGAAATGAAAGCGTCTGGGATGGCGGGGAGAGAGAGAAAAAAAAGAGGAGGGGGGGGGGGGGGGGGGGGGGGGGGGGGGCTGCAGGATGGGTTGAGTAGAGACAGATTAACAGAGGTAATGAGAGGAGAGGATGAGAGCGCAGAGCATGACAGCAGAATACAGATACAGAGCAGATTAACACTGTTGGAGTACGTTTCCCTTTCAAAGAGTTCTTATCCAATATGCTGCATCCCTCTGTGCACACACACACACACACACACACTCATCTCTGCCTCTGTTTTCTACTGGGCTCTCATCTCAATACATTGCCTTACCTATTCTCCTGTTATCTGTTCTCTTTGCTCTCCTCTGTCTTTCTCTCTCCCTCTCGCCTGCACTCACCCTCTACACTTTTTCTGTCTTTTCAAGGACTCTGTAGTTTACCGCATATGTAGGTCACCATACGATGCCAGTGCTGCTGAGCTCGTGTTCGAGTGGCTACGTCTGCGCTATAAGGAAATGCCCATCTGGTCGTGGCTGGTGCGTGTGAGTCCTGCTCTCTAAAATACAGCCTGTAATCATTGATTGCACTGACCAGAACATATTTCTGAACATGCCGCATTTATTCAAACACTGGGGGTCGACCACGCATACTTTACATTAAAGTACTCCAGTGTTTCTTCTGAGGGCACATTATGGAGTTTACAACAGCTGTAGAGCTGTTTTTTTTTTAATCATTTGAATATTTCATTACTTATTTAGGCACGTTGGGGGATTTTTGAACATATATATACAGTATATATGGCCCAGCTTGAAGGTGTGTCAAAGGCTTTTCTTTTTTTTAATTGTATGCACATGTCTGTGTGCATGTGTGTGTCCTCAAAAGGGACTCTGTGGAGACCAGACCTTGGCGCAGACCAAAGCCACACTCCAGCCACACACACATAATTGGTTTCTATGCATTTTTGGCATCTGGGGAGATCGTGCTTTTTACATATTCAGCTTTAAGAAAATACTTCAAAACACACACTGGCACTGGCTCCACTTCATGACAACTATTATACGCTTGAACTGGCTGTTTAAGGTGATTATGGGGACATAATACACAGCAGCATCACCATAATAATGGCGAGGCATGCCCTGTGTTATTGCAATAATAGGCCCACCAATTCTCAAGGACATGTGGCCATTACTCGCACACATCTTCACCTTCGGGATAATGTAATGCATAATTAAACCGAAAAGAGTGCGGTAACGTTAATACACATACACTGTACCAAGTTTTCATTAAGCTCAGGTAATAACAGCACCTTTACAGGCCTTTCAGTTAAGGGCATGGTCGTGTTGTAGCAGTGCCCGCACAAGCTGGAGCCGAGCAGCATCTTGATGACTAAGAGACTCCCAGATCCTGTCTTCAGAGTGCGGAATTAACACAGCTGGAGCACTAGACATGAGGAAACTTTGTTTTTAGTTAATAACAGTCAGGTGCCGACCGGCCAGAAAACTCTTGACACCAAAATATTTTAGGAGTGTTTTTTTTTTTTTTTTTTTTTTGTTCTAATGACCTCAAGCTTTCTCTCACAATGAGTCAAAACTAAATATATAATCAAGACAATGGCTTTCTATCAAACGCATCCTTTACTACAGCAGCTACATGATTGGCTTGACACAAAGCGGGAAAATCTCAACTTTTTATTCACTCTGCTCTCTGATTGGATAATTAGCATGAAAGAGTTAGTAATTAACAAAACATACTTTTCACAAACATAAAGAAACACTAAATTTATGACATATTGCTGAAAATGTGACACACTGTAATTACTCCTACAACAACATTTCAAATCCTTTTCTACAATTTATCCAAGGTCAAATGTCTAGTGTACCTGGTCCTGGTTTTCTCAAAATAATCTTGTAGTGGGAACTTTTTTTTATTTGCATTGTATCAACACTGACGTTACTGGTACAATTTAGAAATTTCTATTCCTGTTCTTTCCCATGGAAAATTCAGTCAAAACCATGGCCCTGCAACATCTTTTCCTTTCAAACCTCCCAGCTTTAAGAGACAAAAACAGGGGAGCAGCATCACATCATAGTCACAGAGCATTTCCCTTAAGCACCCAAAGTGATAACTACAAATTTATATCCACGACCACTTTGAAGTGTTTCATGTAATGTTGTTTTCTTTGAGAAGAGTAAATTAGCAAACTGGTAAATCCTGAGTGGGCTTGTTAGGCTGCGTGTTAACAGTCTCTATTTGAGGCTAAAACATAATCAGCACAAAAATGAAACAAATATTTGTAGATAAAAAAAGGGGAATTACAACAACCGCTGCACTAAAATCAAACGTGTTCCTCTGCATTCCTGACATACTAAATTTTAAGCGGTACAAATCATTTAACAAATGAGTAACAATTTTCACTCTGTGAAACATTTTGGTTGCTTAGAGGGGTTCCAGGGATTTTCACCCAAAACCTTAACTCTTCTTATTTATTCCTTCCATGCAGCAACTTTGTATGACTACAGTGGATTCCAATAAAACCTTTCCTTTAGAGAAAACATGAAATGTCAATAGAATGGATTAAAATCTAAATGAGAAGAAATGACTTGGAAATTTGGCCCACTGAGACACTTTGTGTATGGTCATCAGCACTGTTGTGCTGCTCCTGTGGCTCTCTGGCTCACTCTCACCTGTTTCCCATCACGGCCCAATGGCGAGTTTATTGTATTTCGCCAGCCTAAATACCCCCACATTTGTTTTTTATTCTATTACAATGAAACCGGCTTTGTCTCCAGCAGCTAATGGCAACAAGCTGCTGAATTCCTGCAGCAGGAGCCAAAAGGACAAGCAAATACCCCATTTTTAAAAATGTTCTCTAATTATAGACATTTGTCCAACAAGTACAAAATTGGTTGCTTGTCTGTGCCTTCGAGTTTTGTCTGAACACACCTTCAGACAGCTAAAAATCCCTTTTCAGAGAAACATAAACACGTACTAGAACTGAGGAAGCAGTTAGGGATTAATGCAAACTGAACCCATTCAATTCCATAAACGAAAATGCCCCTAATTTCTTACCTCTAATCCTTCCTATACAAAATGAGCAAATATGCACCATGTTAAATAATCTTGAAGTTGTGCTGTGCACTCGGATAGTTTGCTTTCTTTGTTACTGCTGTGATTCTAGACTGAGAGGGTCAGTCTCTCCGTGATATCGGCCAATCCTGCGGAGTCTCTCCCTCTGACTCATTTCCCGTTCACCTCTATCGCTCCATCCTCTGTTAGCGCCACCCGTCAAATGGAACTTTCCACTACACTCACAGCTGACAAACAGCTATTTCGCTGGAGATAGCACCGAATGATTGAATGAAGTTTGTGACAGGAGAGGAGAAATGAAGACGTGGAAGAAGAATTGGAGAATTATTTTAAAAGATACAGAACAAAGTGCATTTATTAAATCAGAGAACGGAAGAGAAAGATGGAAAAAGCAAGCGAGAGCCACTCTGTTACTCCAGCTACAGGCCCTCCCCTCCATTGCCGGCGTGCATTTCAAAAGGAATTAAGGGCAGGTGGTATGCCAAATTGTCCCGGAGAGCAAAGCCAACATCCATCCCTTCACTCCCCTTTTTTTCCTCCACATCGTCCCGCCTGTCCTTCCCTATCCCCTCCCCATGCCTAGCTGTGTGTTATGAATTCATCTGCAGATAAAGCAGATCTATCATTCTGTCACGGAGGCAGGGAAGGGAGGTAGACTATGGAATGTCCTGGCACTGAGAGCAGGGAAGGTCTCTGAGCACAGTGCTACGCTTCCTCGCCCTTTCCCTGCTGCGCCTGCTCTCGTCCTCTCCAACTCAGTCCCCCTGTCTGTTTTCATGATCCGTGCAATGCCTTGGCAGCCCCCCCCTCACTCATTCCTGTCTTACCTGTACCAAACAAACCCACCCAAGCCATCGCAGCTCCAACCAAGCGGGCCACAACTGTAATAACACAGTGCCCGGCTTAACAAGAACCCCCTCCGCTCCCAGTTACAAACCAAGGTAAGCTGTGGCCTGGACTGGCTTGACTGACTTCCAGCTCTGGTCTCCAGTTACGCTGAATAACACCCTGCTTGCCAATCAGATAGGGGACAAATTACGGGACATGTGCACGACACGGTCGACAGAACACTAGAATCCAGAATCACCGCGCTCACTTGAGCCAAAACAGGCAGATTGACTTGACTGATATCACTGTATCCAACACATTCCCAGCATCTGGAATAATGAGACAGCAGGCTGATAGCCACAGTGTGAGACTTGTTCGACATGTGTTGTGTGCGAGGCTTGTATTCTGCATATGTCCATGCATATGTGCTTGTCTTCATATACATATACTAATATATACATACTATATTACAGAAAGCCAGTGTTCCTGTTTGGCTGTCAGCCATGACACATGGTGCCACAGCTGACCCTTTACAAACTCTCACTGTTGTTGGTAAATTAAAAGTGTGACCAGCTGCACACACGCAACGTATGGATGTCCTGAACTGTGCGCCACATGTTTATGACTGAAGGGAAAATGTGTGTCTTACAGCCCATTAAAATTGTACTTTTATTGTCTTCTCTTCTCTTCTTTAGCTGAAGTGAGTTGACAGCATATCCGACAAACACGACTCAACGTATCTGCAAAGCATCCACCGAAAACATATTTTCATTTGTTTTGACAACAATATCAGCTCACAGCAAACAAAGCATGATTGATTCATTGTTATGTTGGTTAAGGTTCTGGAAAGGGTTCTGGTTTATACTGAAAAGGTCAACGCTGACTTGAAGCAGGCGGCAGGATGTTTACTTTTTAGCCACGCTAGCAGCATTTTTCTAGAGATGGCGATGTTGGTCAGTCTGTTGGTTCTGTTGGTCAGTCGGTCCACCACATTCAGGTTCAGACAGAAATATCTCAGCAATTGGATGGATTGCCAGGAAGCTTACAAATAACTTCTGATTTGGTGATCCACTGACTTTTCCTATATCACCATGAATTGGTGAATATTGTACTTTTTTAGGATGAAACCACAACAAGCATTGGATTGATGGCCATGAAATCTGGCACTCATTCACAATAAACCAGCACAAACATGACAATTACCAACATAAACCACCATGTTCTGAACACACACATTACAAACACTGATGTTACAAAGCAAAATTTGCATTATGGAAGATAAAACAGCAAATCCAACTAACTACTCAGTCCAGCACGGCATGATGGGAAATGAGGACCATCAGTGTAGCTGTAGCTTCAGCTTTCGGCAAACTTGACGCGAAAGAGGTGTGTGTGTGTGTGTGTGGGTGTCTCTTATTCAGTTCCTTTTTATTGGGCATCAACCTCACATTTACGCACGTATTGTGAAAAAAATAAGACTTGAAACCTGAACGTTTCATGTTGCTTTTACGCCTGTGAGACTGTGCTGAAACACGATCCCGCACAGAGTCGCTGCAGACAGCTGCAGAGATTTAAATGAGAGCATCTGTTGCGTGTAGGAAAAACGCATCTGATAAAGCTCGTCAGCAAAGTTCCTGTTGGAAACAATCTTGAGATAAGTTAACATTGCCATGGAGACCAGGTAAAGCTCAGGCTGTAGTGGTGATAGCGTAGTTATTACAAACTGGAATATATAGCCGAATATAAAGCTAGTTGTACTTATGCAGTTAATTTGGTGAAAGTAACGCAAAAATAGTGTAATAACATATTACTATGCACAGACAGCGATACTGTAACGTAACTTTTTAATTACCTATTACATCTAACTGACATACAGTAACCTCCTCACAAGCTCAAATGGTCTCCAGCCTCAAATCCCTGCTCTTTTGGCGCTCATCATCTACACTAACTATCCTCCCATGACTTCTGCGTTTGCTCGATGCATTTTGAAGGAAACCTATTCACTGATAAGATTATGATCACTGGCAGCGTTTTGTCCAGACCAGGAAGTGCCTACATTCTTGTACAGTGGAATACAGACCGATTTTGTTGGAGATGTCGGTTCAACACAGCATCACGACAAAAGGACTTGTGACAGATTCTCACAGTGAAGTATTGTTGACGTTTTTGTGCAGACTAAACTCAAGCACCTCAGGCACAGTCTATTGACGCTATAGACGTTCCAATCAGCTGTGCTTTCGAGCATCAGGTAAACGTTTCTTGCCACGATGAATACGCGGCGTCCTGCAATGAATCCTTTAATACATATTTCCGCCGTCTTTCCATCTTCCCTCTTTTTGAGACAGACAGAGAGAGAGAGAGATAGAGAGAGAAAGAGAGAGAGAGAGAGAGAGAGGGAAGAGGAGCTGCATGGTGGGAGTGTGTTGTCCCAGTGCCAGGGCAAAAATAGACAGTAAATTACAGAGCCTTCTGAGAACACCCCACTGTGCTTGCATGACCTCAAAATAACACACACAGACATACACTCGCAGATTCACTTACAAACACGAAACACACAGCGTGCTGCCCTACTTCTATATTTCCCATTCAGCCTGTTGATGTGACGATCGCACAGAAACTCTCGCAATGTGCCAACCGACGGTCCTGCGCTAAAGTTATGTGCCAGTGAAGGAAACTCTGAGTCTCATTCACAGATGTTAATGCGATTACTGCCTCATCTCAGCTTACCAAGACACACACACGCACAAGCACATGCTCTCTTTCTACATATTTCTCATAAATGTATTTATCTGCTTGCCATGGCTTCATCTCAAGAAACGGTTTCTAACTTCACAGCAAATTCACTGCTGAGTAACGCAACACGTTAGTTTTGCAATTCAAGTAGTCAGTCATTTGGTTACATTTTCAAATAAGCAATCTGTTACTGCTGAAATTTCACCGTAGTCTTCTGTTCGGCGAGCTAGCGTTTGCATTATTTTGAATTTTTGGGTGATAGAGACATGCCAGTGAAATGTAAATTGTGCCTGGGTGATAAGTGTCCGTGAAGAGCTCTGCTTCAAATCTGAAGAAGCACCTGCAAGCAAAGCACAGCTCCACAACACTTGGGTACCATCAATTTCTGTCTACTTTCATGCACCTCAAGTTATTTGGCTTTTTTTCCCATAGAAAAATACATGTTGCATGAAGTCGTTAAGCTATGCATTGAGCCATGATACCCTCTTGATTTTATTTTTATTTGCAACATAATTGTTACTAAAGAGTTGTAAAGAGGATGTTGTGTCTGTTTTTCCTGTTGTTAGCCTGCAGAGTGACTGATTATGGGCTGTAGACTTGGCTGTGCAATGATGGTAGAGTCAGTGCATTCAAAGGTACATGTACAGTAGGCCACATACCCTCTGGACAATATGGCCAACATGCACAAGGAATCGCAAAGGGGTACTCGAACAAGTTACTTTTCAATGGCAGTAATCTTAATCTGCAGTGGCAATAATCCAGCACTGTTTAGACTGTTCTTGAAAACGAAGACCCTGATCTCCTGTGCACGAACTACACCTTCTCTTACGATGCTGCAGACAATGCTTGTCAACACTGCAGGCTAGAAAAAAGAGAAGACGGGGCAGTGATGAATGAACATCACAGGTGTTTGTCATACTCACCTTGAGTGAGTCAAAACAGGCAATGACTCTGCCGTTTTCCACTTGACAGCTCTTGGCAGGGTGGGCGAACTTGCACTCGCTGTCCGGTCGTGAACACGTTCCTCTCTGGAATTCCCGACAAACCTCCAGCGTCAGCCACTTCGTGTCCCGGATCGGTGTCACATTCACCGCCATTTTGAACCAGGCAGGAGGGGCCGATTGAGAGGAGTAGGTGTCCGGAAAATGTAATTATGTGTGCGTCTGTATGTTTGTAATGACACTGGGACAAGTGATGAGAAAGAATAGGTAAAGGACATGGGAAAAAGACGGTTTTAAGAGTTTTGTCCCCAGGGTCTGATTCTGAGGTGAAGCCCGTGAGGCCTGGGACTCGCCTACCACCTGCGGCCCATCCTTAGAGTCTGTTTGTGGCTGTAATAGGAATCCTTCAGCACCTGTCACCCAGGGCCTGGGCTGGTGGCGGCCACAGAGGTTTGCTTTGTAATCTCTCCCTCGTTCTCACTCACTCAACACACACACGCCAGTCCTCTCTATCGCCTCGCTCCTCGGCCGAACTGTCAGATGAGACGAATGGCAAAACACATTATCGATCGAGTTGGCCCATGATGAAAAGGCGCAGGGCTGGAGGAGAGGAGGAGAGGAGGAGGAAGAGGGACAGAAGGAGAAGGATGAGGAGGAGAAGGGGACAGCAAAAGAGACGATCTCCTTCCCCTCACAGCAGCCGATAAAAGCTGTCTGTCTTCAGTATCTGGCTGTGTCTGCGGTGGAAGGAGGAGTGGTTGACTTCCACAGAGGAGGGCTGAGTGGCATGGATGGAGAGAGGTCTGGCGGACGGACAGAGCAGGAGATGGAGGGAGGTGTCCGTGGTGCGGAGGCTGGCTCAGTGGACGGGGTTGGCAGTCCTGGCAGTCCTGGGGCTCCTGGCGAGGCTGGCAACTCCAGCAGACATGGACAGGCACGGAGGCAGAGGCGGCTTCAGTGGAGCCAAACAGCCAAAGGGGTCAGCGAAAGAAGGCACTTCTCTCTGTGGAGAAGGAGGGAAGAGTGTCAGTGGAGCAGGGCTTCACGCACACACACACACACACACACACAAACGCACGCCGAGGTTTACACACTCGGGCACACATTTGCATCCGCACACACAGCTTCATTCGAACACGTTTCCCAGTCATTCTCGTGCACATCCTCTCTCACGGTAGCCCTCACAGAGACTGGCAGGCTCTCAGCTGGAAAATCAAATCAAACACCATATCGCTAACAGTAAAGCTCACGCATTCAGGCGCAGACGATTCATTTCAAAGGAAGACGGTGAAGAAAAGAGAGAGATCAAGACACAGTCTGTGTATGCATCTATGTATAATACTAAACTACAATATTAATTATGCTGATTCTACCTGCAGTTTAGGATTTGATGTCAAAGATTTATTACAGACTTTAACATTTTCAACTCTAAACCTCTACAATATATTTCAAAGAACAATTACAACTGATCTTTGTTTCAAAATCATAAGAGCCTGTGTCGTGAAATGGAACACTGCAACCGTTTTTGTAGGCGTCAATAACAAATGAGCAAGAGTTTCAAAGTATTGATCAGTGAGTTATCAATCTGGCCGTCCCTGGTGAGATTGGAAACGGCAAATCATCTGGCTCGATGGTTCCCGCATCACTGCTGGCAGGCGGCCAGGTGAGACGAGCGAGATAGGGGCTGGACGAACAGCAAAGGGACGGAAAAGGAGAAAGCATGTGACATATCTCCCCACTTTTCTTTCATTCCACGCATTCCCGCACGCTCCTTAAATCCACTCCTTCCAAACGCTTTCTGACCTCTCTTGCTCACGTCCGGATGTTGAAAAAACAGACAGCCCCCCGAACCTCCTACAGCTGCTACACTTACAGTGAGTGTCCTCAAACCTACATCCCACATGTGGTTACATCACCTCCAAGTCCCCCCCACACTCAGACGTAATGTTTTCATGAATATGCTGACATGAAGCACTGGTACAATTCCTATCTAAGGCAGACAGAAGTTTGTGGGCAACGTTAAAAGTGAGTTTATTTCGAGTAACTCGTCTGTTACTCAGGTAGCCCTGTTATTCATACAGCAGTCATGACCTTAAATTTGTAGACTCAGGAATATGTAACTCCTCTTTACATTTTAGCAGCTGCTGTATATCATAGATCTGTGTTCAGAAGCCTGCCAGTGGCCATGAGTCCACAACTGAATGCCCAGCACTGTCCGCTGGGCTCACACTTCCTGTTTTCTGTTATCATGTGCTGGTGGGAAACACCAACATCTAAGAGTGTACAATCGACTGCCAAACATTGTCATAAACTGTTTTATTAGCTAATAAAACCCGAAAGACAAACAGCAACAATGATGAATGATGTGAAAAAGTTGTGCGTGGTAGCATCTTGCATTGAATGGTTGCTGCTGGATGCCAGAAGTTCCCACAAGCATTTGAACACATCAAAATGACACTTAAAAAAATATGCAAGTATAAAATGTGATGTGTCTCGCTGGATAGGCGTCAAGGCCTGTGCTTGACTGGAAAAACTTTCAGCTTATTATTATTAGACTACTAGTTTTGCATGTAGTAGATGCAGCAAATTCAGGCATTTTCTCTTTCTGGGAACTGAAATAGAAAATGAGTCAGGCTGAAGCTGTAACAGACAAGTGATTTACAGCTATTTATCACAAAATAACCTTGAACACAGCGGACATTTAACAGTGATAGAGCATCAAAGGATTAGTTTAGATCTGCAATCACTAATGCTGCAAAAAAAGGGAAGAAAATGGTGGTCTGAAGAGAAACAAGCATAAAAAAGGAAGAAAGAGAGAGAGGAAGGAAGAAAAAGAAGAGAAGTAAAAATACTCCCTTGGTCAAACATTGATTGCCTATGTGTCATGCTCTTTTCTCCTATTTGGGCCGGTCACATCTGTGGTGAACTACTTTTTCAGGATGAAGCTGACATTTTGGGCAGTGTGTGTGCGTGTGTGCGTGTGTGTGTGTGTGTGTGTGTGCGTGCGGAAAGAAGCGAGAGGCCAGGGTAGCCCACTGTATCTGGCAGGAAGACTGTGGTAAGGAGGGAGAATACAGACCAGTGCATTAAATATGGAGTGGCAAAATTAGTCCTCTGCATTGCCTATTCTTACTCACTCCCTGGCCTCTCCTATAAATTTCTCTCTATTGCACAGCTAAAGCCCAGATAGGATGGTAGACGGCATTGCTTGCATGCAAATAAAAGCAGGAAAACTGGCACTTAAAACACTACCGCTAGAAGAGACGAAATGGAAGTCTTATTTTCATACTTGCAGCCATTCTGTTTGTGGGTCATGCTAAAGGCTCGTCTGCACAGGAGGTTTTCCAGCAGCTATTTTTTCCAGTTTGACAGAACAGATATTCTTATATTATTATTATATTTGGGATAGACCAATCAAATCTGCCGGATCAGAATTGTGCCAAAGCTGACATTATTTAGCGAGCTGGGCCAATAAGACCTGAAAATACACAAGTAAATACAGTTTATTTGTGCGTGTCATTATAATGTTTACTATATCCACTAGCAGTTACATTCAGTGAGACACTTTTTAGTGCAACGCTGCTCTGCTAACATGCTGCTTTCACTTGCAGCCTAAGGTGTAACTTTCAGTATGGTGTAATTTTGATCTCGCCACCCTTGTTGTAGGCATTCACAAACACACAAAACAGTGTCGTTTGCGGCAAAGCAGCATGAGCAACCTAAAGGTTCCCAAATAGACCTCAATTTTACAGAAATCCTTTTAAATGTTTGTCCCTGAGTCTGTCCAAAAGTAAACACAAACATTAGATTTTGTTGCTAAATGCAGGAGGATCAACCTTGCAAGCAAAACCAAACTGTTTTTGCATCTATGTGCTTCTAAATCAGACAGATCATGAATGAATTTTAGAAACTTCGGACTGTATGTTGCATGCATTAAGCCAACTCAACACAAAACTCTCCGCTGAACAGGATGACAGGGCCTGTGCTTTGAATGCATCTATTTGCAGACAGTCATGGAAAGAAGAAACGGAAGCAAAAAAAGGACCTTTATCATAAAAATGACTGCAAAGCAAAAACATCTAAATAAAATAATGATGCCAACACGCACACACTTGCACACCTACAGGACCAATTTTGGGCCAGAAACACAGACCACCACAGTTGTCCCATTGCCATTTCAGAGGCCTCAGCAGAGAGGAAATTTGCGTTTAGAGAAATAAAACCTAGTGGCACTGAACTCAACATTAAAGAGAATATGCCCCATTTACAATGACTAGATGAATGGAAAGGAAGCTAATAGCTGGAGAATGTACACATGTTAGATTAGACAAACTTTCCCAAGAGGCCTTAGGCAATGTCACGCTAGTTTTCTCCCAGGAGTTATGTTTTCTGTGAATTTTCATGCAGCGCTTGTGTGATACCCGAATGGGAACAACCATGTCAAATGGTTTAACAGCAGATAAAATAGATGTAATAAAAGGGGCTCCACCTACGTGTATTATTAGCCCCAGTTCCACAGCGATGCATCTCGCGCCAGGTTGAGCTATATTCCCGTCAACGAGCACAGCCCATTTGAGTGAGTGAGGCTCGTTAGGCGAGGCTCGTGTCAAAAGGAAGGATTAAAGCGAAGGGGTTAAAAATATGAGGAATGGCTCTGGCATTGAGGAAATATATAAATAAAGGAGTCATCAATAAGCATCTTAGCATATGTGAATAATGCATGTGGCCATTTCCCGTAGCCAGAGGCAGGAGATATTATTACACCATCAGATCAACTAGCCAAGGTAATAAATTGGAGAGGAGAGGGAGGTAGAGAAGGCTGGGGATATTACGCACCCCCCACCCCCCAACTTCCCCAACAGACACACACACACACACACACACACACACACATATGTACACATCTTTAACGTCTAAACAGCCAAACTCTTTGTGTCACTTATGTCTGACTTCAGCTGTTGATATGCGGTCCGCACGAAGCAGGTGGAATGCAGAGAGTGTCACCAGGGTTCAAGCACCTCCTCGTTTAAAGGCGGCCGCATGATCCTTTGCTAATCCTTCGATGCCACTCGCTTGGCAGATCGCTGGATTCAACTCCATGGCTATGACAACTCTCCAGGAAAAAAAACACAGATTTAGCCCCCCAGTGACGCCACTGGTGCGGAATCACCGGCTGTTCAGCCCCAGTCACTTCCACAGCTACGTGAACGGGAATGTTTGCAAATTGTGCAAAAACTGAAAATCATTTTAAAAGATAATGTGTTTGTATGAGTTTGCAGACCGTGCAAAGGCAGCATTTTGTGTGTTTTTGTTTGTTCTAGCTGAGCCGATTTGTTTTAGTCTTAGTGTTCTGAGGAAAATCTATATTCGTTTTTGTGACAAATAAAAAAAGGCTACTTTTTATTTTGCTCTTGTAAAGTTTGTCAACAAATATTTTTCATTTCTGTGGATGAAATTAACGCTGAGCTGCGCATGCTGACGTGCACATGCCAGCCACATGGAATCGCACTTTCTTTTATGGCAAGGCCTCTCGCACCGTTAACACAAGCCACATTCAGCCCTGCATCTGAGAGCAATAGGGAGGGAGAAAGAGAGAGAGAATGAGGAGCGAACGGGGGCCAGAGACGGGAGCTATTTATTCACCTTGAATGACTTCCAGAGGAGGGAAGAAAAAAAAGAGATGAAGAAAAGAAAAGCAGAAAGCAGGTTCCTCCATGTTTGATTTCCTGTGGCTGACCTTTGAAGAACAATAGACAGAGAAACAAAAAGAGCAATGGCCAAAACTTGCTGGAGATTAAGAGGAAACAATTTGCTCTTGTTCCCCAAGAGGGTCAAACTGTAAACTGTTAAATCTGTTAAAGTGCCCTTGGAGTTGCTGTCTGGTAACCAAAAGGTCCTGTTTAAGCAGCAAGCGACGGTTCAGACATTCCTGAAGTGTTACAGTTCAGCGGAGGGCTCAGAATCCAAAAAATTTTTATGTCTTCTCCCTGAGGATGTTGGGAAATATGGCTGATTATTGCACCTTCTGAAAAGCAAACCAGAAAAAAAGAGAGAAGGAGGGAGGGAGGGGAAATTCAGTAATGCGAGAGGTTAAAGGCCGCTGACTGCAGCAGCAAAAAGCAGATGCTGGATGGTTCGTATTACACCGCATCACCGGCTGACCAGGATATCATCTGTATACGACCTGAGCTGCCCTTTATACCGATAGGAGCGTCAGGAAGAAGGGAGGGGGTGAGGCAGGCTGGGGGAGACAAACAGAGTAAAGGAGACCAGAGGTGGTGACAGGGGAAGGAGAGAGGCTAGAGGAAGAGTGATGGGAGCCAAGTAGGAGCAATTAGTGCAAGTTGGTGGGAGACAGGGGTTGGTGTCTGGTAGCGAGAGGGGAAAACAAGGTGAGCACTATCAGGTATGAAAGAGGACGAATCAGAGGTAGGAGCAGGGTGGCGAAAAAGCAGATTTTTGTTCCATCTCAAAGCACTGCTGCTCCACTGTGATCCCATCTTGACATTTCTCATCTCTCTTCATTTACCTTTCACCGATCCCCACCTGTTCTCTTCGGGGCGTACGCTTCGCTGCTTCCCGTCCCTTTCTCCCAAAATCCTCCCTCCTCTCGGAAATCTCCCGCTAAGTTGCGCTCCGAGTGTCATGTGACACAAACAACTTTGTGAGCGTGGCTCGTCTTTTAATAGCAGCTGTCCTCGTTTTCTTCGCCCACTGTCTCGGCCCCCTCTGTCTCCCCTTCTCGTTCCTTGTTCACACAATACCTTATGCTGCAGTACCACGGCGATGTGCTGCAAGGTCATCATCGCCACGGCAACTAGAGAAACCACGTTTAAAGCAAGGACAATGTGGTTGACGGTGTCAGGTCCAGCCTGCGGAGTCACAGCAGTGTGGTGGGAAGCATATGACGGACAGGTTTTAAATGAACGCTCTGACATGAGTGACCACTAGACTGTCCATTAATGAGGCTATTAAGTTGTGCAATAGCAAGAGACAGCGCAAACACTTCAGCTATATAGAGTATTCAAACAGCCCCTTTAATCTCATATGAAACACTTAGCAAAGTGTCTTCAACCAAAATGCCTCCTGCTGGGTCTTACTCCAAAACTGTGATACCATAATCAAACCAAAGAATACATTTTTTTTTAACCACAAAATAACTTACATGAACCGGGAGCACAAGAGCACCTGGTATAAAAAAAATCCTCATAATGTTTTGTGAACAGATCTTGCCCCCGTCATTTCGTTGGCCGCTGCACGTTCTCCTTGACCCATATTTTCCAACTTCACACTTGAGCCATATTTTCACAAATCAGTCGTGCCGCAGCTTGATGTCGGCCCGGGGCAGTGTTGATTTTGTCGGAGGCAAAAAATATTAATCGGCGACCACAAAGTGTGTTTTTCCACAAAGGCAGCACTAAAGCTAAACGAGAAGATACCTTTGAAAACGCAGAAAATGATGATATGAACCAAAGCCAAAGGATAATTTGAAAGTGCTGGTCAAATGCATGAGTGAATTGCTGCACACTCACACACTGACTGCCAGAGCCATCTCACAAGTTGTTTTAGCTGCTTGACCTGTTGCACTTACAAGCAGAATCCTGCCTTTCAATAATGGCACGACTGTGCCAAAAAATGCTAGCTAGCGTCACCGCTTCTTGGAAAGAAGAAGACAGCAGATTTATGGACTATATTCATCAACAATCCCGCTGAAAATTAGAGAACAAGGCAGCAACAGTCGAAACAAACCACGAAAACAGACGGACCGGCTGACAAGTATAAAAAGATAAGCGAGCGATAATGTCGCATTATCAAAGGCTGTGGATGAGACTGTAACTTTAACATCGCCCTCAGTCTGATTTATTCCGTGTTTAGAGGCTAGCAGTAGGAGTGAGTGCAGGATTAATATAGAGATGACAAAAAAACCAGAGTATTGCACAGAGAGGTCACAGTAGGCAAGAAACCGTCTGGCATGAATCAGAATTCTCAGTTTACCACAGCTTGTTCTGACCCAGAAGCCTCCGGTTTCAACATTATTCTGACTCTTGCTTTGTCTTTCTCACAGTGAGATGGTGCATGCCCATTCGCCGCAGCTTGGGGGATGAGCAGAGGTTTAGGAGCTAGGGGAACCGCGGCTAGCTAGCAGAGGGTGCGGGACGTACTCTATAAACAGAGCAGATGACAGCATTTACTGCTCACATGACAGCTTACTGTGTACGGGACTGCTTTGTCGGGGCACATTGTTTTTTTCAGTTTATTCTGTCTTTCGACAGAGAGCTGCTGACCATCAGCTGGCTGAACACATGACACAGGCTCGGGGTTGGAGATGGACCCTGAGGGGTTGTGTGCCGCGGTAGGAGTGCACATTTTTGTTCAAATAACATGATGACACAATGTGCCAGCAGGAACACAAAACATGTGACCAGTGGGTGCTTTGGTAATGACTACCAATTTATTGCTTTATTATTTGCTGCGTTACGGCTGTATGTTAAGCTGCCAACAACAGCTATTCAGCCAAGCTAAAGTGATTTATAATTTCAAGTGGACTTAAAGTCCTTATTGTTTGGTTGAAATGTAACATAACAGAACATCCAATATTATATACATTTATCTATTTTACACAACCAGAAGTATTGCAATCGGACACAACCCACACACCTCCTAGCTGGCATCAAAGCAAGGTCAGATCTCAAGAGTTTTCTGTTGAAATACATGTAATATGCACGTTTTGCACATCCTCATCAACGATAGTGACATGGCTCATTAAGAAAACATTAAGTCACATGACAGTGAATAATGGAAGCTGGGTAAGTTTCCCCTTTTACTTCAGCCAAGGATATCGCAGGTGCCTCCACAAATTTTCTGTGTATCTCAATCACAATAAATGTTTTTTTCTTCTTGCTTAAGCTGCTTGAGGAACACTGAATGATGGACATATCAGGGATGTTAATGAGCTCAAGCACCTTGCCGAGGGGACGAGAGTATTAATAATGGTCATGCGTGAGCCCTGTCGAACAAACAGTCCCACCTGCGTGAGCTCGAGATCTGATCCAGCAGCCCTGAGTGCCGACTCACTGTGCTGGTCATTCTGAAATGATACACCAATGGGATGATGTTTCCACAGATTGTACCATCAGGGTAATCCAAGACTTCATTTCATTCCCTCGCTTGTGATACGCACGCGCGCACACACACGCTAGTATTGACCACAAACCATGAGACAGCAGATCTGCATCATCTACGGAGGGATACGCAACCACAGAGATGAATGGAAGGTCAGTCGGTGCATTTATATTCAGGACGCAACCATATGAGTAATATGTATGCATATGCACAACATCAACTATCTCTTGGGCACGCTCTCTATCTCACACACACACACACACACACATACGAGCACGCACAATCTATGACTCCCTCCTTCAGCTGTAAGACAAACAGAGGGGAGGGGAGGCGACGAGGGCAGTCAAGTGGCACGTGTGCAAGCTGTCGTCTGCGCTGTGATATCAGCGCAAGTGTTTAAACAGCCTGACGTGCACAGAGAGACGGCGGTGAGGCGGTTGTAGCAGACACCCACAGGAATAGGGATGTGAGATAATATACGTACAGATGCATGTATTCATTTGCGTGTGATAGGGGAGGGGGCAGCTACGTGTGCACATGCACACATTTTGTTCGTCTATACAGCTGCTTTTTACTGTTATCTTCGCTGCAGTGGGGCTACCTGGCTTTGGTAGCGCCAGGGCGGTGTAATGCAGCGGCAGCGAGGGTGTCATTGAGTTCATGGACATAAACCAACCGGCTGCCAGACTGGTCTACTCCTCTCAGGAATAGCGATGGAGGAGGCGCACGTATGCGTGCGTGTGAGCGAGTGTCGGCGGGAGGGCAGATGGAGGAAGATTGAAAAACACGGCGAGAACGAGGGGAAAAGTCACAGAGACAGAAAGAACAAATAGACGGACAGACACGAAAGGAGACGTCGGAGAGGTATAGATGTAAAACTGTAGGTGGAAGTGAGGCAGACAGAAGTAGTCCGTTCACTTTGAAAAAGCTCCCTTGTGTAAAATTAACCACCTCCGCATGTGGCATTTCAAGTCCGGGGGCCTTTATCAGACGTGCTGGAAAAAAAGGCAAACACACACACACACACGTACGTACAGTCTTTTTTTTTACTTTCACTGTGTCTCTCACATGCCAACCTGGACAGACGCTGAGACAGGCAGGTGTATCAGAGAATGCTGAAAGCAAAAAAAAAAAAAAACAGACGGACAGACAGGTAGACTGAGGGGACGTACAGGTGGCCGAGACAGTCAGAGGGGAGAGCATATAATGAGATGGGAGCAGAGTGAGCGAGGAGAGTCAGACAGAGAGAGCTACAATAAGTACAGCCAGATAAGAATAATTTATAACAGTGGAAAATCCTTGACAGGAGACGGTTCAGCAACAGCAAGATGATCACTGATTAGGAGCTGAAAAGCTTAATCGCAGACCTGTTGTAAAGACTGTGAAGCTCAATAGAAGAAGATGATTAACGCTAATGACTTGGCCTTCTGAGAATTTTTCACATTCTCGTCTTTCTGTCTGGTATTTCCGATCAAATCAGGAAATACCAAAGAAGTGGATGCTGCCCAAAAGAGAATATCTACAATCGCTCTTCCAAATCGCAGCCGCGCACACACACGAGGTGCCGAATCCCTGACTTGTCTTTTGGCCAAATGGGGGATAATCTGTACTCTTCAGATGTCCGCGACCAGTGATTCAGTTTGACACCTTAATCTGTGGAAATCACAGAGGGCTCCTCCGTGGAGCCGACTGTATTTACTATAGATTACATCTTCCACTCGTGTGCATTAGTCCAGTGACAGCTTTGCAGACTGCAGGGAAAACAGCAATCATACACCATTGACTGACTCACTGTGATTTTTCCACTTGCCAAATGGCCTCGCAGGACTCCCCCAAGCGTTTGCCTGAATGACTGACTGTCTATCTGCCAGTTAGGTGCTCGGTGAGACTTGTGAGGCTCAAAGTCATCTCCACTCGCATCCCCCTGCTGCCACCTTGATCACTGCATCCGCCCTATTTTCCGTTTTCTTGATAATTGAATAATGTAAATTAGGATATCAGGGTGCTCGTGTCATTACGCACACACACACACACACACACATTTTCTCTCTCACACGCACACACACACACACAAACATGCTGCTCATCTGCATGCAACAGACTGCCCTGTGCCTGCTGAGGACAGCAGGGACATGACATCACTTCTAAAGGACAGATTAGTTGAGGGATGAAGCGAGAAGGTGGGGGAGGAAAAGAACAAAAAAAGAGGACAAATTCGTAGAAAGAGCTCATTCCTCAACTCCTTTCAAATCAGCACAGTCAAACGCAGGTAACCATGCATCCTCTCGTTCTCCCTCAGAGTCTCTTTCTTCTCTCGTACGTGGCTGTTTAGTCAGAGACGTGTGCGCTGTGAAATTCAGTATGTATCTGAGTGCCTCTGCGCTCTCGCTGTTCTATACTCTAATGACCTTGTAGATCTGCCTGCTCTGATCCGCAGAGAAGCTTTTTCAACGCGCCGAGAGTCAGAAACACACAAAACGAGCCATGAAAAAACAAAGCAGATAGACAGAGAATAAGACAGACAGCTGCAGAGAGACAGAGAGAGAGAGGTGGGGAAGTGAAACTGTGAAACAGAGACGGAGGTGTGGAGATTAGAGGGTGAGCAGAGGGTGTGTACTCCAAACAACAGGGAAAACAGAGATGCAGTGTCTGTTGCAGCATCAGCTCGGTAAATAATAAAATCAAACATGAAAGTTCAAACCGCGGTAAAAAATAAATGGGTAAATAAAATACTCAGAGCGTTTCCTCTGTCATACATATTAGTAGGTGGACCACCAACAGATTTCCATCAGCATTCAAGCAACATGATGTCCTCTATTCCCAAAATGAAGCTCTTACTTTAATTTCACTTCTTCTAGTATTTTGAGCCACTCTGATTTATAGTAATATGAATATATAATACAGGAGGTGCAATTCAGTTTGCAACTTGAGGTACTGTTAATGCACAGTCACAGCTTCAAAATAAAAGTGTTTCACCAGCAAACCACTGCACTGCTTTTATTGTGAAGTACGTCGCTGCAGAAATATTGTCATGAGGGTTAGCCACTGTGCTAATTTGTGTATTGAAAAAGAAAATTTTCTGAATTAGATTTCTTTTTCTTTTAGTCAGATCAGTTTTGAACACTGCAAGTGAGAAGAGCTACATACAGCTTATAAGAGGAAGAGCAGCCGCTCATAAAAGTTAACAGTTAAACATCCAACACGTCATCAAAGCAGGTGACACCTTTCGCCGTAACTTCCTGCACGCAGTATTGGGAATGGGCAGCGTTTGCTCACGGCGCGGCGCGTTGAGGCATCCAAACCGTATGGAAAATTGCAAATGAGCTGAGCGTGTTGTGAAGATTAATTGAAAAAGTGTTCAGACCCTGAAGCTAATGCATTTCAGACACTTTCTATCTATTTCAGTAATTAAGCTTTTGATGAAAAACAAACAAACGTGTCCTAAAATCCTGCCCGTACTCAAAATTCAAAATGAGAGTCGTCTGTTGTGCTCCGCTTATTCTATTAGTTTCTCCATGATAATATAAAGCCATCACATAGTCGCCTCCCATCCAATTAACAGCCCAAATCACTCAAATTCAGAATGTTTGGAGGCAAAACACTAATATAAATATAACAACATCAACATATATATACAACTTTAATTATTAAGCTGCTTACTTTCTTCTTTAATAAATACTCAAACTTTACTAAAGTATAACCATAATATGCAAATTATGTTCACTTTTTCTGGCCTTTCTGCAACACACAGATTTCAGTGATGATTTTTGATGATTGTGCGTGTGCACGTTGGTGTGTTTGTGCGTCAGACTGGTACAGACGGCCTGGCCAACGCGGGAGTGTAATCATTTCCTGAGGGCAGAGTAGTGTAAACACCAGTAGTCCAGTCATTATACAGGAGGAGAGCAGGGCTGCTGTGTGTGTCGGAGTGAGTCGCTGTGTGTGTGTGTTTTCATTCATTCATCCATAAGCGTGAGTGCGTATTTAGCTTTAGTGTTAACAGTAGGAGTCACACAACAGGGATTTCAGTGTAGTCCAATAGAGAAAGAGAGAGACAGAGTGTGGTCTGCCAGAAATGGGAATGTGTGTCAGTGTGTGTGTGTGTGTGTGTGTGTGTGTGTGTGCTAACTACTCTGCGGAACATTAAACACTAACATTACCCATTCTTTTGTCCGCTCAGCCCTTTTCCACATTAAAAAACTGTCCCGCCTCAAACTACCACACATTAGCGGCGAAGCACGGTGGCCATCTGCATATGTACACACACGCTCGCAAACAGACGTATAAGTCGAATCAAACACACGTCGACGCATCGCACTCAACATCCAGATGGTGGTTAAAAAAAAAAAGGGAAAATGGCAGAACAAAGCAGAAAATGTAAGCAGGGACAACTTAGTCTTGTGTTTAAACAAACACAAATGAACACACACCCACTCACACACACACACGCACACACACACACACACACACACACACACACAGTAAACAGCGAAGACTTACTGTATCTCTGCAAGGACTCATCTGACTGCTGCTGAGGGGAGAATGGAAAGTGAAAACCTCATGCTTGCTTCGCGGCACTCCTCTCTTTCACTCCCTCCGTCACTGCCCCCTCCTCCCTCCTTTTTCCTTCGCTTTTCTCCCTCCCCTGCCTCTTTTCCTTCCTCCTCCTCCTCCTCCTCCTTCTCCTCTTCCTCCTTCCCTCCCTGTCCTTCACTCCCTCACGCCTTCCCTCTCTCCCTCCTTCCTTCTTGGCAGAGCCCTACTGTATTCAGATACACCAGGCTCCATATAAGGCGGCGTGGCTAAACATGTCACACATAATTTATCCACAGCAGGCTGCAAGTTCACCTTTCACAGCTCGCGCTTGGATCGTATGCAAAAGAGGGAGGAGAGGAGGGGGGCAACACAGGGGATCTTAACTCAGACAAACTTCTACTGTCAACAGCCACGTTCCCACAGTTCCGCCCTGCTTGAGAGCGCGTGTGTGCGTCCGCATGCGTGTGTGTATGTTAACAAAAGCTGACAATCAGACCGTGAAAATGCTACCGGAGGCCGAAACGCAGTTCACCTGCACTGTTCCAACACCTCCCTCTTTCCCCCCTCACAGTCTCTCCACCATCTGTATCTGCAGGCAGTAAATCTCCTACAGATGCTGCCTGTGAGACCTGTCCACCTGCACGCCCCCCACCCTTCTCTACCTCCCTCTGCACTCCTTATCTGTGCTGCTACCTTTATAAAATACGTTCCAGCAGGAACAGAACAGGGAGACAACAGAATTTTTAAAAAAGGGTTAAACAGAGGCAGGAAAAGAGAGGAGGAGTTAAATCATTCTGATTTGCGGTTGAAACAGGGTGATGCAGCGAGTGAGAGTGCGAGGGGAGCCACGTAAAAATAATATGTCAACGAATAAGACGGCATGCCGCGTGCTGTCTAGTTGCGGCCAAGAAAATCCCTCTGATGATGTGTCAGGTTTTGCACAATCGATGGCTTTAAAAATACATGCCTGCTGGCCTCTCCTCTGCCTCCTCTACTTCCCCTGGTTGAGTTCTTTTCAACTTACAGCCTTTATAATGCACTTAAAAAAAAGAAAGAAAGAAGAGGAATGCGGCATGCGGACAGCGGTTGCGGCGAAGGCAAGGAAAGCAGAAAAAAACGAGAAGAGAGAGACAGAGAGATTGGGAATAATAATAGCTGCACTTGAGCGGCAGTGCTAGCTGCTAGCTTTCTCCTCCCTCCTCCACAGCTTCAGTCCGCTCACAGGACAGCAAGAGTCACAGCTCTGTTGCCATGGTGTCTAACTCCATCAAACACTACGTCAGGTGCATGTGTGTATATGTGAGCATGTGTGAGTGTGTGTGTCAGGTGGGTGTTACCAAGTGACTCAGAGCCACATCACTGACTCGTGGCTGCAATATATCAGGGTGTTTGGAATTTATCACTGTATTGGCTTGTGTGTGTGTGTGTGTGTGTGTGTGTGTGTGTGTGCGTGTGGATAAGAGTGTAACGGAAAGGTGTTGATTGAACAGCAGCCTGCAGCCTGGCCTCAAAAGTACCTATGATGGATCTGTGCTGCTCTAAGTGTTAATGTTGAGCTCCAGCTTCTATAAATATTTAGCAATTTGTTCATTGAGTCAAAGCAAGGCACCACAGAGGATATGGAATTTGGATTTTAGAGCTGGTAAGTTCACCGACTTGTGCCCTAAAAAGGCCGTGCAGTTGTTTTCTGAGATTACTTGGGAACGGGATGCACTGTATCCAAGTGTGTACACATTCACACTCCCACATCATCACGTATGGACGCTAAGTCAGGACTGCTGGTGTAAGTTTTTAAGGCACTGGTTCCCCTTTAGTGTCATTTTTCATCGTGCAGGGCTCTGCGGTCAGGTTAGAAGAATAAATATACAACGTTTGGTTAGCAACATCCGGTTACACTTTCAAAATTGGTGGCAACAACAGTAAACATGTGGTTACCGTTGTGACACGGTCGCACTTTGGTTAGGTTGAGGCACCAAAACTACTTGGTTTGGTTTAGGGAAAGATCATGGTTTGGCTTAAAATAAGTAGATTAAGGGTTAGGGTTAGACGTACCCAGTGCCTTAAAAACTGACGCCAAGGGGTCCTGACCAAGCATCCGTATGCTGGGAGTGAGAGCGAGTTGAAAACACAGATGAACTCTGAAAGTACAGGACATGACAGCACTTTTCTCTGGAAAAAAGCTTTGTCTGTAATGTATGTCTGAGTCATGCTCTGTGAGGAAATATGTATTTTCCTTTTCCTCGCTCAAAGCCCAGATGTCAGCTACAGATTTAGTGTCTTGCTCATCGACATTTCAGTTGGTCAACTGCTTTCAAACACACGCAACAAGACATCTCATACCACTGTGATAAGTAGCAGTAGAAGATCCTTTATCTGCGTAAAAGTAGCAAATTTACAACGTAAAAATGCTCCGTTACAAATAAAAGTATTTCAAAATGTACTTAAACCTGCATTTCTACATTCTCTGGCTACTTGGGGGAAGCAGAAGCAAGCTGACACTGACACATCATCACCTCATAAAGCTGTTACGGTGGCAAACAGTTAGCAATTTACACATCCAGCAGATAAGGAGGAACATTAGTCTTTCATTCTGGACACCTGGCAAATGTTATATTAAATATTCACTCCAATTTTGCCTCTGGTTTGGGCTCCACCAACTCCTGAGTAAAATATCTGGCTCTTTAGATGTTGAATATTTCACTATGTTCGCCAGCTAGATGATAACTTTGTCTGTCTGCACTTTGGTGCTGGATCAAGAGTGTACGATGGATTTTTGGAGCTTTTTCGCAAGAAAAGCTGCCATTTGTAGCTGAAAATGACACTGCTGAGAGCGGTGAACCAAAACAGTAAAGTCGAGGGTCAGAAAACCAAAACGATAAGCTAAAGTCTGCTAAAATACTCTGAGGGGAGCTGCAGAGTCAAGTGATCATTTTACGTGGGTTCATCGCGTTTCACATTACATGAAGTCATGCAACCCATTAATATAGAAATATTGATTCATGCAGCTTTTAATTAAAAATGTGCAAAAAAGTTAATGTAATTAGTATAAAAGTATGAAAAATAAAAGCACTCACTATGGAGGAAGAGTGGCCTCTGCCAGTGTTCAAGTACATTATTTCATATATATATTATTAGATTATAATTTGTGAATTACCATGTAAGCAGTATTCTAATATTGCAGCTGGCCAAAATTCAGCTTGTTCAAACGATTTTATATGGCGTTTAAATTTATTGTATAACAGCGACTGACATTTTAAATGCTCATCGTAAGCTTTTAAAATATGAATCTGCAAAGCACTTGTTCCCCGGAGACGCAGCGAGGTGCAAAGTAGTGAAAAATGGAAATAACAAGTACTTCAGAATCATACCTGAGTGCAGTACTTGAGCATATGTACTTTCCACCAGCAGGCTTCTAGTCTAAAGGGAGAGACACAGTGATGAAGAGACAAGGCACAGTGAAAGGTTTTGGACTTAGATAATTGCTGCAATTGCAGATAATTTAATGCACACTAAGGTTCCTGCTCACTGCTTTGCTGATGTGTGTGTACTGAAGAGAGAACGAAAAGGACTTTTGAGGCACTGCTTTCCAGCACGAGCCAGTGTCCCTCACGTCCTCGCTCATTCCGATCATCAAAACGAGGCCACGGATCCATGAACATGTGTCCCTTGTGTTCCAGATCATTAAAGGCAGGAATGAGTGAAAAAAAACTGACACAAAGAACAAAGACAGGAGGAGTTGAAGTTGGACAAGGAGATCTGGATCCATGTAACATCTTTTGATCCATACTGCTAAGCAAAGCCAGAGCTGGACGGAGAGCAAAAGAATATCTTCTGGAGAACCTCAAGGATCTTAGTGAATGGAAAATCCAGCAGGACGACCCGGTGTGAGCCTGAGAGGTTTTCAGCATTCGTAACAGACCGCCTGCTCGACTGTCAAATCATTAAACAGATGATCTTCAAACAACAGTAGTTGTTTCAGACTGTTAAAACTGCATGACCTTGCAGAGCCTCTGCGTCTTTCTTCTTAGTCTTAACAGCTCCGTGTTCTGGTACCAGCAGACCGTGGGGCCCCAAGATGGGACCTCAGGCGAACATGTTTGAATCTGTCAACACAGAGCTCAATAGCAGACCACCGGATGGATATATATGAATGAGCATTGTTCAAAAACCTCCTAAACGCTGAAACTCACCACTGGAAGAGCTGTGGTTTGAGCACTTATAACTAAAGACAGACGTGCACCCTTTTGCTTTTCTTCTTCATACTTTCAGTATCTCTCCACTTCATCTAAAACACACGCTCACCTCATATACCCAGAGGACTACTGTATGCAGACACATGCATGTATACTTCTGCGAGGCAGCTTTGAGTCTCCCGAACACCAACGCTGAATTATTGCAGAGCGGAGGCTACTGATGCTTCTGTCACATAGGTGTCTGGTGGAAAATTCTATCAGGCGACAGCACAGATAGTGAAGGGGGGGGGGAGGTGGCTCTTAATGAAAGGAACCATAATGACAACGAGGGGCTTCTCCATTTTGAGTTTGACAGGTGGATTTCTGCAGGGGAAGTGCAGATGGAAGTGGTGCTCTGCCAGAGCTAAATGGAGACAAACTGAATATTCAAAAGACTTTTTTTCGTCTGATCTGCATTATGGCTTTTTTGCATTTTATTTCCCAAGCCGCAAAAGCTCTTTGCATAGTCTGTCTACAGTGTTCTGCATAAACAGCTTCCCACATCCACATAATAAACCCTGTCAAAAGGTGCAAGATACACAAGTAAAACAGCCTCAAAGCTCCTGTGAGACTTTTGTGTGATAAAAGGTGATATAAATAAGATTGCTTTGAGCTTTGTTTTATTCAAAAGCTGAATTTTGAGATAACTTTTTATTTTCTTCAGGGATCTTTATGGCTGTCCTTTCAGAGTAAACATTTAATTTAGAAAGAGTTTTATTTAAAACCTATTTCTCACTCTGAGCCCTTATTCTGACCTTCTGTTGTGTCTGCACATGACAGCGTTGAAACATGATTTCACAACGGCGTCCCAGGGTGGAGGGCAGAAATTTCCCATTTGAGTCCTGAGGTAATAAAGTTTAAGAGTCCCTGCCCTAAGCTGCTGCAATCGGGCTTTCCAGCCTGTCTGCGTTCTGGCGCAACAGATATGGTCATAAGCCTCAGTGGCCGTTTAACCACAAAATGGCCCATAATGGAGAAGCCATGCTTTTACCCGCCAATCAGCTTAGGCTAGTGTCACAAGTGGCAAAACATGTGCATACAAAACCAAGCTAAGTTTATCTCAGTATCTGTAGTATCGTGGGACTAATATATTTGTCTTACTATAGTGTTATATGAAGCATATCAGACAAAAATCATGCAACACTAACTGGATGTTTCGCTATCAAACCTTTAAGACCAAATTTTCTAAATGGCTGCTTAAGATCTCAATTAATCTTTAACTATTCTAGCACGTCAACATATACAGGGCTGTGCCCAATGCACGCAGAAAGGTAAACAGCCTTCAAAATGAATGAAAGTTAATACTGTGCGATTCCATGACACATTATTTGTTACTTTCCTAAAAGTTACGCTGCGTCCACATCACTCTTACTTGCAAAACCTTCCCAGCAAATTCAAATCAGCTACAGTTAAACAGTATCTGCAAACTGGAAGCAAAAAAAAAAAAAAAAAACATGCAAAAAACAAAACCCGGGGACAAAAACTAACACACACAGTCCTCACGCTTATTGGCTAGTTCAAATAATTCTAAAATATATCTTCTTTTAAAAAATCCCCAACACAGATTTTTCCAAGTAAGAAAAAATGCAGCAGCAGTAATCACTAGCAACAGGCAGGGAAGTTGTCGGAATCATAACATGTCAAATATTAATGACACCCTGTCGTCTCTGTAGAGCAGCTCTCCGCTCTCCTCCTCTCAAGAGGCAGCAACAGACAGATAACGCATCATCTCGTGAAGCCAGCAGCCGTCTGCGCGGTCAGAGGAAAGCCGCCTTACCTGCCTGGTTGTCTGTGTGTTCCTCTTGCACTCGGTCTGGGTGTACGAGTTTGTGAGCGCTCACACACAATCCCTCCGAACAGGAACTGATGAATCTGCACGACTTCAGCCCTGCAGCGTGCAGTGCATTGTGGGGTTTCAGTCTCTCTCTCTCTCTCTCTCTCCCTCTCTGTCTCTGTCTGTCTCTCTCTCCCTCTCTCGCTCTCTGCTGGCACAGTGTTAGAGGGGGATGTCCTCGCCTCCTGTCTGGAGAGAGGAGGGTGAACTCACACGCGCTGTGTCCACACACACGCATACACACAATGCAGAAGAAGCCTCATGATGGCAACCGCCGCGGCTCTGGTTGCCCTGGCAACAGCATCCCCCCCCCTCCCTCTCTTTCGAGCTCCTGTAGCTCTTCGGGCTCTCTCGCGGTGTATTCTGTTTAAATAGTGAAATAGAGTGGAACACACACACAAAAAACAATGTCTCACAAGCTGCACTCACTCTGCTCGCTTCTACTTCCTTTATTTAACATTTGCTTTGAGCCTGAGCTAACCAGCTAAGAGCTAACAGGAAAGACTCTTGTAGCCATGTGATCAGTAACTGTTGCTTCTGCCTTCTGAGATAAAGAGAGGGCGGTGTGTAGTAAGAGGGAATAGAGACAGACACAGATACAGGGTGTTTGTGTGTATGCACGTGTGTGTGTGTGTGTGTGTGTGGGCTGATGTCGTGGTTCCTGGAAGCAGGCTATAGTTCCTGTTTGTGGTTTCTTTCCTTCTCTCCATTGCTCTTGCCAGTGCACGGAGGCCTGCAGCCTTTTGATAACACACATTTCAGTCACGTTACCAGCAAGGGAAGTAAAGCCGGACTGCCCAGTGAAATGAATGGGTCGTGTGCACGCAGGTAGACAGACGCACAGGAAGACTGATTGCGCCCACTGGTGTAATTATTTCAATTTTCATCTTTATTCACCTTCCAGGAGGTTGGTTTTAAGTGCTGTTTAGTGGGTTGATTCAGAATGAAAACAGTTGCTCAATGGGCTATGAAGAAAAGGAGGCAGCAAAAGAACAGAAAGATAGAGGGATGAGCAGCAAGGAGAGAGAACGAGGGTGAGGAAGAAAAGGAGATGAGATCTCCTCTCCACCGTCTCCCATGGCGACAGAGTGGGTGGAAGGCCGTGGCTGTCCTTCAGGCCCTGTAAATCAGCAGTTCACAGCTGAGTCCTGCGCTGCAACTGTAGCACTGGTAACCCCTGACGCTCAGTCTTTCAACATCCAGCCCTTCCTGTTGTTGTTGTTTTTTTCTCTCTTGCAGCTGTCATCCCTCTGTCTCTCTGTTCTGCTCCTAACCTCACCCTACCAGAATCTTATGTTGAATGTTCATATTCGGATCAAGATGAACGATAGCACCATGCTGCCGAAGCCAGAAAGGAGAGCAGCTGAGACAAAAAAAACTACATCTCCCATAGCTCTGTTCTCTGTCTTTCTAGTAGCCATGGGAACAGGTACACTGTAAAAAAAATGGATGTGAAATCCACCATAACTCATTGCACAGCAAATTACTTAATACTATTTCACAGTAGAGCGCTGTTTGTTCAATCCATAATCACAGTCATGAAAGAGTTACTGTGAACATCATAATGAAGTCTCTATTGTAGAAAATCACAATAAACAATTATATACTGTGAAAATCACAGTAATCCTGTAGACAATCACAGCAGCCAATTATGCTTTGTAGAAATTCAATGGATACCAGTTCCTATACTGTAAGTAATGGGATTCAAATAGGACTCCACTGTGTTCATATAGGAACTGTGATTCACTGAGCATTGATTCTTGAAGCTCCTGCGAGGATGATTTAATAAGCGAGCTTGGCAAAGGAAGGCAAAGGGAGCAGAGGATGGTATAGACAAGGTGGGAGGCAACAGATGGTGATAAGTGTGAATGTGCGAGGATACGTGCGCCTGTCCGTCCGTGCAGGTTGCCAATTGGCGCTCCTTGTTCTCCGGGTCTATGGAGAACGTGCCACTACCTCTGGAGGGAGCGCACGGCGGCATTATCGGCGAACGCACACGTGCTCCGCGTAATGAAGGGTCCTCGAGTTTGAGGGACACTGAAAAACCTGCTCAGATTTGAAAGCCAGGGTGATTAGTCTGCTCTTTGGGACTAATGGCAACAGCAGGTGTCCACGGGCTCCATGTGCCACGTCTATTCATTAGAGACATTAACACTAACCACTTGCACACACACACACACAGCTCACTGCTCATTGGAACTATTCATTAACAACATTGCAGCTCCCCTTAAGCGCAATGACCATTGATTAGGTTTATGCATAATGATGGTGGAGGAACTGCTGCTTTAATTATTACTACCCTCAGCCTTGTTCACCAGGGTTTGATTTTCAAACTGTAGGCATTGTGCTTCTTCTGATACAGTAAATCAACAGAAGTCCTACATACTGTGTGTATGCTGCATTACAAAACCCATATTCACTTTATAGCAGAAAAAAAGCCCTTGAGAGGGGAACTAACTTGCTGGTAAACATCATGCTAATACCTAGTATTAGTTTTTCTGATTGCCAGGTGTCATTTTCAAAGGCCCACATGCCACAATATCAACATTGCAGGAGTATCAGACGATAAAGCTGTTTTTTCACCCAGGAAAATACTTTTTTCTTTGCTCTCAATATGATGTGTTATTGCATAGGTACTTTCAGAACCTCTCTTTAATATTTCATCCTCCATCTTTATTCTCAGCACAACCGGTAGCCTTCAGCAACTGGCTGCACTTGCAAAGGTCAGAGCAGCTTGGGGTCAAAGTTCAAAAAATGTTAACTCTGGGCACAGTACGTATATGAATAAACGACCGCATGCTTATACCCAGCAGCAGCAACAACAACAACACAGCCACAATTATGGAGGAGGCCCACACAAACGTTTTATGGCATAATGTGAAAGCAGCTTTGCTCAGAATTTTTAACTTTCTTTTTGATCTTTTTTCAGCTACCAGAGGATGCAGACCATAGTGGCAAGTAGCAGATGTCGTTTGCAGCAACAGATGCAATTAGAAAATTTGTGAAAGATCACCGCTCGCTTTTGCATTACCTGTGAGGGTTGTTGAAGGATAACTTCTGAACAGTCATTAGATTCCTGCTAATACTCTCACATGTGCAGATAGGTATTATGGAAGTTGATGTATTGTCTATTATCTCTATTTCTAAAGGCTGAGTTTGTTGATTTGAGCATGGTACCACATCCGAAATATTTTACATTTAGCATCTAAACAGCAGTTCCAAACCTGGGATCCTGCGTGCGATCTGTAAACAGCAGAACGACAGTATTTAAGGCTTGGTTTCGAGTTGCTGGTGAAAGTTTGAACAGGCTTTTCAAATGACGTCTGACAGCAAATAATATTTACCCACTTATTTTTAACCACATCTTCCCTCGTCTCTATCGGAGAGACGGAGTGGGGATGGGTGAGAGGTTTGATGTCTGCCTCTGTTATAATCAGTCTGTTCCTGCAGAGAGAGACTCGCACCAAACAGAATGGGCAAGGAATTCTTTTTATTATTCCTTCACATGCAGACTATCAACAGTCCCCTCAGTATCATCCCAACAGGCCGTTGTAGGGTAATATTAGTCTTGCATCGTGCTTTGCCCTGAACAAGATTACATCACCTCTTTGCTCATGGCAAGTTGAAAAATATTAACAAAACATAGGATTTTACTTCATCCGTGCAGCAAGCAAAAGAACTGCCAGAACCTTTTAAAGAGATGCTCGCACAAACTGTCTCCAGTAATCAGTTTCCTGCTAAGGCTTGAATGCCATGTTGTCGTCGCTCTTAAATCAAAAGTTGGTGGTGTCTGATGCTGGGCTTGTGCAAAAACACCAACAGCTCTCGAGAGTTTGGCGAGTGTCAGCATGTGCTGATCAACAAATAGTGAACCAGTTACCCCTCCTAAATGAACAAAGTGTGCAAGAAAGCCCTTCATGTGAAGCCACGTGTAAAATCATAGTATTAAAATGACAGTGCTCCACATGAGCTCCCTTCTTTTAACCTTCAAATGCCAAAGCTACAGTGCTTTTGTCCAATGTGGATTACAGTAAGTGCAATAAAAGTCCAGTATATCCCTGCCAAACTGAAAGTGTTCACAATCAGAAGCTGAGCATTCAATAGACATCATGTAGTGGCTGACTTTATTCCAATAAAAAAACACTCAATTAAACATGCTTACCGTACCTCTGGTTATCAGCTTCACAACCAGCTCAACCGCATCTACAGATGAGCGCCGTAGTTGGCACAATAATGTGAATTGTTGAAAAGTGGTGGACAGACAGAAAATTCCTTGTTAACAGAATGGTGCAATGTAGCTGCAACCTTGTCTGCTTCATGTAGTGTTTTGCTGTGGTGCAGAACATATACACACTGTATGCTTACAGATAAACCGGAGCGCAGCAGCGAAAATGCCGTCAGCATTGAAATGCTCCGTGTCAGAGAACATCTACAGACAAGTTAATGTAACGGTTGGCCAGTTTAAAACATGTTAGAAAAGTAATCTAACGTAATAAGTTACAATACTTTGATTAAGTCATTAAAATAGTTCAATTATTGATTATCATCACCTATTTTTAACAGAGTAACTAGCAATCTTTAACCTACTACATTTCAAAAGTAACCTTCCCAACACTGGTTGCAGATAAGGTCAGTCACCAAACACTGCAGAGAAAAAAAACCTGTGAAAATATCAAATAAACGGATATTCTCAAACACTTTGCATATGAGACTACAGTTGGTGAGGTTCTGTATGTGGGAGAGATGTTGACATTTCTGATAACGTAGGTTACTCTGGGGTTTGATCCAAATACCTGACCCTGCCTAGAGGAGAGTCAGAGTGCTGAAAAACGCTACACACACACACACACACACACACACACACACACACATATATGCGGTCTGAAGCCTACAGACATATGCATGCATACACATGAAACAGGGTGGGAGTGAACAAATCTCATCAGATTGCCCTTGGTAACTTACTGTTGGTAAATATTCATAAGGACAATCTCTAGGCTCATCGCAGAGGCAGAGAGATGTGTAAATGTGTGAGAAAAACGGGGAAAGATAATGATTATGGGAGAGCGTGTCGGGAGGAAGAGAACAGATGCTAATGTGGAGAGGCAGAAGGCCCAAGGATAACAATGGAGAGAACAGAAACATTGTTTTTTCTATTGGTTTTGGTAGTTTAGACAGAGCCAGACCTGGGATGCTTCAGTCTAAGAGATGTGCAAACTATTTAAGGTAGCTTACCAACGCATAAACAAAATTTAACTGCACCGTGTTTATGTGGAGGCTAATGGCTGATTAGAGATGCACGAACAAAACTACCTCAGAACATTATGCAGCATAACTCGATCGGCGACTTTCTGAGCTAATGGGGCTGAAATCTGAAGCGCTGATACAATAATAAGACAGACTCGAAGTGTACAACCGTCATGTCTACGGTTTGCACTCCTGCAGAAATTTGACTGGGAATATCAAACTGTTGCTTTTGCTGCAGTGGGAAAAACCTGACAAAATCACCCGCGGCAGCCCCCAGGCAATATGAAATCAAGATTTTCTGTTTGATTGGACAAACAAATGCCTTGTGAAACAATGTTGCCTGTGGTGAATGTGAGTCCTGAACACACACTCTACATATTCATGAGGCTTGCAGGATGAGGAGCATGGTATTTAATGATTTACAACACTTCTTCTTCTCTTACTTCTTAATTCAAAGTCAGAACGTCTTTCCCTGAAGGCAGACACTCGTCTTCAGCAGCTGGTTATAGAGGCACAACTCGCAGAGCAGACCAACCCAGAAGGCAAGCTGTGGGGGGATCCTGGTGGGCAGAGCAGATCATGTCCACTCGGCACAACATGCTGTAATCCTCCTCTTGTCTCCCATGTGGTCTTGTACAGCGGTGATATATATAAAGCTGCCTTCTTCTGAAACTTTGTCCTGCTGTCAGGGTTTGGATTTTCTGCCTGTTGGACAGTGCACCTTATTTTAGGTAGGGATGATTCTCATTTTCCATCTGTATTGATCTCAAGCATTGTACAGTATGCATTCTACCCAATACAAAGATCCAATCTTAGCTCAGTAATATCACTGACACTGACCAGAGGAGGACTTAGCTGTCAGACAAATGGATATGTCAACAAATGGAGCGTGCCATCCAGTGTTCTCAGCGCTGGGTGCTAAAAATGAGACTTCTTTTGCTTTCTGACACAGGCAAAACAGATCAGCCCTCTGCTTCTGTATCAGATTTCAACTTTGGCTTCCTTGGAAATATAATAATCACGACATCTATCTCTCTTTTAGCTAAAAATAAGTCTGTTTCTATGAGGTGCTGGCCAGCTTAATAGACTAATTAACTCAAATCCCAGGAGGACTGTAACAGCCAAATGAAATTAAAAAAAAAAAAACAGCTCACACAACACTTTGCATTAGAGGCAGTGACTTAGTGTTTTTGTTGGTGCGTAATAGTCTGCGTGAATATCCTGTTTTTAATCTCCCTCTTTTTCTCTCAAATACATGTACGAACATGCAAATCTCTGTCACACACACACTCCCCCAGCACAATGATTTTTCACTTTTCACGCCCTTTTCCCCTTTCCTTTTGAGACAGTAATCCCTAGCTGCAGCACTAATAGCATTAGCAGAGCATATCCAATCCCCTTAGTACCCGACAGGGAGCACAGAGCTCAGACCTACACTGAGACAGACACTCTGGGGGACTACACTACCCAGACTGCCTCAGGAAATCCATGCACATTACTCAGCTCGTTATTGATTTAAGTAAACTAAAACAAACATTAAATAAAGAGTAGAAAGGTGGTGTGCAGTGTATTATCAACATTATCACAGAGGCGCTGAGGCTGTTACAGCAGAGTGCTTTTCGGTGGGCTGCTGGTTGGGAGTCCTCTGAGAAAAGGCAGCAAAAAGGCAGGATGAAGAGATCATCATCAGCTTCATCAGTCAGGTGAGTGTCAGCGTGCGACAGGGAGAGGTTTGAAGAGAAAATGGAAGAACCCGAAAGCTGGTGCAGAAAACATGAGCAAAAGTAGTATTTAAATACACAGAAACAACACCCAACAGTGCAGGTAATAACAACATGATCACTGCATTGATTTCGTATTGATAGCCCTACAGCATTGTACCTTAGCTAATTAGTGCTGCATAATGGCTCATTTAGTGTGTATTTTTCATAAACTGTGTTTTTTGTCTTTATTTTCATTATTTCTTTATGTCCTATTTGCTTATTTGTAACTCACAGTAACCGTAAGAACCATGATATCTAAATACGAGGATTTCTGCCAATCGCTGTGCACCGCTTCGCTCCCGCACGTGTATGCATGAGCAAGCAAATTATGAAAAATTATGAAAAGCATATTCACGAACATGCGGCGCATGCTCATGTGTTTTGGACGGGCGAACAACGTGAGACGATGTTAACATAATTTTGTCAGATTTGAATTCACAACGGCATCCTGGTGTGTCTGCCGCATTCTTCCTGAATTATTCATTCACACACGGAGGAGACAAACATTTGTATGTAAATGTGTTTGTGTGTGCGTGCACGTGTGCATGTTGTATGTTTCTGCAAAGTAATATAGAGATAAATAAACATAGATAGATAGATAGATAGATAGATAGATAGATAGATAGATAGATAGATAGATAGTTTCCAAACACAGCCTTCTAAGCCAGAGCAGCACCAAGACAACCAGCAGAGGACTTGTCCTCCTTTGTCCCAGCCCCTGTTAGCCAGGCCTGCCAACCACAACGCTTCTCTACTCAGTCTCCATCTCGGCCGTCACCCATTGCCCACAGTGAGCCACTGAGTTGAAAACAAGCTGCAGTCTGCAACGGCATCATCTTAAAAAGTAATCACTCTACTATGCAGAGTCAATATTTCTCATTCATTTTTCTGTCTGTGTGTGTGTGTGTGAGAGAGAGAGAGAGGGAGACAGAGAAAATAGTGTAGACACAGGGAAGGAGGGAAGACGCGACAAAGGAATGAAGGGGAAAGGAAGAAATAACACCAGAAGCAGTTGTGTGTCAGGCCTAAGAATGAGCTGTAACTTAATGAGTCTAGATGAAAGCTGACTGTCTGAGCTAACTCAATTCTTTGCTCTACTAGTCACAGTTCTTAGCTTAATGATGTTTGCTCCAGACTACTGATGCCACGGCCGACGCTGGATTGCCTTTTTTTGGTCATATGTTTTCGTGCGCGGCGGCGACCCTCTTCGCCGCTTGCATGTGCAGAATGTTGAACTTGGCTCAGGCTGACATCACCCACACTGTGCAGCAGACATCCGTTTAAGACGTGTTTACAGTGCTTAAACCGCCGGCATGCCTCCATCCCCTGCTCGAATAAACACGGAAAGTAGCTGACCATGTGCGCACTTGTATGTGCGCGCCGTGTTTACACAGAACAGATAAAGAAATATAACTGGGGCGGCGATCTGTGGGGCTGTGGCGAGGATGTTCCTGGGAGGTCTTTGTACAGGGTATCAGAGGGTTTTGAGGGGCAAGTACACAGAGGTGAGAAGGAGGCATGATTCTTGCTCAGGAATGCTGTAAAGCTGTTTGTAGAGTCAGCAGGCCAATGAAGAAGCTTAAGTGTTGGAGCTCTGCCAAAGCGGCGTTGGGAAAAAGAAAGAAAAGAAAGAACACGGGGGAGAGGGAATGAAAGAAAAGAATGGGATCCATAAAGAGAAATCTCAGGCGTGCTGTCCATTGAGCGGAGTTTTACACACTGCATAAGAATGCAGTCTCAGGTTAATGAAATCTGAGAAGCTCTTTTTAGAATTGTATCAAAGCCCTTCCTGCACCATTTCTACCATTTCCATCACTGCAGAGTGCGTCCCTCGTCTTTGTTTCATGCTGCCTGGAAGCAGCACATCTGTTTCACAACATCACTGAGCTTCCTGAGCACATTTCTGTGCCCATCTATCCAGGCCAGGTGTGTGTGCAGGGTGCGTATTAATACATTACATTCTCCCCGTCCCAGTCAAAGCGAGTGCAATAAATAAGGCCAACAACACTGCAATAATAAGACAATATGCGAACACGCGCTGGTACCACATCATACACACCAGTGGAGCGAGAGGGTCTAATAAAAATCAGTTTCTGTGTCATTGGAAAATAAAGAGCAATTCATAGCAGCTCAGCTGATATCTAAAAGTGGAAGGTTTTAGACCGAAACATGCCTCAGGAAATGCGGGCTGCTCCCTGCCCAGCTACATATGGAACAGATGTCACAGAGGTTAATTCAGGAGTAAGAAAGGAGGTGTTATACTGTCATAGTCATGATGGCATGTAAGGTGGGTGAAAGAAATCGAGGAAAATTTAAGGGATCACCAAAGATAATCAATCTTGAGGGGACCATGAGCATCATGTCAGTCCATCCAGCATCTGACATGTTTTCACTAAAATACAAAGTTGAAGGTGGTGAAAATCAGCATCCTCCGAGCACCATGAAATTCATTGAAAAAAATCATTCAGTGGTTGAAATCCATCCAGCTTTGTTGAGATATCTCAGTCTGGACACAGTGGTAGAGCCATGCCACTAGCATGGCTGAAAATAAGGAAGCGGGAGGATTTAAAGCAGAGGCATCGAGCTGGTCAAGGTAGCGCCTTGAATTACAAAAGAAAACATTGAAACTGCGGCACAGAGAGCAGAGAATCTGTGCAGCTTCATTTTAGATTTATCTCCATCTGAGCAAAAATCCAATTTAGATCCACCCCTCCTTGACCACATACCTATGCAGGCTCCCCTTCGCGGCGCAACACAAGTCAAGGACAGTGAGTCAGCCAGTCAATATGAGCCTAATCTAATCTGTGGCGCTGAAACCTGAGTCGCCACGAGGCAGGCGCAGAGCCGTGATGTCACAGGGCGAGACCTCCGCCCTGTCTACCTGCCGAGGGAGGCGACGAGAGAGTGGGAGAAGGGAGAGACTGCTTCCCTCGTCCTAACGCTGACGTTTTGCTTTTCTTTCCCTCTCTGTCCCACTCGTCTGTGCGCAGCAGAGCGCCAAGTCAAGACATTAGCGTGCCGCTCATAATCGCCACCTGGGGAGGAGTGAAGGGAGGAGAGGGCAGGGCGACTGACCAATGAGGGAGACGGCAGAGAGCACAGATGAAGAGGACAAGGAAACACGGGACCATGTGCTTGGACGGACGCGATGGCCGCCGCCACAAACACACACACACACACAAACACAGACACACAAGCACGCGTCTATTATAAACTGTATTTGACTCATCACTGTGTTTTGATTACGGATCAGGATAACCCCTCTCGACCGCAGAGCAAACATTTAAGTTCTTAGTGGCTCTGTTTCTCTAGTCCTGAGAGCACCTCCAAAAATGATCTCTCTTTATTTTCTTAAAACTGAGCAGACTGAGGCAAATTCCTGCGGCCGCGTTTATTTAGGAGAACTGCTCGACCGCTTCGGCACCGGCTGGCAAAGTGAGTCCTGTCGTTCGGCGCCAACACAAACAAGCCCGGAAGTGAATGAATTCGTCATCCCCCACCTCTGACACTGAGACCTCATACAGAGAGATATTTACAATTTGAGCTGTCAGGGGTTATTTACAGTCTTTTTTGTCATCTCAGCTTTTGTGTCAAATCTTAGTCCACCGTCTCACTTCTTATCTCGGCAAATCCACAGTGAAAAACGTCCAGATGATGTCACCGCTCAAAGGATTGTTTTGCTCCATGTGTCTCTTGCAAACGCTCTTGTCTTGAGTGTGGAGACAGATTTCTGTGACGTCCTCAGCGGCGCCAGTCCCCTGACAGCGTGCAACACCAATTAGAAGGCTGCGGAAATGACAAGCCATTGGTCCAAATGCTGTAACTGACAAAAAAAAAAACCCTCTATCTCTGTGCTTCTTTGTGTCTGATATTACAGCGAGGAGTCAGGGAGCAAAACGGAGACAAGTCAAGAATTACAATGATGAAGAACGCAGGAAGGTAAAAAGGGGCGAACAAGACAGAGAAAGAGGGGGAATTGAGTTGAGGCTGAAAGCGAGTTAAAAAAGGCTGGTGTGTGTTGTGCAAAGGGAAGTTTTCTGTCAGCCCACACTTGACTGCTGGGCTTACAGAGCTGCCGATTCTGGCCTCACAGAGACAGAGTGAGGGAGAGCTGATGTGCTGTTCGAGTGCTCGGAAATGTGAGGCATAAAGGGTGATTTCCTCCACGGCACGGTGCTTTACAGTCGCCACAGAGGCTTACAAGACGCTCATTGTCTCTGCTAACCTTGCTAAACCATTACAATGTGCTTTACATAATATGACCTGTTTCACGGCTCCCAGGTTCCCCCACAGCAGAGGGATGATGTCATCAAGTCAAGACACAGAACAGGAGGGCCATTATGTTCTGTGCAGTGCTGTAATGTTCACATCTGTAAAACCTGGTGATGCCCATAATGAAACAAGAGGAGACTTTGAAAAGGCCCTGAGGTGCGTGCGCTCTACGATTATGTGTGTGTGTGTGTGTGTATGTGGAAAACAACTCCTGTAGAAGGAAACGCACAACTGCCACCTGCCCGAATGAATGATAGTAATTCACATGAACTGAGCATGACAAGGTAGCAACAGGCAAATCACACACAGATGCAGCCGCTCGGCGCGCACCGCCGTGTGTCACACAGCTGCCAGTTTAATGCGGGAGAACAACTTTCATAGCCGATGAAAAAATCCACAAAGGCTCACTCAAGCTACCGTTTAGGGAAATTGAAAGCAGGAGGCTGTATGCATATGCTAACCATGCATTGTCTGGAAGGTCCCCTCTGATGAAAATCAAGTTTTTATCCTCAATAACATGTCCATTTTTCACGTGCTGCGAGACGTATCATGAGCGGAATAAGCAGGCGACGCCGTGCATGAGCATTTTCACCTTGGGACTGCAGTGTACCAATGAATTCAGACAGCCACGTCACATAGGACGACCTAAGGAACCAAGAGGGGAAGCCAGGTGAAGCTACGAATCGGTATTTTGCAAGCTTTGCTATTTCCAAACCGATGGCAGAGATGTGCTCTGTTTTCTGTTGTGTTCTGTTCCGGTGATCCTTCATGTATCACCAAAGGAATAAAAACACGGGACAGAGAAAACACGGGTTTGCAGTAGCCGTGTTCCAGAGCACTGTTTTGAAAATTTTACACAAAAACAGATGAGTTTTGCTGCAAAGCGTATATTAAAGCCTGATGCAGTCCCATCCATTTTATCCTGGGGACACAGCGAGTACGAGCCAACCTCTCGTATCTGGAGTGTGCTAGATAACGTTAGAAAAGTCACATGATGATTGATATCAAACGCTAACAGGACGTTTTATACGGCTTTGGGATGGTGATGAAGAAAGTTAGTGCAAACATTACTCAGAGCGGTTTTTCAGGTAGCTGAGCTGCTGAATATGATGATGACTATGTTCGCTGAGATAGTTCTGACAGAAGAATCGACAGGAAATAGAGACGGCATGCCATGATAAAGGTCCTCATTAGCTGCTAGTATAGCATTGCAAGAGTAGATAAGGTCATTTAAGTGCATGTGGCACACGGGGTTAGGGTTACCAAATGAAGGCAACGGTGCAGAGTTACATTTTAGTCATTTTAAGGCATGAAGGCATGGAAAAACCTCTGAATATGCAGTTTTGATGAGTTTTTAGGGGTTTAATCAGTGCTGGGAGAGGAACACAGCAGATTTTGTCCGAGCTCCATACACAAGTGTAAAGCATCTGGACAGAGCCACTGTAGCTGTGCGGGGTTGGGTATTAACCCCCGCTGAGGCCAGGAAGCCTTAGCTCTGCAAACGTGTCCAGTGACCAGCGTAGCGATTAGCTGACGGTTAGCTGACCCGACGGTAGCTTTGAATTTATCCGTCCCAGTAGAGACCAGAGGCAATCATATCAGTAACGCTGAGAACGCCTGACACAGCATACACCACCAGCGTGTGTAAAACAAGCCTCCGGAGCGGCCGTGACTGAAAATGAAACGGATCCACAGCAGGGCGAAGAATACAAAAGAGAAGGGTTCCGACTGACGAGGGCGGCAGGTCCCAGACCACCTGTAAGACTCAGTGGAACATGGGGGTCCTGGTTATTCAAAGGCATTTCTGTCAAAATGAATGCCTTGACATAAATTGGTTTCCTCACCCCATCAGTTGACCTTGTCAGTTTTCATCAGGCCTTCAAATATGTGCACCCATGTGCAGTTTTGACATGTTTTAAGATACATTTGAGTGAGAATTTGTGGTTTTTGGGGATTTTGAATGAAGAAATACCCAAAAAAGTTCACTTTATGCTGAAGCCTGAGTTTTATTTTCTCTCTGCCATAGTCAGGAGGAAGAGCAACGGGGACTTATTTTGACAGTGTTTCTGACACAGATAAATTAGCGTGGGCCTAACTGGTTCTGCCACTGAAACTGTAAATCAGCCAAAAAAAGCAATAGCTGGCTGAATACTTGCAGAGCTAATGATCATGTTTCACTGGGACAGCGTGACAGCGCACATATGAAATAGGAAAACACGGAGGGCGTTTAAGGACATCTTTAAACCAGTTTGCATAACCAGCCCTGGCTACGACCCCAACAACGGGACGCGGTGCAGGTGCAGCCCTCAATCTCACCCCTCTCTGAGCATGCCAGTCTGACTGCTGCTCAAACAAACACTGGATGAATTATTGAAACACCCTCTCACTGGAGCCTATGAGAACATATTGGAAATTGAAGTTTGGAAGAAAATAAAGGAGACCGGGATGAAAAAGTGGTAGAGAGGAGGCTGAGATGATGATAAAGGAAGGATAGGAGACTGTGGGGAGAAAAAGAGCTACGAACTGAAGAGAGACGATGGTGAGCACAGAGAGTTCAAGGTCTTTGTGCAGCACTTACAACTTTTGGACGTAACTCAACCTGAGCAACCTTAGCATTATGCAGTAAAGAGATACTACAGTATGTCTCCATTAAAGCTCTCACTTCCTCTGCCTCCATCTCATGTGATACGCATTACAGCACTCATCAGCTGCATCCGGTTTTGATCCAATTAACTCGCTGTCAAATGTGAACCATGTTGATAATTAGTGCAGGGTTGTGGTGATAAAGCTCTAAGTGTGTCACCTTCCAGAACTAGGACAATTTAAGCTACAGGGGCTAATGGGAACACTCACTCACAATGGACCAGCACGAGATACACCCTCACTCACACCTCACTGACATGCGTTGACATGATAATCTACTTAAAATAACACCCTTATACTGTTGTCAGGCCCAGTAATTTATTCAGAATTTATCAGCAGATTTTGGATTTTTGGTGTTTCTATTAGGTCACTCAGTCCTCTCTCTCTCTCTCTCTCTCTCTCTCTCTCTCTCTCTTTCTGTGTGTCTGTGCATGTGTGTGTGTGTGTGTGTGTGTGTGTGTCAGCGTCAGGGTACATTTGGGACAAATTGCCCATCTAAAGGGGGAGAGGGAGGAATGAGCAGAAGTGAAACTAGCAGATACAGTCCATCACCTTTTCATTTCTTCATTTCACACACAGACACACCAACATGCACACACACACAAACACACACACACACACACACACACACACATGCACACCACCACAGAGTCACAAGTTATGAGGGCACTGTGACACACTGATTGGCCCAGCTTCGACCTTCAGCTTCAATCGCAAGTTCTGCCATGTATTTCTCTTCAGTCTCGCTGTTCCTCATTCTGTGTCCTTTTTTTGAGCTTTATTTCCATGTAACTAGTAGCAGTTAGGACTTGCTCTAATGTGTTGTCCACCATTAATCCATCTGACCGATCCGTAACTCTCATATTGCATTTCACTTTATTTTATTTTTTGTTTTTGTTGTTGATATGTAATTCAATCAATGTAATTTTCCACAAACACAGCGCAGGACACTTGTGGAGTTTTAGCCCACGATGAGCTTTGGGCTAATACTGTCCTCTGCTGGATCAAATCTGTATTACATGTTGTCTGTTAAGGTTGCATGAAATGCCCTGCTGGATTATAACTTCATGCATGATTTATATACAATTCTCATTGGTCTGAACACAGTTTCCTTTTCTGTTAGGTCTCACTTGTATGAGGATAGGAATTTGCATATTTAGTTGTTTTATTTTTTTATTATTTCTTATAGCAGAAACACAAACACCACAATGACGTCTGACAGTGATACATTTATGGGCTCTTTCTACACCCCTTCTGTTTGTAAGGTTGCCGCTGCACTCTGACCACCTGGTGTGTTAACCTGGATGTGTCCATATATCGTTCAATAAGTTTACCCAATCATCTCTCTGGCAATACACAAAAAGTTTTCGGCCATCCGGCCTTCATCGCTCCTTTTATACCCATTTTACAACACATGCAGATACAGGAGGGCAGGAGACTGCAGTGTTTATCAGCAACTGCATTCAAATTCAAATTAAATGCTAAGCTGGGAGGGTAGTTTAGTGTAGTGGTTCCCAACACAGGAGTCCGGATGTGACGAGAGAGCTGATGTGCACAAAAAGAAAAAGGATCCAAGAGGCAGGCTGGTGGTGAGGGGTCGCCAGTAAATGGGACTGCATTTTAAAAGGTGTAGTGTGCTGTACTGTAGCTGTAGCCTGTAGTTCTTCAGAATGTCACACACAAACACACACACCTTATGGCCATTTAGTTAATGCAACTGCTGAAGTGACACCCCATTTGTCTGAAACAAAACAAAAATAAAATATGGCACCAGTGAGTATTAGAGGGGATTATGTACTGGCCAATATCAGAACCTCTCTGCAGGGGTAGAAATGATTGAACATCATACTGTAGGAAGTCTATAAAAAAATGTAAGGAAAAAACATTGGTGCCTTTGAGGCCAGAGGTCCCGAGTGTCCGTCCAGCTCCGAGTGTTCTTCTCTTCTACTACTACTGGTTCTGCTTAATGTAACTCGCGCTTGAAGGCTGTAAATGTGCATACGGTATGTGGTCATATTTGACCTATAATTCCAAAAAAGATGAGCACTTTCACTTTCAAGACCGAACATAGTCCACATTGCAGTCACTTTAATTGGAGCTGAGAAACCAGTTAGTACTGAAGAATGGGCATGTGTGCATTGGCAGCAACCTTTTAGCTGCACTTGCTTCTATGAAGACAATTTGTTTGCTGTGGTCTGCCACCAGAGGGCACTCTCATTATATAAAATGGCAAATACTTTCATAATGCTACATTATGAAAATATAAGTGATTATTGGATATATGATAGATTATTTGTTATGAGGATGATCTATAAAGTATACAAACCAAAAGATACTCTAACATAACCAAACAGTATTCACTCAGTCAGTGTTAAAAATAAGTCTCATATCAGTGACCCACTGTTGGGCCTCCACCAGGGCAAATCCTAACACCACTACAGCACAGGAATGCTCACAGATTTCTCTTGATCCCACAGTAATATAACCAAACCACTGTCAGTCCCAGGTTTCTTAAGGACATGCCCACTCTATTATACCTAGCTTACCTTCCCTGCAGGATAAAGGTAAAAAAAAATAAATAAATAAATATAACTCTACCCTGACTTTGTCTCACATGCCTCTCAGCAGTAGATCATGTGCTTCATAAAGGCTGACCAACATTGTTGCCAAAATATACTGTGGGCTCTCTATCAGAATCTGCATCGTCAAGATCAGGGTGTGTTATGCAAGCACAGGGAAGCCGCTTGACGACGCAGATTGAAAAATTCAAAAGTCAACACTGTGGTATTGTTTTGTTATCTGCAAGTGAATGAATAACATGGATCGTTCAAATTGTGTTCACATCATTGAAAGCTCATTAAATCACAACCAGAAACATTTTAATGCATTTTTCCCCCCTTATAGCCTCTATAAATGCGCTAAGGCCTTACTCTCTCCTGACGTGCAGAGAGCATTTGAACATTTCGCAGGTGTTTTTAATCAGCATGTCCAACCACCATAAGAATTAAACATGCCTCCTGTGTGTCCACAAACAAGAGAGGATCAGGTTTATGCTACATCACCTCCACACTGTTGAGAGTTGAGCACCATTTGCATGAAATTAGTTATGAAACATCCAGTTATTGTGTGAATAGAAAGCATTTCGTTGGAATATATTTGCTGCACATTTGAATATCATTCCGTTCATTTGTATTAGGGATGTCGGTTTCGGTTGATTTGGCTTTCGGTAGCCCGACACATTTTAGTCACAGTAGCTCTTGATGGCCCTCCACCACCCCGATTGGCAGCACATCGGTCTCAATCATTCGGCACACCCACTGGGCGATGGCCTCCAACAGGCCAGTAACAATGAGATCTGTGGCTGCGGGGCCATCCTCAGCCTGGTGCTTGTTCTTACTGTGGCGCAGCATAGTGCTGGTGCTGACACTAAACTAAAGAGCAGCATCACACAATTTACATTTGAGTTTGTTGCTTTCTGGGGGAAACTTTCCCACACAAAGCTTTGTTTTTATCTCATCGACTTCTCACACTGCACTTTTAGCCCCAGGGTAAGGGAGCTGTTAGTCCCATGCTAAGTAAAACCATTAGCGGAGAGTGTGTGTAAACCAGCCGATACTGTTGATTATACAGTACTTTTACACACTGCAGACACTTCGACTGTGAGCTGTTTTGGGACCTTTCTGACAGACCAGGGAGCCACATTTTCGCCTGATTGGTAAAGTCTGTAAAGACTGATTGTTTTTACCTGAATGACATTCTGTTCAGCCAGAAGAAAGCCTAAATATCATTTTATGCCAAGGACACAATGCTTTAAAAGCAACAATACAATATGCAATATTCAAGTTTTCGTTTTCAAGTCCAAAGCATACAAATGATTTACCCCCCACTGCACGATAGTTTTAACTCACACATACTGGCTTGAATTCATGCAAATATGACTGTCTAACCATAATTACCAAAGAGCCTGATGTGTACCCAGAGTGAGTCACCTCTGAGGAGAAGTGTAAAAAAAATGGCTTACTGAATAATGGGATTTTAGCTACAGTAGTTATGCCTCTACCACCTCCATGGAACGCTAAATGGATTTTTGCCACCGAAATTAAGTCAACAGACTGAATGGTAATGATTTGGAAGTAATATAACATTTATTCTAAGATATTAAGGATGAGGCCGAGAGAGGAAATAATTTTTCATGGGTTAGCTGACTGAAATAAAAAAGAGAAGCGCTTGTGAGAAGCACCAAGACAGACAAATAGGAAGACAAGAGCCAAGATAAAGGGCAAAAAAATGCTAGCTCAGGAAGAATCAAGTGGTACAGTCATTAGTTCATTATCTTATCTTGCAGAGACTGTCATCATATAACAGAGAATGTCCAACAGGGACAAATAGAAAGAGCATATAAATGCTAAAATAAAAGAGGTCAGACTAAAAATTTCTCTCTGCATTTCAGTCGAAAATAATTTTTTTCATGCCCTGTATTTTATTCTCTTGTAAGGAAGTAAATAAATATTGAGGAGTGTTGCCTGACGTGGCTGCTTGGACCGCTTGCCTCAAGAAAAAGTAATGCTACCAGGAAATGTTTTTGATAAGTCTCATGGTTTTAGTCAGTTTGGCCTGCAACAAATAAATATTCTATTTGTGCATTTTTGAGAAGTTTTCAGTTTTGCCTGAGACCGTTCTTCATCTTGCTGGAAATCATAAATATAACTTCAGAATAAAGTCTGGAGATTGATAACCACCATGGAGCCCTGATGTTGCATAGCCGAATGAAGCTACATGCCATGTTTTGGTCATGGAATAGAGACATGATGGACATTATAGTGACATGTATGACTGCTGTGAATAATTTCCAGTGAGAAACATGCTTCACTTAGAGACTATATTTACAGAGGAATACAGAGGACTGATAGAGAGCTTCATCACACGTTGCAACACCAACTACCTGAAGCTCAATATCAGCAGGACCAATGAGTGGTGGACTATACTGCTTCAGATATGGATGCTGCTGCAAAGAAGCTACAAAGTGTAAAAGGTGGACGCTTCACACACATCTTCAACCCTGCAGCACAGAAGATCTAAACAATTAGCAAAATTTCAAGATGGACTCCCAAGATTAGTGTCACCAATTCAGTAGCTGACCAAATGTGAAAAATGGTCACAATCTCTCCTTCTGTTTCTAAGTTATGGTGCTGAATAATGGCGAGAAAAGTGTTTTTGAAGAATGCTTTGATGTCACAGTGAAGCTGACCTTTGACCTTTTGCATATAAACTGTCATCACTTCATTATTTCATCCTGTGAGACATATTTTGTGAATTTTTGTCATAATCACTACACAAATTCTTGAGTTATGGCCAAAAATGTTTTTTCACAGTGACCTTTGACCTTTCACCACCAAATCTAATCAGTTCATCCTTGAGTCCAGGTGAAAGTTTGTGCCAATTTGAAGAAATGTCCTCAAGGTGTTCCTGAGTTATTGTGTTAAGGAGGACGGGGCTGACGGACGGACAACCAGACAACCTAACGCCTCCCAGAATGGGCAAGTCCTCCATCAGAGCACAGATGACGAGACAACTCTGGTTGCTGCCAGTCATCGGGCTACAGTGTGTCTAGCTCAGCTTTTAATACCTGATCATAGAGAAGGTTTTGAAAAGTGGGGAAATGAATGTTAAGCAAAAAAGGTTTTAATTAGCAATTATTTAAAATTGAGAAATTGAAACTTGTTTTATACATAGTTTACATAGTTTTGTGTGTCAATGATTTGGATTGACTTATATAGCAAATATGTTTTTTTTAAATAAGACAGTAGAGTGAATGACAAAGAAAATGTCCCAATCTGAAACTCATCTAACATTAACTTTAAGACATTAAGTGTGAGAGGAAAAAAAGAGAGGAGATAAATGTGGATGAGTTGACTGAAATAAAAAAGGGAACTTTGAAGCAATGGTGGAAAGTACCAAGAGTTCACAGATAATACAGTAATATAGTTGTTAGCTCATTATCTTATCTCATCTTGTGGATACTGTAATCATCTAACAGAGAACGTCCAAATAAGGACAAAATTTACAGAAGTACTCTGAAAATTAATCACTGCTGCAGGGTTTGGAAGAAGACATTCTCATAAGCCAGGAAAGACATACATACTGCCTGAACTAGAGGAGGAGAGCAGCCCCAAAGGGCTGCTTGGACAGCTAGCCTCGAGAAACAATGTTTTGGAAAAGTCTTGTGGTTTTAGTCAGATTTACCTGCAACAGCCAAATATTCTACTTGTGCATTTTCTGAGAGTTTTTGCTTGGGACCAGCGGTATTCCTCAGCTCATAGGAGACTGTAAGTACAACTTTAGAATAGAGTTTGGAAAGGGGTTGATAATTCTCATATTAAATAGCATACAGTGTAAACTGTATTCAGGTATGCCTGACTGCACGCATCAGTATTCTTTACAGTGATTCAAAGCATCTAAGTATTTAGAGTCTAAATAGATACAGCAAAATAACATTTGCAACTTAACTTACTTTAAAGCACATCAACATTGAAGAAGGTGCTGTTGGAAAGGCCACTGCAGACACTGGCGAGCTGGACGACTCCATTCTAAACCAGCCTACTCTGTTTAAAACCCTGTACAATAATTGTCGACTAATTATAGACTACCGTCATTCTGCGGCAATGCCACAATTACTTTGGTGGCACAGTTAAACTGAATGCTGTTTCGCTGACAATTAGCACATGGATGGTTGATCAGCAATTGACCCTGCTAACAGATAATGATAGTGTATTTGAAACACTAGCCTTAAGTAAGATGTGATATAGGCTTTGGGAGACAAAAATTAAAATTAACATGTATTCTTTTTTGCTGTGCCTGTGCTGATAATACCCTTACAAGCATTAGATGTTATACTTGATTTTCTTTTTGACACTGCAAACTTGCAGTGATACATGATTACTTGCATTGTAATCCGATAAAATACATAATTTACTAAAAATCTGAAACATGAATTTGTTGACGTGGAGTACTCTTCTTGCGTGGAGAGCATGGTTTCACATGGAGCATGAGGGTTAAAGGAGATGGAATGAAACCAAAAACTTTTTTTTCTTCGAAAATTAATACAAATATTTGCAACAGCTGTTTAAAAAGTTCAGATGCCTTCCAGACATTAGGATATATGACCCAAGCTAGTCCAATCAACTTTAATACTGTGTTAGAGCTGCTTTGAGCTCGTGACCTGACGTACCAGATAACAAGACATGGCACGGGCGTACAGTTATTAAGTAACCTATCAAGCCTGGTCGGGGGTTGGCTTGTATCACGTTTTCCTATTCTATATACAAATGATATTAAAAGTTCCCGTCTGTTCCAGTCATAAAAGGAATGGTTATTATGGTAGGCTGTCATATTAGAGCACCAGTACCCTCAGAGCTCAGTGTTTACTGTTTACACTGTACAGATAGTGGCTGCACCTGCTCATGCTCACACTCCCTATTCACGCTACCAGCAGCTACGATACGACTACAGCATGGTAAGTCTTATCCGAACACACACAATATTTACTTTGTACTGAATGTGTCAAGCTCTGAACAAAAAAAATCTTTTACCAAATCTGTTTTTGAAAATTGTCCTTCAAGTTCACAGTTCCAAGTCATACATCTTTGTTTCTATCGTTATTGAACCGAATGTTTCTTCTCCTCTCCTGCCCCACCCCCCGACTTCCCTCCCTTCCCCTTCCTCCTCTTCTCTATTTTCTCCTCTTCTGTTTCCCTCTCCTTCCCTCCTCTCAGGTGCTTGATTGTATAGAGATAGCTGACGTGCTGGAGAAGTACTACCTGTCGTCAACGTATGGCATCGAGTTCTGCGTTGGTTTCCCTGGCAACCTTTTGGTTGTCCTTGGTTACATATTTTGTTTGCCAGAGTGGCAGAGCTGCAATATTTACCTCTTCAGCCTGGCAGTTTCCGACCTTATTTTCCTCTGCACGCTGCCACGCCTCTCGTACCTGTATGCAAACAACCAATCAGAGACCCAGCCCTATGCCTGCATTATCAACCGCTATATCCTGCACGTGAATCTTTACTCTTCCATCCTCTTTATGGTTTGGCTTAGCATGGACCGCTTCCTGCTCATAAAGCATCCATCACGGGACCACTACCTGCTGAGGCCACGAACAGCCCTGATCGTGACAGGGCTGAGCTGGCTAGCGGTCAATGTGGAAGTTGCTCCAATGATAGCGCTGATGATCCATGACCTGCAGAGCAAAAACTGGACACGCTGCAATGATTTTGCAAGCCTAAATGGAGACATCAATACATTAGGCTACAGCCTGGGGCTAACCTTGACTGGTTACATTCTCCCTCTGCTTGGACTTTGTGGTTTCTCCCTCCAAATTGCACATCTGCTCCATGTCCAGGAAAAGGCTCTACAGCGCAGGACAGCATCATTCAAGCGGCCTCTCAGGGTTGTTGCATCGGCTGCAGCCCTGTTTCTGATTCTCTACACTCCCTACCACGTGTTGAGAAATGTCAGAATAGGATCTGTGCAGGCCTGGGCGAAGCTGCAAGTGTGTACGAAGGTGTACATCGAGGCCCTGTACATCTTGACCCGCCCAGTGGCCTTCTTGCACAGTGTCATAAACCCTGTCTTCTACTTCCTCATGGGTGACAAGTTCAGAGAGCTCCTATTGGCTAAGTTCAGAAAGATGGTCAGACAGAAAGGGCAGCAAAGACAGCCAGCCTGACAAAAGTCAACACAAGATCCCTGCATACGTACAAAAGGAGATCTTTAAAAATTATATTTATGTTATGCATTTCTTTATTTACATTCTCACTGTTATAACTGTCATCCATTAAAATGTTGTTAAACTGTATATCAATGTGGATAGTTTGTTGTAGCGATGATATCCACACATTACATGTTCTATAAGCAGTAAGTGATTTGAGGGGTGATGCCATCCGCCTTGTTAGCAAAATTACCAAAATGCATCCACCTTGTTAACCTGCCACCACCCTCTCCATCCCCTACTAGCAGAGAGAGAGCAGGGGCCGAGGGGTTGTTTACTCGAATATGATTATATGACTATTCTGCCTGACTGTCATTGTCACTCATAAATCCATGGCGCTGTTTGTGTTTCTGAGGAAGCAGACGGATTTCTAATGTAACTTTTCTCTCACTCCATTTGTCAGGTTCATCATGGGTCTACAATGAAACTATAAACACTCAGTTCTATAGTATATCACAGCCTATGTACTCTATAGAGTAGTGTGACCTTCATGATCAAAGTGACAAGTAGAAAAGTGTAGTCAGGGAGGAGTGAGAGGATCATAGAGACACACTGCTGCCTGTGGTATTCCTATAATATTCCTATCATCATTTAGCAGCATTTGCGCTGCTGAATCATTCAGTAGAATGGGTGGTGCTGAACATACAGTCACCTCTGTAACAAACTATTTCAGGGGAGACATTACAGTTTTTGTTAGAGGGTTAGGATCAGGGGTTAAGGCTAGGGCCTGTTGCTATTATATTTACACTGTTTAAACATACGTATCCATATGTTCAGGTAGGTTGCTGTTTGTATTTGTATCTATATTTATTGAAAAGAGAAAATTATTTATATTCATAGTCGGATGAAACTGGAGATTCATGTTTTGTCATTGTTACTACCATCTGTGGGATGCTTGTGCTTGTTAAAGTCAGCACTGTACTGAGTTACCTTTTAATGTAATAAAACATAACTAATAATAATGTGCTGCTACATATATGACTACTGGGAGGTTAAGGATTTGTGAGAAAATATATATCATTTAAAAGAGACGCATTGAGGCATTGAGCAATGTCTCCCATTAGAATTGGACCAAACACATTTATTACAACAGCCCGTTATTATCATTCCCCAACCTCTACTGAGCTGAGCTCAGCGTTTGCTGCAGGGAGTGATGGGGTTACAGCCTACGTGCCAAATATAAACTATGTACTTTTTCTGTATTCATATAACAATTAAGTCCATGCAGCTGGCTGACTGAACTCCAGTTACTTCTAGTAACATCGAGTATTAATACAGTTCTAATGATTCTCAAACCTGCCGATTGAAGCTTTGTTCTCAGAATCTTTCCTGTGAAGCGGTGAAGCTGATTTTCTGAGAACTATTTTTTTTGTTCCTCAGCACTCTACTTGTATACCTTTCCTATCTGCATTTTTTGAAGTGGGATATCCAACTATTCAAACATTTAAAAAGGTCTATTTTTTTATCCTTTATACATACAAAAACAAGATTCAACGATTATCCTGAAAATAAATCAAGGGAAACAGTTTCAGTTTTGATCTGTTTTTGTTTTTCACGGACTTAACTGATCCCAGCTCGCTTACTTGTGTTGCACCTTACACTGTGACCTTTTCAACTGAGCAGGGTTTTCATTTTCATTGGAGGAGCTCCTCATTGTTTTGTTTTGTTTTGTTTTTTCAAAGGTTTATTGTGATATTTCCTGAGACGTCTCAGGGCTTTTAACAAAGATTGTACATGGGTGACACCTACGATAGCGAAATGAAGGGTTTGCACTTGGCCGAGATGTAAGTAATACTTATCCTATCACTGTAGCGTGCAGTGTGTATCATTTGTTTTGTGTGAATATGCATGTGTATTTTCAAAATACATGTTATAATTTTATAATGTCAGTCTAGAGACACTTCCTACGCATGAACTCCACCACCACCATTACAACAGTACATAATTTCCTCCTTTGTTGTTGTTTGTTGTGTTTTCTGAAACCTGCTAATATATTCTAATCATATTCTAATATTTGAAAAGAAGGAATTATCTGGACATCTCAGCTCTCATGAAAGCCTCCTTCATATTGGTCTGTCAGTGACCTTTGCTGCTTACATAGGCCCTGGATAAACATTAACAACAATTAACTTCATAGGTCTTTAATACAACAGAAATAATCAGGTGCTTTCTTTCACTCATGACTAATCACACCGTGCTTGATCTGTCATTTCATTTACATTGGCATCTCTCCTGGAATGAGAAAAGAAAAGAAAACTGCATGTGCGTTTTAAGTTTCATAATAAAAGCCAGAGGGGTGATACTGAGACACAGCCAATGAGAAAAACACTGCAGAAAAGTGCATGTGAGGACAAACGCTAAATCTGAGGCTCTACATTATAAACTCGACACTGTATAAAACGATAAATAAAACAGAATGTAAGAACTTGCTGATATGTTTTGACATGTACTCAATTGAAACCGCACAAAGACAATATATTTAATATTTATATTTAATGTTTCACCTCACCAACTACATTGATTTTAATAAATGTATGCTTTGAATTTGATGCCAGTCTTTCAAAAAAGTTGGGACAGGAGCAACATCAGGCTGGGAAAGATGTGGAATGATCAAAAACACCTGTTTGGATCATTCCACAGGTAAAAGGTTCATCGGTAAAAGTTGATAGTATCATGAGTGGGTATGAAAGGGGCATCCTCGAAAGGCTCAGTCAAAGAGGTTCACCACTTTGTGAACACATGATTGTAAAACCGTTGTTGGTAAACACAGTTTGTTTGCAAATGACTGCTGTCTTCATCCCAACATTTTTGTAATCAGGGTTATACAAATAATGTGATACATAATTTTAACAATACACAATAAAGCACTCATTCCGGGCAGTAACAATGCTGTGGTGATAAAATTTATATGTAAACAGCTAATGTTGATAGCAGGCGTTATCAACATGTAGTTAATTAATAAAGAAAATAAATCTATCTTGTCTGGCTTTGACTTCAAATCTTTCAGTATCTGACCTTTGAATATGATGTGATTTATATTCAAACAGTGTTGCACCAAGCTGTGAGGAAAATCACGTATACGCAAAATGCATATTTGCAGGAGCAGTGTGTGCATGCTTACTCACAGTACTTACTGTGAGCTTACTGTGAGTATTTGTGAACTTCCTCGACTGTATGGAAGCATAATCCCTGCAAAACCACTACACATTATTAACAGTTTCAAGGAATCGTCTGCCATAATCCATTTCACGTTACTGTTATTAGCCCTCCACGGCAGTCAAGGAATTATGGAACAGCTGAACCATTTCATCTACAGAGGACAAATATGTACATATACACCTAATGTATTCGCACATACACACACAAGGCCAGCACACACAAGAAAATGACGCGCATAGTGTAGCACATACATAGTTCACTCTACACCCAGGAGGTGTGGAGGGTTTTGTTTAATGTGTCCTGATGAACGTGGTTGACCTATTTGAATCATCCTTTCCTATAAATGGTTTGTTCGTACTCATGCATCATCCTCTTTGCTATCCAGAGGAGAAAAAAAAGCTTGTTTTTTCCAGCCTCTTGGATTGAGTGTGTGTAGGTGTGTTTAGTGGTAGATTTGTAGACATGGTCCACAGTATGTTTGCAGATCAATTCTACTGTCTCACTCAGCTATATGAACAGATCTAATGGGGACTGCTTTACGCGCAAGATGCAGAATGACTATGCAGAATATTTTTCTCAGCATATCGTCCATATTGCCGTCACTACATGTAATATACAACATCATGTAACGTCAACATGACGTTGACAGGTAAATCTATTGGAGTATGTCTTCACAGTATGCACACACACACACACACACACATAGAAGTACAATTGATCAGGAGTTAAAGGTCAAGTCAGTTTAATGACAGGTAACATTAACATTTAAAATTATGCAAATCACGAGCTCTCCAGAAGGGAATCCAAAACAAAAATAGAAGTAGTCATATTTACAATGGAGAATGTAGCAGAGCTAAAGCAAATGACAAAAAAAAAAGCTGTAAAGCTGTCACATGTTGAAAAAGCTACATACGTTGTGTGATTGTGTATATCTTTGTGAAAATGAGAAAGTGGTAAAAAAAAAAAAAACATTCAAAACACTCAAACAATGGCATGCCTAAAAGCTGAGGCTGTCAGCTGTTTCGTAGCAACTGTGACTCTTTTTAAACAGTTAAACCTAAAATCCTGCAGTGCCGAGCTTTTGTTTCCCCTTTCTGGCATTGAGGGTAATTAGACATGAGGCTATACGCTGTAGCCTCCGCCATGGTCCTAGCTGCTGTTGCCTACTCCCTTGCAGCGGTCAGCTCTGACAAACCAATCACTGCCAATTGACGTATAACACATCACTACCTGTGCGCCAGAGCAGGAATGTCCCCACAGACGCACACTTAAAAACTCCAGCATACTGCAAAATGCAAAGAGATTTACCTGCCGTGATAGGCTTGTCTGAACTTGTTTGGCAAGGGCTTGAATGTAATGGACGTTCATTTGTATCTATGCATTTGTGTGTCCTGCATTGCAGGTTGAAAGAACAGTGTGACATTAAAGAACTGAGACATTAATATAAAGTATTATTTTTTGGTAACCTTTAACCTCCCTGTTATCTTTTAGAACACATGAACAGAAAGATAATTGGGAGAGACGAGCGATTTGTTTCAAACCACTTCAAACTATTGTTGGGCCTCGGGGGAAAAAAATAACAGCAACCTCTCTTCCTCTGAATGCTGTTAAAGCAGAGGTTCTGAGACAAAAAGTTGACTGAGAACTAACACACTACCGTCATAGCCACATAGACCAGAGAAGTGGATAGTCTAGTGCCAGCCTCCTGTCTGGACATTCCTCCATGTTGCAAGTGTTATCATTAAACTGGCACTTGGTCTTGTGCTCACAACTTCATCAGCAGCAAAGCAGCCTTTGTGTTGTTGCTTATATTCATGACACAAAGGAAAGGCAGGTCTATACTGGAAGCTATACTAGCTTATTTATTGTGAACATACAGTGAAATTTATGATTCAGTGAGTATTATTCTTATTCCCATATGACTGCACTTTTTGGATTACCACACGTAAAGCTTTTTACTCACTCTACAATAAAATCATGCTTCAACAAAGAAGGAGTCAGACCACGCACAGACACACACACGCACACAAACATCCCTATCTCATTATAGGGAATCCTTGATATGCTGGGATGTGTGGCATGCTGTAGAGATTAAGGCTCCATATTGTTGCCCGAATTCTCTTCTTGGCATTATCCCTCTCTTTGACATTGCTACATCACACCTAGCTAAACTCAATCACAAAAAAAACTTGTGTATGTATGGGGTGAAGAATGTTTGGATGTATGCATATTGTTACAGCATGGTCTTTACTTATAAATACCAATATTCTGTGTGGAATGTCGTGCTGATGAAGACACCATTCACTCTGCGATGTAAATAATTTACCATACCAGCAAGCATCTGCTGGTGTGGCACATTTGTATGGGTTACACAACTGAGGGTTCATTCTTTCCTTGTGAAAAACACGGTTGCTGTATTTAACTGAATTCCACTTGCCAACCTTTAATGCAATGTCAGGAACACAGGAGTTGCTCTCATCACAACAATCTTAGGTTTCAGTATAAGCTGTACTAAGTGACAAATGTTAACTTTGGCTAAACTGAGTATCATTTTTGGCTGTTGTGAAAATCCTTTCCTACTTTGCCAAGGCTTATATTGGATTCTGAAAACCCCAGGAGATAGTTCAGATTCCAGTGGCATGCATTAGTAAGTTATAGTATTGATACTGACGCATTGGAAATAAGATCAGGTAGCAGGTCCAATGGTGGGAAACAAGAATGAGCAGCACCACACAGGGCCAGCTACCGCCATCAAACACACAACTTTTGGTGATATTCCACAGTTTGCTTTTCCCCCTCAGATCTCTGTGGCTAGTATTGTGTTTGTTGGATGATAAACCCAATACTTCTGTTGTACTTGAGCGATGGTGTCATATGTTTTGGGTTGTACTCAAACAACCTTAGTTGAAAAAATACGAATTATTCCTTCAAAATCCTGTGTTACCGATATCGAAAGTGGTCAAATGTATGAGTGGAAAGAAGAAGAAGTTCATTTATTTCTCAATATATTACAGACAATAGCATTAGCAAAGAAAAAGAATTGACAAACAAAAAGTTGAACACCAGATGGGAAAAATTGCACCTAATCAAACAGTGGTGCATTGTGTGGAAAAACTGGAATGGACATTGATAGTCAGGAGTTTTTACAAGTTTTCCTTGAGCCATTTGATATAGTTGTCTGTGATGCGACGTGCAATCAGGAAGTCGGTCGGCCACACAGTGAACATCAGCCCTCCATGAAATCCTGTGTCATAGTGTTCATGTGTCACCTCGACACCTGCAGCGCGGAGTCGCGTGACATACATGATCCCGTCATCGCGGAGAACGTCATACTCACATGTCAGAATGTAGGCCTTGGGCAGAGAGTGTAAGGCCGTGTCTGGAACCAGCAGGGGCGATGCCCTCGGATCAGCGAAAGATCGAGATGGTCCATCCATCCCAACTGCCTCCCCTTCGACTCCCTGCGCCACAGCAGGAGCGCTGTAGTTGTATTTTCTACGATATGTTTCTGGTAAAAAGGCGCTCCAGTTGACAAACTTCAGCAGGCTTGAAGACTCTGGGCTGTTGTGGGTGTTGGCCATCATGGCTCTGAAAAGGGCCTTGTCGCTGGTGAAATACTGACTCCAGAAACGCACCATGAGGGTGCGAGGAAGAATAGGCATGTCTTGATTCTGCTGATAGGAAGGAGTGTTAAGGTCCAGAGCCTGCAGCACAGGGTAGATGAGTGCTTGGGCCTTCAACTGAACCTGCCGCCCAGGCTCTCTTTGTAACTGTGGAGACAGAGAGAGGTCGGCGATGAAAATTGAATTTCTCAATCAGATGAAATATGAACTGAAAGTATTCAAAACATTTCCTGTATTCAGCTTCAAAGGAATAATATATGTTAATATGGGAGCAATTGAAGCTATTTTAATGGAGTACTTCCACTCCACTAACACATTAAACAGTGTATGTCTAATCCATGCAGTAGTAGTAGAAAGGATTGGATTGTCTGAAAGCTCCTTTGGCTGACTTTCTGGGGAATCTGTCCAATAGGAGGAGAGGCATACAGCAACTTGTCCCATTAGGGTGGTTCACCATTGGATCACCCTTTTGACAGTGCAAAGCAGTGAGTGCACTTGTTTATTTCCTTGAGGAAGCAAATCCCAATCCAGCCTGATGTCTGACTCATGATGTTAGCGTTGTCACCAAACATCGACTAATAGCATGCCCGGGGACATGATGTCTGCTCCAGGATCTTGTACGCCAGGAAAGTGAAGCACTTTGAGGGAAAGCTACTCTCCATGGTGCAACAGTGCAAACTCTCAATGGCCTTAAACCGGGATTTTGAAGGCCATAGAGGTTGGCACTCCTACTTGTGTCAACTGGACTGTGTGCCACAAGGCCCACCACCTGGAATGGGTCATCAGATTAAGGTAATCTGGGTGGAATAAAGCCCGAATTACACACTAATTAATAGGTAGCTATAAGTTGTGCACTTCGTAGCTTGGCATGATGTCCTGGTTTCTTTTTTAACTGTGTCAACATGGTGACAGTGTAGACAGCCGTGTAGTGGCAGCATGCTTCACCAGGATGCCGTAATGCATGCAGACACTTACTCTATTAGCCCAGTTTTAGCAGCTTTTTTCCATTTGATATTAAAGTTTTTCAAATATGTCATCTGTACACATTTGAAGGCTCCCCTGCTAGTTCAGTGGGAAGGGTCATTATCTTGTTGTCCAACAAACTTAGCATCCTCCTCAGTCATAACAGATTTGACCTCAAATTCCAACAACGTGAAAACTGAAAACACATGAATAATGATTGTTCCTTCTCAAACCCTCACTGCAGGCCAAGTTGTGGACAATTCTACTTATTGAGAGTGAAGCATTGCCAACTCAAGTACTGTAAGTTCCCCAAGGCTTTAACTATCTTGTATATCCCTAAAGCAATTTGCTTACAATGAACATAGTTACGGACTGAACAGTTGAGATCCAAAGATAATGTTATTCACGGAAGGCTCTGAAATAGTAGGTCATTATGTTCATTTGTTTCAGGGAAATATAACAGTATTTATCATAAACTTGCTCATTAACTTTGCCTTATACCTTTTTTCCATACGTGACCCAGAAAAATAGAGCTGACACTAAAAAGAAAAACAGACTCGGTACCTGCTGGGAGACGGCAGCTGCCAGGTTACCCCCAGCACTGTCCCCAGACACAGCAATGCGTCCTGGATCCACAGAGTACTGGGCCAGCACCCCCTTCTGGAGGAAGTGTTTGACCACACGGTACACGTCCTCATATGGGACAGGGAAGTGGTGAGCAGGGGCAAGGCGGTACCTGAAAAAGCCGAGAGGTGCAGATTAAAGATAGAGCATAAATAAACATGAGATTTGAAGGCCATGTGCACGGACAACATTTTGAGCCAGGGAAAATAAATATGATGACATTTTCAAGGGATAACAGGTTGCAAACTAAAGTATAAATAACAGAGGGCTGTACAAAATGTGATTCAGATTCTGGGCAAATTGACTGTTACTTACTAACTTGTTACTCAGATTAGTTTGTTACACAACTACAAACCGTATTTTTAAAGATCAGCTTTCTCATTTTATTTAGTCACATGTTGGAAAAGAAAAAAGTAAATAAATAAATGAAGCAAAAGAAAGCTGCTCACCCAGGCTGTAAGTGACAAATCAGTGGTCAGTATTATCTGCCTGTAATTTAACAAGCCTAACCTATAGGCTAAGACATACTAGGCAAAAATACCCATTCACTGACGATTAAAATCCGCCTCTTCAGCCAAACACATCCTGTAGCATATGTGCAAATCAATGGTGAAATAAGGATGCGTAACTTTTTCTTAAAATAATCTCCTGTAATTAAACCACACTGACAAATGTCAGACAAAATAAATTTTATTTGCAAGTCAGAAATGCTTTTTATTATTCAATTGACAGAACAGTTCATGAAATTGCAAGACCCCTTTTTCTTGCTTCATGGTTTTTCCTGCACTGACCTGGTGTCATCTCTCAAAGTGTTTCGATCCAAAAATCAGATGTTACACATGGATGGCTTTGAGATTGTGAAATGTTGGAATTACTCATTGAACCTTCAACAATTTGCAGACAGGAATTTGGATGGGGCAGATAAGGCAATACACCCACACGGCCTAAACGCCCACACACTGAACCACTCCACCTCCCACTGTCAAACACAACTGCACCAGTATGACTGAGTACTGGCCTTTCAACTAACTGTTGATTGATAAAAGCTGAAAAACTGTGAGCTGTTAATTGGATGAGAGAGTGCTGGCAAAAGAAATGTACAGTACTGAGAGGCGGAATTAAAGCCGGATGTGCCAAAGATCAACAGCGTGTGTAGCTGTGACAGGGAAAAGCCTGGCCAGGCCCAAATGAAAACCTGTTAGCTTCACTCTACTGCATCCTCACTTCCATGTAGTGTGTGAGTAATGAAGGAGGACAGGCTCATACGACAGCATGAGGGTGGGGGAAAATAGTGGGACTGAACTCTCAATGATACAAATAAAACAGGACATTTGGAGCTAAATACTGAGCTTCATACATTAAATGTGCCTGTGCCTACAACACTTAAAAACTCCTTTTGAGCAAACTGCAATTTCTTTAACACAGCAGTTTGTGCAGTATATTGCAGTCGCTGCATATCACTGGCTATAAAATATGAAATACTTACTCCACAGAAAGAACCACTGCATCTAGCTCAGTGACCATTCTTCTGGCCAGGAGATCATATGGACTCATCCCTGCATAGAGAAGACAGGCACAGATCGGAAAAGAGCTTCCAAAGCAACACAAACCATTTTCGACATCACATGTCACATTGCATGATGAAGGTAACGCTGCAGCAACAGAGATGAACCTGCTATTTAGTCTAGCTGTACTTCACCGAGAGATCTGTGTTACTATAACTGCTAGAGCCGTTCAACAGATTGCAAGAACAGCGTGAGATGTGTCAAACTGCATGTCATGTCTTTAGGTTTTGGATTAGCAAGGGTAACCGCCCTCTGAGGTTCCCACTGCTCCAGCAGACGGTGTGTTATTTCTTCAGGAAACTGCCAAAGCTTGGTGCCTTTTGTTTGCTAGTTTGTTTGATTATTTATGATCCTGTCATAACAGCTGTCATAGAGTGTCTATATAAAGCTGTAACTTCATTTGGCGCATCAATCAAACAGCGAATTTTCAGCGTACTTTCAGCATAATAGTAGAATTATTGTGTGATGAACACATCACAGGAACGTGTGTTACCCATCCATCCAGCTCTCTGTCCATCCTTCAAAGTCACAGACTCCTAACTGTGTGATAAAGGAGAGGACAGGCCAACCCATCAACTTACTGGAACTCCCCAGACACCATCCTCCACCGTGCAGGTATATGACAGCTCTCCTGAGCTCACTGTCTCCGCCCCGCTGATTTGGCTGGTACAGCACCACCTCCACTCCATCAAACCTCTCCTCTGCCACCTTGACATGCTCGTCAGACACAGGCACTACCTTTTCAACGAAAGTAATGAAGTACATCACCCCCATGTAGTCCTTCAGCCCCAGTAATTCACTGAGGTCTGCCTGGAAAGGGAAAAAGAGCATAAAATATAAAGGGAGACACATTACAGAATTTCTCATAGTCTATTAAACCTGAGCCATTAGTGTTAACTCTTGTGCACACAGTAGAGCTGTTATGAGCCAGTTCATCCTACATAAACAATCACCTTGACCGAAGCTCATAAAATTCAAAACAGAGCAGGCTAAGATGCCAAACTATGTGGCCATATTGCAGAGAGATGGAGGCTATAGTCATGTGAATATTGCCTTGTAAAATGTCAACAGCCCCCTGCAGTTACGGTGTTTGTTTTGAGAAGCCATAACTAAATGATAAATTATAAAAGCATGACTCAAACTAATATTTCTGATGAGGTAGACAGCCAGTGGCTGGCATGAGGCTAATCAGCTGATGCTCTTCCACTGTGACTACAGCAAACTCATCAAGAGACATGCACTCCAAGCTCAACTGCCATCAGGCAGTTAAAAAAAATACACTGGGGCATCCTATCTCTCTCTGTTTCAGCTGACCATTTGCTGTAGTAAAACAGAGGAAGCATAACAGAACAGGCCCCGATGCAATTATATTCAATATTGAAACAGAAAGACATATCTGTCACTCATTATCACCGTCTACAGCGCATTCTCCAAGTGTAACATCTGATTACAATTTAAAACATTTATTGTAATAACACCCTGATCAGGTAATCAATCATTTAAAAGAATGGCTGTGTGCCTGGAAAAGGGGCATAAATTTAGCCAAATAACTCAACAATGCAGGCTACAAAAAAAGGCTTGATTCTGTGATGCATTAGATGCTCCATCATAATAATACATAAAAATAGACTTTGTTGCTTTATAAATACATTTTTCATGCTGAAATAATATTTTCCTTCACAGAGACTGCCACAAAGAGTATTTCAAATTGAGCTCTATTCACCAGCACAAATAACAATGTCCTGTTGTGTTCCAGGCAGTAGCCTGCACCAGCACTTTTTTCCACTCAGCCTGAAAGATTTCTTCATACATTTGCTCAAACCAGCTTTCTCCTTGTTTAAAGGACTAATTATGCTGATCTTTTAATAGCAACAAAGGTGTGGCAAGATACTTACGTGCATGTTTATCTAATTTCTAAGATACTTTATTATTTTCATGCTGCTACAATCCTGCATGCGCTGTGTTTTAAAACTATAGAGTCATAAAGGGCTACAGTTACCCACAGGCGTCTAACGGTCATTTACAAGTCGAGTTTCCTTATTAGGGTCTATTATTAGAACAGGTGAGCAGGACTATACAACACATGGATTAGCATCTGACATAATCTGGTGTAACCACCATGTACATCTACATCAGCAAAATACAATAAACGTTAACATGCTATCGCAGGTACTCTGAGAGAGCAAAAAAAAAAAAAAAAAAGCAAGACAATTTTGCATATTTGTATTTAATATATGGATACATATTGTTTTAATCTGCAGGAAGAAATATTTGTGCGTTCATCCGCAGCGCATGAAGCCGCTTCTACAGGGATTTATTTCCAAAGCCAAATCAATAACTTATCAGCAAACCTAAGAGAGCAGGATAGGGTGTTTTCCTTACCAGGTGGCTGAGACTTCTGAAGAAAGAGTTGGTCAGCATGAGTTTCCATCTCTCCTCAATCTCCTCGGGAATGGGCTCATAAATATAATAAGCGGTGAAAGAGCAGACAGCAACGAACAAAACGATGCTTCGCAACCTCATTTTACGACGTGCGGTCCCGGCAACTGACTGCGGGGTGCAAACACAAACACGCTGCTCGCCGCGCTCGTTAACAAGTCACTTCGGTGCGCCACAAAGCCTCCGCTCGGAATTAATTTTGGATCCAGACCAGCTCAATATGACAGCACGTGTTTGGTGTCATTTGATGGCTATCGGCATGTTGTCGTGCATGGCCGGAGCTTTTCTTCGCTGCCCGTGCGCGTTCCGTTTTGCATGTCTGTCTCGTGGAGCCGGAGAATTAATTTAGGTGTCAGTGATACGGAGACAGGAGCGCGCACCCTGTGTACTCACGAGGCAGAACCGTCCCATCTTGGCCCGCGCCGCAAATTCCTCAGGTGCCTCCTCAGCGTGCACGGCTCGCGCAGCGCGCGCGACAAAAAACTTTGTGCCAAGATGCAGCGATGCGCAAATATCACAGCTTATGAAAGCAGCAGTGGCTCGTGTGGTTCAAGGTGATACTGATTTTAAAGGTCGGGAATGTTAGGGCTGTAGTGCTTTTCTTAGGGGCACGTCACTCATTTCTGCAGCTGGTGCACGAAAGTGTCAGCTGTGCGCTCCTGAAAATCCGCCTGCATTTGATTCTCGGGTATAAGTTCTGTATACCCATGTCATTTTGCAACCAGAGAGACCCTCAATATCAGTGTGACACATAACCTTGCAGCTGCAGCGTAAAGAAATGGTTCTGTATTGCAGCTTAACGGCTAGGGTTGCAAGGCAGCCTAAGCTAATTATATTATTGGTGACAGAGCCAGATGAGATGTCTAGTTTCCTGGCAGGACTGACTGTCAAAGCAGTGGCTCTCTCATGCACTCACATTTTCCTGAAGAGCCTGCACAAGTAACTGATTCAGGAGTTTGTCGTATGTCCTCCCTGCACAGGATATTATTTTGATTTCGTTTAGTTTCGTGACAGTTTGATGCCCACGTCTTCGTGCCAGAGGTGCAACACGCATGACAGCACGACATTTATGTGGGAAACAGTCCACACAGGTGCAAGTCTTGTGTTATTTCTGTCAGAATTTAAGCTGCACAGGGGGCATCTTACGCCACCATGTAGTGATAAGCCACGAACATAACAGAATTTTCAAAAGGAAAAGCTTCTTAGCACAATGTACTGTCATATGACAGTTTGTTGACGTCAATGTATTCACAGATATGTATTTCGGTGCAGGCTACTTTATCCTAAGCTTTCCCTCAGAGCCAATTCATAAAGAGAATAAAGGACAAGTATACGGTTTATCTTAAAGAACACAGAGATCTCCAAAGCAGACTGCGTTGTAGCCTTTAGCGGTTCGATTTATCTGCAGCCTTCTTCTCAGAAACCTACACCACATGCCTCCACGTGACTTTGCGTTGACCTCTCTGTTGTGACCTCTTCAAACTTTCTCAGTCAAGTTGGAATTTGTAATTGTCCTGTGTTTAGGGGCTGGCAAGTGTCACCTTCCATCAGTCATCAAACTCTATTGAGATGCAATCTGCAGGATCCGGGGTGTGATGGAGGCATGGTGAAAGCCTCTGTGAGACTGATCACTGCTGAGCGGTAGAATACTAAATCTCTTCGCTGAATACAAAATCACACTTCAGACACTCCGGGATTCTCCCTGGAATTCCCTCCCTCCTTTTCGCCTCCAACCACCGGCCTCCACTCAGCTTCTGAGGGAGACCACCTCAGTTGGTTGGTAAATCTTTCATGGAGCTCTCTTCACTCCTCGCGTCTTGTCAGTGGGGAGGACGGGCGTCAGAAAGTGCGTGGGTGGGGATGTTGTCTTCATCTACGTAGAGCCATGCTGTGCACTGCTCTGCCACGTGGCTGCCCAACACCCTGCTGCGTGTGGGGGTAGCTCAAGCAGATGTGAAATTGTCTGAAGACTTAAACAAGGAGTTTGAGTGCTGAAGTTTGAATGCGTGCGATAGTGTGTTCTCATGCGTTAAAGTGTGTGTGCCTGCCGGTGTAAGCCCGCGCACATGCTCGATGGGAATGTGTGCGTGCTCACAGACAGGTCACGTTTCAGCCCTTTGTGCGTGCACATTCTTGAGTTTAACACATCTACAAAGGAACATAAAATTCTTATAATTAAGGGATTCAATCCAGACCTCCTCTGCCTGTGATGACTATTAGCGGCAAACTCTGTAACTTTTTAATTTGCAAACCCCTGCTGAGCCAAGGTAGATGGCCTGCATGACAAAAAGCATCTGAGAGCACTTGATTCTGAACTCAGGCTGACACGTGCAAGAAATGTTTTTGATATACTAATCAGGAACTAGGTTTGGGTGCGCCGCTAACTTCCACCAGCTAATGTCAGACGTGAGTTTCATTTACATGGTTCCTCAATAAACTGAGAATCCCTTGTAAATATTAAACGCAAACTATGTTATGACATTTATAAATCATTATGGATAAACATTGGCTGGGTCCTTTTGCACGCTTCCTAAACAAATTAAGGGAATCTTAAACAAACCTCTCTCATCCACATGCGTTTGAACCCCACTGTTAGCAAGCCGTTAACAGCGGCTTCATTCCTGTCTGGTGAAAGCAGGGAAGATAGCCGAACGTGCATGGGTACATGTGCATTTGTGTGGATCTTGCTTTAATCTAGCTAAATTTATGGCATTACCTCAGTCTTCAGCAGAAAGAAAGGCTATGCGCAGAAACACACATATGCGCAAGTGCATAAATACTTAAGCATTTAACACAAAACTCATGCTAAAGCTACTCTCCAGCAATTCCTGTGATCTCCCAGAGTAGATTTAAGAGAAAAGATTAGTCTCGGTTGTCTAAGTTTCTTTGAAAGAAAGTCAAACAGAAAGACAGATCTTCTGAACTCCTACACTATGCTCGTAAAGAATCTCACATGCAATTATTCTGTTTTGACATGAGTTTATAATCCTTTTTACTGTTATTTCTTATGGAAAATAAGCGATGCAGCAAAGGTAAACAAAACAAACAAAAACAAGAAATAAATATATTCTCTAGTATTTAACAGTGTCAGTATGTGTTAGTTTGACACTTGCTGCATGTGACTGATGATACTGATATTTAATGTAATTTTCAATGTGGCAGCAAACAATTCTCTAAAATTAAAATCCCACAATCAAAAGGCAACAGGCGGACTACAAAACACACATTTATTTTAAGGCGTATACCAAAAGTCCACCGTTGTCAAAGCTATCATGGAACAGTTTAATATCAACTCCATATAGCAAACAACCAAACACAGCATGCAGTCAACATATAGGTTCTATTCAAAATTTCAAGGCATTAATTACTTGGCATCTGCCATACTGTGACGTCTTTGTGATCAGACAAACATCTTAACCACAAAATAGCAGCACGGACACTGAACTATAACTTCCCCATTAAGCAGTCTGAAATCAACCAGCAGTCTCCTGTGAAATTTCCATTTGAACAGCTAGTGCAGGAGGTTTTTTAGGAGTCATATCATATCATATCATAAGTTCACAAAACCTGACAGCATGGTGATACATGAGAAGTCTTACTCTCAGTAAAGCCGTAGAGAAATCTTAGTAAAGAGGCACTAGAGACAATATTAGAAGTTCAATTTCCAAAGAGCTAAGGCTATATGAGACCTGTAGGGAATACAGTGGAGTCAAACACATCAAGTCTTGGCAATTTCCTGCAATATGCTACAGTGTTTTTGCCAGGTCATGCAAGCTACAGATGGAGTGCAGCATATTTCTTTCCCATGTCATATATTCAGCTAAACAGATAACAATACACCTACTCACATGTCATGCATTGTATTTATGTGTGGCTGAAAAAGCTAAACCAGCTGGCTTTCATTTCAAGCTGTAGACCAGACACAGAGCCACAACCTGTCCATTTGTAATTATGAGCCTGGCAGGTTGCCCCGTGCTGTTGGTCCATCATCCTGTCACATGTCCACACAGAATACTCTGCAATGGTGCATTTCAATGAACTCCATGTTGTCTGTGCTTGTTTTTCACTATTTTGCTTCTTCTGCCATACTGTTTGCGTCAGTATAGGGACCCTTTTGTACCACTGAGTAAACAATCAACTACTAAATGAAGATATAAATATCTAAAAAAAAAAGGTTTATCAGTGCAGGATCCCACATGAAGTGATTACTCAGCTTAATGAAGTGATACTAAGCCGGTTTCATCATGCTGTGACACATATCAGAAATTAGACTGACCAAGTGTTTCTTACTTCGAGACAAGGCTCCGCCACAGCAAACAATGAAGCTGTGTTGTGCTGTATTGTATTATATTGTATCCGGGTGGTGTCAACCACTGCATCCAGAGAGTCTGGGATTTGCAAGTGTGAATGACTTGTTTATCCCCGCAGCACCCTGTTGCCTAGTTTTCCCTTGTGTACATGGCTGAAAAATCAGCTATCTATTCTTTGAGGTGATATTCCAACAAAGATTAGCCTGCGAAAGGCGTGTTTATATAATTTACCTACTGGGTTATAGGATAGTATTTGGCAAAGGAATGGAACAAGATATTTAACCAGCAATCGACCTTTGGATTTAAGTGAATGAGGCAGTGTGAGTCACATGGACAGCACATTCTGTCAAATGCAGTGAACAGCCAAGTGGCAGTGTTGCTGTTGTCTCCAATGAAAGAGAGGGGTTAGCATCTCAGCTTCCATACCGAAAAGAACTCATTAGCTATGAACTTACATTTTACATTGTCCTTACACGATAAAGACGACAATGTTCAGTTTTTTTCTTATTGAACAAGACTGAAACCAACAGTGGATTTATCCTTTGTGTAGCCTCTGTTGCTGTCCAAACACTATTAAAACCACATAGTTACGCAACACCCACTAGTACAAACACAATTTTTTCATTATCAATGTTCAACAACACACATTATTGCAGAAGCTATCAGTGATGATTGAGGTTAATCTAATGGAAGATAAGTTAGGTAAAACACGGTCCCATTCACCATGCTTTGTGGGTGTGACTTTTTTGCTGAGTTATCATCATTCCTATCTATAAGATCAAAGTTTTTTTTATGATTAATCTGTTTTCTAGAGCACAAAAATGCTTTCAAGAGCACACAGTCCTTCATAGATGTAGCCTCCTGATTCTTCTCTCAAAGTGCAGCAGATTGACGCATTTAATCCACCATAGTGTCAAAAAAAGCCTGTGGGAAACACTGAATGGGTGACAAGTTCCTTCATTACAACGAACATGGCCACTGTGGTGCATTTTGAGGCGATCCCGCATGCACCTTCCTGTTTCTGTGAATATTCACTAACACCTCAAATGTGTATTGATCCATGGTTGAAAACGATCAACACATGTTTACTCCTGTTTCAGTGACTTTGAAAAATATAGAATATTAGCAGCCTTATCATTGCAAGTGTGACCAGACCCTAAAACCAGCATGACTGCCATTTGACCGACTGAGAGATTAACATAAATTAATGATTTATCACAAAATGTCGAAAGCAAAATATCTGATTTAGAAGGAAATTATTATATGTCACAACACACAGCATGCAACGACTACTCCAACACATTAAAAAACTTAGTTGAAATCTGCACAGACTATATTATACCTGCTTAATGCTTGATCGTAAGATTGAAATATTTGTATGCTTGAAGGACATCTACACTTTAGCTCAAACATTGTGGGCACATTTGCTTCCATTTTCATTTCCCTTTGACTTGAAGCATTCTAACTTGCTAAGCCATTAAGGAAAACAATTGTCTGGAAGTCTATGGACCTGCCTTGTGCTTTCATGTAGTTTGGGAATGAACATAAGCATTTACTGTAAAGGTCTGACTTTTGGTTTTCATCACCGTCCTTCATCATATCTTCCCTACGTGACTAGGAACCAAAGCAGCAGTAAGAATCTTGAGGTTTATGATTTCCTCACTGTGCCTCATGATCATGAGACTGGGGTGGAGCAAACAGCAGTGGATAAGCTCTTTATCAGTAGTCGCCTATGCAACACTTCTGTCATAAGGAATGTTGGCCTCTCACCCCATTCCACGAGAATTTCTTCCAAGTTATCACCAGACCCAAGGATACCAGAAGGCATTTGGCTACACACAGACAAGACAATTCATTCACATTAAGTGTGAATTAGTGTTGGTAAAATACCTTTATCTCTAACATTTGTTTCTAAGGATTTATGGTGTTATACTTGACCTTAAACTTCGGGAAACATAAAATGGTTTGGTGATGTTTACATCAATTTATAGACACACTCAAACAAGAGTCTACAGACACCAGCAGCTCTGTAATTAAGCACAGCAGTGCTTTGGGGGAAATGCTAAGGTCAGCATGCTAACATGCTCACAATGACTGTGGGTATCTGTACCAAATTGCATGAGAGTTTATCCATGAGTTCCAGACACGTTTCTCTCAAAACCACCAATTTCAGCCTCATGGTGGCACTAGAGGAAAAGTCAGGGGTTCACCACAGTCAGCTGGTTTGTTCCAGTCTGGACCTAAGTGGTGGACCAACATTGCCAGGCTGGCAGCACAGCTAAAATGGAACAGCCATTTTTAACTTTCAGTAATGATGAGAGATTTATAAATAATTGTATTCTATCTTGCCTTGATCCATGTGGCGTCTCGTCAGTTTGCAATTGTGCAAAATTTTGTAAGCATCAAAGACAAGTATTTCCACCACACTAGTTTAGCTGATTGGCTACAACACAAATCTGATAACAAAAAAAAGTCCATGCTTTTAAATCTTTCCTGTCAAAACTTATTCTTCTATTACTTTACCATCAGACTGCCATATATTTCCTCATTTCCCTGTGACATATCAACCTGCTCCAAAGAGCAAATTGGGATCTGTGGTTGGGAAGACGTTAAATTATTATTTCACCAGGGTATTTCAACAGGAGTCAATTGATTACATCACTCGATCATAATGCAAAAATGTTCCTTGGCAGGACACAACTTCTTTATTTTCCTGCACAACACCTGCACTCATTTTACCATTAACAGACTCTTTTATTGTTATTGTTATGTTATGTTATGTTATGTTATATATTATTTTCTGCTTGCTTGTTTATTTTTATCCAAGAAAAGACACATTTAAAAAAAAAACATAATTCAATCTCAGACATCCAGTAAAGAAATTCAACCATTTTACAGGAGCAGAAAGATAGACCAGAAATAAAAACAAAGATTTTCAATCATTTCATCATTTCATCTACTAGGAAAATTATAATTTGTTCTGGAACGCTGCTGCTAACGTTTAAATATAATGCTTGTTGAAGTAAAAAAGAAGATTTCAAATACATGAGAAGTGAATCAGTACATCTGTAGTTGTTGAACTTGACTCTCCAGCAGATGGTGCTATGACCTAAATCAACTGCGACAAGAGTTTGACGCATGCCTTCCAACAGCGGCTGTCAGGTCAAAAGCCTGCATTTCCAAAATGTTAACTATTCAGGAGAGAACTGTAATAACCATGTTTAAGCTAGATGACAATTAATGGTTTATAATTCTCCAGACAGGGAGAATAAGCCAAGGATGATGAAAAAAATACCTCAACTCATGAAGACACATGAAACATGCAAACCACCAAATCATCATCAATAGTGACTGTTTACATAGAGACTGATTTTTAATCTTTTTATCTGCTTCTTTCGACTGGTCAACATGTCAGAAGAGAGATAACTAGTTGCCATGCCCTCTTCAAGGGAGATGTTCACTGTTCTTGTTCATAGAGTGCATTATTTAATATTTTATACTTTAATACTTGCATGGAAAATGTCCAAAAAATACATATCTAGCCTCCAGGCTGCAGATTGCCCTAGATAACCCAATAGATTTAACAAAATCGCTCTTCTCCTTTCACTGCCATAGAGACCCCAGTAGAGATGCATGCTGGGTAAACAAGGCCACCCAGTGGCCGGACAAGTCATTCCATAACACCAATCCCACATCCATTCCTGATCACTGTATATCTCAGCAGCACTGCTGCATTCATGCATGCATGTCCTCCCTTACCTCCCCAACTCATCCACACTTCCTGGCCTGTAGCTTTCCTCTGTTACACTGACCTCTCAAGGTCCCTAAGGTTGCATGGCATGTTGCTTTGCTGACACCTACAGGTGAAAGGTCAAAGATGCGTAAATCAATCCCAAACTATGGCCGACATCTGAATCTCAGTTGGCTCAGTGACACGCGGACTGGTCATCACTAATGACTAAGCCCCGCCATGTAACATATAGTGTAACACCTCTGAGTCACATTTGAATGTTCAGTTTAAAGGTTACTTCCTGCTCAGTAGCTGGACTTCCACGGTCTGGTTCTCCGTCTGAGTTGAAGGGATGGAAAAACCAGAGTCATGACACTGGAGAGCTGAGACTAAACGCATCAGACACACCTACTTGTGTAACAAGTCACTCCTTATGTGTTTCATTTTGCTGCTATTGTCATTTTATTTTCATTTTTGTTTATGTAACATTTCACAGGATTGCCCAAATTATGGTGTACACTGTATAAGCTGCACAAAAACACAAGTAATGTGATTTGATAGATGCAGGATTTCCAGCCTCAATAAGTACACTTAAAATGGGCTGCAGCAAAGCCCCAGGGCCACCAAGGGCTTGTTCGAGTCGACTAGCTCATACAAGCCACAACAGAGGAGGTGAATCAGCGTGATTTAGAGAATCATTCCTCTGAGACAAGCCCCCATCTTTCCCTGCTTACGGTACACAGAAAGATAAAATGGACACAGTCAACCCCACAACACACTTTCCAACCTTTCCTTATCTCTGTCACTCATCCAATTTAAAATCAAATCACATCCAGAAAGCATCCTGAATGTTCAGATCAGTAGATCAGGGTCATAACATTTCTCCACTTCACAAACAAACAGCATACAGATAGATGTGTACAGTATTTGCAGCATTTCCTGTTTACTGTTTACTGACACCTCTGAGACTGCTCTGGGGTCCGTTTCACAAAGCAGGTTCAACAAACTCTGAGTGTTACCCTGAACTCTGAGTTGATCTACTCTGAGATAGGAAACTCTGAGTTTTTGATTCCACAACAGCAGATTTGAGTTAGTTTGATTAACTCAGAGTAGGTTCACCTCGAGTTAAGCGCGTGCGCCGCAACTTTAAAAAGACAGCATCAATGGAACCCCGATTTGAGGAGTCACCATGGCAACGGGGAAGCGGAAGGCTGCGTACTTCACGCCACTGGAATTAGACATTTTAATGCGCTCATACAGCGAATATGAACACGTTTTTAGACGGAAGTCCAACACCGCTGCAGCTGCGAAGGAGAGGGAGACGGCGTGGGAGAACATTGCTGCTCGGGTCAATGCGTGAGTATAAATGTAGTCCTTTGAAATCACAATAATATTACAGGGCAAAACTGCTTGAATGGTCGCCTATTAATTTATTTCATTTAGGTGCAATCCCGCGGGGGAGAAGCGCACTTGGCAGCAGCTTAAAATGAAATATAAAAACATGGTTCAAACAGGTAAGACCTCTGGATGATCTCATGGAGGTAGCTACCTCATTTTGATCATGTTTTACATTGTAAAGTAAATATTAAGTGGCTCCCTTTCATTGTAAAATTGGTTATATTGTGTTCATATAATGTTTTGTTTTTGTTAACGAATGAAATAAAATTTAAAAATGAAAAAAGTGTTCTCATCTATATCATGTTATGTTAAATAATTAAGCCTATATTTAAACTAACACAGACTTTTACTCAGCCAACAGAAAGAAGGCAGATGCATGAAGAACGGGTGGTGGCCTAACACCGATAACTGTATGGAAAAGCAAGAACATCGTGGTCTGATAAATATCTCACGACGAATATTTAATTCTCTGCGCAGTATCGCTGCACCTTCATCCACGGGATCATGATCAAAAGACGTTAACATGCCATGTTAACGAAAAAAGTCACCACCTACTGTGCCTAATGGACTTCCACTGACTGATATTTTTAATGATTTTTTTAATAACAGACGGCAGAACTATGCCAAAACTCGTCTGCCGACTGAATGAATGAATGAGGAAATGAAATACGGTGGTTGAAAGAGGGCGGAGACACAGAGAAACTCGAGGTTCCTTGAGTAAAACCTGGTCCCGACCAGGTTAGGTTCATAGAGTCACTTACTGCGGTAACTGACTCAGAGTTTAACTTACCTCTGTCTGTGAAACAGGCTTGAGTTACCCCTCTTTCTCTGGTTTGACTTACCTTCCTATGTGAAACGGAAAACTCAGAGTTTCCCTCATTTCAGGGTTAACATACTCGGAGTTTTCAGTAAACCTGCTTTGTGAAACGGACCTCTGGTGACAGTAGTAGCTGCTGCTCTCAAACTCACAGGTTGTTTTACCTTTCTTGTTTTGTTTATACTACACAAGTCCTGTGGTAAGTGGCAGTGTAATATCGTCAGTTTCCATCATCGGAAACGGCCCCCAAGCTGATAATAAGTCGTGAAGGTGGAGGTTTTGTCCCTTTCGTATGAGGGGGGAAACATGGAAGCTTGCCTTTGCTGTTCATTGTCCCTTGTGTCACTTCCTGAGGTGAACAATGCAGCACTGTCGACCCATCAACCGAAAACCAGACACTGTTTTAATGTTCCGTAAGAAATAAGGTCAAAGAGGATAACAGGCTGACTCGTCTTTCCCTGCTTTAGACGTCTACGCCTTCCAAAGTGAGAGGTTTCTGGATGGGTGATACTAAGACTTGTAAAGCACTCAGATTTGTTCCTGTGACAGAAAACTTGGCCCGGCACTGAGGACACAGAAAAACTGGGAGACCTGCTGGGTCTGACTGAGATCAATGAGCCACATGTGTCATCTGAGACATGTGAGCTCATTGCATTGACTGTGGAAGGGTGATTTAATTTACAGGTCCCTCATGCACAGACAATATTTTAGCAGTGCATCTTGGGAATTTTGCAAGTAAGTGAACTTTATTTCCAGCAGCTATGACTTGTATGAAAGCTCTGGTCATGATGATGGGAACTTTGGTCTATTTTTGGCCTATTTTTGTTATTTTAAATGAATGGATGTCGATTTTGCGAGATATAAACTTTCTAAATTTCATCATGTTGGCTGCTCACGAGGATGGCCATTCCTGCAATTATTTATTTAAAATAATCAAATCAGCTAATTATTTCATTATCCAGATGACAAAGCTCATTTTGTCACAACAACAGGTTAATTTATCTTGTTATCTCCAGATAACAAAAGGCTGATTTCTCAAGATAACAAGATAATTTATCACAAGCATCAGTGAAATGTAGTTGCCATCGTCTCCTTAAGACGACTCTGAATGTTATCTCCAACAGAAAGACACAATGCAATGTCTTCCTGTTTTAGACCTTGACTGAAGTGCAGTAATGGGTACTCCTTTATCTGACATGTTCAGTTTAAATCAGTTGCTACAACTATCAAGACGCCAACTATGCATGCTGGCATGATAGAAGAGGACACAGCCTTTTGATTCTCGTGATAAAAGGTTGATTATCTAATTTTTTTTGAGATAATGAAATAATTAACTCGCAGTCTCAAGATAACAGCTTTAAAAAATAATTGCAAGCATGGCTGTTCTCTGCTTCTGCTCTCTTGTAATCTAAATAATATATTTTGGTTTTATGGCTAGATGAGCCTGAGAGTAAGCAAAAGCTTAAACGGATTGGAGTTCTAACTAGGTCATTCAAGACGTCAGCCATTGAAACAACATCACACTTTCTGAAGAGCTTGTTTATTTAATTGTTATAGTATATTGTCATATAATCATGGAATTGCTTATGTAATGAAAGCCTGAATTTCAACATGATTCACAAGGTTTTATCCGGTTGTCTGAAAGCAGAGACTCAAATCAAACATGTGACACTGGAGGAAGGACAGGTACGCTACTCAGGTGAGGCGCACACATTCAGACAAGTAAAGTGATGGCAAACTTTAAGGTGATTGTGGAAGGAAGAGGAGGTAGAATGTGTTGTCGAATAGGAGTCAGTCAGCTGATGAGGACCAGGCATGTAGGTAATTATTCTCCAGATAACAAAAACAAATCTGATATGACTGATTTTTCTATAAAACGTGAAGTTAGGACTTGTCGATGTCTATCGACGCATGCTTTGCAAGCACGCTGTAAATAGTTTGTCCTGTCAGTCTTCATAATACCACTCATCAGAATACTTCCCTGCCATTCTTCTTTGTCACTTTCACCTGCTGCACCTTCTTTCTAACATCATGTTTGCATATGCACTGCAAAAATGGCCTGGATTTCATTCCTGGAATCCGTTCTATGTTTAGTGCTACAAGAGAGATCAGTCACATAACTTCTGTCACTAAAGCCCACGATTTATTCTGGTCAGGAAGTGCACATCTGTCTTGATATTCCATTAGCAAGGTAGTGATTATAGCAATACAATTCTTGCCAAACATTTTTGTAACCTTTAATTATTAAGTTTTACTTTAACGAGTTGCTTACATTCTTGCATGGCTGTCCAGTTTTTACATATTTCAGTCCTGGCTTTTATGCAGGGAGAAAGTGGGGGCTGTTTTTCATTAATGACATACGTCTTCATTTAATTAACTCGCACATGTGTGTTCAATATGGTGCTTTTATGTATGTGCAGATGAAAGACACTGATTATAAACAGAGAGCAAGATATACAGGACTACCAGCAGGACCTTGATATCCTCTAATGGCATGTACTGTTTTTATTGGGGCCATTAGGGCCCAAAGGACCACTAGGCACGGAAATAAATCACAATAAAAAAAAAAAAGGGAGCACAGGACGAGTCGTTTTCATGGTCCTGGGTCACCCAGCGCATGTTCTGGAGCATTCGATCAGGAACATATGTTGTCATGTTTCCTTCATGTTCAGTCAATGAGGCCTATAGCTGTAAGCTCTGGAATCAGTGGGAGTCACAGCGGCTAAACATGACAGGAAGCTCAGAGTACAGAGCAGTGGGCTCGGTGTTTCTGTGCATCAGAATCATTCAACCTTAACGGAAAGGGGTAATGTGCACCGCTGAGTCCTGCTACACCAGCCAGATCATGAGCTTGTCACATCCCCTGTCCCGTACATTACTTGCTCTGCTTTCAAAATATGTGGCCTATTTTTTTTTTTTTAATCTGAAACTGGCTGCAGATAGGTAAAACATTTATTATCCTCTATCTCATCTAAACAAGTGAGTATGTATACTTGTTTCTTTTTCACTACTGTACTGTGTATTCAAATAATGTTTTTGAATTCAGGGTTATTTTCTTCATTTTAGTGCAATCTATTGATTATTCTGTCTTGCTTCAAGATGATGACTATACTAGATAATACCAGTAAACACAGAATTGCTCACTTGTTATGAAAACTTGAGATTCTGAGACACATCACAGTGATATTTTTGGCAGTAGATTTGCAACTGGTTTCACTGCATGTCCTGTCAGAGTCTGCAGTGTTTTGGTCATCTTTGCACAATAACACCGAGTCTAAGAACCAACATGCAACATAAACGCTCTTTGTATTCACCTGCCTGAACAAGAACTAAGCAATCTGGAGAACCAGACTAGTTGAGACCATTCATTCCACTGCAAAGGGGAAGCGTGTGCAATGCAGAAAATGGCCATGGCACTGTTGAATAGGGTTACCATGGTTGAGCTAATCACTGCAATCAGCGGGATAAACAAAGCAGTAAACACACGGGTTTACAAGTCTCTAGAATGACACTATGTATTCCTGGCGAGTTTATACACACCAGAATGAGGTCAGACACATTCGCCTGCACTAACATGCTTGTGCATAAAACTGCACATCAACTAATGGCCACATACATCTGCCACAGGCACAAATATAACAGGCTCTTTCACAAGTCTCACACAACAACATCAAAATGATTAAAGGGGACGGTGTGACAGACTAGGACGTTTCGAGCAAGGGCAAAAAACACTGGCAGAAATAAAGATAATGTGAAATAGGTGAAAGGAAAATATTGAAGAGTTGAACTGTTTTCTTCCCCTCGCAGTAAAAATACCTTACAGTTAATCAGAAACTGACTCACAAGTTCCAGGTGGCAGTAAAGGAGGGATGCATAAAGACGAGGTGAACAGAGGGGGAAAATAACAAATGGTTTCCTACGTGAGCGGCTCAAGGAGCTTCATCCTTGCACCCCTTCATTGTGTCCCACTGTGTGGTTAATCTGGAACATTATTTATGAGCTGAATCTAAAGACAGCGTGCACAGATCAGCATGAATGCGCCAAAAGTACAAGCAGAGCAGTGGGTGCATATGTTGCACGCATCAGTTATAACGCCACCTGACCCCCCCTTTGTTTATCAAGAGTTACAGGTTATTTGTGCACATGCACAACACACGACACACATGACTTGAAGAAGAGACGTATTGTGTTTCTCATTATCACACTACGCATGACAAATGATACCTCACAACACCATTAACAATGTGCTACAGGTCTAAAACCCTCTTGTCATTGACAGGAAAAAAGAATCTACCACATTTGCTTTTCAATGATGCATTTAACCTGCTAAACGTATTTGGCTTCGCCTCTCTGTATTTTCATACACAAACGTCATCATGTTTCTTTTTGACAACCTGAGGCCGATCAAAGACCTGAGGATGCTCCAGAGCCAAGGCCAGTCACTGTGAAATCACAGGGCAGCATGCAGTAACCAATAAATCAGAGTTGAAGATGTTTTTCATCATGCTCAATAACCATGAAAGGTGTCTCATGGTGAGGTCAAAGTTCAAATGTAAGATTCGGTGCCTCTCCGGACAGTCACTGATCTTGTATTAGTTCTGGTTTGGCCAGTAAGCTGAATGTATTTATACATTCTGTAGAGTTGTGCAATGTTGGCGAAACATTAAAAGGCTGACGCTAATAAGACTGATTGAGTATAGTTTCTTCAGGTCATCTTTCCAATGTGGAAAGAACATAAATTCCAGAACCTCACGATGTTTTGACTGTTTCTCAGGTTTACAAGTACAAACAACCAACACAGGGCTCGTATCTTGGAAGGTAATTTGATAGTTTAGTAATGCATACCAGAGAAAAAGTACTGTTTATGTCTTTCTGTGTTGTTTAAAGTACAAACTACAGAATGGCCTCTAGTTTGACATCAGTAAAGACAAACATCATCACAGGGTGCAAACGGTTGCTGACAGACTGCAGTATTATTAGAAAAGCCATCCATCAATAAACTGATTGGTTGATAAAGGTGGAACTAATTAAAAACAGCCATGCGAGTCACTGATATTCTAATCTTTATCACAGGTGCACGGAATATATTTCAGATCACCATCCATCAGCCTTCAATGTCATAAGTGAACACAGAGCTCTGACATTACTGGCAGATTGGGCCACTTTCCTCCAGAATTTAATCAACATTTTCCACTTCTATTCCCTGTTGTTTTAGCTGTATTGCTCGATTCAATCAATGTATGCATGTAGATTGGTCCACTGACTGATGCCTCCAGTCTGTGCTGTACATTGAGTGCCAGGGTTGGGGGGTTGGGTAAGGGGTATTCAGTTCAGTAGAGCACTCTCCTTAGAGAGCAACTAACTTAACTCACCTCCACACTGTTCAGCAAAAGCCTGTTGAATTCTGGAGAGCAAAAGACATTGACAACTTTGAAGCAAAAACAGAGTTTTGCCAAGGTTGTATAGAACATGAGAGAGAAGGGAAATGAGTGGGAATAAATTACTTTTGTCATTCTCACTCTAGTTTTTTCTAACCTCTGTTCTTGTGTATATCAATAAGGCCGAAATCCAACCATATGGTTTTGTTTTTCGTCTTGGTCTTGAGGACTAAAATACTCACTGGCCCTCAACCGCTCGGATTACAGTTATTACAGTGAGAACAGCTGGAAAACAAAGATCCATCATAGACTCATGAAGCAGCCCGCTCAGACTCATCATCAGGCATTTGCTCGCTATCGTGAGCATCCTCCACATAGCCAAAACCTTTTTCAACACCACTGTGATTTACATGCTCGCTGACACGGGCGACAGTCAGGGACATGTTCGTAAATCAGCGGTGATTAGGTCAATGCCAAACAGCCGTGTGGATTTTGAGGGGTCCAATCTGGGTAAAAATATCACCAAATTCCAGACTCTAACTATGGCACAGTAGAAAGCCCTCAGTAAGACATAAGCTTGAAGCATGTATCCATACACCGCATGGCATGCTGCAGTACCATGACCCGATTCCACTAAGCCCTGATTTACAATGAGTGAAAAATGACAAAGGTGTAATTACACAATGCATATACAAACTGGAGATACTGGCTAACCAATAGGTCTCCACACTCAGTCAACTGACAAAGCAATCACTACAATGAATAAGTGAAATTCTCGTTCTCACATATTGAAAATATAAATAGAATGAGCAGCTTCCTAAAGCATTGGAATGTGTTTAACACTTCAAAGCCAACTTCACTTTAACATTCCTAGCATACAGTCAGAAGCTCAAAAATCAAACACACACACACATAACGCACAGAGAGAACACAGACATCACTTCCATATATTATATAGCCTCACATGTATGTACACATAAATGTGATCGCGCACAAGCAAACAAACACACATGTTCACAAGAGGGAGGAGAACGTGTTAACCGCCACAGACTATTTCTGTCAGCAGATGTCATGTTCCTGAAGGCTCCAGGAGGGGCCACAGCACGTTCATGCACGAACACATCTGAAGACTTGGTATTCACGATGGAAAGAAGTCGATAGATGCCAAGTGAAGTTTTATTGCAGTTTACGAAAGGCATGACATTTGATTCGAAGGTAAATAAAACTGTAGCCTTCAGTATGACAATTCATAACACTGATTGACAGGGGTTCTGGCAAACATGTGGATATAAATGTTACTGCTCATTAATAGTACTAGGGCCATTAATATACATCAAATTTTAAACTAAAGGCACAAGTTATGCATGATTTGACAATTAAGGCATGCTTCTCAAACTACTACGTTCCTACAAACTGTCCATAACAACCCAGTTTGTAACAAGAAGTGACATAACTGGCACATATCTCAATGTGATGCAGTGGTGGAACTTTTTCAAACAAAACAAGCGAGGCATTAAATGGACCCACTCACACACCAACAGAAAAATCATCACACATGGTTCTGATCATCGCATCTGAAACCGGCTGAGAGCGGAGGCTTAAGCTCTCTAACAAAAGGTCAGTGTCCCACAGATAGAGGAGTTAGAGATGCTACTTTAATCCCCAACAGAACAGCTCTCTGGCAGCTGGGGATTGAAAATAATGCAAGACAAGTAGAGAAAGCATGGTAATGATATTGCACTGAAGTTCACTTTGAATGTTTGCAAGTATTTGAAGGATTTTAGAGTGATTTTGAAAATGTGAGTAGGAATTTAAACATTGTTTGGCTTCTCACATAACACATTTGTTTGTTGTGAAATAAGTTCTTAATCTTTTCTTGTGAACACAAAGTTGGGACCTGTAATGGAAAAGTGATATGATTGATTTTATTTGTCAAGAAGTAACACGGGGTATGTGTTTTTTAAAGTGAGCAATAAATAAGGAATGATCTTTTCTTTGTAGCAAACCCAATGCTGCTGCTGAGGTACTTATAATCAAGGCACTGAACTTAAACTGCTCCAGAAATCAGATTCCAGTGATCTTGTTTAATGTGGCAAGACTTATCATCTTATCATCAATCTTGGCACCATGGTCTTTCAGCATGAACTGCATTTAATAGTGCTGTAAGAGAAGTCTTACAACCCCCCAAAAAAGTACAAAACATGTCCTTGACTGAACCAGATATATTCTGAGCTGCTGTAGCCTCCCTGTGTCAAACCACAGTAGCCATGCCATGTCATGACCCTGAAAGGCCACAGGTAACATCAGACTCACGGCAGACAGCTGTTAACACGAGTGACTAATGTCACAATGATTAGACGTGTCAAGAGAACCGGGCTCCTTTTTTATCAGTATTGTTGAGGGTCCATGAAACCTGAGCCAGAGCACATGCAGGAGTGAAGTCATAGAACTGAATTCCAGGAAGTAGATGGCTCTAAACTCACACAACACCCAAAAGACACACACTGCTCTGCACTTACACAGACTGACCGTATTTAATTTCATTACAAACATAAACGCACACAGAACCTTTTCTGCGGCAACATGAGTCATTACATCAATTTTGGAATTCATACCGTCCCTCAGGACATAGAGGATCTGCTACCGAGTTACTGATTTGTGACACAAAGATCAACCACAAACAAAAAACTAGTGTTCCATACAAGTCTAGAATAATATATAACCACAGCTCAGGTTACTCAAAGAACAGAGGAATCAGAGGTAATGTGTGAGGAAAGTCAGAAAGATACAATAAAAAACAGTTTAAGATTAAAAAACGAATAGACCTGACACCCTACATTTAATGACTATCTCCATTAACATACATCATCATCATTTTAGCCATGACAGTCAGAGATTATCATTAAATATATAGTAAATAAACAATATAAAACACATATACACACAAACATAGATTCTTGCATGTAACTTGAACAAAACAGAAACTGACATCTCCCAAAAACTGTTTACAGTGAAAATCGATGCTGAAATTTCTGCAGAAAAGGGAACTAAAGAGAGAAAAAAAAATTTTTTTGGATGAGAGATAGAGAATGGACAACTTCCAGCCCATACTGGTCTGGAATGGTTGACTGAACAATTGAAAAACTGAACTGTAACAGCCAGAGCGGATCCTGCTGGCCACTTCTGCTGTATTTTTCACGCTAAAAAGGAGTGAAGAAAAAAAATTAACTCCTGGCTATCTGTCCACAAACTGTTGGCTTATGTCTACTGTCAGTAAAACTTTTCTTCCTCCCTTCATGCACTGTATATACAACGTCACTTTGATGCTTCTCTATCCAAACTACTGAAAAGGTTTTCTCAGTTTGTGTACCGCTGTGTGAAACAGTGCTGGAGCCAGCAAACCTTCAAACTGATATTTAAACACATAAACTTCAACAGCATTGCAGTTTAGATCCACACAGAGCCCCAGCACCACTAGTTTCTATTTTAAAACTACAAATATCTTTGCTGCATGTGTCTAATCAGAAATATTAAAACATCACTGCAACACAAGAAACCGAAGAACACAAAATGTGTTGAATTATTAACAGAGTATTCCACACATGAAGAAAAACATGTCGAGGATGTTGAAAGAGCGTCTCATGTAAGGCGATATTTTTTCCAAACCACACTATTCCTGTCATTCACCTCCCACAGAGGTGGCCTCCCAGTCATAACCACGCAGGCCAGTGCTGTATGCGTGTACAGATTCCTCAGAGCCTACCAGCTAGCTGTGACTTTTAACAGCCGACCCGTCCCGCCACACTCCTTTAGCCCACACCGAGAGCAGAGAGAAGAAGAGAGCGATGTCAGCTTCTCATTTCCTGCTGTCAGTCAGTCAGCGAGGGGACAAACTGTGTATGCAAACATGAGGAATTTCCTTAAATCAAACAACATGCTGCAGAAACAAAGTCATTTAAAAACCACCAAGAATCCAAGTTTTAACCCCAGAACATTTTAAGCACTGTAGCTTGAAGAATAATACAGCTGCGCTTGTAGTACTCGATCATCTGGAGAAAATTAAAGCCAAAGGGAAACAGTTTCCTTGGCAGGAGAATTGATGGACAAGAATCAACTTTGTGATCAGCAGAATCACAAACAAACCATATTGTACTGGCCGCATGTCTGCGCACATGCAAACACACACACACACATACACAAACTGTTGCAAGCTCCTCGCATCCTCTCCTGTCCTCAACCCTCTAAGCTTCTTGTCACTGCAATTTGCCATCCTCAGTTATAATGATGACTTGGATCAAGACATAATTAACTCTACTACGTGCCTTCCTAGAAGAAAAACCCCTCTCTGTTAACGGACTAAACCCACTTTGATTGGGGTTTAGAAATAGAATGAAGTGAAATCCTGCATAATTGAATTAAGCTGTTTGTATCAAGATCAGCTTGCAGCGAGGAAAATAGACAGTCACTAACACCAGTTGGTATGAAAGTTGCTAACTGAATCACATGTGTGGCTGTCAAAAAGTCTGGGAATAGCCTCTGATGATATAAGATTAGTAGTCCTCACTCACCAGTATCTGTATATCATGCATCGACAATTTGAAAAATCTGATTTAGTCATCAGCGAGGGAGAGAAGAGAAGAGAAGAGAAGAGAAGAGAAGAGAAGAGTTGTTGCTGTCCACATGTGTTAGTGTGTTGTCCAGATGTTCAAGTAAACAACACTAATGGCAACAGCAACGGAACATGCCAACCACGCCTGTGACCTGAAGTCATTGATAAAACCTCCATTCCACGCAAATTACCGGTCCACTAACACACTTGAAATTAAGTTATCTGATCTCTCTGCTTCTTCCTCTGTGGTTCAAATATGGCTGAAAGATTATACTCCGGTCATTAACCGTCTCATGTGTAACTACAGACACTGCAAATTCTAAATATCTCCCCTCTGAAAATGTGCCTATACGTGCAACAGTGTCTGTGTGGTCATTGAGTGTCTGTGTGCATGCAATAGTGTCCAAAGTGTGTGTGTGTGTGTTGATGTTTAACAATGCGGATATGGCGAACCAGCAGTTTTGTGAGAGGGAACATACAGTAGCATTTGTGAGGCCAAAACACACATTATCTGATTTAAAGACAGCTTGCGGCAGCTGTGCTCTGATGGGTACTGTTTCATGAATACTGTTTACAAGTGACGTTTATGGCGACAGTCGCAGTGAGTCAATCACAACTTGACCACATGCAAACTTTAAGATGGAGGTTCGTTTGCCATCTAGCACAGTTATCATTTCATCCAAAAATGCTGGAAAATGCAGGTTGAATTCAAGAGACACACATTTAGAGATTTGGGACGCTATGCGACACCATGTCAAAATAATGTACTTAGAGGTTTGCATCTCAAATTTCCACCTGTAAATGCAGAATTATTTCTATAATTTACCTTGAGTCTTGGTCTTAATAGTCAGGAAAGGGTCAGCCATATCGTGTTACATATCTGATATATCTACTGGACATAAACAGAATGTGAAGGGAAAGTCTGCACCTTTAAATATGCTGATTTGTGGGACTGGATTTGGAAAATTGGACCTGGATTTTGGAAAAAGGACAAAAAAAGAAACTGACCCCACATGCCTGGAATGATTGCTGGCTTGTGGTTTTTATCATAAGAAAAACACACAAATAAAAACAAAGGATTCAAGAAAACGCTTATTGAGTTAATATGTGACACATTTGTCCTCCATCAGGGTGCTGGTAGTGAAGACAAGTCTGGGGCGCTTGTCATACCATGTCCAAACTGCATCGTGTACCATTTGTTTTTATAGTAGAGAACCAAGAACAAGCGAAAATCAGAAAATTATCCAGGAGCAATATCTAATATATCACATCAGGGAAGCATTTAGACGCTTCTTCAAAGATCTGCTTCTGTGAAAAACAATTTGGTGACCCACTTCTAAAACTAAATCATGTAAATCGCATATTATTGTCTTGGCGGCAATTACTAATTCCACTCTTGTCCCCCTTGTGAGGAAGGATTGTGTTTTTGATGGCGTTTAAGAGTGCGTCGTGGTATTTGCAGCAGACCTCTTGCCTGCGTATTTTAGAGCCGCAGTTACTCTGGGATTACCCTGCAGCAGATTACAGGGGGGCGGAGGACGCCGAAGTGCGCTCAGCTGCAGGCGCTCACACAGAAATGTCCCTCTGCGCCTCAGACGCAGTGAAATCAAACTGGAGAACCACTGAAACTGAATGAGGACCTTTTACGCTTTTCATCTGGATTTTTACATTCCTACAAGTGCAGCAGCTCCGTTTTCTACAGCTGTTGAAGTGCGGTGAGGGAAACTGTTTTCCCCAGGGTTAAACAGTTATCTGCTACTTATTACAATTACAAATAGAATTTATCATGTTTGTATAAGAGTTTGCATGTAAAGTTATTCCATGTTTAACTTTATTGCCATCATACGTGTGCGTGTTCCTATTAATAATGCCTATAAATAAGAACAGATAACTAAATAATTAGTAATATGAGTTGTAAAAAGTTGAAGGTGAAGTTGAAGTGATGCAAATCTTGCTGTAAGCTACATAGAAAAAATTCGCACTAATGTTGCTTTCATCCGCTTCAGCCGATTGAAAATTTATATTGATCTGTCTCTCTGTAATTACTATTTGGCGTAAGTTAAGGCTTCAACACGCTGTGCCTCTGTCTCCAGGTGGGTTTCATTAATGGTTCAGGATAAAGTCTAGCCCTCCTTCACCGTGCAGCTAAAGTCCCATCACCGTGCACAATGAGTGTGTGCGCCTGCAGCGCTTCATACCTGCGGAGGTGGCTCCTGGAGGCTCTGCTGTTCTTGGCCGCTGTGCTGCAGACGAGCGGCGAATGCCCCAAATCATGCGTCTGCTACGTTCCCACTGAAGTGCACTGCACCTTCAGATACCTGACCGCGATACCTGACCACATCCAGCCAGCTGTGGAAAGAATTAACCTGGGGTGAGCTTTCGCTTTCTTTCCAGTTTATGGCAGATCTGAGAAGTGCAGATACTCAGTGATTGATTTAAACCACACTGTATAAACAGGAGTGACATTACAAAGAAACTGACGTCAATGTTAGCCAACGAAAACTTAGCGTCCTTTTAGTTAAGCGTTAAAGTAACTAGGCTAATATCACTGGTAATAAAACTTATGGGTTAAAATTTTAAAATAAAAGAATGAAAATGGTGGTCATTTTTCATTCATTGGCCATTACAGCAGCTGGCACACATTAAATTTGCAATGGTTAACAAGCTAATGTAGCTCAGGCTAAAATGGGTAATTTGTGAACGTTAGCTAATAGCAGTAGCTAATATCTTTTTATTAGCTAAGATAGACAATTTATGACAATTAAACAAACTTTATATGAAATACCAGCTAGCTCCTCTCTTCTGGATTCCCACTTTTATAAAAAAAAAAAACTGTTGCAGCAAAATCTTCTGTTTCTGTTTGCCAAAGAGGACCTGAAGTCCCGCCCTGTCCTCCTGCTAACGTTACCTGCTAGCTTCTGCTATTAGCATCTCAGAAATCTGAAGCATGGTGCCAGAGTTGTGTGTCCAGTTTTGTGTCTCTTCCTCTGAACTGTAAATGTGCTTACAGGCACTATATCAAACACATAAATATTTATTCTAACCTCCTGTGTGGCTGTCCTCGAAGTAAACATATTAAATTACCACACCTATACATTGCCTTATGGTGTAAAGCCAGAGCCAAATGTTTAATGTGATTCAATAATGCACGTCTATGGTGCATGCCCACAGTTGTTTTCAATTGTTGTGCCTGATTAGACCTCTGATTAGACTATGGCACGTATGGCACGATTTGCACAGTTGTATTTACTAATATTAATAATGGCTGCATTCCATTTAGGAATCTCAGTTCCAAGGCACTGCTATTGTGCAAGCTGGCTCAGTGGCATGGCTTACTGGGACACATGGAACCCATCATTAATGTTATGTGTAACACCTGTGCTTTTTCTGCTACGAGAAGGCAAAATGCCTGGCATGAAAAGCAGGACCAGAAGTGAAAAACACATCCTCTATTCTTCACTGAAATGAATGAGGAGCAAGTTTTGGTGTTATCACACCTTTAGGCCTGTGTCTGTACCTGGTTTCTGTCTCTTGTTACCTTTTAAGAGAGGGAAGATAATATAGACCTTTACCAGTTTTATTTGTACATTAAGTGTGGTGACCCTGCAGTGCCCCAGTTAAATCTGAGTAGAGGTCTAATCAGCCAGTTCAACTCAAAACACCTGTGAGGGAGGTGCAGGACCTTTAACTGAAGTATCCCCAGACTTGAAACAAAATTCTCTTCAGTATTGAAGCAAAATCAGCTGTTTACTGTATCTTCCAAAAGCAACAAAACAAAAGTCCCACACTACACCACACTACAGTCTGGGGATACCCCAGACTTGAAACAAAATTCTCTTCAGTATTGAAGCAAAATCAGCAGTTTACTGTATCTTCCAAAAGCAACAAAACAAAAGTCCTGAATGGCATTTTTCATTTTTCACTGTTGTGTTGTTTCATTCTTCATTAACTTAAAATGTGGTACATTTGAGCTGATAGCCTTAAGTCTCTTTTTCATCTCTCTGCTTTAGGTACAACAGTATAACTGCCTTGGGAGAAAATGATCTTTCAGGACTTGAGAACTTAGAGTTGTTGATGCTGCATAGTAACACCATCCATAGTATTGAAGACAGAGCCTTCCAAGACCTCAAGTCCTTACAGGTAAAATCATGTGTTTGTCAGTCTCTTGTGAACAGATTATAGACCTGTCTTGTAATGTTGGAGTAGAGGCATCCTGTCAGTATCCTACGTTTAACTGCAATACTTGTGCATGATAACACACAAATATCAAGAATGTACAATGTTGTAATACATAAACAGATGGGTTCTTGGTGTCGATATGTGCTGTCATACTTCCACTGATGTTTGATGTTCAAGTAACTGGATTTATAACAAACAACATATCAACAGCACTTTTCCAGACTTATTTTCAAATTATACTGCTGTTTTCACATTTCATGGCATCTCTCATTAATGTGCTGTTATGTGTTAACATAATACATAGTCTTAAGTCAATATTATTCTCCAACTCTCAATAATATTGTGACAGGTCCTGAAGATGTCCTTTAATAAAGTAAAGAAAATCAACAAAGATACGTTCAAAGGCCTGGACAGTCTGCTGAGACTCCACATTGACCACAACCACATAGACTTCATCAGCCCAGAGGCTTTCTATGGCCTTACCAACCTGCAGTTGGTCCAACTGGAGGGTAACCACCTCCAGCAGGTCCACCCAGACACATTCATCACACTGAGGCACAGCCAGGTGTTCAAGGTGTCCTCAGTAAGAAACATCCACCTGTCAGACAACCTCCTCACCACTTTGCCGGCAGGTATTTTTTCAGGCTGCAGCCAGTTAGAGAACCTCTTCCTCCATGGCAACCCATGGACATGTGATTGCCGTTTGAAGTGGTTCTCAGTGTGGGCACAGAGGAACACAGGTGAGGAGTGTTTGCTTTGGAAGAGTCTGAAAGCATTTAGAGAGGTGTAAGCTTGTAACATGTTTACAAGGGAACAGAGCCTCTTCTTTCTTAATGAAGGGGTATTTCTTAATCTAACCATTTTCCATGCATGCATGCATGCATGCAAAAAAAAAACATTTGCTAGCAGCTTTAATAAGACACAGCTGGTAAAGTTGCTAACTGCATTAGTACTTTAATAGGTTATTCTACTCAGACTTTTAAAGTGGTCTGTTTTTTCTCCCACAGACTAATAGTGCATGTGATTGTATCCAAAGTAAGAAAGGTTTATCCAAGTGAAACATATAAATATTTGCAGAGGCATCACGGGAGGCAAAGATCAATTTTTCTTCTCATAAAACACTAAACACACAGAAAATTTATACATTTTTTATGACTTGGCTAATGTAAAAGTCAACTCATAAATTACAGTTCTGTATGGTGATGATGATCTGTTCTGCTTCACAGGTTTTACTGATCAGTTTTGGTTTGGCTAGCCCATGATGTGGAAACTGTAAATGTTCCTTTTCTTACATGCAACCAACTAAACACTACACCATTTGATTTAAATGTTTCCAGGTGTGCTGAAATGCAAGCGAGACCGGAGATATCTGAGAGGCCACCTGTGCCCTGTTTGTGAAAATCCTGCCCCTTACCACAACAGACCTCTATCCCATCTCCCCGGTGACGCATTCACTTGTACCAAACCCTGGATCCAACCCCACCTAAAACAGAAGAACATCAGCCTGGATGAGGGGGACTTTACTCCAGTTTCCCCCAAGGATTTTATTGCCCCGTTAGGCTCCATACAAATGAACCTGACTAACCAGTTCCACAATGATGCCAGTCTATCCTGCACTGTACAGAGGCCCTCTGCTATCGAGAACCTGACACAAACCTTGGTGGTGGAGGAGAGAAACAATGTCACCTTACTTACTGCTGCCATAACTACTTATTTGGTGTGTAACATTGACTATGAGCATATACAGCAGCTGTGGCAGATTCTGGCCACCTACAGTGACTCTCCTATGAGACTGGAAAGAGGCTTAATGCTTGCCAGAAGCCCAGAAATGGTGTACAGGTATAGTCAGATGAAAGCAAAAGAGGGAGAGGAAGGAATTCACACAAACATTGAGGCTGAGATGAAAGCTTCCCCTCCATGGTTGATGCAGGGAGAGGTGAGCTTCCAGCTTGACCGCACTACTACCACTTACTCTACTTTGCACATTAAGTATCAGTCTGTGGTCAACCTACGTGTAGAAAACACACCACCAAAGAGGGACCGCTATTCCTGGACCATGATTAAGAGAGATAATCAGACCGAGACTGAGCACACGGTACTTACAGGTGGGAGTTACAGATTAATGAAGTTAATTTAATTAACTAACTAGCTGACAACTGATATGACCTTCTTTTCAGTCTTCATCTACCTATAATTAAACTCTTAACTGATACATGTTATATTATAAAACTCTACTGAGCATTTTAAATATGAAAGCAATATTACTGTAATAAAACATTTCTTTTATTTTCAACATAGGTGGCGTGGTACAATTGAACTGCCAAATCGAGGGTGAGCCAAAGCCCTTGTTGGAGTGGATTTTACCAGATGGAAGTAAGGTCAGAGCTCCTTACTCCAGTTATGACAGGAGGATCATAATCAGTGCTGAAGGGAAGCTCACTCTACGGGGTGCAGATGCCTCAGACACAGGCGTCTACCGGTGCATTGCCACAAACTACCTGGATGCAGATATCCTTGTCTTTCGAGTAACAGTTCTGTCCCCTGATGTGGAAGAAGCCGAGGTCAATGGTGTTCAACTCTCCAGGCCACTGGGTGAAAATCTGGTTTTTGACTGTAGCTCCTCAGGGAGTCCTCCTGCCTCTGCCCAGTGGATACTCCCTGATCACTCGGTACTGGACAAATCTCATGGGAACAGGAAAGTGTATGAGAATGGAACCCTGCTGATCCAGGGTCTCACAGCAAGGGACAGAGGATTTTATCGGTGTTTAGTTGCAAATCACCTTGGAATTGACCTGCTTGTGTCTCAGCTGACAGTGACTGAAGAGAAGTCTGAGACAGTAACAGTTTTGGACAGTGAGGGATCAGGGACAGAGACGGAGGACAAGATTGACCCCAGCTTGAGTGAAAACAGTCAAACAGTCACTTTCAATGAGAATCCCTCTTCCAGTCCCTCTGACAGAACTATGCAGGAATCCAGGACTGTCACCTCAGATCGGCCTTACCCCAGACTCAGGTCACCAGGTAGGGGAGGCTCTGGAGGTAGACTACTGCAGCGAAGGAGGCCAGTCAGCAGCCGACGCACATGGAGCAGTAGGGTCTTTGATAAAGCTTCCAGGAAAGTGGACCCACAGAAATTTGCTGAATTTATGAAAAAGGCTCAAGATGGATCAAGAATAAAGGCTAACACAGAAAAAGAGAGAGCGAGAAATGCAGACTCAAACCCTGGTCTTTCTGGTGATGGTGAAATTGGGTCTGGTGAGGATCATAATGAGGACCACCTCATCATTGTTCCAAGGATAGTCAAACCAGCTACAGGTAACACACGGAAAACTAGAATATTTGGACAAGAGAACAGGCAGCCTGAAACGATAAAAGCCACAGAGACAGGTCAGCATAGTAAAGTAGCAACAAATCAAATTGTTGCCATGGAAACAGTCAGCAATCACATTGATTCAAGCCAAGTGACAGAAAGTAAGAACACACCAACAATAGAGTCATATACACAGTCAGATTCTGCACCAATCAAGTTCACATTCACAAACAATCCAACAGAAAGGAGTGATAGACAAAGTGATGCGGTTACACCATACAACAGTATTTCACACAACACAGTTCTGCCTAGTTTTGATGAGACCTCTGAATTTTCTGCCCTGGAAAGAAGTACCAAGCAAGGCTCAAACAGGCGCCCCGTCACTCTCCAACTTACTGTGACAGACTCATCACAAGAAACACAGCTCCAGTTCTCAGGAGAACAGCCTGCACAGCCAGAGACGTCCACTTGGGCGGCGCTCTCATTTACCACGGACCCTAATGTCACTCCGATGAGGGATGGCCCAGGCCCAGTGGAGCTAGTTGTTCACACATCCACAGATCCAGAAAGCCAGACCACATACACAGCCGTCACCACCACAGAGAGGCAGCAAGATGAGATAACCTTCCACACTACCCAAACAATCAAATCCCCACGCCTGCCCGCAGGATCCACAATCATCTCCCGGCAGAAGATCCATATCATTCCACACAAGAACAGCAGAGGAGGGGGGCGCAGGAGGACGTTCCAAGGCCGCAGGAGGATCATTAAACCCGGCAGGATCACTGACATACAGTCCTTCATCAATAAACTTAAACAGCCCTCAGTGAAGAAGGAAGGGAATGCCACAGTGCCATATAGAATTGAGCTGACCACAGGTAAGCAACGTTGTTTTGTAAGAAAACACAGCCATTGTTAAATGTTTGCTGTATTGTTCAGTGTGTGCTTGTTTTGCTGATATTCTGTGTATCTGTTTCCTTTTCCTTTTTTTCTTCATTTTTTCCCCTCAGACTGCAACTGTGACGAAGACAAAAAGAAGACAGCAACCTCTGATGTGGTGAAACCAACAGCTTCATCCAACACAGAGAGACTTGCCACCACACAAAAAACTGCAGCTTCTACCACAAACTATTATGTTACTTCAAATACCCCCTCCACCCACACAGAGTCAAGGCCAGAAGTTTCCAGTGGCTACATAACCTCTGCTGATGCCCCTGAGTTTGACCCTACAGTTAATCCATTTTTGACCCCAAATAAAGAACCATCAGTGTCCACTGCAGCCACTACGACTACAACTGCCTCTAAGGTTATTCGTGGAAGGATTCCATGGAACAGGCTGTTTGGAGGCAGAGAGAGGGAAAAGATACTGAGCAGGCTAAGGAAGCCACTCATTACCCAAAAAACTACAACTACAGCTGAAACTACAACAGCGACCCTAACCACAGCACCTGCTGCTATTCCCACCACCACTGCAAACTCACTGGCTGAACCTGAGACTCTTTCACCATCCACAGGGAACAAAGAGGGCTCATCAGATGATGACTATGGAGATGTGTCCTCTGCAGATTTTGCGTTCACAACATTGGGACCCAGATTTCACATTCTAACTACTACCTCTTCATCATATTACTCCAGGTCCTCCGCCACTGCTGAAACACCACCAGAATCACAGACTCTACCTTCCCCACCTACTGTCAAACCACCTTCAGTCAGAAATCCTGATGAAGCCATATCATCTGGGTCTGGTGGTCTACCGGATAATTGGTTTGTGAGCAGACAGCGGCCTGGTGGGACAGGACGACGGCAAGGGCGGAGAAGGAGGCCCTTTAGGGGCAGGAGACCCTTCAGGAAAACTACAATCACTAAATTACACCCTACTACTACAACTGAGGCTTTAACTACAGCAGTAACAACTATGGAAACTACAATGGAGACAACCACACTACCACATCGGACTGTTTCACTCTACAAGCCCCGGTACACTCCATCTAGGAAAGAGGACAGAACCGCAATAGCTGTTTCCACTGACCACACTTCAGAGGAGGAGACTGACTTATATGAGGACTTTGACTTGAGCACATCTAGCAGTTTACCAGCCTATACTACAACCAAGACACCTTGGATCCCCTCAACCACATTCACCGCCACCACAACTTTCATGCCAACTACCACAAAAGGACCTTACACAACAGCTCAGACCAGAGTCCACAGCAACATCAGACCACCAACACAGAGGAGAGTCAGACCTACTGTGCAGAGCAGTGGTGCCAGAGATGGTGCAGATAGAGGCCTTACCTTTGACACAATGACCATCCTCACAGCTGAGCAAGGATACACCAACACCCCTGCCACAAACAACATAGGCATACACAGTGCCATCTCTAGTGTTTATAATCATGTCACTGGCAATGAAGCTACAAGTGCCAATATTGCCAGCTTTGAACCCACTACGAAGGTCATGACAAGCAAACCTAAGATAGTTGGGGGCAATGCAGCCAGCTTCACTGTGTTATCTAACTCAGATGCTTTCTTGCCATGTGAGGCTGTTGGAATCCCTCAACCAACTATAACCTGGAAGCGCTTCTCCACAAGCACAGGTATTGTTATAATATTGTTATGTATGATAGGATATCTAGAAATGCTAATGCTCAGTAAATGAAAGTCAGTTAGGCAATTATAATATTTTCCATTTATTTCAAAGAGCAGAGAGCACTGTGTTGTTGTTTGCAAACAGTATATTTGCATATTTGACTGTGACGTCTCAGAGCAATTATGTTTATTTTGTGTCTGTTTTATTAAAATCTTATGGTGTTTATTGTGTGTATTTATAAGGCATTTTTAATAACATAATAAAAATATGAAAGTAATTAGAAAACATCAAAATTAACATGAAACAGCGCACATGGTAATAGGTAGGTAAGGTAAATAAAAATCAGAATAGGGATGAAGTGGGTTTTAAGAAGTAACCTAAAGTATCACTATTGTTAATGTTTTTCCAGGTGGTTTGAATTTGTTCTTAGATATTTTTAAATTGAATGTTTCTTAGAAGAAATCCAATTTTTCTCTCCTTCAGGAAGCACCTTGACCATCAAGGGGAGGATGGGCAAGTTTGAGGTGTTCAGCAATGGAACGCTGTCTATTCAGAATGCCAACATTAAGGACCGTGGACAGTACCTCTGTCTGGCTGAGAATGATCATGGATCAGAGAAGCTTCTTGTCACCCTCTCTGTAGTGGCTTACCCCTCACGCATCCTTGAGCCAAAAATGCGCGACATAAAGTCTCATGCAGGACAGACTGTGGAGATGAAATGTAAAGCAGAGGGTCGGCCAACACCTATGATATCCTGGATCCTGGCCAACAGAACCCAGGTCAGGGGTCTGAACACAGAGAAGGGTAGGGTGTCAGTATCTCCCGAGGGGACTCTGGTCATTGAGCAGGTGTCTGTTTATGATAGAGGTCATTACAAATGCATCGCTAGTAATCCAGCTGGAGCTGATACTGCTACAGTCCGATTGCAGGTGGTGGCAGCTCCCCCTGGCATCGTGGAGGAGAAACGACAGCAGATGAAAGCTGGCGTAAGCCAAAACTTGTGGCTACCCTGCACTGGCCAAGGCAGCCCTCAGCCTACTATTCACTGGGTCCTCCATGATGGCTCAATGGTACGATTTAACAGACCTGCCAGTAACACAAGGATATCCTTGTATGAGAATGGAACCCTCCACATAAAGGATGTGACTCAAGCAGACAGCGGGAAATATGAATGTATTGCTACCAGCTCGACTGGCTCAGAAAGAAGGGTGGTGACCCTGACAGTTGAGAGGCGAGAGTCTGCACCTCAAATAGTGGAAACATCCCAGCGTATGACTGAATTGTTCTTCGGAGATCAGCTGAGACTCAACTGTTCAGCTACAGGAGACCCTAAACCCAGGGTCATCTGGAGGCTGCCCTCTAAAGCTGTGGTGGATCAGTGGCACAGGTAAAAATAACTTGATTGGTGACAATAATGCACAGAAGAATAGATGTAAGGATTTACAGCAAGCTTACCAGCAAAAGCTAAAACAGACGTGACTAACATTTGGACAAAATAGATACATAAAGCAGTTTTTGAGCAGTTTTAAGGCCGTGCAAAACTCAGTAATGAGTCTCAATTTATGCACTAAGTGCCTAAAGACTGAAGGGATTATTTCATTTCAAGTATAGGGTTTCCATATTTGCTTATTTTTGCTTTCCTGTATTGACATTGGATTATCCCTAAAGTAGCTTGACCATACTGAATTAAGGTTAATCAGAATGAAAACATGCATTGTCACAATACTAATAGCGTATTATATTTTCATTAACAGTAGCTTGTTTAGTATGACACACATTTACATTTAGTAGGCCTACATTAGAAAGAAAAATGGTAATTTGAAAGGAGGATGGCTGCACACTAAACCTTAGCCATTTTATTGTATTGTCAATGCTAGTCATCTTCTTTTCATAACACCTCAAAATATATTTAGTGTAGGAGAGTGCCTTTAAGAATATTGGCTTACTTACAGTATATGCTTTGTCTGTAAACAATATAACTTCCCTCGATGCATGCAACATCAGAGAAAAAGCAGCTCAACACAGACAGCTTATTATTTTCAAGAAACACGTGACAATGACGTGCTAATGTTTTTCATTCATTGTCAAGGCCTTGTCTTGGTTTCCCGGTCAGTTCATAAAATCTTTCGTCTCTTCGGTCTCCCAAAGGGATTTTATGTACGTGTTTGTTTGCTGTAAGTAGTTAATCCAGTTTTCCGTTGTTAATTTTTAACTATTTAAGCATTTTTTTCAACCACAGTGTTCTCATTTGTTTTGTCATCTAGGTTTCTTTCATGTCCCTTTATTGTAAAATCTAAAAATTCTTTGGTGTTATTATCGACGTGACTGTGGTGTATGAAAACACAAGACACAGTTTTTGTAGAATGCTTACAAATCTGATTTTACTTTGAGGTTCTTCCCAAAGTAAAACAATTAAGTTCTTCCTGTTAGAATGCACAGCAAAATCCATGCCATCAAGCCATTATTTTTCAAGATAACACATGAACAGATACAACTATATGAATACCTCTGTGGATATATTACCATAATACTGTAAATGCATAGCTCTTAAAAAGCATAGGTCATGGATTACAGTTTTTGCATCCTCTAAATGCCAGTTTTATACCAGTATCTTAAGTCATAATATTATATCTGTCATTTGTCCTTGTCCTGCACTATAGTAAATGGTGCTCACTTTTATTTGATCAGTTTTTATTCTGGCCTCTCTGTAATTTTCTATCCTGCATTTCTCCAGGATGGGCAGCAGAATTCAAGTCCTGGATAATGGTACACTTACTGTTAGAACTGTGAGCGATAAAGATGCTGGAGACTATCTCTGTGTGGCACGAAGCAAAGTTGGTGATGATTTTCAACTGATGAGGGTCAGTGTGTCAATGAAGCCAGCCAAGATAGAGCCTAAGCTTGATGGAAAGAAGCAAGTACCCTACGGTAAGGCCTTGAAGGTTGACTGTAAAGCCTCTGGAGCACCCAAGCCAGAGATCTCCTGGGGTCTACCAGATGGTACAGTGGTCAATAGCGCGCTTCAGTCTGATGCCAGCAGTGGAGGCGGACGTGCACGGCGCTATACACTTTTTGATAATGGGACTCTCTACCTAAACCAGGTATGTAACGGCATGTCATCTTCCTCCATGATACATAAAAGCCTTTTCAAAATTTTAATCACTGTGTCATGTTTCTCCAGGTTGGTATTTCAGAGGAAGGGGACTACACCTGCTATGCTGAGAACCAGGTGGGCAAGGACGAGATGCTTGTACATATCAGTGTAGTGACCTCTGCTCCCAGGATACGTCCGCCCAGCCAGACCTATGCCAGGGTGAAGCCTGGAGGGAACATCCGCTTTGACTGTGAAGCACTTGGGGAACCCAAACCCAAGATCCTGTGGATGCTGCCCACCAACGATGTAATTGCAGCATCTAATGAACGCTACCTAATGCATGTCAATGGCTCTCTGGATATCAGGGATGTGAAGGTTATCGATGCTGGGGATTATGTTTGTATGGCTCGCAACCCTGCTGGAGAAAATAGAAAAGTCTACAAGCTTGATATAGATGGGAATCCTCCTGTGATCAATGGCTACCAGCAGAATAGGACTGTAATCAAAGATGTAGCTGCTAAATTTTCCAGGAAATTAATAGACTGTAAGGCTGAAGGCAATCCCACTCCAAGTGTCACTTGGATTATGCCTGATAACATCTTCCTTACAGCACCATACTTTGGCAGCAGGATTAATGTCCACCATAATGGGACATTAGAGATTCGTAATGTGCGACCAACTGATACAGCAGAGTTCATTTGCATGGCAAGGAATGATGGAGGAGAGGCAGTAATGGTTGTGCAGCTGGAGGTGACCAGTATGCTCCGAAGGCCGATCTTCAAGAACCCCTTTAACGAACGAATTGTGTCTCGGATTGGGAAAACCACAGTTCTGAACTGCTCTGCTGATGGACACCCAATGCCAGAGATCATCTGGACTTTGCCTAATGGAACTCGGCTTACTGGTGAACCCAACAGCGGCTCTCGTCACCACCTAGGCAGTGATGGGACTTTAGTCATCTACAACCCTCACCCAGAAGATGCTGGGAAGTACCGCTGTGGTGCCAGGAATTTCATGGGTTACATTGAGAAGCTAATAATTTTGGATGTTGGGCAGAAGCCTTACATTCTGGCAAGGCCTAGGGGCATTATACGTAGCATGTTTGGAGACCCACTTTTCCTTCATTGTTTATCTGATGGGAGTCCCAGACCCAGAATCTACTGGACTATTCCTGGTGGCCACACTCTTACTCGACCTCAACTCTTTGGGCGCTACCAGTTATTAGAGAATGGTACTCTGGTTATTCAGGATACTAATCTACGCGACCAAGGGAACTACATCTGCAGGGCTCGTAACAATGCTGGGGAGGCTGTGCTTACTGTCCCTGTCATAATCATCGCATCCCCTCCCCGGATCACAACAGGGCCACCTCCCAACGTGAAGGCAGTGAGAGGAACATCAATCCAGCTTAACTGTGTCGCCGCTGGGATCCCCAAGCCAGATATCACCTGGGAGCTGCCCGATTACTCAGTGCTGTCAGCAGCAGAACAAGGCCGGCCTATGGGAAGCGAACTACTTCACCCACAGGGCACGCTTATCATTCAGAGGCCCACAGCATCAGACTCTGGCACATACAAGTGCCTTGCCAAGAACCACCTTGGTACAGACTCAAAGGTCACATATGTACATGTACTGTGAGAAAAAGACGAGACTGAGGGAGGACAGTGGCATATTAGAATGTAAACATTACCAGACACACAGTCGCTTATGTCTGTGAGGTACAGCACATGTTTGTTTTCTCACATGTGGATTGTGAGGATCAAGGATTATGGAATATTATAAAAAAAAGTGACAAATGAGGATTAAAAAATAAACAGCACAAGGAAGGAAAGGGATCAAACATTTTAAAGGGAAAAACTTTTTTTTTTTTTAACTGGAAAATCCTGTCTGGAGCTAGAACGTTGTTATTGTAACTTTGGAACTGGGGGTCTGGAAATTCATAGGTGGTTCCCATTTGGGATGTTTCTCATGGGAGAAAAAGGGTCAGAGCATAGAGTCAAATGAAAAGTGATTTCTCTGACCAGGCATTACTGCCTGCACATAGGGATAGTATTACAGCACATACAGACATACTATGCAGAGTGGGAGAAAAAAAGAAGAAAAGAAAAAAGCCTTCCAAGAGGGCTTCAATTCCCTTTAGATAGAGGAAAAAGTTGTTGATGTCATGACATGTTGCTTTGTCCTTTGACAGCAAGTGAAAATAACAGCAGGCAGCGAATATTGTAAAATATCTTTCAAAAGCCGTTCATTTAATTTCACAGTGGATGAAAATAGGTTTATTCAAAACATATATGATGCTTGTTTTACACTGGATACATATCTGCATGGACGCTACAGTGCTTTCACACCATTTCTTCGTTTTACTTTTTCTATTTTGAAGACAGTTTAAAGCAGATTCTTTTATGTCTACTCGCAGTCCAGTTCATTGGTGAGAAAAAAAAAACAAAAAATCAGTCTATTGTGTTGTACACAAGAATTTACAGTAATGTTATACATTATGCTAATCTGTAATAATACAGTATATGTATATCTATTTGTAGTATCTACTTTATCAAAGTATGAGAGAAAAAATGAAATTAAAAAGTAAAGACCGTTGATGTCTTTGTATTGTTTTTATTGTACAAATATTTTAGATGAGACATTTTATGTGTATAAAATACAGTATATCAGTGTTGAAGGTAGAGAGAGTTGGCTGTTGCTTCTAGAAGGCCAGTGTATTGCTGTTGTAATGGAGGTCATTAGGATTATCCAGTTGTACCTCACCCTGCAGGAGGAGGTTATGGCTGTGGCTGCAGTAGAAATCTTCCAGACACACACAGTTTAAACTCTCCAGCTGTGAAAATAGTTCCTCACACAGCTCGTCAATGAGCAAGACCCACAGGGGAGCCTTTGATTTTTGTTTCTGATCCTGCGCTGATTTCACTGCCCTTCTGCTACTTAAACTGAGAGGTGAGGGATGGCGTTGAGACAGAGAAGGGGAATAAAGCCATGTATTTTAAAGATGTGAATATGTATGCAATTGATTTGATGTAATATTCCTGTTTACAAATTATACTACAGTATAGTGATGTTTGCTTTCTAATCTCATTTCTTTGGTGAAAGAAAATAGTTTCAAGTCATTTTAAGTGCATACATGAAGACAGATACCCTGTGCCTTCAGGACAAACACTGGAAACATTTTTTCAGTCAATTACACCAACTCATACAATAATGCACATTAAAAATAGGCCAAAACTTCATTTTTGCAAGGCCTCATAAATAATGTCTGTTACTTGTAGGTTTTTAAATACAGGAATCGATTTTGTACTTATGTTTGTAAATAAATGCTCTCAGAATTGGTTTTCTATATGTAGCTATTGTTTGTATCATAAAACATTTGTGATAAAGCCATATCAGTCAAACGATCAAATGGGATGTAATTAATTAACAGTGGGCTCCATCACCACAACAGCTGCAGTCAAAAGAGGTCAGGGGTTTGTCCTCAAGTGGGAATGTTCCAATAAATCCATTTTTGAGATCTCAGAAAAAACACATTTTTCCAAAGTTTAGAGCCAGTCATGCAGCGGTGTGATATGGCCCAGGCAGATACGGGAAAAGGGGGAATTGTCTTCCATAAACTTTGGAATGCAGGCTACTTGCTCCATGGTTTGAGAGAAAAGTGCTCGCATATGCGAGCGAGGCAACAATCAAACACAAATTAAACTAGTTAATTGACGTCTTTAAAAGCCGCCACATATTTTTATGTGTGACTCTTAAACGCGGAGGACCGTTCATCATTCGCACCATGTGCCCTCTGTGGATGGTGAAAAGTTTATTTGTTCAGTTCTGGTTTTGCGGTTCGTGTTTGGAGAATGGTGGCGTTTACCTTCCACTGACTTGGATATTTATGAGGATTTTAAACATGTGATTTTCCCATTTGCTCCTTTCCTCTCGGGTGTTTAAAGGAAAAGAGTTGAAGTCTAATGCGTACCGTTTAAATTATGGTTTTATGTGAAGCTACTGAAAGGGCTAGTGTATGATTTGTGTGTGTCTTTATGAATTTCACCTTCACCAGGTCAAATATAATGTTCCTCTGAACCCAATTTCTGGTGACAGCTGGTAAAGTAAAGTAAGATGTCAACATGAAGAGTTGCACTACCCCTACCATTTCACCAGATGAATAAACAAAAGCTGTTTTTACACTAGATGAGCTTGGTAAAAGTGTGGCCACTTCTGGGCCACCTCGAAGACTGCGGTAACACAGCAAACCTGCACAGACTCAAATGTCTTCTCGCTGGGAAGATTGTCCTCATCACCCCTCAGTCCACTTTCTCACAGAACACTTACCCCAAGGTATATTTCACAGGAGAAGATCTCTTCTATCTGGATTCACCTGTCAATGTTTACCATCTTACAACGTATAATTAGACCACAGAGAGAGCCTTTACCTCAACATAGTCTCTAAACTGGGAACAGTTCAGTGCAGGGAACATTTAACAATAGACGCTTTGTTCAACCGGTCATTCCTACCGTAGTATTTTACTGTGTTTCCATTCGTCAGCATGGCTGTCCATCTCCACTCCAGGAACCAATGGGAGACCAGATCTGCTCAGGCACTCAATAAGTCAATGATTCTACTTAAAGATGCCCCTCTCCGCCACTTAAACACAAGGATTTATCTCAAGTATACTTTCTTTTACATTTACAAACAGTGTTGACACTAAGACAGTTTTCGGTTCAAAAATCAACTGGTCAGTTTTCTCGTGACTTATCAGCCTACATACATGATATATCTGCAATCAGCTAATATAGGCTGATGTAAGCCTGACCAACACCAGACCCAAAGGCAGAGAGAACACTGGACTTACAGTCGTCAGGTGGCTGGAAACATGTCTCCAGATGAATGCTAATAATGCTCAGTAAGAGCTGGATGTATGGGAATCAGCAACTGTTTGCTAGCATGTTCACCGTATCTGTCACATAAGGTGATAGTATGTATACTATAATACTGCCCCCGAGTTGCAAGTTTAAAGAAGACATTGCTGGTTACATGCCCACTTTCTTAGTTACAAATACTCAAATTCTGTTAAATGGGATGCAAATTTTAATTACACCTGTGCTTTTCCTGCTATGAGATCTTCACAGGTCTTAGGTCTGAAGCAAACATTTAACCCCCTTTACCTTAAAAATGCAGTCGGCATTTATTTCTCACAGTCATTCAGAATTCATTCCTAATGTGCAGTGTATGTTATATGTCTGTGTGTGGGTAATACCTGATATGAGTAATGACAAACAGTTAGAAAGAGAAAAAAAAACTTAGAGCTGAGTGAGAAAAAGAGGAAAGGAAGGATAAAGTCTACAGAGCTGGTTGATGAGGGAAACCAGGGAAGGGTGAGACATATTTTTGGTCTGTGGTATGAATTCCATAGTTAAACTTGAACGCTCGCAGCCTGAACATGGAAACAGGAGATGACTGCCGGGAGCTGACCAACGGCAGTCTGAGACAGTGCTCCTCTGTTAGCTCAGAGAGTCTGTCGTATTTCTTTGATGCTGCAAACTTGGCAACAGGTGTATCACTTGCTTCATTTCTGTCGCAATCCAAGCTTATAGTTGGGGAAATCCATTAGAAATAGAAAGGTAGGTCTTTCCATTGCACACACAGCCTTGTGGATGCACACACACACACACACACACACACGTTCGCTCATACAGTAGATCGGTGTCTCTCTCAGGAGCTGTGGTGATGCTGGAATTTAACACCAGCATTGCAGAATCCACACATCCACCTTTCAGTCACAAGTAAGACGGATTCATCTTTGCACTTCTCCGCCAGGTATGGATCTGTCATGTTTCCAGTTTTCACGGACCATTTCTTCTCAGGAAAGGACTCAGGATACCAGGAGTGTATGTGTTGGCCATTAGTGAGGGAAAGGAAAGCATGCAGGTATCAGTTGTATTCTTGCTTCCATGGTTGCATTGAAAACAGTGGCTGATTTACACATTAAAATGTCTGTCGTGTAATTTGTTGAGTTGCATGCTTGCATTACTCTAACATGTTGTTATTCAAGGAAGCGGTGCACTTCATATACTGGTCTGTTGATGCCGTCACGTCCCCCTTAGTTGCAATAACTCCCAGGGAAACACCAGACGATACGTCAGAGAGGAAGTCACCGAACGCGACTAAACGCAACATGAATAAAACTTTAACGCATTACCTCATTTGTGAACATTTGCCTGAGTCATGTCAGAGGCAATGGTCGTTGTTTAACAGTGAAGAACTCCCATGATCCCACGCTACTCCCACAACATCATCAAGTCTTGCATTTGAAAGTGAGCCTCTAAGCACTCTGAGCCAGGTACAAGGACAAAGGTACTATCATAAATCAGCTGACTTTAGCCATAAATTGGCAGTAAATGGATATTGCTGCCATTAAATGCAAGAAGGGACTAATAAATACTATAAGAAAAAGCAACATGTCAGACAGATTTTATGCATATAAGGCACAGGGCACATTTTTTAATGGGACCATATTCCTCAGCGTCTGTCCTGAAGGCAAAGGAAGAACATCAGTGGGGGTTCTCCAATCTGATTGGGTGCAGATGTGGTCCTCTGGGCCCGGGAGAATAACCAGGTGGACTGGTGGAGCCCACTGCTGTGTACCTAACCTTTCTCACTCCAGTCACACAAACACCAAACTAAAAACATCAAAGTACGTCGGAGTCCCAAAGGGGGAGGAAGCTTTTAAAAAAGCCAGCTCACCCAATTAGGCTACATCAACAATGTGGCACTGCCAGCACGCGGCAAAGGTCGATGCTTTCTGTTTGACAGGTTCAGCTTTTCCAGCTGACAGGTTCAGTGATAGATTAATAAAGGTAAGTGGGGTCGGGTGTCAGTGGGAAGCTAAGAGTGAAGGCCTGAGCTTCACTGGGGGACTTGGGGGATATGTCATGGGAACACTTGCACATAATGTTCATTTTCTGACTGTCTAGTTGTGATGTAACAATGTGGCTGTTCTATTGTAACATGTCCAATATTAGCTGTGACGTCTACTGTATTTCTCCCAGCCTTTTGAAATCTCATTGTTTCCACTATAAGAAGACAAAGCCCGGGTTGGAGGGCTGTTGTGAAAGAGAGTCATGTGTGTGCAAATTACATTCCTTTACTCAATCACGTCCACGGTCAGCGTTTCCTCTGTGCTTCTGGAAATAACGTTTAATTTGCCGCTCTGTAGTAAAGCCAGTGTGTAATTTAGATGCAATCTGGAGGAGCTGTAACACAGCTGAGGAAACACTAAACACCTATAAATAAAAAACGAGACAGGAGCTTAGCTTTGGGCGGGCCTGTGTACAATTCTTGTCTGCTTAGTCATATATATGTGAATGTTCTCAGACTTTCTAGAAATGTTCTGTGATTGATGTAAATATGTTACCTGTGACTGTCTCATCCTCTCATCATCTGTACCACTGTGAATTACAGGATATTAACTATATGTTACACAGAAACAGCAGCTAATCAGATCTTGACGATCTTGACTTTGAGATATTATTATTAAGATTTTAGCCACAGCCACGTCATGCTACTATTTACCCTGATTGTGTTATCCTGACAGGCAACCAATAGATGGCATCAGCAGCTCTATTCATTGTACTGTATCTGTTCTGTCATTCTAAGTTACTCAGACAATTAAAATTTTGGATATGAACATGAGAAGATTTTTTTTTTTAATCTTCCAGTGTTAAAGAAATAAAAACAGACAGAAATTGCGTCACTCTGTTAATCTTGTAAACAGACTCACAGCTCAAGTGCTGCAGTGAAATCATTTTACATGACATCATTTGGACCACCTGCTGCAGCTTGTCTGCTCCACACAAACGTCTTTACGGCACCTAGCAACCTCAGATACCACGGTGACATCACAGGAAAAACAGACCCTCATTACGGCTCTGAGGTCACCGGTTGCTACCGAAGTCGTGTTTGCTACTCGAGCGCAAACGTTGCTCCAGACATTCCCTAGAGCGGGTTTCTGTCGGATCACTTTTATGACATTTTGCTTCACATCCAAAGCAGACAAGGAAAGTGTTGCGATGGCTTTGTTTAGTAGCACATAAATGTCTTCCGTGTATTTCATTGGACCTTAAAATTTCTTAATTAGTGAAGAATGCAATTAGGATTTAACCTGGTTTGCACATGAGGAAAGTGTGTTTTACATTTAGACCATTTGCATCTGCAGTAGTGCCTTCTGTCCTCTTTGTACATGACGTTGACCTTTTTGCACATGCATTCCAGACCATTGTGGTTAACAGCTGAAGCTGACCCTCTCTGCCGCTCTGTGTGCACACAGGTCTCTGCTGAGCACACAGAGACGCCCTGTCAAATATGCCCGGTATCCCACACTGGCCAGCCTCTCAAAGGGAGCTGTTGTCCCTCTGTTTTTTTTTTTTTCAATTCTCAAGCCACAGCTCTGCATCCTGCTTTCGCATGCAGTGGGGCGAGGGATTATCAGACAATCATTAACACTCTGGATGAGACTTTAAAATAGGAATGCCTGTGCTGACAGGTGACAGAGGCATTCAAAAACTGTAAAGTGAGTGAATGAGTTTTTCCTCATTACCGAGATGATGTCTCATTGCCTCACCTCTGTGCAGTGGTGGCGTGAGTTGATTTGTTAGCGATGAGTAAATGGGAGGGTACGCAGGCTACAGTGTGTAGTCTACACAAGGGGTGGCTGTTTAAAATGTTTTAAATGCTGTTTAGACTGGCAGTGAAGTCACTATACATGTCAGTGCAGAAAATGACACAATGAATGTCCACATAACAGCTAATAAGAGCTAATCCACACACCAGCCCCTCCCCATATAGAACAAAATGACAAAACCTGTCTAGAATGTCTGTTGACAATTGTACAATTACCTTATATTATGCATGTCTATGCATGCAAAGACAGCATATTTTCATGTCATGAAGTCATTATGGTGAATTTGCTAGCAAACAGTTGCATATGTACACATCCAGCAGACACGGAGCAGAGCTGCCAACTCCAGAGGAAATTATCTCCCTCTTTAGCAGCTAAATTGCTCCACTATGTTCACCCGCAAACTGCCAGCTCTGTCTGTCTGACATGTGCAGCTGAGCAGGTAGCATACAGCTGCTCAATCAGAACTTCTTAGCTGAAAACCGCCGCCTGCTGCGGCCAAAAATGGCACAGATGAGAGCAGTGAGAGTGAACCAAAGCAAGTTATGGGCCATAAAATCAAAACACTGAAGTGAAAGATGCCGGAAAACTCCTGAAGAGAACTGCAAATTTGGGTGATGGCTGTGGGTAAGTCACTATGTGCAACACTTCTCATATTACATATAGTCATTTCACCCATTCTTAATATAAAATACAGACGAGCACAGCTTCAAGTTTTTGGGGAAAATTACAAAAGTTTATTATACTTGCATCACAGCTGGATGGATGCATATGGATGCATGAGATAAATAAAATCACCATGAAATTTTGAGTGCGCTGGTGTAACTCCGAAGGGATCGGTCATGTAAGCCAGGTAGTGTTTAGTAGGTCATTCACTGATGCATATGCCAGACCCAAGAGATGAGCTATGATTTGTAGTATTACCCAAACAAAAGCAGTTGCTAGGAAATCAGTGCAACAAAACTGGAGCTCGGGTTGGAAACCACAACTACATCATTAACCGGAAGAAACTAAAGCCCAGGAGCCAGTTGGCCCACTGATGTTGAGTGTGTGTGTGTGTGTATATGTGTGTGTGTGTGTGTGTGTGTGTGTGTGTGTGTGTCTGCAGTTTTGATGCAGACTGTCAACACACCCATGCTGGACACATGGGGCTCATGGGAAATGAAGGAATGTACTTAAGTCAGCAGTTGCTAATGTAGAGCCCTTACAAAGCTCCCACAGAAATCAGAGTTAGCAGCTATAGTTGGACAAATACACCGTTTCAATACATTTTTATGATCAACACGGAGCGATGCTTTGCACCCTGATGGCCCGTGACGGCAAATGTGGTTTCATCCTCAATAAAAGCTGGAAACACTGCAGCTCGCTGTATTTTTTAGCTCTATCCACCTCCCCCTTCACCTCCATGCGAGCTGCTGTAGATTTTTTTTTGTGTGGATAGCCATATGGGAGGCAGACCCACTGGAACTTACGCTGAACAGCGCACCAGCAGCAGGAGCTGAAGAAACCTTAAACTGTCAAAACAAAGTGTGGCCCACACATTTCAGCGATGGCAGTGGGAGCCAGTAGATTTGAACGCCTGTCAAGGGAGATATATACACACAAACATGCATGCATAAAGAGAAAGACAGTCACAAACAAACCACAGCAAGGACCACCCTGAATGCTCTCTCTATCTGGTGAGGGGCTCCTTTCTTATGTCTTTCTATCTGTCACAGTGACAAGACGATCGACCGGTGACCGTTCGTAAGGGTCAGGGGTCAGGCTCTCCGGACCACAGCTGTTACAGCTCTGCGTCGGTTATTAGCTTGATGTTTGCCCTCAAGCAAGAGGGGCTCTTTCCATCCATCTCCCTCGCCTCATAGTCAGCGTTGCGATAAAAGCCGCTTCAAAGGCTATGAGGACGGGCTATTTTTGCTCGAAGCAGAGCTGCAGTAAAAGTAATACCCCACGTGCAGAGAGGAAATTAAGTTTTTCTCCCTCCTCTCTCCGGCTCTATTATCCTCACAGCGTGGAAAGAAGTGCAAGACGGTAGCTGTGTTAAAGGAGGCTTGCGGTCCGGGATTGGTAGAAAGTGAAAGTGATGAGTGGTGACTTAAAGGTCGAGGGGTGACGTGGGAGGTGAGGAAAGCAGTGTACCTACAGAAAGGGAAAAGCATGTGTGTGTGTGTGTGTGTGTGTTTGGGGGTTGTTGAGGAGGCTCAGAGGGGTTTAAATGGAAAGGCAGTCATGGCTTGAGTTACGTTCTCTTTATTTCCTCTCCTCATTCCCTTCTTCCTGTCTGTCTGGGAGGGAGCTGACGAGGATTACCGTGTGTGTGAATGTAGTGCAGCTTAACCTGCGTCCGCATGCGTGTCTGCAGCTGCATGTTCACGTACTTTTGATTATGCCTTTGTGTAAATGATTCACGGAAATTTTCAACAGCAGTACAAGAGGTAGGATTTCATAATGACCCTTGTTCTAGAGGAATCTGATTTTAGAGCTTGATGACTAAGAGAAACACAGGAGACATCACTTAAAAAAGCTCATTGATCACTTGACCAGCACATGTCCGACCAGAGGTGAAACCAAAGGCATTCGACGAAGCGAACAAAAGGAGAAAAAGTAGAAAGGTGACCAGGAAGACAAGGATATACAGGCATTAAACTGAAAAGCAGCAAGTGTAGCGGTCGCGTTCTCTGCGGCAGAATTCGTGCTTGATGTGCTCCTGATCAGAGCCAGATGTGCAGAGATCACAGCTGTGGGAAACACGACTGCATGTAAATATAGGCGGTTGGGTAATTGGCCTCACATAAAGTATATATGACCAAATGTAGGCCGAGCTATACGTGTGACAGCAACCACAAGAGCAGCGCGGAGAGGCATCTAGATGAGCATTTGTTTAGGAAGTGAATGCTGCTGACGGTGACAGTCTTGCCCCAGACACAGGAAGTTGCAGGCATTCAATAGAGTGAAGGGCATGCACATGAGGGCCATCAGGGTCATGTGATGGAGACAGAAGCAAAGATCATAATGTACAGAAACTGACCCTCAGTTCCTAAAATAATGATGGAAATGTGAACTAGAAGACAACCAGGGTCATATCTTGATAAAGAAAACACACCAGTCTAACTATCATACTGTGTAATATTCTGAAAACGCACTACTAACTACTACTAACAGCACAGAGCAGGTTAGTGATGTACTGTATACATTGTGATAAGGCCCATGGAACAGTCACAGCAGAGCAATATCATATTCAAATGGATAAGAGTCAGCTATTATATGATGTTTAATAGATGTTCTCTATAATAACAGAGCATCTGCACTGTATTTTTTGGTATTATTTGTATAATATTTTGTATATAATGTGCATATAGTTTTTTAAGGTGATGTTATTTTGTATGTTGTTGATTTTATCTTATCTTTATTTTATCTTTTGTATGGTTTGTGTTTTGTTGTCTATTTGTTCTGTTTGTATTGTTTTCTACCTCTGATTTTTATTCTAAAGTTGTGACAAGGGAATTTCCCCAATGTGGGAAAAAGTCTTATCTTGTAACTGGTGCCATTATTTAAAGCAGATGGTTGAATAGGTTTGTAGTTGCTGCTGTGTTGACACCAGTAACTGCGCCTTACTAATCATTCAATTAGCTGTTGAATTTAAAACATTTAAATTTAAGTGATGCTATTTAAAAATAACAAGGAAAAAAATTAAAGAATCATCAATAAATGTGCAAATTACTGAATCTTGAGTAAACACATTATATTTTAAATGAACTGACAATTTTACTTGTGTGTCTTCCAGTCATATTCTGTCTCAAAGATAATTTGTCTTCTGCTTTAGCATGTAGAGCTTGCAGTGCAATAACACTGTGTATTATTTTGGATTTGGATGAATTCTCCATTCTACAGCAGTGCGCACGAAACTCAACAAACGTTTCAGGTCCACACTGGTATGTACTGCTTCCAGGAAATAGTCCCACACTCTAAAGTCTGACACTGACTCTGCTGACAGTTCAGTTGGTTCAGTACTAGAAAACCCTTATACTCGACTCCATACTTTCAGCATCTCAAGGTCATGGCTTATTTCTGCTGCTGTCGTGATACAATACAATACAGACGAAAAGCCTGAAAAATTAAAAATAGTAACTATTGGGTTAAGTCAATTGTGCTCTGCAGGACAGGCGTGTGCCTGCAAAACAACAGACAACAATTTGGGGAAGTTTCTTCATGCTCTGTCTCTTAGAGGAGGAGGTCGAAGGGTGAAACCACTGAAATAGAGACAAATGTTGATTTCACAACATGCGCAATGTCTTGGAGACTGCACGGTAGAAAGCGTTACAACCAACAGGACCTGGGAAGGCAGCGGGTTCAAAATGTGAATGGGATTGTGAGCAATGGGAAAATTTCATATCAGTGAAGCGTCTGCCAAAAACACTGCTTCATATTTTTTCCACCTTGGAACAGAAGGTTTTACTGCCATGTGCTCCCAAGCTGTTTGCTTTTAAAGGAACTGCACTGTATTGTATTGAAAGTCCTTTTTACACTATTTAGGGAAATAAAATAAATAGTGAAATGTGTCAGAATGCAGAAATGTGTGGTAGAGTGACGAGTGCTTAACTGTGTTGCTCACATGAGGCTGCCCAGAGTGTTCTCTTGCTTTATGCCCAGTGCATGCTGGGAAAGGCTGCAGTTCATCCACAGAGGAACAATGTGGCCTACAAACTGAAGAGAAGGCTGTGTTAAATGACTCATGATCTGACAAATCACTTTCATCTTGCATAACCCTGCACATCACTGTACAATTACGCAGGTTTACATGAACCAAATTACAGGTTAGTCTGACTCACAGTAGCTTGATCAAATGGAGTGACTGCAATGCATTCATCCAACAAAACAAATATTTTATGGACCACCAAATGATTTTATTCCTGTCGCCTTTGGCTTTAAACGTGCGGAGAATGCATGAATGCACATACATAAAAGCATATTTTGCAGAAGCTGTAGGCATTATGCAAGAATGGCTCCCAAGAGTAGTATAAGTGAATAAGAGGAAACACATTAGCTTGTATCATGTTTTGAAAGGGCAACAAGGAGTCACATTTATCACATCTGCAACACTTTAATCCAAACAACTTGGATTAGCGAGTCCACCATAAAAACATGCACACAACGATAGCCCAGAAGATGATGATGACCTTTAAATGTTCAATTAGCTGCATATTGTGGTTTTGTGCCTTTTTGTTGTTTTGAAGATGCATTTAGTTTGTGATTATCTTCATGTTCATCTGCTGCGAATCAGACTCCCTCCAGGGCCAGCTTATTAATACACTGAAGTGAGCTCCTTCGTGTCTATTAAAATAGATCTAGAAGTGCAGTCTGCAGCCTTTCGCCGCGACAGGAAAGAGAAAGGAGAAGAAAAAGAGAAAGTCCTCCTGTGACTTATGTATCACCAAACTACGTGCACGTCCACACACTTTGGTTTGAAGAGCTGAAACAGCGCAGACCAGACAGATGGTCTGTGCCAGATCACGTTTGTACAGAACACAGGAGGGAGAGGGACCGAAGATCTGAATCAGAACTGCACCGGGACCTTGATGGGACTTTATTGACACATATCAGAAACTTTGACAGGTCAGTTATATAACCTTAAATTGTATTTATTACAATAAATCAGGCAGATTGTGCAAATGTTGACATTTTGATATGTTATGTGATGTAGAGATATCAATAAACATATACACATATGCTGTGTATGTATGTATACAGATATAGATTCAGATTCTAGGGGAGTATCAGACTATTTTTTGTGTTTTTATTCAGAGAACGGCTTCCTCTTCTATTTTTTAGACAACCCTCATGGAGAGAAATGCAACTTCCCTCCTGTTCCCCGGCAATCACAGCCACGGCAACAGCACTTGTTCCCGTGACAACGTCCTGAAGACGGTGGTCTTCCCTGTTCTCTACTCCTTTCTCTTTCTGCTGGGGCTGTCGCTCAACGGCGTCGCCGCCTGGGTGTTTTTCCGCATTCCCTCGAAGTCTCACTTCATCATATACCTGAAGAACATCGTGGTGGCAGACATCATCATGACCTTCACGTTCCCTTTCAAGGTTTGGCATGACTGGTACCATTTATACACACGGCACACTTTAAAAAAGGGTGTACAAGTCGTCTGTAATAGCTTTACTAATGGTTATTAAACCATTTCCTATAGATTAGTTATGAGTCATCCAACATGATTTTGGTTGTAAGATTGCGAAAACTCTATCTCAGCTATAAATGTTAATAAATGAAGCATTTACACAGATTTTTCACAACTTGGCAACCCAAACATTCTAATTAGCTTTAATTAGCCATTAATAAAGTAATTAGTTACAGCCTTGAAACCTTTTATAAAAAGAGGCAAATCAGAGAGTGCCATCTTTAAGTTGTGAAATGTAAATAACTGCATGCTGTGTTCCTGCAGGTGTTGTCAGACTCCAACATGGCTTCCACGGGGCTGCGTATATTTGTGTGTCGGCTTTCCTCAGTGCTCTTCTACCTCACCATGTACATCAGCATCCTCTTCTTCGGCCTCATCAGCATCGACCGCTGCAGGAAGACCCTCAAGCCCTTTCGGGGGACCAACGCAGCCCGACTGGCCCGTCGCAAACTCCTCTCGGGAGTCATCTGGACCATCCTGCTGGTTCTCTGCGCGCCCAATGTGATCCTCACCCGTAAGACCCCGACTTCTCCGTATTTCAAGTGCAGTGACTTGAAGACAGAGGCTGGGCTGCACTGGCACGAGGTGGTAAATCACGTCTGTCAGGTTATTTTCTGGGGCAACCTGGTGACTGTGATTGTGTGCTACACTCTGATCACCAAGGAGCTGTACAGATCTTACTCCCGCACCAAGTCCCACAGCGCTGGAGGGACCATATGTCGGGCGCAGAGTGGGACGACAGTTCGGAAGCCCAACCAGGCCAAAAGGAAAATGAATGCAAACGTCTTCCTGGTTCTCGCCGTGTTCTTCGTGTGCTTTGTGCCCTTTCATTTCGCCCGTGTGCCGTACACCATGAGCCAGACCCGAGGGGTCCTCTTCGACTGCAAACTCAAGCTCTTCTTCTTCCAGCTGAAGGAAAGCACCCTCTTCCTCTCATCCTTAAACTCTCTCCTGGACCCTCTCATCTACTTCTTCCTCTGTAAGTCCTTCAGGACCACTTTGTTCAAGACCCTGCGGCTGCCTCCTGGTACCTGTAGCTGGCTGGTAATGAGAGGGTCAGACACGGACACAGGCAGCACCCCTCTGAGAGACTCCTCCGGCTGTTCATAAAGCCACTGGACATGATAAAGACTTTTCTGATGTGGTATCGACTAGAAAATCAGCCGGTGTGGTGACACAGGCGGCGCTTGGCTGGAATCAGCATGTTGACTGAGACTGGGTTTTGTCCCGGAGACAGACATGAAACGCGTGTGGCAGACCACATATTTGTGTTCATGATCATCACAAAATGATTATGATATCGTGCCTTTTAAAAACCAGCAGGTTGAACACTGTAACTTAAACTAATCAGCTTCTTATTTTATTGACTGCTGAAAAAAAGCAATATTGCCTGTGAGAGAAGTTAAAAAGTTTGATGTTTACTCACGAGAAGAGGCGCCATGTTTTTGTCTTTCTGTTCTCTGTTCCACTTACTAACAGCACAAAGTTCCTCTTTTGTGTTCTCATAGCCATTAATCTAGAAAAGAAAAAACGTGAAGCGATCATTTACAAACTGAAAATAAATCTCATTTTAAGGACTTCAGCAGTATTCCTCTAAAATAACCATCAAACCTCAGATCGTACAGGTACTATAATCTCTTGCTGTTGCGTGTGTGTATAGGTTGTTTAGCTGTGTCAGCAGTGACTGATTGTTCAGGATAATCTAACCATACAGCAGGTAAATGTGTCAAAATGTCTGCGTACATTTCTGATTTATTCAGTGTTGCTGCTACCAATGACTCTTATCTATGTAAGTAAATCATATCTACTGAAAAGAAAAGCACTGGACTACTGGGCTGTTTGCACTGTCTTATTCCTTTCTGTTACAACCACAGAGCCAAAATATCATTTCTACAAAAATTCCTAACAAATAAAGATGTGAAAACAGATTAACTGTTAGTCCTGTGGGTTGTGTCATGTAATGCAATTGGCAGTTTTTACATATGAAAGCCAATGACCACAATGACTCACTGCTCACACAGTATCTATTTCTTGTTGGGAATGTACTCAGAGAGAGAAAGAGAGAGAGAAAACACACTTTATGAGCACTGATATCATTTTTCAGATGTCAAAATTTAACCATTACTGAAATTAATTATAAATTCTGACACACAATGTAATAATAACAATAATAACTTTTTTGCTATTGTGAAGGTCATCAATGTGCTCTAGTAGCACATACTTGACTTAAAAGAAGACAATGCGTCACTTATTATAACTGTTACGTTGTTAAAAAGAAACTGAAGATCATGTCTTTTGAAGCATGTCGGTTTAAAGCGTGTATCATTTCAAAAAACAATCCTGACGCTGGTGGAAAAAAAAGCAGCCTGGATCTGACAGATCTGAGTGTGACTTCAGTGCAGCCTAAAAACACACTGTTTACCACAATCTGTGTTATTTGAATCCTTTTTCCCCCCTCGTGGCAGCCGCGGCACTCTTCGCGGATTTGCATCTCCCTGGTTGAAGAGGCTGAAACTCTTTGTTAATTCATCTCTTGAAGGTGTAAATCCCCCAGGCTACACACTGTGGAGTCAAAGACAAAACCACTGTTGGTGAGTGACTCAATATTATGTTTTGCTTCACAACTTTTTTGGGAAAAAAAAAGTTTTTCGTATCAGATTCAGAGGTGATGCAGAAATCAAACTCATTTATCAGTTAGGAGATCAGACTGAACGTGTTAGCTTAGGAAAATCTTAAACATGGTTTAGCAAACAGCATCTATGCACAGACACTGTAGTGGGCCTTGCCTTTTCTTTTGCTGCTTTTTATACTAGCTCTTTATCATATAGCCCATTCTCTATACAGTTCATTCACTCATGATGTCAATCTAAATTTAACTACACAATACTGAAGGTATAAAATGCACTGATGAGGAGAATCCAGGTGAAGCTCTTACTGAATATACTTCTTAAATCCAAACCAATTACAAAGGTGACAAATAGGAAAAAAGAAGCTTTCTGGTAACTAAGATCTATTGTGCAGAAAGGATTCAGAGCCAGTCCTTTAAAGTTGGTAGATTTTGTGTCGTGTATTCAGCATGCGTCTGTGTGATTTAAATAATGTGCTTAGGTTTTTTTTGCTCTTGTATTCGCCATGGTGAAAACAAATCCAACAATTGCATAACTTCCGTCATGTAGTGTCAAATGTGGAAGTGTCAGGTTCCTCTTCCAGGATGCATTCAAAGGCTGTGGTGGAGCCTTCAAAACCAAATCATAGCACAACGCATGTCTTTCAAAACTAATGACACATGCAAATCAGGTCCAACTGGGCAAGCAGGGAACATTTAAATCAGTTTTCAGTCTCAAATGAGTCCTGGACCTCAAGTCAAGCCGATTTGCTCCAAAACCCCTGCGCCCTTAAACCACCACTGAATGTGGGTCTGGTCTACAGGGTCACACATGTAAATCAGGCCAGGATTAGAAAGCAAAACTTTCTTGATGTCTGTGGGGTTTTTTTGTCTTCATCCCAGATTCCATCATGGTGTCCAACAGCACAGCACCCTCCTCCTCAAGCTGTGCTTCCTTTGACCTTCAGACCGTAGACGTGGCTATCTCGCTCCTTTACTTCCTCCTGTTTCCCGTTGCGGTTCTGCTCAATGTTGTAGCGGTGTGGGTGTCTTTGCACCTCCGCTCCACCTCTACCTTCATAGTGTATCTCAAAAACCTGGTGGCCTCCGACCTGCTAATGGTGCTGATGCTCCCGCCGATGGCAGCTGGCAGGCTGCCTGGAGCAGCGTTTGAGCTGAGGGTGTTCAACTGCCGCTACTCCTATGTGATTTTCTACTGCAGTCTGTACACAAGCATCGCTTTAATGGGTCTCATCAGCCTTGACCGCTTCTTCAAAATCGTTAGACCAGGTGGAAAGGTGTTGGGGCAAAACGTGGTCTTCAGTCTTGTCACGTCCGCCTTGGTTTGGGTGGTGTTATTTGTCGCAACAGGTATACCAACCATCGCTCTCACAGGCCAGGACCCTGTCAACACAAGAGACGATTTTTGCATGTCCCTGAAAAGTCCAGCTGGTCTGACCCTCCACAAGTATGTGGTTCTGTCTATGGAGACTCTCTTCTGGCTTGTCAGCATACTGATCGTGTTCTGCTACATCTGTATCACCCTGAGAGTCCTGCAGTCCTTCAGAAACTCCGGGAGCAGCAACAGCCACGGAAAGACTAAAACCAAGCTACGAGTCTTCTTGATCCTTCTTGTGTTTTTCTTATGTTTCGTGCCTCTTCACGTAACTCGCATCCCGTTCACGCTTCATGAACTCTTTGACAATGACGACTGCACCGAAACGTGGATGGCAAAAGTCCATACATTTGTCTTGTGGGTCTCTACCACCAACGCCTGCCTGGACCCTCTCCTCTACATCTACCTGTGTCGGGAGTACAAAGACAAACTGTTTGACATGATGAAAGCTCGAGGGATCAGTGCGGCCTTATTTTCAGGTAAAAGGGAGGAAAGAAGAAAGAGATCATTTAGTAGTGAACAAACTGGCATGAAATCAAGTTAGAGAGCAATGAGATGTCCTCAGTCACAATATTTTCTGGAATGACAAAGATGAATGATGTGAAAAACTTTTAAAGCAAGAGAGCTTTAGAAGTCTCACAGTAACTTTTGATCTTTAAATTGTATGTTGTACTGCCCTCTAGTGACATAATGAGGAATAACATCTATTTAGACTGAAGGCCCATTCGGGGAAACCTTCTTCGTGGGCCTTTTAGTGCATTTCCTCTTCCATACAGCATGTGAAAAGACTCTGTCTGACTGCTTTTAATGCTGTTTGTCCTCATGTTGAGATGTTTTTGTGTATAATCCCATGCTGAGCTGTTATTGTGAGACCTACATGTATCAATAAATTGGAGTTTGAAGTCATCGTCTGTGTTGTCATTTTGTGATGGGGTCACTGCAGATACAGTCTCACCAGATTCTCTGAGTCATGATGCGAGTCAGTCTTGTGTCCTGTGGGTCTTTAAGGGGCAATTAGAATAAAAAGTATAATAAAAGAAATTTCTAGAGAACTTGTAATATCCCCTTCATCATTATGACTTATATTGCCTGCAACATTACAGAAGAGTGGACTTCCCATTTCTCTGCTCCACAAAAGAACAGTGTAATTGCATCCTACAAAGTTTTGGCCTATTACTTCAAGGGCTAAAATAAATGGTATCATAAATCTTTCCACATTTCTCATAAATCCTGTATCCAACTGTAATAGCTCCTCTGCAAAAGAGCATTGCTCAGTTGCCAAAATTAATCCATTTTGTTTGAATAGGTTTCTTGTATTCAGTTTGGCCTCATTAAATGATTTCATTATCTTTAATTACTCTCTAAGTAATAAACTATGTGTGTACACAACAATGGCTTCCTCAGTGCCAAGAAGGGGAAATAAAGAATTCAAAAGACATACCAACGCGCCTACTTTGTTTGTCACCACAAAACTCTAACCACTGCACAATGCAACAATAGTTTTGGTCAATAATACACACTAACCTAAATATTTCTAATTTGGTTTGACTGAAATGGAACTGAAACCAAACCTCATGTCTCTCTTGGGGGCTGTTGCATTTCCTTTGTTCAAGCAGATAACAAGTGTTTCCTGCAGCTCATTTTGGTTTGTGCACTAAACACAGAATACTGCACCTGCCTCAAATCTGTCTCCTCACCCATCCAGCCAAAAGACCAGTAAGTTTTTCCTATTTTTGCATACACCCTGATGACATGCCAGTCTTAACACAGCTGAAATATTAATTTGTTTGCTAGGAAAATCAACTGTTTCTGAAAACAGATATTATGTCAGTGCACTGACCATCTTGGTCATCTTGCAGCTTTGTGTTTGAGAAGTCAAGTCGTCAACTGTAAGTTATTATCAGAATGTGTCTTACTTACATTTTTACTTCATGATATAGTATGTGATCAATGATACACCTGATATAGTGTGCTATGATCCAGAAAAGCGTAGCGTGTTTCCATAGTGTCACAAAAATGACAGAATACTGCAGTTAAAATGCTCACAGCTAAGGATGTAAGACAACAAAGCTTGCTGTAAAAACAACAGCGTCAAAAATGAATAAATATTTGTTTGATTCGTCTTTTTAAAACTAAAACTATACCAAGTCACAAACAGCAGATTTGATTCATACTGTTCAGAAATGGCTTTGGGTTAGAAAGATTCTGTGAGCTCTGTGTTCTCAGCAGAGGAAGGAGACTGTTACTGAAAATAAATAGCAATCTTTGTAATAGTGTAAGGTTGGCATGTGTTTAACTAGTTCAATTAATCACTTCTTCATCCACTTGCAAGTCAATAAGAAAAAATTCTGAGTTTGGATTCAAATGTATTTAAACTTATTTATTTCTGTTTTTGGAGGAGTTCATTTATAAAAATGAATAAACGCCATTTTTAAAACGAGAACATCAGTTTGATTGATACTCCCTTGAGTGCACAATAATAAAAAATCTGATTTATGAAAATGTCATTATATGCTATTAAACAACCCAACATCAGTTTAATATTACAATAAAGTAAAAGATTTAAGAAAATAAATAAACCTTAGATGTCTGTTTTTGTAAATGAACTCATCTATCACTAAATGGAAGATGGCACACATGCATCATGGAAAAGATTAGAATAAAAAGATTGCTTAAAATCTCATTGATTTACACTACAACATCATAAACAACAACTAAACAACGCTGCTCCATCTGCTTCGCTTAGCCTGCAACGCGGACTCGGCTCAGCGGCAGTCAGTGGATGAATGTATGGATCCTCCCTTTGACACCAGCAGCACAGTGAGTGTAGAAGCATGAATACTGCACATATTCAGAGGGACGGTTTGCATTATTTAGAGCCTACATGCATGTTTCTTTAGCTGATTTCTAACATGTATTTTAAACTATCATCTTCCTCAGGTGCAGTGATGCCGTTGAACCAAACGTCTCACAATGACTCGGCGTGTGACAGCTTCATTTATGATGCAAAATTCGTCCCAGCTCTCTACTTTCTGATGTTCCCCATAGCTTTGCTGCTGAATGGTGTGGCCGCCTGGGTGTCCCTGCACCTCAAGTCCACCTCCACCTTCATGGTGTACCTGAAAAATCTAGTGGCCGCCGACATTATCATGACCTTGAACATCCTGATCAAGCCTGCAGGTGATTTGCTGGGGGCGCCGCACATGATGTTCGCACTCTCGTGCTATGTCAGTCCCATCTTCTACAGCACGCTGTACACATGTATCACTTTGTTGGGTGTAATAAGTCTGGACCGTTTCTTCAAGATCGTGAGCCCCCGCAGCAAGTTGTGTGGTCAGAGCCTGACCTTTAGCAGAGTGATATCAGGCTCAATCTGGGTGATACTGTTCGGAAGCACAGCTTTGCCAAATATCATTTTCAGTAACAAATCATTCGCCAGTATGGCAGAGATCACCAAATGCATGGACTTGAAAGGACCTGCCGGACTGGAGGTCCATGAAAGTATAGTGATTTACATGAATGTTTTATTCTGCCTCGTCAGCGTGGTCATTGCGGTTTGCTATATTTGCATCACAAACAAGGTCATCCAGTCTTTTCGAAACTCCGGCAGCAATAACAGCCAGGGAAAGCAGACGATCAAGCTGCGCGTTTTTCTGGTTGTCATTGTGTTTTTTGTGTCGTTTGGACCGTACCACATTGTCAGGATCCCGTACACCTTCCAGCAGGTCTACCATTCTTCCCAATCCAGCTGCGCTCGGGTCAAGGGCAGGTTCGCCAAGGAACTCAGCCTCTGGTTCGCCACCACAAACATCTGCATGAACCCGCTTCTCTACGTCTTCCTGTGTCGGGAGTTCAAGGAGAAACTGATGTCAATGATGAAAAGCGTGTCCATCTCACTCCAAGCAGCCTCAGCAGGGAAAGCAGAAGGCAAGTCACCAGAGTAGACTCTGACATGGACTGAGCTCAGGTTTTATAGAAGATTTTATAGACTAAATGTCAGATTCCTGTTTTACGCACTGTATATATTTAGCTATTTGTTGCATATTCTTTGTTGAAGTTGCAAGTTGAAGCTGTTTTGTGTCTTGTCAGAGTGTCGCTGTAAATAGCTTGGAAACCATTAACAGGAAATACAATAAGGATGGATGAGATACACGGCATGAGACAAGAGGGTGATATGCTGGAGGGCGTGGGGGGATGTCAACAAAGGTTTTATAGGAGGTCTGGATGTCCAAAATCAGAAGGCAAATAGAGTTCTAGGAGAGAGACTATAAATGAAGCCTCCATGCAAAGCAAGTTAAGTTGAAGCTAGTTCACATTTGCATCTCACTCTGAAGTTGTGTGTTCGTGGTAACAGTAAAGATGACTTTAAATGGGTGCCGCCGATTTGTCTGAAATGTGCCTATCAGCCAATGTCATCAATTTGCGGCGTGCTAATCAGCACTTTGCATGGGCGTTTACTGCATTGAATAAAGGAAGTGCGCAAACATCAGTTTCACTGTCTCATCGATCAAGAATGTGTTCAGCTGCAAATTAAAGTGTGCTCAGTGCTGTTTAATTTTCCATTTTTCATCCTGTGAACAGTCCCTAAAGGAACTGCTAAGTTTAAGATTCTGCAACAGAAAATCTGACTGCTGGGAAATGAGGTAAGGGTTTGCATTATCTGTTGGTACATCGTGGTGCAAGCGAAATAAGGTTGAGGTTAAACTTGTTAAAACTGGAAACTACAAGTGTCTGTCATTGTCATTTAAACCAGATCCTGGTTGAGCAACAACAAGTTCCTGTCACAAAAGTTGAAAGTTCACAAGGGGGCCTGTAGTAAACACGTATGTCATTTCTCAGCTGTGTTTTTCCCACTAGTCATAACCCCTGGTCCAGATCCAAGTAAAATCACACAGGAAATAATGTGTTCTTCTCAAAGGCCACTATTTTTATCAAGAAAGCACAAAAGGGAATTCAACTCTAAGAAAGCCAAACTGAGTCAAACATAAGTGAAAGATCATTGTGTTTGTGTTATGGATAGACAATACAGAACACAGCGGGGGGCATATGTATTCAAGCATGTCAGCATTTTTTCATTAAAAATATTTTCAATGCAGCAACCCACATGAAATCTAGGGCAGACAATGGTATTAACTCAATAAAACTACACAGATAAAAACATTTTAATTCTTAAAAAAAAACGTTCTGTGCAATAAAGTGCAACGACACAGGAAAAAGTATTGAACAAGCGAACTGAAATGTACTCAATACTTGGTGGAGAGGCCTGTTTGTAATGACAGCGTCAAGATGCTTCCTGTACGAAGAAACTAATCTGCCGCAGTGTTCAGGTGGGATTTTGGCTTTTGGATTCTTCTCACAGAATTTCCCTTTGGTGATTTGGACTCTGCCAGTACCACGAGAGGAGAAACAGCCTCATACCCCGATGCTTCCACCTCCAAACTTCGCTGCAGATTTTCTGCTTTTAGGCTCATATGCAGAGCCATTTCTCCTCCAAACACGGTGCACCGTATTGTTGCCAAAAAGCTCGACTTTTGTTTGTTTGTTTTGTGTGGCAAACTTCAAACAGGCTGACTCTTCCGGGGGTGATTGTGCACGGAGACCGCGGCGGTGGAGTGCACTGCCTGTTGTTCCCTCTGTGACGCCTCTACCTGCTGATTTTCAACTGGTCCTTTGGTCCCAGGCTGCTCTTCTGACTGCCCGGCTGGAGCTCCTGCGTGTGGTCGCTGATGATGGACTGATGTTCCTTCACTCGAGGATTGCTTCTAGGAACATTTAGAAGTTGAGGAATGCGTCAGTGACCAGTGTCATTGTTATGTTGCCTAATGTCGTTTTAAAGGTCTTGGGAAAGCTCTTTGCCTCTAAACATCATGAGATATTTGTTTGTGACAGCTTGGTAACAAATCATTTGTTAACTCGCGTTCAGGGATGAGTCAGCTTTTTTCAGACAGTGGAAGCTCTAACCTACCAACATGCACTAACCCAGCTGATCATTATTAGCACAGCACAGCACTTTTTCTCACAGTGTTCACTACTTTTTATCCTGTGTCAGTCCACTTTATTACACTTAACTTTTTTTATTGGAGTGTTATGATTTTTTTTATCTGTGTAGTTTTATTCAGTTAATACCAATATCTGGTCTCAATTTGTTGTGAATAGCTACACTGGAAATATGTTTAATTGCTAAAATGTTGACTGTTGAGTACTTACTTCCTGTGCTATCTCGAAAACACACAGTACATGAGTACATGAAAGCAATGCACAAATGTTGCACAACATGTGAAAAAAGTTACCTCTCCTCTCATCACATTTATGGTAAAGGAGTAGCGGAAGCATAAAAACACATTTCATAAGAAGCCAGTGGTGTAATGTGTGGTGGGGTTTTTTTTTTGTCTCTGGTTGGTGAGGGACTGAGTCTCGTGATGACAAAAGATAGACAGATAGAGGTGGGGTAAACAAGCTGCAGGATGGAGGGAGGAGCTGTGGGGTGCAGGAGGTCTCTGGATGTGGGTCGAGAAATGAGTCCATGGCTTTGGTGTTCGGCCGTCAACAGCTACTGAGCCTGACGCAAGCTAGCGGAGGAAGGGGGGACTGGCACGGAGCAGAACAAGCCTCTCGGCAGACAATTGGAACAGGAAGCAAGGAAGGAAAGGGTCTTTCACCCGGAGGAAGACTGGCTAACTCATTGGGATTGTGACAAGACAGCCACACAGTAACTCCAGAGACCACCCATTGTAAGAGCATCAAACACACACACACACTTAAGGAGGGAGAGAAATACTGAGACGGACACAGAGGCTGGAACCTCCTCAGGTCAGGAGCAGTTTATTTCTTGATTGATTAAAGAACTAAAGTAACACTAAGAGGTTTTTCAATTTTGGGTTTTCTTTCATTGCATTTGCTCTCAGTTGGTAAGAAAGAGAAAAGGGAATTGGATTTTTCACTTCTTCCTTTTTTTGAAATCCTCTATTTTTTCACCCTTTTATTCACTATTCCTCTCGTGCCCCACAGTCACAGACAATAAGGACACGATAAGAAGGTAAGTCTCAATTATTGGCTTCACGAGTGGCTTCGTCCTGCGCAAAAAGACAGAATTTGTGTAACAATAGTTGTGTCAGACCTTATTAACATTAGTGTGCACACTAAAACAGAACAAAAAGGGCATCGTACATCTTGGTTTCCATAGCACCTGCTCCTGGCCTCAGTGTTATTTTAAGCTGGTAATGTTTTCGTTGTAAAGGCAGCACACCAGGCAGATATACTGTCAGACAGGAGGAGAATTCAGAGTGAACACATTCAGGAATTAGTTGGTGGAATTTAAATAACTACACTACAAATTTGAGGTACTTTACTTGAGTCTTCTTTTCATGCCACTTGCTGCCTCTGTTCACTACGTTTCAGAGGGAAATAAAATTTTTGCTCCACTACATACAGTCTCCAGCATTAATTACAAATTAAGATTTCTGACCTGAAATATGATATTTTTTAACATTTAAGCTACCCAAAGTACATACAAGTACTGCTGATATAATCGGTCAATTCATCAAATACTCGGTTGACACAGAATTTATCTGCAACTATTTTGACAGTCGTTCGGCTCATGGTTCCAGCTTTGCAAAACTGAGGACAAGCTGCTTTTCCTTCGAATTATTTCAGTTTATTTTCAATTGTTTTGAGATTTGGACTGTGAGTTGGACAAAACAAGCAGTGTGAAGGTGTCACTTTGGGCTCTGCGTAATCGTGACGCCATTTCTCGCAATTTTGGGATTTTTAGAATCTAAACAATCATGGTCGCATAAACAATCAATTAATTGAGGCAATGATCAGCAAATTGGCAATTGAAATTGGCAGAGAGAGGCCTTTACTTGTTGAATTCAGAGAGGAAGAAACCAGAATCTTCAGACTTAAGTCTTAACATCAGTTATAAAGGACAGAGTTAAAAAATAACCCAAAATCATAGAGTGAGTCAACGGCAGACAAAATGATAGAATTGTTTCATAAACAACTTAATACAGTGGTCGCTCTTTACATCATGTCTTTATGTCTTTATATGTCTCTTTATTTGCTTTATCTACATCTCAGTGCTCTCATCTTATCATGACTCCTCTCTCTCTCGCCCCTCCGAAGGCCCAGCAAAGATCAGAAGATGAACAACACCCTGTTAAACGATTCCATCAAGTGCGTTCGGGACACCAGTGTGACAGCCGTGGTTTTCCCCTGTCTGTACAGCATCCTCTTCGTATTCGCCCTCATACTGAATTCCCTGGCTGCGTGGATCTTCTTCAACATCCCCAGCACCTCAACATTCGTGGTCTTACTTAAAAATGTGGTAAGACATGAGGACTTTTGCTTTATAAATGTTGTCAGAACGGCAGACCAAACTGGCTAATTAAGAAAAATCCTTCATAAACAGGTGGTGGCCGACTTGCTGATGACCCTGACCATCCCTCTGAAAGTCTTAAGTGATGCAGGTGTGGGCTCCGGGCGACTACGCGCCTTCCACTGCAGATACTCTGCGGTCCTCTTCTACATCACCATGTACATCAGCATCCTCTTGCTGGGCCTCATCAGTCTGGACCGCTACCTGAAGATAGTCAAGCCCTTTGGGAAGTGCGCCCTGCAGCGGGTCCGTGCTGGTCAGCTGCTGAGTGCAGCCGTCTGGGTGGTAATGCTATCTTTAGCGTTACCCAACGTTATCCTGAGTGACCAGACACCGCGGATCTCTGGAGGCAGACTGAAGTGCACCTCCATGAAGAACAAAGCTGGCCTGCTCTGGCATGTGGGATTCAACTACTTCTGTCAGGTAGCTATTAAATTAAGGAAATACATGCATTTGCTTTCTTGCTGAGAATTAGAAGGAAAGATCAATTCTCATTCATAGAGTACAGTGCGCATGAACCTACTGCTCAGAGCATGTCGTGACAAACACTGTGAGAATGTTTTGTTGATGTGTGTACACAGGTGGTTTTCTGGGGCACGCTGGCCTTGATGGTGGTTTGCTACACGTTCATAAGCAAGAAGGTTTATGAGTCATACAAAGCCTCAAAGAGCAGATCTCAAGCGGCCAGTCGCAGAACCAAAGCCAAGGTGTTTGTGGTGGTGGGGGTGTTTTTTGTCTGCTTCGCCCCCTTTCACTTCGCCCGCGTTCCCTACACTCTGACCCAAACCGGCAGCATGGAGAGTCACTGCAAGGCACAGAATGCGCTCTACATTGCCAAGGAAACCACCCTGTGGCTGTCAGCCACTAATGTATGTCTGGACCCCCTTATCTATGTGTTCCTGTGTAAGGTGTTTAGGAAGAGGCTGACAGCCACACTCTGCCGTAAACCACTCCACAAAGGCACCAAGGAGTCTCCCACGGCAACATCCACTCAGCTGGAGATGTCACAGATAGCCCTGGGTAACAGACTGTCATATAACGGGATGCCGCAGTAAAAATGTGTGTAAACAATGTGTGCGACCGGACAATGTGCAACGGCACACAGTTAATAACTGTGAACGTGAAGGCGGGATGAGACGCTCCCTGAAAGAATGTATTATTGTACTTGTACATAGCGTTTTACCTTGATGACACATGTTGTAAAATGAATGCAATGGGATCAGTCAAACATGTGTGGACGACGCCAACAGTGGCCACTGCTTTTGATACAGTACTAACTGAGCACTTATGGCCCCGCGTTTGCTAAGTCATCCAAGACGTTTCCTTAATTGTGCTTTCTGTCATTTTCAGCTTCCTTCTCTGTAATCTCGTTCAAACTGCACTTTCCCTTAAAAGAACTTCCGCACATCCAATGATTACAGCACACGCACAATGTGACCAGGGACTGGATGATAACAGAATGAGCAGGGAACATAGGACTGCAATAGACACTGCTTACAGCTATAACTTATGTGTAATATAAATAACAACAACAATAACAGTGATAATAAAATTCATATTTTTCATAGTACTATTGCATGGTGTTCAATTTTTATACTGGGAATCTTCATATTAATCTTTAAAGTAATAACAGAGCTACTAATCTTTGTGATGAGTAACTTGGTTAAGGGCGTATGACACAAGTCTGAAACATTAAAACCTGCATCTGTCTGTCTTTTGACCGCACCGGCTTGCACAGACACACACAGCACCTAGCTGTGCAGCAGAGGCAGCCAATAAGAACGGAGGGTAAAACCACCTAAAGCCAGCTCCTCCACCACAGCGTGTTGGCACAGACGGTGATGATGTGATTGATAGTTCACAACATGCTCAAGCTAAAGCTGTAAAAGAGGCTGAAAACATCACAGAAGAAGTGAAAGGAGAGTTGAGAGATTTTTCTTTAAAATGTAAACAATGCCTGGAGATGATGCTATGATTTATCACTCATAGTGATCAGTATCTGAGGCACTTTTAATAATTATTGAGAAAGTGACCAACAGGAAATGCAGACTCATGTCACTCTGCAGAACACTGAGTTTGATAATGAATGGAAACCAAATGTGGGCACACACTGAGAAGCTGCACGCGTATGCAAGTAGGGCGTATAGCCTTTTGCAAGTAGTATTGCAGAAGTGTCATTAATTCTTGAATTGAACAAGAGGAGAAAAAAATTACGGAACTGGAATGGAATTGACTTTTTCCAACACTGCAAAGCCCCGATGACGGGTTTCAGGATATTCACAAACTGGTTCTGCAGGATTAATGTCACCTCCCACCTGATTTACAATCGTGTCTGCATGTGGGTCTGATTAATGTAATAATGAAATATGATCTTCCTCCATCCCAACCTCTGTTGGCGGCGACAGAGGCTGATGTTCGGGCAGGAAATTAATGAGCTACAGAGTGGTCGAAGCGCCGACTGCAGCCGGGGGAAGGACCGTTCGTCACCCTCAGATTAAATCCTCTGACAGATGACCCCGCAGTAGTGAATTATGAGAAATTCTAAATGACATTCATGGAAATTAAATAAACCCTGGAGATAGTGTTGCCTAGCAGTATGCACTGACACAAGTTGAGGACAGAAAAGAGCCAGATGAACTGGGGGCAGGTAGATGTGGGGGCTGACAGTTTCATATAACTGGATGCATGTGGAAGACTTAATGGCGCGAGGTGCTACAGCTCGCATGTCGGAGAGACTCTACATGTCAGCGATGCGAATCAGCAGATGCTTCTAAACGGATTCATGTCAAGACGCCCCAGAGAAATGGATTCCTGGCAGCTTCCTAGAGCTTAGACTTAAGATGCAGGTCAAAAAAGTCATCTTGACACACTGTCCAATTGTTCAAACTTTGACTGAGAGGAAAAAATGAAACTGAACAGCCTTGCCTCACTCTTCTCAAAGACTTAATTTGAAATGTACTTTTTTAGATCACAGACGCCTACATTTAAATCAAACTCAACTCATAAACAGAGCTGCAACATTGGAGAAAAAATTAGTTTTAACGTTGACACTCATTAAGGCAACGTAGAGAGAGAGGCCATCAAAGCAAATAAATTTTGACCACTAACGGGCAAAAGGACACCCCCCCCCCCCCCCCCCCCCCAAAAAAAAAAAAAAAAAAAAAAAAAAGGCTGTCAGACCCACAGCCCTGATATTTTATTGTCTAGAAGCACTGGTGCCCCTATGTTTGAGAAAAAAAAAAAAAAAAAAGATGGTAAAGTGCCTTCTTGGATGCCCCAACGGCCTATAAAATGTGAGGTGTTTTGAACTGTTTTACACAAATGCATCATGGCTTTCTGCTTGCTGGTGGCCTTTTTCTTTTCCACTCCTGCCCCCTCAGCCTGAGTCAACCACCGAGCAGCAGCCCGCAGAGGCCTAATGAACTCACTTCTTTCTGTCTCATCAACCCCAGACTTATTTCACTGTGACCTTCAACCCCAACCAACGCTCACTCAAGTGACATCACTTAAGGCGATTTCTCTACGTCATGCTTCCTCCTCTGGAGCCACAAAGGTAGCATTAATAATAGTTTTACTTAACTTAGTCTGATGATTGTGTTGATGTGACATGTATTTTTTTATTATCATTTCACAGTAAGTAAACAAAGAACTACTGTAGAAAATAATTGTTCTCTAATTTTTGCCCAACACTTCACAGAAGGCTTTAAACACTTTTTGTTTGTTTTTACATATTCACCCCAAGACCCCTAAACGGATTTAAATGTAAAATAGACGGAGGTCTCCTTTAATTGCATTTTTTTCATTTTTTTGCCTCCATATATTATTTCTACTGCTCTTTTTCTCTGCATTACAATTACATTACTATTGCATTTTTATCATTTTTAAGTCCACAAAAGGCGAAATCGACGACCGGAATCTTTCAATTTCTCTGAACCATTTTTATCTCGTATTTCCTCATACTTACAAGATATAATCTCCTAATTACGAGATGCCGATAATCGAATAATGCACTTGTGCCTTTTCATGTTCGTGTTAGTGGCTCTTTATCGTCACCGTATCTGTTTTTAACCGTCAGTCTTCTAAGAAATCAATGAATCGTCTTTGGACTTTCGCTGCGCGCGCTCCCGCGTGTTGCTCGAACTTCTCCGCAAGCACGCGGCGACTTAAACACTGGATAGCCGAGTGCTAAAAGCTACATGGCTAACGCCACGTGACATGCCCGCTGGGTCATGTGACCGCTGTACGTCTTCCCCACTGCCGTCAACTTTCCATTCAGGAAATCCCAAACAAACGAACATGGCGGACTACGAAGAGCGGCGCAGCCTGTTGGGAGACGAGGACGAGGAGCCGTCAACCGGCAGACGGACAGCCAGAGGACCCGGCAGACCGATGCCGGCCATCTGCGACCCCAGCCACCTACTGCACCGAGTGGTTGTCCTGTTATTCATGTGCTTCTTGGGATTCGGTGAGCAGTATACGGCTCTAACTTTCCTACGCACCCTGAATGGTTTTTGTGGAGATGTGGGACTAAGTTTAATAAGTTACATTTGGTTTAAAGAAGGGTTATTGTGTTGTTGCCCGTCGGGGCTCATGTTAATATTAAAGAAATTCAGCATCAATGTGTATGTGCTGTGTTTAATGTAGTTAATTTGTTACAGGAAGCTACTTCTGTTACGACAACCCGGCTGCACTTCAGAGTGAAGTCATCCAGGTAAACCATCCTCTGTAAATGAAAGTTGTACACCTGGTTAATATGCTTTAAATGCAGCAGTTCACATTTAGCCCAGACTGACACATGGAGCCCCATCAGTCAGAGATTTTTACACCGAAGACAGATGAGGCTCTGCATTCAGGGAAACATCTGTGCATGGAGTGAAATCTGCATAATAATCCAACCAGAGCATTCAAATGTATCTGCTCCTCTGTGCTGCATCTAGAGGACTTCACTTCACATCCACACAATATGCTCTGTGTTTCACACCTTGTTATGAATGAAAAGTCAAAGCAAAGCAGCTGTCAGTGTTTGACAAGCCACGTCTCCTCCCTGACTGTACCAGGATCTGAACCTGAACACCGCAAAGTTCATGCAGCTGTATGCCTGGTACTCGTGGCCCAACGTGGTTCTCTGCTTCTTTGGGGGATTCCTGCTGGACAGGGTTTTTGGCATCAGGTATAAAGACCAATAAGTCGCATTTATTTTGACTTCATTTGTTCTGTATATTCACCGAAAGTGAAAGTGAAAGAGTTGTGCAGCTGTTGTTCTTGTAATCTGGGTCAGTATGATCTTTCATTTTTTGTTCATTTTATATATTCTATGTTTAATAGGCTGGGAACCATCATCTTCTCCCTCTTTGTATGTGCTGGACAGGTAAGTTCGCTTTGAAATCTACAGGTGAAAGGTATTCTGTGTAAAAGGAGAATATAATCACCAAAAAAGTTCTATTTTTTATGACCTATCAAAATAGGAACCAATAAATACAGAAGATTGATGCCAATTAGATCGTTCTCTTTGTTCCATTTTAACTTTTCCACTCTGAAAAGGTAATATTTGCGACTGGAGCTCTGCTGAATCGTTTCTGGCTGATGGAAGTTGGACGTTTTGTGTTTGGGTGAGAAAATAATTTCGCTATTATGTTAAAACCTGCTCGTTTTACCAACATAATCTAACAAATTGACATACAGCTGCCAGTTCCCTGCACTCTGATATATATATCAGAGTGCACATGCATCCGAACACATTTGGTGTCTTTCACTAGGACAGTCTTTAAAATCACCCTGGAAAATCTAATACGCAGCCTAATGTTTCCCAAAATTCCCAGTTTGGTCTTGTACTCAAATAGCTCCCCCTCCCTGTTTTTTCTTTCTTTCTTTTTTCCCTGGGCAGTATTGGAGGAGAGTCATTGGCTGTAGCCCAGAACACGTATGCAGTGAACTGGTTCAAAGGAAAGGAGCTGAATCTGGTGTTCGGCCTTCAGCTGAGCATGGCCCGACTGGTAAGGGCAGCGCGAGCACAACGCCAAGTTACGCATGCTATACAAAGTGCATGTCGCTCATGCAGCGGATTTCTGCCTTAAGTCCAACTCACCCTCCTCTGCGCTCGTCTCAAGGGCAGCACAGTGAACATGAACATCATGGGCTGGGTGTACAGCAAAGTGGCGAACCTTGTTGGCTCCTCTGGACACATCACACTGGGCGCGTCGCTCATGATAGGTAAATATTAGCCGCTTCTGCTTTGGCTTGGGTGCACGTGCTTCACTCAACAAGAAGATTTAATGTTAAAACATCCAGACTCGGGTTACATGTGCTTCATCACAGTCTCCGCTAGAGATACTATATCACGTCTCTGCAACTGGTGATCTCAGATGACACAGCCTGCAGAGGCAAGAGAGAAGTGGTATAGAGAACTAAAAGTGCTGCCGGCTGCTGCAGATGAGTCACATGCAGAAGTGTCGATTCTTGATCATTTTCTCCAGTTACTTCTTAGTGCTTCCACTTTTGCACACCTTGCACTTGTGTGTTCTCTTCTTCATCTGTCTTCCCCGCCACTGCTGATTAAACTTCAATCTGACCATTTGAGATAAATTCACATGAACGTCATTTCTTTTCCGTCCTCAGCTTCCGTAACCTGCCTGTTTTCGCTCATCTGTGCCCTGGTGTTGGCATTCCTTGACAAAAGAGCAGAGAGGATCCTCCACAAGGAAGAAGGCAAAACGGGTACTGATACCGAGATGTTTTTGTCTTTTCCTCTTTGGCCTCGGCTGTCAATAACTACCAGAGTGCTTTTCACAATCAGCGTGGCCAACGACAGACTGAGGCCGCGTTTTGTTTCTGTTATCTCTAATTGACATTCAGGCCAGGCATGTCATTGACTTTTCAGTTGAAGCCTCCTCTTTTACAGTTGTTGAAAGCAAATGCTGCTCTCTGGCTGACATGTGTGTTAATCGTCCGTGTTAGGTGAAGTGATAAAGCTGACGGATGTGAAAGACTTCCCCTTCACCCTGTGGCTCATCTTTATCATATGTGTCGGCTACTATGTCGCCATTTTCCCCTTTATTGGACTGGGACAGTGAGTACTGCAACACACACACACATTTACTTTCTCATTAAATTTTCATCAAATATCATGAGACCATCCTATTCAGTCATATTTATCTGTACATTTGTACAAGTTCTAAATATTGGTCTGTGTTTTTTTAGATCAGAGCTCTTATTAAAAGCTAAAATCTGATGTTATTTATTATTTTATGTTGTATATCTAGTATTATACATTCAGTGCTGACTTTATTAGGTACACCTGTACAATCTAATGCAATCCAATCCAACTGTTGTGACTTTAAGTCAACTTTTATGCCGCCTTTTATGTTCATTTTTTTCACTTTCCTTTTGACATTGAGCTGTTTTTAAGCATTGAGGACATAGTTAATGGTGATTTGTCATGTATCATGTATGTAAATAGGGAAGACAAAATTTTAATTTAAGCATTTCCATTAATGTCATCAAATAGTGAACATTTGTGTATGGATTGGATTGTATCAGACTGTACGGGTGAATGTCATAAAGTGGCCACTCAGTGTGTTTTGCTAATGTCAGCCAAGTTTTTTGCATATCTGTGGCCCTATTCATGTGAAATCATTGTGTTGTGTGATAAAACTGCGCATTTCAGAGTGGCCTTTCATTGTGACCACACCTGTTTAATAACCGTGCTGCTTCATCAGCGTCTTTACACGCCACACCTGTGGAATTTGTTCTCAAAATTGGACAGACGTGAGCCTTTAGTGCGCACAGGAAACTTCTTGGATCTCTTTTTCCAACACGTGAAAGCGAGGGAGCGAAAGCAGACGGCTGAATAAATCACTAAAACAGCCGGGCGCTGTGGTTTATAGCAAACACAGCTCAAACAGCAGTAAATGTTGTGGACTGTTTTCAGCTGCAGATTACTTATAATGATGTTGTTTGCGACAAACAAACAATGAAGGATGGAAGAAGCCAGTTTTTTAAGTTTATAGACAACAGTAGACGTCTGGCACTGGGAAAAAAACATATATCAGGCTTTGGATACACAGACAGTACATGTTAATAAGATTAATTCATTGTTGGTTTGGCTCTTTTGTGGGATGTTGACAAAAAGAAAAAAAAACACGGAAAATCACCATCTTATCCTTTAATTAGTAAGATTTGAAAGTGGAAGAAAATGCCACCCAGGTTTCAGATTTTTCTACATACCTTTACTCCACCAGAGAAAATTGAGAGATGATCTCTGTGCATAATAACTCTGAAAATAAGGGCTTCCTTTGCCAAAATGTTGGACCAGCGTATTTGGCTTCGTGCTTGATGAAAATATATTGGTCATTACTTGTCCTTGAATAATGTAATTCACTTGGAGATATTTCGGTTAAATCATGTGGTGTGAATTAAATGGAGGACCTCCATTAAATGAGCACAATGGCGGAGTCTGAGGACAGATCAGCAGTGCAACCTCACAATGCTGCGTTGTCATCGAGCCACAATGGGAGCGAGGGGGAGTCAGAAATGGAAAGAGGATTGACAAATGGGTTCGCAGTGAAAGAAACCAATTGAAGCGCTCGCAACCTGCATTTCCTTCACTGAAAGGCACTCTCAAATCACTTAGCAACTGACACGGTGTTTCCACTGAGGGGCAGAGCTTCCAGAGTAAATAGTTGTTATGCAAATGGGGTAGAAAACAATGGCTGGAAGAGTGAGGGCTACAGTACCTGCTGCAGGAGCCAACTCAATTTCTCCTCCTCTCGGGGTCACATCAATGTAAAGGGCGAGCAGCACCGCGAGCCTGTCATCTTCTCTTTTTATTTGCAGGGTGTTCTTCATCGAAAAATTCAGCTTCTCCCCAGCCGAAGCCAGAGCTGTCAACAGGTAACTCAGATCAGGTGTAATACGCCATTGAGACCAGTCTACCTGAAGGCATGATAGTCATGCATCTTGTGCTGCAGCCTTTAAAGCTGTGTCTCTGTAGCGTTCACCCTTCATGCTATTCCCTGTCTCCCCCAGCATTGTGTACATCATCTCAGCCCCTGCGTCTCCAGTTCTGGGCTTTGTGGTTGACAGGACGGGGAGGAATGTGGCTTGGGTGATATTAGCTGTGGTCAGCACGCTCGCCGCTCACATGATGCTCGCCTTCACCTTCTGGAACCCCTGGATCGCTATGGTAGTGCGCCCGGCGCCCTCATGCGCTGTAGCCGTAACAAATGTTTTTTTTTGTACATTCATAGAGTTGTAAGATGAATTAAAAGAAGGAAAGAAATGCCAGTATTCACTGGGACTGTTAATGGCATCCAAGCTGAATAGAAAAACTCTGAGTCAGCGAATGAAAGTTATTGTTGAATTTATGTCCTACTTGCAGTTGATTTGCTGCACAGACACCTCGTTTGTTTTAATGTGCAGACTAATTCCAGCCTTAGTTGCTTTTGCATATGAAGAAATTAAAAAACTGATTATGTTTCTGTGTAATGTAAAGCTCCCACTGGATAGCAGTCGGAGTTGAATATATAACTGAACATTTCTCTGTAGCACCATTCCTCAACGTCCAGAGTAGGATGTTATTATATTATCTTACCAGGTTACCCATTTCAGCTGGTGCATCATACCCTGGAATATCTGAAGCATGTGTCTCCTTGCTTGTTTTTTCCAGTCCCTGATGGGCGTCTCCTACTCCTTACTGGCCTGCGCACTGTGGCCCATGGTGGCCTTTGTGGTCCCTGAGCATCAGCTGGGGACAGCGTACGGCTTGTACGTACCTGTAATGTACCTGCAACATTATGACCGATGCGACACATATCCAACGTGAAGACGCTCATTTTTCATTGATCTTCTGGCTTCGTCCACCAGCATGCAGTCGATCCAGAACCTGGGACTTGCTCTCATCGCCATGGCAGCAGGAGCCATTCTGGACGTCAGAGGGTACCTGCTTTTGGAGGTGTTCTTCTGCACCTGCATCTGCCGTCAGTATTTTCTGTCTGTCTGTCTGCTTGTTTGTGTGTGTGTTTATTAGGGCTGCACTATTACTATTATTATTTTTATATTGTTCATGAGTTCTAGTTACTTCTGCTCGACGCTTTTGAGTGATGTTATCTGCATGTTTTTTCTTCCTCGCAGTCGCACTGATGGCCGTGGTAGCGCTGTACTTCGTGGATTATCTCAGAGGTAAGACGGGCCTCAACCTCTCCCACCGCTTCACTTCTCTCACTCCCCTCAGCTTTCCTTCACCTTCTCACCTCAAGACGTTTCTCATGTGACATCTCCTCACTTCACTCCGTCGCTCTTCAGCACACCCCACCCCTCTCCTTACCACCAGACTCACTCACTGCTTAATCTCTCCGTCTCCCTCTCGTGCACCAGGAGGAGATTTGAACCGGTCAGCCGCAGCCAGAGCCAAACTCCAGAAAGAAGCCACTTCAGATGCCGAGTGAGTAGCTTTGACCCCTCTTCACCCTCCGTCGCTGCTTTTCCGCCCACTTACCCAACAATTAGACAAGCATCTCAGAAACGTAATTAAATATGCCTGTGCCACGCATATAATCAAGTGGCACAAGCATATTTAGGACAGGAACACTTGTAAGAGCTCCTGTGCTCATTTCCTGTCTTTAACTAACCCCATGCAGTCAATTTAATCCAAATACTGAAACTGGTATATTTCCTACTTGTTATTTAACAGACTGAGCATGATTTTAAATGAATTTTGATAGGGTTGACATTGTCCACATTCAGTGACTCTGATTTGTTTTTTGATCCTATATCCTGCTCTCCAACTACATGACTCGCATGCAGAGTCCAACTACATGACTCGCATGCAGAGTTGCAGAATCATGCTTCATTTTACTGTCTCATCTACAGCTCCTGGGTTTAGTAGTTTAGAAGTTTCAGGAGCTCGAAGAGGTGACGAGTCGTGCTATTGTGGATATGCTGGCCGATTGGGCTTTAACTTATTATTGAGTTGCTGCTCATGGCCCTGCAGGTAATAATGCACAGTGTCAGCTATCACAGTCCGTGTTAGAAGCAGTCCAGACTGCAGGCGTGAACACAGCCACAGAAGAGGAAAAAATCTGTTGTGTTTTAGTCCTGGTACATTTACGGTTCTCCCTAACTAGCACTACATGGGAATTTAAAAATAGAAGGCTTGCATGCTGAGTGTCACATGTCAATGGAACACCACCTGTGGTTGGTTTGTTTTTTTTCTGAAAACAAAAAACCAAACCACACGAGTTCTTTTGCTGCGTTTGGCTGCTTTCTGTTCTCACTCTTGGCATGAGAGTGATCACAATGAGCACTGAGGTTCCATCTGTCTATCTGTCACTCTGTTCATTAATCTAGTCTGTGTAGTCTATATACAAGACATGCTGGATGTTGTATATAGCTTATACTGTGTGAAACTACAGACTAACGCTTTCCGGTCCGTGCTGTAACTGATATCTTCCAGATGATGATGATGATGAGGGAACACACAGTCCTGGGCGCTTCAGAGGCAGCAGGCTGCACTGTCCACCCCAGAGCTGTCAATCAACTGCCATGGGGCGGGACTGCGCTACTGACTCCGCCCAGTGCTGTCATCTGTGGCTCCTCCCAGCAGAACTGACTGTCTGGCCCCCCGGCTATTACATGACCCACCCCGTGTTACGAGTGTATTATGTCCCAGTCAGGACACTGACAAATGACTCTCGTCAGGTTGGACTCCACAGCTCCTCTCTGACTCCTCACACTGACATCATCTCCAATTTTCACTCTCCACTGACTGCTCTGTGTGTGTGTGTATGTGTGTGCGTGCGCGAGCGTGCGTGTGTCGGCTGAACTTCAGCACGAAGTTTCATAAGTTGCAGAACAAAGTGTTTTAACCGTTTTAAATGTTCAGCAGAGGATGAGACTCTTATCCTGTGGAAAGGTGATTGATTTTATTACTTCTTCACTCTAATGGAGCTCACAGTGTAAGAGTCCTGTATTAATTCAGTTGTTTTATGTGTATATAGGGGTAACTTTGGAGGGTTTTTTTTACAGGTTTCTTTTTACAAATCCTTCTCAGCAGGGCTCTGTTACTTGCGCTATCGCACACAACTCAGCAGTTCCTTTATGTCCATCTGCATTCACAATAATTGCCAACCAAAATCTTCCTTACTGGACTCTCCTTAGGCAGAGGGAGTTCATATTCAATTTAATTATATGCATCGTTGACCTTTTATTGTTGATCTCAAAAAGAGCATAGCTCTTTAATGTTTAAATCTTTACTGGTCAATTCTTTTATTTCTTAATTCTTTTATCGGCTCTTGGCCGGTTTTAGAAGTTCATAAAAATTAATGGCACATTACTGCAATGATAAGAAAGATGAGAAAAAAAGAAAGGCGCACTTTTGAATGCCTTTGCCTGTGTGATGATATTCGCAATTTCAACTTTTTACAAACTGTTTTATTAATGTGACCTTTTAAAGAATCAGATCCACATCTACAAATTATGTTTTGTCGACTGTATTTTGCTCGTTTATCAAGCTCAGGTTATTAACTTGCTGTAAGCGCTGCCCCAAATTGTTGCTTGCTGCATCTGAACGGTGGGACAACGCACTCTGTTTCCTCTCACCATTCCAGTTACATAGAAGGAGATTTGTCTCCCTGTGTTGTCATTGGTCTCGTAGATTGTGGATAATAAACATTCACTACCTCAGTCGGGCAAATAACTCATCAGAATACTAAGAGCGACTTAATACCAGCTGGAAGTCTTGTTTTTGCTGACCTCCCAGGGTTTAACTCCTCACTTTGCTGCAGCGATGTCACCTGTACTGCAGGGAGTGTCGGCACAGTGTGACAGCAGCCCCACCTGTGAGTGGCGCTGCGTGCGTTCACAGGTGATTAAGCTGCTCTTTAAGGAAAAGGCCCGACGCGCGTAAGAAGACGGTCAGACGCACTGAAGTTCAAATGTTGCGATGTGTCAGAAACGTGCTGCCCTGCTCGCCCGTCACTCGTTTGCACTACGCTGTTGTGACGGCAGTGCCGCCTTTGCTTAACAGAAAATCAAATGTTATGAAGTGTTAACTGTGTACACAAAGTTACATGACTGAGAAATTACACAAGATCCAATGTACAATCAAAGAGTGAGATTAGAAGTAAAGCAACTATTTTTTTCAAACCAAATCACACTTGATACCAGATTGTTCGTGGAACGATGGCATTTAATTAAACACCATTTTTGAAAGTATGTGAGTTCTCTTTGTTATTGTACAAGTTTTTCTTTGCAGTGGCGCTAAGTTATTTTCTCGGCCTTCAGCAGCGGGCTTCGGGTGATTAATCCCGCTGGTAATATGAATATAATCGCGCTCATGTTAGTGTTTGCTGGAGAAGATGATAAAGATGGCGACATTATTATTATTCCTGCAGGATTAAAAGGCGACCCAGTAAGCTGACAGAGGGCGAGCTTGCTAGACTAGCGCCCATGTCTGCTTTTGGCTTACGCAACCGGTACCTCTCCAGGCTGGGCACACAGGTATGCACCCACACACAAACTCACACACCGCTTACGATTAGACACAATTCAAACAGAAATCCATTTATTAATGCATCCAGCCTCTAATCTTGACACTGGCATACATTAAAAAAAGAAGGCCAGGAGGGTTGGTTTTACTCCCTCACTGTATAATTAAACACAAGTCTCTGTCTTCCACTTCAGCTGTGGTCTTTTTTCCCCACCTTCACTTAATCATTCTTTTCCTCTCTGCTCTCAGCTCCCAGACCACTGCTCTACCCATCTGTCATCGCTTGCCCACAGGAGCGTTCTGAAATGATGCCCTTCATTCAGCTGTCTGCTCCTCCGACACTGCAGCTATATGGCTCCAGACAAGTACGCACTATAAAAAGAGGATGCATGTGAAGTGTTTCCTGTTTGAACAAGAAGTTGTTGCACTTTTTTTTTTCGCCACCTTCACAGTATTTTTTTCAACCTTCACCTGACTGATTCTTCTTCTGGGTATTCAGACAAGGATCTGTTTTCTCGCTTTAGTTACTGTCACCATACAGATTATTTTTGGACCTTGCAAGGTGTTTTCATAGAAAGCACAGACCATATATATGTATATATATATATATATATATATATATATATATATATATATGTGCCATATTTGTTATAGCATATAAAATTGGATTGATGCTTTGTGGTGCCTTGATGCAGGTTACAACCCTCTGCAAACGACAGAGGGCGCCAATTCCCGCAAGTGTTTACTGTCACCTCTGGCCACAGTATCCCAGTTAGTTCCCAACTTTGGCTCATGTTTCACATAGTATAGGCTGCAATAATTTAGTCCTACGGCACAAAAAGCCTCACAAGTGAGAGAAATCTGTGACCTGTTGAATGTTGCCAAATACATATTATATTTTAATAATAAAAGGAGACATTAATAACAGCTTGCAAACAGTGTTGGCTCAATTCTAGTGTTATTACAGCCCACTGACGCTCTGATTGAGGCCCTCTACCCTCCGGACCTGTTTGCGCTGCCCACGTCCACCAGACACACGCTGGGCTGCACTCTCTTCTTCCTCCTCCACAGCCAGGCCCTTACCTTCTCACGGTGGCGACCAGAGCCGAAAAAGTAGAGGAGGGGATTTGCGCAGCAGTTTAGGCTGACCACAGGCTTCCAGGCCTTGAAGGAGATCATGGCCGTGTTCACCAGAGCACAGTCTTCGGGCATGTAGACCCTCACAAACAGGTAGACGGTCCGAGCAACGTGATAAGGCACAAAACACACCACGAACACGAGGCACACGGCCAGGAGGGTGTACAGGGACTTGTTGCGCATGCAAGCCGCCCTGCAATTAGAGATTCTGTCCGCGGCCCTGCAGTAAAGCGCCCTCATCATAGAGCAGTAACAGGTGACCACGACGAGGAACGGGACCAGAAAACCCACTACGGCTAAAAACAGCCCGTATGGGAAGTAAACTTTAAAATGCTCCGGGTTCGTCATTTCAAAGCACACAGTCACGTTGTTGATCACACCGGTGTGCGCGAAAACCAGTGTTGGAAAAATCTCCGCAGCGGCCAGGACCCAAACCGTGCCCGACGCAAAGAGGGCGACCCGTTTGGTCCTGTGGCGCACAGCGGCGATGGGGAAGCACACTCCGAGGAAGCGGTGCACGCTGATGCAAGTGAGAAACATCATGCTGCAGTGGAGGTTGACAAAAAAGAAGAATCTGACGCATTTGCAGAGGACGTTGCCGAAGGGCCACAGGCCGTCCATGGCGTTGGCGATGATGAGGGGGGGCATGGCCAGCACGTAGAGCAGATCCGCCATGGCAAGGTTGCTCATGTAGATGGCCGTGCTGCTCCAGCGGCGCGTCCCGCAGCACACGCACCACAGCAGGGCGCCGTTTAAGCTCAAGCCCAGCAGGAACACAAGGCTGTAGGACACCGGCAGGAGGATCCTTTGGTAGTAGCTGCTCACGGGGCAGATTCGGAAGTGCTCCATCCAGAAAAATCAGCTCTGGTGGAGGGCCCCTAATCACCTAAAGCTTCACTAAAAAGCAGCTCACACCTCACCTGTCTGCAGCTCACCTAACCGCCTTGTAAGGATGACGTGTGCTTTGTTTAAAAAAAAAACACCAAATGCAGTTGTTTGTTCAACTTGTGCGCCCCTGCTGTTGCCAGCCCACACCTGTGTGATGCAAACCATTACAACGCCATATCTAGGATATGCGCAAACAGAGAGACTGGCGCACCGTGTGCCATTTCAAAAGCCTGGCATGTAATAGGCTGAGATAGATACTGTAGTATGCGATCACCCCTCCCCAGAGAGGCGTGTGCGGCACAATTAACGCTCTGATTAAGACCGATTGGCAAGTTAAATGACACAGTCAACACACGCGCGGTGGGCGCTGTATAAAAAAGAAGAAGAAGGGGAAAAAAAAGAAACGCGCTCAAGCTCAGCGTCCCATTGGCTGCGAGATTTCTCCCAAGTCTGGTCTCTCTCCGGCTGCTCCCGACTCAAAGTGCTCACTTCATCTCCGTCTGACCGCGGAGGGAGAGAGAGGGAGAGAGGGAGCTCTTCATGCTGAGGAACGGCACGCACAGGTTAGTGTCACATGCAGCGGCTGATGCCGGCCATACATGCATAGCAACGGTGTTTATTAGGGATGAATGAGGAGCCGCTCCGACACGCGCTGATGAGTGATAAAACCCTGCGTGACGCCGCTCTCCGCAGCACGCGCTGCTCAAGCGCCGAGAGCTCGTAGCGCCTTGCGCATCTGGAGAGTTTTTCTGTGTCTTAACTTGAGCGGTGTCCTTTCAGAAGCATGTACCAGGGAGAGGAGGCGAGGCTGCGCGGCGGGGGTCTGGCCGCGGCTCGGGAGAGGAAACACCTTGCTCTGTGCATTAATAACCAGGTAAGAGGCGCTCACATGGGAGGGCTGTGCCATCACTCATTTCTCTGCCTCTTTTTTGGAAGCATTGCTGATGCGCGAGTGGCATCTTCTCTGTGGGTGATGGAGTATTTTTTTTTTTTTTTTTAGCAATGATGTAATTCACTTTCTGATCTTTTTTAGCGGCAGTAAGTCGATGCTGCTCAGAGGCGAATACTTTCTGAAGGGAGAAAAGAAGCTCATAGGCAGTCCACTCGTCTGATTTGAAGTGATTCTCTGCAATATGACAACACTGAGGCAACTGTTCCCCAGTGGTTTAGCAGCTGGGGAGACATCAGAGAACTATCAGCACCTTGGACAGTGAAACTTACTGTACTACCATCTGCAAAACTAAACCTCTCCTCCTCCACACCTCAACTGCTTTGGATTTTCACTCCCCTTATTCACCCATTCAGAATGGCACAGCTGGCTGAGTTCAATATGGTTTGGGAAATTGCTTTTTCATGTTGGCTTGAGGCCACTTAAAGATTTTTGTCATGGCAGCAGCTGAAAAGGTCTCATTAATACTACACACCGTACCTCCCCGCTGTATATGACTTCATTACCAGCAGAGTGAGGGCACAGCTTAAACGGCTGGGCTGACTGAGGCGGCACGCCCAGCCCTCCTCAAGTTAGACACCAGAGCTCATGTTCGGGGAGGGGGGAGTAATACGCTTGCCCAAGTCAGACAGTTGGTTTGAGGAGAGCGTTTGTCAGACTTGACTCAGTTTTGATGGAGCCACCTTTAACAGAAGTGCTCGATGTTTCCTGTGCGTGCTTGGCTGAGTGGAGGTGCACACATTCACCTGGTTGTGTTGTGCTTCTGAATATTTAATGCCAGTGATGTAGTGCTGCACATGCTTGGCGGCTGGGGATATTGAGCGCGTGAGCTCTGAGAGCACTGTTCCATCACAGCTTTCGACTCACTCTGCAATATATCATGATGGTGCACCCCCCCCCCCAACAAGCACGCGCACACACACGCAGTACTCTTATTCATTTCATGTTCCCCTACACTTTCTCATTTTGACTCCTGATTTGTTCCAATCCGTTTCCACTGCACCACCTGACTGTCGCCTTCCAAAAAAAAATGACATTTTCCAAATTGGTCCTGCTTAACTCTGCGAGACGCCATGTCAGAGGAGGCTCATACGAGACTGTCGAGGAGGACATGAAGAAGCGTGGTGAAGGACTAATCAGTAACTGGTGTGTGAAATATGAGTGAGGATGGAAATGCAGGTTATTGGATATGGAGGCTGCTCCACTCGCTGTGTCTGTGTGAGTGATTCAGATTTATTGTCGAGGCGTGAACCCCCCGAGAAACACATTAATCTATCCAGCTATTACCCCATAATCAATGGGACAGCTGGATTTTACGGCCACGGGCCCATGTTGTTAACCATTTTACACAGAGCTTATTTAAACAGCGTGCCAAACGGGGGGGGGGGGGGTCATGTTTAATGGGGTTAAGCATGAAATACACAGCGCAGGTGACATTGTTGACACAGCACTTGCAGCATGAATCTTGAGATCATTCATCAGTATCGTGCATGAAGCCCCTTGTTGCTCCTAATTCAGCGAACATGCAAAGAAAACGTCCTGCTGTGCCACCTTTTGTTTTTAATTGAATGAATGAACTCTCTGTTTCCAGCATAATCCAACATGCACAGGTGTCGTTCACACCCTGTGTCACAGCACACAAGCCGTGGGAGTCGGACACAGACACAGGCGTGCTGTAATATAGAGGGATGTACGTAGTGGGAGTGTAGTGCCAGGGAAGGGTGTCATATTTCAGAAGTGCATTATCGTCTCCCCCCTCTAGTGGGACGGAGCTGCGCTGAGTGCTGTTTGCTCCAGCTCCCTCAAACGCTCCGCGATTGACTCGTAATAACCTGTACATGGAGACTGCACACTGACAGAGAGGTGGCTCCTGGTTCACCACGGTCATATGACGAAGATATATATGTACATCCTTTATCCTGTGTGCGTGTGCGCGCATGCTCTGGTTCAATGCCACAGACAAAATGAAATGTGCTTAAAACAAGAAAAAAAATCAAAATGCCTCAAATCCTCCAAAACATACATAAAGATGCATGCATGGACACACACACACACACACACACACACACACACTGCTCTCCCTGGCCTCTTATCGCATAACCGTTAACCATCCCAACTAAATGCTTAAACCTATCCCTAACTCTATCCTAATCCTTAAAACCAAGTCTAAACCCTCGCACTGCCCTTTGAAGCTCTGTCTGACCGTGAGGACCGGCCAAAATGTCCTCACTTTCCACAAATGTCCCCACTCCCACATGCTCTCAAGTTGGGTCTCACAAGGATAGCTGTACAAGTGCGCACACACACATTACTCCTGCCAGTTTTGTAGTCATTTCCATCCCGTCTCATTACCATGTCTTGGAAGGCTGGTTTGGTCTAAATGAGTGAGCTTAGTCTTTGATCACTGAAAAGAAGCCCCTTCACTGATGATGGGCGTGTGTGTGTGCGTGTGCGTGTGTGTGTGAGAACATGCTCTCACTCCCTCACCATATGTTAAACAGAGCAGCTCCCCATTGGTTGATAGGGGGAATATACCCAAGTGCTCCATTTGGCATTTTGATAGACTCTGGTCATTTTCTGGCTCTCAGACCTCCTTCATCTCTACTCGTCACACCCCACCCACCTTCACATGTCTTGATACGTCTTCTTCTTCTTCTTCTTCTTCTTCTTCTTCTTCTTCTTCTCCTCTCACAATTTAGAATAAACGTATGGCCTCCTCCTCCTTCCTGTTCAGGTTTACCCGCCTTTCATTTCTACCTCTTCACGCCCTCTGCAACTTTGTCTGATTGCTGTTAGTACCTTTAGGCGAATTTGCTGCCCCGCTCTCCTCCCGACCCCACACATCAGCAGACTAACCTAAACTAGTGTTTCCCAGACCTCTATTAGAGCACGCACTCCTTGTTCAGCATGATTTCCATCCAACCCTGCTTCAGTGCAACTCTGAGCCCTGCACACCAGATTAGCTAAAGCTGTTCCTGAGGTGGAGCAGGGTTGGATGGGTTTTACACATTTTAGACAGGAAGTAGGAAACTCCAGGGGTGGTTTGGCAAATATTGACCCAGAAGAACAGTCAAGGAAGTCAGTAGGCTTGAAGTTATAGGTCTAATTATCTCACACCGAATGACAAAGGAAACAAGAAAGAAACAAAAACAAAATGCAGCGTAGCCAACTTTATTGTGGGAATCAAAATGTTGGTCTAAACTAAGGGATAGCTAGTTAGCTATTAGTGAAAATCATCTTTTTATTCAAGGTTTTGCTGGTAATGACCTTTTGCCAACTCTTTTCAGGGAGCCGGGTCTCTCAGCTCAGCTAGTCCTTGATATCCTACTACCAATGAAGGTTACATAATGTTTTAAAAATGAAAGAAATTGTAACATTTCCAAATAAAAAATAGCCTTCTTCTAATAATCATTTCCTTTCCACATATTATATATCTGTTCTTGATGCATTCTTGGTTTTTATAGCAGGAAATGTGTTTTAAATTATGTATTTTTTTGTCTGTTGAAGGACCCCCCCCCCCCCCCCCCCCCCATGCATCTATCATAATTCATCAAGTGGAAGTACCAGCTGCTCAAAAATGATGCTTTTACATAATTTTGAATTGATTATATTTAAAGTAATGGGCTGCTGGTGATTGCTGAAAGTGATCGCAAGTGCAACCCAACTGTTTGTGCTTTTAAACATGTCTTCCAGGAGAGCCACTTTGAATTGTACCTATAAAACCCGTGCATGGCTCTGAAAGAAATGGGGTCTGTCTGTATTTGATGAACTGCTTACTTAGAGATCTGAAATTAACCTTGCATCTGTATGTGTGTGCGATTCAAGCCTCCGTGGTGTCGCTGTTCCTTATCTGTGCCTCTAAGGTCACTTTACATCTCCTGCTCCAGGCCGGTATTGACGGTTGTGAGGCTGCAGCAGCCTGTGTGAACGTATAGGCCCGTGCTCGCCGTTATCTGATCGGTATGAGACCGCTTCCTCGCTGCAGTTCTTAGTCAATAAAACTTTATCATTTTGATTCTTTGTCAGTTTACACCTCCAAACCCGAGGGGCCTTTTCCTTTTTTTTCTTTGTTACTCTCCTCTCTACTCGAATAGGATTTGAAGGTTTGGGCAAAATTGCATGAATGCATCCATTTCTCTCAGTAGAAAATACTTGATTTACTGCACAGCCAGGACAGAAAGGGAAAATACCATTTCAAATCATGTAATCACATGAGCACATCAGCAACACCTACATCTCTCAGCGGGCTCTTTCTTTACTCAGGCGAAAGAGTAAATGTTGACTTCCATATTAATCCCTGCACGCACCGCACATGTAAATTGATTTCCGTTCTTACGATTAACGAGCATTTCCACCGGTTCCAGCTCCTCTCCTGATTGGACATTTCCCCCGAGCTGATCGGCAAGTCGGGCGCTGCGGCTGAGAAGCCAATAGTCTGATGCGGATGTTTCAGCGCATCACCATGCTGCAGTCAAATCCTCTGAGATCAGATTGATGTGCGTGCATGTGTGTGTGTGTATTTACATGTGACTGTGTGCATGCAGGCCTGTTTGATCTCTCAGTGCACCACTCAGGTGTGGGTTCATGTGCTTGTATGTGTGTGTGGGAGTTTATCTCAGCGAGCGACCACGCTAGTCTGAGGGGCACAAAGAGCTGACCAGCTCTCACACACTCAAGGGAGTAAGCTCTTGTCTTTCTGCGTGCATGTGTGTGTGTGTGTGTGTTGGTGTGAATATTCAGCTATGCCTGCCATCGATCTCTGTGATAGAACTAGGACTCTGAGAAATTATGATTTTAATAACTCATAAATTAAAGGGCAGCAGACTCTCTGCTACGTGCTGTTGTTTTCTCTCCCCCTCGTCCTTCCTCTTTTCCTTCCTTCTCTCATTTTTCAGTGACATAATGCTTATTACTGTCTACCTTCGCCTTCCCTCGCCTCTCAGTCTATTGATTGCCCTCATTTTGATACTGAAAATAATGTGATTGAGCTGTTTACATGCTCAGCAGAAGAGGGTTCTGTTAATATCCCTGTTTGCATGCAATAATGTATTCAGCTATCGATTTAATAGATAGTCATGTTGCCTATATGCTTCAAATAATGCATTTCTCCTGTCATCAGCTGCACTTGTGTTGCTCCCTTGGTGCTTCTATTGCTCTCATATAACTTTAGTGCATTTTCTCTGGTCCAGAGACCCAAGACATTATGGTTGGCTGTAAACACAAAAAAGATAGTAGCTGTAAAAAATGAGTAAACAATGATAGCAGCTGCAAAAAAAATGACCAACACACGGGGGTGTAGGTTTTGTTTCCCCATTTTTGGACTGGCGGGGGGCAAGTTAATTGGGGTTTAGGGGATCCTCCACCTTTTGAGCATCAAACACTTTTTCCTGCTTTCTGAGAAATGTTTATGCACCATTTTGTTCCATTTCTGCATCAGTTTATGGTGGAAATGTCTTTAAGTACACAAAATTCAGGTGCCAGGTGACAGTTCAAGATGTAATGGAATGCAGTATAATGCATAATGCAGTAAGGCTCTCAGGCCTTGCTGCATTATATTCCATATAATTAGATTCAAGAACATCTTTCGATGAACACTGTTGTGTGAATTTGTAGGCTATATACGTAAATGTAAAATTACTTTTAGTTCCAGCAGTAACTCTAAAAGTAAACTCAAAAAGCATCACTTAACTGCTCATTAGCTGCCATCACAACTCACAACTTACTTGGTTTTGAGACTTTTTGAGAAAAAATGTTTTGATATTGGACCCCCTTTTCCCTTCTTGCGCCTCCGTGGTTTCCATAGTTGCTTCTTCTTCTGTCCACTTTATGTCAGACTGCAACCATTGCTTTTGAGCTTGCATACTGCCACTGTTAGATACTGTCTCATAGATGTAGGAGTGATGTAGGCAGGCTGAGAAAAGCAGGATCATGCTGACGTCACGCTTGGGGGCTGGTGGCTCTGACTCAGTGGCCGTCACCAGTGGAGGTGAGGTTTTCAGGTTTGAGTGGGAATCGTTTGTCTCCCACAGCCTTTATACCTACACCTTTTTTAAACTGAACGTCCACATCCATCAGCAGGCTGGCTGGCTGGCCCGACGGAGCGGCTCCTGAGGAAGGCTGAGAGATATCACCTGGTCCTGTGACCAGCCGTGTAACAGCCACCATCTACTTTACCGGAGGCTTCGTTGCATCTATGAGTCACGTCGTAGTGGTTTGTCAAAATAACAGCTCTGTGCATTTGATCAAAATATTGTGGGGAGCATGTCCCCTCCCCCCCGAGAGCCTATGCCAAGATATATCAAGTAAGTGTTGCAACTTTTGAAAGCTCGAAGGAATAGCAACACTTACTGTGATTGTCCATGTTTTAATCATAGCATTAATGCTCTTAATGCTCAATCAGCAAGTAGAAAATTGGTTATTATAATGTCATTAAGAAGTATTACTGTGGCCTCAAATCAGACATTTCAGCACTCCTATTTGCAAGTTTCAGCATATTAAACGCTTGTCTTTAAAAATGTATTTTATTACAACATTTATTCATTTCACTCCCAAATTAAACGGCACATTGTCATTCGTCATGGATTCTTATTTCAGCCTGAGCATCTGGATGGAGTCTGCAGTTAATACAGCGCAACACTTGTTGATACAGTTATATTTTAAGTACTCATTGGCCTTTTGCCTGGCGTCCTGAACACTTAATCCCAACTGGATTCACTGAGAGAACAGGCAAGAACATTCAGAACTGTTGCAGTAATGCATCAGCGGCGCACATTGTCTAAATTTACACCGCATGAACTGAGATGCAGACATAGACCAGTGGTGCAGTGATGTGTTGTGGCATACGATATTCAAGTTTATAAAGGTGATGACATTTATTTGGGTTTATGGCCAATTTAAACATTTTGTATGTGATGTGGTCGGAGAATGTTGCTCCAACCAAGTTCAGACATTGAAATGCACATCTAGACAGAAGAATGGTGCCATTTGGGGGGAAAAAAAAACAGTTCAGCACTTTTTATGCATAAACCAATTATTTTTTTGACCTCTTGGGTGCAGCAGTAAAGTTCAAATGGTGAACTTGTTAGCAGTCAGTTGCATATTATACATACAGCAGACACGGAGCAACATTAGCATTTGTTCGGAGTTGTGTTACTTTCCCATTGATGAATCTGAGCCCAATATTCACATTTTAACTCTGCTTTGGTCTTCACCGACACTTGACAGAAATATCAGGCTCTTTAGCTCTTCATGCTCCACTCTGTTGTCCTGTCGTCCTGCTGTAAAACCAAAACAGTGAGCTGAAAGACACTAAAAGCTTAGAGCTGAGGGAAACTGCGGGGTTGAATGAATCCTCCGTGGCTTCATCACCTCTCTCATCACACATACTATAGTCATTTGAACACGTATCGTGCCGGTCTGTGAGCTGAACATATCCATACACCCTTGACGTAGACACAAGCACATGAACACAAACAGGAACAAATACTCACAGCTTGCGCCCCGCTCACAGAGAGCCGGAGCTGGAGGGGAGCGGCTTTGCTGCTTTGGGTGCGCATCCATCTGTCTGCTCCCATTGAGCTTCATGGCAGCGGCCCCAGCGCAGCCCGAGATTGGCCTCACCTCCTGGCCTGTAGACGGTGGCTGGCCGGTTGGCACCTGCAGAGCACCCGCATGCTGTTATGCATTAGCAAAAGCATACACACACACACACACGCTGTTGTTGTTTTTTTCTCTCTACCAGTATGTATTTATGATTATTTATGCATATGTTAACAGCCCCAGAGAAGCTGCCACTCTTAAGGTTAGTAAACAGATAACAGAAAGAAATCTTTTTTAAAAAATTGCTGTTTTCCTCTGTTTTGGCTTAGTTGTGCAGCGATGTCAGACAGACAGTGGGTGGCAGTTACACATACAGGAAGAGCTGCAGATTTATTTCTCTATCTTATCCAGGCACAGCTCCTTCGGTGTCATATCCGTGGTGTAGAGATTTAGAAACCTTGTTGACATATTTGGTGCTTTTCACTGTGCAGGAAGAAGTGAAGAGGTATCATCGCTACTGCAACCACAGCGGAGGGCAAGCAGCTCCAAAGGTGGAGAGGTAAGATGCTGTAGTGTCCCTTCTGCTGCATGGAAAGACCATCATATTTCACAGACAGCACCCATTCTACAATGAGGACAGTATACTGTAATGTAAAGCCCTCCTTCTATCATGCAAGACCCTTATTCTGCCAAGGCCAAGGCCTCTTAGTCATAAACTCTACTTTGACATCCTCTTAAGCGTACGGCTGGAGCTACAAATAGTGTGTTTTTGTTCTTTCTCGTGTCATATTTCTGTTTAACTGTCTTTTCTTGTTATTACCATAGAAGCCGCACTCGCAGGAGCGAGGAAGAGGATGACAATAGTCCTCATCGTCAGGAGCAACAACAGCACCTGGAGTTCAAGGCTATTGTGTGAGTATCAACTTTGGCTTATTTTTTGTTTAACTCAGTTTTGCGGCTCCTCTCTTCAGATTTGGCACAGACGTCCACTTGGACTCAAGGATGAACTGATGAGGTTGAGGTGTTCAAAGGCCACTGTGACCTCACAAAACATGTTTTTGGCCATAACTGAAGAATTCATCCGCCATTAATGGTGAAATTTCAAATAATAAAATAATAAAATGATGACATTTCATATCCAAAGGGTCAAAGGTCAACCTCACAGTGACATGTTTTTTTTTTTAAATGTTTCTTTTTCTACATTTTTAATCAATTTCACATTTCGTGTCACCCACATTACCTATGACCTTAAACGTGCATTGTGTTTGTTGTGTGGCAGAGATCAATTTATGTGTGGCTTTAATTCAATCTTCTCCCTGATAAGGTTTCAGAGTTGGGGTCAGAGGGCACTTCTGGAGTGCATGAACCCTCGTAGGCTACCATCTAACTCCATTTTACTTAAACACGGGTCCACGCTTTTATAGGTGTAATAGGGAGGGACCACTCTCGCCTCAGGCTTTCACTTCCTTGAAAGTCAAGGAGTGAGAAGAGAAAGCCAATGTTTCTGCGTAGAGTTAACATGATTGGGGTGTAGAGAGGTGAGATGGATAGAAAAAATCTGGAGGCGGAGAGATAAAAGGAGCCAAAAGAGAATAAAAGTGGAGAAAATGGGGATGGAGGAAGAAGGAGGGGTAGGTAGGAGTTATGGCTAAATTCAGTTTGTTCCATTTGGCTCAGCTGTCTCTCTGCTCCACTGGAGGTGAATGTGTTTCTCCATTGGATAATTGATCCTACGCTCCATCCTGGACCTTGGCGTTGGGGTGACTACAGGGATGAAAGAGAGTGGAAAATGAGAGACGAGAGACAGAGAGAGATCTGGAGGTGGAGAGCAGGGGTGAGAAAAGTGTGTGTTCGAGGGGGGATGAATAAGCAACATTGGGAAAGAAGCATGTTTGAGAATGGCCAAGAAATAAATGCAGGAATTAAAGTCACCGAAGAAGAAACTGAGAAGAGAAATGAGCCGTGACCAATGGGGATATCATTTATCATTTATCACCCCATGTTTCTTTAATAGCAACGAGGCCAGTGAGTCATTCTGCAGTACTAAACAGTATATGTATGTTATATCTGCCACACGTATTTACCACCAATTTTATTTTGAAAAATAGGTATATTTGATCCATCATAGTGAGAGGAGGTGCTGTTTTTCACTGCTGTAAATTTCAGTTTTAAAGTTATGCTCAGCGTTTATCAATGTAGAATACAAGAGTCTTCATTATAATAACTTAATATTTAACAGTTGTACTACAGTACCCATGAGCCTTAGCCACCATTGCAATGGAGAAGAAGCCAGAGAGAGCTGCAAGCCAGTGCAACTGGGAACAAAGCACTGTAACATTCTTACTGAATTTATCCAAAATTGACCCAAAATCCAACAGCAAACTCATTGAAATTGCTGAAATGTGTCACCATTAGTGTTGCACACATCAGCGTTTTAAGCTCAGTGACTGGAGGTTTGTCATGGAAATGCTCTTTTAGTTTTAGTTTACTTTGCTTTTGACAGGCTTTTTAACTTCTTCTTCTTTTTTTTTTTTTTTAATCAAAGAACCAGATATTTTCACAGTTTCTCATCTCTCACTGAGATTTGCCAATCCAAGCCTGGAAATGCTCCAACACCTAGATCACAGAAACAACACAGAAAACCACTTCAAAAAGTCCTAGACCCCATAAATTAGTCCTCCCACACGGCAACTCTAAAGCTTTGGTTATGAGATGTAGAGGCCACTGATTCACGTACTTCGTCCACTTATGTTCCCAGGATCCAGCGGGCCTGGCGTGCAAGCACGTCCCGCAGGGAGAGCTGGCAGGGACAAGACAAGAACCGCACCAGCCATCATCGGGGTGAGACGGTGCCTCCCGAGAGCCTCCAGGACCCTGCGGTGACCACCAATATTTCCCCGGTAAGACCGCGTAAAGAAAATGAAACAGGCAACCACGCGTGAGAGCGAGGCAGGCGGCGAGAGCTCCGGGCATCTTGAAGTTATCAGCTGTGATCTGTTGTTTCTGCAGAGGGTGGAAAGGGAACGGGCGAGTGGATGCGTTGATAGATACACTAATAAAGAAGAGAGTGAAGGAGGGAGAGAGGAGGGAGGGGTGTTTACCTCTAATGTCATCTGGGGGACTGCGGGGGTCGGTATTGGTAGAGGTGGATGGGATGCCAGCTGGCATTGTGCCCAGATCTGTAATTAGCCGTTAATTAGGTAAATTTTCAAAGCTGGTTGATTGATTAATGAAGTGCCTCTGCCCTTGTCCTCCCTCGTCTCACCCTCCCCGCCACTTCCTCACCCTTTCCTCCTCCCGAGGGAGCACAGGGGGAGAATTAAACGGTGCTCACAGGGCATGGCAGCCAAACAAAAAGCCAGAGAGGGAAAAAAAAACTCGACTGTATAAGCAGCAGATAAACAGTGAGAGGTGAAGGAAGGAGAAAGAAACAAAGTCAGGAAGGGAAAAGGCAGAGGCAGAGATAAGGAGATGAATGCGGAGATGTGAAAATATGCCTTTAGATCGCTGCAACTTTTAAGTGACAGACGAGGACACGCAGACACACATGCACACACACACACACGCACAGTCTGCTCTGCTGCTTTCTCAGTCTCTCGCAGTGTAGTAATCACACTGAGACACACAAGCTGCCCGCGCACGCCTGCCCACGCTCTGTGCAGAGAGACTCAGCACAGAAAGATATGATGTCATGTCTGCATGCTCACCAGTGTGTGTGTGGGATGCATTTTTTTCCCACTCTCTGTTGAAGCAGCGCCGGAGGAAAAAAAAAAAAAAAAAAACGATTCCCCGAGCAAACAGATGGGCTGGTGTCCTGGTGTGTGTGTGTGTGTGTGTGTGTGCGTGTGTGTGTGTGCTTTGTTTTAAGGTTGTTTGTTCTGCTTGAAAGAGTTTGTTGTTCATTAGCACAACAGCAAATGTCTTCCTAATTAGAAAGTTACTGTAACTTAAAAATCAAGATTAAACCCCCACCCTCCCACCCCACTTCATCTCCTTTGATGTATTACACCTACCATCCATCCCATCCCTACAATGCGGTGCTGACTTGGTAGGTGGCACTGTGGCTTCTACACCCCCCACTTCCACCCCCGCCTTTAGCAGGGTGCGCGTGGCATTTATCAACAGCTGTGGGGAGAATATAACAAAGTCCATGTAGTCAAAATACATTTAAAGTACTTTACTTGAGTATTTCCATTTTATGTTACTTCATACCACCACTCCAAGTAAATATTGGAGCTACAGCTACAGTTACTAGTTACTTTACAAACTAAGATTTCACACACAAAACATATGATGACCTTCTAAAATATGACGTGCTGCCAGGACTGCATTGAAATAAATAATAACTTTCTGTACATTTTCCATGCAGGACATTTACTCATAATGAAGTACTTTTATACTGCGGTATTGCAACTTTTATTTTAGTAAAAGATCTGCAGATCTGCAGTATTGCTCTGCAGGATGCACACTGATTCGTATCTCTGGTTATGTTTAGGAAGGTATACAGTAAATTCCCATAGCCAGAGGTGATAGACTCTCTGATGTTCCCCTCTCTGCTTTCCGTATCTCCTCTATCCTCAACAGTGTCAAGTGCATTAATACAAATGACATTTAGATTATAGATATGTACAAATGAGAACATCTAATGTAATATTTCCCTTTTGAGATTAAACGCAGACATTTTTAGAAGCTGCTCTTTGGGGAGTACTGCTGGACAGGAACTGCTGTTTTTCACTCCAGCGCCTCTTGCGTCACCCCTGTTGCCTCCTCCTCTGCCCACAAGAAGCTCTCAGCCTCTGAGTTGTTGTTTTTTTTTATTATTATTCATATGTCACCTTTTCTCTTGCTCTCTTCGTCTGTCCTCGTTCACACCGTATCACTCTCCTGTGGCTGTTGTGCTCTGTGAAGGACAGACATTCATCAGTGCGAGGCGAGGGCGCCACATTATGTCTGTGCGTGTTCAGGTGTGTGTGGGTGTTCATGTGAGCTCGTGTGGGCTTGAAGGACCTTGGTTCTGGCCTGTAGGGGAGTGGGGGGAAGGTTCAAACATACTGTACTTCATGCATATTTCATGGAACTCTGATATTGAACACTACACACAGTAACACACACACACACAAGGAGGCATATATAAGCACACACTGAGGTTTTTCTCCCTAATTCGCTCAAAATAGAAACAAACATAGAAATCCATCCTCCATCCACACTCTCACTCTCATAACACCTCCCAGGATTCAGCTCTATGACCTTATATCAATGTCAGTGTCTATTTGTGTGCGTCTTCCCCATATTGCAGTTGTCCGGCAATGGTGGGCCGCTGTAACACTAGACCCAAATGCTTTATTTATACACAGAGGGGCCAGGCCCTACATGTCCTGCTCTGGTCGTGGCTGATAGTAAATCAATAGGTCTGACTGCTCTGAGCACTCTGCTGCTGTGTGCTGGCTGATCTGCGGGGGCTGCCGCATAGATGATTATGCAAGATGTTGAGTGAGGGGTTGCTCCAAAATACAGAGTAACAACATGGGCGGTATGTGAGCACCTGTATTGTGAGCAACAGTAATGATCGATAACACTGTAAAATCCACTCAGATATGCTCATTATGTGATATGAAACTGTGAAGTTCTTAATTTAAGGAAGTGTCTTGATGAGAGTTAGATGAGAAGATGCCACTTTCATGTCTGTCCATTAAATATGAAGCTACAGCCAGGAGACGGTTAGCTTATCTTAGCATAAAGATGTGAAAAGGCAGACTCAATCCAAAGGTATATAGCCAGGTGCAGTGACTTCCTGGAGTCTCCACTAATTTACCTGCCAGCCACACAGTGACATGCTTTATGCTCAGCCAATCAGACCACCTATCTCCTGGCTGTAATGTCATGTTTATACGTTATCGATCTTCTCATCCAACCCATCCATCTAAATCCCATTAATGCAACTTAAAATACTGACATCCAACAAAATGCTTAATATGTTCAAGGCAAAACGCTGAGGGCAGTATCATAGTGGTGCAAGGCATGTTTCTAAGTTACCTCCAGGCCAAAGCTAACATTCTGCATATCCACTTATCCGAGCCAGTTTGAAGAAGATACCCAATAACTGATTGGCTGCAGTTTGGAATACAGATGAGGTCTTGGACACAGCAGAGAGCCTAGACCTGTGAAGTCTAACAAATGCAGATCTGGAAGCTGTTACGGACACGAGGTGGATTTCAGTGGTGATTTTTTCGTAGCATAAATGCAGATTATTGTTACGCAGCTGGCACATTTAGCTTTGAAACTCTCCTCTTTTGTACTGTGATGTGAACGCGCGCTGATGGGCGCATTAGCATGTGAGCATCCGTACGCGCTGACTCTGCTGCTTCAGTGGATCCCCGTGATTCACAGCCGAGTGTGACCCTCTGGGAGGGTTCGGCGAGTTTTACTCTGAGACACGAGCCCGTGATCAAAGCCGGAGTGTCGAGATGAGAATGGAAATGAAACGCTCCGGTGCTGTGCCTGTCATTACAAAGAAACTAATACTGCTGCCGGGCTGCCTGATCACTAGCAAAATGATTTCAGTGATGGATCGTTAAGAGAAGAGGACTGTCAGTAGAAGTGAGGAAGAGGAGAGAGAGCTGAGGGTGAAATAAATATAAAACCCATCACATCATCTATGCTGGGGCTGTGCTGCTACAGCTTTGTGTGTGGCTGCGTTTGTTTGCTAACACTATTTGTGGACATTGATCTGCTCCTATCTCTGTGACATGTTTGCACTTTTTCCCCCCCTTCTTTTTCTGGGGCTCCGGCGGAGGGAAAGTGTTAGTGTAAGCACTCCTGCAGCCTGCGTGGGAGATCACTCTCTCATCTCTCACCGCCAAGAATCTCACAAAGCGAAGTGACGGCTTCATCCGTGCCTCCACCTCCACCCCCCCCCCTTAATCCCTTTTTCCCACCCTCACTCTATGTCATCCCTCGCTTTCCCTCCCACTGCCTCTTGATGCACACACACACATCGGCGTTCATAAACACCCCCGTTTCTGCAGACAGATGCTAACAGATTACCTGTTTTATTGGTGTCAGTTGGTGTCTCATTTGAAATAAATTTATATACCTCTGCCCCGGAGTTGACATCGATCGGGCTTAACTCATTTAATAACCATGACATTTGCCTATTAGCTTATTTACTGTCAAAACAGGCCCAGGCTCAGCTGGCTTCCTGAGAGATGGTGGCTCTCCGCATTTGTATGCGTTCGGGAAGAGGCTGCGATTGCTTGTGCAAAATATAAACTCCAAGAGGAATATTCAATTCAAGTATGCACACAGACACAAACTCACGTACTGAAGCTAACACCCATCATGTGTAAATGCACATTTAGTGTTTACAGTGCATTTGCCAAATAGCAAACAGGGTTATTTAACTCAGCTACGCAAGCTTATAGTAGAAAAACTGGGATAATTAGGAGTTAAGGCCTGTGTCTCAGCATATGATATCGTATTTTGCCTCCTATGCTCCCTGTTTTCTAATCTGCTGCTGTTTGAATTTGCTGTTGCTGCTGCTGTTTGCTGATAGTGCAAACTCAACAGTTTCATGTTCAGTTTCACTGTTGTCTTGATGAATCCGGGATAATATATGTTTTCTTTTCACTAAATCCGTCAGCGCGAGCGCAGAGGCGTGACTCAAGCACAGACTCATGGCAAATGTAAAGTGTGGGAAATGACTTGTCAGCGTGACTGTTGTTCTGAAGGAATTAGAGCTGTGGACATGTGAACCATTAAAGCACAGGTTATTACAACCACCTTAATGTTTTTTACCCCGCCCATAGTCGCTCATGCTTGACAAGCCCACGGCTATTATTTGAAACTCTAAAATGATTTTAATAACGCCTTTTTACTTGAAAATGCTCAGCAGGCGAGACATGGTGGACATATTCCAGCATGCACACAATCTCAGACCTAGAAACTGATGCTCCAAAATAGCCATTGATTTTGTGAAAGCCCATTGGGAAGAGATTTATCATGGCTATGTGGAAAGAGAGGAAAAACGTGGAAAGGAGAGAGCCGATGTCTCCAGGAGGTGTCGAGAGAGCGATGAATGGCTGGAAAGCCGAAAGGAGTAGGTGAGCGACTATAGGGGAGATGTGGTGGATTCTGGAGAGATTATGAGGATAATAACTCTGCATTAGAGCCTCTATTTGTGTGGGTGTTAGATTGAGTGTGTGCGCAGGCGCAGGTACGTCTGTCAAAGTGTCCTATTTCTTCTTCATCGCCGTCTCTGTCCAAACTGCACCAAAGATTAATGCTGACCATTACGTCTGTTGACCTGCACAGATCCACGCGCACACACACGCACATGCACACACTTTAATGCTCGCATCGGCTCATGCACACAAATATAAACACACCAACGGTCTTCAGCGGCACATTAAGAGCATCTTATGACCCCTCCAAAAAAAAATCAATGAAAGCTGTTACACAAATGGAGAAGAGCTGACAAGTGGAAAAGAGCAATAGGGCAAGATAGATCTTGATCAAGGCGCTGGGGGGAGATAGGGAGAATGTGGAGTTAAAAGGACGTGAGCATTTCAGCTCATTTCAGTCCCCTCACTTTATGGCATTTACTGTTGTTTTTCAAAGCACAAGATCACTTGATTGCGTATTTACAGCAGGCTGTGTGTGGCATTCCAATGACAGTGGTGGTTTTCAGCTGCTGTATGTGCATTTGATTGGATGCTGCAGCTCACTGCAAACCTCGCCCCCGAGCTCCTAATTGGTTATTTATCTAGAAAACATGCCATTTAGCTGGCATTACTTAAACCAAACAAGCATATAGCTCCATGCATGCTCACATATGGCTTCGTACAGACATGGACGTGACATACATATAACACACACGCGGGCTATAGCGAAACATAAATCTGGTGGAAGCGTCTCCCAACCAACTGCAGCAGTAATAACAATCTGGTACCTAAGGCTATATTCTCCACTGTTCTATTACAGCACACTTCCCTCTGCAAACTCCAGTTATCTCCTCTTCATTGCAACCCCTCCTCACCCTTTCCCCCACCTTCTCTTTCAGTTGCTTGCTTTCTCACCCTCCACTTCCTCCCTTCCTCTTACACAGAGTATCCTCATGTTCGCCATCGCTTCCCTCCACCCCCACACGCCCATGTAGACAAACAAGAACTAAAATAAAAAAGTGAAACCACACTTTATATATACTGCACCACAGTGTGGCCCTTATATATCCAGAAGGTACACTATAGCTGTGTTACATTGAAGGCAATGTAACACAGCTGTACTTACTTTGTTAAAAGTTAAATAGATTTACGAATGCACAACCTAAGTTTCAGGTGTGTATTGATTATACTTAGATTACACCTACAGCATATCAATAACCACCATGTTATATATGTAATGAGGCATCAAAGATATATTGCAGGTACGTGTAGAAATATGCCTTCCTGATTAGTGAATTAGTGAATTGATTTCCATGCATCTTTATAGAATTTATGGATAAACTTAAAGGGAAATTTTTTAACCTTGAGCGCTGCAGCCGGTAGCTGTGAAATGGGCTGCAAACAGGATTTGGCGCAATTGGCTTCAATGTGCGTCAACTAAAAGTGTTTGTTTTTTTGCCACTGACAGGCTGTGTCTGACAACATAATGGAAAGAATCCCAGCAGAGAAATAAAATGCTTTTCACTTAATCCTATCTGTTGTCTAACCAGGTCTCAGGAGAGATGACTTGTTGCTTACTTGTTTGTTGAAATCAGCTAAATATTCAACCGTGACACTGAAAATCTTTTTGATTAACTCAACGTTTTATTTCTCTGCAGGGTCCTTTCCAGAATGCTGTCAGACACTCACGACAACAATCTGTTTTTGCCGCTGACAGGCTCAGACGCTTCGAGTGGACGTACGTCGATGGTGCGCGAACGCCCGCGGGGATCGCGTTGCAGCCTGCTTCTTGGCTGACAGCTGCATTGCTCTCGCTCAGTACTGAAGCTATTTCAAAAAGTCTTGTCCCCATTAGCCACTTAGACACAAAACATGGGAAAGTAGGGTCAAGGTTGAAAAACACCAAAGCTTCCCTTTAAAATTTGCTTTCTTGATTGTGTTAAAAAAAAATCTGTTTCAGGAATGCTGTCTTCTGGTCAGAATTTTAATTGCATGTTTTCACAAAACAAACATTTGAGTCGTTTTAAGCCCGACTTTGGCTATTTGCATGTATCGACTGATGTCAGGTGTTTGCTCAGATCAGGATTTTGATGGATATGACAGTAGATCGAAATTACAAGTGCTAATACTGAGTTTAATACGATCCTTCCGGGCTAAGAGTGTATTAAAACCAGTGAAACACTGATCCAGGGCTTGTCCCCTGCTTTAGCCCATCGTATACGCAGATAGGCTCAGTCCTCATTGCCAGTGAATCTTCCATAATGAGATCCCTGGAGGAGAGGGGAGTAGAGTAAAGAGCAGAGGGGGGCAGCAGAATGGAGGAGAGGAGCTGAGGGTTGACCTGCTCCGATAGAAAACCTCTGGCGTAGTCCACCCTCCTCTATTTCTACCTCTCCCTATACCCACACCCCTTATCCCTGTCGCCCCCATGCCATCATCTCCACCCCTCTTTCCTCTCTTCATCAGCCAACTACCATTACTGTCCATTAACCAGATCAGAGGCATTATAATCCTCTCCGACAGCATTCCTGCTGCGTGTACGGTACGCTTGGTGGTGTGGGGGGGCGGGTGTGGAGGCAGAAACTGGTAGTATCCTCACCGAGTGTCTGTTGCAGAGCAAAATCAAAAGCGTGCATATGTAAGAGGAGGCTGGGGACCGTGGTGGAGGGTCAGAGGAGGAAGAGGAAGTGAAGTCCAGGCTGTGTGTTGCATGTTTTAATTAAATTCAGTTCAATTCAAAGGGCCTTTACAGGCATGTTTACATTGTCAAAGCAAGCAGAAAAAATCTCTCATGTGATGTGCAGCAGGGTCCATAAGGTTTTCTTCACTGGCACCTCGCTTGTCATATAACCAGAGAGAGACAGCTAATGAGACGACTGCACAAAACGCTCATCCTCTTACGCTCCTGTGCTTTTGGGATTGCCACCTACAGAGCTCATTTTAAGGTTGTTTGTCCTCTCGCCATAACGATCTCTCCTCCGTCTGCTTAGCTGCAGCTAAGACCACCCGCAGATTAGTCCTCTTTCCATCGACCACGAGGAGGCTAAGGAGAAAGGAGTGATGAGCGGGTCAATGGCTGTTAAACTAGAGGCACCTCCCTGATATCATAAAGTCCTGGCTGTGACAGCTAGCTGCTGATTGTCTCATTAGTCTGCGCCCTAACAGCAAGGCGAGCCTCTCATCACTGCTCTAACTGTGTACTAACAGTTTAAGCACAAGTCTGATAAAAGGGATGATTCATGAAATGTTTTGCGGCCATTTAAGGACACGTTGTTTTTGTCCGTACACAGACACAGCCATGTTTCCTCATCCCCTTTATTTATCTAGCTATCTGTCTATCTTTGCTCGTGCATGTGCCTCTGTGTCTGTTTGTTGCTGTCTATTTATCTATCTCTGAGGCACACCTAATGTCTTGACAGGAAGTATATTCAAAAAGCAAATATTTCTGGCTGGCGTGCTGCTGGATTCCCCGCTTTAGCATCCCAGTAATCTTGCATCTCTCCGGAAATTGTTTCTGAATAAACTGGAATTAGGCAACACAGTTTAACGCGTCATTTTATCGTCGACGCTAAGGTTGGATGGTTGGGCCCAAGTTACAGGAGATTTGTGCAGCAGCAAGTCTCGTTATCATCTCCTCTGAGGTTGCTTTTTTGGTCGGGCTGGCAGCTGCAGGGCTCAGTCGATTCTCAGTCGATGCTTTCCAGACTAAGACCTCATATTGAAAACTGACCTTGTTAGGTTTAGGCCGGCTTCTGCGCGGCTAACCTCTAACCACTCAGCCATGTTGGATGTCCGTGTATGCAAGTGTGTCTTTGTGATGTTGGGTGAGTGTGTTAAGTATGCCAGCGGAGGCTGTGGAGATGTCCTGTGGGTGGATTTCTCACAGGCACATTTGAGCTCTGTCTGCCCTCTCTCATGTCTTTTTGATCTATGAGTCAGGGATGAGGGGAGGAGGTTTTGTCCTCTAGTTTGATGCAATTAATGACGATCCGTTCTTTACTGCAGCACAAAGAAAAGGCATTTGAGGAGGTGAAAAATAGACGGGAGAGGGTGTAAAAACGTGGTGTTGTCGGATGTGAGTGTGCTTTAGTGTGTTGGGGAATCTTTGCTTTGAAGTTGTGCCTTTGTCTATAATGGATTGTTGAATCTTTAAAGCCACCGTGCAAGCACTTGTATTTGCATATGCATTTCAATCAGCTGTTAAGGTACTGTACAGGCATGTGCACATGTGCGCTCAAGTGTATGTGAATGCCATGTGCACCCACCCACCCTGTCTAGCTGCCCCTCTAGCAGCTTAAACGTTGGCCCTGTGTGTCCCTGTAATCGTCTACTATCACCATGGTAACAGTGAACTCCCTCAGGATGTCCTTATTTACTTATGCAAATGACGTCCTGCAGCTCTGCAACCTGTCAATCACAATCCTAAGCATATTGTAAAAAAAATTCAGCCGAATCAAGGTGAAAAGTGTCAGCCTGAGCTGAAAGTTATCTAACTTTCACTGAGCGCCACTTTGTCCAAAGCACACTATGTATGCGCTAAGTGCTCTCTGTGGAAATCACTGCCTCTAAAGGTGAAGCTGTGGAAAGTCTCGCATTACGTCATGGTCATGTTGTTGGAATTTTTTTTTCTCGTTTATCTATTTATAATCCTATAATCCGTGCTTTTCTTTGTTGTGTTCCTGTTTTTGTAGCCGTTTTTCGGAGCAGCTTTAGTGTTAAATACCTGTGCAAGCTTCAGGCAGAGCCAGCAGCATTTCACTCTAATTTGTCTGCCTATTTATTATGTTTACAAATGGTGGAAATGTCTTGGGGAATTAAGTGGGATGATTTACCGCTGTTTGGTCTCAGCTAACAAGCAGTAGGATCGCTTCATGCCGTTTCCTACATCTTGCAAAAGTCCCCCTTTTTAACGCGGCCTGAGCCATCTCCTGAGCTTTACCTCTCGAGTTTGCATTTGTTTATTGTCTTTTTGAGAAACCAGAAACTCTTCTTCTTCCTCCAGCTTCTTCATCTTTCCCCTCGCCTTCTATCCACTTTTCTTTGCACCCCCACTCTCCTCCACCTCAGCAGCTCGCTCCTGAAACTCCTCTCCTGAGTATAATACTTTCTTTGTTCTATTACTCCTCATCTTCTAAAACCGCTGGATTTTTTTGTGCAATTTATTACAATAACTGCGCATCAAAATGACAAATGATGCAATGATATTCTTTTTCCAGGCAAAGTTGCTTTGTCTTATGGTAGATTACCCCCTCACCTTTGGGTTGGGAACTAATTGCTGCCCCAAGTGAAGGATTTCAAGCATCTCTGGATCCTGTTCACAAGTGAGGGCAACAAGCAGATTAGCACCATCAGTCAATTAGCGTGCCAACCCTCACCAATTGGACGTGACCTCAAAAGCATGAAATGTTGGCTAAAAGTAACCTGCTCCTCTCACTGGGCTGACATTGTGAGAACGTCAGACATTTGAAAGTAACTCCTAGTGGAGCTGCTGATCCTTTGCATTCAAGAGAGCCATTTGAGGCAGTTCAGATATCTGATTGAAATGGCCCCTGGATGCCTCCTTCCTCTGCACTGGCTGCAGGCATGCTAACGTTAGCCGTGGCTGTTGCTGGGGCCTTGGCTCACAGGCAAGAAATGGGACACTCTACGGGTTTTAGCTATATCTTGTGGTTGACCAGGTGTTTCCTCAGCTTAGATGTGTTGCCCTGGCCTGATTGTTGTCTCCTTTAAGTTATAGTAGTGTCTCTCACCCAGATGTGTCGGTCTGTACCCCTAAAAATACCAGTTTCAGTACCCAACCCGATGCATAAGGCATTTGGACACCTTGAGATGGCTGAGGCGGAGCTAGAGCAAGCAGCCAGTCAGAGAGGCACCTGATTTACTTTCCTGGCTCAATACCACCGGGAGCAGGACCTGGATAAGCAGCAGAAAAAGGATCAAGATGGAAAACAACAGTATCACATATCCTGACAACTTGGGGAGTACACATGATGGCTGCCTTCCCTTACATTTTTTATGACTGTGCCTGGCGATTGTCACTAGTTGTAAAGGCTTCTGATCTCTGCATATGAAACACAAAAAGCTCAGTCATCCTCCTCATGAAGCAGTTTCAAGAAGCCTGGTCAGTAATGGCAGCCAGGAAACACTCTGGGTCTGTAGCCACTGCGTACGCTTAATGACTGCTCATGAGTTACTGTTCTATCTCCGTGAACATAATGGTGTGTGCGTCTGTGTGTGAGGGAGGTTTACGACACTGTTTACAGTAAAACATTTACTTTGAAGAATATCGTGCATCAGCTCCAAATGTCCATCCTCCTGCAGCCATTTAGCAGATGCTATTTCCTGCCACAGAGTGAACAGGGAATGACGGAGCAGAATTATTATTAATTCCAAGGCAGAGAGAATGGCAACGCTGGGATACGGCAGCTCAAATAGACCAAAACAGTTACACCTAACTGAACGTCGGCGTTTCTCGACCTTGTGCTGCTGTTGACCATGCTAAGTGGAGCATGCATTGTTTCATGCTCATTAACGCAAAGTTAGCCATTTATTGCACATTTATAAAGCTGGTTTAAAATAAATCACATCACGTGCATGCAAGTTTTTTTCCTCAGCCAGTAATAATTTTAATCTCTCTTTTTTTTGTGTGTTCGCTCTTTTGCTGTTGTAGAAATATTTTAGTCATTTGTGGTTGAAATTTGAGTTATACAGGAAAGGTATGGTGGTATATTGTGCGTTATTTCAAACTGCTGATGCAGATTTCCATTGTGAAGCACATGCTGGAGGGTACGTACAGCTGCATGGTATTTAGACGATGTGATAAAGTCACTGATTTTTCCAAATAACCTTCAGTCCTGAACTTTTCAGATAAACGTGGGTCCAAGTGAGGAACCAGTGTTGCATCTCTCTGCAGAGTCATAGCAACTAGGGTTGTAAGGAATTATAATTTTCATCATTGATCAAACTGATTTTTTTTTAATTATTGATAGTGATTTCATTGGGGATCGTTTAGTCTATAAAATCTCTGGGGTTCCCACAGCCATAGCCGAAGGTGAGGTCTGCTTATTGCTGGTTTTGTCTGATCAACTGTCCAAAACTCCAAAATATTCAAATCACAGTCATATAAAACAGAGGAAAATGAGCAAATTCTCACATCTTTTTACCCAGAGACGAACTGGCACTATTTTTTTTTATCCAGACCAGCCCACCACAACCAGCCCAGGTATGCTTCAGTCCTGGACGCTCCCACTCTCTGACTACTGGGGTTTGAGGAGGAGGATGGTGGCTGGTGCGTGATCAAACTGGGCCAGCAACGCATGTCTCCCACTCACTTATTTTCCTTAACTGGCTGCTCAAGCGGGCCCAAAGAGCGACCAGCCCACCGGCATTTCTCCTGGCGGCTATGTTTTGACCTGATAAAAACTTAAATGATTAAACGATTATCACCACACTAGGTGTCTATTATTTTTTTGTCAAGCAGCCAATGAATTAATTGCTTTTTCAGCATTAATGTAATACATGGCGTACATGAGTCTTCAATCTACGTGTGTTTTAGCTGTTTGCAGTAAACCTCTCGTCGCACATCATCCCATCACACACACTTTTCTCAGACTTTAATACATAAAGATCTGCGGCGAAGCTTTATTATAACATAAAATGGGATCTGGAGGCATATTTGTGCAGGACAGAGCGAGAGAAACAGTGATAATATAATACAGGGTTACCACTTTAGACTAACTCACAACATGATATATCGCTCTCTGCATTCAGCGAGAAGTTGGCTCAGAGTCACAAGAGACTTATTGGCAGGAGGATGAGGAGATAAAGAGCTTAGGTGGAGAATGGGGCGTATGAATCTTTAAAACTCTAATTATACAGCTTTCAGGAAGAAAAATGGCTCATGAAATAATTTCGCTTTTTCCAATTTACGGCCACATGGAACCTTTTAAGTGAGGCAGCGATGAGAGTGGGTTACCCTTATTAAATAGTGTAGGAGGGTAGCACCATTACAGCACAGCAGCTAATTACTAACCCCAGATGACATCCTGGGGATCCAGTTTTTCCTCTGGTGGAGTTTTATTTACTCAGCACAAAAGACAGTTAGTTGACCTCTATGGGCTGAATAACCTTTTTAATTTTATTAGATTTCAAGCTCTTGAAGCTTTATTTTTTCAGTTTGGAAATATGACATTATATTCATACCGTAGTTTAAAATATTCTCCTCATAAATTTTCCTCCTTTAATTGGTGCAGTGGTTCACCATCTCTTTTGGTGGTGAAAATGGCCGCACAAGTTTAGAGACCATTGCAAATATAATAGAGACAGAGGAAGAATTACTGGGCTTATGAGCTCAGTTTTAATTACCTCTCATCTCACAATCTCTGTATCTTTTTACATCTCTTCCTCGCTCTCTTTCTTCTTCTCTCACACTCTGTGCGTTGACTGTTAATTGGCTTGTCTGTCACCCCAAAATACTTCTCTCCTTGGTATGTGAGGCATATAAATATCCATTTTCTTTCAGCCTCACTCCCTTTTTTTTCTGGTTCCTCGTTCGACTTATATAAAATCGGTGAGTAGAAAGCGGTTTTGTGCAAAAGGGGGATATTACTGTTTGACAAAACTGACAACTGCATTTATGAAATGACTGATGGATCTGCACCTGAAGAATCTGAGGTATTTTTTAAGACGTGGCAACCTAGAATAACCTTGGTCTTGACAAAATGATTAGAGAGTTGCAAAATATTGCAGGACGGACTTGAGATTATGTGTTTCTTTAGTGTGGACATAACACTGTCCAACTCTATTAAATATTTTGCTTTTCATACCTTCCATTCATTTCTTACTCTGTATCTCTCCCCTTTATACTTTATTATCTGATTTTTCTTTACTGTCTCCACACTTCAACCAGAGGGAGACCTTATTAAATCATTTCTGGTGCCTTGTGCACCAGAAACTTTCACAGTGGCGCTGCTGGACAAGGTCAGAATACTCATATATGGAGCACCCTCATTTACACAGACAGCAAGACTATTTTTTGCAGGGTAGGACGTAGGAGCAGATCTGCGATTGCATGTGTTGAAATGGAGTCTGAATTTCAGTGGAGCCTTGCCCGCAACAACAAATCACTAATTACCTTCTCATTAACCTGTAAGTATGTGTGCGTGTGTGTGTCTAAGATATTCAATGTCACCTTTATCACCTCTATACTTGACACAAAGAGGACAATTTCACACACACACACACACGCCCAAACAGATGCCCCACAATATCTCACCTTAAATGAGATTGTTGCTTCAAGACCAGCTCTAAAAGTAAAACAGAGGCTCTGAGCTTTATGTGAACTAATTATCGCTTGTTCTAGAGGTGGTGCTGCAAGGAGTAGTTGGGAAATATGCTTATTTACTTTCTTGCTGCAAGTTAGGGGAAAAGATTGATGCCACTCACACGTCTGTACAGCAAAAATGATGCTACCCCCAGCAGCTAGTTAGCTTAGCGTAGCACAAAGAAGAAGGGAAGCAGCTAACTTGGCTCTTCCAGCCAAATCTGCCTACCAGCACCTTTATGGATCACAAATTAATACTTTATAGTCAGCGTATATCTTTTTTAGCTGCCGACATTAGCATCATATTTACTGTACAGATGTAAGAGGGGCTAAAAGTTCTCTTTTGTCTCTCTGTCTTTGTTTCACTTCACTTATTTGTAATCGTAGAAAGCCAATTAACAGGATTCGAGCCACCATCCACATCAACGGACATTTCGCGTGACCGAGGTTTAGATCATCAAAAAAAAACATGTGTGTCATTCTTCCCATCTCCGCCAAACACACTTGAGCTAAATCAAGATAATTCAGGAGCCTGTTGAAAGGGGCTTGGCTGTATCAGTGACAGCAGGGCTGCTGTCTGTAGTAGCATGTGTAGAGGCTCTGTAATGGTTATATTTAGCTGCTTATCTCCCAGACGGCTCACTGAGCACACAGTCGCCTGGCACAGCAGCCTATTCTGGTGAGAACTGTAGAAACTGGGAACGGTTAATGCAATTCTGGCCAAGACCAAACTATAGCCTCAATAATAATGTTTTGTTTGGGCAAATATGTCTCTAAGTGTATAATGATAGTCATGGTTTTGCAGTTGCTGTCAGTTTTATTCCACCCTAGACTAAGTATTACAGATTCCCCTCACTTTTCACTTTTTTGTCGGTTCCTGTGTGCTTTCATCGCACCTGTATTGTCTCTTTAGCTCCTTTCATTCTCTCCCAGGGCTCGTTTCCCTCAGTAATCTGTCTGGCAGAATGCGAGTTTGAAAGAGGCTCTGTGTTTTTTGTGACAGTGTGTGATGTTACTTCTGATCCCTCTGAGTGTTTGAAGCTGCATTACATCAGATTCTCTATACTGCCTCCAAAGTCCCCCTGTCATAGTGCATCTGTGTGTGAGGGGGAGCAGGGGTGAGCTGAGGCATTGATTTTTCCTGTACGTCCTGTATAAACATGGGAAACACACACACACGCAAACAACATTTTTTTTACTCGTGTGTACACTCACAGGAATTCTCATTGGCTCAAAACAAGTGCATGAATGCATGCAGGTTGCACACTTTTACACTTGCAGGTATGCGCACACATGACATCAGTATTTTCTGCTGCTGCTGAAACACTGGGGCTTTCTCTCCTGCATTATAGATGAGGAAGCTGTGAACAGCTTGTTTGCTTTCTAAATTATCTTCCTCTCTCTCTCTCTCTCTCTCTCTCTGAGAGTTGGTGCATCTTCGCTCCTTACACCTCAGGAGGAGCCAAAGCTCGAGCTCGTCAGCGAGCGCTTTGAGATTTTCCACGTTTTCTGCACTTTTTTTTTTCTTGCGCACGTGCATCCACAAGTGTAAGAAAGCTCTTTTCTGGTATGTGGTGTGAGCAGCTCTCATCTTTAATGCATGCTGCCATGTGTATATGGAAGTAACACCCTCTAAGCTAGAGGCTTTCCTGCTGGTTAGCCTCTAGCAGATTGCTGCTGGTGACTAAGCACACACATTCACCAACAACTCCCTTATAAGACTGTGCAGCAGAAGCTTGGAACACCTGTGATCCCTCTCTGATATGAAGCCGTCCTTCCCATCGATTAAGCATAAACAGGAAGCACCGTGGCTGAGCATGAAAGCCTTTGTGAAGTGCATTAAGATGCACTTCATAAAACACTCAGACTGTGCTGAAGTAAACAGGAAAACCCAACAACATCCCTCTATGAACACACAGTAAATACGTTGATGCGTTGATCACTAATTTTTCTTGGTGGCAATTTGAAAATCAAGTTTCAGTGAAGGGATATTACGGCTGAGATATGCCCTCATCAACAAACTGAGACTCCATATCTTTAGAAACCTATAGTTGCGGCCTCATGCCCATGCTGTTGACTATCCTTGATTATTCACCCACAGTTCACTGTCTTGCTCTGCCTCCTTCTCTGACACTCTCCACCGATCACAGGATGTCAAGCAAAGATTATAAAAAAAGAAAACATTGACAGGAAAAAAGAGTGTTGGATTGTTTGCTTTTTGTCAGAAACAATGATCAGTGACGTTGTGCACGCATCCTTTTGTGCTCCTGATTTGGTTTATTTCAGAACAACAGAATACTATATTCTGAATTAACGGGATCATCCACACAAGTGCAGAGCCATTTCACTGACATTTATGCACTATGTTCTGCTGCACAATCTCTGTTACTGTGATAGTTTGTTTCTGGAGAGTTACATTTTTTATTTTTATTTTTTTGCTGCACTTTGTAGTCAAACAAACATATGCTGAGGGTGAGCTTGTCTTAGCTTAGTTACTGCACGTCTGTTGGATCAAACAGTGGCTCCGCTCTGCGTAGACTGATCAGATCTGACAGACTGTACAAGTTCAGTTCAAGACATCCTATAGTTGTCCTGTGAAACTGCAAGCAATGTTGTCTTGTTTCTTTTATAGACTGTGGCATATTTACACAGCCTACAAACTCAGAGTCTCTTATGTCATACTGTAACAGAGACCATAAGCCTTTATGTGTATTGACTCCCGTCTGTGTCTGTTTGTGTTGCTCTGTCCGGCTCTGCCTTAAACCATTTAAACATCCATACAAGTTTTTGATGTTGGGGGAAACCGGGGCATGCAAACCCATGCAAGCACAGGGAGAACATGCCCAGAAAAGCAGACGACGAATTGAACCCAGGACCTTCTCGCTGTGCTAACCTAACCAAGCCACTCTGTTGTCCTTTAGCTGGGCACTGCTGTCGTTTCCATTCCTCTCTGGTTTAATTTACTCTGGTCAGACTTTGACAGAGCTGGGTCAGAGGCCATTGATTCACAGAGAGACAAAGAGGAAGGAAGAGTTACAGTTTGCTGGTACAAATCATGCTTTCTCACATGTTGATCTGCTCCACCACATGCATGCACCAAAGATCCAAACAAACACAACTGAGAGCATTGCCTCTTTGCTTGACTGTCCCGTGAATGCCTCCAGGCTTGTCTTTTTCTTGTGCTGAGGTTGATCTCTAACCTTGAATGCTCACATGCTCATCCTACAGACACACTCGTACACGCAGAGGCATTGCATGGTCTATGGGATCTACAGGCCTTTATTATGGTGTGTGATGTCTCTCTTGGAGGACCCCCTCCTGTCCTGGACCACATATTCCCACGCCAGGCACCCCGACTAGCCTGAATGTCAAGGAGAAACAACTTAACGGTCTCCCATCCATCTCTTTGCCTCTCCCCCTCACTCTCATTCCCTTGTTCATGCTGTCTAGCAGTGTGGCCCCCAGGGGGACAGCTAGCCAGAGGTCAGACCTCCCTACACTTCCTCTCTCTAGCTTTCTGTCCACCCTGTCCAGTGGGACAGAGGGTCACTGACTGACATTTACCTCCAGGGATGTGAAATATGCTTTCAGACTGTGAAATGGCTTTTAGTCCATGTATTTGTCAGTATGTGTGTTTGTACGTGTGTGCGTGTCTGTGTGTGTGTGTGTGTGTGTGGGTGGACGAGGATGTGCCCTTTGGCGCAGGTTGTCCACTAATGGGGAAATCTGCAGTTTGTCTGATTTTAAACAGCTTCTAAAATGCTACCAGGAAGGCATCAGTAGGTGAAGCTCCACTGTGAAAATCTCATCAACAAATTCACCCAGTCTTCATCATTTACTATATATGAACACTTGACCTTTTTTCCACACTGAGATGTGTTTGAGAGCTCTGGAAAAGCTCGTAGTCGCACTGTGAGATCATATTGCAACACACATCTCAAGGTCAACAATGAGCTTGAACGCCGGGTTGTTTTTTTTGTAATGTTTTATGAAGCAACCCCTCTACAGTCGGCACGAGCAAAACTAATTCTGGTCTTGCAACTTGTTCAATTGTTTGGAACAAATGTATCATGGAGCCTAAAACTCACATCTGTCACAAGATGGAAATAATCATTTTCACACACAATTTAGCTTGAAGAAGACAGAACAAGAGTCCGCTCGTGCCCAAACAAGTACGGTCTGGATAAACAACACGCTCAAGTTTCGAGGTCAGCCAGAAACTTTCATCTGTGATCTGTGTTGGCTCAAAGGTTAAACATGAATATTAATTCTTGACCTTTGAAATCGCTCTTTGACCAAAAGAATTCCATCTAAAGGCTCATTTACTATCATTTACTATCTTTTTCTGTAGCTTTCAACCACATTAGTTTGAACGGTCTTCATCAGTGAAATTTGTTCAGTTGTTATAACATGAATCTGAGTTTCCATTGAAACTTATTATAGACTTTTATGCATCAAATGCAATCTATCTGTGGGTTTATATGCCCATAAAAAAGCATGTTTGATAAAACATAAATAAGCCTTAATATCTATCTTCATATCTATGTGGTGGAGGATTTTAGTGTTAAAACTGGTTGAGATGGAGCTAATTTTTAACTACTTTGTGTAGGACTGCAATTATTTACTTTGGGCTCAGCTACCTGGAGCCCAAAGTTACATTGAACCTCCACATTATAAAAAATAATTTGAAAAAAATGAAAATAAGAGCAGCTAATCTTCCGATTTGTGATGCTGGAACCATGAAATGCCTTTTTGCTTGAAAAATGAAACTATGATCAAAATAGTTGCCACTTAATTTTCTATCCAATCAATTAGTCAACAGATGATTTCCGCTGTACTCACATCTATGCTCTATATACACTGTTGGGTAGTTTTTATGAAACCAATTCCTGAAACATACATAAAAACAACATAATTGTTTGTAATACTAACTCATCCTTTTGGACACATACTCAATTGTAAACAGCAAAAGTCAATGTATTTAATGTCTCATCCGCTTCAATGAGTTTTGTAAATACCTGCTTTTTCTGAATTTATTGCAGCAACGTGTTTCGAGCCAGTGCAAGGGCAATGAAAGACTGGGAAAGTTGTGGAATGCTCCAAAAACACCTGTTTGGAACATTCCACAGGTAAACAGGTTGTTTGGTAACAGGTGATAGTATCATGATTGAGTATGAAAGAGGCATCCTGGAAAGGCTCAGTCATTCCCAAGCAAGGATGGAGCAAGACTTTGTGAACACATGATTGTATAAAGATTTACTACATGGACTCAGGAACACGTCGGCAATCTGTTGATGGTAAACACAGCTCATTTGCAGATGATCACATTCTGTTTACACAGCGTCCCAACTTTTTTGGAATCAGGTTGTGATTTATAACAAAACATCATATTTTATGAACTCCTCATAGGTTTTGTTGTAAAAAGTAACTTTAACTGTCAGATCATGTAGTGATCATGCAGATCATAGAGGGATATTTCCATCTGAATCGTTGTAGAGAGGAAGTGGCATGAAAAAGAGTTACTCTAGTAAAGTACAAGGGTAACCCAAATTCTGACATTTCACTGCTCACAGTGACTCGTTCACAGCGTCACAAATGTAGCATTTGCGATACCAAGGAGACTCTCCAGATGCATCTACGTCGCTCGTCGCAGCGGCGCCGAGCTTTGTGTGATAACACAACCACTGTTCATCTTCTCAAATGCTACCCATGGTGCTGCTGTCATACCAGCAGATGGTAAAGCCTCCCGTCTACTGCAGATATCACGTTTAACTGCTACAACGCATAGGCAAACACGCCGCCGTCCCCACCCTTTTTCTCCGGGGTTGTGTTATGGATTGATTGAGATTCTGTACCCAACCCTGCTCTGCTCATTGCTTTTATCAGTGGACTTTTATCTCCACCCTCCCCCTTCCCTCCATCCTCCCACCTCGACCCGGCAGTCAGATATCACAGCCTGCCCCTGAGCCCTGCGAGCTGCCGGTGTGGCCGGCTGCTCGCTCCCGACGCCACCATCACCTCCACCTCCACCTCCCCCGCTGACATCAAATGAACCATTTCACAGCTTGGGATGAGTTACATGGACGACAGTATGTGGACCACAAGCCGCAGTGTGTGCTGATGATCGTTCTTGTGCTCGCGTGCAGGCGGGTGTGAACACACAGACGAGTTGAAAAGGAGAATGAGAGCGACATTGTTGAGGCTTTGTTTACAACAGAGATAGAGTCAGGATGAGTTTATCAGTGAGCGGTTCTGCAGGCAGCTCATGTCTGAGGGGCATTTAATTAGATCTGGCCATTTTTTTTTCCACTTGCCCTCCATCCCCCTCCTACATTTTCGTTCCTTTTGCATCTCTCGACCCCTTATCTCCCCCACACTCATTCACGATAAGCTGCACACACACACACACACACAAGATTTTCAGCTGTTGCCTGTTAGGGATGACCCCTGTAGCTTGTTAGGCGTGCGGTCAAAGCAAAGCGCGTGAGCACACACACATCCATGTGCCTGTAATGTATAAATATGGCTGCTGCATAAAGGTGGACGATTGAAAGGCTGCGGGTTTGCTCGAAGAGACTGATATGTAAAGCAGGTCACATCGACAAGGACGTGTGTGTCAATGGGTGCGTGGATTTGTGTGTGTGTGTTTGAATATCTGCTGACATAGGCAGTGTGCCCTCCAGCAGTTCTCTTTGCTTACCCAACTCTTATTAAAGCAGTAAATATGGCCGGGACATAAATTTGACGTCATGATTTAATTCCACACTCTCTCTCTTACTCTCTCTGAGCCTCTCTACTCTCCCACTCTCTCTCTCTCTCTGTTTGTGTGTGTGTGTGCACACTCATTAATATGACATTAATGTTGCCTTCTAATTACAAGAAGCCAAGAATTGCTGGGGGGCGAAGTTTGATGCATTCTGTTCAGGGTGCTCCTTGCTCTTTTGAAATATGCCCACCTCTCCATTCCTCATCAATCTAGTTTAGGGATGGTGATATATTGTAGCCTGTGTGAGCTTTTATGAGTGTGTGTAATTGGAGTTTTATGTAGATGTTTTGTTTTTTGTTTTTTTTTTTGGACTGTTAAAGAGCCAAACGGGCTCCAGGTGTTAGCATGCCTCCTGCTCCCATCTTGAAGGCACTTTGGAGGGCTGTAACCTAATGTGATATAACAAGATTCACAGCATACATAATCAAGTACACAGCCCGTGATTTGCTGGATCCTTTGCAAGAGATGAGACCACAGCCTATAAAAAAAAAAAACTGGCAAATTTGTTGTAAAGATAATTAACTCCCTCTTTAATTTGGAGTTTGGCACATTTAGCCTAGATGAGATTTAAGTGCTTCAAGTAAAACCCACATCACATGATCACCTTCCATACGACATTTTTATGACTCTGGAGGAAAACTTTTAATTTATGCAGTCGTTTAGTTAATTTATTTTCAGATTCATGCCAAAAACTGCTGTATACTGAACATCAAAAATACACGGAGGCATCTTCCAGTAAAGCTAACAAAAACAAGACCTCAATTATACATTTATACAGACTTGATACATTCGTTTATGTCCAAAATGGCAAATAAATTGTGCACCATACAGCCAAAAAAAGGAATAAAAAAAGGCTTCTAATACTCTAAAAATCATTTTAAAGGGGCACTCCACTGATTTTACACAGTAAGATCTGTTTAATCCTCACAAGTTGAGGCCCGGTGATGCCATCAGGGTCTCAGGTCTGCTCGGGCCTGGAGACGGCAAATTCACAAGAGAAAGCTTGAAGTAAAAACTTGGGATGTATAACTTGTAATACATCAATCAAAATGCATTGTGGGAAATGTAGGAACTGGTGTTCTAGGGGTGTGAGCCTTACTAGTGCCAAAAAGTTGGGACATCTGAGCCTCTGCTGCACAGAATTTTACGATTCTTTAAACGTGTCTCTAACACATCACTGAGGCGCCCCTTTAAATGCTCTATATGTGAATAACCAACTATGCATGGAAATAAAAACATAATTTTGTGACGGCGGGTGCAGAGAGAGACCCAGGAGCGGAAACGGAGAAGGTTAACAAAAGTTTTATTTTCACAAGAAAGGCAATAACTCAAACAGTCGCTGGCAGCGTGAGGTCCAAACAAACACAAACTCAGAGAGGTCCAGAGAGTGCTGGGCTGTGTGGGCATGGGAGGCACTGGAACGAAAAGAGAAGAGACAAACGATTACTCCCAAAAGGTTTAACGAGATATCAACAAGTACTTTACCACAAGAGACTTGAGACCAACTGATACCACGGTACGTGGAAGTATACTCTGGCGTCGAGGAGCGTCTCCGCAGAGGTTAAATAGGCGTCCTAATTTCAGGAAGTGAACTCAGGTGTGCCCAATCACTCCTCGACGCATCGGGGGGGAAGGGAGCCTCAGGAAAACAAAACGTAAAGTTACAGCCAACACAACAGAACACAGGAAGTGGACCTTCAAATTAACAGCACAGACAATACCAACCACCACAGTACCCCCCCCTCAACGAACGCCTCCAGGCGTTCTACCCGGCTTGTCCGGGTGAGCGGCATAAAAGTCCCGAAGGAGAGAGTCATCCAGAATGAGCCCCCTGGAGACCCAGGAACGCTCTTCCGGACCGTAACCCTCCCAATCCACCAAGAACTGGAAACCACGACCGCGTGGACGGACATCCAATATCCGTGACACCGTGTAGGCGGGGTGACCGTCAATGAGGCGGGGGGGAGGCGGGGCGGCGGCCGGCGGGCTGAGCTCGCTGGAACGCACCGGCTTCAACAGAGAAACATGGAAGGTGGGGTGGACCTTCATAGAGTCTGGTAGTTTGAGCCTGACAGCAGACGGGTTAATGACCTTCAACACCTCGAATGGGCCGACAAAACGGGGAGAGAGCTTACGTGACTCGACATCCAACGGAAGATCCCGTGACGACAACCACACCTGCTGACCCGGTCGGTACTCGGGGGCGGAGACGCGGTGAGCATCGGCCAGCCGTCTGTTCCTCTCCGTGGAGCGAGTGAGAGCAGCTTTGGCAGACTGCCATACCTCCTTAATCCTCCGGAGGTGCTCCTTCACAGAGGGGATGGACACCGCAGTCTCCTGCTCGGGAAACAAGGGGGGTTGATAACCCAGACAGCACTGAAACGGTGACATACCTGTGGCCGAACAGGAGAGGGAGTTGTGGGCATATTCAATCCAAGGCAGGTGAGTGCTCCAAGAGACGGGATGATGAGCAGCCACGCAGCGAAGAGCGGACTCCAGATGTTGGTTTGCTCGCTCTGTCTGGCCGTTACTCTGGGGATGGTAACCAGAGGACAGACTCGCCGTGGCCCCCACCGCCTTACAGAACTCCTGCCACACCTGGGAAGCGAACTGTGGACCCCGGTCAGAAACCACGTCGAGGGGAATACCGTGAAGCTTGAACACATGAGACACGAGTAGACTAGCAGTCTCGAGGGCAGAAGGCAGTTTAGGCAGGGGAACATAATGCACAGACTTGGAAAAGCGATCGACAATAGTTAGAATGACAGTGTTACCTTCAGATGGAGGAAGACCAGTAACAAAGTCCACGGCGATGTGTGACCATGGGCGGCTTGGGACGGGCAAGGGGTGCAGTAACCCCGCAGGGGGATGATGAGAAGCTTTTCCCCTGGCACAGACAGAGCAAGCGGCAATAAACGCACGGGTGTCACGGTACATCCTGGGCCACCAAAAACTCTGGCGGAGGAACTGAAGAGTGCGGTTGAAACCAGGGTGACAGGTAAGTCTAGAGGAGTGAGCCCACTGGAGGACTTGCGATCGGACAGAATCCGGGACAAACTTGCGACCGGGGGGACCGGAACCCGGGTCCGGTTGTTGCTTCTGCGCCTTGAGCACGAGGGATTCGATCTCCCATGTAGCCATCCCCACGATGCAAGCCGGCGGGAGGATGACATCCTGATGTTCCGAGTCCAAGGGAGGAGCAAAGAGACAGGACAGGGCGTCGGGCTTAGTGTTACGGGAACCGGGGCGATAGGAGAGGGTGAAGTTGAACCGGCTCAAGAACAGAGCCCATCTGGCTTGGCGGGGATTCAGCCTCTTAGCGGTGCGTAAGTAGGCGAGGTTCTTATGATCAGTCCAGATCAAAAAGGGAACCGTAGCACCCTCCAGCCAGTGCCTCCATTCTTGAAGAGCCCAAACCACAGCCAGCAACTCTCGATTCCTGACGTCATAGTTCCGCTCGGCCTGGGATAAGCGGCGGGAGAAGAAAGCACAGGGATGAAGTTTGTGAGTCTGAGGGTCTCTCTGGGAAAGGATGGCACCAGCACCGGAGTCGGACGCGTCCACCTCGACCACGAACTGACGGGCGGGATCGGGGTGTTTGAGCACTGGGGCGGAGGTGAACAGTGCTTTAAGCTGGGCGAAAGCCTGTTGGGAATCAGGAGACCACAGGAAGGGGGTTTTAACAGAAGTAAGTCTAGTGAGGGGAAGAGCTACCTTACTGTAGTCACGGATGAATCTGCGGTAGAAGTTAGCGAAGCCGAGAAACCTCTGCAGCTCCTTCCGGGTGGTGGGGACGGGCCAATCCGTGACAGCTTGGATCTTGGCAGGATCGGGTCTTAGCTGACCCTTGGCGATGATGTAGCCTAGGAAGCTCACTGAGTCAGAATGAAATTCGCACTTCTCCGCTTTGACATACAGTTTATTCTCAAGAAGTCTCTGAAGCACTAGTCTGACATGCTGCCTATGTTCCTCTAAATCTCGAGAGAAAATCAATATGTCATCTAAATAAACGAAAACAAACCGATTTAACATGTCTCTGAGGACATCGTTAATGAGAGCCTGGAAGACTGCGGGGGCGTTAGTGAGACCAAAGGGCATGACAAGATATTCAAAATGACCTAACGGTGTGTTGAAAGCTGTCTTCCACTCATCACCCTCCTTTATCCGGACGAGGTGATAAGCGTTACGGAGATCTAGTTTGGAGAAGATGGTGGCGGAGCAGAGTGGTTCGAAGGAGGGGTCGATGAGAGGGAGAGAGTACCTGTTCTTAACGGTGATGTCGTTGAGTCCACGGAAGTCGATGCAGGGGCGAAGGGAGGCATCCTTCTTTTTAACGAAAAAGAAGCCTGCCCCTAACGGAGAGGAGGAGGGGCGGATGAGTCCAGAGGCTAGGGAATCCTGGATGTATGTCTCCATGGCTTCCTTTTCGGGGCGTGACAGGTTATACAGGCGACTTGAAGGGAGAGGGGCACCAGGGAGGAGGTCTATGGAGCAATCGTAAGGGCGATGAGGAGGCAGGGACAGGGCCAACTCTTTACTGAACACCGGGGCTAGGTCATGGTACTCGGGAGGCACGGAGGTAAGGACAGGGGGCGTGGGAGGTGGTGGAGAAACACGTGAAGAAAAGGGGTTGGCCGAACGAAGACAGTGGGCGTGACAGAATGGGCTCCAGGTGGTGATACTGGCAGTAGTCCAGTCTATCTGGGGGTTATGTTTAAGCAACCAGGGGAGGCCCAACACCAGGGGGATCTGAGGAGAAGGAATGACGAAGAATTGGATGTCTTCTCTATGATTCCCGGAAATTATGAGCGTGACAGGGAGCGTACGTTGAGTGACCTGAGCTATACGTCGGCCGTCTAAGGCGGTTACATTTCTGGGCACCGGGAGGGATTCAAGGGGAAGCTTAAGCTGGGTGGCTAGTTCGGTGTGGATGAAACTCTCGTCTGCCCCTGAGTCGATCAGAACTCTTATGGGAAGAGACTCACGACCCCAAAGCAGACAGGAGGGAACAGTAATGCGGGAGGGAGAGCTGATATTAGGGGATGTCTGACTCACCAGTGCGCTCTCCGTCACGGGTGAGCCTGCCCTTTTGGCGTCTGAGGGCAGTTAGCGAGATAATGACCTCCCTGGCCACAGTAGATACAGAGCCGCTGGTTGAAACGTCGCTGCCGCTCGCTAGGGTGGAGACGGGTCCGACCCAACTGCATGGGCTCCGAAGCGTGGGAGGAGGACGTGGAGGGAGCAGCGGAATGGCCGGAGGACCCGCCACTGGCTGAAGGGAGGGCGAGGGAAACTGGCTCGTGAACATGAGAGAGGCGAGTCTGGGCTCTCTCTCTCTGTCTCTCTCTCAAGCGGTTATCTATACGTATGGCGAGGGAAATTAAAGACTCTAAAGAATCGGGCTCATCTCTGGAAGCTAATTCGTCCTTTAACTCACTAGAAAGACTCCGTAGGAAAACACCTCGTAGCTCTAACTCCCCCCACCCGCTCTCTGAGGCTGCGATACGGAAGTCGATAGAGAAATCTGCCACTGATCTCACTCCTTGCGCCAGAGAGAATAGGCGTTTAGCGGTCTCCTGCCCCTGTCGTGAATGATCAAAAATACGACTAAGTTCCCTCGAGAAACTGTCGAAAGACGAGAGGTAGATTGGGCTGAAGCGGTAGCTGGTGGGGGTGGCGCTGGTGTGGGACTGGAGGAGGAAGGCGAGCCACGGGTGTCCGTGCGGCTGAGGTGAGCGGTGAGGTCACGGACTTGGACGCTGAGATTTTGTACTGCCTCCATTACTCCCCGAAGCATGTCCTCGTGCTGGCCGAGACGTAGTCCTTGATGGGCGAGTGCCGCTCGAAAGGGGTCCGGATCCGCTGGGTCCATGTTGGCCAGAGTATTCTGTGACGGCGGGTGCAGAGAGAGACCCAGGAGCGGAAACGGAGAAGGTTAACAAAAGTTTTATTTTCACAAGAAAGGCAATAACTCAAACAGTCGCTGGCAGCGTGAGGTCCAAACAAACACAAACTCAGAGAGGTCCAGAGAGTGCTGGGCTGTGTGGGCATGGGAGGCACTGGAACGAAAAGAGAAGAGACAAACGATTACTCCCAAAAGGTTTAACGAGATATCAACAAGTACTTTACCACAAGAGACTTGAGACCAACTGATACCACGGTACGTGGAAGTATACTCTGGCGTCGAGGAGCGTCTCCGCAGAGGTTAAATAGGCGTCCTAATTTCAGGAAGTGAACTCAGGTGTGCCCAATCACTCCTCGACGCATCGGGGGGGAAGGGAGCCTCAGGAAAACAAAACGTAAAGTTACAGCCAACACAACAGAACACAGGAAGTGGACCTTCAAATTAACAGCACAGACAATACCAACCACCACAAATTTATCTGTATTCTAATGTAGCGTTTTTGCTACTTTTAATTTCCTTGCTAGATTTTATATCTTGCTTGTTTGATTTTGTGAATATTTTGATAGGTTCATGTTTTAGGGTTTAAAGGTGAACCATTTGGCTCGCTTGCACATTTACATTGATAGTGTCATTGTGCGCTGTAGAAATTAAATAAAAAGCATTTTTACTTACGTTTTTCATCTTACAACCTTTTCTTGACAGCATCTTCCGTTTCTAATGGAACTGCAGCCTCTCACAGGCTCATGAAACTCACATATCAATTTCATCATTTACAGTACAACACATAATCTCAATAACGTGCTATTTAGAGCATGCGGATATTATGTCCACGACGTACAAACTGTGAAACATATCCTCTCTAAATGAGTTCTTCCGACGCCCCAGCGAGAAGCCACTTTGATCCTGACAAGTATTTACTCATTTACTCAACATTTTTACGAGCCCATTAAAATCATATCAAGCCACGGAATCGTCACGAGCAGCATCGTTCTCTTAATTTTAGCCGACGTTATGGCGCTTTGTGTTAGTGGTAATGGTGCAGGGGGGTGGGAGGAGATGTGCCTGGGAAGGGGGACCTGAACACATCCTCCTTCTGACTGTCCATAGGCGAACACACAAAAGTCTCACACACACACACGCACACAAAACTAGTTTCCTTGGTGAGTAGCTGTGAAGGAGGTTTCTCTGACTTTTGAAGGATCATTTGGGGCAGCGCAGAGAAGAATTGAGATGGAGTAGCAGAAAGGAAAGAACACTTTGCCTTCTCTCTTAAACCCCCAACCCCCATTCCCACCTCCTCTTTTCCTTTAGTCAGCGACGGAGGGAGGTGGAGAAAGAGAGCATTAGCAGGAGTGTGAAAGGATGAGAGGATAAAAGCTGAACACCTCAAGACTTTAGACGGGCTCATGGATTCTCATCACCCAGCTGATAGAAAGAACAGTTTCACCTTTTTGAATTGTTCTGTTGATAATGATCCCATACGGCACAAATGAGAACGTCTCAAAGAAGAGACAGAAGGTCAGACTGACTTTCTGCTAAGGCTGCCTTGTAGAAATAACCTAAACCATGTCAGGCTGCCTTTGCATCGTTGAACGTCTCCTATTGAGTCGCTCATTTTGAATATTGCCTTCTCTTCGTGTCTGTCTTCTCTTCTGCCTCATGCCTCCTCATTTTCCCTCCTCCTCTCTCCTCACCTCCTCTCCATCCTTGTCCTGCGGTTACCTGGGAAACCTTTCCTTTGGCGGTGAGAGAATGAGACAAATTTAGTGAACTCGCTTCCTTTGGAGTTGACTTAGAAATAAAACTGCACAGAATGGCATATTTCATGCACAAATTCTACGGGACTGTGACACTGTTGTCATGTCTGTCTGTGTCTGTCTTTTAGAACTTTTTTTGTTTAAAAGTGTTTTATTCTGAAGGATCTAAGCTGAATATAGCAGAAGACCTGTGTCTTTTATCCATCGGTGGGTTGTAAGAGCTCAACTGCTGCATTGCTTTAAGTTTAGTTGAGCTGGAGGTGTCTGACACTAGCAGGAAAGAGCCACAGTAATCATCCAGAGCAGTGGGTTTCACCAATGGGCCTGTTGACCTGTGAATGGACCCCCTTTAACATGCAGTTTTCTTCTGCTTCAATAGGTTTGAGGCTGGAAACATCATATTATACCACACTATCTGACGGCATAACATATATTCTGTATTCTGTAATGCTGGATGAAGTTAAAAACTGATGAAATAATCAAACAACCTATTACCTATGCTGATTTTTATGGCTGCACCATTCAACCACATATATTTTAGATGTCATAGATTTCCCCAGAATTCAGTTTTAAGTGAAGTTAAGGGAGTTCACACAGATTTGGGGTTTCATTATTATTTTAAACTGTCCCATGCAGTCCTACAATAAACTGGCCTGCCACTTTTATACTGGTGATACGGTGCAATGAATAATCAAGTCAAGACTAGTTACATATTCCATAACATGCAATCAAGGTGTTCTGGCAAGTAACATTATGTCACCTGCAAAAGCCTGGAGGAAATATCAGGGAATATCAGGACTTGACCATCAAATAGCACAGCTGGCTTTCTCTAGCTGCAGACTTCAAAAGAGATGTCCACACTTTGCCGTTCTCCGCACTTAGTCATTCACAGCAGCAAAAGACGAGCCGACACTTACAAGAACGACCACACTTAGGCTGCATTTAGAGAGCCGTGTAAGACAGGAGAGTTACAATTTAAAGACCTGCGGGAGTTTAACTGCCATTAAACACCTGTAAGCACTTCAAGCCACCACAAGCGCAGGCTCACGCACCCAGAGTTTACTGCTCACTTTGCTTCATTTCAATTTGTGCATAATCTCATTCATGATTACTAATTCGCTGCCATTTACTGCGCACCTCGAACACAACAATGAGACGGGTCTATCGCACTGTATCTTCGATTATTATTGAACTTATTTCTTCGAATAGTTGCACTGCAATGACGGTTCAGGCAGATCCCCCTGTTTGTTCGCATGCCACTCAGTGTGTGTGTGTATGTGTGTTGTGTGTGAATACCTGACAGGGCCTCAGTGTGTGCTAGCTGAGCCCTGTCACCCGCTCCCACAGTGAGGTGAAATGCTTTTCACTGCTCGCTGCATTTCTTTTCCATGCTCCTCAGGCTGCATGAGCATCCAGGTGGGACAGCAGGCAGAGAATATTGAAACCCCAAAGCTGCGGTGCGTGCACGTGCGTGGCGTGTGCATGTCTGCGTGTCTGGTTTTTGGGATATGTGTATGTGTGTGTGCGTGCGTAGCGCGTGTAGCCGCATGATTTTCTACCAGCGGAGTGTATCCAAACGCTGAGACATCGCTGTAGGCAAGCTTTCTCTATCCAACGCTCCCGTCACAAGGCTTCCTCCCTCCTGCTGCTTTTACAGGATTAGAGATGCCACCATCGCCTTTTCACTGTGTTTTCGTGGCTGGCTGCTTCACAGTCAGAGTGACAGAGCGACACATCTCCGATTCATTTTAGCACAGCCACGTTTTTTTTTAATTTTTTTTATTTGAGGCAATAGCAGCAGCAGTTTTGCTTGCAACACCTTAGCCCACCTCCAATTGACTGACTTTGTGCAGGCTGTCCGACTCATTACACTGTCTCAGCCCCCCGCCTCATTAACTATAGCATCAGACTGCATGACTAATAGGCTAATATCACACTGATAACAATCCTGTTTGTGGTTGTAATTGTGTGAAGCAATTTCCATCCATATTAGCACATATGTCCTAAACTGATAAGAAGCAGGGAAACCTTCCCATTAACTGCCTCGGATTAGTCATGAGATCAACAAATATCATGGTTGTCACTCCTCGTGGATGTCAGACATACAGTATGTTAGGTGCAGACGGGACGTGTCTGGCAGCTGGCGTTGTGTCAGTGTCAGTTTTTGCTAGAGTGGAAACAGAAACACTGCAAGTCTAAAAACATCACTAAGCTCGTACTGATTGGTGCGTTTTGGGGACAAGAAACTGCTCACACAGTCACATTATGGCCACTCACCGCCCACTTGGGGAAACCATTAAAGAGAGATGAGATCCGTGAGAGTGGAACGAAAACTTGAAACCAAAACAAATGAGCTGATCGATGCCAAAGCGCTTTGTAGAGCTGACAGGAACTTAAAAGTTGGGTGATAATCCTCTGTGGGTTTATTGCTCTGGGTGAACCCTTTCACATTACATGTGCTCATTTGATCCATTGAAGCTATAAAAATATTGATTAGAGCTCCCTTAAGGTAAGAGTATAGGTCTGCAAGGACTTAATATACTATAAGTCAAAAACACACTTGTGTGTCTTGGTGAGAGCAGTGGGTTGAAAGTCATCCCCAAGCATATCCTGTGGCACAAACACACACACACACACACACACACACACACACTACAGATTGCTTCTCATAGAAGGGAAATATGCCCACTTGGACGGTAAATATTAACATCAAATTGGGCTCTCACAGAATTGCTCTTGTGTATTTACAATGTCCTGGAGTGGCTGCACACACACACACACACACACACACACACACGCATTCATACATGCTGCTCAATCATTCATTGAGATAAGCAGCGGAGCTTATCAGTGAGGAGCACAGGCTGAGACACGGCAGCCAAGTAACCTGCCTGCTCCCTAAGAGGAGACAGTAATGACATTCACTGAGCACACGTGAACACACAGATGTGCATGTCCTTCGCTGTCAACACATGAAGCAGATGCAGCGTAATCAGACATGTCCACTGCATTAATGACCCATTCACTGACACGGCCAAAGATGCATCTCCAATCCAAATTCATGTTCCTGTTGCTTTGAAACAAACGATTTAACGCAGCATCTGCACTCGCACTGAACTCATAATCCCCATCATGCACATCAGACAACACTGAGACATTCATTATTCATTCACAGCAACGGCGCAGTAATTGGATATACAAATGTGCAGTTGTGCACATGCCAGCTCCGGTGTTATCACATAGCGCGCACACGCTCTCACTCATTCTCGACATCACATCGAGCTCTTTTGGCTCGTGCGTTCTCGTGGAGGGTCGTTATCCGGAGCGCCGAGCTCTCAGGCCGTGGCGGTGAAACGTGGCGGAGGCTCTGCTGGAGTTAGTGCAGGTGTGTGTGTCCTCCACCTGTACGCTTTTTGAGTGGAACGATGTCGTGCTGGGAGTGAGATGCGTTGTGGCCCATTGAACATCCCCTCTCTCTCCCTCCATCTATTTTTTTTTTTTTTGCTTCCCCTTCTTCCACTTACCCTCCCACCCTTAACCGTCCACCTTTCATACAGTGTCTGTCTTTGTGCTGCTCCCTCTGCTCCTGTTTCCTCTGTCCACTTTTCTTGCATTTTCTGTTTTTTCCCCTCTTTCGTCCCTTCTGTCACTATTTTCTCTCCATCCACACCTGTGACCATCTATCCCCTCTCCCTTCCACGTTCTCCATCGTTACCCTTTAGAATAAACCGGAGATGTGAACCCAGCTGGCAAAGAGTTATCTGATACAGAAAAGCTATTCTGTTATTTTCTCTCAACTACAGTAAACTACAGTAAATCACTCAAGATTCCAATATAAACCTCACACACACAGACTACGAATGATGAGTTCAGTTTTCACCTTGAAATATATGAAGGTATCGGTGTAGTCAGATACAAACAATCAGAGGCCAATCTGACTTCCCCCATCTCCAAACTCCTGTTTGAACAAGGCACTGTAGATATTCTTGAACTGCAGGACTATCTCACCCAGAATGTGCAACACAAATGCTTTCTAGCTATTTGTTTTAGTGCCCTGGGATTTACCTCCTAGGCTACATACATTTCTGCCCTACCTTCCCGGTGAAGGTCATTGGGCCTGAATGGAAACTAATAATGTCCATGAGGATTTGAATATTATTAGCAAGCAGCCTGAGCGAAAGCCCTGCAGACGAAACTCAGGGCCGAAAAAAGAACGCCTTTTTGAGGTAATAGTTTTGTTTACAGTTTCTGCAAAAGATTGGACATTTTATTTCATTCATTTCTACTTAAAATACCCTCCTGCCCTCCTGCTTTACTTTATCGCCCACCCCTCCCAGTTGTCCGTCTGTGTGTTGTCTAAGGCGGCTTCTTGGCTCTGCTTTGATCTCCTTCTGCCCTGAACATCAGTCAATCACCAGCAACCCAACCTGCCACCTGTCTCCATTTCCCTCACTGCTCTGTGCAACACTTTCCCCTCAGCTTGTCCTTCATCTCTCGCCCCATCCTCCCAATCTGTCTGTCCAAACTCTCCTGTCCTATTTCCCGATTTTCTATCACTTCCTCACATTCATTTTGAGTGCACTGGAAAGGCAAACACCTCTTATCCTCTTTCTAATTTCTACCTTTTGAAAATTTGTCTTTTGCTGTTAATGAAAGTGTCAGTCGTGTGTGTGTGTGTGTGTGTGTGTGTGTGTGTGTGTCGTGGGGGGGGTATTGTGGTAATTTGTTTGACCTTTACATAACCCTGCTTTCCAACCTGTCTAATTTGTTAAAGGATCAACACAGAGAATATATGTGGGCATTTGCTGACTGCCTCGTCCATAATATATTATTAATGGTTTGAATTAGCTGCAGGATTGGAAATTATCTATTTCATATGAACTTCACCTTGAAATGAGGCCAATGAGATGTGAAGAGTAAAAAAGGTATCAGTCATCGGGGGTGGAGGGGCAGAGCAGAGTTGTTTGGGGTGAAAAGAATGATGGGTGAAGATGTAGAGAAAGACGAATGAGGGACGGAGGACGGGCGGACAGGTGGGAAGACGGAGAGGTCTGGTGATGGGCAGAGGGCAATCTGTGGGAAGAGACGGGGGAGACAAAGGGAGAGGGATGAGGAGGGAGGAAAGAGATTGCTGTTTTAAGGAGATTAGCTTTCAGATAGAGCGAATGAGGCAGGGAGCAATGATGGGAAAGTCACGGCTGTAGGAAAAGAGAAAATATGTGAAGGGGCCGTAAACGCTCACAGGGTTTGTTTTAGCCCCGCCTGATTGACGAGCCTGTTTGGTGGCTGTAATGTCCACAGAGCAGGATGTAGAAAGTACTGATCAACTGAATGTCACCCTTGGAGAAAAAAAAAACAGCCATAAAACCACCGCTCAGGTTATTTGTGGGCCCCCGCTCTCTGTTTACACGCAAGAACATCGCGGCACGGCTAATCATAACAAATCAAATGATGCAGAGTTGAGTTCTTGATTGTTCCGCCTGTAATTATGGCGCATGGCGTGCGTGAGCGCAAGTGTGTTGGGGATCTGGCTTGGTGAAAGTTGAGCTGTTTACGAGGCACCATAACGCAGGATTTATATTGAGCCAGCAGGAGGGAGGAAGAGGTGGATGCAGGCAGGATGGATGGAGAGATGAAGCGGTGGAAGGGGAGGGTCAGCAGTCACGCGGCGGTGTGCTTTGAGACATTACCAAAACCCGATATTTACAGTGTGTACTGACCGCCTGACATCAATACAGCTGAGTACAAACAAATGTAGATTTCATTCTGTGCCAGCTTTTGATACACTTATTCTGAGCAAAACAAATCCAACAGCAGAGAAATCCATTTCACTGCCACTCCCCTCGCAGCTTATTGCCATCGGTGTTGTTTTAGAGTTACTTGGCAGAGCAGCGAAGTGTGGCGCATGTTTACATGCGAGGTTATTGGCCCCATTCCAGCCACAACTCAACAAATGGAGGGGCCCACTCACTTCAAAATATGCCCTTAATAAACATTTCATCGTTGTGTAAAATCCTCAAGTGTTTTTCATCTGTTGTTGTTTCCCTTTCTTTCTTTTCAGGTGAGAAGGGGTTAAACGTGTTAACAGCACTTGAAAAATAAACTTCAGACCTCACTTAGCCAGACTGAATAAGGCATTCCCTCTTTCCTGTCTCTCACCTGTGCCTGTCTGTTCTCCAGCTTAGTTTTTAGACCCCCACATCTGCCCGAATTCCCCCTTCATCCTGTGTACCTCTCCTCGCTGTTCAGTTATCTTGGTCTGCTTTTCAGCGTTGCTATAGTTACTGATCCAAGGGAAAAAGGCTGCTGGTGTGAAGCAGCAGGGGGCCGTGAGACTGAGAGATTTAAATGAAAGTCAGGTTAGGACCTGTTGGAGTGCCTCATGTGGTACCCAGGCTTAATGTGCATGTCAAACCACACATTTTGCAAACACGCTTACGCAGAAGGAAGGAAAAAGTCGAGAAAAGGTTGAAGTGTAGAGGACAACCGACCAGCACTGCATCAAAATACAACCTTTGGGGCGGGGGGGGGGTTCTACTGTTTAATGTTACACAAGCCAAGCAGCACCAGCATATGTGCATATACTGTATGTATGTCCATACATGTACTGTGTGGGAGGATGCAAAGACGGAAAGCTTTATTCTGCTGATTCCCTTGTTTTTTGCAATTGAATTATTCATTCGGGCAGCAAAACTCTTTCATCCCTCTCTGCCCTCCTCCTCCTCCTCTCTGTCTCCCCTGCCCTTTCAGTTTGACTAAACACAACACTTTTTCATGTCCACTCCTGCCCATCTCCTCTCCTCGCGCCATCCTGTCCTCACTCTCTCCTCTTCACATATTCTTTTTTATCCTCCCTCTGACCATTCCAGCTTCCTCAATCTCAACCTTTCCTATTTTTAACTTCTTTCCCTGGTCCGCTGCTCCCTGTACTTTTTCCTCTCTCTTTAATTTAGATTTTCATCGCACTTTGTTCTGTCTGTCTCGCTCAGACTCCCTTTCATTTTATTTCTTTTGATGACAATCTCTCATTTTCGCTTCCCAGTGTCTCACCCTGTCTCTGTCTCCCTGCGTTGCCTCGGTCTCTGCGACTCGCTCGCTCATGCCTCTCCTCTATTAGTATTCCCCCAGGGTGGCTAGACTCAACAATGTGTCGTGTGTCACCTCACCAAGAGGCAAACAATGAAAAACGAAATGTCTGGAGAAACCCAGCGGTGTCGCTGCAATGTGAGAGAGGAGCTGGAGGAGGAATAAGGAGAGGATGACAAAAAAGGCAGTGAGCCAGACAAAGAGGCTGCAGACAAGTTTGGTTATCCATATGTATGGATGGTACAGACCGACTGACCGCGGTGTGTAGGGTGAATAACTGCTCCGCATTAAAGAACGGCCCTGCTGAGGTGAGCTGTGATTGTGTGTGTCAACGTGTTCTTGCTCATCTGTGTGGAGAGACATGTTTTTGCACCCTGTGTGTGTGTGTGTGCGAGTGTGCGTGCATGTGTGTGTACTTATACAGCTATCTCTGTAAAAACCAGTTTGCACTTTTGTGGAAGGTGTGGACACTTTGGCCAGTCCTCCTATTCAGACAGTCTCTCTGTTTGAGGGTTTAGACTTGGTTTTAAGGGTTAGGTTAGAACTAGGTTTAGGACAAGGTTTAGCATTTAGTTGTGATGGTTAAGGCCAGGGGCTAGGAAACACAGTATGATCAGTCAGGGTCCTCACACAGATAGAAGTACAAGGTTTTAGGATTTAGGATTAAAGGGTCAATCTGTGATTTAAGATAAGATAAGATAAGATAAGATATACTATTATTGTCCTCGTGGGGAAATTTTTCCTTTCGCCTAAAAGGCGGAAGTAGAGTGTAACCACAATCGAAGTACACATACTCAAGGACTAAAGTATAAATTTGAGGTGCTTGTACTTTTTTCATGCTACTCTGTACTTCTACTCAACTACACCTCAATGGCAAATACTGTACTGTTTCTTCTTTAGACTGTTTTTCTGAGCTCATGAAAAGTTGACGCTCTGGAGATACAGGACAGGACAGCGACAAACATATGATGATCTAAAAGAATGTGATGCTTTGCTGTAGATTAAACTACCTAACAGTTTATAAAGTGGTTAAAATTAGCACGAAGCAGTGGAATGCAACATACACATTACTGCAGCAGTAATATGAATCCAAAAACATCACATAATAGATAGTAAAACACTGACAGGGACCATTTTACTGCACAATTAGCACTTTTGATCCTTTAAATACATTTGTTTCAGTAAGGAGACTGAATGCAAGATTCTTACTAGCAGTCGAGTCATTTCAAAGTACTTTTACTTAAGTAAAGTATGTGAATACTTCTTCCACCGGTGACTGATTATAGGTTAAAATAATTTCGTAGAATTTAACTTGGAATTACAGCTGTCTTTGAAGTTTTAATGCTGCAGCTCCCCTTTTGTTTACATTGACAGAATACAGGGCTTGTTCTGTTTTCTACCTCTCCTTTTAATTCTGCAGTTCTTCTGTGCTGGATCAATGAAGCTTTGTCTTATCTTATCTGATATACTTTGGTTTATGTCAGGATAAGCTTGAAGGTGAGGCAAGCAGAGAGGTTAATAATATTTTAGATGCATGAGTTTGGCTAAACAGAGTTCTTGAATTTCATTATTTAAGTAATTTATGAAGCATAAAAACAAACATTCACTGGTTCAGGCCTCTGAAATATAAATATTTGCTGCTTTTCCTCTTTGCTTTGGACAGAATGAATAAGAAACTTGAAGCCTTCATCCTGGGCTCTTTACTGAAAAACCAAGTGATTAATGAGAAAAAAAGAATCAACAAGTTAATTCACACTTGAAACAATCATTATTTGCAGCCCTAAGTTGTGGCACACTTACCGTACACATGCATGATCGCATGCTCAGACTCAGTAACTGCCCGTGCATGCGCCGATGCACAGTGCACCGTCAGACTCCGCTTCCTCATTACAGCAGCAGCGGCGGTGCAGAATGAACAGGTGCACTAATGGTGAGCATTTTCCTCTGTGTTCCTTTACTTCTCTGCTGTTAGCTAAACAAAAGCTGGCAGTTATAACCCTGAAAAGTCCTGTCATCCCCGCTGGGTATTCATGAAATGCACAAGCAGCCGTGAATATAAAACGCATGTGTTATTCACTGTGACTGTGATCTAGTCCTGCATCTGATTTGAACCTCATGCCTGTCTCTCTACAGTAAAACACCGGTGGCAGGCCTGCTCCTTTTTCATTTGCTGGAGAAATATAGTCTGTGTGCTGCCAGAGGGAGGTCCTAACTCTTTCTCCCATTGCTTTGCTTGTAGGCTCTCGCACGCGTATACATTGCACTAATGCACACACACACACACACACACACACACACACACACACACACACACACAGTGCATGCAGCAGCCAGCAATCCTCCCTCTCTCTCGTCCATCTTTAAACTCTCAAAATCAAGCATGCGCTCAAGGTCTTTGTTTTACTTCCACACACACCTTCTAATACATAGGGAGAGGTAAGTCAAAGTGTGATATAGAGGAGGTTGCAGTGTGTGTGTGTGTGTGTGTGTGTGTGTGTGTGTGTGTGTGTGTGTGTGTGTCACATGACGTAACTCAGGAACAGCGTTGGTGGCAGAGTGAGGGGGAGAGTGAAGGAGGCATGGGGGCGGGTGATGAAAGGGTGAGATGAAGGGAGGATGTAAAAGCAGAGCATCGGCACACACCTTCTCTCTCGGGGCCGAGAGATCACTCCATCTTCCTCTGAGGTACTTGAAAGACCTGCGGCACGATGACCCGGCAGGTCCCTCACACACACACACACACACACGTGCACGCACACAACACCACTTCCAGCAGGGGAGCTACACCTAGCGGGGAGCTAACAAGACTGGAAAATAGAAAAAAACACAATGATCCAGTGATGTTTGTGGTTGTGGGTGCCCCCCCACACACACACGTGAACACACACACACACACACATATTGACCTTCAGTGGGTACCTTGGTAGACAGGTGGTGCCATTGCCTGTTGCTAAGCAATTACCAAGTCCATTACCCCTGCAACATGCCCGTAATGTGTATTTTTTTTCCGCTCCACGTGTGTTTGTGTGCTGACTTGGTTGTGAGAGAGCTTATATTAAAGCAGGAGTGGTGAATAAAACACAATCTACAACACAAGAATCGTCTTTTACTGCAATGTTTTCTAACAGAAATTAAAATGATTAAAAAAAACACGATTTACAGAGTCACTGGATGCCTCCTGGGTGGGTCGGATAGCTGTTGGAAATCTAAAAAGCGAAGTGTAAAGGGAGATTTATTGGTATGTGCTCGCATCCAAGTCCGGAGCGTTACTTCATTGCGTGTGCGTGCGGTCATGTGCCCGTTCTTGACGCACACAGCCTGATATACGACTGGCTAAATGCAGCAGCATGTGTTGCTGTAAATAACCTGCTAGCTATTATAAAACGCTGGACAACAATAGCGGGCGAAACACGTTGCGGACTCAGGCACGTGGAGGTACACAAGAGCCACCTTGATCCCGTGCATTCATGCTCGCAGGTACATAGACAGATGGTCAGACGGACAGACGTGAGCTGTTAAACACCCCCACCCCTCCTCACTCACTCAGCCAGGAGGAAAGTCGATGTGGTTTGACACTTGGAGTCAGACACCCTCCCCGAACAGGCAGCCTATTGCAAGAACCCACGTTTGCCCCCCATAATGCAAAAATGATTAGCACTCAGATGCAATCCTCCCTCCCCCCATATTCTATTAAAATAACTCCTCTCCAAATAATAGTAATAATTAAAAAAAATGGTTAAGGGGAAAAGGCAGCACTTACCCTCTCTGACTGCTGCCTCCGCCCCTCCCACCTCATTCTGCTCTCAGCTCTGCTCATTCCGTAAAGAGACGGGTAATTAAAGTTGACCTTCACCTGTACAAACTCACGCATGCACGTGACTATGGGCAGAGACGATAGCATGCACGCACGCCTCGACAACAATCTACCACACGCTGGCTTTTAGTGGGTCACAATTACGCAGCGTCGGGTGGCAAAATGTTAGAATAATATTATTTTTCGCAGTCATTAGCGAAGTAATGTATTGTCCCATCCAAACAGGCAGCTGCAGAGCAATAAATCAAACAGTTTATGCTCCTTATTAAATGTTAGGTTAACTATTCCCTTCAGTTTTACAATAGCAGTATGTCAGTGGTGCTTACATCTAGCATTACAATTGAATGCAGCTGCAAATTCACAACTAATTTGAATCATTTTTCATCAACTTAGGTTTTAGGTTTTAGCAAGCAGAGAAAAGCAATTCGATGTAACGGCCCTCCCATTTTATTGTGTGTGTGTGTGTGTGTGTTTGTGTGTGTTAGTAGAAAACGGTCACGTGTCTCCCCGCATTTGTTTGAGCTTCTTTCTTTTTCTGCATCACGTTTTCTCACGTACTCCGCTCAAACACCTCTCTCTCTCAAAACTTCTTCACGTCACCGCTCCTCTTCATTAGCCCTCCACCTGCGCCTCTTCTTCCCTCTTCCTCACACCCATCCCCTCTCTCCCTCTCTCTGGGTGGCAGCCCAGTGGTGGCGGAACAGTGATTTATGGTGTATGGCTGTTTGCACTAAATGGGATGTTTTATTCAGTGGTGGGAGGAAGTCGCTGCCTTTTCTGCCGCTCTCCGGAGCCTTGCATTAAAACACATAACACAAGCACACACACTCTCTCTCCCTCACACACACACACACACACACACACACACAGTTGAAAAAGGATGATTTGCCCTGACATTTCCTCTTACATTTAGAAAACAGAGTCAGGCGAGGAGAGTCAGATGGAGATGGACAGAATGACAGGCGCGTATGCTGCTGACAAAGAGTCAAACACAGAATAGGAACTTCTGTAGTAGCTGTGGAGCTAACTGTTGTGTGTGAGTGTGTGTGAGTGTGTGTTTCAAGTCAAGGTCACCCCAGTGGGCTGCATGTCTCTCCCTGTTGTCAGCTCGCACGCTGACAGCTGCGCGTACGGTTGCGAGCGGCAGAAATGGAAATTTGTCTGACTGTCTCTTTGTCGGTTCAAGTGTGTTAAAATGCAAGCTTGCGGATGTGTGTGTGTGTGTGTGTGTGTGTTCGTGCATGCACAGAGTGAATGTCGTGTGTGAGTGTGAGTGTGAGTGAATGTGAATAATGCAGCGAGAATAACAGTATGAATATTCATTTGCTGTGTACTCGTGACGGTTACCCATGTACCTGTCACTCAGAGTCTCAGGTGGGTTCATTTTTGTCAATACTATACACACACACACACACACACACACACATATCCTTGGAAAAATGTTGCACTGTTTACTGTACTCTCCCTCTGCATTGGGATATTTGTATGTTTTTTTTGTTTTATTCACACCATGCATTCATGTGTATGCAAGCATGCTTGGTTTATATTAATGCGGTGTGTTTCCTTGGTCGTGGTGTGTGTGCTGATTTATTTAATGCATCTGTCCCTAGGAGTCATCATGTAGGCAGGATAGACTCCGGCTTGTCTCCTCTGTGTGTTTACGACCTCCAGTTGATGCTTTCGTGGCAGAGTTTCTGAACTCTCTGCTTTAATTCTAGCACAAGTCCTGCTGGAGAGACAGGTGCGCTAAACATGACTTATCCCTCATTTACCCCTGACATCAGAAACTAATTGAACCTGTGTGTGTGTTTGTGTTGTGTACTCCGGTGCGCGTGCCTCTGCGCTCTCGAAATGCGTGCACTTTCACACATATATATCCCTGGAACTAATTTCAACTTCATTCTCCCTCTGCGATCCGGAGCGCAAAGACAAGTCACGCAATAGCTCAGCGTGGAGCCGTAAACACGGCAGGTGAAATGGGGCTCGGAGGGCATGCGGCTCTCCCTGAGCCCCCCAAGAATATTCAGATAGTTTTCATTTTCCACAAGATTGGCTCTGGGCAATGGCCACTCGCTAGAAGAAGAGACGGGAGACAGGAAAATATAAAATAAGAGGACCCCTACTGGGGAGGGAATACGTGTTTGCCTTCAACATTACCATTTTTCAGTGCCTCACTCAGGCTGAGAATAAGCAGGTTTACAAGAGGAATGATAACAAATTGGATGTAACCGTCTCTCATCTCATTTGCCTGTTTGCACATTACAGCATTATGTGTATGTGCATTAACGTGCATTACCTGGTGCGCTTGTGTGTTCGTAGAGCCTGAAGGGCAGAATAACACCGCGTGAGACAAGCTGGAGAGAATTATAGAAAGTCAAGGTCGAGAAACAGACAAGGATTTCATAGTTTTCTTAAATAATTGGGGAGAAGGACAGAGAGTCGTGAAGAAAGTGCACAAAATGAGTGAATTTCTGAAGGAAAGCTGAGGCGGGGATGAGGAGAAAAGATAATTGGATGTTAGGAGAGTAGAGGAAGGGGAGCTTTGACTTACTCTTTAAACTCTAGAGTTGACCTTTGGTGGAGGAAACCAGTTTTGAAACCACCTATTCTCCAGTGTCTTTGTGTGGTTTCCCTGTCTGTTTTCCATATGTCCTCTATTACTTCCTCTTCCCTCTGCTCCCGACATGTATGAACATGTGTGTTTGCATCATTAGTTTGTGTGTACGTCTCTTCCAGCACAGTTACAGCTTCTCCCGTACAAATAAATCCAGTTACGGTGTAGCCGTAGGGCCGGAGAGCGGAGAGACAATCCCACTTTTAAAGCAACTAGCTGCCTGCTATTTTTAGCTCAGGCAATCACAGCACTTTCATTATTACTCAATAGGGTGGAGGCATGCAACTCATAATCTCTCATCATCTGTTCTGCCTCCAGCAATAAATGCACACAAGAGTTTGCACATGCACACACACACACACCAGCTCAGTTGCTTATCTCTGTGTATTGTATCTGATATGTTCAGAACCGTTATAAGTGGAGGTTCATTAATACGAGCTGTAACACTGGCATCAATGCTGATAAAGGTCCTCAGTTCTCATACTCAGCAGTGGAAATTGAGTTTCTGTGTTTTCAATACTCAGATACTCTTGTCGTCCTCTGGGAAAATGTCTTGGGATCAGGGAAGATGATTAAAAAATTGAGGAAGAAATTCAATAAGCAGCTGCTTAGGATCCTGTGGCCAGCAGGGGTTGACAAGCTAAAAAAAAAAAAAAAAAAACCCTGCAGCTGAGAGTTTGATGTTAACATGTATTGATTTTCTATGGAATCGTGTTATGGTGCTATAATCATATGCTATTCTTTTGCAAAATTCATTTTTTCAAATAAATGGCATAACACTGTTTATTTCGCTGAACAGAAGGTCACGGATACATTTGCTATATATTACAACAAATGAGACCAGATTACATCTGCAACATCTTTTTGATGATCCAAAACTGCCATTTTTCTCACTTTAAATAAAGTTTGTAGGTTTCGAACTTCTCGCCAAAACACTGTGGTTGAGAATTAGCCAGCTGGCTAACACCGACACATTTTCAGAACTGCTGATTAATGTGTGTTGTCCTTATTTAGAGAAGAAAAGAAAAGAAGTTGCCAGCTGTCAGAGAATATTACACTTTCATAGCTATGACTTAATGTCATGGCAATAGTTTGGTTTCTGGTTATTCTTTGCTTTTGTTTTAACATTTTGTCATGTTTTTTTTCTCCCCATACATTTTCTTGTATTCACCACCCAGCAGTTGATAAAAATGTGATGACCTGTCAGGACCTTTTTGAAAACAATATGATGAACTTTAATCCCTAATCCATTATCAGAAAAATGCTCTTTTTAATATTGTGTGGTGGATTTGGTGCAGATTTGTCCATAAGGGAATAAAAGCAAAGAAATACAAACCTGTGAGATGACACCACTGACGGCTCCAGACAACCATCTGTGTCAAGCTGCTGTATCTACGCAAAGTCTGCACCCACCTTCTGTCTGGAGCCATCTCTACAACTTAGCACCGCGACATTTAGATAGCAGCACTTTTTAGATTAAAAAAAACCTAAAAGATCTGTGGATTTATCTAAGTAGTTCAGAGAAGGAGAATCAGACAGAGAGCGAGATAATGAGAAAGAGGGCCAGGAGGAACGAGAAGCGCGGCTCCCCCTCCTCCCTGCTCCCACTGCCACGCTCGTGTGTTTGTGGGTGTGTTGGACAGGCGGAATGGCTTGTTTATGGGCAGATTAATTGCTTTTATGGCCTTGTTTCTCCCTGTGAATGGTGCTGGGTGTTTTAATGAACACCCACGCCGCCTGCCTGCCTGCCTGCCTGCCTCACCAGCCTGCCGTGCCATTCATGCTGCTGCTTTTTAGAGCATAGCCGAGCCTTAGCTAGAGCCCGCCACAGCTAAATGCCTAACGCTCGCCGCACGGCCCTGCGCAGGTGGCCGATTTCAGCTGGCTGTGTGTGCGGCCGTGCGCTTAGCCTTCCTGAGAGGCCCGGCACAGGTGGGTGGTTCCACTCGAGGCCCGCAGGGCTGAGGGCGAGCGGCAGCTAACTGGACCGTGACTTTAATCATTTCCTGCTGAGCTGAGGAGAGGCAGGCCAGGCTTTCCACGGTGTTAAGCTACACTCACAGACACAAAGATTCTTCAAAAGACTTTCAGAGGAGGAGATGGAGCGATAGCTTTGAGAGGACGTGAGAGGGACCGTTTAGTAAAGAGGTTGAAGGAGTTAAGACTAGGTAAGCGCTTTTCACATAGCAGCCTTTCACGGATCAGTTAAAAATCAAGCACAGTCTCGAGTTCTCCGCCCTTCCCTTCTGACTTCATCGCTTCTAATTATGCATTATTTGTCTCTCTCACTTTTCAATTCCTCTTCTCTCTTTTTGTCTTCATCCCTCTTCCTCTCTCTCTCTCTCCCACTCTCATTAATCAGGTCTGCAGGCTTCCTCTTTCTTCTGGCTTTCTACTTCATTAAGCCTGCAATAGCGATGGACCACTGCTAATGGACAGTCTCGGCATTAGCTCACAACTCAAGCCTGGCTATAATTGTGTGTGTGTGTGTGTGTGTGTGTGTGTGTGTGTGGGTGTGGGTGTGGGTGTGTGTGTGTGTGTGTGTGTGCCCGCACTGCGTGTGAACTTGTGCATACATAGTTTTTCATACAGTTTCATGACAGATACTGTAAAGAAAACAGATTTCTGTTTAATTGGTCGTTTGTGTGTGCCTCTACACTCGCAGTAAAACAGCGAACATGTGTGCAGAACCAAGCATTAGTCATGATGACCTTCACTCTACTTATCACACCTTTAGAGGTTCACTCCACCAATTTTACATGTGAAAATCAATTGGATATTCACAGGGGATATGACACATCCTCTGGAAACGTGGGTAAAAAAATGTTATCACCCGAGTATCGGCTTGAGCTTGCAGACTACACTCTTTAAATGAAAACCTGCATTATGAACTACCTTTTTAAAAGACTTGCATCTTCACTGGTTAGGGAGGGTCTATCAAAATACAACAGGGAAATATCCTGTGTTTTTAGAGCTTGACCTGTATTATGGACAAAAAAAATCAGGATAAACCGGCCTGTGCCGTATAGATTTGCCTGTTGTTTTTAGATTTGTCCCTTGCAAGTCCCCTAACTTTTCAGTGCAGCACTAATTGTCTGCAGGACTTTAACAGGATAGTTTTGTTTTTCTTGAAGCGCCGTTGTTTGAGGTACTTATGCACAATATTATCTACAGCAGATGGCGGTCAGCACGCCCCCAGTTTGGAGGAGCACACAGGAGTAGCGGCACAGAAGCTAAGCGATGTACTGCTGTGGACAGGGTCAGCAGCACACTGCTTTGCTTCCATGCTGGTACTTCTCTCGGTTTTTTCAAACAGGAGGCATGGTGACCACCATCTACTGTCTGTAATACACTAACTACGCATGAGTTCATCTTTAAAAAAAAAAAAAAAAAAAAAAAAAACTATTCCTTTAATGCCAAATGGCACTTTTCAATGTTTTTTGGTTTGTAGCTGCATTTTAGACTCTTCTTCTGAGCAGTCCTTAGTTGGAGTCCTTCCACTGAGAGCTTGGAAGTCTGATTTCGAAGGACTGCGGAAAGCTCAAATAAAGTTGAATATACTTTAAGAGCTCTTTAACAAAACTTGTTCAAATGCAAAATAAATTTTCAAATAGGATCATATCACCGTAACTAAAAAGTCCCAGAGGAGCTCGTTTTCCTTACTCTGCAGCTCTTTTACTACTCTTTCCACAGCTGCTTTTACAGTCTTATCAAGCAACAATGCCGATCCCCCGGTTTCACCGTAATGCCCAATAAAAGAGACTTTATAGTTGCATACATTTACCTTCAGATCTTTGCATATATATTGCTCTCCACCCGGCAGTACAGTCGTTAGTACGGTGGCGTTCTGCTCTGCTGCGGCGGAGGACAGGTAGTATCGAGTGGTGCTGTAAAAAGCGCTGCTTTACTGTGTGTTTGTTCTGGCATGTTAACGGCTGGCTTTACAGCTCTGATTATAGCCCACCAGGGGAGCTGGGAGTACTGACTACACAGGGAAAACGCTGCAGGCAAGAAGTACAGGAGGCAGCGTTAATGTACATTACCTCAGGGTGTGCATGCCTTCACTGTGTCACTGTGGCAATCACAAAGATCCTCTGTTCTCTGTTTTTCATATCTGCTGCTAAGGATAAGTTTGAGCCTGATTCTCTCAGTTAAACCATACAGGCCGTATGTGAAGAATATGAATCAACAGCATTGCACGTTACATGAATACATACAATGATTTCATCTGTAGGGGTCTGTTCTGTTGGCTGCACTGCACCTTGCACCTCTGTCACCAACACAATTCCTGGCACATGATTTTACATAACAATTAAATTGATTGTTGTTCTGGTGCTTCGACCCCCCCTCACTTCATGACTGACAAGCACGATTGACAGAATTTTATTTACACGTTTCTCCATAATTTATTCAAACTTTCTGGAATTTATGAGACACACACACACAAAACTAGTTTTCAGTTTCTGCTCCGGCCTGACACCGCACAGATGCTCCATCTGTTGCCTGGACAACCAGGGTGCTCTGAAGTGAGCGTGCGTGTGTGTGTGTGTGGCACGGGTTTTACTCACATTGTGGGGACTCGCCTTCCTTAAACGTAAGTCCCCATAATGTAAATCAATGAATTATAGGGTGAAGACTTAAGGTTAGGGTTATGGTTAGGGTAATTCTACAGGAAGTGAATGTACGTCTATGTAACATCCCAAAAAGTATTGGAAAGATGAGTGCGTGTGTGCGTGCATGTGTGTGTGTTTGCCCCTGGCAACTCCTCTCATCTCCAACAGCTGGTATTGCCCACAGACCGGCCTGTCTCCACAAAGCTTACTCCCTCCCTTGAATATATTGAGCTATTATGTGTTTGTTAAGCACAGGAAACTGACAGGAAGACACAAGAAGTCTATAAAAGCCACTCACGCTCTTTCACCCCTCTCCTCCATCAACTCACTGCAGTCATTACCCTGTCATTTGTTATTATTCTGTAATATACAGCAGTGATGCGTCGTTGTTCGTGCCTCTCTATTAGCTTGTGTGACTGTCTTTAGGTTTTCTCCCTGCTCCATTTCCTCTCTCTCAGTCTCTAGCTCCTCTCCTCTGTCTGTGACACCATCAGTCATTAGCCTAACCCCAAGAGCAGAAAGAAGGAATGTGTGTGTGTGTGTGAGAGAGAGAGAGAGAGAGAGAGAGAGAGAGAGAGAGAGAGAGAGAGAGAGAGAGAGAGAGAGAGAGAGAGAGAGAGAGAGAGAGAGAGAGAGAGAGAGAGAGAGAGAGAGAGAGAGAGAGAGAGAGAAAGAGAGAGAGAGAGAGAGAGAGAACCAGCTCTGATTGCAGGTTCACTCAGGGACGACATTGCCAGTGTCTGGACACTGAATCCCTATAGACACTGGGAAAACTGCACACACCCACACACACCCACACGCAGGTGCCAGAAGACACAGTGTCTGTCCAGGAATGGCTACAGATAACAGCACCTGTCCTCGGTCGCTATCACTCCCACACACCCACACACACAACACACGGTGTGCTGACAGGTGCTGTGTCCCCGTGGCAGAGGAGAGCGATGAGGATGTGTGTGTGATGGCAGAGATGGTGCCGGCTGGCTGGCTGGGCCAAAGGACCCCGGGGAGGCTTGACTGATAGAGGCTGCCTCCACACCCTCTGGATAGCTTGTGTGCGTGCGTGTGTGTGTATGTGTGTGAGAAAAAAAAAGGGGGGGGGGGGGGGGGTCCTATGTCGTGTGCCAGATGGTATGATTTTGTTTAAACCAGTTAGGTTACCATCAGTGGAGAACCAGGTCACGACAGCCTTTTGGCTGAAAGGTGACTGGAAGAACTATGAGCCTCAAGGTTATACCATTATTGGGTCAGGAGGACCTGGTCGTTGGCCAAACGGAGCTAACAAGAAAGAATCCATGCATGTAGGGAGGGAAAATTAGTGTTTGTTTGGCTGATTCTCTTTGTTTGCCTGTTGACGGCTGACATATTGTTGTTAGTTCAAGGCACTGACCAGAAAGGCAGTGGTGACTTGAAACAAAGTACATTTATTCAGGCGCTGTTGTTCAGGACACATGAGACCCTTTGGCAATTTACTTAATCTTTTCCATTTTCTTCTTCATGATTTGCTTTGCATTTATACTTCAGTAGAGTTCAGAGGGACATATTGTACTTTTTATGTTGTATTTATTACTCGTGCATTCATGTGAAAGCAGGATTGTACTGTTGCAGGTGTTTGAGCTCATTTTAACCATTTTGTATAAGACTGCAAATAATGATTATGTTCGTTATTGATTAATCTGCTGATAGTTGGTCGAATGATCAAAGTGACACCCTCACAATTCCTGTTTTGTCAGACTAATGGTACAAAACTCAAAATCAATCTAATAAAACAAAATCATTAAAATGATTAAATAGAAAAGCAGCAAAAGCTGCTGTGTAGCTGGAAGATTTTTACATAAAAAATGACTTACGAAAGCATTTGCCAGTCCTGTCAATGAACCTATTGATGAATCAACTAATTGTTTCATCTGTGCTTGAATATAAACTATTGGAGAGTTTGAGTTAGAACAAAACATTAGAGGCTTTTCAAATGTTTTGAGTATAGACATAATTAGAAAAGTCTAATTGCACGTGAATGCATCAGTAATAAAAATCTAATAACATCCTATACGGTTTTCACCCACATGGGCTGTTTTATTGCATTGAATATTTAAGATGATTTAAGTACTTACAGGTTGTAGAGACTTATTGTGAAGCCATTAAAGAAGGAACATTGGATAAGCTTAATACAGAGCTGTTTTATGTAGCAAAAAGGTTTTTTAAACCTGCTGGTTTGTCATTATCTGATTCAGACATTTATTTCATGCTAGTTTTATCTGTCTTTGTCTTTATTTAATTTTGACGTATGACTCTGTGCTTTGTTGCACGTTCTTGGTCTGCACCATGTAAATGAACTGGAATTATCTGGCTTACTGTAGGTTAAAAATGCATACTGTATGCGTGCACGTGTTTGTGTTCCACATAAATGTCCGTGTGCAGCTTTCTGTCGACTGTGAGTTAATTGAGTTCATCAGGAAAACAAACACAGCTGGCCAATGTTCTGCAGCGCTGGAGGACGACAGAGCGACGACCCGGAATCTGTTGCCAGCACTTCACATCAGGAAGCTCATCAAGTATTGAAGAGGAAAACCAACTTAGACTGGGAGACTGTGGAGGGAATACGAGACGGACAAGAAGAGACGAGAGCAAAGAAGTAGACGCAGACAAGTGGAAAAGCATGAGAATGTATCATGTCTGTTATACTGCAGGCACAGAAGGAGAAGATAGTGGCCCAAGAGCAACAGAGTTGAAAATATAGTACAGCAATGAGGAGGAAATAGATTATGACTTTCTGTTTTTATAGGCTCTTTAGATGTGTGTATGTGTGCCTCCCCTCTTTGTCTGTCACTCTGTCCCCTGGGCTGAGTTAAAGGGGCATTTAGAGGAGCAGGAGAGCTATTTAAATCATGTGTGTGAGTGTCAGTATGTGTGTCTGGATCAGTCGGAGGTGCAAGGGACAGATTTACGCCCCATGTACAGGAGGGATGAAGGCCATTTCCCAGGCAGGCCATTTCTCTCTTCTCTGTGTTTCTTTGGCTGGCTGGCTGGCTGGCATTGGTCCAGTTTAATTTCTTCAGAGCCCACAGGCTTGTTCCTCCACCTCCATATCCCTTCTTCTCGCCGCCAACGAAGAACCCGCTTTCATATTCTCTTCCTCTTCAACTCCCTTGCCGACTCTCGACCAGATCACTTCTGCCTCTCTGCAAAGTGCTGTATCTTTATCTTTCCTCTGCCCTTTGTCCCCTGCAGCTGAGGTATCTAACCTTTCAGAGCGTCAATCACTCAGCCGCTCCCTCCTCTGTCTCCCGTGTTGTCTCTCCTCCATAACACAGCTTTTTTTCCCCTTCCTCCTTTGCAAGCTCGACGCGACTCACGAACTGATCGTGCTGTGAGGAGCGCATTGTTTCTTTTACTTTGCTTAAGTCAAGTCAGGTTAAGTCCGTCTTGATAGTCTCATTATAGAAAGCGTGATATGCAGCCAGGTTTTAAAACTTTATATTAACAAGGCAGCAGTGACACCCCACACAACTGTGGGACAATAAAAAAAATGATGAAAACAACTATGAGGCAGTAAAAACAATAATGCTGTAAAAAAAAACGATATAAAAACAATAAGCAGCATAGAAACCCTGAGATCGTATCAGATTTGAGGTAGCGTGAAGTGCAAATAAAAGGCAGAGAGGGCAGCTGCTGTTGTGCATGAGCTATTCCACGTTCAGCATATCGATAGCTGTAACCTTTCAGTGGATTTGTCCTCATAGCAGGGGGATATATAGCTGCGGCCTGGTGACGGTAGCTCACATCCTTCGTACAGAGATTGGTCCGGACAGTCTAAGATGGTTTTGGCCTTCCTAAAGACCAGCCTGTTGTAAATATCCTCAAACCGAGCTCAATTCAACCGCCTGTCCTGCTCGGCACATCAACAAGCCTGTCAAGCCTGTCTTAAGGCTCATGTATACGGCCATCAATAGAAAAGAACGAAACAGCCTCCGTCCAATGCATAAACACAGGAGTAATACGCAGGTATTTAAAGAGTTTCATTTCCACGACTGGAAAACACATTTTCGGAGGTAGCATTTACGTTGTGTTGTAAACACAGTTTTCTGCCGAGAGCTTGTTTGAAAGGGCTCATTTCTGGAATTACTTAAGCCTGGGTGAGCAATTGCAGGTTTAGGTTTCCACGATAATTTTGGACCTCAGCATACAGTCAGACTTTTGTTCAGCTATAATGGAACCCAAATGCCACTCTTCCCTGCCTATTGTTGATTGCCACTGGGATTCGCTCCAGAAATGTCTCATATGCCTGCATGCACCAGTGAGATCAACCACTGAGCCTGGACTGCTTGGCTTTTATGGCATCAATAGTGGCGGAAGCCTTTTTTCCATGGACTCCTGCTATATGATATATGCCGCAGCCTGAAGCCTGGTGGCGTCTCTTCCCAACCCTGCATGCCCTCTAACCCTGCATCTGACCCTGCATCTTTCCCTCACATAACAAAGGAAGACCTCCCGAGCAACTATTGGTCCACTGGGCCCAGTACATTTCTCCGTGTGATGGAATTATCATTTCCCCCCTTTTCCATCTCTCTCAACTCTGTGCTATCTCTTCTCATCGCCTCCTCACACTTGTCTTATTTTATTTTCATTTAATTTTTGGAAAGGGGAGTCCGGGGAAAAAGATAGATGAAAGAGGTGGAGAGGGGGTGAAGGAGGGATGGGGAACATAAGAGAGCCAGTGGTCTGTGTTTGGCTGTCAGTAGCTCTATTTCCTCTGTTGTTGTATAGTGTACTGTGGGTTCAAGGTCTCTTCTCCATCAGCATCTCTCTCTCCCTCTCTCTTCCTCCCTGCATCCCGCTCTCTCTCTGCTCTGCCTGACTCTACCATAAATCCCCCAACACACACATTTGCACACACACATACACACATATACGCACACCAATCAATACAAGCCTGCTTGGCACTGCCAAAGCCCAAAATGACTATAGATTTTCTGTCGACTCTGCCACTAAATTATGCAAACCTCTGGTTTATGTTCCGGTACTTTTTTGGCATTCCTACTCCAGATATGGGATGGGGTTTTCCACTGAGGCAGGGCTGGAAGGATACAGGGGTGGGTAACAGAAGAGGCATTTGCTCAGGACCAGACACGTTGTTTTTGACTTCGGTTTTGGTACAAAATAGTTGCAAAATGTGTACTGTTATAGATTTTGAAATCAATATGTATTAAGATGGTTGTAAATGTCCTGCTGAAGTCAGGCTTTTGTTTAAGTGGTGAATAATGCGCTCCGGATATCAGTGTTGCAATTTCTTTTTTTGCAAGCACACACACCCACATCTACATGATGAATAATTAAGAAAGGGATGCAAAGGTAACGAAAAAACAGCGCCCTTAATGAACTACTGGGTTGAGTAAAGCCTTAAATGCAACCTGCTGCACATCACTGAAATTAGTATATTCACATACTTAAAGTTGGGATTCACAACAGCATTTAATTGCTCTGTTAGTGTCAAACGTTGTGAAACACCTGAGAATAAGAGATAAAAGGCACATTCTCACAAATGGGCCAAATCGGACTCAAACCAACCTTATTTGCCGGTTCAGTGGAATCTGGAATAATTTTCCCCTTTTTGATGTTGGAACAAAATATGTACAATCAATTTGATCCGAGTTTGTACCTACAAATTACAGTTCTAATGTCAGCAGACGATTATTGAGGCTTAGCGATGAAAGTGCCTGCAGCAGTATGCTATGATCAACATGCAGTCACAGCGTCAAATCAGACTCAACATAATCTCTGTTTGGACCGCTGATGTCTTATTGTTTACTTCTTTCAAGGGAAGACTAAATAAGGAGCTGAGTGGGCAGCGGATGTTACCTTTTGTTGAGCTGTTGATAGACAGGCTGGTTTGTTAATGGAGACGCTTGTGGGTATAAGGTCGTGCGCACGTGCATGTGAATGTGTGCAGTCTTCAAAAGCACTTATATGTACATGTTTGTGTCTGTCATGTGTGTGTGTGTGTGTGTGTGTGTGTGTGTGTGTGTGTGTGTGTGTGTGTGTGTGTGTGCGCGCCTGCTTACGTGTTTGAAAGTGTTTGAGGTGAGCTAATAGTTTGCCTGGCCAAGCCCGGGGCAGGACCATCAGTAACTCTAAGGGGAAATTGAAATGATCGGCTCATTCAGTCCACCAGCAACTCCATTACCCAGACACACACACACACACACACACACACACACACACACACACACACCTTGTTTATACTGGGCTCATCTCTCCATCGTTGCCACTTGCTCATTTCTCTCTCTGTTGTCTCTTTCACCACCCGTGTCTTTACTCTGCGTCTCACTGGCTTGAAGTTATTTTAGTGTCTTTGAAGCTCTTCTGCCTTTATTTCACTCACTTCTGCTCTTTCTTTGCATCTGCTCTGCTTTGCTCCTGCCAGTCTCAAAATTCCCAAATGGCACATTTAAAGGCTGTTTAAAAGTGTCTGGATGTGCCTGTGCGAGAGTGATGGACTGTACAGGAGAGAGGCAGCTTTCTGTCCGAGATAGCATTAAGTCGGATTTGGAAAGGCGGAGGTGACATTGACTCTCAAAGCAGGAGGAAGTTCGGGGAGGCTTGGTTTGTGCAGGCGCCACATCCGCACCACAGTTCTGCTTTCGCAGATTCGCGTCTGATCGGAGAGAAAGTGAGAGGGAGAAACAAACAGACAGAAAGAGATGAAAAACAGCCCCTTGAAGCAGTCATTGATCACTAGTCAAAGTCCTTGATTCTGTCTAATGAGCTGCTTGTTCCTTCTGGGAGGGAGAGTAATGAGAAAAACAACACGGCCTGCCACAGTCAAATTGGACACACGGCCAAACAAGACAGACCTTTTTATTAAAAAGAAAAAGATATGGTGTTGGTGTGTTTAGCTGAAATTCAGTAGGACAGTGTTTCAGTTAGATACATACAGTGTATACGTGCTCATTTACACTTCAAAGGGATACTCTTTCTGAGACCCTTTCATAGTTACTAAAGGGGGAAGCGTATATATTGCTATATAATGAATATTAAATACCAAGACGAAGTGCCAAGTAATCACTGCAGTGCAGCCATTTTTCTTAGAGTGGTAGTTCATCTGAGAGATGTAATGTATTTCTTAGTGTGAGTCTCTTTATAGGCCAGTCTGACATCTAATAGATGCAATATATTCTTTCATGCATACTTCATTATGCATTAATGGAGCAATCAAACAAGAGTCAAATAAAAGTAGGGGATTTTGCAGGTTTCACTGTAAACAGTGATACACACATAAATATGGCGTGGTGCTGCTGGAAGCTGATCCGTGCACTGATTTGACCCTCTTGGCTCATCAGGAAGAACTGCTCCACTTAAACTTTGTTGCTCCCTTGTAATTGAATTAGTCTGCTCAATTATGTAGAGGCAGGCCTGTCCTCATTACACAGCACTATTAAAGCTCGAGGATGGAGCTGAGGGGAGGAGAGCAGCCGGCGAGCGGAGCTAAAAGTCATTTTAGCGAACGTGTAAAGTTTCATCACCGTAATCTCCGACGCGTCTGCCACATCTGTGCAACAACTGTGCCACAGTTCATGAATTATGTCCCGCCGTATCTTCCCGCGCCTTGCCCGTCGATCTGTGCCTGACTTCCCTCTTCGACTCTCTCTGCGCTGCTGGGCCAAGTGGAAACGCTGAACCAGCGATTCGGCCGAGTTCTTCCAAAGCTCACTTCGCTAACTTCACAAGAAAACATCCAACTGAGCCATCCAAGCTGCTGCAGGGCTCCTTGAGCCGAGCACAGTGGTCGCACATCACACACACCTACGCTGTGGGGATCTTCTCTCACAGTGAAGACTGCTCCCCGTGTCTGCACCATATCTGTTATCATTCTTTCTTATTTCTGTCTCTTTGTCTCTCTATTTGTCCCTCTCTCAAACAGGAGCAGCTGAGGAGCCTCCAAAGTGGCTTCAAGCATGTTAATGATGGAGGTTTCCAGCTGCAGAGGTGGGTTTACACACACACACACACACACACACACGCACGCAATAAACACAGAGGCAGAATGAGCAGCCAGCTCTTGTGTTCCTGTGAAAGCACATTTCCCTGCAGATGGGACCAACCCGTCGCTGTTTAATTGCTGATAACCCAGACTGAGATTGGACCTGTGTGTGTGTGTGTGTGTGTGTGTCCTCTGAATGTCCCCTACACCCCTTCCCCTTCTCTCCCGGCTCAGCAATCATCTGACCATGGACCTAGACAACAACATCAATATCAACATGCCGCCCGTTGAGACCAAGGTGTTGATGTGAGTACGTCTTTTGCATGCAGCTGAAAAGGAGCGACTGTGGATTTCATTTTGAGAATATACAGCATTTCTAATAGAATAGAAAAAAAGCTCTTTGGATGCTTGATTCCTTTAAAGTCAGTGGTTCCCAGCTTGACATTCAAGACCCCTCCATGAGGTACAAAGATACATCTGACAAAATAAAGCAAAAACATACCTCTCATTTCTTTATTGTCACATTTCTCTTGTGAAATACAGTTTTTCCTCCTCTATAATTGATTAAAATGAAATAATATAAGGTAATAATAGAAATAAGAGGTCATTTAAATGTTCACATTTGTGTATAACATGTCATAAGAGGTCACAAATAGACATTATGTCATTTTCAAGGTTGCAAGCTGCTGGTCCAGGTCTTGCAGTAGTAATCGGTTGGGATTGGGATTAGTTGGAAAGAATAATGCATGAACTTTAAACGCTCATCCATGTCTGTTCTCGTATGCCATCTCTTCAGTATTCAGCGGGCCTGGCGTGACTTCCTCCAGAGGCAGGAAGTGGAGAAGAGGAGCCCCTCCCCACCCTCCCTCTCCTCCTCTGATAAGATGAGCATGTCGATCAGCATGACGACCCTGTCGGATGGCAGCACCCCGGTAAGTCATGTCTACGTCAAACATGTTCTCCATCACAAATTCGAGGCAATCAGACGACGCTGGGACTGACGTGTGTTCCAGGGGGATGTGCGTCTTTGCTCGGGCAGTTGAAGGGAAATTACGGCTAATGAGCACATGCAGTGATTTTTGAATTTGTGCATCATTTGCATCAGTGAGGCTTTGCATGCACAGACTTTTGTTGTAAGTGTGTAACGTGTTAAGATGGGCTCTTTTGTGCTGCTTTATGTGGAGAATATGGAGCAGTGTGCATAGTCCCATTCCTGTCCAGAAGGGGGCATCATCTCTCAACTAATTTCTTCAGTATGCAGACTCACAACCAGCCTCTTCTCTGCTAGCAGAGAGTAAATATACAAGGATTCACACTGACATAGACACACGCTTTCTCTCACACAGCAACAGCACAGTGAGAATTTGAAATCAGTTAAAACAGCAATTCTCATGCAGCACATCTTCCCTTCATTTAACCAGACCTCAATAAATCCCCAGGATTTTCTCCTCTGCATCTGTTCTGGTCATTATGATTCTATACTGACATCTCCTGCAGCCTTCTGGCTGAATAGCAAGTGTGTGTACACTTCTCTGCTAATCTCTGCGCCTGAAGTCAACAGGCAGGTTAAATCTCGGAGACGACTGGGAGAGTTGTGTGTATGAGCGCACTTAGGTGGTACTTGTCCACTCAATCGCTACAGAGAAAAGCTTTTACACAAAAGAGGACTGTTTGATTTGGATTCTTGTGGATAAAAGGGGGTCAGATGGGTTTGGAGCGGAGAGATTTCAGAGTGGTGTGCGACTGGAATAAATGTGTGCTCTTTTCAGAGCCGCTGGGTTTTTACAGTAACACATGATGTGAGCAGCTGATGGTCGGCGGTCAGGCCAAGGAGGCTGTGGATGAAGCCGCCTTAAGGTTATACACATAACACACATACAGCGCGCACACACGTAGTAAATGTTGGTTGTGTTTGAGGCCCTTTGGGAGAGCCGGGAAATGCTTAGCTCAGTGACTGAGACAAAAGCAGATGATCATCGAGTGTGTGTGTGTGTGTGTGTGTGTGTGTGTGTGTGTGTGTGTGTGTGTGCATGTTAGCTCCCTAAGGTCAAGAATGAGAGAGGTAGAGAGTAAAGGAAGATGAAAAACAGATGTTGCTTCGCCGGTTGAATGTGCTGATGCTGTAGATCGGCTCTCCTCTGTGGCAGACGGAGACGCAGCTCCTCTCATAGGAGTTCAGGACTTTTTTCTTTTTTTTTTATGAACCTGATTGATGGCTGCAGTCCACATGACGTCCACTATATTAACTTACTGCACACACTTTCTCTCTCTGCCCCTTTCCCCCTCTTTCTGTGACTGTCCGGCCTTTAACGTAATGCATTTGGAGAATGTGACAGCTCCACCCTGTTTGAATTTCTAACGTTTTCGTTTCTGTCGACCCAGCGAAAGATACCCGGTCCGCGCCGGGCTCGCACGTGCGAGGACGGAGACACAGTGACGTGGCGCCCATTTCTAAAGTGATTGAATTTGTAACCTTTGCACCTATAGCATCAGTCTTTGACAAAACCTCGCCGCGAGACACTGCGGCACGTGTGTGTGAGTGCATTTGTGTGTCGTCCACGTCAAAACCAAGCTGCAGTGTTTTATCATCCGCGTGTGTTATCAAGACAGATGAGCGTGATGCTCTCAGCAGTGTATGACTGAGGCGCAGTTGACATGTGACTCTTTACTGTGTAAATGATCTTTCACGCTGTAACTTAGCTCACTCATTGCCATGGCAATCCTGCAAAATCGAGCAGCTCTGGATATCTCTCTTTATGATCGATCCCTCTGCTCCATAGCAACACCGTACCAGAGGGAGGCAGAAATTATAGGTTTCATTAAAAAGGAACCTAACAAAACTCTGGCTTTTATGCCCAGATATGAATCAGCTGTCTAAATTTTATTGTTTCATGCCTACACCCCGTTGACCACCACCCCCCCACCCCCCCAACACACACACGCACACACACACCGACCACCTAAATGTACACACACATGCACGCACACCGAGGTGAGGAGCACACACAGACACACCGACCACTGCAGCTTTAATTTCAGACTGTCTCCATGATAGATGTCTTTTTATAGCCAGACATCAATCAATACTGTTTGGGAACTGGCCCAGTGTTTTTCTAGCAGGATTGCCACTAAATTACTTGAAAAATGAAGATGAAAACAAACACCTCGAGAAGATTGAGATGTTTGGTGTTTTTAATTTTGAAAACTTTGAGGCGTTCAGAATAAAGTCCACTTTCCGGTCGTGTTTCTCCGCTCATGGCTGGCCTGCTTATGGAGTGTGGGAGCTGTCCGCTGCCGTGGTGCTGAAATGATGCAGTAGCCACTTTCAGACACTAGAGGGAGATCCTGTATCACGGTGGGGGAATTGTGGGGGGTGGGGGTTGCTCCTCTGGGGAGTGACTGGTCCAGCTGAAACAAACACACATGTTGACATTTTTTGGGAAAACAACAACCACTAGATCTCAGCTCTAGTCCTGAATTTCCTATTAAGTGTATTTGAATATGTGAAAAAAAGGACACAAAAATGCCTCTTTTTGCTTCTTTCTTCAGGCATTTATATCTCTTAAAATATATCTGGGCCTCATAATTCTACAAACATCCAGCTTTTGTGCATAGAACATGAATAAAACTTTATATAGTGCCACGTCAGTTCAACAAGGGTATGATGAAGGTCCATAATGTCTATGTACTTTGTTGACTCTTACAAAACAAAGATGTGTTTTCCTGGATGTGTGTGTGTGTGTGTTGGCTGGTGAAGGGCACACAGGGGCAGGTTAGTCCATCTGGCCTGCTAAGGTGCAGTGAGACTGGGCTCGAGCAGAGCAGCACCACCTTTCCCGTCTGCCAGCTGTCATGCTCCTCCATCTCCGCCCTCTCCATCAGTGCTCTCTTAATGTTCCCCTCCTCCCCGCCTTTTTCTGCCCGGTCATAGTTTATTTTTGCCTTTGCCTTTTCATATTTAATGTCTCCCTCTTTCTCTCGTCTCTTCCTTTGTACCCCTCTCTCTCTCTCTCTCTCTCTCTCTCTCTCTCTCTCTCTCTCTCTCTGGCTCTCCGTCTGTATTTCACTGATTGTCTCTTTATCGCTTACTCGCCCACCTACTGTTCTCTTGGCTTTATCAGGTCATGCAGCTGCAGCAACAGCTATGGAAGCCTGGCAGGAGAGATAAAAGTGGTTAGGCAAAGTTTGGAGTTTTTGTGGAGTTCCTGTGTGTCTACTCTTTATGGACAGTACAGGTGCATAAAGCAGTGGTTGACTCCACAGAGATAAGACATTCAGCAGCTTAAACACCTATTCAGGTGTCCAGGTCAACTTCTGGGTCTGCTACAAGATGTCCTGAAACAACCAGCTGACTTTGCTCTGGCTGACTCAAATTCATCATTACACAAAGCATAAGAACTTCAACAGATTACTGAGCCAGCAGCCTGCACAGACTGTACCCAGTGTCAAAGCATTTAACCCCTCACATTCACTTTCACCCATCTAATCCAATGCAGGGTACAAAGCGTTGCCCTGTCACATCATTTTAATCCTGCCAGTGTTTTTTCTATTTACTGTACAAGACAGCCTTTCAGCCCTTTCTTACTATAGATGGAAGAAAGCTATAAAAGGTCACATATAGTATCACCCCAGTACAACGGTTATTACACTAAGGCCTCAGCATGTTATTGTATGAATGGCTCCCCCTCAGGCTCACAGTGCCCCCATTCTGTTGTATTTACTGTGCATTAACTTCATGCTGCACCATTTACTGGTAGTTAGGCAACAGCAGCTCACCAATCTTCACATAGTCAACCACTGCAACTTTCTGTTTATAGTTTATAGTCTTGGTTTAATATTGTTGAGCTTATTTTAAAGGTATAATAATAATACATATTAAAATAATGTACCTAAAGTTGGGCAACGAGGGAAAAAGGGACCACAAAGCAAATCTAATGTTGTTAAGCATATTAAACATCCAAGTAAATCAGTAAGATAAGAGAAGATAAAAGTTTATGAATCTCACGCCGGGGAAATTAAATTGTTATGTACAGCAAACAATAAAAGAGAGACAGGAAGATCAAAACAGATCAAGTCCCACTTTCGCACGTGATGCATTAAAATAGCAGACAATAACCTGTTCTTTGATGCTGCAGATAATGTAAAGCGTAGATTCTGCATAAACCTTCAGCTTCCTCCACGCGAGGACGTGCCATGCTGCATCTTTAACACTGCCACAAGATTATTCTTAATTATAACCATGTCCGTTATCAAGTCGATGGTCTACTGCACGCTGTGGCCCTGCCGAGCCGTGCCATCTCCCAGTCGCCTCTCCTGCTCCTCTTCCACCGTGGACCAGAACATCCCTGTGATGATTTCTGGTAATTATGCAAATGCAACATAAGGCTTTGGAAATTAATGCTAACCCCCACCAGTCCCTTCGTCACTGGAGGACGGGTGTAACTGGAGCCAATGCTTTTGCAATCCTGTTACTGTAATACCAGGGACAATGCAAAAAGCCTAGGTTGGGCGATTAAGGATTCCCTTGAATTAGTTTAGGTTTATTGAAGCCTCATGGAGGCAATTCACGTGTTTAATCATTCCTCTTCATTCATTAGGTGCAAATTGATTGAAGAGGCAGCCTACACTTATTCCTCGGGAGTGATGCTGGGTCTGTAGGCAGATTTAATTGACATAATCCCTCTTGTCATAAGCTCTCACCTAGATAAGATGCACTGTGTGGTGTGGTGTGGGTGTGCTGGGTCTCCACTGGGTCTGAGGTGGGCCGGGCAGAGTGACAGCAATGGCGGGATGTGAGACGGACGCTGTAACACACCAGCCAAGGTATTGATTGACAGGATCATTAGTGACCCCTCACCACTCCATCATCACCTTGTGTGGAGAGAGAGTCTGGCTCTAGACCTAGAAGCTACAGAATTTCCATCCTCTTCTGACTGCAACCAACCAGACCGCCTTAAGAGAATATCAGCATTTTCTTTCTGTGTACTCCAGCTGTAGGTTTCTCTGTAAATGCTTTAACCCCCTGCACACATAGGAAGGACATTTATATTGCTTTTATAATTATATCAGAGAGATGGAGGCTTCTGTGCAGTAATGTGTAATAGAGGGCAGCAAGGCCCGACTCTCTGCTAATCACCTGTCAGCAGCATGTCAACTTGAACATGGGCCCTTTCACACCTGGGACATGTCATGTCATACGCTCTCTGAGGTGTTTAATACCCATTACGTCCCTGTGACATGCCGGACGTGATGATGTGTGTGCTTGTGATGGAGAGGATGAGGGCGGGACTAAATGCACAGTGAGTCTTTATTCATCAAACCTTGGAGCATGTGCTTTCATAGCACAAGTGCCTTGAAAAGCCGGTTCAGAGTAACACTGCGTCAGTTTAAATAAAAACTGTATTATTTTGCACTGGATTCTGCATGATACCCATCTGTGTGTGCGTGGGACGGTTGTTTACAAATGTTAGCAGCTCTTGCTTCAGAGTGACGTCATGTTGCATTTGTATTATCCGGTAGAATCCACAGGGGGTCACTGTTCTGCTTTGTTGGCAGCAAGTAGCAGGGAGTAGTCCTGGTCCAGCAAAACCCTGGGTCAAAATGGATCCAGGCTCCTCTCTGGAGGGTATTGCTCTCATTCTATACTGGACTTCAATAGAGTATCAGTGTGGATTTAAAAGCAGGATGCATGCAGATTCAGCACACCTGGTCCAAATTGCAGGAACCACAGGGACTCTTGATGTTGTTGTGTCGAGGACCCTCTCAGCAGGCAAACACCCCCCTCTGATAATGCCCGTCAAGGGCCTCTTCTTCCAAAGATGATAACCCATTATCAACATATTTGTAATTAAAAGGAGAGGTGAGCTGCTGTTTTGAATCTCAGTGGCTTATCTAGGATCCTCTCTCTCTCTTTCTTTCGTCCTCTGCCTCTTCTCCTTGAGCCTTTTAATTTCATGACACTTCAATTAAATATTAAAGTGTTTCAGGATTACGTCAGACTTGTGAACAAGCTGCTGGGTTTTTCCAGCCGGCCTTCTATATATAAATTTCCTCCTTCTCTTTTTCTCTTTTTTTTCCAATTTCAGTTTCAACTTGTTTTACTGTCGTGACGTGTGAATCTGTTCGTGTTGCCAGATTATGCAGGAATGCAGACAGTAGATAGAATTCAATGATTTCAATGATAATGAATCCAGTGACCGCCCCGATGCTACAGTATACAGTATGTCATATAAATAATGCACCGTGTGGTTTTAAAGCAAGTCACCTATATAAAAACCTAAGGGAGAGTAGTAACTCATTGTTGCTGGTTGATGTAAATGTATTTTTTCCTGTCAACAGTTTTAATTATAGGTTTTGCAGTGTGCCTCACCCACAACATCCACACCAACAATAAACATTGAAGAAGGAAAATCACTGAAATAATGACTGCAAATGTAAAAATATCTGTTCAGTACATTGTCTTTGTTATGGAAAATGCAAATATGAGACATTTTTATTTTACTCATTTACTCATTTGCGAAGCCCAGCTGCTTTATTCACATATGCTCTTTGCAGTTAATGATGGTGAATGGATGGTAAATGGACTGCATTTATATACTGCTTTTCCACCTTAGGGGACAAAATGCTTTCCAATTTTAGATGAAGAAGGATGTTCCACCCTTGACAAGTCTAATGATGCCCTTATAACCCCATGATCTATTCAAAATCCTCATATAAATCTTTAACTTTAAAACCAAAGTACTTTATGTTGCGCTGTACTCTATATGAGCAATAAGGCAGCAGACTGCAGATGGTTTCTATGCTTCTTCTTCTATGCTTTCCGTTCTTCGTCTCTCTCCCTTTTTCTCATACCAAGAGTGCCTTTCTCTCTCCTCCAATCCCACAACCACTACCACATTACCTCATTGATCCCTACTTACCCAGCAACACAGCCATAATTGATCATTAATGTCTGATTGGGGACAGTGGTGATATGAAGAGCAGCAGATTGATACAATTACGAGTAATCTTAGCTCTGGAATCTATCGATTGGGGCTTTGCAGAGGTAATCAAGGCCAGATTAGCAGCGAAGTGTCACTCTTCGGTCTGAAGACAGCATCCATGTAAGATTCCTATAAGAACTTGAAGTGGATCGTTTGACTGATGGATACATCACACAATTTGCTGGTTGAAGCTGGTATGCATGAGCCACACTTCAGGTTAGCAGAACAGTCAGGGTGGTGAAGAGAACGGACATGGACCGGCAAACCAAGATATAAAACCCTGCCACTCCCTTTGAAGGAGCTTCTTTTAGCTTCTATTATTTTGCAACAAGTGGAAACTCATCTTAGTTACCATAGACACATTCTGAGTGTTTGTTTCTTCATCTGTTAACATAAAACTTAAAAGCATTTTTTTTAATGGATTTGAGTGAAAATATGCCGAAAGGATGGTTATTTGGTCATATTCTGGAAAGCTGATCTGAAACTGGTATTTTTTTTACAACTAGACCAAAAGTGTCCCTAGATATATAATCCACTGAGCACCATGTATTTTGTTTCACTCTGTCATTTGTCATTTTGCATAGGAAAGCTGTTGGTAATAATTATCCCCAACCAGTGGATGTCTCATTTTGGAACGAAACATGATATTTATCACATCAGGCGCTACCTGATTGCAAAATTTAACGACAAAATCTCTGCTGTAGCTCATTAATTTTGCCGCTGCATTTGTTTTGACATTAAAGCGATGTTTAAAAATGTCACCTGTGTAGAGATGAGGGTTAAAACTGCTTTTCATTCCTGTGAAATAAGCACTGCCTTCTCATTACCAGTACCAGTGGTGACGATGTTTTATTAATGGATGAATCATCAGTGGTCATGCTCTCAGCCTCACACATAACATCTCAGGTACTCACACACACACACACACACACACACACACACACACACACCTATATACATATACACGTAGGACGTAAAGAGCTAATGGAAAGTACATTGCCATTGATTTGTATGTGACAAGATTTTGCACATACTGTATATACCAAGAGCTGTTAGCTGTGTGTGTGTGTGTGTGTGTGTGTGTGTGTGTGTGTGTGTGTGTGTGTGTGACACTGGGTGCAAAGGAACAGCCTGCAGCACTGTGCATATCCAGCCTCATTTACCAGATTCCACTCCTCCATTATCAGCAGGATCATTATCCTCCCTGCTCTCTGCCCTCGCTGCCTCACTTCTACTGGGACTCAAGGTGGCATGCAAAAATATCAACACACACATCTCGCTCGCTCACACCCACCCAGAACGCTTGTTATTCAGCACTCTTTCACATGGGAACCAAAGAAGAAAAAAAATAGGTTTTGTGCATGTGCACGAGACAGTAGGTTCTCAGTTTTGTTATTTTTTTGCCACAGTATTCCTGTGACGGTTAGAAAAAAAAAAGGCAAAATGAGGTAAGTGTGGCTGCTTGTGCGTACGCCCCTGACACCAACGGCTTGCAGGCCATGGCTGACGCTGCGTCAGTTTATGCAGATGTGGAGACCCAAGATGAGATTAAGGTCTCAACTCTGCTAGCAGGAACACCGCTCGCTCATGTTCTTCTTTCATGCACATGTATATGACACTGCTGAGCATGATAGAGTGCACTTTATGTTGCACATCAAGGTCATATATACAGTATGTGCTCAAGTGTGTACACAGGTGGGGAGACATGCAGCATTAACCATGGCTTAGAAAAAGATCAGTGAAGGGAGTTAGAGTAACCCACATTATTTCATTGCTGCTCTTGAGTTTTCCCCTCATAAAGTATTTCTTTCTTTGATCGTGTGTGCTGCCGCCTCATTCCTCTTTCTTGTCAAACTGACAGCCGTCTCCCCCTCCATCCCTCCGATTTTCACTGCCTGGTCCGAAGTCGTATTTCTGAGAAGTTCTCTGTGTTGTTATTCAACTTGAACAATCCCACTGCTTATTCAGCCCTGTGAGATCCCGCTAATAGTCACAGTGGCTGCTGAGGCGTGGAGCAGTAGGTTACACCAAACCACTCTGGAAATGTACGAGACAGCATGCGTGCGTTGTTGTGTGCGTGTCTGCGTGTGTTTTGAGCGTGTGTGCGTCTGCTCTCTGAGATGTGACCATCTAAGCTGTGATTTTTATTAAAATACTGAACATGCAGTCTGTTTGAGAGGGAGAGCGGGAGGGTGGGGAGTTCTGCTCCTCGGTTTATTGGTTTGGCATTTAGAGACTGGAGAAATCCCGGGAAGAAGAAGGGAGGGAAATGTATTGAACAGAAGGGAGATAAAAAGAGGGGCGAAAGAGCCTATTCTCCTTCCCGCTGCGAGGTCTGGTCTCCAGAGAGAAATACACTGATTTGTGAATAATGAAAAGATGGAGAAGAGGCTTCCTCTCTCTCCTCCTTCCCTCCTTCCCTTTCTCTCTCTCTCTCTCTAACCTCACTCCCTCACCAAGAAAATCCATCTCTGTAATAATGTCTGTGTGTAGGGAATGATTATGGAGGAGATAAAGAGAGAAATCAGCCAATAAAAGGAACACAAAAACATTCTACAGTGTTATCATCACACAGCCACTCTGCGGGCGAATGGAGATAACATGCTATCGTGAAGTAAACACCTAACCTCTTGCAAAGCACAAAGTCACAGCCTTCTCCTGTGCAACTTTCCCCCCATTTTTACCACAACTTGCACAGTATCCATATCCAATTTAGCAAAGCGGTAGCAAAAAAAGTAAGCTTTGTGCTTAAATGATGCAGGCAGGCGATGATGCGGATTACAAAGTGAGTTTTGATAAAAGAGTTCTAAAGGAAACCTGCAGATGGAGGGAATGAGGGAAATTCCTGAGCTGTGTGGAGCGCCTTCATGCCTCATTAGCCCGGTAAACTGATATCAGCTGTGCCGTCCTTATCATCGCCTCCACCACCGCCTCCTGTCACACAGCACACATCCCTGTGCGCCGCTGATATTACAGGGCCTCCTTATTCAACCAGCGACAAACAGAAAGGGCAAGGAAGTTTGCCTTTAAACTAAAACCCACGAGGATTAAGTGGGGGAGTGTGGCAAGGGGGGAAGTTGGGAACAAGCGAAACAGAAGAGTTGTAGGATGTGAGGAGATGGAACAGGGGTGAGGCAAAGTATCATCCAGAGAGGAGCCACGGTGCAGCGCTGCACCTGCCTGTCGCAAGGGAGACTTCACAGGAAGCGCGGTACAAGCCGTCATTCACAGAACATTACTCGGTGAGAGCGAGCTGTTGTTAGCATGTCAAAAGTGGGGACAGGAAAACGGAGGCGTCAAGGGAAAGATGGTAATTAGGGAGAGGAAACAGCGTTTCTACTGAAATGCGGGATGCTGTCGAGGCGAGGTCTGATTTTTACACGTAATGTCAGGGAGCTTTAAGGTGAAGGGGGGTGCCGTGCAGGTGTGAGGCAGTGGCAGAAGGTTCATACAAGGATAAGGGAAAGGAGAGACTTTGAGAAATGTAAACAGGGCAACCCAGAAGAGCAAATGTTTAAAGTTTAAAGATAATGGGAAGGTTCGTCACTTACAGTGGGCAAGGTTGCTGCGAGAGTTTGAGAATAACCTAAATGTCTTTCCACCTTCCACCATTATGCTTCTGTCCCAGCAGTAATACCCCTCCAGTTTTTCTTGGTTTTGCCCCAACAAGTCCTTCCATTCACTCATGCCCAGAATACCTCCCGGGGTAGACTCCTCAGGACCTCCTAAACTGACCAAAGACCTTACTGGATTTTGGACAGAGAAACCTCTTCTTGTTCCAGGCCTTTCTTTCAGTAAGCCCACAGCTCGTGGCTCTTGGTGAAGACAGGAACAAGCATTTAACCTGTAAAACAAGCTTTTCTCTGTGTCTAAACTCCCTCTTCGCCGCTACAGTCTGATGTTACTGCAGCTGCAGTATTCAGTCGTGCAGTCAATCCCTTCCTCTCTCCTGAGGAACATCCCAAGATGCCCGAACCCTTCCACTTGGGGAAAATGCTGCCTCCTCGCATATTTAGCCTCCTCTCATTGATATAAATGGGATGAACAACGTATGATGCAGTACAGCTCAGCAGCACCAAAACTAAAGCCCCCTAAATGACCACGGGATTGGATCAACACCTCCCTAAAACATGATTTATTGTTGCATGAGTCCGCATTAGTTTAGCTACCTAATAAACTGGGAACTCAGCGTAGAGTTTATCATATTTGTCAAAATTGAATCAACTATCAGCTCTTTTGGGTTTATTTAGTATTCAGGTTGTGTTTGTTTGTGTATTCAGTAAGATAGTACAAACACAGATGACTGTGTACCCTTGTTGTATTCTCAGTGACAGCAGACGTACTGTCCCAGACTACAATGTGTGCACACTCACCATGAAGCGCCTCGGAAACGACGCGTGCAGGATTCACAGAGCAAACAGAGAACGCCCGACAGCTTTGATATAACAACACGTTTCCCCTCACGTACGGCGCCACGGTCTCCAAATCAGTCATTCAGCGAGTTCGCGAACTGCGCAAAAAACTAGAAAGAGGGAGAGAGAAGAAAGCGACACGCTATGTGGGGGTACAGCGAGAGAGGAAACGGCGAATGTGAGGGAAGAAGAGGAGTCTTTCTAGGAACTCTCTCGATCCTGTACAGCTCTTCAGTGGCTTCCCGCTCCTGTGGGGAGAACAGAGGTTTTGCTGAGAAAGGAGATCACATCACTATTAAGACGACTGCATTTTAACTGCTTTGTAGCAATTCACATCTCACCTGGGACCGGCAGAGGTAGAAAGTTCAGCAGGTACAAGCAAGAAGAAGCTAACTAGTTTCAAGACGGGGAAGTTTTCCAGTTCCAGTTGTTTTATTAATCGCAGTACTGGAAGTAAATATCTTGCCAAACGTCGCCGCTATAGGTTCCTCTCTGTCCTACATTTGTGTTAGTCATTTATCGTCTCCTACTCCGTGCACACCAGCTGTTTTGCTCTTCACTGTGGATAAATATTTCATTGGATGATTTCCATTCTCCAGCAGGCAGCTGTCTCCCTGCCATACGTAAAGGCTGGAATATGGAAATGACTGGAGTCTCTCTGGCACAGTAAATGTATTCAAATCACACAGCATCAATCACAGTATATATCTAATACACTATAGCACCATCCCTTATTTGCATATGTTTCAGAGTCTTTTACAAATTCAATATTATACTCTTACAAGTACCATTTCGAACGGAGGGACACTCTCTGCATGCATAATGCCACACAAAAATCCTTATTCAACACAGCTGTGTTGGGTTCCCACTACAAATCCATCTTGTTCGGTGAATGAGTTCAGTCGTGGTAGGCACAGCCACCGTATTTCAGTCAACAGCCGCAATTAAGTGACAAATGACTAAGCAGACACTAATTTGTTGAGCAGGAGTTGATTTGATATGTTGCCGCAGTCAAGGGCATAAGAAGAATTTGGCGGCACAAACGTGCAGCAGGAGTGTCTGCTGGGGGACATAAAAGCTGACATTTGATGAGATCACATCATTAAGCACATCCCGTTTTAGTCGAGTTGATTTATGTGAGCATCTCCTTTTTCCAAACACTCCAATGATATCGTGTAGTTTAAGATTAGCACCTTGATATTAATACAACATTCACCATACTTTGTTCTTCTTCGTTTCTTGTTTTTGCTGCCGTTTAGCCTACCCTCATTGATGAAAATGGGGTTGACAAAATAACAGAAACGCCAATTCGACAAACTGCAGCCTCCAAAAAAACCATACAGTTGCATCAAGCCCAACAAAAAACTGAACATCATGACCTTCAGGAGGGGAAGATATAGTGCAGGACTGTTGTATTACTTTGCATTAGTTTTAGCTAGGTGCACTGAATGAACTGGCAATGTGTGCATGTGCAGGACTTCAGACACGAGAAACAAACACAGGCTGAGAGGGAGATTAAAAGAGGGTTTTTTTTGTAATTTCAAGGCAGGCGGACACATATTTCATCAAGGCCTGTGTGAGCGCGCACAGTCTGGTGTTAGCTCGTGTGAATGTTGGTGTGCCTGCATGTGCTATTAAGTAGAACTCACTGGAGCGTGTGTCCATATGGCTGGCCTCAATGCAGCCAGTGTCATGCCGGTTATGCGCTAAGATTAGCTAATTCACTTTTCGTTAGGGAAGATTGCCCTGCCCAAAAGCTCACTTTGTTCTGTCCAGCACTCTGCTCTCTCTCTCTGAGGCCTGTCTACATTGCTGCAGCTCGGATTTCTGCATGGACTGCGGTCAGAAAGGTCCAAGTGTGATGTGAGAAGAGTGAAAACGTGGCCAATTTTATGACGTTAAATGAGGAGAGGATTCTGCCGTAATAAACGACTGTACGCACGATTTGCCATTTATGTAATGAAGGAATTTACATACTTAATCAACCATATGAGTCTAAGATTTGTTGTTGTTTCCTTTGCAGAACTTCCAGCAATAAATTATTGTATTACATTAGAAAGCAGCAGCATTTGTGATTTCACAATAACGATCTGCCTTCAACTCAGAAAGCCCAAACAGGTGTCCCTAACAGTTTGAAACTGTACCTGCGAGGGATTTTCCATAAACAACTGTCATAACAGTGAACCGGTGCTGATCTCCACACCGCTAAATATCCTGTCGGAGAGAACGCGTAGCATGGTTGTTTGGATCCATTTCAACAAGCAGACCGCAAGTGCTTGACCGTGCACCGTGGGAAGTGGAAATCACCAAAGGACATGGGGGAAACCTTGTGCGACGGGATCAGAAGCATTTACCTTGCTGTGAACAGACTGGGGACTGATGCTTTTGTTTCAGGCTGCTAAGATCATCTCACTTCTGAGCATGTGATGGCATGCGGGTGTGTTTTGTATGTGTTTGTGCATCCCAGCCCCCTCACCCTTTGGTCCCAGCCTAACATATGTCCCTTTGATCAATTCGGATGTTTAATTACACTAAACAAGGCAAGACCGTGTCCTCCATCTGAACTTTTCCAGCTTTGTCTTCTACTCTGTCTCTAATAGAAAACAGCTGGGCATTTAATGGCGAAGGATTGAACTGTCTCATCCCAAAAGGCTTGCTATCGTAGCCGTGTGTGCTCATCTTTTGCTCCTTTGCAGAGGCTGATGTGCACTCGGTGCCCTGTTACAGTACTTACATATGGTTTTTTGCAGTTTATCAACTGAGGCTGTGTTATGTGAGGTGGCAGCATTGCTGGAAGCTTTATTAACACAGATGTTCACCTGATAGACAGAGGAGAAGACAGGTAAAAAATGAGAAAGACAAAGAGTCTAGACACAGAGGATGGATTCCTGTAGTATACAGTGAATGGAGCAGTAGACCACTGTAATGTAAAAGGAAAAAAAAAGATACACCAAGTAAAACATGCATGGTGACAGAGATGAAAACAAATGTGAGAAGAAGGCCGCAACACATTCTGCATGTTTCCCCACCCAGCCCAACACCACTCTGCATAGTCGCTACAGTACGATCCGGAAGGGTGGGGAGAAAATGTGAGTTATGGAATCTGTAATGAATAGTCTCAATGACACCACTAGCTGCCAGATCACATAGTTTAACTCAATCCATCACTAAAGGAACAATTTCTGCTCTTCCCCCGCAGCTGAAATATGAAAATCACAGCCACCCCGTCCGTTTTTAATACTGAAGCCATCGATTCGCTGGCCACTATCTCACCCCAGCCTTAATTACATGGTATCTCATGTGCTATCTGCCCTCCCGTCTAAGCCTGGCCATTATTCAGCATAAGATGAGTGAGATGAGCCCATTCTAATTAAATAAGAGAGAGAGAGAGGGAGGGGGAGAGAGAGAGAGATGAAAAAAGATTATAATACCAGTGTGTGCAGTTTGACCTGGGTGGAATAATGTCTATATTTGGCTGTCACAGGGTTTATGAACTGCTTCGATGTGGAGTCACACCGCCGTTATATATAAGAGTGTCAAAAGATATGAAACCAGCCTCAACGGAGACATCTGCACCAAACAAGTGTTGTTTGTTCAGCTATTAAAAACTGGAATATTGCAATATTTCATGCTTCAGAATGGTATAATAAAGGGCACCCAGAGAAATGAGTTTTTACCTAAAAAACATGCACGCACGGTTGCGCGTGCATGAACAACACGCTGCGTTAGTGATTAGGTTTTACTAGAAGAGGATTTCTGCATTTAGGAGCAAACACTGTGGGATGAATAAGGTGACTTATTAATTGTGAAATTGATCAAATAAAATGAATGCTCTCGTGCAACACTGTGCTGAGTGGATGAGTTTCGGCCTGACGTTGCACATGTACTGTACAACTGAACGAAATTTACAACATCAGGAATTTAAACTGGCTCTTCTGCCAGAAGGCACCTGCAGAGAAAGGAAACAGCTCAGTTTTTGTTTTTTTGGTTTTTGTTTTTGACAGCATGGGTGCTTCTTGAGATTCCTGAAAACACCTCACTCATGGCCCTGAAACAGGAAATATCTATAATCTGTGGCATGTTCTGGAGCCCCTGTCCGGCTGCACTCCCCCGTACCAATCGGTTTCCCTCCATTCGGCATCCATGTGTGCTCGTGTGTGTGCGTGCATGTGTAGGTGGTCCCTGCTGGAAGGCATGGGTCTCAAGCCTTGCGAGTGTTATCTCTTTAACAGAGCATGGAGTGTCCTGTAGAGCTGATCAGCTGGGCAGCCATCTCTCTCACAGTGGGACGCACGCACACACACACACACACACACACACACACACACACACACACAGTCAGAGGCCCTCAGTGCTTTGCCTTTCACCGAAAGCAAATTGAAGAGCTGTAGGTATCCTTTAGGGGAAAACATGTGGAAAGCAGGGATTAGGGTGGAGAAAAGTGCTGGAGGTATTATCGAATGCAGCTTTATTGATTAAAGGGAAGCCGTTTCCTTTTTTGATTAATATCGCTGATGCACATTCCTCCTGGTGTGCCTCCTCCTGGGTGTACTCCCAACAAAGGTCACATGCTGCATAAAGGCTGGTGTGACCAATTTGGCCTTCAGCTTCATACAACACGTCACATCACTGAGGCTTGACTTCCAGGTCGAGGTGAAGAGTCAGACTACTGAGACCTTGACCTCAGATCACCTCCCAACACCCCATCATTGATTTAACAGAGCCCCCTGTGTGTGACCTTGGAGGGAATAAAAGAGAAGATTTATGAGTTTTTCTTCCTTACATGTAATATGGTTTTAGGTGCGGTGAGACACGCAGGGCTAAATCTCCTAGGAATGCAGCGCAGCGTCGTTTGTGCGTTGAATCTTTTATTTCAGGTCGCTTTAGTTTCTTTTTATTTCAGCCCACAGAACATCACCACATGTCCACCTCTATCTACCCTATCGCCTCCCCCTCTCCTCGGGGCTTTGTTCCCTGAGCTGAAGACAGAGGCGGCCATCACGGCTCTGCCGCAGACAGTTTCACAGCAAACAGTGGCCTGTGACTTCACAGTGCTGAAATCAACTCAGATAAGAGGATTATGGGACTGAGGACGACTGAACAGGACGTTTAGTGTCGGCGCCCCGAAACGGCCCCATCAGCCGCTAAGGGTTATTAGCTCCCAGACTTAAAGACTGGCTCTGTCTCTCATTTACTGTCCTCTTCTTTTCACTTTCTTTGCTGTCACTTTCCTGATTCTGCCTGACTTTTCAGGAAATTGTATCCCTTTGCTTTACCTCCCACTGATTTACTTACCTTCTTCCTGCTATTACATCCGCATTACTTTGCACTTCAGTTTAATTTAGTTCCATCCTTCTCTTCTGTTATTCTGTACCTTCCTTTCATCAGTGTGCCAGCGTGGTAGCAATATTGCAGCCTTGATTCATCATAAACTTGTCTAAACTGCTAGTTAGGTTCGTTTGTGTCTGTGTGTATGTATTCTCACATTGTGGGGAATTTAAATCAAGTTAAATTTTAGGGTGAAGACTTTGAGTTAAGGTAAGGGTAAGGTTACTTTAGGTTAAAGGTCAGTTTAGGTGTGTGTGTGTGTGTGTGTGTGTGTGTGTGTGTGCCTGGGGAGGGCTATTTTCCATCCTCTTTTTAGTGCTGTCGATTTAAAGCCGAGAAAATATATGTTCAGCCCTCCTGCCATAATGTATGTGGAATGGCTGAGTGCTGTAAAAAAAAAAAAAAAAAAAAAAAAAAAGAACCGTAATTGCATCGCATCTGAAAGCAGCAGGCAAAGTGACGATCCCCCAAGGACCCCACCCCCCAATACAAGAGGAGACAATTACTCAGAGGGGGACACAGCAACCACCCGGTTGTCCTTATGGAGCGTCGGTCGTGCAGCTTGGACGGATTATGTTGTAACACCACGATGTCCTAAGAAGCAGAGTTTGCGAGCGGTGAAACTTTCACTTTACTTTCTGTTTGCTATGTGAGGTGTAATGTCTGATAATCCACAGTTAACTCGGTGGTGCCGCTCTCTTTTCTCAGTCACAGAATGACTTTTAGCGCCAGTTGGTCTTAATGTCACAGAGAAATCAGCATGACGTTTTGCCCTCAGAGAGCGGAGAGGGGATTTAAGTGGCTGGCTGGCTGCCTCTTGTTTCACTTTTCTATTTGTTTTTAGCATTTTGAGATCATGACTGCGGAGCAGAACACCTCGAAAAATGTTTGATTACAGATTTACTAATATGACCTTTTGCTCATTAGGGACGATTGAGCACGAATGCTGTATCTGCGATGCCCTCAGATACATAGATCAGCGCAGATCCCAACAAAGAAACTCAAAGATGAAATGTTTGTAGCAAGGGCCTCAATGCTTTTCAGGTGTTTAAATGAAATGTGTGGCATCGACTATTAAAAGCTGTCAATTATCAAAAGGTTGGCATCAAATGCTTTGTGACTATGATCATAACTTTGCCATTTATATATTATTTTACCTCCAGAAGGCTCGTGTTAAGGCGACACTGCTGCATTCAAGAGGTTTTGCTCAATGAGACAAGAAAAGGGGCAAAAAGTCTTCTTCAATAGCCTTCTGTTTTCCATGCGGGAGATTAACTCTCACAGCCAGCAGAGGTGGAAGAGGTGATCAGATCCTTTCCATAAGTAAAACTAGCATTCCCTTCATGGAAAAAGTGCTAGTAAAGGTCCTGCATTAAACACAAACATTTTCTAAACATCATTGGTTTAGTATGTAAGATTTTAATCTGCAGCATATCTTGTAACTATAGTTTTCTGATCAATATTGTAGAGTACAATATAAGTAGACTCATAAATTTGCATATAATGGAAATACTACTCATGTGCACTTGAGTAAATGTACTTTCCACTGCTGGCTGGTGTGTTTACGTATCTTGTTCAAGGGCACATGTAGCGTACTTGTGCAGACTAGGGAACATTTATCATTCATACTTCCTGCCCTGCTACTCCCCAACTGGTTTGAGATTCGTTTCCAATCATGAGCCTCATATCCTCTTGAGTGTCAGGCCTTTAGGCAAATGCTTGCCCAATGCACTGTAGGCACTGTGCTTTGGCATGAGGATGGTGTCTCTGCAGTAGCCTCTAAGCTAACTGACATTTCAAGTGATGAGGCGTTACAGATGCAACGCAGAGTCCTCTGCGTTAGCGTATTAGTGAATCAGCACGGTTTCATTTAGCCCAGTACTCAGTCTTAAGTGGGACTCTGGAAAACACGACTTGCCAAGCCGAGGACGTCCACTCCTCCATCACGCCCATGATGACAACACATTAGCTTTAAATGCATTAACACAAAGACGAATGTAAAAACAGAGCTGGGAAATCAATCAGACAGCAAATGGAATGAGTTTGTTTATTTCTTAAGAAGAAAAGGAGAGATTGATGATAAAGTACAGACAATTAGGGCTGAATGTATACGCAGAGGAAGAAATGGAGTCAAGTTGATCGATAGGCAAGAGAACGTCTGCTCCAATCTTTCATATTAAATGTTAACCATGGAGACAAATACCCTCACAGATGAATTGTTTTATTTTGCACACACAAACACAATTAGACATCACTCAGTAAGCAGTTTAAAATCAAAGCCTCAATCTGTTGCCTGTGATTTTTTTTCAGGGAGACACTGCTTTGTACATGTGTACAAGTACACACACACATACACACACGCATGCACACACACAAGCAAAGCCCTCAAAATCAAACCTTGTGCTGTCTTCTCAGTGACATGCATATACAATAGCTCCAGTCGTTTCTAGGCTCCAGCACGCACTCAGTCGGACCCCGCAAGCCATTTACTTGCTCAGCAGGGGGGGTGAAGGTAGTCATTCCCATTCTACTGGAATTCGTGACTCCAATCATCTTTCGCTTGTATCACTCTTGCGTAATTCAGACAAGAAATGAGGAATTTAGAGGAGGTCTTTTAAGTCCACCAAACAGTAAAACCACCGCCGTCACCTCTGGCCTTCGCTCTGCAGTGTCCTGTCGAGGTGTCAGAGGCTCACAGCTGCTATGTTAAGTGCACTGATGTGGACTGTGCTGTTGAAATACGTCATAGCTGTTCTTAGCCTTCACTGAGCATTGCCGTGTCTCACATTAACCAGCCTTGTTGTAAGGTCCTCTGCTCTCAATATGGTAGTCTTGTTGACAGTCATATACTGCACTGCCTTCCCTTTAATCTCCCGGCCCTTTATGTGAAGTGATATTCCCTAGAAAATAAAAACTAAAAAGCTCCTCAAAACTGAAAAATGTCATCTAGGGGCGGAAAATTATTTTCAGATTTTTCTATCTCCTCGGCCAAAGAAAACCAATTTCATTTTTATTGTCATATTTCCAGCAAATGAATTGAGGTTTTTTCTGTAGCGGTGAAAAAGTTCTAATCCTTATTGCTGCAGGCAGAAAAATAATTGAGTCAGAGAGAGGACAACACACATGCACACTCAAAGTTGAAGACACACACACACACATATACACGCACAAACAGAGCTCTGTGACACGTACATACACACACAGACATACATGTGCAGCACACATGCATCTACACAGACCAGCACACAAACACTGTCATCACATGAATATACACATACTCATTCAAATACAGAAATGTACACACACTCACATACACCAATAAATAAACACATGGAGACATAATTGACCCTTGACCAATTTTTTTTATTAATCAATAAGATCTGAAATGTCACAAGTCAGCTTAGTGGCTCTGTGATCCTGTGCTTGAGCTCAGTGGTGCTTGAAGCTAAATGCTAACATTGGCATGCTAACATGCTCGCAGTTAAGAATGTTAACATGCTATCTAACTTGCCATCGTAGCTTACCAAGTTAGCATGCGAACATTTGCTCGTTAGAACTAAATGTAACAGATGAGGCTGATGTAAATGCCATTAGCATTGCTGCTAGCAACTTCCATCACATAGTATTCCTTGTTTTGCAACAAAATATTAAGTTAAGAGCGAATCAGAGAAAAGCACCACATTTTGCAATCAGCAATTTTGTTTGATAAATCCCAATTATTCAATCAAAACTGGTTTAATCTTATGTGAATCAATTAGTACATATATAAAGTACATATATATATATATATATATATATATATATATATATACACACACATATCATATACACTAGGAAAGCACACCCTGCTTTCTGAGCGCAGAGAGTACCGACATGCTCTCTGGAGCAGACATAAACATTGCTCTGGTCTTACTTAGTAATATTTGTGTGCAGACGTGAATAATCATCCGGTGGCGGCCCCCGACAGACTGTGGAGCCGGGGGAAATCAAGCTTAACAGCACCCAGCAGGGACCCTTCCATTCCATTAGCTAAAGTACAGGTAGATCAGCCCTTCCTGCCTGACTCCCGTCATCACGTCCAAAGAGGCAAATGTGTGTTGGTCCATGTTCGCGAGCGCGTGTATGAGCGTGCGTGTTTGATGCCTGTGCAGCGTGAACTCCGGGACAGCTATGGTCACGCTATGCTGCCTGCATACATCCTACCTGATATGCAGCCATTAATCATTGAGCAAGCCCTATAAATACTTTCTAAAGGGATTTCTCTTGTGCCAGAGTGTGTGGCTGTAATCAAGCAAGAGAAGTAGCCCCTTTGGTCTTCTTTCTCTGTCTTTTCTTCTCCCTCTTCCTTCCTCTGTTGTAAAGGAGAAATGAAGGCTGTTACTGAAGCTTTCACCCATATGTGTCCTTGCTTCATCTCTCTGATGAACACTCCCTCAGTCCTGATGAAAAATACTTTGATTGAAGGCGACAGCTGCCAATAGTCATGGATTCCCCCCTCCTCCCCCTTTGTTTGGATGCTTGTGTGTTTGAGCGCGTGCACGTGTTTTAATATATTTGTGTGTTCCCGTGCACGTCTGCCTGGGCTCGTCCACATGCTTGAATGCGGTTGGTCCGTCTGTCAGCCAGCCAGGTTTCAGTCATTAGGAACACATCCAAATCACACCAAGCTGAACCTCTCATCTCTCATTTAGCCTGATGGACACCCGCTCGGGGAACCATGGAGGGAAGACACGTTCCACTCTGTCTGTCCTTCTCGCTCACTCTGTTTGTTTGAGCGTGCATGACTATACGTGCCTGCTCCTGAACGGCTTGAAGGGCACTGAGAGCAGAATCGTATTGTCTCTTTATAGAAAGAATATTTCTAGTCTCACTGTCAGACCACAGCCGTGGATATCAAAACTGAGCAGATATCAAGTTATTCCAGTTGAGCCTGATTGGGACCATCCAGCGTCATTAATGTCGGGTTCGCCTATACCGCTCAGCCTATGTTCCATGACTGCGTGGCACAATATTTAATGAGCTGTGGGCGTAATTACACAAAGATGATTAGGGAGAGAATAGGTCGGCTGTACATCTTCTGAAATGACGGCAGTAAAGCAGCTTAGGGAGCTACCAGCATCGAAGCTCATTCAAAATGTACCTGGTTTTAAGCTTGACATTTCACAGATGTAACAATATAATAGAGAGGGGTAATTTTAATTTGCAGCTTAAAGTTGGTTTTCCAAATTGAGCTGAAATCTCTTTTTTTATTCTCCTGCAGATCTGAGTGAATTGTCCCTTCTAGCAAAGTTTCTGCAAGTATAAGAGATCGGCCTTAAAGGAACAGCTCGGCATTCTAGGAAATGCCATGGAGTTATCCGAGATGAGAGGATCGTCACCGCTCATACATGCCTGTTACGAATATGAAGCTGTAGACAGGAGATGGTTAGCTTAGCTTAGCATAAAGACTGAAAAAGGGGACTGGAAACAAATAGTCCCTGCTATTGCCCCCCTTCAAAACCACCACCACAAGACTCAACCTATGGACATAGCCATAGCTGTGTCTCTCTTTTTCAAGCGTTAATGCTAAGCTACGCCAACCATCTTCCAGCTCCGGCTTCATATTTAACAGACAGGCTCTGATCTTCCGAACTCTGCCTTGGAAAGAAAGAGAACAAGCACGTTCCTCAAAATGTCAAACTATTCTTTGAAGATGCTTTTGGGTAAAGAATCCCAACAGCTATATGTTAAATGTCACCTGTCCTAGATTACCGCATCTGACAACAGAAATCAGTCAATCCATTCACAGACACCTCAGTGTATCATCCCACCCATATCACAGATAGCACAAAGCAGAACAATAGCTGCAAGCTGATCTGACATCAGCATAATTCATAAAGCTCTGCAGGCATATCAGTGTCAGGCATATGCCAATGCTGTTTAATTACTACACAGAGATAATCCACAGGTAATTACTCCTTTTTATTAATTTCCATTTTTAATGTCCCCATATCCATTCATTTACTTTGTCGCAGCTCCTGAGGGGCTGTGGTGGAAAGCATTATGTAGTTTGGGAGGAATCATTTCAATTTTCCCTATTGCTTGGACAGGAGCCATTAGACTGATGTAAATAATATGGTAATTTGGCAAAACCTCAGGCTCAAATTTATTCTATATCCAGCTGTAATATTGTTGGCGCTTAGCCTCGAGCAAGTGCATATCAACGCAACATACAGCCAAGTCTTGGTTCCAAATATTAGGCTCCACGGCGTATTCCTCTGCTTCTTTTTATCCCTTCACTTTCTAACACTTCAGTCCATCTCTTCTGTGTTGAAAGACGTTTGTCCAGCTGTGTTCGTCAAGTGCAGCCAGTCCGAACTCGTGCTCATGGGGTGGTGTGCCTTCTCATTCGTTAGCAGGCCACAATTAATATTATTAGTATTTCTTTACTCAAGTTGGTCTGTTTTGTCAGTACACAAAGAGACTAGAATACTGTGAGTAAGAACAAAGGAGGACACGGGTGTTGAGCTAAAAGCTGTGAAGACAAGACAATGGCAGAGCCACTGAAGACTGAAAAAAGTTAAGGAACATGAAGACAACAAAGTCATTTAAGGGAGAAAAGGTTGTGAGGAAAAGGGGGAGCCAGGATCATTGTGTTTCACCACAGAGCACCTTCCTCAGACATCATTCTTCCTCTTCCAATTAAGCCCTCCAAAAACAGACCCATGCAGACGGGATGGAGGTACTCAGCTACGACCCTGAATGTCTCCCACTGGTCCAGTTTCCCTGGATAAGCAGTGGATCAGTGCAACTGCAGCACTGCTGTGTCAGAGAGACTGGGACCTGCTTTGTCAAGTTGAGGAAGCTCCAGCTGTTCTCCTGCTGCATGGAACCGAGGACGCATCCTTTACCAGAATAAAATGAGCTCTCCTGCAGAGAACAAGAGTTCATGGATTTATGGCGGGCACTTTCAGCACAAGCCAAATGGTTCTCTGATCTAATCAGGCCTCACATCACAAGAGGCACAGTTCCTCTTTGCCCTTTGTCACATGCTCACACATACGGCGCACTTAAAGACATCCACAGATATCTATTTACCGCAAGTGATTTGTAGTCATAAGCACAGGCCGCTCAGTTTTATCCTTCTCCTCCGATCAAGCATGTACGCTCCCTCTTTACGTACACAGATAAATCCAGAGCGAACACATCACACATTAAACTATACAAGCATCACCAGGCATTTTCATTCAGAGCATCAAACGTTTCCTTGTCTTGCATCATAATAAAGTCTCTCAAGGTGTGCCGGAAACTCAACCATGACTTGGCTCTTTGTTGATGACTCATCCCATCCAATTTTTCCTTTCATCTCCGAGCGGTTTCCATAAATCAGTGGGTCCGAGTTGACGTAATATCCTAATCATTGGCTCTCAGCAGGATATTTGAAACTTACTTTCATTGTCCTGAAACCTCCAAATGAATTCTAATGCAGCTGGATTTTATCAGCGGAGATGCAGTTGATTTGAGTTTCCTCAATGTGCTGAGCTGTACGGGCTGAGAAATGGAAGTGTACTCTGTGTGTGTGTGTGTGTGTTTGTGTGTGTGTGTACGTGTGTGTGTGTGTGAGAGAGAGAGAGAGAGAGAGAGAGAGAGAGAGCGAGAGAGGCAGAGAAGGTGCTCATATCAAGCAACTTTGCGATGTGTGTGTGTGTGTGTGTGTGTGTGTGTGTGTGTGTGTGTGTGTGTGCGCGTGAGGAAAGACAGTAAGATTGTTGCTAGGTTGCACATCTCTCTCCGAAGGAAATGAAATCTAGATGACGGCACAGCGGCAATCAATTAATCCTCCATGAAGTCAGAACAGAGTCATACACACTCTATCACACACACACGCACACATACACACACACACACACATATATATAGATAGATATATAGATAAATACATAGATAGATATAGATATAGATATAGATATCTATATATAATTTAGATAGATAGATATAGATGTAGATATAGATAGATAGCAGTGATGTAGCATTACTTCAGACTGTCCTTAGTCCAGTAAGGTAACCTAGAGTTGATACACACATTTAACAGCCTCTATATACACCTGACCTTTCCTCCTGTAACTTTGTGATGCTGTATGTGTATATTCATTCATATACAGGAGCCTCACCAAGCTAGAAAAACTGCACGTATCAAACGTTGGACTGCAGCAGCGAACACCCACACAGTAACACAATTAGCACAGAGTTTATGCAGTAAGTTATTGGCCCTATTGAACCACAAAACAGAGTGAATCTAAAAGCCAGACAGCTCTAGTGGCTTATGAATAATGATTTCTCGGCTAGGTAATTTGATTTATCATTGCATACTTTTGGCTAGAGTCTACTTTTTCCTTCATTGATGAATTGATTCCCAAGGTTGAGAGACAGCAGGATGATAGTACTCTGGGGTTTGTTTGAGCTCTTTTTTTCTTTATTAACCGCCATGTAAGTGGGTGAGATTGAAAGCGGCATTATGAGAGAGCCTGGCACAAACATCAGATAGGGTCCATCAATATCACAGCAGCCCTAATTATTTTCATAGCAAGTGATGTGTGCTTTGTCTCCTTTACTCCTCTGTCCCTCTTAGCTTCGTCCCATTTAATACCTCGTCCACGGTATATTGCATTAACTCCGCGGCCATTCCTCTTCATCAGCAGATCGACTCTTGATGCCTTTTGCCCACATGAGGCATCAGCCTGGCCAGCGATCCAGCACAGAGGCAGAAAAAGGAAAGAGATGGACACACAGGCAGTTTTAGTGGCACTGTGTTCAACCACCGGCTGTCGCTTTCGGGGGTTTATGACAGCCGGGGAAGCCTTGTCAAAGAAATAGGATGCTGTAATTCTTCTGACAGACACAATACAACCAAAGCACAGGGGCTTTGTATCCATATGCAATGGGGGAGAGAAGCCTGCATAGTGTATTTTGGGACTGATTCCACAGAGGTGTATGTATACACTGGCAGAGAGCATAAGATAAACAGTGAATATAAGAAGAGCTTGTTCACCAGCGTATCCTCCCAAGAGTATGGTTCCCTTTATACATGACAGAAATATCAAAGGCCTGTTTGATCTCACCGCCGGCTTTTCACCCTCCGAAACAAATCGACACGGTTCAGGGCTTTTCTCTTTTTTTTTTTTTTTTTTTTTTCTGAATAGCTGCTTGTTGGAGTTTTGATGATGAAATGTTGCACTCCGTTCAATCCCTCATGCTCTGAATTTCTCAGCTCCTCCCTTTGGTGTTTCCTTCTTTTACCAGTTTTCTCTCTCAAGCCTGGCTCACTTCTTCTTCGCGGTTACAGATCTCACCTCATGTGGATTCACGGCTGTATGGGAAGAGGAGGGAAGAGCACGGCGGAAACGGATACAGTAAATGTAACGGCACAGCAAAATGGAGAGCAATACGCCGCCTTGGTTACTTTTAAAAGCTTGCCGATGCACCAGCATCCAAGCTCACTGCCACACCCTCCCGCTGTTACGGGCTCTTAACCGATCCGTCTGGTCCAAGTTACTCTCAGTGTGCTTAATGTCTGCACCAATTAGGCCGAGGCTCATTTTGGACCGAGCATGTCTGATTATTTGTCATTTGTCCCATCAGAGCTGTGTAGCTGGACTCATAACGGCTACTTAATTGGCTAGGAGACAGAGCACTGGGTCTGTATGGGTGCTTAGGCTGGCTACTGACTGATGATGATGGCTAGTATGGGACTGAGAAAGCCTATCTGTGGGGTAATGGAGACTGAATGGATGTTGCCCTGCAGATGTCTTATGTTTTCTGCTTAGCCCACAGAAGCCCTCACGTCTAGACTGGAGGTGCCTATTAGAGGTGTGCCAAGTACTTGCCCGTGTCTGCGCTCCATGATTAAACCTAAACATTGCCGCCACAGTGCGCTGCATGAAGCTGGACAGTGAGAATATTTTTGGACGGGACAGAGAGAGAGCAACTCACCAGACTGATAAATGAATATAAGCCTTCGGCGAACAGGCCAGTAGAAAACCAGAGAGGTGGGCATGGAGCCATTTTAATTCCTTGTGGACCAAACACTAGCTTCCACAGCAATTGTGCACTTTAGCAAGGCACTTAAAGGTACCCTGTGGAGCTGTCTCACAAACAAACAGTCGTGTTCATTCAGTGTTTCTCACCAAAACGCAGCATCGAAGTCTGTGCTCTAACAAATATGTTGAAGGCATTTCTTCCTAATAAAACATTCATGTAGCTGATATTTTGGACATTTTGTCCTCTGTCCTCTCTTTTGAGTTAAGCATGACATACAAACAAAACAGGCACCTGTTCATCAAATCATTACTCCACAGAAGCACTCGTGATTGGACGTGCTCATTGGTCGTCAGTGGACAGCTGTGGTTGAATCGAGTGTGAATGTATGCTCATGAATGTGATGTGCAATGCTGGAGAAGAAGATAAATGCTCAGCCAACTTTCCCTGTGCAAATATCGGTCAAAAATAAACAGAGAGCCAGTGTTTTGTCGATTGGGACAGATGGACAACACCTCAGCAGATAAGGCAGTAAAATGCAAACAGATAAACAGTCGGGCTGATAAGACCTGATCAAGCTGTGAATAACTGGATCTGGCTCAGCAGACAAGTGGTCGGAGCAGAGGCAGAGGAGGGAACAACTGATATGGTGAGGAAATAAAGGGGGCTTGGCTGTTTCCAGAGATGGAGAAATAGCCGATATGTCCCTGACTGCACGTTGGAAGATGACAGGATGAGAGTGTGAGAAAAGAGGGAAGCAATGGTGGAGAGCAAGGGTTCATAACTCCTCCAGCTTGTATGAAGTCAGACTGAATCTGGTAATTTCACACCTGGCTTCTATGTCCACTCTCTCTTCGGCTTCCTCCTTTTACAAATCCCATTTTATTCAGCATAAACATATTCTCCAGTCCTCTTTCCCGTGTACAGTAACCAAACAATGCGGGGAGCCATCATTGTTTTGGTATTCCGCCCTGCATTTGTGCCCAGACCGCAGACGAGACGCCATCGTTTCATCCTGTCTTTTTTCTGACCGGTTTGGAGAGACCAGCTCCCACGTACTGCAGTCCTCATTTCTGCTAAAGCCAGAGGATGTGAAAGAGCTCCATCAGAGAGGTTGAACATGTGCTGGGAGCCTCTCGCTCTGACTAGCCAATTGACAAGGAGTCAGTAGGGCAGCACCAATGAAGGAATGAACCCAGGTGCAGAGTTGGCAAACGCTTTGTCCTGTGCATGTCTCTAGTGTCTATGCACTGCCACCATGGATTTATATAAAGGGCTTGATACGATTCGGCCTTGTTTTTTGCTTTTTACCCATTCGACTACCATTATTGAAGAGACCTCTGTCATGGCCCTCATCAGGCAAACTCAAGGATATTGTATAATCATGATACAGTATGTGGTTTTACGTATATGACCAAAAGTTCACATATAGGTCACATGATGACAACTGAGCTCTGTGTTAATACAAAGCAAGTGCACTTTATGTGGAAGTGGTGTTTGAGGTGAAGCTTGTGACCATTAAACTGTGTCTGACAACTTCAGTCTTTGGTCACTGGGAACCTCTTTTTGCCATTAACTCTTGATGTCATGAGCTGGACACTGAGTCTATTCATTTGGTTGTCCACTTATACTCTATATCTAAAAAATATCTTGTAATGAAGCCATGATGTGACGCACAGAGACAAACACACTGTCTGTGCTTAGTTCCTGCAGCTTTGTGTGTGTGAGTGTGTGTGTGTGTGTCCCTTCAATGGAGACTCTTCACCATTGTATTCACACACTGCCATGGGACTTAAAAGAGGCTTTGAATGGAGGGAAAAGGAGAGACTGGAATTCAGAAAAAGGAAGAAAAAGAGAAATGGAAATAGATAACAGGCATATGTGACAAAAGAAAAGACACACATGGCGTGAAGGAAAGCTGTCTGAGTAATACCAAAGCCGCTCTTACGGAACTAAAAAGCAAAAAGGTCAGCTTGTCTGTCTGAGAGAAACATTCCTCAGGGCTGCACAGCTTGATCTGCTACCATCCTGTTTTCTGCTACTGCTTTAACCACCTGCATTTCCCCTCTGTTGCGCATCCCTCCCAGGCAGCAAAGGGCAGTTTGGTTTGGGTGGAGACACCTGTGTTATCCTGCTTTTACAGTATGAGGGGGGATGTATAAAATACAAGGGGGTTAAACCCATTTTGTGTACTTGAACAGCAACATGTCTTTTTCCTCCTCTGCCTTTAAACTTTCTCCTCTCTTCTCCTCAGGGAGAGTAACCTCTGCCGGGCAGACAGCAGACCGGATGCTACATATCTTTTTTTATTTCTTCCCCGACTCCCTCGCTCTCCCCCTCTTTCTCTCGGTGCCCCTCTGTTCACTGGTGATGTCATTGATGCAGAGATAAATATGTTGCTTTAAAGACCGGCTCACTGCTGAGGGACAGTCCGCAGTGCAGAGAGGTAGAGGAGGGAGACAGAGGGAGGCTTTGCAGAATGAAACAGTGCGAACTTAGTTTTAACCCAGCTCCGCTCTCACGGCACACACTCTCTGCGATGCACGACGGACGAGTCGAGAGTGGGCGAACAGCAGGGAGAGAAGGATGGAGGAAATAGCGTCAGTTCATGTTTTAAATATGCCTCAGTGCTCGGTCACAAATCAATGGGCTAAGCCTTAGTGAAATCTACAGAAGGGATCCTGTGGTAGAGATTTAAATAATGATCTATAGCATTTCCACACACACACACATTCAGATACACGCACGGCCACGCCCCTTCCACGTGCACGCAGACATTCATAAATTTCAGCAAACACACAGAGAAAGAGCAGACTGGGTTTTTGGCGCGTGCAGATGTCTTGCAGTAGAGGTGATTTATTGCCCGCCAGCTCATCCCTAGATGAATTCTCCCATGAATCATTGCACCTGCAGTGGTGACGGCAGACAGGGCTGTGTCACTAGCTTCTCCTTTTGTTCGGCCTTAGATGACTTTGTTTAGCAGGATTTATTTTTGTTTTTGTTTTTGTTTTTCTACTCCATTTGTGTCTTCTCTCTGAAGTTTTTCTTTTCTGACATCATCAAGTCATGTCTGCCTGACCTGCGGCAGGCTGGTGGATGACGATGTGGAGCGGATAAAGCAAGAGACGGCGAGGCGGCTCCGACAGCAGTCCTCCACGTCTTCCATTACACTTCTGTCAATGGTGCTTTGAAAAAGGTGTTATTTGCATTCCATCAATGCACTGAATTATGGATCGCTTCCAACCGCAGGGCCACGTGTGTGAGCAAGCTTCCCCGCTGTAATGAGAACATGCAGTGAGGTCTTTCACTCCCTCTGGAGGAATTTTTGTTATTGATGTGTGTGTGTGTGTTTGTATGCAGCGGTGCAACGTCTTGTGTGGCCAATCCCGGATGAGCTGGAAAGTAACTGGCCAGGCATTCGTTTTTTATGGGCAGACATCGTGACAGTTGCATCAGTACCAATCCAATATTTTTAACCGATTTAAAGCCTGAATTCAGGAAAACAACTTACACAAATCATGATACGACTCATATGATTGTGGTGCAAAAGTGGGTTTCTTCCCTGAGAACAGCTGAAGTGTAAAACTATCCAGGAGCACCTGCTTGCGTTCATCCACCCTGACATCACCTGGAACTACACTCCTTAATTCTCTAAGATCAGGACTGAGAGAGGACTTCAGCGTTAGGTTTAATCATAGAGGAAGATAGAAGTTAAACCCAGGTACCTCAGGGATGAGCGCTATCATCATGGCCATCATGGTCTCAACAATAAGTATCCTTTCCTGCCTTCCTCTCCTTCCCCCTCTCTGAGAGACTCATCTTAATAAGATAAGACCCGTCTTCTAGACAAACAAATTACAACCTGATTTGACACTAATGTAGAGTCAAAATTAGCTTTATTCTGACATGCAACAACCTTAAAATGCTGCTCACACGTTGTGCACAGATACAGCAGTGTGTTTCTGGCTGCCCGTATGTTGTAGTTCATAGAGCCCAGTGTGTGTTTAAACATAGCGAGACTGTGAACCACAGTCATGGTTTGCAGCACAGACCTCTCTGCCCCCTATTTGCTGTGTCGTCAGCTGCTGTGTCGTCATCCTCGGCGTGTGTAAGTGCTGAGTTGCGTTAGTTTAAGCCCAGATAGACCACAGGCGTGCACACATATTTGTTTAGAAAAACGCTGACGCAGCTCAGCTTGGACGCTCTTGTCAGAGTTGCGAGCGAGTGGGAGGCCGAGGAATTTGCTGGAGGATTTTTTTTGCCTCTCTGTCTTTAATCACGATGCTAATTAAAGTTTACTGGCTAATTGTGGCTGAGATAGTGTTTCTGTATGCTGCCTACTTCTCGGTGCTAGTGCCTGGCTAATTACAGAGCTAATGGTCTATTGGTCTGCTCTGCTGTGGACGCAGCTCTAATGCATGAACGGTAAAGTGATGGATTACAGTCCGTGTTCATCAGTCCTGGTCCCGCCGGAGCTTCCCAGGAGGTTCAGGCTGTTGCTCCTGCCCAGGGATGAAACTGGAGCACTAAAATTCATCTTGTCAGTGTGCCACAGCAGTCAATAGCTGTCATTTCATGCCAGCTCATGAGACTTCGTATCAAACTGCAGTCTTATACACAGTTAATCCACAGACACGCGTGTGCTTGCACATGACAATAGACTCCTTTCACGCATGGGCACTCCTCTCCAGTCGGGTCATAGCACTGACAGCTCGTCCTGACAGGCTGATATCCTGAGGCTAGGTGTGTGTAATGTTTGTGTATTCGTTAGCCATAACAATGATTAACAGGGTTAATTGGGCACAGTGAGGCTCTGATTATGCAGCGAGATGACAAGAAGCTGCTGGAAAGCTGTCAGAGTGCTGTCGGAGCGTCGCGCTCTACCTAGACATCGTGCCTGACTCCTGTCCTTGCAAATCCCAGCAGATCAAGTCAGGGCGACACACAGCTCTTCAGATGAAGCCTGTTTCTGTGTGCCTTCGGTTGAACAGTAGCATCACCTTATCTGCGGAGTGCCAGATCAGAGATGATGGAGCTTTCTGTGTGTGTAGCATCTTGCTTACCTGCTAAGGACATACAACCAGGCATTGTTAAAATGCCAGTGGCCTTGCAGGCAGCTGCATCCATGAGCGACAGCGGCAGACTTGGCACGGACATAAAGCACAAATTACTCACCACTGTCATATTCTGGATCCCACACTCCTTTGTCATCCTCATGCATGCTGCAGGTAGCAAGGTTTTTATCCGGCGTTCCGGTGAAAAGAAAGCACAAAACATCCTTTGAAATCAATTCATTCACATACACGCATACACAGACTCTAGTATTTTAAAGAGCTGATCTAGCCCGTGTCTTGGATGTGGAATTCATGGAGAAGTCTGAGGTTATTCAGTTTGTTCCACACAAAAGCACAGGGACGGCGCTCTCAGAAGGCAAGCCTATTATAAACACGGCTTTCTTTGAATGCTCCTCTGTGAGTGTGTGTGTGTGTGTGTGTGTGTCAGTGTGTGCTTCTGTCCTTTGCCTTTGTAATCGTATCTCTGTGATGTCTTGACTGTTTGTCAGACGATCCAAAGCCCTCTGTAGGCTACAACTGATAAACATAAGGGTAAAGAGAAAGCACGAGAGAGGGAGAGACCTATTTGAATTAGGGATTCCTCTTTCTTCACTGCATTGCTTTGAAGCTCGGGAGAAGCCTGGTGATCGGATCAAGGATGCTGTAAGAAACGGGATAAAGGATGGGAGGGGAGGGGAGTGGTGAGATTTTCCTCTCTCTGGGAATACGGGGATGTTCTGAGATTCCTACACTTGTGCACACTGACAGCGATGCTAAGCTTCTCATCATGACACTGCTGCATGTGTACGAGCGTGTGTGGGTGCGTACACACGCAAGCCAAGGCATACATGTTTCTAATAGCAAATCATGTTTGACTCCTCATCCACCGTATCAGATCCTTGATTGAATTAGATCAGCATGTTTTGGCCTTAAGAGGATTTCGCCACATGCATTTTGTATGAGACTGTAATCGGCACTGTTACTATTACTGCTGCTATTCAGGGAAGGGGATTATTAGTGCAGATTACAGGCAACTATTTCAAAGATTCTTCGAAAAAAAAAAAAAAAACATCATACACCACCCACAGTGTGAACATGCATTGCTGCCAGAGGGAAAGAAATAATAAAACTCGCAAAAAAGTACAGACTCTTAGTGGTTTAGCGTGTTTTTATAACATCTTTGATAAAGAATGTGAGATTTTTCTTGCAATTTTAGCCCAGTTACCCTCTTTATGCTGACCCCAATCCTTTTCTATATGTGTCTCCACTTTCACATCCGCTGTTAACGACGTGTCTGTGCCCTTACTGCAGTGCCCTGCCTCGCCCCGCTGTCTGACGTATTGATCAGGACAGCCTCAAGCTCTCTGCATTATAGTTCCCTGGAGCCCAGACGCTCTGTGCAGCTCTGTGGGCTAGAAATGTGCGCTGAACTGAATGATTTGTTACAGCCTTGAGTACACTTACCTGTGCAAATAAGCTCACACAAATCATCTCTTATTCAAACTTTAGTTCTTTCTTTTTTTTTTGCCTTGGCTTTTATCTTTTATCCGTGCGTCTGTCTTTAATTCTCTGGTTAGACTACAAGAGCAGAAGTGAGTTTATCTCCCTCTGCCACTCCTTCCCTCTCTCTCTGATCCCCGTGGTGAGTGTGTACCTGCCTCCTGTCTCTCTGTGTGCCTTGAACTGTGCTTTGGAGTAATTACCTGGAGAGGCAGGGAAATGAGAGGGAACACCTGACCTTTAAGTCTTTATCAGCCCGCAGGCCTGCAGGGGACGACGCGAACGCACACAAATACCGCGTCCTCACGTCGTGCACAAACCCAATTCAGATCTGTCTGGCGTGCAGCTGAGATAAACACACACTCCCGCAAACGGCGCAGAAAAAACAATAACGAGGCACACAAATAGAAGCCTGTCTTGAATGAGCTCACGCACATTCATTTTCTCCTGGCAACAAATGGTGGCGTGTGCAGCGGTGACAGGACGTCTCTGTGAGGGATTTGGTCACATCAGCTAGGCGCATATGGCAGGCCTTAATTACAATAGCCCACAGACACACATAATTGATCATGTAATCAATTAATTAATGTGGGGGGGGGGGCTTGTTAGTGGCCCATGAAGCCCATTTGCTTTTACAGGTCATTAAAATGATGAAGGGCTAGAAGCAGGGTTATAAAAGAATATTCTCGTGGATACGTAATGGCAACAATAACGTAGAGACATAAAGAAGGTGGGAGGAGAGTGTGTGTACAGTATGTGTGTATCAATTATCTAGTCGTTTCAGAACAGAAAGCACACACACGCACAGACACAGAAAAAGTGCAGGTACGCTACAATACCACACACACAAAGACGTCAGCTCCCCCTGCACAGCTGTCTGCAACTTTAAGGAGTAATTATCTGCATCTACTGCACATGGCCTATTTCTCCTTTCATCCCACTTTTTTCTTCTCCCTCCCTCCCACCCTTTTACATTGTCTTACTCTCAATAGCCAACTGTGCTCGGTTTGTCAGTTTGCCACCAATCCCCCCCCGTGTGTGTACATAAGCACACGCACACTCACACACACACACCAGTCAGAGGGAGGCAGGTGTGTGAATGTTGTTGACAAATGGAAATTAATGAGCAAGAAAGTTCTCTGTTTTTGCAAGGGGGGGGGGGGGATCAGGGAATCTGATTATTCAAATCAGGCTTGGCTTTGTAGCAGTGAAATGAGCTTGGCAGTCATTCAGGAGGATTAAAGCCGTGAAGAAGGAGAGATAGATGTAAGAAAGTCACTTTTTTTTTCTTTTTACAAGGATTTCACCAAACCATCCCATGTGTCAGATAGTTTTCCCTAAGGGGGGATGGGGGAGGGGGAGGGAGGGGATTCCTTTTAGCCGAGGAGAAGGAGGGAATTGTCTGCCCATACCTGTCTATCTTGTTTTCAGGTTACTCAACGCTGGCTGCAGAGAGCAGAGGAGACTGAAGCAGTGATTTAACACATGACTGCTGTCTCACTTCATCAGTGTCATCTCCCACCCCGCCTCACCCCATATACCCACCATCCCGTCTCCTATTGCTTCATCATCCACTCAAGAACCCTGACTTGTAGAGACGGTAATGCAATATGTTTCGGTCCAACTCCCGAACCCTTAAAGGCTGAAACACGATTACACATTTCATGATTTTCAGCAGTGAAGTTAATATAGAAAAACTCTTGAAATCAGTGCTGAATGTGATGATGTCACCAAGTGTCCCCTTTTGTGGTTGGTCCATTTATTCATTGGTTATTTGCTTGTGATTGGCTGTCTGTTTGCTGCAGTGTCTGTTTTGATAGCACTACTAGAGGCGGCAAAATCTTCACAAAGTTGAGAGTGAAAGTTCGTTCTTGACCTTGGAAGCAAAACAATCTCACCACAAGGTCCATTCAATAGCTGCTCTGGAGCTTTCGATCGTATCACACTGGGAAAACTCCATCTGTTGAGGAAGATTGCGCGATACGGTCGAAAGCTCCAGGACAGCAATGGATCTTGTGATGAGATTGTTTTGTCAACTACACATAAAGTGGCTTTAAAGGGCTACAAAACACCTGTCTCCATGTCTTGCACTAATTTAAAAATCAACAAAAGTGGGGCGATGGGTATCAGGGTTCGTGGTAGGCTAGCGCCGCCAGTTCTCCGGAGAGTGACACAGAGGGCCTGAACTTTTTGTTTTCTAACTCTTGAGTCAGACTATTTCAAAATTGGTAGGTATGCTGTCATCATGCGGCTTCAGCTTTGCAGAAGCGATTGATTGCGCTGCTTTTAACTCCAGCTTGAACTCCCACAACTGGCATTTTAAATTTTTCTCTGTATTGATGACAACATTTGTATAATTGATAGAATTTTCCATACACGTAGGAATCAAACCTGAGCTTTACAATATTATACACATACCTTGCACAATCTATTTAAGTTTGGATTTTGCCCAGAGTGCTTTACACTGTGCTTTCATGCATCCATTCTACACATGCTGAGACATCCACAGTTCATTATTGAATTCATCTTGGAATCAAAAGTTTGCTGTATGTGTATTTGCATGAATTTAAATAAGATGTAGTTAATTGATGAGCATGCACATATTTGTAAATTTGTAGAATTGGAGTTAATTAGCTATGCAATATGACAGAAGTAAGCAAAGAGCAGTAGAACAAAGACACTGTATCATATTAAATTTGTTCTATTGTCCAGAATCTTGCTGCAATGACCCAGTTTCTCCAGAGGGGGATCATTAAACTTTCATTCTACCTTAACTTCTCTTGGAGCACAAACCCCCAGAGGTCTCCTGAGCTCGCTCCGAAGCATACCAGCACACTGCAGTCACATTAACACTGTCCATGCAGGGAGATACAACAAAGGCTGAGAAAGAAAAGGGAAAGAGAGCAAGAGATATATCATTATACCGGGCAACAGCGCTCACCATGACTAAGTCAAACAGGGAGGAAGTTTGGGTTAATGGCTGTGTGGTTGGTTATTTGCACATCCGAGTGTTAGCCGCAGTAATAAGAGCAGCTTCGCGTTGTTGTCACATTGATTCATGGCAGTCCGTCCTGCTTACATAGAGTCGATATGTAAAAACATTATCTTCAGGCTAAAGACATATGTCATCCACCATTTGTTTGAGAATGCAGACTAGTTCAATGTGAGCATGCGTTCGTTTTGCACACCTGAAAAACAACGTTAATTGCCGCTCAGAGACCTCAGGGCGTTTGCTGGAATACGCAAGACGTTGTGAGTAGAAGAAGGAGCGTGAAAGACTCACGTACAAGAGGTGGACCCTGGCAGGCATGCGCTTAATGAACGAGAGAGCATGTGCCATCTATAGCTCACATGATCTTAATTATGGAGAGGAGAGGTGGGAAACAAAACCAATAATCTTGCATATTGAGACGAAGTGCCTGAAGAGGAAAAGAGAGAAAAGAGAGGCAATAAGAGGTTGACTTTGAGAAGATAAGAGCTGTGTAGAGCTGAAACAGCAGAGATGGTGGATATGAAACCAAACAGCAATAAACATATTAAAACCTGAACAAACCAAATATCACCCATTGAGATCAATGATCCCATTAAAGCCTCCAGCAGATGCTCCTTGTTGAGCAGAGAGCCGCCAGAGCTGCACATGAAGGAGTATTGACCTGCAATACAGCTCCAATTTACCATATTGGACATTATGTAAAGCATGAAATGATTATAACATATATTGCTTTTATGATTAAAAGCCTACATATCAAACACACATAAACAAGTAAATGGGGTGAGGGATTATGAGTGTAATCAATCAGCATGCCTTTCCGCTCTGCGTGTGTGTGTGTGAGTGCATGTGCTGTGATGATAGAGGTGTTGCTGCGACCCTCTGACATTTGTACCCACATGGAAAGTGAACTCAGATTATTCCCTCCTCCACTGCTAATTACAGCGTGAAACTGATGAAGTGGTTGCTATATGAAACCAGAGGAAATCCTCGCGGGGCAGGGATTTCATGCACCGATGTTCACGATAGGAGCAAGAGGGCGGCGGCGTTATGCAGACACGTTGTCCTCCCAGCTTCTTTTACAGTGTTTTCTCATTTCAGAGCCCAGTGGACACAGCGTTCGGCTCGTTGCACCACAGAGACAGTTGTTGCTTTTTAAGAGTTAACGGCGACGCTTGTAACTCCCTGGGAGCGCGTCATTCTAGTTTTTAATTTTATGATGAGTTTTCCTGCAAATATATTTGCACCTTTGGGGATTTTTTTTTTCCTCCTCTGCCTTGAAACCTTAATCGGCTGATTGTTTAGCTATTATCCTTGTGTGTCTTCATATCTGTGGTGATTTCATTATGTGATGGAATATTCTGTTGCCTATTAGTATGCCTGACTTATAAAGACTTTCACGATACGGTCCCTTTTCTCTTTACACCACCTAAGAACGACTTAAGAACATTTCCTTTCAATGACCAGCATTTTCATCTTCAAGAGCACCTAAAGGTTCCCTGAATTTGCTGCATGTTAAACTGATTGAGCACTTAGCCTCTGCATAACCTCTGTGTTTGTTCTTGTCTTTTCACTGAAGTGGGTGCTTCAGACGGGCGACATTGCGAGGGTTATGTGCACTGGAAAGATTTTACAATTGAGAATAGTGTTATTGTAATCCTCGTAAAATCGAGGTACCTTGAACATTTCCATCCGGAGAAAAGAAACATTCACAGAGGCCTCGTTCTGATGTGCAGCCAATAAGAGGGCATTTTCTTCCTTTCAATTAAAAACTAATTAACAGCTAATTATGGCGGCAATAACTCAGGGCCTGAGAGTTGATTTGTTTTTGTTAAAAACCTCAAGATCACATTTAGAGGGGTTAATAATGTAACAGCTTCACACTTGCGTTGGTTGCCATTATGACATTCATTTACACACACCTGTGCTGCACGACTAAAACATCTTTTTCACACATGAGTAAGCCTGCATCCAGCCTCCCTCTTACCACACACACACGCACGCACACACACACACACACACAGTGGGCTGTGAAAGACAGACAGACCCCTCTCTGTCCACCCTTGACCAAATGACAGTGGCAGAGCTGTCATCCATGAGAGGGGTGTCTCTCTTTCAGAGTTTGGATCTATAAATCACTCAGCAGCGGGACACCTCCTAGTCCCCCTGACACAAACACATCTGACAATCAATTCATCATGATAGAGTCTGGCTGCTGTGGGGGGGGGGGGGGGGGCATCACCAAATTTGTGCTTGTTGGCAGTTTGCAGAGTGACTTTTGCCGCCCTCAGTGTAAACAGATGAGAATTAAAGCTATTTCTGGGTTTTTCTCCTCTGTACATCTAAAGCTGTGCACAGTGTAATTTGTGATGGATGTGATGTAAATCTGCTATCTGCATGTGAGCCATTACCTCTATTCAGAGATGAATAGAAAGAAGCCGAGAGATGCGTCACATGATCAGCTGTCCTCTCTCTCTCCTCCCTGAGGGTCAAAGTTCACGAGAACATGCTGAGGCAGCGCTGAGATCCATCAGATCAAAGGTGCATTGGCGTCATATAAGCAGGTTGCTGTAGGCTTTTAGCGGCAGCATATCAAAACACACATGAGCAAAAACACACACACAGTCCAGCATAACACTCCTCAGCTAATAGGCAGAGGCCTTGAGTGGCCTTTGGAGCCCAGTTAAAGGCTGCAGGGAAAGGTTTGTATGTAAATGGGTCTATTTGCAGCAAGGGCAGGTCAGAGGGGCCTCATGCTGTTTAGCATTACCAGCAGCACCCACCATGAGCCAAGATGTCAGTGCTCCACCACCCTCTAATCACCTGTAGGGAGACCATTAAAAGTCTGGCGTGGTGTGTGGTTGAGGAGGGTTTTCTGCCTAATTTCTGCCTTTTTCTCTGTACGTATACACTGCGTCAATATATCCATATATGTATATATTTGGTTATTTTTGCTTGATTGTTTGTATTCTGTTTATTTCCCATCAACGTCCATCTTTTTGTGTGTGAGTGTGTAAGTCTTAATGTCTTCTCTATATGTACACACACGCCTGTCCGTGTGTCCGTGCGTTGGTTATCATCAGCAGAGCGCAGCATTTAATGAGGGAGATGGGAGGGAAATAACTGTAGTGCCTTTGAAAATGATTTCATCTCATCCTTTTATTGCCTCTCATTTCCATCCATTTATTGTGTGGGAAGTGCAGATATAGAGGGAGAAAATTTGAATCGTTACACCCCAGTGTCAACATTAGTTTGTCTTCCTTTTATGCCTCTGTTCAGCTTCATCATCCCGCTCGCCACAGCTGTGCGCCGTGAGCTCTGTTTTTAACGTTAGGACAACCGCAGTGAAACAATAATGCAGTTCATGGAAAATATGTGTCCTTTCTGGTGAACGTAAATGAGTCATTTGCAGAGCACTTAGAAAAGTTCTGTTATATTCCTGCAGAAGATGTGATGCCTACCACACATCTCCTGCCTTTCTATCTGCCTTCTCTAAAGCAGCTTTCCTCCTGTCATATTGTTAATTGGTTTGACATTTACTGCCTCTGACCTTAAGAAAAACTGTCTTTAGATGAGCCGACCAATAACAGTGGTGGAATGTGGTGCCAAGCTTTCCACGTGTCAGATTCTTCTAATATCCTCTCTCTTTTTTACCCCTCCGGTATATAGCATGGTGAGGCTCTGTGCACTTCCTGTACTAGCGGGGTCAGAGGTTAGCTGTTGAAGCGATGGACTTGAGATCCCATCAGTTCACAATTAAGGCACCCTGCAATTGTCTGCAGAGACCTTGCACACAGGAGCATCGCTGAAAAAGCACAGGTCAACATAGAAACTTGAGTATCATTTTGGTAAGATAAGACACCATTCAGAGGCTCGAGTTACACACAGTCGCCTGCTTCTGCAAAATAAAAAGGGCAATGTTTTCTCTCCTTTTGTAAAGATTTAAACCAGTGATCCCAACTAATGATTCACCCCCACAGCCCCCTATGCAACATGTATGTATCTTCACTTTCTGTACTGCATATCAATTATGACACAGCCTCTAAGATGTCTTGAGTCTGATTGGTTGGAAGCCGTCATGTACGTTAACTTTTAGAAGAAGGTGTTTGTTGTAAATGAAACTGTAGTTAAAGACCACTGCAGTGAAGCTCAGCTAAATTGATTCACTTGTGTAACCAACAAATTAGAATAGACACATTACTATTCAGTGACAACCACCAAATTTGATATGATGAATGTTTGATGTTTGATTTGGGCGTCCAAACCAGCAAGTGGTAGAAGCGGGAAATGGGCGACTTTTAAAATTTGCTATGTGAACTAAGTTGAAACTGGTGGCCTGTAGGTGTGAGGGACGGCTGCAGGGAAAAGGAGAGAGGACATGTTACCAAGACTGCACAGAAAATAAGACATGAAGAAGTCACAGGAGTGTCAGGGAGGAGGCAGAGACAGAGTATTTGCAGAGAAAGCCGGAACAACTAATTAGATATCCCTTACGTAATTCTTTCATTTTTCAGTGATGAGTCCAAAGTAAATAAGCCTCAGATCAAATTCAGTGCAACAAAACAAATTTCGCTGCACATTTTATTTTCAGCGTTTCTTTCCATAGAGATTAAGGTGAGATGATTCTTTCTATATGTCACTCTAAGTTGGCTGGTGGGCTGCAGGAGTCTTTCTCTTAATTAAAGCTGTTCTGCGTGTGGAGGTCAGAGCCTACAACATTAGGACCATTACCCCAAGGAGCTGAGAATCAATGCCGAGGGAGAGGAGCATTCTTTAACTCTATCGATTCTCATTTAACTCCAGCCGTCCACCCACCACCCGCTGCCGCCGTCCAGTACGATGAGGACGAGCAGGACCGAAGCGACTGGCATTGAATTCCAGGACTTTGCAGGCACATATGTCTGGGCGTGGGTGGATGGGTGTTTATCGCAAAAAAACTCTATGTGTTATTTATTTTGATAATCCTTCTATTTGTGTTTCTTAGTCCGCCTCCATCACCTCATTTTTCCTGAGATGCATCGCCCGCCGCTGTTTCCTCACACTGAACCCGCTCTCTGGCTGCCTCACAGCTGGAGGTGAGGAAGCAGTATGTGAAAGTATGTACCGTGTTTCGCCTCGAGCCCTTCTCTTGATCTATCCTGCACTCCATGTTCACTCTTCCCCCAACGCCTCTACCAAGCTGCCTTGTATGTCTGCAGCATTCCTGCGTTCCTCTTTACAATAAAAAGAAACGGGAATAAAAGGACACTTTCTACCTTTTTCCCCCCCTCTCGTCATTTATCAAACACATATCACACAGTCTCAGAAATGACACATTTTTCATTACCTCCACCCCCCTCTCTCTCACTGTCTGTGGCCATTTCATAGGTGTTGGTATAATATACTGTGAGGTGCTGCGATTAAGAGAGTGGGCAGGCGCCTGGGCCTTTAACTTGTCTCTTGGTATATTATATGTGACGTGTTTTACAGCCGTCTGCTTTGTTCAAGAACACCTCAATCTCTCCCAGAACAAAGACGCTGCTAAACCTCTGAACCCAGCCAGTCTGTGTGAAGGTTAACGAATGCAGGTTTAAGTAGACGTGTCTTGTTTTACTCTGCGTTCATCAAGCTGTGGTGGCTCTCCGTAGCCGCCAAATTGCAAATACAAAGGGGCGCCGTTTCTCAGTCTCCCAACAAATAGTAATGCAACAGACGATTGCAGCACAGTCGTCCATAAATCGTGGCACAAATGTTCAAATAAAAGCTGGTGAACTGCAACGCCTACCACGATGTGGAGAGGGAGTGAAGTTGATGATTCACTTCATGCAATTTTGTTTGTATATTTTTCCCTCTTGATCATATGATTGATGGCCACACAACATCAGTATGATATTATGAGCATCATCACTCATGTCGGCAAACTGACAGTTAAAAGGGGCTGCTGGGGCTTGTATCTACCCCCCAATAACGTAGCAATATTAGCAATATTCTTCACACACACACACACACACATACACACACACTAAACTGTGTGTGCTAGGCGCACAGGGTTTGTGTTTGTGCATGTGTGTGTTTGCACCTACAAGGTTATATGGGAGAGTCGTTTATACATATCTTGGCCCTGGATCTGATCTTGTATTCTACTACACCGCTGCAATCCAGAGACCTGGGACTTTTTACGGCACATTTTTCTTTGCGTCGGGATATAATGGGCGTTATTCAGGGCACAGTTATCAAATCTGACTTTTAAATTGTATACAAACACACATCAAACATTCAGCGACATCTCCGTTCCTCTGCACGCCCTCAAATGCTTCCCGTTCCATTTTCCCCGTTTGCTGTCTCTCCGGGGAAGACTCGAATGAAAGGTCCACAGCCCAGAGACATGCTCTGTTAATAGCCCTCCTAAATGAAGTCATCCATAATGTTACAACCCTCCCATACACACACACAGAGTCCCACACATGCACACACATTCTCCTCTGTTTGCCTCAGGACATATTGGAAGCAGAGTCCATTGGGATGGGGTGGAGAAAGGTAAATTTGACTGGATAAGAGAGGAAATGATCAAATGAGTGACCTTGGAATGGTAATGGAGATGAGAGACGGACAAGTTGAGTTTGATTAAAGGTTGGGAGAGGGGTGAAAGACAGACTTGGGTTTAGCAGGGGGAGAAGTAGTGGCAGGGGATGGACTGCAGTAATGGTCAGACTGTCCTTCCCAAGGAAAAAAAAAAAACTGTATAGTTCGTCTGTGCACGCAGGTTATTACGACCTATTTTTGCATTTATTGCTATGTCTCCAGTGGGTGTAGTAATTATGACGGGAGCAAAGGAGGAAGTCAGGTGACGTAAAGACAAAGTCTGCATAGGGACAAGGTCAGAGTCGATGGATGGATCCAACGCACACATGGGACACCAGCCCATGTAAAAACCAAAAGTCCCTCATTTTAACTTGCATACGTGAGAGGAGGATGTACATGTAAAAGTCCTTAAAGTCCTAGAAGATACTGAAGGAGAGATGTTATGAGGGAAGGGTGATGAAATCAAAGTCTGATCATGGAGTATCAGTCTTCTACAGGAACAGACCTATTTTTAAAGTTCATATACTGATGCATATTCATTTACATTCTTTGTTAAGGACAGTCATTAAATCAAGATGCAAAATTTGCATCACAAATGCATCAAGCAATCTAATGAGATGAAATATATATATATATCTTTGGAATGAGTTTCTCAGGAAACTTGTTCTTTAAGGCTAAATTTGTCTCATTGTTTCATAACTTTGGAGATGAATATCAAAGCCGGCCAAACAAACAGGGTTTGTAAGCGGAGCAGAGTTCTGTGGGCGTTGTTCCAGCATTGCAGCTGCGTTACGTCACCGGGAGCCGGTGTTTCTGTTCCTGGTCCTTCTCTGAATATTTCACACTGTCGTTCGCTCCTGGGCTCTCGCCGAGAGAAAGGGAACCATAATAAATTGTGCTCTGCCACTTCGCCCTACTTCCCTCTGCCCTCTCTCCCTCTCTCTTCCTCCCTCTGTCTCTGCCTATATCTCTCTCTAGCCCTGCCTCTCTATTCTCACCCACGCGGTTTCATTTTGTTTTCCGCTCCCAACCTCTGGGCTCTCAGTGTCTGTCCCTCGATGCCCTGTCTCTGCCACCACCTTCTGCCTCCTCCCCAGTCAGAGTGGTAATTGCTCTGAAAGATCTATGTGATGTAATCCAAACAGACTGCAGTTCTGTGTCGGGGATGCCGCTCCCTCCGCTCCTGCCCGCCGCCCCCCATTCACCTCCACCCACCTCCATCCTGCAGTCTCTGTTCAGACACAAGGAGGCATCTCCTCTGTGCTGCTGTACCTCTCTGGCTTGAATGGATGTCTGTTGAGTGTGCCAGTCTTTCCCAAGCTTTCCCATTAGGCCAAAATACATACAGATATACATAACGCATATATATCCTCTTGTGGTGCATGCGGTCATCTACCTGAAAATGTAAATATAAAGTCGTTAAAACATCATCAAGATCATGTCGTCCCTGTTTTACATGACATTTATCGGTCTTTGAGTTGTTCCTCTTTTTCTAAGTACGGCCCAAAAGGCGAATCTCTACATTTAGGGTGAAAGTGAGCTAGTGTCTGGCAGTTGCTCTGTTGCAAGCCTTACAGCTCTAATATTTCAAATGTAGTAGAAATGAGTGGCAGATCATTGCATGGCTGACCTTGTGAACTGTAGTGGCCTTCGGGGCTCCAGACAGGTGCTCAACAGATCAAAGGCGGCATAAACGCAGTGAACTTTTGTACCTGCATATATATCAGCCCTCTCTTCTCTCCGTCGCTGACTGACTAACTTTCTCTCCCTTCAGAGGAGGAAGCAGCGGAGTGTGTCTTGTCAAAGAGCGACAGCGCTTTTATCTGTTCAAATAAAGACAGCCAAAAGAGTGTGGGAGATGATGTGGAAACAAAAATGTGTTTATGCAGGGGGACCAGGAGGATAGCTGAAGAGGGAAAGAGAGACCAGCGGAGAGGGGATGCAAAGGGAAGCGAGGGGGAGATATTTTTAAAAGCCACATGTGAGTAAAATATGCGGTTAAATATTGACGGCAAGGAATGCTGGATATCTTTTCTCCATCACCGGCTCCTCTGCTCACACTCTCCCTTTGCTTCCTCTCTAATGCCGTTAAAGGCCTTACACTGTAAAAGCATCCTTTGCTTGTCAGGTGATTGAAGTTTGACCTCCATTACCACCCTTCCCTTTTCAATCTAGTTTCATCTCTATTTCTCGCCTCTCTCTCAATATCAGCCACTTACTTTTTTAAAGGACAGCGCAGTGTGCTGAACTTCCTCTGTTGAGTGAGTTGGAACAAGTTTCACTTCTTTGCTCCTCTGTCTGTTGTGTGATCCATGCGAATGCACATCCCATACTTTTCTTGCATTTGGTCTTTGATGTTATGATTAACCCACTGAGACATGTTCATTAATTATTCTGCAAACGAAAACCCATCCATGCTTTCAGTGCATGTATACCAAACTTCTGTTATTGCCAGTTAGTATCAGCTTCTCGTTCCAGTGGACTGCAGGTGTTTGCATCTGCTCTTAGCTGTATTAACTGCAATAAAGCCTAAATATATAGGCCATGCTCTGCGAATGTGGGCCAATGATGTCCATTGCTCTAAATCTGTTGCCATGAAACCGTAATTATCCCTCAGTAATCTAGTGGCTCATTGAGTTGAGTTAAGCACTGGCTCAAGTGGATGCACACAGACACAATGCATGGAGTTTAATACAGGGCATGCTCTAACAGGATCAGCAATGAATAACAAGACATGCATATAAGCTTGCTCATTAGCACCTTGGCATATACGGATTAAAATAACCCCAGTGTTTTTGTACGTGCGCACACACACCATTTCCGCCGCTCAAAAGAGGCACACACACACACACACGGCACAAAGACACATTTGTTCCCAAAAAACAAAAGCCTCCACGGACGCTGTGTGGCAGCTCAGCTGCAGTGCTGCACAGATTTGGGTCAAGTGTTGGATGGTGGCCGTATGGCTCTGGAGCTGAGTTGTGGCTTTTTAATAGATTGGATTTACCCTCTCATCTGCTCATGGACGGGCACTTACTGCGGTTCACATAATGCTTTGAGCGAGTGGATTCAGTAGAGTAAAGCGTGAGAGGGGCAGGAAGAGAGCTGGACTGCACCTTTCGGGGAAGTTGGCTGGATAGCTGCCAAACAACCAAGCAGGCGTTCAGCTGGCAAAAACGACACAGTGGTTTGTCATATGTACATTTTCTCTACTTGAAATAGCAAATGTCTTGTGCACCAGTATACCCCATATTTTTAATGTAAATCAAGAACGATCAACCATTGCAAACTTAATTAACAATCATCTTGATTAATAAAATAATACCAAATAAATGTAATGTAAAAATATATATCACTTTACTGATAGATGTATAATGTGCATATGCATGCTGATGCTTCAGGTCTGTCTGGGGTAAGATATCCATACAGTATTACAAAAAGTATGGCAGCAATAGACCGTTGTTACATCTTGTCTGCCCAATCCAAAGAAGAAGACAAAGAGGGGAATGACAGCATGGCTGACATTTATTGTAATAGTTGCAGAGGAGAAGCTAGCCTAGGTCTGACAGCCATCCACCATGTCAACTTCAGGTGTATTTCTCTCCTTTTACCTGTCAGTCTCTAAGCAACCCCATGTTTGCCATCAGAATCGCTCTCCGCCTCGGCTCCGGGTTATCCATCCCCGCAGTGGCGAGGAAAGGGTGTGTTTTCTGTGCTGATAAGTAACTGGCGGTTTCCTGTATGACGTGTAGCGTAGCATTAGCCAGCCAATCACCAGCGTTATCAACTTTAAATCTCAAGCATACTGCATGCTTATTGAATCTGTGATGCTGATGAGATTTACCACTTAGCTATCAAAATTTGGTACAAAATACCAAGCCATTTATTTGATACTCCTTAGTATCGACCCAGTCCGTGGAAATACAGTGTCATGGAAGTATCAAAGGTCAGTCCCCTGCCCCAGCTTCCTGTAAATGCAGTAAACAGTGCTGAAAGGTGTTACCAGAACAGCCTGGTTGCTGCATTCATACTCTCAAGTGTCCTCTGAGCACCTTCTTCAGAGCACATTTATAGTTTGTTCTGTTTGTCCAGGTTTATTTTTACTTCCAACCTGTGATGAAGTGTTTACTTCCAATTTATCCAGGTTTGGCTGCATCAGCACTGTCCTGTGGGCTACTCTATGAAGCTGGCAGGTAATCGTTGAACAATTTCACTTGTTTCAACATGTCAGAAGGAGTGAATCAATGGGACAGCAGCGCTCCGATCCACCTCAGCAGAAGACTCCGCGACAAGCGCGAGCGATACAGCCTTGTCTTTGAGATATAGGACAAGTGGTCGTCAACAGGAGCACGTGAAAACAGTTTCCTGGCAACTGTTCCAAAGCTGCGCTTTTACTGTTACCCCTGTTCTTTCTTTTTAGCTCTCAAAAATAGACCAGTGCAAACACAGGACACAATGACTAAATAAGTTGTTATTACAGAAAATCAGTGAGGGAAAGAGTTCATACTTTATGCACATAGGACTTGTGTAATTTCTCAAAGTTTCAACTTTCCCCTCAAAGGCATTTTATTCTCTTGACACCTGTAACACATATAGGAGCTATTCATCTTTGAGACTCAACACACAGCCTGATTTTGATAAACTATACATCAGAAATCTAAGATGCAGACACTTTCCTTTGTTTCATGTTGTTATAGTGTGAATATTTCAGGATTTGTGGGCTGCTAGACCATTTTCAAAGTCATTTAAGTAATTTCCCTCTAAGGCGTGTCCATGCAGTCCCAGGAAGACCATACCACATTCAGTCTCGACCTTTAAGCTTGCCACGGGCGGGAAATCCCATTTGACCTGTCAGATGCATTTTAATTAAAAGAAATCTGGAGAATGCCGCCACACACACACACACACACACACACACACCCGGATCTCTAGATTGAAATGAAATATACATAACCCCCAAAATTCAAGCACACACACCTGCGATACACACTCTCACAGCCACACCAATCGTCCCCCTGACTCCTTCCCGGCAGGACATCTAGTCTGCGTGATAAACACCAACGCTATCTCCTCTCAGTAACAGATAAATCAATGTCGCACTCTGCCAATCAGAATGCTGCTTCATCCCGAACTGATACAGCAAGCGCTCATCTCCGCAGTAATGATCGGGCCGCCTTAGCACCGACAGAATTGATATAATGTTGTTATAACGTTGACGCTGGGTTTATCGATTCCCTCCGTTTCGGCAGACAGGAGAGAAGTGGGAGAGGAGAGGAAAAGGAAGAGAAGGGAGGAGTGAGGAAGAAGCCAGAAGGATGGAGGAGGTAAATGTCTGTTCTCCGTGTCAGAGAGCACTTGATAATCAACCTCCTCCGACTAAATCCTTTACTTCGCAGGATTAAGCGAGACAGAGAAAGTTAGAAAATAAAAGAATACGAAGGGTGTCATTTTAATTCACTGACTAATACCATCAGCTGCTACATTTCACCTCAAGGTTACTTTATGTAAATTTAATTTTGGATCATCTGATTCTGTCCCCACCTCTGTGCCACTGCAATAATGAGCTGCACTCATGCCAGAGTTCAAATCGAGTCTTCGGGCTGTTTGGTGGGTGGTGGAAGACAGAGAGGAGAGAGGAGCTCAGTCAAAAGTGTGGCAGCATTTCGAAACCAAGGAAAGCAGTTCAGTTCCTTTGGCAGAACATAAGCAGCTTTACTTCATGCATAAAAATACAACAGGAGGATACTTACAAAAAAAACCCTCATTGAACATAAAAGAGATTTTTATTTTTTGCTTGAGAAGTTTCCAGGGAGCTGCAGAGAGCAGGAGCTTTTGAACTGATATTGATATTCAGTGTTTCAACCTGGTGGACTTTTGTTTCTAACGCGGGAGATTGAATCCTAGTCCTTGAACTGCTCGCGAGCTCTCTAATCACGACTCCACGCTACAGCACTTTAGAAGGAAAATATGAAGATTATGCGTCAGTGCCGTACTGTGTAACAGTGTGGTAATGTGTCAGCACCAGTTAAGCAGGTCAAATTCTGTCTGCACACGGTGTGCGTGGTGAATTACTAGAAAAGTGCTCACTGACAGGCTGCAGTGGCTACGAGCTCGTTTCCTGGGAAACCACTCCTCGTCTACTATATGATACTGAAACTAGCTTACATCTCTGTCTTCTATTACTGTCAGTGCCCTCGCTGTGCTCTGTAAAATCCAAACCAGAAATTCACAAATTCAGTCTAATGAGAAACTTTTCATGCACTGCCATTGATTATTTGCTCCCTTGAACACCTATGGACTTCATTTTTCAGGCATTGGTACGTTCTGTTCCCAATGTATGGATTATTTTCACTTTGTCTGCAGTCCGAAACAAAGTATTGCAGCAGAACGATCACTGTTTAATGCTTTTCGCAGCTTAGCATCATTAAATCTAGCTTGCCCAACCTTCCTATGAATGGCAGCTGGTCGCCCTGCTTAATTCTGAGCCAAAATCCACACGGCTTGCCAAAACTAATCAACAACAAGTACACAGACGTACTCAGTAACCCTTTGCATATCCCATGATGCTAGCATGTGTGATTGCCTGCAAAAAAAAAAAAAAAAAAAACATTTTTTAGTTTGAGTAGGGTGACCTATTTTTCATTTCTGCGTTCATGAGGAGTTTACAGTCAGTGGGACATACTGTCCTCATGCGTTCGTGCCAGAAATGCGGAGCAACAGCTTAAGGTGTGCACCAACGAATGAAAGAGTGTTTTTCATTCAATTTCTGTACGTGTCAAAGATGCTGCAATCCGCATTTAAGTTATTATTGCATCGAAGTTTGTTTGTGTTGAAAAGCTTCTTTTGAGCCTGGTGTAGCTTTGTTGCATGAACATAACCAAATGTGATCATTTAACAACATTAGCCGTAGGCTTTGTGCATCGCTGAGATGAGAACGTGCTGGGCGGACAGAGAAGTTTCTCTGGGCGTCTAATATTGCTGCAGAGTTAGTTGGAAGCCCAGAGCGTCTTATACAGACACTAAAGGGTACCTTATGTATGAGGCGCTGAGGGGCGTGACAAAGTGTCAGAATTTGACGCTCTGGGAATGTGAATGGGTTGTTTTTTTAGGATCATTCTGCAGAGGAGCAATGAATAGTAGCATGTTCTCACTCTCGCCTTGTTCTCATTCTATCCCAATCCAAACTCTGCATTGACAGAGACAAACTTCACTATTGATCTGCCGAATGCCACCCCTCCCCTCATATCCCACAGGAAAATTAAAGCAGGACAGAAAGAACTTATTTTCCTCTTCCTCCCTGTTTCTCTGCTTTGTCCTCTCTGCACTGCTGCCCCAGACAGCCCTGCAGTAATTCAGAACTTTTGACACATGTGCCTTTTTTATGCCGTCGCCGTCCTCTCCGTGTGCCTGTGTGTGTTAGCAGCTCTAATGTGCGGGGCGTGAGTCTTTTACAACATGTTCAATATCACACCACAGGGCCTCACAACCCAGACAACAGCTCTAACGATGCAAGGAGAGAGAGAGATGGAGGGATGTGAGGAGAGATGGCACTGAACTATCAGTGCAGAATAAACCCATTTGTCTTCCTCTTCCCATATTCGCAATACCCCCTACAGCCTATAAAACATACCACACACAAACATACCCACGCACACTAACAAAGAGACATTATGTCTTCCAAATTCCACATTATACGAGCTGAAGCGCTTAGATTTCTCGACACATACACCATTCTCCCCAAGCTATGCTTCAATTACCAAACCAACAGGGCTGGAAAGTAGAGACAGATATACAATATTGGGACCGTCTGTGTTACCATACATGTCTGTTATCTTGTAAGATCTATGAGTGCAATGTGGTAACTCCGCCGCATGAGCAATGACTCCAGCAAAACCATCTAATGTTACTTCCAAAGAGGCCTGAGCAGTAGGGTTGGAATCAGTATCATGATAGCAATATAAATGTATGCAAAAAAAATATATATTCGAAAGGTACTTGTACACTGTAGGCAGGAAAAAGAAAAGCTGAAATGTCACTAATAGCATCATTAAAAGAAGAGTTTGTATAAAATTCACTCATTAACACGCTGACATTTTTTTCTGGTTGGGAGCAGCAACTTCCTGGAATCTCGGTTGCCAGGAAGTCACATGACCCACAGTTAAATGACATGTTGTCACTTTACATACATAAGAGTGGTATCGATCTTCTATTGTGACTCAAAGCAAGAGAACAGTCAATAAGTGTATTTCATATGTTTTTTCAACTTTTCTTTAAGTTTTTTTTCCAACGCGCACTTTTTTATTATGTTTTCAATGATGATCTGGCAAACAAAACCAAATCCCACTGAAGTTGTTTGGATGTGCAGACAACTATTCTCAGCCAGCGTATGAGAAATCACATGTAAATTCTTCAAACTGATGCTTATTGTTTTGCTTTACATCTGGTACATTTCTTTAAACGCACTCAACAAAACCTTCAGAAGACTAATTTTGTCACTTTACTGTTCTGATTTGCTTTGAAACGTGTGGACTGCAAACCTTTGTGAGGCAATAGCACGATGCAATCCTATCACCACAGGATCTGACCGTCTGAGTAACTTTAATTTAATATGTTAGATCTAATTGTTCATCAGCAGAAAATGATAATAAATTCACACCAGGATTTATTAACAGTTACTGTCTTGTAAAATATTTACAGCTCTTGTAGAATTTCAGTTTTATGAGGCTGTCGGGGTTAACTGGCACGGCGCTCAGTGGACATGGACATAGTTTCTGAGCAGATTACATTTCTCAATACAGACAGATCCAGTCATAGTTAGCCAGGCGGGCGGACTGAGGGGAGATGTGTGCTAATATTTGCCCCGTTATCCATTGATCCGTGCGGATGAGTGTTGAGGCTTTGTAGATTAGGTGGCCCGCCTCAGGGCTCTGCAGAAATCAGCAGGATACACTCTCGCATCAGACCGTCTTAACTGGTTTCCGCTCACAGGAGGATTTAATCTCACTGTCACAAACCTGAGTGATAAAGATTTTAAAACATTGCAAAGTTGTTAGAGTGACTGGATGACTAACAGGGGCTCCCAGATGGCGCCGGCTAACCAATCCACCCTACATTCAATTAGTTATGGGAGATGTTTAGCTGCGTTTGAAGGCGTGGCACCGTTGTGCAGCGGCGTGATTTAGCTAACTGACTGATGTCTCCGGTGGTTTTTGTGTAAATGCTCATAAACACAGATCATTTTACAAGTCAGGCTGATTACTCTTCATTTAATAGTGCTAAAGCAGCCCATGGGGTAAATTATCATGGGAGGGGATGTGATTATTGTGTTTCTCGCTTAGTGATATTGCTTTCACCAATGGGGGTTTCCAGCATTGATGCTGTGGCAACAAACATCATCTTGTTTTGTTTTAGTTTTTTTACACAAGATTGCTAGCCTCACAATAAACGCGTGCACCATTTCCATTTCACAGTTTCGATTTTTAATCAGGCACACGCTGACTGGCTGATGGTCAGGTGAGCACAGGCAAGCGTGGCCTATAGGGAGGGGCACACGCTGATAAGACTTCAACGTGGTGAAAATCAGAATGGACGCCACTAAAGGGCTTGGTCGCCTTTTTCTCCTCTGTATAGTGACTGGTATTCCTTAAATAGTGAATGAGTGTGATGTGTTTTTGTGTGTGTGTGCAGGATGTAAAAGCAGGACAGACGCTGAGTACCTCTCAGCTCTCCTCATTCACATTTGTTCCCCAGAGATGCATATAGGCTTGCTTTAGAGTGCGGAAAAAGAAGCGAGAGATAGCGAGGGAGCTGAAGAAGGCGAGGTATTTCTTTAGCCCCTTCAGCGTGAGGTGCCTTATGTAAGCAGAAAAATAGTGCCTCGTATCTTTTCAGTCTCTTAGCTGACTAAATGAGATCGGTCCAACTGTTCCCGATTCCTCCTTTTGCTCCATTCCTCCGTTTCTTCCCTCTTTTCTCCTCTCCCTCCCCCTCACTGCCGCCCACGAACCTGCCTTCTCTTCTCCTTCTTCTGCTCTACCTGCCTGCCTGCCAAGTTTCCTCTTCTCTCGCCCACCTGAGCCCAACACCTGTGTGAGCAGCGAGTTCCAGGAAAGGGGGCCAGGATGCCATCGCAAGCAGCCTGTCACGAGTTCTCCCCCGCTGGGTAGATACCTCGCCTGCCTCCCCCTCTGGAGAGCTAGAGCTACCCCAGAGATTGTGTTTCTGGAGGGGGCTTCTGCTGCACGCTCCCTGGTTTAGGCTGGGGACTTTTTTATCTCTTCTCTACTGTACTTGCACACACATTCAAACACAGCCGGCTGCACACAGCTGCACGCACAGACACAGAAACACATTGTTCTCTCTGCAAACCTGTTCACAAGTGTGGGCTGCTTCGTCGTAGTGAGTCGTGATAACCCTCTCACCGCCACCAGATGGCCCGCTCTCACTCATCAGTGTAATGATCCAGCAGCCAATCACAGGCTATGTAATATTCATGAATGAAGACGAGGCTGGATGGTTGAGTGAAGTGTTTGGTGAGCAGAAACAGACATTATGTTTGTTTGTCTCGTTTATTCAGGTTTCGCCGCATTGTTCCCACATTTTATGTTGCATTTATTTGTTTTACGATGGGCTGCCGTCACCCCAACGTCAACTCAGCCCACGATGAAGGAGCTTGTAAACAAAAGTTGGTCAAATTAGGCTTCATCCTCAGCTGAGGAAGCAACATTAAGCAAGATACTTCCAAAAATGATGCTGCTTATTGATAGATGCCATAGCTTTCTGTAAGAACTGATTACAGGACAAACAGAATGAATCTGGACAAAAGAAAGTAGCTAATACAAATAAAATGAGACAAACCAATAAACAAAGAAAGTGCTAATAAATACTTATTTATAGAATAGATTAAAAAAAAACAGACATTTGAAGACATTTTCATTTGAACTATTCACCAAGATCAACTCACATTTCCCTCCCTATAGCCATACCAGCAGCATGGCTATAGGGAAGGAAATGTGAGTTTGTCGGTGGATCAGCGAGTCCACCACTTCAGTCCAAACTGAAATGTCTCAATAACTTTTCGATTCTATGTTATTTTGTATTATAGTAGATGAAGTCTGAAGACTTTGGTGACCCTGTGACTCTTCCTGTTGTCACCAGCGGGTCAATGTTTTCAATTATCCTGTAAAATACCTGAAGATGGACTGGCACAAAATTCTGTGCAGACAGTTCTGGGTCCCAGACGATGTAGACCATGGCTTTGGTTGCCCTTTGACTTTTTCTTTCCTGCCACCATTAGGCTCATAGTTGTCGTTTTGAGTAAGATGTCTCGACAGCTGTTGCCATTTAATCTAGTTGTACATTTGTGTCCCCTCGGGGTGAATCACAATCACTTTTCATCTAGCGCCATCATTAGGTCAAATATTTCTAATGCAACCAAATATATACTAAGCTAATGGCATTCCCATCAGCCGTCTGCTGTATTTTGTGTTTAGTGCTAATTAGCAAATGTTAGCATGCTAACACTAGAAGCTAATCTGGTGAACATGGTATGATGTTAGCATTTAGCTCAAAGTCCAGCCTCACAGAGCTGCTGCTGTGGACTTTTGGTCTTATTGACTAAGTGCTTCATTGTGTAGACTGTAAAAGGTGTTGAAAATGGTGAAAAGCATATGTTATCTTGTGCTCCAACCAGTCGTCCATCACCCAAAGGTTTTTCTCTTATCTGCAATCGTACAGAACAGAAAAGAAGCAAATCCTTCCATTTCAGAAACTAGCTGACTCAGCTGATTAATTTTCTGTCGTCTGACTGATCGACGGCTCAACTAATCGTTTCAGCAAAATGATGTTGTATTTACAGCCATCTTTGCAATTTGCTTAAATTTCATCTAAAACATGTTGAAACCCAGCAGAGAGCGGAGCAATGGAACGTGACACTGCTTCGTTATCTGTGGCAGCCAATTAACTCCATACACCCCCCCCACACAGTCGCACAAATATGAATAAGTACACAAATATACCCGAACAAAGACACACATTAACAACATAAAGCTGTAGTGTTATCTCTGATATGCAATTAGGGGAATATTTACCATTGTGCTGATGGTAGCAGTAATAACTGGAGTATTAATATATTAGTATGCATAGGCTGTCTGTGATTTGCTCTGGAACACTACCTTGCATTGTTAAACCGAGAGAGAATAAAGTGTCTGCCGCAGTTATTTTCACCCCTTTGTTTCTCTCTCTCTCTCCTTTTTCTCTCCAAATAACATCTCCTGGTCCTTTTTTTCATCACATTTCTTTTTTCTCATTTTCAATTTCTTTGCTCCATTCATTCTCTTTCTAATCCACTCTTCCTCTCTCTCTCTCTCGTCTTGCTGAAAGCTTTTCATCGTTTTTTTTTTGAAGAAATGTTCATTACTCAGTGTTACCAAAAGCAGATATTTGTGTGTTTTTTTTTATCTCAACATCTTTTTATATGCTGTTGATAAAAGGCCAAGTACATCATCAAAAATAGTCAGTCACGAGCTTCTCTTTCATGTCTGCAGTCGCTCTCTGAGAGTGGAATATTTAGTGTTGGAGTCTTCTTTGTGCCCTCTTCCTCCCTTTGCTCCCTCGCTCTCCCCAGTGTAGTGACTCATCTAATGTGTTGAAGTCCAGCTTTCAACCGCGCCACTGGCCTCGCAGTCGCAAAGCGAGGCCAGCTTGGACCTAATCTGCACGTCGCAGCCAGTCGTCTCCTTCAAACAGGAGGGAGAGGTGCCACGGACAGGGGCCGTGAGAGCAAGAGGTGGAGAAGAGGAGGTGATCGGTGACACAAAGGCGACGACGGGAGAAAAAATAGGGGCAAATCCGAGGGAGGGAGAGCTTCCACGTCCAAGCGGAGCCCTTCCACGGATAAAAAGATGTCAACACGGAGTTTAGGCTCAATAGAAAGTGTACATGCACATGTGTAAACCAGCCCCAGCTTGTTATTTTACACGGCCATCAGCTCGAACATGCTCTGAACTTCAAACTGTACCATGAAAGAAAGAAAAAGAGCGAGAGAAATCGTCTCTCGCTGACTCCTCTTTGAAGAACATCGTAGGATTGCAGGGATTGCTGTGAAGACCCTCATCTTTTTATGTCCCTCACACACACACACACACACACACACTTACACACAAATTCCCCTTCTATCTCCCTCCTCAGTGAGTCATCGGCGATGTGTCGGAGCCAGATCGATACTGGGTGTCTCCTCCACAGATAGAATGGCAGGCCAAGAAACCCTTTGGAAAGGAGGAGAAAGTTAAGGCTATGGAACCGTGTTTTATCTTGACTGCTATTATTACCAGACTTATTCCTGTAGGGGGGGCATCCTTAGATCACAAACAAGGCTCACAGGTGGAAATCTGAATACTTTCCTGAAAACCGTCCATTTAGAAAACGTCAGCCATCCAATAGCTAAGAAAAGCAGTCTGGTTTTAAGCGGGTTTTGAAAAGAGCTTTATGAGCCCAGGTGGGAGAAAGAGCTCATTAAAGTGACAAAATAGGTTGTCATTGACTTCCCAACTGACCCATCACAGCGTTTTCTGGTGCCCTTGTTAAGAGGACGACGTCATTCGTCAGTGCCTTCCAAAAAGAATCCATAACAGCTTTTTCTGCCACCTCCTCACTTAAGTTTTGATCAAATTTAGACAACTAACATTACTTGGTTATGGCTGAGGAAAAATTGTTAAAAGAAACCAGTGTTAAATGTGTATGAGACAGGATGTCACACACCCAAGTCCTCCACCCAAAGGGGTTTCGCAGCATCCCAACAGTATTTTCACCTTTGCTTCAGAGAGACAACAGTCATTATTCACACAACTGCAAGGGGTCGCTTGTCAGGAAAATTGAACCATGCATCATTTGAAGTGTTTAAAGCAGAATAGCAGATTTTTTTGCCACTTGGGAACAGCAGAAAACCAAAACAACACGCTTGAAGATGTTAAAACGCCCCGTAGAGCTCAGGTGAGCGGCAGAGTTGGGTGATAAATCTCTTAGCAAACCCCTTTCGCAAACTTGCAGTCATCTGTTTCCATGAAAAGAACCAATGCTGTTGTTTCTCTGGCGACGACGGTCTACTTTCAACTGATCTCAGAGCTCTAAAATTCACAAACCTGCACTGACTATACATACATTTCAGCAGACTGGGTCGCGTCACTCCAGCAGCCTGCATCTCAGTTGCATCCATTCAGTCTGTTTAATCACGCTCATTCACTCCGCAGTAGCCCGTTAACACCTTTGTCTCATATCCTCTTGTAAACTTCACACCTGGCTGACTGCACAGGAAAAAAACATCAAAGGAAAGATCAATTCGACATTGGTTAAGTCAATCCTTCCCTCTGCCATAATGCACCTCAGTGGCTGCCTCGCCTCTACCCAGTGGTAGATCTCGTACTGTAAGAAATGCATTGGTTCATCTCCAGTTCATGGATTCCTCTGACAGACCAGCTGCACACACACTCCTTCACTTCCCCAACGTGTTTGGTGTGTGTTTGCGTGTGTGTACCCGTGGATTTGTGTCCTCTGCAGTGTTTTTTCTTGTACTGAAGGTTAGTCTGTAATTCACTACGGTGGATGAGTTCAGTCTGTTGCAGGAGGCCTGCAGCGGTTTGTGCACACAGCAGTTCTAATCCATGTGCTTTTTTTACTGGGCTCTCTCTCTCTAACGAGACCCCTAACCTGTGTTTCTTCTCATGCATCTCCTGACCTTAATGTGGTTTATCCTCATAATCATATCTGTGGGGTGTGGATATTACAATCCATCTCTTGAATTCTTGTCCAAGGATGACTTTTTGTTGTAATTCAGTACGGTTGGAGCTGTTCTCGATGTGATTCTTTGGGGAACTGTGTGTTTCAGGTCATTTTAGCTGGGCATATTGATAAGGCTCTTTGTTTTCAGCTTTTCGAGATTTCTAGCAAGACAGGATCCTGCAAACTGTCGATCGCTTGTGCTCATTTAATTCAGAACGCTTTGGTCCTGAGACATCGAGGAAAATTCACCTGAATTTATATTAATTTTAATCAGGTACAATATATTCACAAATTCCTATTTTACATTCAAGAGTTTTTGATCATAGCACCTGCCAATAGCACTCCCCATTGTGCAAGAAGTTTGACATACTTGTTAATGGAAATTTTTTTAAAGGGAACAGGTAGGCTTGAATCAATTTTCTCCGGGTTCGATGTCTCCACGCACTTTAAGCGCAGTAGCGTCCTGCTGCAGCAAGATGCTGTTATTCAGTACAGCTTGCTGTTAAACAAGGTGCTCCTGCAATGAAAATGTTCCAGTCATGGAAAGAAAGTGAAGAAAATGCAAACGAGCTGCTGGTTTTTCACGAGAGCTCCACTGAGTGCCTGCATTGCAGAAGACATTTTAACAAACCGTGTTGTATCATACATTCTTCTATTTCTCATTTTGGTCTACTATTTATTGAAACTCAAAATAAGCATCAATAAAAGCTTCCTTGCATTATCTTGTATTGCTCTCGCCGACATTTTCTACTGCTGCAGGCTGTATAATCAGTGGTTCCCCAATCAGTCTTCTCACCCAGAAAAAACTCCTCTCATACAGGCTTCCGTGCGTCACCTACAGACCTCTGGGGGGTCAGTTTTCACATTCATACTTGAGTAGATGACAGCTCAACAGAAAAGCCTGAGCAGCGTGAATTGCCTAAAATATACTTCTAATTGTCAGAATCAGAAAAACTCACAGTTTAAACGGACTCATATTGTCACACTTCCTGTTTGGTGCAAGAAGAGAAAGAGAAGCAGCCCTATTAGAAATCTGATGTCAGTGAGAAGGTCCCCTGTTTCTCTATTCCACTGGTGTCCAGAGTGTCTGTCTCCACTAGTGCTGCACCACCACAGCTCTCTAAACCGCATTACAGTAGAGTATTTGATGGGAGAGGCTGAGGGACTTATTCACAGAGCGTGAGAAAGGGTGTGAAAGTGTGTCGGAGGTTTAGTTTGAAGAAAGACAGAACAAGGACGGGGCACGAAGAAGCAAAAAAAATGGATAGAAATGGTTTTCCCTCATGTGCTTCAAATGAGACGATTTATCAGTAGACCTTGTTAAATGAGGATCTGCATCATCATCCTCATCATGGCCATGTTTTTTTGTTTTTTTTTAGACAACCATCCGTGTGTCACATGCTGCAGCTCCATGGAGAGCTGGAGAGGCAGAGCACGTCATCTGATATGGATACCACACTGTAATCTAATTCATTTAGCCTTGTCTTTGCACTCGCTTTCTCATTCAGCTGCTTTCTATTTTCTTCTTCCTTTCTACCTGCTGTACATACACACACACACACATCTTCACCTACTACACCTCTCATTTCTGCATTGCTGGCTGGGCTGAACCGCATGCCATCGATCTCTAGTGATTGATTGCAGTGGCTGAAAGGTTTCAGTCACTTTTTTTTTTTTCACCTTCAAATGAGCACGCATTTGCACATCACCATGCTTTTGTGCTTGAGTGTCCACACACACTACATCTCACTGTGCATTTTAGTGCAATTAACCATGCACAGACAAGCTGTTGGGCGGTAAAACAGCTTTCTGTGATTCCAGTCCTTTGACTTTATTTGTACTATGCAGAGTGTGACTTATTGTGCATTATGTGGGCTGTAGAGCCGTGTTGCAAACTGGAACAAATAGTTAGAATAGTATATAAATTAAGACACAGTTTGTAAAAAAAACAATAAATGCTGCAGCTTTTTCCCACCAAACATTGTCTTTCTATGCTGCTGAAGGCTATAAGCTTTAGTCCAGAGGACACGGAGACATCATGTGACAGACTTATCGCAACAAGAGAAAGATAAAATGCCATTTGTTCCTGTGTATGGGAAAACAGAGGGCAGGCGAAGGTGGATTTAGTAGAAGGATGAATGTTGATGCAACAGTTTGCCACAGACATGGAAACATGAAGATCCCTGATAACACACAACAGCCTTCCTCTGTGCACCGATGCAGCTGCAACAGTATGAGACAAAAAGCGAAGATGTTTTTTTTTTAGCTAATTCTGGGAAATTTCTGTTCAGGGATTGAGGGTTAAGTTTTGGAGTTTAGGTTATATGTTCACTTGCATGTTAAAACCAAAAAGCAAAGGTCTTATTTAAGGTTAGAAAACAAATCAATTTAAAGCTTTTGTTAAAGATTTGAGGCGAAGAGTGCTGCATCATGGACGAGCAAAACTAGGATCCTCCATCCATAAAGCCAAGGTGTCAATCAATATTGACCTTTCAGCCTCTTGCACAACGGTTAATCCCTGACTCCAGGCCACCCAGGACCTGACTCGTATGAACTCATCAAACAACTCCCCATCGCTTTGCCTTTCTCTCCCTCTGTCTTTCTCCCTTTTCAAGCCTCCTCTATCCTCTCATCTCCGTGATTGATGTTGGACTCAAACCGCAGTTCCCTCTATGACTCTCTCTCAGTCTTTCACCACTCCTCGCTCTTACTTTCTCTCTCCTCCTCTTTTTCAGTGTTTACCCTCCTTTTTAGAAGCACAATAACAGCAAAATAGTCGTTTTTATGTTCCCCTTGCGTTTCATCTGCCTGTCTTCGTCTGGCTGCCGCCGAGTTCAGGCTTTTTTTTATTGGGGCTTCCTCTGATATCAGATGCTCACAGAGATGAAAAGTTAATGTAAAGTTATTTGTGAATTTCAGGGTCAAATGCAGGATAAGTCATCCGTTCAGGTGCCATTTGTGTTTGCATTTCTGGAGCAACAGTGTCTTTATCCTCTTTCTGTTCTTTCATCTGTACTGTACACTCTCAGTATGCTGAATTCAAACATGTCTTCTATGAGGATTGTCTGCAGGTCTTATTGATCGTCATTTTATGTTTGATTTTAGATGTTTTATTTTCTCTCCGAATCCAGCATCCGTTTGATAACCATCTTTCATATCTGATTATCTAAACTATCAGACATAGAGTGTGCGGCGTCCTCCAGCCTTCATCCCATTGTGGTTAATGTTCTCAGGCTTCCCTATCAGGAACTTGTGTGCCCTAGGTTTTGTCATCTGCCCTCCTTCCCCTTCTCCCCTTCATCAGGGCTAATAATAATGACATCCAATTAGCACTTTGTAATTACCTCTTCACCCAGAGAGGCCTGATGCTGATTGGCTTATCAAAAATGTGCAAGCGTGCGTGTGTGCGATGACAATGTGAAACCTCGCTCTGATTTGGAATCTCTTCACACATTGCTCCAGCCTGGTGGCAGCCCTTTCACTCCCTCTTACAGTAGATTTACAGCCTCTCAGTATTTTGTGTTACTGAGGGAGCTGGGGACGCTTCCTCCTCAAATGGTACCACCCAAAACCTGTATGGGGGCTAGACAAAGCCATTCTGCCTCCACAGGCAGTGCTGTTTACTTACGTACACACACATACACACATACATACCCACTCACATACAGTACTTGTTTGCCAGTTGATCATTACCAACTGTTCTTCCCATCAGGGCCTGGCAAAGTGGCCATCTCTCTCAGATGCAGTGAAGCAGGCATTTCCGAAGTATCACAAACACACACGGCAATTCCGGTCAAGGTGTTGATTCACGTTTGTGCGTTTGCTCACTGCCTCTCAGTCTGCATGCTCTCACCTCCTCCCTGCATCAATCATTGTCCACAGTCTAATGAGGACGGAAGAACAGACTCATTAAAGCACCTCATTCTCTCGCGAATAGAGCCGAGTGAAGGGATGGGTGCTGGAGGGAGAGAGAAAAACTCAGAGATAGTGGTAATGAAATAGAGAGAAACAGATTAACATATGGATCGGAGAAAAGGTGTGACAGAGGCACTGCTGGTGAGAGAGGCGCCCGAGAGAGGATAGACTGAAGAGCTGGAGTAAAAGACAGACAGACAGACGGAGGGAGGGAGGATTCCTGGAAGGCGACGGAGAGCGGGGCGGATGGGGGTGCACATGGATGATAGTTTCATTTGTGCAGGCCTCATCCGTGGCAAATGGAGAAATCGCCCAGATTTCCTCTTTTCATGTGCTGTGTTTCTGATGCGGAGCCAATCTGTCTGCCTGGCCAAAACTCAAAAGACCCATATTTACTTCACTTCTCTTTCGCTCTCTCTTCAGTTTTCTGTCCTCCTCTCCTCTTTCTCTGTGAATCAGAGGCTTGTCGAAAGCTACTTTAACCCCCTCATGTTCAATATCAGCATGGAGTTTTCATCTGGTTTCTTACAATCCCATCAACCACATAGTATCATACACACACACACTGTGCACTTGTTGTACCCTATTTTCCTATTTGCAACCACACCGGATTATCAAATCTGCTCCCAGATTCAGAGCACCGTTCATATTGCCTTGGTTATTCTGAAGTCCATTTAATTTTCCTCCTTTTTGAAACTGTTATTCCTGTAATGCGTTTTGTCTTTCACGTTGCCCTTCTCAGACCTCTGATTGTCTCGCATTTGGAGCGGTGCTGTGGTGTTTGTGGCAGGGCTGCGGTGTGTGTTTGTGTGTTTGAAAGGGGAGTGGATGGGAGGTGAATACATACTGATCTGGATGGATGGCACCAGGCCCAATGCCCTGTGGAAGACAGAAACACTGTGCTAGAGGATTAACGGCTGTTTAAGTCCTTATGTCTGGGGCTGCTGCACTCTGTGCTCTTTGTGTATGTGTATGTGTGTATGTGTCTGGACGCTGGTGTGTGAACGTGCATATGCGAGCTTGCACGCCGATGCGTCTGTGCAGCAATGTCTGCTGCTGGCAGATTAGCACGGAGAATAAAAACAATGGCCAAGCTTTGAGAGAAGAGAGGCAAAAAAAAAAAACATTAGGGAAGAAAGAGAGGAGAAAATGGAGAAATGATGAATGAGGGAGGGGAAATATTGACTGATATTGGGAAATGACTAGATGAATAGGAGAAGGGAGGTATTAAATAGGAATGAAAAGAAGGTGCCTCTCAGCACCGAGTAAATGAGGTTAGGAAAGGTTTGATGAGATTTGAAAATGGGATGAGGAAACTCAAGAAGCAAAGATATTTCTAAGCAATGCAGGCTGAGCTTCAGAGAGAAGTTTAGAGACCAGTGTGTGTGTGTGTGTGTGTGTGTGTGTGTGTGTGTATGGGAGATGGATGGACAGATGAAAGCATACCAAGCTGCAGATTTAGGCTCACTTATCTATGAGGCAGCAGTTAAAGCGCCTGGGGCATCCCTCTCCCTTTTTTTTCATTCCCTTTTTAAAGGAGCCTGTTCATTCTTTGGGATGCAGCTTGCTCATCGCTGTTATGCATGCGTGCACTAACAGATGTCTGCTTAAACATTCATAAATTCACAGTGTGAAGCTGTACATGTGTGATAGATTTGTCCTTATACAAGTGGCACACACGAACACAAACAAGTACACACACCTAGTTGCCGCCATCCATCAGGGCCGTCCCCGGCGCGTCCTGTTCTCGCTCATGGCCAGCAGGTGTCACACCGAGAGGGAGCTTGGCTCGTGCCTAGCTGCTGGCAGCGGACCAGGCTGTCCCCGTGTCAAACACACACCAGCACTCACACTCTGTGCTTGCGCGCAAATATACACGCTGTAACGCCGCGCACACGGGAGGTGACGAACACACACTCACACACAGCTGTTGGCATGCCTCAGTTTTCTGACAGGCTGACAGAGGGCTGCTGGCTTTACACCCACACAACTGTGCAACCCACTGGCCTTCAGCTTCATCAATCTCTGTAACATAAAACATAAGCACGCACATAAGCCCACTGGCATGCAGTATGTGTGAAGAGAATTAAGTGTTATTCTTCTGCTGAATATAGATTAATACATTTTCTTGTAGGTTGTTTACTTATTACATAATGTGACACCAAGTTGTTCATGCGTCCCACTCTTCTACAGCTGCTGAGTAACAACTCTCGTACACTGTAGTACCTCGAAACCGGTGAGCTTGATTCAGTCAGTCACAGGTCTGAGAAATTGTGCATAATTCAGTGTAATTCTCTGGGCTGCTTCCAGATGTCGAAATCGTACATTTTGTCGTGCAATTGAATTTGCCTCGCCTTTTATAGGACGCCAGTCAGCGCCTTTTTCAGTGGAACTAAGGTGAGGAGCGTTCTCTAACTTTCCCAGAGCTTTGGAGCCCAGATCACAGCGAATATGAATGAAGCATGACTGAAATCAACGCAGCTATCAAGGCTGTTGTAAACTGAGCAGCTGAAAGAGCGGCTTTTAAATCAGAGCGTTGCACATTGAATGTTGTTTCTTCAGAGGAATTATGTTTTGGGTGTTTTCCCAGCAGGTTTTGGGAAAAGGTTTAATTCAACATTTGGTCCCGCTGGTACTTGAGGAAATGGGTTGCACAGATTCACTGCTTATAGTTGTTTTTCCCTTGATCACCTTGATGGAGGATTAAATGAAAAGAGTCTCTCCTTGACGGCAGCATGCTTTGCATGCACAGCAAAAATGAAATAGTAAATACTTAATAGTTTAGTAGAGTTTGCTCACGATGTAACAAACAATATGAGGCTTTGATCAGTCTAATAAAGAACAAGCTACGTTGACAGAAACAGCTTCCACAGATATTGGTTTGGGCAAAATAACTCCCAACCCCAACAGAAAATGGCTAACGAGTCAAAGTCAGAGAGATAACGACCTGGCATTGCAGTCTGAATATCAGCAGGAAAGAAAGACCTGCAGCTGTTTGTTTGATTTGTTTGCTCAGGTCATTAACACCAAGTCTTAAGTGTTTACAGGGAGTGATGTGCGGGAACTGAATTTTATCTCAGAGGCCAGAGGTCCAGTGTTGAAGGAGCTACAGCATAAATGCACTGGAAATAAACATCAGTGATGTTTCTGGCACCCTCTGGCCACATTACACTCCCTCTTTTTTGCAGCACTTGTAAGCTGATATTGTTTCTCGCTGTTGGAAAACCCTGAATACACCCCAGAGTGTAATTAAATGTCAAAAATAAATATGGTAATGGAGTTCTTCTTTCATACATGAGTTCAATGACATTAATCCAAGACTTTGATGGGCTGTAATAAGAGAAGTAAAATCTTCTTTATCCTCCCTGTCTGGTGTGTGCATGATGTACTATGTTGTACATGTGCACCTATGTGTGTGCACTGTAGTATGCATGATATGCATGAGGTCTTAAATCCCTTTTCACACATGCTTATAGTCTCATATTAACACACACACACACACATACTCACAAAAATATGCACATAAATGACAGGTGTCCCACCCTGGCGGTTCCCCATGTAGGGTTAGAACCAGGTTAGTGGCTCTCTCATTATGTGCCATTACTGCTTGGCTGTTTGGAGGGGGATCTGGCAGTAAACACGGCAGAGGAAATGCCAGGAAGTGGCAGCCGTCAGAAGTCAGCCAGGAGACCATGAAAAGGAAATCCTGCTTCATTTAGTGGAGAATATGTGTTACCCAGGCTGTGTCTGCCCATTGTTGTGGTCAGTGTTCTTTGTTTATTCTGGGATTGATGGTGTTTTTTTGTTTTGTTTTTTTTGGTCAAACTCTTGGCTGGAGAACAGTCAGTAAGCCTCTTCATGCAGTGTATTTGATGGACTGACTGTGAGCAGCTGGGCAGGACGATAGAGCAGAAGGAGAGGGCTGCAACTGATTGTTTAACTGGAATGAAAGACAGAATCCTGCCTTGAAGTACATGAAACATACCACACATAACACCTGCACCCTCTGTGAATTTTGTTGCAATCGACATAATTGAATGAGCAACGTAAAAAGATATTGTTCGCTCAGTTTTATGCTGGCAGAGAACAAAGAGGTGCAGAAGTGAAGGGAAGATGGCGGTACTGAAGACGTGTTATTGTTCCAGGAAGTGACAAGAGCTGGAGGTGCATTTAGGTGTGCCAGAGCTCGGATGAAAGTGTTTCGTGAAAGGGAAATGGGGGATGAAAGACAACTGTGGCAAAAACCAGGACAACTTAAATTGTTCATGTAATTGCCGGACTGAACATAGTCTAGGTAGCATTCAGGTACACTGGAGGAAGTGACACACAGATAGAGGAAGAGGGAGGGCAGACTAGCAGAACATTCAGTCACTGCAGTGGTTTCTTGTGGACGTCACATCATGTGAATATCCTCCATCCTCCTGTTTCTATGTGCATTTTGAAAGATTTCTCATAAAACATCACGTGATAGCCGAGATTTCAAAACGGCTTCACTAAAAACTTCTTCCGCTTAGCTGAGGTAGAAAAGTCGGCATGAAAGCGGGAGATCCACAGAAACAGATTCTCTATCTTGACATTACAGCACCTGCTTCTTCTGCTGCTGTTGACAAAAACTTTCACGTCCTACTACGCATCGCTGGTACGTGCCTCCGGCCTCCTGAGTCAGAGCGTCTGATATTGCCTCTGATGGGTTTACACTGGAGTAAGTTGAAAGCCTGGTGCTACAGACACTGAAGGGTGCCTTGTGCGTCTGTGTGAGATGACCAAATGTCGGGATTTGAGGACTTGGGAATGAGAACAGTCCCTCTAAAACTGTAGATTTCCACATATGCATTCAACAACCCCTTTTATACGGCTCTATCACCGCAAATCGATAATTAGAGCAGGGAGCAGATGCAGCTGTGTGTCTGTGGTTCTATCAATACAGAAAGAAAGAGGGCGTGCGGTGCGGTGATAGAGAAGTGAAAAGGTAGATGGAAATTATCGACGGAGGAGGGAGTATGAGTGAGGGATAGATTCCCTCTGCAGTGTTCAGGGTGAATACCAATGCTGTGTGGCCCAGATCAAAGTGCTGGCCTCCTCTTATCCTTCTGTTCATCTCGCCTTCCTCAATCTTCTTCATTCCTTCCCTCGCTCACTCCCTCCCTCTCCTACGCTCTCACTGACTTTTTCTCTTATCCAGCCCTCTGTCTCATCTGTCTCTCTGCTCCGACACTTTCCGCCTCCCTGCGTTCATCACCGGTCACCCTCCTCTCCTCCTCAGCTCTCCCTCTTCTCCTGGTCACTTCACCCTTCCCGCCTGCCTTCCTACCCGACCTCTGAATTCCCTCTGTTTTCCTCTCTTTGCTCTCGTGGCTTGTGTGAGGAATGATCCACGCCCGAGTTATCACCCCCCCCCGCCCAACCTCGAGCCTTTCTCTCTCTCTCTCAGCTGCATGTGAGGGATTGTGTACATTCAGTAGCCCAGCTATCTCCAAATAGCCCATAAATCATTAAGGTTTGGCATGGCGGGGAGAGACGGCCAGCCAGGGCAGAACTATTAACACAGCCGAACCACACTCATCATTGTCCCCCCTCTCCTCTTCTGTCCCTCACTTGCCCCCAACTTTGACTCTTACCTTACCTTCCTGTGTAGAACATACACAATAACTCCTTATTAAGTATCAATCAAACAATGTTGATACCCATTTAACTGTTTGACCTGTTAATTAAGCAAAAATGGTAAATATTAGGAAGATCCAGCGTCAAAAATGTGAGGATTTGCTGATTTTTATATAGGTTGAAATTAAATATATTTTGTGTTTCAGACAGTTTGAAAGTACAGTATGAAAATTGAAGGGTGCAGTGCTGTTACCCATGATGATATTGTGTCTTGTTACTGAGCCGCTACCCACAATTCTCTCTAAACAGGACCTGATCTAACCTGTTAATAGGTGACCTGTAAGCTACCTGTAGTCAAACAGGCTCAGGCTGGCTAGTGGGCAATATCGGCATGTGAACTACTTTATTTTAATTGGTCTTTGGATCACATGAGTACTTGCATATGAAGAGGATCACTCATAGTAATGAACCCCCGGAGAATAACCCCCAGACTCAGCAGTTCCCCTCAACTTCAGGAGCTTTATCGCATCTTTTAGCTCATTGCTCTGCCCAGTGCACAAATTTACTGTTTCGTTTTTAGCCATAAAGCCAGATAATTTCAGGAAAAATTGACTCTCAGAGGAAGACGATCACAGGTGGAGACCAAAGTTAAGCTAAAAGTAGAGTGAATGTTGGACTTATATTCATCTGGTGGACAGAAATGTTGCTCCATGCCTGCTGGATTCATTAGTAGCCAGTTGTTTGATAAAAAAAAAGTTTGCCATGCCAACCAAGGTGATAATATGTCCACGTTGTGTTGAGGCCTTGTTTTTCTTGTACCCAAATGACCAAAAAAATGACGTTTTTGCAGTTTTAATGAATGATGCTTTTTAGATATGTAGAGGAGGAACAGAGCTGCAGATTATACATGTGTTAGTTTTTACTTAGAGTTTGCACAACAACATGGCTGCTGGTCCATACCTTCACCGATCACACTATCACTGCGTTTGTCACACTGGTTTCTCAGTCTTTACCTTTTCCACCACTCACATATTATAAATACATCTTAAGTTGTAAAACAGCCCTGTTACAAACTTAAAAGTCGTGTGCTTTTATGTTTTAGCGCCATCTGTTTACACTTGCAGCAGAAAACCATTCAGCTTCCACAATTTCCTTTTTCCACTGAGATCCAGAAAATGGTCCTCCTCTCCAAGCCACTCAGTAAGACGTGTCTCACTGCGAGGAAGCCAACATGTTGAGCTCCAGCTGAGCTCCAGTCAGCCAACAGATGGATTATACTCCGTCACTGTGATGCATGGCTTTCATTTACCCGTTTGCTGAATGCGTTCTGTAGTCACTCATTGGTATTCATTGCTCCTAAATGCCTCTCTATATGATGGCCATTTTATTAGGCTACAATGCTAACGTGGGGTTCTCCACGCCTAGCTGATCCCTGAGTGGGTGGGGGACGGGGAGCCATAATGCTAGCCTGTTATTGAGCCGTAATCCCTCTCACTATCCCTCCCTCCGTTTTCCACATTAAAAAACGAAAGAGGCAAATAAATTAATGGGGCCGTTCGCTTGTATGAACAAGATCATTTCAACAGGTGCGCCTGAAAGTCTGATATAGCCTCTTGCTCTTTCAGTCAGTGTTATTCATCTGTTTTATTTCCTGGTAAGTACCTCTCCAGAAAACCTTGAAGCTATAAACCTGCTACTGCGGCGCAGAATCTCCCAACTCCCAACTGTTCGAATAGTTCAAGTTTGTGACCCATGAAAGAAGTGAGTGAGAAACTGAGGGAAGAACACTTCAAGCAGTTGTGAGTCTTTTATCTCTTCATCTTTTCAAACAGATGCTCTGCTTGTCAGCTTGGGACAGACACACTAATACTGTATATTGGTCTGGGTGTGTTACTGGTATGCAAATTTCTATTCGTTTAAATATGCGCTTCTCATTATCAAATCATGCCCCCCCCCACCTCCCTCACTGCCCCTCCACTGCAGCCAGCCCATCTGCTAGTACAATGCATATTCATATGTATTCACAGAGTATACTGTGCATGCATCCTCTGATAGCTTCTTTCTGTCTGTTCTCATAAATGCACAACCATATTAAAACTCTTACATCGAGTCATGGGAGTGCGACTGGGAACAGGAAGAGAGATTACTGATATTGTTTAATTTCCCGCGGGTGCACTGTCTTAGAAGGGCCCAGAAGCATATGGCCGCCTGCCTGTTGCATTTTCTATGCGCCTATGTGGAGCAACTTGCATTTGTTTGCTTTTTTTTTTTGGCCTGACCTTTTTTTTAAATCTAGACGTCACATCTGTCAGACTTTTTTGCCTCCGTTTTCCGAATCATGGCTACCCTCCGTCAGCTTGTGTGTAAACGTTTCAGCCTCGGTGCAAGTTTAAGTGTTAAGCTTTCCCTGTCCGACAGACGGGTCAGGCAGTTTTTGCCGACCTCTCCGTGTGTACTGAACCTGCCAGTCCATGTCTCTCAGCCACCTGTGTCTCCCTGTATAGCTTGCATCCCAGAGGACTTGGATGATTGATATGTCAGGCAGTTTGCTGGCACCCTCACAGGTCCTTACGCCACTCAGGTCTCATCCCTGTGGTCGAGGGATGACTGATTTGTCATGCGGTTCCAGAGCTGTATGTCAGCCTTCACAACATGGATGATAAATGCCATATATTCTCTCTGTTTTCTTCCTTTTTATATCTTCCTCTCTGGCTCCCTTTTTTTATTGCCTTGATTCCTCTCTCCTCTCTCTTCACCTCTCCCCAGCCATCTCAGTCTGTGAATCTCTTATTAGTTTTTGACTGTAGCAACTGGCATGCAGAGTTAGGATTTGTCTCAGACACAGTTGCTCGTTCTGCAACCTGTCAAGGAAACTTATCCAGACACATTAACACACAGGGACTTTTTAGACTTCATATTGTGTGTGTGTGTATGTGTGTGTGTGTGTGTGTGTGTGTGTTCGAGATCTCATGTTCTTGAATGTAGATTGGTCTGTATGCCAGTCTGCGCACAGGCATGTGCACACATTTCAGCACGTACATGCACAAACACTCATGTGCATGTGTAATTGGATGTAAATAAGGTAGGGTTGGGCAGAATGTGTTTTGTCTGACAGCCTTGGTATCCCTGGCATACCAATTTGATGGCGTAGCACCCCGAGACTGGCAGATCTGTCCATCATCTCCCAGTTACAGACCTCTGGGGGTAAGCAGGGGAGGGGGACTTTGGGGAAAGGTGTATGACAGCACAAATGGAGTGAAGGAGAAGGAAAGAGGAGAAAGCCTGGAGTTTGTCGGTAGAATGGAGGTGAGTTAGCAGGAATGACTCTCATCTTCAGAGCTGAAGACAGGAGGTAGAAGGGAAGACCGACCAGCTCATCTGTTGTCCCTCTTTCCTTCACTTCCCCACCGTTTCAGTTTGTCCTCTGCTGCCACATATTGACAACATCAGCTTTCACACACTCGCCTCCTCCCGCTCGCTCGGCAACGCCGTGGAAATACGTGAATCCCCACAGTTCTGCTGCAGATCAGATAGTTGTGCTGCGGAGGAGAGTCAGTCTGGAATAACACTTAACTGATAAAGTAGCCTTGTTGGCAAGACAGGGCAGAGCTTTAGAGCACACACACACACACACACACACACACACACACACACACACACACATATATATATATATACATACAGTCAAACACTCCCATCTGAATTTTGCCTCCTATGCTATCGTGGATGCACTGTCAAAGAAATGGCATAGTATTTGTCTACATTTAGAGATGGACTGACTGAGAAGCACTCCTCCATTATATACTTCACCTATTCCTAAAAAAACCTGAGCTAAAGTTCAATGTGTGTGTGTGTGTGTGTGTGTGTGTGTGTGTGTGTGTGTGTGTGCAACTGTTTACATGTCACATTGCTCAGGCTCAATTTAACTAGCAGCTTCTCTGTGCATGTCACCCCGCTCTCTCCACACACTCCCCGACACCCCCCCCCCCCCCCCCCCCCCCCCCCAAAAAAAAAACAAAACACACACACCAGCTTAAGCATACACACACACCACCTTTTTCTAGTGTCCTCCAGACACAGACAGTGACAATGGGTGTTAGCCAGCTGCAGTTTAAGGGAAATTACTGAGCTCTTATAATGAATGCATCACCAACCTGTGTGCTGTTGCCAATGGGAAAACTACAGAAACACACACACAGCCCACAGGGAAGACTAGATTAATACACAGAGATGGGGACTGTTCAATCACTATGGTTACACAGATGGGCCCCAGAGAGAGGCCGGCCAGCACCGAGGCTGGAGGCAAATGACAAACACACATACACACACACACACACACACACATAACACAAATAAACTGACACACAACTGTCACCTGCTCGCTGGAAGGAGTCCCTTTTCCACTCACTCCCTCTTCAATCGGGAGAATTTGTGAATGAGAGTTTATGTGTTAGCATTATCTGATGATGCACAATAATCTCTCACATAATATTTTCACACTTCAAAGATGCGATTGCTGTCGTCCTCTAATTTGGAATTACCCAGTACCAGTGATGACAAGTACGATTTCACATTTTCAACCTTTAACCCTACTTTCACAATGCAAAATGATTGTAATTTAGCCTGAAAAACAGTCCATGATTTGATTTAGCCGATGTCTTTGTTTCATTCAGAGTCTGACTTCATCTTTTTCTTTGAAGTGTTACACTGTGCTTCCCTGTCCTGTCTCTGTGTATTTAACTCTGCCTTTAGGCCCCATAGAATATGGCCTATGACAGCACGGCAGACAGAAACTCTTTCCTCTTCACACTATAAAGTTTCATTGTCCCTTTTCTCATCAGGGAATTGTAGTAGAAATAGCATTAAAGTGAACGATATCGCTAGTATGTGCTCCATATCCGCTGGGACAGGCAGAGCATATATCACTTTGAGGAAAAGGGAATTGGGGCGGGGGAAGATGGTTTAGGACTTTCCTCTTCTGTCCTCACTCACATACTGTATTACCTTGTGGGGTTAAATCACATCACAGACTATAACTCCTTTCACTTCTGCGCTCTCTTGTCTCCTTCTCCTCTTCTCTGTCCCTCCATTCTGCTTTCCCATCTCTCCTTCTGTCCCTGGCCGATCCCCGAGGGGGACATACGTTGTCATCCTTCCCATCTCTGAGGGCTCTACAGCCTGACAACCCAGCAGTCTGTTGTCCCCCGGGGGGGCCGAGGGTGCTGCAGGAGGGAGCAAGCGGAGAGATACATATAGGCCCGAGGAGTGAAATGGGAGATGGGAAGAGATCTGGCTGTGGCTGTGGCCAAAATAGAGTTCAGGATGGGGCATGTGATGTGCATGGACACGTGTATCAGCGTGTAAAGAGCACGCATATAAACAGAAGCGCTGTTTACGCGTCGTTATAGCCGTGAGATCCTGCTGTGCGTGAGCTGAGGTCATCCAGCATGTGTGAGCTCTCTCGGCGAGTCGCTGCTGCAGAGACATGACTGACTATTCTTAGCATGGAGACAAGACACTGAATAACTGGCCACTCTGTTTATTAGGCTGCAGCTACACCTGTCTGCACTGGGACAGAGGCAGACACGCATACAAAGAGAGAGAATTGACATTCTGTGTATGCATTTAAATTGCATAGTTTTTAGGCCATGTGGTGCACTGTGTTTCTTTTACTGGGCCTCTCTTGTGCTCATCTATTCTCATCCACTTCCTCTCTGTGGATATCAACCCCCATATTCTTCCCTAATTCAGTGCCGTCCTATATTTGCTTCCATTCAGCCATGCATCTTTCCTTGCACTCATTTCTGTATTCATTCATCATAATTGGCCTTCAATCCTAGAACTGGGAAATAAATCAATACGATATTGACACTGTCAGCCGGTGATTTGTTAATTTTAAACACAGAGGATGGTCCTAACCCAACTTCATACAAACCCTATAGATAAAACTATATCTGTAGTCATGTCTCCCATAAAAGATTTTGCTACTTTATATTTATATATTTTAGCACCACAGATGCTGCTGAATGATAATAGAAATATCACAGAAATACTACAAATAGCAGTGTGTCTCTATGATCCTCTAGCTCTTTCTCGACTGCAGGTTGCTACTTGTCACTTTGATCATGGAGGTGACACAACTCTATAGAGTATAGGCCACAGTATACTATAGAGCTGAGTATTTATAGTATATAGTTTAGAGAATATTATAGGTACAACATGAAACAGAGAAGAGCGGGACTGAGAGGTAAAGGCACAATTAGAAACCTGTCCGCTGTTCAGCACCACAGACAGCACCATGGATTTATCAATACACGGCACAGTTAGGCTGCTGATATTTAGGAGACGTGGTCGGGATCGTAGACTCTAACTTGTGCAAACCTCAGTCAGATAAAAGATCAACGAGTCAGACAGACCAGACTAAGATATTCAACCAAACAACCCCTCTGCCCCTGCACTCTGTGGAGTGGAGGTAGGCATGGCAGGTTAACAAGGGGGATGCATTTTGGTCATTTTCCGAGCAAGACTCCTCATTTCCCCCGCAAATCACCTGCTGGATGCTGTGGTATAAGAGTTAATATAGTCTGAAAATAGTCATCATAAGCTATCTGTGCTTTTTCTGCTTTGACGAGCCAACATGCCTGGCGTGGAAACAGGAATATTGTGTGAAGAATGCAAGAAGAGAGCTTGAGAGAGGAGTTCAAACGATGCCAACACAGCTGCTCCATCGCTGCGTGACGTGAGCGTGTTAGTGTAGTGATCGACCTTTGAGGGCTTATTCAAGTGTTTAAGGTCAGCTAAAGCAACAGCGAATCCTCCTGTAATTGTTTGGTTGTTGTATATATTCCAGTTTTTTAGGAAGAAGCACCAATAGAAAAAATATTTTTACATATTGTTATTATTGTTATTATCATTAAGTCAGTGTTATATATCTTTGTTGCAGTGTAAGTTTGCAATATTACGCCTACTCCTCCCATGAATCTGGCTGTCCCCACATCTTCCCTCTCATCACCCATTCATCCTTACATCCTTTTTTTTCACCCATCACTGCATCCACCCTTACAAATAACTTCCTGTTCAACCCCTATATCTTCATGGTGCCTTTGTGCCATCTATGTTTCCCTCATGGACCCATCTATGAACCCCTGTCTCTCCGGTGAGCAGGAGGCTGGATGGCAGTGACAGTTAGAGACCCTGCAGCAGACCAAATGAGCCTGTCTAGCTGTGACCAGACCTGGGGAAGTGGTGGCCTTGTCGTCAGCAGGTGACACGCGGACCGGCTGGAGCTGCCAGACAAAACCAGTCAAGTGCAAAACTAATCTACCTATCCATTTGTCTGAGAGCAGCAGAGGCAGACGGAGGTGGTATAATTGTGCTCGGTGTTATACGTATTGCCGCCGCTTTTTGTTTCTCACAGTTATGCGGGCCAGATTTCACAGCCCATTTTTACTGCGCTCTGTCTATCTCTAAGCTGTTTCAGATTGCACAGACATGCTGATAATTGAATGAAAAACAGTTCCTGCGTAGGTAGGTGTTTTGCATCCGTGTGTGTGTGTGTGTGTGTGTGTACGTGGGGTTTTAAGCCTGGCTGCATTTTATGAGCAATAAGCTGTTGTTTGTGATCCTCTGTGGATGCATAGATAATGCACGTCTTAGTCAGCAGCCTGGTAGCCTGTACATGATAAAACTGTGCTCAGGGTAATTGGCTGAAAGGAGGCGAGACTGAAGAGCAGAGGGGAAAGATGAAGTCATTTTGGGAGTAACGTACACGCTGATGGGGCCGTCAAAATCTAACACGGCTCCATCCAGTGCGAATTTGAGTTTCCACTTTAACACGTTCTCCGGGATGAAGATATGTCGCCCAAGTGAATAAAACGTATGACCGTATAATATCTTTGCATTGCATTAGCATCTCTCTCCTTCCCTTTGCCCTTCTGACCAAAGCACCCAGGTAGTTAAAATGTTAATGAGTTGAATCAGTTTAATAATGTCACCAGAGCGAGCCTCGTCAATCATGGCTTCATATGGAATACCGTGACGCTGACATGAATACAGACTCCATGCAAATTAAGAGTCCGCTACATTTAAAAATTCTTTTTCTCAAGTTCTTAAATGTCTCTGCATGTGCAGTCTTATTTCCTTATATATTTTCCTCTCAGAAACTGTTTTTCTTTCGTTCTCTTCTGACTTCCCGTGCTGCTTTCCTGCCTCTCCCTCTCTCCTCTCCAGGCACTTCCTTCTCAGTTATGCGCTGCAACTTGCTGTCGTTTCCCCCTTCAACCCCTGTCTTTCTGACAAGGACCGTTTCATGTGTTTTTTCACACACGTTACAGTACAGCACGAGCATGCACGCGCACACACACACACACACACACACACACACACACACACACACACACCAGCAGTGATGTTGCAGTCTCAGTCTTTGCCGCTAAGACAATGTTGTCATTCCCATCTAGATGTTAGTTTACATGGGTTGAATCGAGATGGCAGAGCATACTACATCTCTGTGGTCCTCTTTACTGCTGGTTTGAGTCACTGTGTGTGTGAGCGTGTTCGTGTGCATGTGTGCGTACCACAGATTTTGTTTTTACTGTTCATACCAAGGCAGTTGTAACTAATATTTTAGGGTTTAATAGACCATTGCAGCAACTAATGCAAATAATTCAGAAGGATTATATTATGGCCGCCTAGACTTACAGGAATTTTGCATCCATATTATGAAGCGCCTGCATTATTTATTAAATTCACTGGATTGGCCGATAATAGACATTCCCATGTTGTTATTTATCTGCAGGCGATTTCTCAACTCAATTGGGAAATAGGAGGAACTAATAGTGCATCCCTGGTCCCATTCAGTCCCATTCATTTTTTTCCATGACTCCCAGTTGGTCCATGTCTACTCCTTTATTCGACAGGAAACAAAACATGAACCTTTGATATATACTATATTTTGACTCACATGGTGAATTTCAAGAAGAAACATCCACAATCATAGAAATTTTTGACCCTGCTGTGATGAATCCCGGCTCTGAATGGTTTCTCCTGCAGGGTTTCAGAGCCATTGGCCAAACTGATGTAAAAAAAAAACAAAAACTATTGAAATGATTAACATAAACCCATATGATCATTTAATTATCCAGGACACTCCTGTGTTTGTAAGTTGAGAAACACTGAGGATATCATTGAAAGAACATTTTTAAATGGGAATTTAAAATGGGGGAAATACTTGCAGGGCCACCCACTTTGCATTTTTATACTGTTGATAGACAATCTCATTTGTATGGCCAGCCCGTATGTTACATACTGTAAATGCATATAAGCGCATACAGAGGCACTTCCTCTGTTGTCCCTGGAAACGCTACACACATACAAAAACAAACATGCATAAACATTTCATTTATTGTGGCTACAGTTTCCATTAAGCGTGTCAAGCTGAGGTCAGCAGTTCGTGCTCCGGTCCTGTTCTCAGTAATCACAGTCTGATAAAAATCCATAATCCAGACTTCTCACTGCTGTAAGTTAGTTAGTTACACGCTAATCTTTCCCAGAAGAACCACTGATCCGTATAAAGTGCTGAGATGTTCTCCTTGCTGTTTTTCATCTTTTCGTGCGTGTGTGTGTGGTTCATGTTATGCAGTCCCATTTCCTTCTCCTGTCAGATTACTCACCTGACTTCCCATCCCAGGAGAGTCCGTTTAAGCCAAACAAGTCACATCAGCACGTTTGTTTTAAAGTGTTGTATTTAGCTCTCTTGTGCGCGCGCGTGCCGTCCACCTTCCACCTGTCCACCTTCATGCGTCCCTTGCGTCTTATACACGCTGGCCTCATCCTTTCCTAATTAGTGTGTGATCGATAGCCGGTTGTTGTGATGCTGTGCGTGGGGAGCCGTGTCAGAGCCGGGGAACAGTGACATTTCAACGGACAGGGATTACTCCGTTGACCTTATTGTTGTGATTAGAATTCAGCCCCAGCTCTCCCAGAGATGACCTCACCTTGTTCACACTGCGTCGGGATGCTGGAGGTTGTTCAAAACTCGCTCCTCCCCTCCTCACCCCCTCCTCCTCCTTCTCCCTCACCTCTGCTCTACACTCCTTAAACAAATCCTGCAAGCACATTTCTTTTCTAATGTTTCTTTATAACTTTCTCAACCTCATTCTATTTTCTACAAGCACGGGTGCATCTTGCTTTTGAATTATTGCTCCATCCATCTACATGTTTGCTGAACCTATACTTCCCACTCTTGCTCTCACTGTCATCTCAAGATTATGTATCACAGGATTTGTAACTTTTGTAACTGCTATGGCTTTCTTTTGCTTTTCTGCACACACACACACACATATGAGGCTACAAAAGACTGGAAAGAACAAGAGCAGAAAGCAATGTCTGTGACGGTTCCTTGTGACTTTTTTCAGCGGTCTCTGTTATTTCCTTCTTGTCTTCTATAGTTAACTCTGATGTGTTGTTAAGTAATCTCCAAATACATGCAGAGAGACACATATACAAGTGCACCACATCCCTCCTCCGTGTTGTTCATTTTTTAGTGTCCCACATGAGCTGCAAATAGAGGAGAAGCGTAAGAGTAAAACAGGAGGATGAAAAAAGGAAGAGGGAGGGAAGAGTGGGACACACTATCCCTACTTTTAGAGCGAGTGCTGCATATTCTGTCCTCCATTTACTTTGCTCTTCTCTATTTCACTGTTGCTCCCTCTTTCTCTAAGAATAGAGATGACAGTGATGTCTGACAGAAGCAGGTGCATCATAGTTGGTTGCGTTGCATCAACTGGTCTGCAAAACCATGATACAGATTGAATATCTGTGGATAATTCAGCAACTGAGACATCATTTATTCTTTTCAAAAGGGGGCATCTGAAAAGCTGCATAACAATAAGCAAAACCAGCTGTAGTAACAGACACCACTTGGGGTAAGCAGAGGAATATGTGTTATTATAATGTGGAGGAACTAAGCTAAAAATTGCCAGTTTGAACTGATCTATGTGTTCTCCCTGCAGTTTCTGATTTAAAAAGTGCCAAACTGCAGCACCATTACACACATGGTACACTGTGGTTTCCTTGACTACATCATGCACACTCAACACCAGGCCACTGCAAAATAACCACACTTTGAATTCTTTATTCTAACTTTTATTTGTCTCGGTCACTGTGCTACAGATTAAGTAACTGAGCATGCGGTTATTATAAATTCAACTTTAAAAGTCAAATCATCTGCCTTTGGCTGCATAATTGTTTAGCCATCTGTTTGCACCTCACCTCTCTGAACCTGCAGAAAACAAAGCACTTCACTGCTTGAAGAAGCTCATCTGCATGCTGCTTTCATCTGCACTCTCCCCTCTTGGTGAGCCATGGTCAATACGTGCCATCAGCTGGTTTCTGTCCAAATTTATAGCAAAACTTTAAACAAATTTCCAGAAAAACAGCAAAAGAAAATGCTAATTAATGCATGTTTACATCCACCACTGTTAATTCTAATTGCTAATTTTCTAGTCGGGTGCCGTCAAACCATGACAGAAGAAGAGAGTGCAACAAGATGTTGGAATGAAAAGAGCGCCAGTCAAACATTTCTGTTTGCTTCATTCATTCCACTGCACTTATGTTGCATTTTACTTTAACAATACGCCAACTTTTTACACCTCAGCCAAGAGTAAAACTTGATATCTCAACTTTTTTTTTTATTTTATGTCTGGCGTTTCCATTCAAAGCTTTTTTCTGTGCAAATTGAAAATGTGCATAAAAACAGGTGGATGGAAGCAATGTGATTATCACAGCTGTTTTAAAACAAGTTTGAATCCAGTGATGTGGCTAGCTGAGAGGATAATCATTGATAGCCACATGCTCAGATTTATATTCTCCTCTCTCCACAAACTTTTTGCACTTATTGTGGTGAATGTAGATGAATGAACATTCACTTGGATACAACCTGTTTGCACAGGCTACCAAAACTGCAGCCAAGGGGTGCCCCCCTCCACGTGCACAAACATGTACTGTATCAGCTTCCCTGTGTGTTTGTGCACAGCAGCTCATTCGTTAATGCTCACTCCAATTTCTCCTGATGGCATGCCCACTCAAACCAAGTCATGGATACTTGTCTGAGGGGCAAAGCTACTGAATGGCAGTGCAGGCTTGTCATTATCATCACTGGGTGACTGGCACACATATCTGGGATATGGCCCGGAGTGGCACAGTAACTGCGGGGGCGTATAATGGAGCGCCAGCAGCAGGTGAGGCTGCAGGATTGTGGATTTAGTCGCAGCATTTTGGTTCCGCTGGAGGGGAGGGAGTCAGTTGGTGGTGGGAGAAATGCAAACCTGTCACACCTGTTTGAAGTCCACTCTGCTTATCAGAGAGTTTTTCCAGCTCATAGAACACAGCCAGTCTGTCACTGTACAGGACGGAGGAGAGGAGAGGAGAGGAGAGGAGAGGAGAGGAGAGAAGAGGAGAGGAAATCATTAGTTATGGCACACACATTGGATGCAGCGAAGGGATAATGGTATAATGGTTACAGTAGCGAGAGAGGCGGACAGTTGTGGAGCGATGGCAGTAAAAATGGAGATGGAGTGGTGAAGGGTTGGATGGCACCGGGGGAGCATTTCGGGCATAAGAATTCCTCTGTAGCCTCCCACTGCTGCCAGCTTAGTGATAGCATGCATGAGTAGATCTTCGGTGAAGGAAGATGGGAAGATGAGGAGAGAGGGAGGATGGGAAAAGCAGGGCAAAATTGACAGACTGAAAGGAGCAAAGTGGTCTGAAAGCCTCCCTCATCCTCCCTCCCCTCCATCCCCTCTGCTCTTCACAGGGGGGGTCTGCTAAGGACGTTAGTGTCCATTAAAATTGCAGCATGTTTACATAAAACTAACACAGCCTTGCGCTGTCTTTACCTCCTACCTCATCTCACCCTCCTACATAACACAAATATGAACCTTAATTCATTCTATACGCTGACAAACAAGCAAAACTTTCAAATGTAAATGAACGTGCAGTTTAAGGCCTTCATCCTCTGTCCAAGTGACATTGTACAGAACTTCCTCTCATAAGCTGCCATTAAAGAAGTGCTGCAAAAGGGGAATTTCTTTTACATTACTTGCAGTTATTTTCCTGAGCTGGCAATCACGTTAAATGAAGCACAAAGATGCAAAGTCACACACACACTCACACAAACACACACAAACACACATGCATGCACAAACACACATGCATGCACACAGTTCACCTATCAGCTACTATACTGATGTGCAACCCTGTTGTTTAGCTTTTGAATGATTCAACACACTCTATTGCAAGGCCCATTTGCTGTCTGATTCCTTTTGTCAGGGTGGTTTTCTCAATGTTCTGCTGATGACCCCCCCCCCCATTTCTGCCAGGGAGCTGTGAGCTTGATGCCCTCATGCCTAGTTACTCTCTCAGCCTCTTCAGCGGCATCTCTGGTGCTGCATAAAGCATCAGAGGTGGCACATAGAGCCTGGAGGAGAGAGATGAAGAGATAGAGCGAATGTGGAATACAAAAGAGTAGAAAGAGAGAAGAATAGGGCGAGTGAAGATGAAAAAAAGATGCACAAGTGTTTCACTGAGAAGCTCTGATGAAGGTGGAATGTGACAGTTGAAAGGGAGCGCATGAGTAGTTACGATAGGGGAGGTACTCATCATGATGGAGGTGATAAGGCCCCCTCCAGGTGTGCTCTGTGTCAAAATGGCCGAGGTGACATCCTCCCTCTTCAGTTTCAGGGGCTTTTGGCGCTGCCTCTGACAGGGCATGCATCTCTGCAACAGCGGCTGGTAACCATTATGGCTTTCTCAGTGGTTCAGGCTGGACTGCATTTCGCACATTATGGCTTTTCAGGGGAGAAAATGTTGAAACCTCCAGAGTGAGGTTTTCTGCAGGTGCCATTGGATGAATATGTTGTAGTTTAAAACATCAAAACCTGCACACCTCTCTGGCTCAGCATCATTTTAGTCACAAATATTTAAATTCTGCTGGATTTCATTCAAAGCATCTCTCTGATTATCTGCCTCGCCAATCCACCTGCCCGTTCGTTAACATAGCAGAGCAACGACCGAGCCAGTGCCGGTGGGTCTGCTATTTACTCCGGTCTCCACAGAATGGTTTCATTAACAAATGACAGATGTAATTACTGAAACCAAACCATCATTTCATACAAACTCTGGCAATCTATTCACTGATTCTTCCATTATCCATGCTTTGTGGTCATGGATTAGCTCTAATCATCACTGTTGTATTATATAATCCACTTGAAAACGAAGGCTATTATCATTTAAACTGCTATAATCTGATCTCATTTCCTCCACTGTCTCCTCAATTACTTCATCACTTAACTAATCTCTGAGTGTGTCTTCTATCTGCATCGATATGGAGAGTGTGAATATGATTCAGTAAAATACAATCCCAATCCCATCCAAATGCACATGGACAATACAGCCCAACACTCGGTGACTCCTGCAACCACAGACCTTAATGCCGTGAATATCTGAGACAAACTTTCTAGCGAAGACTGGAACTGATAAATGCTGTATAGCAGATGTGCTGCCAGATGCTAAAATCTGAAAGCCTGGCGATAACCATTGTCGCAAAGATCATAATTTCTCCAGTTACAGACACGGAGCAATAGACACTGACATGAAAGCAGAAATAATGAGACGAGTGGCACATGAAACACCTTGAGGAGGGCTGCACTTTTTTGAGACTAAATCATTTGGAGGATTTTCAGATTAAAAGATTAAAGGAAAATTTGGCCTTGTTATCCTGTAAGGCAGCAAAAACAGTTTAATGCTGTATTTGAGGAGAAAGAGCAAGAAATGAGTTTGAGCACACTAATAAGCTGAGGGTCGTTATTTTTTGATTTATATGCTTTTAAGAACTATGAAAACAATTAGGCAGGCTATTAGCTGAAAGTATAGAAACAGGGGTGATGCGCCGCATGCAAAGGTACTATGATCTTAAAGAAAAAGCCAGTCTTGTAAATAGATGAGATAAAATTTGAACCCAACCTCTATCAAAGACAGGCATCATTACAGTATGAAGTACACACCACGTAGAACATGATAATGGAGTTACATCGTCGGTACGACAGTTCACTTGAACTGTGATAAGCGGTTCACATTCAACTGTCTGAGTCAGTGGGAAACATGGTGCTCCTCTGTAATTACTGTGATAAACAAAGAGGCCCGATACTGCAGATAACCTGAGTGAATGAAAAAGGCGCTCGTGATTATACCAGATATAACCGACTCAAACCAATTACATATCAGATAAAGAGAACTCTTCGTTTAATAGACTGCACACAGAATACTAACACTCAAAAGCAGATTTCAATCTGAAATGCTGAGAAAGTCTTTGATAGAGCATCACAGCCTCTCTTTATGTGTTTAATTTGTGCAATTTGGGGTTAAAACAAGAGACTAAATTACCTACTTTGAAATGTGTGTGTTTGTATACATTATAAATATGTTAAACGTGGCCGTATGTATTGCAGAAGAGCTTAGTGAGGCAGAAACTATGGGTGTGGAGATCAGGGTGGTGATTTCACATCTGACTTTAATGCCAGAGACCAAAATTTACACCCCATCACTCACCAACCGTACCAATGTAACCACCATCTTTCTATAACTTTGACCAGTTGTTGTTGCCCAATCCTAACCCTGCCATTGTTGCCCTTGATCTGAATCCAGTCTAATCCAGGATTTTGCAGAATCGCCCAATGTCAACAATCTGTGTAGGGACAGGGCTGCCCTCCAACCTTGTGACACACCAACAAACCGGTTGCTGCTGGAGCGAAGGCGCCGTTATTTAGCCTGATCCTTCTCTCTCTCTTGCCACCTCTGCCATGATGAGTTATGAGGCCACGTCTGAGCGGGGTGCAGCAGTATCTCACACCTGGCCGTTCGAGGAGGGATCAATACTTGATCTAGACCGTGTGCCACCACCTGCAATGGCCCCTCGGGGTTTACATGCACACATGTATTACCAGAAAACACAGACGCCCACGTGTTTGTTTTTCTACTGTAATGATCAATACCCAACCAACTCAGGTATAAAATGGACTTGCCACTCACCGACATCAGATCGCGCTTACCCTCGACAACACCCCGGTGACCTGGCAGACTGCATCTCTGCCTCCGAGGTCAAACTGTGCAAGCTGTAGATCATCAGCTGTGTTGATCCCCAGCAACGCAAGAGGTGGAATCTTTTCACAGATGTGTGCACGTGAGGAAAGGACATGCAGCAAGAGTAGAGACAGCCTCCTCTTTTCATATCAATCATCAAACAGCTTCCTCTCCTTTTCTATTTCATTCAGCCCTTCCTTCTTTAATTTGCTCCTTAAATCAACTCCCGCCGCCTCCCCTCTCTCTTTGCCCCAATCTCGGGATGTTTAGTCGTTTATGAGAGAAGGTGGAAAACAGCAGGTGCGAGGCCTGCACAAAACACCAGAGAAGCGATCCAATTTGGTGTGGGCAGTAAATTGTGAGGACATCTGCGCACTGCGAGGCTTGGAGCTGAGCACAGGGCAGGGTGGATGCATATCCCTTGCCTGGCTGTACTGCTGACAGGGCACAGAGACAGCCGTGGAGGGGTGCCAGGCAGGCAGCACAGAGAGAGAGAGAGAGACTGGGAATTGCGACCTGACACACTCTGAGAGTCTCCGTCTCTATATCTGACTCTTAAAACCGCCGTGGATGTTTTCTGCCGCGTTGCAGAAAGAGCAGGAGCGGAGGGTAATGAAGGGAAGCGTAAAGCGAGGCCAGAGGAGGAGAGAAAGAAGTCTGACCTAAAATTCATCCAGTTTGCGAGACGAGTTTGAAAATGAATGGAACAGCACTGCAAACCTTCAGGCCTCTCCCCTGCGATTCATGAAAACATCTTCAGTAACTGTTATTGTCTAATAACTCTCCATACAACTCTGGCTGTGACATAATAACCTCCTTTACAGCGGGCTGCTGCAAACTGCTCTGCTAGAGCAGCAACTACACCCACAGCACGGTCCCAGGCCTGAATCTGTCCTCAGCCCCACAGGACGCCTCTCCAGGCTGGGCTAATTGAACAGATTACAAACCTTCCCTTCTTTCCCTCTAATTAGCATTAGTGTGCCGAGGACTAAATGGGTCTGGACTGGGTCTTGGCCCTCCACTCCTGCAGGTGATTAAGATCTCCTTCCCCAGCAGTGACTGGTCATAACTTCATTAATGACTTGGCTGACTTTTTCCAACTCTGCTGGTTCCAGTGCCCCCCGAGGAGGTCTGGTCTGAATTTGGCCTCCCTGTTGCGTACAGATCTCCGCTTGGATTTCACATGTTTCTTGCAGATTTCTCATCTGCTTCTGCTTTTTTAAAAAAACGTTTTCTCCGTTGTATGCATTCGGATGCATCCAGACCGTATTGGTTTTGATTTATCATGCTTGTCGTCATGATCACCCCCTTCCTTGTAACTGTTGTCTCAGACACTATCATTTTCATCAGCACAAGCATGGCCGTAATCACTCTGATTTCTGTAGTGATTGTCAACATTATCATTAGCTCCATTTTCATCTGCCTCAACTTCTTCATCACTGTAATACTCTTCCTCCTCCCACTCTGTAATACTATTGCCTCCCCCTTCATCACATTTAGCGCTGTTTGTTTTCTGCCCTCACTTTCTTTATGGTTATGGCCATATGTACATATTCTGGTCTTTTCTGTAATTGCTAGTTTGGGTTTAAGGCTCCTTGATGAATGCTTAGCTGTCTACCACTGAAAGATCCATTTAGCCTCTATAAACCAATCTAGATTAAATAAATTTGGTAAGTCTGAGCCTCTTCTCATTGGGCGACAGCTGTACACTGCACACACCGTACTGCAGGCTGGAACCTGACGTGCTTCCCATGTAAATTACTCTAATAGCTGTGGCTCCTTGTATATACGTCGGACAAGATGTTGCTCTCACAATTCATTTCACACTTCGTTAGCAGGTGAAATTGTTGGCTGCTTGTACAGTATGGAAGGGAAGATCAATATATTACAGCCAGGTATTAGTGGTGCAATCCAATGCAAGCGCTGGGATTCGACCGGTCGTGTAAACGCAATTACAAAAACACGGCACAAAGGTGCACGGTCATGCATCGTAGCATGTGAACACATGCGAGACCCGAAAATGCACATATCCGAGCTGGTATTTGCACACACGCAAGCATATAGTTGCTTTGGAAATGAAGAACGCCCATAAATCCACACACACACACACACACACACTCCCCTTCACTCACAGTGATTTGACTGGAGTAAATCATCATTGTGTTAAGGAAGTAGATTGATGGCTGCTCTCAATGGTTTGGCCACCCTTTCTATTTAGAGCGACGGGTCAGTCGGCCAGTTAAGGAGCCAACCTCTATTGTGGCCGTCTGACATCTCTATTCATCATCGCACAGTGTGCATCCTGCTGCTGCTGCTGTCTCAAGGCAGCTTTGTGTGGCACTTTGTGTTGCAGCAAATGTGAGGAAAAAGGTCTGTGTCCACACAGGGAAGGCAATTTGTTATGATATAAAATATGCCATACCTTTTATGCTGCGATTTATCTCATCTCTGGGTATATTAGGTCATTGTGGAAAATGTTGCAGGACTGCTTTATGGCTATATTGAGTTTATTTTGTTGGTGTTTAATCCTTATGTTGTGTTTGGGGTCCCGTCCTGGCCCCCTTTAACAGCTCAAACACATACTACTCATTTATGAGCATTGCTAATGAAAATGCTTTTTACACAGCATTATTATTTATTATATCCCTCCTGAATCCCAAATAAGTCTATTAGGATTTCAGTTCTTCTCTAAGTGACCCAAAACATTTTACCAAACAAAAGGAAAATTTTTGTCTATTCATGTAACATATAAAACATTACACTTTTCCTTGTTTTCTTAAATAAAAACCTATTATGCTCATTTCCATGTTTTGCCGCCACTCTGTGGCAGTTTTACTCCTTCAGGGCTTTTCTACACAGTGGTTAATGAGGTCACAAGGAGAGAAAACACGTATTTAATGGGAAAAAATTGGTTGATTTTTCAATTATGATCATTATTTTTACACATCCCGCATCTGCTGGACCCCAAACCATGTGGAAGTAAAGCCAGTATCAACTAAACACAAAGGATGATTTGATTAATTAGTCAGAAAAGACATTCTTGTTTGGTTATTTTCTCCTTTATAAGCAGTTTCTCAACTGATTTCCAGAAAATATAACATAACAATATAACATTACATATCGTAATAAGCGTGCACGCTTGTCAGCAAGGTTGTAAATGCATTTCAGTAGACAACTAGTTTAAGTACATTCAGTTTTGTGCTACAATACGAACAAATTACTTCTTTCTATAAGACCTTCTTATAGAAATCCTCTGCAGACAAGATTGAACAAGAGAGACACGGAGAAAGCCTCAGAGTAATAGGTTGGAAAATGTTCCATTTACTCTTACATGTACGAGTCACTTTCATACAGTCGGGTACATAAGACTCTTCTTGGCATGAGCTAAGGAGTCATTTAAGTGGTACAAGTGTTTAAGGGGAGATGTTTAAAAGGTTTGCAGTGAAGTGTAAAGATTTCTGTCATGACAGGATGAAAAAAATGCCAGGATTGGGTCTTCTTCATCTGAAAAAGACATGACATGGTGAGAGACCAGGGTGTTGAGTCTATTGTCCGGCCCCTCGCGCCCCCCGTGTCTTCTCATAACCAGGCAGGACATTTCCCATCTGCAGGTCTGCGCCTTGTACCAAAGTCATGTTTCTGACGCTTCATTTTCTGTCATCTGGCTCGGCCCGAGTCTTATTTCAAGGTGAGCCCTTCCCCTCGGCCCCTGAAAAGAGGGAGAGGGAGAGAGAAAAAGTGAGAGGGAGAATCCTCCAAGGTCACTTTCGGTGTCTCTCCGTTAGAGTCGGTGAGTTCCTGACAAGGCAGAGACAGTTTCAATTTCTCACTGACTGTCAGGAGCTCCCTGTTTTTTAAACGCCTGTGAGACAGATATAAGCAGAGGAAGATGTTGCCTGACTTTTCGGTATTATCTGAGGGGCATTCCTTTCTCCGGCCTTATCTCTCTGTCAGAAATGGGCCTTCAGTGATTCCTGCCAGATAGCTGCTGCGGATGGACTGTTAGGCAGGCAGATAGTGCAAAGCTTTCCCAGATACTGTAGATCTAGACCTGGCTGTTTTTCCACATGTTTCTGCCCCTCGGTGATTGGTAAATCCCATTGATTGGCAGCTTGACAGACTCCGCTCCTCTGCTTCTTAGTCGAGCAGGGGGAAAAACAAAACAAGAAGGGAGGACCGATTGCTTCGATGCGCCTGAAGTGCTGCACGGTGAACTTCCTTTGACCACCTCTTCAATCAAAAGTGCAATAAAAGTCATCTCCCTCTTCCAGGTGTGATGAAGACATGGATCATGGAGCTTTGATGTGACACATCGTGGACATCTTCATCTGGCCCGACCGACTTCCAGCTTGTTTCTGCTTTTATTGTTTTGCGAAACAATTCGCTGAGGGGAAGGATGCCGTGTCAGAAGCGTTTTCAGAGGCTTTGATGCTAAAGGGAAGTGGAAACTTCAAAGAAAGCAAACTGCGTGTGTGCAAGAGTGACTCAAACTATACTGGCCTCCTGTTGACAAGTTAATGATAATTCTGTTGCCTGGTGAGCGTATGAACTTATAGTCTTGACATTCTTCTCCAAAATAAAAAAACCCCAAAAGTATCTTATCCTCCGTAAAGGTATTCAGTACAACTCTTCATTTTACTTCACTATGACCGATTAATGTTTGGGGAATTGGGGAGGAAAAGCAGGGGGTGGAGTGGAGGGGCTGATAAGAGAGTTGAAAGCGGCGGCTGGGAATGGCGTGGTAGCAATAGGCTGGACTCCTGCTGTCTCCTCTTTGGGGAGATCCCCACTTGTGCTGTCCCCACTGCAGTGGAAGGGGAGGCTCAGCCAGGGGTCTTTGAAGTACTGCACTGTCATTACATGGATGAAGCCATTTGTGCTGCTATTATACAATCAACGCACCATGACCGAAGACAACTCCCACCCTTCAAACACCTCAAATCTCTGCTGTGGCTCTCTGTTTGGCTTGACGAGATGCAGCATTCAGTTCCTAATCGTGACGTGTGCTGTACAAATGCTTTGGAGCACGTTTTACTCCCGCTGTAGCTGCGATCGGTTTATTACGTTTAGCTTGATCTGCATTTCGGAATATGGAAATTACCAGCTGTTGCGAGAGGGAACAGAATGCAACATGAAGATATCATGCCATGTTGGTGTTAACCCCTCTTCAGCTCTGACACTGCAGCTGCCATCTGCGTGCGCATGTGTGTGTGTGTGTTAATCCATATGTTTTCATCCAGCGAGAGTAATCCCCATGTAGGACAAAAAAAAAAAATATTTTAAAAAATGTCAACGTGCAAGATATTAGCAATAAATCTGCTGTCTGTTTACTTCATTAAGTGATTAATCGTTTAGCCTATTAAACATCAAATTCCTCACAGCCCAATTGAGGCCTTTAAATAGACATTGAATTAACTGCAGTTTGTGCCATAGAAATGCAGCAAATCCTGACATTTGAAAAGAGAATAACAGCAGAAAGGATCAAATCAAAGTATTAACCGATGAATCAGCTAATACTTTTAGCAATTCGTCACGTATCACTGTATTTATTTGTGAAACTTTGAATGTTTTTGTTGACAAAGTGTCAGGATGGGTTGATGATGGTGATTTTTCAAGGCTGCAGTGTTGTTGCATTGGAAAGTAGCATGCAAACCTTAGAAAACTCAAGAAAGCATTGGCTAGATAGGCGGGATGTGAGCAGTGCTGTGGGGGGCTTTAATGGTGTGTGAGTTGATGGAGAGGCTGAGCTGTTCCTGCACTGCTGGGGGATTCCTCCACCTCTGTTAATCTAATATGGAGGTCTCTGAGCAATATGTGATATTTGACGCGCAGGTGTTTGATGATCAACTTGCCCTTTGCGATTGGAAATTATATTTTTGGGGAATGAAAAGCAATATTTTTTATAAAACATTGGGTCCCAACCTTAAATTACCTTTAATGGTGGCTGCTCTCTGTGGCTACAGGCTGTTGGGGCTCCACAACTTTTTTTTTTTTTTTTAGCACAAATTTCAAGGCCGTTGCGTTGGATTGCATTAGATTACACAGGTGTGCCACAAAACTGAATGACAGCCTTTGTTTTCATTAGGTGAAACCACATAGTAGATGCAAAAACAGGATCCATGACCGCTCCATGGTTTATTATCATTATTATTATTATATGTGGTGGTATTCTAAATTCAGAGCAGCAGAAGCGTGTTTAATAATTCACGGAAATAGTTTCCTCTCTCTTTCACTCAGTCCATCGCTCCCTTTCTCCGCCGTTTGCAAGGTCAGTGGGTGCAGAAGGTTGGGCTTCACTCGTGCTCTGTCGTCGTCACTTTCTCGTCGAGAGCTGCAGGCTGCGACAGAGAGCCGGCTCGCGTGGAGAGCGCGGCCACAGACACCGAACCCGTGCGCGCCGTGGAGCGGCGGCATGCTCGCTTTGCGCCGACTTCCGAGTCCTGCTTCTGGGTCACAACTGGGCGACGGCACGCCGGGCGCTCGGGTGCAAGCGAGGCGTGCGTAAGCCCGCGACAGAAGAGGACGCACTTTACTCCGAGCTTATTTGTTTTCCAGCTGACGTGGGGAGCGAGAGAGCGCAGGCTGAGCTGTCGGCTGGGCATCTTCCTGCGAGCCGGGGAGGAGAGGAGAGAAGCGGCGGAGACCTGCTGGGATTTTTCTTCTCCTCCTATCGAGACTCCGCTTGGCTCCTCTGTGGACTGACTACACTCAGAGCAATGACTGTACTGAATCATCCACCGGCTCTCTGTAATTTCTCCAGCGAAGCCAGCCCCACCACCACTTCCACCACCACCGCCGCCGCCGCCACCCGCCCTTAAAATAAAGCTGCTGTGAAGCGAGTCAGCACCATCGCCGTTGTCTAACAGCTGGGATTTACACTTTACAATGTCTTGAGACGCGACGGGGAAGCTACAAAGATGATGACAGTGAGTATGGGCTCGTTTAAAAGGCACCGATGCTGCATCCAGGCCACTTTTAGCTCGGGTACGGTTTGTTAGCGCGGGCGGCGACTTCAGTTTTGACCGGTAATAGTGAATCTACACGGGGGGGGGGTCAGCCTGGTCACAGCTGCGGCGGGTGTCATCCTCCGTGTGATAGTGTGATACTGGGCGTTTCTGTCAGCGCTGTTGCCGGGGGGACATCAGCTTCCTCCTGGGACTTTTTGGCAACATTACATCATATGAGTAGCCGATGGCAACATTAAAGAAACGCACGCGCTTTATCCAAAATGTTTACAACCTGAATAATGTGTCTCTTTCGATCGATATCGGAGATTGTAGCCTACGTGTTGCCAGATGTAACCGTGCAACTGTCATGCGTGCAGAAATGCCACTTGGAGTGCGCTCGATGCACGCAGAGACTGGGCGTATGCGATGATGTCCCCTTGCAAACCACCCTAGAGAACGACGGGCAGAGTTGTGTGAGGGGTAGCCACCTCTCCCTTCCTCCTCCCACACCGCCAACCCCCCCAAAACACCCACCCGGCTACGGGGTGGGGATCGGTGCAGCTGTCAATTTGCATGTATTTTGTGGCCAAATCCAGCCTGCATGGTCTGCCTGCGCTTCGGTTAATCCCACAGCGGATCAGCTTTACCGCTCCAGCCTGCCGTCTTGCAGCGCCTTCCCCTCTCTCTCTCTCTCTCTCTCTCTCTCTCTCTCTGTCTCTCTCTCTCTCTTTCTCTCAGGCACACACAAACACACACTTTAAATGATTACATTATTTTAATCGGGGCTCATGTGACCACCGTGTGTTTACGCGATAATATCTGGAAACCGAGCGCTGTGTGGATTCTGCGCTCCTGGAGAAAAACGGATCGGTGGCCGAGATTTGAAGACGCGATCGCAGCTCGGATACTCCGCTTCTACTTAGCGGTGTTCCTACTTTGGAGAGGTTCCTGGAGCGGGTTTTTTTTTTATTATTTACTTATTTATTTATAGAACTTAAAGGGTGACAACGCCAAAATGACAAGCTGGTTCACACACCACGGGGGCTGGTGACCGCGCAGTGATCCAGCGCGTTTGATGAGCACGTCGGTAAGCTTGTTCTCCGCCGTGCTGACAGATTGATATATTGTACCATAAAATAACCACCATCAATGCTACATTTCCAAGCCTAAATGTTTCCTTTTAACAAGCTCTTGTAGAGTGTTAGGCCATAAGTAGGCTGGTAATGTTATGTGCCCTTAAATCCCCCCTCCCCTTCCCCTTCAGTTTTAGACCTACAGGGGCTCCTGGAGTTTCCATGTGAAGAACACACAGATTGTTTGAAACCATCCCAAGGAGCTAAATAAGGGATTTTTTAAGTGTTGTTATTATTACTGCCGAACAAGCAAAACAGTAATCAAACATTAGTGGCACAGGTCTAATTCATGAGGGAGTGAAATAATACTGACATTTAACTCTCTGAACACCCTTGAGGTCCCAACACCTCAGTGGCAATGCAATATGTTATGTAGTTTTACTTTGTAATGACACCCTGCCATCACGTCAAGGCAAAATGTGGCTTTTATGGCCCCATTTGTGCAGCCCGGGGGGCGCCGTATTCATCCCTGCAGCATCCGCCTCCACTCTCACTGACCTGTTAGCGCTGCACAGAGAAATGCAAGTTCCTCAGCACAAAGTGGCTCATGTCTCTACCCTGCATCAGCGATTTGTATCCCTCGTCTCCAAGGTGCTGAGTCATATTGCTTTGCCCCAACACAGATATTTTCTGCGCCGTCCTCTGACATCAGCAGCACAGGTGTGGCCTGGTAGCCATAACTCAAGAAAGCTTATTATCATTTGGATGTTGCTGTATGGATCGCTGTTTCTGCCTCTTGTGTAAGAGGAAAAAAAAATACTGTAAATCCTCGTGGGCCAGACCAGTAATCAGCAATCTTCATAATTAATTTATTTTCCAGTGCAGCTCATAATGTGGATCACGTAGGAATGTGTCGTTAATTTCTCTTTGCCCTGAGAGAAATTCTGCCGCTCCTTCCTTTTCATTAACTTTTAAAAGTGGCGTGAGGCGCTGCGATAATGCGCTCCTGATAACGCAGCGAGAGAAGGCCCGGGTCAGGTGGAGATTTGTGGAGGGTTGTAAACAACGCAGACGTTTTCATTAGCCGTGAACTTATCAGTCAGACCGGAATTGGGGGCTCTGCGGGGGCATCGCAGTCAAGGTTAGACAACAACTCTGGACTCATCTGTCCGTGTCACAGTTTGGTGTGTTGTGTATTGGCATGTCAGTGTCGCTCTCTCGCTCTCGCCCCTCATGACACCCTGTTTTGTCCCCGTGGTGCTGTGCAGATGTAGCTGTGGGTGGTGGGATATTATTCTGACACATCCAGCCACACGGACTCCGCCTTCGCTGTGTGTGTGTGTGTGTCAAGTGTTGCACAAGCCCACACACGCGAGCACACATTCACCAATACAGAGGAATGTATAATCAGTTGGCCCGCTCTGCCAAGGCTGGGAGGCTTTGGAGCGCTGCAGTCTTACAGCAGAAGGCTCGTCAGCAAGTCCAGGAGAGACAGTGGCAGCAAAATTCTGTGCAGAAAGGAAGTTCCTGCGGGACAGGAAGTGCTTTGTGGTTGCCGGTCTCAAACCACAGCACTGATGTGACTAATCTAAGTCTACAAACTTCCCTAAATTCTCTTTTCATTGTCCTCTTCTTCTTTCCTCTCTTCTCTTTTACTCTTTAGAACACGTTTAAACTGTTGTTCCTTCTACATGCATGTTCCTCAGGCTCACTCTTTTTCTCTGTTCCTTTGTCATCGCAGGATTACCGGGAGGATGGCATGGACCTGGGGAGTGATGCATCTAGTCGCTCCAGCTCAGAGTCCAACTCCAACAAGGTTACACCTTGCTCCCCTTCTCTTGACCTGGCCACTTTGGAGGACTACAAATCCTCCCCCTCTCTGGACCTGGTCACCTTAGAGGACTATGAGGAGGATGAGGACTACCAAGAGTACAAGAAGAAGGTGATAGAGGAGTGGGAGAGTGAGTACGGGGAGGACTACACCTCTCCACAGCCTCCTGGTCAGGAGGAAGGCGGAGGAGGTGTTGTAGGGGTCGACGGCCTTGGCGAGGGCTACAGGAAGACAGTGAACAGTCGCAGCCTCGCTGAAGAATTCCAGGAAGTGAAGACCGTCCCGCCCCTCCCGGCCCCCGGCGGACACACTGCCACCTCGGTCGCAGCCGTCCCAGAGGAACTGAAACAAAACGGCAATCTGATTTTGCCCAGGAGCAACCAGGTCCACTCCCCTGGTACACCACATGGGGGCACAGGGACTCCCAAGCCCAGCCACCGCAGCTCCAGTCATGGCAGGGGGAGTCGCAGCACTGGCTGGGGTGGTGGTGGTGGTGGAGGAGGAGGAGGAGGAGGAGGAGGAGGAGGTAGTGGAGGGAATGGGGGACGGATGGGGGGCTACAGGGAGGAGGAGGGTGTAGAGGAGGAGCCTCTGCCCACCATGGACTGGGCAGCCCTGGAGAGACACCTGGCTGGGCTGCAGTGCAGAGAGCAAGAGAACCAGAACCTCAACCAGAACCAGAACCACAACATGGGCAAGACCAACTACACCTCCGTAAGTGTCAAAAGAATTTTTCCATCTTGCTTCTGCATTTTCCTGCAGGATTTTAAAAAAATGTTCCTGCTCATGTCTGTCAAAGGTTATCTCACACGTCGTCTTTCTTAGTTTTCCCATGCTGTGGTCGGCATCTGTAATCCAGCAGTTATCCGTGTCAGCTGGACCCTGGAAGCATGAGGTTTGGCTAGCTGGAGTAAGGAAGAGGGATTAGTCGGCTAATGTAGCGCTAAGCTATGTGGCCCAGCTATTAACGTGACCATCACGGAAGTCTGGACTACATAAGTGCACTGATTCAGAGAAGTAAGTCCAGCAGTGCAAGCAAACTGGATTTAGATACTCTCAAAAATGCAGGCACATCATTCGTATTAGCAAGAGGGATCTTAGCAAATGATTGTTAATATTTGATGACTCTGGACAGATATCAACTTCAACTTAAGATTTCTTGCTGACCATAGTCTTGTATCTGTTTAACCTGCTAAAAAAAAGCTCTGGATGTCCTTTGTAGTGGCCATGTGTTGTTTCTACCAGAAGAGGTCAGCGTTGCATTGACATTCAGCAGAGAGCTGCTGCAGGCCTTTCATGCCACACCAGCAGCTCCGGCACTGAAGGCTGTTATGATTCACTTACAATCTCATGACATCACTCAGTTTAAATCACAGTCCCAGCCAGAGATTTATGGTTTACTGTTAGTTTGCGGGTCCAAAGGGGTGTAGCTTTGAAAATGTTTAGGGAGGAGCAGGAGAAAATTATTTACAGCAGCCACAGTTTTAGTGCATTCACTTAGCTCTTATGTCACGGAGAAGGAACTAAGAGAGGGCAAATGTGCGTTTGAGAAAGGGGGATTGCCGTTCTCTTTTGGTATGCAAGCGCCAAGACCTTTTCCTCAGTGCACACAGACAATGGCTGCAGCCAGTGCCATTGTGAGCGTGTTGTGTGTGTTGTGTGTCTTTGTTTGTCTGTCCTGGAGGCCCCCTCTGTCTCCCTGAGGCATGTCAGGAATGCAGCAGGAGAAGTGGGGGGATGCGAGGAAGGAAAGAGGGAGGAAAGGACAGGAAGATGGTATCTTTAGGACCAGGCAGTTCAGGGGCCACGTGGCTCATGTGTTTGTGTCAATGTTCATTACCTGCTGTCCATCTTAACCGAGAAGGTCACATCCTGGTTTGCTTTAGTCTGGGGAAAGTCTGCTCTCCCTCCGTCTCTCTCTCTGTCCTTCTCTCCCCAGGCAGTGGGCTGTGATATAATTGACCTGGGTGGAGGAAAATCTCTTGAAAGAGAGCCTCTGTCTCCGCATGCAGCCGCTATCGTCTGCACACACACACACACACACACATTCACACACATAGACCATTCTCTGTCTCTGCGGGTCTCACATGTGTCCACATGAAGGTACCACAGACTAGGCCTGGCGTGGTTGATAGAGATAGCCCGGTCCTGATGGCGATAAAGTGCCACAGCCTCCAACTGTCTCTCCTATTACAAGGAACAACCAACCCTCAGACTGGGCCTCCCTTTTTGATGGCCCTGTGTAGATAAGAAATTGGAATTAGCCGTGTAATCCCACCTGTGCAGGGAGCAGAAGAGATATGCCAGAAAAAACAGCAGACTCAAGCTCATATCCTGGACAATCCCTCTCTTAAAATCACTAAGAGCTGTTGCTACAGCTGTACGGGAATGCCCATCATATGAACAGTATCAGTGCAAACCATTACAGAGCTTCTGGTGTGCAATTTGACCTCTTGGTTTCTTTACTCCTTTTTTGAGCGTCCACATATGGCGATATGCTAGTATTGACCCTGTGCTAACCTGCTAAGAAGAGCACAAAAGCAGTCAAGTGTCAATTTAGGCATGAATACATTCCCACAAGACATTGCTGGTGTCTTCCTACGCCAGAGGGCATCTGAGTTTCTTAATTCTTAAATTTGCAGGACTTAGCAGACACCCTGGGGGGAAAGGGGGGGGCTTGATGCTTTTAAAATGTTGTTAAATATTTAGTCAACCGCTCAGGCGGGACCCACCAGCGAGCTGATGCGTGTCTTCATGTATGGAGGGGTCTGTCTGTCTGGGATGTTTGCCGGGGTCCGGAGGGACGGAGATATTCATGCTTCAGTGGAGCTCCAAAAGCATCTGTGCTTTCAGAGAGACGGGACACGGCGAAGCTCAAAGCTAATAATCTGTAGTGGCCGCTAAGTGCCTGGAGGCTGGTTTGGCTGATCTCCAGTCAGATGCAGCAGCTACGACGCACCATATACACTCATTTGCTTGTGTAAAGGAACATTTTCAAATATGGTGTAAACCGTACACATGCAGTCACCAGCAGTGACACCTCATCCTGTTGTGCTGTCCACATCTCCACGCCAGTCCCTTTAGCCCTTTCTGTTGAGTCACAGTAGAGACTGCAGGTCTTGGAAGAGTTAATTTTAGCAGGGGGAAGTACGCTTACTCACATTCTTCCCGAGAGTTAGATGACAAGATTGATGCCACTCTTGCACACTGTAATTATGAAGCTACAGCTACAGCTACAGCTAACCCTACCTACCAGCACCTCTAAAACTCCCTAATTAACACTTTATATCATGCTTGTTTCATTCATACAAATACTGAAGTGTAAACAAGTTCAGATGCTGTGCTATTTCCTGCATGTCTTCCTGCAAAGACATGTTCTCTGTGCTGTAGGTCTGCTTGTAGATTAACACAGAATACTTTGGCAAATGCACACCATCAGAGCCTTCATTTATCCTGCATGCTGTTTCATTTTTGTGTCAATGGACCAGTCATATTGGTGCAGGTGTGTTTAGTTAGGGTGTGGTTTCTGGCTGCTGTGGGTGCGGGGGCAATATAGGTCATGAGGATGAGGGCCACGCTGACCTGTTTGTAATATGTTTCTAATGAGCTCTGGAGTCGCGTGGCAGAGAGGGGCCCACAGGGACCTCAAGTACGCCAGGGGTAACACTACCCCTAGCCCTCCGTTTAGCTCCACACCCCTGAAAGATAAACAATAACATTATTCTTCCAGGCCAGTCTTGAGGTGAAAAAGGCAGATACAGGGTCAGTCTACATGTACGACGGGCCATACTCAGGAATGCACCTGTGTGTTGTCTAAGGTGCCTCCCGGAATAGTACGAAATTCATGCCTGCAGGGTGCTTCTTTTTCAATCTCAGAGTGCACACACCCAGACTTACTCACGCAATTTAAAAGCACCCCATGGGCAAACTGTGGTTATAAAGATAGGGCCTGTGCTGAAACCTGCAGCACTACTCGTGCTCTTTCTCACGCACACACACACATGCTCACTCTACTGAACTTCTGCTAATCATGGCAGAGTAGTTATTGTGCATGTGACTGCATAGTTTCAAGTACTGCGAAAATTTGTTTAACAGCAGACAGCATCTGTGAAATCCATAATATATGCGTTCATACAGTACAGTAGAAAGATTAAGCATAGTGCCCCTGAACACACCTCCAATGTTTCCTCTTCATGTAAAAAACACAGCTTCCATGCATGTCAGTCACACCACTGATCACCTTTACAGTCTTTTAGCACTGCAGGGCTGTCAAGTATTGTCACTATTGTTTTAAAGGTGAATTCCATGCACCAGTTGTACACATCTGGATCAGTTGACTATGAAAACAGCTGTATCTCTTCTGTAAACCTTTGTAAAAAAAAATGTTTGTAGTTTGGAAAGGTCCAATGAAAAGAGAGTGTATCAAGATGCATTATGGGACATGTAGGATCCTTGTTTTAGGAAATAAATTTCAAAATATGTCAGCCTCAACATTATGTAGCTAATGTGATTAGAAATGTTAACCTAACCTCTGTTAGATCTGAGATCACAAATATCCAAAAGACCGTCTGCCTTGTAAAAAGTTGGACAACTTCTAAATATATGATCTGTGCACTGTTAAGGACAGATGTGACAATTTTACCTTTGCCGGTTTCCAGCTGTCAGAGGTAGTAACAGGCCGATGAACATCTGCTTAATAGGAAGGTGCTGCTCAAGCGCACCATATCATATAAACAGCGAAAAGGCCAAGAGCCGAACCGAATTGCACAAGTGTGGAGCGCTCTGCCCCAGCGAAGCACTCGAGGGCTGTGGAAAATAAGAGGGTGAGAAAGAAGCAGAGAGAGGTTAGAGAGAAGAGCAAAGGCAGAGGTTTCTCTGTTCCTGTCTCTCTACGCTCTGCTCTGTGATTATGTACAAGTTCAGCAGTTGAACTGTACTCGCTACCCTCCACTAACAACCTAACTACTACCTTCCCCCAGTACTCAGACTGTGCTATGTGCAGGGAGAGAGGGTAGGAGAAGGACGAAATTGTAGGGCTTGAGAGGTCTTGAGTGCAGTTATAGTGGATATAAATAGGCACCACTTAGGTCCTGCATGGGTAAACAAAGCAGGGAAGTCTGAATTTAGGAGACTGGCGAAACCTTTGGGGCAGATAGGTGGGATCAGAAGGACTTGTGGAGGAGGAGGGAGGTGAGAGAAGGATTGTGGGGTTGTTGGAGGAGTAGATAGTCAACATATATATATGGGGTGGAAGTGGGAGGAGGCTTCAGAGATGGGGGGCAGGGCTTTTGCCAGGTGTGGAGAGCGCTCTTTGAGGCTCTGGTGTCTGGTTCAGCCCCCTAGGCTTAACCACGGTTCCTCCTGCGTGTGTGTGATGAGTGTGTGTGAGTGTGTGCATGTATGGCCGGTACCAGCTGAAACACGCCCGGCCCTCTGCACACCACAGCTCACACACACACACACACACACACACACTCCTTACACATGCTGACTGCACCGCCTCTGCTTTAGAGTCGAGCAGCTTTCTGTCTCCAGTTAGCACACACGCACACACACGTACACATGCACACACTCATCTCACTAGATCACAAAGGGTATCTTTCTGTTTTCATGGTATCCTGAGAATCTGCCAGTGCTGGTAGATGTTCTTTTTCCCCTCGTTTTTTATCAGAGGAGTATTTTTCTTCCCAGCTTAACCTTGGATTCCTCACAGCAAGTCGGGCACTTAACTCAGGTAAAGCAGAACATGACCTCTTGTAAAATTTGTAGTGTGCTTTCTGTCCGGTTTGTCAGACCTCTTTCAGCAGCGCATGTGAAAGTGATGTGGCTGTAAACAGCGTTAAAACTTCATAAAGGACAGACTAAAAGTCAGAGAAATTGTTTGGCAAAAGCCTCCAAATGTAATCATATCCTAGGGCACTACATTCCTCTGCTGTGACATGTCGTCTTTTGAGGTTGCATGTAACAGAAAAGTTAAATATGTGGAGGATGGAGTATGAAGCAGAGCCAGCTGCACATCCATCCATGCAACTCAGTTTCCTCAGTGCTACGTTCTGTGTGACCCTTTAACAAAGAGCAGGTTCATGCTGGCTGACCATATGTGGATTTCTACTTGGCGAAGGAAGTCGATCGTCAAATGTGAAGCGCACGTGTGTTTTAATCCTGTTTTAAATAAGCAAAGCTTTGTGCTATACACCTGATTTGAATGTTGCTTTACCTTGAGCTGCGGAGAAAGTGGCAGGCCGAGCTCAAAGAACTCGCCATGACAAAACCAGACTATAAAAATGTCTTTGCCACCTGAGGATGTCACTTGCCCACACCGCAACCACTGAAACTAACTAGCGACTGCATGCATATAATTTACACACATGCATTTTCTGTGCACTATGAATACAAATTGAGAGAATAGGTCAGATAGGCACTGCTGGTACTGTAACGCTTTGCTTTGCACTGGCCTTGTCAGCCTGTGGTCTGTGCTTGTGGAAGAAGAGAAAAAAGGCAGAAGCAAAACATTAGAACAAACTGCCTTAAATGGGTAAAATCAGGTTGGCAGGGCTGAACAGCCGCTCAGTTAGCTCTCTCACCACCGGCCATTCAGCATGCCCTGTCAGCCAAATGTGCCCGATGGCCAACTGTCTGCTTGGTCAGGTAGCAAACATATACGTGCCCAGCGTTGATCCCATGGGCTTCAGCTGTGGTTGAAAACTGAGCTCAGTTTGACATCAGATGGTCTGCTACGCCATTTTTCATCTGGAGGGGGTCCGCACCTGCACACACAGCACTCACGCTGTTTAGATGTACCTGCTAGCTGCTAGCTGAGGACTGTCAAAATGTTGCATACAAACTGTAACCAGGGGACGCATAAACATCCAAGAAACGCATCAGGTTATTAAGTTCAAGACAGGAGTGGTACAGTCTAAACTGCTCTTATCTGGTGTCAAAGTACAGTTTAACCAGCTGCCTGATAAACTCTCCTTGTCTGCACAGGTAAACAAACACACAAACATTCAGCCCTGTTTGTATTGATGAGTAATAATGACGCCGTAGGTGCAGATGAACTGATAAGTTTTCTCTTCGGTCGCTCGAGGTGGAATTATACTGAGGATTTCACCTCCACCGAATGTGCTTAATGATCAAGAGTCACGTCACCGAGGCAAGCCTGCTGCATCATGAGTTAATCAGATAGGTGGCAATGCTTTCGGTGGACAGGCGTAGCCTACAGCTACACATTCCTCCACCGTTTGTCTGCTTGATCATCCTGATTGATAAGTCACGCAAACACACCCTTCCCCTGATTCCTTCAACCGTGATTCACCGAGGCCTGTGAGTCAGACCCCTCTCCAGCATGTGGTAAATCCTATCTGGCGTGGAAGTCGGCTCACCCTCATACCGAGTCTCAAACTCATTCTGCTACACAGCTGCGAGTCTCCACCTTCTTCTTTTCTTCTTCCTTTCTTCCATCCTCTGTCCTTCGCTACCGTTCCCACTCCCGTTCCCTGCTAATTGTCCTCTTCCTCAAGCTGTCAGGAAGCATTATAGCCTAATGTTCTCACACCGCCAAAATACAGCAGGAGACCATTCCCCCCCACCTCCTCCTCCGCCTGGCTCCCCCTTCTCCACCCCATGAAAACTATCAAAGAGGGGCACAGGCCGTGAGTGGCAGAGCGTGCTGTGGAGGAAATGGGGATTTATGTAGCAGCCGGGAGACGGCTTCTAATGTTATAACTTTGTGTCAGTGGCTACAGAGTGGAGCTGAACACAGACGTATAAACACACACTCGTGCACAGGCCGGCGTTATAAGTACGAACAGGGCTGACGGAGATAAAACAAAAAAAAAACAAAACAAGGCAACAAAATGAGAGTGAGAGTCGGAAATTGAGAAAGAGGGTTCATGTTGTTGAAGGAGTGAAGGGTTTTAAACTCCTATCAATCACCTCTCCTGTCTCTAGTCGCAGGGATAAAAGGTTGAGTCAGACTCACACAAACACACACACACACACAGAGTGGCCTGTGTTTGTGGTGAGTGCGTGCGTGCGTGTACATGCATGCTCATTCGGGTGGAGCTGAAACATGAAACACTGGTCTTTTCTGCTCTTAATTATAGAGTGTGTGTGTGTGTGTGTAAGAGAAGTGGGTTTTGAACCTGGTCTGTTTATATGGGGCTAAAAATACGGCATGTTTAAATCATGTCTACACACCCACACAGACCCCAACAAAAGAAGAGTATTTTTGCCTCCATGTTTCTGACTCTGTGTTATCTAAGATGTCTGTTCATGTGACTGTGTGTGTGTGTGTGTGTGAGAGAGAGAGAGAGATAGAGAGAGAGAGAGAGAGAGAGCAAATAAGAGACTCAGTGCCAGGTCATGCAGAGAGCCTCATCTGTTGCTGTAACAGAGCACTTTTATCTTCTCACATACCCGTAACAGGAATAATCATTCCATCAGACTGAAGTAGGGCTGATGCTAATCATTATTTACTTGATCGCCTAGTATGTAAAAGCAAGAAGTGCCTGTTTGAGTCCCCTTAAACCTGACACAACATCTTCATATCACTCGTTTTGTTCCAAACAACAGTTCGAAACCCGAAATATTCAGCTATCACATAAGACGTGTGACAACCTCAATTAGCGGTTATATTCATTATTGGTTAATCTGCAGGTTAATTTTTAATCACAATGTTTCATCTTGTCCAACCGAGTTAACAATGATGATGATGATAACCAAATTAAAGCAGCATCAGAGTGTTTTTGCCTGAAAATTCTCAATCAACTAATTGATTAATGTAGTAATCACTTAATTGTTTCAGCTCTACACTAAAGTCAGTTATTTTCCACATTTTCACCTTTTTGCTTTTCACAGTTTTTTTATCTGTAGTCAAGACAACAAGAAGCCCATCGAACCCATCTCAGCTGCTTATTATTCAGTGTGACTCACAGCTCCTGCTTCTTAATGGACTTTGTCATTGCACAAGTGTAAGTGGTGGTCAGTCAGTCATTTACTCAGCTGGTACACAGATTTTGTGACGCATTTAAGAATGTGAAACAAATATTAATACAGCCTGGTGGTCACAACATGCTCCAGCTTTCCACCACAAGCCGTAGACAGTCCTCATTAGAACAACCCCTGGTGGCTGATCATAAGACCGAGAGCGCCCACACACACGCACACACACACACACGCGCCCGTCCTCCCTGGCCTTCCACATCAGTTCCTCCCTGTCAGAGCGAGCTCATTACTGCCAGAATCTGGCCCTCACACTGAGCCAACCTGCTTTGCTATGCAGTGTTTTTAAACTGGCACAAAATGTCAGCTCGCTAAAAGCATCTGCGCTCCCCTCTTCCTGCTGCGAAGGAGAGGGAGGCAGACGATCAGAGAGCGAGGGAAGGAGGAGAAAAGTGGCAGAAAGAAAGCAAGTGTAGCCACGCTGAAAGGCCGGCGAGAAAGAGAAAGAGGAAGGAGGGGGTAGATGGCAAGGAGGCTAGAACGAGAGAGGGCAAGCTGTTTGCCAGTGGAAGGGAGGAGGCGTCACAGCATGACTGAGAATCCTGCTTTTCCATGAGCTGCGCAGGGTGTTACGGGGCATTATTTCCCACCTACAGTATCATTTCCAGCTCTCTCTGTATCCCACGACTAGAGAGAGTCAGCTTGTTATTCGCTCTGTTATCGGCAACTTCTGATTAAGCATTCACTATTTCTGTTTGCATCTGTGAATGTGCCCACATAGCAGAGTTTAAACACGCAGAGCCCCACAGCCGTGGAGGAATGGAGGATGAGGCGAGCTGCTCGGCGTGTACTACAGCGAGAGTGATGGACGTGAGCGATTTCTGCAGACGTAAATTACACAGTGCTGCTGAAGTTCGCCATTAGGATCAGTGCACAGCTATATTTTAGCAGAAAGGCACTTGTCTTTTAGCTCCCACACCACCCAGATGAACGCTTCATAATGTGGCCGGTGTGTGGGAGGCTAAACTGCAGTCTGCCTGCCTGTCGTCTCCTCCTGTCTCTGCTTAATAATCTTTGTCCTGAATCTTCTTTGTGCCACTTGCATAATCACAGTTATTGGAGTTTGTTTGCTGTTTCTGTTTAACGCGGCTAATACTCTTCTAATTTGCGAATCAGGGGTTGCACACTATGCAGTCTGGATGGTGTCAGATACTGTTTTCCTCTCTAGCATGGATGAAAAGGTGCTGTTTCGGTCTCCACCTGTGCTTTGACTCAGATTGTAACCTTGACAACCGTGTGAAGGTCAGCGGGGGGTGTCTTCGGAGTGACTGCTGCCATGGTGATAGGGGAGAAAAAAGGGGCTGCTGTGGCTCCTCATATCAAAGCGTGGCTCACAGATGTTGGACATCAAAGTTTGTGGGGGGGCTTGGGGGGTTTGGGCTCCCGCCTGTACATGCACTTGCCTTGGTATGCATGTGCATCAGAAAGAGAAATCAGTGCGATGCATTTGTATTCGGAAGGGAGAAGTGTCAGGCTTTAATGTATCTGAGGCCAGTACATGGCATCATTGGCCGTGTTCCCATCAAAGCATTTTCATGCAGGTTTTGAAGTGTTGCGTGAGCAAAAGTTGATGGAAATGCCAAAATTTGAAAAAACTTCCTCAATTTTGCGAAAAAAAATTTTTTGTGGTTTTTGCCTTTTTTGGCAACATTTAACTCACGTGACTGATCAGCTGTTTCTGCTCTAAGAGAAGGAGAAGAAGAAAAGTGCCTGATTCTGTTGTTGTTTCTCTCCGTTTATCTCTCATGAATAGTGAGGCAACTGGTTTTGTTTCTTCTTCTTCTCCTTTAAAATTGTTTGGCAAACAACTGGTTTTGTGTCCAGATTGCGACCTCTTCTTCTTTTGCTCTGTTTATTACAGCCTGTACCACCAACGAAACTACGCTGATGGAAATAATTCACATTTTACTTTTTTTTTTTTTAATTGCATGGAAACATGGCCTCTGAATCACCACTACAGGAGAATCAGCCTCCATTTTGATGTCATTCACTCTTTAAGCCCACAAACTCACTAAAGGCCAGGGGAGGCTTGAGATGAATTTGCAATAAGCATGTAGCTGCACCTTCATCTCGTCACTCGTCATAGACAGCGGGGGGGGGATCAGATGAAGCACTTCATATGAAGCATCCAAACACCTCAAGAGAAACTCGGTTTGAGTCTGTTCTTGGCACCAAATTTAAGATTTTGAGAGTCTCAGATCAGCAGCCGGATTCACTTGCGATTGTGCTGCGTAGTCCAACAAAAGTCCACTATAATCCACCAGTTATTATCCAGCGATTGTCAGTCACTAGAGGGCAGAAAGTAGCCAAGTTCTATCAGCTCATGTATTGGCAAACAGCTAACTTAATATATCCAACAGAGACACAGCAGCTTGAGAGTGAATGGCAGAGAAAATCCCTTGACTTGCCAGATGTTTGACTCTCTTCAACAGCCACTTTTTAATCTCTCTGCCATTAATCGCTTGACTTTACTATTTCCCCCCTATTTACTGTATGCCTATAAACTCAGCACAAGCTTAAGAGTGCTTTTACAACGCCCAGTCAGTAGCTTTCACTGTAAGAATAACAAGTTTATCACCGGTCAGTGTCATGCACAGATAATTATATCCAAGGTTAGTGTGACAGGATGGGCACCGTTCCAGTCTGCCCCAGCTGGGCACCACACAGAGGGCCAGACCAGAGCCAGCGATGTGCAGGCTGGAGCAGAGAGATCAGAGCAGGGAGCTCATCGATCCACTTCCAGGTCATTAAACCCAAGAGTGGTCTTATCGGAGGGGGGAAAGCAGCGTCACCCAACAGAGATCAATACCGGATAGAGAGATCTGGCAGGAGAGGAGGGATGAGATAACAGGAGGTGTCTGCAGCTTGTTACCTTGCCAAAAAAAGGCAAAAATGAAAGCTGAAACAGATGCATGATTTTTTTTGCATCAGGATGCCACATTCCACACATTCTGGTGCAAAGCTGTTCCACTGCTTTAATGGTAGTGTTGCCGGTGGAGGAATATAAATAAACGGTTGTAGGTAAAAGCAAACATACTACGCAAGTGTGTGAAAAGATTATTTGATTCACCAAAAACCAGCAAAGATTCTACAAAAAAAATTGGATTCCAGCTTCTCAAATATGAAGATTTTTTGTTTTTCTTTTCTGCTTTATTTTATTGTAATTGAACCCCAAAAGGGTTTTTTATTATTATTATTCAAACCAATAGACCAAGAATGGAGGGTGTCATATGCTGTACAGAGTGTAAAGTCCTTTGAGGAAAATCTGTTATTTGCAATTTTGGGCTACATAAATATTGTAAAAATTTGAATTAATTGCAAAATAATGTTATGTGATGATACCCCGCTGCAAAAAAAGTCAAGATGCAGGACACATGTTTACATCTGAGTGAGATCAAACATTATAGACAGACCAGGAAACAAAGCGACGGATTCATAACAGTAAATGTGGAGAGGTCAGGGTAGAGGAATGGATGGAGAGATGGAGAAGGGAGAGATTATCTGAGTAGGTTGGCCTGGGTGTGGATTATAGGGCGGCCATCTGCCACCATGAGATTATAATCCTGCAGAGGGACAAACAGAGACTGAGGGGAAGGTGTACGCGCACTTTTACACAGTGAGACAAAGACGGCACAAATCATCAAACGTCGCCAGGGTGACACATCTTTGCCTCTTTGTCTTCATTTTGGTTTAAATCAGGAGCTGATTAAATATTAAGTGGAAGGTTACAAATCTAACCAGAGATTAAATGTCATCTTTTGGCACTTGACATTTTCGGATGCTTGCAGCTGAAACACATTTGGGGTTTGATACCCAGCCCCCGTTTTAGTCTGACTTTTAAAGCACTGCAGCGCCCTGTCTTTGTTGACTATTAATGCAGCACAGAAATGGATTAAGATAAAGGTTAAAGTGGCTCCTCTGCCCTTCTCTTCCTCTCTGTGTGTCTCTCTGTCTGGCATCAGTCCATATGAATGACATCCCGACCCTGACCCACACCAACCTCACCCTCCCTCCCTTTTCCACCGTCCCCTCTCCCCACCAGCCGGCTCTGCACACACTCGGCCCGGCAGCTCCTCCCCCTTTCAGTCTGAACCAGACAGAGAAAGGCGACCGGGAGTGTACTCTCTGCTTTCCACCGCTCCCCTCCCTCCCTCTTTTCCTCTCTCTCTCTCCGATTCTCACACCCCTCCTCCAGCCCTCTCGCTCCCCTCCCTCTTTCGACTTTGGGGAAGCAGCGATCAGACCCTGCCCTTCGCTCTCAGCAAACAGATAGAGCAGAAAACAGTCAGAAAAAAACAGAGCTAGAAAGCAGTGGAAGACTGAGCTGACTGGCGAGCTAGAGTATTGAATTTGTTAGTTTGGATCCAGGACTGGGTGAGATCCCTCCTCTCCTCTAATCTCCGCTGGAATACCCCTGCAGGGCTGGGAATCTTGTCCCAGTCCCGCTCCTGTTCCCCCAGCTCAGCCAGCTCCGCTCTAGGATGCTGTGAAGGATGGTCCACCAGGAAAACTGTTCTTACCAGGTACTTCTCAGAGCAGCACGACACGTTGCATTCATTTAATTTCATTTCCAGCGTCTTAAACATTTTAACAGACGCAAGCTGATGTTGATTTTGTTGTTGTTTGCTTCGCTGATAGAGAGACCATCATGTTTTACCTCCTCATATTGCAAATCCTTGAATGTCACGTTGAAAGTAGGACAGTGTTGCACATGTGCAGGACTTGTGTGTCATTGCAGAGACTCAGACCTGTGTAGGAGTATTTCTCTGTCGTTTGTGGTTACGTGATTGTGTTGTGAATCTGATGTCTGTCTGGTTGCTAAGAGAGCACTTGACTCAAGGGAATAATGCCCTGCGTCCCTTCCACCTCCCCCTCGTCCAGCCCCACCGATCCATGTCAAGGAGGCATGAGGTGTGCATGTAGCTGCAAGTTGACAGTGTCGTGACTGAACTCTGCATGTGTGCGAATGTGTTCTGCACTGTGAGTTTCATGTAAAGGATGCCTGTCATTCAGCGTGCATGGAGAATATAAATGTGAATGGCTGCCTGGAGGGTTGTGTCTATGTGTGCATGCATGTTTATGAGCATGTGTGATTCTGGCGGGACGTGTGACAGCTCTGTCCCACTTTGACGAGGAACTGGGAGGAATGAAGTGGCCGTGATTAAAGAAGAGCGAGTACATCACAGCTGTACATTCCCTTTTCTGTAAGCAGCCCTGCTTGGGAAGAAAGTCTGCAATGCAGGGGAGATGCAGAGAGGTAGATGAAAGGCAAAAGATATGAGCTGAATATGCCAGGGGAGGCACTGAGGGGGAAAAGATGGAGCGTCTTTGATGGGGAGAAGCGAGTGTAGAAGCACGGGAAGCTGCAGAGGAAGTGATGAGAAGGAAACATGAGGGTCCTGGAGAAACGGACGGGCCTTGTGGGTGCACTTTAAGTGTTTTATTGAAATACAGCAAGAAACTTCAGAGTCCAGATTCCGTCCTTCATCAGGGTTAAATAGATTCACATTTTTAGTGTATGCATTGGCAAATGTGATTGGTTTAGTATGTGCTTCAAGTGCTTCAAGCTGGGTGCTAGCAGCTGTAATGTGGCATTATCAGCATTTATAAAAGCTGATCTCTTGTCAGTTTCCTGCACATCCTCTTAACGCGTGAGATTTTGTTTTGGGAATTAATAAAGTGCCCCCTGGTTTAGGAAAACCTCAAAAAGACTCAAATCATCGAACAAAACATTTGTATTAATCTTGGTGCAAGTTGCGCATGTTCACATGTGCGTGTCAGGAGGGTGGATTTGTGCCTCTGTGGGCGGGGGACAAGTTGTGTAACGGGATAAGGATTTCCTGCCATGTTCGGTGGTAGATAAAAGCTAGATGGAGCGCAGAAAGATGGGAGGAAAGAGCAGCAGATAACCGGCAGAAAGTGATGCCAAAGGGCCGTTGGAGACAGCAGATGAAAGGCAGAGATGAAAGAGTAACAGGAGGACTATTGACAACACAAGCTGAGCACAATGAAGGGAGAGATGGGTGGAAAAGAGAGAAATGAGAGCGGCATCGCTTTCTGAGGCAACTGAGATTAGATGTGATAGGAAGACTAGAAAAATCACCGACATTGGTCCAATTTAAGGAATTTAAAGGAAAAATTGAGTTGTAAAAAGTTTATTGAGGGTGTCGCTGGGTGATATGGCCCTAAAATATCACCACAATGATGATATAACAAAATATAGAGTACAACTTAACCCTTACAAAGATTTGGCAATGCAATGCTGAATCAGTAGTTTGTTTGCTTGTTGCTGCTGTATGATGTCATTACAAATCATGTTACTGACATTAACTCTCATATTATTTTCATACATACATATTAATTTCATGCCGATGTTATCTTATATGATGTGGCACACCTGTAACTGATGGAGGGGGAGAAAGTAATGGAAGATGAGCTGGATTTAATGTGAGAGATGTTATAGAAAAGAGAGAATCAGAGAAAGCATGAGAGCAGTAAGCGGAGCAGAGGGTTCAGGCTCCGATAACAGAAACTCTCCAGAGGCCCCTCAATTAGACTGGTAACCTGGCAACCAGCAGGCAGACAGCGCCCCTCATGCACACACACACACACACAAACACACACACACACATCGAGGGATGGAAAGAAGGAAAGTGCGATGGGGGGAAAGAGCAGAGGAATAGAGGAGGAGAGGGGACAAGGGGTTTAATGAGGGCGTAAAATGGACAAGGAGTAAGCAGATAAGGTGGAGAAAGATGGAGCAGGGTGTCCCTGTGTTTCTGTTTGTCTCCGGTGGCGATCTCTCAGCATCGCTGTTTTCCTCTGCTTTGATTAAGGTGCGGCCCTCGTCTTTCTGTCTAATTCTGGAAAAGAAACACGGAAAGCATCTGATCTTCCCTGATCGCTCACCCTCTAATATTCAAGGCGAGCTCCCACTTAATGTCAGAAACCATTAGCCAGTTAAGTCCCAGGCTGACCCTGGGAGAACTACTGAGGCAACCATTTCGACCAAAAGCATCTATTGATTCAAGCTCTGTCAATTTTTCAAATAAACCACGAGGCCAAAACAAGCAAAAAAAATGTCCATCATTAAATCATCTGCTGCAGCCGTCCTCTTCATCTTGACGCTGCTCTTTTTGTTAAGTGCTTAATTTAAGTGAGCTAAAAGCACGCTGTTCTTCACCGTGTTTACTAGCAGCCAAGGTCTCCATATATCATCCCGTTTTCAGATCCTCGTGTAAATCTCTAAATCCTGCTGTGCCGTATCGTGGCACCAGCAGGTTGAAGGGTGATGTTGAGATTTATCAGCTCGGCCCCAGTGTGTCATCCCAGGCCGCAGGAGCACTGTCAGCTTGCCAAGACCCCGGGAACTGTGATTGAACGTCGGATCCTGTCACACACTCCGCAGTTGGAGGATTTATGTGTGTTTATGTTATGCATATGTGTCTACAAGCTCGTGCAGTCTGTCCCGCTCGGCTGGGGAGCGGCGGTGGAGAGCTCAGTGTAACAGCATATGAGGTGTGGCCTGATGAATTATAAATGAGGACTAGCAGTACAGTAGATGCCGCTGATGGATCGCGCTGCAACGACAGAACTGATCAATAAGGCCAAACAATAAACCGAATGCATGAAATTACTCATGTAATAAATGAATCTAGTTTGCCAGGAAGTCATTATAGCATGTAACTCCCACTGAAACAAATTACCATGCTTACACTTGTGTTTATGTACAAGCTAAACAAAATGCAACATAGCGAAGGCACATTTTTCCACTTAGGACAGTTTCCCTGTCTCTATGCTAAGCTTAGCTAAACATGTCCCATCCCTGAAGTAAATGCACAGACGCATCTAATTCTATCCTAAAGCCATATTACTTTAATTGGTTATTAATCAGGACAAACTTATGGTAATTTAATGAACTAATATCACTAATAATATTTGCTTTTGTACACACAGTTACAACAAGACACAAGTGTAGTTTAGAAGTTTCGTTATTAATTGTGATTTGTAATGTGATGTGCATTGTTTGAGCCCCCTGTGTCACACCTTTGCTGTGCAGCCAGCCTATTTTTCCTTTCAGACAAGCCCGTACTTTGTCCTAATATTATACAATTTGCCAGAAGTTCAGCTCCCTCCAACACTAGCCTCTGTGTGAGTTAGCGGACGTCCCGATGGGCCGCCCTGTGCTCCTTTCACAGCCCAATTTGTTTTGAACACAGAGCATCGCCATGGAGAAATTCTCACCACGTTGCTATGGTAGCAGCCCCATTTCTTTTCCTCCTGCTTTCCAAAATAAGATCAGATCAGAGTCTGTAGCACTCTCTCTCTCTCGAACGTGTCAGTAAATGTGCTCTGGTGTTATAAAACCACGCACGCACATAGATGTTAAGGAGCAGTGTGTGCCAGTGTGCAGATACAGAAACTTGTAAACAAACACGGAGTGAGGCTGATTAAAAAAAGGGAAAGTGCATCACGGGTGTAGGTATCGGCCATGTGCATGCTCTCACACACACACACACACATAGCGCCATTGGCCTTGGATCCCAGGCTTACAGGAGGTGCCAGGAACTCTCTCTCCCACAGTCACCCTCTGTTCACTTGGAACAATAAGCCATTCTGTGTGTGCATGTGTGTGTGTATGTGTGTGTATTGCTCTGTCTTTCTCGTTTGCTCGCCCCCTCGGCTGACCCCACAGCCAAGCATCTGAGTTATTAACCTGTGTGTACGTCTCAAACATGCCGCTGGAACCATCTCCTGTCTTCGCCCTTCAGCTGAGACTGAGGCTTCGCTTTTGTGCACATTTGTGAAGTGCGTGTGGGTGTGCACAGATCCGCATTGCCGGCATCCCAGGTAACCCCTCCCTCTCGGCCTCCTATCCCATTTGAATCGGCACTGACTTCACCTTCACCATGAAGTCAGCCTCAGTAATGAAGCAGGGAACCATCGGGGCTGACTCTGCCCCACCCTTCAGCTCCGAACAGGCCACTCTCGCTCACAACTAACAACAGTTTTATTGGCCTGTGTGTGTGTGTGTGTGTGTGTGTGTGTGTGTGTGTGTGTGTGTGTGTGTGTGTGTGTATGTGTGTGTGTACTGTCTGTATTGTCCCCCAGCAGCAGCAGCAGCAGTCCAGTGTGGGTGGATTCAGGAGACAGCCAGACAATTCGCTGTACTCTACCCATAATCCTTAGGGATCAACGCTGAATCAGACCCACTTCCTATTTTTTCGTTTAACCCCTGTGTGTGTGTGTGTGTGTGTCTGTGTGTGTGTGTGTGTGTGTGTGTGTGTGTGTGTGTGTGTGTTTGTGCGTGGGTGCGTGTGTTCAAATACACTTTGATGTTATCATGCAAATGCATTATTCCCCAAATGTCTTCTTCTTTCGCTCGCTCTCGCTCTCGCTCAGCAGAGGAACAGATGAATGTGACTCATGTTCATCAGTATCAGTTGCCGTTCTCTCCCCTCTTGTCTTTCTCCTCTCATCTCTCTTGTATACCCCTTTGTCCTTGGCTGGCTATTTTATTTCTCATCTGATATCCCCGTCTTCCCATTAGATCTCTGAGTATTTGGCGTGATTCATCCTCTGAGTCAGTGTGCAGGTGGAGGTTTGATGCTTCAGAGAGAGAAAGAAACAGAACTTTGCATAAGGTCGGGGTTAAAGTGATGTGTATTTCTCTAAGGCTTATGATACTTTTATTGTTTCAGTTTAGTATAGTTATATTTCTAGTTTCTTGACAGGTATAGTGCATTCTTTTATTCCAGCCCTGCAGCAAGATGTATGTGTGCATTGTGCACTTGTGTTACCAAAATATATGCAAAAGCTACTGCGGTGCCAGCCTGCTGCTTCTGTAATTGTTTACACTACTGTGCTGCTAAAACAATCAGTTTTACCTCTTCTTCAGCTTCTTTTGCATCTCACTTATAAGGACTTGCTGCTTTTCTCTCGTTTTAATCCTTTTAAAGTGAAATATCTTTTGGATTTGGACTGTTAAGTCAGACAAAAGAAGCAATTTGAAGACATCACCGTTGCGCTCATGGAAATTGGGTTTTTTTTCCACAGTTTTCTGACATTTCATAGACAAATAAGCAATTAACTAAAAAATAATCAACTGGTTAGTCAAACAATAAAAATAATCTCTAATGTGCATTCCATGTAATCATTACACAGGAAAGCTGTGATCCCCTGTTCTGGTGCATATGAAATATGAGTTTACCCTTGCCATGCCTGTCATTTTTCTGTGTAACCAGTTGATGGTTTGTGTGCTTGTGTGAAGTCATGTTCCCCTGCAGTGTGATTCTGCAGCCGTATGTGGACATAATTTTCTGTCTGGGCGGCTATGACAAATGTATGAGTCACGGGTCGATAGCGTCTCGCTAAGATGAGATCATTACACACTGTGGAGAGCTCAGATTGAAAATGTAAGTCACTGATACAAGGCACGAGCAGTCTCTGCCTGTGCGAGAGAGAGAGAGAGAGTGACTTTGTGTGCGTGCATGTGTGTTTGTGTGCCAGACTAATGGTCCATTGTGCTCTGTCAGGGTTTATTTAGCTGGCCGGGGCTGTGGGGCTGCTGGCTTTGGAGTCCAGACGGGGCACTATTTTTACCTTGGCAGGAAGGGAGCGCGCTACCTCCTCTGTTACATAAACACACACACTTCTACATTCATTTCGCCCCAAATATGTAGAGTAATCTACATTTTTAGTTAGTTACTTTCACAAACATACACAGAATTGTAAGTTATCCCAGGTAAGAGGTTGGGAAGCCTAAAAGGAAGAATTCAGAAGGGAGTCTTGGGTGTAACAGAGGGGGAATAAATATAGACGGTGAGAGATAGTGTCCAGGAGAGGCTCCAGATACACCAGGAGGCATCTGAAAACACACACACGGGTACGCACAACACAAGTGCATTGCCGTAAACACACACACACACTGTGGCTATCCCATGGCTGAGGTGTCTCTTTCCAAACTGGTTGCGAACAGCTGCTGTCCTCACGTCAGGGCGTGAAAAAAACAGGAGGAAAAAAAAAAAAGCACCAGTGTGAGTTTCTCCCTCTTTTGCTCTCTCTGGCTGCGAGAGGCCGCCCTGACCAGAGGGTGGAAGGCAGGGAGGGTCTAAAGGGGCCTTACCTCTGACCATTGTGCTTTCACCGTCCTGCGGGAGAGGCAGAACCACAGGAGGGAGAGGAGTCGTCAGAAAGCGCAGGGAAGTGAGAGGAAAGCGGCGTCACAACATGTAAGAGAAAGACAAGGAGAAGCCACCGGTAGAGGAGTAGATTTTCCTTCTCCCATGTCAAACCATGGCAGGCAGGAGTCGACTGGGAATATGATGCGTGCTGAGTGGACGCAGGAGCCGGTCTGGACTAACCTTCTGAGCAGACAGGAAAAGACAGGAAGACGAGGAGGGAGGGGAGGATGAGGGAGGCGCTGGATAATATGGATGGATGTGGTGGAGTGGATGATGTCACCAGGCAGACATCCAGCCTCTACCTCAGTGATGACTACAAAGAGGTAAAGGAACGTGTCATGCTTGTGTGTGCCTTATTCCTTATCCAGAAAAAGCAGTGGGGTCAATGGAGGTGGAATATTTTAGCTGATGCGTGTAGCTTACTGGATGCTCACACACACACACACATGCAGCTACTTTTGCTATATAGTTTTTGTACAAACTTAATGAGTAAATATGATTAGTGAGTTTTGAAAGAGCTGGTGGGCAGATTTTTACCTGCTGTTGTTTTTATGCTAAGCTAAGCTAACCGCCTCCTGGCTCGAGTTGAAGGCAGTTACAAGAGTGGTCTCAATCTTCTCCTCTGACTCTCAGCAAGACAGCGTATTTTCCTCGATAGTCCTGTAATAGGGTTTTATGTTTTGTCTGTAGCTATATCTCACAGCCAAAAGACCGAGGGTGACGTAATGCTTGAAGTTTGGGTATTAAAGTGCTTAAATATTTGGGGCAAAGCTATGATGTAATGGTGTGAGTAACCAGGGTTTTATCCTTAAACCTGCTTCATTCTCTAGCATAAAAAGGCAGATTCCTCCACTGAGTCTTTTCCCACATAGTGTGGCCTTCTTGCAGAGAGAAAGCTCAAATGTCACTTGGAGACCTATTGTCCTGCCTAAACCCACTTCATGCTCCCCATCTCTCCTCCCTCCCTTTGTCATTCTCCCCCCTTGTCTTTTTTTCCCTTTTATCACACCATAACCCTCCCCCACGTCTTTTACCACCACACACACACACACACACACACTTACACACAGCCCACTGCCACTTGCTGAGTTGTTCACTTCCAATCTGAGTGACAGGAGCAGCCTTGCACTGACCTGAGGCTGAACTGCATGAGAGGTCAGAGGTCAGGTGCCTTATCTGGGATGGAATGCTGCACCGCATAGACAGACAGGTCTCAGATAGCACAGGAACACAGGGCAGTCTTATACACACATGCATTTTCAGACTCATGTCTGTGCCTTTCTTCCTGGAGTCCTGTCATCACAGTGAAGTTGCCAGGCCGCTAACTGACGTAACTCCCAGCCAAAAAATGGACATAATCCACCAAAATTTAAAAAAAACCCTTTTTGTTGTTGTTGTTTTTTAGGGATTAAACAAACCAGATATCACTTGTTAATTAGTGAGCTTTAGAGGTGCTGGTAGACGGATCTGTCACCACTGAAAAGAGCCAGGCTAGCCGTTTCGCCGTTTCCAGTCTTTATGCTAAGCTAAGCTCAGGTGCTGCTGGCCATAGCTACATGTGTATATAAGAGTTGTATTAGTGTTCTTGCCTTAGTCTTGCCAAAAAAACAAATGCATGTACTTCCCAAAATGTCTGGTTCCTTTAAATGGGAAATATGTTGACTTAAGACTAATTTTTTCATAGACAAGTATTCGTATATGCAGTTCTAGTCAAATCTAGGATTACAGGAACATCTGTGTGAACTGTGGGGCTAAAGAGCACAGTCAAAACACACACACACACACGCATACAGACACACAGAAGACACGGTGACCTTGTATCTGTTTGCAGAGCTGTGAGCTCAGCAGCAGCTCGCTGTCAGGCCTGGAATAAATATCAGAGTGAAGCTGTCCCGGTTCCTCCAGACACACACGTCGTGCTTTTCACTGCTTCTCACAAGACCTGCTTTTCCGTGTGTGTGTGTGTGTGTGTGTGTGTGTGTGTGTGTGTGTACACTGGGTTCTTGTCTCTAACCAGGCAGTGATGTGTTGGCTGGTGAATAGCCTCCATTGTGCAAAAAAAGGGAGGAATCTAGAGAAAGAGAAGACAGAAGAAAGAACTATTAATAAATGAAGAGGTGACACGTTTTAAAGGACCTGTCCATTTACCTTTTTTGGGGTGGGGGGGGCTAAAAGGGAGACTGAGTAAAGCTAAGGACAGAAATCTGTAGGCATGCAGAGACACACACACTAAGTTATACACATCTCAGATCTCAACGACAATTTCTGACCACAAGAGCCAGTAATTTGAGAGAGGGAGAAAGAGGAAGCGCTTTGTTAGCACAGATAATTAAATTCATCTCCCTCCTGTAATATAGATTTTCAGGGAAGATTTGAGGGCTCAGAACAAGCACCGCGTCGTCCATAGCCTGAGCTAAATCACCCTCTAGGTCTGCGGATGAATGGTTATAGTGCAGTGTGGAGGAGAAAATGTCTTTGTCAATGAGGGCTTTTCAGCAGAGGAAACTGCTCTGTGAATTTGAGGAAAAACACAAATTAGTCCAATTGTGTTCCTCCCAATCTAATTTGGATGGCGACGAGTCTGGCGCTCAAGGCCAGGAAATGAGGGAGGTGGTTAGGACTGTCACTCATTCTCTTCTCTCCAGCTCTCTGTTCCCTTTCCCACAGGCATCTTAAAATGCTAATGTAATGGATCCGGCAATTTTCCATGTCATCATGTGGAAACATGCAGATAAGTTTGAATAATTGCCATTTCGGGACTGTATAAGAAGCTCTAGAGGGTGAAATAACCAAGGATGCACACAAAACGTTACAATAATGTCTTATTCGTGACGGTTTGAGTGAGGGAGCCAATCAGAAGAGCAGAAAGTTTGTGTGTTTCCTGCCTTTGGTGTGCAAGTTTAGCATTTCATTCACTCAAAACTAAATCTGAAAAATCACACCTGGAAGAGGAGCAATAGGCAAACATGGAAACCGTGAACATGACAGGATTTGATTGCTTCCTGCATTAAAGAGGATGTGAAAATTCATCCACTTTACTTCCAAAGAAGGAAGTGCGTTTGAGATGTGATAGCATACAAGATTCAAAAAGACAAGGAAGATAAGGTGAAAGCAATGCACAGAAAAGGAAGGAGGGGCAGGAGCAAATATTTACTGCCCATTTCACACCTCCACCTCTCGGTGGCGTATTCCACACCTTTGTAAATGTTTTATGGGGCTCCCATGATGACTGTTTTACCACACACAGCCCACCAAGACACACACACACAAGCACACAACAAAAACATGCTGTATAACAGGTGACATTTAGACAGCAAAGTGTTGTCAGGCAGGTGTGGGATGCACAGATGATGTCCTGCATGCTGCATGGGGTGCTTTGAGAGCTTTTTATCATGAGAATGTCATGTGCAGTTAAGGGCAGAATTTAGAGATGAAACTTTAGTTGATTAATCAACCAGTTGATTGACAGAAAATTGATTTTAGCATCTTTAATGTGCGGTTTCGCTGCTTTTGTCTGTTTTTTATGATTGATAACTGAATGTCTTTGGGTTTTACATGGTGGTTGGACAAAATGAGAATTTTAAAGGTGTCTTATTGAGAAGATAAACTGGTGTCTGACATTTTATAGATAAAAATCTATCAATTAATTGAGGAAATAATCAGAATCGCTGATGAAAATATTTGTTGTAGACCTGGTGTGATTGACCAATTACCACTCTAGTCAATGATAGAGGCAACACATTTCACTTCTGACTGTCTCACAGGCTGTATCATGTAAAGGGGGAGAATTAAAAAACTAGTCAAATTCATATTTAAAGCTAGATGTTAAAACGTCCCGTGTCACCAGTAGCCTTGAGCCAAAGTGTCTCCTTGTGTGTCCACGTTTATATAAATCACAAATATTAGCCAAGGTTAGTTACACGTTAGTTTGTCCTTGAGGGCTGATGATCTTAGCGGCGGGGGCGGCATATGAAATGTTCTTCACTTGAAATCACTGCAGCAGCACATGCTCTGTGTTCTGGCTCATATACCTCCCAGCTCTCAGCTCTGATCACCTGTTGTAAAAATGCTAGACATCGCCTGCTGTTTCACCAGATTTTGTGATAGTAGTGAAAACTCGACCAGCCATGACTCAAGCAGAGAGTGTGCGGGGTTTCGCATTTGCAAATAGGTTTTTAGCTAAAGTTTGTGGTGATGCTGATGCTGTGTGATTACTGAGTATTCTAAGGCAAAACATCCCCCCGAGCCTCCCTGAATGTGTCACACTTCCCTTCCACGGCCTCGGCGCAACCCCCGTTTTTGTGTTGCCTCAGCCCGTCACCTCTCGCGGGGAGCCGGCGGTTCCCAGTGCTCGACGAACCCGCTGCCTCTGGTTCTCGTCTTTGCTCGGAGCAGCTGTTCTGCTGCGTAACTTGACTGACAGTCTGTCAGCTGTGTTGTGTTCAGGCTTGTACAACATTTGAGTGACGTGCACGTACATAAATACGTGGCTGCGCAGCACCACACAGGCTGCCATTGCGCCTTTGAAGCGATGAACTGAAACTCTCAAGTGTGTTCATCTTGACTCCCCAGGCTATCTTTCAAACACACACACACACACACACACACACACACACACACGCATAGGAGCAGTGCCAAGTCCACCCCTCTACATGCCAGTGTGTGTGCTGGCAGTGCCAAGTGCGTCTTGCAGGCTCTTGTGTGGAGTGGGATTATGCTAATTTGTCCTTGGTGGAGGCACTCTCACCAACGCCTGCACACAATTGTCAGGAGAGACAGGCAGAGAGCGAGGGAGAGAGGGAAGGAGGGAGCGAAGGAGTTGAGAAAACGAGTGGGAGAGAGGTGAAGCTGTGATAAGCAATTTGGAGAGGGAGGAACAGAATGAGCATCAGAGAGATGGCTTGGTGGAAGAAAAGCAGAGGCCTGAGGCTGATGGAGGGAAGCGGGGATGGAAGGAGATGAGCGGAATTGGGGATAATGAGGAAGAGAGAGCAAGACAAACGGCTGCTGAGGCTGAATCAGGTGGGTAAAGACAGCATGGGAATGTGACGAACACAGATAGATGAGAGAGGTGGAAGATAATGGGAAGCAGACAGACACAAACAGGAAGTGCCCAATAACCAAAGAACCATGGGTGCTTCACATCATGTTCAAGAAAAATATGCCCAGATTTAATGGATATGGTGGCATGTTGTCAATGCACAGTATTTTTAACCTCCCCACAACCAACGCTGCAATTGTCTCATGTTATCCAATGATGTAAACATCAGAGGCTTTTCCGCCACTACGATGCATCCTATATGACGTGGCATCGGTATGCTTTGCTTTGCCCTAAAGTTTCCCAGGCCAAAAAGAACTTTCTCTTGAAGCTCACGTCATATGAAACTTCTTTCTCCAAACCTCTTCATTCAGGAGCACTGCGGTGTTTAGGCTGACTCTCTGCGTCTGATGGACAGAAAACGTTTTGCAGCGAGGGTCTCGAGGACCATAGACAGCCTTTCCTTCCTAAGTCGTAGTGCTGTTACAAAAATCTGGCCTCCGCTGCTTGTGCAGCATGTGCGAAAATTGCTACAGAGAATTGAACTCCTCTCATTTGATTAGAAACAGTCTGACTCTCTCATTAGTTGTTTGCACCTCAGTTGGATGTGTTTACCTGCGATCAGCACAGGCGAGACGTCCTGCGGGGGCTGGTGTGTGTGAGCGTGTGTGAAGTGCTGCCAAAGCTGAATGAGTTAGGAATTCAGGATTGGGAAGAGGCCAGGCGAGCGTGACTCTGGAGTCGTGTAATGTCTGGATTCTTGCAGATTTAAGCATGTAGGAAACATCTATGACTGTTCTCCTTCTGGAGTTAACCATACATAAACATAATCCTGCGTGTGTCGTGTATTAGAAGATATACTTTGTGTTTGTGGGGCCTTTTTGGAGCGCTCACTGGTCGTTCTCTGAGACAACAGCACCACCTGCCTGTGAATACTGGTAATGTCAACTTGTAATGATCTCCACTCAGATATTTTTACCCTTTTTTTTCTCACTTCAGCTGACTCCACACTTTGCATCAGAGCTTGTTAGTATGACACTGAACCTCTTTCTGCAAATTAAGAGGAAGCTGCTGCTATTAATACACTTGCACTCGTGTTTTGGACTGTCAGGAAGTGCGAGGGGTAACAGCGTTTCTATTTCTGTGTACAGCTAGCTCATGTTGGGGAGGGGGGGGTTGGGGGGGGTTGTATCAAGGTGATGCAGCATGCCAGAAAATATATTTAAGTACCTGGCTTTGAGGTGCCGTGACAACAAGAGTCTTTGAGGAAGACGCCTGCCTGACCCTGACCTCTGACCTCATTGTGAAGCTGCAAAATAAGTCAGCAAACAGTTCATGAAGAGGTAACCGCATCTCGTTAATCTCCCTTCGCAGGCCCAAAAGAATGAGAGGGAGTCTATCAGGCAGAAGTTGGCCCTGGGCAGTTTCTTTGACGATGGGCCAGGCATCTACACGAGCTGCAGCAAGAGTGGCAAACCCAGCCTGTCCTCACGGTAAGACCTCTGTCTTATGACTTCACTCTCAGCACCGTCTTCGAGTTTTCTAGCGTTTTTCGTTGTATCATAATTCTCTGAGGAAGGGCGTGCAGCAAGGGCAGCGGTTTAATGTCAAAATGTCAAAAATTTGAGCTGAATATAAGGGTTAAAAAAAGCATATAAATCTGAAAGTGAAGATTTACTGTCAGGGTCACCAATAAAGAATGAACAAAGAGGGAGGAAGAGAGTGACAGGAAGCAGAGAGGATTTGTGCTGCGGAAATGAGCCTCACAAAGTCAGCCGCTGTGGCTATCACTTCCCAAAAGACACTGTCAAGTGCGCACACACACACGCACACACACACACACATACACAAACTACTACCGCCTTCTACACTGTACCTTACTGGAACTAGATGTTCTGTAAACACTTGCTCTTTGTATTCCTGTGATTTGAATCACGTGGATTTCTCAATATTGCTGCAACAGATCAATGACTGGTTGTGATGCTTAATGCCTCGTTGATGATTACGGGGAAACAGCGAGATGACGATACACTTGTCTGGGGTGACAAAGTCATAGACGGCCAGTTTTAGAGCCCAACTAGGCTGAGGCTGATACCGTTATTGATATTTGACTTTTGAAGAATCAGATAATGATGCATCAGCCAAACAGTTTTTCTAAAGATCCCTTAACTGCCATCTTTACTCGACTCCCAACCACAACATGTGTTCAAAAAAACATTTGATCTCCAAATGTTTAAATTTGCAGCTTGGAGTCAGTGTGCATGCTTTGTTAATAGCCTCGCACTTGCATGATGTGCGTCCAGATACATCTCCTCAATTGTAGCGAAACCAAGATGTACACTGAGTGAGACATAAACTACGTATGCAGTGACACTCTTTGTAAACGACTTCAAACGTATCTTTGAGATCTCTGCACTGCAGCTTCTTGTTTCTTATCAGCTAACTCGTTTGCCAACAGTAATACTAATACATATGCAATAAGCTCGTATTGGCAGATGTATCAGTCAGGCTCTACACTGAAGAGGCGCCACACTGTATCAGAAATGTTAGTAAACGCTTCCACAATCTATTACAGTAAATTCAAGTTAAAAGGAGGTTTCTGATGCTGCCTCTCCAGACATAAAACAACAGCAAAAAAACAATCCATCACTATCTTAATCAGAACTGACTGGATCCATGCTGTGTGACCAATCAGCTCTGTTTGTAATTACTGCATTGAATAAGCAGATTATTGATCCACAGTGGGCTGGATCTGCGCCTATTCTGCTCCTCTGTGGCACAAAACCACTCCCATCCCGAGGCAGATTGGCTCAGAGCTGACGGAGGCGTCTTGGATCGATCCATATAGGAGACAAGAGGGGAAATGATTAAAAACACAAGCCCTCCTTAATCCACAGTTGGCAGTTTGCTCTGTTGAAGAAGGCAGCTAGCGTCCGTTTGGATTTTCTTTCTATTTTTCCAAATTGTTTGCACTTTTTCTCCCTTAACCGCACGGCGCAGTGCACAGTCTCCACTCCACTCCAAATCCTTTATTGACGCAAAGCACTTTGTTGAACTCGTCATAGGTCATTTGTATTAGCAGCATTGCTGTTGACATTGCTGCCTGTTTTGGCCCTGGTCCTAGTCAATACTGCAGAAAGTGCCAACATTGAACTGGCTTGGATGTTATCTGCATTTCTGCTAATGTTAACATGTCTTCCTCTCTATCTGTGCTGTTCCCCGCAGGCTGCAGAGTGGAATGAACCTACAGATCTGTTTTGTCAATGACAGCGGCAGCGACAAGGACAGTGATGCAGATGACAGCAAGACGGAGACCAGTCTGGACACACCTCTGTCCCCCATGGTACGCACCAATGCCCATCTGTGCTCTATATTATAGTGTTATATACTATAGTATTTCTCCAGACTTCGACGGTGGGAAAAAAAGGACTTAAACCTTGAAATCACTACGTAGTGTGATGTACATGACTGAACAAAGTGTCAAAGCGTAAAGATCTGATTGTGTAAAAGCGAGATTGAGTCAGAACAAGAGTGAAAGCAGCGAGGGGGAGATATTCATTAAGAACCAGAGAGATAGCTGGCGGTTCAGTTGCTCTATGAATGTCTTTGCTCACGTTTTCTGCCCTGTTAACCAATTCATAGACTGCAAACGAGAGGTGAATGGGAATACGCTCGCTATGGCCACGGATGACTGGCCGCATTAACCTCCTGTCAGCCTGAGACACATTTAACAGAAAGAGTAAAAGGAGAATTATCATCTCCTTACATGTTCATCCTCTCTCGCCTCACATCCTATCTGATGTGCCATGACGCTCCTGTCAGTGTGTAAAAACTACATACCAAAATGCCAAGAATGCATGAACATTAATCCTCTGGCCTGGCCTTTCTTATCTGTCCCTCTTTCCTTCCTTCATTATTACCTTTCCTTTACCTTTACTATACTTCTTTTTTCTCCCTCATGTCTTATGCCGCTCTCTTTCTCCTTCACCTTGCCACACTTGTCTTCTCTCCCCCATCCTCTTCCCACCGCTTTCCTCCCCCGCAGTCCAAGCAGAGTTCGTCCTACTCGGACAGGGACACCACAGAGGACGACTCGGAGTCCCTGGAGGACATGGACTTCCTGAGTCGACAGAAGAAGCTGCAGGCAGAGGCGAAGCTGGCCCTGGCTATGGCCAAACCCATGGCCAAGATGCAGGTGGAGGTGGAGAAACAGAATCGCAAGAAGTCACCGGTGGCCGACCTGGTCAGTACCAGAATTACACAGTTACACTTTGACTATAAAGTTTTACATCAATAAGGACAAGCTTCACCTCAAAAAGGGACAACAACCATGTTTGATATTACAAAATTCATATAAAAGGGAAAGCTTGGACCAAGAGTTCTGTAGTTTTATACGGATGAGGCCAGCAAGCAAACGCAGCACCAAAGCGATACACTGGAACCAAGAGATCCACTGATACATACAAGAGTAGAGTCGCTCCAAATAAGGACAAAGGCATATTTGCTGTTTCAAGCTTTTGCTTTTACTTTTATATGAACAATTGATCACATGACTGCTTGTATGTATGTCAAAGGGGTTTATTGTGGTGGTGAGTGATGACTAGACTGACTCCCGTCCCCCTCAGCTCTACGGCGCTTTATCACATCTTTCAGCTCAGTGTTTAGGTTTTCCAGCCCGCAGCTTTACTGTTTCAGTTCACTCTCAACACGCCCGTCAGTGGAGTTATCGGCAGTGAGCTCCCTGCCCGGCACCAAGCGGCAGACAGACAGAGTTAGTGACGAACATTCAGCGGCTGAAGAAGAGCCAGACATTTTGCTCAGGACTGCAGGACTGCTCAATAATTGGACTTGCAGTCGATTAGTAGGCAGAAACGTGACTCCAAATGAAGGCTAGCGTTGCTCCATATCTGCTAACAAGTTGGCCATATTGATTAAAAGGTGATAATATGTTCTCATTTTGTTTACAGTTTGTTTCGTCCGGTCCCAAATGGCCAAAGCAATAAATTATTTCAGGGTTAAAACCATCATTATGAACCGTTTATCAGGTGTGCCAGCAGATTGCTCAGTTGCATCAATTATGTCACAGGCCTACAACAACACCCATTTCTCTCATCGTCGTGTAATCAGCTTCAGCTTCCTCAGAAGCGTTCAGACCACTGTTCAGCTTACAGTAAAGTGGCAAAAGCTTCTTCACGCTGATCAGAGTGTGAGCAGTCAGCTGGCACACTTGTTTTCTAACACCTCTGCATGCACTTGATGATGGTTTTCTAGCAAAACCGAAAGCTTAAAACAGCAAGGATGCCTCTGTTCTTTGTCGCGTTTATCGATACACTTGTGCCGATCATTTGACAAGAAGGTTCGGAAATTAGCCTCAGTGACACAGCAGTACGTCACATTGACATTTATATGGCACTGAGATGCAATGGAAACGAATCATAAAGTCATAGAAGAGCCGCCACATGTAATGCAAAGCAACACTTGCAGTTTAGCTGTTTTGGAGCAAAATGTCAGACATGTCCTGGTTAACATGTGTCATCGTGTGACAGTAAACCTTTCTCCACGCTGCCCTTTAAACAAACGTCCATCATCTGGGTCCGTTATTAAAGTAGGTGAGAATAGATGGGTGGGCTGTGTTTCAGTAACATATGAGTATTATTTGGGAGCCAACTGGGTCATACGCTTGCTGTGATGTCACAGGAAGCCCCCCGCCCCTCCTCGGTTTCCTCTCTTCCTCTGCCTCCATTTAGAGGACGGAAGGTGATGACGACCCTGCTCATCACTATTTCATCCGTTTCTATCTGCCTCACTCAGAAGCACACATACACACACACACACACACCAACTCACACGCACACTCGCGCTGTCAGACTTGCGCACGCACCGTATTTCCACCCGGACTTGCAGGCAGAGCGGCTTTACTTATTCAGAGAGGAGAAGGGCAGCTCGGCCGGGTCCATCTATAATTCATACGCCGGAAAGCATTGACTTCAGTGTTTAGGGATGTAGCGGTGCTCAGCAGTCAGAAGACATCACTGTCACAGCCGTACTGAACACAGTGAATATTAAGATGTGTTAAGGTTACAGCCGCCTGCCACGTCCACAACACCAGAAATCTATTAAATTGCAGAAGCTACATGTGCTAAATGCTTTTCTAGAATAGTGAGTCCTTACCAGGGGGTAGTTGCCTGGGGTACAATGAAGGATTGTGGAGTAGCTCTAATAGTTAAAAAAAAAATGAAATTATGATTTGATTGAAAAAATATATCCATCCAAAGAGGATTAGATAACAGTGTGATGCTGTTCTCCACCTTCCATCAACCTCAGTCAACGCCTTAAATCCACATGTTGGGACCGACATTGCATGAAAAAGTGGAAATAATTAGCCAAAAGCATGGACGAATGGTTTGAATAGACTTCTGAATCCATCCAGCTCAGTGGCTCTCCATCCAGCGAGGTCAGTTTCATGATGCTGTGCTCATCCCTCTCCAAAACATTTGCAATGATCGTCTAAATTAGCTAAATTAGCTCAAATTAATGGATGAACAGGTGAAACAGGTCGCATATAGAGATTAATAAATAGTTGAAACAGTTAACTAAAAGCGATGGATAGTAATAAGCATGACAAACAGGTGGATAAAAAATAAATAAGTAAAATAAATAAATGAATAGTTGATGGTAAAAGTAAAGGGTGACCATTGGCTGGAACTACTTGATAAACAGTTGAAATACCTTAAAGTTATGAATTAACACTTGAATTGAATTGCTAAAGGTGGCCTAATGGATAAACAGTTGACATAATGAGCAGTAAATTATGGATAAATGAAGGATTCAGCTTCTGCCCCTTGTGGTGAAAACTGACAATTTAACTGTATGAAAAAAATAACTGAAGCAGTTCACTGTGTGTAGTATTTCTTCGCATCTGCATCTGTCAAAATGAATATTCCCTACAGGAACAGGTGAAGTCAATGAAGGGTTCCTTGAGGTGGGGGGTTGTGTTGGACCAGAAAGGTCTGATTCTGGCTCTGCTGCCAGTTAGTTTTATTCAGTTTTAATCAAGCTGGGTTGTCCTACCCTCTTGTCAAGGGCAAAGGATGGGAATTCGGCCAGCACAGTAATCCTGCATCCAAATGTCTGTCTGTGTACTTTCCTAAATTTCTACAAACAGAATCAGTGAGAGAAAGCAAGAGCGTTAGCAAAAGAGAAAACGGGGGGAGAGAGACTTAAATTCCACCGTAAAACCTCAATTCTCTCTCTCTCTCAGCATCATTCAAATAGCAGCATGGTTCTGTCTGCAGTCTCATATTGAGTCATTGCAGGACGCTTGTTTGCTGGTATTGAACGCTCAGACAGTAATTTTTAATTAGCTGTGTGATCAGCCCGCCGCAGAAACTCACACCGCACACCGATCTACAAACCTTTCCCATCACCCCCTTGCGTCCTCTTCAACATCACACCTCTCTCTCTGTCACCCTCAAGTCAGCGCCGTGCGTGCGCTTGGTCGCCCGAAACTGAAAGTGACACGCGGCAGCCTCGAGTACAGTTGCATCAGGGCCAATGTGAAAGTGAAAGCGGGTTTGAGAAGGGCCAGCCGCATGCCAACATTTTCACACCCGCTGTTTGTCAGGAGTGGAGGTGACGCGAGCAGGAGGGAAAATGGGCATTGGAAGGAAAGAGAAAGAATGTGGACCGGTTGGATGGGAATGTTGGCAGAGGGAGAGCGAAAAGCAAATCATCAGAAGCACTGGAGGAATGATGATTCAGTGTGAAGAGCACATCAGAGGCAGCACCGAAAAACAAAAGCCATATTTCCTCAGGTCAATACAGTAATTGGTACGAATACAACTCCAAAACTTCCAGGACGCTGCATAATATGGAAGCTTTTCATTTTCACTAATAGGGAAATAATGTGTAATTTCTAACCCTTTGTTTTCACTCCTCCTTTGTCTCTGATTACACAACAGATGTTTTCCCTGCCGTAGACGAATGGGATTTTGCGCTAAACGTCAAAGACTCGGGAATTTTAAAAGTTCCCGCGAAAAGAGAAATCATGCTGTTGATGTGCGAGGCGAGAGCAGGTTGCTCCGGTCTGTAGTCTACGCTGTGGGGTGAAAGTATCACTGCCGGCCCCTGCTGGAGAGTTAAACCACCTCAGGATCGCCGGGTTCACCTGCTGTTTATTTGTATAAAACACCGCCGACCTGTTTGTGACCAGACAGTAATGTCTAATTGAAATCCCCCAACTTTACAGCCTTGTTACGCAGGGTGACGAGCTCCTCAAGGAAAGTGTGGCATTCCCTTTTGTTTCACTATCAGATGAAGCCGAGCGGCTGAAAAGCAGCCGTTTATCACAGAGGGAGCGTCTGACAGTGACTGATCGCAGAGTGCAGGCAGCAGATTAAGGATGACCTGCTGTCAGTCAATCAAGACCCCTCCAGTTACTTGATTCAAATAGGCCTCTCTTTACTCCGCTGATAATTGATGCTCTTTTGACGAGATTTCAGCAAATTTAGGCTTCAGCTCCCGATTATACTCAACACTGGATAACCTTTTTCAATGAATAGATGAGATGTTTGGTGTATAAACGCCAGAAAACAGTGAAAAACCGTGAAAAGAGAGAGAGAAACACGTCACATTTGAGAATCTGGCATCAGTGAACGATTTAAAAGATTAACTGATTGGCAAATTTGTTATTGATCCCTCAATCGGTGGGCGATTGTTTGAGGACTCAACCGCTGCCATTGTTTGTACATGATGTAAATGCAGTGAATTGTATGTACTGCACGTCAGTGATGTTTCTTTTTTTATTATTTCCTACAATATGGAATAATAGAATGATGGATAATGTGAAATGATCGTATTGATATTGATTGTATGGTTTTGTGTGTCTCTGTGTGTGTTTTTTAGCTTCCACACATGCCTCATATCAGTGAGTGTCTAATGAAAAGAAGCCTGAAGCCCACCGACCTGAGAGATATGACTCTGGGACAGCTCCAGGTTATAGTCAATGACCTGCACTCCCAGATTGAAAGTGAGTTGACCAAACACACACACACGCATACAGAGAGAGAGAGAGAGAGAGAGTCACCGATCTCTACTTTCAATTGCAGAAATGAGCAAGAAAGCAAATGGGGAAAAAACATGCACATACATACTGACCCCTACCCTTTACAGTGGATGTGAAAGTACGGTTATATATATTACTTCAAAGAACTGTACCAGTTAACGGCTTCCCCTGAGCATTTACTGTTACCACACTGTACAGATCATTGATCCTGGTACTCGGGGATGAATAATCTCTCGTCTTACATAAAGCAGCTCCAGAAATCCCCATGAGTCCAAAATCATGAGCTAGTTTTTACTCACAACACAGACTTTCCCCTCAAAATCGGTTTTGTCAGTGCTGCATATTGTCTGGCAAAGCTGGAGGAACAATAGCTTAAACATGTGATTCGAAAACAACCACAACCACTGAAGCGCGGTCTGACTGTTCATGCTCATTATGTTTTCGATGGATTTGTGAGGTCACCTGATCATCCGTGGGACATTTTAGCCAGTCAGATATTGTCTGGTATTTCACGTATAGCCCCGATTCCCCAAAAGTCAGGACGCCGCATAAAACGGAAATGAAAAGAGAAGGCAATCATTTACAGATGAGCAGAGTGTTTGCTGACAACAGCCCATGTAGTAACAGCATTTATGCAATCATGTGTTCACAAAGTCTTGCTAAGCTGAGCCTTTCCAGGATGCCCCCTCCATACCCAATCATGATGCTATCACCTGTTACCAGTCAACCTGTTCACCTGTGGGATGTTCCAAACAGGTGTTTTTTGGAGCGTTGCACAACTTTCCCAGTCTTTAGTTGCTCATGTTCCAACTTGTTTGAAACGTGTTGCTGCATCAGAGTCAGAATAAGCAGATATTTACAAAAAATAATGAAGCTGATGAACTAAAATATTAAATATGTTATCTTTTTTACTGTTTTCAATTGAGTATATGTCAAAAAAAAAAGATTAGCAAGTTATCACATTGTGTTTTATTTATGTTTTGGAGTCAGAGATGTAGATCTGAAATCTATTAATGAGAACAGAACAAAGTGATCATTGTTGTGTGTAAAGTGATTCCATGTTGTAAATGTGATCAGGACAAATTCCTTCCTCCTCACATTGTCTGCCGTCTCCAGGTCTGAATGAGGAGCTTGTACAGTTGCTGCTGATTCGGGATGAACTACACATGGAGCAGGATGCCATGCTGGTCGACATAGAGGACCTCACCAGGTGATGAAGCACTTAATGAGGAATTTATTCACCGCGTTCACGATCATTTCTTTACTCGTCCGGTGTGTTGGAGACAGAACCCAACAAAATCTTTTCTGACTGATATTTAAAAATAAGTGACAACTATATAGTCAGATTTATTTTAATAGATTTTCAACAGCTGTAGTTTTTAAAAGAGTACTCCACCGATTTAGCATTGTGCTCAGACTCATGCTGCAGCATAAACAGATCTAATCTTTATTTATTCCACACATTTTTCTTTCTTGTCAAAACCTACACTTCACCACCAACAATCTTGTCTGAGAAATTCGGTCACGTCACGCTAGGAGCAGCTAATGTAGCCTCGAGCTGCTAATCGGAGGTAGGGATGAGTAGGGGGCTAAAGAGGTCTGCTAAGCTCACCTCTCTCTAACTCTACATTTATTTTCTGGTTCAAACTGGTCTTCAGGGCCAGTCGATCAAGTGACTGACTCAAGTGACATCGGCGTGAACAGATTTAATGTGTAAAATCGGTGGAGTTCCCCTTCGCCAAACATCACTCAGACTGGAGTAAACAGTGCATTTGTCAGGGCAGCAGGACGGTCATGGGTGGATTATCGAACGGACCCCTGAGCCAGTGCCTCTGCATGAAGTCGCTGTTATAAACTTTTCGTTTTTGTCACATAGTCGTTCATGTTGAGAACAGAGCCCTAAAGTCCTACTGAAACACTGAAGGAACAGCCGAAACAGTCACTTTGAAGATGTCACAGGAAAGAAACCATCATGATGTGTTTTCAGTGAGTGTTTGTCCCCCTTCACCCCCCCATGAAATTGAGCGTGCCCACGCTGTACATCCTGTTGTTGAGATACAGGTGAGATTATTTCTAGTTATTGTGCTGCTTGCTTCATCTCAGTGTTCATCTACTGGGAATCCCGCAGACGTGCAGGTGAATATGCCCAATTAACTGTGAATGAAGTCACCGTGCTGCTGGCTGCACCTCAGTGTACCTGCCCTGCAGAGGAGGGAGGGGGCGGACGGTATATTTGGGATTTTCTCAGCGTGAATGACTGGTTGCATAGCAACATGTCACCCAATACAACAGTGTGGCTCACACGTTTTGTTTTATAGATTTTTGACAATGATGGAGGTCTCTGGCGGAAAGGAATAAGGTGCACTTAATTTCAGCTTGTTAGCAGGATCAATTCGTTGTTTGTTTTGGTCTTTTCTTTGGATTTGCTGACAATAAGAAAAATATAATATATCACCAGATTTTAAGTGACTGTATGTTCCCTCGCTCTTTTCCAGGCATGCTGAGAGCCAGCAGAAACATTTGGCTGAGAGGACCCTATCCAAATAAGATGCCCGTCCCAACGCCACCCTTCTCCCCTCTGCCAAGCTAAGCCCCCGCTCCAAACCAGACTTTTCCCCCCTGGCCACTCCACCTCTGCCCCGTGTCGATCCAAATCCTGCCCGCTCGTCCCAAGTATTTCGCTCCTCGCCGCTTCCCCCCCGTCTCCCCACGTCTACCTTCCTGTCCGACCCACTGACTCCAGTGGTAGCAGCAGCACAGAAGAAGGCCACCCCTCTTTCGTTTGCTTCTGTGGTTTTCTCCTAGCGCTGAGGATGGAGGAGCACTTCCTGCTTCCCGGGAGAAGAGGAAACTGATTGTGTGTTGTCATGGATTCTGTCCCCAGCTTCCTGTGCAGTGATCGGCCTTGCTTTGCGATGGTTTCTTTTTAACTTTCTACATTCGCCACTAAATTATAACTGTCAAATGCAAAAATTGTGGGAAAAAAAAATAAAATAATAGTGAAAAATTTAGTAGAAAGTGAGTCATGAGAAAAAAGAAACAACATTGTATAAAAAAAACAGATGGAAACTAACTTCTTCAGACCATTTTAAGTTGGACGGTAATTTTAAAGTATTTCAAAGTCGACCTGTTTTTATTCTGCACAAATGGTAGTTTTCAACTGAGAAATGTTTATTTGAAGGTGCTAAAAGAGTGTAAAGGAAACATGCCTGCCTTGTAGTGGAGTCGTAGCTTTTGGTAATACGTTCACTCTAATTGCTCTTCAACATTTTGTGAATGTTGATTTTCTGACACGAGTCATTTTAAATGAATAAGTGTGTTAATATCGTTTTCATCCTATTGTAATCAGAAACTTTATTTGAGGGAAGAAATGTTTATGTACAGATATGTAAAATAAAGAATAAACTTTGTTTCATATATGTGGGCCTGCTGTGCGGTTTGTTGGATTTGTACAGCTGCACGTTGCTGCAGGTCAGCTGGATGAATTTGCTCTTTCAGACGGCGCTTCCCCTTTCTGACGAACGCAGGAAGTGTGGCCTCTGGTCACAACTGCAGTGAGAATATATCACCACATTACACGTAGTATGACTCAACTCCCTCTGTTTCGGTCTTGCCTCATCATGGCACTGTTTGTCTCTCATTCTCTCAGCAGGGGTTGGTTTTGCAGGGGCTTCTAATTCATTTGGACAACCCCTTTGAAGTCACAATTAGGAGTTTGTCTTTCACGTGAAAAATGACAATTGTGGACTTGTGGCCACTATGAAGGGCCGCTGGTGGTTTAAAGTGTAAACACACAGAAGTGACTGTGACAGGAAGGTTTAGTAATGAATACAATGTTATTTTTCGTGTGAGATATGATAAATATTTCTCTGAAGAAGTCCCCCCTCCCATCCTGTGGGTGGTCAGCTCTATGATCATATACAGTGTGGGTTAGTTTCGCTCGTTGATGGTCCTGCAGTGAAGCCAGAGAAAGGCCAGGAAACTCCTGTCAGCCACTCACTGACCGCTGCAGTTTCAGAATGTGCACTTCCTTCCAAAGGTATGTGTTCAACACGCTGACTGAATCAGAGGTCCTGAAAAGTGGGACTGGTTTCAGTAGAGGATGAAATCATGGTCCTTACGCTGATGAGTTATTCTCCTGTTTGGGCCTTGTTTGAAAGTTAGCTGCAGACCTTGGAAACAGAAGCGGGCGGAACAGTTTCACCACAAGGCTTGTTAGCTACAAATGAATTTGCCCAGTTGTTTTTCTGTTTTCTGAACATTAACGTCCATTTTGGCTTCAAAGTTGACACCAAAAGTTAATTCTCAATCTCACTATCTACTTCCTTTTCACGTATTTAACCTAAACTCTTTTTAAATTACAACAAACAAGCACAAAGTATATGTTTTTTGTTGTTTGAAATGGCAATTATTGCACATTTATGGAGTCATAAAAAGATTTCACAAAGAACTTTGAGATCCAGACACAAGATACAGCCTAGAAGTTGATCTTTTTAGCCTACATATGACAAATGAAAAGATAAGCTCTCATAAGTACTAGTGGTGGGAAAAGCATTCACATCCTTCCATCACTTAAGTAACAATGCCACAATATTCTAGTTAAAAGACCTGCATTCAGTATCTGAATGAGCGCTCACCCTGCAGAATGGCTCCTTTCTCCTCCTGTGTATTATTATATAGTTGTTTTATTAATCTTCACTGGTGCAATTTAATGGTGTAGCTGCGGTAGTTTTGACTATTTCATATACTCTTGGGGAGTTTACCTGTAATACTGCATCATATTTTCTAAGATGATCATATATTTTAGATGTAAAATCAGCATGGCTGGCAAATAGGACTAAATAGTATAAAGTAGAATATTTCCATGTGAAAAGTGTTGGAGTAGAAGAATAAAGTCTGTCACAGTCGGTGAAATGGAAATGCGCTGCCAGCGCTTGCGTTACACTTCTCTGTCGGAGATGTCGGGATTGCTTGTTTTCTGCCCTGACAGTCACCAAGCAGCCGCCCACCCGCGCCAGCCAGAGGTGAAAACCCAAGCGAACCCTCCTCCGCGCTGACGTGAGCGGGAGCGGGAGCGTTGACTGGACCTGACTCCGCGTTTTACGGCGCAACACCTCCGGACGCCGGTCCAGTCTGACGACCTCTGTGCCGCGCCGCGAAAAGCGCCCCCGTCCAGATGACGGCCACAGGGCGTAGGTGGGGTTGAAGCATGAGAAATCATGGCGAGGGCAGGAATAGCAGCGTGAGCCACTCAGGTTCATAGCGCGTAACACCTGCCGCAGCCGTCTGCTGGAAACGTGCTTCATCGAGCGTCAGTGTTCTCCTGAGTGACGCGCTGCAAGCGAGCAGGGCCCCCCCGCAATGCAGCGCTGCTGGGTTTACCAGCACTTTCATTTACCGCCACAGCCCCGCGTGTATCTCCACCTCATTATCACCCATTTACCATCAGTTGTCTTAATTAGATACATCAGGAATTAAATAAATTTGTCGTCAACTCCTGACAGTGTGGCGCTGACGAGACGAGCACAGGCTGTTGCACATGACCAAACTTTCCACTTTCCGCTGTGGCGCTCCCTTCAGTTTCCTAATGCTAAAAACTCTGGGATGGATTTGCATGCGCAATGCGCTCATTTGTTTAGATGTTAACAAGTCATTGTGCAACTCGCTGGGGTGGAATCTCATTTGCTTTTTCACGTGAATTATCTTTATTTGGTAAGTCCTGCAGACGCTGCAGCTGCCTCCCGGGGCTGAAGGTATAGATCCCATACATCCCCCGTCATGGCGTGGACAGTGCGAGTGGTGCTGCTCGCACCTCACAGACGCTTCCTGCAAATCTCCACCAATCTCAGCAATCACCTTCAACTGTATTTCTTCCGTTTGGATAGTTAGTAGTTAGTATGCACCCATGTGGAGTCACATATGGGTTTATTACACCTATGTTAAGGATTCGGTGTGCAAAGCTGTTAAAAAAAACCTCCTGAATCTAAATTTATATCACAATTACATCACATCTTGAGTTCACTTTTTCCCCGGTAGTTGCCTTCTCTCAAAATATGAAACAAACAAGGCGGCTTCCCGTTTTTCGTTCAACTGATGAGTGCTGGAAGATCAACGAGGAAATTACAGATGACGTTTTAGTTTTCTTTTTGCTGGCGCTCCTGCAGGCCGTCGGAGGGAATCCCCCTCCCTGCAATACATATAAATCCATGGTGTAAGAGGGCAGCAGCACAGTGCTACTGATTAACCAGGCATCACCCGGAGGTATCTGACCAGAAACATGGCGGCCTTTAATTTCTGTAAGTCAACGAGCCCGAAAACACAGATTGAGGCACGAGATGAGCTTTTTCTGTACGGTTCTATGTGTGTGTGTTGATGCTTATCCTCTGCCGTGCAGACTTCGCCAGCTGCGTGCTGCTGCTGACCCTGAGCTGGCGCACATCCAGCGGAGTCCCGGTGCGCACTTTGGACACGGAGAAGTGCGAAAGCTGCTCGCTGCTCTTCAAAAGCCTCCTGAAGAACATCAGGGAGCTCCTCGACAACGCGAGTACAATGGTAGCATGTTCATGCGATTTTTCTCTCCGTCTCCCTCTCTGTCACACACTTCTGCACAGGAGTTCGTTGATCATTAACAGCCGTCTTTTGTTTTCCAGGATGTCTTGTGTTTTGGCATCGCCTCTGATAAAGTGGTGTTGGGGAGCAGAGCTGAGACGGTGGCGGCCTGCACACCCACCCTGACTCAGGTGACAGTGGTTCATTTCTCAGCGGTATAAATGATGAATTATCAAGTTATTATTAAGAGTAAAGAGCCGCTTAACTTTGAATTCTAGCAGAGAAATGATAATGATTTCTTTAAAAAAAAATCCAAGAGAGGATGCAGTTGTTTTTTTGGGGGGGGGGTTTGTTTTTTGGACATATTTATGGAAACAGCCTCTAATCTCAGTTTTCACTAACTTTTTCTCACATAATGAATCAAGTTCGCAAGTGCTTATTGGCACCAGTGACCAGTAAGATATAATCATTCATGTTTAAAATGCTTCCCACCCCACAGAACTCAGGCTGCATGATGCAAAGAAATTCACCCTTCAGTGAGGTATGCTTCACTTTCTTTGTGAATTCTTTTGAGGATTATCAGACATGCTGCACGTTATTTAAATCAAACTTTACATTCGTCTATGCATCAGAATGAGGGCATTTTACACCACACGCCCATTTAATCACTTATTCTTCTCATTTTCTCTCTTTTTTTCATCATGCAGACAGGAGGCTGATGGGTAATTGTTCTTGTTTGTCTTGGCAGAGTGAATGTCTGAGGAACATCATGGAGGACGTGGCCCACTACGCTGCTGCTTTTCAGTCTTACCTCAACTCCACCCTGAGAAGTCCTGAGGAAGAGGTTGCACTTCTGAGCCCAACTCTGGGAATAATCCAGAGCCTGAGGAAGGTGTGTTTATTATGCATGTGTGGGAGGGGTAAAAAAACAGATAGAGAGAGACAGAGTCGTGATTCAAAGGCAGAAATAGTGAGAGAGAGAGAGAATCTCAAGGGAAATAACATTTGAAAGTTACCTGACGAAATCTTCCTTTGTTTATACAGAACTGCTCCCTGATGCCAAATGCAGAGAATGACTCTGCAGAGGTATTTTTTCTATTCCTTCTTTTTTGTTTGTTCTCTATTTATTCTTTATCTTTCAGTCTTGAATTTGGAAACTGATGTAATGGACACCCAGGGAAGTTCAGGTGTTTTTTTGTGTGTGAAACTGGCAGATGATGGTTGTGTCTTGTCCCCCCCTCAGAAGGACGCTGCCCAGATGTGGGGAACCAACACCTTCAGCAACAGGCAGGAGATGTGTAAGATGTTGAGGGGCTTCTACGTCCGCACCATCACCATCAACCGAGCCATGGGCTACATCTCCTCAGGAGACCACAGGAAGTAAACGTCCTTCAACCTCGTCATCATCATCATCACCATCACCATCATTCCAATTAATACCGCAATCTCTCTCAACCCCTTTAATTGATCACAACTGAACAAGCTTCCATAATCATTCACTACCATCGTTTACACTACTGACCGAGTAGTGCTTTACACTGCACATGCTGCACGACTGTCGGCATGATTTCTGCTCAGGCATAAGCTAGCTGGCCAGACTCCAGCCTCTTCACTCAGTGAGAGCTGAGCAGCAAACCATTGTGAGGTTAGCAGTGGAGGCCATGTTGGCCCATTTAAATATATGAATGTACTTAATTATTCGGGGAAAAGCTAGTTTGTTTTTTATATATATATTTATTGCATCTATTTAATTATTTATTTATTTATTTGATGGCCTGTGATGTTATTTATTGTTATTTATAATAAAGGGTTTTTTGGTATCAAGTGCTGAAGTGGGAGTGATTTATGAATGAAGTTGGGTGCAAATGCAAATGGACCTGCCGACACTTAATTGCAGATAACGCTGTGGAGTAAATGAGGGAAAGAGGAACATCCGGAAGGCTTTTTCTTGTTTTATTTGGTCAACATTTTGCTTCTTTGCAATTATTCCACAATTCTTTGGAGGGCCTCAGGCATGATAGACACAAGTGTAAAAGGACGGACTGGATTGTTGGTGTTGAATTGTTTAAGGAAGCGACCCCGTTCTCTGACTGTAAACATTACTGCACAAGATTGGCATGGAAGACCCTAAAAGACTGGACATTCCAGATGCCATGCAGGTTTTCCAAAATAGTGTTCAGATATGACAAATGCCATTTAAAAAGAGGCACAACCGAAACAAAGCTGTGACTAATGGTGGAATGTTGAGAAAATGTAACTGAAATGTTTCCAGAGGCAGCTTACAGTAGAGTTTGTGTGTTTTAAGGTTCGCTGCTACAAGATAAACCTTGAAAAGAAGACTCATAAAATTATATATGAATGCTTCCAGGCTGCAGCTGCACTCACACAGGTAGAATACTTAAAATTCAGCCCTGAATCCAAATGTTTGTGTTTAGTGGTTTTCTCACAATTTACACTTCTTTAACACACACACATTTATATTCAATAGACACCTGATGTGCGGCCCAGTCGCAGGTGGGCAAGATTCATAATTCAAGTTAAACAAAATGAACAGAATTATGCAGTTCCATTTAGTTTTTCAGGTTGAGGGTTGTCAAATAAAACACAAACAGGCATAAACAGACAAAACAGACTTAAAAAAATAGTTCACAGGTTTGAAAAAGTCGGTAAAAAAAAGATATGTACAGGACATACAGTGCACAAGTAAAAATAATAAAAACGCAATTCAGTCCGTAATGATTTGGAGAGTCACAGGCACGTGCATGTGATGTAATGCCTAATTATTTTATAAAAAGTCCCACAAACATCACATTTAAAAGTGAAACAAAATACACAGGTTGGATTTTTCCCATTTTTTGCAGTTTCAACACTGCAGCACCTACATTTCCATCTGTTACTGGCTACATAATTAGCTACTTGATATCTCAGTGAACTCTGCACCTCTATACACTACTGGTCATTTTTGAACATGATAATGCTGAGCATTAAATTCTGGCAACACAGAGGGAGCTTTGGGTACAGCTCATCCATTTTGTATTTATTTCAGGATCAAGTGACCATATTAATATTAACAAAATTAGGGAAAATGTCCATTCAAAGGCAATACAAAAACAGGCCACTTTCATGTATTCAAATATCAAATATTCAAAAGAGAACCTCAAACTGAGAGAAGAGCTGATGTTTGGTCCATCTAGTCAACTCTGCTTTGTTGCATTCCTGAGATCCATGATGGAGCAGATATCGCAGATACCCAACAGTCACTTTGAGTCAAATATCTTTCACTTAGCCTCTTGATTGTGCATCATGTCTGAAAAAAAGACACACAGAAACAGAACACAGCAACTTGTCAGCCCACTGTGTACACGTGTTCATGAGAATGAACACCATGATAGGCACTAGTACTAAGGAAGCAGTCCTGCACCATCTCCCAGCTTATAGGTAGCAAAGAAGATCCAGTGAGTTTGCAATTTCATCATTTTTCCTGCAACACCTTTTGTGAGCAGATTGTGCTTTAAGTAATACACAGCGTTGGGTCAGGGCTAGTTACCGATATGATGTCATAAAATAGATGATGTAGTCTGCAGCAGGTTAGCTGTGCTAGCAGAGTGGCACTGTGGATGCCAATCTTGGACGGTGGGTCAGCCAGACTGACATATCTCAGCAGTTTCCTACCAGGATCATCGGGTCAACATTTCAGTTTGTCCGGCACTTAAGTTTATGAGCAAATGCCTGCAAAACTGACAACATTCCCATCAGCCTCAGCTGTGCTTCCTGTTCAGTGCTAGTTAGCAAATGTTAGCATGCAAACACATTAAACTAAGATCGTGAACATGGTAAATACTGCACCTGCTGCTCATCAGAATCTTATTACCGTCACTGTGAGCGTGTTAGCATGATGTTAGCATTGAACTCTAAGGACAGCTGTGCCTGAATACGGCCTCACAGGGCTGTCTGCATGGCTGAAATTTATTTTTAATAATCTTTTCAAATTGTAGTTATTATATCTATTCCACTGGGTTATTTACGTATGTCTGCAGTTCATTACCGCGCAGTGTCTGATGGACCTCATTTGGCAGGTCATCCAGGTCCTTCACACTGTTCCACAGGTGGTGCGCCGTGGCCTCTCCCGGCCGCCTTCTGCTCTTCCACTCCACCAGCATCTTCAGCTTCTGCATGGTCACGTCATTCTCTGCCGCCTGGATGTCATAGAGGTCCTTGGAGTCCAAGTCTAGAAAGATGGCCACCTGCTTCCACTCCTTCCCGAGCCGCTTGGCCACCTGCAGTAGCTGCTTCTCTGACATGTCCCGGGCCTGAGTCATCGCTGTTTTCACTCCATCTGGGGAACACAAGCAGGTACTCGATTTCAGTTTCATTTTCGCCCGTGCGTCTAGAAATTGTTCAGGTGTGGGCTGGTTTCTGCTGACTTGGGGAAAAACAAAGCGCTTCTGAAATCAGTATAGTTAGCAAAAGAAGGTGCAAAGTCACCTGACTCGTCCTGCCATCGAGGTCTTTTACAGACCGTTTCTTCTTCTGAGGGGCTGCTGCTCCTCTGTCTGCCTGTGAGAGAGACAGATACGGTGTGAGTGAGCATGTTGGGATGGAAAAATCGCATTAAAAACAAGAAAAACAACAAGCTCACTGTTTGTCCTTTTCCTTGGCTTCTTTTCTGTGTTATCCACACAGTCACCTAAAAAAAAAAAAAGAGAGAGTGAAAAATAAGATAGTCGTCACCACTCTGGAGCACAACAGTAAACACCCAGTGAACACTTCTTTGGTTGATTTGCAGATAAAAAGATGTATGTTTCCTGTTACTGTCAGCTGCCCAATGAAAACAGAAAAAAAGGTTCTTTTCAAACAAATACAGCCGGCAGCTGGATTTGGGAGATCACACATTGCAAGAATCCATCTTGCCAGGCTTCAAGTTATGCGCTTGTGACCGAACCACAGTCATTCGGACCAATCGGCATCCTGCGAGGAACAACTGGCAGCTGGTTTAGGTGTGACGTCAGCGAGACTGTTCATACAGTGGCGGATAGGTTAGCGTAGCGTTAGCGTAGATGCTGCTACAGCATCAGTTATATCAGAACTGGAGAGTATTTCCTCATTAAAAGATGAGCAAAGAACAACACTGGAGGCTTGACGGACAGATGATTCATCCAATCACCTGCCCGTTTCCAAACAGTTTCCAAGGATGCATCAGGTTACTGATTTTAGCCTAAACACCTAAACGTTAATTCTTTCACCTGCAAATCGCCAAACATGTTCCGTGTGACTAAATGCTCTGGTACCTTCTCTGATGGTGGCCGACCACACAGTCTCCTCACTGTCAATCTCTATAAGAGACAATTTAAAGGGAGGAGGCTGCTCGAAGAAAGCTTCGAAGTAGCCTTTCATCTTAGTCACCGCATGGGTGAATTTCAAATCCTGCAGAGACAAACAGTTCAAAATAAGTCAACGCATAACAAATGCAAATATGATGATGGCAATAATAATTCAGACGCATAATGCAATGTAGATTTTTGCAATACAAATGATTTCACACATGCACGCGCAAAGAGACGCACCTGAGGTTTGATCTCTCCCTCCGGCTCGCTCATGAGACGATACATCCCCTCATCCAGTATACATGTGGGAGGCTTATCTATCCGGATGTGACGGTTCTTGTAGCCTCGCACCTGTTTGGCTATATCCTGGTTTAAATAAGGACAGCAGGAAGGAGTACAAGATGAGGCGACAGATGATGAGCAGCCTGAATGGTGATTAACATTCTGTAAAACACATTTTAAGAGACGGGCGGGGGTTGGAAGACTGACGACTCTCTCAGACGGCTCAGCACAGCCGTTCGGGCTTCCGCCCTCGTCGGTGACTGCTGGACAGAGCATCATAATGTACACAGTGAGGGAAAAAATCATCAGATGGGAAAACACGAATTACCACATTTTTCCCAGTTACAGCAAGTATGGTATGATTATTCACCAGCTGCATCCACTCAAACGCACATGCTCAAACAACCACAAACACACTTCCTGAGTGACCTCAGCTGTACCGTGTTACAAAATGACTGTAGCAATAACCCACTCACATACCGTCATGCATGCACATGTGTTGGCCATGCCCACAATATCAGACTTTTGGCTTGTGGTATTTGACAGTAGACCTCAACCCCCTCACTGCCCTTCTTGTGATTCCCTCTATGGCCCACACATTTAACGTTATTGCATTCACCGCTCTTGTTGTCCTTAAATGGACACATCCATCCCCACCTACCCATGACAGATGTTTTCATGAGATACTGCAGTGCATTGGGCCTGAGAGGATTTAGGTTCTCCCTGAGAGAGAGGTTCCCTAAAGACCTCCTATCAAACCTGGCAACCCGTTAGAACATACACTAAGACACCCTGGCTAACTGAGCAGAACACAACCTTGTCAAACGTGCTTGTGAACGACTGAGCCTTTCGAGGACATACCCAATCATGATACTATCACCTGTTACCAATGAACCTGTTTACCTGTGGAACGTCCCAAACAGGTGTTATTGGAGCGTTCCACAACTTGAAATTCAGAGTAAGCAGATATTTACAGAAATCGATGACATTGATGAGGCAGAACATTAAATATATTGTCTTTGTGCTGTTTTCAATTGAGTATTTGCCAAAAAGAATTTGCAAATTATCACATTCTGTTTTATTTATGCTTTACACAGCGTCCAGACTTTTTTGGGAAAAGGGTTGCATCAATACTGAGACCGGCTATTATGCTCCACAAAAAAAAAGGCTGGTCTTTGACTGTTGTTGTGTGCACTCTGTATGCTATGTTTGATATGTATTTTATTCAGGGCAGCTTGGATAAGAGAGCTTGGTCTCAGCAGCCCTTACTGTCATGCATGCTGACATTTCCGCTTTTCAACAATATAATGTAGTGTGTTATCACATTTTTGCATTGTAATATACTGTATGACATCATCATATGAACTCTCTGTTGGAGCGTTGCTTCTGTGTATTATACCATATCATAGTGTATTACACAAACCTGGACTTTATAAGGTCTTACAGTATCGAGGCCAGCGCAGTTCCAAATATGAACAAGAAGTGAAAGTTACGTTACGGCTCTCATTTTTTACACAATCATTCATTCACAGGGTTCGCAGGCATTTTGCTGGAGTTTTATCCAGTCAGTAGTTGGCAGGGAGACTCAGGTGATGGTCTCATGAATGGAATATTTCTTTGCGCTGTGCATGGAGGGACGGGATTTTCTGTATTTTCTTTGTTTTTTCATCTTCTCGCACGTCAGGGGAAAAATTCCTCAATTAAAACACAAAATGCCCTTTGAAGCGAAAAGCCACAAGGAGGTTTTCACTTTGACTTTGGCTCATTCACATTATTTTAAAAGAGGATCGTTAACGGTTTTATGTCCATATGCATAAGAAATGGTAATTACATGTGAAAATCTACTGCAGCGTTAAGCAGCTGGGCATATGATACATCCGATTTGATAAACTTGTGTGTGTGTATTCAGACACTCAGACCATGACCTTGCGTGCACTGTACCCACAAATGTAAGTGCAGTATTTCGTCACCGTGCAGGAACAGATACGGAAATGTTACTCCGTCCTGAGCAGACAGATGGTGGAAGCAACTGTGAGGCTCTTTTTTTTCAGTCGTGACACTGAAGTAAAACTGCCTGACTGATGTAAAATTGCCAGACGTGTAAAATTTACAGATTAAAGAGCCTGTTTGAAGCAGATTAAACAGGATCCTGCTGCAGCTACAGGAGGTTTTGGAGAAATTTGACCGCGTTTCCAGAACAGCTGTCGCGTTTTTTATCAGTTTCGAAAATGCAAGTAAAGACTAATGACAGCCCAGACAGTGCTGCGTTTGTCAAGTCAGAGTGGGGAAACTGTCACTCATCAACTGCAGGGCCGACTTGAAATGACATTTCTAAAAAATAAATGATTTCACTTCCACGCTGGGGATGATTTTGGAACAATGAGGCACACACAGTATTCACCAATGCCTACCTTGATGTCGGATGAGCTGTTGGTTGCCAGGTAGACGTGGAAGCTGTAGCTGTTGTTGTCACTGGCCAGCTGCTTGTAGACCAGGACCACCCCGTGACGCTCCACAGACTGGTTCGTCTCAATGATGGGACCCACGGGGGACAGGGACGTCACGTTCCACTTGACGTGGCTACCTGAGTGGTCCACGGTCGGCTCGATGCGTGGACGGTTGTCCTTTATGTGCAGGACGCTGAATGTCATCTCATTTTCTTGAGCTGTGTGAAGATAGTGGGGAAACAGAGGGTTTTATGTTTCACCTCCAGCAGCTTTAAATGATAGATAAAAGATTATGATACCAGCTAAAATTAAATATTTTGTGTAACAGCCTTAAGATGGGTCATAATCTTAGTTAATAATTAAGAACTGCTCACTTTCACAGAGATCAACTGTATTCAAAACAACCTCCAGGCGACACCTTTCTTGGAAATATTTTACAGTCGCAGCATTGCCTTATGGGCCAGGAAGCCAAGATCATGATCATGAATTACATATTGAACACAGAAGACAGGCAGGATTGAGACAGCCCTGATCCATTCTCACCGGCAAGGCAGACGGAGTGAGGGAACTGGATGGACTTGAGGACGGACGCCTCCTTATTGACTGTGTCCACGTTAAATATGGGCCCAGCAAATTTCCAGGAGTCCCGGAGGAACGAGCCAAACTTGGACCAGGACAAGACCGAGTACCGCAGGAGGACCCGCTCCGACGCTTCAAACACCAGGCCGGTGACCGAACACTCGTAGGTGCCCTCCCCTTCCAGCTGCACCCTGAAACAAACGCGCACAGTCAACGATGCTGTACATGCAGAATCAACAGAAATGTTCAAAGACACTCAAACTCACTGCAATCGTCCCTTAGAGATTCTCCTGGGGGTAACAAGCTCATTGCCGTGGCTCTGTCAAACAATTACAACATTATAGATGGCTTAAAGAAGGTCCTCCTCAATATGACTGTATAAATAAAAACATCAGGCGGACGAGACATTAAAAGTCACCAGTTGGCCAGATCAGCACCTGGTTTCTGGGCTCACCTGCTGGATGGCTTTGCATTTTTCACAGCACGATTTGAAGAGCCTCTCACCTGTCAGGACGCAGGGCAAAAAAACAAAACAAAAACAGGACGTCATTCACATGACGCAACAGAGCATTCCTTGTGTTGTGACATCACGTATCATCCTCTTACCTTTCCCATTTGAAACCTCAGCTTCAGGTCCAGGGACTGACTCTAGAGGGTCAAACAATTCCAATATTATTACATGAAAATCACACGTCAGAGGATGAAAGCCTGTGTTAAGCCTCAGGCAGGCACTCCAGGCAAACTTTTTTAGATTGTGGGCCAGTTTTTAGAGCAAGCGCTCAACGACACGACGAAACAGCCGGCACAATTATGTAGTGCAGCTGCCATTAAAGATGCGGCTGGGGCTATAGTCCACAGAGTTACCATTAAAGCCGTGATAACTATGACAACGAGCTGATTGGCAGCCTGGTTGTAAACAGCAAACAGACAGTTTTCCCAGTTACTTAGGCAGGATCAGATATATTGTAGACACAAGGTTTCATGAGGAGTCGCACCATTTTTAGACTCCTCTGCATCGGCCTCTTCGTTATCTGCAGAGAACATGAAAGAGATAAATTTGGTTAAACCGTTCTAACACCATTCATGCTTTATCTTGTTAAGTGTTTTAAATTACAAAGGTTTTCTAGGATTGATGATGGTTAGCCTACCTTCCTCTCCTCCATCCTTCTCAGCACAGCCCTCTGGTGACAATGACAACATGGGAAAGAGGGCAGGGTGAGAAACAAAGAAAGTATTATACGATTAATCGCTTTCTTGCTGAGGACCAATACCCACTTTCATGTCTCTGTGGTAAATGTGTCACTACCACCAGCAGCCAGCTAGCTTAGCTTAGCACCAAGACTGGAACCAGGGGGAACAGGTAGTCTGCCTACCAACAATTCTAAAGCCTCCTGTGGTTGCAGCCATTGGATGAGCTGCGGAGGGCGGACGGATGGAGGGAGGTGCAGTAGATAACAAGAGCCTGGATGACAACCTGCTAGGCCTTAATGCTAAGCTAAGCTAACCGTCTCCTGACTGTAGTTTTATATTTAACTTACAGAAATGAGAGCACTAGCAGTCTTCCCACGTGGCCCCCAGCAAGAAGGCGAGTAAGCAAATGTCACAAAATGTGAAACTACTCCTTTAAAGGTATAAAGCTGTTCGAAGCATCTCTCACCAGAATCCTCATCCTCCTCTTCATCCTCCGCTTCCTCCTCCGAGCTGTCCTCGGTGGACGTTCCCGTGTTCTCTGTTTCATGAATCAATATGCAAAGGGGATGCATGAGAGAGCTGAAAACTTTGCTTTGAGTTTAAAAACGAACACTGAGTGGGATTCGTGCCACGACGGTTAAAAGTTACAGGAAAAAAAAAGGAATTAAATGTGAGAAGAGGATTTTTTTAACAGGAGTTGAACTGTTTTGGCGTGCAACTGGTGCTTTGGCGTGCCAACGGGTGCTTACCTGAACCGCTGCTGTCACTTTCTGTCACATTATCTGTAACAAATGAGGGATGGTTTTGAGGTTAGTGCTGTTTGACCTGTGAAACAATACTGATGCCATAATGTCAGCATGTGAGAAGATGTCCTGGTACATTTCCATCTTATTAGTCACTGGCTATTACTGCATCATTATTAATATTTGTTGTCAACCACATCGTGTTCGTCATCGTTACAGGAACTTCACCACGTTTAAAGTTTTGATAGCATCACCGAGCAATGCTGTGGTTACTACGCTGCCAAGCAGTAAATGCGTGACCGTGCTGCTGATGACCACAGTGTTTCAGTAAGAGTAAAGCGATGCGAGTGTCTCATGTTAATTTCACCTACGCAGGTGTCATAGTTCTGCAATGACAAGAGAAACAAATAGCAGCCAGGTTTGAGGCTTTTATACAAAGGGGGGGAGCAAATGTGCAATTCGGTTTCTGCTTCTTTACTGTCTCACGCACCGATGCTTATTTCATGCAGACAAACCCTCAGGTGCAGCCAAATGCTCTGTTCCTTACATAAAGAAAGTAACAAGAGGTGAACGCAGTCTGAGAAAAAGAAGCACCGAGTTTTACCTTTTGTCACAGGGGCTCTTCCTGTAACAGGTGCAGCCCCAGCGAGAAACCTCTACTTGTACTTTGCTTATATGTTTGTGTACCGTGTGTGTGTTTAAAAAAAAAAAAAGTCTTCACCCTTATTAGTCATCAAAAAAGCCCTCTGCATGTCTGACTTACACCGCCAGCTTTTACATATCCATCACTCCTCAGCAGCTGAACTGTGGCACCCTGTGAGGAGGCCTGTGATAAGTGCCATGCATTAACATTCTGGCACGTTTATGCAGATGGGGTCCAGAGGAGCTGCTTCTCCTCTCTTCCCAGCAGCGGTGATTGTCCGTGGGCCGGGCCATCTGGCTGAGTGCCTGGCCGTCTAATGGATGGAGCCCATCCTCTCTGGCCCACAGAGTTTTATCTTAGACTAACAAGCAGATGCTGCCGTCGCCGCTCCACTCGCGGCACCTCCCTCATCAATCTCTCCCCTCCACTCGGCTCGATCTGTCTGCTTCAACCCACCCTGCACTCCCTCTCTCCTCCATTTCTGTCTCCTTGGCCTCGCATGCCTCCTATGGCCGACGTCTTTTTCTCATCTGAGCCAGCAGGCATCCCTCTTCACCCTGGCACGGCCGCTTCCCTTCATCAGACTGACAAACAAGGTGGAAAGCAAACACCCGCACAGATACTCGCACATGCACACACAAGCGCGCGCACACACGCTTGTTTACAGCTGGACGGTTTCACGGGCGTTGCCTGCCATCTGCTGGTGTAAAAAAAAAATAGTAAAACCAAGGGCAGGAAAAGGTTGACGTGTGGCGCACAGCAGCAGTTCTTCACCTTTTTGGCTTGTGGCCGATCCAAAATAAATATTGTTTCTTGGTCAATGTCACTATAAAAGTCAGCGTTTCTGCTATCTGTTATATTCATTGAGACACGGTGGCCCACCAACATCGTACCTGGAACCACAGCAATCTCCCACATCACGTTACATAAAAACAATGTTATACGCTTTCAATAGAGCACACACTGGCAGTATGTACTGTCATCGGGATCAGGAGATAAAAAGTAAAATCGCAACATTTGTAATCATAACCAGTTGCATTTGTCTTAATTTGAATATTTCTTTGCAGACATAAGAGGGAAACAATGTGGTGCTACAAAATGGGAAAAGATTAGAGACAGAAAAATAAAGAGACTGGTGCACATTTATCAAAAACAGCAAAACTGGGAACAAGGTGTTCTCATCAGAGTTGTCATAGTTTTGTATTTTTTATTTGTTTTTACTGTTATTTCATTTTCAACTTTTGTTTTCAATTCCATTCTCTTCCCAGAGTGGATTTGCTCATTTCAGTTTAGTTTCTATTCTATTTAAAAAATGTTTTTTTCTTATTTATTATTATATGGGGAGTATTTGTCAGTGGCAAGATTTAAAAGTTCAGAATATGTTTTACAATACAAACACACACACCAATGCCTCCTCCTGCTTCATGTGTTGACATATTCGACCAAACTGACAAAGACTAAAACTAAAGGCATTTCATTATTAATATTGTTTTAGTTAGTTTCACACCTAGTTTTCATATAGTTTTAGTTAACTATAATAACGTTGGGTTGCATTACTGTGCATAAATCTTGCTGCCCTTTAAGGCAAATGATATGGAAATCAAGTAGTGAGGACTGAGGAGTAATAGTCTATGAAGTGGATGCACAGCTTTTAGATTTTAAAAAGGAGCCAGAGGAGGCTTATGGCACAATCGCTGCATAACAAACAACAACACAGACACACGTCGCCCAACATGTGCTGAAAGTGAAGGAGGAAAGGAAAGCCAACAGTGGGGGTGAGGGAAGAATGAAAACAGGTTGATGTTTACCTTTGTTCTCAGGCGCAGGGATATCTCCGTCTCTGTGGGGCAGAGGAGAAAACATTCACACAACTTTCAACTACACAGAATTCACCAGGAGTCACGTGAGGCACCTCCGTGTGATGACAGTCAGGGGAGATCATAGTTTGGACGTGATGGTTCTTAACTTTGCTGCAAGAGCCGCAGGCTCTTACAGGACAGCACTTTTGCTTTCGAAACAGGAACTCGAGCAGTTGGTGAATTAGAAAAACAGGAAATGTTCACTTTCTCATACTTCAGACGGCAACCCATCCTGTCGAACCATAGGTTCACCTTCTCTCCCAAACTCTCACTCTGACCCACTTTCAGAGCAGCGCTGATGGCACAGGAAACCAGCCATGGAAAGATACTGGCTGGCTACGTTTGCCATTAAACAAAAGTGCTCCGCTTCACACTGAACTAAACTGAACACGGCCTGAATGATTCACATTCATATTCAAATTCATCATTTGTTTACTTTCACTGGCACCATGTCGTGATGAGATAAGATCAAGTGGTTTTATCCTTTTACAAAACTCTGGCGTCTAAATTTTTAATTCCAAGCACGTTGTAATTATAAACTAACAAAATGAGTAATTGAAAGTTTTGTTTTACGCACATGAAAGCATGTAACACGTCACAACGGAACACACTTCACTGGACTTATCTTGACTATCTTGCATTATTTTGACGCATCCGCCACAGTGTGATACATATCAGTATCAAAAAGAAATTCTGATCAGTGATATTAATTTCAACCTTGCGCAGCAGGCATCAATACATCTTTTGACTTTTGTTTGACTATCCAGGAAAGTGTTGTAACAGTTCAGTTGTTGTGTGTGACTGAAGCAACCTGTTGACACAGACTGAGCTTCAACAAGAGGCAACACGTCTGAGATCCGTCAGGGGGAAGACGAACGAGCTCGCCACCAGCGGGCGTGAAAAAGTAGGTCATATCCCGCCCTGCCTCTTCCTAAAAGAGCACAGCTGGGTGGTCGAAAGCAAAATGATGCATCAGGAAATTTGGATTATTAAGCCTTGCCAAAGTGCGTTTTTTTAAATTTTGCCGTCTGTTACTCCTGATAAGGCACTGCGGCTTCCTTTGTTCTCAAACGTCTGTCCAGGAAACGCTATTTTCTTCTCTTCAAGGTCAACACGTTCACACCACAACAACTCTGAGGCTCGTTAGTTGCCATGGTAATCATCTCTTCCTTTGAGAAACAGCTTGCTTTTTTTTCATCGCTCAAACACTTTCAGGCCACAAATGAAAACTCCCTGGCATGACTTCTCACGAGTTTCTCTGCACTCACTTATTTCCATCTCCCGACTACAAAATATGATAACAAAACCCTCCTGTGAGGGTGTTGGTCTGTGTCTGGCTCAAAGATAAAAGCCACAACATTTACATGCTTCCTCCAGCTTCCCATAAACAAAATGAAGAGCGAGGACATCTGTGTGTAGATAACAACAGTCTGTGTGCATCTAATACACAGGAGAACAAAAAAAAAAAACAAACTGTTGACCTCTGCTACCTTAAGTCATTAATATTCTGCCTTAGTGCTTTCACTGTGATGTTTATTGAGGGTTATAAACATATAAAAAGCAAATGTTGTCCTGCTGCTCCTTCCGATATCAAGTTTCCTGTAAATTAAACTATTTATATGCCCCTCACGGGCACTTGTTTCTAATTTCACTGAGCGTTTTTGCTGTAATCCAGTGTTTATAAACCCTTTGTGGTGTTGCTCATTCAGGTTTTTCCAGCCCTCATCACGACAGTCATAGAGGGCAATGAGTCATCAGTATCACCTCACCTGTCTGTGGTTGACAATACAACTGATAAAACATATTGTATAACTCTTAAAGTGGCTGTGAGAATCAGACTACAGCTGCAACTAACGATTGTTTTGATTGTTGATTAAGGAGCTGATCATTTTCTCAATTAATCAATTACTTGTTTGGCCAATAAAACGCCAGGAAATGGTAAAAAACATTGATCAGTGCCCAAGATGATATCCTCAAATGCCTTGTTTTGTCCACAACCCACAGATATTCAGTTTCCTGTCACAGAGGAGTAAAGAAACTGGAGCATGTTCACCTTTAAGAAGGATTTTGAATTGTTTTCTTCAAAAAATGACTCAAGCTGATAAATTGATTGTGAAAACAGTTGTTCATTAATGTAATATCTGACAACTAATCGATCAATCGTTGCAGCTCTAAATCAGATGATTATCCGCTATTTTAAATGGGTCTAAAACGTGTGTGCATCACATGGCACGCGTTTAGTGTCATTAAGCAGGAAGTCAAATTAAAGCGCTTGTTTGTTTCTGGATGATGAGGCGACTTTCACAGCAACGAGTGGTTATTTTTCTCTCTTGCACTATTACTATATGGACTCTTTGTTATTGACCTACACTAAGGATATACATGTATCAAATGACTGCTTTCAAGCTCCGTCTTTCGTTATCAAACACGCTGTTTACAGTTGTGTCTCCAAGCAGCATCATGCGTCGTCGTCAGTGAGTCATCCCAATGCAAGACAGCAGCGTGCAGCGCAGAGAAACACCAACAAATAGAGCTGGACTCTCCTCTTACTTTCTCTTTGCACCAACGTTCAAGTACACGAACTTTAAATGAGGAAGCGATCGTTGTATATGTGTCTCTTTCGCTTCAAACGCACAAACGCAGGAGCCCCTAATCAGCAACAAAAGACACCACTTCCTGTGTCGACGCGGAGCGCTAAGTGGCGCTGCATCATCTGCATGCATCATGTCCAAACTGCATGAACACTGTTCGAGAGACGCGGGGTTCGTCTGTTTTTTTTCTAGCGACAGCAACTAAAAGTCTTACCCGTCCTCCAGGTGAGAAGTCGCTCCGCAGCTCGCCATCTTTGCCACCATCCTCTCTCTGTAGCAGCCAAACCCCCGCTACACCTTCTGCTCTTCCACGGCGTGCAGCACTTGCGCGTAAAAGCACCTGAATACGATCCTATCATCGGCTATCGGTGTCTCGTTTAAGCGCTGAGCGGCAATCGGCGCAGTGGCTGATAAAACTTCACATCACTCGTCCCTTCGGCTGCAGCATCCCTCCAAAACATCTGCATTTGACCAAAAATATAAATGCGCTCGCGGTTTCCAGAATCCAAACAGAAAACAGCCAGCCAGCCGTTCCGCGGCGTGGATGTGGATGTATTGTTTCCGCTCACAAACACGGCGCCTGTGTGCGAGGGCTGACTGAACCGATCTCCACTACATGTTGTTCGCTTTTGCGCCGCTCACAGCGCCAGGCAGTTTTCGCGATCGGCGGCGCAGTTGCGGCGCAGCGTTTGGAAGCCCTCCAATGGGCAGCCACATGTGGGCGGGGTGCAGCATCCCGCCCTCGGCATGGGTTTTGTAAAGTCATGTTGATGATTTACAGCCGGATTTCTACTTTTTTTTACATACTAAGAATACATTGAGAAGTGCAGGTAGATAAGAAGATGTCTGTTGTTACACATTAAACACGGCTGAAATCAGCTGCATGTCTGGCCCCGTTGTTTGTGCAATGATAACAGAATAAAGTGAAACTAATGACGCTTTTAAACCTTTGTAGAGTCCCCATACGTGCTCACCTTCATGCATTACTCCCCAAAGTTTGTCCTAAATCCAGCTATTCTATTCAAATGTAGAGATGCTGGGATGTGAGTTGGAAGAGGCGGAACGCATCAAAATAAGATGCCTGCATTCATCTGAGACATCTTGGTTTGGTGCACATTTTCTCCCACACATGAAGGGAGCAGCCAGCACTCCACAGTGCAACTAGGTCACTTTGAGCGGGAAAACACGCGCATCAGGCTGCAGAGCTGCATTACCCGCAAGACACCAGCAGATGGCCCATCAGACAACGAAACCAGCAGAAGTCATATTCAAACTAGAGTCATGCATTTGAGTGTCAACATGTTGTTGAAGTGAAATGCGCGAGGAAGCAAAGCATCCGTCCGTGGCACAAGCTCACAGTCAATCAGGAGAGCAGGAAAGGTATGGAGAGCTTTCCATGAGATGTCCAGTGGGAGGAATGAGTGAAGGATCAAGGGCTTTCCCATTGATCTTCATTGATCTTTTCCTTTCCTCCTCTCTCCATCCACTCGTCCAACTTGGATGGATATGTAGCTTGCAGCAGGGAGGAGAGAGCGAGAGCGAGAGAGAGACGCCGCAGACTAAGAGGGACATTATCCAAGTCTCAGAGTCTAAAGGGAGAGATCAGCTCCCCGGCGCGGGAAGAGACAGCACAACATCAGACTTAGTGGCGAGACGATACACCCAATACCTCAGGAAATTAGAGGAGATAAAGCAAGAGGAGTGGAGGAGAGGGAAGGTCAGGAGGAGAGGAGATGAGAGGAAGTTAGAGAAAAGGTCAGCTCAGAAAGAAGAAGCGGGGAAGGAGTCCCAAGTCCCTTAAAGTATGAAATTATCAGAGCTGGAGGCTTGAGACTAGAAACCTGGATTCGATTTGGATTTGAGACTCGACCGACCGAAGATTTGGTTTGACTTGAGACAAAAAGCTGAGGAGACTTGACCTCAGATCAGTACGTTTTCAAGAAGAGGACGACTGCAGCCACACTATGTGAGGCTGTACTCAGGCACAGTGGTGCTTTGAGCCGAATGCTATCGCGTTAGCCGTCTCACATTTGTAAATCAGCACGAAACACAAAACTAGGACCAAAGGATTGTCTTTAGCTTTGCTGGTCACTGCCATAAGTCAGAGTATTGGAGAAAATTTGACCTGATGATCCAGATAAAGTTAAGGGATCACCAACTTTTTCAACTGTTCATTCTAAAGGGAAAATGAAAAACTGAAAAAACAAATATCTATTCAATAGCTGTGAAGACAGAAGAAAAGTCGGGAGATCAAAGTCATTTGAATTCATCCTCCGGGGATCACGAATGTCTGCCAACTTTTATGCCAATTTACGCAGTAGATGTTGAGATGTTTTGTAAGTAAGGTGAGTGACAAGTTTGAGCAGTTGGTGACGCTAGAGGAAAAGTCAGGGGATCATTACATTCAGATTAATCCTCTGGGGATCATGAATGGTCTACAGAGAGATACAGCTTTGGTTCACTAGCAACTGAAGGTTTAATGCAAGAGAGATATGTTGGGATTTTGGCTGCTGTGCTATTGTAATTAGCATTCTAAGCAATGACGGACTGGAAATACTTACTTTTTGACTTACAGGTCAAATATCCAAGACTTGACGTCGATCCAAAAGACTTCCCTGGAAATTATATACATCTCTATTGTGTTGGAGCCTTTTCATAAAAAGCTGAACTGAAATATATTTCTAAAAACAGGTATTGGGAAAGTTCTTTATCAAAGGAAACAACTGACATAATCTTTCCCTCTGCTGTGGCTCAGTTAAAACAGGCTTTAACTGTGTGTGCGTGCGTGTGTGTGTGTGTGTGTATGTGTGTTAGGACAGGACTTTTTTTTTTTTTTACAGATCGACCAACCTGTTTGGAAACGATGATGTCACACACCCTGGAGGGTTAATATGAGCCCTCATTGTGCAGACTCATTATCCATCACACACACACACACACACACACACACATAAAATAACAGAGAAAAACACAGTCACTCACATACAAGGCACGAGGAAAGCCCATACCTCTGTGCTCAAACGCTCCCTTTATAACATACATGTATTCACACACGCAGATGCACAAAGGGTGTCCCCTTACTCTGGAGATGAGGAGCGCCATATCCTTTCAGTTTCAATGGGCCATTTCGCCATCAGGGCTGAGTTATCACGGGAAAGATCCATAGTCACAAAAGAGCCGTGGCTGCTGCAGCCCCGCATAAAGACGCTGGAGAGAGGGGACAAAGAGCAACACCTTTGCATAGACAAAATGGGAGAGAGGCTCTGGAGATCATCCAGCCATGAGAGATTTCAGAGGCAACCTCATTCAGTCACACACAGCGATGTAATGTATAATGCATGGGCCTTAGAGTTGGTACTTCTGTAACATTATTTCCTGTGCAATCAATAGGATAAACTCCCCATATGAAAGCACAGCAGAACAAAAACAGAGCGCTGTTGTGAGACTCAGCGTTTTGGATCAAACCGCATAAGCTGATTCAATAGCAAACACTAATGACTTGTTCCTGAACTTGGGACTTCATACGCCCCCTTTCCCTTTGATTTCATTTTCATTATCCAGAGCCTATATTTGTTTGCTCTTTATCTTTATTTTTATGCCTTTTATTGTTTTGCAGCGATCGCCTCCATTTGCTGTTGCCATCGTATGTTATTTTCCTCCTGAGTTGCGATGTTTTATGAGTCCTTTGGGGAATTTTCATCTCACCCACACTGTTTACACGTCTTTTGTTCTCTATTTTCAGCGTGTTTTGATTTAGATGAAAATAAACCTCTGGTATCTGAAAAGCTGTCTGACATATATGCGCTTTTATTTCAGCTGTTGATGGGGGAAATTAATTTTTAAAACACAGACATTCAAAGTCTTAACACAACAGTGTTGTAAGAGTGATCGACATTCATGCTAGCAGCTCTGTGAGGTTGCATGCAGGCAAAATGGCGTTTTACGCTACATGTCAACTTTACCATTAGCAACAATTCTGACATGCTGATGTTCATCATCTCAGTTTATTGTGTTAGCATGGCAGCATTTGCTAATTAGCACTAAACACAAGTACAACCAAGGCTGGAATGTCATTCGTTTTTCAGATATTGGGTCATAATTGTGATCACGGTACATTTCGACCTGATGATGGCGCTAGATTAAAAGTTAAGGGATCAGCAAAGTTATTAGTCATCCCAAAGGGGGTCTAAGCAAGTGTCATGGCGATACATCCAATAGTTTTCGAGACTTTTGACGCATAACCACAAATTTCAACTCATGGTGGCGCTATAGGAAACGTCAGGGGTTCACCAGTGTCAGTGGGATTTATCATCTTGCAGTCATGATTGCCTGTATGAAATTTCATGGCAGCCCATCCAGTAGTTGAGATATTTCAGTCTGGACCAAAGCGCTGTCCCGGGAGCCGCGCAGCTTGTGTGGCTAAAAACAAAGTGTTACCACTCAAACCTCAGTGGTCCCAGTACTCACTTTAAAAAGTAGCTCTCGAGTCAAATGAACTGTTTTCCAACATCGTTTGATAGTACCACGTTCTGCCTGTGTGCTCTGTTTGTTCTGATGCTTTCACGGGTTACATCACACTTAATCATTCAGATACAGAAATCCTAGTTCCATTTAGCAGCAGTGTTGTATCGAGCGGAGAATTGTGCATCGTTTTATACACATTTCCCTGTATTTGGCATGCAGTGTTTAATATTTCTGGCAACCCTGGCACCTCCACTACAATTTAAAGTAAAGGTTTGTGGGTTTGAGCAACCTCTCTCTGCACACCATAAGTTTGCGATGATGGACCTCCCAAAGGCTGCAGAGAGGTGAAGAAATGAAGCCTTTACAATATAGTGGTGAGATCTCTCAAGTGTTCTTTGTGCAAGACGTCAGGTTTGTTCTCAAAAAACAGCTTCAAGTCTTGTATCGTGTGCAAACTGTGTTTTCTAAGATCTTCAGGCACATCTGTCCTCGATGTTGTCACTGGATTTGACACCTACACAGCCTCCTCGCTGAGAATTTTTTCGGGATTCTTTCATTGTTCCCCCTTTTGCTTGAGGAGATTGGTTTTAATTGTTGTGCATTTTTTCACATTAACAGATTTCCTGTCTCTGGACGTCTATAAAACTGGAAGGAGAGAAGAACCAGAGGAAGGGAGACCATAATTTAAGCAACAGGGGGGATAAGGAGAGGTTAGTGTCTCCGTGGTCTCCTGGGAACTTGGATGTAAGCTTCTGAGTTGAAGACCCCTCTCACATACACCCTACCATCTCTTACACAAGCCTCCTCTTATTGCTCTATATTATACTAAACATTTATGTGTAATGTGTGTTGTGTCACGGCCTCTTTTCATCTTTCCCGCTTTCTCTCCGTGTTGTTGCTTCCATATTTCGGAGGCCTAAAGGAACTCAGAGGCCACAGAAGGATGAGTCCTGGGATATGATGTGGGCGTTCTGTAGGAGGAGCACGACTGAGGGCCATAGTCTAGTCACCTTCTGAGATGCCCCCCTCCCTTTAAGAGTGACTCAGCGCAGTAGTGCGGAGGCAGGGGGTCAAAAATCCCCTGCCCTCCGCCTCCACTCAAAACATGTGGGAATGGGAAAACTTTATCCTATATTTAACCTCCAGGTGTCTGTCTGGTTTGTGCGTGAGTCCCAGTGACTGAGTCATCAGCAGCTGGGTGCAGCAGACGGGTTATCTTATAGGAGAAAATGAGGTTGCCCTCACTCTTTGGGGGTTGGTTGGGGGCTTTTAGCAACCTAAGAAAAGCTATGCCTCGCACTCACCTCCCTCTGATGAGAACTTTGCCCATTAAATCTTTCTGAGGTTGGCGCGTGTACATTAGATCTGCGTGAAAAGAAGAAAGAGAATTTAACAAAAAGAATACTAAAGCTTCCTTCCTTAATTAATAGTTAATAAATAGAGAATTTCTTACCCAGAGAGTAACAGTAGTCAGGTTTAATGTGTTGATTTTATTATATTATATTACCCAAAAGGTAAAAAGACAGTGGTTGATGTATATCTTTCCTGGAAACACGATGTTCCCATTTGAACAGAAAGCAACAATGCTGAGTCAAATCACTTAGTGCTATTACCCATCAAACCTGTCTAAATGATAGCAGTGTATTATGGATGGCCTACGATCATCATATGCAACCTTATACAGTTATTCGCAGTGTAATCAAAAAAGCCCAGCTCAGCAGAAACCCAACCCAACCTGTCAGATTTATTCAGAGCACTGAGACAGAAAAGGGATTTCACCTCCCTCTCTCTCGCTCGCTCACTCTCTCTCCTCTGTGAAGGTTTTTTGGGGCTCTTGGAGCAGGTTTTCTCCTCAAAGGAAGTCAGGATTCTGATTCTTCTCCTAGCCAAAAACTACACGACGCTGGGAAGCCACATAAAGGTAAGAGGCACTTTCTTTCAAACATATTTGCTCGGAGTGACCACATCCACCACCTCGATCAGTGGAGTTCTGGGGAAAGAGCACAAAGTTTATACTGTGTTGTAAATGAAGTGCGCCCTGTGACCTGTGTCACATGTCGCCCCCTTCCCGCTTCCATTGGCCGTCTCACCCACATATTGTCCAGTGAAGCAAAAAAGGCAAAACATGCTTAAAACTTTAAAACACCCACACAAACAAACTAAAACATAAATATAGTTGCCCCATACTCTCAACACACACACACACACACACACGATCCCGTACACTTAAAGACCTCTGAGCCAGCAGAGCGATAAGATTAGAGGAAGTACGTGGGTGTGAAATAGCTGTGGTGTGGGACTTTCTGGATTCACACAATCTACACTGACTGCAGGCCCTGCATTTTATTAGAGTTCAAGCTGATGGGAATACACAGACGCTGGTGACACCCACACACGTATCCTGCAATTCTGGGCTAAGAACTGCACAGACACAGTATTTACACACACACACACGCACACAGTCTCACATTAAGATAAAACCTATGCATTCGTCCTCGACGGTCTGCAAATTCTGACATAACTATTTTCACTCACACCAGGAGATTATGTGTGGACACTAAACACTGCTGCGATGCTATACACCTGATCACAACAATACATCACACCATGTAAAGATCACATTCCCTCCGTAAAGAGGCTATAGAGGCTTGTTGGTCTCGGGGCAGTAACCCTGAGGTTGTGACTCCTGCTCTGGTGCAAACAAAGCGAGACCCAGAACCATCAGCGGGTCCATTAACAAAGCCCGAGGCCTGACAAGGCTTTCTTTGTTTCATAATTAATGCAAAGGCGATAACCATGACATTGACAGTCGGGCGGTCCGCACATCAGCGTCTCTGACACACGAAAATGAACGCTGCCATTCATCATTACACAGGGCTAATGGACCCCATAAGACTGAATTATTAAGCACAACACAGGAGACGTTTGTGCCAGATTAATGGAAGCATACAGCACAGCACATTTATTACAGTGATATAGAGTAGTCGGTGTGTTATCATGTTAATTGTTGGCCATACAGGAGGATGCAACTTCAAGTCATCGTGTCTGTTAATGCAACAGGAGCGAAGCCGCCCTTGTGCTGCTTTTCTCGACAGATTTGTTGCGCGTATGCTTCTCGCTGCTTCGTCGCAATCCTCTCTCTACGCCTGTGCAGATGTCTCGCGACTGTTAGAGCACAGAAATGTTCCACTTTCTGTAAATATACTATGCAAAGAACACTTGTCCTTATCTGTTTCCTCTGGGATGTACTCGGCCTCTAATTAGTTTGATGTGTTTGCTGAGAGCCACTCCTGGATGGACAGAGAGCAAGAAAGAGAGGGGGGCAAAAGAGATAAAAAGAGAGTTTATTCAATCAATCTTCCTCACACAAGAACAGCACTTTGTGGTGGATTTCAGGGAAAGAGGGAAAAAGAGGCAGGATGTGGTGGGTTAGAAACAGACTCGAGGAGGAGAAACAGTCAGAGAAAGAAGACAAACATGAGAGGAAAAGGAAAGGATTGTATTCTAATATACTGTGATAGAGTCCTTGTGATCTGCGAAAAGCAAAAAACTTGACATCATGTCACGTACTCTCGTTTATACTTTCAGTTTTCTTCAGGGTGAATAAAGTCTTTATTATCTTATTTCTCATCTTCATAATTGCCTACACGGGTTGGATTCGGGTGGGAATAAGCAGCCAAAGTTGTTTCAAGTTCACCCCTGTAACGAGGAGACTGCAGCATTTTTCTACTTTCCAGAGAGTGAAAGCTGCGATCAAAAATAGCAGCTGTTCCCAATACATGTCAATAAGAGCCCAGTGAGTAGCAGAATAGCAGAGGTGCTGGGAAAGCCCTCAAAACAAAGCGACTGAAAAGGGTTTCTCTCAGAGCTGTCCACAGACGATTGATTGTGTATTTGTTTATTTGGGTGGAAGGGAGCCCTGCGATCAGGTTTCCCTAATCGAGGCAGATTGCAGAAAGAAATACGATGCCGCATAAATTAGGCTGCATGATGTTACCCTTCTACTGAATTTCACGTCATAATGCTCCGGTAATTAGATTTGGTGTCTTGTGCATTAGGAGTACAGACTGGCTATTAGTGACAAAGAGTAACATGAAGACAGGAGGGGTGAAATGTTCCTGTAATTTAAAGGGATCCGCTGTATGATTTACACCATGAAGACTTGATAAAAGACTGTCGATGTCATATCTCATCACTAAGGTCCCCTTTATTTAAAATATAGGAACAAGCTATAGTTTTCTTTGGGCTGTCTTAATATCATAAATCCTATTCTCTGAGGAAAAGAGGATGTAATCCTTTCAAATCCAATAAGAGAATAAGGCTTTGAAAGTGACCTTGGTCACTCTGTGCAACCGCTGTAGAATATTATTCATGCAGTCACTGTTTCACTGCGATACAACATGCAGACTGGTTAAATTAATCAGTTAATATTCAGTACTTGTAGAGCAGCTTTCTGGGCCGTCTGTCATTCTTGGATGTTATCCAAAGGGACATCTTTAGTGTAAATTAACACGTTGGGGCGAGGAGACTGTCGTTTAAACCGGAGATTTAGTTTTATGGTTATGTTCGTCAATGCTGCAGACACATGATCCTCTAGGGTGATGCTGGACTAATGTGAATCCAGACACTCTTCTAATGGGGGGCCATTACAGCCCACATTGCAAGAACTATTCATTTTTTATGAGAGGGGTAGATCTGTTGGCGCCTCATGTCAGGGGCATTCACCCGTTACTGGTTACTTTTGTCCATGCAGGATTCAGTAAGGGTGCAAGTTCACACAGTTCAGCCTTTTGGGGGGCGATGGATCATAAAGTGGGGGTCTGGGAACTTGCAGGGATCCCTAGAGGATTACAGGCCCCAAGTGGTGGATTTACCACTCAAGTGCTGTACTCGCATACAAATTTTGAGGAACATTACTTGTGTATTATTTTTTGCTACTTTATACTACTTCTACCCGACTGCAATTAAGATGGAAACATACTTTTACTCCGCTTCACTTATAATATACTTTTTTAAAACACTATTTTCTTGCACTATGATTAGGTTTACTTTTGATACTTTAAATGCATTTTTCTAACAATAATCTGACTTTTCCTTTAGTAACATTTACTTGGAATTGAGTATTTTTATATTGCAGTATTGGTGCTTTTATGTATGTGAAGACTAGTTGGATTTCACAGCCTATCCTCACTCTCTCATCTGTGGTTGTCACCCCTCCTACATGTACAGGATTCCCTATACATGAATTTTCCCAAACAGCACAAATCATGGGGCTCTGCAGCAAACACTGCAGTCATCTGAGGGGAGGTTGTTGATATGAGACAGCTGGGGTCACAAGTCTCCCGGGGAGGACAGTTCAGGTGAGGTTCAGTGTGACAGTGTCGAGAGATGGGGACAGTGTGTGGGTTGCACCGGTAGAAGGACATGCTAGGAAACTGATAGAAATGTCTTCGCGTGAAGTTTATCAGCCAGGTCCTGCCAAGCAGTGGTATGAAGATGATGTAGGAAGAACTCCGCTGATACAAGCTTGAGTTAAAGAGACCTTTATTAACAAGCAGTATCAGATCAGATGCCGGCCATCCGAGAGAGCTTCAGGGTCAGATCAGAAGACTCTGCCCTTAACATAAAGACAACACAATATATAGCATGGCATTTCGTCTTACTCCACCCATACTTTTCCTAATTCAAAAACCAGATCATGTTCTGGGCATATGTGCCACTGAGGAATGTTTTCCTTTGCGACAAGCTATATCTATCTCTTTGAGAGGTTTGCGTCCTAATAGCCCCTCTATAAACTTTATTACCTTTGGTGTCCCTTTCCCTGCTCTGACCCTATGTGGTCTCACATACTACAACTAAAAGTAATCTACATTTAAACATCAGTTTACCCCAATTATGCTTAATCTAACATATATTTGGTATTTACTTAATCTGATCATATACCTCACGCGTAATAATGATGTAAGATTATTCATGATTCTCATCACTGCTCCCTCCAGGCACTGATGCTGCTCCACTCCTATCGCCCAGACCACAGCAGACAGGTCGTCCTCAGCGGGGGGCACCTGCCGTCCCGCTGCGCGCTGCAGTGGCTGTGAGAGCGGATGATGAGCGCACAGCTGGAGAGGAAGGCGGACCTGTAACACCTGAGCGGACTTCAAGCATTACAGCGTCGCACGCACCGGGGCCGCAACACGCGCGTTGTGTTCCGTCCCGGGAGATCCAGAGATGATGCCCCGTGCGCCGCGCGGCGGCAGGACAACGCGCGGGACCACGGGCACCCTTTTGTCGGCATGTCTTCTCTCCGCTTGTCAAGCCCTCCGGAGCTGCGGGGAGGTCCAGTGCGGCGACGGCCAGCAGTGCTGTCCGCCCATCGTCACCGCGAACGGCAGTGCCAGCTCCACGGTGCGCTGCTGCAAGCTCCCCATCCACATATTCTTCGACAACGTAGGCTGGTTTACGCGGAAGCTGTCGGGCATCCTGATCCTGTTACTGCTCTTTGCCATGGGCTATTTCATCCAGCGGATCATCTGCCCGCGGCCCCGCCGGCACCCGCAGCATGACCGCAGCGAGGAGCCCTCCCTCTTTCACGGGCACGCATCGGCGTCCCAGGACTCCCTGCTGGACCGCTACCCCGAGTGCAGCCTCGGGGACTTCGCCTCTCCGAACCTGCCAGCCTACGACGAGGTGAAATATTTGCCCACGTATGAGGAAAGCATGCAAGAGATGCGCAGAGACCGGTCCGATGATAACTTGCTGTCGGAGAACGAGAGGGGCGGTCAGGGCAGGGTAAGAGCGTCGGGACCGAGAGCCGGAGACCAGAGACGGGATGTCCTGGAGGTGTCAGGACCGCAACACAGCCCAAGGACATCTCGGAACTCTGTCTGAGGGGAAACAGAGACTGAGCAAAGCTGCAGAGACAATACAGCACTCTTCTTTTAATATCATCAGGGTAATTATCATGCAGAGATAAAAACTCAAGTGCAATTATAATCCTGAATGTTAAGAATAAAGGAGGAGGCTGAGAAAATGTACGTGTTTTGTAAGATTATAGAGGATTACTCGCCTTTTGTATGCAAATGACCGCTTGGGTTAAAGCGAAGGAGATTATAAAATAAGCGAAGGCGGCTGGAATTGAGGCTCTTTGTGATAGGGACAGCTAATTTGGCTCCGGTACAATCGCATTAAGTTTCACTTCAGCACCTCAATTTTAAGTGGCACCGTGAAACCGTTTTTCTTCTGTCAAATTCCCGTCCTTTCTTATAGTGTTAATGCGAAATATTCTGCTGGACCCGAAAGACCTCCATTTCTTTTATGTATTCGTGATTGAATTTGCATACAAAAGGAGGAATATTCAGATTTTGTTCCCCCTCTCAGTAACCTGAAATGTGCGCTGAAAGAGAGAGAAGGGAGGAATATCAATATTTTAATACTTTCTGAGGCACACGGTTTTATCAGCCAGCTCTAGAGCCAGTTAATTTATAGCTTATCAGCATGAAAGCAGTATTCTCTCAAACTGACTCAAACACACACACACACACACACACACACACACTTCACCAGGGGCTGACAGAGGAGCATTTTATCAGTGACCTGAGCCATGTCTGATATGCCTACTGCAACTGTGCAGTTTTTCAAAGATGCTCTGATCCTGGGAGCCTTGCTGCCCGAGGCTACATGTATCAGTGTCTCCCAGGTTTTTGAATTCAGGAGCAAAAAAAAAAAAAACAATGGCAGAGATTACAGCTGGCATACTGATCGGGTGTATGCTGCCAAGAAACAAAGTTGTATTTTGATGATAGCATGTCAGACAAGATCATAACTGCTGCCCCAACGGTGCACATCAGCTCAGACCAGGCAGAGGGACGGACAAAGGCACATCTATCAGAGAAGAAGGGTGAGGCGGGGAGGGTAGGCAGAACTGTCTTTGTTCTGGCAGAGTGGTCTGAAGATGCACACTGAAAAACCCTTCAGATCTACCTGTATGTTCACCGTAAGTGTGGAACTGTCCCCTCCTAATTTGCTTTTCTGACGAATGAGACAAGAAGTGTCTTTTTTTGCTGCTGCAAACCAAAAATCAAGCTGATACACACACCTGATTGCATCAGGCTTAATGGTCTTTTTTATCTGGATTAAAACTAAAGATACATCTGCTATAAAGTGTCCATTAAAATGCTCCATTATGGTATAACATTAAGCTCATTTACTTGTGATATCTTTGCTAATGCTTTGTTTATTTGAAGAAATGTTGCCACATCATTAGTCCCAGGTAAAAACAGAAGAAGACAAAAAAAATGACAGTGAATCTCCATCCGGGCTGCAAGTAACTGACTCATGGCTGATCTACGACACGTCATGGAAAAGTAAAGAGGTTATAGGTTGCCAGAGCCCAAGATGATGATGATATTTAATTTACCATCATAGACGAACCACAGATATTCAGATTTCAGAGGTTGTAACCCGTCAATTGTTGGAAATTTTGCTTAAAGAATTAACTTCAAAGGTTGATTCTCAATCTTAATCAGTTATCAAAATAGTTGCGCTAATCCTGTCAGCTCAAACCTGAAATACATCAAACAAATCTCTCCACCCATGGAAAACAACACACAAATTATTTTGCTGTCAGAATGGGGATGTTATGTTAGCATCTAAAATGTGCAGATTTATTTACCTGTCCTTTCTTTAACTGTGCATAAGCAGCCATAAAGCGACCAGTGACCCTCAACTCATTACGTCGACTCGACTGATTTATCTGAGAGGCTGCAGGGTGGTTTTGTGCCATCAGACAAAGACCAATGTATACTCGTTAGGACAGTGTAATAAAAGCATTCTTATTCACCACAAGTAACACTTTAATTTCTGTAAAATGTCTAGCTATTAAAATATGGAGGGAGAAGGTACTGCTAGAGCATCTATCCGCAAACCTAGACTTTACGATTAGAGACCTTGAGCTCCTCTAATGCCCGTAACATGAAAAGTCTGAGTGTGATTGTGGTGGCTTTTGTAATCCAATACTGCCAGACCACGATGGCAGAGCCACTAGTGAACACTGATGGCTTTCCTTTCCACAGGGAAAACTGTGGGTGGATGGAGTTTGCACTTAAAAGCATTAAAATCCATACTTAAAACCCACTGATGGGTAGATGAGATGGAGTGTTACCCCTAAGATGTACAGTAGCAGTCAAAGGTTTGGACACACCTTTGCATGCAGCGGCTTTCCTTCATTTTCTACATTGTAGATCGACCGTGAAGACATCAAAACTATGAAATAATGTGGAATTCTGTGGTAAACAATAAAACGTGAACAAAGCAAAATATGTTTCAATTCTTAGATTCTTCAAAGTTGCCACCATTTGCCTTGAAGACATCGATGGCACTCTTTCAACAAGCTTTGAGGTCGTCACCTGGAATGGTTTTCAGTTAACAGGTGTGCCTGCCTTTAAGACCATCAGTTCTGTTATGTAGAGGCGGTGTTTGCATACAGTAAATAGCCCTATGCCACTACTGCAGAAATGCATATGCTGGCAAGAACCGCTCTAAGAAAAGTAATGACAATCATTACTTTAAGTGCTTTAAGATACTTCAAGCGCAGTCGCAAAAACCATCAAACGCTATCATAAAAGATGACAAATTAGAGCCCACATAAATGCTTCACAGAGATCAAGTAGCAGTAACATCTCAACATCTACAGCTCGGAGGCGCCTGCGTGAATCAGGCCTTCATGGTCGAATTGCTGAAAAGAAACATTAACTGAGGGAGACCAAAAAGAAAAGGAGAACTGCTTGTGCCAAGAAACGCAAAGAATGAACATCACACCAATGAAATCTGCACTGAGATTTCTGGTTCGACCAATGAGGTCTTTGTGAGATGCAGAGAAGGTGAATAGATGCCATTTGCATGTGTGGTTCCCACTCTGAAGCATGGAGGAGGTGTGATGGTGTAGAGGGTGCTTTGCTGGTGACGCTGCTGGCGATATGTTCAAATTCACATCACACGTGTATGGCTGTGTGAGGGCTGTTCAATCAAGACAGAGAAGGTTGGACTGCTGTGTCAGATGGCCTGACCTCCACAATCGCCCAACCTAAACCCAAAGCAGCAAGTCTGGGATAAGATGGACCTCTGAACTCCTTCAGGACTGAAAGCATTCCAGGTGACTCCCTCATGAAGCTGACTGAGAGAATGCCAACAGTGTCCAAAGCTGACATCAATGGAAAACATGGCTACTTTGAAGAATGTGTATTACTCCACAGTTCTGATGTCCTCAGTATTGCCTTAAAATATAGAAAATAATACAAATGTATGAGGACATGTATGAGTGCTACTCACACTAAAAGGTGTGAAAGTTGCATTTCACTCTCTCCTTCATGGTCGTCGCAGTTCACCGTGAACCAGCTCCCATATCTGAGGTGTAACAGCGGGTTTGAGAGCAGAGGTCTTCTGCAGCTCCCAGCATGAAAGTTTAATCAGATCATATAAAGCTGGGACATCCCTCTGCCAATAGTTCTCCTCAAATGCACATATTACAAATCCAGACATATACAGAGACACAGACAGAAAGAAGCAGACACGCACACAGACGAATACACAGTACACACACACATAAAATGGATTTGGTGTAAGCAGCAGCAGAATCTGCGCCAATGATCCAGTAACTCTGTTGCTCACTGGGCTAAAGAACAGATCAACTATAAAGGGCAAATCAATGAGCATTATCCTCATAAATTCTACATTATATCCGGGAAGCGTATATTTGGGGGAGCTGCATTGTTTGGCTATCAATCTAATATATGAGAACTTGCTGGTCGCTTAAAAAAGGGGAACACAGCTCTGTGGTTTAATAAAACTAGAGTTTGATTTGGCATTTTGTGCTGTGTACTTTTAACAATATAACTTAGTGAGATTAAAAAGTCTCAAGATAGGCAGTCTAAACGTGGCTTTTCTATTCTTAATCTACAGATGAGGCACAGAGTGTCTTTAGTGTAGAATCCAAAAAAAAAAACCCTCCTCACATTACTCAGACTGGGTATAGGGCGCTGTGAATAGTTTGAGAGGAAGTACACAATTCATTTTTGTTGTTTTTCACTGTGTGTGGCCGCTCTCAGTGGTAATGCATGTGAAACCTGACTCCTCACTGATAAGTATTTTCATAGATTAATGCTGTTGGGTCTGGATGACTATGGTTTATCACGCAGTGAGTAGGCTCGGAAAGAAAGCAGATGGAGCGAGTAAAATAAGAGAAAGACAGTGAGTCAGAGAGAGAGACAAGGTAGAAGTGGCTAAAAGTGCAGGGTGCCGAGGGGGGGGAAAGCAACAGCAAGAGAGGATGAAACCATTGATAGATTTTCCTACATCTACCGTTTTCTCTGATGTTTCGCAGTTTTTCAGAGACTGGGCCGATCACTCTCTACTGACTCCGTCCACATCGTCGTGATACGGTCTAGCAGTTGTTTTTTGGAGAGCCCTGAGACAGATCTTCTCCCTCATTCGTCCCTCCTGGGCCACTAGAGGAGATGGATAGGCTATAATGGTCCGCTGATGCACTGGCCTTCTGCCAACCAGGGGGTGGAGCTGCATGGCAAGCAGTTGGTTTCACACCTCAGCAGAAAAGGAAATACAAGAATAACTCAAAGAGAAGCACACTCTGTAGATATATTGGACTCTAAAACACACACATGCACTCAGAAATACCCTCTGGGTGCATGTGCAAAGCTGAAAAAACATCTTAAAGATACTCAATGATCTTTGTAAAGAACCAGTGAAGCATGAAGACATTAAAGAAACATGATAAAAAGAGGATATTTTGGCTGAATGTATACAGTATTTCAGTCTGTTTTATTACTTGACATTCTTACAGAAGGCAACATTTTGAATATATGAACTATAAAAATATCTATAGATATAAAATACAAAGTCAAACATCACTGACAAGAAAACAAAGCAATACATTTGTGCATGACTGTGCACAGCAAGTTAATTTTGAAAAATGTAAAAAGATAACAATCTACTTTGAACTTGTCACGCTGAAATCACTGAGAGGCTGAAATGACAGAAAGGCCATACCGGAGTTGTTGCTGAGAAATACAGACGCTCTTATCAAAAAGTCAAATCATCCACCCGCGGTAGCAGAATGCCATGTACAATGTTGTGCAAATGTTTTACATTACACAGCACATGACACAAGACTGTAAGATTGAAAGTCAAGTGTCACACTCTTCACGGCCTACTACACATCTTCAAATGTTCCCTTTTGTTTTTACTCAAAGTTAATGTACTTGGAACTAATGGTGGACATTGTACAGAACATTTTTTATTACTCTGAGGCCAAGCCAAACCACCTCATATTCACCAAATGTCAAAAACACATGGGAATCACAAATTCTGCGAGAAAGGTCCGCTGAGCATTAACGACGCGAGGCCACGCTGCTCCTCACAGTGGCATTAGCAGCTCTCTCTCTCTCTTTAGACAACTCCATCTCTATCTTCGCCTGGATTTTCTCCCAGTCCACCTCAACCTGGTAGAGACAAAGAAAGACGACATAGAATGCGATCAGATAAGATGCTGTGTTGTGCTTTGATCAGTATGGGATTGATACTGATTACATTACATTGCATCACATTACATGATGAGGCGGGAATCACACTGGATGCCCGAAAAGTGTGCCACGTTTTAATGCTTCGTGATCCTGATCACACTGGGGATTTTTTTTGCAGTGAGAGGCATCCAGGTGACGCTCCTGTTGGACAGTAACAAGTTCAATGGCTTTCCTCTGTTTTTGGTTTAGTTCCCCGGGCTTTTCCGATTGGACAGCAGAGAATAAAAATAGGTGACATAAAGTCTTTATCATGTCAGAATTAAACTTTTTTTAACTGGAGGCGCGCAGAGTGCATAAGTAGAGCACAAAAAGCTAAAAAAGACAACTTCCAGTGCTAAAAAGGGGTCCAGTGTGATTGCCGCCAAGTGCAGCAGACAGGCTGCCCTAACCTACCCCGTCAGCGTACTGCAGGAATATCTTAATGTTCTCCTTCCTGCCAAATTTGTGTAGGAACTTCTGCCTATAGGCCAGCACCGTGTCCACATGGGTCTTGTGTTTGACTGCCAGCTCCAGTGCCCTGGACACAAGATGACAAGATGTATACAGACATCCATCCTGTATGGACAAACATGCTTCACCACAACTCACACTCAAAGCTAATTTTACACTTTCTTCTTAAAATACCCCTTACAAGGCTGAGAAAAAGCCTGCAAAACATCTTGTACTCTCCCTCTCCTTGAAGCTCTACCTTCACACAGACATTTAGACAAACACTGAGTTGTACCTCTCCCAGTTGAAAAGGTCAATGTTGACTTGTATGGCCTGGTAGATGAGACCAGCTTGTAAGAGAGTGGTCTCAGCCTCCTGGACCTGACCACTGAACAACAGCATGTGGGCCAAAGACGACTCCTTAGATGGCTGTTCCTTTATAAAGTTGATGTACCGCACCCTAGGTAGCTGAGAGAAGAGAGGGAGAGGATGTACAGAGAGAAAAAAAGAGACTACTGGTCTCTTTGACTTACTTCTATCAAAATAAGTTTCAAGTAACTAAATTGTGAGTGTTGTCATGTGTTGGAAGACCTGACTAAAGGCTGACTGATCTGGCCATTACCTCTCCAATGGCAGCATAGGCCATCTCCGCTGTGGTCAGCTCCCTGTTAGCCATAGCCATACCAGCAAGACATGCCCACAAAGACTGGTCCTATAGATAGATAGAACAGAGGCAGTGACACAATAAACAGGAGACTAGTTTTTGAATAAGTTTACCCATTTTCTACGTTTTCCTTTTTTCACATAAATGTCATCTGAGCATATGTAACTTTATTTGACCTTGTTTCATTTCAAACACAAAGTCAGTTCTAGCAAGCAGCGATTGGGAATACAACAAAGGATGATGGGGGTGTGTGAATGTGCACAGGGACAGGGTATGATGGGGCCTTTACAGTCCCACGTACATCCTGCTCATATCCTGGCAGGCCTCATGGTAGTCATGCTCCAAGGCATGAAGAAAACATGCACGACACACATAAACACAAACCTAGACATTTGCCGTTCGCAACATCAATGAATGTCCACAAATGTGTCACCACTTTATTCTGTGCTGCTGCATTCATTAAAACGAAGCCTTAACCACCAATTGCCCATCAGTTGAGCAAACTTCACACTGCAGTCACCACTCTGTAATTCCCCCTTTAATCAGTGTCCATCACTGAGACAAACAGCTCTAATCGGAAACCATTCCTGGAAACAACAAATAACACTGTCAGCCACTGCCTTAGGTCATAAACTTGATACAAAAGCTAGCTATCACAGCTTCAGGCGAAATCTTCCTTTGATGTGCCTGTATCATAGTCATACTGTATGTTGTGTACAGTACGCTTGTTTGTGTGTTTGGCTCTAAACTATTACCTGCACCAACTCCTATCAGGTGAAGGCTTACCGACAATAAGGACTGTGATTCTGGGAAAAGCTGCGCTGCCACCAAACTCTTACCAGAAATAGAGGGGGGAGGGATTGAGGAAAAGGCTCTTAAAACCAGTGCCTCTCTCTCCATCTGCGCCTCTCTCTCTCTGCTTTGTCCCACCCTCGTCTTGCTACTAGCCGTCCATTTCTCCAGGGCTGTGGTTATTGCATCATCGCCCAAGCAAAGACACAGTCTAACACTGCGTTCAATGTGTGTGTGTGTGTGTGCATGTGGAGAGTTTACACATGCATATAGCGGAGTGTGTATTTATGAGTGAGGTCTATGGGGGCTAAATCCGGTAAATGGTGTCACCAGGCTAATTGAAGGCTAATTAAAGCCTGCTGGTCTGCTCCCATAAACCTGTCTACTACCTTCTCATTTCAGACTCTGTCTCACTCTCTTTCGTACATACAGTACATGTGTGCACGTGACACACACCACACGAATCTGGACTGTGCCACAGGCCTGGACTGCAGGATATGTCACACTATGTTGAGGTCAATTATATAAATACAAATGTAAAATAAAACAAATGTGGCTTTGTTGGGTATCTGACATGTAAAGATATGGGTAAACAAACACTGAGACCAGACGAAAGAATGAAGTCATGGCAGTTAGAGCCAAGTTCAAATTTCCTCATTGGCACAATTAGTGCACATTAATAGAGATATGTGGGTATCTAACCTTGGCGAAGCGGCAGAGGCGCAGGGCATCCTTCCAGTGTGCAGAGGTGCTGTACTCATGCAGGAGTGCTGGGTAGGGAGGTACACTGCTGTACACCAGAGAACCGTCTCCTTGGCGTAACGTCACTTTGGTGCCAACATAGCTCAGAATGTGGGGTGTGCGGCTGAACTCACTTTGTGGGAGACACACACACACACACACACACACACACACACACACACACACACACACACACACACACACACACACACACGTTGGCATACAGATGTCATATGTTAGCATACAGATGACGATGGACTGTGCTAATTAAGAACTCAACAATCGACTTATTGACCATACAGTTTTTTCCAGTTATGTGCATGTGTGTGTGCTGAAATGTCTAATACAAAGGGAAATTTGTGGCAGCTCACCACATGTACAATTTTGCTGAATTGATGAAATAACATACTGACAGTGCTGCTGTTGTAACTTTCACTGTACTTGGTCCAACCTGCCATCCATCTCAGATATCCTGAAAACCTAGACGAATTTGTAAAAGTGGAGCCTTTGTATTTGTTTATGTATTAGCTCTTGCCACTTGTTATCTGGTGCTCCACGTGTGCAAATTGCATATAAACAAACATTTATTGATTCCCATGATACAATCTGCCTGCTGGAGCACCAAAATTGTAAAACAAAAAAAAAAACCCTTTAAAAGTAGCAACAGTAATTAAGGTTGTGTTGACATGAGTAGTCTACAGCTGCAAAACCTGATCCTATTAGGAGCAAATGTATGATGTCTGAAAAAAGTATGATTCAGCATAAAAAGTGTAAAAACTTCAGCAAGAACGGTGAGCCAGAAACCACTTGGAGAGTCAAAAAATAAAGAAAAGTACAGTGTGTGCAATATGAGCATAAACAAAAACAAACTAAATGTTCAGATTAGCAGAGATGTGCAAAAGTAGTCCAGGATCGCCTGTACAGAGTGTGCAGGCACTCAGTTTTAGCACCTCCTGTACTGGCTGAAGCTTTTGGGCAGGAAGTATTGTACAGTCTGACAGCTGCTGGCAAAGAAGAGTGCCTAAAGCGCTGTGTTGTACCGTGGGGAATGAGCTGGAAGGTGCAAAAGAAAAAAAAAAAAGCTTCTTCTATCTCTCCTCTGAGCTTTTATTTTACACTGAATCCTTCTACTTTAATTCCACCGCTGTTTTAAACTCACATAAAAAATGCCAACATGAAAGTGTGAGGAAAGGACTGTACATGTCTACCTGGCATCCTTTATATACAGTGTTTTTGGCAGCAGGTTCTTGTCAGTGAAGACAGCACTCGGGTAGTACCACACTGTTAGCTGGTTGTCTTGGACTCCACACAGGATGTTAGCAGCATCATTCCATGCCATACTGTGAACCATGCTTCCTATAGAACAGAATACACATACAACAATCACGTTAGCCCAGTCTAAGCTACACTTGTGTATTAAATCAAGGAGACTACATATCTTTCCGAGTGATTCCTGGCCTTCCCGTCTCACCAATTTTGCAGATTTTGGGTCCCCGCCCGAGATGACGCATAGAGGCCAAGTAAAGGTCACGGTTCTTGTCTATCAGAGCAATCTTTCTTTCACTGGATGGGCCACACTGGTCCAGAGCTACCTCCACCACCTCCAGCTACATATGAATAATGACATACACACAAGCACAAAGGTAAGAGGGAACAGAGGAGTGAGTGATGGAGGCACGACAAAAGATCAGGGAAAGAAAGGAAATGGGGGAGAGCGGTTTGTACCGTGACCCAACAGCCTTTCTGCCAAGTGTGTGTATGTATATGAGAGAGAGAGGTAGAGAGACATTGAGTGGGTATGTGTGTGTCTGGCCCTGTGTGTGAGTGAACGTGTGTGTATGTTTTTGGCCAAGGCCAGCTGGCTTCGTTGCAGTGTCTTGGAGCTATGGAGTACTGGCAGACAAAGCCATGCTGACAAACAGTGAGTACTGCTACCTCAACTTCTTTTCCTTCTCTTCTAATTCTCTCCTTCTTTTTGTCTCTTTCCCCTCTTAGTTTGACTAGAATGCCATTCCCCCATTCTTTTCCTGTGTCTTTAGTACATTTTTTTATATATTTAGATGAAGCTTGGCCTATTGAATCATCAGGTCCAACAATTAGCCAACACCTTCAGCAAAAGCTTAAAGGTTACAAGCAAAAAGTCAGCATCCTCACCAGTTGATTCATATAGATGTGGAATAGATTACAAGATGTGGAAAATAGGCAGCAGCATCAATCTTGCAGCACAAGCTGGATCTGGCCAGCTCAAGCATTACTGTATAGTAAAATATTTTAGGGAAAAACGCTTTTGACATAGCCCCATTTGGATGCCCCATTTGGATGCCTGCTATAACAAAACATGCTCAGACAAGACACACAGAGGTAAGATTTATGCCTTATCATTACCATTTTAAACAATTTATTTAATTTCTTCTTTCTTAAGAAAAAAGTCATCTCACGCCATCTCCCTGTGCCTGTCCTGAGCAGAGCTATTATCCTACAAAATAAGGCAATTAGCTAAAATTATGCTACCCCCTAAGTGCTATGTTAATATTGTTTGTAGTACGGCAGTTGGGTAGGTGTACGAACACGCTTTTGCTTTTTTATTTGCTATGGAAAGTGAAAAAAGCACATCATCAAACTCTATAGATAGATTACTTTTAGGTTCTGGGCACACCTGCATTTTACAACAGCAAAAAAATTTAAGTATTTCGTTTCAAATGAATCACCATGATCGGTGGAATTGCTAGCAGAGGTGAAGTAAATATGCACGGTGCTTTTGAGTTAAGTTCAACTTTAGGGTACTTAGACACAATATTGCACCGCCGATCAACTGCAAACTGTATTGATGGTGCTGACTATTGAAGGGAAGGGACAGAACCATGAAGTCTAAATTAAAAGTCTAAAAAAGAAGCTACCATATTAGCATGACCCACATTAGGGGGTCACTATATCACCAATTTTCAGTTTCACTGGTATAACCAGGTGTTAATACTACCTTAAAGTATCAAGAGCTCTAATGCTACCATATCAGTTCCATGATGACAGTTATTAGACATTATTTACGTTCTTCACAAATTATCACTAAACCAGTTGATTCATGCTTTTTTGGTCTGGAATCTGATTTCTAAACATGGTTTAAAACACATCTTTTCAATCAAGTATGTGATATCCATGAGTTATTGATGAGTTCACGTCATAGATGACTGGCCAGTGAGTAATAGTTCGACTAACCAAAGGAATCTCTGCTGAGCACTCTGTTTTGGATGAAGAAATATTGTATTAATACACATTGTGTGAATGGCCATACTCCTTCTATTATGACATCACATTGACATAAACACAGAATAAAACACGAATACTTCTGATCAGTCACTGTGACTGTTAAAACAGTAACATGACCAGCTGATCCCAGCGCTGTGCAGGAGAACTGATCTAATCAGCGCCGCTTTGTAAACAGCGGTCGATGTTTGTCATACTGCTGGAGAAGAAAGTCTCTCATCAGACTGTCCTCCTTGCTGTACATTCTACGACGAAACTAGTCAGATATTTGCTAAAATGTAGGAGGATGGTGATCACAAGCAGCAGATGCACCAGGTCAATATGAGGGCAAAAGGATGACCCACCTTGTGAGTTAAGGGCTTCCCATCGCCAAGGGCTTTCCCGGTCAGGGCGTCAAAGAGAAGGATGACTGGTGAGGGGAAAAAAGGAACAGGGTAAAAACACAGTCCATTCTGTTCATGTAATTATCATGGTGATAGTGATGCCCTCACCTTTCTCATCACTCTTGTCCCGGATGGCAATGGTGTCATTACTAAGCGAGACACCCTGGGCATTTAGGATGTCAGCTCTCATGCCAGGGAACTTGGGGGAAGATATCAATCGACCCTCATATGAGAACGTATACAACCCTGCTCCATCCACGAGCAGAAAATACCTGGGTGGTGAAGACAAGAGGATGCAGTGGATGAGAGCAGAGTAAGTGCACTGTATATATATATATATATAGCCTGGGGAGGGGAGGGGAGGGGAGGGGAGCGAGGAGGGAGTTGAGATGAAATGTTAAACAGTAAAAGAGTGAAGAGTCAAGTTAATCAACTGACACAAGCGGGTCATTTAAACATGTAAAGTGCATTAAGAAAGCATCGACTAACTCAGCAAGACTCATCAAACTCAACTGTGATTTCAGAATGGCCGGTAATCTCTTTAGCTCTATGCTGAATGTCAGGGCCATTGCATTGGAGTATTGCACAAGAGCTACTCCATATTAATCTAATTTCCCCCAGTGATTTCACTCTCCAGCCTTATTGTATGACAGGGCTGGCTGATCTAGACCACAGCCCCTATGTGTGTGTGTGTGTGTGTATGTGTGTGTGTGTGTGCGTGCGTGTTTGTGCGCGCGTGTATGTGCGTGCTTGCTTGGCTGCTTGATGAGTGGTCAGTGCAGAGTAATGAAGCATTAGAGAAGCTGATAGACGATCCAACAGCCTGTTCTCTCTGCGCTGCTCCTGGAATAGAGAGACTCACTTCTCTGCTTGCAAGATGAGGCTCACTGTTCCCTCCTTCAGGTCAAAGATCAGGGGAGTGTTCCAGTTTCTCGAGCTGGCATGAATAAACACCACAAACAGACACATACACAGCAAAATATGTGAGAAGGCATACATCCAGTAACAAAAGTGCTTCGTCTGTAGTATAAGCGCAAAGGTGAGAAGACCTTGAAAACAAGACTAGAAAGGCAAAGACTTATGAAAGACTTCAAACTAAAGGAAATACAGACAGAGCATTGAGAGTGCAGTGATAGACACAAACAATCATCACACAAACAGAGTAGGACTTTATGCTAAGTGCTCGTCTCATTTGTAACAAGCACAGAGGCTGATCTTAACCCTGCCATTTCCATGATGTGTAAAATTCAAAAATGACATTTACCTACCATATTTCACCACATACACAGAGGTAATCTGATAAAAAGAGACCAGTAAGAATCAGCATCTTGCTAAGATGCAGTTGCTGTTTTTTCACCACTCCTTTTTTTTCCATTTGTTTTTTTTTTTTTTCATTCTTTCACAAAATTTTAGATGCACAAAATCGTGATGTGTGGGGAAAATTCTGAAATCAAGATGAGAATTTTCAGAGCAGCATGAGAAAGGGGGTCAGAGAACCAGAGGAGAAAAGCGACGGAGGAGTGGGCTACTGACTTGTAAACGTAGCACTGGAGGGAAGTGGCGACCACAAGGTGACCGTAAGCCAGAGAGGCTTTGATGACTCGATCTCTGAACTCCAGTACGTCCACTGCATCGTCCATCACGTTCCTCACCTGAGAAAAAACAAGTAGAGGAGAGGGGGACAAAAAGATTAAGAGTTAAACAAGTACGGACAAATAAAGTTCTTAAAAATTACTAAACAGGTATAAACTGCATAGTACTGAGCAAACACTTTACATTTGAACACACAAACAACAAAGGGGAGACACTAGCTTCACTAACAGAGTGGTGAACACAGTCACGTACACATTAAAGTGTATTTATTCACTTTAAGAAACAGTCTACAGTATGTTCAAGTATACGTAGGGCAACTGTGGTCAAAAGAAAGCAGTTTTAACTGTTTTAAGTGTGTGTGTGCAGTGGTTGCTACTCCTTTTTTCACCTGCATAGATAAATACTTCCCTGCAGCTCTCTCTGTGAATGAATGAAAAGGCCTTTTCCAGCACCAGGTGAAAGGTGGGGTTATTTTTGCAGCTTTACAAATCTTCCTCCTCTGCTCCCTCCAGCAAGCCAAATTTACATGCAACACAACCAGGAATAAAAAACATTTGACCGCAAGGTGGTAAATTTAGCTGGCTGATTCACAAACCACTGGCAGATGTGCACTTTTAAAAAGGACTGCGAGGAGGAGAAGGGGAGGAGGGAGACAGAAAAGCGCCTGCAAGGCTGAAAATAAACGGCTGATGACCCAACTTTGTTTGGCTTACACAAACTGCACTTGGTAAAGATGTCTATGGTAAATGAATGCACGTGTATGTTGGCACACATGCATGTGCGTGACCTCGTTTCTGTAGGTGTGCGTGTGTACCCCTGACTGAAAGTATAAAACTGTGTGTGTGTGTGTACATTTGGGTGTGTTAACCGCATGTAAACGCTACCTTGTGGTTAGAATGAGTTTAAACAGTCGAGAATGGTGGAGCGAGAGAGGCAGCTAGACAGGCTGGTCATTGTCATTTCAGGGCTGCACACTGGCACACTGGGAGGGTCCTACTTTAATATATGGCCACAACTAGTCAAGGCCTGGGAAACATTTGCTTCTCCACATATCATATTCACTCACTCCTTTACAGTCTTCCTATGGCATTGCAGTACTTTTCAATTCTCTTGTTATGCTGATATAACTGAGCTTTGTCTGTTAATGTTTACTTGGTGAAAACCTATTATTTTCCCTCATAGACATGCTGATCTTCAGTGATTTCAAAAAACTCTTAAAGGCACCCTTCACATTTAAAACCGTAGCTCCTATTATGAACCTGGAATCAAGATGGGTTTCCGGCATGATTCTTTTGCAGATGCATTTAACTGTGCTATTTGTTTAGGTGAGATTCCTTTTTTCTGTTTCTGTCATTGCGTTGTATTATATCCCTCCTTTATCACTTGTTTTTGTCTATCAAATAAACTAAAACTTAACAATGACAAGAGTTGCTGAGTCCCTACACAAGACTAAATTGACTTTCTTTAAGGTCGAAAAGGAGCGGAAACACAAAAAAGGATGCATGTGTGGCTCTCATTCTACCTGCATGCTTCTCCTCTTGCTAAGGGTGATCACGAAGTTCTTCCACTCCCAATGCTGCTCCACCACATGGGCAAAGATGACATGCCCATTTCCGCAGGCCCCAGCCAGCTGGGTGCCATCTGCAGACCACGCCAAGCTGAACACGCTGCCTGTGTTGGGCTTCTCCAATGCATATGACCACTGCAGGGAGGGGGACAAGGGTAGAGAGAGGGAGAGCGAGAAAACAATATAGTTAATGGCTACAGATATTTATCTACAATCTTAAACAATTACCTTAGGGGACGGCTTAGGAACTACAAACAATGAGAAGTTTAGAGAAGAGCAGCGGTGAGAGTCAAGAGTCGTGTATGAGTGAGTGCGTACAAATGAGTGTGTGTGTGCTCATAATGTAAACTCTGCTAGAAAGACAGGGGCCCAGTCAGTCAGTCATTGAGCTGTGATGAACTGTGAGACACTGAAGTAGCGCTCAGCCCTGCCAAGTCCAGCACTCACGCTCGTAAACATACACTCTGCTATCCTCATCTATTACTTACACGGGGGGCAGGGGTAAAGGGAGGAAAAGGGAGGGTTTATATACGAGCCCCCAAACTGAAGCCAAAAGCTGATTAACAAGACCTCTCCCTTCTTTTCATGAGAAACGGATTGAAAAGGTAGAGCTTTCAGGGGACTAACAGGCACAAAGCAATAGAAAGTCTGCTGTGCTGATGACTGTCAGTGACGGCAAAAGACACAACTGAGAGATATCTAAGACAAGAATACCTCTCTCACCTTTCCCAGTTTCCCTCAGGTATCCCTTTTCTCTATGTGATCCTTCTATTTTTTCCCTGTTTCCAGTGTTTTTTCCTCCTAGTCTGGATCCACCGGCAGTTAAAAGTTTTCCGATTAGTTATTTTCCAGGATGATCACTCATTAGCCCAGGCAAAAGCAGAGTAAGGTACACAAAGTAAGTGCCTATCTCCTGAAATTATAACATGTTGCTGCCCGCTGCGCACACCTGGAATCTTTCTGTTATAACTACTGCTGACCTGCTCACACAACAACACCCCCCAACACCACTGTGAATCTTCCTCATGCCTGAGTGGCCAGCCTGACCTCCCTCTTGCCTTGGGCGCAAAGTGGCTGGCTGATCTGAGTTGGGCTGGAGGCTTCTCAGCTGTGATCTTCCACACCAATACGTGCATTCACTCTGTAAACTGCTTCTGAAGGTAGAAAAGTGCTAATGTTAGCCTAGCGCTGACTGCGATGGAGAGATAAGTGTGGTGTAGCTGGCCAAGTGCTGTAGTGACTTTAAAGAAACGGTCTCAGTGTGTTCGCTGCCTCATACACATGCAGCTGCGGGATGTGAGGTGTGGCGTGAGGTAACAGTCGGAAGGCTGCAGGTTACAGGGCCGCTGCTTGGACTTCTCTCCCTCTCCTGGTCTGTCTGTCTGTCCGCTCCATACACACACCGCTCAGCTGGTTTTGGTCAGCGCCCTCCCAGCAGTTTAAGTCATACTAGGACCCAAAATTGCAGCAGTAAAAATGAAGACCTGTACTGGACTAGAGATAGTTTGTTGAACTTTAATTAACTGCTTTCTGCAGTTAATTTAAGTTTGATTTACGCAGCTCCACATGCCCTTACTGATACATCCTGTAACAAGAATTAGTCTTTCTTTATATACATACTTTCTTTATACATATATTTGCAAACCTGAGTCTTTCCGCACGTCATGCATGTGCTTGCACGATCTCCACAGCCAAGAAGCCTGGCCCAGCGTTTACAATAATGAGAGATCTCATCCATTCTTCAGCTAACATCCTGAGATGGCCCGCTCTGTGTTAAAGTACCCAAGGGGGAAAAGGAGAGGAGAGGGATGTAGGAGAGAGGGATGGATAGATGGTGGATCAGAGATGCAGCTGAATGTATACACCAGACTGTAATGAAGCAGGACACATGATATCGGCCTGAGGAGCACTGCTGGATCCATGCTTACCTAATGCTTTTAACACATTGAGCCATTTGACTCCTTCTAGAGTCAGCGGGCAAGCCAGTTGTCGTTGTTGGAAAGAGGAGTTGTCTATGTGTGTGTGTGTGTGTAGAACTTGTGCTCATACCTGTGTGTATGTGGTTTGTCCATGTGAAAGTGAGAGACACTATAGATGAGATGAAGAAAGTGTAAATACTACAATTGTGACAACTTGAAGAAAATAAGACACCACATCAGAGTAATTAATGTGTGTGTAGACAGGGTGAAATAAATATGATTCCCCCCCCCCTTGAGTGTCAAATGTCTGTTTTGAAGGTGTGTATGCATGTGTGTAAAAGAGGTGAAAATCCTCAGGCTTGTCAGAGTTGTCAGTCAGTGTCTGACTATGACACACAGGGGGTTTTCCTATAGCTGTCCTGAGATGGACGGACTGGGCCAGCAGAGGAGAAACCTGGGACATGAAAACCTTTTTCCAGAGCAGCACTCGCTTCTTGGCCTACCTCTCTTTCAGTCACTCCCTCTCTCCTTACGGGTGAAGAGTTTAGATGTTCTGACAGCAGGCTGCCTGACAAGAAACTGGTCTGGAGAAAACTACATGAGGAAGTTCTTCCATAAAAAGGAGAATTTAAGACCAACTGACTAGTGGCATGTCCACATGAGGACAAATACAGCAACACAAGGGAAGAACAACTAGCATCTCTTCCTCTTCTGCATCCTGTTTTAGGTAGTAAACAACAAAATTGTGCATTACAGCCATCATCTTGTAGGTGTAGGACCGGCACAGATCAGGTACTCTCAGCAATGATAATGCCTGTATTGTGTGATCTGCATCCATAATGAGCATATTTCTGCTACCTAGTATGTCAGTGTCTGAGCAGGCGTATGTCATGAAAATACTGTTTATTCATTTTGACCAATACAAAGCCAGACAAGTGTTTTCAGATTTCAAAAAGGAATAAAGAGGTAGTGGGGGTGGACAGGAGGGACAGGAGAGATGAAGGAGATGGGGAAAGGGGAGATCAGCAAGGGAGATGAACTCCAGTGCCAGTAGATTTGGCAACTGGTTTCATTGCAGCCAAAAGGTTTGGAACTGTACTGGATACTGTGAACTCTACTTGATTCAAGGTTAGCACAGAGAGAACAGGAAGAAGAAAAGGCACAAAGGCATGCCGAAAGAGTGCATAAAGGCCAAAATGAGGATTTAGGAGGGGCAAGTAGGATGTGGAAAGTGGGTCTGGGCCTTCATCTACTGTAGCAGGAGTCCACTCTCTGGTCACCGAACCCTGTCTGTCCATAATGGGCAGCTTTGTGGCCAGAGAGAAGGTGGCAGACATGACGTGTAGTTCTCAGCTGAGCTCTGGGGGAGAGACGGGGAGGCCCCTCAAACTTACAATGAGCTTATACACGCTGACTACGTATGCATGTACATACAGCAGCAATGCATGCTGTGTAAGTCTAGGCACACACTGCACAATGCAGACAGAAACATACACACCCACACCTGGTAGTCTAACACTTGCAATGATCACTTCGAGCACCAAGCAAAACACCCACACATGCATCCTGTATGTGTTGACATGTGTGTGTTAATGTGACTCAGACGCTCAGACGTTAGTTGCATGTACGTGACAAACCCTGGTGTGCTGAACTGGTCAAAATGACCTTGTGTGATGCTGTAGTGCCGACACAGAAAAACTTGATGACACTGCTCTACAATCCACCATCCTTCACCATATTTGGCTGGTGGTGTTACTATCTGGGTCTCTTTTTGCTTCAGAGGCAGACCTATGATGTGATGATCCACAGGCCATGACTTGCAGCATGCAGCCTACCATAGGCCCACCTGGACATGCGGACAGTCTGAGAGACAACGGGAAAACACGCTCAAAAAACACAGCCAATCTACGAATGCAAAGCCTGGTGAGAGCCTCTTTAAGGAGTGTGCTTGCCCTCTCCCTCCTCCCTTCTTCCTCCTCTCTCTCTGCGTTTCTCGACATATGTTTACCATTAAGACTGGCAGGTGTTGTGGGCCTGCCCCTTCTCTCTATTGTTGCCCTGCAGCCACAGCCAGCATGGGGAGGCCTGCGAAAAGGCTATGTTAGCTCAAAGGCAAGGACGTTCTTACCCCCCAAAATTATAACTCAAGCCTGTTACACAAGGCACCCACTGCCTCTTCGTCTCTGTGTGCTCCTATCTATGTAGGTGTAGATATTACTAGCTCTGCCTTTTTTTTCAGCTGTTTCTTCCTTTTTTTTTTAAACATCACCCCACAATTAAAGTGACACTCCACCTGTCTGTTTAGTACAAAATACTTGTTCCCTCTAGGCTTGAAAGATTGTTGTTGAAAGTTAAAAGTTTTGTCCTTTCCACAGAATAGCAGCTGCATTCAGCCTGAATTATGTCAGCTAGTGACAACTTTGCATGGCAGAAAGAAACTATGAAAAAAAAAACAAGTTTCAAGTTTGTACCTTTCATGGTGAGCAATTTCAAGTTGTCACAAGCAACTTAATTCAACAACTACAAACGGAAGCTGTCTATTTAGACTTATTTTGGTCAAATAATCAGCAAATCTGTGATTTCAAAAGTTTCTATCGACATTGTAACTGATATGATGCAGAGCATAGATGATATATACCCCTCCTTTGACATCCATCTACAGGGTGTGAGCACCACATACATAAAATATAGATTTTTAGTGGTGTGACGCTAACTCTATCAAACACCCCTATCTTAAGTTGCTCCGGAGAAGGTTACATGCAAGACAAGCCTGGTATATGAAACACTGGGCATACACAAAATAAACAAAAGCTATCTTAAAAACAAAGCACCAAAAAAGAACAGAGGAGCACACAGAGAGGGTAGCTTGGAAAATATCAGAAACAAAGTCAAAGGAGAAAATGAAAGTTTGTATTTGTGCCATGAGCTTACCCCCCTACCCCCATCTGCACTACCTGAAACAGTGCTCTGGTCTTCATGGCCCTGGCTGAGGGGAGTCGGGTGGGAGGGGGTGGAGCTCCGGCCAGGGAAAGGGTTAATGACACATGTCTGGACTAATGGCTCCCAGTGGAGCTATCTGCTGATTCAGCCCCATTACTCCACAAGCATTAAATATGTCTGCCCTGACTGCTCTCTGCTCCCCCCAGCCCTAGTGCAAGTCAACAACACGCTAATCAGAAGGGGGGCATGAGATTTCCAGACTCTCTACGCTTTTCTAGGCCTTCATCTCTGACACTCCTGTGACACTGGAGCAAGCACCCAGGGAAAACTTCTAACAGCCATTAGTGTTAATGGGTCAACCTGAGTCTGTGACCCTGCTAAAAACCAGCATTTTATGCAGCTGCAACACTGCTGGGCCTTACTATAAAAAGATGAACACAATGTACATGTTCGGGCCGTGCCGAATAGTTTGAAGCGATGAAGTTTCACTCAGAACGTTAACATTTGAATTCTAAATCAACCTTTCGAATGCTCTGCAGCTCACACACCCCGCCCAACCCCGCCATTTTTTTTACATGTTGTTCCATTCAGTTTAAACGTGGTGTTTCTGCACAGTTAAAGATAAAGATTAGGCTGCACTAATACTATTAGTATTATACTATTTATAGAATTAAATTCAGTACAGCCCAAGTACATGTAGTACATATACAGAACTGTATAGAGTGCACACAGTAGAAATGATACTGTGCAAATACCGACACCAATATGTTGCACCAAATTTCACTCAGCTCAACAAAGTTTTTACATGACTGGCAAGTCTAAGTTGTTTCATGACATTACACTATAAACTATCATACTGTAATGTCTGCCATCTGAATCCATCTTAAAAACAACATTGTATCGTCCACTTTTAACGACATGGAAACATGACAGTGACCCAGTATTTACCTGAGACCAACAGAGTGGTAAGGCTGGGCAAAAGTGAGTTAAATATATTTAACATCAGATCCCATGAATGCTACATATAAACTTTGCTCAACAAAAGAGAGCAAATAAACTTAAAAAACTCTGAATGATGAATGACCCCTTGTTCCCAATGATTAAAGCTGTGTTTATCTCGAAAATTATGAAACTTTATATGTTTAATGTATACTGCAGACAAAGTTTTGAAAGCAGCTTTTTAACATGAAATCAATTACTCAAAGTGGTAAAAGTATTGGTTTATCTCATCATTATTTAACAGATACTACCACCAAAAGCCCCAGATTGTTTAAGCCTATAACGCTGTGTACACTGTGTACACTGGTGAAAGGAGGACTACCTTCTCTATTAGTTTATCACTGTGCTAGTGGGAGCTAGTGGGAGCCAACCTAGTCCAGGGTTAACAGTCTTACATAAATCAGAACAGATGGCAGACTCTCTGCAAAGCCAGCTGGCTTCACTTTGCCTGTGTGTCTGTGTGCAGGACAGGACCTGGCAGTGCAGGTACAGACTGTAACTCCCTGCACATAATAAACACAACACACATGTCTGAGTGCAATGGACACTAGACATATACTGGCAAGTATCTAGCCATAAACAGACATAGGGTGTGTGTATGTATGAAAATGCTGCCACAAATCTACTCATCCAGACAAAATCGATTCCCAAACCAATTCTGTAAGATGGAAAAAGTGTTTGAGATGAAAACTAAAAACAAGACATTTGTTTTGACCAAAGGGGGGGCGGTTTTGGACAAGGCTTCATCAATCTCTCAGCAGATTAGGAGGCCTTGTAAATGTCAGCGTGCACTGACCCCTCGATGGGGGATGGGGTGACTATTAGGATAAGGGCAAGCTGCACCTACGTGCAGGACAGGTTAGGCCTATGTGTGGCTGAAAATCAACTTCTCGGATAGACTGTGATCCTTATTACCACACCTTTTCTTGAGAGGATAAAATACTATGAACCAACATACAAAAACAAAAACAGGCTACTGAACTGTGTTGATGTGACACTGACTATATGTGAATACTAAAAAGATACTACCAATCCACACTCACACTGGTGTTAATGTGTACGTTTAACTACAGTTTTATTCAACTACTAACAATCTATTTATTTCAATACCACATCGCTGATGCCCTATACTGTGACAAAAAGAAAATTCTACGTTTCTACGAAAATATGCACCAGTGCTACCAAAACGACATTTTTCAAACATGCAAGTCTACAAGCAGTACTTGAAAATAAATCATTTTTCATGGAAGACTGCTAAGGTAAATTATCAAGATGTTCTTTGGGAGGAAAATGTGAAGCATCTAATGTACTGTGCTTTATAATAAGGCTTAACCTGCTGTATCAAATTACATACTATCAAAGCAAATGAGGACTCAGGCCTGTAAAAGAGCTGCTTTCAAATGTTCCATTACACAGCATAGTTAAAGCTTCTATGAAAAAGCAAAAAGCAGCCCTTGAAGGAATTTGTGAGGTTTCACTTGAAAGAATTACAGAAATTCAACCAATCACTGTATTTTTGGTATAAGTTTGCTGGGGGTTCTTTTTTGGACCACTGTCAGAGTCGATTCCTGTCTTCAACAACAACGTCCCTCAACACGGTACACTTCTACTACGTGGGTTTTATTTCTGAAAAAGTTGCCTTCTCAGTCTTCCCATTTTGGAGTTGAACTGTCCGAGTGTGTGCAAATGTGTATGTAAAAATAATGTACAATGGAAGATAACATTGACATGGCATCTTATTTTTTTTTAATATTATGTTATGTTTGCTATGTTATGGCCTGTAACAAAACACAATGTTTATTTCCAACTATTAAAGCATCCATTACACACTGAACTTACCAGCACTTACACAGTTTTCTCTGCCTGCTGCACAATAAACCATTTGCATTTCCTGACTCTGAATTAACACAATAACTATGGCTATCAAATAAGCCCATTTCTAAACATAGGCCAGTGAGAGGAGCTCTGCAAATCTCTGTATTGAAATACCCACTTGGCTTGGCTAAAGAGATACAGACGCTGGGCCTGGGATGAGTGTAGAGTGGCACAAGTTGAAGCTTTGGCAGTGCGAGGGGAAACAGAGAGAGGGGTGGGTGAGTGAGGGGGGAGTAAGACAAACTGGAAGATAGTGTGTGAGAGAGAAAGAGAGAGAGAGAGAGAGAGAGTAATGATCTACACATGGTTTCATGCTGGAGCCTCAACATAGTAACCATACACATATGCTGGGGCCTCCTGGGACTCATCAGCAGGACACAGCTGTGAGCTGGACAGCAGAATTCTATTAGCACCAACTATGCACACATGTGCTGTACACACACACACACACACACACACACACACACACACACACACACACACACACACACAGGTAATTTGCCTATCTGAATGTGTTTTGGCATGCTACAAACTGCACAACAGATAAGCCCTCCAATGGACCCACTACACCACTGACGGCTGGTTTAAAAATTTAGCCAATGAGCTGAGACAACTTTCTATGGGATCCCTAAAGACACAAAGTTTATTTTGTAAGACACTGACAAGCATGCCTCTAAGCTGCTCCTCAATGGGTTATGTAATACCTGTTGATAACAATTATTCTAAATTACATAGCAGTACAAACACACACCTTAAGTTAAGTGCATGAATGGGCATATGTGATGACAGGCCAATTGCTTTTCTGTGGAGTAAAACATATAGAACAAATTATACCAAATGAAGGAGCCAGTCACATAAATTAGTCAACGTCAAAGCGTAGCACCATTTTGATCTCTGTGGAAGCAGAGAGAAAGGGGGGAGGAACCCTATGGTGCAGCCAAAATTAAACCCTTTCAAATTATCCTTTTCTGGACCTTGGTCCATTGCCTCCAGCCCAGCCCTAGCCCTCAATAACAGCCCTTAATGAACTGGGTTGGCAGTAAAGCTTGAAGTGATACCCCAGTTACACACATTATTTGTGTGCACCACCAAAGCCCTTTACTTGCTCCCTTCGTCACTCACTATCACCCTCACTCCTTTTACAATTTTATCCCTCTTTCCTCTCTTTCTGCTTCTTTCTCTCTGCGAGTGTGACATGTTTGTCTAGCTAGTGGAGGTTGTGATTTAGTGCCGCTAAGAATGATGACTCTGCCAGAGGGGCTGGCAGGGCACTGTCTCACTGTCATACACTTACTCCAGCCATGGGGGAGGGAAGGATGGAGGGGTGGAGAAGTAAAGTAAAAAAAAAAAAAAAAAAAGCGAGAGGGACGAGAGCAGAGTGAGAGAGAGAAACTTGAGGGAAAGAGAAACCACCGTCTTTTATGGAGACCAATCCTCCAAGCCTCACTGCCTAGGCCAACTTTACAGGATATATTGGACAGTTCCACACTTCCCCGCCCCCCACCCCTCCAACTGCTCTCTTTTCTCAGCTCTTTTTCATGCTCCCCTCCTTTTTGGTTTCCAACAAGGCAAGCCTTTAGCCGAACTCTAGAGAGGTGTAAAAGTATTACCATGTCAACAAGTGCCTTTTACTCTAACCCACTTTACGCACACAGGCACCAGCTCTCATACACACACACGCATGCAACCATGCGCATATGCGCATGTGCGCACACGCACACACACACACTAAAAAATTGGGGTCAATCATCTGCAAGAACGACCTTAGTATACACTGTTCCACAGAGTGTGCCAGAATAAGTTCAGCAACACAGAAAACCAAAGCCTGTTCGGCACAAAGGACCTGGAATACAAAGGAGAAACCATTATCCTCACAATCTGGTCGGGAAACTAATGAGCTCCTTGGGATGATAGATTAAGTCTACGTGTAAGTACAGCATCTTACAGTCTTATGCTGTTCACACACTCTAAACTGGGCTTCAACGGGCCTGGCAACCTCATCAAAATGTGTTAAAAGAAATCATTAAAATTATTCCTATGAATACAAGAGAGAAAATGGCAGAGGAAGAGAGATGTAGACCCCAATTGCCCTTTTCAGAACTTGTGGTCTCTTTCTACCAGTTCACGGTGTACGGAGGGAGCGGGCTTACGACAGCAAGAGAGCAGAGAGGAAGAGTGCAGAGAGCAAGAAATAGCATGCAAAAGCACAGATTTGTAAGGGGAGGGAGGGGTAAAGCAAGTGGGGGGGAGGGGGGTGTGAGAGAGAGAGAGAGAGAGAGAGAGAGAGGGGGGGGGGGGGGTAGCCCTGCCCAGTTGCCTGGGGAGAAAACTGCTCTGGTGCTGACTCAGGACTCTCTTTGTTTGACAATGCTCCCTCGCTCTTGCTCTCTCTCTCTCTCTCTCTCTCTGACACACTCACACTCTCAAACTTACTCGTCTTTTTTCAAACACTCAGTCACCATCTTTCCTCTTGTGCACATGCTCTTTCTTTGTCAGACTTGTACTAATAATTTCACCTTGACTTTTCATCCTCTCTTCTGTGTAACCCCCCCCTCTGCTGTTTTTCCACCTTCTATCCTCCATGCGTGCGTGTGTGTGTGTGCGTGTCTCTCCTAAACTACTCCTTTCCCTTCTTTTGCAGTGACATTTTTCTCCAGTTGAACTATACTGTACTAAAAGTCCCCTTCTCACGTGATGAAAGCAGATAAAGGCTTGCAGTCTAATAAATCTACAGTGGTTTCTTTGGCCTTTTCATGCTCCACTAACAGTGGTTCACGATCAGGACCAGAACTCTGGGCTGTTTTATTCTCTTCCAGCAGCGGCAATTTCCAGATGTTGGCCGGCCAGTGGTTGGCAGCAAACTGCCAGCACAGGCTCAGGTATATGCTCCGCTGTGATAGAGGGGGAAACTGTTGGACGGATTCATTGAGAAGACAGGGAAGCCTGAAGCCTGGTAATTAGGGGGAAGGTGGCATGTCATAGAGGTTGAGAGTCTATGGCTAAGAAAAGAAATAAAAAAAAAAAAAAAAAGACCTCAAGAAGCCTGGCAGCCTAACCGACACACAAGAGTGATAGACTCTCTGAGAGAAAATAATGGTTGGCAGCTATAAGGATGGCAGACAAAGATCCCATAGAGAATGAGGCTGCACGTTAAAGAGGCAAGATAGGAGAAAGAAGCAGGGAGAGAGAGAAAGGAGCGATGGTGATTCCAGCTGGACATGGACCCATTCCCAGAGTGGCAATGCTGAGCAAGGCTAACAAAGACCCCAACGGGACCCCCCCCCCCCAGACTCACCCAGAAAAAAGGGAGGTAAAGAGGGCCTTGGGGAAGCAGGAGGGAAAGGGAGCCAAGCGGGGGGAAGCACTGATAAGCCCGAGGTAGTCCAACACACCCTGACACAGGGAGGAGGGAGGCATGAGCAGCAAAAAGGAGCAGATAGAGATTTACACTTATCCTCAAAATGGGACAGTTCCCTCTTTAAAAAGGAAAGCATGCTTATATCTCACAGACAAAGAGGAAGAAAATGATGTAGCTCTGTCTCCCACTTAAATTCATACAGAGTAGCTGTTAGAGCAATGTACTGGCACAAAGTACTCAGGATGAGTACAGATAAGGGAAGAAGCAGGGTTTTTTTTCAAAGCCTGTGGAGCTGGTAAAAAATCTCAGCTACAGATAATAAATCACTGATTGTCATGATTGTATGAAATAACAGGGAGGATACACAAGTAGATACCAGTGGTTTTACACTTTTACAAACTCGAGTTTTGAAAACAATGATGCCATTAAGAGCTATAACTTTGATACTTGATTTATAACTACTCATCTCCCTAAACTGTGTGAGGGTGACAGCTGTTATCACACCGTAAAAGGAAAATTGCAGGCAAGTACACCTCTAGGAAGGAAACATTTTAGTTATTAACACATGACAAAGATGTCAGTAAGAAACAGGGCTCAGCCTGAGACTAAAATTAAAGCCACCTGATGATCCTCACTAGGTTGCCTGTGGTTAAGTATAACCTAGAAATGGGGGAGTAGAAAGAAAAGGGGCGGAGAGCAGAGGGGAAAAGCGGAGATGTACACTGGCTTATCAGGAGGAGTGTGACAGAAAACTGGATCGTACCAGGGCCAAACTCAGCCACGTCTTCAGTAAGACCTCAGTCGAGCAGACCAGTAGGAGGGAGGGGAATAGTAATCATTAAAGCTGCATTTCCGCCAAACACTTAGTATAGCACCATTGAAAAACGGACCTTACCCGTACCCAAACATTAGATCTGTTTAGAGTTTCCACCTCAAACAGTATGCTTAAATGTAGGCGGGGTTGTTACCAGATGGTAATAACCACGTAAGTCGTGAGATTCAATCTATCTTTTAGTATCAGCTTCGATTGGTTTGGTAATGAAAAAATGGAACGGACTGGAGTGCTTCGATTCACAACCTTTGACAATGGCAATGCAAAACTAACCATTCGATTGTGTGACAAATGGAGCTGAACTAAACTGAACTGCTTGGTGGAAACAAGGCTTAAGCTCAACAAGGCCTTGGTCTAAGGCCTCGTTCAGGCAGCTCATTCACTTAAATGAGGCCAGGCTGGCAAAAATTGATCCAGGCTCAACTTTTGTGACAACGCAATGTGATGTCATCTGGCAAAGTGCTGCGGGGGCCTGCGTTATTTTAACACAGGGCTGTTTTGATTTGAAAGCCCGCTAAGACCCAAATGAGCATCAACCCACAGGAAGGATGGTGAAATAATTATGCAATCTGGCCTTATAGCTGTGTTCAAGCCCTCTTGATTACAAGATTCGCCACTGCCTGTGTGTCCTTGAGCAAAATACTGAACTTCTGTAAGCTCTTGGGACAATGTCCTACAGTCCGTCTGCCCTTTAAGAGACTTTTCTCTTCATTTATCATTAAGGTTTCTGGAACACTCACCAAAGAAAACCTGCTGAACTTATGTTACACAATTTCCAACCCATAAAAGTTTTAAAAATGGGGAAAAAATTTGAATATCGTGCAGGAATTAGAGGAGCGAAACCAGGCAGCTATTACATTTATGTATGTGAGCATGGGCGTACAGTCGAGAGAGAAAAAAACAAGCACAGGGAAGAGAAGGGGGAGACGGGGGTGGGTGGGAGGCGGAGAAAAAGAAGCGAGAGGGTGCTCGCCTGGCACAATGAGTCCTACTTGTTAGCCAGTGACAGTGTCAGGGATCGTGACAGGGTCCAGACGCTAGACACCAGCTGCAGCGCCTCGTAAATAGACTGCTGTCTCGCAGGCACATTTGCACGGCAATGGTTGCACACACGCGCGCGCACACAGACACACAGGCATGTGGGCACATGCATATACTATGGCAGGCACACAGACAGACACTGACTTATTGTCTCTTCCAAATCTTGTAAAAGGGACAGTGAACCTCTTTGTGCGTTGTGTCCTGTTAAAGCTCCTGTGAAGAGAAAATGTATTCCACGCACGAGAACTCCAAACTCGACAAAATCGCAACAAAAATAAGCAAAGGTGTATTAATAATTCAATAACGTATTCAATAATAACCACATGTTGATGCTTTATGGAAAAACAAACTTCAGTCAGTACAGTCCATGAGCGACTTAGTGGAACTACACGACTTATCTTTCCCAGTACTTTTGCCTCGGTGTAAACTTTGTGTGTGTGTCTGAGTGCGTTCCCTCTCCCTCCACGGTGATAACGAGGGGGGTAACACACAACATCTGCCCTGTGGTGCGAGGAGGGAGAAAATGTGCAGGAGAAAAAGGGAAAAGAGCAGGAGAGAGTTGAGAATTTAGGGCGAGAGGAGAGCCGAGCTGGACGGGAGGTGAAGGGGTTAAATGCGCGGGACTGATCCTGCTGAGCCAGCAGCAATACGTTAAAGTGCAAGGTTTCATTGTAGCAGATACAGAATGAAACTCCTTCCCATTAGTCACGCTAGTAACTGAAAAGACTCTTCGCGCAGCTTAACCCTTACTGTGCCACAAACAACCCACAGCAATAACACAGGTAAAGCCGTTGTAATTGGCTAATGGCATCTGAGTTTGTGTGTAACCTCACATGCACAATAAGATTACAGTCATTATAGTACAGTGGCCAAGTGTGCATGCTGTATGTATGCAAACTGAACTTTTTCCAACTTGATGCGTGAGAGGGGCACATGTCTGAATTCACATATAGAAAGCGACTCAAATGGAGTGACCTTTGAGGGGGATTTTTCTTTTTCTAAAATCTTTTTCTCTGCACCCCCTACAATCCTCTTCTTGAGCAAGCCTCCCACGCCATGCTACAGTACACACTGTCTCTGAGGGGCTTAGGGAGAGAAGGCAAGCATACCCTTCCTGCAGTTAGAGCAGGGCAGAACCATAATCATCATAATTATCATCATCATCACACTGCCTTAACCAAGACACACACCACAGCAAAGCAAGTGGTGCGATGACGAAACAATGGGACAAACCAACCACGTAAACAAACACATAAAGGGAGGACGTAAGGTGAATCGGGTCATTACAAAAAATAACAGAGCAAGTTGTACTCAGTTCTGTCTGTTATAGTTACAATAGCACAATAATTTCTATTTTTGTTTATAGAGAAAATGGATACAAGCTGACTTCATTTGAACGATTTCATCAGCTCATGGCTATATTCTGGCAATTTTCCCAAAAACTACTGTAATCCCTGGTTCAGCTAACCAGAAATAATGGTAAAGGATAAGGGATATCCCCAGTCTCCATTTCGATGTTCATAGTCTACAAATGTTATTACCATAACCTCTCAAAAACGCATGCAAACACACACCTTAACCCTCTGGAGAAGACATATGTGTTGGCTCAGGCCTCTCTCCAGCCCATTTGTTTTAGTGCTTCAGAAAAAAAAAGCCATTTGATCCTAATTAAATCAAAATGGAGCATGAAATGCCTGGTGATCAGCACACAAAAACCCGGCCCTGCCTGTTTGTTTTCATTACAACAGGTCTGAAACAGCAATACACTGACATCTCTGAGTAAACTCAAAGAAGCCCCAACCATCCCATGAGGGCAGAGCGGGGAACTAGTAATATTGTTCCTGGCCAAACGTTCAGCAATAATAAAACAACAATTACCATTCATCATTCTCTCATTTCCTCTCTCATTACAACTCCAGTTACCATCAGCACCAGGTAACGAGAACATGTGGCATGCAGCCTAATGTGGTTTACAGAGATGAACAATGTTTAGAGACCATAAAGCCTGTAGTGAGACTCATAACATAAACCATACTGCCCTGACAGTGTACCACAGACACTGTATGTTTCACATAAGTACTTGTACTTGACTGACTATAAAGCAGAAATGCCATATTAGTAGATGAGAATAAACATACAAAATACACAAAAACAGAGGCTAGAAAGTACATGGACCTTAAGATCTACAGTTACATAGCTTCTGCAAAGCTTGTCAGCAACAGCTGCTTGTAACTGAGGTCAGGCTGCCTTTGTAGACTGTCACTGCAGCGTTCTAAAGTCTAGTTCTTGTCATTAGAGGGTAATAGTTTCACTCATTTTACATAAGAGTGGTGACTCAAATGTATTTAGGTGAAATGTTTCATCTTACTATGTACTCAAAAATGGTCAATGTCAGGGATTTAGGGTCAGGTGTGTGCATCATTTTTGTTTTGTGGAGGATTGTGTCAAATAGCCTGCTGGATGAAGAATGTTAACATACTTGCTTTTTACATAAGGATAAGCCGACTAAGACATCCTTCGTGTCAGCGTCCAACTTTGAGCAAGAGCCGGGTATATTACGAAGACCATGTCGGAAATAAAGTGTTTATAGTTGTTCTGAGCGGCTACACTCGAAGGCGGAATCAAAAGTTGGCCGTCATAAAGAGGGTGGGAGAAGTGATATCATTTAAATACAGGGATAACAGAGCCCTTTTTTAGACAGTCTCTCCTGGAAGATATTCATAGTGCTACACCTATTTGTACACACATGAAGGGAAGAAATAGTTGCGTCGAGAATGAAAAAAGAGAGCTAGAGAGAGTTCAAACTCTGGCTCCTCTCTCACCTCTGCTCAGCTTGTCAATAATGGCGTGAAGTGGGTGTGAATGTTGATCGTCAGATTTCGGAAAGTTACAGCATTGGTCGGACACAGCGCCCCCTTATCAGGGAACGGTGTGGGGAAGAAGGGGTTTCCGAAGCAGACAAGCTCCAACAAGCACTTCTGACAGGCTATACTGGTCTTCTAAACCTGCATCTGCATAATTTTATTCACTTACTGAAGACAACTTATTTCATTGTTAATGCAAATGCATTTGGGAGTGTGTATTGTACTGGTAGTGAATGGATTGCCTGGCTGGAAGTGCAAAGCAATACAGGTGTTTGGATTCTCTAACTATCAGCTGATATGGAACAAGACTTGCACATACTGATGGAGCTAAGTTTTTCTTTTTAATACACAAAATCAAATGAATTCATAAAGTCAATAGGTTTATCGACCAGTTAACTTGATGCCAAAGTACTACGCTGTTGTAACATCTTTCAGTTTTTCCTACTTTTTTGTTTTGCAAACAGTTGTGTAACTCCAACTCTCCAATATGAACAGTTTTGAGTTTCTAAAACTGCTAACTGCTGACAGCCCACTGATAGAATAACAAAGATAAGGTTCTGATGGAGAGTAAAAGGGGTTTTCTTACTCCAGTCTTGTCACAGAGCCGCAGGGTGTTAAAGGAGCCCACAGAAAACACCTCTCCATTTGGTGCCCAAGACAAAGAAGTGACCGGGTAGTCCTGAGACGACGAGGAGTAAAGCAGACGGCCAAAGCTGTCCCATACCTGTTAAAGGAGGACATGGTTTGAAATAAAAAAAAAAGATTTAACACACTGACATGATGTCAAACAGGCTTAATTCAGACTGCCAGTCAAAAATCTGTATTTTGACATATCCATATTACATCCAGATTGATTTTAGAAAGTCTGCGCAACAAAATAAAAAAATTGCTAATTGGATCTGAGCCCACTGACAGGGATTGATATGCGATTCCAATCAGATTTCTGCAGATGCATCTAAGTCCCGATGCTCTGAACACTCAAATCGGATTTCAGTGTGTCTTTTGTGTCACTTGCAACACAAGACAGGATGACGTCATCAAATCCAGAGTGACAGAAATGCATCAGTGTGGCTGAGCAGAGTCCATGCTGCTATATAGTTACGTTGCTACCACAGCAACCCATGCAGATACGTTGCCGTTGTCTGGACGCACAAAATCGACGTGACCATTAGCAAGACAGTCTGTGTTAAAGATCTGATTTGAGAAGCAATTTTACCTGCAGTCTGAACAAAGCTAAAGTACACTCAAACACTGCAGACCTTATATTTACAGTCTTCTCCACCTGACAGTATGAGGTCATTGACTGAATTCCAGTCCACCTTCAGAATAACCCCGTCATGAGCTTTCCACTAGAGAGAGACAGAGGGAAGAGAGAAAAGACAATTTTATGTCAGCACAACATAATAATGCTATCCATACATAACTTCCTGTTGAGGAGAAGTGGGAGAGACTGCTAATAAATCCCTCCACTTTTATTGAGTCCAAATAAGAGTGTAAACATGAAGATGAGCAGGATAGGCTCCAGAGAGAGTGGCATTTATTCTCGGTCTTGCACACAGTTAAAAGTTTATGAGATGTTTCCTATCAGCCTAACTGAGAGCTTAGCAGAAAGCCTGTATCAATCACAACCCTTTCATCAGATACCGAAGCCAGGCAATGTTCAACCCATGTTTAACACTGGCTGGTTGATGCATGCTGACCCATTCATATTGAGCCCACACAGGTCCAACACTCATCACTGCGTTGGTCTCCAAGGGGTCTACGGGAGAGGTGATGAAGTTAGACGTGGGCATGTGTGCATGTGTGCATGTGTTTGTGCCTGCACACGCATGTGTGGTAATAGCTGAGCGAGAGCAAAGGGCAGAGAAGGCGCACATTAAACTCTCTGCTGTTTATCTAAGGTCCCAGGCGCTATTCGGCTTAAAGAAGAATAATAAACAAATGTATACATGAACACGAGAAATACTCATTGGTGTGCAAGGTCCTCAGCATTGCACTCTTCCTCAATGCAGAAGCACTTAAACACATATAGATCTATTGCATATAGCAATGCAAAAATCGATTAACCTCAAGTTTAATTTACAAAGAGCTGAAGAGGCAAAGGGTCTAGTGATGTCAGGCAAGTGGACAGATCAAATTAGTTAAAAAAAAAAAAAAAAAGGAAGATCCACATTGAAGATCAAAACAATCACACAAAGATATTGACAACAGAGAAGAATCTCGCCATTATATACTAAGTAGGTGACAAATTAGAAAATAAATTGAGCTACAGAGAACACAAGCCAGGCAAAAAAGAAAAATACAAGTTAAGCAAAACTGTAGTTACTCTGTCACATTACCATAGGGGGTTAATTGTACACAAAGTAATAAGTGATTATTAGATTTTCTCAGTCAAATGACCTGTAAACTAGTGGCATAATTGATTTGTATTGAATGTTTATCTATATATTTTTATGAAATGAGGAATGCCCCTGTTTGTCCTGGTAATTTAATCATTCCACCAAAAACAATTGTCTCAGTGTTCTCAGTAAAATACACCTAATGTAGCTAACGTGGTAATAGTCATTGACAATAATTAGGAGCAAAAGGATCACATGGCCAAGAAGTGACTGAGAAAAAACCCCCCATCCCACTCCATACAAGATAATATTTCAAAACTTACAAATTTGGAGTTATTTGAATCCTAAGTAACCAATGTACATTTTTACCTGTCAGAAAATACGTAAAATTTGTGTACCTGTATGACTTTGGCACTGGGTTGCAGAGGCTTGATGACTAGCTGTCTTCCTGATGTGTAGAGGATTCTGTCAGAGTCTGGACCCCAGGCCACAGAATACACAGGAGACCCTGGAAGATATGCAGAAACACAGGCATACGCATGATGAGATCCTGTATTAAACTCAAGCCAAGAGAAAAGAACTTCAGCACCTAAGGACTTTGAGATGTAAATTAAAATTGTGTGTGTATGAATCTCCCTTTCTCTCTCTCTCTCTCCTTGACAAACTTGGAGTATGAACAATAGCTTTATGATACAGCAGTGCTAATTCCTCTTCTAACAAGGTCTCATATTCCCTCAGAGATCTCACCTCATTCAGCCTATGGAACAGTACCTAGCTTGCAGGCACACCAGCTGAGAAAACCTGCCTAACCTCTACAGTATGAGCACAAGAATCAGTGCGAGTGTGTGTGTGTGTGTGTGTGTGCTTACGTTCACATGTGTGAGGGAAAACATGTGTGTGAGTGTGAGTGTGTGTGTGTGTGTGTGTTTGTGTGTTTGTGTGTTTGTGTGTATGAGTTTGGTTTGTGGCTACGCATGTGGAGGGGAGAGGGCCTGACATTTAACCCCGCTCCAGGTGCATGTGGTTTCTCACAAATGCCAAATGGTCACATGATCTAAATCTGACAAAGGCGATGAGAGGTGTTGAGACAAGTTCCTCTCTCTTCCCTCTCGCTAACTCACTTCCAACCTCTTCCTTGAGCTCTCTCTCTCTCTCTTAAAATGGGTCATGGCAGAAGAACAGCATGCTGCTGTAATGTATGTGTGTGTGTGTGTGTGTGTGCGCGCGCCCACGTGCACGGAGTTGTGGGCTCTGAAGAGAAGCAACACCTGCAGTGATCTGAGTGCCATGTGGAGGATGGTGTGTATCTGTGGCAACGCTACTACATCCAGGTGTTCTACAAATCTGTAGGTCTGTTGAGCAGCCTGCCACCCAGCAGCTCATTCTCCAAACAGCTAGCTTAGGGAAAAAAGTTCCTACATAGTGGGGCTGAATTGCTGTTCCTATGCCAGGTTTTCCACAGCACCCGCTATTCAACAGGAGTGTGCCATCCATTTCCCCAGAAGCCAACCACCCCCCATCTTTTTTCTGTCCCACAACTAAGAAGAAATTTTTAAGTCAAACTGCACAATGAATCAATTAATAAGTAATACATATGTGAATGCTGGATGGAGAAATGTATCATTAGGAGTCTTTTTTATGGCTTTTAATAAAACTCCACTCCTATAAAGCTTTGAAAGTTTATAGTCCTTTTAATGAAAAAAAACAACAACATAGAACTGTAAGCAACTGTACCAATTCTGCCTTTGGTTGAACGGAACACAATTACATCCCAACAGGCCCAACGCATACAAACACCATAGATGTTCACAAAATCACACACACAGCCACAGAGAGAAAAAACACATTTCCTCCTTGATTGTCATTTTAAATTATCTGGCTTGAGTAAAAAGGCACATTCAACACAGAAGGAAATGTTGCAGATCGTTCAGCAAGTGTGCCAGAGCAGACACACGGACATACATGTGAGGTATATGCTAATGAATACACTTTCATGGTGCAAGCATATACATATACACACAGTGTAGATGAGGAGGTGAACTTGTGTGTCATAGCACTAGGAGGAGGAGGCTTCCTTGATACACATGAATGAAACCTGGTCCTCTTCATTTCAGGTCTCTGCTTCTTGCTGTTTTTCCCTCTGTCACACTGTCTCTGTCAACAGAGGCACTCTCTGGGCCAGAAGGTCCGAAAGCAATTGGTACTCTGTGTTTGTGTGTGCATGTGTGTGTGTGTGATATAGAGAGACTGAGAGGGTGTAATTGGTGTTGGTATGTTGTGCTGTGTTTACTAAAAGCCAGCAGCTGTGCATGGCCTCTGCTGCTGGCTTGCTGGCAGTTGTTATGGATGTGACCTGCTTTAAACTGTATCAGTCGAAAACTGATTGAACAGATCGCCTTTTTTCTCACACTAGTGTTATTGCATGCATGTGTGCACGCAATAAAGGTTCCGGTTATTACTACGTCCTAATATTTATAGTTGGTCACAAGTTACTTTATCATGATGGATTAGCTGATAATTTATAACAGCAGAAAAGACGGTGAGCAGTGCACCAGCTTCTATGTGTTCCTTTCCACGTATAAAATATTTTTTATGTAAAAAATTGGCTTGAGACATATTGGCTTTTAGGTGTTATGTTAAAACTATGATGTGTTTAGGTTAAAGGTCTACTATCTACCATCGTCAGCTAGCTGCTAACTTACTACGCGTCTAAAAATGACAAGATGCAATACTACAGAAGGACTCACCATTCTGCTGGTCGTTTTTAACATCTAAAACACTCTCTATCTTAAATATCAAAATGATACAGTGTTGTGTTTCTTTCTCCAGGAAATTGGCCAAGTGTAAATGGTGCACACACACTGGCGTGCAGAGAATACATTAAACGGATTAAAGGGGAAAAACTTTCATTTTGTAAACTCACGGAATTATTCTTTCTTAGCTACAGCTGATTAAATTTTCTGGCTGCAGTCGTACTTTCAAGCAGTGAAATCAATGGTCCTAAACTTTCACCTCTATCATTAACAATCACAGCTGCAGCTGCAAAACTGCACTGTTTCAAATTGCTATTTTGGTATGAAAATGATACATTTTTTAGCCTTACTTTTATCATTTAGTCCGTCAATTATTGCAAACAAAGAGGCGTCTGCAGCCATTATTGCCTCAACACAGTGCAGAGGTTGTGTGTGTAACAACTGCATGTGTTCTGCTTTGTTCATTAATTTTTGGTCCAGTGACCATCTAACAAAATTTCAGTTGAGTGATGATATAATTATGGACTGCAGTTTCACACAAGCACTAGATACATATGGAGCTGATATTCAATGAAGTATAGCAAGGGTCTTTAGCCTTACCTTGGCTGGCCAGTGTTGAGCGTAGCATCCCACTTTTTGACCAGATCTTAATCTGCCCATCTTCTCCAGCTAAGTAATTACAGAAAGAGATGAAATTAACCTCAAGGATATAAAGATATAAACAACCGAATTCACAAAATTCTAATCGTAATCAAAACTGCATGGCTGGCTGGGCTGCTTAAACACGTATTTGTTAAAAAGCAATAAAAAATATGTACCATATGTCCCTGTCATCTTTACCTGTGATAAGAGCAGTCCCATCATAGTTCCATCTTCCAGCTAAAACAGCTCCTTTGTGTGCTTCGACGCTCTTCTCAATGCGGCCCATCTTAGAGGCCAGGTGGAACTTCCCTGTAAAGAGACAAAAAGATGTTTACTGTATGGCATTTTCACACTCCAAGCCTGGGTTAGTGTGGGTGTTTACAGTCTTTACTTCAGGAGCACTACTGTCTACTGTAATTCACTGGCTATTTCGTGGATGCCATCTTATATAAAGAATACAGGGACCATGGTTTCATAAGTCTAAATGATTAATGTTGAGGTAAAATTGGCAGAACAGTTTTCTATGGCCAATCCAGAACACCAGTGAGGAGAAAATGTTAGGATTAAAAAACTTTAGAACTCAGCACTAAAAATACACATATAATAACTGTCAATCGCCTACACACACTTAGCAACAAAGCTATATTTTCTCCTCCTAGCTAAATTACAAACTTATAGCATAAAGCGGATGAGTGAAACTAAAGGGTTTCAGTTGGTTGAATTAGGGCAATTTTCTATTTGCTAGACACGAAGGGTGATCAGGCATGGAGACAGTTATTGAAGAGGCTAGTCTAACATATACTTTGTGGCAGTGTATATTAAAAAATTCTGAATGTTCTATGTAATTTTTGGTAGCCTAAAACTGCAAATCAGCATGCTGCCGCTCTCTCCCATTTCTAAATTTGGACATGCCAACAAAAGTGGATATTACTGGTGCAGCAGGTAGTGAATGTAACAGACGTGTACAGCTGTACTGAAGGACGGAAAAGGGAAAATAAAACTATTTTAGAATAGAATTTCTAAGACAATTACATGTGCAATCACATTAACAGTCCTTATCTGTGTAACAAAGCATTGTGTGTGTCGTGATTTCAGGTTCTGATTTGTTTGTTTGCTTTTTTGTTATCAGGCAGGTGTTTTTATGACATCTTATCATGATAACATCCTAACTCTCTGCTATATTACTTGTATTTATATAAGGCTTGATGATACGTCTGTGTGAAATTTATTATGACGCCACATTGTAGTTCCACAGGGTAAAAGAGAATGAGTCTGATGGACTGTTGTTCCAAACAGAAGGCCAAGCGATATCCTTCATGCTTAATTTAGTCCTCTTTGGGACAGGTCTACTTCCATTCCACACAATACCCTATCTGGTTGAATGGAAAATGAAGCATGGAAGCTACGTATTTATGCTTAGCCATATGGAAAAATTAGACATCCAAAAATAACGAAGTATACTAATTAAATGTTCAAAATTTAGATAATGTTGTACTATGTAAAATGTTGCACAAACCCTATTTTTCCACACAATGTTTGTAAACGGAAAAAGGTCAAACTGCATATGCTCTACATAAAAAAAACTAATTTAATATGTTGGCAAGGGAATGAGAGGCTGACTAATCAAATAAGGTTAGGAAAAGCCACAGCATTAATATACAGTCCTCCCAACCAATAAAACCCTGGCTGTTGGACTGCTTTCTTTTCAACTATATCATTCAGATCTCTTAGAAAATGCTGAATATCTTCTACTGAATCCAGCTATAAAAATCTGTGACAAAATCTTTCAGTGCACACCAAATTTGCAATGAATAAACCTGTTACTGTCACGTTTCGTTTTTAATTAAAAACAAAAACATCTTTCAAGAAACAACTACAGCAATGCTGGTATTTGTTTAACTGAAACAAGGCAAGAGGCATAAGAAAGCTGCAAAAGTGAATCGTAACAGAGTTTTCACTACTCTCTGGTCTGCCAGAGAAAATTGCTGCTTCAGTTTGTGGGTGTGTTTATGCAACCCTACACTGCCATTAGTGTTGTGACCACACATTGCCTGCCATAACAGTACATCCATATTCTGTGTGTTTATATCTAATATAGACCAAAGTAGAGACATAAGAGGCCACGTAGATGCACGTCACACAGGCTGTGTCGACCAAGTTTAGTATTACAAATGGGCAGAGGCAGAACAAAAATCCACCTTTAGTGATTTGACATTGGAAGCCTAATGTGAAATTGTGAAAATGAATATGTTTCTCTCTAAATGGTTGTTCTGTTTAGAGAGCAAAAGCAGCTTTACTGCAAAAGTTTCAAATTGGTAAAGAATAACTCTACTCAGTACAAAAATCCAGACTGGGCAAAAAACAGACCAGAGGCAGACCCAAGAGTAGTGAAAGCTTTCTTACCAGGTATCATGTCTAGTTAATTCAGTTAGCATATGACTATTTCTGTTCTACATCAACATAATATTGCTTAACTAATTTTATTTCCCTGTATGAGTATGATTCAATTGATCACAGATTCTTGTCATGTGGCTATTCACAGAATCAACAACTTGTGAAACAAAACTGACAAATTGATCCTATGAGTGAAGTCAGACACAGAGCCCTGTGGCCCGAAGCCAGAATATATAGAATAAAGAGACTTGCCATCAGTGCTGGTAAGGACAAAGATCTCAGTCTGGTTCTGTTTCTTGCCACCAACGGTTTTGGGGAACCAGTGCAGGTCAACAGGGTAAATGTCCTCTGGCAATTTGACAACCAGAGTGGTCTCATTGGTCAGCAGGTTCCACTTGAGGATCTGGTGGTCCTCACTGCACGAGTACAACTCGTCTGCTGTGGTCCAGCCAACACAACTCACAACTTCCTTATGTGAACTACTGTTAAGGAAAGTGATGGTTATTCATGGTTAGTCATTGGGTACGTATTTCTATTGATTGCATCGAATTCCATGGTAGCTTCTGCAATAAACAGGGTCCTCTAAAAACTTATAGGTTAGGCCAGGCATGTCCAAACTATTCCATAAAGGGCCGTGTGGCTGCAGGTTTTCGTTCCAACCAAGGAGGAGCACACCAGCTTAATTAGCTGAGCTCAGTCTTCAGCTGATAACTCAGTGATCCCTTGATGTTGATTGGCTGGCCTGGTGTGCTCCTCCTTGGTTGGAACGAAAACCTGCAGCCACACGGCCCTTTATGGAATAGTTTGGACATGCCTGGGTTAGGCGTTAGGTCAAGGCAAGCAATGGGAAGTAGCCAATTACTACAATTGTATTACTATATCTAGTGGTGCTAACAATGATAGCGAAATTAATGGTAACAACAGCAAAGTTTTACATGTTTTGTTTCATCATATATATTTGAGCTAAGCAGAAACACAAACATGAGGCTGGATAGCTAACAACATCATAAAAAGGATATGTTTGGGTTCCTGTAGCAGCGATGTTTTCAGTCTCATGGCGGATGTCCGCTGTTGATCCCTAAACTAACAAGAAATTGCCAGTTACGTGACACTAACTTTCGTATGAAAGCTCCTTTACTACATTAATGTCAAAACAACACACAAAAACACAACAATACAAGACCAAAACTATGAATCGTTAAGTTACCCCGTTAACAAAGCAAGCCAGCAGTTCGCATGCTCCGATAGCTGTAACGGTTAATGAAACAAGCGTCTGCAGTTGCTACGGTACCTGCCACTGTTGCTAACGTGAATCCTCAGATGTCCCCGAGTCTCGCCTGTGACTTGAATGCTAACGTTAACTTGGTTTTCTGGTTAAAGCAGACATCGCTATGACGTTTCCGACTGTACGGTGGGACAACCAGCAATGTATGCGTGTCATTTACCCCAGCAAAAGATGCATTCCTTTCCAAAACAATACAGAGCGCGCCTGTTCATAACTAACCTGTAATTTTGTCGCTAACGTTATCAAAGCTAACCTATAGTAGCCATTTAATCTGGGTCACAAACAGCTTGAAAATGAGATATCGCGAGAGCTGCAAGTCTCGCTTCCCTGAAAACGGATATTTCGAATTATTTGCAAGGACAGTATGACATCTGTTAAATAAATGCATTTAAGAGGACTCATTGTAATCATCAGTCACTAATATTAATCGTCGGTCCATCGCACAATATTTCCTGAAATGTAAACTATTTCTCCGGGCAGGACTTCGTTCAACTGTAACCAAGCAACGGGTTAAACACGTTGAAACTTTTAATCTGACAATTATCCTACATAACATATATTTCCGTAAAGAGGTGTTATTGCTTTCTGTGATAATCGTCTGATTATTTTCGTCATATGATTGTGGGTTTGTTTAGAGCGAGGCGGAGTTGGCATCGTCCCCTTTTTTGAATTTCGTGGCTTTTTTTTCCTTTGCCCTTTGAACGTTCCATGGTGCCTTGCGTCAGTTTGTAACGAATTTGGTTCGCCAGCACAGTTTAGGCGCCATTTACAAGTTAGAGTTTTCAAGTAGGAGAGCGGCTCGGAATGACACGGGGCTAAATTTTGTGGATTATATTTGCCCAATTTTGGATTAACGAATACTTTTTCGAAATCGTGATTTGGTTCAGAAAGGAAGATTCTTGACAGGCGGTACCCATATTGTGGAAGGTACATAGAAACATTTTAGCTGAGCGTAATGGCTGGGTTCCGTCTATTTGCTGAAACGCATAACGTTAGTTCCAAACTAGGCTCAACATTAACGACACGTTAACTCAAGTTTTAACGTTAGCTACGGTGGAAAACGTATTGACCGACTTTAATAATATTCTGAAATGCAACGAGAGTCGATCGCTTTTTGACTTATATTTAACGCAAAATTAGTCTTCTTAGAGACAAAAATAGGCATCTTTTCCGATTGTCTACGATGATGTTAATGTTACAGATGGTTGCTAAACTGTGACCTACAATACCTCTGTCTGGTTAAAGTCGACTACTTTAACTTTAATGTTGGGTAACATTAAACATTAGTTGGGTAAACGCTAAGTTAAGTGCCCTTTCTTGTCAGATAATGCTTACGTTGAGTACAGTTAACGTTACAGTGCTCCGTTTACGTTACAGATCCCCAATGCACATACGTTGCCACTCAAAGTTAGCTTATACGTTATCTTTAGCATTGCTGCGTTATTTTCCATCAGACAGTGAGCTACAGCAGCTAACTTAACATTAACATTAGCAGAGTGGGAACAGCGCAGTAACGTGGCAAAGTTAACGCTACGTGTTTTTTTTAATCCGGTGACCAGTCTAGCGTTACAAAGCTACTGAACATATATGGCAAACATACGTGTGACTGTTAATTACAACGTCACTATTAGTTCAACGGTACCGTTAAGTTACATGCGTTCGTTGAATGTACTTTCCAGTTAGCTAGCGAGTTAGGTTGCCCGTGTAGACCTCCGCCCCCCAACATAAAAGTTGAGGGGATTAAGGTTGATATGTCAGTTTTAGACCTCGATCATTTTAAGACGTTGTATCTTCACCACCAACCAGAGAGCCTGTTTTCCTGCGTTTACTCAGCACTGACCATATGACACAGGCTAGGTTACGAGCTGTGGAGAGAGAATTTAGCTTCTTGCATATTAACTGAATTTGTTTTCAAGTTGACGTTACGTTAACCTTATTTTCTTTTTTCCCCACCACTGCAAGGGTCATTAACTGACCAACTTAGTGACGCGCGAATCAAATGCTCACCTTAGACGCAGAAGGATTCTAAAACCATTCTGTCACAGGAGGAGGCCATTAATTTTAACTGTTATTTGGGTTTAGTGTTAGAGTAACATCTAATTCGCTTCAGCCATCACGCAGATTGGCAGCTTGATCGCTACCATCTCTTCTAATGTTATCAGGCCGAGAGCCCATTTTAATAACTCACTATGTTCAGGTGACAAACATTCATGTTGTTACTTTATATGCTATTGTCTAAAAAACTAGTTAACTCACTATATAAAAGATAAACCGACTAACATTTAGATGGGCGGCAGTGAGATCTGACTGTGGTAATGATTTAAGCTTGACAACGGTAGCTGCGTGTGACCGACTAAAAGTGGAGTTGGGAGATTGACAGGCACAAAAACCACTCATGGATATTCCATTTTACCAATGACCCCTCCAGATTTCAAATCATGCCATCTAAAACTGCAAAGAGCTCAACTGCCTCCGCCAAGCCAAGAGGGAAGGGGTCGCAGCCTCGGGATGACTCCGAAGACGAGCTGGATGTACCCCCTCAAGAAACCAACTCCAATGGCCAAGAGGAGGCACCGCCGACAACTGGCAAGTAACAAAGGGTGTTTTGGTGTCTGTGAATCTAAATAAGTTGTGTTCACTCAATGGCGTTGCGTGTATTGCTGTATTGGTATTGGCCAATTGGCACAGTTGTGGAGCTTTTTTTCTTCCTTAATCTCAACACGTAGGTAGAATGGCTGGTATATTTTTTGCTGAAGTGTCAGTCATCAATAAACGTCTTATAATTTTTGAGATGATTTTGATATCGTCGAGTGCACTTCTTCCTCGGATCTTCTCAGCAAACGAGGTAACGTTAATTTATTTCGAATAATGAATCGTTTTCTGTAGTACACCATAAGGGTGTTTGTCTTAATTCTCCTAACTTGATCATTTGTAATTTGTATGCTAATTCAAGCGAAGCTTAAGATGCACACAGGCATTAACAGATGTCTGTATTCTCTAGGATATGTTGAAATGCTTCAGAGTGTCTGGCTGCAAGAATTTAATTTACAAACATCGACCCCTTAGCTTGTTTATGCTTATGTGAGCACAATAGATTTTTGGACAGGTCGCTGTGGCTTGCTATGATGGCAACATAATCGGTTTTACCGTATACATTATTATCACGAAACAAGATTTTTCCTGTCTATGTTTGGAGTGGAGTTCAGCATGAGTGAAAATGTGGCGTTGGTGATCGAAATGTACGGTTTAGTTATTTATTATCGACGAAATGAATGTGGCGCATCTACTCTCACGTATCAACGCTTCTCGTGGAGAGCGTTTGTATAATAATGTGGATTTGTTCATAAGCGGCCATGGTCTCTTTCTTTTTTTTGGGTTGACTCTTGTTTTGAGAACAAAGAAAAATAACGCCTGTCAACTTTCTCGGGAGTCGTTACTTGACTGCTGTTGTAACTTGCTGCCTGTTTTGTTTGTTTGTTTTTAGCTCCTCTACCCCTCCCCCATGCACCACTGTCCCCCACCTGAAAAGACTCGCACAGAGGAATAAAAGTTGTACTTTTTCTGTGTCACAGATCCGTCTCACGGGGAAGCTGCCGAGGCGGTTGATAATCGAAGTTTGGAGGAGATTCTCGGTAGCATCCCTCCACCCCCGCCCCCAGCAATGACCAATGAACCGGGCGCTCCTCGCCTCATGATAACACATTTAGTTAATCGCAACTTTAAATCTTACGCAGGCGAGCAGATTCTGGGGCCTTTTCACAAGGTACGACCAAACATGGTTACAAATGTCAAGCCTGTGTGGAAAATACTTTGTTAATGTGTTGTGTTAAGCTCACAGATTTGCCATTATTTCTAGTGTTTCTCAGTGTTATGTTATTTGTCTTTAAGTTCATGTTGTGTAGGTGTTAATATGTTGCCTAATGTCGTGGTAGGCACAAAAAAGTACAAAAATATTAATGACACTACAGTATAACCTTTATTGAGGTTTTTTTTTTCAAAGTGAAAAAAAGTCTCACTCCTCCATTTTGATTTAGTGAGTGTATCGTATAAGGGCTTGTGATCTAGTGATGTCCTGACATTTCCCTTAAATTATGACTTTTTAAAATCTTTGTCTTTTCACCTTTTTCTGCTTCCCCCATTGCTCTGCCAATATAGGTATATTAAAATAAATCTTAACTACACCCACTTGGAACACACTCCCTGTCACAACCTTACTATGCTGAAATGCTCCCATATAGCCTCTAATGTTATGGCCTTTGCATTATTTGTTTGTGGATGCAGCCTATTGTTACATAATTGATTCATATATATATTTTTTATCTTTCTCGCAGCGCTTTTCGTGCATCATTGGTCCAAATGGAAGTGGGAAGTCCAATGTGATAGATTCGATGCTCTTTGTGTTTGGATACAGAGCTCAAAAGATCAGATCGAAAAAGCTCTCAGTGCTGATTCACAGCTCTGATAAACACAAAGATGTGCAAAGCTGTACTGTGGAGGTGCATTTTCAAAAGATTATTGATAAGGTATATATATCTCTCTGTATTTATATCTCTGTCACACAAACACACACTGCACTCACTCTGGCCACTCCTGAAATAATCAATACACAGTCCAAATTGAACAGGGTGACTACAAATATTTTCTAGTGGACAGATATTTTTCTTGAATTTTAAATATATTTTTTCCTTAATTCTCATGAGATAATATTGCTTAATAATTATCACACCAGTGACTAAAGAGAGACTCAAATCAATCATGAAAGTTACAGCTAACGCCCACACATGCAGTAGTCAATTCATAATGTGCTTGAATTGATTCCCCCTATTTTTGAAAAAAATGTCAATGTGCCATTTAGTTACTAGACTCTACTTCACTGATTGTACTGTGAAAAGTCAATAAAATGTGTTAAGAGACTAATGTAGTCTGTTGCAAAAGATCATAAATTACTCTGAAAACTGACTGTAGTTTAAAGAATTAGAGTTAAACATGTTTCTAAATTTGATCTGGCACAGGGGGTGTAAGTTTTGTCTTGACCACTGTTAAATATATCCAAGTCTTTCTGTTTGGTCCATCAGTTCACAGTAAATTAAAACCGAGTAGTTAAACTAATGGCATAATTCATATGAACTCTGCCAACTTTACAATCTGCCATTTCTGAAACTGAAAAATATTTTTTAAGAGGTGTACACAACTGAAATTATTAGAGTTGTTTCTTAAAATAATACATTTTAGGCAAATGACATACCTTTTTGTATTGCATTGTTAATCTCATCTAATCCATCATGTTTTAATTTTGTAAATGTAACATGATATAATACACATCAATGTTGATATTGTTTATTTACATGTAGTGCTGCTGGCCTAGATCTATTGTGTGCTTTTTAAAGAAGCCTTTTTTGTAATTGTTTTTAATGTGGGATGTTTTTCTCAAAACGCCCTCAGCGGATTTGTCAGTATTATGTGTATTATCACTTGATGTGTAGAGCTGTTTGAGTTTCTCCTGAACTGTTCTGCTCTAAGCTCCTCTGTGTCTTCTGCCCCTCCCCCCCTCTGAGCCAGGAAGGAGATGACTACGAAGTCATCCCCAACAGCAAGTTCTATGTTTCCAGGACTGCCAACAAAGACAATTCCTCAGTCTACCATATCAGTGGCAAGAAAGCCACATTCAAAGAAGTGGGGGCTTTACTCCGAAGCCATGGTATTGACCTAGACCACAACAGATTTCTGATCTTACAGGTAATTGTGAATTTTTTATTTAATTTCCTCTTGCACTTCTAACTCTGCTTTTTTATCCTTGCTGTGACCATCCCATTCTGTCAAGAGATTTCCTGCCCATTTCCCAGTCCTCTTTGAGTCAAATGTTTCATGGCTACCTTAAAGCCATGCCTGTCTGTGGGAATAACCTGTTGCACTGGAATTGAAAAGGAGAGGATGTGTCCTCTGTGAGTCCCTTAGACTGCTATAGCAGCGCATCATGGTTTGAAACAATGTGGAAAAGGTGCGAACCATTATTTGCTGCTTTAGAATTTTAAGGAAAGAATGCAATTTTACCCATATGTGGATCCGGATGTGAGTGGCTGTAGCAACTAACTCAGATTTTGTAGTGGGGGAAATTTTTGATGGGGTTGACCCACCAGTGGGGACAGGTTGGACCTCCCTTCCCCTCCCTTTCCCATGTACCTGCCACGCTTTAGCAGCACGTAAATATTGGCGTGTGAGAATAGACCCCAACCCCAATATTAGCAGTGCTGCTTCAGTGTGGCTGGATCAAACACCCTCCATATTACCATGGCTTTTATATTGGTTCAACATTTTGTTTGTTTTTTGCCTCCACTGTGAATGTAGTGCATTCCTGTATATTTTGTAATTATTTTTCTTGTTAGAATTTTTTTATTCAAATTTTTATTTTGCATTGTGTTGCACTGAGTTTGCTCACTAGCTATACTTCTACCCCTTCTGATTGTATTACACATGTGACCTACACATTATTATTACTGATTAACCCAAGGCTTATGGGACGATTATTCATGTCAGAGTAAAACAAAATGGCTGATTAAATCTTTGTTGTTCCAGTTTGTACTTTTTTGTTTGTTTGATATCACATATCTTTACAGTATGTGATAGTTTCAGGTGAACACTTGGTTTCTACCCTCCACTGTGGTTTTGTGGTTAGTTGGTTGATTACATGTGTCCTGCTCGACTATGTGTGTGTGTCTATGTGCACGTCCATTCTCGCTCTCTTTGGATGTTAGATTTTCAGCTCTCTGTCTATGACATGGCTGCATGACTATGGGAAGAGGCTTTAGCTTGTTCTCCAAGGTCACTTTTCCAGGCCTCTGGCTAAGGGGAAGCTGTCTATTTTGTGCACTGGTCAGAGCAGAGGATGATGTGGGATTCCCCCCCTCCTTCCTCTACTGGCTTCTCCTTTCTTTCATACATAAAAGTAATATGTGAGCTGCCTTTTTTTCCTACATATAAATGAAATATAATTTGAGACTTAGTTTTTGCCATATCTGGATTTAATTTGTGTTTAACTTAAAATTTATTACGTAGCAATATTGTTATTCTAAGACAGCTATCTCAAATAAATAAATAAAAATGAACACATGTTCAGACAAATGTAATTACACTGGAGCATTGTTCCTATCTTGGGCCCAAGTAGTATACATGTGCATTATTTGGAAATTCAGCTAAGGTATAGCTAAAAGAAGTCCAAATTTAGAACACTTTAGATTTGCTAATTATAATTTTAAAACTCATTCTGCAATGGGTAGTGGTTCTTGGTGGGATGGGATGGTGAGGTGATAATGTGTTAGAACATTAATACTTCTCAGTCTTCTGAAGCATGTTTAACATGTCTTTGATAGCGCTATTAACGCTACACTAGAATACTATTTATGTCTGAATGAATCATATCCATTATTTTTTGAAGAATCAGTAGTTCAGTATTTTAATTTTCTGTTTTTCGTTCTGTTTTGAATTGATAAAGCTGTTTGTAATACTGGGGATTATTCTTAGTTTCTCTGAGTCGGAAAAGCCATCATGTTCTCAAAGGGAAACTCTAGAAATTAGTTTTTGGTACACTGACTATACGTGTATATCTGCCAAATTGTGTGTATAGCAGACCAACTTTAGTCATCACATATCTTCTGCATATCTAGGAGTTAGTGTTGTGGATGTTTTATTTTATTATTGCAAATTGGAAGAGTTGTCGTTTTATCAGACCTTTTAGCTCTGTTCTTCTTTTTTGTGTTTGAATGATTGCATGTGTGTCTTTGTCCATGTGTTGTTCTGGATTGTACATAGGGTGAGGTGGAACAGATTGCCATGATGAAGCCTAAAGGTCAGACAGAGCATGATGAGGGCATGCTGGAGTACCTGGAGGACATTATCGGGTCCTGCCGCCTCAAAGAGCCCATCCAAACCCTGTCCCGCCGCATCGAGCTCCTCAATGAGCAAAGGGGAGAGAAGGTGACATGCGCTCATACACTATCTGCTTAAATATGCATTCAAATTCTCACAAGATAATTTTCCTTCCTGTGTCCTGACTTCACACAGTGGACATTAGAGTTTGAAGATACTTTATTTTGTGTGTACATGTGTTTGGAAGCTTTTGGTGTGTGTATATCTAAGATGAAAATAATATATTTTTCATTATATATTTATTTATGTTCTACATAGGTAACAAGATACATGAGTGATCTGAAACAAATGAATGCAGTTATAGCTTTTATCAAAATATATCATCAAAACGATGAAGACAATGTAAAAATCATCTTTTGAACATGACACTAATGAATATGATTTATGTGTAGGAATTTTATTGGTGTTTTGTCACCTGATATTAAGTAGTGCATTATGTTCACTTTCCTAGCTAAACCGAGTGAAGCTGGTAGAAAAGGAGAAGAATGCTTTGGAGGGGGAAAAGAACAAAGCTGTGGAGTTCCTCACCCTGGAGAATGACATCTTCAAACACAAGAGTCAGCTCTGCCAGTATTATGTGTGAGTGCACCAGCACCATCTCTCTGCACAAGGCAAATTAAACAATAATATTGTCTCATTACATTTCAGTGTAGACCCCACAGTATTTTAGAAAAGAATAAAAATGCAAATTTTCAATTCTATTTTGAAACTTGCACAGTGGCAGCATAACCTTTCTCTGGTGTCAGATCCCATTTTCTGTTGCATGTGTAAATAATTAAGTTTAACCTCTCACAGTTTTTTTCCTAATATCTCTTTGTCATTAGTCATGATCTACAGAAGCGTGTGGTGGATAAAGAGCAGGAAAAGCAGAAGATCTTGGAGGACACCAAGGAACTCACTGAGAAAAATACAAAGATATCAGAGGAGACAGAGAAAATGAACCAAGAGCTCAAAAACGTGGAGAAGTAAGGCATTTTCTCGTCTTCCCTTCTATTAACCAATTTAATATGCTTAGAAGGTCACTAACTGTTCTACTTATTCAATCATTTTGTGGTTGTTGTCAGGGCCTCTGTTGCCCTGTATATTTTTGTTTCAGTCAAAATTCCAGTTCAGGTCTGGAAAAGTACAGAAGTGCCAGCAGTAGTTTGTGTGTCCTAAAGTTTGATTGTTCCACAAATGGTTGCAAAAAAGCATAGAAATTGTTCCCTTGCCGAAACAATAAGAAGTATGAACTTGACAGTCAGGCAGTCATTCTTTGCTTAGTGACCATAGAATTTTTTTTTATATATATATATATATATATTTTTTTTTGGAAAACTGGCAAAACTCCTTTGAAATGTAAAATATTGTTTTTTAATTTTTATTTTTTTTCCTATTCTCATAGTTAAGCTAATATTTTAGTTGATTTTTCCATGATTGCATGGAGTGTACCCACTCAAAATGCTGTCCCTTGTCACCAGGAAACAAAATAAGCTCAACAAGTACATTGAGACCCAGAAGGAGAAGTTCACCCAGCTGGATCTGCAGGACGTTGAAGTGCGTGAGAAGATTAAACACTCCAAGAGCAAGAACAAGAAACTGCAGAAACAGCTGGAAAAGGACAAAGAAAAGGTGTGTTGGCCTTTAAATTGTGGTCCACTATCACTCACAGTGCAATGACTTAATTTAGCTTAGTATTACTCTTTGCTACTCTACAGTAGTTGTGATCATTTCACTCTGACAGTGTCACAGTGCACATTCTCACAGTGTTTGGAGGCACACAGACAACCAGTCTGTCAGGGAAGTGTAATTGTAGCCATTTTTTTCATAATTTACAATATATATCCATTAACAAATACAGAGGTTGCATTAAGTCAAGACAAGCTAGAACCAGTTGTATGACACTCCAGTGTTACTGTGTTTATTTTGTGTCATAGCCAAGACCGAAACATGGGCACTAAAAATACAATTTCCGTTGCCTATAGAAAACACAAGGGGCTGTTGTTTTTAGGCCTAGAGAAAAAGACATTTGTCAAGGCTGGACAGAAACCGGCATATAAGTGATAAATGAATTGCGGAGTTAAACAAAGACATTTAAACTTCTCTCTATGCCTTGTATGTTTAGTTTTAAGTCAAATTTACCAGAATCGCTTGTTAAAGGTTTTTTTTCCCCCTTAAAGCATTCTACCTTTCACAGGTTCGTGTTTTGCAGTTGCAAACACAAGTCACTGTACTGTTTGTGTGTGTGTGTGTGTGTTTTAACTCTGATTCATTTTATGTTGTCTGCCTTTAATTTCAATCTTACATGAGTTATTTGCAAATATAAAAGTGGATTTTACAGTCATAAATGTCCTAGAGATAAATACTTCATAATAATAATACTTAAATGTTTCTGGCCTGGTGTTTCTTTTCAAAATTAAGCACTCTTTTAGTTTTAAAGATGATATAAATTTGTGCAAAAATACTGCAGTTAATGTGGTGTATAAAAAAAGGACTGGCTGCTGGTAGTGTTACTTCTTCCAGAGTGTGACATTATTTTGCATGAAGGCTACAGCCACACAAAACAGTACTAAGTACAGAGAAATAGTGATGTATATTGCTATTGACATGTGACTGGAAAATTATACAAGAGTGTAGGGACCTCGCTTTCATTTTTCATATTTTTTCTTACCTTGGTTAAAGAGAAATCTCTGTAATTCTAAATTTATTGGCACAATCCATAGGAAAAAAGAAACCCTGTATCGATTTGTAAATCAAATTTCATGACAGGAAGGGCTGTCTGCCCTAAACTAGCCACTAGGGGGCTGTGAAGTAACGTACAAGTTGATTGGCAGTGTGTGCCTGGTGATAGCCCACTCATGCTCTCTTTCACCATTAATGATGGTCTTGTCTGTTGGACTAATGTTTTCTGTAATTTACTGAAAAAACATTTTCACGCAAACATACATTTAAAAGTTGTCTGGTAACTGGAGGTATCTCTTCTCATCTTCCTCTGCTCCACCTACAATGGCTGTGCTTTGGAAATGTCTTGGTCAGAGGCAGGCAGACCTCTGGAGAGCACTGTTCTGCTGTGTGGTAGTCAACTATGGCCTGACTTGTGTAACACTCCCAGCAGCCACATTCACATTTCACCCGCAGTTAACCCTACAAAACATAGACTACATACACACACCACTCCTTGCCTTGTTTCGACCCTGCCAAGCAGCAGACTTTTGCGCTTGTCTTAACCAGGGCTTGCTCAGTCCCAAATGTGTGTTTATAGTTGATTACAGTTGTGTGTTTTGGCCTGCGTCTGAATGTGTAGCACAGTTGCTCGTAACTGGCACTGACACAAAACGTATTCAGTCCATTTACTTTATACCTTTTGTCTCCTAAAGTCTTCACTGATCCCTTTATCTCAACATCTAATTTAAGAGGCAAAGGGCTGTTACTCTGTGGTTGGATGAAGTGTGCATTGATGAAATGTGTCCTTAAGTTGAATCTAGACAAGTGACAACATTCTCCTGTCTTGCTCATCTTTCAGCTGGAGGACGTGCGCGGTGTACCAGCCAGCAGTGAAAAGGCCATCTCTGAGGCAACAGCTCGCAAGGAGGAGCTGGAGAAGCAGAAGGTGAAAGAAGAGGAAAAGCTTAAAGAGGTGATGGAGAGTCTGAAGGAAGAGACCAGCGGCTTGCAACAGGACAAAGAGGTGTGTATATACATCTTGGTGTTAGTTTTTTGCATGCATAGCTTAATTTCAGATAGTATATGTTTTGCATTGTTTGTGTAAAATCATGTCTCTTTGTCTTCCAATCTTACGGCTTCTCTTTTTTGCTTTTTTTGCTCCAGACCAAAGAGAAAGAGTTGATGGAGCTCAGTAAGGCTGTAAATGAGACACGGTCTCGCATGGACCTGGCTCAGTCTGAGCTTGACATCTACCTTAGCCGCCATAACACAGCTGTGACGCAGCTCAACACGGCCAAGCAGACACTTCAGACAACTTCTGACACACTGCGTGAGCGCCGGGCCGCCATCAAAGACCTGGAAGTCAAAATACCCCAGAAAGAACAGGAGCTCAAGAGGGTAAAACCAACATCAACATTGATGTTTAAATGGCATTTTGCTTCGGCAGCATTTACATGGGATCTGTAAAAAAGCAGTAGCTTGTGTTGAAACTACTACACATCCAGCTGTACTCACTACATCTGTCAGGTGGCTATTTATGCACAGTGGATGGCATCATTTGTTTGAACTTCTCCTTGAATTGCTCCTCTCTTCTGTGCAGGATGAGGAAGAGCTGGGGAAGCTGATGAAGAAGGATAATGAAACTAGGGAAGTGGTGAGGGAAATGAGGCAGAAGGTGGATGAAGCTAAGAGCTCCCTGTCCTCCAACCGTAGTCGAGGAAAGGTCCTGGATGCCCTAATGCATCAGAAGAAGAGTGGCAGAATCCCTGGCATCTTTGGAAGATTGGTAAAAAGCTGTTATATTAATACACAAGGACACACAGCAGCAGTTAAATGTATTGTCCTCTAGATATGGTGTGCACAAAAACTTTTTTGTTTTTTTTGCATCAAAGCTTTCAGTGTTTGGAATGAAAACCATAAGTCTATAGTAGCTGTATTATAATTTATTTTTGTGCTTGTAGGGAGACCTTGGAGCCATTGATGAGAAGTATGATGTGGCCATTTCCTCTTGTTGTGGTGCTCTGGACAACATTGTGGTGGATACCATTGACACAGCTCAGAAATGTGTTACGTTCCTCAAAGAACAGAACATCGGGGTTGCCACCTTCATTGGTCTTGACAAGGTAAAGATCAGTAAACTTGTAAACTTTCAATTTTGTCTCTTAGATGCTGGATTGGTTTAGCCTTTCTGTGAAATATCATACATGCAACACAGGCAGTAGTTCACTTCTGTGTCTTTGGGGATTAGTGGATAAAGACGTTCATTTACCAGACTTTTAAACTGTGTTGAGCTATTCAGGTTTCCTCCGATAAAACAAATGGTCTCCTCATCTCGCTGCCTGATCTCATTCATCCTTACTTCCTTTGCTTAGATGAAGGTGTGGGAGAGGAACATGGCTCCCATTCGCACTCCAGAGGACAGCCCTCGTCTTTTTGACATGGTGCGAGTGAAAGATGCAAGTGTGCGACCAGCTTTCTACTTTGCCCTAAGGGACACCCTGGTGGCCCAGGACATGGAGCAGGCCACGAGGATGGCCTTCCAGAAAGACAAGCGGTGGAGAGTGGTCACCCTGAAGGGACAGATAATAGAGATGGCTGGTGGGTGGCCTACTTTTTCTGTCCTAACTTTATGTGGCTGATCTTCTTTTCCTTAGCTCATATATTTATGGCTGTCTCTGTGAATATAATGATAACATACATACTTTTTCTTTCTTTTTTTTATCCTCACGTGTCCTTCACAGGAACAATGACTGGAGGAGGAAGAGTATTGAAGGGCAGGATGGGCTCCTCTATTGGCACTGAGTTCTCCCAGGAGGAGGTGAGTGCAAACTACAGACACTGAAATTGGTCCTAACTGGCCCAAAACTCAAAGTAATACATATTTATTGCTACTTTTGATTCAACTTTTTCTAGATAGGCAAAAGTTTTATTCAAAATGTTTTGCATTCGTTTTAAAAATAATGATTTTGTCCTGGGTAATGGCTACTTTTATACAACAGTGCACGCTGTGCAGAAAACTGGAACATGTCCTGGTACTGTTCTTGTGATTTGCACTTAATTGAAAGCTACTAATGCTAATACTAATAGAATAGAAGAGCTGTGATTGTTTTTATTGCACCTCAATGGCTAATATGTTGTATGTTCAAAACTATCCTCACTTTTTAACCTAATTTGAAAAAAGATTCAAATACAGAGCATATGGGATTTTTGATATTATAGAAAAATACCATACAGATGCAGCTGTACCATAAGAACAGATTGACATCAGTGCCATAGCATTGCTTAATATACTATTTATACCAAGGCACACTCAATTTAATATTTAACATTTACCTGTGTCGAACTACATCCCAGATATTTATAAAAATCAATGAAGTTGATGAGGTAAAACATTACAAATTACCAATATGTAGCTACACCTGGCTTCTCCTTTGATACCCCTCGTTTCACCATCACTCGACCCCCAAGTTGATGGGATTGATCCCTTTGTTATGTAATGTATAAGAAACCCTGGCTGTCTGAATCCGTGTTTGTGAGACTGTCGTTGGTCCACTGCAGTTCTAAGGTGGAAATGCTCAGGCATGGTGTTGACTGCTTATATAGCTCATGATTATTTAAGAAACACTATATGGACATGTTAACAAGGATAAAAACTTGGTTTTCATTCTGTATTTAATTTGTTTTTTCTTGTATCACATTATTGAATAGTTCATTCTGTCAGTCTTTTGATTGTGATTCCTTACTCCAAGTGGGTGAAGTGTTTCTCATAAATAACCTTGAGTATATTTCTTCAAAGTGATGCTGAGATGCTGGATGACACTGCTATCAGATAGTCAGTGTACGAGACATGATTGATTTTCATGTGTTTTCCACAGCTCGACCGTATGGAGAGCGCGCTGAATGAGAAAGTGTCGAAGCTGCAGGGCTGCCAAGAGAGAAAGCTGCAGCTAGAGGAGAGTGTCCAGCGCCTGCAGCCGCAGCTCCGAGATATGAAGAACACCCTGGAGAAATACGCCAACAGCATGACTGTACAGCAATCACTGTGTTTCTGTTTCACTCATTTGAGTGTATTTGTGATTTAGACTTTAATAACCTCTATCATTCATAGCCAACCATAAAATGTGATGGTATGAAAACTTCTCGCTCTTACCAAGCCTGTGTGACAGAGTGTTTTCCTTCTTTCTCCTTTCAGAGTCTAGCTGACCAGGAGGCTCACTTGAAAGTTCAGATCAAGGAACTTGAGGCCAACGTGTTGGCTGCTGCCCCAGACAAAGCCAAACAGAAACAGATGGAGAAGAGCCTGGATGCCTTCAAGAAAGGTAGGGTCCTCCTGGAAACTGAACAGATATGTTAATAGTTAAATAAAATAAATATTATTAAGTTAATGTTGATCTCATGTTAGACTGAGTTGCAGTATGTGGAAATAATACCTTACATAATCGTATGGTGTCAAAATGTTCACATGTAGTTATTGTTTTTAGTGCTGATTTCGACATGACCTTTTTGTCCCTTTTAATGTCTCTTTTTATGAATGTCCGATATGAATATTATCTCTCGGTCTTATTCCTTTGTCCTTGTTCTGTCCCTGCTCTCAGACTATGAGGCAGCATCCAGTAAGGCTGGAAAGGTGGAAAATGAGGTTAAAAGGCTCCACAACCTGATTGTAGACATCAATAGCCACAAGCTAAAGGCTCAACAGGACAAGCTTGACAAGGTCAACAAGGAGCTAGATGACTGCTCCTCCACCATAACCAAGGCTCAAGTGGCCATAAAGACAGCTGACCGGTGAGAAAATGATGCATTTAAGTTCTGTGATTACATGTGTTTGCATTGGTCACACGCTCATTCATTGTTTAAAGTCAGAGGGGTCAGCCACTCTATTTCCTACACTATAAATACTATATTTATTAAATAGTCAGAAATGTTGAGCCATGTGTAGCAACTTAGTTTCAGCACATTTGTTGGTACAGTGTCTAGTTTAATTGTATATGAAACTCTCAACAAGTCACAAAAGTCTTTTCAAAACGAGTTAACATGAAATGCGTTTAAGGGGCAAACTGAACCATTTTTATCTTTCTCTCCAGAGTTTTAATTTTAGTCGGTATCAAGCTATGTGTTCACACAGTTTCTCTTGACTGTCTCTTAATATTAAATACGCCAACATAGCTCCAGTGTGTGGGTCTACAATAGATGCTACTCGCTACGTTGGCGGGAGAACCTGCTAATGGCAATTCAACAGGCTAACCACTGAAATAAACAGTAAGGCAACATAAAAATTGCAAAACTTACAGGTTCTAAGTTTGAAGTTGGTGTTGATCCATCTTCAGTTTTGAAGCGCATCCTGATTTGTATTTGCCCTCAAGTTGAGTTTTCCAGTTGTTGTTCTTGTAGGGACATTTCCATCCAACTGGGTATTCACTTCTCAAATGGTGGGAGTAGGAGAGGACTGTGTTGCTTGTTGTTGCCAACAGCAGAGAAATTGACGTGCTTTGCTTGTTAATGTTACCTTCCACATGTTCGTGTTACCGGAGTTGACATTATTGCGGGGAAACTCCTAGTCACTGGGTGTAACTCCAGTTTTATGAGTGGGCTTCTAGTCCTGCGTGTTATCACAGCCACAGTAAAGCAAGTTTAGATGTGCTAAAACATTTGTCAGTTAAATGACGGAATTGCAAAATCCATGTCATGGCTGAACGTGACACTGAAACCCATATACCGCCCACCACTACTGGTGGTTGTGTGTGACATGGTTTGCTCCACTCAAGGAGCTGTCCAGCCAGTTAAGAAAACAGTGGAGCTTATAAACCACACCAGCCTGTATGAAAGTTCTTCCTTGATGTCAAGTACAGTTTTAATGCAGCTTCTAACCATGTTCACTCTAAAATTCGCACAATATCCTCACATACTTAGTCAGCATTTTCCATAGTGTAGTACCAGTAACATTTTTAGATGTATTTTATCGCCTAATTCCTTCTGATAGTTAATGCTTGCATGTCAGTACACCTCATCACACATTGATCTGCGTTTCTGTTTATGTTGGATGGCCTCACAGGCATGCCATATTAATTTGAGTGAGGGTCTCAGTGCAGCAGTGCAGGGATTACTGTTAGCCTTGTTTAGCAAGCAGTATTTATGAGCCGCATCAAATCACTACTTTACCCTCATACAGTCCACTGACGACAGAAACAGAAAAATATGTCCGTTCGAACAGCTGGGATGTGCATTTAGCTGTATTGAAACATAGTGTAAATGTTAATAAAGAGCAAATAGGTTTATCATGCTGAGAACAAGTGCTGTGTCTAACAGTGGCGTGTCTTAGTCACACCATTCCTCACCAGATAATGGCTGTAATACACACATTTGTTTTATTTATTTTATTTGTTTTATGCAATTGTTGTTATGAGTTTTGACAGACATGGAGGTAAACTGCAACTTCATAATCACGAGGCTGTAATTCTAGTTTTACATTGGAAAACAACAATCTGTGTGGACAAAACTATATTTGACATGAAAATGACTTGAAATTTATTCGTCTTATGGCGTATGCACACAGAAAGTGGTTCAACTGCATTTTTCAGTCGTCCATGTCACTTTCATGTGACGGAACAAATATGCTTTTGTTTTAATCAATCCAGCTGCCTACCTAGTCTTGGCAGCCACCAAGAAGTGCATTTATATGTTTCATTTTCTTCGGTTTTCCACACATAACTACAGTGATTGTGTGTTGGGCTCCGAGTGCTGTCACTGGTGACCTACACTCACACGGTACCTGAACACATCACGTGTCCAGACATCAGTTTTTCCCCACTCATACACATATTAACCACAGCTCCTCTGACAGAGGCTAATGTCTGTGTCTTTGGTTGTATGTGCCTCCTCTGCAGCAACCTGAAGAAGTGTGAGGAGAGCGTGAATCGTGTGCAGGCTGAGCTGGAGGAGAATGAGAAGTCGATGGCCGAGCTCGCAGAACAACTGAAGAAACTGGAAGACGAGGCCGGGGAGATCATGAAGGCCTGTCAGGAGGCTGAGGTTGGCACTCTGTCTTCACTTTATGTTTAAGGCTCGTTTTTGTTTTCGGCACTGAAAAATGCAGATATTTTCTGTCAATATATCCAAAAGTGGTTGTTTCCTGAGAAGACAGTTTATTGGAAACCTGGTCTGGTCTTCTTGTGGTGTTGGTAGCTAAGTTCATGTATTTTGTAATTTAAAAATCTAGAGAAAGGTTGCCGATGACGGGTCCCACAAAGGAATGAAAATAGTTTTTCCCCTTTTTTTTTATCACACTCCTCTTTATATTTCACCAGTGTGTTGTTTTCCATTAATTAAGTAAAGTATGCAAGTGATTTCTATAGGAGTGTGTGGGTACATGGTGATAATTGATCATTCCGACCATTTCTGGGTTTAGTAATAGTGGTTTTGTTTGGTAAAACAATGTCTTTTAACCACTGCAGAGTGTTTTTTGCTGTAGCTGTGTACAACACATCTAAATGAGTTTCAAGTGAACACTGGGATAAGCTGAGTTTTTTCTCGTCCTCTAGGCCGCCCTGCCTGAGGTTCAGGAGCAGTATCAGGGGGTGTTGAAGGAGATAAAGGTGCTGCAGCAGCAGGAGCACGCACTGCAGGAGGAGTCCCTCAGCGTCCGGCTCCGCATCGAGCAGATCGACACCACCATCACCGAACACAACAGCAAGATCAAACACTGGCAGAAAGAGGTGGGTGAGGAACTGTGAGGCGTTTGGTGTGTGTGAGAGAATTCTAGTACAGCTTTAATTACAATAACATACTCACTAAAGTAACAGCTGAGAATGCTGACATTGCTGAGAATTGGTCTGATGGGGTAACAAACACAAGTAATGAACGCTTCATGTACTTCACGTTGTTTTGAATATGGCTTGATGAAGAAAAGGAAAAGTCACAGTCAATAAAAAAAATCACTATTTGTTGTCATTTTAGTTTGGGGCTCTGCTCTTACTTGACTGTTCTGATTGCGTCCATCGAATTGACTGTCAATGAGTGTCTTACCTGTATTTTACTTAATTATCTCTGAGGCATCTTGATTTGAAATGTGCTCTTTACAAATGTTGATATTTTAAAAGACGTTTTAATGCTAAATTGTTAAAGATTTTGTGACACTGTTTTCTAAAACAAAGGCTAGGATTCAACCAGCATTTATTTATTGAATTACCTGAAGTTTCAGATGGCTCTGTTCAAATGTGTGGCCATCTGAATGCTGACTGAGTGCTAATTGTTCTTGTTTATGTTCTTCAGGCCATCAAGTTGTCCCTTCATGCCATTGAGGACAAGCCAGCAGAGGAACTTCCTGTTCTTACGTCTGCTGAACTTGAAGAAATCTCAGATCCCAACGTCATTATCAACAAGATGATCACGTTAGAGACTCAGTGTGCTCAGATGAAGCCGAACCTCGGGGCCATTGCAGAGTACAAGAAGAAGGTATGAACAAATATAAATGGACGTGCTTTTATGTAACCTTAGCAGAGGTTCACGCATTGTGTCATTAATAAATCTTCTGTGTGTGTCATTGTGTGTGTGTTCAGGAGGAGCTGTACCTGCAGCGCGTGGCTCAGCTGGACGAGATCACTACTGAGAGGGACAAATTCAAACGCGCCTACGAGGACCTGCGCAAACAGCGCCTTAACGAGTTCATGACCGGATTCAACATGATCACAAACAAGCTGAAGGAAAACTACCAGATGCTCACACTGGGCGGCGATGCAGAGTTGGAGCTCGTGGACAGTTTAGACCCTTTCTCTGAGGGCATCATGTTCAGGTACGAGACGAGAAAAATAAACAGGGGGACCAAAGGGACATTTTGTTGCTTCCTGTTGGCTAGACATAAGTCCTGAAGGCCCATCTGTCACCCTCTCTTAGTGTGCGTCCTCCAAAGAAGAGCTGGAAAAAGATCTTTAACCTGTCAGGAGGAGAGAAGACCCTCAGCTCCTTGGCTCTGGTGTTCGCTCTGCACCACTATAAACCGACACCGCTCTACTTCATGGACGAGATAGATGCTGCTCTGGACTTCAAGAACGTCTCCATCGTCGCCTGTTACATTTATGTGAGTATGGACCTACAGGTGTACTAGGCAATGAGATAAGCTGCATGGTGAAGTTCCCAAAACAGGATTTTAACCATTTTTACAGGCTTTTGGATAAATGTTCACTTCTCTCTTGAAGTATATATCCATCTCATCTTAAATTTAATCTCTCTTCAGATCACTCATTTTTTTTTCTTTTTCCCTCATCTCTGTGCAGGAGCAAACAAAGAACGCTCAGTTCATCATCATCTCCCTGAGGAACAACATGTTTGAGATCGCCGATCGTCTCATCGGCATCTACAAAACTCACAACACCACCAAGAGTGTGGGAATCAACCCCAAGACCATTGTGTTTAAAGAGCACGATGCTGTCACTGCTAAAGCCTGAAGAATCTGTGCTAACCTTTGCTGTTTTACTGTTTGTTTCCCACAGTGTGTAAATATTTTATGCATCTTTTTATTCTGTCCTTAACAATGAAATGCTGCTATTCCTTATTACTTTCTGAATCAATAAATGTTTTCTGGTAATTGCTTTTGCTCAGTGCACATTCACTTGACCACTCACTCCATTTTTTTTTTTTTATAATATTTTGGCCATTTAAGGTGTCATGGAAGATCCAAACTGGGATGCAGATGTACATCAGCTTAAATATTCCACTAAATTAAAAAAAAAAAAGACAAAGGGGAGAGTAAGTAAATTAGAGATAATGCACCAATGTGCAATTTACAGTAGGTTATATTTAAAATAATTATTGATGTGAGACCAGCGCAAACCGTCATGATTTATCTAGTGTGTGAACACCAGTAACGTTCTGCTCTGAGGTAACATGACGGTTTAGACATATTTCACACTACAAAGACAACTGTAGCAAGCATCAGTTAATTGATCTCACATACTGCACTTCATACTGCACACGCAGCTTTTGAAAATGATGTATACAACAAACTAAAAGTATTTGAACAAATTTATTATGACACTTAAAAAAAACACAGATTAGAAAAATACAACCACAACAAACAGGTCTGGGCAACAACATTTCTTATAAACTGCAAACATGTTAATCAAAATGCCATTTGTCTGTGATATCATAACTACATAATATGTAGGAATGCAGCCTATTGTCATGTGATAGATACTCATGTTAGTGTTTCAGTCCTGCTAAAGTCTGCTTGACTCAAATAAAGAAACGTTTGTGGGATGCACTGGTAAAGCTTTCCCAAAGGCTATAATAAGCTTTAAAATAGATTGTAAGTGCACCATCTCAGTAAAAATAGCATTGTAGCCAGACCTATTGATCCTGGTGGAATTACAGTCCACAACAATAAGGCTATTGCGTGAGGCGAGGTAAAGGCGTGATGGTTAAAGGCACAGCAAGGGAGCCACTCAGAGCTGTGCATCACTGCAACATGATCCGTGGACTTCAGGTCCACTGTGTCTGGTTCCACTCACCAGCCACGAAAGTCCACATGCTGTAAACAGTCTCGTGTAAGGAGATACATGTGCAGCTGTACTGCAGTCCTGAGCTCTCTGACACGACGGGAAAGCTACCGAAAAGGCCCACTGCGTGATGGGAAAGGTGATTTAAGAGTCTCTAGGCACCTGTTTAATATCTCCATACAGAACACCTTTCCTCGTGGCTTTTTGCAAACCTGAATCTATGTCAGAAATGTTTTATTGGCGTTTGATATGATAAATGTTTTACGAGTTAGGCAGTACGACCATAACCTAGAATAATACGCCCCAAAGAGGCACATACATGATAATAACACCATTCAGTATATAAAAAGATTTATAGCTACAGAAACGGCTCAAGTTTTTTTAAAGGCTTGACAAACTGTATTTTTCTGTGCAGTTTGCAGGCATAGAAAATTAGAGTCATGTCCTGTGCTTTTGCCCAGGTCTGCGCAGGACGCCCTGGGAATCTGAGGTGAAACTAAAGAGAAAATCCTTCAATGAACATTATCCCCATGTCATGGTTAATGCATTTAAAGGATATTTTTTCTGATAAAGTTATTTCGACTGTTTTTAGTTGTACACATCTAAAGCAACTACAAACCAACATTAAGAGTTACTACATGGAAATAATCTTTTCACCGACCATCTCGTTTGCTTATGCAGCTCATATAGAGGGATCAGTATTAAATTACATTAAATTACATTTTTGTTATATTAAATTTTATAACTATCATTCATTTTCCAGGATGACTGTGGGAGTGGTGAAACATTAACAAAAACAAAGGAGTGTAAGAAAAGCACCTGCAATGCATTGTGGTCTATTTAGTGTCATCACCTAAGGTTCAATGTTGGTCTGAATCTAAAAAGAACAGCAAAATCTGATTTTCACTGTTTTGACTTGTTAAATATGTTTTTACTATCAGACTTGATATTTTAAAACAGACCCAGGACCTGCAAAATCTTAAACAGCAGGTGCTTAAATGGGATATTATGGTTGATTCTCTCCTCTAGTGCAGGAATAGGAAGAGTGGAGGAAGAGAGACTTTCTCAGCTTCTAAACCAAAGTTAAGACCAGCCCGGTCTCTTTCAGTGCGATGTCAGAGTTTTGAGAAATGCAGCCAGCTGCTGGAAGGCCTTCTCGCCCACTGAGGAGAAGTGAGAGCTCCATCTTTCCACAGCCACCTCCATCACTGTGTATGCTGACCCCGCTGTGTCCCAGACAGATGTGATCAGTTCGCTGCTCAGGCCGTGGACTAACTGACTGAAGCGGGAGACCAGAGAGAAACCGAGTGACGCCCCTCCGACCGGGTTGACCCACAGCGCCGCCAGCAGCAGCAGCAGCCCCAGCAGCACCACAGAGGAAGTCGGCTGCAGCTCGTACCACAGGTCCTGCACCCGGCAGTCGGGCTGATCCCTCCCGGCTTCAGCTTCCACGCCGCATCTGCTGCAGCAGCACACCTTCGGCACGGGCGCTTCCTCAAGGCTCCCGATGGTCACGGTAGGCCAGTGCTGCTGGAGGTACTCTTCTGCCCGCGGGGTGACGGAGAGGTTTATCACTGAGGGCAGAGGGGTTGTAATAAACTGCTCCACCCTCTCTCTGAACAAATGCACCTTCTCCAGGAAAATCAGCGGCGAGTCTTCCTCCTCTACTGAGGAACCCAAGGACACGAGGTCCAGCTGTTCTTCCTGCAGGAAACAAGTCTGTTACAGATGCTGTGGAACGCCAGCAGCGCTGAAGCGATCAGGCAACAGAAAATTAAAGGACAAAACTTAAACTTCAGCAAAACTAGCAAACATTTGCTTTTTGATAAAATATTTTTGCGTTTTGAACTGTTTGTCGGACCAGTTTTAAAGATCATAAATAAACGTCGATGTTGCATAAGTTTCATATGGGAATTTCCATAATTACTAGTTAGCAATTACAGGGAGACGCATGAGTTTTCCGAAAGCTCGGACACATCCGATAGTGCGCTAAATAATGTAGAGGTGCCTGAAAACCAAACAAGCATGGACGCCTCTCGTCCGCCACTGGAAGTAGCTCAATCCAAATTCACTGGATGTGGTGCTGAATTGTTCATTGTTCTGAATTGTGCACAGTATTTTCATTACGCTCACGCAACCAAAGCTGAAATCATACAAACTGCCTTGAGCCATGCAGTGACCCAAACGCTTGCAATCCCAAAATAAGGGAATGTTTCTTGTGCTAAAGTATCTCGATTACACGCTCCAGGGATGGGAAACGGTCACTAAATGTGTGACGATGACTCTGTGTAAATCAGCCACTACCACACACCTGCAGCTCTTTTACTCTGTCGATGAGCGGGTTGTAGGCTCGGGACACCTCGGCACCGGCTTTATCCAGGGCCTCCAGGCAGGCCTGTCTCTTCCTGGCCAGCACCACCTCCAGCCTCTGAAAAAACTGACTGACCTCCTGTCGGTCCTGTCTCACCAGGCCCTCGCAGCGGGCCTTCTCCTGCTCCAGCTGCTCCCCCAGCTCACACACCTAACAGCAAGAGACAGCAGGAAGGTGAGTTTTTGGCTGGGAGGGGGCACATGCATTTATATTCATATATTTAGCTGAACAGATTGCCATATATTCCACTACTCAGGCACTGGTCGTATTAACAGGGTTCCCCACCTGTGTCCATCTACGCTCAGAGAGTCTGGCCAGCAGCTGCGACGGGGTCTGTTTTTCTCTGATGAAGGCCGCCTGCAGGTCATCTATGGGGTGGCCCTGGTGCTGCCCGACAGTCAGACACAGCCCGCAGATCAGCTGCCGATCCTGGATGCAGTACATGTTCAGAGGCTGCCTGTGGTGCTCCTGACAGGAAGGGGGTCGCGGCTCGCTGTCCCTCTGGTACTGAACAGACACGCAAGACGCACGAGCACAAAGACAAGCAGCACAGTATGGTCCAGTAAGCAGGTGTCAGACTGATCGGTAATCAAAGGGTGAATGTTTCAGAGTGATTCTCTCCTACTTTCTCGATGATTGCCCGCAGAGACACGTTGGTGGGCAGGGCGTCTATGCCCGTCGGGGGCAGCTCCACCACGCTGCGACAGTTGGGGCATTTTAGCGGCAGGCGGAGCGGACGCCAGATGGAATAGTTGACTGACACCTGGAGCAAGTTGTCCAGGCAGGTCTTACAAAAGGTGTGCGAGCACGGCAGGACTCGCGGGTCAGAAAACAGAGAGTAGCACACGGAGCACGTCAGGTCCTCCTCTAGGCTGTCCATGGTGGAGACTAGAGTCCAGGCTCAGGAATGAAGCTTTAGGGAGAAGAAGATCTGGCAGGACAGCAGGATGGATGAAAAGCTACGTGTTTCACCTGTTCAGCCAAATACAATAACTTGCTATAACTGTGAAAATAACATGATGGCTTCAAAATTGGTACAGAATGTGATTGAGTTTAGAGTCAATCAACAGAAATTTGAGCACCAACTATTTTGATAATTGTTTCATTCATTTTCTAAACTACACTTGAAGGTTCCCGGCTCTCGAACGTGTGCTGGTTTGATGTTGGCTTTGTACCTCTGGGATTTGGACTGTTGGTCGGAATGAACAAGAGGAAAAAGAGGCATTTTCCCGACTGTTAGACATTTTCCAGACAAAATGATTGATTCATCTGCTGAATATTTTCTCAATTAATTATTGGGTGAAGTCAAAGAAAGATTAACTACAGGAGGGAGTGCCATTACTGTGTGAAACCCTTTATTCAGCACCATTGTCGACCTTATGGCAGACCAGTTGCATTGGATTGCATTACACAGGCGTCCCTATTAAAATGGCCAGTGGGTGTATAATAATACTGGGAGGCTTAACTAAAAGAAATGCCTCATTCAACTAAGTCTAACCAGCATGTCTGAAAAAACAAGAAAACAGACCGGCTGAGCTCCTATTAGAGGATCAGTTATGTTGTTGGTGTGTGTGTGTGTGCGCGCGCGCGCGCGCGCGCTCTCTCCTCTGGTTACAGCCAGCACAGCAGTGACAATAGGAGGCCTTCTGCCAGGACCCACCCAGTCCCAACACACACACGCACAGACACACACTGGTCAGGAGGACAGGATTTTCAGTTGTGCAACTGTCCCTAAAACCTGATCCATCTCCAACCTGCAGCGATTAACGTTCAGGCGCCCAGATCCCAACAGGTAACAGGTGTCCTGCTGCGGCCCGATCAATACCATCAATTCATCTTGTCTTGAAGTTCGATTTAGCCGCATGCGCATATATTAAATGTTGCATTTACAGCTCGACATGTTTCTTCTTCACTCTGAGTTGTGAATTGTCAAATCTTTCGCGATGTCGGCTGGACAGGTTAAGTTTGCAGGTAGCCGTTGCGTCAGTTTGACTCTCCATAACAGGAAGCAAATCGAATACCGTTAACCTCGCCGTTAGTCACCGGATAACAAGCCGAGACACTGTCGGTTTATGGGTTCATGAAGCGGAGTTTCGTCAACTCTAAATAAAACATGTAGCATTCACATAACAAATTAGTCCAAATACTTGTAACGTCACGTTAGCCACATAACAGCTGTCGTGGCTACTTCCTCAGCGAGCTCTAACGTTATACCCCTTTCGCTTAGACGCAACGTACACACTTTAAAAAAGACGCTTAGAACGAGAAGTCTCTGGTCAGAAACTCACCGTCTGTTCGGAGCAAAGTGTTTGTCCACAACAGACGTTTCATTTCCTGTTCCTTGTTGTGCTGCCTTCATGTGCTCTAAGTACATTCCCACTGCAGCAGCCGGTGGAAAATGGAGAGCATACATTTCTGCAGCGCGTTCAAATGCTGTTGTAAAAAGTACTAAAAATGTTTTATGGTGTTTTTACACTTTTGCTTTTGTACGCAGAATAAAGAAAATGTGGACACATTTACCTCACCTATGTAACGGTCTGCCTTTTTCTCGTTATTTCAACTAGGAAATAAATAAGTGGCTCCAGTGGATGTTTATCGTGCGGATGCATATGAGTTTTCCGATAATTTTGAACGCACCATTCATAATTCCCCTAGTACGCATGCGGATAAACGGTCTCTCTGGCCAATCAGGGTCCACCTTTTCTCGATTTGAATTCAAGCTCAGCGGTTGAGAGAAACGAAGGCATCTGGCTGTTGTAGACTAAAGAGGAAAAAAGCAAATAAATGCCAAATGATTAATCACAACACTTCTTCACAACAGACCACACACACACGCAATCTCCCGGTTTGGGTTTCACTATTTATTTTTCTCGAAGACAACCTATCCTGTAGCCTATCTCCCAAAAAGGTATATGGGCAAACCACCTTTTTTTCTTCCATGTCATAATTTTAGATTTGAAACCACATGTTTGCTAACAAGGAATGCTGCAAAAAAAATAACCCTATGTTCAACAGAAGGTGTATGAGCACAATGTGTAATCATTTACTACAGTGTTTGAAGTTAACACAAAAAAATGGGTAAGGGTAAGCAAGGGTAAGCTTGTACACCTGGGTGGTATCAGAGGAAAGAAGAGTATGGGGCGAAGGACTCTGCAAAGTACTAAAGGTACAGCAAACTTGTTCATGGGTTTATTTATAATTCAGGAGAAACCACTTAGGACAACTCCAGTCTGAAATGTGGGATACCCTTTGACCTTGAGAAAAGTCTAGCTGAGATACATTAGCAGATTCGTTACTTCTGCTCCTGAAATAAAGTCATTATTTTCTCAAATATCACTAAAAAGCATCATTGGATTACTCTAGAAAGACAACAAAGACTGTGGTTGAGTGATGCATATTGTTGAGGCTGTTGGCAGGTCAAAACCTATGAAACTGACCAACACACCTTCAGAAAGACTTCAGGCCTCACTTTGCAGAACATGTGCAAAACCGTAGATTATTTAGCAAATCGGACACTAGTGAGGGGTAAGGGGAGGGGAAACATGTAACATTTAAGCACAGTTTTACTTAAAATGAAAATTACACTGTATCCACAGCCTAAGGAAACTAAAATACCCTAAAAAATAACTGTGCTATAGTTTAGTACATGCAAAGGTTATGATTCACAATCCTACATGAAATGGCCATTGTTCTCTTCTCCCTTGGTGGTAAGTCAAAGCTATGGCAACAATACTGCAAAGCAGTGATTTTGCTGAAAACTGAAGGAAAAATAAATGTCACAAGGGGAACAGGTCATTTGGTTGACTATACTGATGGTGTCAGAATTTCACAGCATCAAGCCCATGTCTGGTGCGTACGTTAGGGTTCTGGTGTGAGGGTGGAATACGATCGTCGTCAATCACCTTTACAGAAGCAATGAAACTAAAAGCTGAAAATAAAAAAAAAATATCATAAAAAGGAACACACTGGAGGCAAAAAGAAAAGCCCAAAAGCCACCAAATGCATCTTAATACAATGCACTGTTGCTCCACACCTGCCAATAGCATTGTCCAGTGTCAATTAATACTAACTTAACAATAATTCAAAACAAAAAAGAATCCTTGTGATGACGATTTTTTTTCTCATATCCAAAGTTCTTCCTTTCAAGGATTTGAGGATCAGCCTCTCTTTCAAAGGCAGAATTTCTTTCCTGAAACCTTTGCTAACCTCATTGTTGCGTTTCTCAATTTTGTTTCTCTTCAGATGTTGTATTTGTATTTTTTCCCCTTCTCTGCATGCGTTCTCACCCAGTCTTGCATACTCCCAGTCACGCACGCAGCCAAGCACACACAACTCATCCGTCCATTCTCTCGCACATGCGACACGCGCCGCCGGACTCCTGGCCCCGCCCACCAGGGGGAGAGGATGGTGCCCTGTTGTGGGCGTTTCGTTGGAGGAGATGAACCTGGCTCCTCAGCACTGAGTCCAGACATTCATACACAATGGGTCCATTCACACACATGTCTGATAGCGTGGCCGATTGGGGGAGGGGCACATCAATGGTGGCGCCCTCTCTAGTCGGAGGACCGCAGGATTGTGATGGTTCGTGGTTCATCTCAGTTCATAATTAAAGTTATATTCACTTCTACATTTTGTTGTGTGAAATATTTCAAGATCTCTTGATTTCTTATTTTTGGACGTCCATGGTTCTTCCCGGGCAGACATCGAGTTTTTTTTGTTGTCATTTGAAGTAGTTTTCCGAAGACGACAGCTCCAATAACACAGAAGTTATGTCGGCATGTCTCTCAACGCATTCGATGTAGATGTTTCGCTTTTTTGCAACATGTAGCCACTCATTCTCACTCGCACCCACTCGCCATCTCAAACTTCATTTGGGCTGGTTCCCCTGGAATGCCAAATGAAATCCACACATTTTTCTCTCAGATAAGATGCAGCCATGGATCCCACGAGCCAAGCACAATGGATCAAATTTCTCACACTCTCGCTCTCTCTCGCTCTTTCTCTCCTAATTTTTTTATGTTGAACAGAGTGCTGCATCGAACAAAACTCCAGAATACCCCAGATGCCGTCTAGAACTGGAATCCCTCGGCTGGCACGTTGGCTGAGTTAAAGCCGTAAGTTCCGCCCTGGATGGCCTCTGGGACCAGGCTGGTGTCTTCATCAATCTGGATGAAAAGACGAAGCAAGAGGGCGTTAACTAAACACTGAAGTGTGATATCAGTCCAAACTTTCAACTTTACAATACAGCAATACTACTGAAAGGGCCAACAGAAACACACAACTGAGAGGAAAAAAGGATATACTTTAAACTGTAGTTACAAAATCAATGAAGAACTGCATTCACTTACATCATCAGATGAGAAGAACTGATCAATAATTTCATATGCCAATTTGTAGATATCTTCATTTTCGTGATTCTGCAGTTGCTCCACTTTTTCCAAACCTGAGGAACAAAACACAACAAATTGTCAACTGAACATCTTTGCCTAATGTTAATGAATACAAACATGGTAAAACCTTGATTGTGCAGGTGGAACTTACCTCCACATTCCTCAATAAGGTTAGCAATCGTTTCAGCCTCATCATCTGCCATCTTCAGGATATTGCTGAGGCCATCAAGAACAACCTGAACGACCTGGGCATCCTTCACAGTCAGCAGGTTGCAGAAAGGAGGGATCACTTGCTTCTCAATCAAGTGCGCCACCTGTAGGCAAGCAAAGAGACAAGAAGGAGCATCAGTAATCTGGCATGTTAGCAATGTTAAGCTTATATAAAACCATATTTCACACCCTATTCCTTCACAATTTTTCAAGACTTCTCGTCATAGTTCTCTTTTTTCATGACTCAATTTCATTCTCAAAAAATGACACCTGCTAACTTGGCCGTCATCAAAAATTTAAAATTTGATTTTGTATGCAAAATTAAATCGTTTTCTAAAGGGTAGGTACAAAAATTAGCCCAAAGCTGGCACAGTAGGTGAGTGAGTACAAAGTCATGTATTTTAGAAGATTCTTACCTGATCTTTTCTCCCACTTATTGTTAGGTTGCTGATGGCCCAGGCTGCCTCCTTCTGAGTGCCAAAGTCACCCTAAAGAAACAAATATGCATTGAAAGAGAGCAATACAGATTTTCCCCATATGCTCTAAAAATACTCACAGTTGACACAGTTTACAAAGAGAGATGGATGCACACCTTGTCGAGCAGGTGAATGATCATGGGAACTAGCATGGCGTCAATGACGGCCTGCACCTGCTGCTGGTTGCCTGCTGTGATGTTGGACAGGAACCACACTGCCTCCTACAGGATAGAAAGCATAAGTACAAGCGTCACTGACCGCTCTCTACTGTGGAAATTGACAGTCGAGCCATAGAGTTTTATGTGTATGCAGGTTTTATTCCAAGCAAGTAAGGTATTACAAGCAAGGTGATTTTACTTGTCACACCTTCAAGAGAGGAGGAACTTGTCGGAGAAGTTGTCTGCTAAAGACTATGATTTGAATGAAACATAACAGACTGCGCCATCCGTCTTTCTTGAGGGCTAAAACATTTGTCAAAATTGAGTTTTTCTGTCTGAACTGGATCAGAATCCAGAGGTCCTGTCTGAGCGTTTGACCTCTGGTCGAGACAGAGCACTGTGAGTGGGGCGAGGGTGGTGCTGAGGCTCTAATCATCAACCAGGTCACAAAAGGGGGCCTCGTGTTTAAGTGACTGGTCTCAGATGCACTCCGATATCAGCAGAGACACATGGTCTTCAGCACCCTCTGGCCACCAACCCATGGTATCACACATTCAAATCACATGCACACAGGCAACCCTCCTCCCCAACCCCACTAATCTGTCTCACTAACTACACCTAGCCAGCACGGGGGTCCTCTTCGTCCTCTTCATCCTCGCGATTCTCCATGTTGTGAACTGCTGCAAGTAGCCACTTATCCTGTCTATACCTTTCACACAGCATTCATACAAGCACCAAGTCTCTGATTTCATCACTTCCAGAAAACACATCCTGCAGTAGTTTAGGAGCAACAGGGAGAGAGTAGAGAATGTATTATTACCTTGTTGATTTTCTCCTTTGGGTGTGTGAGGAGTGCAGGAAAGTGGCTGAGAGCATCACAGTTGAGCACCACCTGGGTCTGTTCATCTGTGCCAGTCACTATGTTCCCAACAGCCCTTAGGGCAGCGGTCTGGATGCCGAGAGGGAGTGTAAATAATAGAATAATACATTTTATTTATTGATTTAATCATAAACATAGTGATCTCTAGTGTCTCTCCATGACAGACTTTTTATCAATTTAGTCTTAAGAGTAATCAGTCATGCCTGCCAGCCCTTCATACCTGAACTTTGACCTCCTGGTGACTGAGGAGAGGCACCAGATGGGGGACGATGCCCGAGTCGATGACCATTTGGATCTGCTCGTTCCCAGCATCTGTCAGATAAGACAGAGCCCACACTGTGTCTACCAAGATCTGGAGGCATAGAAGAAGAAAAACAAATGAACACATTCTTCCTGTACAACTTAAGATAGTTCTAATTTAACAGGAATATATACTGTGGTAATATAGTTAAGTGAGGTCAAGGCACCACAGCCTGCTTAAAAAGCTGAGGGAAAAATTCATTCTACTCACACTGACATCAGTGTGGTGGATAAGCACGCACAGAGCTGGGAGGATCTGAGGAAAGAATTGAAAAGAAAAGACAGTTGGAATCATTAGGTGGGGAAAAATGACAAAAACAATAATAGTGTTCCTATGTGATCTACAAAGGCTTAATGATAGTGGAGATTCTGCTTGACCATGTACTCTGCAATACACATGCACACCTTAGATTTTAGGATATATGCAGCACTGATAAGCATTCACAGCAGCAGTCAGAACCCAAAAATGAATAATTTTCCAAGGTAAGATTCTCCTCTGGTAACCATTTCTGTAGTTTATGACACATCCTGTAAACCAGCTTTCTTTCACATTCACTTCAGGCCTGAAGGCAGGAGGAGATCCTACACACTGTCCAAGGTCACAAATATTTTATCCTGTAAAAGACACCTGTTTCGATCAAACATCCAATAAACCGTTGGTTTTGACGTGACCTCAATGAGCTGAGTAAGAGCCAAACAATTACATCAAAACATTTTCCCTATAATCGAAAACGTTCTAGCTGCAAGCTTGTAGCATCCTCTCTTATCGTTTGACCTGATCGTAGCCTTTTCAACACGCTTGTACATTTGCAAGCTTCATACAAGAATAAAAAGACATGTTTGACCTTCTGAATGTACAAGTCTAAATATCTTTCCTCAGAAAATGTATAAACCAAAGAAGACTGCATGTGTAATCCCTTACTGGCTTCCCACTCGTTAGCACTTAAACAATGCCTTTCCTGTTACCCAGCAATCTGGCATGTGTACTGCTCACTCATTCTCTCCTCCTCTACACACATACACACCTCCTGGATCGTCTCCATGGGTGGTGGAGGGTCCTTGTGGCGGCACAAATTGACCATGACCCAGGTGACATTGCGGAGGAAGGTGATGGGAATGGAGGGACTGATGAAAGACAGCAGGGGCTTGACCACACCCAAGCTGATGACATAGTCTCTGCACTGAGGGCCATCACCTGGAGAACACACACAGATGAAGCGCATGTCTTCTCTGGACTGACTGTATTTACTGCCAATGTTCTAATGTTCGCGCCAACAGCGACTCACCGATGATATTGCCCAGGGCCCAGACAGCCTGTTCGCACACATTCTGGTGAGAGGAGTTAAGCAGCCTCAGAAACAGCGGCACAGCATCTACACAAAAGAAACAGATCAGTGCAAATCATGTACAAAGACATCTCGTGATGTCATGTGTTGCTTTAATTTATGTACAACACCATGTTCCTGACAGAATATATAAACAGCTCTGGTAAGAGATACAGTCATTATTTCTAATACAATGTTAATCACCTGATCACACATATTGAATGAACACAAAAAAGATGAAGAGGGAGAACATTTTCTTGCCCCAACAAATACAGATTTTTTGAAGAAGTTTGACCAGGGAAAGTTCAGGACATGGCAATATGCTAATTCAAGGACAGAATACTTAAACTCTGTCATTAAGACGGGATAATTAGTCACAGATTATGCTGACATTATGATTTACATATTTCAATTGCCTCATTCAACTGAATGTGTGTCATGCATTCTTGTGACAAAACAGAAATCAAGATGGTGAAGAAGGCAGCACTATTACAAAAATGTCACATAGATTATTTTGACGACTACAAAAGAATGAATAAACCCAGTGTTACAAAGGAACCTCATTGCAATTGTTTTACAAAATACAAAGCCATGCTATATAATAGGCTGGGTTTTTTCTAATTTTCTTAACACAACACCCGTAAGACATAATTTCATAATACCTTTGTTTGCATGGTAAAAACTGAGAAAAGTACTTATGACTGTTCAAATAATTCAGGTAAACACTAACAGTGTATGAACTACAGACACATTTCCATTGTCATTCTTGTGAAATTTGCCACTGTGCATTTGTGAGGTCCTTTCAACTACAAAGTGTCATCACTTGACAAGGTGACATAAATGTGAATATACTGTTTATTAAGTATTGAAATAAGAAAATAAGTCTGTGAATACAGGAGGTGTAGCACATTGAAAACAATCAGCATTTTGCAAAGGTTATGTCTGCAAACAGAGTAAATGTGTAGTTTTTGCCATTCCATTACAGTTTGCCTGATGAAAAATATGACAGGTTTATATTCCAGCACAGAACTGTGCGCCCGACTAACAAAATCAGCAGCGGAGCAGTCAAAATCTGAAGACTGAAATAGAAACAACAAGCGAAAGACAGAAGAAAAGGCACTGTGATACAATGGCACTTACTGGACTGGACCACAGCTTGGGTCTGCTCTGAGGTACCAGACGCTATGTTGGTTAGAGCCCAGGCTGCCTCAAACTGGAGAGATGGGCTGTAGAGGGTGAGATTTGGATGAAGGGTTTAAAGCAAAAAAGCAAGCCAAGTCATATTTCCCATCTATAATTTAGAAAACAACTTTAGAGTTCCCAACATTGGCCCAACATGTGCTGAAGAAATAGCACAATATGTAAAATTATGAGCTTTCAGCAGCAGCCCACACACAACCATTGCTACTGTTCTTCTAATGTAGTCAACACGCTGTAAGAAGGCTGTAACATAAACTTTAAATACTTGAGACCAGTCATATTTTAAGGTAGCTTTTGAGCTAGCTATCTTTTGTAATTTGAATACTGTTGTCAATCTATGAAATGATAATACTTTCGTGCAAGGCTAGACAAATTATCAATCATCTGCATAACTATTTCATAACACCAAACAATGATTTTGTTCTAAACGAGTCTCTTATAGCTTAGCAAAACACAAAAACAAAAACAAAACATAATATTATAGCCATCTGAAATGGACATGTGGTGCTAAACTCACATCATCAGCATTCTCGTCAACAGATTGGGCATTTGAGATTATTATGGTCAAGCAAGAAATATAGGCTATGATTGATGAAGAGGCTATCTCGAGTTCTGGGGCGACAGAGACGACTTCACTCACTGCTGCTTTCAGCATATATCATGGGGGGCTGAACAAGGCAAGAAACCTGTAGTACATGCAGTGTAGTGAAACCAGCGTGGTTTAAGATCATCAAAAATGAAGCGCTACATTAGTAGAGTGTGTGTCGATTTCTAAATCCCATAACAACCCAACGATGATTTTGTTGCTTCATTAAATCTTGGTGCAAGAAAAATAGCCAACAATGGTGGTTAGTCTCCAATTAGTTAGATTAATGAATTATAACCATTCATGGATAAGAATGAATTCAACATTTCAACAGTTTGCTGTAGCACATAAACCTATGTCCCACCAGATCCAGGCTGTGATTGGTTGGTTCACGAAAAATGACATTGACTAGTGCATCAAGTTCATGAAAAGTTAAACATGTTGCACACAGCTTGAGTCTACTGAAGTGTCAGTAATGTTGTCACACACTTAGAATAACAATCTGAGCATGTCAGTGGCATCCACTTTTAGCGCATGTACTTTGACAGTATGCAAATTCTTGGACAGATTACACTGCAGCCCATTTAATACTGGACAAATTTCAGAAACTGTTGTCTCCATCTGTCACTTGAATACAGAAAAACATGGGAAAATAGGGTCCTTAAAAACAGTTGATGTTTGACCAGAATTTCTCCCATTTGCAGAAATCTTCCAGGAAACATGGGACTGGCGCCAATTGCAACACTGACTGAGAGACACAGTACTTGGTTATTTTCATTTTAAATGGAGGCTGGGGTTATTAGAAAATACACGTATATTTTGTGTTGCATCACCCCTAATTGACAAAAATCCCACTGGGAAAACCCCCGGTGGCCCAGACAACCAGTTTCAGATTGATATGTGGCCTCTTTGGATGCCAACTGACAGAAATCTGTTGTGGTGATGGAACTTTCATCTCTGAAGGCAGCAGTAAAAGTGAGTGACTGGGCAAGGGCCTTAAACAACAAAAGTGCGCTGATGAGTCATTTATATTTCCATTTATATTGCCATTCCTGGAAGGTGAAAACTAGAACACATTTACATAACTGCAACACTGTTCAGATGTAGGCTGGGCTAAACTCTGCTGGCTCATTTGCATAACTTTGAAGTGTACATAAACTCAACAAGATCAGAAAAAAAGGGCTAGCATGTACTATAACTATCAACATGAAAAAGCATGATTCACTGCTACATGCAGACAAACAGAATTACAGCCTGCTTACTTGTCATCTCTGTCCAGGCAGTGGACCAGTATAGGAAGGATCCCAGACTTAATCAGGTCATCTATGGGAGGGTTACGGTCACTGGACAACAACTTCCTACAAAAACAAAGAGGAAACAAAGAACATTACTCATACACACATTCTGGCATAACTTTACTGACACATACCAACAAGACGAACCAATTACATACAGGGCAAAAGAGCTAAAGAATGTTTACCTTGTACACATTGTAAGTCAAACACAATCTCAGTGACTGTAAAAACAAGAGACTTCAACATGCATTTGACCCAACATCAATATTTCTCAACATCAGGCACAGTGTGAAGGCATCTTTAGATATAGCTGCAGGGTAGACTTCAATGGAAAAAAACGAACGAAAGGCAAACAAATAAAAATAATCCTGAAATCCTTTCATGAATTCAGCTACCTTATTGCTGCACCTGACCCAATTTTTGGAGGTCTGCACTTCTGAGCTGCATTGCCATTTACAATCTACGTTGATTATTGACTGGGACTGACTTACTGTAAATCACAGCTGTCTAACCAAGCTGGAAAAACACTCACCGTAATTTCCGCACTGAGACTGTATTTTGCAAGAACCTGTCAATTTTAATCAGAATCTCTGGCTTGCACATGCACTTGTTACCAGATGTGAATCTGGATGACATTTAACCTGTTACTGTTATAGAGTAAACAAAACTTCAATAAGATAAAACATCAATAGTTTATTCACAGCAAGAACTGAGTTTGGGTAGCATGGGAAATAGCAACATCATGATAAACGTGACAGCATGGTCTTCATATCAATGTGTAACAATATTAACCATTTCACGTGTCAAACAGTAACATTTACAGTCACTGAGTTCAAGTAAGTTCTGTGATGTTGCAGGAATAATTCTTTACAAATACCCTCTAACGTATTGAAAGTTTGAGGCTATGGCAGATTTCATCACTTCATCTTGATCATTTTCACATCTGTAGATCAGTTTATTTCAGATTATACTGATCGCTTATAAAATAAGACTCCATGACAGTTTATGTTCAGCAGATAAATTCAGTCGTAGCGTTTTTGACTTCATGCTAAAATCGGCATCATAAAATCCTGCAGTCGGTCCACTTTGCTTTCACACCACAAATGAACTGCACCAGCATCTGACTGGACTTTTTTAGTCCATACCAGAGTTTGACTGACAGCTTGCACACCAGCTCAAATGAACGAAACTTAACAAGTTAGGTGTGAAAGCACCTCTAGACAACTGGAACGGTGAATGAATATCACAACATGAGAAAAGTGACGCTAAATGATTACACATGGACGAACAATATTCAATTATTGGTCAACTGCTGGTATAAACATGACATGATCATCAAGAGTCAAAGACTGTCAGCATGTGTGTTACCTGGCAGCCTGGACAGCACTCAGCTGAACGCCCTGGTTATCACTGGTGGCATTCTAAAACGACAAGTCATACACAACATTTAAAAAAATAAAATCCCTAGAATCTGTATGCCGTCAAGCAGATGTAAACAAATGTTTTGCTTTGTTTTTTATTTAACTTCCAGCTTCCTATTTACATTGTATTACAATGTAATGCTCATACATCAGGGCTGTCAAAATTTGCCAAAAATGGCATCTGAATATTCTTACAGATTCAAACCACTGAAATATCTATTTTTGTAATTTTTCATTTAAAAGATGTACATTCCTACAAACAAAATAATGTCCTATATGTGTTATCATCTGATTATGGACCCAACTTTCATGCTTTTGTGTCCAAGTGACTGATGAGGACAACAATTTTTGAAGCTTTTATCAATATTGAGCGAGAGCGCTGCAGTCTCAGCCACAAAATGGGCTGCAATTTAATCCCTCTGGGCGTTTGCGCACCAGACTCCATTCACAGAAACAGTAATTCTATAATTGTCAAACACACTTCTTGGTTTGTCCTTTTCAATCATCAAACAGTCATCAATGACTCTGGATTGGTTGAAATAAACTTAGTTCACCAAATTGGGAGAAGAGAAAAAGAGAGAGGGAGGGCATCAGAGAAGCAGCCAAACTGTATTGAGCTGTAATACACATGTAACTCAGGAATTATTTTTTCTTTAAATATGGTGCGCCTTAAACAGACTTTCCCGGTTGAAAACAACTAACAAAAAAAACGTTAATTACTAGACAACCAAAACTCTGGTCTTGTGGCTCCTGTCCATCCACCGCAGTGCTGCTGCTTTTTTCCTCCACAATTAGATACTAATTTTGACCCTTGAATGTGTGTATTTTTTTTTTTTTTACAATTTGAATACAAATTCGAAGTTAGAATATTCACAGCCCTATTAAGCATTGAGTTTAGTTTGGAGGACATTAAATTCTAATCCACATCACAAGACGTTTTCTCATATGAACTCTGGACAATGTCCTGAGAATACACCGGAAACATTATATTCATAAGTTCAAACGAAGCCTAGTTTGAATGTAATTTCTAACTTAGGGTAGAGTTTACATGCTATTACCATTTTAAGGGTTGCACCACCTTAAGTAGTTCAAATATAGCCATAAGTTACAACTTAAATTTTATACTAGCCCTTAGTAGGTGTAAAGTCCTTGGCAAAATAGGGGTTAGCACAGTGGAGAATCAAACAAACTAGTTTCAGTGTATCATTTGGTATGGACTTTGCACCCTGTTAAGAGAGAAATTATGTAAACAGGCCTGGATATTATCCAGAGTTGGCCTTTCACACATAACAGGAAATTGACAGCCAGTTCTCACCTACTGGAAATACTCTGTTGGGTTTAGGCAATGGGTGGTGCTAGAACAGAGCATGCAGGAGGACTAACCCGTAATGGTGAATGTTTTTGTGTTGAGATCAATAATAAACACATTTGGACATATCCGCAATATCAACGAAAGAGTGGAAAGCAGTATACCGGTAAGTAGAAAAGAGGATGACGCAGCTACACTCCATGCAACGTCATCCACACGACCACTCGCTCGCTGTGAATTCTCAGGACAATCGCCTGCTCTACTCACACCTGCTCAATCGGACATTATCCAAACTTTGTACCCAGGAGCTGGTCAAGTTAAGTCCAGTTAATGTCCAGGTCAGCTGATTCAGACATTTGTGTTCACACGTGCAGCTTACCAGGGTAATGTCCAGAAAAGTTCAGGGTAGCAGTCGATGTGTCAATACAGCTGAACAGCGCCCATAAGACGGGATAAATGATGAAGAAAAATAAATAAAACATACTACTTACTTGTACTATTGCTTCAAGGGAGGTGTTTTGCTGAAAGAGAAAAATTTTGGAAAGTCATACATTTGTAACATCGTATGTAATGTCAATAGTTACAAGATCATCAGTAGTAGATAAAATAGTAAACTGGTGGTTTGGCAAGAAAAAAAGATGCCATAATCAATTTGAACACTCTGAAGATGCAAATCCTGGCAGCACCAAACACTGGTGAGCAGATATCTGTCAGCTTCTTGCTTAGTATTAAAAACAGTAACTCTCAAAATTTCTTTTGTATGTGAAGTTGAAAAAGCAGGAAGGAAAGTAGCCAGAGTACCACTGAGAACAGTGAGCGGAGGCTGTTGATTGGGAAATGCCATTGGAACAATGTAGTGACTTGCATTTTCACTTGACCTAATGTGGTGTTGTGGTGTAACAGTCAGCAGGCTTGACGTGCAGGCCAGCATTCAACATGATAATTTGCCAATTGGCAAGCTCACCTGACACCCTCTACAGCAGTGGTTCTCAGACTGTGGGCATACAGCCACCACAGGGGGTGGGGTATAACAGGTATAATAGGGAAAATAAACATGAGTTTGATAATGCCATTGTGCTGACTTTTATTTCACTAAAATTCAATGTGAATGCTTTATTCATTGCTTCCCCCATCATTGTTAATGATCAATAAAAATTATGAGGTAAGTTGGGGGGTGAGGTATGAACTTTTTCAGTTTCAGTAGGGGGTGTGCCAGAAAAGTTTAAGAAGCACTGGTCTGCATAGAGTTTAGAGCCCAGTGTAGGCAGCATCGGAGTATCACTTTCAAGCAAGCCCTGACCTTGACTGCGGCCCTATTAATTTAAGTTGGCCGATGCCTCAGACAGACAGCAGTTGCAGCTGATTGCCTGTGCACACTCATAGAAAGGGGGCTCGATAGACTTACAACAAAAGACAAACGAGAAAAAAGAAAGAACATTCAAGCACAACCCTGCATACAAATATGCTCTGCAGCAGATTTATATTTGTGTATTTACATTCCACGGCTGTAGTGGAAGCTTAAAGAGACATCTGTAACTTAGGGAAATTACAAACAGTGGTGACAAGAACTCAGACAACAGCAGAAAAATAAAAAGAAAGGCGAGGGAAAGTGAGGACTTGGGAAACATTTGATGTATTAGAAAAGGGAATATATATGTATATATATTTTTGAGTTTGAAATAACAAATCATCTTCAAGGCAACAATACAAGACGATCAATGTGCTATTTTAGTCCGACTGAAAGCAGCTGTACAGCGGTCATTGGTTTGTGAAGTAGTAAACTAGAGTCGCCAGCACACTTTTCTACAAAAGCCTCTCTCAAGTCTTGCATTGAATCAGAGCAGCATGTCATTGTTGATATATAACTAAACAGCCCGTTTTGAATCAGACCTCTCAATACTACTAGGCAGTTACGGTGATTGAATTTCTGAAATGCTGAGTGGCCATTTTGATCCACCAATGCCACCAAATGTAGAGCCCCGTTGTGATGATGGTATTGTTATATGTGGTTGATAGCCTAAAGAATGTAGGTGTGACATGTGCTAACACTGTACGCATGAAGGACTGACTGCGATTTTTACTGCTGAGCTTTAAGCTTCACTGAGTGGAAGATGTACAACCGTACCGATCTGAAATCTCCATCAACATCAGAGTCCTCACAGATGTCCTCATGGGGCACATTTCTCCTCTTCAGAAGGTGCTCATCTCTTTTGTTCTGTAGTGGAGGAAACAGATATATCACTTCATGTACATTCCACCTAAAACTCATGACAACATGGAAAAGCATCTTTCAGCGCATTACTTCGATAATGCACTGTGCCAGAGTTGAATTTCTTTGTAAAAGTCACTGCTAGTTGTAGTTACTGAAAGTTATTAGGAGTTTGAAGTTGATAACACAAATGAATTTACCTTTCTGAGTTCCACCACTACCTCAGTCCTCTGTCTTCTCATAGTCTGTCAGAGAGATAGAGCATTAACATTATTCAACAATGAACTTTAATCACAACATGCCTTTGCACAAGAGAGCAACACATTAAATTTGGCCAGTGTGAGATCAGCATCCGTGTTTGTGTGACCAGAGCTGATCAGCAGTAGAAGTCATGCTTGGAGTATTAGGTCAACAGTCCACACGTTGCATATGCCAGCACCCAAACACACTTGGCACGATTCTGACCTACTATGACTCAGTTTAAGTTGCCATAAGACCATTTTATGTGCCTTAACAAGACAGCTGTCCCCCATATTCTTTGATACACATTGTATTTTTATTCATGGTCTTGCCCATACAAACCGTACAACAGTTGCAGCAATGAAACACACTCAGTTTCCAATTTATTAGGCTCATTTAGCCAAAACTAATACAGTCTTGTTCTAAATCCTACCATCATGACGGTTACAGTGTTCACCTTATGTTTTAATTGTTATCAAGGTGCCAATCCTGAATTTTGGTCCTCATTAGAGACAGTAGAGTGTATTAGACTGCACTACTCTGAGCTAAATGAACCTAATAAACTGGCTAATGGTATTAGGTTTGCTATATACTTTGTGAACTGAAGGGTATTGGTTACGTCGCAGTTAAAGTAGATGTTTGATGGAAATACTTGAGTTCGTCACTGACAAACCTCCATCATGATGATAACTGAAGTTATTAACAGGTTGCAAGCGACAGAAAGTACACAGGATGTGAGTATATCCTTCGCATAAACATCTAAAGAGAGCACGTCTGACAACAACACCATCCCATAAGGTAAATGAACCACAGGCGTGCTTAGCTGACAGTAACAGTTATGTCAACTGGTAACTTATGATCCAAGGTTAGCTAACGTGTAGCTCTGATCGATCAGTCATGTGATCGTGTTAACTAGACGGTGATGGTGGACGTGTTAACCTTGCTTTCTAACCAAATGTAACTTCAGTAAACCGCGGAACATTTTTTTAACATTAAACGACAATTTACAAGACATTGGCAACTGGCCGGCTAAGAGGCTAACTGGTTTCCGCCATTGTTTTTGGTGATAAAGACGGGGGATGGGTGGAACTGCGGCCACCAGCACTACCAACCACGGAGCTTAACAGTGACTAGCAAACAAGCTAGCAAGCAGGTTAGCTAACTGCAGCATCAAAATAATGCTAATCTGCTGCTGCATTAGCTTGACCACCAAGCAAATATTTCCCTAGGGCAACATGAAGGTCAATTACATGAACTTTTACACATACATTAAACGTTTTCACTAACTAACTCGTCGAGCTAAATATGCTTCAGTTAAGCTAGCATGTCCCCCGTGGGCCTGGCTAGCAGCAAGCTAGCAGAGCACATCCAGCGCAGGCGATGAAGTCTGACTAGCTTTTCCGACATGTTTTATAACCAACGCGGTCTCATGGTGTAACAAAACCAGCGAAACCCAAAGGAGAATCGCAAAGCCAATGCCAGCAATATAAAACTGGTGATCTGTGAAGGCCCTGGCCGAGGCTTTGGGTCCAAAGTTCCCGATGGTGGAAATTAGAAACGACGTCACAAGGAAGCCAGTAGGCGAAGCTGGCCGTGAACATAACGGCGGCGCCGCGGAAAAGAGGACATCCTCGACACCAATCTGCATAACTTTTACCTCCAAATCACGGCCCTTATTCTTGAAATTCTTCAGCCGCTGGTTGTCCAGTTTCTCGTTGTCAGCCATGTTAGCAATTCTGGTAACGTTAAATACAATTAAACTCGTGGATTTAGCTTGCGAGCTACCCTTTTCTACTTCCCTTTTCTCAGCCTTTCGTTAATGGACTATTTTTTGCTGCTCTGTCCGCGGTGCATACTGGGAATGCCGGTGGTGGACGGCAGCCTCTCTCTGGCGTAGAGGAAGGGTGGGGAAACCCCCTTTACTCTCATTGGCTTCGCTATTAACATCTATCTGCAGCGCGCGCACCGTCACATAATACATGCAAATTTAGATTTGATCATTTTATTCAAAGGCAATTAACCATCCATCATATACATGCATATTTTTTACACTGAAAGTGAGTTCAATCAGGTACTACACTTATTGTACGTACAATGTTGAGTATTAACTTGAGTATTTCTATTTTATGCCGCTACATTGTATTTTACTGAACTAAATTTATTTTACAGCCAGGGGCGGAGCCAAGGGGTGGCCAAGGCACCACACACTAAAGTCAGGCCACCTCAAACCACCAGTAGCTCAGTCTATTAGAGGGCTACGCATCCTTTTTTTAATTAAATAATGCATTTAGCATCACTAAAATTTAAATAGCCTCGTCACTTGTTACTTTTGTTTTACATGAAAATGGCGGGCAGCTGCAGAGGAGAGCTGACAAACACAGGTTATTCCCGAGATTTTCCAGTTTATGATCTAATGTCACCCTGCAAGACAGACGTATAGCTGGCCTTTTTGCTGTTAGACTAGTACGTAACACTGGCTGGCTTGCCTTGTGTTATCAGTTTTTTGATCATCATTAATGTACATAAACTGTATGAAACGTGGACGTGAGCTCCATAACATCACCCAGAGGTTTCTGAAGAGCCATTGTAAAGCTCAGTGATAGGAAACTCCGCACTAACTCCCGGCTAATCCAAAAAGGGACAAAGAGGTGGAGTGTGGGTGGAGGTGAGGCGTCAGAATGAAGCCTGGCTGCTGACACCTCGGTGCTAGCTGTCACTCAAAGTGGCCATGCATGAAATTATGCAAACATTAGAGCCTGATATAATTTAAACAGGTGAGTTATGTAAAATTATCCCCCATACAGTTGTCATGAAATGCCATAGAGGCTAAAAGTCTTTTTTTTTATTATTATTATTATTTTTTTGTACCAGCCTGTAAACATCTTAACTTCTGCTGTAAACTTGGGCATTTTCGTATGGGCTTCTATTGAGTTTAAGGCAGCTTCAAGTGGCCATTCAAGGAACTGCAGGTTTTGGCACTTCGGTTTAATTTTTCAGCCCTGGAGGTTGCTGTTTGGTCTTCATAACAAATGCTTGTGTACAGCTGTGTATATTTTTGATACTGGTGTAGAAGTAAATTGCAATAAGAAAATAATGGGGTGCCAAATTGTAGAAAATACCAATTTTTGCATAATGTTGTTGTTTAAACAAGGCTGGATTACCAACCAGTGGAAACTGACAGTTTTCCCAAAATGATGGAGCAGCCATTAATTTTTATAGGAGGAACAATTACAGTGGCCACTAACTCTTTCAATGCCTATATTATATACCTATATTGTTTTAAGACAGAATTGTAATGTGAATATGTCCTTTAAGGCCTTTTCCTGAAGAACCACCTCATTCGATTCTTGATATTTTTTTCATTGTAACAAATGGACAAAACAATACTGAAACAGCCTGACATTAAACACACATGTTCAAAACCTGATTCTGGCATATGACAGATTTGCTGGATTTGGTATTGTTTTTAATGTGTTGAATGTAACAGCATGTAAACTTTACATCAATATCAGTTCAGTTCCACTTTATTTAGGTCCATATCAGTATAAAAATAATAAATACAGAACAACAACACAGAGATGTAATCATTGCAGTTCAGAGGTCCACAGTGATTAAAACACATGTAGACATCAGCTCCAATGTTTCCAGAAACAAGAAAAGTCACCTTGTGTAGGCTCCATTAAGGTCTTTATGATTGTATTTTTTAATCACTTAATCAACACATACATTTATACAGAAAATTCTTCAACAGGCCATGAAAAGGTGGAAATATTACTTGTCACAAACATATTTGTATTTGTCTTCCAAAATAAATAAATAAAGCTTGTATGGAATAGTAAGCACATAACAAGAAGACTTTATATCGTGATGTTGTGGTTTTAAAAGTAATGTAAATAAAGAAAAATGGATAATGCAAAACTGAAATACAACATTTCTTTGACCCACAGGAACTTGACCCACAAACACTGGTTCTTCAGTCAGTTTTCCACAGACATTGTGGCACTGTCAGACTGAATCGTCTCAGATGTGCAAACAGCTCATATCAGCTTGTGACACAACAGCTGTATTCTCAAAATTATCCTCACACTCCAAGATTGCGCACAGCTTAATCATGGGTTATCACCGAGCTTCAAAGACACTTTGTCCTCACCAGGATTGAGTAAAAGTTCTTTCCGCCACAGAGGTCAACATTTCAAGCTGTGATCATGCCATCCTCCTCTCATTCAATCTTGCCACAATGAGTCCATCTGCTGACGAGCTACACAGACAGGCGAGGAGGAATCCTACACATCGCAAGAATGCATCTTCAAAAACGATTTTAATCCCTCATCCGCTGCAGAGCAAAACTTGTTTCGCAGCTGTGATACTGAAGCCCTTAGACCTCATCTTAACCTTAATGTCCTCTTGGGTCTGTTTTAGTGGGGTCTTCATCAAATAGACTATCCTCCTGAAACCTTCTTCCAGTCCCATGCCAGTGGTGGCTGAACAGGGCTGGATGAACCAGGCCCTGCCCTCGCATACTCTTCTCAAGCCCAGTTTCAGACAAAGCGCTTCTGGGCTCAGAGCTCCCAGAAGGTCTTGTTTGTTGGCAAGGACCACGAGAGGAACTCCTCTGAGACTCTCGTACCTCAGGACCTAATGAGTGGAGAAAACAAAGTGTAGAACACCTTTATTACTACAGTGTGGAACAAACTTTTTAGATTAATCTGTCCATCACAGGAAGGTGCTGTGTTTGCTACACGTAGCATCAGGGGACCACTTTACTGAAACCTTCCCTTTTTGCATGAAGTAGTGTAGTTTAATCACACTGTAATGTGGTTGTAAGCAGAGATAAGGACATATTAGCATTTATTAAAGTATTCGTGCATCATAACTCCTATGAAGCATCTGTAACTGGTATACAAAAAGGTAATGAATGATTGACAGAATATTACAGCCGTAATGAAATCTGAAAGAGTGTTCAGAGCTACTTCATTCTGCACAGTGAAGCTCAAATCTCCAAGTGAAACAACAAAAAGCAAAACACATCTTAAAAGCTCAGAAATGCTAAACAGAGATGTTTAAGTAAAGTGTTGCTCTCGTCAAAAATCAAATATCCCCCGATTTAATTACCCGATGAAGTTCCTTGCGGGCCTCGTCCAGCCGCTTTTGATCCCAGCTGTCCACCACAAACACCAGACCGGCTGTATCAGTATAGTGATGCTTCCAATGGGGCCTCATCTTCCTCTGGCCCCCCACGTCCCACACCGTCAGGCTCGGGCTGCTTCTGTCCGTCTCCAGTGTCTCCACGTTGAAGCCCACAGTTGGCACGGTCACCACACTCTCGTTGTACTTCAGTTTGTAAAGCAGGGTGGTCTTCCCTGATCCATCCAGACCCAGCACCAGGACCTGTGCATGTTTGTGAGGCTTGGATCCATGCATACCCATGTTCTAGAAGCAAAGGGTCTATATCCAAGAAAGTATGGTTTCTTCTGCTTGTATAGTTGTGTAAACTAAGCTGCCTGCAGTCAGTGGCTCCCTTTGTACCGCCTTATCTGTAGGCTTAGTGTGGCGACTGTCTGCACTCAGAATGCTTTATGTATACACAGGCACAGCGAGCCCTCCCCCTCTGTTGTGATGGACTTCCTTCTGTCCCTGCGCAGCTTTCAGTAAAGCTATTTATATCCAAATTGACGGTGCGAGTAAGTTCTCTGGTTACCACATCACAGTTGCTGGAGTCACATCACACCTGGCCCAGATCATCATACACACCAGCAGCCAGGAAGTCCATGTTTGGTTCAACGGGAAGATTGCGTTTCTTCCTAGTTGAAAGTCCCACACCAGTGACGTCTCAGGGACGTAGTTTTATCTATAGACTGACGATATGTAGGCTGAAGGTGCAGCTTCCAGAAACCTCTCAGCAAAAAACTTTTCTGGAAATTTGTTATTGATCTCAAATGAATATGCATACATGTAAAACCTCTTTTGAATTATTATGACACTAATATTGCACTACAGTAGGACTGGACAATATGATCTACATGATTAAATGTCACAATTAGCACAGCAACAGTAGATACATGTAATTTAAAAGTACACCAGTGCATCATATTTCATTTCTCATGCTGGCTGACTTCTGATTTGTTTGTCCTTATTACCAAGCGTAATCTCCACGTCTTGACTGGACTGATGAATAATTGATGGGTTAAATTTCTATTTATTGTCTAATATGACATGACTAAACTCTAACTGATGGGAAAATCATGATGTCAGAGACAAAATAAATTGAGCTTACTGCCCAGCACTCATGTGAACTGCTGTTGCTGATGAACATCTTCTAATCACCCAGCAGGTGGCACAGATGGACTAAACCAAGCTTTTTTAAAAGGCTCATTGTTAGATTGCAGGTCATGAATCTCTTTTGCTGCATTTTCTCCATTCAAACAAGGAAATTAAACCAGGGCAGAGAACTATTTGGAAAAACCTGGGGAACTAAGAACCTGTTATGATATTTAATGGGAATATTGATGTTCATGTTTTTGCTAAGAGTGCATTGTTATCATTATTTCTCTTTTCAGTATGAGATAACGAGTCCCCCAGGATATACACTATATAAGGGTAAGGCATTTTTCCCTCTTATCTTTTTCTTTATGTCTATATTGTTGCCTCTATGATGTATATTTTCTTTAAAAAGAAAACAGGCACAGAGAGAATGATATGATCATTTTAATGTTACCTTTTTGATTTACATTTTAAATTTCAGAATTCTTTTTTTTTGCTTTTACAGTTTATTAAAGTCAACAAAAACAAGTACAAATGCCACATAAACATTCTGTCACACACATCATCAAGGAAGAATCTGAACTGAAAAAGCACAAACAGTTTGATCTCTTATATATGTCTGAAGTTTAACAATCCAGGAACAGGCGCGTTGCTCTCTTCATTGCTGTATAAACAGTGGAGGGCTGATACTAACATGAGGACAGTATGTACATTCATCTTACAACCTCATGTCTCCCGGAGACTTTCTCTCATTGATGCTACTCTACATGTGAGTTAACAAGTTGTGGCACTGAGGCCGTGCAGCGTGCGCGGTATGATTGACTGCGTTACATTAAAACCCGAGACGTCATTGTGGCAGCAGACTTCGTAACAGGAAATGAACAGTTAAAAAAATAAGGCAACAATAACACATTTCATTCAAAGGCTTGTTACATTTTGAGTTACAGTTCAGAGAAATGCGATATATGATCTGTATCAGGATGAAGGGCTTTTCTCTTATAGAAGGTGACATTAACAGATGGCATTGTAACAGTAAGGTGTAAATTCCAGTATATTTATATAGCTCATGTAGACTGTAGTGCATGATAATGTAAGAAAAGTCAGATTAAGCAATAGTATATGCAAAAAAATATTAAAAGGGCTGTACATCTTAAATGGCAATGCAAATTCCTGAATCATATAATAATATTAAAATCATAACTGCCAATTTTCTATCATCATATGTAACTCATTCACCTTCTTACATGTTAAAATGAATACTCAATGTTATTACATCATCAGATAACATGTGATAAACCTCACAAATTAATAATTAGCGGTTCAGTGTCATATTGAGATGTTGCACCTTCTCAATATAACTCCTCACTGCTAACCATGAGAGGGTATTGCTTTAGATTTTTACATTTTCCACCCATTTAAAGTGAGATCTGGTTACACTTTGACAATCTACTGCATTACCCAACATGTATTATATTATCAGTAGGGACATGGATGCTGATAAGTTGGGGCTGAGTAACAGATCGAAATAACTCGGCTTTAAAAAGTCTTAAAAAGTATCAACAATCAAAACAGAAACAAGATTTTATCAGCATAGAAACTAACAGCAATCATTTTCAGTGAACTAAGACATTCAACAGATAAACTTAGAAAATGGGGCAACTCAAGATAAAACAGTCGAGAGTCGCCACGTTCAGCAAGTGTGATATGACATGACAAGTTCTCTCGCTGTACAATATGAATGGTGATATCTGAGCAAGCATATGCATATTGTCATTTGTGTTGTTCATGTATAAAGGGACTAAATTCATGATTTGCACCAGAGATATGTATTTGATCCTGGAAAAAACAACCTGCCGACCTGTTAAACGACAGTGCAGACACTTGGTAGATGTAAATACAATTAAATGATGTGGAAACACAGAGTTAGGAAACTAAAAGTATAAAATTAGTGGTCACATAGACATTGAGTGAAAGCCAGCACGCTTGAACTCATGTGGAAATGGAAGTCCATGCTATCTTGTATACTTTAAATTTCTCATTATTGGCTAGACAATGGATTGGTTGTTAATATGACACTTGTGTGCAAGTTTAACACACAAAGACACACATCTGTCACACACACACACACACACACACACAAATATGTGCAGACTTATGGGCGTATTGACAGCTGCACAGAGCTAAATCTGTTTATTTGCATAACAGTGACCCAACTCGCATCACGGTGTCTGAACAATATGGCTAAGCCTAAATGAAAGACATTTTTTTTTAATTCAGTTTTTCAGCAGTAAAAGTAGAGGAAGGGGGGGTGGAGTGTGATTTGATGCACTGAAGGGCTAACTTCTGTAAATATCTGTGATAGAAATAGTCCTCGCTCAAAAAGTGGCGGGCTCGGTTTTTAAATCTTTCATCTTAATCTTATTTTATCTTACTTTTATTCAAACTTAATACAGATACTGTGTGTGGTCTACTGCTCGCTGGCCTTTCCCTTAAACTTGACCACCATGACGGTGATGTTGTCAGGGCAACCGCGATAAAAGGACTGGAGCACGATGCTCTTAGCGCCAAAATGAGGCTCATCCAGTCGCTCCCTGATGAAGCGAACCGCCTCCTCGTTGCTGAAGGTGTCCCACAGGCCGTCCGATGCCAAGATCATGAACTGAGGCTGGAGCTTGTTCAGGTCAAACGACATGATGTCGGGATCAGGAATGACCACGTTGAGGTTCTTCAGGGGGTAATCGCCCAGAGAACGGGACATGGCCAAGATGCCCTGGACACGCCACGAACCATTAAAGCTGATGAACCCTCCTGAGGAGGAAGACAGAACGGAAATGGTTGGAAAATGATAAAACAAGGAGTGGGAAGTGAAATGTAAGGTGGAAGAAGGGGGAGGTGTTAGAAAGAATGTGAGGAAGAAGGAGGATAGAGCAAAGAAGGAGAAACACAAAGGTGAGAAGAAAAGTAGGGAAACAGATGTTTTCCATGTTAGTGCCACTAAACGGGAAGATAAGGAGTGATTTTTGTTCCGCTGAACCAACTGGCAGAATGTCTATTCATTTATCAAGCACGAGACTTCTGCTCGTCGCGTCAAAGTGCAAATAATAATGTGGATCGGTGCCATTGACATGTTTTCACTCGATGCTCACTGTTCATGCTCATGGAACGAATTGTTTAAGTTGGATTGGTTTCAGTTCATGTCACATCCTGCAAGTACAGCTGTGTGTCCTCTGTGGCTTCAACAGATTTGCAAGCAGGGAATTCTACTGGAAATGAGTGGATAAGATGAAGACTTCCATACTAGGTCAGGCTGCCTTATTGAGCAAGGCCATAGCCAACGTTTTAAAAACACTGGGGTTAAGAGTTCCGTCCATAAAAAAAACATTATGTGTAACTCTCTATTATAAACTGCACTTAAGTTTGCAAAAATCCCCAGATTGCCAGACATAGCAGACAGGACATGGGACATGTGTCCTCAACAGTAGCTACTTTAGCATCTACTGTCTCTTTAGCTTGCTGCTTTGACAGAATTGTTGGGAAAATGTTCTGTACAAATTGCAATTAGAAAAAAGCCATGAATTACAACAAATTAGACACTGTCTAACGTCTCTCTTAAGCACTATGAGGTAACAGTTAGCTGCTGAGGGCAGTAGTTAAGCAAATAAATGCAGGGTATTAAAACTGCAATATCAATATTTCCTATTGTTATAACTATTGTTCTATCCCCTATGCTGCTGTATCACTGCAGATTTCCCTGCTTCATTCAAATCCTTCGCGAGGCATCAAACCAACAACATGAGCAACAGCATCATTTTTGTACTGCAAAAACTGCAATCACTTCAATTAAAAGTAACACAAATTACACCTAAGACAATTCTACCATTAATAACTGATTTTTACAAAATCCTAATATGACCAACAAGGTATCTTAAGATACACAGAACACAGCAGGCTAAAGGAAACAGAAAATACTGGTCAGGCAATGCAAAACAAGTAATTCATATCAACAAGAACAAAAATCCATATTTGATTTCCCATATGGGTTCTAAGTCTAACACACAAACAAGAAATACGCTTAATAACCATGAAAAAATATACAGAAAATTTCACTTTAAAAATCAACAACTCAAGAAAGACACAAGAACAACAAATTTAATCATTATTAAGGAAATGGTAAATCGCCTGATATTAAATGCAAAACTTTTCCTAAAAAATGTATTCACTGTATTCTGTGACTCTTATGATACATTGCTGGTCTTGCTTGGAGCATTTTTTATAAATGATTGATGGTAAAGCTGTGTTTGTGATTTGACTCTTTCTAATTGGTTGTTACAATCTGTGGTTCTGGTGTCAAGATGTTGTTGTTTCATATTGTGACTCTGGTGCCTGCAGAACGTCTATGACTGAAACACAGCACTCTCAACACACTTTGTGCTGACAGGGTGAATTTCAATGTTCTTTGGGATTTTTTTCTTTTCTTTTCTCAGTGCCTGGGCAGCATTTAGTTTAGCATTTAAGAGTCACTGCAGTTTAAAGAAATCAGGTTTCCCTCATTAATATGTAAATGTATGCAGCAAGGTGCTCCAAAATCTAATCAGATCATCAGCTCAAGCCTCTGCAGCCTGTGGAGCAGGTATAAAGTTTCTGTCATTAATTGTTCTTGAGTGCCTGTTTACCACAATGTGTCACAGGGAGACAAACACCACCCTGACAACATAATGCTACCCCATGAGAGAGGGCTACTGTATGCACAGTCTTTATCAGTATTCTAGTGGTTCCTGTGTATGAGGATATGTGATTAAAACATTAGGTAGCCCCACTCACTGAGGGTCATTAAAACAGTAGGGAATCTCAGCATGTGCAATGTCATAACTGCAGGTAAGTTACATGAAAAAGTAAACAGCAGCATAATCCAAACTATATGTCATTTTTTGCCAGTACCCAGTTAGACCATTAGATGGAGGTGGTGGGCTATCCTGACGATGACCACACTGACTGACTCCTCTGGCAACCTGCCATCAAGCTCTCTTTAGAGTATGCAGATAGGGTGGGAGGAAGAATCATGCCTGCAAATACACCTTAAATACTGTGCACTGTCTGGCTGCATTTGATAACATGCTGCTTTGGAAGCAGATTGTGTTATCATTCACCGGGGTTTGATGTCAGCCTGAGCTCAGAGAAACAAGATGTGAAAAAAAGGATAATGGTGCTTAGCTTTGATCATAAGACTTATTTTGTGCTTTCATGACAACAATCTGAGTTCTGATGTTCCCTGAAGTTTTAACTAAAGTCTTGTTCTGCAGCTCAGAATCAGCTGAGGAGAGTCTGCTGGTTTGGACTGCAGCTGTTCTCTTACCTGCCTTCTTGATCCTCTTGCGCTCTTTGAGTTGGTAAGGTTTGTGGTCATGAGATAGAGGAATGGCGTTGCCATCTTTATCACAAAGGACTCCACGTGAGTCTCCGACGTTGGCCACCGTCAGCTGCTTATCAGACAGCAGGGCCACCAGACACGTAGTACCTGAAACAGATGGAGGAGAGAGGGGAACAGCGGGGGACCAGGGAAAGATGAGATGGGGCAGGAGAAAGATGGGGGAGAAGTTGTAATACATTAGAGTTTGTAAAAAATTAACTGACAGACAAGAATGCTTGTTTATGGTTAACCCAAAACACCAAATACCTGACAAATTACATTTATGCACAAATCATTCAAGACTCAGATCACTGTGAGTCTGTACTCAGGTACAGAGGGGCTTGAGCTAAATGCTAACATTAGCATCTCAACAGCTCATAATGACAATACTAACTTGCTGATGTTTACCATGTTCATTGTCTCAGTTTAGCAGGTTAGCATGCTAGCATTTGGTAATTAGCTCGAAACACAAAGTACAGCTGAGGCTGATGTCTAGTGGACAAGTCAAGCTTTGACCAGCTGATGGCGCTGTATGAAAAGTCGCAGTATGTGATCAGAGGTATTACAATTCATCCTGAGGTGGACATGCATGTGTGTACCAAGTTTCATGGCAGTCCATCCAATAGCTGTCGAGACATTTAACTCACAACACTGAATGTCAACATCATGATGGCATTAGCATTTATCATTAGCATTTATCCTCAGGGGACTATGAATGTCGTAAAAAAATGTCCAATCCATCAAAAAATTGGACCAAACTGTTGGACTGACATATTGATGTATTGCTATAAAACGGTCTATGGCGGCTGACAAATTCATATCAACCCACGGTTTATATCATCATATCACCCAACCTTATATTACAGCAAATAATATAAGGAGAAAACATTTTTTAAGGCGCACAACCTCAGTAAACACACACTACACTTCTAAATCACACAATTCCTCCCCCCCTGCACTAAAGTGAGACACATGAAACTATGTGCAAACATTGCAAAAACTCTTTGAAGGAACTTCTCTTCCTTGCACTGCTCTCCAAAACGCTTTCATTTCTTCTTCTCCTTCCTCTCTTTGTTTAGCTTCCCAGCCAGGCAGAACAGAGTCTGGACTCAGAATCTGAGGCCTATTGTGTGAGATCCAAAGTCCTGTAGAGAAAGAACAGATCTGCCTGTTTGGCCATCTGCTCACACAGAGAAAAGACAAAACTGGAGAGAGAGACAGAGGAGAGGAAAAAAAGAGGGAGAAAGTGTGTGTGTGTGTGGGGGTCCTACTGGCCCTGACCACCTGGTCAGAGAGAGAGAGAGAGAGAGAGAGAGAGACAGAGGGGTGGGATACAGGGAGAGAGAGGGGAAAATTGGACATACTCAGACATTCTCAGGAGGTGGAGGAAATACTAAAACAAAGCTGGTTTAAATACTATCGTAACAATGTGGATGACCTACAAACTCTTGAGACTTCCCTTTAAAGTTCCACATCTTGGTGTGATGTTGACTGACCGACAGGGTGCACTGGGCCGAATGAAACAAATCTATCTCCCCTCATGAAGTGCTCTTCCACTTCCATTCAGTTCACAGCTACTCTGTCCTACCCCTGATACAGTCAGTGTGTGAGGACTGGGATGGGCGAGAGAGGAAACACAGGCAGCAGTGGCTGCAGATGAAATGAATAGTAAGAGCTGAGGAGGGGTGGAGAGCTTGGAGAATGGGAGAGATATGAGGAAAGAAAGAGAAAAGAGATTACTTCTCAGCGGGACAATGATTTTATTATTCCCATTTATAGCTCTGGGTGAGAAGCGGGGAATTGGGCAAAATGAAAAACAAACAAAAAAAAAAAGAGAAAGCACACCAGCTGGAAGCGAGGCTAAAGATGAATGAAGTGAATATGGATGCCACTTAATTGTAAATGACTTACTAAATCTTTTACGCAGTTTGTTAAAAATCCATTTCTATTAGTTTCATCATTGTATGCATCCCTAATCCTGCTGCTCGCGCCTGAGCTGCCGCTGCACTGTGCCATGCTGTCCAGCTAATTATCCTTATCTCGTTCCCATGGCGATAGAGATAATGGACTGAGGTGCCTTGCTAGCACACCCTTCCTCAATTAGCCCAGCCATGCCAAGCACACATTCAGCATCCCCTATTAAAATGGCACCACAACCTGCATGCACCCTATGCTCACGCTAATTATTGGCTTAGCTTGGCCAGGCACACCTTCAACACTCCAATATGATTAACATCTCAGCCCCAGTTAGTCTCTCCACCCAGTTTGTATCAGTGCACTGACTCACTTTCTCAGAGTTAGCAAAGGCTCTGTGTTTGTGCTCTTAAGTCTGGAGAGTATAAGTGTCCATACAGCACCAGGATACATCCCATGAATTTATGTTCTTAACCAAACAGCTTGGCATTTAGGTGAAAAATGTTAGGGCAGGACTGCCGTCACCCGGCTCACCCCGGCTCATTGTCTCCTTCAAAGCCTTTCTAAAAGACACTACCTGCCCATTAGTCCACACACGCCGCTGAATATGTTCTTCCCCCAAGAGCTGCCATCCTGTCTCACCTGCCCTCCTTGGACTTGCACTGTTAACATTTATAGCGATGCTATTTTTAGCAATTTGCACTGCATAAAGCATTTTGAACTGCTTTATCAAGTCTGTGCAACGCTCTGAATTTGCATACTATGTCATTCCTTTCTATCCTAAGTAACTAGCTGCCTCGGGGCCAGCCTCAGCCTTTCAGAGCCCTGTGTGAGAATTTGTTTTTGGTTTCTGTGTACATTTAAACCGCCCAATCATTTCTCGAGTGTTTCTTGTTAGATTTGTCATGATGAAAAGTAGAAGAGTATTGAATAGTATATCATAAGCTACAGTAACAATCAGGCCATCCAGTTCTGGGCAAATCACATGATGGTGGTTATGGCAACACTGACAAAGTCAACCTTGTTGTTCAGGAAGTGGTTTAAAAGAGTTTGCTACCAGTTTAGCATTGAACACTGTATTCTTCTTCTGTGTCAAAACGGGAGTACTACATTACCCACAATACAACAAGACAAGCTCTGTTTCAGATTCAGGCATCTTCTGCTCTTAGTGGTAAATGCAGCCTTGAGCTGCTAGCCAGAAGCGGGCTATGGAGGTCTGGTAAGTTCACTGCTTTCTAACTCCACACCCCCGGCGTTTTCAAACTTGTAGCCTTCACACTCAACCAACGTTGAGCAAGTGACATCAATTTCTCAGACTTCCTCTGGACCCACAAAAGGCTTTCCAACTTTCTTCACATATTCAGTAGTCCAAGATCTGTAAGTAAGTGGAGTTCCCCTTTCAGATAAGAAATCCCCCTCAGTCGCCTTCCTCTTCACACAACTAAGTGGGTGCAGAAAAAATAAAGAGTTAGTGCCTGGAGTCCTTAAATACTTTAACAACTTTAAAACACAAAAGTCTTGAGTTTTTCATGCGGAGGTCAGACAGTCAGAGCGCTATTTAAATCCAACATCAAACTTGCAAAGACGTGAAACTTGCTTGAGACGATGGATAATTCATCACGATGGAAAACTCACCATCTTAGCCATCTAATGGTCCTGCAGTCATGCGGCGAGCAAGAACTGCTTTAAAAAGTGGCCTTTGTGAGTTCAGGAAACCAAGGCATTGGAAATTTAAAAGTCAGCTGCCAAAGAAACGCTGGAATGATGAGCTGTGTTGTTATGTAACAAGAACCCGTCAAACGTGTTTGATCTTTGTCAAATGTTTAATCAACATTATGCTCATGTCTACAGGCCAAACATTCCCCAGTGCACTTTTATCTCTGCTGCACATTCATAAACATTTAAAATTAAAACTGTTTGAATCTTTTTGAGCCTTCTTTCATTAACATCCATGAAGCTTTTTGTTTTTGCATCATGCAGATACACATGTTGTCTATTTGTAGGTCTACTGTTTGTCCAAGTCTTGCCGAAGTTTCATTTGGGCAACAACACTGTAAATCAGGACCCAAAATACAGCGTGTCCGGATCCGATATGAGAGGATCAGTGTCATTACACTCAAGGCACCCTTATTGATTGCTATCAGCTATATGAAGTTTGATCAATTTCAATCCTTTATTGTGTGCCTACTACTTCATAATTTATTTGACAGCTGGATAAACAAGCTTTTGATTTAAAGAAATGGTCACAGAACCAGAAAATTGTGCTTTGTATTATTATGACAAACATTTCTTGGCAGAGTCACAGGCCCTCGTCCCTTTAGCGCCACTACAACCTATAGGCCAGAGTTAAGTTTGGATCATTTTGCTGAAGCGGTTTTCAGCGTGCGTTTCCAAAAGTGAATCAAAGAAATCTTCACATCTCTGTTCACTACTCTTGCAAAAAATCAAATAAATTGATTAAGAATCGAGAGAGAGTTGGCAGACCTGATTTAAATGAGAAACTTGGAGCTTGACACACAGGTTGGAACCAGGGTCACTAACTGGAGCTATGGTGATTAACAATTAAAGTAGGAAAAAAAATATAACAACATTCGCAAGTAGAAAATAAAAAAGTTTGATACCAGTTCGTGTACATAGCTGCAGCTGTAAGGCCAGCGTGGGCGTCAGTATTTGGTGCCACTAAGTTCAAAATGTTGTTGTACTCGGTGTAATGACGTGGAGCCTAAAGGAGGAAACTCTGCAGAGTTTGAACAAACTGCTGTAAACACACTCGGTGTGAACAAACCTTTCGTTGAAGGGGAATGGAATGCGAAGCGCAGATACTTCACAGAGCAAAACAATCCAAACGACATTCACCACTCATTGTCACTGTCAACACGTTGTAAATTTCATTGTATTTGTTGTTTATTTTATATTTTTGCACTACTTAACTTACTGTTCAGTCTTTCGTTTGTTTATTGTCTGTCCTTGTTGAGCTGTATGTCCTTTTTTCACCTATGCAAGTACATTGAGAGCAATGTTTAATATTAAGCTTGAATTTTAATTCTAAGTTTAAATTCCTTGTATGTGCACACATGCTTGGCACAATAAAGCCAATTCTGCTTCTGCTTCTGAATCCAAACAAATATTAACATAAAAAAAATGATTCAGCGGAAAAAGGACAATGACATAAAAATTCAGTTAAAATGATTAGAAGAGAAAACAAATGCAAAAACAAACTGGAGATGACTCTGAAGCGAACAGAATGACTGTTTCAAGTGTCTCTGGCAGTTCAGGAAAGCCTGACAAACATTTCTAACTAAGGAAGACGCATACTGTTATCGTGGCAACATACTTCATAGTGATACGTTTTCCTGCAATATCAACAGAATGACACTAGTAATGCAAAAACTTTCTGTTGCATTACTGAGGCAGAAATATTTCTTTCCTGCCTGCAGATGGTTTGGCAATGAAATGATGCCACGTGTGTTCATGTAGCTATGTGTGTTCAGAGGGCTCAGTCTCTACACACTCGCTGTTTTACACCACCCGTCTATAAAACATAAAGTGAATAAATACAGTATACAGTATGTTTAATTTCTGCTGTTTTCGAGTTATTTTTTTTCCCTACCGGAAGACAGATGATGGTGCACAAAATGTTTTTCCCAAAATGTTTGTGCACATGTGTCCACAAACTAATCTAAAAGAATGTCTTAATCTAAACTTTTCCTAACCTCTAATTCTTAACCCTTTATGCATGACATGGCTACAGTGTCAGCATTCTGTCTATATGGCTGCTTGCAACAGTAAATACTGATTATTTGGACCGTTGCACTACTGGACACTTGTGTGTGCTTGCGCGGGTGCAAACGTGTGCTGAGAGACATGTCACACAGCTACTTAGAGGTTAGTGGTAACAGAATACCATACCGTATCAAGGAGACGGTTTCAATAATAGACTCCAAGCTCCTGGCCATTCCATCAAAGTCCCATCTACCTTATCTTCCTTTCAAGCGCTTTTGTTCGCTGATAAACAACAGAGGGATGAACAAACGGGGATAAATCTGATATGCTGTTGTCCTGGGGACTGGGAGCTGAATTGAGAGTGCATCTGTCTATTTCCCCCTCTCTCTTCCTTCCCTGCCAGCTTAATTTAGGCCCTGATTGTGACAGAAAGCGGGGAGCTCTGCACCCTAAATGATGCGATTGTTGAATCAGATAGAGGGACAAGACTGCACAACAATTACCTGATCAGCAGACAACCCCCACCTGAGACGCTGACAAGAAAGCTAGAACAAATACTGCGACAGATTCAATTCCTGAATGTCTAATGCTTGGATTAGACACCGCAGGAGCGTTTTCATCGCAATGGAGCTTGACTGTAAGTTTATCTACAACAGCGTCAGTCTTTCTTGCTGTGCTGTCCAAATAACAATGATAGAAATATAGAGGGATGGAGGATCTGGACAGATATTTGGAGCCTGGATGCAGCAGGTCACATAGCTTAAGGCAGAGGGATCAGGAGGGGAGATTTACTTGGTGGCTGTTTTGAGAGCAACATAGATCAGAAAGCCGATGCTTTATCTGCAGCTGAGGAACCAGTGAAGCAGAGGAGGATGAGGATAAAAAAAGATGAAGAGGTCAAGAGCAGGTGAGTGTAACAAAAGGTATCACAGCAGCAGAATATCAACCGTTTCTGTTAGGTAACAATCAGCTGTCGCCTGCAGACTGGGCGCTCCAGCTCTGTAAATTCTAATTATTCTCTTTAACAATCAACGTATCATATGACCCGTCATTCTCTGGAGGATGTGAGGCACTCTCAAAGGCCCTTTCATACCAGTGACCCCCCTCACCAACATACATGTGAGTCACATGTCAGCTGTTAGTGAAGGCTGTCATTTGGACTGCACGTTGTTCACTCTTGTGATCTAATTGGAAGCTGCTGCATTTTTCTTTCCCCTTGTCTCTCAGATTCCTGTGCATTACAACATAGGTCTACATTTTCATGGTTTTGGCCTTCGTTTCTACTGGCAATGCAACTGCTGAGATCTGGGAACATGGTGACACTGATACAATAATGTCTGACGATGTAAGAATCTTAACTGGTCAGAGGCTCTGTAAATTGGAAGCATGTTTTAGGTAATAATCTTACCATTCACTTTATTTTTGTCTTACAAATACCTTTTTCTTTGCCCCATATAGACAATAATAATGTTGTTATTATTATCAAGGTATGATGGATGCAGCCTTGAAGCTAAAACCTGGGTTATTTGAAACCGGAATTTCCATTTAAGGAATGACAACGCTTTGTATCTCAGTCATTAGTTACTCTGTAAACCAAACCCTTTTCACCATGCCCCCATTTCGTCCATCTTTGCTCTGCTTCTCACTCAACCGAGGGAGTTTGTTTAATCGGGGGCACTGGAAGGAAAAGTGAGCCTCCCACAGGAACGCTGAATTCTTGAGGTTGCAAATATGCCACTACAGTTAGTCCATGTAACCATCTTATAATCTGTATTTCAACTTTGTCCCCTGCACGGTCAGCAAGCCAATAAGGTTTCTGCTGTAGAAAAAACAAACATAACCATCATATATGTTCACCATCATGTTATCATATGGTCTCCAATGTCTTACGCCCCTGCATTTTCTCCTAATGTTACAGATGTTACATTGATAGAGCTGCTGCCCCTCTCCCTCATCATTATTGTCTCTTTAATGCCTACAAAACCTACAATAAACTTATTTTACCTTTGATGGAATGCAGAGCAAAGTCAAGTATGTTTATGTCCTGTATGTCTCTACTTTGCACTGTATGATTCTGCTGTCTTTGTCCTCTTCCTCCTCTCCCCCAAAGGCTTCTTCTGGGTTGTTCAGATCAGCCTTTTTATCACCCTTTGTATCCATGTTCTCATTTTCCTCACCCTTTCACTGTCCCGCTCTCTGTTCGTTCCTCACCGCTTTTGTCTCAGCACTTCTCATTTATTGTTCTCCCTTCGTTTTGCCTGTCACACAGGTCTCCTGTCCCTTTCTACCATATAGCTCTCACCGGCAAAATATCTTCCTTCCACACATGCATCCTTCCCGCTGACCCCTCTCCTACCTCATTCCATCTATCACTCTCTCTCTCTTGCGTCACCCCTCCCTCCTTGCCTCCCTCCAGAGATAATTACTACAAGCCTTGTGAAGATCAGCTTGTATTTAAACAGCTGAATAAGCAAGGCCTGGGGCTGCTGACAGTCGCTATTCAACAACAGTCAAGTGAAAACTTGGAATAGGAAACAATAGTTTATGTGCGGCATTATAAGGGGCATTTACATGATCCCCGACCAACTGGTGCTTTCCTATTGTTTCCCCAATAATGAACAACACTTGTGGGTAAAAATCCATCTGTATGTGGCCTCTGACCTTTATATGTACACATTCATATAATCTCTAATTAAAAGCACAATGTGGAACTTTCAAAAAATCCTTGTAACATCAGTGGTTGTTAATTGAACTGCAGTCAGCATCCTGTTGCTCACGCTCTGTAGGCATGACTGAGCATCACCCTGATCCTGAGCATTGGCCAAATAGTGACATGACATGCACGAGACAGATCGCTGAAATTAACACTAAATGTTGCAAAATAAATCCGAAAAATATGTTCTGCATTTTGCGCACTGTTGGTGGTGCAGTGGAGCGGAAGAGAGGCATGTCTTTTTTTTCCCCTGGAAAAAAATGTTCCAACACATTTACATAGAAATCAGTCCACAGGCTGTCATTGGCAACCGAAAAAGTCAGGAAAGGGCTCAGTTTTCAGGTTATGTTCCAATCTGTTCACGCATCGGCAATACAGAGCATGTAAATTGCTTCACGTTCTTGCATATTATTCCTTTAATGTCTAACCAGCGCAGCTTCTAGACAGATAAAACCACAGCAGGAAACACATTCCCATACTGTTATACATGCATACATTTTTACATGGACACACTTGAATATATCTTGCATACATGTATAATTTGGGGGTATTTTTCTAGGCTGTTGTGGAATTTAACAAACAAAAACACACACACACCTGCTTCATTGTAAGTGGCAGAGAGCTTGTCCAGCATTTCTCTGTCCAAAGCCAGGATCTGCTGCTCTAGGATGGAAGGATAGGACAGGCCGCTCCGCTCCTTTTTCTCATCTTTCTCCTTGTCTTTTTCTCTGTCCCGCTCTTTCTCCCGCTCGTAGGTCAGTAGCTGCTGGCGCAGAGCCTCGGGCAGGTGGGCCTTGGCAAACTCAGCAGCGGCCTGATAACGGAGAGCAGAGGGAGACAAGGAGTGTTAGATGGCCACACATAAAAATAGGCTCGGTCAAAAACAGGTGTAACCAAACATAATCTGACGTCTGCTTATCTTTTAAACTGGCCATGTTCAAGCAATTGCGTTAATTCATATGATCAAAACGACTTTAAAAAAATACTTGAAAAATGGCTTAAATTGTTTATTGAAATTGTTGCTGGTTGATTTTCTGTCGATCAGCTTTTTAAGGCCTTACCGAGGTGTAATGAAAATCTGACATTCAATAATCAGGTTAAAAAGGGGTCATTTTTCTGGGGGAGACCACAAAAATATATCACATTACTTATACAGAACATAGTATCAATATATTATTTTTATACAACTGTAAACATGCACACACACTGTATTTGGCAAGACACATACACATCAGGCTGCAGTGCCAGTAACCTGCTCATCCTTTCTGCCCTGGCGAAGCAAAAAAATCACAGATAAACAAAGATAAAGAAAGAAAAAGTGCATCGGCAATCAAACCCACACAAGCCCACACTCACACCCCGCTGTGGGATAGAGCTGAGCAAGAGAAACTGTATCCTCACCTCTATCCATTTTACTCTAAGGTTAACACCAACTCAACCCCACCACACACACACCACACACACACACTCCCATTGCTGTTTCAGAACAAATAATGCCTCCCTCTTATGGCTCAGTGCCAAAGAGTAAAGATGAGCCAGTCCAAGGTCACCGAGTTCAAAAAGTTCCAAGTACAAATGTCAGATAATGTTCTGCTGACATGCCAGTGGTCTGGAGCATCCCAGATTCATACGGCTCATATTCCATACATGGTTTTCACTCACAAAAACTACTTCAGCAATTAAAAAGCAGTGGATTAAGAGAACAGGGTGAGCCAGTCAAGACTGCACGAGAGAAAAAGTTTGCAATTTCCTGCCGTTGAATATGATGCTTGAGATCATATGACAGAGACCCATAGATGAGCCCCATGTCTCAAGAGTGTCCCCATTTAGCTCTCTCTCCTATCTTTACCTCCCTCTCTTTCTCTCTCCATCTATATCTTGTTCTGCTCTGGGAAATTACTTTCAAGGACTCAGATAACCCTGCCTCCTCCGCTTCTTCTCTACACATGAAAACAACTCATCCACTCCTCTCTTGTTATATCTTGTCAGTGTTATTGAAGCTTTCCTCTGCGAGCTCCGTCACTCTTCCCCTATCTTCTGCAATGAAACCCAAACACTTGCAGTTACCCACTTCCCAAAGTCCCTTCTGTCTGCTTCTATGGTGATGCTCAGTCCAAAATCACCATGGATCTTTCTGACACGGTGCTTTCTCTTGTCCAAAGACAATCACCATTGCCATACCTTCATCCTGCAGTTGCCATGCAGGGAATAGGAGTCATAAACTGAGTTCAAAGGTCATAAATAGAACAGGAAGACTTTTGTCTGCTTGTGTTATACTGTGCCAGTAACCTGGCAGTTTAATTGTCTGCCTGTCAGTCCTTCACAAAGCACTGGGGTCACAAAACCTTTTTCCAGCTACATTTCCTCCAAAGCATTTGACTTCATTTGCACATGCACCAATCAGTCTATGAGACCAGTGGTGGAATGCAAATACATTTTCTCAGGTACTGTACTTGAGTACAAATTTAGGGTGCTAGTATTTACTAGTACTAGTAAGTACTAGTAAGTTACTTGTTTTTAATAATTTGAGGTTTGTACTATTGGTTGGACAAAACAAGCATTGCAAATGTGTCACTTTGGTTATTAAATCACTGTTTAAATCACTAACAGTCAATCCAATCACTAACCACTTAATCAATTGATTAATCAGCAGAGTAATTGATAATGAAAATAATCATCAGTCTTGTACAAAATGATCAAGAATTAGCTACACTGCATTAGTAAAATCCTGCTTTTATGTTATTGCGCAAGTAATGTAATTCAACAGTCAAAAGAGCCATTTTTCTGCGACAAGTACATTTTCCTGATTTTTCTTGCATACATACAGGAATTCTACTTGTAATAGAGTATTTTCAGTATGAATACTTATACTAAAGTAAAGAATCTGAATACTTCCTCCACCGCTCTTTGAGACAGTGTGACTGCATATGAGTCTTATCTTGGGAACAGCAGACAACCGTGACAGACTGAGACATGGAGGCTGAGTCTTGATTATCTGACAATCTAACCTGCTGGCTAACCAGATCGACACATCGAACACCTGGCTGCAGCATCTGTGCCGGCTTAGAGGATGAAAGGAGGGAAGGGTGGATGAGGGAGGGATAGCAGGGATGGATGGGGATGAAGACTGTGGGATAGAGGGATGAAGACAAGATGGCAAGGATCAAGGATAGTAATACAGGAGGGAACAAAATGGAGGATGAGATTAGCGGTTGGCATAAGAGCACAACAGAGGAATGCAGGAAGAGCTAAAGCTTGAGTTCTGTTTGATGGGAGATTTATTCTAGCTCAAAGAAAGATAGAGGGGTCAAAGCAGCAGGGGTCAAGAACTAAAGTTTCACTCATAAAAACGCTTTTTCATTGCACTGCTAATGGTCAAAACTTCACACAAATCCTTTAACTAATGTATAACTATAATAAAGTGTCACAAAACATATACATGATGCAAGAAAGTTGAGTTTACTTCACTTTGGGACAGATTGCAAAATGAGTAACCGCCCAATATTCAGTTGCCTTTTAGCTCCACCAAAGTGGAGCTACTTCCTGAGGGAAATATCCATTCTTTTACCCGCTAAATGCTCCACAACATTCACCAGCTAATTGGTAACTTTGTGTGCCGTGCGTTGCTGTGCTTTAACCGTAGAGCTTTGTCACTGAAAACAACTTCCTGCTGCTGTTGAAAATGCAGCTGATGAGAGAGGCGAGAATTAATCAAAAAAGTTAAAGTGCGGGCTGTAAAATGAGGCGAAAACTGCAGAATCAAGTGAAAATTACCTGTGGGTTTGTCACAAACACTCCTTTTACATTACACAGATATCCTTTGATTCTTTGGTAATACAAAAACATGAGCTGGTGTGAGATAAGTTTAATTACACTAATAAGGATGCAACTAAAATGAACTTTCATTATTAATCTGTCGATCCTTTATTAGATTTATCATTTGATTGTTTGGTTTATAAAACATAGTGTAAAAATGAATGATTTTGTCTGATTTAGAAAACCAGGTTCAATTTCTCAGTCAACCAATAGTTTAAAGACTTATTACAAAAAAAAAAAAACGTATATTTTTTGCAGAAAATTATTACTGTGACTCCAAGTCCCGACGCAGGAGAGTCGGCTCAGAGTGCAATCAGTCATACCTGTGCAGAGCGTCACATTGGGCTCTCCTTCACACCACACTTCACTTGCACCACACATGCAATCACAGAGGCTTGCACGCTCGTACAGTAAGTACACAAACCCACACACACACAAACACGCAAACCTTCCAATCTCAACAGGGCAACCTACACACTTTTCATGCTTTGCATCATCTGCCCAAACACTCTCTCCTGACTGCTAACTGTGAGCCACTCAGACGAACAGTCCAACAGAAATAGTCAGGCCTTTTAAACACTTCCATCCATCATATCGCCAGGCCGGCTGAAATGAGGAAAGTCATCCGAGTTTTCCTTTAGAATCACCCTGAGGGAGTTTCATAACGGAAGTAGAAAAATCTCTTTCTGCCTCTCTGACAGATCAAGCAGGCAGATGGAGAGAAGAAGAGAAAGGGGAGCGAAGGGGGAGAGACTGAGGAGGAGTGTAAGAACCATTCATTAGCATCACTCAAGCACATCATTAAAGTGTGTGTGTGTGTGTGTGAGAGAGAGAGAGAGACGGTCCCTCCAGTTTTAAGACGGAGCCGGAGATAAGTGACAGAAAACCATCAAAGCAATGAACTACAGAGAGAGCAGAGGATACTACAGAAGAGGGAGTCTGGAGAAAGAGCATTTCGAAATATTTTTCTTTGTTGTTTTGATTTCCAATTCACACGCTTTAAATTATAATCACAAAAGAGATCTCTGAGGAGTTTACATTTTCTAATCCCAGTATAGTATGTAATGACTGTAAATTGCCATGTGCTTCATGCTTCAGGCAGGTGGGATATAATATGTCTTTACTTTGAATGAAAGAAACTACAAGGAAATTCCACTTTCTGTTGACTTTGGCGGCCTCTGTGGTGTTTCCACCACCTTGTGGCGTCTGCATCTTGATCTGGCTCGCACATGCATTTGTTTTGTGGCAAGCTCTGTTTTAACACAACAGTTTGCAGGATGCATAGCGATGAGGTAGTGTATCTATTATCTTCTATCCCGAACCCTAACGCCAGTATCAGCCATAATCACAAATTCTTACGTCAAAAATAAAACTCTCCTAGGACAAATCTCCTCGTGTGTCCTTTTAAGCCACTCACTACGAAACTTTGCAAGGAAAATGTAAACACAGGCTCTTCCGGTCTGTGTGCTGTAAATCGTTTCATCTGGGAATTAGACCCTGGGACACTCATTAAGAATAACTACATAGAAATAGTCAGTCTTCTCACCGATGGTCTCATTTGCTTATGTAGGTCATATAGAGGCAACCGTATTACAGACTGTAATACCATCCATCCATTTTCTTCCACTTATCCTGGGCAGGGTCGCGGGGGCAGCAGTCTAAGCAGGGATGCCCAGACTTCCCAGACTGTTTCATAACCAGCTTAAAACTCCTTGTAGTACGTTTAACCAGGAAAATCAAAACACACTGATATTTACAGGTTGGGTGCTCTACAGAAACAGTGTGGTATGTTTCTGCTCAGGATGACATCAAAGAGCTCAGGCAGTGGAGAGCATGAACAAGGAGTCCTAATTTCATCATCTCACACCTCAGATTTGTATGTGTCAAGGCTTTGCCAAGTTTAGATTGTGAGTGGGAGTGTGTGTGTATGTGTGTGTGTGTGTGTGTGTGTGTTAGCACAATGCTGTCACTGCATCATAAAGAAAAGCCCACTCATCTGTACTTAAGAGGAATGTAAATACAGGCAAACAAAACAGGGGTTAAGTGCACATGAACACAAAGCACACAATCATCATTTGTAATGCGGAGACTGAAAGTTGATACTTGACATTGGAAACAGCCAACTGGTCCATTTAGTAACTGTTTTGGAGTCAGTCAGCATAGACAAAAAGCGCTTAAAGAACCAGTGTGTTGGATTTAATGGCATCTAGAGGTGAGGCAGCAACCAGCTGAGTACCCCTTGCCGCTCCCTATGTAGATAAAAAGGGCTCTTTCTGTGAGATGTGGTTAAAGCGCTAAAAAAAGCTAGAAAGTGGACCTTGAGTTGAGATGGGTTTTTTGCACATTATCTTAACAGGCTAACAAGTATGTTTATTAGAAAGTTTTGAGATCTTATTTTTCATTAATTGAAGCCGATTTCATGACCATTTTGATAAATCTTTTCATCCTTTTGTTCAGTTTTAGTTGTGATTTACCTGTGCCAACCCCCACACTTGCAGTTATGTTTTCAAAAAGCTCAATAATATGCACTGTCATCTGTAAATAATGAGCTAAAAATCAATAGTGTCATTTTCATGATTCGTGAGTCATGAGTCTTACTTCTAGAACGTCCTCAAATAAGTGCAAAAACACTGAAAACCAATTTGTAGATCAGTTTCACTTGGTTCAGAAAACTGTAAAACTGAGTATTGTGACTCAATAATGTGCTTCCTGTGCAGTGTGAGCCTGGAGCCAGATTGGAAGTGTTTGTGTGGCCTTGAAAACGCCGCTTTGTTGTGCCCAAACACACCGATTTTACCGCGGCATCCCAAAACTATTTTGCTCTCCCAGCTCTTAAATCTCACCCAAAACCACAACAAACATTTTGAGCACAGATGGGCTCAGGGGTGGAGGGCTGGGGAGGGGCGACTGTGGTGTTGGTACAGTGAACTTCAAATCTGCCAACACACGCACACGCACACGCACACGCGCGCGCGCGCACACACACACACACACACACACACACACACACACACACACACACACACACACACACACACACACACACACACACACACACACACACACACACACACACACACACACACACACACGTCGCTACACCAGCTCAAGAAACATTCAAAGATAAACCACTCTGACCAACATTCATATTCAAATACCAGTCATGTCTCAGAGGGTACATGTAATGGCCAACACTGTGCTGCGTGGCTGACAGTGTAAAGAGGACAGAAATGACTTCTGCAAAGTGAATGAGGATTTCAGAAGCGAAACGCAGAGCTATAAAAGTATATCAGGACTGGAAAGTTGAATAGAAGTCCATTAAAAGTGGCAGGAAATGCTTCGGTGCCTTCAGCCTTCAGAGGGAGAACGCTTGACATGAAATACTGCCTCTCGGCTGAACAGAGTCAGCCCCGGCTCTTTTCTATGTCTGACTGTGAAAGAACGAGAGGTGTAAGGCTGGTGCGATAAGAACATCTGGTAGCCATGGTTACTGCTGCCAAAGCCTCCGATTGGCTGAACATCTGTCCCACCTCAGCAGACGTCTCATTCCGAGTCCCCTTAAACTTGTGCTAATACACAGACACCTGCCCCCGAGGACTACAGACCGCAGGTTGTTGGCTCATTCAGTTGCCAATAAAGCAGATTTTACAGCAAAGGTGACCGTCTAGCGACTCCAGATCTACCACACACACACACACAAACACAGACATATCTTGCCTCTCTTTACTCATAAAGGGAAGGGAACTATTACCGATGTGATTCACATTCAGGCAGTGAACACACTTGGAGCCATCTTTCTGCCTCTCTACTCACAACACACACAACCTAGGAGTAAGGCCTCACTGTGCGTCCTTCCTGCGACAGCCGGGTCCATTAGAGGAGGTGAAAACTCATATTAAACCTAAACAGTCTATTAGAAGGAGGCCGTCTTGTTGATCCATAGCTTCCTATAGCCTTACCCCGTAGTAAGAGCACCCTGTCAGTGTCTACAGCCTGGACACCCACTCAATAATAGACTGATGTTTAGTTTAGAGAAAGGAGGCTCGGCGTCATTTCCAAGGCTTGGTGATGCCAGAACATGATTCATATAACTGCTGAAGCGTGGAAGGATGTGAGCTGCTTGTATTACAGCCTGACCAATACTGGATATTTGCTGAGCATACTGACACTGATATTTGAGGAAAAGAACAAAGTAAAGGTAACAATACATTGTTGTGATTAAGATATGTACTGAGTGAGACACCGTGTACAGAATTTATGTACCATGCAAAAAAGGCATTGGATGATGAGCTCTGTCATTCAGCAAAGGCTCTGTGCCTCGGCTTTGAACTTAGAAGACAGAAGACAAGCAGTTGTCACCTAGTGAAAAGCAGACACATTTAAAACTCAAGGTCCACTTATTACCCTCTTTCATGGCTTTCAAACACATCTCAAAGTCTTCATCAGTGCATGTGTACTCAGTTGTCATGGAACAAAAAAAGCACTTTTCACCCATTTTTAAAAATCAAATAGATATTTTTAGTTTATTTTTGTTAAAGTCAGCTTTTACAACCCCAGTTCCAAAAGAGGTTCGATCGAGGTTGCACTTGACAGAGGCTACCAGTTTCTCCTGACTTCCAGTCTTTGTGCTAAGCTAGGCTAAACACACCCTGAACTAAAGTTAACTAAAGCTTACTCTTCCAAACAGGTAAAAAGGTGGATTTCATAAAATGTTGGTATGACACATATATGTGTGTGTGTGTGTATATATATATATATATATATATATATATATGCTAATTTAGCAACAGAATAACTGAAATGTGTTTTATAATGGCTGCCAGTGCAGCAGTCTTTTACTGATGAGGTAACAAGCTAGCATAAAGCTGAATTGGTCAACAGACGGGGGCATCCGTGTGGCCTAGGGAACAACCTGGTTGTTGTTCTGGAGTCCAGCAGGAACTTTTTGTTGCAGGTCATCTTCTCACCTCATTATCTGCCAAATCTCTACTGTTGCCTAAAACATACAGCATATTTGGCATCTCTGTTACTGACATAAACCCAACTACAGATCTATGAATAACTAAAACCAGCCATCAACAGCTACCAGACCAAAGCATCAACTTTTATGTGTGACTAACATTGTTTTCTTTCTATATTCCACTGATAACAGCAAGAAAAGTGCTGCCATATACGACGATATACCAGAGGCGCTGATGCTCACACATTTCCAGGATGGCGGTAAATATCATCCAGACTTCCTTGTTGCCTTCTTTTTAACACAAGCGCATACAATACACGCTACACACCACACACGCAAACAGAGCTGCCACAGTGTAAATGTGGCACCCATGAAATGTAATGCTAGTCGTTAAGCACTACAGCGCTGTAATTTCTTGCGTAATAATCTACATGGGTCTGAGTGCTAAGCAGCAGTAATGCAGAGGAATAGGAATAGCCTCGTGCTGTGTGCGGACGTGTGTGTGCATCTGCCAGTATTTGTGTGTGCGTGTGTCACAGACAGATAGGCAGAGTAAGTGATTATATTTGGCCTGGGTGCTCCACACGTCACACGCCTGTCTCACAGAGTGGAGAGGTGGCAATTAGAATAACTCCAACTGGCATAAATCAGCGCGGGCCATAAACACCACGGCGGAGGGAAGAGAGTGATGGAGGGAAAGAAAAGGTGGAATGAGGAGGTGTGTGGAAGAGAACAGAGGTGATAAAACCATTTTTGATGTGCGACCAGGTGAGAAAAATGAGGCGAATGAGAGGGGAAACATGGAGAGAAAAAGAATGAGAAAAGCGCTTCCTACTCAGATTCACTCTCCAAGTTTCGTGGAGGTGTGGGACTGATCAAAAATAACACAAACACACAGACACTTCCGTTCTGAATTTATATGCTTTGTCATACACTTATTTGCACAGAATAATAACATCTTTTTTTTACTAAGCACGCATCCTTTCATTACTTCCATCTTGACAGAAGTAATGATGACTGACCGCAACAAGAACTGATGTCAGGTTTGATCAGTTTGGACAACAAGACAAATCCATTTATAGTCACTTTTTCCCAAACCGATTTCTTTCCACACCATTTCTACGACAAATAAAAGCGGTTTCCTGCAAAGCAACACTTCGGCTATGATTAGGCGTAGACATGCTGGAACATGATGTTCCTGTGAGAAGGTGGTGTTTTCGTGTTGTGATCTCAGCACAGACAATGCTTTGGATACTTTCTCATCTTCCACCTCCAGTAAGTCTATTATTACCAGCAGCTATCAACATCAACCCGCGATCCCACGCCGCTACTACTGCTGCAAAAAAAAAAAAAAAACACATGATAATGCTAAATAAATATTACACATTCCAGCTACACCACAGAGCAAAGAAGACTTCCCATGAGTCTCTTCTTACAAATCCCCTTTCAAAAACTAGAGACTGATCAGTTTAGCTGAATATGGGTAGGAGGGACAGGGGGCTGCAGAAACAAATGGAGGCAATATCACCAAGTTGCAGGGTCAACATTTCCACTGCACAGATGAGCCTCCATCTTTAAGGCAGGCAAAATGCATTATTGATTGTTTAGTGCAAGCCAAGGCATTACATACCGAGAATAATAGTACTGTCTGTCTTAATGATACAGCACAAGATACAGCACAATCAGGACATACGTGGCACTGATCATGTGACATTTGTCTATTGATCGGTGTGGAGCTGAAACAATTAGTTAAATACATGATTAGCTGATCAACACAAAACTAGTCTGTGGCTATTTTGACAATCAATTCATTTTTCAATATTTTTTCTGACAGTTCTGCTTTAGTTTGATAGTGACAGCTGGAGAGCGTCAGGAAAGACAGGAGAGAGAGAAAGAGAAAAAAGAGAGAGAGGATGAGCCCGGGCTGGATTTGAACCCAGTCATGATAGATGGTACCCACTCCGCCAGGTGAGCTACCTGTTCACATACCATTGTTTTTTCTTAGTCATCATAAAATAATAATTAACCAAACTTTTGACGAGTCATTAATGAAGCACAAAATGTCCTAGTTTCAGTTTGTCATTGGAGATATTTGATGCTTTTCTTCTGTTGGTTGGAAAAAACAGCATCAGCTTGGGCTTTAGGAAACTGTGCTGAGCCTTTTTCACCATTTCCTGACATTTCACAGACCAAACAAATAACTCACTTATTGAGAAAAATAATCTCCATCTTGATAGATAATCTAAATAATTGCCAGTTACAGCCCTGTGCTGCTGGCTGCGGCCTCTGAAACATGAGGATTTGTTGCTTCTCTGCTTTCTGTCATTCTAATTTCTTTGCGGTATTGGACAGTTCAAACAAGCAATTTGACATTTTCATTTTTCTGAACTTTTATGAAAAAAACAATTACTTGATCAGTTGAAAAAAAAATCAACAGACACTACAATGAAAAATAATTGTTAGTTGAAGCACTTAAAGGTAATAACATACTGAACAAAAACTAAAACAGTGGCAATCTGCCTTAAGAATCAGTTTGGACTCACTATGACAAGTAGACAGTAGACGAATAAGGTCTGAGTGACGCCAAACCCGCGCAAAAAACTGCTTTGTTCGGTGCTTATCATACAAAATCATGACAGCAAGTAGACTAGATTATTGCACAACTGCAATTTTCTTAAATGAACAGATGTGAAGCTAGAATGATGACTGCTTCTGTTCAGCACCCAGAGGGTTTGGCTAAGCACTTCTCAGACGTCCATCAGCTCACAGATGTCCTTGTGCGGAGGACAGATCCGGCACTATTAAAAGTTTCTAAAACACATTTGTACAAAACAATACGCTCCGGCAGACTCATCGGGGCTGCACGTGAACGTTTGAATCCGAATACTGGAAAGCACTAATCTATAGCTGGAAGAGAAGAGAAAAAGAACAATGAGCCACTAATCAAATATAGAAGCTTCATGTCTCCATAGGCCTGTCCTTTGGCATCTATTAGAATTTCACTTGTCCTTCAGACCCCGACACCTACCTCTGGTCTATTTATACACACACCCCTGCATGATTTCTGTGTGCGTGTGTGTGTATGTGGAGTATACTGCTGACATCTACGTGTCGTCATTCTCTCTTTTGCTTTCCAAGAAAAGAAGAACCTGGGGGAGTTGACTTACATCACACTAATCAGGGGCCATATTCTTTACATGCAGAGTTAAAATGTTTATCCAGTTGTCTGCTTTTCTGCTGTTGCTGTGTTTATGTTTTCTTACGTGGTTCCAGTATTTTATTGTTTACAGAATGTGTTTGCAGAGACATTTAAAAACAAGTTCCCTGCAAATGGAACTCATATGATTCTTGTTTAGAGATCCTCGTTGCACCTTCTCTTGGGCCGAGAGGTCTGAGCCAATCTGGCAGGAAAATAAATCAAAACAACCACCTATCGTCTCTCCAAATAATTGTACTGGAACGAAATTGCTGTGGCGCACAATTCATTGCTCACATTTTTTATATTTGAATGAACGATAATGGAATCTTATGCAAAATCTGTCACAGCGTGAGAGTTTCATTTAACAACAGAAGCCATTCGGAGGTGTGGAACCAGGCTAGAGGAGTTCTGCCTCTTTTGAGAAATGAAAAAAGGGTTTTATATGTATTTGCAAAAGAAATTTATGACCCAGGTTCCGAAAAAGTTGTGACGCTGTGAAAACAAATAAAACAGAATGTGATAATTTGCTAATCCTTTTTGCTGTGTACTAAAATCAAAAAAGTACACACAACATATTTAATGTTTTACCTCATCGGCTTCATTGATTTTTGTTATATCTGCTTCTTCTGAGTTGTGGAATGCTCCAAAATCACCTGTTTGTTTCCACAACTTTTCCATCCTCCAAAGGCTCAGTTGTTCACAAGCAAGGATGGAGTGAGGGTCACTTTGTGAACACATGATTGTATAAAGGCTGTTCCTACATATGCTTGTAAAACAGTTCACTTGCAAGTGACTGCATTCTGCTTACATTTAACACAATGTCCCAACTTTTTTGGCATCAAAACAAATTATGCCTTTGCAGCTGCACGGAAACCTGACTACCATACTGCCCCGAGTATCAAAAGATCTCAAGCAATGCCAAGCTCCAACCAACAAAATCTAACTTACATCAGATTTAAAGGACAGGTTCATGTTTTTTAGTCTGTCTTAATACACTCACATGCTCATATCTACATAACAAAGATCCCTACCTAACGCAGTTCCAGTGGAAGTGATGGAGGACAAAAGCCACACAGTCCTCATTGTGTGCAAAAATGCAACCCACAGTTTGGCCTGGGTTAACATGAGGCTTCAGCAGGCTGAATAGCTCAAATTATATTTCCCAAAGTTAGTCTTTTTAGTGTTTTCACTAAAAGTGTTGTCTTGCTGAGCAGCGGTGGAGGGATTTTGTACTAAAAGGACTAACTTTTGAAGAGAACCCAGACGAGGACTGTGTTTTTTGTCCTTCAAATTATACAATCTTTATTGATGAGACTGGGATAATGTGATTGTCAGTCCAACGAACCGCAGATTGATATTCAGCGCCTACGCTTGGTTACTTTTTGTAAGTTCTTATCGCAGCAGTGTTTCACAGACTTTCATCTCTTATTTTACTGTACTGTCACACATAGAGCTTAGTTTATCCATGAACTCTCAACAAACAGCAGGATGTAATGAAGTGACGGAGGCTGAGTTGAGAAGACAGCAGGCAAAAGTTTCGAAAAAACAAGAGTGAGTGTTCCTCTCCCTCCTTTGAATATGGGGCACAAAAAGCCTAGAGGAGGAGAGCTGAGTAAATGTCAGCTACGCCTCTCTCTCTCTCTTTCTCTCTCTGGAGCGAGCATGCACACACACACACACACACACACACACACACACACACACACACACACACACACACACACACACACACACACACACACACACACCTATCACAATCTTACACCCTCCCAATTGCTCATGCACTCCAGGGCCTATAATCTCCCTGTGTGCCCACACACAGAGCGCGCACACACACACATGCACACACTTGGCAAGTGTTCTTATTTGTATTCCTGCGATCTGGAGCCTGCTTTCTCTGGCAGACACTGATATATCAACTGCATGAATATTCATTCACTAGTCAGAGTGGCAAGCTTCACCAACCCACCCCTCTCTGTGTTTGACTGCTTACATGCATGTACATGCATGCACACACACACACAAACACACATCTCACACAATGGTGATGCATCCCTAAACAATTCTGCACATACGGTATGTGAACACAGAACTGTTGAGAGCCACAGCAGCTTCTTTCACCATAGGTTAATGAACCATGTCAGTGTTTGTTTGTTACCCCATGTTACACACACGCATGCATGCACGCACACACATACACACACACACACAATGGATATCTAAGAAGAACTGCATCTCTGCCTCTTTCCTCCTTTGACTGAAGCCGCTTATCAATCATTTCCTGGTTGAATAATTGGTACAGTGGACCATGTAGATTAATCACATCTGTCTGAAGGCTTCGGAAGGAGGCAGAAACCTGTGAATGTGTGAATGTGCGCACCACACACACACACACACACACACACACACACACACACACACACACACACACACACACACACAATGCATAATGAGTGTCAGTCCTTGGATGCCGAGGCATAGGCATCAAGATATCAGTAAATACTTTTGAAGACCACAGCTAAAGCTAAGTTTCTCCACAAAGCCTCACCATTATTGGACTTAGTCGTACGCTGATGTCGTCAAACTTCATTAGAGTGGGAGTAGGAATCTCTCTCTCCCCGTTTGTGGGAGGCCATTAAGGTGTTGGTGGTGGAGAGACAATTCGAGACCTCTGTTATTGTGCATTCATCATCTCCACTCACCAACTTTCTCTCCTACGTCTTCACGGCTCATTGCATCCGTGCTCCGTCTCCCTCCCTCCCACATACACACACACACGGGCACACACACACACACACATGTTGCAGCCATACACTTATACAGCTCCTCTGATCTGAAATATCAATTTGCATTTCTCTCCACTTCGCTGCAAACACAACGCATATCAACACAGCGATACCATATCACTCACTCTCATTGAAACCTTGTCCTTGCTCTGTTCAGTCTCACTTTCTACGGCTTTGATTGAAGGGGCAATTATGCATGTGGCCTTCATAGAGCAAAATCTGAACTCAACACTTGCCGTTTCTCTTGCCGCTCCCCTCCTTATCCTCTCCTTAGGTGGATACATCCTCTGCTCTTATCAAAGACGGAAAGGCAGCGGGAGCATGGCAAAAAAATGAAAGCGAGAGAGAGTTGGAGCACAAAGCTCGCACTCCCAGTTAGATCTACAGATGGAGGAAACACAAAGTTTTAGAGATGAAAAGAGCGAATGTGAGATAAGAGAATGAGGGGAGAGCAAACCAAGTTTTCTGTTTACAGATTACCACCTCTGCTGTGCAAGTGTTTTATCACACGCCAATGCCTTCACTGTGGGACAGAGGAAAACAGCGAGAAAGGAAGGAAGGAGCTGTTTACATATTGAAGTAAACACACACTCTGGCCTGCTGTTCCTCCAGCTCCTTCTTTCCCCTCTGTCACCTCTTCCTGCCGGAGGTGAACACCCTCCACCAATCCAAGGAGATCTAATATTGAATTGTGACGCAACACACAACTATGGCATTAAACTGAGCAGACATGTATGTTGTATGTTTCATTAACTCTAACTCTGGTTCCCTGATCAGTTTGTCCAATCACCATTCCATAAACAGTTTTAGAAAATAAAACAACATTGACCTGCAGATAACTCAGGAAATTAAACCAAAATGACATGCATGAACTACACCTTATTGAGCAGCAGGTTGTTCATGGCTTGCCGATTTACCAGAAATTTAGCTCCATTCTAAATTAAGTCGAGCAAAACAAACTGTGGCCTTAAAGCCGGCCTATCTGTCTCTTACATCTTAAACTGTGCTGCAAATCCTATTTCATATTATTTCTTATTCATCTGTTTATAGCAAAAAAAAAAAAAAAAATTATGTAAATCAACTAATTGATTTATCGACTTCGTTTCAGCTCTAAATTTAACATCCCTGTTATTACTACGGACACCTGGTGATTATTGAAATGCAGATTGAGTCGTTGCAGTCGTTGATATTCTGAAAAGACTCTTGCCACCACAAGGCACATTGCAGAGCGCTCTGCCAAGTGCCACTTCCACCATCCAGCGTCTACAGCTTCCTGGACCCCATTCATCCCTTCCTGTGTCCATCCATTCATGATCGCTCTCATCTCCATACAGCTGGCTTCTCTGGCGCAACAACGCTTTCAATTAAATACCACAGCGCGCATGAAAAAATAACCCAACAGTGAGCATATGGTGCAAAGTAACCATTCCATATTTCACATGCATATGCACCTAATTTCCATACACATACAGTGTGTTGAGCAGCAGCAGGCCAATAATTGGGGCATCCATAAATAAGGAACAGAGTGACGCCTGGATTTCTGCTGATCTGTTTTGCACGAGGTGCATGTGTGAATAAATTGATGGCTCTTCATTTTAATAACGCTGCACTCTGCTGGTGTCATCTGGATTACTCCCTCCTTCTCGCACCTTTATGTACTCCTGCTGCACCAGCTCACCACACCTTCTTTCATTCTCATCTCTCTCGTTTATGATCATACCTCCCCCATCCTCCTCGCTTGCTATTCCAGTGCTCGATCTATATCCTCCTCCTATTGCTTAACCTCACCCCCTTTTTCTCTCGCTTGTCACTCTGGAGACAGATGTTGCATTTATCACGTTAATTACAAACAGCCTGCCTCTTCTCTCGGTCTGATTAGTGACATAGAAAAAAAAGGCAACACTGAGGAAAGCCACAAACACAAGTGTTATGCCAAGGCCTGCATTGACGTACGCAGGTGTACACGCACAGAGTTCATCACAAGGTTATTCACCATGATTCACTGATATGCAATGCTGAAAATATGACTTTCCTTCACAAGTCACAACACTGGCCTCTTGGCATCTCCCCCACTCTGCGTTCCCATTCATCAGAGGGAAGAAAAAACACACAGGGATCAATGCAACGCCTAAACCAAATTGCACTAGCTGATAAACATACAGGCATTCATAAAAATCAATACTCATCTGCTCCCTCCACCGCTGCTGCTCCCATAAAGCTTCCCGACAAAATTAAAGGCTTTTGTGTGTATGCCTGTGTCACTTTATGGGAGAGTACAGATGTCTATTAATCAGAATAATGATTAGATTTAATGGACTCAGTTCGAGACGGGACAACAGACTGGATTTGAGAGTGAAGAGAAGTAGCTACTTTCAGCCCGTGAGTCATGACAGAGACAGAGGTAGATCCTGCATCACATCAGTCTGTGTGACAGGCTTGTAGAGTGGGAGACCAAGGCACACTCTGGCAGAGAGTAGCAGATGTCTCTGAGAAATAATCTAATCCAGGATCATTGTGTCTTCTTCGATCTGCAAAAGAAAACAAGGCACTGACTGAACCTGAGTCAGTTATGGTCTTGAAGCAACGAAAACAACATTCCAATTGGCCCATGACCCTGCTGATGTTCATTTTCCTTTATTTAAGCCTTAAATTTGACTTATTCCCTAAGGTCAAACCAATTTAAGTGGTAAACAGTATAATGACATGACGATGAGGCGGTGATGATGACACATGCTGCTCCATGATGGCTCAAATCTTCGGCGCAGCCAAGTTCCCATACGACATAATGAGGACAGGATGTGGAGCCAACGACGAAACCCAGTGCCCACTTTCCAAAACAATCTCAACGTTCCCTATTACAGCTCAAAACTACACCGTGGGCATTTGGGCTGGCCACGCTCAAATAAGCGTTACGTGGAAAGTGTCCAACAACTTTCCAGCTAATGAATTGAATCGATGCTTATATGCTGAATAAGTTTGCCCACGCAGGGAATAATTTTGGATTAAAATAAGCTTATAATCATTTTTTTGTTCACTTTTGGTTTGCAAGCTCTTGACAGCTTGAACATTTGTTGTTGCCTGCCTGGTGAGGGAGGGCTGCAGGCGCTGTGGAAGAGCCAGCAGGCGTCAGGCCACGGGTCTCCAAGGCAGCCCAGTTTCCACAGCAGGTGCAGTACCATCACAGAGCAGACCCATTCCACTTTGGCCTGCTCACTGTTTCCAGCCTTAGACACCACTGCCCCCCAAGGGACTGCCTGCTAAGAATAGAAGAAGGATATCTCAGCCTTTGCTGCATGAGATTTCACCATTCTTTTGTTTTTAAATTCATCTATTGCAGGTTTCCCAACTTTATGGAGGTGCCTGGTGTTGTCCTTTTTTCTCCTCTTTAAAATGAGAGAGTTTCCTTATCTGAAATGAGGGTCTATGGGTAGAGGTTGTTGCACATTGTGCAGGCTGTAAAGCACTTTGAAGCAAATTTGTGATTTTGACAGACTGATTTATTTTGACAGAACTAAAACACTAGAGAACTCTCTCAAGATTTTACTATTTCTTACTAATCCATGTTATTTTAATTGTGGAATGATATATTCACAGAGAAAAGTTGAAGTTACTGTTGCTGTTACTTTTGCTGAAATGTGCTGTGCCACCGATAGGTCAAATGAGTCAGGACTAGAGCTACAACTAATGGTTCTTTTCATAATCGATTAACCTGATTATTTTCAAAATCAAACAATTATTTGTTTGGGCGACAGCTTCCCACAGCCCAAGGTGACGTCTTCAAATGTCTTGCTTTGTCCAACCGACAATCCAAAACACAACAATTCTCAATTTATAATGACATATAACAGAGAAAAGCACATTAAGAGGCTGACATGATTACTCAATTATCAAAATAGAGGCAAATAGAGGCAACTAATCCTTTCAGCTGTAGTCAGGACTCCCTCATATTACAAGCCCAGCTAATGTAAACTGGTCTCATGGAACTGGCATGTGTACATCAGACTGATAGTCACTCTAGCAGACATGTCAGGAGTTTTTCTAATGGCATACAGGCATCTACAGGGTCCCAAGGAGCAGAATTTGTCAAGACTCGGCATTCTGTCTGTCAGTCTGTAAGAAGCGGGACAAGACTCTAAAACAGCAAGACAATGAGCAGTTTGTGCACAGCAGACTGCTGCAGATTGTGCGCCACCTCAAGAAGACATTATGATTTAGGTTATGTGTATGTGTTTGCACGTGCGTGTGTGTTAAGTAAAAGTCGTGGACTCCCCTCAGGACTGGAGGCAGCAGACTCTTTAATATTTCACAGCAGTGATAAATAAGTCAGACAGACTGCAGAGAGATAAGGTGACTCTGCGGGTAGGGGTGAGGGGAGGGAGAGGGAGGACGGAGACAGAGGGGAGAAAGGGAGAAGGTGGAAATGGATATAAGGAGGTGGAAAGAGATATATAAGGTAATAGAGCAAAAGGTCAGAGAAGACATGAAGGTGAGAAATGGGGAAAACAGAAATAATGCTATATAAGGCTCTACAGCCAAAAGGAAAATATCTGATATATGCTGTATATATTTTTAAGCATTAGGAACAGTCAATAATGCAGATCAAAACCTACAAATTTGTGTAATTCAACAGCCCAATCAGATGTGTGATCTGAAAGAGGAAACTCTGTCCTTCACTGCTCCCACTTCCACACACACTCCAATTGGCCTCCCTTGATAATACTCAATATTGGAGTGAATGACACATTTTGATTTCTGAGGAGAAAAGAGATCAGAGGGGGGATCAGAGGGAGGAGAGAAAGTAGAGAACAGATAAGTAGGTAAGGCGGAAGGAAGGGGAGGTGTGGACAGAGAGGTAGGAGGGAGGAGAACAGAGGGAGAGAAAACAGAGACAGTTACTGTGGTGAGGAAAGGTCAACAGAGACAGAGAGCGAGTGTGAGGGAGGAGATGAAAAACAGAAGAAAGAGGTGGAAAAGTATGCCACGCTCGCTCTTGGAGGAGGAACTGCCCCTATGGTGCCGTGGCCTTCAGTCTGACAGGCTTATGATCAAAAGATGAAGAACCTCCACTGGCACTTCATACATGGTCTAACTCACAGCTCGTTGTATAGTTCCAGTACGTTGTAGTTATTTCTGTCAACTCTTGGCTTCACACGGACTCTTTAAACCTCTGAATCTACACTCATTGGTGCTTTCTGAGTAATGCTGCAACCCTGGAAAATCTTCAGGCTATGGGCAAGGCGTCGCCTCTCAGCATCCATGTTTTTATCCCCATCTCCTCTGAAAGAAATAGCTTCTTCTCTGCCTTTTTCTCCACCCCCAAACAGCAGCTTTAAGCTCCTTCTTCCACTATCTTCACTTCCACTTCTGTAAGCGTGTCGCATTTTTATTTCTCGGCTGCTTTGTCAATCCGTCTCCTCTTTTCTCGTCTCGGCATCTTTTTTTCCCCCTCTTCTCTCCTGACCCGACTCAGGGCACCTATCGTGCATGCCATCATTTTCATCTCCTCTCACCCTCTATAAAGCATCTCTCCTCCTCTGGGCATCTGTAAGTATAGCTACCAGCTCTGCTGCTGGATAAACTCATTAAACCAACTCAGGAAGAGGGCAACATGCAGACTTCTCATCATAACAAACACATGTAGGTAGTGGATGTGTAAATGAAAAGGAGGGGACAATCTAAAAATATTGAAAAAGTCTAACACGAAGAGAACGAGGAATTAATTGGGGAAATGAATAAATATAAGAGAGAGGGATGGTGGAAAAAAACTGAATCCATGGAGAGAGCGTATAGTCCCAATCTCCCCAGTGGGATTAGTGTAAATCTAATCTGCCCCGCTGTCTCTTCTACTCCTTTTAGCCTCAGTTTAGAGACGCTCTCAGGAAGAGAGCGGGGATCCTAAGAGCCTTGAGCTGTTAGCATTAACTCACATCACCATAAGCTTTCTCTGCACCACACTAATCAATTACCAGCCTGCTTGCCGCAAAGCTCCATTTACCAACACGCTGGATCTGATGTGTACTGCATATTTGCTGGTGCACAAATGTCTGTGACGGTTTGGAATTATCACATCTCCCCAGTTTAGTTCACATTATTCCAGTAACCATCGTTAAAGGGGATAACCCACCATGGCCGCATGGGAAGAGCATAGATGGAGAAGCCTGTAAATAGTGTCAGTAATGCATCAGACAGAGCTGAAACGATTAGTCCATTGATGTATTCATTATTTATTACTGAGTGGTTGTTTAAGTCATTTTTCAAGCAAAGACTTGACATAAACGTCACTAGTCGCATCTTCAATTCTCTGATGCTTTATATATTATACTATATTTTGGGGGTTTTGGACTGGCTGGTCACCTTGGATGGACACTGTTTACTGTTTTACAGGTATTTTACAGCAAAGTGGTTAATCAATGAAAAAAGAAAATCATTGGCAGATTAATCAATAGTCAATAAAATAATTGTTATCTGCAACCCTAGTACCAGATACAATGCTGTTTGACTTCGTAAAGGATATATGCTAGCAACTACTACAAAAACCTGATCTAAACAAACTTACATTTTATTTTGTTTGAATCATTAGCTTTTATTAGCTAAAACATTTACTTGTGAGTGACACGTATTGGGTTAAAACATTTACGATTTACGATTAAATAAGGTTTAAAAATATGTATTGTGATTAATCTTATCAGCCATAAATTTGTTTTATGCTTTAATTCCATGTTAACATTAACACTGGTATGAATTTAGACGCAGTACAAAGAACACTTTAAACTAGATAACTGTCCTTAAATGTTTCATCGCAGCACATGCCTAGTGCCGATGTAAAAACAAAGCTTGGATGTTAACAGGAAAAATGTGTGTGAGAGCAGTTATGTCGCTGGGGTCAGAGTATGTTAACAACCCATTTCTGATTTTCTGAATGAGGCCAACGATACCCCTGGAGGCCTCAAATATTAAGCTCTGGCAGCCAGGAGATAGCCTATATCTGACTGGGATGTGACTAAACACAGGATTTACACTCAGCTTGCTAGTTGTGGCCTTTGCCACTGTCAACTTGGTTGAGGATTACAAACAAAAAGGTCAGACAAATCCAGATTGGAATCAACTTTAAACCCCATTGGAAGATTAAGTTTACTTATTGTAGTTACACTAATGAACACAGGCTTTGTCTTCAATTTGTTTGCAAATAGCTCTCAATCTGCTTCTTAACCTCTCTTCTGTTTTCTCTTTAGGCCTAACGACTTTATCTAACTCTTGCACAGCAGATGGTTCACCAGAGAGCCTTACCAGTGTTAGACTGGCCCTGCACCACCCTTCTCAATAAGTAGGCTGGGAAAAAAACGAGGGAACCACAGGCGAAAACAACAGGGTGAAAAGGGTCATAAATCTCAAAGGGCCATAATCAAGAGTACATGGCAGAGATCCAGCAAGACCCTGGTATACAAACAATCACACATACTCTGCCTAAGAATACATGCAGTGAGCTTACACACACACACACACACACACTTGTGTGTGCACATAAGATCCCTCCTCTTCCTCTCAATTTTAATCACAAGCACAAATTAATGACATGCTGTGGAGTCTGATCCTCTCTTCTACCCTGCGAGCCTTCGTTACAGTGTAAATTAAAGACAACCTGGCTCAGGGTTGGTTCACCGCAGAGTGGATTTGAGGGTTTGTAGCTCGCAGTGAATAGAAACCATGTGCAAATATCAAACATTCATATCAGCTGCATTCCTCCTGTCCGGATGGATCGATGTCCGGAAGGCTGTGCAGCACATGTGTGCGGCAGATCGGCTCCAGCATGCAGACTTTAAACATACATACTGTACAGGGCACTAGAGTCATACATTCAGAGTAAGGTACAGCAAATCACTGGGAAACGTTTCATTTTCATGCGAGAGAACTCTGATTCTGAAAATGATCAAATGGCGTATGTCCAACATGTGGGCATACAGTGGCAGACAAACACAACCAGGAGGCCTGTTTCCTTTTACCAGGATGCACCTGCCCTACTCAGAGGCCCATCTGGGAAGCAAGACGAGAGGAAGAGCCGCAACTGCGAGCGTTACAAAAATCACAGCCCCCGGTCTCTTTGCGCACACAACCACACCAATGTCGCTAACTTCGAGCAGCTGCGACTTGCTACCTTTTCTCAGCCAACATTCTTCTGCCGCCGTCCTTCACTGCCAAGACAGCGAGCAGGCAAACTCCAACTGACTCATCTATTTTCTCATTCACACACAGACAAACAAACAACTGTGGAGCCTGCCCTGGCACTCCTAGTCGGATTCAAATTGTCAACGATACTCCGAAAAACATGCACAAGCTTTCTTTCATTTCAGCATTTTATATAACTGCCGTCTACGTGAAGAATGTCACCCTTTCAAAACAAAGCAGCCCAGTCAATTCTAGCCATGTGATTAGGTTTAGAGACTGCTAATCAGCTACACACCAAAAATACATGCAACGGTACAATCTAGTAGCATTGCTTTGGACAAGTGCAGTACTGCTGTGGGTGAGCATTATGCATTCAGAGCAAGACTTGTAGCTTTGCAACAAATTGGATTCTAAGCTTACACTTCCAACACAATCAGCATGCAACATCACACGGGGTAGCGTGTTAGTGCACCACATTGAGTGACTGAGCGTGGCAAGCAGTCAAAGCAAGTGTGGACACAGTGGGAGTCAGGTGAGATGCTATAATGGGCGCACAGCAGGTTGACATGGCCTTAGAGATGGAGCTTTTGCAGCCCATTCATTCGCTGCCAACCCCCTAGGAGAGAGAAGGAGATGAAGAGAGGAGGGAGACATATAGGTGAAAGGAGAAAATTGGGGGGGGGCAACCAAACAGCTCCATTACCAAACTCACCCTTCAGCACCATGTCAGCTCAAACTAGCCCCACTGGGAGAAAGTGGGTGAAGTGAAGGAGGACAAAGAGAAGCTAAACACCATGACACTCCAACTTCACAACTTTCTGGACAAGACCTCCTCCCAAAAAACACAACATACACAGTGACATGTGGTGTGACACATACGTGTGTGTTTGTGTGTGTGAACAATGACCTTGTGGCTTCGTTCTGCATGCAGGTGCGTGTATATTTAGTCAAGGGGTTTTAGCAGAAGCGTTTGACAGAGTGGGTGTTAAATTATTGAGCAGTCACTGCCAGCAGGGAAGGACAGCACACTGAGGCTGAAGAAGGCACTCTTATCTGCCGCTACATGCTGTCGGCAAACACACACACAAACACACACTCCTGTCACACGGGCACAAACACGCATCAAACCAGAGGAGTGCATGTTCCTTTTAACCTACTAAATGCTCTTATCTTAAGAGAGGAGAAGGTTTTACATGCTAAGACACACTGTGGCAAAAATATTATTAAAATGAGTGGATTTATGAATGAGCCTCATATTTATTTTACGGAAAAGGATGCCAGTGGAAAAGAGGAGATTACAGATGTTTACTCCGGGGCTAAACATTTAGGTTGCCTGACAGGCAACAGCCCCATTCATCCATTTCATTGGTGTGTTTCACTCCATGGCTCCACTCCGCAGTCGCTCCCCGACAGTCCTCTTGGTGCAAGGAAAACAAACCTCACCACCGGGGACAAATTACCAAAAGGTCAGAAGACTTTTCAGCAGAACCCTCCAGCTCTCCTGTCTCCGCTGCACAAGTATTTTCCAGCAGAACATGACCTCCCGTGTGCTTTCCACTTTCTGCTTCACTTGACATCAAGGAAGGGCTGAAATGTTGAGCGTCAAGCTTTCGCCACAAGTGACAGAAGAGGGTACAGGAGGATAACAGTAGTAATGAGCTACTTTACTGATCCTCATGAGATTAATTCCTCTGTTTTTGCCCTCTGCAAAGTGCAGAGTAAACTGCTTGAGCTGCCAGGAATTCAGTGTTGATGCTTCAGCTGGAGCCTGGTGGTGAACGTCCAGCTATTCAGTGCACCATGCCACAGAGCACATTTGCTGGTCACAGTTGTGTCATAGTATACAGAAAGAGCTGGCCAGTGAAACAACATCCGCAGAGGGATTTGATGTTTAAAGAACCCATCTGGACATGTTTTAAGATGTATATAAACTCACTAATAATGTGTTTCTAATATGGTTTTTCCACAAAAAAGCTCTATTTTGTGAAAATGCTTGAAATGACATGTACTTCTTCACCCTGATTTAAAAATCCTGAATCTATGATTATGCAAATATGTCATTTCAAAAGATGAACTTTTTTCCTTTCCTCCATTCTCCGTGTTTGTGCATTGGAGGCTTCACGTTTCCACATCACGCTAGCGAAAATTTAAACATTAAAATTTAATCCAAAAATCACTCTCCTTTTAACTCTGTTTTGGTCAACTCCTGAGGGAAATACCTGGCTGTTTAAACGCTAAATGCTCCATGTTCGCCATCTAGTCGCTAACTTTGCCAGTCTGGCGTGTGGTGCTGGGTAGGTCAGTGGGTTGTCAGAGCTTTTTCACTGAAAACGGCTGCTTGTCGTGGCTGAAGATGAGCCATAACAATAAAGTCTTGGGCTGTAAAACCAAATGATGAGCAAAAAAAGATGCTATAAAGCTTGCAGATTCGGGTGGTTCAGCACTACAGGCAAGCCCTTTCACACATAGTGGTTATGTGAGGCATTGTCAATAAAAAAAATATTGATTATAGCCGCTTTCACAATCCTAAAATTCCCATCTTAATTTATTTAGTAAGTGACATTTATTTCAAAATGAGTGCCTGTTCAGGCTATTTTACAAACTGGCTGAGGGCACTGATTGACGACGTGAGGTGAAATAGCGTGAAGCCAGTGTCTGGTCCTGATAGGCCTTTGGCATTTCAGTCTCTCACAGTGAAGTCGTCTCTCCCTGGAAGACCAGATAACACCGAACTGCCCCTCTCATCTCCGTGTGAATCCTCAACATCCATGAAGCAGTGCGTCTTCTTGTGAAAGCTTGCAACACACACATAAATATTCATACACACACACACACACACATACACACACTGCTGCCCTTGGTCTTCACACACTCCCTCTCTTCGTTTGCTCTCTCTCTAATCCTGTAATGCCGACAGTGCAATTAGTCACATGCTGGCTCTTTCATCTAGTGCGAGCGAACTCAGGAGGAATTCAAACTGCTTAGTATCTAAACTACGTGACCTACCCCCTGCTCGAAAACATAAACATGCACATAAACACATTAAAATGCCTAAAATTCGCCAGCCTTCCTGATCCATAATGTCATTGCGAGGGGGCAAAGAAGGCGAGCTTTGCTGCATCATTGCTTCAGTTGCTCGCAAACGTCCTTTCTACTTTGCAATTCAAGAAATTAATAATGAAGTTGAAAATGAAATGGCCTTTCAGACTGAATATGAAGCGGAGCTAAACTAAAGACAAGCCAAGAGCTGAATTAAGACAGAAAGGATCCCTCTAAAAATGGTCATCGTCCCTGTGGTTTCAGCGTTTTCTTTTTTTTTTTCCACTTCCACTGCTACTCTGCGCTCTCTCATTGCCTCCTTCACAGTTAACGGACCATACTGTATCTATCACAACCCACTCACACAAACACCACTACATGAAAGAGTGAGCTGTGATAGAAAAAGAAATCAACAGAACAAAAGCTGAAAGAATGGCAAAGCAGACAGAGAAAAGCAGCCCCCACACTCAAGTTAAACAGCCTTGTAGTGAGTGTCTTCTCTGTACTCCACAGTTAAGGTAATTTTGCAGCGCCTGAAGCCACATCCTGACAGTGAGGCAGGGAGGAGCGGAGTACGGCTGACTCTCTACATGCCAGTAAGGAACAAATGGTTCATGTTGCCATTTTATGGATGGAGGGCCCAGGGTTGTCGCTTTCATGCAGGTTATTCCCATACGTCAGCTAAAAATCTCCATTTAGCAGTTAAATCCCCTCCCTGAGCCAACATAATGTGACTGAGGCCGCCGATGGCTATTTTCACATTAAACACTGATTTTTAGCACTCTGAAAATTGAATTTGCATTGGTGTGGGTGAGTGGGTGTGTGGTGCAGAGAGATAAAGAAAAAAAAGGAGATTTCCAGATGTCATTTAGCACTGACTGATGATTTATCTAAACCAGTTGGTCCAAGTAAGGTGCTAGAACATAACTAAGGGATTCTGCTTTCCCTCTCGACTTGACACCTTCCAACGTGCTGACTCACATCCTGGGATCACAGCGTTTGAATCACCCCTGACCATGCTGCAAATGCAGAACAATTGTTAGGCATAGTTTGACATTTCCGGAAATACACTTCTTCGCTTTCTTGAATAGAGAGAGAGATAACAGATTGATACAACCCTCATGTCTTTACGCAGCTAGAGCCAGGTCTAGATTAGCTGAGGTCAGCATAATGACTGGAAGCACGTGGAAACAGCTTTCCAGCCTCTGTCAACATTGAAATAGAAAATACACCTACCTCTTACTAACTGACATATATCTTGCTTTAATCTGTACATAAATAGAAATGTAAAAATGACAATTTGTGGTGTTTTCCTGCTCTAACTAGTTCTAGCCACTGCTAGTCTTTATGCTAGGATAAGATAATCGCCTCTTGGCTCCAGGTCCATGAGACATGAGATTGATATTGATCTTCTAATCTATTTCTTGGCAAGAAAGCAAGTAAGTGTAAGGTCTATTATTAAAGATGCATTAAGTGTGCTTTTATACATCGCACAGTGCAAAATATCCATTGCCTACAACATTTTCACGGGTGCGATTGCTTTACCAGTCAGTGCTTATGATATCGTGATTACGTTGGGTGCTGTGATTCCTAGTTTTGCAAAATGACCATTTGCAGCCTGTACTCTTTCACAACACCTGTGAGACAGGTTCAACAAATGAGTTGAATCTCACGCAGTGTCCTTCCCAGCTCTCTTACAACTAAGATGGCAGTGAAAACAGGGTTTTATTCATCTCGAATTGTGCCGACCTTTAGTGGATCATAACATACCGTGAAAGATTTTATCTGCAGATGCTCTGGTTCAAGATGAGGCCAAATGTTTCTATGGAAGTTTTTTGAGCCATGACAAAAGCCAAAATGTGGGCCGGAACAGTCTACGTATGCCTTGTTTTTAGCTTAGAATAGAAGCTTCAAATGTAAAAAAAATATATATATATATATATAAAATATTCCTTCATTGCGGGACTAATTGCATTTGGATCGACTACCCCATCCTTAAATCTTTTGTCAAATCTGAGCTCTAACTAGTTGGCACACTCGCACCCCAGTGAAAAGTTCTGTCCATTCGAAGGCTTTGTAAACACTGTCAAAGACCTGTTGATGTTGATGCAAAGTCTTGGACGCTAGATAGATGTCGACACTAGTCCGACATTGTTTAATGACCGTGTATGTGGTTTGGATGAGCGGAGTGTGCGTGTGGAAAGAAACGGAAGCAGCTGACACCTCACTAACAAGCCAGCTGAGGCAGCCAGTATTCCTGGTGCTGCCTTGGGCCACACAGCATCCCTCCGCTTTATTCAATGTCCTCTGGCTGAAAGAAGAATCTAGAGTCGCTAAAACAGAGGAAGTTGTTTCTGAAGGCTGCTGTCTGGCAACCATTTCACACACTTCAAACGAGGGTGTGGGAATGAAAACAGACCAAATTGTTGCCCATGGACATGCAGTGATAAAAAAGCCTCTCGCCTACATGGGCAAATCTGAGCCTTCTTCTTCTTGCTCTTACTCTCACCACTGATGCTCTCCCACTCATTTTATCCTTTTCCTGACACATATACAAACATATATCTCATATTCACTATTTATTTCTCCTAGCCTCTTAACTATATGTGCGGCAGCTGCAGCAGAGCTCACAGGTTAGGTCACCACTCTCTAAAAAGGCACTCCGCAGAGTGAAGAAGCATGGGAGAAAAAGGCCACAGGGAAAACAATCCAATGACCGCTTTTGGTCAAAAGCTGCAGCAGTCAGCACTGCAGCCTAAAATTTAATTTCCCCTAAAAGAACAGCTATCCTCTATGCCTTTGGCTGCCTATTTTTAGCATGTTATCGTTCAGCCTCAATCAGACCACAGCAGTCAAACTCAGAATGAAGACCAGTCGTTGTCAGGCCCAAAAGAGCAACCAGAACTGGCTGATCAGAGAGCGTAATGCTTAATGTAAGAGCTGAACTAAGAGAACACAAGAGAAGGTTAGAGACAGAGGAAAAAGAGATACCCTGTCACTTATTGTTTCTGTGCTTTTTTTTTTTCATGTGTGGCTCTGTCGCATCAATACTGAAACAATGTCAGTGTTCATGCAAGCCATGACTTCATGATAAATCAGTGTTTTCATGCTTGCGCCTAACTGTGGCATCATCACAAATGCTCTTTGTCCCTTTAAGTGACAACTTTTTCCTCCTGTTGTGAGTTCTTTGTAAAGCTGCTCCCTTGCTGCCCTGAATGCATCGCCACGTTTGCGCGCTCATGTCAAACGACACTAGTTAACACAGAGGAAACAGAAAGGGAGGAGACTTCTTAGCTGCCAGCAAGTTTCGACTGGGGGTGGGCAGTGACCAGCAAATCGGTGATCTAATTGGCCAGCTTCACCTATCCTTCCTCACAGTGTTGAGCTCAGCTGCCTCTGAAGCACACCGATTTGAGTTCACCCTCCTCCTTCCTGCTATAATCATGTTAGACCATGGAGCCTATGCTGTCTGCATCCTAATAATGTTGTTTTGGCAAATACACATGCGATGGATATTTTGGAAATTATTTTAAGCTGTAAATAGACAAGATGCAGTTGCCTTGCCATCTGGAAGGGAAAAGAGTAAGTGTGGGTGAATATGCGTGCACGGCTGTAGCAAGGAATCATGGGCTCCTACGCACAGTAGGGGTCCCTGCTCCACTTATCCATAAATACTCGATGACAAATGGCCATGGGTGGATGACCAATTTCCTCCAGGGCCCCCCGATAGCTCCAGTCTTGCCATGTGTCACCTGATTTGTCCTAATTTAATTGAAAAGTTATAGGGAATATGCACCACTAATGCACAACATCAACTGACATAATAACTGCCTTAAAGTCTGTCCTCCTCTCTCACCTGACCTTGAGGCCCCGTCTCAAAGGAGATCACTGTGTCAAAAAGTAGTCCTTCGTTTTTCAGTTTTGATCTTATATGTTGGACATTCCTCAATTAATTTGTGTTTAATTAAATTACCCTACAGCAAATCTGGGACCAGCTCCTACTCCAGCATAGGAAAAAAAAACAACACAGTCTAAACAGTGGGAGGAACTGGGGCCCAGCAGCTCATTTTTGCCCACTGGCAGGTTGAGCTAGACCCTGTCCACAACTTCATCACACCGCCGCACATTAATCTTAAATAAATTCAACATAATGCAATAAAGCATTTATCAGAGTCATCACTTGTTCATGAGCTGACATAAAGATTTGCTCGGAAAAGGCAAAACTGTAGCAGCTTTTCAGAAGAATGTGCTATCCAGCTGTAACTGGATCATTTTTGATTGTCATTTCTGCTGATGGGTGGATCATTTTCAACATTTGATAAGGCTACTTATTCATTTAACCGTTCAAAAAAAGAAATTCATTGTTAGCTCTAGTCCTACTTTTGCGTTAAAATGCCCTTCTCAAAGTATATATGAAGGACAATAATGGCTTTGCTGCACTTTGTCTCACTTTAGCATTTGTGACAGATGTTTTGAAAGCAGTGTTTAAACCAGATCACATACAAAACTGTTAAATCGACACTTGAAGACCAGACGTTTTGTGGCCCCCTGCACCTCAGTTTGGGGGACCCTGGGCACCTACACACACTTTCAATGTGTCAGTGCTGGTGAGAGACAGCGTGAGAATACGCCAATGAGGACTGGGTTCCATAAGGAGACACCTTGCCTTTCCTTTTCCTCCCCACCACAGCGCACTCACCTCTCCTCCATGGCCATCAAAAACCCCAAATATAGACGGGTGACTCCTGTTGACGATGTCCGTGAGCACCCCGAACCTGTCCTCCATGTGATCTCGCCGGCCTTGGATGGAGTACACGGCCACGTTGTTGCTCTTGAACTCCCAGGTCTTGGAGAACTCCGCGTCCAGGACGTCCAGCCCGCCGAACCGCTCGTTCTGCATCATCTCCGCCACTTTCCCCTTGACCATCTTGACCGCATCCCGGCTGGACTTGACGATGGTCTTCACTTCGTCCGTGTGGAAGAAGTAACTCCACAGAGCCAGGCTGATACACAGCAGGAACAAGGTCTCCGGTCTGAGCAGAAAATAACGCATGATCCGACCTAACAGAGACAGCAGGGTCATTGTATCCTCTATCATTTATTTGTTTACATGCAGGAAACCGCGGCAGGTTGTGTGTCGCTCGCGCCCGCCGCAGATTTCAGTCCATCGTCGTTGGCTTGGGTGCTTTGGTAGCGGCGAAACAGGCACATTTAACCGGGGTAATTAAAGATTACACTCACTAAACCGGTGACACTTCACTGCATTTTTAACCCGACTCACCAGGCGGGAGGTAAGGTGTCAGTGTACGTACGCAGACCGGTGGGGGAGCAAACACGGTGCTCCGGCTGGTTCCCTCTAGCATGCAAGCCCCGCAGTGAGCCACCAACGGCCGTCCGTTGACCTGATGCGGTCCGAGAACACACCGACTCTCCGGGCAGAAAACGCAGGTCGCCCGTTTGGACTTCAGTTCAAGCCTGTGTGCTGGCTAGATTATAGCTGTGCGATGAGCCTCTTCCTGGCCAGCCCCGCTACTGTTGCCAGTCCCTGAAAATAGCGGTCTGTGCTGGAACCGTCACATTCCCAGCTGCCACACTAGCTGCGACTCTCTGCTGGTGCCTGACCAAACAGTGGTGCTGCCTTCAGGTGCAGCCCGGAATGTGCGTGATCTAACGGAGCCAACGTGCTGACCACAAAACCACGGGAGATTTAAGAGTCATTTAACTTTTTAATAAAGAATTTACGTTGAGTTTTTTTTAATCGACTTTGTATTTCAAATATCAGAACGTCTTCACAGATAAGGCCGAGCGATATGGTTGGAAGTATTATCGTGATATCAATGTGGATATTTATTGATGATACGATATGGAAATGTAGGTAAAATTGCAAATAAATCAATCAGACCGATCAAATTGTGTTCCACTGTTCCACATAACATGAGACCAAGTTCTTCATATGTCTGACAAAAACTTTTTGCAAATTGATTTGAGTACAGAAATTTAGAAGGTAACTTTATTTGCAAAGCACCTTTCAAACACATAGGCAGTTCAAAGTGCTTTACATAAGGCTAAGCAATATAAAAACTGCCTCAACAGTTTTACCATCAAATTTCTACAGGACGTTGGTGCATATTGTCTATTAATAGCCTTAACAGCTTGGTAGCATATCAAGTGCGCCCATGTTTCCTGTCATGTGCATTTTAGAATTGAGGTAAAATCGTTAGTGTGCGCTCCTCTCGAGTTTAGATATTTCCGACAACATTTAAGTGATCCTGAGCGCTGTCATACCACAGGTGTGCACAAAAGCCATAAATTGATTCATTCTAATTATTAAAACACGTGGGCCTAACTACCAAATTCATTTCAACAACTGACAAAATCAGATAAGTAATCCTACAATTACAGACTAAGAAAACAATCTGCAACTGCCCTGGGCCCCCAGACACACAGGGGCCCCACAAGCCCAATATCTGATGGTATGACAAGGGCCTTAAGGTTGTGCACTACTGCCTGACATTAAGACCCTGTTTTGTGGAGGGTCCTTTTGTCAAAATCTAGTCATACGATCCTCATTATTTGAGATGGTTTTGTTCTTATATGGTGCATATTCCAAAATAATTTGTGTGTGATTAAAACACCACTCAGTAAACCTGGAATCATGTAATATTCCAGAATAGGAGCACTGTATCTGTTGCACAGACATTGGCAGGAACAGAGGGGTTAATAGGAGCCAGCAGCTCATTTTTGCCCCAGACTCCCCGAGGCAAGTTAATCTGTCCATGGTTAGAGGGGAAGCAAATGCAATACAGGTTTTGCTTATGATTGTAAGAGTTATCAGGCTACCACCACTCTGAATTGTGTGGTGTCATAAAAGTTAAAATGCTGTAGGCTCTTATATATTATGGACCCCAAGTTAAGGTCTTATGTGGTTGAATGTGGTGTATTTCTCAAAAATATTTCCCTATAAATTATTCATTTACTTTGCTGACCTAGGATATATATAGGATATATTGAAATTGGCTCCCTCTTTTTTCGTTTCTTTTCCTTCATTTTCTTTTCTTCTTTTTATTAATCTCTAGGATAGGATAAAAGTCTTTTGACAAACCTTTCCTTTTATTTTGGTTGGTTTGTTGATTCACAACAGTTGTAGTTGTAACTTTTCTCAATGCTGTGGATTAGCTGATACAAGAGTTAAATGCCAAATATGTTTGATTAGGCTTTCATTTTTCTTCTTTAATCTAATTTGAATGTTTTTTAGTGCAGGAAATTTATTCAGGCAATCAAAAACAGTCCCGGGGTCCTTGAGTCCCACGTGACGTCATCAAGCCTCCCTCGTTCCTCGGTGGGGAAAACGTGGAGGACTTAACTTCAGGGTGTGTTGTGGATTTCCCGTCAAAATAACTTCAGTAAGTTTTGTCATCACTCGCTTGTACTAGTTCAAGTTGTCCAGTGCTTATGGTTGACATTTTGTCGCTTGTTTCGTCCCGAAAATCCGTTAGAATCACTCATCAAAACTAGCAATTTAGCCTTTAATGCTAGCTGTCTGACACTGAACGTAGGGCATGAGCTTGCAGCGTTATCGTTAAATATAGAGCCCACACTGCATGTTTTCAGTAATCTAGCAGTCTTTATATAACTGTTTGTCTGTTTATTAGTACCCACTTGTGAAAAATGAGATAATAGTATTATATTATTAACCTACTTAAAGGAATGGTAGTAGCCGTCACACAGTGAACGCTACCAGCTAACGTTGGCTATTGCCTAGCTGTTTGTCTACTGCCAAATCTGTGTGTAAGCTTTTACAGGCCCCTTAATTTTGCCTTTTATCTGTCCTCAGCGATCATCGAGCTAAACGAAGATCCACTGACACGCACTGACCTGTCAAGTTGGCAAGAATGGAGTACATGCAAGCTCCTGCCACAAGCAGCCAGGGGAATATGTAAGTGAAAAAAACAAAACAAAACATAAAAGGTCTTTATTTCCGTGTGTAGTATTGTGTGAGTCCTGACAACTTATAAACATTTCTCAAGACTGACGTGTTTGCATGTTGTAGAAGGAAAACATCTTTGCCTTATTGACAGGTGATAAAGCACACATTCCTTTCTCTGTACTGCTCAAAGAATGAGCAAACTGCCTATCTGGTATCATAGTAATCATTTGGTCATTTTTGTTGTGCATTCACAAGCTATACAGCTCAACCTCATGGGCTGTATTCACAAAGTATGTTATCTTCTTAAATTGCTCCAAAACTTCCTAGCTAAGAGTTTTGTCTTGCTAGTTCTAAGTCTTGCATGGCATGCTAAAGTGAACAGAAACCAATGACTGCTAGAAAAGGGGGGAAAACACAATAAAATAAACTATGGTTTGCTTTTGTTTGCTGTAATATGTAATGCATATTGTCTTAATTGAATAGGCTTAAACTCAAAAAGCATATTTTCCGATCAAGCCAGATGTGTTAAGTACCACGTCATCCTTTTATTTCACTGAGTTTCACTGAAGCAATGTTGCTTCTCTCCTCTCCAGTCTGTGCTGTACCTGTGGTGTGCCCATTCCTCCCAACCCAGCCAACATGTGTGTAGCCTGCCTGCGTACTCAGGTGGACATCTCAGAGGGAATCCCCAAGCAAGTCACGGTGCACTTCTGCAAACAGTGTGAAAGGTTTGTTTTTAAGCACAGATCAATCATACTGTTTTTCCCCAACATGGTACACAGATCATATCATTGTTCCTCTCTAGAAAACATTTCTAGGTACAAAATGCTTTCTTGAGTAATTTTGCTGGTAAAGGTTAGGCTTGAATGTACATCTTCCTCCTTCATGCAGATACTTACAGCCACCAGCCACCTGGGTGCAGTGTGCCTTGGAGTCCAGGGAACTCTTGGCCCTTTGCCTGAAAAAAATCAAGAGCTCTATGACCAAAGTAAGTTTGATCCTTCTAAAAAAGACAGTAGCATAATTGCAGTCAGACACAAAAAGCATACATGAACATTACAGGTATAAACTACAGCTTGTCCCCACTAAACTTGGGATTGCAGGATATTGATACTAACCTACTTGCTTCAGTCCCTCCTTGTCTTGTTGTCAGTCCCTCACTGACTTATTTTTTATTATATCCTTTTTTATTTTCCTACATTTGGTTAATTGTGAAAGAAGTAATTTCAGTACATTATTGCTGATTTTCATGTTTGTGGGGGTGTGCAGAGGATAAAGCTTACACACACGCAGTAGGATCTTTTCAGTGACAAATTAATTGGAGCGTCTTATAATATAATGATGCCTAATACAATCTAAGGGATTATGGCCTCAAAAATAACCATGACCAACACATTAACACACTTTATACCAAAAATTAACATTGTTAATTAACAAATGTATGGTATTATTTTCAGGTCTTTTGTCATAGATGCATTATCATATATGTCCACCCCGTGTATGTGACTTGTCATGATGATGTGCACCACAGTATATTGAATATTCAGTCGGGACTCCTGCTACTTCATGGGTTCAACAACACATCTCTTCTCACAGGTGCGTCTCATTGATGCTGGCTTCCTTTGGACAGAGCCACATTCCAAAAGGATTAAGATGAAAGTAACCATCCAGAAAGAGGTAAGAGAACTGAGTTGAAGTGATAAGTGTGGGAGAGTGACATTCAAACTTATAGGGGAAAAAAAATGACTGTGGACCTGAGATGGGCAACATGCTTTTCATCTGAATCTAAAATCTGGGTTACCTGTTCAGGTGGTAGTTGGCAGCAAGAACAGTTTGAAATGGTCATGTCAAGGTGTAACACACACACGTCCTGTTACTATAAGAGACATTCAGTAAGATAATCATATATGCAACAGATTTCAAGATAAACCCTTAAATGGAGTCGTCTGTTGTTGACTGAGTTATGTGTGTTTGAGAGATGTGAGCTTTGCCAGTGGCAGTCATCTCATCTCCTTGACCTTTACTGGGAACCTGAGCCCTGTGCTTCTCAGGGCTAACTCTTTTGTTTGTACTTGTGGAGGGTCTATATAATACTGTCTCCAGATCCTGCTGGTCAAATGGCAACACGGCAGCGTGTTTAGTTTTCTTTTTCATCCCACAGTAAGTGCAGAGTTTTCAGTGCTGTTTGTCATGCAGTTCGAGCATATGGTGTAACTTGTTGCTGTCTTTGCCTCTCCAGGTGATGAATGGCGCTATTCTCCAGCAGGTGTTTGTGGTCGAGTTTGTCATCCAGTACCAGATGTGTGACGACTGCCACCGTGTGGAAGCCAAGGATTTCTGGAAGGCTGTGGTTCAAGTTAGGCAGAAGGTAAGAGTCTGTGCTTCAATGAAATATCCTATAAATAAATACTATTATCATTTTGGTTATCTGCCTTTTTTTATTTTACGGGATCTCTAATCACAACACCATGCTATATGCTTAATAGGAAGTATGTATGAAGTTTGATTAGTTGAAACATTAATATTAGTTTGACTCCTTGAATCTGGTTAAACGTTCTTGCATCCCTTAATTGTGACCCTATATTTCACTGCTGTTTAAGTGTTCTTAGTTCAGTTCCTCTCATTATTTGGTTTTAAGTCTGCTTGGTTTACTCTTCCTTATAACAATCCTGCTATGTTGGGTTAATTTTGCAGTTGCATGTTAAAACATGAACCTTGCCACTCTTACCACTTAACTAAGCTAAAATATGCTAAGCTACCCAACTGGCCGCCCTCTGCAGCTACTTCACAAGAAAGGCCAAAGTCACTTCTCTTCACTGAAAAGCTTTTACTATGACGCAGTTGCACAGAAAGTGTGAATTAATAGCATGCTAAAATCACACTAGCTCCCACTTGTTCCCCCGCAGTGCTTTGCCCTGAGGATGCATGTACAGTTTTAAGTGGAAACAAAAATATCTATATGGCCACAGGGGCTGAAGATTTTCACTGTGATTGATTTTTTTTCTGAAAGGTCAGAGGTGCTGACAGGTTGTGGCAGATGCCAGGCTGTCCATCCAAGTTTCATACCAACAAATATATAAATAATCAAATAATAGGGGCATGGGGCTGGGGGGATCTGTATGATCATGATGATGCCAAAGAAATCTGTCTCTCTATATTTTTACAGACTGTTCATAAAAAGACATTCTACTATCTAGAGCAGCTGATCCTCAAGCATAAACTCCACCAGAATGCCCTCAACATCAAAGAAATCCATGGTAGGTCAATGGCACATGATTTTATGTTTCATTTCTCCATGTATCATAATATACATATCTTTAAGGGAGGGACCTGCTATATTCCTCAGGGCTTCTAACTGAATTATACTGGAAAGTGGGAAACTTGTCTCATTCGTCACCAGCGTAGCTAATGTGGATTAGAACTAAGCAGAACATAATGATGTGTCGAGCGTTAATTACTTCCCGTTCCAGACAGCAGGCCGTGCATGCATATCACTGGCGCCAATCTGTCCTCATGTGGGCCTCAGAGGGGCATGCGTTGGGCATCTAATCAGTGCGCTGTAATCAGAGCAGGCATTCCATACCAGATTCCTGCAATGCAAGCTTGATTCATACCCTGTTTAGGGATGCTAAGCGTTGCATCACACACACAGCAGTCGCACACGCAGGCACACATGCTGTGCGTTGAGTGACAGCTCAGCAGCAGCTCTGTGTGCTCTTGGACGGGACTGTGAAGTGGAGTTTTGGCTGAGAAGAGTGATTCAAATCTTCTCCACATCTCGGCAGGACTTAAAAGCTTCGTGAAGGTTACAACATGTGGCCGCCATATTTTCTGCGCTCCAGTGTGTGTTGCTTGCATGCATGTGTGTTCTGCGACGATGATGACCCGTAAAGCACCTGTGATGAATTTGTTTGTGGAGGGTTTGATGGTGTTGCTCTTCTCGCTCAGAGGGAATTGATTTCTACTATGGCTCCAAGCAGCACGCTCAGAAGATGGTCGACTTCCTCCAATGCACCGTGCCCTGCAGGTGAGCGACGCACAATCTGTGCCTGTAAAAACAACATTAGACATTGGTGGATGAAGTATTCAAAACCATACGAAGCAAAAGTATTTAATTATTATAAGCGAAATGTACTCAGATGGAAAGTGAAAGTACTCATTTTGCCCTGTCAGTTTTTGTATATTACATATGATGTTTTTGGATTAATATTACTGCTGCATTAACGTGTATGTTTACAGTTGAGCTCTTTTTAACTACATCATACACTGTTTGCTCGTTTAATTTGCATCAATGCATCATATTCAGCAAGATCCTCATGTTTGAAGCGTTGCTGTCCTGTGAGAATCACGCATCTCTTAAAAGTCAACTTTTCAGCAGCCCTGTTTTTATCTCTGTTATCCTAATCCAAGTTTTTAAATAGTTTATGTACATTAGGAAGTAAAAGCATTTTCTCGACCCATAACGGAGCATTTCATCCTTCAGGTTATCAGACAAATTCAAAATTCCAAAGTTTGAGATACGTGGTTTTCACTGGACAGAATAGGTATCAAAACGTGCAATCTGAAAAGTAACTAGTAACTAAAGCTGTCAGACAAATGTAGTGAATTAAGAAATACAGTATTTGCCTCTGAAGTGTGGAGTACAAGTTTAAAGTTGCATAAAATCGAAATACTAAAGTGAAGTACAAGTACTTTGAATTTTTCACTGAATTACAGTACTCGAGAAAATGCATGTAGTTGTATTTCACCACTGGTATTAGAACAACATTCCCCTTTTATTAAAATGCTAATCACAAGAGGATTCAAACCGATGATGGCTGCCTACTTTCCCTACTTGTCTACATCCAACAGTCCAGAAGTTTATGAGAAAATGTGGCGATGTCACAGAGGAATAATTTGCTAGTAGGTGTGCATCAAAATGTGGGCTGAAGTGGATCGATGTCCTAATAAAAACATGCATTAGCACAGAATCCAGCTCTGTTTAAAAAGCATAATTTTACACGTGTGCTTCTGTCACTGTGTACGTTTTATGATTTGCAAAAGAAAAGCTGCAGGTGTTGTTTCTGCATGATAGAAGCTCAAACGTTACATAACCAGACGAAGACAAGTCTGTTACACATGTGCATAACATCTTGTTGTATTTTATCTGCTGTTATGATTTGTCCAACCGGGGCAGATCTGCTGTGTCTCTGAACGATGTCTGCGATAATAATAATAAACACTTTCTTTTTAATTGTAAAGGTCGAAGACGTCCCAGCGCCTCATCTCTCACGACATCCATTCAAACACCTACAACTACAAGAGCACCTTCTCCATGGAGATCGTGCCCGTCTGCAAGGTATACGGCAACATGTTTTACTTTCAATTTAAGCTGAGCTGAGACACAGCCACATCTGCTCAGCACAAGCCAGAGCTGTCATCTGTCTCCACACATCACCTCTGAAGCCTTCGCTTTGTTAGTTAGTAAGAAAGTTGTGTTAGAAAGCTGTCTCATGCTCTGCAGATATGCAGATGGAAACCTGAGCCTGGCCAAGAATCTTTCGTGTTATATTTGTTTTTCACAGTGCCAGCTGATAATGAATAAAACTCAAACTTCACATACTTTTACTTTAAAGCAAAGGTAGGATTATAGATTCTTGGCAGGTGTGTGTACTTTCAGTAGCTGCTTCTTCCAACTCGACTTGTAGCTTTAGGTCCATGTTTAAAATAGCAATAGATAGATTCGGGTGTGTTTTTACAGGATGTTTGAATATCAGGGGCACCTTCACTAACTGAAAACAGGAATCTGAGTCGTGCTCTGCTTGTCAGCAGATTATTCTTAAAGCAGGGTTCACGCAAATTCTGTTTGGAAAAGGCTTAATTTTAAAGTTAGGTTAGAATTGGATTTCTAGTAACAATTTAGACGTGATGATATGTTTCCAGAGTCTGGAAAGTTTTAGTTTAGGTACCTTGAAAGGGCTTGAAAAGTGAATTTTCTCTTAAAGAGCTTTATGACCACTGTTAAAGTTCAGAGTGGAGGGAGATGGGATATGGGAAACAAACTTTAACTTTCCCCTCGACCTCAGTTTGACCCCGGGTTGTCTGGCTTTGTGTGGTTGCCAGGACAACGTAGTGTGCCTTTCACCACGGCTGGCGCAGAGCCTGGGGAACATGGGTCAAGTGTGTGTGTGCGTCCGTGTCACCAGCACCATCCACCTCATCGATCCCAACACCCTGCAGAGTGAGTATTTGTGCTGCTGAGTTTGGTTTTTCACTTAAAATTTCGTTAATGATTTATGAACATGTAAAACCAACAGATGAACAAACCTAAAAACAAAACGATACAAAGAAAGGTTTCATTTTTAGCAGTTCATCCTTTCTCAGTTTTCCTGTCTGTAGTCTTTGTGACTGTTTGGGGTCCTGAATAATGTCCATTCCTTCCACTTTTCCTCCAGTTCTGATTTTTGCAATCTCAAATGATGTGTCAGTTTTTCCATTATGTAGATTCCCTCTATCTCCATCTATTATTCCCTGGAAGGGGGATCCACTTTACCGATTGTGGTCCGGTGCGGCACAATGCATTCTGGTTGTTGTAGGTTTTCTACTTTTAGAGCAAAGCATGACACAACAGTGGGTCATGTAGCACTAATTTAAAAAAAATATTTGCATCTTTCTACTGCATAGACAGCCCAGTTTCATGAAAAGACCATCTTTCCAGTAGTCAAATACCCCTTTATTGAGACTGTTATGTTCTCAATATTGAGTTAGTTTTGAAATAGTAAAAAAAAAAAAAAAATGCCCAGGGTGAAGTCTTCAAATGTCTTGTTCTGTCCAGCCAATAGTCCAAAACTCCAGACTGCTGACAGTTCTTCATTTAAGCCAGTCAAATATTGTCTGGCATTTCACGTACAACCCGAATACGAAAAAAGTTAAACTGCATAAAAATTAAAAACAGAATGCAATAATTTACAAATGCACTGTTTTATGCCATTTTTGTATGCCGTTTTGTTTGATAAATGACTAATTATATAATCATATAGTATATGATTATCATAATAGTTGCTCATTAGGTTTCTCTTGATTTCCTAATTGAAGAATTGTTTGACCTCTTCACTTTATTACAGTCTTAAGTTGCATTTTAGGATTTAGACTTTGGTAGTCACTGCTGCAGGTTTTACACAGTTGTGCTTTAGTGTATTTGAGTGTTTAAGTAAAAGCAAAGCTCATAATGCCGTATGTGTTGCATGAAGCTGACCCCAGTCTGCCGCCCATATGTTCATCACAGCTGTCTTAACTCAACAGCTTCCCTCTGCTCCTAGTCACGGAACAAGACACACTTACACAACGAAAAAAAACATATCTTTAATTTGCATTATACATCCTGTCACAGCAATGTAATCTTACTTGGAGGGATTTATAATCAATACAAGTATGGTGACTATTAGTGATGACGTGTTTCCTCTGTATCTGGTGTAATCGCTGATTATGTGAGAGGCTGAGACGCTCCTCCGCAGAATTCTGACATCTTGGAAGCGGCACACGCGTCTTTAATTACTCTTCAAAGAGCAGGCTATTTTTGTTGCAGAAAGTTTTTCAGCAGGCTGAATAGCAGGAACCGCCTCGAGGCAGAGCTCTGTTCAGCAGATTTAGGCTGCAGTAGGCAATTAACTGCAGTATTAAAAATATTTGTGATGCTGTTTGTCTGCTTGTGTTCAATTTACTTGCAGTATAGAGAGAAACAGTCGGTCTGGTTTATTTGGAATATCTTTAGACAGACAAACACATTGACAGCTATTTTTAGATAAAGGAAATTAGAACATGTTGAAATTTAAGTTGTTTGTTTGAGATATTTTTGTCATTTGAAAAGCTGTTTGTGTTAGTGAGTGAAACGCATGTGATTTATGTAATTTTCCAAGTTCTTTAACTGTCAAGTAAAAAGAATGAAGGAACTATATAATTTGTGCTCATGTGTTTTGGCTCTCTGCTCAACTGATTAATAATATAGAATAATGATAATAATACATAATCTCTACCTCTCTAGTTGCTGAGGTGGATGGGAGCACGTACTGGCGCGACCCCTTCAGCAGTCTCTGTAACCCACGGCAGCTGGAGGAGTTCATCGTTATGGACACTGACATCATCAGAGACCAGAAGCTGGGTGCTGGAGCTGGCATGAGGTCCAGTAAGGTGTGTGTGTGTGTGAGTTGCGTGAGTGTGTTGTTGCAGAACAGATTGCATTATGAGGGAACATTGCTTTTCTTCTGGAAGCAAAATCAATAGCGAACCATTACATTATTCCTGAGCCTGAATGTGGGATTTAAGCCAGCAGAACAGAAACAACAAGGAGTGTTTGTTGCGAGGGTGCAGGGAGTGAAGTTTGTTGGGGCGATGTTCGCTCTCTCTCTCTCCTCTGTCTGAATGTTGCATTAGTATCGATACAACTGTCTGAATAGATTCGAGGAAAGGAACAAGAGTAATGTTGTTCAATGTCTTGAAAGTACATTGATATTCTGTGTGTGTATGTGTGTGTTACAGCACACCCTGGCTGAGGTGTGGGTTCAGAAAACATCAGAGATGGACACCAGTCAGCAGTATCACTGCCGCACATTCCTGGGCCACCTGCTGAACATCGGAGACCTGGTCCTAGGGTTAGTATGAGGTTATTGTTGAGGAGTTCAGATGTTGGTCAGGTTGGCAGGTTGTGAAATTTATTATAATTTGCATTATTTACATTCGATGGCACATTTTCCTCTGATCCAACAGGTTTGACTTTGCCAATTCTAACATCAACGATGAGTACCTGAATAAGATGAACCCTCACCACGTTCCTGATGTGGTAAGACTCACCTGCACATCATGGAACATCCTCTGTGAATGGACCTGATCCTTGAGTAGCTATTGTTGACTTGGTTAACACTGACCTCTAGTGGCAACATAAAATAATGACTGTAGATTTGATCATGTTTTTGGAAAAATACTACATTCCTTCATCGCATCACATATGAAATGTGTGTAGACGATCTGTTGTAGTGTTTTAACCTCTGCAACCCTGGCTGTGGACTATCTAAGGTGCTGATAAAGAAGAGCTTCGACCGTTCCAGGAGGGTGAAGCGCAGGAACTGGAAGCTGCAGGAGATGGCCAGAGACCGTGAGGGCATGGACACAGATGATGAGAGGTAGGAGAGTACTGCTGGAGTGTCTGAATCCTCTTGAATGAATTACAGCTTCAAGGACTTCACAGCCAGTGTTTTTGTGAAATGCTGTCTGGTATGCAGCTCCGATGTTAAACTCGTCATCTTCAAAGAATGAGGTTAGCAATATTCTAGATGTATTAGTTATTTGAAAAGACCAAAAATAACAATTCACCAGTCGGGACTCATTTATGTGTTTTAATAGTTTTTGGACAACATTGGAGCTCTATGGCACAAAGGAATAAGCCATATCAGGCTCTGGCTGCATGTTATCCGGATCAGTTCGTGTTGGATTGGATCATTTCATGGGATATGTGACAATAAGACAAGTGTAGAATATCTCCAGACTTCTACTTAAATGTGACAGTGCTCGAAAAACCCTTTATCCAGCTGCAAGAATACAGTTGTACCTAAATTAAGTTTAAACCTCAACTGCATTTTGAGGCTATAAGGAAAGTTTTTAGAGTGGAAAATAAGGGAAAGCATTTAAGATGCCTAGATGGTGACCAAAGACATTGTTTTGGTGAGTTAGTGAATAGTCTGAAAATGTGCCAGGAATGCCCAGTTTCCTGTGGATATGTTGTTCCCTGTGATGTTGTGCCACATGTGGTTTCCTTTAACTCGCCTTTCTGTCTTCAGACAATACCAGGACTTCCTGGAGGACCTGGAGGAAGATGAGGCTCTGAGGAAGAACGTTAACATCTACAGAGGTGAGCAGCTGGACGCTAAAGACTTTTGACTGCACTGCTTTCCCCTGAGATTTCCGCCCGTCTGTTGAGATGTTTGCTTCCATTGTTGCAGTTTAAATAGTTAAGATATGGCTCATTAACTGTCAGCGGCTGCTTAAGCTGCTAACAGATCTAATGTTAGACAGTTTATTACACATGATGTATTGGATAGTTAATGACCAGGTGTTGATTTTCTTGAATTTCAGATGCATCAAAGATCCCAGTGGAGAGCGACACTGACGATGACGGAGCACCACGAATCTCCCTGGTGGAGATGCTGGAAGAGCTCAGCCTAACAGATGCCACAGGAGAAGAGGGGGCCGACATGATGACAGACTAGCCGCTCGCCGTCCTGCCTGTGTGACACTGATGGCTGATCTGTCAAATACAGGTCCACTGATGATACGGTGATACAATAACACACAGAGCTGGGGCCTCTGGTTTTGACCTGACAGCAGATTAAGGACTGATTGCACCATCGACAAATAATGTTTCAACAAATCCACAGTTCGTCAGACTGTGGTGTAATGACTCATTGCAGTTAAAACCCATAATGTGTGGGTTAAAATTGTGCCACTTAGTAGCGAATATATTTATGCTGAGAAACTGGACTTTCAGTAAGTTTCTATCTCCACACTGGGCCTACAAAACTACAATTTTCAGCTATTTCTAAAATACTCATTTCCCCTCTGCCTGTAAAATTTTGAAGTGATGTGGACATGGAAGTTCTTCTGGATCACTATATCAAAATAAATAATTTGTCTTACCGCCTTTTTGTAGATCTTCTCTGCTTGGGGGTTTAAAATATATTAGCTGTGTCCCAAATCCATACTATATCCTGATTTTATCCAACATATGCTACATGCTAATCGTAAATAGGTGTCGGATGTCAAACTGCCACCTTGGAAAGCTCCCGCCACTTAAACTTCATGAAATCCAGTTCATTTCTGAAGATTTAGTACTTGTTTTTGTTTTCCATGATTTTTTGGAACTGTTTCACCACCATCCATAATTTATTAAAATGTTTGCCAGCTGCTCCTCCTACGTGCTCTGTGGAAGAAAAGTGTGCATCAACAGCACACTCAAAACTCGTTGTATTGTGTCACATTTCTAGTGTGAACACACTACATGCCCAAAACCTGCTGAGAATCAGCATTCAGTATGGAATTGGCACATTGGCGCTTGTGTAGTAGATTCCTGTGCATATCCACCAGAGGGAGCTTTGGACCACTTAGAAAAGGGGTAATCCATTCAAATATCCACACTCATACTAAGCAGGGTCAAGGCTGTTAATGGTGCCATTTGGCTACCATGGGTAATATTCAGATACCACCCAGCTGTGCCACCTTTTCAGCCAGAGAGAGAGCTGTCTCTGCTCTGATGTGGACATAAATTGGATACAAATTGGGATTACTGCTGCTCTGAATAACAGTGATGTCCTCATATGGTCTGGAGTGACGTGCAGTTGATGCAGTTGCAGTTGAGCTCAGGTGTAAACAGCTCCCAACTCCAACCTGCAACCATTTACACACCATAGAAACACACACATAGGCTTGTCCTAATTGGCTAGGGATATTCAAATAATAATAATAATAATCTTTATTTGTATAATAGCTTTCATGGAAGAAATACTGCTTGAATGCGTCACATAAAAAAGACAGAATGAACATAAAAAGATAAGGGATAGAACATTAATGTGAAATAAGATGGAGAATAAAACCTTCTGAATAATATTGATTCGATTTAAAAACAGTACACAGAATGCATAAAATCAAGTAAAGTACAACATTTTAGCCGTGTATGCATAAGTATGAGGCAAAGTTCAAACGTTTATGGCGTGTATCAGAAAAGTCGTAGCTGTAGATGCCTTTTTATCTTCCTTTTAAAGATATTCAGCAAGCTGCCTTCCCTGATAGCTATAAGTAGTGTGTTCCATATTAAATTGACAAAGGCTGCATCCCTCATTTTCTTTCAGCTGTTGCCAGGAACCTCCAGTATGCGAGCAGGAGATCATTGCAATGTTCTTGATGGCAAATAGTGAACAAGGGATTTAGCAATGTAGCTTGGTCCTAGCCCATTAAGGGCTTTGTGTACAAGGAAAAGGCCCTTAAGATAAATTTGAAATGTTACAGGAAGCCAGTGCAGAGCAGCTAAAACTGCACTAATATCTGGCTCTCTCCTCCTCTTGGTTCTGCTTAATAGCTGAGTTGTAGTGTTTTGAATGAGCTGAAGTCTCTGAGGCTGGCAATATAAAAATGGAAAGCACTACATAAACTTTTGTATGTTGGAAAACAAGACACATTTTTAATGCCAAAAAGTTCTTGTGTCTATAAAAGTATCATGATAAGGAGGGCAGCTGTATATACAGTAAAATAATACATAGATAATATTTTTTATAGCTGCCTCTGCAACTGTTAAAAGCAGAGGGGGAATGTGCCTGTGGTCATATGGCTGCAGTATAATAGATAAAATGTGAGTGATTGTGATTTAAAACCATGACATTTGCACACATGCAGCCTCCTCTTCATCATTAAATCCAAACCAGAATTCAACTAAGAGAGTTTGAGAGGTTTTCTTTTGTCACCAAATTTGTTGCACGGTGTGCAGACCTACTGATATGAGGCTTTATGTAATCTAAGACACCGGAGGAATGTGTGTACCACAGGCTGTATTAGTCTGTGTGACATGTCTCACATTCTAACATGAAGAGGAGGGAGGAGGAGGAGGAGGAGGAGGCGGTGGCCCTGTCTTGTTTTTCACAAACCTGAGCTGGTTGTTAATGGTAATCAGATCTACTTGGGAAAGTGAATGAGCTGAATCGTGTGTGTGTTGTGTGAGTGTTGTGTGTGTTTTGTGTGTGTTGGGGGTAACAACAATGTAGAGCAGGGGTTGTCCTTTTTCCTGATCACCCTCCTGTTGACCTGATTTTCTCACCATCTCAGCTTGTGCACAAACAGAGCCCTTACAACCAAATGCGTTGCCTCTGTACGCCCTTTAACCAATTTATAGTATTACAGACTCACTTTCCAAGTGCAAGAAGACCAATGACATGTTGTTGGAGCAACAATACTTGAGCTATTAAGGTCTAAGGAGGCTGGGTGTCTGATTTGAACCCTGTTTTACTTGTGGCGGGTCATGTCAGGACAGTTCACGTTAAGTCGGTTGTCGGTATTTATATTACATAGAGGTTTTTAATGTCTTTAAGGGGAATATTTTCCTAATGCGTCGTGTCTGGCATTTTAAACCAGTCCTCAATAGCTAACAGAATCGCAGTGTGTTCATGCGTAAACGGTGCGCCACGGCGGCACTGCCCGTGTTTACACATCAATAATGCATAGTGTTGTCTAGAGCAAGAAGTGAGCAGGTCAGCAACCCTCGGGCAGATAGGAGATAAGATTTCCTAACCGTATGTCTGATTGCCCGAAAACTTAAGAACAACTTCTCAGACCATGCTTGGATTTCTTCTGCAGGGGTGGTTGGGTTGTGCGTTTTTTCCCCTCTTGGTTGTCCTTACTGAGGACGCCTCACTAACCCTTCAGGTTATTCTCAGTTGCTCTTTTTTTCCTCAGTCCTCAATACTTTGATGACTAGAGAGGCTAAATTAACACTCTTCTGGTGGTAGGTTTTGTATGAGTGTGCCTATCGTAGTAAGCATTTGGTGGTTTGCCAAGACAAACAGAGCCACAGCTGTTGTGGTTAACTCGATGCGTAAACGCCTAATACGTTTACGCATTGAGCACCTGACCAGTCACACAACTCAGTCACTTCTCTGTCCCTGAATATAGCATTATCACTCATCCTTATCATCAATTATCATAACCCTGCCACCACCATGCTAAAACGCATAGACCGTATTTATGAAGCCAAAAGAGCAGAGACGGTTGTCTGAGAAGACATGTACATGTTTTATTCAAAATTTCGATTTGATCTCCGAAATTACTCGAACAGTGGTCCGATAGAAGCCGAATGCACTCATGCGATCTTATAGAAGCGGCTTGCGAAATACTCTTATCACGACGAATGTTATCACAAAAGGAGCGGCTGGACTGGTTAGTGAATGCACGTTTCAGACAAATGATACAAACAAACAGAGACTGTAGCTCAAGATTAAGAACCTGCCAGTGCGTGATTTCATATTTGTTTAATATTTGGCCTCCATTTGAATAACTATTCTAAACTCCAGCATCCCTCCGCTGCAGTGTGAGTGCGTGCTGTCTGTGCTGCCTCGGCTTGTTTTTCCATCCTCCTCCTCCTCCTCCTCCTGCTGCTGTTGCTGCTGCCTACGTCAGAGGCGGAGGTACTGCGGCGCAGCGTCGGGCTGCAGCATGGTGGCTCCGATGCGCACAAGGATGCGACGCGGACTGAAGAAAGTTTAAAGATGCTGCACAAAGCAGCGGACTTCACATGGCTGAAATAGAGCTGCAATCAAGACATTGACTCTTCCCGTGCCTCCGAGGTGAGGACTGGTCTCTTTCAGCTGCGTAAACACACACACACGCGTGCGCGCGCAAACAAGCACGCACGCACTTACACACACCGGCCTGTGCGTTGTAGTCCTTGGCCACTCCACCTGCATGATCTGTGAGCCAGGTGAGTATAAGCACTAGTGGTGGGTGTGGTGTCATTCTCATAGTCCCGTATGACCTGCTACATATAGGCCAGCGGTGAGCAAGTGAGACAGCTTTTCGTTTACACAAAGCAGCGGAGCGGCAGCGGGACGCGGGCGGTTCTCCGTGGCTCGTCCTGTAATTATCTGCCATTAGTTCATATCCAGGGGATCTCACGTCGGCCGCTAAGGTGAGTCTATATGGATTCCGTTATACACAATGCAGAGCTGATGTATCCCCTCTAATATAATATCTCAATTAACTGAGGAGTGGTGACGAAATGTGTCATTGCTAAGTGCGGGTCATTATGCAGTTATACCATCAGGTCAGGAAGTATAACTTTTACTATAATTTTGTAGTGTTTTGGGTTAAACTTCTCAATTAATGTATTTATCGGGACATTATGATACTCCTAATTCCAAAATAATGATAACCACTGAAAAAAGTGTTACTGTTGTAACTTCAGTGTAACAGTCCCGCAGTATTATTTATGTTAAGGAAGTTAATTTGCTTACATCCTGTAGACAGAGGCTGCCCTGTCCCAAGAAAAGCACGTCTGCTGTTTTTCATGTTCTCCCTGCAAGCATATTCTAGAAAGCCAGGTGAGCGCACCTGCACTTGTTGGCCCGCCCCCCTACCTGTGTTGCAGGAGCGGTTAACGCCTGCGGCTGTGTAGACCTTCCATCAGATATAGATTTTCTTCAGATATCTGGAAAACGGTTAAGTAACCACAAACGCCGTAGCGTGCAAAGAAAGCATTAAAACGAGATATTTCGTCCTCAAATTCAAGTGCATGTTTTGGCCTGTGCTGCGCGTTCTGTGGGGGTGGGGAACAGCTCATTACCCTCCTCACACAACATAAATTATGCGTCCCTTGTGTGTGTGTGGGATCACATGTGTGTCAAGTGTGGGAATAAGTGTGCCAGGAAAATAAGTGAGGACTGTTTTATGTTCATGTGGGACCCCTGGGTTTTAATTTCATTGCTGTTTCTCTGCCCACACCACTGAATCCTATAAGACCTCGAGCTGCAAAGAGACCTGCTTGATTGCCCGCTCGGGGCTCTGCTGCGGGTTTGAAGGACCTGAATGCTCCTAATTCCCTTTCACACCTCCTAATTAATAAACAGAAAGCCACAAGTCCTTCTTTTTATTCGAGGATTATTTTCCATTGTGGTTGCACAGTTGTGTCAAGGATAATTGGTAACACAGGGAAGAACATGACCTGTGTATGCAGAGTATTAGTAGCATTCACCATGGAAAATTCTAAATATTATGTTATTATGATATAAATGATTTTTTTTTTGTGGTAATCTTTATTGGAGAGTAAATTCCTCTTGTTCAGGGTGCCTCTTCATTGCATTTACCTCCTAAAATTCAGATTGCATTTAAGTAGATTTACTAAAATACTGTGTGCAAGTACTTGTACTGTTGTTACTTTGAAGATCAAGGATTTCCATACAAAATATTTCATCAGATCATAAAATATATATTGTTACAGATTAAACGACCCAACAGTATATAAATCAACTTTGATCCGCACAAAATGCTGCTTACCAAATAATGCATCAGTAATGATAATCGAGTCATACAATACAACCATTCTTTGACCTTATGAGTACTTTACTTTGGAATACTTTGAGTATATTTGTGCTATTAATGCTTCTGTACTTCTACTAATGTAATGTTTTGCATACAGGATTTATAGAGTGGTATTTTTACCTTGAGGTACTACCTGTGTTTTCTCATAAGTGTTTATTTTCCTTTTTTTGCATCCTCTCCCTCCTTTGCGCCATCTCTTTCTTACGGCTTGACTCTCACAACACTCCACCTCTGTTTCCCTTCCGTCCAGCCTGCAAGATGAACTTCAAGAATTTTAGGGAGTACCTGGCTTGGCTGTACTACCAGTACCTGCTCATCACCGGCATCTATGTCCTGGAACCCTGGGAAAAGTCCATTTTCAACTCCATCCTCTTCTCCGCAATCGCCATGGTGATCTACACCTCATACGTCTTCGTGCCAATCCACGTGCGCCTCGCACTGGAGTTTTTCTCTGGGATCTTCGGCGGCCAGCCTGAGAGCACCATGGCACTCATGAACTAAAAGAAGGAGAGAACATGGAGGGGAAAGAGGCAGCGACTGGGCGGATTAGCATGAGTCCCCAAATCATTTCCTATTACTCAGCTCCTCCTCAGCTCGAACCACAGCGCTCAGCCACTTCTGCTAATCAAGACTGAAAACATGAAGATCTTAATGGAATGATCTGGAAATCAGAGCCTTACTATCTTCTTTACATCCCAAACCCTCTGGCCTTACCCCATGGTATTAGACACACGACTGTACATTACTTTCACACCCTCGCTGTGAAACATCTTGTGAAATGTTGTTTGTTCCATTTGTTTATTTTTTTTTAATCCCCCCCACACATGTCCTGCGTGACTGCATACCACCTGTTGGTTTTGCATGATAGGGTCATATGGGGCTGGTATATTTGCATGCTCATCTCACTAAAAAATACGCCTAGGCTTTTTTCTGTTCATGATGTTGAAGCAACAGTCTTTAAAGGGGCATTCCAGGGATTCAGTTTGTCACCTCCGCCAAAATTGGAGAACTTGTTAAGAGACAGATTAAACAGAGAGTGGTCTTAATCGAAGCAGCCGAGGTCAAGCGTCAAGACAAAACACTGGATCCTACATTTCCCATAATACAACTCAAGTGGGTCTTTTGGTAGACCCTCCCTGAGCTGGTCAATGCCCACATCTTTTAAACCCAAGGCACAGCCAACATATGTGTAGTCTCTAAGCCCAGGCTGAAATGGCTCTGATGACTTTCTCTGGGTTATTTTTCAGACTATGGCTGTGTCTGAAATCACTGTTAACTATAAAGTGCACTACATTTAGCCTCTGCCATTTGATATGTACAGTATAACGCCCTCAAAAGTTCCAACAATGGAACGAAAAAAGTGCATTCTGCAATTAGTCCCACAATGCAATGGTTCACGCTTTATAGATGTGAAAATAGCCATTATGCAGCTGTCAGCAATGATGCAAAATGACTGTTTCGTAAATGTCTGTCTAAACTCACTACAGAGTAAACTGTTGATAGGAAGTAGTGAATTAGAGAAGGAGGGAGTGATTTCAGACACGGCCTTTGTAGAGCTCCACTCAGAGCCACTGAAGACATCTTAGAGCTGTTTTCACAGGCTGAGTACTCTCTGTGACGAGTACACTGAGCTTTATCTGTATAATCAGTGGATTGCCCCTTTAAGTATGTGTGTCCTTTTTAATCTGCTACATCTGTGGCGCCACATTATCACCGATTGGGAACTGCGCTCTGGTAAAAAGGCGAGTTAGTGCTCATCCCAGCATTTCTGACATGCACTTAAGTTGCTGGTTGATCTATGCTTTTGTGTCAGAGCCATCATCACCTTTTTAAGTTGCCTTTATGCAGTGTAATGCTGACTAGCAGGGTGCATTGCACATTTCAAGTCACTGTGTAGCTGATCTTCCAAGAGAGCGCTGATAGAAAATCCCAAGCTATGCAACGGATCTTAAAAGTGTAACGATCGGGGATGCGTCACACAGTTGAGGAATGTTTGTCCCAGGCCCACATTTACCGATTTACTGGTCAAAGTGAGTAATAAAACGAAGTACGGCACGAATGTGCGCCGAACCCTCTCTTTATCTTCTGTTTTTTAGCTGGTTGGTGCGTCGGGAAGGTGTGGCCTGCACTGAGCATGAGCAAATATTTATACAACACACCTTTGCAGTTTAGGCTTGGCTTTGTTAAAATCAACAGCCTCTGGACTCAAAGCAGAACTGCTTGTGGTCACACGCAAAATGCAAAGACAAACGCAGCCTGGATGAAAAGCAAACCCTGTCTTCCTCACATATAGTTGATCTATAGAGGATGAACCGGAGACAGAATGAGTCGCGGGGTATCTGGTAGCTGTGATGAGCATTGCATTTAGTTGTGTGCTTAAGATCATCTTTGATTATTTGTGCTTTGGGTCAAGGGCTCGCTGATTACAGTCAAATCATGATCTCTAAGTTAACTTTATTTATACGGAGTTATATATTTATATACACTGGTAAATGCTTGGCTGGTTACAATGTCAATTACCAAACTTCTTTGATTATTTATACCTGTGTTCTCTTGTGGCCATAAATAACACATCATTTGTTCTTTCCTTTATTTTTCCACCTGAAAGTGCTTTTATATTGTTCCCAGTTTGCGTCATTTCATGTAAAGTTTCGTTAAACATGTTGCAGTAGTTCCAAACATTTCCTGTACCAAGAATGAAGAGCTCTCTGAGAGGCTTTTGTCGCTGTTCACCAAAATGAATGTTATAGACCTATTTATACATGATAGCAACACATCACTGCAATATCCAGAAAATAAAGATGTCTGAAGATACCTGGACAACTGTTCCCTTGTTTGCTTTCTGATATGAAAGTGTGTGTATCCATGCAGCGTATCAAGTCTGTTAGGCCTTCAGTCAAGCAGAGCAGTTACTTTAAGTGGAAGAGCAAGTAAAACATAGGCTCATGGGTAGCACATACCTGACACCATTGACTGTACCACATAAAGTGGAATCACACAATAAGAGGCAGAGCCACCAAACCAGTTCTCCCTAGACAGTGCAGGAATGAGTACCCAGCGGCTTTGCTTTCCCTACGGCAGACACTAGGTAACCTGTCAGTGCCAACAAAGCTCTGTTTACCTGAAGTCTAGCATGTCTATCCTCTTTGTTTGAACATACACAATTCAAATCAATATAATGCAGGAACTGAAACATTTAAGGGCTCGCTAGTAGAACAGTTGGGAATCAATGGTGCTGAAATTAGATTTGCCCTGCACATGCAAATTTCCTGCAGTATTATCAACACAGATGGTGGGTGAGGGAGCAGGAAATTGTTTTGGTTATCAGTTTAGCTGCAGCAGAGGCACTGGCCAGGTAACTATGGTTATGCCTTGAAACTGGACACCTCCGTCTTGTTTTTTTTTTTTTTTCCAACGAGCACAATAGCTGCAACACCCTCCGTTCTCAACCTGCACATCTAAGCTCATCCTGAACTGCTACTGAAACCCTTTTCTCTCCTCTCTGTTCCCTTCCTTTCCTTTCCTTTTCTAACTTTCTTTGATTTCCGTCACTTTCTTCATGCCTCTCCCTTTCCTTCCTTTCATTTTGATCCATCTTTAATGCTTTCCCTTCTGTTCCGTTCTTTTCCTTTCCTTTCCTTCCATCATTTCCTTTACCTCACTTCCTCGCTTGTCCATTCCTTCCCTTCCCTTTTATTTTCTTTCCCTTCCTACACCTCAACTCCTCTCTTCTCCTTTCCTTCCCCTTCTATTCTCTCCGTTCCTCTCCTTTCATTTCTTCTCATCTCCTCTCATGTCCTTTACCTAACTCCCTCTCATCTCCTTTCCTTTCCTTTTCTCTCACTTCCCCTCTATTCCTTTTATTTAATTTCTTTTACCACACTTCCAGTCCTCTCCACTCACATAAAACGCTAGGTACTGCGTTTTCTCATGGCATCCCACCGAGCAGTGTTTCTCTAGCCTGTCTCAGGGTCTTTAAAGAACTGTCTTGTGTTTACACTTAACATGTTAATTTGTATCTATGAAGGAAGGGACCAGAGGTTATCTCCAGAATGACAAGGTGTAAACAAAGCTATCTGCTAAATCAAACATTCTCAAAACACTCAGAGGGGTGGAGTACTGTTTCTGTTGTGTTTACTTGTGGCCTGTGACTGTTTCTCCCAGAAAACCAAGGGGGGACTCCTGGCAACAGTTGGGTCCAGAGACACAGAGAAAAACACACACGTGTGCACGCCAACACTGCCTATGCAGCCAGGTTTCAGTTTACAAGGAAACCCCAGAAAGTGTTCAAATATTAATATCTTTGTCAGTATTCGATAACCTCTCTCTCTCTCTCTCTCTCTCTCTCTCTCTCTCTCACACACACACACACACACACACACACGCACACACACACGCACACACACACACACAGCTTAAGTTCTACAACTTTACAGCCTCCTGCAAAAGGTGCTATTGTTCAACTTGACCTTCCTACAGGTGTGTGTGCCATCACAATGGATGTCTCCATGGTAATCAGCTAAGATGACAGTTTAGCCACAATCAGTGACTGACAGACATGGACAACAATAGACACACACACACACGCACACACACGCACACACACTGTATCACAGCTGGGACATAATCTTTGAATTAACTTTGAAATGACGCATTTAGGTGCACTGATTAACTTGGTGGTTCCTTTGCACTTATTGCACTTAATGTTTTCTTCTGGTCACAAAAAAAAAAACAAACAGAATATACTTATTTTTCTTCAACTAAAATTTCTTTTAAATCCCATTTGTGTCATTTAATTTTCAGATTTTTTCTTTAGTTAGAATAAACACTTCTCTTGAGTAGCATTAAAATTGTTTATGTACTGTACTGTACCATGTGACAACAAGATGAACAACAACATGAAAATCTGGTTGTTCTCAGGTTTGTTTCCTGTTTGGTACAAGTTTCTGTACATAGGAGTGCAAACGCTTCCATCATTCTTTGTAGGAAATATGTTTACGGTTTTAAGGTTGACTCAGAGATACAAACAAGTATACTGGGTATTTTAATACACATCATTGAAATGCAGCATACAAAAATAGTGAATGTCAAACGTATTCAAATCACAGGACAGCCTTTTGAAGGTAAATCTAGACCAAAGTACCTGCACTAACATGTATACAGTTTGGTTTTATGGTGCAAAGTCAAAGAATTTTATTATCTGCTACAGCCAAGAGTTTGCCACAAAATCAATATAAGACATGACATTTGCATTGTTTTATATAACTAACTAAATGTGACCAACAAATCTGAATCTTTTCCATTTAATTGTATGACTCAGTCTTTTGATTGTGAAAGTGAATTTTGCAAAGACCGGACAGACCTTGAGTCACCTGTGTGAAAATCTGAAACAAAAAAAAAAAAAAAAGAGAAAAGGACAGACAGTACCCTGCCATTATAATGTATTATAGTGTCATTTAACAGGCTTGTTTTGAAGGAACATTGTTTGCACTGTTGGGTGTGTGTGTAGCTCATGTTTGTGTGAGTCTTTGTCTGTTGTTATACAGTGTTTTGGGTGTGGGCTGGGGCTGGGTTAAATGCACTCAAGAGGTCATTTCCAAAAAGCCCCTTTCATACAAAGTACATGTGTTAATATATATATATATACATTTTCCTATTTTCCTGTTATATGATAATCTGTACTGCACAGTCACTTCCCCACTTTAATAGTTCCATTTCTCATTTTAATTAAAACTCTTCTAGAAACGAGGCTGTAACACATCCTTTGCAAATCACCCACTGAGCAAACAACATACATAGATTAGATTAGACACAATGGCCAAAGTACTAAGATGACTTGTGGATATAATCACATCCACAACAGAGATCAGGTACACATTATCCTGGTCTGATGGTAAATTAATATGTTGCTTTATGTTAACTCCATGTCAGTTTGAGATTAATTTCGAGCCCGATCTCTGTGCAATCAGATGTGTTTTGTTCTGTGGCATTTAGAATGATTGTGCAATTGTCTGCAGTCTTTGTTGACCGAAGATGGAGGAGGAATTCACTTCATGATACAGGTCCCAGCTCCACATTATATCTGAGTTAGGAATTAGTCAATATGAGTGTAGGAGTGGTCTGCCTCGTGAAAAACCGAGCCCAGCAAGGCGTGAAACCACAGCTGGGGCCAAACCCTGACGTGGTCAATGGACTTTCACTACAAAAGAAAAGGAGCTGTGCTACATTTGAGTCATAGTACTATTTGGCGAAGAGCAGTGTAGCTTAATGAAGATACTGGATTGTTATGATCCTAAATGTACTTGAGAGAGTAACATCACCATTGCTGTCGGCCACCAAAAGGTTCTAATAAGACACAGTATGAGCCGATACATATTTTTATACGTTCCTAAAATGTGTTAAATGCACTTTTGCTTAAACTAAATAATTCAAGGTCTGTAATTGTAAGGATCCCTGTGGTTAAACCTAAAACACAAGTCTGCCACCAAGTGGTCATTAGAGACACAACATTTGCTCAGTGTAGAACAGATGTGATAATACGCTCATTCTTTTCACAGATAAAATCACACACACACAAATCACAAGTCTCTAAATTTAGTCGAAAAAGCTTCCTACATGCAATAATTCTCATTCAGTTAAGACTATCCGTTTGACAGCGTGCTGTATTTCAGTGTGGTGCCGCATCTTCATGGAAAACAGGGACGTTTTTATCACTGTGTGCAAGCTGCTGTGAAGGAATGTTTGACAGAGTACCAAGAATTTTAATGTGGAACACACAAGGGAAGGAGTAAGACAGTGTTGTTTGGGGTGTGTGTGTCTTTTTCACTTGTTTAAAACCAGTCTGATCTTTGCTGTGTCATGGAGTCTCTTGGGTGAGCTACACCTGATCAGTGGGGAGGGAATTGTGCAAATAATCAGCTTATGTATCCTTCGCGGGGTGCTCCTTGACTTAAAAACATGTGAGGGCAGTTGGTGTACTAAGTGTGGGACCTTCAGGTACAGGGTAGGAAAGACACATTAAGGGTGCAGCTGGGCGGTACCTTCGGGAGGTGTGGTTGGTCTGTGATGCTGCAGGAGCAAAGAAGGAGACAGGGAACAAGACTGTGGATAAACCATCTATTCATGACCAACAGTACATTTAGCATTAACCTCTTATTGTGTGCAGTTTGTTCCTGTTCCCCAGAGACACAACTCCTGATTTCTGTTTGTTACTGTAGTAGGCTGGTGTACACAGTAGTGATAAAATGCATAAACTGTAATGCAGTAAATGTATATATTCTTAATGAGAATCTGTTTTAGACAGGTAATGCACATAAATATATATACTGTGATGGTTTAACAGCTTGTAAATTGTTGTTAATGCTTTGTAACCACACCTTTAAATAAACATGATTCTGTACTGACACACTCCAGAGAACGCTTATACCTCACTGCAGCTCAGAAAGCCTAGACATCACTGTGAAGGTACAGGCAACATGCAGAGACTTCAGGAGCAAACCAGGTATTAGTGAGCTTTAGAGGTGCTAATAGGAGGATTTTGTTGCCTTTGCACAGAGCCAGGCTAACTGTTTGCCTCTGTTTACAGTCTTTGTGCTAAGCTGAACTTACCAGCTGCTGTAGCTTTATATTTAACAAACAGTACAGATCTCAGAATCTTTTCACCTAAGTCTCGGTAGGAAAGTCTAAAATCTTGATTTTCCTTTATACTATGCTGCCTTCATCAATGAAAAACACATTTTTTTTTCATCAAAAAGCTCTGCTGATCACTTTCGTGTAGCTACAACTATATTTAAATAAATACAAATGTTAAGAAATTTTGACTCCACTATGAGCAAAGCAGCTTTCCTCTTGCAGAAAAGGCCATATGTTGACAAACCAGCTTCATGTCAGAAACCAACCATCATCAGGGCAGCACGTCAGAGAAAGTGTGGCAGGAGAAAGTGTTTTTGTGCTCTGTCTGTCTACATGAGACGCGTCTTCACTGCCAGCAGATCTCTTGCCAAAGTCATTAGTTGCTAATTCTGCGGGATCTAGATTTTCTTTGATAAGATCCCACAGTAAAGAACAAAAAAACGTCTATGGCCTTATTAGCGCTGGTGAGCGCAGCAGGGGAACAATCATCCAGAGAGTGAGTGCCTGCTGTGTTGGTCTCTATCTCGTTGTCTCACTCTCACCCTCTCTACCTCGCTCTGTGCACATTCACTGCAGCTTCAAGATCTCCTTTACATGAATAGGGTTAATGTAAGGCAATACACCTCCATCCATCCAAGGGGTCCTCTCTCTGCTCGGCTGCACCCGTTGAGTAAGTTAACTCTTCCTTATCCCTCGTTCTATAGTCTGTGCGGATGGAGGCTGAGGGCAGGGCCGGTGCCAGTGTTAAATGAACGGACAGGTGAGCGGCGCCTGGGTCCTCTGTGACCAGCTGGGCACTGTAAGCTGACCGCTGCTGTTGTGTGTGGTCTGAATGGAGCTGAGAGACGATGGGGTTGAGGTCGGGCATGGAGAACCCCAGAGGAACCCCTCTCTCTCCCAGGACTCAGGTGCATATCTTACACTCCATCTGTTTGTCTTTTATGAAGGGGCAAGTCAGGGACACTTCACCTGAGCTGCTGGGAAGAAGAACATGGCTGGGGTCGAATAGTCTTTTTTTTTTGCTCAGGAAGGTTCCTAACTGAGTGAAATTACCTGGAACTATCTAAGCGGCAGCCATGATAAAAATCTGGTAGAATTCTCTAAATCATCCTTCGCTAAAGGAAAGGAGATAATGCTGTCCCACAACTCCTTGCAGCAGCAACATTCAAAGCGATGTACCATTTAACATCTGTGCAAGTGCAGTCAGACCACTACAATTTTCTTTTCCTAAGTCCTCCTTAACATCTTTCCTTGAACTCGTGAAGTTTAACATCAAGGTCAAGGAAAAGGGTTCAAGAAAAGAGTGAATATTTTTGGAGTATTTGACCGCAGCCAAAGTAAATCAAATAAAGTCTAGAAATAAAGTGTATGTTAGAAGGTAAAAATGGTCGCTTTCTCCTCACCCCTCCATCCCACCATCACCCCTCTCTTTTTCCCAAATTTCATTTCCCTTCTTCCTGCTCACTCATAGCTTGTCACGGATCCCTCTGAGGACCTGAGGTCTTTGACAACTGAGGCATGTCCACTGCTCAAGCATTCATTGTCACAGGCAAGTCGAGAGTTTCGACTAGACAGCTACCAGAAAATCACTTTTCTACAAAAACCCGATGCTATCTTGTTACACCGTAAGAATGAATCATTGTCCAGCCACACAGTATGAATCATAGTTAACAAATATAGCTGCCAGCAGTCTTGGGGGCTCATGTGCAGAAAGTCGGTCACAGTGATCAGGCAAGCATTGCATCTGCGCTGATTTGTGGGAGATTAACTGGTTCCTTTGACAAACAGCTCAGGTTTAGCAACTGTTGAGTGAGGAGATTATCAGTGCTCTTTGGGCTAAAGCTTTTTCCTGGATGTTTACCAAGTACCAGTGCATTGTAAAAACTAAGCTCACTGTGCTGTGCGCCAGTTTGCAGATCATTTTAGATGAATTGCTGCAGATGGTGTCATCTAGTGGTGCTCTAAAACCATCAGTTTGCACCATTCTGAATCGTGCAACGCATGTAAAAGATGTAAAAATGCTTTGCACCTTCCTACTGTCCAAACCTATGCTTGAAAAAAGGTCGCTGTAGTGCTCCGGCCTCTGTCACAGTACCCTCTTTGCTTGGCTTCGTCCAACGTAAGAGCCTTGGTAGCAGGTTGGATGTTGGAGGAATGCCTTCCATATCGGATGACCCATTGCCCCACGGCCTTTGCTCCTTGCCTAGCTCGCAGCGAGGGAGTGCTCCTGGCGGGCGCTGTATCCCGTGTCACAAAAGCACCTTTCTACACAACAGGGGTACAGAGAATGGTCCACAGCACAGTGGTTCTCCTTGGGTCGGCTCCAGCCCGCCGTAGTTGGATTTCAGACCTGCCCCCGTGCTTCCAGCAAACACCCTCATTGGTGGGGATGTTCTTTCGCTTAAGCCTGGCAAAGATATGAGAGAGACCTGGAGCCCTTGGTGCTGCCTCCAAGTTACTTCTAGAAAGGATAAATGACCATACCACTTATGCATAACTGGGTGAGTCTTACCAATTTTGTTAAAATTATACATTTTGTTCAAAAAGTTGAATGTCAGAATGACAGGTAACCTATTCAAATTATTAGTTTAATTTAATTTTAATTTTGAAAGAGTGGCATGTCTAAGTTGAGGAGCATCATGGATATTAAAAATGTGGCAACATTTACCCAAGATGATGCAGGCTTTCATTGCAGTTAATCACTGTAGCAGCTGAATTTACTGATAAACAAGGATAAAATCAGCTTTGACTGGTCAAACTGCAGAGTTATTGAGTGGCCCATGGCTGAGAGACAATGTAGCCCCAACCTGAAATAAGCAATATGTAGCAGGAAACAGAATCAAAAAAATCATAATGTTAAAAGCAATATTGAAAATGTTAGTAGATGAGGGATGGGTAGCATCAATGGGTACTACTGAATGATTTGCTGCATTGAGCTGCTCATCAGGATGTGTAATTTTGTAATCTAGTATACTATGCAGGATTTTTCTAAAAACAATGCATAGACTGGTACAAAAGTAATCCCTCTCTGCGATGGTGTATCTATTAGCAGAGGCTCTGCCCTTTGCCTGTATTTCTTATTTTGCTGTGGTTCGGATGTTTCTGGGGCTGCAACCTTTGGGCAGTGGGTGTGAAGCCCCAAGCCAAAAATAGCATGCAGGTGAGTTTGGGACTTAACAGAGGTAGCAACCAGGTGCCAAACTGTGAGCAGCACACAAAAATGATGAAAAACGATTTGTTTACAAACAGTAACAGACAATTCCTGCATAGTATACCTTAAACCTAAAGTAGATGGAAAAGGAAACCAGTGCGGACAAGCAGAAGAAAAGTGTGATGTATGAACTCATCTGTTCTCAGATCCCAGTCAACCATGAGGATTATCTCCTGTCAGTCGACCCTTGTGGCTGTAGTTGTGGTAACACTCACTGTGGTGTCCTGCATTGAAGCTAAGACTACACAGAAGCCGAAGTACCAGTACACCAAGAAACCCATCCCTCAGATCACCGTTCACAGCCCTGTGACCACCAGCATGCCTAAGACTCAAAAGATATTGCCAAGTGCAAAACCTGTGGTGCACCAGCCGCCGCCCACCACAGACAGGACCACCTATCCCAGCCAAGTCTTTCCAAAGTACTACACAGAGAACACTGAGGCCCCTGGTGTTGGCCCTGAGAACTACACCCTTGACTACAATGAGTGTTACTTCAACTTCTGTGAGTGCTGTCCACCTGAGAGAGGCCCCAGGGGGCCAAAAGGAGACAGGGGCCTGGCAGGTATTAGACTCACTGATGACGTGCAATCAAGACAAATACTTTTGATATAATCAGTTAATTTGTTTGTTTGTTTGCTTTCAGCAGTTTGAACTTTACGTACTGTTGCTTATCTAGGGCCGCCAGGAGAAACAGGTCTTACAGGAGCAACTGGCTCTCCAGGACCACCTGGAGTGAGTGGTCCTATGGGGTTAAAAGGAGATAAAGGTGAATATAATGTGGTTCACTACCCATTTAAAAGTGTATTAACAAGGTATTTTATCATCATATATTGCAAGAATGCAGAATATAGCTATGGTGTTTGTATTACAAGTACGTATCATGAGAAAATGGGACCCTGTTCGCATAAGCATGTTTACCTGTTAAATATATTGTTCCTCACCTGGCACTACCCAAAAAAGAGATGTTCATATTGCTCATGCTGGATATTGTCTGCTGAATATTAGCTTTATTATGTTAATTTCTTAGCGGAAAAAGGTGACAGAGGAAGCAGTGGGACCGCTGGACCACCAGGAGTCCCAGGAAAACCAGGCCAAAAAGGTGCAGACTTATTCAGGTGATTGTTGAATTATTTTATATTGTTGCCAGATTTCAGTAGTTCTGACAGTCTCCCTTATCTTACAGGTGATGTGGGCTCAAAAGGTGAGAAAGGTGAAATAGGGTTGCAAGGTATCAGAGGTGGTACTGGGGAGAAAGGGGAACCTGGCCAGAATGGGACTGCTGGTGAGAAAGGAGAACCAGGAAAAGAGGGGCCAGCTGGACCTCCAGGAGTGGCTGTTGAATCAGGTCCAAAGGGAGACAAGGGGGATAAGGGGGAGTGTGGCACATTTGGGGAGAGAGGACCAAAAGGTGAGCGAGGGGATTCTGGGCCTCCTGGTATCCCAGGGGTGATGGGCATTCCAGGAATAAATGGCAAGCATGGTTCTCCAGGTCCTGTAGGTGTCCGAGGGGACCCGGGACCTCCTGGCGCACAAGGAGAACCAGGAGTTAGAGGAGCTCAGGGACCACAAGGCATAAGAGGCATGCCTGGGCCAAAAGGGGACAGAGGTTACCCTGGGATGAGAGGTGAGCGGGGCTTTCGTGGATTCAAGGGAGCGAAGGGATCAGGGATTCCTCAAAAACGCTCAGCCTTCAGTGTAGGTATCTCTCCAAGAAAGTCCTTCCCTCCCTCTGGCTTCCCGATCCGCTTCGACAAAGTCTTCTACAATGAGGAGAACCACTTCAACGTCACTTCAAACAGCTTCACATGCGTCCATGCCGGGGTTTACGTCTTCTCCTTCCACATCACCGTACGCAATCAACCACTGCGAGCCACACTGGTGGTGAACGGGTCACGGCGGGTAAGGACACGGGACTCTCTGTATGGTCAAGACATCGACCAGGCGTCCACTCTGGTGGTGCTGCGGTTGGCGGTGGGTGATCAGGTGTGGATGGAGACGTTTAGAGACTGGAACGGGGCGTACGCCAGCAGTGAAGATGACAGCATCTTCTCTGGATTCCTGCTTTACTCAGACAAGGCCTGATAAACGATCTTTAAACGTGACCATATCCATGAAAAGGCCAAAGACTGGCGGTGCTACATTATATTCATCACTTAAGAACTGCTCAAAAGCTGTACTGCACACTAGTCTGAAAATGTAAGGACTGGCAAGATCAAGCTCATGTTTATTGTGTTATCACCATACTAGTATCTTCTTATTTTACCTGTTGTCTTCTGAATAAAAGCGGAAGAAACTCACACACTCTGCCTTGTTTATTGCTGGTATATTTAATTACATTTAGATCTACAGGACCTTCATCAGGTGTATGAACATGCATCACAACAGTCCCACATAGATACAGGATAAATTATACAGTAGACAAAAATGAGGTCAATTGGTAGGTAATTAAGGGAAGAAGGCATTTAAACAAATAAAAAGATTAGAAAACTGACTACTGTATATAAGAGAAAATTGCCAATATTAATCATAGAAATCTTAGAATGTCATAATACATAGAGAACTACAACATCCATAAGCAAACCCAAACTATCCAATGGTCGAAGAATAAAGAAAGAAATAGAGAAAACAATAGTGATATGTGTATGATGATAAATAGAAGCTTTAAATAAGATGTTACCTGACATAAATGTTGCCATGCTTGTCCATACGCTTGAAGACTGAAACGTTGTTCATAAATACACCAGCAGTAAGCGAGACGGTGTGCAGGAGTTTTCATTGTTTTGATTCAAGTTTTCCACCAATCACACATTCAGGTGTGCAGAGATTCTTTCAGTGTCTTGAGGACACCCGTTACCCTCTCCAAGCCCTGCCTGAAGTATTTATTGATGGTCTACCTGCAGCTTTCCCCTTAGTTAAACGCCAAGAGCCCCATGTCACCCTCCTCCTGTCTTCCTCCTCGTTGTGTACTGTCTCTGCTTCCTGTCCATCTACACTATCACTGATAACCATTGCTATCTATATCTGATTGCAAAAAATGACACATAGAAATATATGATGTGTTTAGTATACAGCGAATATCATTGTGACCTATAACTGTATTGTAACTGTATGTACTTTTCTTATTGTAAATCCACTATCCATGTCATTATACCAATACTTGTAATATGTAAGCAGTATTGATGTACAATAGGGTTGTAAAAAGAGGTGTCCTTTGAAATAAAATCCAATAGTACATAATGATTTATGGAATGCTTTATTTGCTTAAACCACTATGGCATTAGTTAATATCACCAACACTACTGATCCAGTTAGTTTGTACTGATGAGATGATGAAGTTGACACTTGGTAATCTGTAACATGAATATTACACAGTTAATCATACAAAAAGTGTGCACAGGCAGCACAATGTACGCGTGATTGATATGAGCTACCTATAGATGTGACAGCCGCATGTGATTCCTCTGTTTTAGGATGGTTAGTCTGTACTGCATGCTAACTTGTCAAGATGGGACAGTGTGTGGAGAGTCTGGAGACATGTCACCAGATACCTCGGGCACGTCACCAGATTCCTCGGGCATGTCACCAGATTCTCCAGACATATCACCAGATTCCTCAGGTCGGTTGGCTGTTTCTGTGACAGCAGACCGGACTGTAGATAGGAGAGTGCCTGGTGCTGGCTGCGAAGGCTTCGGCAGAGGACCTGAGGACTTCGTGCTCACTTCAGTTGACTGAATGAAAGCAGGAGTTGCGGTGGATCGTTGAGTGGAGGGCCGGTGTGCTGTTGGCTCAGCTGCAGGAGGGAGGGAGAGCTCTGGGGGTGAGATTGGCTTTGAAGGCCATGGGGCTCTGTGAGGAGGAACTGGAGGCATCATCATCTGTGGCCCTATTAGTCAGAGACAAGTTGACCTCAGAAGAAAATGTTCCACAATTTTGACAATTCAGGAAGAGGATTAGGGTTTAAAACTTTAGTCTAGGACACACAGCCGGTTAAATTTACTTCTAAGTACCTGTCACTTGTCCAAAGCTTTTTGGCTCACTCCACCTGGAGAGGCCCAACTCAGGCACTCTGGCCTTGCAGCTGTACTGGCCTGGAGTCCGTTTAACTAGATCATGGTTCTCAGAGGTTGCTACTCCCAGTCGGTTGTTATTCTTGTAGAAATAGTAGTGCAGTGGAGGGGCTGGAGGTGGGGCGTTGTATTGGAGGTGGCAGATGAGCTTAATCATTTTGGCTGGAATCAAGTCATTGTCTGCAACAATCTCCAAAACTGGCTGCGACAGAAGCTCTGAAACAGAAAAGCATGAGAGCAAACATTACCAACATATGGGAATAATGTATGTACAGCATGTGGGTCTATTTCTTGGCTAGAAGCAGTGATTTCCCAAAGTCTGACAACAAGACCCCACCAAGTAACCAAATAATTGCACACCAAATAGCCCCACCCATAACACTCTGCAGCCACAAATTGTTTTTGTACTACAGTTTATACAGATTATTAAAAAAAAAGATATAACATGTTCATTAGTGAGCTTTAGAGGTGCTGGTATGCTTATTTTGTTACCCCCCCCCCCCCAGCACAGGCAGCACATCAGACTCAGCACAGGCAACCCAGTATAAGTCTATAAACTCACCTAAGACCTGCACTGGAGTGTTGACTGACATTACAGAGTGCGTACGTCTGTTTGCGTCCCAGGAAGCCCTACAAGAATACATTCCCGTGTCCTCCATGGTCAAGTTGGTCAGGTAGAAATGCGGACTGAGGCCCTCTTGTCTCATAACTTCAACGCCATCTTTGTACAGAATCAACTCGTGAAGTCTGGGTGATCCTCGGACATGACACGTGACCATCAAGGTGCCTCCAACAAGTCCGGGATGAGGTGGGGCTCGCAGGATAGCAAACCCTCCTAAACAAAAGATCATAGGAAAGAAAGTTACTAATGGCAATGTTTGACATTTGTCGTGAGACTAAACAATTTGTCAGGTTATGTAAAACAGGAAGGAAGAGCAGCAAGAGCTCAGTTATTCTCAATTATCAGTGTTGAGAGGAGTAGCAGAAGTAGGAAAAAGGGTTCCTGACATGTGAATCAAGGAGATTTCTAATGATACTAATAAACAAGATCTTACCATCGACGTTGATCTCTATAGGCAGACTTTGGAGGGTGTGTATATTTCCCACCACTGTGTCCCTCACACCCTGGCAGTAAAATTTCCCACTCTCTTTAACATGGGCTTTCCACAGGAGGAAGTACTCCCCCGACTGGGGGAGCTGCTCGGATCCCCTGAACCACTGGTAACCCCAGGTGGACTTGTGGCTATCGGGAATGCTGCATTTCAGCCGGACACTCTGCCCAGAGAAGATCCTTGATTCCCCTGACACCATCTCAATTACAGCTCTGAATGAGGTCACAGAGGGGGCTATGGAGGCAAATACATACGGTTAGCTCGGGAGGAGTATTCAATTGTTAAGTGGTTCCGTTTTTAAAATTTAATTATAAGGAAATGTGGTACATACCCTGAGGTGCTACAAGCTGTGTGAGTGCTGAAAGAACTGAAAAAGCAAAGTAATCAAGAATGAGGCAAATTAAATAACAATATTTTCAACACACTGTCAGATTTGGGAGATATTGTGAATGAACTGAAGAAAACTCACCAAGGAGGGAAATGACCTTGTCCATGTTGGTAGATCTGTTTGTGAGAGAGAGACTGATGGATATTCTTTTATTTCTATGGAGGAGGGAAGTGAAAACGAACTTGAACACGCCCCGCAGGATATCCCCTTTTTCAGAAATAAAACTTTCATTTCTGACATAAACTGTAAGCAATAAACTAGAAAACCGAGGGAGATTTATGTTTTTAGAAACAACAAAATTAACAAGGATGGGTGAGTTACAGTACAAGGGACCTTGTGTTACATACAAGTGAATGGAAATGATGATACATTTTCAACCATTTTATGTTACAGCAGTATTGGTCTGCCAACCCAAAAAAACCTGCTTTTTTTATTTTTTCACATATTATATCCTTCTCAGTTGTATTTCTTATTTTCTACTAAAGTTTCTTGACCCAACTGAGGTGTATCTCAATCCTGGAAAATTTACAACCAGTGAAAAAACAAAGGGAAGTGAAAGAATTAGATGATTTTTCAGAATTATCAGTTTCAGTTAAATGTGCTAAAGTCCATTGAGACTAATATAGTATAGTAATCATGGAAAAAACAATGAAACAAATGCAAATTTGTGTCATTATTTCATTATAATGCAGAATGATGCACAATAGATATATTTCTGTATAGATGGTTAGAATAAAAACATACTTTACATATCTACATTTACATAATTACAGAAATGTTATGTTTTGTTAAACTTACTATTCTTTTAATTTCTGACCTGACATTCTCATGACTGTATAAATAGCTAAATTCTCAGTGCGTCAACTTTTTTATTCAATCCCGTCTTGCAAAATCATGTCATGTGAAACAACATGAACAGGAAGTGCACAAAAGTGCGTGTGCATTTTCAATTTTTATTAATCATCATCACACACCCATAGATGCAAATAAACCAATACTGTCCAAATAAGTTACATTTAAATAAAAGTACAGTATTGAGTTAAATTGTCCCAAATTATACAATAACAAACCTATAAGGTTACAAAGATGATGTTTTAAACTTCTTTAAAATACCTGATAAATGGCTTCTGCATACAGTGCAACATGAAATAGTTCAAGCTATTGTTTAAGTTTGCTTTAAGAGTCCTTTCTCAAACTAAAGCTGGACAGCAACTGCACACTGACTATACTTCTGCAAATAAAAAAAATTTAAATCTGCAACACAAGGAAATATTAGCTCTTGAGCAAAAGAAAACAAACATACGACTCTCCCAAACATTTGTTCCACGACATCAAATACAGAGACAGTTGAAAAACGTCTCTGTGGCAACAGCCCATAACACTGTTTTCATCAATTATTCTTCCTTCATAAAAATGCACTTCTGTATTCAGAGCTTTAAAATCAAACAAAGAAAAAAGTGCTTCAAAAGAAATGAATAGGTTGTGTTATGTGGAGTCTTCTGCACTAGTAAAGCAGCTGGCCTAAGGAGTGATTCTTTTGTCTTGTGTTTACGTGATAACAGCATCTTTGTCTTTTTTTTTACCTACTTTAATCCAACAGAGAGAGAGAGAAAAAAAAAAAAACATCTACAAACACATTTTCTTTTTTGATGGGACATACTTATGACACCCTCTCGAGACGATAAATTAACAAATGCATGTAATTTTGACTATTCAATCATTAGAATTTGTGTAACATGTCTTCAAGCAATATTCTTTACTACTGTAAATATTACAGGATTAATATCTCCTATTGCATCCAAAAGAATTGATACCTGCCACTCTATAGAAAAATAAAATCACTTCTGTACATCCAGCTTATGACTGGAGAGAGACGTCTGGCATGAAAACGAGACTACAACATCCACACACACACAACTGGAGGACTTATGACTCATCGACATTAACGGAACATGTCCATGCAACACACCCTCACATTCAGATGCACTTGTCTGCATGCAGAACCGCAACACACGCACATCGCTTTCTTTCCAGATGTTTCTCAGCAGGACAGTGAAATACACAGTAAATACGGCACAAATCATGAGCATGAGCTGCAGGGTTATTTTAGTGTGAGGAAGTTAAGTTTCCATTATTCAGATTTCTCAATTTCCTTTCCCCAGATTTTTTTTTTTTTAACTAAGAATGCTAGTTCTTTATTTTATACTTGGGGCATTAAAGTCCTGCATGTCAAGCTGAGGTTCCACTAGTAAATTTACACCTGGAGTCATTACGATATAGTAACAAAATCCTTGTCTGAAAAGATGTGAGGAACATGTTTAAAAATCACCATTTATCCCATCTGCAGAAATCTAACAACGGTAACAAGGACGAAGAAGGATTGAGGTACTGAAGATGCCATCGTGGGTGACCAACAGATGTGTTTGGGAAGAACTTGGAGTGGAGTCAGTCTGCTCTTTAGCATTAAAGGAGCCAGTTGAGGTGGTCTGGGCATCATATCAGGACGCCTCCTGGACGCCACTCAGTGGAAGGTTTCCCGGCACATCTCGCTTGGAGGACGCAATAGTCAGAGCACGCTGGGGTTGGGCGCGATTCCCAAATAGCCTTGGAAAAAAGATATGGCTGGGTCAACGGCACCAATCTGCCTATCCCGAACCTACACTGAAACTGTTACAGCAGAATGTGAGAGCAGATGTTGCACTTTTGTTGGCCTCTGTTAACCTCTCTGGGAAACACACTTATTTGCTTTCTTGCTGAGTCACATGAGATGATAGATGGCACTCACAGGGATGTCCGTTAAATATGCAGCGGAAGGCAGGAGAAGTTTATCTTATCTTAGCTTAGCATAAAGACGGAAAGCAGGGGGAAAACAGCCAGCCTGCCTGTGTCCACAGGCACAAAATTTAACTACGAGCACCTCTAAAACTCAGAAAGTGACAAGTAGCTCATCGTTTTCATGCTTCAGTTGTTGCATGTAATAAACATACACGATATTATTTCTTCAGTTGTGAGCTTTGGACAGAGCAAGGCTGACTGCTTCATGCCTTAATGCTAAACTAAGCTAACTGGCTGCATCTTTGGATTTATTAAACAGAGATGAGAGTTGTTACTAATCTTCTCACCTAACTCTCTACAAGAAAGTGAATACATGTGCTTCCCAAACTACCAAACCTTTCCTTTAATTCTGTATTGGTGTTACTGTTCAGTGTAGTTTCAGGGTCTCTAGGACAATGGATGGAGTGGAAATGATCCATATCAGATGGCTGCTGTGTATGCATACAGACAGCAAAGTTTAACAGCAGGGGAGAGAAGGAGTGTGGAGTAAAGCCTCTGGAGGATTTTTGTTTAGAGCAGAACTCTTCCCATCAACCAGCAAACACTTGCGGCTGCAGTGGCGGGGGCAGGAGCTCATTCTCAACGTTATCAGCGTCGATTGCTGATGATGCTGCGGATGTTGTCCCACTAGCTGTGGTTGCAGTGGGGTTTTGGGTCTCTGGTGGAAAGCTCTCCAGAGCACTCTGCACCTTCTGCTCCACTTCGTCCGTCCAGTCGATGAGGTCGCTCTCCAGCTGCCGGGCCTTCTCCATGACCCGCTCCTGCCTTTCCCCAAGCCCTGTTAGCAGGTCCAGCCGTTTGTGGACCTGATTGAGAGCTGCGCTGCCTGGGGAGCAGGAGGAAGCTTCAGTGGCCTGTGGCCAGTGGGGGGATGCCTGGCCTGACATGTAGAGCTCAAACTCCTCAGAGCTTAGGTTCAGAGACTGGCCGTCCAGCTTCTCGATGAAGGCCACCGCACAGCACTGGGGAGAGGAGATTAAAATAAAGTTTCACCTATGGATGTCGTCAGTCGGTCACATCGGTTTCACTTTAGACAGACAGGAAGCCAAGGGAGAGAGAGGGAGTATGATATGTCCTTGCAGGATAGCCCACATAATGACTTTTTAATGTCAACTGGAGTGGTGAACATGAGGCACCTATACTTGTCCGGCAGGAGACCTTTCCTAACTCTCTCCCTTCACTCTCCTCTCTGTAACAAACGCATAAAATGAACTGCTTCAAGAAAAGACGGCCACTATATTCAAGGCCACTTAAAGCCTTGAGAGTTTCAGAGATTGTAAGACTTTAACATTCAGTGAATGCCAGGAGGTAATTTGTGACGAAGGGTTGACAAACTTCTTTTTCTCAATCTGTCTTTTCCCACTTTGCACAGGAGTGAACAACAGTAGTGAAGCACATGGTTTCCACATTCAAGCACATTCAGAAAATGTTGACATGTTCTGTGGCTTCATTACATCACGGTCTATTGGGAGTACTGTCTGACTTTTAACTCAGCTGCTTCTAACATGAACTTCTATACAAAACTGATTTCTAGGTGAGATGGACTGAAACCAAAATCTGACATCTACTGATTATGTCATTTACACTCAGCTAACATATTATTAGGTACACCTGGCTAAACACTGCACAGTCTAATACAACTGTCCTGCAATAAATCCCATCTTCATGAAGGTTTTAATGTTTAGTTTTTGTTGAACCTATTTTAGAGAGCCGTTGATTCCACTTTATGGGTATTTATCATAATATACATATATATGTTATTCAGACAACCCTCTGATTAAAAATAGGATGGATAAAATAATAAGAACACATGCAACACAATATAATTTAACAGTTTCACAACTTCTTCAAAAATTTGGAAATATGGTGTCTCAGAGACATTTATTGATCAACTACATACATGCAAGCAAGCATGTACTGATCTTCTCACCAGATTAGTGAAGTAGTAACCATCCTCTCCAGTCATGAGTCTGCTGGGGTTGCAGAAGCGGGTGATATATTGGATGTTGGACTGCAGTCTCGGAGGGTTTGCTTTCAGCACAATGTAGATGAGCGTGGGGAGGAAGTCATCCGCAGACGCAGCCTCTTTCTTGCTGATTTTGATGGCGTTGAAGATGTGCTTGCTGCAGCGAGTGATGCACGCCAGCTTGTCCTTAGGCACGCGCTTCGAATCCATTTCAATCACATCTGAAATGATGCAGAGATTTGCGAACATAAAGTGTTTGCCTGAGGTGATGTCCTGCCAGGGAGTTCTTAAAAATAATGAGACCTACCTGTGATAGCTTTGACTACACTATCAGACACCTCAGGGATCTCCTCATCTACAGGAACACACAGCATCTCAATGGTGACCCAATGCAAGGCTCTGTAACAGAAAGCAATAAGTAACTCTCAGATGTAGTCATTTTACCTACAATTGTGTTTCCTTGTGCTCAAAGGAAATGCAGAGACATGAATGACTACCATAGTAGCAAATTTGAGCATTACAACTTTGTTTTGCTAACCTGATTCTCTTCTGAATGGCCAGGTCTTTCTTCTCGTCATCTGTGGTCTCAGGACAGAAGACTTCCTTGTAGAGACGAGTCATCATGTACTTCTCTACTTCATCCATAACGCTCTCCACATGATCTGACGAACCTAGCAACAGAAGAACAAAGACATTCACAGTAGAGACATTATACACTGTATAACATTGGTGATATTCACAGTTTATAGCTGATTCTTCTTGTACGTAAGTGTTAAGAAGCACCTTTGAACTGGGTCTGGAGGCGGTCTGAGAGGTTCTGGTAAAAGTCCTGCACACACTCTGACAGCTCATCAGCACCCATGTCCTGAACAAGGAACTCAGATCAGATTCAACTGAATTTAAGATTAAAAACACACTAATGATACAAGGACAGATGACAAAATCAAACTCAAACATGACAGATTTAGATTTTGATATTTGATGCTGGCAGTTACGCAACAATTTAAAATTTCTAAATAATATCTAACAAACTGAATTCAGAAAAACATCTGCAGTGGCTTCAGGCAACAATGTGCGAAAGTCAGCATCTCACAAGGAAGCATTCAAGGTTTCACTAGCTGTACAACAAACATTTTGCAAGGCAATGCTTTGGAGTCTTTAGCATGTGAGACGTAGCAATTTCAGCTCATGTCATTCAAAAACAGGTGTTTAGTAATTAATCAGATCAAGTGGTAATGAAACATTGACAGACTTAACACTGGTGGAAAGTAGACACATGGTGAAACAAATTGAAAACAATCTGACTTTAAGTACAAACACAATCCTAAACCAAAAATGAACTTAGGCAAAGACAATTTGTTATCAGCTTGTCCAGACTTGCACAATTATTCATGCATAGGACTGAATGGCTCCTACAAGGTCAACTCATCCACAAACACACAAAAACATGATGAAAAATGAGCTCACCCGCTTGTAGACCATGCTCTCTGTGAAGGCCCGGCACTGTTTGAAGATCTCCCTGCCAGACTTCAGTGGCTTGAGAAAATCAATGAACTCTCGCGTTGCATGGTCACTGTCCACAGAGGAATGCCGGCTTGCAGAGGAGCTGGGGCTTGGGCTGGACTGTGCATCAAAAGGAGAAGCATCTGAGGAAAGACACCAAAAGTTACCTTAATCAACAAGGAAACATTTGTTGCATTTTCTCCTAATATCCTTTGGAGGGGGAGGGGCACGTGAAGGAGTTGTGGTTGAACTTAAAAGGAAAAAAAAATGATTATTGAGCAAAAGCGTCAGTGACCACAGTCTGGTTTTGTTTCTTAATATTTTTCCAATAAAACAAGTCACCAGAACCAGTTCCGCAAAAACGGAGGCAGAGAAAAAAATTTACTGAAACAAGCCTAGAGTGACTAAAACTAATAAAAACAACACAGTTACAGCTCAACAATGGTAACTCAACAGCAGCAATAACAACTGTAAAAAAATAAAATTAGATAAATGATGACTATCTCTTTCAGTTGAGTATGTGCAATTCCATGTACCTTTTTTTGGTGGTGTTTTAGTGGAAGGAGTAAAAAACTTTGTGACTGTGTGGACCTTGCTGGACTTTTCCTTAGTTTTTCTTTCCTCAAACTTGCTGAAGGGTGTGATGGTAGACTGTGATTGGGCCTTCTGATGTCTGCTTGCATATGCTTCCTCTTCCTCTCTCTGCAGCCTGGAAGGGAAAAAACAGCACAACTGTAACAGTTGTCAGATGGGTAGGTGGACGCGAGAGGAAGCCAACAAAATGAGGAGGTAATGTAACAACAGATGCAGTATTTGCCTTTTGAGAATAATCTTACACTGGACACAGAGAGACAGACAAACCTCTCAGCGAGTGCCCAGTCTTCTTGAATCTGTTTTTGCTTTTCTCGCTGATTTTCCTCTCGCCAGCACTTCGAGCACAGGCCCTGCCAAGCATTGTTGCCATAAAAACCACATCCTTTCTTGCAAAGCAGCTCTGATTGGTCCAGATGGATCCCACGCCGCTGGCTCATCATCCTTCACCAAAGTTAAGGAGACTGCTCAGGGAACCAGAAAACAGAAAACTTTAGCAGTGAGTACGACCTGCAACGCGGTGACCAAAACGATCCACAGTCGAGTTTTTAAAAAGTCCGTCTGCACATTCATCCATTAAATTGATCATTCAAGTTTGCTTACAGCTCTCTGCGTTGACTCGTACATTAATTCAAGTCAAAAATCTCACCGGACGTCGCCCAGCTAAAGTTTATTTGCCTTAACAGTAGAGCAGCATGGTCCAAAATGCTTAACGTTAACTGAATTTCTTTCTGTAGGGCAAAACATCTGGTAAAACGGAATGTCTCTTGCTTTGACCTATTTGTTAGCATTAGCTAATAGCCAGCAGCTGAGTCTCACAGCACTACACTGACAGCGCAGTAGCGTTAGCTCCAACACAGAATATACTCTCAACAGTTGCTTTCAATCACATTGAAACATGGTTTCAGATTCATAAGTCCAAAAACGAAATTAACAAACTCATCTGACATTACAGCTAGCTACCAGTGTTTACCTCGGTTAATTGCAGAGCTAACCTAGCTAGCCAAGGTAACTAGCTAAATTAACGTTATATAAATGAAGATGCTCCAGGTTGGCTACGCGAGTTTTGTGTAACATACACTCTCATTCACAGTGTGAAAAAAGATGTCGGGAAACCTTATCGTTGCTCCAGCTCCAGGTTCCTGTTGGTGGATGTTTACACTAGCCAGGCAGTTAGCTTCGTCTCACTGCCATTTTGTCTCAGCTGCTTCTTCTTCTCTGATTAATTTTTAGAAAGTTACAAAATAGCTTAAATGGTTTATCGCCGCCTGGCGTTAACACCTTGCAATGGCTCATATCATTCCTCACCCCTTGTGTAGTAATTGCATTGTTAATCTCTTTAATTTGCTCCAAACCATAACATTAACACTTACCTCTTTCAGTTGAACATATACGCAATCCTATAACACAAGACCATCAAAAATAGCCCTTTTATAAACATAGATGCCCAATTTCAGTAAACCGAGCCCTGTCTTTGAATTCTGCTTTGTTTGCCCAAATTACAACAAGGTCATGAGGATTTATCCTCTGAGGACCACCAATGTCTGAACAAAATTTCATGTCAATCGATGACATATTTGCAGGGATATTTCACTGTGGACAGAGCCATGTAATTCCACAAACCACATCTAGCAATGCATTTTAAAGTTGGAGCTGGTGCTGTTCAGCCAGTTAATGTACAGTTATGCATCATATTTATGATCTTGTCTTTTGTTTTGTATCTGAAATCCTAATCTGCAAAATAACAAGTAACAATAGCGATCAGAAAAATGTAGTGGAGTAAAAAGAACAGTGTTAGTGGAGTATAAGCATAACGTAGCAGAGAATAAAAATAACGCTGAATTACAGTGTTTGAGTGCAGGTATGAAGGGCTTTGTCTGTGGTGAGGAGGCGATGCAGGAGAAGCAGAGACCCTTGACTCCAACCTTACCTCTCGCCAACATCTGGATACGCGAGCCAGATGTTTCCGCGTTGTCTGGAGGAGCCTTTCACAATGATTCAAAATGCTGTATCATGCTCTGTTACCAACTAGTTACTTTAATTAGATTACCTGTAAACCTCTCCAGGTGAAGCTTCGCGCGCTCGACCGCGCCCACGCGCGGAGAAAAGTTTAGACGCGAACCCGCTCGACTCGTTCGAGTTCGGTGACGCGAGGAGCGTGAGAGATGGCAGGTAAGAAGATGTGTGGTCTAAAATTCATGCTGAAAGCCACGGTGCAGGCATAACTAAGGCCGTGATAAAACAGTGGCCATTAGCTTTACGCGGCGAGGAACGGATTAAACAACGCATGTGCGATGTGTTACATGATTGAACTGTTTTATCCACACTGATGCATTAATAATGGCGAACCTGCAAATTATAATATGACACTGTGACAAAGGTTGTCCTGCACAGTGCATTACTTGTGGCATATTTAACTTATATTTGACAGGATTTTGGTTTGTAATGGAGTATTTTTCCAGGATGGTATTGCAACCAGTATACATGAGTATCTTCCAGCACTGACCCATTTTTTTTTTTTTTTTTTTTTTTTGTCACAGTGTAACCAACCATCCAACCAAATGGAAACATATTTTTCCATCCCATATTCATTGCGTGAGATTTTATAATTTTGCACTGTAGACCTTCAGACACTGTTTGTAAATATTTTCAATGTCTTATTCATCTGTAGAACCTTAAAGCAACTCAAGGGGTCGAGTTGTGTGTTTGTTTTATTTTAAATCGTTTTGGCTTCCTGTGGGTAAAGAGTTCGCTGGTAATTTGTCTCGTTCATGTTTTCTCTCTCTTGAATAACCAACTTGAAAAGTATAATTTCCATCGTTCATATTCTGCCTTTCAGATAAGGAGCTCGCCAGGGCGAGGAGCTCATTTGTGGAAAAGGTGTCCAAAGAACTGATCAGTCAGCTCCTGGACGACCTTTTGGACGACGGCGTGGTGAACGATGGGGAGAAAGACTAGGAGCAGGGTGGACAAGGCCTGAGCTCTCATTGACACGGTGAAGAGAAAAAGGGACGAAGCCAGCAGGAAGATGATGGCTCGCCTTCAAAGCAGAGACCCTACGCCTTACTCCGCCTTGGGTCGGCCCTGTGGTCAACCTTTTGACCAGGTGAGCTGGCTTTCTTCAGTGGAGCTGGTCAAAGCTAATGAGCTAGAGAGATTGAAGTTGTACCTCGACACTGTCATGAAATCATGTATATCTGCAACAGCAGTCTGAAAGCAGTGTTGCTGTGTATTGCTGTTTCCAGCCACAGAGTCTCAAGAGGAGCAGAACCAGCCATTGACACTCAGCCCTGCTGCAGATGTATTGTGGATGGAGAAAATGAAGAACGTTCATCATTCATTATCACAAAGCTATATCAGATAGCTCATTCGGTATCCGTCTGTATAATGTCAAAAATCTAAAGTTTTGCTGCAAAAGAGTTCCGTTACAGTGGCTCTTGTCCACGCAAGGTGCTTTCTTAAACCTAAAATCACTTGATGTCTTAAATTCAATATCCTTGCAATAATAATAATACACTTGAATACACTTTCAACTAATGTTTTAAGTAAATGTGTGATTTTTTTCTAGCTTCAGAGTTCAGAGAGTAGAGCGAGAAGTCACGAGTGTTTATTAGTATCTTTTTTTTTTTTTGCTGTTTTTAGAACAGGGAAACTCTTGTTTTACATTACATTCCACAGTAATCGATGTTTCCGTTGCAGATTACTGTTGTAGTCGGTGTTCTGTGCTGCAGAAATTGTCTTTTATTGACCAAAGGGATCTTCGAAACACCCCCGTTTCATTAATCACGGAAGGATGTGGGGTTGGTGTCAGAGTTTGGACGACATCCGCATGCACAGAACGCAGCTTCTTTTGACGCTGTGGTTCAGTTTTAACGCGCCGCTTTGTTAGAAATGTGATATGCTCTGGGAGTGTAAACTAGTTTCAACTTTGCGCAAAGCAGGAAACAGCTCCGCGGCGCGCATTACGCAGCGTCCGCGCACACAGCTGCTGGTCGCTGGAGGGGTTTCAGTGTAACCTGCCGGTGCCTGAATCGGCTGTTCTGTGATACGAGATTTGAGAAGGGTCAGGTAAGATATCAGAGTCGAAATGCATTTGGAAAGTTAACGTTGGCGTTGGCGGCAGCACGCAGGCGATCAGCCAGCAAACGTAACTCTACGTTAACTGTACTTGCAGTCCCGTGAGTGGTCTCTGCACTTAATGTGATTTCTTTCTTTCTTTTATAGTCTGTGAAAGAAAGGTGTTCGATAGGTCTGCGTTTCGTTGTGCCACGCGTTACTTTCACTTTGCTGCCCGCGCATGCCCGCCATTTATTCATAAGAAAAGGGGGAAAAAAGGCAGAGAAAATAATAAGATGCAGCTTTGTTATGATTGCAAAATAGCGATAAGCTTTGTTGAGATGATAATTGTGATGTGTTTAATACTGTATTAACACAGGGCTCAGTGTGTGCTATTTAGTGCTTGGTGGTGTTGGTTGACGAAGCTGAAATGTGCAAAGTCTGCAGTCAGGCCCTGAAGGTTTTCCGTTGATCTGACTTCTGACTGTGCACCACACAAAACTTAAGTACACGCATGGTCTAATAATTCACACTGTGATATGAAATCATTCCAAACATATTTACGCTTTCAGCTTCTTCAAGTGGAAGCTGGTGTAGCTGGAGGTCGGCTTCTTCTCTCCACTGGGTGAAGAGGAAGAGCACAAACCAGAGTCAGCCCTCCTACCAAAGCTCACCAGAAGCAGTGGCGGACTCAGGCCTTATGAGAGGCAGACATGAAAAGGGCACCAGCATGCAGGAAGTCATGATGCTTTTATGGTGCAACGGTTCCTCGCCCTGGTTAAGATTAGAATCGTTTCATTATGTCACTTTAAATTACAGCTGCTACACCTCTGTCATAAAAATACACGGAACTATTTGGCCAAATAATTTTCTAGCATGTATAGCTCAGCCTGTATGGCTCTCCACGGGAGGGGTCGTACAGGTCGTTTTCTTTCACGCTGGGCCGCCATGTATCATTCATAATGATATCGGTCTGATTTTTGATATGATGAAAAAGGACTCACATTGTAATAACTGTCTAATAATCATTGTAACATTGTAACAAACACACAATGATGCCTGCACATTAGACTGCTAATTAGAAAGTTGTCTAACCGTATTTATCTGCAGGAAAAACAGGACCAGTTTTCTTCGCTTGGCATTTTTGGGATACGTGTTTTTCGCAGGACTGCAATGTTGTGTAAATTTCCCAAATGTCTTATTATGTTGGTAAATCTGTTTAAAGCAATTTCAAAATGTGTAATTTTTTTCCTCTCCCCATCTCCTTTCCAGATATGGACCTCAACAAGGTGAGGCGAGAGTTTGTGGAAAGGGTGTCAAGAGAAGTGATCTGTCAGCTTCTGGACGACCTTTTGGACGACGGCGTGGTGAACGATGGGGAGAAAGAGTCGATCCTCGAGGACAACAGGATCAGAGGTGACAGGGCCCGAGCTCTCATTGACACGGTGAAGAGAAAAGGGGACGAAGCCAGCAGGAAGTTTATGGCTCACCTTCAAGGCAGAGACCCTACGCTTTACTTTGCCCTGTGCCTGATCTGTGGTCAGCCTGCTGGTGAGTGAGAGACCTTCATCCAACCGGTGTTACACTTGCCATGAATGCGGGTGTTTATGCAAAAAGAAGCGCGTCATTTTGAACAGAAATGTTCTGCTGTTCCCCGCCGCAGAGACCCAGGCGGAGCCGGAATGGTCGACCAGCCTCATCCCCGCCACAGTCGAGTTCTGGAGGAAGACACAGAATGACAAACAGGTTAGTCACACATGCTGTATCAAACATCTCACGTGGTGTTAAGTGATAGATTTATACATAATGTAAATATATCCTGGGAATGATGATGTTGAGACACAGTGAATTTTTGTTTAACTTCCCTCCTTTGAATTTGTTTTTCAGGTTTACCCTGTGCCCCGAAATTCCATGAGGAATCGTGTGGCCCTGCTGATCACCAATATTGAGTTTACTAATGAGCAGTTCAACAGAAATGGGGCCGAGAAAGACGAGGAGAACATGGTGAAGCTGCTCACATCTCTGAGTTACGAGGTCGTGAAACACACAAACCTCACAGGAAAGGTACTTTCTGAGGAGGGTAAATTAAAAAAAAAAGTTGATGTAGTGATACAGTAACTGATATCTGTTCTCACAGGCAATCGACGCGGCTATGATCGAGTTCTCCAAACACCCAAAACTCAAAGAGACAGACAGCGTGCTGGTGGTCATCATGTCTCACGGCAAACTGGGAGCCGTCCTTGGCGTCGACTTCAAAAATGAGACATCAGGTGACGAGGAACCAGATGAGTTCCCCATCAACAACATTTACAAACACCTGGGCTCAGAGAAATGTCCGGCACTGCTGAACAAACCCAAGATCATCATCATCCAGGCCTGCAGAGGAGGTGAGTCTCGTCTGCGCTCACAGATCCACCGAACTTCACTCTTGAGTCACAGAGGAGTCTGCTAACGTCCCCGTTTGTTGTCTTCAAGTGAGCGGGGCTCATACTAACAGCGTGCCACATGTGTTCCAGTGGAGCGAGGATCAGTACTTGTTTGCGACGATGCAAACTCAGCTGTGCTCTGCGATGTCGTGGAGCAGTCATCCCCGTCCACTGGCGGAGAAGATATAGAGGACGATACCCTGAAATGTGTCCACAAAGAAAAAGACTTCCTTTCTCTTCTTTCCTGCACCCCCGGTGAGTTCACTGAAATATGATCACATCTTCTTCTATGGCGCACAACATGATAAATAAGAACATTAATAATAGCTACTTTATGTGACAAAAAAGTCACTATATTTTCTTTTTCTGCATGTTTCTCCTCCAGATACTGTCTCATACAGACAAAGAGATCGTGGGTCTTTTCTCATCCAGTATATTGTCGAGGTATTTAACACCTTCGCACATAAGGATGACATTGAAGAACTTTTCAGAAAAGTAAGTTTTGCAGTGTGCAAACTGTCACTCGCTGATGTTCCTTTAGTCTCGGCTTTGCGTAATTTCATCCGCTTTGTTTTCGATCACACAGGTCATGCAGCGCTTTGAGGACTTCGCCATCCAGAACAGACGACAGATGCCGACCAAAGAGAGATGCACTCTAACAAAGCGCTTCTTCTTCTTTCCAGGCATCTGAGACAGGATTCGCTGTTGTGTAGCTACATTCCAGATTATGCTTTAATGCTTTCTGAGGTGTTTGTTGGTGGACTGATAAAAGTAATGGCCCTGACAGTCAGGGGACCCCTGTGTTATGGTTCTGGTGGTCAGTTTTGTTTTTTCCTGTCTTATGTTGAAAGTGTCATCTTTTGCCTTACTTCCTGTGTTTTGTAGTTGTTGATTCGTTTCTCCTGTCCCTCATTAGTCCTCCCTCCCCAGTGTATTTAAGCCAGTGTTTTCTCAGTGCCTTCTTCACCATTCCCGTGTGCCTTTTGTTTTTTTGCCTTTCCTGTTAATAACTTGTTTTGAACTGCGCCTGCTTCAACCCCTCACTTCCTTGTTTTCCCCATCTGCAAAATGGTGACAACCTGGGCCAGAGCAAAGAGATGCAACACACGACCTCGTCAATTGTAGTCATTTTATGTCTTTGGTGTTTTGCTCCTTTGTAGAGGAGGGGTGGGGGTCCTTTTATATGTGTATGTCCAGTGACAAATTGTTTTATAAGCCGTCCATAATCAAAATGAACTTTGTTTTATATGTACTTAAATCATTGCATTTATACTTTTATACATAACTGACAGTGTGTAAGGCTTTGACTTAATGGAGCACTTTTATATTATATTTTATATTCAAATATTATTGATATTAAATGATTCTGTGCATCAGGCTCGTGGTTCTTCGACCAAATTTTAAAACACATCTGCCTGCAAATTTCTGAAACCATTCGATTCTCTACAGCCTCTGCAGCCAAGGTAACGTGTAACATTTATTATCTGTCGTAAAACTTTTTAAACCTGAGAAGACCCCAGATAACACCGTCAGGAACCGTCGTAGCTGCATGCACATGTAGCCAAAAGCACTGCAACTAGCTTAATAAACAAAGTACAGACTGAAAGTGAAATCTTCACTCAAACTAAATAAATGTAGCCAGTGTTTGTGAAGATGACGTACCATGAGCTCAGTTGATACTTCAGCCTCTTACAGCACGAGAAACTCTAAAGAAAACACTCTTACAGGAAATATCCCCATGTCATAAAAGACATTAATCAGAGCGACCATGTTAACAAGAGCATTCACAGCTGTGGAAAACGTGGAAATATCTTTCAGACTTTGCCAAGAAACGTAACAGTACCCATGAGATGAGCATAATGGAGGTTAGAAGAAAAGCAGAAGCACACAATGCAGTTCAGAAAAAGACATTTTGATTGTATCTGATGTTGCAATGGTCTGACAGCTTTTAGTTGCTATTCCTCTGACACGGTTCAGCATTGAAACGGTGCTACTTGTAGTATTCTGTCTCAAAAAGACTGAAAATTTGGAAGATAACGCAGATGATTTGTCTAATTCAGACTGCTGAGGCCTGCTTTAAGCTTTGGCTGAACACTGGAATGTATTTTGGCACAGAAGACTGAATTTCAGCGGTCATAACCACTTATCTGCAGTTTTGTGCTCTTTCAGAAACACAAGCAGCGCTCTTCAACACACGCATGGGACAAAAAGGATGTAAGCCATAGCACACAAAGCACAAACGACAGATTTCTTCAAGGTGCAAGACTAGATTTTTAAAAAAAGCATATTTTAAAAGTTAGATGTGAGAGCACAGATTACTGCTGGGATGTTTCTCCTCACACATCAAGATGAACAGCAGGTGAGAGGAATCCCTTTTCATGTGTTTCAATGATTTTTCATCTTTATATTGCACCCCGAAGCTTCTTCTGATGAGTCTGCAGTGACTGATGTCTGACTTTTTGTGTTCTCACAGGAGATTGACAGTGTTCCAGTTAATGTTCTACAGCACAGTTTGTACAGTTGTGTTTGTGGCTATCAGACGTCGCTGGAAATGGGAAGCTGTTCTCTGTGTCAACATTTACAAACCCTTGGCCGCCGAGACATGTCCGCCACTGTTGGACAAACCCAAGATCACCATCGTCCAGGCCTGCAGAGGAGGTGATCCTCATTCCTCAGTCTTTCTCAGACACAAGCAGCATCAACACAGTTGCATTTTGGACCTGAAGTGTATTAAAAGATTGTCGTACATGTTGCAGGCTCTGCTTGAGAAGAAACATTTGGGTGATGCTTTGTGACGTGCACACAAAGACTTCATCTTCTTTCCTGCACCCCTGGCCAGTTTGTCTGTGGCATTATCTCATCCTATCTCACACCTTATGACATAGTGAAGATAAGCATGAGTAATCTTCATCAATAACAGCTAAGTTATAAAAACGTAATAAAAACTAAACTGTTTTGTTTTCCTGCAGATACTGTCTCACATAGACAAACAGTGGCTCCATGTAATTGCCATTCGCTTCTACCTGAAAGTATGGAGCCTGTAGTTACAGCAGAGGGTTACAGACTTAAAGTATGCACATGCAAAGTATTAGTGGCCTTTGTGTTGTAAAATTGGAGATCAGAAAATAGCAGATAGTACGTTTGGTCTGGTCTGCTAGCATGCTCTTAATTTCTAGTGTAAATGCAACAACATAAAGCCCAGCAGAGTCAGCCCATCTGCAGGCTCGTGTGAAGAGGAGCAGGAGCCATGTTTGTTTTTGTAGGTGTGGTAGTACAAGGACGAGTATGATGATTGTACAGCTGAAACAATTAGTCAATAAATCACCAGTCAACAGAAAATGAATTGGATACTTTTTAAGGAAAGACTCATTCTGTGCTTCCTGCCTCTCCATTATGAACATTTTCAGCTATTATAGCGTAGCTGTTTGTTCATATAGACAAACAATGCCAGGTAGTCAGGTACACTGCTCTAAATAAATAAATAAATAATAGTGTTTATTTGAAACAAATGTAATATTAAATCTCAGTGGGTTTCAGAGGAAGAGGACGTAAATGTTCTGTGACAAAAGGGGAACTGTTGAAAAAAGAAAAGTGCCAAGAGGACATAGCTGCCCTGCAGAAAAAGGAAGTAAATCCTTACAATAAAAGAAAAAAAACATTTGATTAAAGATAGACTCAGAATTTAGAGAAATAGAATTCCAACTCACTCAAAACTCACGAACCAAAGCAAAGAAACCGGCATAACTTCTCTCTCTTGAGTGAGAGAAACAGCCTTCAAAATGAAATAAAGACAGTCAGCTACAGTTACTGAAGTGCTGTTGAAGCTGCTGCACCACGGTGTCATCGTTGATACGATGGTATCCTGTGTGCAAACAGGCAGCTGAGCCATATTGTTATTGCAAAGTATCACAGAAAATCTCATGGGTCACATTAGATTGATTCGAGTGGGCTAGAACATAAAAACGAGGCAGACTTACCTGAGGCCGGCTAGAGAGCTTTTTTACCCAGCCATTCAGTCTGCAGGTCTTCAAAGAGCATCAGGTCATCCCTGTCTTGTTTTCTCTGTAGATGGTGGCCAAGAACTTTGACCTGTGTTGTATATAGAAGAGGGAAGCCCAGCAGGTCTGGACAGAACCCCCGACGATGATCCATGACACAGACACAAAGTCATGTTCTGTACATACTTATGATCCTGAAGGGCTCCTTGTTGCCAGAGTGAGTCGCCAATGATGGTGTTGTATTATTATTTAGTACAAACTACTTTAGTACATTTCATTAAACAAATATGGTTACTAGTTACTTTGACTCGGGATGCCCCTTTCACACCCAATCATGATACTATTACCTGTTACCAATCAACCTGTTTACCTGTGGAATGATCCAAACAGATGTTTTTGGAACATTCCACACTTCTCCAGTCTTTTGTTGCTCCTGTCCCAACTTGTTTGAAACATGTTGCTGCATCAAATTCAGAATAAGCAGATATTTACAAAAATCAATGAAGTCAGTGAGGTCAAACATTAAATATATTGTCTTTGTGCTGTTTTGGAATATGTCAAAAAGGATTCCAAATGATCGCATTCTGTTTATTTATGTCTTATACAGCTTCCCAACTTTTTTGGAATCTGGTTTGTGTATAAAATTTCATGCTCTGCATAACCTATAAGAACCCTGACCCATTTCTGCTTTTAGGAAAATTATGGGGGACATAAGACAGACTAAATAGACCACATAGAACACATTTCTGACATTTTTTTTCAAAACACCACCCCCTACTGTCCAAGATCTCAAATGTTGCATATGTGTCACTTTGGGCAATGAGAACACATTGGACGTGTGACACCTGTGTCACCGTGGGTTCTTATGGGATAAAAACACTTTAACTTCTGGAATTTTAAGTATATTTATCTCACAATATGTTTTTACATTTACTTAAGTCAGATTTTAAATGCAGGGCTTGTTTTTCACTACTTCCCTCGATATAAATTGTTGCCGCTGAACCTTCACAGCAGCACTGGCAAGCATAACAGTTATAATGACAAAAAGAAATAATCGTGAGAATCAGACCTGGGTTGAAAAATACCAGGACTTTTAATTAAGACAGACAGAAACATCCTGTCTGTGTGAACGCACTTCTGCAAAGCAACGCACAAACTCTGAATGTGATTTTTCAGACAAACTTTACTTGAAAAACCAAAACCAACTCAAATGAAACAAACAAAAACCATGTCATCACAACACAACACAAAGGCAACAAGTTGAGTAGGCAACATGGTAACACGGTTGCAGTCTGTGCATGTCGGATGTGTCGCCAGAAAACCGATCTGAGAGTCTTTTACAAGTCATACTTTGAGTTCATGCCGACACTTTCACTAACTCATCAAATTCACTCGCAAAAATAAAGAGAGAAGTAGCCTGACGGAAGGATATACTCTTTTTAAAGCTCAGGGGTTTATAAAAAGACATAAAACAACAAGAGGTCAGACCAGAATTATCAATCCAACCCGACTAGACTCCATTTTAACATCTTATTTGAACATACTGGCAGTGTTAGAGAGCTTTATATCAGTTTATACTTTATACAAAACAAAGACACAGGTGGCTAGTTAACAAGCACTTGTGTTCTTATCCCATGACTGGCACTCGGCACGTTCAAACATAGCTACAAATGAACACGCACATACGCTCTTTCACATGCATGCATGCACGCACTCAAACCAACACTGGAGCAACGGTCAGAAATGCTGCACAACTGGTAAGGTCAGATGAAGTGAAGTACAGTAGCGTTGCTTTCGTAAAACCACAAGAGATGACATTAAAAAAAAAGTTTGGCAGTGCGACGACTCTACGAGCTAAATATCCAACGCGTCTCCTTTTCCCTTTGCAATAGAAACCAAACACCACTTTACAATGAGCTAAACCATGCAGGGCTTTTGAAGGGAGGTAGAGGACGTCAGAGAAAGTCAAAAGACTATAAAAGATAAATTTGATAAACATAACCAGAGGCCTATAGATAATGCGGCTTGGAAAACGCCGCATATTAGTGGCCCGTCACTTTGCCTGTACCACACAAAATAGACATTACAACTGAATAAGTGTCATATTTGGAAGTCGGAATGTATTAGTATAGTGTTACACGTCATTTTCATTCAAGAATTCACTTTTGGAAACATCATATCGTTGACGACACTCAACACTCAGATAGACAGTTTGCAGCACCACACGTTTACAAAATAGCAACTCATGCGAGAACACCTCTGGCCCTGTACACTGCGTGTAAAATGTGTCATACAGTATGCGGCGCACCTTGCGCCGGACGTAATCGATTGCATTCATGAAAACGGGAAACTGAAGATGTGAATCTGCTCTGTTTTTGCTCTGTTGTGTCTGCATGTGTGTGTGTGTGTTTGCGACTGTGTGCTTGTGTGTGACTGCAGTTGAGATTTAGGTCAGTGTTCCCCCAACAATGGAAGCAATGACAATTCCCAGAATCACACAGCATATTATAATCATAATTTTCTTCTGTGTAATGATAACAACAACAGATAAACAGTCATCCAAGGCAGCAAATGGGGAGCAACGGAAAACAGGTTAGAAATATCACTTGTACTTTAACACATGTTGTAATATTTCATCATCATCAGAGCAAAATGCAGTTTAGAGGAAAAGCAGGAGGACGCGATGCAGTTTGAAAAGAGGCTGTTTTTAATTTTTTAAGTATCAGATGATGTTTTTGGAGTGTTACTGTGGTTTAGAAGCATTTCCACATCCTCTGCTTTTAACACCATAAATCTCTGGTGCCTGCATTTTGTTCATGTCACATTAAACAACATACAGTACATTCACACATGCCTCAAACATGAATATTTAAAGCCACTATGTGTGGAATAGGGGAATGCTCAACTTTGGCGCCATCTGCTGGTAGCATCAAAGAGGTTAGCGTGGCTGTCGTCTTCCGACTTGCAATGGACTGCAGCATACGCTCAAAGTAATGTACACTAAGCTGGTTTCCCTTTTCTGTAAAAATCCACACAGTGACTTTAAAGCAAAGCTGAATTGTACACATCTTTTTAGCATGCATTCCTCCACATGAGTTCATGACCAGCCAATGTCAAACATTTAAACCCTGTGCAATCAAGTCTCCACTAATTAAAGGAACAGTTCAACACTTTTTGACTTTCAGCTGACAGTTACATGACCGTCTCGATACCGCTTTTGTCTATTTCGGTGTATAAGAGGCCGGAACAGCCACCAAAAGCTGGTGAGCTTAGCGTAAAGACAGTAGGAACAAGCAGTTAGCAGTAGCAGTTCATCTGAAATGACTACATTCTGTTTTTATTTATGTTTTACACAGCGCCTAAACGTTTTTGGAATCGGGTTTGTAATATATTTGTGGGGTTTACGTTCTGGACCATTTCTTGGCCGGGTGCAGTGACTTTCTGACTATCGTCGACGAGAGGTTGCCGTGCAACCAGCACTGACTCCAAAAAGTCACTGCACCAAACCAAGAAATAGTCCAGCACATGACCCCCTTCATACTTTTACTCGGTTTCTATTGTCCTTTCATCTAACTCTTAGCAACAAAGTATTCCTTTAATGCTACAAACAAGGCAAAGTTTCTTTTTTTTAAAAAACGGTGATCATGGACACATAAAACTTTTGTCAGTGTTGAACACAGCTGTAAATCTCTGAGCAGCTCACTGTTCATGAACTCGCTGTGTGCGGAGGTATGTGTGCTTTTGCAGTTCAGTCTTTGAAATTCAACACACACTTATTCGGATTATTACGAACATATCCACACATCTGCATCTGCAGAACATGCAAATATGCACACGACAACGGTACATGACTCAAGACACACAAAGCACAAGTTAGTCAAGTGTTTAGTTCAAAAAAAGTATATATTAAAAATAATTAAAAGTTAAAATATTCGAGTGCACAGAGGCATTCTGGACTGCCTTCAGAACAGTAACGTAAACCAACCTCCTACTTCACAAGCAGCTACTGACTGCACATATAGTACATTTTAACTGCTGAACATATGGCCCTGAGAAGGAGGCATCACCTCCCGTCCTGCCTGCTCTGTAGGGATTTCTTAACTGAGTCCAACTGCGAGGGAAATAATGAGGACGGTCAGACATGCTGCAACACAACCTCCTATCAGGATCACCTTCTGGATGAGGGGAAACAAGGAGGCAAAGTGTCAGATTTAGTGGATGTGGACGAGAACGACTGAGAAACAGAGCGAGAGAGAAAGGAAAAGAAAGAAAGACACTTGCGCAGTCTGTGATTACAAGTGGGGAAATAATTATGCAGATGACCCTTGTAATGAATTGGGGTCATGTGATGAAATTTCTCTATCTTTGAGTGTTGTCATAGATCTTAATCAAGAGGTGGCAGAGTTGCTCCACTGTGGTGAAAGCTGTTAAATGAAGGAAGGACAATCAAGTAACCCAGTGAATAACCCTCTTTATAAACTGCAGACTAGTTGTTCCCTGTTGTGTTTGTCTGCCCTACGTCTTACATTTTTTTCATGCAAGACGTAGGATTATTAAAGTTTGCCATTATACCTTCACCACTTGGAGGGGCATATGTTGTGGAATCATCTCAGGTCAGGAGCCAGCAACCAGTTAGCCTAGCTTAGCATAAAGACTTGAAATAGGGGGAAACAGCTAGCCTGGCTCTGTGCACAGGTAACAAAATCCACCCACCAGCACCTCTAAAGCGCACTAATTATCGACAGGATGAACGATATGCAAAAAATAATCATCTTTGATTATTTTGACAAACAGTGCAAATAATTTTTGCATTTTCACTGAAAAAAATACAAAAAGGATGATGATGATGTGTTTTTTTGCAGGGCTCTGTAAAAAACATGTATGTTTTCTTACATCTAGAGAATGGGAGTTGAAGGCTGGCGCATCTCTGTAGCACCACAAAGCTTCATTTATAATGTATGCTGTGACACATTTTACTGTTATCAAAAAACTGCAGCTCCTGCCATTCAGATATTGTACTTGGTGACATTGTGATTTTGATAATATTTTGTTTAGTTGCTCAGCCCTGGTATACAAACACAGTTTTGTGTGTTTACAAGGGTTTATCATGGATGTATTAAGAGAGTTGCAGTTTGCATTTGTACTACACACGGCAGACATTTCAATAATCTATCCTTTACTTTTAGCGACCTATGTTGGGTTCTCTGCTTGCTCGCTTACCAGATTTCACCAACTCTCAGCAGCAGGTAGTGTTTAGATGTTGCAGCAGTGTCCTGTGAAGTCTAGCTGGCAGTTGATTGGTTATTGCGACAATTTATAATTCTATTTGTGTTTATTTTCCTCCTAAATACAATTATATAGCAAATACACTCACGACATACATGCTCCACATGCAGAATACATGACAGGTGAGCATGCACACACACTGACAGTAACAGTTACATAGTACAATATATACATGCAATGCTTCTACAGTTATCCATCGCTTCTTCATGTAATAGCTTGCTTGTGCACATGCGCTGTTTGTTGCATACGTGACTCACCCTCCGGGCTTTACTCTGGTATTTAACTGCCTTCTTTGTGTCAGATACTGCCCTCTCGACATAGTCTACTGAGTGCTCCACATTGTACTCTATGCGGTCTATCATTTCCCCCTAGGAGAGGTTAGTTACAGAGGAGGTATGCAAGACATGCGAACAGGAGGAAAAAAGAGGGAGCCAGGTGTGGAGGCAGGAGGAGGAGTGGACACAGATGGGGAGGAGGCGAGGGAAAAGGGAGGAATAATGGGTGAATGTGAAGGAGAGAGAATGGGAAGCAGAAAGGCAGAGAGGAAAGAGGAACAAAAAAAAAAGAGAAATAATGAGTCATTTTGGAGAATGTGTTCATCTTGCATCTCACCCGCCTGCCGGTCTTTTTGAACTTTTTGCATTTTGGGATGCTCTCCTTGGCCTGCTCCACATATTCCTGAGCCTCCAGCACCCTACGCTCAATGTTGTCCACCAGTTCGCCCTGCACAAAAATAAGAGATGGGAGGGGGGGTTTACTGTCATCGTGGTAGGAGAGAAAACTGCCTGAACTCACATTCAGTACCATCTGTAACCATATCAAGAAATAGATTTCATCGATGTGTTTTAATTAATAATTAGAAGACCAATCTGATGAATGTTTAATGATTGTTTCATACTCATACTAAATGAGCACCTTAAACCAGATTTTCATGCATGCCCTGCAACAATGATTTCAGTATTAAAAATAGTAAAAAAGAGGAATCACAGGTAAATTACCTTGCTGTAATGGAAGGAGAGCGCTGTTCTCTGCTCTCGAGAGCTTAGAGTCATTGTGGTAGTGACAGTGACAAAGAAAGAAGAGGGGAAAAGGGTGCAAAGCTGAGAAAGGCAAAATTAACAAACAGACGTATCATCTTAAATGATGTGGCACAGTTAATAAAGGGAGGGTTAGTGAACTGAATTATTTACATTCATATGTGTGACAGGAGAATAAAAGACAAGCACACAAAAATCATTAGACACTTAAAACAAATATCACTCCCACACTAAAGTCATGAGGGGAAGCCTGCTACTCCACTGGGCTCTCATTGACATTCATATCACTTACATGCAAGAATTTACTTTCATATTAGTCATTCAGCATATTTTCCTTTTCATTCTCTCAGATCCCTGTTTGCATAATTCAGACTGAGTATTTCTGATGGGGGAAATATTTAATCTCTGTGGGTTCAGCCCACACACTCATGCAGTCACACATACAGGCCTAATGATTCACCTGAAGCCCAACAGAAGGGAAAAGGCAACTCTTACAGCTGAAGATGATCTATGTGTGCAGCTTTGTTCCCCTGTACAATGTGCACTTTACTACATCAGAATAAAATCTCTACCACACGGAAATGACAAAAACTAATGATGATGAAAACCAGTGAATAATAATTCAAGTCAAAACCTGTGTAAAAATTTGTTTTTAATTAAATGCTCTTACAAAACAACAAATTAATGCAACGCTGTTTAATTGCCAATTCAAAAGTCCCCAGTGTCAGATTTTCCTTGCAGCTTATGAATGTAGCATGATAATTATCCATAAAAAATGGCCTAATGGCAGAAATCCCAAATACAAATAATCACCAAATTCTAATCAACTGAACCCTGAGCCAGTAATTATCTGTGCCCCAAATTCTGTCTAAATTTACTGAGATATTTTGCAAACAGAAAACCAGATGGAGCTGAAAACATAACCTCCATCCAACTCTGCTGGCACAGACAGGCTGCACGCTACAACTTGTGTGTAAATTAAAAGACTGCCAGTTGCCGTCTGTCTGAAACGGAGTTTTTTTTCACGATTGGGAGAAGCAGCATGCTCAGCCGCTTAATGATTTTACCATTGTGAACACAGTGTGCTACTAAACTTCTGCATGAGCCAGGGCACCCTCTCAAACTGCTGAGAAATTCTGAATGTAGAAACGGGAATTGTAGCTCGTCATTATATCATCCGTGTTGGCAGGTGAATGAATGAATTATGAATGAATTAAGCATCTGCGGGTTTGTTTTCACGTGCATTTGGCTGAGCCCCAAACCACACAGCTGTAGTTACTGAGGGAATCAGTGTTTTCACCTGGCTCTCCACCAGCATGGCCATGTCCATGAACATGTCGTGAAGCTCTCTGATGCTGTTTTCCAGCTTGATGATCTCATTGTGCCGCGTCTCGATCTCATTCATAGCTTGCTCGGTGATGTTGTCCATGATGATCTGAGATTGTGTAACGGAAGGACGAGTTAGAGAGGAGCGCAGTCAGATTAAAAAAAAATGCTTTGTGTGCATTCGTTGTATCACTCACCCCCGAGGTAAAGATAGCTGGGTTGTCACTCTCCAACATGCTCTCCAGTTCCTCATTTGTTGTGTTTCTCCCAGCTAAAAAGGGCAAACACACACCCATAAACATCCGTAACAGCAATCCTGTTTGTAGGCGTTGAAGAGATTTAGTGTTTGACTATTGCAGTAAATTTAAACCCAGGAATTAAGAAGTGTAGGTGCAAGGCTACTGGATTAAAGGGTTCTCCAATCTACAATTGATGAAGGCCACATTTGGATGCACTAATAAAACTCCCCACCTCCTTCATGTCTGTCTGAGGATTAATTAAAACAAGAGCTCTGTGCCTCTCCTTTAGATATGCTCATTTTCGCTGTCTACTTCATTTCTTCTCTCAATAGGAGTGGATGTAATGTCAAAACCCTGCACGCCATAATTTAGGCTGAGCGTCCATTACAAGAGGCAAAAACAGATGCAGCCATACAAAAACAGCTGCTGCAGAGGGTGTCAGTCTTTATCATCATTAGGGCTGGGTATTGTTTAAAAAATGATGATACCAGTATCAATACCAGTACCCTTAAAGTGACATTCATCATGTCAATGGAAGCATTCACTTGCATAAAATACAACCGGCACTCATCAACACCTCAACACCATCCACAGAATCTTTACACTAAAACATTTTAAAGTTTACTTATTATTACAATAATTATGAAATAACTAAACAACACCACGGTCGAGCACACCACACCACAGACTGCTTGAGTCGAAGCTGCTGTGGCGGTGCTGCATTAAATTGAAGGTCACTTGCAGCGATTGGCTGCGAGCAAAACCACACAAAGAGTCATTTTTTTCTAGATTTGGGTGCAAAGAGTATGTTTACCTTGTATGTTCTGTATTCTGCTCCTATCTCTGTTGCTCCAGTTTTTAAAACCTACATGTTTGATTTTGTTTTGCCTTTAAACAAGATGTGACTGGTAAAATATGAAGGTATACTGCTGCATTTAAAGGTCCAGTATTGTAAGATTTAGGAGGATCTGTTGGCTAAAATGGAATAATAATAATCATGTCTTCATTAGTGGATAATCACCTGAAAATAAGAATTATTGCCTTTTCGTTGCCATAGAATGAGCCTTTTATATCTTTAGAGGGAGCGGGCCCTCTTTTGTCAGAGTTTGCCATGCGTACCGGAACAGTAGACCTGAATGGACGAACCAAACACTGGCTTAAGAGAGGGCCTTTTGAGTTTTTCACGTTTTTAGTAGAAGAGCGGTGAGGCGAGGTTATTCAGTTGGTTGCAATCTACAACCTCACCTGTAGATGGCACTAAATCCCACACACTGGTCCTTTAAAAAGGCCACATTGAGTCAGAAAAATGTCTGATAGTATCAGTACAGGCCGAGCCAGTCTGCACATCATTTGAAGAGGTTAAGGTTGAATCTAATAGTTGCAGGTAATCTTTTGACCTTCCCCCTCCAATTGTCAGGAGAGGTGAAACACAGGGGTCGTAATCCTGTTTGTAGCTACTTTATGTGTAGCGAGTAAAGGAAAGTTAGGGACATCACCCACTTACTCAGCACCTTATGAAGTTTGCCTCAACACTCCGTGGACAAACTTTCAATCTCTTTATCTACTGATGCTGCCGGTACGACAGCACATCCTACTGCTTCTTCCTGCTGACGTCCTTGCTCCTCATCCATCTTTATTTTCCCCGACAGGGTTGTCCCACTTCATAAACATTCCTCTACACCTCTTTGCTACACCTACATTAATATTCTTGTGAAGGAGCGCTGACTTCGCCTGCAGAGCCGCTTCTCGTGGGCTCCATTTCTGGTCCACTGACGCTGTAAGTCACAGTCAGCATCATCTCCAATCTTTCCTTTGCACATTTTAAATCCCCTGTGAGGATTGATGCAGTATAAACAGCACAGAACACACAAACAATTACCCGGTATACAGTACATGTCTCAGCTGTTATGGCTATGTTATATTGATTATGCTAATGTTATGCTGGCATACTGTATAAATAGTCAACAAGACCAACACAAAGACTTCTGGCTTAAAATGAAGCGATGCCTCGTATGACCCCACATCACAGGTTATGTGAACAGCAAGAGTTATGTTAAAGTGTTAAACTCCAGAGTTATTTCCCCCTCTGAGATTGTTGCATTTGAAGGGTTTTTGTGGGCCTAAAAAGGTTAAGAGAGAAAACATTTAAAAACACCTGTAGCCAGCGATAGCAGCTTTGCTAAATTAGCTTGCTTATGAGTTACAGCTTGTGAAATCTAGTAAAATGAGTCAAGACCGCTCAAGCTACAACTCCTCAAGGAGAGACAACTTGTTACGTCGCAGTGGCTATAGTTTGACAATTTGGGGAATCTGCTTATTTGCAGAGCGCAAGTGCAAACAGCTAGCTGGCTAAGCTAAGATAAGTGCTATTGGCAGCTGCTTCGTATTTACTGTACATAAAAGAAAGTGGCATCAATCTTCTCATCTCGCTCTTGGCAAAAAAATGACTAAGAAATAGAAGCAAAAAAAGTGTGTTTCCTAAAATGTCAAATGCCAAAACATGCTAGAAAATCTTTTTACCAATAATAAAACTGAAAGGACCTACGCAGCCAGTTTTGTCAGATATAGCTCTCCAGCCTCCCAGGAGTTTTTGGACGAAACTACCGTCCAAAACCTCTATTCATGACCTAATCAGAGTGTATGTGAGTATATGTGTGCGTGTGTTGTGTTTATATACGTGATGAAGACTGGTGGTTAGTGTGGGGGGCCGCAGCGGCAGAGCAGGTAGGCTGATGGTGAGTGATGATGGTCGGGAGTCAGAGCCAATGATTGCCTTCATGAACAGAATACTGATGAAGCTGCTCTCTAAACATTTCCCTCTGGATGAAGGTGCACCCATGTGTGTTTCAACGTGCACTTTTGTTCATTTCGCTTCTCATATACTGGGCGTATCATGTCTAATCCAAATGTCATATCCATATCAAACCAATGAATTTCATTTAGTCGTGGTGAAGTGGTCCTGCTGTTTGATTACCCATGCTTAAGAATCTACTCATGTTCAGCAATGACATTTTGCACTTTGACAAATGAGACGAAGAAGAGCAAGAGAGAGGCCGCGTTCACCACATCACTGCGATCAATTCCCTATTCTCCAGGCCTCTCTGTTAATAGAATAATTTCTCTATCATTAAGCCTAAAACTACAACATTAAAGAGGGTCAGAATTGAAGGACAGAGAGGAGCGACAATGAGTCATGGATAATTCTGAAAAAAAAAACCCAACAAAAAACGGAGGGACTCTGGTGCTACCCTACCCTATTTATCTCACTTCCTACACACACACACAAACACACACACACGCGCATACACGCGAACACACACACACGCACACACACACTCCACAATGGTTTTTTTTAAAGCCCTGACAGGCTCCGTGGGAGGCTCTTATTTGTTACCATGGAGACCCAAACCCTGAGAAGCCTAATATGAAGCCAAGAAGTCTCACATCACTCGTAGCATTTATGGTCTATTAAATCATTCATACTATGTTGCTACCAGTAACAGCATTATTTCATTTCCATTGTTATGTAACACAAATGAAGCGAGGCCCCTGAGGAACGGCATGAAGCTGCAAACCACAAGCACGCAATCCGAGGGGTTTTTATACTTCTGCTCGCTGCCATTTTACCTGCGGAGCAACGGGAAAAGCCACGTGTAGCTCACATGAACACATGCAAGTCAATCTGTTTGTAATGCAGGAAGAATGTGCTAGTGCAGGCTACATCTCTGTCTTCTTCCCCGGCATTGTGAGCGAGGGGGGTGTCCGCGGGGAAATAAAACATAACGATCAAATGTCAAAGAGGCCCTGCGATGCCTGCGACCAACATGCCCTCCGTCCTGCTGGGCCTGCCTGGCTGCTCATGGAAGCAAACGGATGCAAGATGTCCTGCATTCTCAATCAGTGATGATAGAATAAAATAAAATGCGACAGGACTGCCATTGCTTTGGCTTGAAATATGACAGGAGTGTCTCAGTCGCAGGTGGCAATACAGAAATATTCACACAGATGTGTTGCTGTAGTTCAGCTCCAATAAATTACTTTAAGAACATGGAAGATATGTCCCTGTATAGTAATGGTTTGACATCCGCTTGTTTGCTGTCTTGCAGAGAGAAGACTGATACATGTCTGTCAGTTAAAGATGAAGCTGGAGCCAGCAGCCGGTTAGCTTAGCTTAGCACACAGTCAGTCTGACTCAATCCAAAGGTTAAAAAAATGTCAGCTTAACAGGACCTCTAAAGCTCACTAATTAACATGTTGTCTCTTGTTTGTTTTTTGAAAGCCGAAGTGTGAAAACGTCATGTGGTTTTAACGGAGGACACGCATTGGACTGTTTCTCCCTTGCCCATAAAACCACAACATGACATTTGTACGCTCTGGTTTTTGTACGAACAAACAAGATGTTTGTGTGTTAGTTAGGGAGTTTTTGAGGAGCGGGTCGGCTGATTACCTTTGGAGAGAGCCAGGCTAGCTGTTTGCCCCACTTTCCAGCCTTTATGCTAAGCTAAAAGAACCAGCTTTACAAACATGAGTGTGGTATCAACCCTCTCATCTATTTCTTGGCAAAAAAGCAAAAACAGTGTATTTCTCAAAATGACAGAGGTACCAGCTGTCTGTATGTTTTGCAGCTGGGTGCAATGCGTACAACTTTATCTATACAGAAGAAACTAAAAAAAATGTACAAGTGAGGTTGATGCAAATATGTTCGGACTTGTGTTTACTGGCGCTGTTCGCTGTGCAAATAGGGGCAAAAAATGCTGCTGTTGATGACAATTCCATGTTTACAGTGTGTCAAGGCCTTGCTTTCCTGTGTCTTTTTATCTCTGTATCCAGAGGCGAGCAGGAAAGGAGAGAAGTAGCAGAGGAAACATCAATACTCTGTCTGACAGACCAGGCTGGGTTTCCCTCTGTGCGTGACACACTCTTATTGATTCACACACAAACAAGTCAAAGGGGTTGGCACAACAGAAACACAGCCCCCTTGCCAGAGTACCCAAAAGGAATTAAACTGCGTTACATCAAAATCAAGACCAAATGTAATCTGAAGCTTTAGTGGAGACTTGGGATCTTGCTTCCTTCAAACCAAAACCTGCATTTCTTTCTTTGCCTCACACTCAAAATTTCCCCTTTCCTCTCTGCTCTCATTCTATCTCCGCACTCTCCCTGCATGTCTAATCCCTTCCTTGACGACAGGTGATATCAGCTCGGGCCTCCTGTGACTCCACCAGCTGACAAAATCAAATCCGAATGGACCCGGAGGAGCTCAAGGAAAAAGTGAGTCAGGTGTGTGTTTGTATTCCATGAGGAGAGTTTGTCCTTCGATTAGCCCCAGAAAAGCGCGGCGTGTTGTCGCTGCTGTTCTTTTGACTGGACCACATTTAGCGTGAACTGGGCAGCGCTCACACATACAGACCTGCTGGATGTGTCCATTCTAAACTGACAGATGGCCACAGGAAATTACATCTATGCCAAGTGCCGTGCAACATAACTGCCCCTGCTCTCCTCTGCTATTACCACTAAATGAGTCATAGTGCTCTTCTCTGCATGCTTGTGTCTCTCTCTGTGTGTATGTGTGTATGTGTGTGTGTGTGTGTGTGTGTGTGGGCCTTGTATATAAAGGTGACTGTATCACGACGGCTGTTAGGGGCAGCTGGCACAGTGCAGCCTGCCAGGATGCCGTTGCAGAGGCCATGTCGGTGTCTGGTCCAGGAGCCCCGGGGCCCTGCAGCTAATACCTGTCAAATCAAATCACGCGAACAGAGTGCACGAATGAGAGGAGCTCAAATCTGAGCAGCGACGACCTGGCACGTGCGTGAATATGGGTGTGGGTGTTGGTGACGTATGTGTTTTGGAAAGTGTGAGGGCGGTTGTTTTGGTACACTGCAAGAGACAAATTCAAAATAAAAATATTGGATGGAATAAACAGAAAATTCCCTGTATACAAAATGAATAAAGGACAGTTATTATGTACTCATTCCTCCACAAGTGCCATGGGTGAGGTGATTGGGTGGGATGATGATGGTTGAATGTACTGCCTGTTCTGCCTTTGGGTACAATAAGTTTCATTTTAGCTGAGCTCAAAAACCACCCAAGTTAAAGCTTCTTTTTTCATTAACAATAAATGTTGAATGTTGCAATCTGCAACCTCACCACTAGATGCCACTAAATCCCACACACTGGCCCTTAAGCTTTCTCCTGCCAAAACTCACAAAGGCTTCAAAAAAATAAAGCTGAGTGAACAGCCTGCTTTGGCAATCATGACACACTTCTCACCACATGAATCTCACTGATTATCACCATAGATGTGTAGCAGTTTTGGCACATCTTCACATCACATCTTCACACTTTTGTACATACTTGAGTATGTAGACGTCGTAATGCGATTCTGATACTATGCAGGTGTAGAATGATTTGGACACTCACAAAGTGATGGAGAATCAGGCTGCAGGTTATATTTTTAGCCCAATTAACATGAAAGTAATAGGGACTGCCAATTGTTCAGAAAGCCCACTATTCCAAAACCCCAGTAGTCTAAAAAATGTCCCACTGCAGCAAAAGCCAATTTGTTCAACAGCTCGCTATCCTGAAAATAAGAGCCCACTGCTATGAAGGCCAGTTGTCTGAAAAAATACACTCTCCCTGGAGTTTTTTGACCTTAATATTAGTGTGAGGGTATGTTGTTTGTTGCAAGGCCATAGGTCATATGTCCACCTGAAAGGTGGGATCAGACTGAAGGATATTTAACTGATCTAACACACCTGATGGATCAAAAATGTAAAAATGAGCATCGAGAACGTCAGGCAGTCGTTTTATCCCCTGTAGTGTGAGTTAGTGAAAGAAACCAGAAACACACCAACACAAAGATTAGGATGGAAGAATTATTTTCTGCCATTGTTCTCCAAGTGTGATCGTAATCCCTCTTTCTCAACTCTGCTAATTCCTCTCCCAGCTCCTTCTGCACCTCCATATAAAACAGGGCTAAACGTGTGCCGTGTGTCCTCTCAAGTGACCAAGACATGTCCAGAGGTGATCGTCTAGTCTGACTTACACTAAGCACTTTTATCTTTACCTGCTTACTTTTCATTCATTTTGAGCTTCCTGTTTAGAAACATTTTTTAAATGTAAAGCACTTTGAGCTGCATTGGTATGAAAGGTGCTATATAAATTAAGTTTATGAATATTATTGTCATTATTATCATTAAGTGAGCTCACTAAATTGGCACAGGTGTTCACACGAGCCTCTAATGCAAGACCAGTTGAACACTTGAAAACTGCACAATAACCAAACAGTGAGAGTGGGAAGAGGTGCAGACGTCTCACTGCAGGTCGCGCAGTGTTAACATGTGTATGGAGGGCTTAGTCTCCCAGATCTACTCACTGATCTCCAGCTGTCTCTGAATGCGTCCCTTGCAGCGCTCCCTGTAGTCCGACTGGGTGGTGTTGTATTCTGACATCACCTCGACAAACTTGCGGGACAGTGTGGAGTGCTGGAGACGCGGTGAGACACAACAAAGCATCTGACTTAAACCTGCTCAATGCCAGCAGTAGGCACCAACTTAATATGAAATTTAAATGGTAAATGAGCAGGTGCAACCATTCATTCACACTTCTGCTGTGTATCGTTTCCATTCTGCATACAAACGCAGGGCAAGTTTTAAGCATGGACTGTGTTCACACTGAAAAAGTGACAAAAAGACATTTTGCTTGTTCTCTGTGAAGTCAGGCAGTCTGACTGGTGCACGTATTGTATTATTTCCTGTTAGTACACACTAATAAAGTATGTTTGAAACTACCTGCAAAAACTGTACACTACGACAATTACTATAACACATATTGTGTACAAGTAGCATGCAGTATGCAAGTGGGATTCTGATGCTCTCTGTCCTGAGCTCTACCTGTGTCTTGCGTATCCTCAGGTCAGCTGATGACCTGTTCTGGCCTTCCTCTTGCTCGATGGTCTGCTGGATACCTGAGAAGATACACAAAAAAACATACATTCAGCAGGGCGAGTGCTCTTTTTGCAAACCAGCACCAAGAAAAACAAAAGCAAAGACCACGGTGCAGCTGGCTGCCTCTAGAGGTTCGTTACACCACACAAACTCAAAGTGCTGGATCAAACAACTGGTGTTTTTGCGTTTTAGCAGTAAAAGCAAACTAAAGAGTGAATCTGAGTGTGGCACACTTGCACCAAAAATTCTTAAACAATGAAGAATTGGATTGATGAGAGCAGAAATGTTCTTGAAAACCTTGTGGCAATCCGCCAAATAAATACAGAGAGAGAGAGAAAGACATACAGAGCTTTGCTGACTTTTTGACCTGAGGGCGGTGTAAGAAGACAGATCAGGGGGTCATCAGAAAATCACAAAATCAAGAGTAGTTTCATAGAAATGCGGCCATTTGTTTTTGAGCCACCTCATCACGTATTGGTCAAGGGAAAGACTGAACGGATGGTTGCACGAGAGAAGCTGCTCAGGGTTAAAATCATCACCAAAAATCCTCCATTAATTTTCACACTAAAACTGAGCAGTAGTCTGGTCAGCATCTTTCTCTGAACCGAAGTGTTGGACGCACTGAGAGACAGATCGTCCACCTAAAACGTGAAACTGAAGCAAAAACAGCTTACAGCCAGATGGGGTTATTACATTGCAGTATGATAATATGATGTTATACTGAGAGTGCGTTATGTGTGAGAGCTGCAGTGTGACACAAATGTTAACTAATCACACATCAAATCAGTCACTCTGATGGACAGAGAATAACTGGAAGTGAGGCAGAAGCCTGACTATTAAGAAATTTATCAAGGTGTAAATTACTGGGATGACTTTGCTCTTTTCTTTATTCTTCAGAGGATTTTTTTTTTTGCCCGTAAGAAGCACTTTTCCTTACTGCTCCCTCACACTCTAACCTCAGGGAGTCATTGTAAAGGAGCCGCTGCATAACGAGCATGATAACGTGAATTAAAGAGACTGTCGGCGTGAGGACATGTGAGGTACTCAATCAATTACTGGCTCATACAGAGATGTAAGAGCCTGCTCATCTACATTTTTCCAATTTTTCTGTCATTCAAACGGAGATGAGACCAGCACATTCAGGGACATTTTCTGAGATGTCTACACCTGCGGCTGCTTTCGCTGGACTGCACACGTCCCTGTTTACGCAAACAGCTCGAGCCAACAGGGTGAACAGCTTATCTTACCGTACAGCAGAACATAACAGTGAATAAGGCATGTAAGGCAAGCAATTTCACATTTATGAATATGGCAGTTCTGATACATTTCTCTGAAAAATCTGATACTTATAGATTAAAATCAATTTATTGATCCATCCTGATTGATCCAGCCATTGTGTTGCTGTCTTGGCACATATCCGTTTAGACCCCTAGCACCATGTTGTCCACTGTTTGAATGTCATAGACAAATCCAGGAAGTCTTTCTTGCTCGATAATAACCCTTGTCTCGAAGCACACATTGTACTAAAATTGTTCCTGCACAATAACAACAGCTTTAATCTACTTCAATGTGATTTTAGTACCAAGAGATAATGTGGAGTGGGATTTGTGGTATCAATACAACAACAAAACCTTTGTGGGAATAAATAAATTGACTACTTTAACTCATTAAATCTGTGTCTTCACTGATTCAGGCAGTTTTCACCTGGAACTCTACAAAGTGTGTGAGCGCTTAGTAAGTTAAGAAGTTTATTGTGTAGAAAATTGTCTTTGGCTTCAGATCATATTTGCCTAAAAATGGGCTCTGGCACCCTATAATAGGCTTTTGGGTGCAGGTTCTTGGAGAAGCAAGTACATCAAGTACTCTGCACTGTAATATACTGTGATATACCTCATGCAAGAACCACCTGACCATGTGGAGTTGTTCTTAAGTGGTACATACAGGTTACTAAAGAGTGCTTGTTGCATTCACCAGTTCTTTAAATCTTCCCTTAAGTGTGAAGAAAATTCACAAGTGGTCCAAACCTTCCGTAGGTGTCACAGTCAGATCTGTCTCCTGCTTTTCTCCACTGGTTAAAAACACTTGTTTGGCTTAATTGACATTTTTGTGACTTTAAACTCCCACAAATGGAGCAGAACAGCTCACCTTACATGGTGATTTCAGGTGCTGATTACATCTGTAATCATGAACAGGAGGACTTCAGCAAGTTCAAAAAAGCGATTTACAAAATGTAATAAAAGAAGAAAAATATTCTGGCACGAGGCAGTGCACTAACCATCTGAACCACCTGTCTTCTGCTTCCGAAGAAACTTACTGACTGAATCCATTAGATTGACTGAGAATCGCAAAGCAACACATACAGTAAATGACGTCATTCCTTCCTGAGGATTGATTCCAGGGTTGACAAGGATGAGGTCACCTACTCACACATACACACACACACAAAATTATGCAAAGGTATCCTGTGGCAACAACTGATGTGAACAGGAGTGACACAGTTAGAGGCCTGTGATGCAGAGCCTGTTCTGCCTGATAGCGCTTGTGACAAGTATGTGTATCAGTGTCCATACATGTGCATGCAACACTGTGTGTGTACTATGTGTGTGCGTGTATCTGTAGGCTGTGGGATGAGGGATAGGGGCTATTATCTTCTAGCTCTCTGTACTGAAGTTGTGTTCTACTTTCCCAAAAGATACAGTCAATAGATATTTTTTCTTTGACCCCTATTTTTCAACACCTGAGTCCTGCAGGGAATAACAGCAGAGTGTTTTATATAGGAGAAAATTAGTTATATGGGGGGCACAGAAGTTTTCATGCCACAGGATTTCAGAGGGGGCCACTAATCTTCATATAGCAGGCCAGAAAAAGGAGAAAGAGGGGGATGAGAAGCGAGCAAAATGAAACGAAAGATTAAGAGTAGGTAATGTGTACAAGCACGGCAGGAGGGGGCCAGAAAAATTTGAGAATAACAAGATTACAGGCCTCACACACACGCACACACATGCACACACACACACACACACACACACACACACATATATATAAACACACAGGGATACATATTAAGCGTGTCCTTGCACATATCGGGGCTGTGATCCAGGACCAGCTACGTCTCCTGCACACAGTATGTTACTGTAACATGAGTCAGTCCGTGTGCATGAAGCGTGAAAAACACTCGTATGTGCTCGTGCATATGAATCGCAGCCACTGCTGAGCGACACCAATCACTCTGCCCACTGCAGTGCAGAAACTACCAGCGCAAACTGAGTTGTCTGTTTGCTGCCAGGTGCTATACAGTTCACTGTCTCTTCACGTCTCGCTTGTTCCTGAAGCACCGGGGCCATCACACCATGTAAAAGCTAAGCAGCTACAGGCACTGGTTCTGGATATTCATAATACTTTCTTGATTGTTGGTCTGTTAAACCTCAGAAAATAGTGAAAGATGCAAGATTACAATTCCTAGATCCCAATTGGACGTCTTCAATACTCTAAAATATTTATTTTACTATGACGTAAAACAAGGAAAAGCAGCAGACACTCACATTTTACATTTCTATCATTGTTGCATGAAGAGGGATGAACATAGTTAAGTTTCTGTCAGTTGACTAATCGATTAATTAAGAAATTGTTTCAGCTCTAACAGACTTACTAAGAAAATCACTCATACCGGAGCCAGAAGAGGACAAAATGATTAATTGTATAACAGTCAATTATTATATAAAACATTTTCTAGCTGCAGCTTCTAACACAAAGATAAACTTGTTTTTCTTGTTTCTTATCATAATGCACTTATTGGAGAATTTGTCAATACTGGAAATTTTGTGTACTAAATGTAATCATTTGAACACAAACAAGCAAAAGGTTTGATTGATGACTGATACAGAACAGAACGATTAGTTGTAGCAGGAGAAAATGGCAAAATCGTACTCACTCTTTAACTTGGAGCGTATTTTGTTGGCCAACTTCTTGATGTCTGCCATGAGATCCTCCAGCTCAGCCTTAGTTTCTGAGGAGGGGAGAGAAAAGGCGAGAAGAGATTAGTGGATACAGGCTTCATACGAACTCACCCACTTACACAAACCTGTGTGCCAACCAGATTCAGAGAGACAGAATCGATACTGACACACAAGAAGTGACTCTAAATGTATCCCAACAGGGACAAACAATTCACCAGCTTCAGCCCACAGCGTCACATCTTGTCCTGCTTCATGCTTTCTCTTTTGTGTAGAGCGACCACCCTCAAACATGCACACTGCGCTGTATATAGAGACATGACGGTAGACCAGAACAAGTGGAATCATGATCGATCGCAGCACAGTCAGGATGAATGCATTGTCACCAGCAGGAATATGCTTTCCGAGAGTGGAGCTTGGCACATTTGAATTATGACTAATCAAATCAGCAAACTCTCCTCCAGCATGACATGCTGACAGTTTTCTAAATGGAAACTGTTCTTTTCCAGGGGGCACCAACGCACAAGAGAGTCTCAAAGCACAACTATGCAGTCTGCTGAATAAAGCAGCCAAAATAAATGAAGGAAAAAAGGGTCTTTCATGGAGGTCAGGCCACATCCTGAGGAGCAGTCAAAAGGCAGAAAAACTAAATACGCAGAAAAATGCACTTTAATATTAAGGCCAGGGCATGCCTGCAACACACCTGTTCACACAGTATGTTGTTCAAACACATCTGAAAGCAAAAGTCACACTTTAATGCAGTGACTAATCAGTAAAGCAATCAACACGATAGTAATCAGCAACTATTTTGAAAATTAAGCATTTTAGCCTTCATGGTGTTTCACTCATTTGTATAGAAAAGCAGAAACTGTCAAACACAGACCCTCCAACTCTGACATCGAACAGATGGGACAAGCACCTAGTGTGAAGCATTCTGATCCCTTTATGTAAAAGGGATCCTCAAAGAAAAATGTAAATGCCTGGGCATGTGGCTGCCGCAGGGTTTTTTGGGATGGGTCACTGATCGACAAACTTGCATCTTCCATCTTTGTGCATGTGTAGGAACAGCTCTTGTCATCAGCGTAATCTTGAAAAGGTAGCAGCACTGCGGGCGGCTGGAGTGACTGTCACATCACGTTGCTTTAGATCAACTGAAGAACCGACCGTCTTTAACTTTTAATCTTTTCTCCCTTCTGTCGCTCATTACAGTGACTGTCAAACCAAAAAGTTTCACAATCAGATTTCAGACGCACTTCCAATTATGACACATGGGAGACTGCACTGAAAACACATTCACCTAGCATTGCACAGCAGGTCAGGCTAATTAGCTTAAAAACCCTCAGATCAGGCATGTCCAAAATATTCCATAAAGGGCCGTGTGGCTGCAGGTTTTCGTTCCAACCAAGGAGAAGCACACCAGGCTGGACACATTTAAGCAGCTGATCTCAGTCTTCAGCTGATAACTCAGTGATCCCTTGATGTTGATTGGTTGGCCTGGTGTGCTCCTCCTTGGTTGGAAAGAAAACCTGCAGCCACACGGCCCTTTATGGAATAGTTTGGACATGCCTGCCTCAGATCAATCGACACTTGTCTCAGACGTCAGTAACAGATGCTGTGATTATTCTGTCATTTCAAAGAAGTCGTCTTTGAAAGTCGTCCGATTACAACAGAGCAAATGAACTGAAACAAAATATTCCTATCTTCTCTGGTTCAGATGCACTTGAATGGTTCACTTGATTAATCTTGTCTAATGAACTTCTTTTGTAATTGCATAGAAAATTGGAATAGAGGAAAATTGATTATTCTTAATTTTCCAATGTGCAATCCTCACTACAAACTACTGCAAACCACCATCTACAAAACAGGTAGTGAGTCCTATTTGATGCTACAAGCTATTTCACTTAATTACAGCGACTGCAGATGTACAGTTTGCAGCAATTATCAGCCATGTATCAGTAGAGAGCTACAGGTCCGTGCAATCACATCCAAATTACATTAACAAATTATATTAAGATCTAATCTCAACAAAGTTAACAATGTATATTCGGTAACACTTTTCAGACAAGAGGAAACTGTATTAATTCACAAATGACACAATAAGTGTTCAGCTTTTACAGGATTAGTTTGTTGGTTTAGTAGGTTTCATTTTGGCAGCATCTAGAAACATTTTGCTATAACTTCCCCGATTTTGCATTCATAAGCACTGCATCAACATTAAAGAAATGGTTAATGACACACTGTAATGTAATCCTGAGCACATATCAACAATTTTAACTTCTCCTTTGAAGACATATTTATCTTTGCCAAGGAGGTTAGAAAGCAGTTGATATGGAGCAGTCGTAAACAGCGGTCTTATTGGACTAACTGTGGTGTGGCTATGGAAACGTAATAAGATTGATGTGAAGTAATTGTCTTAACAGTGAGCATACAGTTTTTCATAACAACTGTTTTTGATTATAAGCTGCCGTGCTCATGATGTTATTTCAGTCTAAGCATTTGATATGTGCATAATGCATTAACAAACACTTATATTTACTTACGGCGACATTAAAGTGTGCTGTAAACCATTTATTACTGCTTATTCATGCTAAACAGAGTGTTTATTGACTAGTTTTTGCTACAGCGTGATTAGATAAAAAGTCTGGATGAAAAGAACAAGAAGGATAGAAAAAAAAACTAGTGGCTTTCTCACTGTTTCTCTCTCTCTCTCTCTCTCTCTCTCTCACACACACACACACACACACACACACACATTTTACCCTGGAGCATTAATTGCCATTTTTAGCACATTGCAAAGAAGTGAGAAAGTCATTTTTCATCTGAATGCCATAAGAGAACCGAATCTCCATATGTTAACAAGCCCCAGGAATCCTGCAGACATAAAAAATGGTCTTTAAAAGTTGCTCGAGTCAAACTATTCAATCAAACCGAACTGCCTGCAGAGCTTCTTTGTAATGAGTTTGTTTCTGCATGTTACCTGTTTCTTTGCAAGCAGCATAAATGACAAAGATGAATATGAAGGGGGAGTAGCACTACTAAACTGAAAGCAACCACTCTGCAATTCCAGACAGAGCCTCAATGGATAATTTGATTTCACAGTAATAGGAAGACTTCAATCGCTATATTGCTATTAGATGTTCAAACATTAAAACATTTGCACATATTACGTTTTAGGGAAGAGGCTTAAACATTATGAGATAATCATATTGTAGTGCACAGCTGCACTACAAATCCACCTTATATGGATGCTCTTCACACCAGCACACAGAGCTGAAAACTCATAAACACAAACAAACAATACAAAGCCGAGGATCCACTATTATAATAAGGCACCAGTCATATGAATCCTAATCAGCAGCTAAGTCCTCCTATGACCAGCTCGCATGATAACATAAAACTATCACAGCTCAGTGGAGATAGTGAACGTATTACAGACTGATCAGCAAAGCACGACAAGCGTTTAATCTGCTTACCAGACATATCAGTGAACATCAGCCTGTGGTACACAGAGCTCAGCGGGACAAAGCGGTGGTTGTAGAGCGCTAACTGGTACACAGAAGATCAGCTTATATCCTGCTGCAAAACACGGGTTCATTTGAATGCAAAATGACTGGAACATAGGCAGGTGTTTTTGTTTCTCTCCTTTTTTTGATAGTAGAGAGATGACAGGAAATGAAGTGAGAGAAAGGAGGGATGATACACAACAAAAGTGGCTGACCCAACTCAGACCAGAGAAGTGTGACTTACATGGCCAGCATCTTAAATCCCGGGAGCAAAGGAGCCAGGCAACACCTGATGCTTCTTAAAGATATACTATGGAGTTTTTGACCACTAGTAGCTGCCATGTTTTGTTTTATCATGTGCACATGCATGCAGGTGATTCCTGCAGGTAGTGTGATTATACACTATTGCGCTGTTAGACAGTTGGCAGCAGCAGAGTGCAAAGAAGCCACGCGATGCAGCGACAAAAGCAGAGAAGCTTGCAAACATGGACGGAGACGACGCACAATTTAAAATACTCAGCAAAAACTGGCTTTGCAAATGTTTTACAGCATGAGGATGGAAATGCATTCAACACATTTGTTGCTGAATGTATTCTTTGTTTCCATGAGAACATCACAGGATGCCTTTAAGTATTTCAGCCATGTAATATGCCGTTTCACATGGAAAAGAAAGGTAACCGATAACAAGCAAGTGTGCAGCACTTAAAAATAGAATTAAAATACTTTAGTCCAATAATAATCCAATCTGATAACTGCATAGGAAACGGACAATAATCAAATCAGGTATTTGAAACATGGGATATCAAATTCTAAAGAAAATATGAAAAAAAAAATCTGCTAGTAATTCTAAAACAAACACTTGCAGCATTACCATATCCTTGGTATACATTTGAATAAAATTGTGTTTCCTGTCAATAATCTTGCAGCCAATGGCAAAATGTATGCAGCATACAGTGAGTTTGTCAGGGTCAGAGACTGCTCTGAAGTGGTGGGCTGAGGCCCTCAGGACGAAATGAACAAGCAGTGCTTTGGTCGTGTTTGTGTGTGTGTGTGTGTAGAGCACAAGTTGCTTCACAAGTGCAGTCATTTACACAGATGACCTGTTTACAGCTGTAATCTGTTTAATTTTAGTCTGAATGTATTGCATCATTTAAATGAGGGTTGCTTCATTGTGGCTTTGACTGTGGCTGTGACAGGTGGAGCGGCCGTCCACCTGTCAGAAGGTGGTTCGATCCGTGGCCTCGGCGGCCCACATGTCGACGTGTTCTTGGGCAAGATAATGAACCCCAAATTACTCTCGAGTGTGTTAATGCTCGTAATGAGCAGGTGGCCTAGCTACCATTGTGTGAATGGGCGCATGCAGGCTTGTGTTGTGAAAGCGCTTTGAGTGGTCGACTAAAGAAGCGCTATATAAATACAGTCAATTTTACCATTCATTGTAAATAAAGGAAGGTACTTTTTCATTTCTGAATTTTTCCTTCACACTGTTTCATACGTCCATCTTTGTGTCCACTTGTGCCTGGTTGCACAACTCCAGAAACACAAAGAGGTGTCAGATTATAAAAAACTATCTCATCAAAATGCCGACATCACAGACATAATGACGTAAAAACTGAGCTTAGTTTTGGGCCGTGTGTTGACTGTGTGTGTGTGTGTGTGTGGTATGTACGTGTGTTAAGGGGTTAGATTAGATTTCCCTTTCGTGGTTACCAAACAGAGGAGGCCAACCTGCTCGATCAAGTGTCTATTCAGCCTCATTATTGGCTGCCTGAAAAGAGGAAGAGTGCAGGCACTGATGAATAAGTCGAGGAGAAGGGAGAGGGAAGCAAATTAGAGGGCAAAACTGAGGAGTCAATTGAGCTGTGGCTTCACACCCCATCCCTCTCCCAGACGAAATGAAATCTTCAGGTCACGCTTGTTGCCATCATTAAGGCTGTGTTGCTATGGCGATGTGTGCAGTCGGTCCTCTCACCAGCTTCAGATTGTTTCAAAGTGGCGGAGGGAAAAAGGGAGCGAGAGAGATGCTACGAGGCAGGAAAGAATGGAGGAAGTGAGGAAGAAGTGCAGAGAGAAGATAAAATAAATGGTGTTCCAGGATATTTATTACAAGGTAACAAATGATTTTTTAAGGATAATTTCTATGGATCTATGACCTGTTGTTACCTTCACTTGAGAAGTAGAAGTAAAGACAACAAGATAAGGTGTCTGTCTGTTTTTTATTACCTGGCTTTCTTTTTTCTTTTTTTAAAGAAACAATATCTTTGGGGCCAATTTTTTAGGTTTATGTCTTCTGTATCAACCAAATGAGAGATGGGCTGATTCAGTGTTTGCTGTGGCCCGTTCATTAGATTTTTTTAGAATATGAAAACTATAGAAAAACACCAGAATTATCCTTTAAATGCAACTAGAAAGGCCCTCAAAAGGACTCCAAACGAGGGCATTGTAGTCACACGCATACACTGCATGCATAGAGCACCTGGACGATTTTGATTAGAACTGTTCCCACAGTTGGCAGTTTACTGGGAACAATTTGGCATGTTTGCCCAGACAAAATTAAACCAGAATGACTCAAACAATGCAGAGAAACAAAGCAGACCAGATCGGCACAGGCTCATTCAACACTTCCCAATTCCAGCAGACACTTCATTTAAGATGCTGACCACTGACAGAGGATGGTTACATGCTTCGATTTTGTGGAAAAGGCAAATCTGCCCTTTACAAACCCATACATGATATCTTTGTTAAATCAACAACATTAAAAACTTTGCACATGAGGAGAAAGGTGTGTGAGCTCTGGCAAACGGTGTCAGCATAAAGCATCAACAGAATAATAGTGAGAAGTGAGAGGTTATAATTATTGTGCGCCACACCTGTACGAACATGATTGGATGTAACAAGTCAGCAGGTAGCCAAGCAGCTGATAAATGATCCAATGACTGTAAAGCATGAATGAAGCAGTTATGCATATCAGACTAATGCAAGTCCAACTTCAGTGCTCTGCCTGAACCAATGTTACGCTCCATATACTGTGTGTCACCTGCAACAAATGTCACGTGACCATGCAGTTGCACTTGTTACACATGCCCAAACACAAACATTTCTGAATTTTGGTCCAAGCTGAACCATCTCCAACTTATTCGCTTTGCTGCCACTAGATCGCCAGTGTTCTGTGCAGGAATATTTAGTCTGTAAAATGGCTATTTGTCATTTTTACAGTTTGGTTCCTGTATGAATTAAACCATTGATCCCCAACCCGGGGGCCGCGGCCTAGTGGGCCGTGGGTCATTTGGTACTGGGCTGCACAGAAAGAAAAAATAATTTCCATTATTTTGTTTTTTCACATAATTTGAAAAACAGGTGGTGCCTGACAGTGCCAGTCTGCAGCCAGGTCCTCTTGACATGGTTTAAAAAATGGATTTACGTTCATTATTATTGTTATTATTATCATTAAAGAGAAAATACCACAGTTTTTAATGCCGATCTTATCATTTTATTTTGTTTTTATCTGGTACACCTTTAGACTGGGCCGTGAAAATATTGTCCGACATTAAACTGGGCCATGGTACAGAAAAGGTTGGGGACCACTGAATTAAACAAACGAGATACAACATCTTAATTAGTGAGTGTTAGAGGTGCTGGTAGGTGGAATTTGCTACCTTTGGACGGAGCCAGGCTACTTGTTTCCCACTGTTTCCAGTTTTTCTGCTAAGCTAAGTTAGCTAGCTGCTGGCCATAGCTTCATATTTAGCACACAAACATGAGAGCAGTAACTGAAACTGGTCTAACGCTGCACCTGTAGCTCAATATTATCAGACGTGGAGGACCATTAACCAAAAAGACCACAACTTAATTGTTTGCAACATCATATATAAAATCTTTTGATAGCATATGCTAACATACCAGATCTGATTTCATTTGCACTATTGTGCCAGCTTTCATGTCTACGAATCGAGATGTTACCAACATCATTGAGCATATTACTCTGATTTAATAAAAGACAAACGTCCTGGAAGTCCTGTTCTCTACATTAAGCTTCAACCCACGTCCATCTTTGGTTCTACAGCAGCAGCATTTATCCACTCACATAAGAACATGATCCAGATCTCTTCTTCACTGTCACATACAGGGGTCCATCTTTGACCCCGATAAAACAGGTACTATTATTATTATATCGACACAGCAGGAGAGTATCAATCTGATGTCAGGGTACCATGACACTGACAAGACACCGCCAAACTGTTTCCTCCACTTTAACTCAGGGTCAATTGCTTCCATTCAACTCTCGATCCTGCAGCCATTTAACTCTTCCTACATCTCACACTATCTCTGTCTCCCTCTGTTCACTCTGTAAATATATTACCAGTCCTTTGTGTGTTTGCTCTGCTTATTGATCGTCCTGAGTCCAGTTGTCTGATGACTCAGAGACAGAATATGAGCTCATCCCTCAAACATTGCTGATATTTGCCTGAATGGGGTAATGACAAACTGACAGCACAGATAACGTTTAACTACTAAACTGTACGAGAGTGAAGACAGACAACGCACTTGCTCATCCCTCCATTTCCATTCTGACAGTTGTTGCACAGATTTGCTACAGTCATCCATAAGCTTTGCTATCTGAAGTCCTTGTTGTAGACTTTTAGACTTATTCCATGATGACCCTTGAACGCAATATATGGAAAGAGTTAGACATGAAACAAGAAATAAAGTGGATAGCAACACTTGTTGCCCAGTAACAGACAACTACAATATAATTAAGACAAACAACTACTGGTAAATAAGCAAATATATAAATAAGCAAACAAGCAGACTCCGGAAAATATTTCCTAGTTACTTAAAAGAATCATTTATTATTACTATTGTTTAACAAATTTGCAGATTTGCTTTTTGATGTCCTAGATCATGAGTTAGATCACATTTTGGTTAGTCGTGCTTGCTGCACAAACAGAAAAAAAAAGACATTTTCCAAAAGGGGAAGTGCGCCGATTTCACACATCAAAGTCTGCTCTTGGTGGGTGCTGCTGCATATGTGAAAACAGTTGTATAATTCATTTTGTGGCTCCAGAGAGCTGCATCAAATCTGACAAATGCACTTAAGACCACTTGAGTCGCTGTCGGTTTGGTGTAAAGATTACAAGTTTGAAAATGAAAAACAAATCGCATGTGACCACTCCTCATCTTTGCTTGAGGCTTGCAGTTTGAGGTAACATTAGCATACATTAGCATTACTAGCATATGACACCCTGACCTCTGATCGACCTGTTGGAGGTTGAATTGCACTGTGGGTAATATAAGCGTCAAGTTTTGGCAAAGAAGAACTCATGGTTCTGCTGCATCGAGTCCGACAGTGTTATTTATCAAAGTGAAGGTTAATTCTAATCTGATCATGCCAATGCTGAAAATTTCTTTGAACCTGAGATTTATCTGAAATCAAATGTATCTTGAATGAATATCTCCACAAGCATGCCATGAAAATGATAAACCATGTTCATTAAGAATGTTTTTAACTTAGAAATCCATTTAGAACGATACTTAGCATTTCTGCAGCCAGTAAATCACAGTATGTGATATCTTCTTTTGGACACCACTCAAGAGCAGATGTGGGTGTTGTACCTGATTAAGTCTCAGCTAACAACCACCTTCTTCTCACTAACAACCACTTTTTCTACTGCAACATCTTCAAACACAGTAAAGCAGGGTTAGTGTGAGTGCTACTGTCACTTTGAGACCTCCCCTCGCCTCCCTACCCTTTCAATCTAGATCAGACCATTGACACCACACAGCTCTCGCCGACCGCTGGTTCAAGGGTGAAGAGGACAGAGGGCAGTTAAACTGATTTATCCCTATGTGAATGAGTTATCTTGCTAATTTTGACCTTCATCGTGTGCGTCCTTTGCCTTGGCTTTGACAGTCCACGCTGTGTTGACCTCACTTTAAGAGGGATATCATTATTCCAGCCATGTCTTCAATGGACATAACACTACATCAGCTTGGACACTGAGAGGGAGATGTGAGAGACGAGGGATTTGCGAGAGACAAAGGAGGAAAGGGAAGGACAAGGAAAAAGATGGTTGAAGAAAAACAAAGGGAATACAGAAAGCTAGGAGAACCTACACAACACTTTCAAATTTTGGTTGAGGGTGGAGGAGCTTTGGCAAACAGCACTTTGAGGGAGGGAACACACTCAGCCAAAAACCAACACTAGAAATAGTAACACTCACAGGCTGCAATTAAAACAAGCATCTCCAGAGCTGAGGACTTTCAGGAGTCAGAGGAAAGATGCTCTTTAGAAACTGGAGGCTGAGAAGTCAGAGGGAGCAAACACTAAGTGGTTGGAAAAACAGATGGAGAAATGTTGCTAAATAAACTCTCAAGTATCTGTGTTAAAGGGCAGATCCTCTGCATTTAATTAAACCAGATGTCTCGGCGCACACTGCAGCAGCATGGTGGACACTCAGCAAGCTTCAAGCTGTGGATTTTGTACTTGATTTTGTAGTAATTGTGAGGTGTAGAATTACATCTGCACCACCCATGTCATCAGGCATCTCAAACCAAGTCACAAAAGAGGTCTCTGAAAAATGAGTGATAGACAAACAAAAGGACGCCAACATTTAATCTCTGTTCTGCACGTGTGACAAGCCCTGATTGAGTACTTGGCTCACATGAATTTGTGAATTAATCTTCTAGCAGACAGGAGCCGGAGGTTGACGTTACAATTGATCCAAAACTCTGCAGCCAGAAGTGCTGAGAGAAAACACAAATGTTAAGTCCCTCCACTGGTTTTCTGGTTTCGAGATTTGCATTGATTTTCGCATTGTCTAAGTAGTACAGACAGCACTACAAGGTATTACTCCAGGCTGCTTGTCTCAAGTGGTTTTAATGTACAAACCAGGGGGGCACATTAAGTGCGCTGGGATTAATCTCTCATGATCCCAGCGCTGCTCAGGTTTCCTCCGACAGACACACAGGTCAGGCTAATTAGAGACTCTAAAATTGCCCGTAGGTGTGATTGTAACCTGTTGTTTCAGATGTCATGCATGGACGAATTATCTTGTTTAATGTTATTAATTTAATTCTATTTTTGATGCTGGACATGCAGCAATACAGTAATTGTTAAGAAGTAGCTTCAACCACTTCAATTTAAGCTTAAGCTTTGCTGAGCAAAAATGCACTTGGACAACTATAGAGGACTGTGACGAGGAGCAAAAACTGGTCTAATGTTTAGATAAACTGAATCAAGTAGTAGAGTATTTCTATTCAAGTGCCATACACCCAGCCTACATGGGCTTACAGGCCACTGCTTACATGTCAAAACACCAGATATAAACTTAACAAATTACACATACAATGCTCTCAAGTCAAGTCAGACGCCTTGTATGTAAATATGTCCTGTAGTCTACATTCATCCAACATGCCAAATACATTCGGATGTCCAGTAGGTCTTTTTAACAAAGGCTCGACTTGAAGCTCTTCATAAAATGGACAGTGGAATATGACCTCCTCCACATCACAAAGGTGTCACATTCTGTCGTCCTTTGGGGCTGACTGCAAGTGCCCTGTTTCCATAGCTGGAGGTGATACAGTGCTACAAAACCGACTCAACTACACTTTCCTCCAGCGAGGACCATGATGATAGGTATCTAACCTGCAACTAAAGAGAGGGGGTATGACAGTTTGAAAGAGATTAGCCACGCCTCGTTATCAAACTACAGAAAGAGTCACTGTGAGAAAATTCACCATCTACTGTGGACCGTCCTTATCTCCGGAAACTGCTATCTGGCACAACATATCAGCCGCTGTGGGAAAGAGGGGAGAATGTGATAAAAAAAAAAAAAAAATGTGCTAAGTTTAACCCAGTCCTTGCTGGTGTCCTGCTCACTGTTTAAGTGAGGCTTCTGACCGATTGGTCTATCTCACTGTCAATCAACATATCAATAGCCCTGGTCCTTATAAGCAAAATGAGCTATTGAGCTTGCTTGTGACCGCTCTTTGAGTGCTATTATGGCAATCACATTGATACATGAGCGTCAGAGTTTGAGTGTGTCCTATTCTATTTAATGGGGAAAAGGCTGGAGAGACTTCAATGAATACTTGCCTCCGTTAGTAATTGAATATGATGCTTCTGTAGATACTTCACATTCTTGTAGATGACCCTTAATGAAGTCAGAATGGTTAGCAACATGGTTTGATTTGAGTAGAACCTGAGTAAAAGATTAAATCTCACTGGAGATTTTTGGCATACTGCAGATTTTGCTTATGTTTGCATACTGCATATTCATGCTACAGTTTGGCCAAATCAGCACGTCTCCAACGCAATATGTCATATGCTATATATTTTTGCTTTATTTTTGTATATTGTATATATACAGTCAATGGTTTCACTTTATACCAACCTCATACACTCCTGGGAAAAGCTCAAAATAACGAGAAGCGGCACAAGGCCGATGAACAACACTAGAAAACAAAACAAATAATGCAATTATTTAATGGACAATGTGAATTCAATCATGCTTCTAAATATAAAATGCATTTGTGTCTTCCCTTCCTGCATTAGAGGAATCTGCTCATGAGGAAACACAGGTTCAATACCCATTATGACCCGATGGCTATTATCTAATCTATCATCATTATTGAACCTACTACTGCATACCGCTACTGAGCACAGCCCACACAAACACACAAATCCTTGACACCAACCAAGCAAAAACAAGCGCGCGCACACACAGACACACACACACACACACACACAAATTGTGTATTGCAATTCCCTGGGGGGAAATTTGCTACACTTGATTTAGGGGGGTGGGTAAACTGTTACACAGAATCATGTGTAATGCAGGGGCGAAACAATATTACAGAGGCTGCATGTGTGTCAGTATGTGCGTGTGTGTATTTACACTGACTCTGCAAGTGGAACAGTCAGCGAACATAAAAGCTCCCCCAGCAGAAGGGGAGGAAGAGGAGGAGGAAGAGAAAGGCGGGGAGGTTGGGGTCGTGAAGCCGGCCAGGTGGGTGGTGGCTGGGGAGATGTGATGTGATTATGAAACTAATAAACCGTGACAGAAACAGAAGGTTTACCATCTCACAATGTTACGCTGAGTTGTGAAAGACCTTTACTAAAAAGAAAAAAAAATCACTGAGAGAGTGTGTGTGTGTGTGTGTGTGTGTGTGTCCATGTACTTACCTTGCTACGTAGTGAGGACCATAGTGGGGACATCTTTGGAAAGTGAGGACATTTTAGTGGGTCCTCACAACTTCAAAGAGCTGTTTGGAGGTTAAGACTTGGTTTTAAAGGTGCTGCTCCCTATAGTCTTTGCTGTAGCTATTGTTGGCTGTAACTACTAGCTGCTGTTAGCTAATTAGTTCAGTTAGCTGTGCAGCTAGTGGCCCTATAAGCTGACTGAGCCTGCCAAGACTGAAAGCTGGGAACCAGGCTCAGCAGCCTTTCAGTGAACATGGCTGGGTCGAGACTGAACACAGCCTCTGGGAGGCCAGTTTGACGCCAAGTACCGAGGTGATTTACAGGGACTGAACAGGACGCTACCTCCAGGGACAATGAACACACGGTAGGCAGAGAGAGGTGAGCCATGAAGCAGGAAGGTCGATCATCACCAGAGTGGAAAAGCAGCATCTAGAGCTGGAATATTTTCACATGTAACTCGAAGAACCAAACCAGAGTGGGTCATTGTTGTAAAAGTAGAAAGTCAGGATGGTTTTCGTGAGTTTTATTTTGTTTCTTTGAGTGAAGTATGTTTTATGATGAGTTATCAAGGTTTCCTTAGTTTGGCAAAAGAGCAAAACTTGAATTCAGAGCATGTACAGTTTTATTTTTTTGTTTAATAAGGAAAATATTTATAAGAATATCAAGTTCTTTTGTTTATTTTTAAAGTAAAAAAGCCAAGAAAGCTTGTGAGACAAAGCAAAATTGCATACATCTTCCAGCTGAGAGTACGGGTGCTGCACTATTGGACTATTGCCTCTTGAGGTACAAAGTGGTATTACAGGACAGAGTGGGCTGCAGCTAGCTGGTTAGCATGCTAACCTCAGTAGATGTCTCTGCAACACAAAACATAATCGTCTTTGACATACCATCAGAACAGAAGGGTTAGGTTTGAATTGGTTTTAGGTTGGGTTTAGGGTTAGTGTTAAGGTGGGGCATTTAGTTGTGATGGTAACGGTGACGGTAAGGGGCTAGGGAAAGCATTATGTCCATGTAGGCCCTCCCTCCCACACACACACACACACACACACACACACAGTGTAAGAAGTACAAGACCGTGTGTGTGTGCGTATCTGTGCAAGACTCTCTGCTACTCCTTCATTGTCCTTTTTTATCAGCAGACTGGAGAGAAAACAAATGACACTGTGATCACCCTCACTCTCAATATCGCACACTCAAAATTCATGATATCTGTTTTTATGCCAGAGCGTGAACGAGGAAACTACTGTGAGAACAATACTTGTGCTAGATGAGGAAAAGTGGAGGGAAGACATGAAGTTTGATTTGTTAGGAGAAACAAGCTCTGAAGTAATTGCATAAACAGAACATGGCTCCTCTTACCACAGCGATGCAAATAAAAAAAAATACTAGAAAATAACTATACCAATGACTGAAAGGCAAAGACAAACAGAATATGGGGAAGGAGAAATGGTAAGACATGGTAAGCATTGCCCCTGCTTGACTTCAGCATGTTAGCATTGTCAGATGTTTAGCAGGTATAATATTTAGCATTGCTTAGTTTAGCATGTTAGCATGCTAATATTCGCTAACCAGTACAGCCGAGGCTGACAGGAATGTCAATAGTTTTGCAGCGTTTTGTCATGAAGCATTTTACAAATTGAAATTGTGAACTGAGGATGATGCTAGGTAAAAAGTCAGTGGATCACGAAAAGGATTACAGTTCATCCTGAGGGGAGCTTGAACCTCTGAGCTTGAACTAAATGCATTAGTTGATGCAAATGAGTTGCATATGAATTTAAATTCAGGAGACAGAGGAGCTTCCTCGATCAGGCCATTCAGATAATTCTAGTCTCTGTCAGCGGCCACAACACAACAGGTGGCAGACAGCGAAGAACATAATGACCTTCGTGTAATGAACGACCCTGGCATTTTCATCAGCTGCTGACTGATGTGCATTTATCAGACACGCACACACACGCACACGCACACACACACACACACACACACAGAGAGACACACATCGAGCATTGATTTCAGTCACAAAGGAGACGACTTGTGGAAGAATTCATATCTTAAATGCAGCACCTGGCCTCATTGCTGCTCAGCTGCGTCATTTGGCCCCGCTCATCTGATGCCTGCCGCTGCAAGCAGATCGATGCTTTTTCAGGTAGGTGGAAGGCAGGGAATCCGGAGTGATTTGGGTGGCTACTAGTGTGAGTAAAACCCCCCTCGTGAGAGCAGAGAGCAGGGGTCTAGATCAATGCCCTGACATATTAGAGAGGAAGAGGGGTGAGAGAACAGAGATGGGGGATAGAACGAGAGGAGAAAAAATGGATTGCAGAAACCAGCACAGACTGAACAGAAATGAAGAGGCGAGTGGTTGAAATGGACAAAGGGAGGAGAGAGAAGCTACTAAATATGGCAGGTGTTAACAGCAGGTGAAGAGGTAAAGATGAGTCTAACAGAGAGGTGGCAGAAAAGTGAAGAAAAATGGACAAACAAGTGTGCGAGAGAATAAACGCTGAAAAGGAGAGGGAGGACTGACTGGCTCTCAAGGTCCTCTGACTTCTATGACAGTCTCCATGAACAGGCCGGCTTTTTGCTTTTCTGAAGAAAAAGTACTTTATTGCCGCAATTTCTCATTAGGAATGGAGTCACTTTTCTTTCTTTTGTTGGATGAAATCTGCCACTATTATCAGGCTTTTTGCTGCCATTGCACAATAGACGGCATATAAGATGGTGACTTTTGGCTTGATTCTCTTTCTTCTTTCCATTAAGAGCTTTTCTGACTCATTACTGAGTCACTGCAGCGTTAAATATTAATGGGATCATTAAAGAGCGTGTGTGCAAAAGGGTCAGTCATGGCTTGGTTGAATCAGTAAATTAAGTCACGATGAGTCACACCTGAGTTTGAAGAAAAACAGTCATAAAAGTCATAATCCTTAAGATTTCAGTTCTGGTTGATTTGGTGATACCTGCAGTGACTGGCTGAAAAGAGAGGTGACTAATGAGTGTAAAGACATAAAGCTTAAGACATGTTTCCTGAAGGGTTTTGGGCCACAATGAGGTGCTAGAACATCTTCTGCTCTTTGACATTGAGCCCAAAAGTCTCTGAATTCAATTAGAGGAAAGACAACTTCTCTGCCTGATGTTCCCTCACTGTTGTTTGGATGGTGGTGGTGGAGAGCGCTGTCTAACATGCTGCTCTAACTCTACAGAACAGCCTAAAATATTTTTCTGGCCCGTGGTGAATGTGAAGGCCGTTTAGAGTTACATCATTCTCATGCTCATCAAAACACTCAGTGGCCCCTTGTTCCATGTAGAGAGGCATCTGCATTCATTATGTTTCTCCATTTAAGCCATTTCCAATCAAACACTTACAGGAACCATGAAACTAGACAGAACTTAGCAAGTAAGCTGAAGCCAATTTAATGCATTCCTGTTCACATTTGCACCACATCTGAAACCTGTGAATATTAGGCAAATTAGACAGATTTGTTGATTGTTCTTTGTATTTACTGTTGCATGACTACGTTTCACTGGATGTAATGAATTATTAAAAAGAGAAATGGCACAAAAGCGGGACTCCATACTGCCTGTTTGCAAAGTAGACGATCTGTTCAGTGTTTTATTGCTATATATTTCTGCTTTAGTACGTGATTACAGCTTTTTATAGTGATTAAACTGTCAGCTAATAATGTTTTCTTTCTCTTGTTCACTCGCTTTTATTCTCTCATGGCAGCTCTCTCCTTGATACTAGAGTCAGCAGCCCCCAGTAGTTCGAGTCCAGGGTAGGTTAAGTTTCTAAGCTCCTCAAAAGGAAAGTTTATGCCTTGGAAATTCTCTAATTTATTCAGATTTCTCCTTTAATGTCACCCATCAAAGTAAACCCGAACAAAAACTCCTCTTGGACTCCTGAGGTACTAAAGCACAATCATAATCAAAACACAGTATTTTTGGAGAGCCAAGAGTTGTGAAGGCCCCTGTGTGATGGGCTTGTTACCCTGAGAAAATTACACGAATTAAATAAGAGGACACAGAAAAGACAAACAGCCTTACTCTCATCGGGGTTAGGCGAGGCGAGGATGGCGCTGTGCTTCCTCTTCACCTCCTCAACTTTCTCTGCCAGAGACTCGATAAAACCCCGGATCTCCTCCACCTGCCAAGAGAGAGAGACCAAAAGGCACTTAAGATCTCCTCGTTGCTGAGGCAGGAAGCACCAGTGATTAGCCTGAGTGATGTTGATAGAAACTGAATTGAAGATGTCATTATCATATTAGAGGAAGAATGAAAGCAGAGAGGTTTAAGTGACAGAAAACACACACACACACACACACACACGCACACGTATGTATAAAGGTTTTTCACATTTATCCGGGCTCAATCATCTTTTCTCTGTGCCTTTAGTTTCTTATGGTAGAAAACACCTAACAGCAGAAAACACACATCTGGATCTCCATAAAAATCTGTGTTTCTTGGCTTGTTGCCCCCTTTTAAACAAATGTCAGGCATTATTACTGCAAGATGACAAATGAACCAACAAACTAATGAGGTTAAATAAAATAACCTCATGGAAGATAGTAAACAAAATAAAAATAGCACATTTACAGTTTGTGTCTCTTGCTCTCTCTCGCTGACAGATGCCCAAACGGTTTTTGTACAGATTAAACAAATGAGTGAGCTGGTAGTCTGAACAGAGCTAGGCTAGCTTTTACCCCCTGTTCCCAGTCTTTGTGCTATGCTAAGCTGAAGCTTTATATTTAGCGTACAAAAAATGTTGAACTATTCCTTTAAGTACATAATCAAATGCATTAAAGAAAACTGACCCTTGAACTGCATCACATTCATATCCTCCTTTGAACTCTGCATCATCTGCCACCAGGATCCAGGTTTGACATTCTAACCAATCACCTCCCTCCCCCTCCCTGCCGGCTCGCCACCAGCGCCGCTGCCTCTGGCTCAGGCAACAGCTGGACGAGCAGCAGGTCACATCTGTCCGTGACTTCATCAATTTCTACTTTCATCTCAGTCTGTCATCCACCCCCGATCCCTATCTCCTCCTCTACACCTGCAGCGTAGCAGGTTGGCCTGTTCTCCTGTCATTCTTCTCTGAGACACATCCGATTATTACTCCGTGCACGCCTCAGGTTTGACGTTTCCATTTGTGGTCCACCTCTCACAGCTCTGCACTCCCTCCTTCTTTGTATCCATACATTCTTGAGTCTGCCAGCCTCGGTCATTACTCTTCCATTATCTCTTTAATTAGCTGTTGATTGGATCTGTTTTTAATAACAACATAATTGGCTGTGGAAGACCACTGGGGAGAGACATGGCACTTCAGAAGACACACTGGGGTGCGAGTTAAATAAGGCAAGAAAGACAGCTGCAGAGAGATCACAAAGTTAAAAAGCAAGCATGAGACAGGATTACGAGGGGGAGGAAGTAAAGAGACGGCAAGTGAGCAGAAGATGAAACCACTTTAACCTGTCTGGGTTTGGAGACCACGCGATTCACGGTGCGTCTCTCAGGACTCATAAGACATCAGGCAAATTTTATTGGTGAGGTAGAAAAAACAATTTCAAAAGCTCACTTACATGCAGAAAGAAATAAAGAGACACACAGAGACTCACAGGACGATTTCATAACTTTTCTTTAAGAAGTGGACATGCTCGCATATACGACGACATTCTTCCGTAGCTTGTAAAAACGCCCTGTTAACCAGCCAAATCCCAGACATTTGAAGAATGGCATTTTCTCATCATCTAATTTTAGTTGTACCGAAGTAAAGGTCTAATTTTTGTCTGGTAAAGAGGGAGTAAAAAGGCTTTCGGCCACAGTGAGGCTGTCTTGCTGTTGCTCACTTCATCCTTGCATCATCCGGAGAAGGATTTTGGGGGTGCGATACAAGCCTTGAAGGAAGAGCACTGACAAATGTAACGGTGCTTGTATGCATCTCATTGTAGAACAAATACATAAAGCTAAGGCTGAAAATCCATTCATAATGACTTTTATTAGGGCTTTTTATACTGTGCAGATCTATTTTCTGTCTTTGACATCTTGAGGGTTGCTGTCGGTCTTTAAAGTCCTTATTACAATCATCAAATCTTTAAAGGACAAATTCATAATTTCCTTTTACCACAAACTTCTTCCAAGTTACAGCTTAGTTCATGACCGCATATGGTTAAAGCCTCATCTTAGCATCACATATTGTAGACACATTCGTGCACAGACTTCGATCAAAGGTGTGAAGTCAACGCACAACATATGGTACAGAATCGCTCTTACACCCAGACTGGAGGCCTCCTTAAGCATGGAGGCAAACAGCCTCAGATGTTGTACCTGCTGTCGAACACACAGCAGAGGCTAAAGACTTCATTACAGCTCCTGTCTGCAGCGATTTTTTAAAAGACTCCAGAAAACAAACTTCAACTCCAACATTTCTTTGTCAAACTCAGTCACAGTCCAGGGTGTGTTTGTACACGGCTTTGCTGGTTTTATGAGCTGAGAGGAATAAACTTCACTGGCCACGCTCATTATGAAGGAATGGTGTATCACCCGTGTGTGGCAGCGAAGCTCTTCTATGTGTTTTAATCAGCACGTCCACAGGAGAAGCCAAATCCATGCAGGTGAGCAGGTGAGCGCACACACACACACACACACACACACACACACACACACACACACACACACACACACACACTCATACATAGATAGACATGCTGCACAGTGTAGTACACAGAACACACTATGAAATCAATATCCTAGGGGTATGTTTATAGTGTGGGTGATGGACAGAGGTCTGCACCGGCCTCTCCACCGTCTGCTGGCCCTCCAGATCACCACTGAAAGCTTAATTAATGCACCCAGTCAGAGTGAGAGCCTGATTACTCCTTCTCCCCCTCTGCTCCTTTAATCTGCTCCCCTTACTGTCTCCGTCTCCCTCTGCCACACGCTTCTACCCGTTCCTCCTCTCTGGTCTTGCTGTCTAACTCATCAACATCACTCACATCAACTCACCATCGTCTCCAGCTTCTAGCTCGCTTTCAGACTGTCCTCTGTTGTTCCCCCCTGTCTCCACGTTTCACTCAACCTCCTCTTTCTTCACTTTCTCACTTCAGACAAATGTGAGAGACAGAAATTCCAGACAGAACTGAAACTCAGTGGATTTAGTCCTGGGTGCAGACGTTAATAAAAAAAATCACTTAAAAGACTAAAAAGACACTAAAAAAATAAAAATACAAATCTGAGTTTTATAGACCTGGACTTGTGTTTCCAGAATACGCAGTAGGTGGGATGCTGGGAGACATTCATTGCTAATACACTCAAAGTAAGATCTTTGTTTGGATTTTCAGCATGAAGTCAGGGATATACGATGTGGGCACTGAACCAGACAAAGATGTACTTCATCATCTCCCTCTCGGTATTAATAGACAGGATATGAAGGCGCAGCTGAGGTCTGGAGAATTTCCGGTTCGGTGATATTAAGGTTGCATCTCCTCTATTTGCAGATGATGTTGTCCTGTTGGTTTATTGGACTTTGATGTCTGATGTACTATGAAACAGTTTGCAGCTCAGTGTGATGCTGTCAAGGTGAAGATGAGAAGCTTTAAGTCTGACAACATGCTTCTCTTTAGATAAATGGTGGATTCTTTAACCCCTTCAATGCATACCTCGGGTCTTTAGTGACCTGGGACTATACTACACCCCGATTCATTCACTTCATTCAATAAGCAATGCTCTGGCATCAAAAAATACTGCTTTTCTTATGTTTTTCTCCAAAGGGTTGTTAGAAACCTGAGGTATGTAAGGGAGCTAACTTTCCTTTTCATGCTATGCTTGGTGGAAATGATAGCAGGTAATGTGGTGTTTTCCTGTTTGGCCTCATGTTGGCATTGTTGCCTCACTGTTACTATGAATAAATACAAACACAATAATACAAAAGTTGGTTTATATTAGCTTACGGTCAAAGCAACTTGATGGTAGCCTGGCTTGCACATGGCTGTCAGGTTGGAGTCGCTCCTATGCTCCCAAGGTCCAATGTTCCCATGGTTAGTTAGTTAAAGCTATCTCGATGAAGCCCCCTGCCTCATTCATCGACTCGGCAGTCGAAAAATGTTTCTACCACCACCATGATCTGGATAAGTAACTTGCAAATGGATGGATCAGTAGGTAAGACACCATCTAAAACTCTTCTGTAAGGTTAGGCTGCAGGAGAGTTCAGTCAAGCCACTTGTTCTATGTGACATATATTTGTTATAATAATGGCGCACGCAGCAACCATTCTGCAAAATGCCATACATGCTCGCCTCTAAGCTCACAAACACGGGATACAGTGGGAGAAACTGTACATACCACTTAAATTTCCATGAACTCAGCCTGAATGGAGAAATCTAAATGCTAATGCAGGATGAAGCGGGGGCGGTGGAGGGAGTTTAACTGCTGAGAAGCAGGCGGCGGTTATGGCTGCATGGAGCAGAGTGAATGAGCACAAAATCTATTCACGTGCCGCCCAGCTGCTTGAATGAATGATTGTGGTCATATACGGAATGATTGGAGATATATGGAACACGTGAATCTGAGATGACGGCTATGCCTGCCTGAACTAACACGTGGCTCCATTTGGCAGTAACTGTCCAAGCCCTACATTTTATACAGTGTATCCATCATGCACCTGTTGGTTAATTACAATATGTGACAGCTGTTGCTCATTGTAGACGCCGTTTGTCCGTATCTTCACTCGTGATTTTTGAGACCGTTCTCCTTCATATATTAAATATCTATACGGGGTTTTTGATTGATGTACCTGCGGCTCAAGCACAGACGATCTGGCCTCTTGTGCTCGTCGTCTCATGTTGCTTTGCAAACTCACATATCAAAGTGCTGATTGTCAGAGCTCTTTCATTACTCACAAATGCTGCTGAATGGCATTCAACCTCACATGACCTATCTGGGCAGCAGCATTTGCAATGGTGATTTAAATACTTCAAAGTCAACACATCCATGTGCATAAATTGCCACGCAGACTTTTAAAACCTGCCTGATGAAATACAAGAAAAACAGCAGTGACGAAGGATGAAATACACGATGATAAATATGGATCATATAAAAGATGAAAAATCTTCCTCAGCCTTCTTTTTTATTTAAGCTGAGTTATTCTGTTTTTTACTTCCAAACCAATCGCTGTGGGAGATGCACACAGCAGCCCCGCCACTCCGAGAGCCATTACAATGTTCAGTTTGTGCTCCCAGCTTGTGTGCACAGCATGTACAGGGAAATGCACTCCCAAATGCATGCATAGATGCAGTTTTACACAGGCTTGCTGCATACAGTATCTGTCATGCACAAGAGGAAAGGCTGCGAGGAAATGATCGAACGTGCCGCTGTTGTTGTTCAGAGCTGGACAAGAAGAGCATTGTTGTGTTGTTGAATCAATGAGGGCCATTCAAAATGAAATAAAACACATAATGATCCATGCCACACCAGCAACAGCATCAATAGCTATAAATCATATGAATGCTCCCCAGAGAGGAGGCTGGGATTGATTACAGAGCTCTGAAAAACCAACACAATTAGATTCAATATCAGGAGACCAATGATACCCAGGAAGATTTGTAGTGTAGCAAATGCCCTGGACTTTCATTTGAGATGGCAAGCTATTAGCCTACTATCAAGCCGTTAGATGTGTGAATTGGAATAATAGTGACAGACAAAGTGAGAGAGAGGAAGGGAAGATCAGGAGAGAGAAACAAACCTGCTCAAAGAATTCGTCCATAAAACCTTTCTCCATCCCCACAGCGACTTCATCCTCCTCCTCTGTCGTCTCCTTCCCCTGGACACACAGACAATAAGGAATTATGTGAGACAGAAAAAAATCTAAAATAATGATGTTCAAGGAAATAATACTTGTGTAAGACAATATATCATATAATGCATAATTCAAGGTTGACTACAACAGTGTCAACACTCTCCCCACCTCTCGACTGATTAGAAACAAGGAGCACTTAATGACACTTGTAATTACAAACACAGGTTGAGTGATTAGCAAGTTATTATTAAATCAGGACCCGAGGGGAGAGAAAACCTTGACTTGTACACACTCCGGCCTGCACACTCATTCACCAGCATAAACATAGAAACATTTCAGCTAGAGGGAATAGTTCAGTATTTTGGGAAACATGCTTACTTGTTATTTGGTAGATGAAAAGATGAACACCACTCTCATGTCTGTTCGTTAAATCTGAAGCTACAGCTAAAAGACAGTTAGCTTAGCTCAGCATAAAGACTTGAAACAGGTGGAAACATCTAGCCTGGCAGGAATTGAACTGTTAAAAAGACATGCATTGGTTGGAAACAAAAATCTTTTCCATTTCTAACTCAAACTGGAACAAAACTGAACTCAAGTTACATGTCACAAAAATACCTAATTGGCCCTTTAAAGCCTGTTTGATGCACAACATTCAAAAATTAAATAGTTGATTTGTTTTTAAATATTAATTCCTCATCACATATCAGCCATTACACTACATTAGCAGGGATTTCATGCAGCTTCATCTCATTCATCTGAAATCAGTCAAATTAATTCAGTTCTCCATTAGCGTTCTATGAGATCCATTTGCTTATCAATGCTGCATGAAGGAAGTGTAGTTTTCATCTTCCTCTGTCTGAAACAACTAATTATTCTCATCCTAAAACATACCAAACAGCCAGGAAAGAATACTTGAGTTTAAGCTGACATATAGCTATATAGCTATGATTTTTTTTGGACCACACTGGACAATTGATTGATAAGGGGTCATTTTCAAGCAAAAATGCCTTTCACTGGTTCCACTCTCTCAAATGCCAAATTCCTACAGTACATGATAGTAAACTGAACATCACTGAATTGGGCTTCTGAATATAATTTGAATATGTCAAATGGGAATTTTTAATGGCAATTTTTCTTTACACTTTCTACACTGCATTCATTTCAAAGACATTTCATAGATTTTAAACAATTTCTTGATTAATTGAGAATGTGGATGCTGTGGATCCAAGGATCAGTGTTGGGTTTTGGTGTGATATTGGAGCGGCAGTCACTGTCGAAAGCTGCAGTTTCCATACATTGCCTTTGCTGTTGGAACAGCTGAAAAACTAAGTAAACGATTTCCTGAGCGTTCCCCAACACACACACGCCCATGCACACACACATGTAAAACCAAATCATTAAACCATTTCGTCAGCCGTTTCATGCCATCCACGAATGGAGGCAGGCGGCCAGGTGCGCTGAGACAAAGACGTTAATGTGAATGCATTACAGGCAGGAAGCAGGAGAAACTTAAATCATTTAAACTGGTGGAGCAATTTTCAATAGAAGGAATGGGATGCCGTGGAGGTATAAACGCGTGATTCCTCTTTAACTGTTCAACACATCCATCAGTACTGATGTATAATACTGTATACTCCTAATTACAGCTAATTGATATCTGTGCCGGTCTCATGACTGTACATTAACACTGTAAGTGAGTCTGTGTGGTTCTGCTGAGGCTCTGTGGAGCGTTTGAATATTGTTTTACGTTTTATACGGTATAATCAAATCAACTAACAGAGCAAAGTCTGCTGAGACCTAAATAATCACAAGCAAAGCAGCACTAAAAACTAAAAAAGAAATAAGGGAGAAGCAAAATCACATTACAAGTTATTAAAACAAACGTTTATTCACAAGTATGTTTCCATTCATGCACCCATTTTTGGAAACAGGGTTGACTGCTGCTGTTTTCTACTGTTTGAGAAATCAGTTTCTCATCATCAAATCTATCAGAGCATCCAAAAATAACCATGTCTGTGTGAGGAAGTGTGATTTTTCATATACAGCAGAGCAAAGCAAAATATTTCCCCTAAATTAATCTAACGTTTAAAAAAATCCCTAAATAAATGTGAAAGAGTTCCTGCTTCAATTTCGCATGAATCACTGAATTAAGACACTGAAGGATTAAGAGTTTTGAGTCATCGATCCTGTGACTAACTTTAAACAGTTTCTGCATTGGTCTAGTTTTACTGTTACATTTAATCATACTAGATAGAAGCTCAAATGCAAGTCCATTCTGTGCAGAGTTTAAAACATGATGTGCTGACATAGGCGGGGAAAACAGGGAAGAAATGGAGGGAAATGGGGAGAAGAACCAGTTCTTGAGAAAATTTGTCTGAGAGGACAGACTTCAGCAAGAGATGGTGAGGCGTAAAACTAAGTGAGACGAATGCAGATCCACTGTGATCACGCTAACTTTATCTAAACCCACTCAAGCTATATTTAATCTGACAAATTTGATCCAAAAACACAACACTTGGAAACTAAAAGGATTGAGAGTTTGCCTTTAATGTGCTCAACTGTCATGACAACAGTCAATATGATGGGTGTCATTTTCTTGACTCGTTTTGAAGCAAAACTGTTCACACAGTACTAATGAATAAAGGTTTGGTGTTGGTATGGCAATGAGGTGCATTTGAGGAACTGCAGACTATTCAAGGCAGAGAGAAAAGAGGCAGCAGCAGCAGCAGGAGGCAGGGGAGGAGGAGGAGGACAAGCAGGGAATCAGAATAAGCTCTGAGAGCATCAGTAGTTAGTGCTGCCTCCACAGAGAGATGCTGCATCTCCTGCAGAGAGAGGAGGCTTTACTTTGAGTGGTCAGGAGGGGAGGAAGGCTGAGCGGTCCACCCCAAACCTGCAACTCCCACCCACATGTGAAGCTTCCTGCTGAGCCACAAAGAGGCTGAGAAGAGGACTTCAATGCTGCACTCCTGACTCAGCCTACAGACTTGGACTTGTCCACACACAGCAGATGCTCTGAGCCAGACACGCAAACATACATGCACACTACAGCTGACACGCTGATAAATATACAACAGACGGTTAACACACAGAGAGAAGGAGGCTGATACAAGCCGGTCCCCATTAGGTCATAACCCTTGAATGCACTCGGCCTCTAGGGCTCACAGTCAGGTGAAACACCCCGGTAGGAGCAGTGGCCTCATTCTGCTGTTTATTAGATTAGAGAGTTGTTCTAGGCACCGTGCCAGCAGGGAGTCACTCCAGGAAGACAAAAGACAGTGGCTGCACATCCAGTGTAAACAGGAGGAGGAGGAAATATAGTCCACGAGTGAGGGAGCGAGAGATAAAACAGACATCTTGTGAGCAGCAGCTGCAAGAATCACGGCTGATGTCAGCACAGAAAATAAAAGAGGACGAGGAGCAGAGCAACAACAACAATTATTCAAAGCTGTGAAAGTGTAACTGTATGTGCAGTCAGAGGACACAGAAAGGCAGATTGTGTGTTGATGTGGAAGTCGTCAGGTTAAATGAAGAGGGAGGGAATGAAGTGACTGTAAGAGCGAATGCATTCAGACCCTTTTCCTGGTTTTAATTAAGAATAAGAGAGCAGTGAGAGACAGTTGAAAAGAAGACGGATGCCCATGTGGGCAGTACTTTATTGTCTTTTTGTGTTTCAATATTAAAGCAGACCTGTTTCCTGCATCTTTGTATTACAGCCAATTCAAGCAGCTTCCTGCATTCCCATTAGAAATGACTCATAAAAATCTGTGTCAACTGCACAGAGGAATACTGAGAGCATAACCAGATTTATTACCATAATACAGCGAGGTAACATTCATTATGGATGTGAGCTGCCGCACACACACACGCACACACACACACATGCACACTCACGCACGTTTCCATCAGTTTTGGGGACATTACATAGACTTACATTCATTTCCTGTTGACTTACTCTAATGATTACCTTAACCATAACCCAACTCTTCAACCTAAACTTCAATGAGTTACCTTATGGACTTGGGACTATGGCACTTGCGTTTGGTCCACACACACACACACACACACTTGAACATTTGGTTCATTCATGCTTCCTACTATAGACAAATCCAGAGATATAACCAATAAAAACTGGATCGTTGGCTCTGTTTGCAAAGCCTTGCTGCTCGCACAGTATTAAACTCTGCATATAGTTCAGGCAGAAGAGACATGAAGAGGACAAGCGATGTTTCATGTCATACAGGCTCACTTCTCTCTCTCTCACACACACACACATTTATTATTCTGCTGTATAGTTGTGTGAACCCTCACTAACACAAGACAGCATTCCTTAGCTCCTAAACTTCGCCTTATGTCATGTTCATCTTTCCGTAATTTCCAGTTTCCCACTGGAAACAGCATTCACGTCAATGTCAAAGTCGTATGACTCGGAAAACTCTGATTTTTCTGAAATCTCTGATATATCCAGGTTAATATCACAGGTGTGCTCGAAGTCAATGAAAAAAATGTTTCGTGTCAACCAAAGTGTCATTTACAGACAAAGTGTAACTGATGTAGAGCTGGTATGTCAGTGCACACTACCTTCATGCAACCATTTGGAATTTTCAGATGTGAACTCTCTCAGGTTAAGGGAACTGCCCCATCTCTACTATCCAACTCATATAACGTAAATGTGGCATTTGCCTAAACCTAATTCGAACTGTTAAGGGTCAGTTCACCAAAATTACAAAACATGTATTTTCTCACTTACCTGTGGCAGTATTCAATGCAATTATTATTGATGCTTTGAGCAGGACAAACTAATTTCCATTCACCTCCACTGTAGTGATGTGGTGACAGAGCTCTCACCGCAAAATTTGGGCAATTAAGACCAAAACTAGAGGTTTGTGAGAAACAATGTTTTGTAATTTGAGTGGGTGAAAAACTGGCCAGTGTCCTCACTTTCCGAAACTGTCGATGGTTAAAACTCAAACCGGTCCTCACTTAGACATTCAACAGCACGTATATACACACATAGCCACTTTTAAAAATAGCCAAGGCCATGTCTTCACCTGCTCCCATGTTGAAACCCTCAGGACACCTATACAGGCTGAGAGATTTACAGTCTAAATGCATGCAGGAACAGCAGGCAGTAAGAATTAAGTTACTCTTACATTTTAAGTACGAAGCTGATGCCCGTATCCTGAGTGATTTTAATGAGTGCTGGAGGGGAGTCAAATTTATAAGTCGATAAATTGAATTAAAGCAAAATTAAATGCTTGAATTTAAGCAAGTCGAAGGATTCAGTTTATCTGATGCTGACACAGCAAAACCACAAATCAACACACCCATCTCATGACTGACTGACTGTCAAGGCAAATGACCGGCTGATGGAAGAGGAGGACACAGTGCACGGCTATCGAGACAGAATAATCACACAGCCAGGGAGCAGCGTGGGTGACGGGTGGACACGGGAAGTGATAGATTGAGCCAGCAAAATGTAAAATTCAGTCAGTTCCTTTCACATTACCGTGCTGCCGCCTCACTGACAACAGGAGCAGGAGCAATCAACAAGTCTACATCTGTGATCCAGAGCATATCTGATAACTGATGTGAAGTTTTGCAGATGTACTCGTCTGGGGGAAAAAAGTGGAATGTTTTTCCATCCATATAATGAGTGATCAATGCACTCCTGCTGATATATTACAAAAAAATATAGATCAATACTGTTTAAGATATGCATGTGTTGCAGTACTCACAGAAAAGCTCCACTGTACACACTGTTGCCCTGGGGTGCAAATTGTGGGAGAAACCACAGAGAAGAAAATCTATTCTTTTGTTCTGCTGAAATATTTGAGTTTGAATCTAGTACAGCTACAGCTCTAAGTAAATCGTTTAGTCAACGATCGGCAGACTTGGCACCATTTACAATCAGGAACAGACATAATTTCCAACCTGCCTTAACTGATCTGTGGGTGACCTGCAGACACAACAACCTAATTAAGTTGCCAAGTGCATGTGCAAGTGCATTTGCGCATCCAGCAGATACACAGTAAAAGAATCATCCATCTGGAGTTTCTGTATACGTGCCGATTATAAGTCCAACATTCACTCTCCTTTTATCTCTGTTTTTGGTCTCCACCAACTTCTGAGTGAAATACCAGTCTGTGTCAGCTGTTTGTACAGAGGGTTTTTCCAGATATTCTGCTGAAAACGGCATGAACGAATTCTAAGACGAGAGGCACAATGCTAATTTAGTCTGATTATCAGGCTGACAATTTATCGGTGGTCCTAGAATAGAATCTTGAATTCAGTCCCTCAAGTTTTGTAAACTTTTCCTCAACGATCTTTAAAAAGCATTTGCAGAAATTCCTCATTGCTAACTGCCGACACATCTGTTGTAACTGCATGTTGTGTTCTAATTTTCCTGGGACTTGTTATGCGGGGGTTTCGATTTGTTCAAGCGAATTTACATCTAGTTTTTCAAGCACAGACGCTTTGAACTCCAGTGAAACTCAGATCTGGCCTAGGTTAACGAGAGGAACTCATCATCCGCGCCCGCAGGGAGCAGAGTTCAGGAGATGCAAAAAGAAGAATAATGTGGGTGGGAGACGAGGTGAAGCGCTGCTACCGCAGCAGCAGCACAGAGTCAAAGTGTGTGCATGTGCAGCAATTTCCTTTTCCTAACAATCCTCCTTGGTGTCCTCCCCCTTTAATCATCACATTCTCGCCTCCTTCTCTCTCGCTCTCCTCCAGACTTCAGCTTCACTCCAGCAGCTGGCCCACCCCACGTGGACTCAGTTACCTTTGTCTCGCTCTCCTCCTCACGCCTTCACTTTGTCTTTTCTTCTTTACATCCCACCATGCTTCCTCAAGACCACTTCAGCATTCATTTATCCAACCAAACTAGATCATTTTTATGTTGCATCTTATTTCCTGGTCCTGAGAGAAACATCTTCTTCTGCTCAACTTAAACTTCTTTATCGTCCTCATGCCATCTCTTCCTCCTCAGTGAATCTCATCCTAGATATTATTTCTCTTTCCTCTCATTTTCCTCTCTGTCTTTCATCCCTCTCTCCGCCCTCTGCCTCCCTCACATCTTTCTGACCTTTAACAGTGTAATCATCAAAGTGATGCCAAGTGACGCCTAAACACAAATTTACAAACTGCCACACTATAAAAGGTTAAATCAAGACTTAGAGCGCGTTAATGGCGCGTCTTTTCACAAATCAATGATAATCAATTACAGGCCAGAATTCAAATGTCTGCACCTGCCAATTCTGACAGAGATAACTCTTTCTGCCACAGGGACTCAGGAACGACCTTTCAGACCAAATAGTGGATGCTTACTTCCATTTGGGCTTATTAGCACAGAACTGACCGATGGTTATGGATATGAATACATAAATTACATGCTGTTGAGGGTGTTTGTACACAAACTTGTCTGCCCCGGGCATGAGTGTAGGCAGCTGTGGGTAGTCGGTCAGTGTTCAGCTTTGCAGAAGTGGGTGAGAGAAAATGTCATAAAGCTTCAACTGAACTTTAATGACAGATATCAGGCAGGGAAAAGAGATGTGCTGTCACCACTTATACCATGGCCTCTGCAGCCCCAGTCCCTTTTCCTTATTGCCCTGTGGAATCTATTCAGAGCGCCCCAGTCTGCAACTCCCTGACCATGAAGGATTGTGACAGCACCAATGCGCCTCTAACAAAATTATGTATATTGTGGAAACAGGGGAAATGTAACAGAGACTGATAGGGATGCCATGGATTGGCAGGAGGTGTAGAAAGAAGTCATGGCAGCAAAATGGAGAGGTGAAATAGCTTTAGGACAAGTAGCCGAGAGTACATATCAAAAAACAGAGAAGGAAAGTGATAAATCTACACGTATAGGGGTTCAAATTTAAGATTACTTTCATTAATAAATGAACTGCTATATAATAACAGAATAACATATTGTTTTTTTGACTAACTGACTAACTGTCTTTCCTCAAAATGTCAGAAATAAAAAAACATCCATCACAATTTCCTAAGGCCAGAGGTGATATTGTCAAATTTCTTATGTTGTCTGATCATTTATTTGAAGATGCTGAGCAGTTATGTTTAAAAAATGCCTTAAATAATTTATCAATTATCAAAAATTGCTGCTAATGAATGAACCAACTAATCAATTGATTCAACACATCCTTCTAACTAAATGACTGAATCAGTCAATTGCCAATAACAAAACACCAAAACGAGGACCAAGCCGGAAAGTCAGTACTTTCTTGCTCTTTATACTCCGACCACAAGAGGTCGCTGAATGCTGAACTTACATTCTCCAAGTGGCTACAAACATGCCTTCAAATACCTGCTAACATTGCTCCATATCTGCTGGATGCATATATGATATTTGCTAAAAAGTTTATAGAATCAACTTAATATCACAGCTTCCACTGCCCCCTGGGGGGCAAAAAGTTATTGCAAGGAGTAAATTCAACCCAAACCATTGTCTCTCACAAACCCTAACAGTCAGTCATTGTTGTGCCTAAACTTAACCAAACCTTAATCATAGAATGTGTTAAAACGTTTGCAGCAGTGGTTGGTAACGGTTTTGGTGGACATGATCAGAAAATGCTGATATACAGTAAATGTCATTCTGGAGGGCAATTGATTGCAATAATGAATTTTGCTGTTTGCTTTGGAGGACTTTTAGTTGAAAGTGCCTCTTGTGAGTCACACAATGGTGAGGTTCACATTATTATTATGATGATGACTATTATGAAAGATTATCACCCAACAAAGACAGACAGAGCTACTGACGACCTAATGAGGCCAATACTGTATCTGTGATATAAGGCGTTATCTGCACTGGTAAAAACACTGGGCTGTCATTGATTATACAAGATGATGCGAGAGGGGAGGTAGACACATTATAAATTAAATTTCAGCAGCGGCAACAAAGATGACCCGAAGCTAATTCTCCCACAACAGATGGGGAAGGTTTGATTACAGAATCATCTATATTTATTCTTAGGATCCCATTAGCCGACGCCTCTGGAGCTGCTACTCTTTATGAGAAGCACAAGAACAAGCAACAGGATTTCAGCACAGTCGACACCACAAAAGCCATCAGCAGACACATCACACTGAGGTAGAAGACAGCTCAAACAAATCATAGCGCAAGCTCTTATTTCATGCTTTGCTGGTGTGGATAAGGATGGCGTAGTGCACGACGATTCAGCGGACCATCCATTCACACGTTTCAAAAATGCCTATTAGAGCCAACAGATATCGGATATCATTGCAACTGTCACCTCATTTGCAAAGACAGACAAGTCCCTGGTGAAATGCCAGATCGGTCACACTCATTTCATGGCTCATGAATGCAATTATACAGCCTCTATGTGGTGATGAATAATGTGCTTGTGAGTGTGTGTACGCTTTTCTCGTGGTTAATAGTGACATTATAGGAAGGTGACAGTGCATTTGGCTGCTACTTTATTCCCTCCACTACTGAGTTTAAGGATAAGCACAACCAGAGAGCTCCTGGTTTCACCACCACAGAGCTGAGCGTTTACAGAGGCTCAAGGCTTTGAACGAGGACAAATAAAACCTCTGACCCTCAACGATCAGTGTTCAGTTCAGCAGTGAGCAATGTGGCTTTTTTTTCCTTCGCTGTTGTTTGTGTCGCTGAAGTGTCAACAGCCACGATCAGGTCAAGGACAGAAGAAAGAGAGGTAAGGACATGGGACAAAGAGGGATAAAAGGGAGATGGATGTGAGTAGAGAAAAAAGAGAAGGGATAATGAAAAGAAACAAGAGTCAAAGACGCACAAAGCCTCTGAATCGGTCCTCCACATCCATCCTATTAGTTAATGTGTCACTCTAACGCCACACAGGCAGTGACAGCGAGTAGACCAGCCATACACACTCACGAAGAGCTGCCTGAACCAATACTAACACTGACTAACAAAGCTGCACAGAGAAGACAGGAGGGAGAAAGCAAAGGAAAAATGTAGGGGAGGAGAGGAAGCCATCTGATAAATCACTGATAGGGAAAGAGCAGAGAGCCATGATGGAGGAACTCACCATTACCAAGAGGATGAAAGAAGAAAGAGGGTTTATTATTAAAAAGAGATGGAGATGGGAAAAGAGGCGGCACGGTCAATCAAACACAGAGACAGGAAAAAAGACAAAAAGATGGAGCTGATAAAACATCAGGAAAAAACGAGGAGTTAAACATTCACGTTAGATTGATAACAGTCGCTGTGGTGTATGAAATCTGTAATAACCTCATCAGCGTGGTTCCCCCTGTAGGTTTCAGAGCTGGAGGAAGGCTGACAAACGCATCTTATCTGCGCCATCTGTCACTAAATCGCCGCGTGGCCAACTGGGAGCGACGGGACGAGGTGAGGCCGTAAGACCATTTCAGTCATTGAGACTGGCAGTTTTTAGGCAGCGAGCTAATGAGCTGCAGGAAGAGCGGAGTCGTAGGCAGGTGTTGAGCTCATAAAGTAGCTTTATGTGCATATGGGCAGTGTTGGAGCAGAACCTGCACCCTCACACACATATGAGCAAAACTCAATTTCCTGCCAAAATGACACACAAGCACATGGGTGAGTAAACCTGCAGTGTGACTCTACAAAAACACGCAGAAGCAACGAAAACAAGCAAAGCTCCGTTCTCTTCTTTCTGCTGCTCGCATGCTCATGTGTGAAAATCAACGATTATGTGATATCTTTGTAATAAGTTACTTGAAGTTAATTATTTCACCCATTTAAGAAGTTGGCAAAACGTAGCGCATAACAAATATTTTCACACTACAAGATAAAAAGTCCCAAAAAATAAAGACATAACATTTAACTGAGAGGAAAAAGTCCTTCTAAATCAAAAATATCAACAAATCCAAATTCAACAATTGCAAATTTGAAAAAAAAAACAAAAAACTGAGGGGCAGCAGTCCAATACGCTGATCAGTATCAGCACCAATTTCCACTATCAATTACATTCAAGAAGTGACAGCAGGCTGCAGGGAACAGGGCTCAATACCAGCAGACGCCCTGAGTTGAGGTATTCAGATCAGTATCAGGAGAGGAAAAGCTGGATCGCTGCATTTTTATTCAAAATCTAACTTGGTGCTGGATTTATATTTAGGTAAATAATGCCATGTAAATTTCAGCCTGCCTTTATGTACAATAAATGCAAAAAAGTCTAACCCCAGTCCACATTATCCACCTGTTTAGTGCTGCAGACTGGAGTCTAGATGCAGCTTACTGAGAGCTGGAAAGTTAATTTCATACGTGAGCACTCTGATTTTGTTAAAGCCCCCCGGCACAATCCCCCAAATCCTCCAATTTTCTTTCCAGTTCATTGGGAGATATTTAAGGACCGTTGTGCAGCCTTCCTCAACCAGAATACAACTTTCAGGGATCAGTTTTTCAACTAGCTTTGATTGTGTGCAGCACAGTCAAACTGACTAGACGGGCGACATTTAGTTGTTTAGCTGTGATGTGACTCAACTTTCTCTATCTCCATCTATCAGTTGTTGTCCACTTATGTAGGTCTGGGTTGTGGTGGCAGCATCATGAGGGACCTCAAAGCATCCCTCAGGCATTCTGCATGCTGAGCCCACCTGGCCCCTGGATACAGACTGAGCCACCATGCGCTCACCTGCATGGTCTCCCTCCAAGCCTAGCTCCATGAGGGGCCCCTGGTTTCCCTTTTCCAGGTGACGTTGCTCTTTGAACTGCTTTAACGTTCACCTTGGGAGACATTCCCCGGGTGATGGGACACCTAAATCCTGTACCACAATAAGGTGACGATTCTTGGAGGGACTCCAAACTCCCAAATCTGCTTAAAAACAATTAAAGCTATACAATGGAGAATTAACAAGTCTGTAACCGCACGCCTATTTTCTTTCCAGTAATTTAGTCAAAAACTAAATGTTTGTGCAATTGTTTTGATATGACAATAATTCCAGAAATCCACCATGTTTTTATGTTTTCTAGGGTTCGAGATCAGTGAAGGAGAAAACTGTCAATCATCTCGACATCTCGTTTGAAAAGTATTTATCCAAACTGAAACTGGAGCTCAAAAGCTTTTGGTTCTTTGTATAGCTGAAACAATTAATGAATTAATCAATCATTTGTCAAGCAAATCTGACAAAATCTGGTGGTTCCGGCCTCTCAGATGTGAACATTTGCTACTTTTCTTTGTGTTGCACCATAAATTAAAAACCTTTGGATTTGTATTGGATGTGATCTTGGGTCGGGGTGCTGGGAAATTACTCTCTGATACAGTTAATCTAAAAAATGATAGATGAATCAAGTTTGAAAAAAGTTATTTTCAATGACTTTATTTGCTGCAGCTCTGTAGCCCACAGACCACTATTCACAGCTTTTATACAACCACACATGTAGCATATCCTCCACTGTGCTGTGTAGACCCACTGGGGCATCTACATGAGATTGGAGAAGCTGTGTTAACTTGAGGCTGTAAATGGAAAACAACATTAATCTAGAAATGATGGGAAATAGTCTGTGACTTGCAATTTACTTCAATTTTTTTTGGTCTGTACTGCCTGAAATTGGTCTGGCTGGAGCTGCCCCAGCAGCCATTTCTCAGTCATGAAAGATGTGATCAAAAATAATAAAAGAAAATATAATCAGCAGCTGACAGACAATTTCTGACGAGAGTGAACGGTTTGACTGAGTCTCTCAGAAGCTGGTGAGGAAGATTTAGGCGATTTCTCTGCCTCTCTCCATTGTACAAGTGCATGCCTCCAGCAACAAACACAAACACACACACACACACACACACACACACACGCTCAAAGGCAGCATTCCCATGGATGATAATCAGCCGTGCATACCCTCTGGATCTCAATTTATTTCCAAATTCAACAACAAATGGCTTTTAGCAACAATAAGCAATAGTACAATAAAATTGTGCTAAAAACTATATATGGAGATATATATGTGTCAGGAGATAAAACGCGGAATTCATACATTTGAAAGCTTTATTTTAAGTATTACAGATGTAAGATTGAGAAAACATTGTGCTCGTTGTGGGTGGGTTTTTGTTTTTTTGTTGTTTTTTTTTTTTAGATAGACCGCCTGTAAGGCGTAGAGGGCGGACATTTAACAGGTGAAATGGGCGAGCTGGGACCAATTTCCTATTTCAGTCACACACCCGTAGTTGGCCAGATCGATCAAACTCCCCCGTGAGTCCCAGAGACATCCTGTAATTGCCTGGAAATGGCTTATAGAATACGTTGCAGGAAGATGAAAGAGATTTTTCAGTGCGTAAAAAATGACTTCTACTTTACGCACACAGTAAAGCTTGGTAGCGATACGCGCCTGTTGCCTCTAATAAAACACAATTCAGCCTCCATTCAAGTCACAACTGTTGCTCAATCAGCGCACTCAGCTCTGAGGATCCGTCCTCTCTGAATGCGCTTCTACATCATGTAAGAGCGCGTCCAGACGGCCCCTATTCACACAAGACGGATGGTGACCGCGTAAAAGCGTCAAACATTAACTTACATGTCTAAGTTCTTGTATGCGGTCCTTCATGGCTCCGGTAAATCACTCTTATTCAGTTCCCGCTGTCTTCTGGATGCTTGAGATGATCGAGCGGCGAGGCGGAGACCGACAGGCTGATGTGAGACCGACCGGGCGAGGATGCGCGTCTGGCGGCGGCGAGAGGCGGTGATTTTCCCCCTTTGGATACTGGGATGGTGGGACCACTTTACAGAGCCGGGTGACGCGCACTAAAGGTGAGGCGAGGCCTTCCTCCGTTAACCCATTACACACCCGCAACTTCCTCTTCAATCCGTACTAATTGATTTTTTTCCACGTGCGCCTCCTCTCCAAGTTTCGTTTTTGTTCCGCTAAAGTCAGTCTAACAGACCCCAGGCTGGATTGACCGCCTCAGTGTCAGTGGCTGAGTGTTGGAAATGTGTTGGATTTGGTTATCGATTGAGCAGGTTCAGAGATAACGCCCAGGTGGTTTCCATTGTGCCAAAGCGCACAGCGACCTCTGTCGGCCACACGTAGTGCGAACAGCAAGAGACCTCGAAATTAGGATTTTTATAAACTACACGAGCCTCATAGACATTTATCTTCCGTTTGCTTTTACAACTCAGTAGACAATAAACTAGAGTCAAGTTCCTTTAGCTTTTTCATGACATTCCTTCATATGCTTATTTGTCTTTTTTAATCTCACCAGCATAGTGTTTTGTTTTGACCAGTTTCACTTACCATACAAATAGTCTACATGTCTCTTTTACATTAGACAGCAGGTCTGTTGAGTGCTACTCTGATAATAATGCTCTTCATAAACCACATTTTTCAACAATTATCTTGTTACAGTTGCTGCAGCGATCTGTTTTATGTAATTTGAAAGTTCATTTTGTTCAATTTTCCCTTTGCAAGATTGGTTGTTTTTCGTCATACTGACTCCTCTCTTTGTGTAATCTCATTAACATAATGAACTGCCAGTTTGTTCAGGACCATCAAATAAATCTGAATATATACTCTCTGCATCATTATCCTTTACACATTCACATCTCTTTCACAGGGTGTTTTTTGTTACATGGGATTGTGAAACAGGTTTTCACCAACAGCTGAACATTGTTTGTTCAATTTCTTCCGTATTCTGGAAAAACACCAATACAAATGACTATTTTTGCAGATTTTTCATTGTGAAAATGCTGCAGATAGTACAATAAACAGCTGATTTGAGAGGTGATGATCGATCATTTACAAAAATTGTTTTATTTGTGACATTGTTGGTGCTCCTGTGCTCTGCGTCATCATGAAGCAGTGCAAATGTCTGTCTTCCAGCGGACATGAACATGGAGAGTGCAATCTTGCCACCATTTATGAGGAACAAACTCCCAAAAACTCCACTGATCGTAATCCGCTTAAATAGGAGTCGAAAATGAATTGAGTCCAAACGCTCTGCAGGTACAGAGGTGACTGTGTGCTGGGTGGTACAAAAGAGAGCTAATGAAGCCACAGCTGCGTGTGTCAGAGCTAAAAATGAGGTCTTCTCTGACGTCCGGTGTATTTTGTGTCAGCTCGAACCTCCCTGCAGGCCAACAAACACAGCAGAGAGGGAGGAGGTGTCAGTGAGTGCTTCAGAATACAGCTAATCCCAAAAACAAGTATGTTACATTGTTTTATTATTTCAACACAGGATCCTCATGAGTTTAAAACACAGTCATGTACATACCGTCCCTGTCTCCTCCTCCTCTCCTTCTTCTCAAATATCCAGTCTCGTCCCTTCTTCGCTGATTTCCCCTTCATGTTCTTGAACCGGCATCTTCACAAAGACAAAATGCGGCCGATTAGTGGGTTTAAACTGCACCTTGTTCTTTGTGGCAAACTGCATCCAAAATTCTGCAGCTGTCGCAAAATGTGTCACACCTCCAGCCTCTTCGTGTAACCAGGAGAAGCTACATGAACATCACTATGTTAAAATGTGTTAAAAGGGAGGAAAACCTGCCCGACAACCTTAAGTCGGGCAGGACAACGACCCTTTTTAGATTTCTCTTGGTCTTTTGGCTCCATCAAAGCAGGTATGACTGAACCTGCACTAATCATGGCCAAGACCTGCTTGCTATCCTAATAGCAACTAATAATGGAATTTGAAAAAGGCTGTTTTATTGAAATAGGGATTATTCATTCATTCTTTCACTGAACCTTTATTCATACTTGAGAGGTAACTGAGGGGCAACCATCATTTATTACAATAATTTCTTCTACAATCTTTCTTAATTAAAGACTCTGAAGGAATTGAATAAAGAGTATTAGGTGTAGTTTTTTGGTGAAATGGATGTAATCACGATTTTGACATGTATGATTCCAGCGAATAATTTCAAGACAGAAACGTCTTCACTTAGAGACTGTTTCTACAGAGGACTGATGGAGAGACTAAACAATCACCTAAAGCTCAATATCAGCAGAACCAATTAGCTTGTGGTGGACTCCAATGCTTTAAAATGGATGTTGCTGCAAAGAAGCTACAAATTATAAAACATGGATACTTCAGACACACATCTTCAACCCGGCAGATCTATACAGTCAGCACAGATTGAAGGTGGCCACCCAAGATTAGTGTCACCAATTCAGAAACTGACTAAATGTCAAATATAGCCACATTCTCACCTTCTGTTCCTGAGTTATTGTGTTGAATAATGGCCAGAAAAGTGTTTTTGCAGAACGTTATGATGTCACAGCGAAGCTGACCTTTGACATTTGGATATAAAATGTCATCACACATACATAACACCTACGGCCACAGCTGTTGCCAGCATGGAGGCATAAAAAGCAGCAAATCCTCACATTTAGGAAGCTTAAACCAGCAAATCTTTTAAAAAAGGGAATCAAACAATTAATTAAAAAGCAACTAAAATGTGAGGTTCTTAAAGTCCCACAAGCAGAATGGTTTACATGCAAATGTTCTTGTTAGCAGTCAAACTGAACAGTCAGCACATTCAGAAAAACAAAGAAGCAACAAAAGTATTCTAATATTGAACACCAAGATAGCCTCAGGCTGCATGTCAACACGTTGCAGCTTTCATAGATACAAACGTAGATCATAAAATAAATCAAGATAAACTCTGCTACTTCCAACCAAGTAAACTGAGCAAATAAAACTAGGGCAATAATCTGATTACTCAAAGTGAGCAGCATCTGTCTGCTGTGAATATCTTTACCTTTGTCCTGAAAACTGGACCTGGTTTGGAACAGCTCTGTCTGAAGTTTCTGATCCCAATCCCTGAAACGAACAAAAACAGATCGGTGAAATAATGTAGCCAAAGTAAAATGCATATCCACCAGCACAAAGGTCTTTCTTTCTTACTTTGGGAAGGACCCCTGTTGTTCCAGCAAACAGACACAGGAAGAACCTGCAAAAAAAACAAAATGTGCATTTTAATGTGTAGTATTTAATCACAGGGCTAATGTGACAAACAGTCAAGCCAATGTGAAAGTCATCCTGTTCTAATTAGCCTTGTGTTGCAACACTGCTACCAATTTCACAGTCCATTAAGAAGGAATCAATTGAAGACGGCTGCAGCTGAACGTGTCATAATAAAAGCTTGTGATAGGTACTGACTTTTTAGCCTTGCTGCTGTTGGGGTAATCCACCACCATGCCTCCACTGAAGCCTGCCCTCATGGCCTGCGTCGTGATCAGCTCAAGCTTTCAAGACGGAAGAGGAAAGACTGAAGGTAAGAAAGGGAATCTGGATAGATATTCGGTTTGTACATCCATCATTAATAATGTTATATCACCTGATCTGAGTTCTCTGGATAAAGCTGAAAAACTGCACGTGAACCTCTTGACTGAAAGACAAAGGAGAAGTTAGTAAAAGTCCAAATATATGGATATAGGTTTATGGATGTTTAAATTTTTGTTGAACAAATAATAATAAAAAAGTGAGAAAAGCCCACCAGAGAAGAGTATAGAGTACTAAAGAAGGTGTAGAGTCTCTTTGGAGGGCTGTGTGTCCTCTTGTCGGCATTGCAGAGCCACTGAAGGGCAGAGATACTGACAGAAGGGTGAAAGAAAAACTGAGTCAGAAATGATTCAATGTTACTCCAGAGAAAATCCTCGTGTTTTTAACATTAGCTGCTTTGTTCTTCACCTGATGCAGCCATCAAAGGTGCCGGGTCGGAAAGGCATCCCCTGGCCCATGTCCCCCACTAAAAGATCTCCCTCTACTTCTCTGTCCAGTGCAACATCTATCACAGGGGAAACAAAAATTAAACTACATGAGAAATTATGTCATTATTTTGTGCAACAGTTACAATAAAATGTCACTTGATGGTGATCTGATTTAATCTGTGTTTAATAAGCCAATTCATTCTGCCCATTTATCATCCAATAACAGTTTTCAACATGTTCATTCATCACTCACTGTCACTGTCAGCATAAACCCCTGCACACTCTCAATTTCATTGTATGTATTGTTTATTGCCACATCATTATTTGTTTTAGATTTTCTCACACTAAACATATTGTTTTGTTGAATTTTTTTGTTTTCTTGTCTTTTTTGTTCTTGTTGAGCTGTATGTCTTTTTTTTTTTCTATGCACGAACACTGAGGACAGTGTTTATTCTTTGCATGTGCACACATACTTGGCAAATAAAGCCGATTCTGATTCATCTTTTAAAAAGAAAATGTGCATAAAAGATGAAGGGAATGTTCTTAATACTCTGGAGTCAACCTCCACAAAACAAATACCACCTTGATCTAGCACGAAAGCTTAGATTCTATGAACAGCTGGGACATTTTGGGAATACACTCTAGTTCCAGCACAATATTTTAGGAAAATGAATGTTAGTGTGTTAATGTTTTCTCACGTTACTGACATGAATGATTAAATATGGATGCCAACATGACAACACAGCAGGTAGAGCTCACTAACACTGAACTCTGAAGAACCAGAAAACTGTATCACATTAATAAGATGACCAAAAGCCCAGAATAAAAAAAATAATTTTTCAATGGCAGATGCAGTTCGATATATAATTCCAATATCATGTTGTTTGTTTGCATCTCTTAAAACAGCAATTTAATTACAATAACAAATGTAGCATTGCCAAACAAACCCAGCATTGCGGTGCTGATGTCGATCCCAACCCAGTAGTGTCCCTCCTCTGACAGGTAGTCTCCACTGAGACCAGAGCCGCACCTGAGAGACAGAAAGTCACCTGAGTCCTTCACATCACAAGCACACAACTCTAAAAACCGATGTTAAAATGCAGAGAAAGATTAAAAGATTAGCACATTCAGAATTGCAGATCATCAAATGCTGCAAAATGTAGCACGAGTCAAAGTTTGATTTCAACATTTATAAACATGTCTTCAGTGATGCAACAATACACAGTGTGCAACCTATTCACACAATGCTCAGTCTAACTATGACCTTACAGAAAACAATGACTGTATTGTTTCTTACTCAAAGTATTGTTTTGATCAAGTAAATAGTGCAATGCTGCATGTTAACACCCACTCACCCCACATCCAGCAGGAAGCACGGCTCTCCCTCCGGCAGGTTTAAAAGCTCCACAGCTCTCTCTGACATCTGGGTCTGGATCTCAATCATTCGAGAGCTGTGAGGCAACAAAACAGAGATTTAAGATACAGTTTAATATGTGGCCCCTGGCACAACCCTTTACATGGCAAGCTGACACCAGATTTAATGTAGGATTTAGTTGATTTGAAGCCACATTTAACCACACAATTGAAGCAATCACTCTATATCTATCAGTCTAAAGCCAGTCTGTAGAGTCAGACAGAGAATTGTGCATCTTATTACTGATTGTCCAGTACAATTATTATTTCTTATTAATCTAAAGGATAAATCAAACCTAAAAACAGAATTCAAAATATTAAAAAGGGAAGTCATTGTATTCACTATAACCACACAGTTGACTTGTGCATTGGAAATTGAGTTATATGAGTGATATATTTGAAGTAGTGACTTAATGGCTAATTCTGTGGCCTTTTACTTCCTCAATAAAATTAATTTTATGTCAGCGTTTCAACAGTCAATGCTATATAATGGATGGCGTCTCATATGAAAGTAAAATCGTAATTTTCCCTTCAAACACAGGGGCAAGTCAGGAAGGTATGCGCAGATAACACCCAGACTCACTTCTGAGAGTATTTCTTTGCCTCCTCTTCATTGTAGAACTGCGGGAATGAGAGCAGATCAGATTAACACTCCAGTAAAACAGTTCATCGGCTGTCAGCTGACTCCACTCTGCCTGTCGTGTATTATCATTAAAACAAACTTCACTGTGTTATGTCACATGAAACACAAACTAGCGAGCGAGGGCTACATTCTCCATTAACGAAGAAAACATTGAGTAGTTAGCTCATCGATCAGTCGACATTGGTGGTAAACTGTATCTACAGAGTGACGAAGAGACATTTAAAGAGCGTAAACGTTGCTGCTGAAACAGGGCTAGCGCTAGCCTAGCCGCTAAAAAGTACAATAAACCGCGTCACTGACCACATCTGGAGGAGCTGTGTGCTCAGGCCGCCGACAGCTGGAGGCCATGGTCGTTCCCGTGTGTGTGTCGATATCTAAAGACGAATGGATAAGCCGAAATATCAGTTCATACACAGGTTAAATGTTGTGATAGCACACGGTCCACATGTAGCGAGCAAAGACGTCACACGTAAGCGACGTAAAAAGTACTTCTTCTTCGAGTTATATAAGAACAACCCAGCGCAAACACACATATCGCCACCTACTGTGCAACTAGGCAGATACCGACTATATTTTCGTCATATATTCGTAATATTCCGAGACCTAAAAATATAATTTACGCTCTATTATATGAATCTGAAAAGGCACATTGTTCTTCCGTAAATTCCATTTTAGATTTTACTTTTCAGTTTTAGTTTTTAAAACAACACTTAAGGATCGCATCTGTTTTATAATCCAAGCTGTAGGAATCCATTAAATATGTATGAGAAGAATAAATACAGGGACAAAATATCAATCAGTCAATAAAATTAACAAAATACATAAAACAATCAGGATCAAGTATTTCAAGAGATAATATGCTAATAAAATACAAACAGTGATTTTACAAAATATATAGGCTACTGCCATTTTCTCACATAATCTTAATGTGTTTTTAAACTTAAACTTTTAAGTAACTTAATCTTTAAGTACATTTTAAATCATTTTCAAAAGTTGAAAACGTTTCATCCTTTAAATATCTGGATTTGTGTATAAGAACATAATACATACAAATAATACAAATCTTTGTTCGGCGTGGAGAAAAAAGGAAAGAAAAGATGTTAACCTACTGAAAATCAGGAATTACACTTTAGCTGCGAAAAAAACCTGATTCTCAAAAAAAAATAAAAATTACAATTTTAAAATTAGCCTCCTTCATATCTGGAAGTAAACAGAAAGACATTTTTTTTATGTCTGTAAGGATATTTATATATTTACTGTGACAGCCAACCTTTAAAAGTTTATTATTATATGGTAGTTATCCAACTCTTTACGTTCATTGTTTCTTGCAAAATGATTGGTTGGGTATGCTAAGTACTTCCTGTAAACAATGATTCTCATTGGCTCCTCGTTGCGTGACCTAGCCGGATGCTCCAGTTGTTTTCCGGCATGCTCACCGCTCCGTTCTCGGTGAAATGGCAGAGGTCGGTCAGCGGCTGAGGAGCGGTGCTTACCGGCTGTGCTCCCTCAGGAACAGACAGGGTCGGCTGGTTTGCGCCGCAGGAAGTCCCGGATCTCTGCTGGTCAACTTCTCCTTCAGAGACAGCGGCATAAAAGAGGAACCAGCACAGGATCAAGGTGAAGAGCAGCCAGTGACAAAAAGCAAAGCAACACAGCGCAGATCTGCGAAAGTCTCCAGAGTGCGAGCAAGCGGAAGTCAACAGGAAAATGGAAATTTGCGTTGGACCACATCTTTGGAGCTGGATTCATCCCGTTTCCTCGGGTATGTTCAAACAAGAGAGAGTCTGCAAGCTTATAAAACAGCCATGTACCTCTCAGCTAGGCTGCAGCCTGTCCTCCAGGAGAGGCTGCTGCCCGGCAGGATGACATCCTGGACCAAGGGAGCTGTCTCCATCCACCCTGACACCTTCAGGTCCCCTCAGCAGCTTCGAGCTTTCTGTACTGTCATCTTCATTCTGGCAGAGCAGGGATCAGAGAGGCCAGGTCCTGGGCTGAGACCGAGGCACCTAAAACTGCAAGCATCAACAACGAGTAGAAGCTACAGCTGGAGGAGTGACAGCAGCTCAAAAGATGCTCCTCCGCTCTACAGAAGCAGGACAGCCTATTACGATATCCTCAGAGTGTCCCCCGGTGCCACACAGTCCCAGATCAAGACTGCCTACTACAAGCAGTCCTTCATCTACCACCCTGACAAGAACCCAGCTAACAAGGAGGCCACGCAGCGTTTCTCTGAGATCAGCGAGGCCTACACGGTGCTGGGCAACATCAGCCTGAGGAGGAAGTACGACCGGGGTATTCTGAGCCAGTCAGATGTTCAACATGCAGGGAGACCGTCCTCCAAAGAGACCACGAGCAGATCCACGGGCTCCCCCCAGCAGCAGCACCAGCAGCAGCATCAACACAGAGCCAGGCGGTCCTCCAAAGCTTGGGGCAAGACCATGTTTGACTTTGACGCCTTTTATCAGGCTCACTATGGGGAGCAGCTGCAGAGGGAGAAGGACATGAGAGCTAGGAAGCAGCGCATGCAGGAGGAGCGGGAGGACTATCTTACCAAGTGGAGGCAGAGTAAAGTGGCGGAGATGACTTTGGCGATGCTGCTGATCATGGCAGGCCTCATTTTTATGAATCTCAGCAAGCCCTGAAATGGAAGCAGTCCCAATGGCGTCTCATGATAAGAGTCTCAGTGGGCGGACGAAGGGGGGGGGGGCTACCTCAAACTGTACTGCAACAGGTTCTGACAGTTGATGATGATGATGATGATGATTGTTATTATTGTATTGCAGGAGTAAAAAAAAGTGAGCTCACTGTGTCTCATTTGTCAGAAGCCACAGACGGACACACAAGCTAAGACATCATATTTCACATTTATTGTCATTCTAACATTTCATTCATCACACCGTCACAAACTCATTAAAGCTCGTTAAAGCTGTTAAAGCTCTTACTTCTTTGCTCAGACGTTTTATCCTTTGCAGGAGCAAACCTGATGGAGATGTGTCATTGGTTTTGTCTCTGTACCATCAACAAAACACAAATTTATTTACTTTCTGTCGGTGTGAAGCCAAATAACCTAGCTCAAGTGAAATTCTGTTCATCCAAATGCTGCACAAGGATGAGAAAACTTCCTCCTCCTTTCCCTACACGCTGGATCTGTACTGAAGACTACTGAGGTGTGCAATTTTTTTCTTATAACAAAGATTTGTTATTAGAAATTAATGCACTTTGACGCCTTCCTCCAGGTGTTTAGGTGTGTTTATGTTTATGTACTGTACAAACAAGATGCCACATTATACATAGATTATTTTGTCTGAAGGGAAACGTAGTCACAAATAGAATAGTTTTCCCTGCAGTATAAGATCTGACCACTAGAGGGCATCTGAACACAGCAAAATGATCTCCAGTTAGCGAGTTTAAACTGTGTGTGGGAGGAAATTAGTGCATGTTATGGAGGTCTCTGCTGTTGATAGTGTGACTATTTATTTTATCCAGTGTCCCTGAAGAGGCTGCATATCAGAAACATGAAACCTAGTAAATGTCTGATTATGCTATCGGTCTTCAAACACACTGAATGTATAATGAGCATTGCATTCAGACTTAAATATAGAATGTTGGCTGACTCTGTTTAATATGAATTGAATAAAAAAAAAACATGACAGTTCACATTCTGTTGTTAATACAGCTGAATGAATAAAGGTGAGACAGTTTTATCTTGACAGAGCGACGCCTCATCACTTCAAACACTTCATCAGATCATGTTTGGTAACACTAACGACTTTTCTAAGCCTCCAATCTCCAACATTTCAGCCTGACCCCACCCCCCCACTGCAACAGTGATGAGCAAATAACTGCACAACACGCCCAACAGCTTGTTCACATTTTATTCACAGAAATATAAAGTAGTATGTCAAGTACATCACTTTGTACAAAATTGCACAGACTCTTCAAAACTCAGTCAGACAACAGAAAATTTAGCTTTAAGAAGTGTTAAGAAAATAAAAGGGAGACATGAGCAATCTGTGATATGTGAGATGGGCTCTTGCGACGGACACATTCCACTGAGGATGTTTTCATCAAGAAGAATCAATCAATTGTACATAAATAAGACTTGATAGGAAAAATGTAATTTACAACGGCTGAGGAATAAATATGTTTCAAAAATAGGATTCGAGTTGGCACATGAACTGCTCCGTCTGGTGAAACGTCACCTCCGAAGCTAAACGGCCACGCTTGAAGAGACAGACGTCGACTCTTGATATGTTTAGTCCCGCTGAACGAAAGTGTTGCATATGTTTGAAATACAGTCGCTGAGAGCCATTTGTGTTCTCAGGTGTGTCTACCATGCTGTTAAAGACAAGTTTGTGTATTTGGGGAGGTATGCTAGTATTCACTGCTTTGCCAAGAGATGGAACAGAACATTGACACCACTCTCACATGGCCTCACTGTTCTCATTTATTCTAACTCTTGTCGAGGAAGCAAATAAATGCATTTCCCGAATTTTAAACTTCTTTAAGAGGACATTTAAACTGATATTTACTATTTCACTGAATGTCTAGGACTATGGTGTTGTTCTTATGCTAACATGAACATTTTGTTGTGCGAAATCTAGCCTTTTTATTACTAGGCTATGTTACAAAGCTGAGGATCAGTACTCTGCGTTAAAAATAAAGCAGCAATGTCACATCTTTCTATTCAAGCATGGCCATCTAGTACCCTTTACCTTACTGCCTGTACTGTTCCAGTCTACACCAGGCTGCACAAACAGTACGCAATACTGCCACCTTTCTAAAAAACAAGTCCCCAGTCCCTCCGATAAATGCTGGATTTGGTATAATAATATCTTAAAGGCATTACTTCAAAGTGAACTCCTATATTAACAGCATATCTAATCTACAGGTTATTGATATGATAAGCTTGAATACAGAACCAGCACCAGATGGAGGGACCCCGAAAACCATGTTTTAGAAACACTACTGTAGCACACCGATTGAAAAATATTTGGACTCTAATACACCACCACACACTCATAGAAATAACCCAGTATGACAGCAAAATGGGAGCCACCCTGCCACATTTCTGCAGGCTGAACTCGTTCATCTTCCATTTCAACATGTGACATGTGACCACCTGTGTGTATGCTGCAGCCATCCATGAAGCCATGGGGAGAAAAAGCATTTCAGTGTGCAGAGATATGCACGTTCTGTATGTTTTGAGCAGAAACTGATGGTAAAGTAATCACCTGCATTTAATTTTTGGGCCGTTGTGATTATGCAAGATGTGCATCCTCTTCGTCGCTATGGGCAACAGTCTGTTCAAGTCCAAGGAAACTGTCAGGCACTGAGACCCTTTAGGCTGTACACGTTTAAAAAAAACATCTCCGAGCTAACACTAACACGCCCGTGATGGCTGCACTGATGTTAGTGTGCAGCAGAGCCCCAGAGCAGGACTTTGTAGGGAAACCCTGCAGGGACGGCGAGGATATCCGGGACAGACTCAAAGCAGCTTTACAAACATTAATGGGATGCTCTCGGGAGCTCTGAGGGGAGGGGCTGTTTCTTCAGGGTCGTTTCAGTCTTTCAACCCTTCAGCAGGGTGGTGACACAGGCTCTGCTCCCAGGGAACTGTGGGTAAAGATGAACAGGAAGTGGTCAGGGGATGTGAATCAAAGCCATACGACTCCACTGGATGACTTCCTCTTGCTTTCTCCCCCTGTGCTCTTCTTCACTGCTGCTTTTTCCACATCCAGATCTCCTCTCCTCCATTTCCACCGGTGGCCTTCTGTCTCTCTCTTCACTGTTTAAAAAAAGACGCCACCGGGCTGCAGAGGGATATAACAGTGTGACTGGACACACTGATCTCACCTCCCTTCTCAAATCAGAGAAACAGGAAATTGCCTTAAAACAAAAACAAACAAAAACAATGGGTGATCCAGTGCGTTGGACCGTTTTCCCATTGTCCCATGTCACCTCCAACTTTCTGAATCTCATCCGACCCAGAGAGTACGTGACTGAACACTGCCCTGGCTTGTTTAGTAGAAAGAGTACTGGTTCTCCACTGCTCGGGCCCTGCGAGTCCCATCAGGGTCGTGGTAGTCCTCTGATGCACCACTAGAGGCCTCCAGCAGGCGTTCAGAGCTGTTGCTCCGGCTCTGTAACCCTCCACCCACTCCTCCTCCTCCTGTACCTGGGTCACTGCGGGAGAGGGACGGAAGGGCGGTGGGTGAGGAGGAGGTGCTCGAGGAGAGCGGGGCGTCAGGAGGGGGCCCTGCAGTCGCTGTGATCCCAGGAGGGTGGAGAGCTGGCTGGGCTGAGTCTGTCCGGCAGCCTGCATCCCTGGGTGGGGTGAGGACTGGAGGCACGGTCACATCTGCAGCAGATTGTGGGAAGAAGAGAGAAATCCTTTGAATAGAAGGTTAATAATATCAATTCATCTGTGCTGCTGATAATTGTTTGTTGCTTTACACTGGAGAGCTGCTGACAAAAGGCTCCTTCATCGACCAGCATGTAAACACAGGCAGTGTGGGCCTCCTTTATTGTCCTTTCTCTTGGTGGGCAATAACACCGACAACACTGGTGCCAAAGACACGCCTGACCAGTGTATCAGTAAAGCCTTTTACTCCCTGAATCAAGCCCTCACTCTATGTAAGTTTGTGTTTGGGAGTGAGTGCATGAGTGTGTGTACGTCCAGCGTTTGGGGAAACAGAGGGCCCCTTTGTGACCACTGGGCTGGGCTGGGGCCGGAGTCTCGGCCTGAATGCAAAACTCCTGCGGTATAATCGCCCCCTCACTCTCCTGTACAGGAGGACATTCATCCCATGCCAGGAGAGCGGAGGGCAGGAGTAGTGTTAGTATGGAAGAGGAGGAGGGCGGGGTGGGTTCAGTGAGTTTTAGCTCTGCTGTAACTCACTGAACAAACCTCTGACATCCATCAGCGCATCTAACTTTCTGGAAGTCTAATCGCCCTCTGTTAACCTGAAGAGCGACTGTCAAGTCGAAACGCTTCTTTCTTTGAAACCACCTGTGAATTGTTTCAAGGTTTTGCAAGTCAAAAGCTTTAACATGCTTACATTTTGACAACCGAGGCAGTTCGATGATGACGGCAATGCTTAAATCCAGTGTAACAGCTGCACATGCTTTGCTCTGCAGAGCCACAATGTCAGTGATCTGACTCGGTCACGCAGCCATATCTTGCTTAAGTTTGCACACATTAGCTAACATTAGCCACCACAAGGGCCTGGTCGTACCAGGTCAAATAAAGCTGAAGCAGCAAAACCTGAATCAAGGTTTTTAATAGGTTTACGGTTAATTTCATTTGTAAGTGGAAAGATGTGTTAATTTTTCACTTTGGTGACCTGAGTTAATTTCCTGCATAGCTCTACCCAACAGCCTGAGGTCTAATGTAGGTCTCACCTAGATTGGGTGGGCAGACCACCTGCTATTAATAAAGAGCTAATTAAGTAACTATAAAGCACGTGAGAAACTGCCACATAGTGGGCCCTTAAGTACAAATATTAGGCTTTTTCATGTGAAAAGGACACCTTGACAGTGTCCTGACATCAACATGTGGGTTCCTAATAAGAGAGATAAACGTCTACGGCCTCTCCAGTTAATTAATCATGTTTGTGCGTTGCGTACCTGCGGTGGAGCTTCGCTGCACTTGTACATAGGAGCGTAATGTGATGTCAGCAGAGCCTCCAGACTCGAGGGGGATGGGGTGGGTGTGGAAGTGTCTCAGCATGTCCGACACGGTGTGGAACCACAAGTGGTGCACGTGGCACTGCCCGTTCTCATTCACTGACAGACGCAAATGCTGGGAGGGAGAAGGAAGGGAAAGAGGAGGAGACAGGACATTAACAATGGAGAGACAGGTTAAAGGGTCAAAGGGATGAAGAGGGAGAGGTGTAAAAAAAAAAGAGAGGGTAGGAAAAGAAAACGACACAACACAGAAAGACAGAGAACTGCAGTGTGAGACACAGTGAGCATCTGAAACAGACAGACCAAGACAGAGGTCAGGACATTCCTGCGAGGCGTCTCGCTGTGGGAGCAAAGTGACAGAATGCCAAGGCTGACACCAGAGGAAGAGGCGGCAGCTGACACTTCCTCAACACCGCCGGCTGGCAGGATGTGATGTGCAGAGATCGTGTTACATAAGAGCGCACAAAACGATGACATTACTGCATCTTTTCCACGGCCTGAACAACTCGGAACAGCGAACAGCAATGGCTGCATCCCAAAATGTCTTGAGAAGGAGCTTGAGTGAATTTAACGCTGCCGTGAAGCAGAAGTGCAGCTGGGAGGAGGGATTAATGTGTTCTAGTGCAGAGACAGCAAGTTCATTCATTATTTAAACAACATAAGATGCATCAGTGGCAATTTTGATAACTGATTAATTGTTTTAAATCTTTCATCTAGAGAAGTGAAAAGAATATTTTCTGGTTCCAGGTCAGAATTTCCTCCATTTTCATTTCAACACAACTTTTTTTCACATTTGATAAAAATAATTGTTGCACCTCTACTGTACAACACCCTCCCACCACCCCTCTCTCTTCGTAGTTCGTTTACAAAGTGTGAGATTCGATCAAATAACACAATGTTATTTCTCCTCTCTCTAGTCGCCTCACCTTTGCTTTGCCCTGGAAGTTGAAGGTGAGGACATATTCGCCCGGCCGTGTCTCGCTCTGACGAATCACAAAGAGCCCGTGGCTCCTGGCCCCGCCTGCGAGCACCAACTGAGCCGCACGCACGCGGGACAGGGTACCATGGAACCATGGGTAACCCGCCAGGCTGGCGTCGCCGTCTGACTCTTTCGCTCCTTCACTGCCGCCTGAGGAGAGTCACAACAGATCAGTAGTTTAGGTTTCTTTGACTTTCTTCGTTTTTGTGTATTCGTACGCCTTCATGTTGAGCGTTTGAAGAGGAAATGGAGTGTATGTGTTACTACCTCCAGAGGAGTTGGAGCCCTGGGCCTCTGGGGACTGGAGGAAGCGCTCTAAAGGCATGTGGGATGGGTGCTGGGTGAAAGGGGGTTCCCTGCAACGGACTGAGGGGGCGCTGTAATGCTCTGCAGCTGTCGGACACGACCTTTCCGGAGCACGATACACACCTAAACACATTGTTAATATGTAACACATTCACGTGAATCAAAATATTATAATGTTATGTGGATGGGTGGGTCTTTGCTCACCCTCAGACAGCAGTTCGCAGCTGCAAGAGGCCACCATGGAGCAGTCTTTGGAGGCCTGGCCGTGAGGACACGACGCCAGCTCGATGTCATCGCCGCTGTCGCTGTACACAAGCAGGCAGGTCAGGAGAACCGCAAGAACGTATACACATGCACACACATGTGCAAACAAACATCAGCGAGCGCCAACGCACAACTCCACACACATCCACATCCCACAAACACGCACACAAAAAATCTTTCTGTTTACGTCCTGAGCTGCACACACAAACGTCCACTAGCCCAGGAAACCGAGGAGGAATGCTGGTGGCGCGAGCTCGCCTATGTTTGTGCTAAAGCAACCTGTCAAAAACTCCACTAATTTGATGATTAATGACTGTGTGTGTTAGCCCTCCATCCCCCTACCCATCCACCCCCCACCCCCTCCTCTCCATCCCTCCACTCCTCTCCATCCTCAGCCAACAGCAAATATTTATCTGGTGGTTTACCCGGGGTCTATGCAGTCCTGGATGTCAGCAACCCAGGAGTTTTTCTGCAGCGAGTCGATGGTTTCCAGGATGTACTCTCCCCCGTTTTCCACCTGTGGAAGCAGCCAAACGATCACACACTGAACTCTGTTCAAAGGACCACATGAGGGTACAGGACAGGGCGGGCTAGCTCACTTTCCAACAACCTGTTATTGTATAGCAGTTCTATCTGAAACTGAGGCAGGTGTACTAACGTGGCTGAAAAATGGCTGCAGCTCCTACCTTAAGAACAAAAGTGTTGTCCTTGTCGGGCATCTCCAGCGGCATGGTGGTCCTCACCTCCACGATGGCTGACAGAGGGATGCTCACTTTGGACTTTGAGGACTGAAGAGTGACCATACAAACAAACACAGAATAAAACATCTCATCTAACTACCTTTTTCTTTCGTCGCATATTCAGTCATGAATGTGTAATCATCTCTGCTCCAGAAAACAAATAATAATGTATAATTATACATCATTCTGCACCATATCATCAAAAACCACAGTGAGAAATGATGAATGGTCCACAGTTAAATCAGATCCTTCACATCCTGTAGGAGGCAACTGAAATACTTGTAAAAGCAGAAAATGTGTATTTTACAAGAAAAAAGCCCTGCATAGAGCTTTAAATTGCTGGTACACGTTTACAGTAATTAGCACCACTTCCCTCTATGTCTTTTGCGTGAAATACGCCCAACTTCTCCCAACCTTCAGACTTCTCCTTCACACATGATAATGAAGGGGCGACAGTCTGAATTACTGGTGCAGCCTTAGCAGCGATGAACTACAACCCAGATTCCAAAAAAGCAATCATCCACAAACCGTGTTTACCGACAGCGGTTTACGTAGTGCTCCTGAGCCCATGCAGTAACATCCTTTACACAATCACGTGTTCACAAAGCGGTGAACCTCGCTCCATCCTTGTCCGTGAACAACTGAGCCTTTCCAGAATGCTCCTTTCATACCCAATCATGATACTATCACCTTGCTCTCTTAATAAGGTCATCATTAAAAGAGTAAGGCAGAGTTTACCAAAGACTGCGCAGTCTGCAAAAATGACTCCACAGCTCAGTTTTTATACAGTCTCGTTTCTCAGCAGTTATTCCAGCTGATTGACTTTAGCAAACAAAAAACAGGAAGGGTTTATAAGAGGGTGAACACAGAAAACATCCTGGCCTCCGTTTGCCCTCTGCAGAGAGCTGGATCCAGATGATAATCTTAACAGATCCAATAAGTGTGTTTGAGGCGGTGAGCTGTGTGTGTGTGTGTGTGTGTGTGTGTGTGTGTGTGTGTGCGCGTATTTATTTCTGTGTGTGTCAGGAGAGGCAGGGCGAGAAGGAGGCTGACTGATGGTCTGGCAGAGGCTTATCAGCTGATCTGTCTGGAGCAACACTGTTCTCATCTTGATCTTCCTGTGCAGCTGGCTGCCGTCCACGCCCACAATTCCTTTCTCCGGATCAAATGTCAAAAACCACTTCCTGTATTAAACTATTTGACCATTTCCTGTACCTCTCCACTGTGGACAGTATGTGTGTGCTCCACCACATAGCTCTTACAGGAAGTAAGTGTGCAGTTAGAGTGGTCAGTCCTTTTATTTAGTGGTGTGGTCTTCCTGATAAAAACTTAAAGGGTCAGTCTGCCCAAATAACAAGAAATTCATGTTTTCTCTCTAACTTCTAATAGTAGAGGCCAAAATTGTTTCCTTTTTATTTGTCGGGTGGTACATTTTTTTTTCAACTCAACCAAGGTGAACATCTCACAGATGGACACCTGGACAAATAAAATGAAAACTATCTACATGGTTAAATACCACTAGAGGTAAGTGACAAAAAATATAAGAGAGTGTCAATATGTGTCATGATGGGACTTCAAACCATCTTTAAAGAAACTGTAAAAAAAAAAAAAAAAAAAAAACTGCAGAAACAGCAAATGCACAAAACTTCTCCAACAAGTAACCACTGTTTGCTTACTGCAGACTGATGCTGTGTTTCTGCATTTGTGCAGGAGAATGACAAAAATGTTAGCCTGCTAGCTTAGCACCTAGCGCTCATAATGAGTTGAGAAATGATAAGGGGACATGTGGCATTTTTTCAGGCACTATATTAAACTTTCACTGACTTCTAGAAACGCAGGCTGCATTTAGGATTATCAACATCCAAGAACATAAAAATCAGAAATCAAACCAGCATCACTCGTAACTTTTAGTATTTTTAGGCAAGTTCGGTTGCTGTTTCCTTTTTTTATTAAGATGTCAAACAGTTTCTGTGATGTGCAACAGCTACTCTTACTCTTGAGGTCTTGCATGTTACTTTGGCTGCTGTGCTGTGAAGCAGCGAGTGGGTCTTCTCAGGACCTGCTGCTGTGTCATAATGCAGGCAGTTAGCGTGCTGCAGTGTGCCGTCTCTGCCACAGAGAGCAGCCGGCAGATTGATGGCCCTGACAGGGACGGAGCCAGAGCCAGTCAGCCAGGAGCAGACAGGAGTGAGATTTTATTGGTCAGTTTATCTTTCCGACACTGTCGACTCTGCACCGTTATGATTTGTAAGACCTGAATGGGACGGCAGTGATAAAACAACTCGGAGTGTCTGCAGGGCAGGCCTGTCGAGATGCGTGTGTTTAATTAATGTGTCACTTCACAGCAGCTCTGAAGTTTCTCTTAATCTCAGCCTCGTCCACGGCTGATAACATTTTTCCCACGTGTGGACGTTAATAGAACATAACAGATGAAACTGCTGAAGCACAATTATTAAGTTTCCTTTTGCATGTTCCCCTTGTGGCTCTCTCTGAGTTTTTGAGTGACTCACAAAACCGTTTCAGTTCCTATTTTCAGTTTGTCACTGCAGACAGTTTGCCGAAGATAAAGAACCAATCAATATTTATTTTTTGCACATGAAAGGGAATCTTTGCAATGTGCTGCCGCTTACAGAAATCGATGTAACAGCTTCCTTTCTCTGTCACACACACACACACACACACACACACAGTCTCCGGTTCTCTCGACCAGCCCCTTCACCCCTCTCCCATGCCTGCCTCCCACCTGTCCTTACCCCTCTCCCCCTCTCCGCCTTATCCTCACATTCCCACCAGCCATGATCAAAGGCCAGTGGCAGATTTACACACACTCAGCTGCACAGCCTCATGGTCCTCCTAAGGTCAGGGGCAATGATCTGGAAATCCCATATGGACAAATGTGAAGTGTGCATGCATGCACGTGAGTGTGTGTGTGGTTCGACTTCAGGCTGCGTCACTCAGGGTCACAGGGGCTGGATTATTAGGCTGGGTTTATATCTCTGATTCAGGAAGGGCTGCAATGTGTGACTACTCTCATGAATTATTAATGTGTTTTTTCAATCAATCTAAGGCTAAACTTCAATTAGACTCGTCTTATAGAACTGGATGCGCTTTTAAACAGTGGCTGGATCAAATGATTTCCTCACTGTACCTGGAAAACCTTTGCTGTGACAGAGGTGGCTCTGGTAACTTTTGGGACGTTCGACTCTAAACCATAAAAACGCACAATGCACGATGTTTGTTTTCTGTAAGGACTGTGGATGTCATAGACACACATGTTAATAATTCTTAATAAATCTGTTCATCTGTTTTTTTAGTTTTGTCTGGCAGGGGTGGGCAGAGGGATCTAGCGTTTGGTGCAGTGGGCCTAAATACTCTGAGAGACTTTAAATAAAACTGTTTCGAAAAGAGAGAAATGACTGAGGGTAGAGAAAGTGAAGTTTTCAAATCATCACCAGCCAATCATTTGAGCTGCCACATGTTGTAGTGTTTGGGTACCTTGGGTGGTACATAGAACTCCAGCAGGAACCTCTCGCCTCCTTCCTCCCTCTTCGTCTTCCTCAGCAGCAGGCGGCACTTCTGCCACTGTGCAGCGCCCATACAGTTTGTGTCATCAGCCACCATGTACCTCAGCGCTCCCTCCCTCTGGATTTCCAGCATCTCAGCCTTGTGGCCCTGGGAACCCCTGGGAAGCCGCAGCTTTTGGGACCACTTCTCTGTCCCTGCAGCCTCCCCTCCTCCTCCTCCCCCACCCCCGTTAGCCTTCCTGGCTCCTGAGGGGCCGTCAGGTTCAGGGGAGGCCCGTCTGTGCCACATCTCCTTCACCCCGTCCACCACACACAGACTCATGTTTCTGAGGGAGAAGCCCTTCTTGAAGCGAGCCTTTGGGTGACTGACCGAAACATCCTCCGAGCTGCGGGACTGTCCCAGAGCAGACACCTTGTGGGTCGGCTGGGGGCCTCGGGAGGTGGTGGTGCCGCTGCCTCCTCCATCTATCCCTCCCCCTCCGCTGTCCATACTGTCCAGGGATTCACTTGAAGCCCCGGCGTCCTTGCGTCTCTGGTAAAGGTCGTGACCGTAGGACAGTGGGCAGCCCTGGATTCCCAGGAAAGGAACAATGCTGTACTTTGGCGCTGTGTTGGAGCCGTCTTCCCCCGGCGAGGACGCCTGGTTCTCCCGGGCCTGGGTCAAGGCTGCAGAGAAGCACTCCAGGAAGTGATGGGCAAAGTGCTGCGAGAAGCTCACATCAGCGCCCGGCGAGTCGTAGCACGGGTTCTCCGACAGGAAGCGCTGGAACTTGTCAGCGAAGTCTGCAGCGGAGGCTCGAGCATGGAGCTCACAGAACTCTCGCCAGTCAGGCAGTGGGCACGAGGAGAGCTCCGGGCTACCGGGCACCACCGCTCCGTTCATCACTGGGCCATGCCAACCCACCGAGGAGAGGCTGGAGAGGAGGAAGAAGAGCAGACTGTCAGTGTGGAGAAGAAATAAACTGCAGGATGTATTTTTGAATCAGATGTACAACAGTTGTGGAACAGCCTGCATGTGTGATGGTGCAAAGAATAAAGGATGTGTGAATGAAGCAGACTGCTGAACCAGATTGTGTCCGTCATTAGAATATTCATATCTTGATGATACAAGAAATGAAATCCTTGCAGGCAAACTTTCTATGACAAGTTCAATCACAGTTTAACTTGTACCTTTTGTGTCCAAATCCCCTCCAATCGTCACTATTCCCACATCTGTCATCATATAAAATGCGCATCTTAACATTTTTATTTAACAAGTGATAACCAGGGCTGTAGCCAGGATGTTAGAAACACTAAGATCATCAGTCCAAGAAAAACACTGAAAACCATATACCTCCATCCTTTATGAGCTAAGAAAATCAGGTCTGTTTTCAGCTTTGTGACAATCCATTTTTCAGACAATCCAACATATTCTGAGGTGGTTAACTTCGTCTAAGATGTTGGAGTACTTTCTCAACCCATAAAGAAAGATCTTAAGGTTAAAATCACCATATTTGGAGATACATGGTGTTCAGTGGACATCGAATAATGAACCCTTTACTTATTTACAGGCCTAAAAGTAGTCAAAAACAAATACAGAGTGTAAAGAACAGTGGAATCAGCCTGCAAAATACCTGTGCAGACAATAAACTCAAATTCTCTTAAAATGTCATTGTCTTCAGCCCTGGTGACAACAAGCAACATCCTAGTTTGCTGTGGTGGAATTTATTGACTTTGGAGCTCAAGATTTATGCACAGGACTGGCATGTCATTGAAGGCTTGAAGACGACAAATCATGCAGAACGCTGGGGTCTCAGTTACCAAGCGATGGTTTCTGACAAGCACTCAGATTCTCTGAATTATCTAGAAGTGTGTCCTGTCAGAGCAGGTTAACAGCGACTTGGGTTCAGCACAGACTGAACATACAGCTCTTCCTTATGTCCTATTTATATCTCTCTCACTGTTTTATACATAACGAGTGTCCTTTTAAGACCACTGTTCTGCTCATCCTTACGTTCCTCTGCTCCCCAGCATGTATGTGTGTGTTCGTATGACTCAGTCCTCTGCGCTGCCTCCCTCTCTGGCCTGAACAGTGCCAAACCGCATCACATCACTGCTAAAACTCTTCTCTCTTTGGTCTGCAGTGGGGATCTAGCAGCACACAGTCATACCACCGTTGTGTCAGCAGCAACATCCAAAGCCTGCTTTAACCCCACCCCCCCCTCCCTCCCTTTGCTTCAGCACATGACTAACACAGCATCAATGAATAACGTCGCACAGCCGAACACATGTTGGTTTGATTATTATTGTCTGTAAATCATGCAGATAAAAGGATATCATCTGAGTGGGCAGGCTGGTTGACATACGCACAGGGATGGCCAACGCACCCCAATCTGTGAAAGCTTATTCTCCGAGCTGCTGGGCTTCTCTTGGCAGTTCGCTCACAGCACACGCTCGAATGTTCGCTCTCTGAAATTACTCTCTTAAACCAAATCAAGAGCATTTGCACTGCAGAGTTTCCTGGAATTTCTCCTGCAAGCAGCTTTATTGTCATTTCCAAAAGCATCAGTGTGGGTTGTCTTTTCATAACGGATTAGCACCGAAAAAAAACCTCCACTGGAATTAAGTCTGACACACACGTTCGACTATAAGCCAATCTCTCTCTCTCTCATTCCCTCTCCTTTCGCTCGCTCGCAGATCTGAAACGAATGATCAGAGCGAGGATGGGATGTACACAGGAGTCCCAGCTCTTTGAGAGACCATCTTTTAGCAGAGGCAGAAACTCTCGGATGCTGAGGCAGAATATCAGAGGAATGCTGTGATGGATAGAGACACTAGAAAGTGAAGGAAAGAGTGGGATTAGCAAGTGATAATAAATTAAAGAGCAAAGGAAACGTCTCTCTTATGTGATTGAATGTCCCAAAGGATTCTAACGTGCTAATACTGTGGCCATTTAGCTTCATTTCAAGTCATTTCAGAAGTGGGTGGTCGGGGGTCTTAAATTAAGCTGGTTTGATTAGATGCATGACATTTCGAAGATTCTCTGTTGTTGTTGTTTTCTCCCATGTTCTGCTCCCCGAGCTGAATCACATCCAAGGGTCCAGAGATGGGAGCGCATTCACAACCTCACGGGCGACAAAAATATATCTTGACAGGTTTAAGAGACTTGTAGAGTAAAAAGAGGGCGATCTTATCTGCAAAACGATGACGAACTCAAAGAGAGAAGAAAAAGAAAGAAAGAAAGAAAGACAGAAGGGATGTCTTTCAAATAAGGCTTTGACGTTGGGCTGTTAAACACAACTTTGTGTTATTTTTGAGATCTCTTAAACATATTTAACAGGATGCTTTGCTGTAAAACCTTTGATGACACTACAGATGTCATCCAGTTCATAAAAACTCAGCATCAGAGGTTTGGAGTGCGTCAGAAATGTCTTCTTCATCATCTTCTTTAAAATTACAGCTGACTACATCCGCCAAACCAAAGGCGCTGTCCTCTGCAAGAAGGAAGGAGGCCAAATATATAATATGACATTAACTTGTGCACAATGAGTTTTTTTCAAGCCTGGACGGGGTCGATCAGACCTCAGTCCAGACAGGTTCCGTTGTGTTTATCTGAATTTGTGAAGCTGAAAAATAAAAGACTTGACATTTCCAAAAATTCGAAAGTCAGACTGACAGTAAAATATTTAAGTGTTGTAAATTCAGTGCTATTTAAATTTTAGTATTCAGCAGCGGTTAGATTGAACAGTTGGGTATTTGGCTGCTTATAACATTCAAACTCTTATGGCCCTTTTGGCTTTTGACCACTTACCTTTAGGGGAACTGGATGGAAAACTAAATTATCTAATAAATTAGTCCTAACGACATATTAACATTTAAAACTTTAGATATTATGGCTTATTAGAAAATGCATTCATAAATTGATTACCAACATTTATTTATGTATTACCAAACAGACAGGAACAACAGCAGCTTGAGGGATTTCTCACAACCTGGCAACCCAAAATGTGTTCTTATTACATCTTATAATTGATCTACGATGCATTAGTGAGTTAATTAGTTGAGAAGTGAGTTAATAGCATCAATAAAGCTGTTAGTCACAATTCATAATGAGTGCCTTATTGGACAGTGGCACAGAGACGATAAATGTATGGAAGGGGAAGTTAAACAACTTTCATTCATGAATCCATCATTTCATTCATTCAAACATCCATCCATTCATTCCCTCAAGCCACACGAGATTTGTAAGCTAAACTGCTAATCACAGAGTGTTGTAATAATCATCTTGCTCCCCTTGTGTTGTGTGTTGTGTGTTTGTGTGTGTGTGTGTGTGTGTTGTTGCTGGCTGCGAGGAAGTCAATACCCATTCAGCTATTTAAAAACCTGCACTGGGCCAACTTTCCACCCATTCAGCAGAAAAACAACAATACACAGTGAGGTGCATTTCTCAAAATGATGCCCTTCCGCAAAGATGAGGATGTGCCTCCCTCAAGGATACTGAGCTGACTGTATGCCGCGCCCACACACACCCTCACACACACACACACACACACATTCACTCACTGAGTCAGCATGAAACTCAAGCCATGAGACGCTGGAGGAAGTGGACAGCATTAAGGTTTGTGAGGGTCAGCAGACTGAAGCAGACTACATGCTGCAAAGCACACAGGGGTATATAGCACAAATGATCAGCTGAGGCTGGGGGAGCGAGCATTGGTGAAAAGCAATGAAAAGTAAGTATATTTACTCAAGTACTGTTACATACAATATTAAAGTACTTATTGTTTACTTGAGTATTTCCATTTTAACTCTACTTGTCTACATTTTACAGAGAAATATACTTTTTACTCCACTCAGAAGCTTTTAAATTGTGAAACACACTCGTTTCAGGCTCACAAAAAAGAGTTTGTGTTGTTTGCAGTTTCCATCAAAGAGTCTCATCCCCTCTAAACTTCTCCCAAACTTGTAAAAAAAGTAAATTCCTTCAATATTTCACAAAAAAAAGTCAATCAGAGAAAAGTCCCAAAAAACTCAGACAGATTTGTGTTGTGAACTTCCCCATAAATCTTCTCATGACCCCTCAGATTTATCTTGTGACCCTTTGCAGGGAGCCTGAACCCCAGATTGGGAATGGCTGGACTGGATCACTAATCAGTGAGGCTGGTTGTGGTCAGAGGTAAAACTCATAGACAGTATAACAAGTGGATGGACCTTCCAGATCTGAACGGTGAAGCCAATTCCAAAGTGCCTTAAATCTGCATTTTTTCTAATACCAGCAGGGGGCGACTCCATTGGTTGCAAAAAGAAGCTTGATTGTTTGTAACCTTATGAGAAAATGACTCTACTTCTCACTTGATTTATTACCTCAGTAAACATTTCCCTAATGAGTTTATACCTTCAGTCGGTAGTTTCAAGTCTTTTTCAATATGGCTTGATGTTCATTTTTTAAATTATGGTCTCAAATAGATGATAAAGGAAGGTATACTTTAGGGCTACCTTGTGATTGACAGGCTGCTACCACGGCATGTCCTCAGGTTCAGGATGGCAGCTCCAACCTCCTAGAATGGTCACTTCTGGCTCCAAAACATCAAGATGGTGATGCCATAATGCCAAACTAGAGGCCACAAACCAATGTGTGACGTCAAGGTAGCACCGTCCACTAGTTATTGTAAAGTCTAGGGTAAAACAGGCTTGAAATGTTCAACCACAGAACGCAGCAGAGGCACTTAGCTGCTGAAACTTCAGCAGCTAAATGCTTCACTATGTTCACCAGCTGATCACTAACTTTGTCTGTCTGCAGTTTGGTGCTCAGGAGGTACACAATACAATGGGATTTTCAGAGCTTTTTTCACTTTAAACAGCTGGCTGCTTTGGCCAAAAACAACATTATGAGAGCGGCGAGAGTGAAAGAAAACAGCCAAACAATGAACTGAAACTCACTAGAAGGCTCTCTAACACTGAGGGGATTATAAGTACTTTAACTAGAGTCCTGTCTTAATACGCCTGCACTTTGACTTCTGTAGGATTCTGAATGAAAGTAATAAAGTACTTATGTTATTTGTATTTTTAGTTAAATAAAGGATCAGTGCTTTTTCCAGCACTGGAGGGGGGCAAGTTTTTGCTCCACGGGCCAGCTGCTAAAACAATCAGTGAGCGTGTGGAGGTGGAGGCAAGGGGAGCATAAAGAAAGGGGGACACACTGCAGGACGAGGGGGAGCACACACATCCCCATGACTCCCTTTTAGACTTTTTTTCTTTGCTGACAAAAAAAGACTGAGGGGAGTCGAGAGGAATCTAAAAACGTTCACCTCCATCCTTCGGGCCTCAGAGGCCTTCCCCCCTCCTGTATCTCCTCCCTATCTGTTGTAAAAATCTACCACTACTGTGCCCCCTCCTCCTCCTCCTGCTGCTGCTCCTTTACCCAGGGGAGCAGGGCTGATATCTCTGTCAGATGGTTGGGAGTTCTGTCTGTAACAGTAAACTGACCGGGGAGTGGACGAAAGAGACATTACTGTGCAGGGAGAAGCTATCAACTGGAGCCTGCAAAACACATCGTACAAGATATGTTCGCTTCGTGTACCTTGCGGAGCCCTCACAGGACTGAGCTGTGCAGAACCAAGAACTACAGACGCCTGATTATTACTGTGACATTGTGGGCAGTAACATAGAGCTACTGAGAAAATGATACTGCGGCCAAGCATAACGGAAGTACAAGGATTAGTGTTTTTAAAGCTGTGTGTACACATACCTCTGTGTACTTCCGGAGATAAACACTGTATATGTAGTTTAACAGACTCCTATATCCAAACACACGTGTTCCTGCGAGCAGTTTCACGCCAGCGGCGCGCCACTCAGTGATTGGCTGACGAAGATGATTGGTGATGTTGTGCTCCCACCCCGGGGAGTTTGGGCCATGTTTTCTAAGATTAGCCTGCTCCACAGCACAGCACACAGCTAGCAGCACACTCTGTCCAGTACAGCGCTGTGCATACACAACATCTTCGACGCTGCATGAATCCATTAATTACGCGTTCTTATATAAGATGTAAATATTGCAGCAGATAGATGTGGATTGAGGACATTTCAGGACATGAAACATGGTGCTACTTTTCTTTGTCATATATGACAATGAACCGAATATCTTTGGATTTGGAGACTGTGCGTCGGACAAAACGAGGCATTCTGCAATGGATGTCAGTCACAATTTTCGTGCATTTCATAGCGCAAATGAATAATTAGTTAATCAGGAAAAGAATCAGCAGATGAATCGTTAATGAAAATAATCGGTTCAATGTAGCACCAATGCAATAATGGGCTAACTTTACACAGCATCTAGCTCGCTGCCATCAGTGTGTGAGTGTGTGTGTGTGTGTGTGTGTGAAGTACTTTGGATAAAAGCCATATAAAATGCTGCCATTTACCATTTAGAAAACCAACAAGACAATGTGTTGTTTTGACCCAGTGTTATAGTGTTATATAGTTTTTATATGAATGGGTCATTTACTCAAACTATAACATGTTAGTCTGTAATCAGTAATTCAGTATTGCATCTGTGTTATATTGACATCTAATATGTGACACAAACAACCAGGGCTACAAGAAATATCCAATTAAAGACGAATGCTAAAACCAAAATTAAGACTCCATTCGCCGAAGAAAAGTAGGCGACAGTGAAGCAGACATCAGCATAAACATGTTGTGATGATGTTCTGTTTTGATTTGTTGCTCTGTAGGGATGCTGAAGGAGAACAGAAAGAAAAACGCAAAAACTCTGACACAAGGAGGGAAGTCACACTGACAAAAAGACTGACTCGCCTACAGAAGTCAAAAGACGGATTATTACAGTAGACATCCAGGTCTGTGTGTGTGAAGACTATGTAAACCAGCTTTAACACTGAACAAAAGGAGAGGCTGGTGGAAGTGGAAGGAAAAGCAGAGGAGACGCAGACACAAGATAGAAAACCCAGGAGGGAGGAATCGCAGATAGAGAGATAGCACGAGAGCGAGGGATCAGACGTTGTGGTATGAGGAAGAGCAGAAGTCGGGGTCAGCAGCTATAGACCTCTTTCTTTGCCTACTTTTAGATCTGTCCACTTCAGAGCAGCCGGGTCACTGACCTTTGACCTGACCCCTGATAACCTCGTCCCTCCCTGATGTGATTGAACATTGTCTGGACATTCTACCTCAGTGCAACACAGGACCACCAGAAAGAAGAGTGTCTGCCTTCACTGTGACAGACAGACATTATGAAAGGTATGTAGTCCTGATCCAGACACTGATACACCCACCTGCATGAAGCTATCTGTGTGTATGTGTGTGTGTGTGTGTGTGCAGATGCAGACAGATGCAACTGGTGATAAGACACCTGATGATGGAGCACCACATCACCAGACAGTAACTGACTGAACGCAGACACACTGACCAGTTCTCGCCTGTTTTTAACAACGCAGCCAGCAGAGCCTCATCACACAAATATGAAACACATTAATTAGCGTGTCCTCTACCAGCAGGCTGTCCTCGCCCTCTCTCTCCCCCTCTCTCTCGCTGTTTCTCTGGCAAGCAGTGGCAATGTAAATATTGAGTGAGCTCAGGCATCCATATGGCAGCCAGTGATAAAGGACGCAGTGCGTGGGAGACGCACATTCTGCCGCTGACTTCCATTTCCTGTCTCTCACCCACCAGGTCTAACTAATTTCGCAGATGACCATAGGCCTCTCGCAGAAGGAGAAATACTGTACGACTTGCGCGAGCATCAAGTGTGTCAGAGACTGGAATAGATGGTTTTTGTTAATTCGGTGTTGCAGAGTGAAGCTGACAATCGCGCTGACAGCACCTGCAGTACAGCTCTATGTAACATGACTTTCTGGCATACTACGCCTCTGTGGTGGTGGATTTTGTGAGCCAGCTATGGACCGGTCATCGCCTGCTGTATTCCAGCTGTTTTCTCACATTATCATATTTTGTACTTTGAAGATGTTTTCATGCATAAATTGTTAGTGTCCTTTCAGGGTTCAGAAATGAGCGAAAAAGGTTCCAGAGCCCCAAACTCAAACTTAGTATTTGAATTGTTAAACAGCTAAACAAGATGAAGCAGCAAAGCCTTGCGTTTGTCATTTTTCAGGATAAATGACATGAAAATCAATCAATAATTAATTGTGTTGTCATCTAACTTTGACCAATAGATTGACTAACTCAGCTCTACCTCTCAGGTGCATTGCAATCCAATACCCCTGTAACAAATACTAATTCTGTGAAGATTACGCTGTTCATTATTTGTTGAGACACTGTCAGACAGGTGTTGATCCAACTGTAAGAGAAGCCTTTTCGTGATGATGTTGCATTGGACTCCATGATGTTTTAAAGTGTTCTTGTTATTTTGTCCACCCCCCCTGCAGAATAGTATATAATCGAGCCTGAGTAGCACTGCATGGCCTGACTTGGGTTTTACTGAAAGAATTTTTGTAAATTATGTCTTTAGAGGGATTCTGCTTGAATATCATAACAAAACAAGATTGTCATAGCCTTCAGTTATAAAATAAGGACATAAATAGTTTATAATAAGCACCTGCGCTCAATTGGGTCACTATGAAATCATAACATAGTGTCAAAGACTATCTGGCCTTATAGGAGCATTTTCAGACTATTACAGTGACGTAAAGGCCAATGTAACACATTTTGTGGTGAAGGATTGCATCACATCATACTGTGGGGTGTTCTTACTATTCTGTCCACCCCCCTGCAAAGTGTAAATGTAGTCTGGGTGGACTTGGCATACTGTGTGAACTCTGGGGAATTTGTTGCTTCCTTGTAGCATTTGATTTTTAGAGGGATGCTGCTTGAAAGGAGAACAAAACAGCATCTCTAATGGAAAATTGCAGAATGCAGTCACAGAATAATTAGGCTTTTTCTTTGATTAGGTCACCATAAAATCACAACAGCATCACACGAGTATTAGCAGATATTAGCCAATCTGTCTCCTGTTAAAAAGCAGGCTTCTCAGGCTTCATATTAACTGACTGTAGCCTATAAAAAGATACATGAGAGAAAGTCAATAGCAGGCCTAAAACAGGCCTACTGCAGGCCCGGAGAGCCTATTTAAAGGCAACAGTGGGTCGTTGTGCAGGCTGCGTAATGGACTTCATGAATGGGAATCGGCTGCAGCCTCCTGCTGAATGGCTGACAGCTCCGGGTCCAGAAAGCAGGAGATGAATGGGAGCCTGCGTGCAGAGTCACGAGCCGGTACGCTGATTCTGGATCATCTCGAGCGGGCCCATACATCACATCACATCACATCACATCACATCAGGCCCCTCAGCCGTCCTGTGACTGACCACACTTCACTCCCTCAAGGCTATTAAATGGATTATCGGGAAAGCCCCTTATACACCGCGACCCTCGTCAAGTCCAGGAAGCCTCAGCCACGATCTCTGCGCTCAGCACCTGAACACGAGCCGCTATCACTGGTCCAGCACTGGTTCCCTACCATCAAAAAACCGATCCTGAACGCAGGATTCGCCACGGAGGCTGACTGTAGGGATGAATCGGAGGTTTAATCACCAAAACACAGCAGCCTCCTCTTCTCCTCCTCCTCCTCCTCAGTACCTCGAGGTTTGTTGTTGTTCTCCGGATGCTCGCCTCTGTCTCCTGACACCAGCAGCGTATGAAAAGGATGTGCGAGATGTCTGATCGTACGCGTCAGGATGGTCCGGACGCGCTAAATAAGGGATAAAACGCAGCGGCGGCGGCTCTCACCTCAATGCAGGACTGGTTTCATGGCGCTAGCCGGTGTCTCTGAGGCGATCCCGGCTCTTCGGTGGAGATGAGGTCTATTCGAGATCAAACATGGTTATTCCCTCGTCATCTGATGTCCTCCTCCCCGCTCTATGCGCGCTCAGAGCCGGTCAGCTCTGCCTCCATCTCTCCGCTCGACGCACTGTGCTGCCGCTGTACCTTTGGCTCAGCTCTCCACAGACCAGTCAAAGCCAGAAAGACTTAGAATATACTGCTACTTCCGGCAAAGACTTTCACAATAAATCCCCAAGGTGCGAGACAAATGAGAAGCCTGTAAATTTCTATTAGAGTCCAGAGTGAGCTGGTGGGGATCAGAACTTCTAGTGGGCCCCAGACACCCAGGGGGCCCACAAATCCAATGCTTACTGCATGTTAATGGGTTTTGATAATTTGATTGCAGTTCAATTAGTCAACTATTAAAGGTATATCATGCAGTTAAGAAAAGAGAGTGTTGGCTCAGTTTAGTTTGTTGATTTTGATTGAAAGACTGTAACATCAGCAGTTTTCTCATCATTATTACCAAACTACCTTCTTTCCAGGAACCTCCCAGAGGATTTATGGTTTTATCAAAGATTTCCATAATTGTTCAATAACAGGGAGATCACTCACTGAAAAGGTGTTTTCAGCCTATATATATATATATATATATATATATATATATATATATATATATATATATATATATATATTGCTTACAGATTTTTTCCAAAGGTTGACACAGTTCCTACATTATTAGTAAATCCTGTGGGCTGTCTTTTAGAGGAAAACTGAATCAAGGTCAAGTTTTAAGACCTCTATTATTTTAGTTTGTACTTCACATGCTGTACATCCTTAATTAGAGTCATGTTTCATTAAACTACCGCAAACTGACACCCAACATAGATGCCACTGGGCTGACTTGTCATTTCATTCAGTGTCTGTTTCATTTCGTCTGAATTGCTGAACAAATCAGAGATGTGGCCAGTGACTCAGAGAAGTGGAACCAGGCTGAGTTTTAGTGTTATTCCAGTTATTCCTGGGGCTCTGCAGCTGCCATGTAGTTGACTGTGCACTGTACCTGGAGACTGTCTGATTAAGCTGGACGTGTCCCGTAACCAGGTGCTACATGTGAAATCTCTAAAAACTGAAGATTTTCACATTTCAATGTCTTTTCAGGGATGTAGTTCCTGGTGTTACCCAAGCTCATGTGTGTATAGTGAACTGAAAATGCATTGTGGTCGGGATAAAAATGCTTTAATTCTTGGTTCCTGAAACGTTGACATTTTAAAGAGGATCCAACCAGAAAAAAAATCGTTTTGTAGCACAATATTTAACACTTGGTATTTCCTAAAACATGACTCACTTTTTAAGACACTCTGTAGGCTCTTATTTTGAAGGCACGCTCAAGCACTGGCCTATCCTGTGTGTCTGTGGCTGAATTGACCGCAGCTTCCTTCACTGGGGGGCGTGTGTGTGTGTGTGTGTGTGTGTGTGTGTCTGTGTTTTTCACTGATCTATTTAACAGCCACCGATGACTGTCCTTAAAGGAGCCACGCCCTTTTATTGTTGCCATAATTCGCCACTGATACAATACATTACTGTGGACGTGTATTTCTCACGTTGTGGGGATTCACTTTTCTTAAGGGGACAAAAAGTCCCCATAACATAAATTATAAAATTTAATGGTTAATGTTTGGATAAAGTTAGGGTTAGGGTAGTGGTCGTGGTTGTTATTAGTGTCTAAGTCTCCTGGAAATGAATGTAAGTCCATGTAAAAAGTGATGGAAACACGAGTGTTTGTGTGTGTGCGTGCGCATGTGAGACTTTGTATTACTAAATGAATGAATTAAATGAATGTATGAAAGAAAACATTTGGCCTCCTCAGAGCGCACACACTTGACACAGCTAAATACACAGTTCCCTTGAAAACACAAACACACAAACTGATCTGTTTTCAATGGGCTTTTGGGGCAACACACACACACACAAACATCAACCTCCCCGTGTGTTTTCACTCTGACGTTGCTCTTTCAGGCCTCTCACACACACCAACACTTAAATCTTAACTACACTCCTCTCTGCTCTTTGTGAAGTTGTTGACTGATGTCGATAAAAAAACTTCTAACCTTCAATTTATAAGCCAGACCGAAGGAATTACAGTATGAAAACAACGTTGATTTCCATCTTGACTGATGAAGAGCTGACTCAATCATGCGAACAATCAAAAAACCACTGCGCTCCAACATTCGGCTACAGAAAAAGCACATATCGTCCTATAGTTTTTAGAGCATGAAGCGCTTTTTTTAAAGTGCGTGGACGACGTCTCATTTTGCACGATCGCCCAGAGAAGATCCTGCATGAGCACCAGGGATTCAGCTCATACCTGAGTGAACTGACGTGACATTTATTTCCCATTGTCCATGTAAGTCAGACTGTGCTGTGCAGAGGCAGGTTTCAGATGACTCATTTTCGTCTCCCATCACTCAGCTGAACACGGTGACACAATACTCACTTCTTTTAACACGAATCCAGTTCTGAAGCTGTGTGTTGAATGCCAGCTGGTTTATTCTGTGCAATGATTCCCATCTTAATGTCCTTTTTTTAGTATTAGGTAAATTGCTTAATTTTAACATTGTTGATGACAGAATCCTACAGTAATTGAGATTATGGTGGCAGTGGTTATGGTGCTGATAATAGCATATTATTGTGGTTATTTCTGTTGTTCCTGTCTTGTATTCTAATATTTTAACTGTCCTTCTTTTCTTTTGTAATTATGACTTTTGTGAGACTGACACCATGTTGTTTTGCTTTTCATGTGGCTCGGTGGTGTTTACAACTCAGTGAGTGGCTCCAGCATTGCACACCTTCACTAATCCTCTTTGAGAGGAGCGCTCTGTGGCTTCACCTCACGGCTGAAGGCTAAACTAATAACCTGGTCGGGCAGAGGACAGGTGGTAGTGGGAGAGGACGAGCCGCTCTGGAAGATCAGCACCTAATCTGTGGCTTTTGTCTTAAACCAGCCACTCAACTGTTTTTAGTTGGCGCTGGCAGACTTTGCCATCTTGTTTTGCAAACTCTCCTCTCAGCTGTTAAGCAGCTCTGACTGATCCCTGTAATGATTAGCAGGAGACAAATGATTAAACAAAGGAATGTGATTGAAATGTTGCCAGCTTTTTTATGTCCTCCACGCTGGAGTGTTGTCAGGAAGCAGCTCAGGGATTCACAAATCCTTTAATGTAAAACAGATTAGCTTCAGAAGAAGATGGTTGGTGTAACTGTCAATACTCTTATAGACAGCTATGCAGAAGCCTATAGAAGGAGATTATACCACAGTGAAGTGGTGAAAATATTGATCAATAATTTGCAGTAACTAAATATTTCCTCTTACTAATTGGTACATTCTCCTGGTGATCCCCTTATGACCTTTTAAACAACTCATGATGTTATTTCTGGACCTCACATTAGGAACAACTGTGCATATGTCTCACTGTCAAATATAAACACAGATCTAGCAGGCTGTATATACTGTACACAGATGTGTATACAGGCATGTACAGTATATTACCATCCACTGTATGTACAGTATATCAAGTAACTTACTGTGTTATTACAAACCCATGCACTAATTATATACTTGTTTCCTATTTACAGAACCAGTCTCGGCCTGGATGCAGACTGTGTGTTCTTGCTGTTTTCATGTGTTTACATGCGCACGTATTCTCCTGACAGCTGCTGCTCCATTTATGCTTTTATTATGAAAGGCAAGTTCCTGTCTGGAACATCTGACTGTCTTCTCTTAACTTCTTCTCTCCCACAATAATAAAATGATCATGGAGTCAAGTTGCAGTGTAAAAATAATGACCAGAATATAGTTATTCTGTTAGTGTTACCTTTCATGCACCTAAAATGTGTTAAAATATATGTTCGAAGATCTTCTGTTTGCAGACACATAATCTGATTTTCTGATCATTGGTGTCTGATATGTTTTTCCATGAAAAACCTTAAGAAAAAAAAATTAAACGTAAAAATTCAATTTAAAATCATTAATATATATGAGAATTACACGTACTCCCTCTTCCTCAATGAAAAATCCATAATCTATGAATATGTAAATAATTTTACTGAAATTTTTATTTTTAATAATAAAGTTTAACTATTTCACACAAGTACACAAATATTACAGATTACAGGTTGAGAGAGTAAAATGCATTTGGAGAGACTGATCACGTGAGGAGGAGCCTCCATCACTGTTTTTATTATCAGCGACGACTGAGACGGTTACAGCAGAAACATTTAAGCTCATTATTCTCAATTCAAACTCAGAATAGAACGAGGAGCTGCTTAATGAAACCGAAAGGAGGCCTGGGCTGGGCAAGGGCTCTCTCTGCGCCTCTCTCCAGAGACCCTCGCTTCTTATTGATCCTCACACACTTCCTGCCGGAAGGATGAATCGACAGGAGTCTCGAGGGGGCTGGGGGCGCTTCAACCTCCTGGTCGCCCACAGACCCGTCACTGTCTCTCTCACATCACCTCTGTTTTAGTCCCTTCCCTTCTACATCTAAATCTCTTTGTTCAACCATCAATTTATGCCACTGCTCCTTCTTAATTCCTCCCATCCCACCCCCTGCAGATCACTGTGCTCAGTCCTTCACAGTGCTGACATACAGCACAGCCTGATGGCAGAGCAGGAACCCATAACATAACACTGCACTCAAGCAACACGGCCTCCTCGGCTGGTATCATCGATCGGAAGTTCAAATAAATACCTCATTCAGACCTCAGAGAGGTGAGACGGGGAAGGGCCGGGGGAGCTGAAAGACAAAAGAGAGATGCTTTTGAGCTGATTTCCTGTGAAAGTATCTTAAGTGGTCGAGGTGGAGATTGGCCTCCCGAGGCTGTTTGAGGATCAATGTGTCAGCAGGCTTTAATAAGAAACCGCCCCTCACTGTTTCCTGACCAGGAAAACACCACAGAAGTACACAGAGCCCTCTGCTCACCTTTGAAGACGGCATTGTTTTCAACATGGGATACCACGGCTGCACCCTGCAGTTGAATAAATTAATTACATTGAAATGTTGTTACCTGAAGCTCTGTGGAAAACACAGTGAATTATCTGCCAGAGAAGGAACAGAGACATAAAAAAAACACACATGGTAAAAGTGAAGGTAAGTGAAACGCATGGCGAACAAAACAAACTGTACCTGACAGGAGGTCCAGTTCCCATGATGCCCATGCCCTCAGAGGGGAAGCCTCCACTCCCTCGCCACCACCAACAACTAGATCTGCCCTGCATCCATCAAAACAGGAAGTCATGTTGAGGTAACAGGTAAATATGTTTAAAGGCTTATCAGAAGCCAAAAAACGTCACCATTGTTTGCAATTCATGTGAAAATGTAACCTGCCAGGAATGTGTGCTTGAAGATGTGTGATTGGCCAATGCAGTGCCCTACGGAAGTGTAATACAGCTAACTAGAGTGACCTTTAATGTAATAGTTATAGCCTTGTTTCAAACACTTACCTGAAAACAATTTCCAGATTAACCTGACAGGGAGCTCCTGCATATCCCTCCAACCCGTTATGCATTGTGTGTGTGTGTGTGTGTACCATGTCAACGACAAGCTCCTAGTAAGTGCACGCAACAACCAGTAACTTATTTATATCTCCATAGACCCAGAAACCAACCAATGGCAGGTTTTCTGTGTGGCATTCAGTCTATGCTAATTTGAAAAAATAAAACATAAACTAATTAAGCCCTTTAAACTATATTTGGACACAGGACCCCTCTAAAAGACAGACTTAGACATAAAATATGCAATTAATCATATTATGTGCATCTTACTGCATGCAGTGATGTGGGGCTCTTGGGACCCTGGAGTGTCAGGACCCAGGGACAGCTGCCCCACTTTGTCTGGTTGGTATCCAGCCTTGCTTTGGAAGTCCATCCAACTACGCATGCTATGCATGTCTCTCCTGTGTGGATGTGTTGAGGCAACTGATTTCAGCCCCGGTTGCGTCTCATCACAAAGTGTCAGAAGTGTCAGTCTGCCAGCTCAGTCACACCAACTTTCATTGGCAAAACCGCTTCGCGGAGGTGATGAAACATTAACAGCTCTGATCCTCAGATGACCTGCTGGTGAAACGTTGACGTGTGTGTGTGTGTGTGTGTCAGCCTGTACCTGAGGTTGCGTCTCTCCCACAGAGCTGGCAGGAGATGATGCACGATGTGTGTGATGATGTCATCTGAATCACTCTGGAGCTCAGCCTGAGATAGCACAGCAAAGCACACTATCAGTGACACTGTAAACAACACGAGGAAACAACAACAGGAAGCAAAGGCACACCACTGAGTCATGTGCTGGTGCTTGAGTACGCACAGTTATTCAAGTACCACATTTAAATACAGTTTCCAGGTATTGCTGTTTTGTGTGGCTTCATACTCGTACTGCTCTACACAGGGTTTTTTTTTTTTTAACTTTAAAACATAGATTTCATTATTATTTATTTTTGGTTATTTTAATTAAAATTTTACAGGCAATAAATAAGATAATCTTATAAAACACGATGCACTGCTATAGATGTACCACACAGCTGATAATGGGATGTTTGGACAGAAATTTAGATGAATAATAGTTAAAAAATACTGAATGTCTTACAAGTCATATGAGCCCTGCATGAATATATATCTACATATATATGTTACTTATGTTTGGGGAAGTCAGTGAAGTTACTTATGTTTGGGGTCTCTTATGAACAAAACTGTTGTAGAATTCCAATCAGAATTAGAAAAATTGACTTATTTTGGATTTAGGAGACTCATATGAAACTGCTTTACTCCCTGCCTGTCTCTAAAGAAAAAGTCATTAAGTATCAAGTTGATAAAGCAGCTTGATGACGAACTGTTAAAGAGAGTCTGTACAGATAACATCAGGGTTAATTCCCCTTCGACTGAGGCTGTGATTTATATCATTTAAATATGTTAATAGTGTTTATTTTTACTGAACGTTGACATCTCTTCTCTGTGAATTAACATGATCTAAATCCATCCCTCTCGTCCTACCATCTTCCCCAGATGAGGTGAGAGAAAGGTAGGGTGGGGAGAGGCGGGGGTGCCGGGGGGGCATGAGAGAGAGAGGGACTGGATGCATATTCAGGATCCGGACTCACTGATCCGGGATCACGTGGCTGAGTGATTCAGCCAGACGATGTCAGAGCAAATCAGAGCGCTGGGGAGCACTCAGCGTGGAGCCACCTGACAGAGGAGGCCTGTTTCCATAGCAACACCCATGGGGGGAGGGTGATGCAAATTGGGGGGGGTTAAACCAACTGCATGCTGACAGAGGAAAGGAAGGGGGGAGAAAGGGGATTATTACTGGCCATAATATGTTACTGAATGATTTGTCCGTAATAAAAATGAATGACACCCCCCAAGACACACAAACAAACAGGCACCAAACTCCTTTAACAATTCTCCCTCTTTTCTCACACACTCCCACACGCTCTGTATCCATGCAACAGTCCTCGGCACTTCATGGTCTGAGCTACTTAGAGACACAAAGGAGAAAAATCCTGAATGGTGTGTCAGTTCAGTGAATGAGATTTTCACAGCCTCAGAGAAATGAATGAAGAGGACGCCACTGAATGGGAGATCTTACCTGCCAGGCCAAGCTGGATTCATATGGAGTGTTCACATAATTCCCCGTACCAAAACTCTGTTCAATTTTTCAAGTAGTATAAGAAAATCACAAAACGTAACATTGTTATTTATCTATTTCTTACATTATTATATTAATTTTCTGTAAACTGTATTTCCTACATTATAGTTTAATTTAATAAACTGACAACACATTACCTACTTTGTTTGGGAGGCAGCCCTAGTTTAAAGGCAGGCCTGCAGGAGAAAACTTATCCTGTATATTCACTTGAATTCCTTAGTTTATGCCTAAAAACAAAGTTCAAGATATTGTTAAAAAAACATAACATAAAACTCCTCCTCAAGAGATCAAAATGCCCAAATCCCGAAAATATTATCAAAGACATGGTTGGTGTCCTCAATGGGAGCTACTTGATGGATGTCACCTTGGGCTATGGGAAACCGGGACATTTTATAGATGAAACAATATATCAGTTAAACAAATAAGAAAATAATCATTAGTTGCAACCCTAAAAAGCTCCTTGCTTCCATCGTAAGCCATCACTGGGGTCAATGCTTTCATGGTGGATGCTACAGGAAGACAACAGGAATTACATTCACATAAATGTGCAATTAAGAATGCTAAAAGCACATAGGATATATGTAACAAAACAAAGCCAAAAAAAAAAAAAAAAATCAGATGGGAAAACTAATAAGACGATGCAGGAAGAAGCTGCAAGCAGACACAGACAAGACTGCTGTCAGAAGAGTCAACTAAATAATTCATATTCACAATAAAACATTACTTTACTGCCCTCTGCTGAACTCATAATGGAAATGAAAAATGAAGACGGTGAAAGAGAGCTGAAATAATCGAATATTCTCCTCTTCTTACGCTCCTACAGACCAGATAGTTTCTCCCTCTACAGGATGACATTTTGCCCCTTGGAACGGTCTCAAAATAAACATGACAGTGCACAAATTAAACTGCTGACCCATCATGGTGCTGTCATCAGAGGAAAGATCAGTCCATGTGAAATGATCCAGCCACTGCAGTAAAAAATAACCTCAGGCCATTAGGCTTACTTAAGACTTTTGTTATTCCACAGATGGAGGTTGTTAATATTTATGGAGCTGCCAGTGGAGAAGCAGAGACGAAGGATACGGAGGAAAGAGAGGTGGAGACCAGGGCAGGTAAAACGAGTGTGCATGTGAGTTTGGGGGTTAAAGGTGAACGGTGCTCTGGAGGGCAGAATGAGGTCTGTAATTGTGCTGAGAGAGCTCATTGTCTGCCCTGATTGATAAGCAAAAAGGGGCTTAAGATAGAGGGGAGCCAGCAGAGGAGGAGGTGGAAGTGTGCTCTGTGGTCTGCCAGTCTCGTTAGTCTTTAATGGCTGTGAGCTGAGGTGCTCTTTCGGCCTCTCATGAATAATGCAGTCTAATTCAGTCATACTCAAACACAGGCGGCCATCAGTGGGACTGCTGAGGCCCGATCAGCAAATTCATTCCCTCTGTGTGTGTGTGTGTGTGTGTGTGTGTGTGTGTGTGTTTCAGTGCCGACATAAGTCAGTCGCTTCCTCCTTTCTTCCTCCTGGGTCGACTGTTAAACAGACCTTTCCTTACTGAGTGCTCACTATCAGCCCACGTGTGCCCCTCTACCATCATGACTTAAGTTAAAGGGATTATTGCAATGTTACTGTAATGTTTAAACTGCAAGGCAGGTGTAACTCTGTATTTTGGTTATTGAAAAAACAAAAAACAAAACAAGACATGCATCTGTGGCTCACAGCCTCAAGCCCATTCACACCTACTGAAGTACTAATTTTTACAAAAAGGCCATGTCATCTCCTAAAAAACCTGGGCACTGTAGCGTTTTGCAACCATAACTCGAGTAGGAGTTAGGAGTGCATTTGTTGGGGACTATTATCAGCTGCAGATTGATACACATTTAGTGGTCTAGTGAGTATTTCCAGCTGCAATGTGGTCACAGGTGTATTTCTGGACAACAATGGGGCCGTGTCCCAGTACCAGTCCATGCAGGGTTGGCTACAGGGCTGCTAAGAGGTGACAAGAACAGATACAGCTAACTATTCCTCCCTCCATACTGCACCACCACGATCATCCTGAGAGTGGCATCTTTAACACAAGGGCAGATGATGAGGAATGAAGCTCAGCGTCCTCTCTCTCTCTCTCGCTCTCATAATTCTTGCTGAGCATCAAAGCTGAGTATCCCACCTCCAGTCTATCAGCAGTGAAAACCGAATCAAAATCTAATCCAATCATCCTTGAGTCCAAGGGGACGTTTAAAATGAGAAGAAATACACATTTATACACAGCTTGGAGTGACTAATATAAAATTAAAATGATACAAGAAAAATCACTGCATAGTCTTTATTTGGAATATGTTAGTCAGAAAAGAAGTAAGCAGGTAAACATGCACAGTATTTTGTCTTCGAGAAGAATATTTGGATCATAGACTCAGTAACCACGAGTGTATTACTGTCGCAAGCCCTCGCCTATCAGGTCAGGAGCAAATGGTCTCTGAACAGAAAGTAAGAGTAACAAAGTGATTTCTGCGCTGAAGACACGAATCATTAAAAACTGTACTCATCAATAAATCAATCAGTCAAATGCAAGTAGGACAAATCTCAGAGGAATGAAAGTAAATTTATAGCTACTGTATATTTTGTTCCATCACCAGAATCTCTTAAAATAACCTTCTTCCTCGTCTTCGAACAGCACACTGTCCAATCAAACATAAATTATTACATTAATCATATTACCTTTAATATTATATCAGCTTCATTTTTATTGATTAAATTCTCTGATTATTATAAATTCCAGCTAAACCCAGACAAAAAAATAACACTACCCGAGCACTGTGGTCCCTTTGGTGTGGGAAGATAAACAGACTCTTAACCTTATATTTGATCAGTGATTGGATATCAGTATTATGCTAATATAAGACTATAAGATGAACCTGAAGTTATACTTTTGCTAGACTTTTATATTAATCACAACTTATTAAAGATCAACAATCTGGATATGAAAACAAGAAGAAGCTATTTTGGAATCAACTGTTTGATTTATAGTTTACAGCCCTAAACTGCCCCCTAGTGGAGAAATTAGCTACTGCAAGAAAAGTAAAGCTCGGTCTTCATGAGGAGTATCATTAGGTAAACTTATATGCAGGACATGCATGCTGCTGAACGCTGAACCAGCCTCCTCGCACTGTGGGACAGCTTAAAGGTTTTGGTCATTCTCATGGAAACGGTGGAGGTGGTCAGAGTACCTGAGAGTAACAGAGAAATGAAGAAAATTAAAAACTTGCATCAGATACTTGCTAATATGATCAAAGTAGCATATTCAGTTCAATCAGCTGTGGGGTGAATAAACTCACTTTTTAGCGCAGAAAGCGGTGCAGTCCCTGCCGATGCTCTCGCTCCAGGCAGTCTTGTACAGCACCTGAAGTGAAATCACAGTGAACAGTTTGTATCCGTTTCCCTGAAGCTGACGACACATAACCAGAAAGTCTTCAGGGGTTGACGGGAGACCTACCAAGAAGACCAAACAATGCAGGAACAGGGTGTAAAAGAAAGCAATGGTCCTGGCCATCTTGTTGGAGAGAATCACACGACCCTGAGAGACACAAAAACAGGAGGATTAGTGAAGAAGTTGCACCAAACACATTGTGGTTTTGTGTGTGTGTGTGTGTGTGTGTGTGCGCGTTTGAGGCTTACCAGGCTCAGAGTTGCTTTATCCCAGGGGCTGAGGCTCAGGTATCTGCGCTGACGCTCCTGCAAACACAGTAGTTGGCCTCAATAAAAACATGCAGCAACACACAGGGACAAACACAATGTTTTTTATACAAAGAAAGGAGTAACTTAATGTATTAAATTTGCCGAACTTACAAGAGGGGACACATAATTAAGAATTTGTCGCACAGAGCGTCTCACAAAGTTTAGAAAGTTTCCCCTAACTCGTCAAAGGGGCCGATTTGTCGCCATCTCAGCTCACTCCCATCTGATCTCAATGAGGACAACGAGAACGCATTAAAAATAGCAGGTGTAAGCGCAAAGGCAAGTTCGTTATTAATCAAAACACGACATGCCGTGTTGCACTCCGGTCACCAGAGGCTGAACTGGAACCTTGTTCCTGACAGTCGTTGATTATTTCCGCTGAACGGAAAATCTACAAGTAAGAGTTTGACCTTTGAGTCTGTAGGACTGACACAGGATCAGGCTCTATTGTAGCTGTGCTGGAAACATGGCGCCCTGTCATCCACGTTTGGCCAGTTGTCAGTGAGCAGAGTAAGAAACTATGACTGCAAACAACTACATGGTCAAAGGAAGGGCAGGTGGTTGCAGAGATTTTCATACGATTGTGTCCAGAAGGTGTTTGTTCTTTACCTTCCTGCTGAAGGATGCGAATGGATCCAGTCTCTCCTCGTACTGGGAGGAATAGCGCATCACAGTGTCATCGCTTCCTCCAGCCTACAGCGCAGAGAAAACACATGCACATTTAAATTTTCCTCCAAACAAGAACTTCACCCATATTGAGCTCATTACCATTCACTCTCATTCATTCTCTCTCTCACACACACACATAGACGCACTCTGCCAGGGTAGCTCTGCAGGAATTTGATTTTCTCATAGAGTTTAATGTTGTCTGCTCTCAGACTGTCCAGTTCATTCTGCAGGGCCTGCATGGTCTGCTGCATGGAGCGATTCTCCTGCAGGGGGGGCAGAGGACACCAGTAGATGAGAAATTAGTTCCCCCAGAAAAAGACAAAGGAATACATAATGTGCGAGAGAGGTTGTGACGCACAGCTTCCAGCTCCTGGTTGCGGGAGCGAAACCTCTCCCTTTGGCTGGAGATGATGGAGAGCAGAGAGTCCATCTGGCCCTGGGGAAGCTCAGGATGGGAGCTCACGCCTGAACCTGGAGAAAACACAGATAAAACAACACTCAAATACCAGCATTCACTTCCTCTGGGAACATGCATATATGGTCATACAGGTGGTTTGATTAACAATATTTTGAAAACGGGTTAATGTAATGATATTTTGCAGTCATATTTGATGCTGGTATCGGTTTTATTTAACTACAGTGAACAGTTCAAAACTGGACTCTGTCTTGACTGTCACATAGAAGGAAAAAAAACACTGAAATCCCTCTAATCGGGCTAGTTTGCAGAATTTTAACAGACAGCCCCTCTGCAGAGCCTCCGCTCAGCAGGTTTACCTCAGTTCAGTCAGAGAAGTCGTGCTGTCGGCACGTCACACTTCAATGGCTTCAATGCTGTGCCGGTGAGGACTGACGCTACATTCATGTGCTCGCACCTCTTTTAGAACAAAGACTACTCAAGCGTCAAAGCTGGGTGATTATTTTAAAGACAAGAGTAAAATGTCGCACAGATTTAGCAAATGTTTTTAACCTGAGAAATTATGTTTTTAAAAGAAATAATCCTTTTTACGGACAAAATGTCTTGTCGTGACGTTTTGCTTTTTCTGACATGTACAATAGGAACACAGCAGCAACTGAAATGTCCCTGACACTTCTAACAGGCTCTGTTAGGAAAAGGCGGCATCGCGTAGTTATGAGGCGAACACAAACACATACAGCTGCATGAAAAAGTTTGGGCATCCCAAGAAATCTGAGCTGTCGTAAAAAACCTTTCCTTTCAGGCCCTTTTCCATTTTTCTTATTTTAAAAGTGTAAAAGAAATTAAATGAAAGTGATCTTGCTTGAAATATCAAGAACATGTGTGAAGCATCTTTCACTTTATGCTGTTTGGAAATCAGGACATCTATTACGCACTTGGCTATTCAGAAATTTTGACAAGAGGTACCCAAACTTTTTCATGCTACTGTCAGTCCACTCCCAGTGACAGTCTGTGCGTCTGTTACCAGCTGGCTATCAGCTAACATCTGAACAGCTAATACTGTACATGTGAATTAACACAAAACATCCAGTGAATCATATTCTAGATGAAAATTCAGTTCTTATAAATTAAAGGATAACTTCAACTAAAAAAAATCTGTCCACCTAATTGTACCAATTCAAATGTGTGAGAGAATCACTGAAGAACACTGGGGAGGACTGCTTTTTACAAATGTGAGACATAAACTGTACTTTTCTAACCCAGGGACGTACCGGTGAACATCGCAGTGGCCTCTTTGATCGGCTCCGGGATGTTCCCCATGTCGCTGATCTCTGACCCGTCTGCGTCGGGGCGTGGCAGGGAGGACATGGCCTGGATGGTGCTCAGGTCGTGCTCCAGCTTCAGGATGAGCTCCTTCTGCTCCGCACTGGTGCGCACTGCAGACGAAAACTCCACCTGCAGCTCTGCATAACGGCCTGTCAAGAGAAGAAAGATTAAGATCATCTGCAGATTTTTTCTTACCCGGGTTTTCTCGTTTGTCTTCAGATTTTGCTTTAAACTCCCAAAATAACTCACCTGCGGAGGCTGTAAATGGCAGAAGCAGTCCAACATCCACAACATCATGAAACCCCTGAAAGATCCCCCTTACTGTCTACTCTTTCCTGGCTTTCTAACTGACCTCTTTCTCTGAGAATACTTCTTTCACAGTACCATCCATGTGTTCAACAAAGCACATATCCAACATGATTTTTGGCAAAGAAAAAAAAACTACCACAGCACACTTTTAGTATTTGTATAAAAGAGATTTACTTCAATTATCACACCTAGGGTGCATGTGAATAATAATGATGATGAATCAAATGTCAATCATAACAAATACATTGTGAACGTTTCATACAGTGATATTGCTTTTCAATGTTGTAGAAGGGACTGTTTTACAGTGCTGAGAACAAACAACATGATACGTTTAGTAAATAGAAAGATAAAGAAACAATGATACATGAGGAAAAACGAAAGGGAGGGTGACCCCGAAGGAGAAAAAAGCATCTCAGGAGTGACAGAAGTGCTAGGGAAACAACTTTCAAAAAACGTCTTAACCATCCCTTTACAGTCATGCAGCCTTTTGTACTACAACACACATGTACGCGCACACACACTCACAAAATAATTAAAAAAAAAACAGTTGGAGAAGTTATGAGAATTATTATTACTTCCACATTGCTGATGACAGGTTGGACAAATCATCTAAAAACTCGCTAAAGCCTCAACAAGCATCTTAAAGCTTTCCAAAAGGGAGGGGGGGGGATGCAGATCTCCCCAGGTCATTTGGTTGTCAGACTACACTGTGGTTTAAGCTATGGGTGAACTGAAGCGACGACACATGGTAGCAACATTCAGAAAAACTGTCAGCAACCTTTCAACGGAGGTGGATAACTACTTCACTATTTGGCTTTTTGCTTCCTCTTTTAAGTCTTGCGAGCACTCGCTGAAATGTTTCATTGTGCCGGAGTCGATCTCTGGCTGTTAAACCTGTACAAGTTCAGCATGAAACAACTGAATAGATAAGAGGAAAATGGTTTAAGACTTAAAATTAGCTGGAGCCAATGTGAGAGGTGAGTGGGAAATAAAAAGCAAAAGAAAAAAAAAAGCACGCAAGTGTGTGTGTGGGTCAGTGGGAGGGAGGGGTGGGTTTAAAGGATGAGTGTATTGTGCTGTATTATGTGTGTATGTATTACTGAGTGTGCTATGCATACAGCACCACTGATTTGGAAAGTGTTTCCTTACAAAACCCACTTCATAAGATATATTCTAAAAGTATTACAAAAAACATCTGAGGTTTTTCTTTCTTTTTTTTTCTTTTTTTTTCCTGAATATGGTGACCAGTGCTGCTGTTCGGGCTTCCATTACAACTAATATGTCAAATGAATAACCACTACTTCAACAGATCATACAGTAAAGCTTTACAACTTCAGAAAACATGATATGATATACAGCATCTGTTACACCTTTACAATGTTATTCAACAGTGTATAGAATCATCTGATTTAAATTTGTAGAAAAATATCTGTGGATCATGGAAAAGTCCTGAATCGTCCCTTCTCTCCTCCTGCCTTCAAACAAAAACATACTGTGACAATAGTGAATCAATAGCTACTTGATCGATCGTATTTACACGTCTCTTTTCCAAATAACCATTAGAATTGGCACACGTCATTATCAATACCTGTAGTGCCATTATTAATGTCACAGCAAACCTGACACAAACAGAAAAATACAAAATGCCCTATGAATAAATTCAGTGTTATTACAGTGTACGCTGTTTCTGCATGCTTCCTCCTTCATTCAATGCTCTGGCCTTTCGCTGCTAGTTAGGTTATGTACAACGTAAGAAATGCATTGTGGGAAAACAACTGTCTGAAATGAGACCCGGACGGAAACGTGTCCACAGGTCAGTCAAAGGAATACACAAGCTCGCTTTCTCCTCGCTTTTTCACTGCACTCCAGCGATTATATACAACCCCTTCCCAGAGAGCAGAGATACAGTCAACTTTAAAGTACCAACATGAAGTGGATGAGAAGTAAATTTGGATCAAGATGTGGGATATATCATGAACAAATCAGGTGAAGTCGTCTGCATCTAATGACATCACTAGTTTGGTGCCCTGCTTGGCAGTTAAAGGCACAAATCTGATGATCTCACATGGTTTAGGCGAGTTGATGGATCTGGCTATAAAATGGCAAATGGGTTAAGTGCTTATACTTTACAGTAGCTATTCATCACCATAAAACAAACTGTGGTTGTCCAGTCCAAGCAGTCCAACAGAAGGCAATGAGCCCTCAGTATTCTGCAGAAGACAGATGTTTCACATCTGTCGTCCACAGGAAGAGCCAATGTTTGTGGAATTTTACAATTACTAGATACACTAGAAAATCCAATTTTAGCTAATGCATCTTAATGCAGTGCAATGAGGTTATCAGTATCTTTTGACAGGCTGCCAATATATCTGGATGTGCATTCAGGGAAAGGGGAGGCTTAAGGATGAACTGAGGAAATTTTGGATAGAAACCAAAACAATTTACTCATAATATCTACAACTGTACAGGACAATGGCCCTTTTCTGTCACACAGTTATCTGTAGTTTGAAATAAGGGGTTGCTGTATATGAACGCAGTAGAAAACATGGGTACAGCTATCTTATGTTTTAATTTTAGTGTTAGGATGCAGATACGGAGTCTGTGCTTGGTTCACAACCACTTTTTTTAAAAAAGGCATACATTTCCCAGGATCCCGGGATCGTACTCTGTTGTAGTGTTTACAGACCCTGTCCAAGGTAAGACCCTAGTAAGTGCTTTGTTACGGACTGCAATATAAATTCTGCATAATCATAGGCTGGCTATCTGTTCAATCTGGCGTAGCACACCTGCTAGCTGGTACACTTCTCTAATCTCAATTTGGCAGATATGACCTCCTTCAAGTTAACATGTGTTCTCAAGTTTAGGTAATTTCATTTGACCTATTTGACAAAGTGTATACATTTGGACCTGTTAATTATGTTAATGTGATTAACGAGTGGGCGAACTCTATCTAAAGAAAGCTGTATGCCCTGCCGAGCGTTAGTGTTGGGCTTGCCCAAGAAACAGCCAAAAAATTAAAAAAATAAAACCCCCAAAAACATTATCGGAGAATAGAAAACAGGAAAAGAGATATGCTATCATATACTCGCTGATCTTGATATGTCCTTTGATTCTCTAGCTAGCAATTTAAGAGCATAACTGTTGTGGTAAAAGCTTTATGCTTACGGGAGCATGAACTGCAGCAAACACATTTTCAAAGCTATTGAAATGACACTAAACTTTAGGATTCATGAATATACAAACAAATGAGAACTAGTACATCTTTGTAAATATTAACCAATACTGCCGGCAGTCTATACGTCTAATAAAAATGTTACTTGCCCTCAGGAACAGTATAATCCCTTAAAAAATAGACAACTCAAATGATAAGACATTAAATGAAAAATACAGCACCTATAAATAAGCAGAATAAAAACCAAACTATAAATGCAAAATAGCAATAAAACCAAGCTACAGTAAATCATAGTATTACACTACTTTGTGAGAAGATTAATGTAATGGTAATGCATCAAACAGCTTAAAGAAGGGTGTCAGTTGTGCACTAGTAGTGTGTGCAAGTAGATACGAAATATGACCCAACTCATTGGAAACACTGAACACTCCTCAGTCGCACACACTTGTGCACACGCATGTATTGACAGGCGTGTGTGTACATGCACCCGCACACACATACACACGCACACGCACACACACATACATACACACAAAGGGGAGGCAGTAGGCTGACAGGCACTGAGGGCTTGTGTGGGACAGGGAGGAGGTGATATGCCTTATAATTTGTAGTGTATACAGTAGAATTCAATGCAAAAGACTTACATCCCTGGATACAGGATAGACAAGAGGAGAGTGGTAACTACTCATACCAGGGTTGGGGTGAATTCACTTTGACAGCAATCTACAGAAAGTACAGATTAATAAAGTACTGTACATTGCAATTTATTCGCTACAACCCATTTTTTCAGTCAGAAATTTCATCATTGACAATCTGCTTCTTAAATTTAATTCTGAGTGAATTGACCTCGACCCTGACTTAATGCAGGCAAATACAAATGCACACGAGATACACACACACAGACAAAAATATACACACACACACACACATACACACACACACTCTTCCTGATTTGGCCTATAAAAAGATGTGTGTTTGTGAACAGAGAAAATTTGTCAGTGGTGCAGACACACACACACACACCCAGCAGGTCCAGTGCTGGGTAAAGCTGTGACGTGCACAACCTAAAACAACAAGAGACACATAAAGTATCACCATGTCAGACAGCTACAGTACTACGTGGATTCATTGTATCGTATTTCAACAACGCAACATTATTCCATTCTAATTTGTTTCATTTTTTTTAAAAACAGTAACTTGTTATTCTCTTATTTTCTGTTCTTATTTTGTACTAATTAAAAATGCTTCCTAAAATTCCCTATTTTGTACTCTTTAGAGTCAATAGACTGTGCAATCTCTTATTGGCAACCAAATTGCAATATCAAAAAAAGAGATCATCCTTCATCCTTAAAAGAAGGGTTTAAGGAGGCAAAAAGAGGGTTCCTTTCTTCCTTCCTCTTCAGATGAGTGCGTGTGTTTTATGAGGAATTAAGAGATCCTTCTGGCCATCACATGGCTGTCAGCAGGATAGGATATGGGGACACAATAGGTCAAAGTTCATCTTTCTTACATCAGTAACCATGGCAGCTCAGCCGGCAGGCCTTCCACTACCCTCTTAAGAGTGTAGGAGTGAGATAAAAAAGAAAACATGCTGCCATTGAGAACACACACATACACACACACACCATTCTTGGGTGTGTATACACACACACACAAACACACATGCATACTGACACAACCCCTAACATACAAACACGCACATACACACACGCAGTGAGTGAAAAAGGCAAAGGGTTTGTAACAGTCACTCTACAGTGTGAAAAATGAGGCGTCTCACTGAGTGAGGGGAGGTTTGTGGACACTTGGGAGGTGAGAAGAAGAGCGGAAAAAAAATCTCCTTTAAGAAAGTGAGAGTTCTTGTAAGAGAGTTCCTGTCTCTATCTATCATCTATCAGTGTCTATCACTGTGACAGCTGCTGTGTCAGGCCTTGCCTGTGTTACTGAGTCCAGGTTTCGACCCCAGCTGTGGGTCAGACCCCAGCTCAGGACTAACCAGTCTGGTGCACCAGTGGCTGGTGATAGGGGGAGGTACAGCAGGGCCGGAGGCCAGCAGGACGGCTAAGTGCTTTTCTCAGTACAAAAACAAAACTCAGTTTAAAAACAAAAAAAAGGAGAGACACGCAAGTTCTCTTATTTTGTTCTTCTAAGTATTCAGTAAATCTTCTTTTCAAGGGTTTTGCCAACCACTCTTTGTTTCTTTCCTCTTTTCGGAAAGCTTCTGTGTAATAAAAATGGCTGCTGAGCTTGACTTTGGCTGTGTCCACTCTCCAACTGGAACAGAGCAGGAGGGGTCCAAGGTTAGAGGTCGTGAGGTTATGAGACAAGAGGGATGAAGGATGGTCAGGGGGAGCTAGAACTCCCACTCTGAGGGATCCTCTTTGCTGGCAGCCTTCTCCAGCCTGTGGATGATATTATTGAGATTGGCTGCTTTCTTCTTACGCAGATTGTTGTCCCTGGGGTTTCTGGCAGGGCCAGAGGCTGGGATGTTAGTACTAGAGGCAGAGCTACTGGAGGATGCCTCTGTGAGGCCGAAGAGCCCCAGTCCACCCTGTCCACAGCTGGAGCCTGGCCCGGCTAAGCCTGAGGTGGTGCAGTCTAGCTCGGCAGGGGAGTTATTAGAGCCCCCTGCCTCAGACTCAGCCTCCATGTCGTGGTCTTTGCATGCTCCTCTGTGATCCTCGAAGCCAATGCCCAGTCCCTGGCGTGTCTCCACTGTGCCCTCAGATTCTGTCCCATCACAGCTGTCCCCCTCTCCTGATTTGGACCCGCGGAGGGAAGGAGAGCCCCCCTCACTGCCAGGCCCCACTCCTCCAGCTGCCTGGATCTCCTCTATGAAGAGTTCTCGCCGGATACGTGACCTAGTAGAGACACATGATTTCAGTCATGCCACACAAATTCAGAAATGCAATTCATCAGATGTAAAGCATCTTAAACTTTACTCTGAAATTACTGTATGAGTCTGCTGAGTGAGCGTGCTGATGAAAACTAGTAACTAAACCCCGTCCTGGTTGCAGTAATATCTGAGGCATTAAATTAACAATACAACGTGATTTAATATGCATGATCAAATACAAAAACTAGAAAACTGAAATTGTACTAACACACAGAGAAATTTAGTTAGATTTACTTGAACGATTTTAAATATCCTTTGAAAAAACAGCTTGTGATGCAAACATTTGATCACAATTCAAGTGTGTCTCTTTTCCAAGCACTGACCTGTAATTATGGAACCAGTTGATGACAGTACTGGTCTTCAGGTTGAGCTGGGAGGCCAGCTCCTCAATGGTTTTTGGGGAGGGATAGGGCTTCTGCTGGTAGGCCTTTTTCAGGGCCTCCTTCTCCTCGGGGCCCAACACCACCCTGGGTTTCTTCAGATGCTGCTGTCCTGGGCTCTGGGAGCCCTGGATGTAATCTGGCCCCGCTAGGCTCCCATCCACAGAATGGCCATCACTCAAGGAGCTCAGCCGCCTCTTCATGTAAGCTGAACAGTGACACAAAAGCAACAGGAGGGGATCAGTGCCTTAGAAAATATACTTATTTAATGAAGAAATATGAGGAGTATTAATAATAAAATGTGCAGCAGATTGGTAATCTGGTTTAGGATCTACAATTTTAGCAATCTCTCCACGCTGTATTAAACAGAGGCTAGTATCTTTGTCAATAAGTGTGACATTTGGTCCGCAATATTCATGCAAAATGGAGCTTTTCCAGTCCAAACAGCTATTGTGGGTTAGCTGATTGAACTAGAAATGCATCAATTAGTGAATTAGTCTTATTGTCCTTCTCTTCTATGATATTAAATTGAATAGCTTTAGGTTGGGGACTGAAGGCATCACATTGGACTGATGGACATTTTTCACAGTTTTTCGAAGTTCTATATACTAAACAATTATCTGATTAATCCAAATTTAACCGGTAGATTTTTATTGTAGTTTGGTGCAGCCCTAGACTGATCAACAGTATATTGTTCAGACATTTTTAAATAGGAGACTTCTGTGTTTTTAATCAGTGTAAAATACTTTACTTCAGTGCTAAGCAGACCGTGAGTAGTGAACCCTTTCAAGATTTTGGTCAGTCAGTCTCGTTCATCAGAAATCCTTCACACTGGATGTTCTAAGTTTGACTGATGGTGTGCCACCAGAAAACGTTACCTATTATGCATCAGATTGTTTAAAATAAATAACCCGGTCATCCTCTTCAACGACCACTAGGTGGTGCAATTGTATTTCTCAGGAATCTAACAATGAAAGCATCTCTTCCATTTTACAGCAAACAAGCAGGGCCATTCACTCCGGGCACCAGCAGCTGAAAATGAACAGCTCATGGCAGCTTTGCATGAGGTTGACATTTTCTCAACCCCAATACACGCTGCCAGATATATTAGTGTTGCAGGGAAAAACCCCTCGGAGCAAGGTTAGACCACTCTGAAAGTTGTATGCTGCCTCGCAGGCTTGCACCACAAGGGTGAGAGGTCAAATACGGTTACTCTAGACTAGGTTCATGTCTTTCCTCTGGGCTCTGCTGTTGGGCAGGACTTTACCCCACTGCTATTTGGATGCATTACTTTGGGGTCAATAATCTAAAACAAAGTTGAATGGAGAGTAACCCCACCCGTCCAAGCCCCAAACACACTGGTGTGAGGTCAGTTTTGTTTTTTGCCCTTGTCTGTAGCTTGCTATATCAGGGGGGTAAACTGATGCTGGATGCTTGTGCCTACTGGCAGGTTCAAACATGCGTATCCCATCTCTACAGAGAGAGCTGGAAGTGGGCAGTCAGGGGTCACTGTGAGGAAGCTAGGAAGGGAAGGCCTCTTGGCTTTGCTGATTCCTAAATGCATCATGCAAACAGAGGGGAATAAAGAATGATGGAGTGATAGAGCGGGGGCTAACGAATGATAAAAATACGAGCTTATAGACACTGGTGATTATTATGATGATGATGATGAAGAGGAGTGCTGATGACTGTGAGTAAGCAAGCCCCCGGCAGTCCCCTAGCTGTCACATCTAATACAGTATGTGATGTCTGCAGTCCTGATTGGTACTGACATCACACCAAGATGACTGTGATCTGCACAACATGCTCTGCTGTCCTGCACAAAGGATATTGTGTGTGCAGATGTGCATGTGTAATTCAAAGGCTGCTCCTTGTGTTTTTTTGTGAATGTATTTATAAAGTAAATGCATGTTTAAGCAGATAACATGAAGGTTTTGTCTTCTGTCTCAGTCTTGTGTTTATTGTCTCTGACGGCATGCGGCTCTGTGTGGAGTGTGCATTTGTTTCCCATCGTTGAGCTTTGACTACACACCTTTCTTCTCCAGGCGTTTCATGTCCATGAGTTTCTCCACACTGTGTGGATCCTGGAGCCAGAGCTGCATGCGGACGAAAGGCTCTCTGCCCTTCAGGCTGAGCTTGTGCCAGGGTTTGGGCCTGGCCAGCAGGTCTGAGACAGAACCCTGAGTCAGACCCAGGATAGTCTCCCCAAACAGACGCTGGCCTGGTTAGGCGGGACAGAGAGGGGGAATGGTCATTTCAGAGAACTGATTCAAAAGTTGAATAATTCATTGATAGGGAGGGAAGGAGGAAAAGAAAGGGAAACTGAACAGCACAGACAGCAATCTCTGTGTTTCTTACCAAGGTTATTATCAGTCAGCACCTCCTTAACCTTCTTGGTGATGGCGTAAGTATCAAGCTCAGGAGACATTGCAACCATTTCCTGGATGCTGAGACCCGAATGACCAGGTACAGGCAGTGGGGTGCCGAGCTGCGACTCCCCACCTGAAGGATCCTCAGACAAAGGTTTGAGACTGGAGGACTGCGAGGCAAGTGGATCCCCTGCAAGACCGTTGATAGACTCCTCAGCTGAACTGAGAGGTGACTCTGGAGCAGGGCTGCAGCTGGCCGATGTCTTGGGAGTACCCTCTGTTTGAGTTAAACAGACAGGGCAAGAAAGATCATATGGGTTAGAAGACATGTTACTATTCAAGACAACAGAGTTTCATTTCCTCTCCCTGCTGGGTTTGGGAGGGACTTCAGTCATACTACATCAATTAATTTAATTCCTGTTAAACAAACAGCAAAGGTGCTTAAGTTTTCAGTTTGAAGCTTTTTTGGCTTCCTCCTCCTATTCCTTCATCTCCCTGTCTCTGTCTGTGTAGTACTGCTGTGCAGCTCAGCAGGCTGGAAGAGAGCAGTCATGAGGAGCTGTCAGTGTACATTAGCTGCTGTTTACACCCCCAGAGAGAAAGAGAGACACGCACACGCATACACACACAGAGCTGCCATCTGGCGCTGCAACACTAACTTGTCTATGACATGACAAACCAGCAGCTTGCTGGCTGACACTGCCACAGCACTGAGGATGGGGGGATGGTGGGAGGTGGAGGAGGGAGGATGGGGGTGGCGGTGGGAGGATGAGGCTGGGTGGGGTGAGTGACAGACTGACAGTAACAACTAGCCACTAGCTCTAATCAGGCTTTCAGAGTAATGCTCTAGCCCAAGGAGCATGGTTGTGTGAATCCACATACTCGATGTGCTGGTTGTGTGTATGTGCATGTGATTTGTCTACCTTGGTTCTGAGCCTGCTGGATGTGTGCGTTTTGCCCCTGGTCTCCATTGAGCCACGGCTGCATGCGGAGGTATGGCTCTCTGCTCCTCTGGTTCAGCTTGTTCCACGGTTTGTGTCGAGAGAGGCTGTCACTCAATATTCCCTGAAACACACAACCGGAGAATGGCTCAGACAGGCGACCACTGTAGAGTAAAAACAGAGTAATAAAGGCAGCAACAGCAGAAAACATGCGCACAAGCTGTTTTTGTTTGTTCTTTTTGCCCCCCTCACCTCTTTGGAGTCCTCCTGGTTGTGGTTATCCTCTCCTGTCTGGCTGGCTATGGCCCTGCGGTGGTCTGTATGCATGTTGCTCCACCACTGCTCTCTCCAGTAACCCACCCCTCCAGAACTTCCAGAGCGGGCTGACCCCTCAGAGCTCCGACCCAATCTGAGAGCTCCGTCAGCAGACATGTCGATCCCTGAAGAAGCTCTGCCCTCTCTCTTGATGCTGGAGCTGAAGTCCAGGATGGGAGACGGGGATGAGGGGGAGGACAAGAGGGAGCTGGGAGGCTTCTTGAGGGAGAGTGCCAAGGGGTTGTAAGGGGGAAGGGGGGCAGTGAGTGGTGAGCTCAGGGGGTCCCTCTGAGATAATGATGCTGTGGAGGAGGAAGAGGAGGATGAGGCTTTGAGCATGGGTTCCAGTGCAGCCTGCTGGGCCTCCATCTCTCTGCGAGCTTGCTCTAGGATGGAGCGAATAGCTTCGTCCGATCCGCTGCCCCCACCGCCTCCAATACCCCCACCGCCCCCTCCTTTGAGTCCTGCATATGAGGGCTGAGCATGGGACAGGTCTGTTGAGGGAGGAGAAAAGGGCCATCAGGGGAGATGCCGACTAACACTCACAGCCACAATGTATCATCTTCAATGCTTGAGTTCCCTGAAAATGAGAAAAAACTCAGACTCACCAGCTTTCTGCACCTGCAGCTCTCTTTTGGCCTGCTCCAGAATCGACTTGATAGCCTCATCTGAACCCGCCTCTGGGGTGCGGACACGGGCAGTAATGTTACCTGGAAGGAGAGGAAGAGGGAATGGGAGGAGATGAAAAACCATGTCAGATTAAAAAGCAGAGATAACAAACAACAATGGAGCCTATAAGGACATAAAATAATTACACCATAGCACAGCACAAAGAACAACATTCCCACCACTGAGCTACAAGGCAACTACACTGGAGGGATTGTCATAATTTCTCTGGTCCCTCTGGAGCTCACACATGCACACGTGCTACAGGGTTTGTACAGTAAATGCTCCCCACAGAATAACAACTACCAATAAAATCCCTAAATACACATGCTGGCTTGTCCTTTGACGCAAGTCACTGGAACTGTGTGGTTACCTTCAAGGCACATGTATCTGTGTGCCTGCCCGCAAATTAATAAACAGCAACACACACACACACACACACACACACACACGCACACACACGCACACACACACACACACACACACGCACTATAGATACAGTTCACCCCAACACAAACATGCCACACAGACAGAACGTGCTACAATCTCTGTGTGTGAAGGGGACAGACCTGTGTGTGAAGCTGTATTGGAGAGGGCTCTCCGCTTCGGAACATCCTGAAACACTCGGCTAAGCTGGGGCTGGCCTGAGCCCTCTGTTAAAAACAATATACCACACACTATGTTATAGCACTTGTGTGTTTCGGTTCTTTTACAGCTAGACTAAATGGTGCCCTACGATGCCCTGCAAATATATGGAATGTGTGGACACTTCCATCCAAATGCACATTACATGACCATAAATGCATTGATCTTCACCATCTGTGGCCCCAGTAGGATTCAAACCTCTACCTCTAACAGGAATATTAAACTAGTACAAAGACAGAGTAGTGAGGGATAAAATATTTAATGGCACGTATTAAACAAGGGCATACAAACTGCAGCCTTATTTTTAACATGGACAATGTCTAGGACTAGGGTGGTAGACTTTGCTGTATGTTATTGTGCCACAGAGACCACCTTCAATCAGAAATGTCCTGATGCGTTAACAAAAGCAGGCCCAGGCTAATCGAATCTACCCGTAGTTAACAGTGCCCCCGCCTTTCTCCTAGTTCCCATCGATCAATATTATTGATGTGTGAAAGGTTTCTATATTGACTGCGATAGCTAGGAGAGGCTCTTGGGATCAGTGCGTGACTAGGAACTCACTCAAAACACACAGGTGTGGCACAGGATGGGAATTAGGAAAGAGAAAGAAAAATAAAAAGCTAGTCCATATTGACAAGCTAATCAATGGCTCTGTGCAGGGCTCTACACACACACACACACACACACACACACACACACACACACACACACACACACACACACACATGCAAGACACACACACACCCACACACACCCACACTGACACATGAAAGGTACACAGACTCACCTCTCTGCCGTCCCTGGATGCTGCGCAGTGCAAGGATGTTCTGCTCATCGGCGAGGAACTGCCTCATCTTGTGGAAGGGTTCCTTCCCTCGGATGGTTAGCTTGTTCCATGGCTTCGGTCTGGCCAGGATCTCACTGACCGAACCCTGGGACAGTCCCAGCACATAGTGGCCAAACACACGCTGACCAATGTTGTGCTTGATCAACTGCTCTTTCACCTGCCGGGCAATCTCTGCTGTGTCCATGTCCTCCCCATCCAAAATACTTCCCGTGGTGGCGTCAGAGTGGCTGGGTGATGGGGATGGAGCACTGCCAGCGGTGCTGCTCCCGTTAACAGGAGCCATGTCTGGGCTGGCTGGAGGTGGCTGGGGGCTGCTGGCTGCCAGTGGGATGGCAGCTGACCCAGAGCCAGGGGTGGAGGTAGGGATTGAGCTGAGGGTTGGGGTGAAGGGGGTGAACAGTAAAGCCCCACTGGGGATTCCAGATGATTCCTGCAAGGCTTTGGAGTAGAAGGTCTGGAGCAGCTGCCGCTGAATCAGGGAGTTCAAAGCCATCTTACCACCCACCAGAGGGAACACAGGGGAGTAGAAGTCCTGTCCAATGCCCGTAGGAGTGAAAGGGTGCGTTTCGCTGCTGCTGGTGGTGGTGGCAGTGTTGAGGGGGTCCGTATGAGAGTGAGACAGAGGGAGCTGAGAGGAGGAAGGAAGAGAGGGAGGGGGGGGAGGGGGCGAGGAAGAGGGGTCGCTGGGCATGGTCTCCTCCTTCGGTGTGGACTCTTCTGTCCCTTTTCGCCCGGCTGACCCTACAAGAAAGGTCAAACACACCATGCATTATGGGGGAGTCAACAAAAAAGGGGTTCCAAAAAAGAGAGAGAAAAAATAATTAACAAAAGTTGAAAGTTATCTTAATCAAGTCTTTTCCAAATTAGTGAACTTTTTCCTTTTTTGCAAACCCCCCCAGACAAAGTGCCCATGCATTTGTGATTTCAACCTTTCTTGTAAGCCACAGCCTGGAAGAAAAAAGGACAAACAAAACAATTGACACTGTGCCACTTAGGCAGATTAGCTTGGCCCAGGGCTCAGTCACTCTCTCTCTCTCTCGCAGGCAAAGTGGAAGTAACTGGACAGGGTAAAATGATGTCCTTAGATAGCCAATACACCATGTGAGTCCTCTTCCATGCTGCTGTGGTGGTTTCCTAATCACTGATAAATCCCGTTACAGATGCAGTATCATAGTCTTTATTTAGAAAAAAAAAAATACATCCAGGAAAAAAAATGGTAAGTAAAACTCTTTTGAAAAACATTTTTATGGCTGAACAGAAAACAGATGTATGTCATCAAAAACAACAACCAAAAAAAACAGAGACTGTACAGCTCTGCTGACTGTGAGCAAAGCCCTTGATTCCCTCCTTTCTGAATAGTTTAGACTGATTAAATTTTCACATTCACCAAAACAAATAGAGAGATGAACTGTATTTTCTGAGTCTTGTAACTACTAGAATCCATCTTGATGATAAGCGCTTGGAGAAATATTATTCTAATGCATAACCATTGAGACTTACATGATTGAGTAAGACAGTAAGCTCCCCTTACTGTGAATGTTAATCAATTCAAAGCTATTCAACTATTCAAGCCTAAAGCCATGACATTTCAAACCCATAAACACTGTTGCAGAGGGCAAGAGTCCTGATGTCGTGGCAATAGTATGGTGTCCTAATTTTTGTGTACTGAAACTTGGTTTTGGTTCAGGTTGACCTCCTGCTGTGGTATTCAAAGACACCAGATATCCATTTTCTTCCTCTCCATGAAGTGTGAGACTAAAGCAAAGTATCTGTACCATGATAAAGCATTTCTTTTGCATATTAAGGACCCAATATTGCATTTGTTCCAAAAACATAAATAAATGGTTAAGTATTCTCAGAGAAAAAGAGTCTACATGCATACATACAGTATGTATGCACTACCCTGATGCAATCTCTTCAAAGCCTTACCTGCAGCTGAGGCCTCATCTAAGCTCCCATGAATACTGGACTCCCCTTCTGTTGGCATTCTTTTGTTTTCGCTGGGCTGAGTGAAGGTTTTGCAAAGACAGTCTGGGCCAGTGTTGATGAATCCAGCCCTGACTAGAACCTAATAGACAGACTTACCGCTGAGTTCAGTGTTGGCAATGCGCAGAGCGGCGCTCTCGGACTGAAGACTACGGTTCCTCTCCAGCAACAGCACCTCCAGAGGTTTGGATGAGTCCTGATGGAGGGGATCAATGGAATAGAAATTAAAATGAGACTTTTCAAAATAACTTTACTCCGGCCTCTCCTTTCAAATGTTAATTCTTACTGATCTAGTTGTACAATTTTTTCAAGGACCTAATTACTATTACTGCAACAGTATGTGTGAGGTCCAGTGTTAAAGTCCAGTGTCAGTTATGTCTGTAAAGTTTTACCTGCACAGAGTCAGATGTTCCAAACTCCATAGACTTGAGGATACTGAGGAGAGAGAGGAAGTAAAAATTCAGAGAGAAAAGTTCAACATCCAATGGAAGCACGCATGCACGCACGCACCATGCTAGCTTCTCTATTTCTCTTTGAGGACAAAGAAGGGATAGTGGGGCGGGAGACACACTATAAAGCTACAGACATAAAGGCTTCACCTTCATAATGACACTCAATTGAGTTACACATCTTAAATGAAGACATGCCTCTTGTTTAACATTGTTAAAGACATCAAACGCATGCAATAAATAGACCTGTGCTGGAGACGCATGTACGCATGCACACACACGCACACGCACACTCTGCGCATGCTCCTCACCTCAACTCCTTCTTCACCTCCTCATAGTCAGCTTGCTTCTGCAGTTTCTCCTCCAGTTCCTGTAGATTACAAACAGATGAAAAGACATGAAAATTATTAAAATAATAAAAGCAAACCTTGGATCTGTATGTGTCATGTACTTATATCAGTGACTTAACTCTCGAAAACAGAACAGAGCGACTAAATACGTCAATATAGTTACAGGTGTGATTAGAATACACAACTCAGAAACAAAGACAAAAATGGAGAAACAGTCTTATTAGAAATTAGAACAGCTAAAATATATGGAAATAACTACAGCTGTGTGTTCTGTTGGTACCTTGAGAGTGGCAGTCTTGCTGCTAAGCTGCTGCTCCAGCTGTGTAATCTGGGAGCTGGTGGTCTCTCGGAGTTTGGTCAGGCTGGCCTGCAGTCTCTGGACGTCCTCCACCAGCTGGGCGGTCTCCCTTTCTTTGGCCCTGAGCTCCGCCTCCAGACTGGAGTGGGATGCCACCTCGGCCGCCTGTTCCTAAAGGCCAAAGAGGATGGCAGTTTAATCTAATGCGCAAAATAAAACCTATACGAGCAATTATAAAACCACCCATAAAACGCCCTGCTTTCAGATACATTCAATTAATCACTGGAGCAGAAGCTGATCTATGTACTGATTATCATTTCAAAAGGCTTCCTCCTTTACATCAACAATCAGAAGGTATTTATCACAACAGATACTTTGGTCTGGCAGTCTCAAAGTTAACTAACTTCCACTCCTGCAGTCTGTTGTGCAGGTCCAATAAATTGGTTAATCAATACACCAATCAACTATTGACTCCAAAGCCTGACCTTTAAGATCAGTGATCCATAAATTGAAGCTTTAATCAGCTGATCGCCTCAGCATAAAAAGGCCAAGCTGATCTTTAGCCTGTCAATACCTCTTTGTCAGCCACCCAGTAAATCAGTGAAATGTGTTACCGTGTCAGGGTCGGCCTTGGCCGGGCTGCTGAGCTGCTGGGATTGGTTACTCAAGGACAGCCGCTCTCTGAGCGACTCCGCCTCTCTCTGAGCTGCTTCTGCTCGCTGGAAGGAGAAGAGGAAAAGTGGAAGGAAAATCAACTCGTGCAGACTGTAACATTGTCAAACATGATCAATCTAATGGCCAATTCAGTGCTACTGTGTAATGTACTTTTTTGGTGTGCACACGTTCTCTCAAATCATCCCAATTTTCCACTAGCCCCAGAGAACAGTTGAAAACATACTTAATACATGTAGCTGGAAAGAGCAGACGTGAGAGAATAGTGAGAACAAGAAAGCAAAAGCTGTTCCTGTTAAAAGATAAAAAGTGTTAGGCAAGTGACATTCCAAAAAGGCAATCAAATTTAAGGGATGAAGTTTTCCAATACACAGTCATCTTCTACCAGCCAACTGTGTGTCTGTGGGGAAAGGAAGTCCACCCCCTTGCAGCATAAACAAATACATACACTACAGAGTGGAGGTAGAAAGAATGCAAATTAAGTGTGGAACGATGGCCAAGGGTGAATTTTTTCGTAATTGAAAATATTAAATTAGTCCCGAGAATTGAGAGGATACCCGATGCCTTGTATTTATGGCCAAACTGCCATGCTCCAGTTGGGAATCATCTGCAACACTGGCCAACTTGCCATCATTAGGAGTTACAGGGAGCCGATTCCACAGCGCTCCTAATTGCAACCATATTGAGAGCTGTTATTGACTGGGTGGGAGCTGGACTGCTAGTCGCAAAAGAAAAATCCTGTTTTCCATTTTCTCCTTATAAAAGCGTATAAAAAGTCTGTGACTGAGCTGGAGGCCATGCTGTCATCCTCTGTAAACCTCAAATCAGAAGTGTGAATAGTGTGTGTGTGTGGCATTATAGTCGGAGCGCTAACCTTCAGGCTAATATTAACATTACATGCCTATGCTACCCCTTTGGCCACGAATCATACTCTTGGGCTAATAATGAAAGTTAACAACAATGACATTAACAGATACCACAAGAATATTTACAACACAAGGGCAGAGGGCGCGCTACGGGGCTTATTTCAGCTGGTTTAGTAGGTGTGTAATAAACATGTAAAACAAACAGCAGCCCTCACAGTAATAAGCAAGTCATTGTTTGTTAATATAAACCACATTTCATAGATTGTGAGGAGATTAAGAATATTTGCATCCTAATGGATAATGCCAGTGATGTTCTACATTATATGTTCCATTCTCTAACAAATCTCATTAAAAAGACCAAAACAAACAGTGTGTTAGTCCGTCTCTCAGTACTTTCCAGCTTTCTCAGCCACTTTCAGCCCCAATGCTGTTTGTTCCTACTGAATATGTAAATCATTTTTAAAAAGTAAAGGAAAAGAATACAGATGAATTAATTTTCCTAAATTCCTAAAAACAGAGGGGCACTGTGGTTTTTAACAAATGTTACGCAAACAGCAGTAAACAGTGTGTTTGTTGAGCTCTATTTTCAGCCGTGGATTAGTACACATTTTGGTGCATTAGTGATTATTTACGGGAGTACAGCGGTGTATGTGCATTGAAATAAACTAGTGTCCATTGTGCAAATCTAACGAAGGACCATGTCACCCAGTGCGACTTTGTGGCTCACTGATGTGTTTTTAATAGTTTTTGGATGACAGTGGAGTACTATGGCACAATGAGCCATGTCAAGCTTTATAAACAGTGATAGTACTTGTTAGTAGAATAAATGTATTTGTTGACAGGAAGATAAATATAGAACATCACTAGACTAGATGCTTTCAATCAAATTTATGTGCACCAATGAATACACACATTTTATTTGAATGGTTCCTGTCAAAGAACTCAGTTGCTTCTCAGTATTTTAACAATAAAACAATGCTGCATACAAAATGTACAGTCGAGATGTTGAGTGGGTTACCTGATTGGCTCTTTCCAGGTCCGTCATCACCATCTCAATCTCATCGGCCCTGAGAAAGACATTTATTGTTACAACAGAGGATGTGACAGTGCTTGAAGGGACTCACTCAATTACAGCACACAATAAAAACAAGGAATGGATGAATAGATGATTGCCAGGAAGAAAAGTACACTCTGCACACGTCACGTGTGTGTGCCATTGTTCAGAGAGAACACATTTAGAGAATGCCAGTGCCGTGTCCATTAAGCTACTGTCTAAATTTCACCTTAATCCATTGATTGTGAACTCCATAACCCAAACAGCTTGTATGTGTGCGTGCATACATGCATTTAAGAGTGTGTGTGTCTATGTGTGTGGGTGTGCACATGTAAGCCCCTAAACCCAGGCCACACTAAAACAGAGGGATTACATTAATAGAGCTCTAAGTCCTAATACAGCAGACTAATCTGCTATGAAGCTGTGTGATTGTGTCTGACTAATGGTCTGGATGGGGGCCATGGTTCACCTCTCACTTGCTAGAGGTCAGACAGCCAGAATACATCCCCATAATACCACATATCATTGGACTTTGGAGAAATGGTTGAACAACTGTCTTCCACGAGTGATGAGTATACCACTTTTCTGCAAACAATGACCGAGATGTGGAAGAAACTTCGGGTTGCTGAAAAAGCGACATGGAGAGACATTAAACTAAATTTTTTTACGACTTGTTAGACACCGATCCTAAATAACTGCATTGCAATATATGATTAGCCTCTTTGTTAATGAGTTCTCAATCTGTGTATGGGTGTGTGTGTGTGTGTGTGCTACAAAAGAAATTTTGAATACAATTTGCTATATAAGGAAGTTACAGAAAAGAAGTGTAATAAAATCCTGACAAACCTCCATGGTTAGAGTTCAATGCAGTGCAAAGAAGCAGTGCATATGCATGTTTTTATTTAAGACATCACTTGCTGATAAGAATACGATACACCGAACGCAAAGATATGAGCGCATATGTGCACTGCTGCATCCATTAAAACCTTTTGATTTTCCTGCAATCTTTTGATAGTGAACCCAATAACCCACGCAGCTTTTGTATTTGTGTGTCACAGTATGAGAAACAGTGTTACGTCTCATAGGCTTGAGTACTACTGATTTGAATGTGTTTAACAAAACAGACACAGTTGATATTAGGTCAACATTGTGCCACAGGCAATGCAGCAAAAAGAATCAGATGTGGGTGGGAGAGCTTTTCACTCTACGCTTTTATTCTTTCCCTAACAGTTAAAAGGATCTAGTATGCATTTAAGCAACATAATAGTACACTACCTCACCAGCTTTTATCCTGTCTTAAGCTATAGTGTGCGGGACCCATGTGCGCACTCAATTGCACTCCCGTACACACAAACGTAAGGTCAGAGAGCCAACAAGCCAGAAAAGCTTGTAATGGAGAGCGTTTATGGGTAGTAATGCAACCCAAATACACCACCGCTCCTGCTCCAAATGTGATCATTTAATCAAAGTACAGATGCACAAAGTCTTCTTAAATAACCTTTGGATTTGGCTGTATTTGGGAATTATAAAGGCAAAGCTAGAGGCTGAGGGCCAAAGCAGATCACAGGGAAGGGATTTTCTGCATATCCTGATACAGTCAGTCAGTCGCTGGGCAGGGCAGGAACTGTCTATGGCCAGCCAATGCATCCAGTGGAATTAATTCATCAAACACTGAACAGTAAAGGGAGGGTCCTTCGGAATGATAAATCCTGATTTTAGGCCACCAAAACTTATCTACAACCTCTATATAGCAGCCACAGGGAGGAGCTATAGAGTAGACGCACAGCTGTACTTGAAATCGCATACACAAAACAGCACACATTCACACACACTCTTTTGTACTATGAAAGCCAATGGGTGCACCCAGTGACATCAGTGAGTACTGTAGGACTTCTGAAACAAGCCCAGAGCCTCTAAGCCCCTACTGTACTTCCTTCATCTCAGACAGGCCTTTTCATCTCTTATCATCTTCTCTCTCTTGCTCCTCACTCAACCGGCTCCTTTTCTTTTTCCACCCGCTGCCTGCCTCTATCCTTTCCCCTCAACCCGTTTCCCTTCCCATTGCCCTCCACTTTTTTCCTTTCATCTTTTTCTTTCCCCCTTCCACCTCCCCTCTCTCATCTTTCGCCCTCTCTTCCTCGGCCTCTGTCCTCGGTGCCAGCAGGATATTCCCCTGATTTAGATTTTCATTTCCCTCCTCTATCGCGCTCTTATCCCCTCTTCCTCGCTGTAGCCTCCAGCCCGACTTGCTTTTTGCCCTCTAGCTTTCATCACTCCATTCCTTTTCTTTCCTTGGCTTTCTCCACATTGCGTTTTCACAGCGTGTTACCTTGGGGATTTCAAGGAGGCTTAAAAAGAAGCTAGCTGTGAGTGTGTCTGTGTGTGTATGTTGCGCACTATTTAGTTTTTTGTGTTTGCTTGAAATGGACACAGGAAAAGTCTATTGACTGCTGCTTAATTATCAGCAATTAAATGCTTTTCCCAAAATGGTATCAAGGCTTTATACACAGATAAAATCACACACACACTGAGAGAGAGAGAGAGAGAGAGAGAGAGAGAGAGAGAGAGAGAGAGAGAGAGAGAGAGAGAGAGAGAGAGAGAGAGAGCATCCTGTGGGGCTGAGGATCAATATATCATTAATCTTTAACAGGGACTAAACGGGTAAAACGTGGCCAGCCAGACCCTCGCAGCGGCAACACAGAGAGGGGGCTACGCTACATCTGCAGGCCCGCCTCCCGCTGAAGCTCACACACTCTGGGCACTGCAACATCGACCAAATTCTCAGGGAGTGTGTGCACGTCCGTGTGTACGTGTGTGTTAGTGTGTATTTTAAAAGGCAGATTACCCGAATGCAGCAAGAGGATGGGGGATTTGTCACGCAATGTCCTCCTTAGTGGAAAGTTTAGAGCAAGTGTGTGTGTGTGTGTGTGTGTGTGTGTGGGTAAATGTGTGTTTGTGTGGAAAATGTGCACGATATGTATGGCGTTTGTGTTTTGCAGTGCCAAAATATATGCAGTCAAAGGGTTAAAAGTTGTGTTCAGCCAAACACTGGCGATTTGCTCAGCCAAGCAGTAAACGGGGGAAGGACTCCAAGGACTGGGAGGGTGCAGGGTTAGAGAGGGTTTGTGTGTGCTTTAAAGCGTTGCATTAAAATTTCAGATCACAGCACGCCACATAGTCAAGGACCCTGACTGCCTCAGGCTCACGAGTGAGTGTGTGTATTTGTGTGTATTTGTATGTATGTGTGTGTCTGTGTGTGTGTGCGCACATACGCGAGCGTGTGTATGTGAGCGTGTGTGAGGATGTGGGCCGGCATGTGTTTATTAGCTTCTGTAAGCAAATGGGGCCTACTATATGTGTCTTTTCATAATGTGTTTTCTTCTGACATAAAAGGAACAGACAAGGACAGGAGAAGGAAAAAGTGTAAAGAAATGAGGGATAGTAGAGGAGAAATAAAGAAAGAAAGGGAAAGAAAATACATGGGGGGGGGCTCTAATAGACTATGAAACCTATTGATCAGTACCATTATATCGCATGTAATATCTTCCTGTGGCCTTTACTCTTACACTCAAGAATGCACGATGTAGGAGATAAAAGACAAAGTGTGGGAGTGAGGGAGGCAGAAAAGGGAAAAAGGCATTGTGAGGGAGAGAGAGGAGGGATCGATCTGTTTTTAACAGCCAATCAATTTAACAACTCTGTTAATGGAGAGACACATTGAGTTTGGGGCATAGTAAATTGGGTGGTGGGGAAACCTTAAAAGCCAAGTTGATACTCTGCCGTACTTTGTGTATGGCGCGCACGCAGGATGCCCTTGACCATTTTTGGATTTATAAGAAAGAGTTCATGTTTCAAGGAAAGTGTGATTTGTTTTTGCAGTGCACCAGTTACCAATAAAACGCCATGAAAGGCTTTGTTTATCTTAGCAGAATTTAAACTTTCTGAACGCGGTTCGGATGCTCGCATAGTTCTAGATCCTGCTACTAATCCTGAGGGAACAAAGGGTGTGAATGTCATAAAGTGCCAGTTCACAGTGTGGAGTGTCGACATGGAAAAGCTTCTGTTCTCATCCTCGCCACTGCTATGAAATCAATAATGATAGATGCCTACAGCTCAAGTAATTGAAGCTACCTTATCTTACAGGTCCTGCTAGAAGCCTGAGCGGCTTTAAGTCAGAGATCTCAAAGTGACCCTAGTCAGCATCGCCTCTCTGTCATCACCCTGATGAATCAGAGGGGGCTTTAGCGTACACCACAAAACAAAAATTCTCTATTTCGGTGCTTGCTGTGGTAGCAGAATCCCTGTCAGTATTTACAGTGCCTGGGTAATGCTGGGATTTGGAGGCTGATGAGGGTTGTGGGAGACAATCCAGCTGTTAGAGAGAAAGGGGGAGTTTCCAGGGAAAGAGATGCACTAAACAGGATGATTATGTCAGGCAACAGACTATGGAAGAGCCAGAGGGGAGAAGTCACACACACACATAGATCAGCCGGACACGTACTTTGCTGTGGATTCCTCGTCATACTTGGTCTTCAAATCAAAGAGCTCGGCCTGAGTTGTTTCAAGTGCTGTAAATGACAGGAAAAGAGTCAATGTGAGTTTCCCCACAATAAGTCAAATGAAGAACTTGTATCCAAGAATGAAGAACAACTTTTAAAAGCCCTGAACACATATTTTCTTAACCAGCTCCTTACTATGAGAAACTTTGGTTAGTTCACATGATTTCTGAAATTTGTTTTTGCCTGTGCTTTTCTCACTGACAGATGTCTGGCCACTGCCAATCTGATCATATCAAACCCACCACGTTCAGAAGAAGCAGATTATGTTTTTGAGAGTTTAACTTCACTGGAGATGACTCCTGTCAAAACGTTAGCAATGAATGAAAAGGTAATAAAAATTTGTTTTTGAAACCAAGTTTTCAGAGGCTAGCACAAACGCATATTCAGCGATAAGGTTTCCGTTTTCTCTGAGCTGGTTGAAACAGTGCCCAGGTCTGTAAAGACCGAGTAGGCTGGTACCTGTCTGTAGGGACTGGGCCTTGTGTTCGGCCTCTTCCAGCCTTGAGGACATGGAGTCCTGGCTCTCCTGAAGTTTCCTACAGAAGGCAAGAAAAAGGAAAGCAGGGAGCAGAAAGTCACAGATAGAGATACTGAGACAGTAAATCTTGGGTTCACACTTTGTGGCAACTATTCTCTATTTTC